>NC_047046.1:44729141-47520391 GCF_011762595.2 Tursiops truncatus
AAAATCAAATTAGAATCCAGGAGTAAAGTGACAGAAATAACAATTAACTTCACTATATCTTTTAACAATATTGAAAGAGGGGTTACAGGATAAGATATACAAAAATGGCAGCAGTTTGGAGAAAACATTGAGGAATTTTATGAACTAGAATTTTTTTAATGACTGGACCTATGTCCCCGTAACCTGACCCCCACCCTGCAAAAGTATTTGTTTTATTTAATTTAATTGGATAGTATGTTAGAGTAAACATTCAATCTCAGTTTCTTTAAACTATAACTTAGTTACCTTGAATAGCTTTTTTAAACTCTATGAAACATTTTTAATTTGCTAAGGAATTTGTAGAAGTTTAAATGGGCTAATGTACATAAATTGCCCACCATAGTTTCTGATTATCATTAAAGTGTAACATATAAATTCAGTTTTCTAATCAAATAATTTCTAATTTGTCATACTTGTTTATTTTAAATTTTATATGCTCCTAATTTGTGCTATATTTTAGATGGATGGATAGCAAACAGATACAGTATACATATACAGTTAACACTGCTATATTAACACAGGGAAAAGTGCCTACGTACCAAATTTAAATGTTAAATGGTATGAGATATTATATCAGAATCATAGAATCAGTTCTTATTAAGTGTAAAAACACAATCACTCTATCTAGCTGACAGTGCCAGGCTGGATTCAATATTCTAAAACAAATAGAGATCTGAAAGTAATGGGAGCAATTTTGCCAGATCTACTATTGACTATACCTACCTGAAATCACTGTGCTACAAGAATAAACAAATGTTAAGAGTATCTCTAGAAAAAGTACAAAAAAAAAATTTAATAGGACAAAAAAACATCATGGTTTGAATATGTCTCCAAATATATCTTCAGATAACTTTTATGGTTCAATGTTATGTCTTAAAACATAAAATTAAAGGATTCATCTAACAAATATCCATGAGTGGGATCTCTTCTTAAACCTCTGAATGTTTTAGCTTAATTATGTCTGCTATTAAAATGACTGTACTCTAAATGGGAAAATCAAACCCACTACATATATGTACAATTTGCCTTTCAATTCTGCATAAGTTCTTCACTAAAAATAATTAGGTGGAAAATTATCCCCCAAGTGTAAAGCTTAAGTAGGTATCACATAGAAGCTTTTGCTATATGATCCTTTTGTTATTTTCCCCTTAGCAAGCAGATAAAGAATTGGGTCTTAAAATGTATGAAAACAAGCAGAAATGAATGACTAAAACTACTGGTGATTTTCTGCAATCATAGAAAGGCAAATGATAATAGCAATTCAACTCTTACTTTCTCTTTCAATAAATGTATTATGTATACCGGTGTGCAATAGGTGTGCAATCTGTTTTCTTTTTTCCATTTATGCAAATTTCCTCCTGTAAGGCAAATTCTTCAGGTATTAATACTTCTGCTTTTACACAACACTATTTGGCCCTTATTAATATATAGTTACAGTTTTATCTTTTTTCCTTCCTTTCCTTCCTTCCTTCCTTTTCTTTCTTTCTTTTTCTTTCTTTCCCTTTCTTTCTTTCTTTCGTTTGTACAGAATTGTGAAAATTATCTCTACCTTTTCAGCTTATGCTTTAGATAAAGGAATAGTTAAGGTAAGTGCAAGTGAGAAATTTCCCAGACCTCTAAAATACCTTATATGTGAATATTTCCTGCCTTCTGCTGGCCTCACTACTCCTTCCATGTTTTCTAATTTAAAGAGAATGTTAATCCATTTGTTCGAAGTAGGAGACGTTAATTCAAGCACAGTTATTTGTGGGGAGTATCACTGTGCGATAAAGTCATCTCTCAGGTTTTTGCTTTCTCCATTCATGTTTACATAATAAGAAAGTCCATCATTTTAGTTAGGATAGGTTACCTTGACTTCTTTCTCATATGGAGGTGCTACACCTCAATATAGGCAGCTGAGTTCAGTTAAGCTCTAGATATCATTCTTCATTGCTGGTTGGATCCTCCTTTTACTCTAACATAGATTGAATTGAGCATGGGACAATCTAAAACTAAGATTTTTTTTCCCTCTCGTGTTATCTTACCATTTACAACAGCAGTAAATGTCTACTATGCTTCATGGTAGACACTTACAATATGAAAACATTCTAGTTGCTTAGGAAATGCTACACCTGGTGCAGTGACACTGTGTCCTAAATTATGTGGTATGGTAGGGTACATTACCATAATAGACTGACTTTTGGGAGGGTTTGAAAATGAGCCTCATGAGAGATTAGAATTAAATTTATTTAAATTTTGAGATAATTAAGGTGGTCATAAAAGTGGGTGACAGATTAGGCTACATCTAACAAATAAGGGACTCAGATTATTAATGATAATGATTGAAATCACATCGGGACTTCAGATATATGAATATTAATTTATTATGCTATATGTTTTCTGACTGAGGGGATTTGTTTATTTTAGAAATCAAAATTCTTTGGGCAAATTTCACAATAGGAAGTCACTCATATTGTTCACATATAGGGCATATTTTTTCATTGCATTAAGCTATCACCCATATGAATTTTATGAAATTGTATAATGATGTGTGAGCAATGGAATAGGATACAATTTAGGAAATAGAATCAGACTGGATCTTTGACCTTGAAGTAAATTAATGTCTTGTTCAAAGGGATCTAGACAGCAGCTAATGTGTCATGTACCCTGGTCCCAAGTGTCTACAAAGAAACAATGGTGTTTAAAAAATAAAGAATCATATATGATTATAATAATTTTTCCTTGATGGTTAACTGATATTGTCTCCTGAATGGCAAACTCTATCCATGACTGACCACAGATTTAATCATTAAGCCAAATAGTTTAAGGAAAAAATTATAATTGGGAGAAGAGGCAGAGAGGCTCTCATTCCTTTTGCCACACATCAACAATGCTTTTGCCTCTTTGCTGCTTTCTGAGGTAACTCATCCCCTCTCTTTTCCACCAAAAGGAGAAGAAAATACCAATCATGTCATATTGCAAATATTGATCCATAATTAACAATGGTTGGGATTGTTGTATGTAAAATCGTTATGCTTTTATGCACAATCTCCTCTTCAAATTGTAAAGTAGTCGGGGACTTTAGTTTAAAGCTGACTTTCCTCAGGAAGAGTTTGATTTTCCTAGAATTGATATTAAATGAATAATAGAATGGTAGGAGGCCCTATTTAATCCTTAAGCATAGGCCATAGGCTTTTTCTTTAAATATGCTTTGGTGCTGGAAACACTTAGGGTAAAGCTAATGACAAAACACATTGTTTTCTATTGTCCATTATTCCTCTGTGTATATGTGTCTATCTCATTTAGGCAGTTAACGTGGAGTAAAAGCCTAAAAAATACCAAACAATCAAAATCTCACCCATGTTCCTAAGAAGAATTTGCTCCTAAAAGGAATGACAGTATTTCTATTGTTCTTTAACTGACATCTTTCTATGTGTATATCCATTCAACACTAAAATCAGCAAAATAATTCTTGGATTGTGTTTGCATCATCAGTTGCCAGAATATGGAGAGATTTTTAGAATAAAATGGTCATGGTGGAATTTGAAATCAATGCATACACACTGATGTGAAAACTTGTTACATTTTGTGAAAACTTGTAAATATGAGATTGTTCTTGGATTGATCAAGAATTATAACTTTTTAAAACTAGCATATTCTTTTGTGTTAACCTTGTGAATGATTAGTATGCCATATGCTATGTAACTAATGAAGAGAACACCTAAATTATTATTTCTGCCTGGCCCAAAATATGCTTAGAAAACAGACTTACTCTTGATATCAGATAGGTATTGTGTTTAGTGGCACAAAATGGAAAAAATCCAAAATAATAGTGTCTTGAACAAGGAATCATTTATAAAACATGTTAATTTTATTAAATGTTTTATATACATTATGCCAAATTGTACCATTAATAATCATCCTTTCCACTCTGTGCAGGCACACAGCTTCTTAGTGAACCATCTTTTTTGAAAGTTTTAAATGGTTAGTCCTGCATATCATCTGATCCCAATAAACTTGGTCACTGCTGATTGCCCTAGCAGTTGCTTTACATTAAGTCTAGAGTTTCCACTGTGAAAGATGAAAATTTTCTAGAGATCTCCTTTCAACAGTGTGCTTATAGCTAACAGTACTGTACTGTACACTTAAAACTTCATTAAAAAGGTAGATGTCATGTTACATATTTTTTATCAAAATTTTTTTAAAAAGTAAAAACAGAGTAACAGCACTTGTTTGGAATTTGAACAAATGATTTCACCTTCTAACTGAAGAAACTAAAAAACAAATACATAAGAAAACAAATGACCAAACAAAACAAAACAGTAAGTCATCCTTAAAAAGAAATAATAAAAAACAGAAATAGATGAAATAGACAGTAGAGACAATTAATAAGTGAAAAAAGTTGCTTTTTGTAACAATTAGTAATATTGAAAAATCATTAGCAATTTAATCAAGAAAATTAGAAGACAGAGAGGGAAAGAAAACAAAATAAAGGCTATTAAGTGAAAAAAGGACATCATTATGGGTTCAATAAAAAGTGGATGCCAATAGAAATAAAAGCAAAAATTAACAAATGGGACCTAATCAAACTTACAAGCTTTTGTACAGCAAAGGAAACCATAAACAAAACGAAAAGGCAACTTACAGACTGGGAGAAAATATTTGCAAATGATGTGACTGACAAGGGCTTAATTTCCAAAATATACAAAAAGCTCATACAACTCAACAACAACAAAACAAACAACTCAATAAAAAATGAGCAGAAGACCTAAATAGACATTTCTCCAAAGGAGACATACAGATGGCCAACAGCACATGAAAAGATGCTCAACAGCACTAATTATTAGAGAAATTCAAATCAAAACTAAAGTAAGGTAACACTTCACATTGGTCAGAATGGACATCATTTAAAAAATCTACAAATAACAAATCCTGGGAAGGGTGTAAAAAAAAGGGAACACTCCTACATTGTTGGTGAGAATGTAAATTGCTGCAGCCACTATCAGAAACAGTATGAAGGTTCCTCAAAAAAGTAAAAATAGAGATGCCATGTGATCCAGCAATCCCACCTTTGGGCATATGTCCAGACAAAAGTATGATTCAGAAAGATGCATGCACCCCTACGTTCACTATTCACATTAGCCAAGACATAGAAACAACCTAAATGTCCATTTACAGATGAATGGATAAAGAAGATGTGGTACATATATACAGTAGAATACTACTCAGCCATAAAGAGAGTGAAATAATGCCATTTGCAGCAACATGGATGGACCTAGAGATTACCATACTAAGTGAAGTAAGTCAGAAAAAGACAAATACTATATAATATCACTTACATGTTGAATCTGAAATATGACACAAATGAACTTATCTATGAAACAGAAACAGACTCACAGACATAGAGAACAGACTTGTGGTGGCCAAGGGGGATGGAAGTGGGGGAGGGATGGATAGGGAGTTTGGGATTAGCAGATGCAAACTATTATATATAGAATAGATAAACAACAAGGTCCTACTGTATAGCACAGGGAACTATATTCAATATCCTGTGATAAACTACAATGAAAAGAATATGAAAAATAATGTATATATATGTATAACTGAATCACTTTGCTGTAGAGCATAAATTAACACAACATTGTAAATCAACTACACTTCAATGAAATAAATTTTTTTTAAAAAGTGGATGCCATACACAAATGTAAACCAATAAACTTTATAACTGATGAAATTTTAAAATGTCTTTATAATACAATTTAGTAGAGCTAATAATGAAGGGATAAATAGAAAATAAATATAATCCTACATGTATAAAAAATGGACTTCATAATTAAAAACTTTTTTACATAGAAAATTCCCATGGTTTCACCAATGAATTCTTATAAATTCCTGAAATATACTATAAATTTATGGTATGTGTACATGTCTACATGAATTTTATTCTTCAGTAATAATAATGATAATGATGAAAATAAATCCTTGCTCAGCCATTTACTCTTCATTCATCTTAAATTTAGTTTCATCTGTTATGAGTGTGTTAATAGTAGTATTTCCCTTCTAACTCAGTTGTGAGGATAAACTGAGATAATGAGTAAAGGGCTTAACATAATTATTATTATTATTTTCATAAATATGATATCATTTCCTAGACAAAATTTTTTATGCTATGAGAGATTTAAAATAGATAAAAGAGGTTTAGGGTAAGATCTGAGATTGCCAAAAATGTTCCCTGTGTTCAGCGAGGCTTTAAATCATATAGCTCCTCCATAGTGGTCACTATTCAGTAATACTAGCTTCAGGAAAGATGGTTTTAGTCAATACTGAACATGTTTACAATGTGCTTATTATGAGTAATGGAAGCAGAAGTATAATACTGCATAATTAAATATCCATATGTACAAGATATTCAGAAGCCCAATGTTCAGTATGGGAATACTTGCCTAGCCAAATCTGACTGTGATTTAAAATCTAGTTGAAGAAAACTATATCAGATCTATCTGTGTATATACAGAGAATCTGGTTTCACCATGAAGATTAGATTTTATATTAAAGCTATGATAACTTATATGAAACTCTGTGTATTCAGGGATTACTACTCATATTTGCTACTCCAAAACTCAAATTACTGTTGTTTATATTTTTTAGCTTATTTTTTGTGATTTATATTATCCCTCATTTCATATTATATTTTATTACTAACTTTATAAATGTGCATACAATAATCTAGAAAGTTGGTTATAATTTATTTTTTGCATGTAACAATGGCACTGTATCTTCATGTTTATATGGCACTTCATACTTTAAAATGTCACTATAATCATTAATTAGTCATATAGTAAAATTCTTCTAAATTGGTTTTCACAAGATCTAATATTTAAATATCCTTCCCTTGAAATCTATGTATGAAAATGAGAAAATTCATTTCAGTCTCAAAATCTGGCATTTAAAACTTTTCATTTGATTAACAAAATCATTGTTATCAACTTTGTATGAGAATGTACAATATTAATGTACAAAATTATTAGGTGCCCTACTAGAATTTATTTGGCACTCTAATAATTCACTGTCTTCACATTTTTAAATACTTTATGAATTACTATTTTCTTCCCATGTAATTTTATTCCTTAATTTCTCTTTATTTTCTTGTCATGTAGGACTTCCCAGTTTCCCCAATTCTCCTAAAATCAAATTTGGGAATTTTGTTTTTGAGAAATTCACTCCTTGTTAATTTCCCTTGATTTCCTAATATATTCTATGTATCAACTGTCCATTTTTCTAACATTCCCATTCCACATTCTCTGAATCTTTACAAGAATATGAAGTTAATAGGCATACCTGAACCCAGTGCTAAGACAAACTTCTGTTATATTTAGAGTGTTAAACAAATATTTCTTTAAAATCACTTTAACTCATGTATACCTAGGGAGAGAGATGGCCTTCTTTGGTTAAAAAATAATGTAAATCGAAAGAAAGTGCTTTAACACACATGAAGAGTATTTTTTCTCACATATCTAAGAATTTTCGTAAATAAATGCACATTCATTTATTTCATCCTGAGTTTTCATCTCCATTTGTATTTTATTCAGCAGGTGTGAGCACCCTACTGTGAAGGAATGCCGTGTTACAATGTAGGTCAAGATTTAACCAACTGTGAAAAACAAATAAACTTACTGAACACATTTTGCAAAGCAATGAGCATTTGGACAAGAGCAATTCTAGTTTAAACAGATATATTTGATGAGTGGCTGACCTTTAACCTCATTTTATATCTAAAATTGACTTGCATGCTTCTGTAGATACAAATAAGAAGATATTAATTGAATCTGATCTTTGCAGAGGTGATAGGTACATCCTCCAAAGGAAATCTGATCAGATCTCAGTTATTATTACAAATATCAAGGACTTCCCCTTCACTGTGGTTCTTTGAAGTGGGAATTGAATGATTCCTAGCTAAGGAGAAAAGTCATGGAATTCAGGTGAAGCGCTGAGCTGCAAATTAATTATATTTTAGTTCAATACTGATTATTAATCATGTCTTCTGTTGCTTTTATTAAGCTAGTGACTATAATTCAAATGAATACCAGTTGCTACTGTAGAGTAATATTTGATGATAGGACAGATCTATCTTAGATTCTGTACAAGAAAAAACAGATACTGGAAATAAAAATATCTCATTTTAAGGTCTCATAGCATAAACCTGTACCTAAGATCCAGTTGAATCATCAATTTAGTAAATAAGAACTCATATTACCTAATCTTATATATGTTAATTCAGTTCAATTCTAAAGAAGCTTAGGTTCACCAGACAGTTGCACTGATTTATTTTATTACAATCAGAATGCTATTAAAGACTGGCACAACTAGAATTGTGGAAATGATTGGTAAGGATGTCATTGTACTGGAATCCCGGTGAAAGGCTTACTCTCAGAATGAGACCATCCTGCAAAATAACGGGTTGTTCTGTAAATTAGATAACTGCACAATTTTATTCTTTTGTGTAGTTTTAGAACTATAAAAATCATCATAAGTTCCTGCTGTGATCTTCTGGAATGTACAATCTAAAAGAAGTATACCTTACTGTTATTCTTCAATGCTAAACTACGTGGCCAAAAAGCAAATCAATTTGGAGTGGAAAATGGTCCATATGCATCTCAATAAAAGCAATTTTATCTTCTTTTATAACAGCTTATACATTCTCCTAATGATGAAATAAAGCATGTGAGGCAAGGTGGCATTGAAAATAGAGTTTATAACATGAATTATTGGGAAAATGTACAGTATTTTCTAGTAAGTACTTAACAGTGTCATCAACTAGCACTGCTAATTTATATTCAAGAAATGCATTATGTGTTTTCTATTCCACGTACAGTGCCAATATTTTTGTTTCATTATTAATTTCATTTTCTGTGGAACTTAGGGATTATTTTTTAAGCAACTGCTTTTCTTTTCTTCAAATATTATAAACGGAAAAAATGCTATATGAAAAAAATGCCCTTGAAAGCTTTAAAAGTGGAAGATACATATTCAAATGTTTCACTTGATCTGATAATTGCCCATGACTAAATATCCATGCATGAATACACTAATACTTAATTATATATAGAAAGTAAAATTAACTACTATAGAAGCTCCATCTCTAAGTACAGTGAACTGAATTTTCTAATAATGCATCCAGTTAGCTGATAACACATTTTGATAATGTATTATTGGGAGATGGGTATTTCTAGACCCTTAATAAATGTTGTTGTCTTAGAAGCCAACCACTCATCTATAATTCAGATCAAAGGGAAGCCACTGAAATATGGGGAACAAAGAAGAATTGCTGCTCAGCTCTACTTGATATGGTTTAGAAACATGGTGGGTCACAGAACTCAAAATGAAAACGTTTCAAAAATGTGAAGAGAAAAATAGGTGATTGGGTCTCAATGGACAGGGGTGTAAGTAAAGGAAATAACCTAGGAAAGAAAAGAGCTGGGGGCTGTGGATGATGACAGACTATGAGAAAGCATTTCTCTCATGCTCTTGTCTTCTGTTTAGTTTCACTGTTAATTCTATCAATTGTTCCCAAATCTTTACATATAGGGCATTACAGTTCCATTGCAAATATTTCTTTTTAAAAGTCAGTTCTGATGTTGAAGCTATAATGCAAATTTTTAATTTTTGGCACTATACTATAAAGCACAAGGAAGAACTACTTATTTAAACAAAAAAGAGAGTATTATTTCACTAGAGAGTAGTGCAATAAAGAGATTTTTTTTCTCTTCATATCAACATCCAATGTTGTCAGACTAATTTCTAAACAGATGCACATTTTTATAAAATGTTGACAGTCATATTGTGCTCATAAATACTGTTATAAATATACTATAAGGTTTATTTTACAGCAGATACTAGTTTGCCAAGTTTGAGAAGGGGAAACACTAATTCGTAAATTTGGTATTTCCAGCTAGTCATTTCTCCCTGCCTTAGAGAATGTGGTGACATATACCTTGTCACTACCACTGCCTTTGTCACTGTTGTACCCCTTATGACAGAACAATAACATCCTAAAAATGCGAGGCCTAGCAAAAAGCCTCCTATCAACTCTCTGGATATCACAATATTCTGTGCAATATATTTACACAGGGACAAGTTTCTGCACATCCTCTCTAAGGCAAATTCATCCAAAGTAGCCAGTAGTCCTATGGAAATATGTCAAAAATAATAAGCCATATGAGGAATGAAGGCATTAGAAAAAGATAAAACAAAACTTTAAAACAGGCAGAAGAAAAAAATAGATATAGCAGAATACACATTAAAATGCATATTAAAAGCTTCAAAAGAGAGGGAGAAAGGGGATATTATTAAAAACATAAAGCAAGAACAAGTGAATATGACTAGATGTACATAATGTGTATGAAAAATATACAAACTCAACCTTATTTTGTAGACAAAAGACATGTCTTTACAAAAAAAAAAAAGTTGGGAAGACTTTATCAGGCAAATGCAAGCAATAAAAAAGCTAGAGTTATTACCATGATCACATGAGACAGAATTCACGTCCCCAAAGCATTAAGAATATAAAATATTTAAATTTTCAAATACCATAAGTTACAATTAAATTATGAATACCCATGCACCATATAACAAAGTAGAAATACTGATATGGCAAGAAGAAATAGAAGAAATCTAATAACAACAGGAAACATTAAAATATCATTCTTAGTCTAAGACAGGTCAAGTTTTGGAAAAAATGAATTATGTGTTCGAAGATGTAAGCAACATCATCAGTAAAGTAGATCTAATGGATCTACTAAATATATCAAAATTTTACCTACATATAGTGAACATACCATCTTTTCAAGTTTATGAGGAACATAAATGTATATCATTATTATAATATCATATTACTATTCATTTAGCAATGCAAAATTTAATAAATTGGGAACAACACAAACACCATTATTTTATTATGATGTAATAACAAAATTAAAAAACTAATTATCTTTCTCCAGGACATTCAAACATTTAAAAACATATTACTAAACAGTTCTTTAATAAAAGTGGAAAATGACAACACATATATAAGGTATGCATCATTATTTCATATTCCAATTCTTTCCTTATATAGAGCTTACTTTGCTGCAGCCTGCCTTACTCACATTTTAAAACTCACTAAAAGCCAATTGATATAAATCTACCTCATGTTAATAATAATGGTGCAAAATTCCACTGTATTGAAGTTCCACAATTTATTCAACTATTTTCTATTGATAGGTATTTATTTTCCTTTCAGGTTTCTATCTTTTTAAATTGATCTTAATGAAGTAAAACTCTGTGTATTTATATCTCTTTCTTAAAAAGAAATCATTGCATGTGCTTTCCAAGGAAACGTCAAAATCCTTTGATTAATTCAAATAAGACCCTCACAACAACAATGCACTTGCTGACTTCTTTAGTTCTTCCAACTGTTCCATATTTAATAACTTATCTAACAAAACTATCCTGTGAGCTGTTTCGTCAGTTAATAACCTTCCCCACACAAACCTAACTTCACTGGGACTCTCTGGATATGCATCTGTCTCTGCTTCTTTACGCTGATTTTCTTGAAGACAGACCAAGCTTTACACACAGCAACTCAGGCTCAGCCCTATGGCTAGAATCCTGTCAGCATCAATAAATTCCAAATGAAAGAAGGAGTGAACATTATTTGGGTACAAAAATGACAGAATTTTCAGGGTTTGTTTATGGTTTATAAGTCCAGCTTGACACATTGTTTGAAAACGGACTATCCTGAGGATGTATCCTGTTCTTGGAATGTGCTACTCAAAGCATAACTCTGAAAATGACAGTGATCTGTTAATTCTTAATTATGGTGAATTAAGACTACAGAGATAGTCTTTTCAGATCCGAGTAGCTGACTTTTTTTTGGCTAAGATTTTGAGAAACAGAAAGGGTTGTAATAGTCTGTGGAGGGCTACATAAGAGAGGACTCAAATAGAAAACAACAATGAAAGCAATATATATTAGTACTTATATATGTGTATAATATTTATATATTATAAAAATATATGTTTAATATATATAAATATGTGTAATATTTATATATTCTACAATATATGTCAAGACTCCATTATCTATCTCAAAATAAAATGTTTGACCCACCCTATATTTGGAGATAGTTCAATCATGATTGATGTAACAGGACTTCCATTGAATTTTATAAAGTGTAACCTACATGAGAGGATACATGCTTAATGAAGTTAAGAAAATTAAAGTTAGAACCATTAACAGTAGTAGTAGTAGTAGTAGTAGTGGTAGTAGTAGTAGTAGTAGTAGTCATAGTAGTAGTATTTAGCTGGGAACAACAAGTTTCAAACCTATTTTTTATTAATCATTTTGAAAATCTCTCTATTGTTTTTTAGTATTCAGAATGACTAAAATTCTCCTTTCAAATATTTGTTTAAGACTCAAACACTTTTATCTTGGGACTCTCTCTGCATTCTTAAAAGTTATTAAGGATTCCAAGAGCTTTATGTTATATGGATAATATCTATAAACATTTGCCTTATTAGGAATTCAAACAAATTTGAAAACATTGCTTATAATTTGATTAAATTAATAATAATAATTCCATTTCCTGGTAACACAAAAAATGTTATAGAAAAGTAACAACTTTTTTCCAAACAAAAAAGGAAAATTATAGTAAAATATGGCATTGTTTTAACTTTTTAAAATTTCTTTTAATGGACAATAGCTGAATTTTCATCTGCTTAATAATTGACAGATAAGATTTTAATCTTTACTTCTGCCTTTAGTGTGTTGTGATTTGTTGTTTTGACTGAAGTATGTGAGAAAATTTAGCTTCAGAAAGATAGTCAGCTGGAAAAGGAAAAAGTATTTTACTTTTTCAGACCATTGTAGATATTTATTAATATTACACCAAAACATGGCAGATCGTGGTTTCTAAAAGGGAGTTACAGTAAACAACCATCCCAGTTTGCCTGGGATTGTCATGGCGTTAGCACTGACGTCTATTTACTAGAAAAACCCTCGGTCCCAGGCAAACAAGAACAGTTAGTCACCTTAGGAGTTATAAATATCCAGGGAAACTAGAAATAACTGTGTGGTACTGGGTTAGAGTTGGAAGCATCACATTTATTTAGCTTAATATAGATCCAGATGCATAGATTCTGGGAAGGGCTAGAAGCAGTGACATCCTGATAACAACAAACATACCCAGAGCCCTGATACTGGTTTCTAACTACCATTCTCCAATAAAAGGAATCAGAGCTCTTTTGAGAAATGTCTGATTCTAAAACTGGGGCAGGGAAAATGTAAAATGACACCGGGCATCTTATAGTACCAGAAAGTAATGGAGTACTAAAAAGCAAAAGGATCAGGGCATATCAGAGAAACACAGGAGCCAACCTGAAAGAGCTCCCAATGGGCAAAGCTGAAACAATTTGAACAGAAAGTTAATAAAGTGTCTTTTGGGATTATAACACAAAGTACAAAATAATATATATAAGTCTATACTGATATAATAAATTATTACACAAATAAATGGGGAGGTATTGAACAACTCCTTAACTACTCTTTCCAAGAGATGATGCAGCACTTAGTGACAGATTTCCAAATAATAATGTGGAAAGGTGGACAAAAGTAACTTTAGTGTGGAGCTATCTTAACTAAGTAATCAATTCAAACATTACCAGGGGTAAATCATTTGATTGCATGTATTCTCTTTGAAATGTTGTGTGTACTTTACCTCTGTGATGGTCTCCAAAATCCACAACCCCAGTTGAAATCCAAATAAAATCTGGAGGTTATTTTAAGATAATGTACACTATTGTTTTACCAGTTTTGACAAATGTCTCCTGCTAATTTAAAGGGTTGACATTTGGGGAAACTGGGTGAACGGTATATGAGAACTCTGTACTAAAAGCTTTTTAAAATCTAAAGCTATTCTGAGGAAACTTTGGAGGCAGAGGTTCCGGCCCCTGTGGTGGTGGAGACCAATACTTTGCCAAACCATGAAACCAAGGTGGCCATGACGGTTCCAGCAGCAGCAGTAGCTATGGCAGTGGCAGAAGGTTTTAACTATTGCCAGGAAACAAAGCTTAGCAGGAAAGGAGAGCCAGAGAAGTGACAGGGAAGCTACAGGTTACAACAGATTTGTGAGCTCAGCCAAGCGCAATGGTGGCAGGGCCTAGCTGCTACAAAGAAGACATGTTTTAGACAATACTCATGTGTATGGGCAAAAAACGTTGAGGACTGTATTTGTGACTAATTGTATTAAAGGTTATTTTAGTTTCTCTTCTGTGGAAAGTGGAAAGCATTCCAACAAAGGGTTTTAATGTAGATTTTTTTTTTGCACCCATGGTGTTGATTGCTATATGTTAATAGCCTGATCATGGAGCTGAATAAACGTGTCTTTTTTAAAAAAAACTTTTTTTTAAACTATTCTAAAATTTTAAAATTTATTAAATTTATCTCTTGTACATAATCAAAATTCTTATTTTGAAAGGCAACTTGAATTTGTTTTGAATATAAACATAACATAATGTTATGGATTTAAGGATGGTTGAATTTTAAGAGTCGATGGTAAAATGAAATCAACAAAGGTTAGACATATAAAACCAGTCTCTTTTTATGTCAAATTGGGCTTTAAACTATCAGTCCAGCCTCTGGTTTATTTATTTTTTTATTTTTTTTTGTAAAAATGTGAAAATATAAGAACTAGCTGTTTTCTAAAGCTCTTCCTACTTTATTCATTTTGTGAAACATGCTAGTGATGATGAGTTCAGTCTTATAATATGCATTAAATAATTATTAAAATTAAACACGTATAGTTTTATATAATCATAATGCACTTATTTACAATTATTTAGAAAATAAGAATATTTACTTTATTGTCTTATAGCACATAAAATAATTTGCAGCCATAAGGAAATGTACTTATGAGAAAGGATTGTGGTTTACACGCATCAGAAAATTAAGACGACTGAGTTTATGTCCCTAATTTTGAACTTAACATGTCAAACTCAGTTTGACATAAACTGAGTTTATGTCCCATATTGAACTTAACATGTCCAAAACCAAACTCCTTACCTTCCTTCAGAAACTTACTTTACCTGCAGTTTTCCCTATCTTGGTGGATGCTTTCAAGGTGCTCAGATCAGAAAATTTAGTATCATTCTTGACTCATCTTTTTTTTCTCCCATTCCTCATACCCACTATTGCAGAAAATTCTCTTGGCTCTGTCTTCAAAATATATCCAGACTCTGATCACTTTTCTCTACTTCTAGTTTTACCTTCCTATCCTCAAGTCATTGTTATTTCTTGCTTGGGTTATTGCAATAACTTCCACTCTCATCTCCTTACGGTTTACACTCAATAAAGCAGCCAAGTCGGATCACATCTCTCCTTTCCTTAAACCCTCAGAATAAAATCAGTCAGTGCAAACCATAGGCCCTAAAGGACCCAGCTCCTCTTAACTCCTCTGATTTCATCTTCACTACTCCCCCTACTGGCCATTCAGCTCCAGTCACACTGACCTATTCCTCAAACACACTACTCCTCCCCAAACTTCCTGTGTCCTAAATGAATTCCTCAAACCCAATCAATAATTCTGTTTTCACGTTTATTTCCCTTTCGCTAGGTCTTTCCTAAAATTAAAATAAAATTTCAAATTACTTTGTAAAAATCTCTTCCTCGAAAATATGCAGCCTTCTCCCACTTCTTGGAACTTGGCTGCACTCACGCCTAGAAGAGTCTCCCACGTATCCTCACGGCTTGCTCATGCTCTACTTCTGTGACTTCAGTCAAACATCACTTTCTCCAAGAGACCTCCCCTGACTACCCTTTATACAACTTTAATATTATACAATATTCTCCACACTCCCAATTATGCTTTTCTGCTTTAATTTTTTATAGCACTTATCCCAATGCAAAATAGCATACATTTTATTGACTCACTGTGTTAGTATATATTATCTCCACAAGAATATGAATTTTTTTTGCCGGAAGGGATTATTGTGTATGTTTATTCATTGCTTTATCACTGGTATCTAAAACGGTGTCTGCCACATAATAAAAATGCAACAAACCCATGAAAAACAGATATGTTGACTGAGTCCAGAGGGGGTGTTTTTGAGTGATTAAGGGATTAGAGTATCTGAGGAGAGTATTTTATGAACCAGAACACTGGAAGTGCTGCCCAAGTGAATGTAGTGGTTAGCTTCTTTCAGTTGCAGAGAAATCAGTAAAATACAGAGTTGGGGACTAGGTTGATTCAAACACTTTATTTTTTATTTCTAAGCCTTAAACCCTCAGAAGGACATTACTGAAGAATTTCTCAGTCTAATTTATAAAAATACAGAGAGTATCTTTGAGAAACCTGAAAATTTTGTTTTATGCTAATTACCTAATTTAGTATTCAGGTTGGAATCACATTGTTTTCTGAAAAATGGGTCAAAAAGGATGAATTAGTTTCATTACTAACAAGAATTCTTAGCTAAGTAGCAGTTTTGCTTTAGGCTTAGTAATTAAATCTTGATGTGATATTATGTTGCCTTTCTCTAGCCTTGGTCTTGTGCTAATTGCCCTTAATCTGTTATTGATCACTGAAAATTTCTCCCTAACCTTTCCATCTCCTAAATCAATATCTCGAATCCAATCAATAATTCTGTTTTCAGCTAGTTTCCTTCATTTCTACATTGCTGTCTTTCCCCAATTTAAATAAAATTTCAAATTACCTTCTATAAAATCTGTAGACACATTAATATATCACTATATACATCATTTCAGAGGACAGAAAATGAATTGGGTAGATTCCCTTCCTCTGGTTAACTTTTCAAGAATATAGTGTATAATTCATTTACTCTTGTTTTAAACATTCTTCTTTTTAACATTTTTATCTTCTGTAATGTATTCTATGTTAAATCTAGTGGGACAAGTAAGTAGTGTGTTCCATCAAAAGGGTTTGATGAAAAATTTATGTGAGAGAAGAGCAGTTAAGAGGACACTGGAAATAACTACCATGTAACCTTGCCCAGGGACTCCAATCTTGCAGATGACATGCAAAGGTATCAGTCAATTTAAGAAATATTTATAAGCACACGTGCAAATATATATTATCCCTATTAGTAAACTGAAAATCAGTACATCATGAATGAAACAGTTAATCGTTAATAAACTCTACATAAAAAACTGTTGGGCTTCCCTGGTGGCGCAGTGGTTGAGAGTCCGCCTGCCGATGCAGGGGATGCGGGTTCGTGCCCCGGTTCGTGCACACGCCACGGAGCGGCTAGGCCCATAAGCCATGGCTGCTGAGCCTGCGCATCCGGAGCCTGTGCTCTGCAGTGAGAGAGGCCACAACAGTGACAGGCCCACGTACAGCAAAAAAAACAAAACAAAACAAAAAAACTGTTGCCATTTTATTATATGCCATGTTATTAATATAATTTATGTTAACATTGATGTCATCTTATTTTATTTTCTTTTCATTTATTTTCTCCATTTTGAATCCTTTACTAGCCAAAGAAAGAGAAAACTGAAAGCTGTTTAGAGGCATCCAAGTATAATGCTTTCACTTATAGTTGAAACAAGGAAACTGAGTACAGTGACATTGACTCCCCTAAATGACAATTACTTTTAGTAGCAGATTGGTCTAAAGCGTATATGTCCTCATGCTTGTCCATTGTTATGATCTATATGCCACATAGACTCTCTTACTTGCCTTCAGCACACAAACGGAAAATTCAGATTCCTCCCTCTTTACCCTTGACGTATATTCTGCTGCATTTAAAATATTTTGCCAATACTCTGTCACTGCATAATCTGTTATATGTCTATAACACTGTATTTATCCAGCATACAGCATGTCTGGTGTCAAATTTAAACACTATTTTAACTAAGGAACTATTAAAATGATATACAGAACACTTTTAGACTTCCACAGTTTCATACTTTAAACAATAAGAAATTAGAGGCAAAGTTACAATATTACAAATTAAATATTAATATAAATTGTGTGCATATCCCAAAAATCATTTTGAGAAAGTTAATACTTGATTTCAAAAGTAAGAGTCAAATAAAAGCACAATTGTGATACAACAAGTATATTGTAGTTAATAATTTAAAATATTATTTTAGCAATATCAGAACTATTTTAAACTGTCACACTTGCTCTAAAATATAAGAAATGGATTTTAAACCTAAGTACAAAATCTATATATTATCCTAAATAAAATTGTCAGAGATAGGTTAGTACAATAATTTTTAAACTTAAAGTGTTTGCTGAAACAAAATACTCCTTTTTAAAGGAGAGACTAGATCTTTAATTCTTTTTTTAATTTTTATTTTTTTACCATCTTTATTGGAGTATAACTGCTTTACAATGCTGTGTTAGTTTCTGCCGTATAACAGAGTGAATCAGCTATATGTATACATATATCACCATATCCCCTCCCTCTTGCATCTCCCTCCCATTCTCCCAATCCCACCCCTCTAGGTGGTCACAGAGGACAGAGCTGATCTCCCTGTGCTATGCGGCTGCTTCCCACTAGCTTTCTACTTTACATTTGGTAGTGTATATATGTCCATGCCACTCTCTCATTTTATCCCAACTTACCCTTCTCCCTCCCCGTGTCCTCAAGTCCATTCTCTATGTCTCTGTCTTTATTCCTGTCCTGTCCCTAGGTTCATCAGAACCATTTTTTTTTAGATTCCAGATCTTTAATTCTTTATAAACATTGCTTCTAACTATAACATTTATACTGACTTCATGAGATAATTATAATAAAAGTAGGATACAAATGGAAGTCTTGTATCCCCACAGGCATATTTGCTGTCATAACAAAATGTCTTCCAAGCTCAAATTTTAAAATGTTTGTCCCAAATTTATACATTACTCCATTTACCAGAGAAAATATTCACAGATGATTATTCATCCTTTGAATCTTCCTCCTCAAAAAATAATGCACGCTATACATTTCAAAGGAGCAGAACGGCTTGCATTTCAAAATCACGGGAAAAGAAATATGTGAAAGTACATATCTTGCCAAATGTTGGTATACAATATCTTTTGCGCTTATGGGCATCCATATACAGTAATATATTCCAATGCTTTATGAAGGATGGTTTATATGTTACTCTCTTATCACTGCTTTCCAAATGTTCAAGCACTTAGTACAAGAGTATTCCTATGCACAAATAACTGATTAACATAATTATTACTCATCTGGTTGGCTTTATATATTATTTTATATAAAATATTGTTGAAGAGGTAATGAATTAAGAAAATTAAAATCTAAAATATATAAACTATATCATTTAAAAACCTCCTTCCTCCATTCTTTATCTGCCCAGTTCTCTCTGCAATATCACATTCCCCAGGTTACCGATATTCCCACTGTTAGCAGCTTCCTTTCAAAGTTTTTTTCAGGAAAACACAAGTACATGAAAATACTCTTTTTTCCCCCATTAGTAGTATGTTATATAGACTCTTCTGTTCCTTTGTTTTTCACTAACCAATACAATTTTTAGGGGTCCATTCTCATTTTTAATAGCTGCAAAGAATTCCAGACTACAGATGGACTTGAATTATTTAGCTAGCTCCCAATGATGGGATTTTGCGGTTTAATTCTCCTCTCCTTGATCTGGTCCAGCCTTTGTTTGTACTTCTATAAAATACAGAATGCAATGGAAGTGTTAGGGGAACCACTGACCAAAACCACCCACCCCCGCCAGGTAACCATTTGCATGAGTTGTTTTACGATAGGAGGTCCTAGTAAGGAACACGGAACTAACAAGCCACCACCAACGAGAAGAATTTGGGAAAGGTCAAAAAGGAGAGTCCATATGTCCTACCAACCTCCCAGAATCCTCCTCCCTGTAATCCATCTTGGCTGAGTGCCACCAGGAAGGACTCTGAGTCAGAATGATTGGCCAGAGACAACCTGGAAACTAATCCCATCACCATAAAACCTGAGACTGCGAGCCATGTGGCAGATCAGGTCTCCTGGGTTCCCTTACCCTCCTGCTCTCTGCCCAGGTGCCCCTTCCCAGTAAAGTCTCTTGCTTTGTCAGCATGTGTGTCTCCTCGGACAATTCATTTCCAAGTGTTAGACAAGAGCCCACTCTCTGGTCCTGGAAGGGGTCCCCCTTCCTGCAACAGAAGTGACTCTATGTGACTTCTAGGTGAGATTAAAAGAAGAAAATACAGTTTTCTCCTCTTTCTTCTCTCTCCATCTCTCTGTCTTCCTCACTCCCTTTTATCTTGCTTTTCATTTATCTTTGGATTTCCCAAATCATATTTAGAAAGAAAATTTACTAGATCACAATCAGGAAAGAAAGATTTCATAGATCCAACATCTAGGGTAAAGAGAATTTATTCTTGAGCAATTTGCTTCAAAACTTCTAAGGTTTTGCTCGTGTCCTATTTTCTTTACATAATATTTAATCTTTTTGAAAAGTCCTAACAGACTATGCTAAAGATGGCTAGCTGTAGAATTATTGCCAGAATTCATTCAGGAAAACAGATGCATTTTATTTAAAGAAATGAGAAGTACTATTTCTGATTTATTTGTAAAGGTCCTGAAAATGGAAATTAAATAAATATCAGAAGCAGAAGAGGTAATGGTCAAAAACAGGACTTATTCCTGTGAAAAATATGGAGTTTTGCTGAGGTAAGCAAAGGACTCAGTGAATGAAGTCTATGAACCAATAAGCTTGCAGAAAAGAGACAATGGAAAGGCCAGTTGTCACAATTAACATAACTTAAAATGTTAGTTTTGAAAACCATTTGCACTTGAAGAACACTCAGAATTTCTTGAATATACTTTCATTATTGTGAAAATGATAATTAAGTACTCTTTCCAGTGAGCACTTAATATAGTGTAGTCTTGCTTGGTAAAATATTTTATGTTTAAAAGAAAAAAAGTGTGTTTTTCTTAGCAAATGTTATTACAGTGAAAAAGATTAAGGAAAGGGAAAACAAAAGTCAAAAAATGTAGCAACTTTATTTTGACAGATGACTGCTTGTCTTCTTTGAGAATTGAAATGCTCTTTCAGTGGAGAGTTGCAATTCTCCTGCCTCCCTTGGAATCCACACTGCTCATTTAAACTACGTGCTTGATAACGTTTTCAACTTACCGAAGGGTACTTCTGTTGTAAAGTGATACACTGTGGCCAAATCAATCTTCCTAATGGTTAGGTGACTGTACCACTTCAGTTGGTATTACAGGTTATTTAGCATAAACATACATGTTCTCATTAAGAGCCACATTTCCTGAAAACACGACTCACCAGTGAAAGAAATTTTGTCTGTCAATCTGAAACTAATTTCTCCAGTGCATACTCTATATGCCTAGTTGTAAGACTACACAAATGTCACTCATAAAATAATGTAAGAATAATACATATAGTAATTTACATGATTTTTTAACATCATATTACATAATCTATTCAACAACAAAGAAGACAAAACTGGCCTTGAGTGTTTTTCATCCCCATAAGAAAGTTCAGATAACATATAAACATCATTTAATTGACATGGATTTGACTTTCTTAGATAAAATATAATTTATACTTCACATATTTCTATTTTCAGTTTCTCTGGTTAAATGTTTATGGTCAGAGTTGGTGTCCATGCTATTCAAAAGTCTGTGCTTTGGTAAAAGATGGAAATAATCACTTAACAATCCTCAAACCTGACAAATAAAATATTTTGAAAGATTTAAGATACCAGTTCAACAAAAAGACATTATATGAATAGAGAAATGTAGATGTTCAGTCAACATTTAAAAGCA
This sequence comes from Tursiops truncatus, assembly GCF_011762595.2. Lineage (NCBI taxonomy): Eukaryota > Metazoa > Chordata > Mammalia > Artiodactyla > Delphinidae > Tursiops > Tursiops truncatus. Next base: position 44,750,957 of record NC_047046.1, read on the forward strand.
TATTTAACCTCAGTAATAAAGAAAGAAAAATTTTAAAAAATTAAAAAACATTGTTTACATAACTGTCAAAGAGTGGGTGAGATAGATGCATATACTCTAGGGGTAGAAATAAAATTATAGTACAATTCTTATGAATATAGGCTTCAGTATATAATTATTAAAGATGTTCATATATTTTGGTGCAGAATGATTCTCCCTACCGTATTCAACTAAGAAGACAATTGGTTATAATATTTTAAAAGTTTCAATGGCCTACATGCCCACCAATCAAAGAATCATTTAATAAATTATAAATATCAATAAAATTAAATATTTTGAAGACTAAGTACTGAATAAGAAGGAAAAGCTTATGACATTCTGTTAAATCAGAAAAGTACTGTACAAAACTCTTCCTCTCTCTGAGTGTATGTATATGCATATATTTATATGTAAGTCTGCATTTGCTTATATGTATGTGTGTGTATATATATATATATCTAAGAGAGTGTATTGCAAATTATTAACACTGGTTACCACTAGAAGTTGTAGGGATAGTGACTATATTTTATTTTCATAAGTATAAGATTATATTTTCATAAATGTGCCCCTAGACAAAGATAAGACACCCACTGATGTTTTAGCACACCTCATTCTGGCCTTCTCCAACTGTGTCTCAACCCAGAGTGCAGAGTCCACAGGGCCCAAGTTTCTTGTGAGGGATACAGACTGAGCTTTTGTAGGCAAGCTGAGGTAGTGGACAACATCCCTGTGGTATATTATCCTATTAAAGTGGAAAGAAAAAGGGATCAGTGGATGTGGGGAGCGAGAAGCAGCTCTCCCCACACCACCACATTTTGACAAGGAACTCTGAGAATCCCCAAATTCTATGTTTTTCTTATTTTCAGGTTGTTATGAAAGTATAATTATGAACATAAAATGATTGAGTGTATTATACTTATTTCAAATATTTACACATATGGGTTTTCATTGACATAAGAGGTAGAAAGATAAAATGTTAGTACGTTAAATTCATAAACTCTAATTTTAAGGCAATTCTAAATAGTCAAGGAGTAGATTACTCCAGGACAGGAAAGAAAGTATTCACTGTTAAAGTCTGGAAAAGTTTGAAATTCAGACTTTGTGTAGAGAGGTTTTCTAAATTCTTCCAGAGCCCAGCGAGAACTAAACCTGGAAGACTCAGATCACAGAATTCCCTTTTGTGCCATTAAGGATCAAGTCTGAAGACTGAGGTCAACAAAGGAGAAAGTTCTGCAAGAGAAAGTGTCGCTCTTTTTTTCTTTTTTTTTTGAAAGTGTCGCTCTTTAAGGTTCGGAGACATTAAGGGTGAGGAAAAGAAAGAAAAAGAAGAGAGGGGGATGGTTGGAATTGTGGTAGACGAGTGAGGGCAATGTTGAGGAAAAGGCAGGTTTCTGCCCTCGTCCCTGTTTTCACCTTAGACCACAGGTGCTAAAACAACCAAGAGCAGGGTGGTACAAGGTGAACCTTAAGATTGAGCTTCTAGGGCCACTCTTCCTTATCCTGAGGCCTGGATAGCTTCAGGACTTCCTGCAATACCTCCTCCCCCACGTAGAGATGAACAGAAAGTAGTCGACCTGAGAAACAATTGACCAACTGTCACAAGCAGGAGGTGCCCAGTACAGATGGAAGATGTGGCAACGACTCCATATGGGCTATAGGTAACCTCAGTACAAGAGAGGGAGGCTATCAGAGTTCAACAACAACAAAGAACATCCCAGTGAATGAGGGACACTTTCCCTGCAGTATACTTCCAAATGACACTGAAGAACCCTACCCACCTCACCACACCAAAGTCATACCACACAACTCATGCCCTCCACTTGGACACCATCTTAGACAGAAGCTAGGCAAAAAGGATATTGAAAATGAGAAATACTAAGTAATTATTATAGAGGTTTCAGCACTAAACAAAAGACATGATTAAAATATTGTATTGGACCATGTTTTAAGAGATTGGGAGTTGACATCCATATTTTAATTTAAGCTCTTTTGGTATAGATAACATTATACTGTATTAAATCTGCTGCTTGGTTTAAGCTCATCTGGAGTGAACTCCAGGAACTGAGTTTAGTTAGATTTTGATTAAAATTACTACAAGGATGACAGCTCCAAATTCTACCTCTCTATGTTTTAATCTCTCATCAACACACGGGGTTTTGCTAGTCAGCATTATAAATGGTAGAAATGGATTTTTCTTTATGATATCAGGATTGGCTGCATAATTTGTGGGGACCAGAGCAAAATGGAAAAACAGGGCCTGTTGTTCAAAAATTAAGAATTTCTAGACAGTTGAACATCAGAATGTTAACAAGAGTGGGGCCTTTTTGTGTGGGGTCCTTCATGCCTGCATAAGTCATACATCCATGAAGCTGGCCCTGAGTGAGGTTGTAAATAAAGCTAAACATTGTTAAAATGTATTCTGATTTGAATAAATATGTGGAGTAGAAGGAACAAATCTTTTTTTCCAAAGCAATCCAAACAATATGTGTTGATACTCTACCCTCCATCAGGAGGAATTTATCTCCTCGTCCCTACCATGCCCGAGCTGGACTTAGGAGCTTGTTTTGAAGGAAGAGAGTATGGAAAGAGAAAACAGTAACTTTATAGAGAGAAATCTGACAAAAATTACCATAACCAACAATCAAAGTACATGTCACCAATGATAAGACAAGTGGCAACCATGTGTTCCTGATATGATGAGAAGGGAGCTTCACCTCTATGGTATTTTTCCCCCAAACCTATAAATAACTGCAGGCTAATCATGAGATATGCATCAGACGCACTCAAATTTAGGCATATTCATCTGACCAGTACTGCTCAAACTGTCAAGATCATTAAAAAAAAAAGACAAGACTGAGAAACTATTGAGAACTATGATAAACCAGAAGAGAACAAGAAGATATGATGACTAAATGCAATGTGGGATCCTAGAAAAGTAAAAGATTTCTGGAAAAATTGGTGTAATCTAAATAAATTCTGGAGTTCAGTTAATAGTAATGTATGAAAGATGGCTTCTTAGTTGTGACAAATGTACCATGGTATATATGGTAATATATCTAATGTACGTATGGTAATATATCTAATCCTTTAACATAAAGAAATGGATGATGGGAGTATGGGAACTCTCTGTATTATCTTTGCAACTCTTTTGCAAATATGAAATTATTCAAAAGTAAAAAACAATAAAAATGGTTCATAACAATTATTTGTAAATTAATTATTTGTAAATCAATTATTTACAATGTATGAATTGGTTTAGAATATTGATGAGAAATCCCTTCACCCTAGCATGAACAAGGTATAAAACAAGATGTAAAATCCTAATGGGCTCTGTAGCATGTACACTTATGAATAGCATTCTAGGTTTAATCGCTAAATAGGAGTCATGTATCTTAGCCATTTGCCACCTGAGGTTTAGAGAATTCTTGAGGTCCTGACTGATGGATAAGGATGTCCTGAATCCTATTGCTAGAATATTGTTACATTTGCCTCAGTGATCCTTTAATGCCTGGTATTTTCAGAGAAAAGTTCATTCACAAAGAGTGTGTTTTGTTAAATCAATGTCACTTATTTACTTGGATTCTCTTTGATTTATATGCTCAAAATCACATGAAAATCAATTGCTAAATATTATTTTGAAATATCTACGAATTGACAATTCAGTTAGACTTTGATTTACATTTTTAAAGGGGTCTTAAAACAACCAACTTGCAAAACATATTTTATGCAGTCATTTAGACTCATTTTCATTTTTTACAGTGCCTGAAAAGACATAAAATTGCTTTACGAAGACTTGTCAAATAAGTGTTAACTATACCTGCTTTTTTTTTTTAAGTAAAGTCATTTTTGACTGAATATCTTATGAAACAACTGAAAATAAAATGGAACACACTGTTCATTTTGATATATCTTTGTCAATACAACATTTTTGATAAAATTTCATTGGCTTTAATATGTTAAGCCAACAACATGGAATTTCATGTTTAGTTCATTCAATTTATGGAAAGTGTTATACAAGTTGACTAGCAATGTTTTCTCAGTGTCAAACTAATCAGAAAAATCAGTCATACTTTTTCTCTAAAATAGTATAACTTCATTTTCTTCAGTTTAGGTAAATATATCAATATACATTTAGTGGCATATTATGAGAAACATTTAGAAAGAAATGACTAAATCTTTTAAGAAAGATTGGCATCAAAACGATAAAGATACAATATAATTAATATATTCATTTATATTGTTACAAAAAGAAGATAACAGGCTTTCTCATTTAATGAATAATGATCTAATGTTTCACCTTTGAAGTGAAGTATAAAAATGTGTGGCATGATTAGTTATAATATGTATAAATGTTATTTTGCTTTGGGAGGAATATTAAGTGCTAATCACATATAAAAATTATAAATAACTCCACTAAATTCTCTTTATGTCATTATTAAATTTTCTCTACGTATTGAATGAAAGACAAAAAACTCATGCCACTAAATGAATTGGTGCAGCAGTTAGCATGTAATTCTATTTTTAGTTAACAGTGGGTAGAGAATGTTTAACATTGGTAAGATGAAAGAAAGTGAGGATTAACTGTAATTAGAATACATGTTTTGTGATACGGTTTGATCAAATATAGGTTAACTATTTTATTAAATAATGCACAGAAATTCTATAAGAAAGCATATGAAATGTTATCTCTAGATTTTATCTACTGCAAAATAGAAGGGAAAAAAGAGTGATTCTTGAAACTATTCCAGTGACAACTGAACAGATTAGAATCAGTGAAGTTTTCTTTTAACTAATTATAACCTAGGATGAGAATAACTGAAAAAAAATATTGTTTACATTGGAATATTTCCAAAGAGCGATGGTTTAATGTTCAGTATTTCTTGCCAGTGTTCTTTTAGCTTTGCTCTCAGAAGACTCTTCCAGGTAAGAATTAATTCTTTGACAATTATGGGACATGGAAGAGGTGCACTTAGCTGAAAACTGCAACTACTCTCACCACCAACACTCCAGATGTGTATGACTTTTGATGATTCTCACGAAAGTCTTAATCCCCCACTCATGAGTTCTCACTCTTAACAGAAATATATGTAAGACAGTGAAATATAGTAAAACATTTTTTAAAAATCTTGATTAATTATTATTATTATTATTTTTGCAGTACGCGGGCCTCTCACTGTTGTGGCCTCTCCCGTTGCGGAGCACAGGCTCCTGATGCACAGGCCCAGCGGCCATGGCTCATGGGCCCAGCCGCTCCGCGGCATGTGGGATCTTCCCGGACCGGGGAACGAACCCATGTCCCCTGCATCGGCAGGCGGACTCCCAACCACTGCGCCACCAGGGAAGCCCAATCTTGATTAATTTTTAAAGAAAAATACAATACTTCAAAATTTCCATTTGTTTTATGCTATAGAGTTTTTACTCCCTAAAACAATGAACCATGTATTTTTAGGTACACATCCTTATGTAACTCTACATATAGTGGCCCGAATACAATAGTAAGGAAACATTTCTGATAGGACAATCTATCTTCACTCAGTCACTCCACACTTGCCTCCCTTAACAAACTGCCCAGTGATTCTCACAAGATTCTGCCTTAGCTTTCCACAGAAAAGTAATAAAAGTAGTCAAGAGGCAGACAGCTATACTTTTCTATCTTTATATAAGATTATATAGTGGTCGGATCAGCTTGTGTTTGCTGATTTACCGTTCTTGATTTCATGTCTGACCTCTATACTATATTGTCTGACTCTTAAATAGCATTTTGAAAAAAAAAGTTTTTGTTACTATTAAACTAAATATCCTATCTTCAGGTTCATTTACCAAATAAGAGTAATTTCTGACTTTTCTAACCTTTTTCATTTAGCATATGTTCTCTAACAAGTGTGATATAGTAAATGGCCATTTGAATCATAAAGAATGCAAAATAAAGCCAAGAGCTACACTGCATTGAATTCCTAATGCTTTACATATATTTTCCCCCAATATTACCCTCTACATTTGAAACTTTGGAATTTTCAGTTATTCTTGAAATTATTTCCATATTTCTATTATACACCTAAAATTATTACTCTCTATAAACTAGAAATTTAACTATATATATTTTTTCTCTCAACTAACTCATGACACTAGTAGTAATCTTTTTCTGTTAAATGACTATTGATCTAAACTTTTCTTGTCTGTCCCTAAGTGATTTGTCTATAAGGCAGTCTTAGAATTTTTGTTTATGAGAAATTTAACAAGATATTTTTAAAAGACCAAATCATGTTCATTAGATTTCCCATATAGAAATGTTTTCTTTCCTCTAGACTGTTCTACTAGGTTTATATCAAATAATTTCTGTTATTATTAATTCTACTAAGATAGGCATTTGACTTATTAGTGACTAGTGCATGTATGTTCAGAATCATTTATGAATTCTTATTATATAAAGCACCCACAGAGTCACTTTAATACACTTTGTGAAAATGGTAATTTATAATAATGACCAGAATTAGTATTAGCATAATTTTATCCTTGATTGTCCATGAAATCCTCAGGCTTTTGCCATCTGATTTTAGTATCTATGCTAGTCAGAGAGTTCTAGAAAAAAAATCTATTCTCTAGGAAAATTACAAGTATTTTATAGGATGGAAGCCTTATAGGATATTATGATTTGACATGAATATGTACAGTGAATTCTCCATGAGGAAATTGACTTATTTTCTTCAATACTTAAAAAATATTGTAAAATAGTACATTAAAGACACTATTTACTTAGAAGTATTTGATTAAAATACGATAATAAAAATAATATCCCAATTATTCTTTTTGGTTTCCCTAGGTTTAGATTTTCAAAAGAAGCAAGAGTAAGGATTTGTTACTTAAATTTCCTTTTGTCATAAAGACCAGAGCATTACCTAAATTTAACTAAAGTTTCATTAGTCAAACTGATGTAATTATACATCATAGAAACAGAAAACAATAAGCAGCCTGAAAGTGTATATCTTATCTTTGGGGGAAATATAATTTGAGAATAGTTCAGTTAAAGCTACTATTTTTATCTTCTAAGGATGTACAATGAGGTGGCGCCATAAGAAAATGAATTTCATGCCGTCATTCCATTATTTCACTTCTGTTTTAGGATTAACCTGACACCATGTTAAACTTTACAGAGGACAGAGTTATCTTTAACTCCACCTCAATTATTATTTTCCTTTCATAAAAAATGCACTTTTAGGGAGTTTAAGCATTTGAAGCAAAATAAGAGCAGAATAAAATCAGTTATATCATCATTATAAGGAGGAACAACATATTTGGACTCAGTGTGTATTCGTTTTATTCGTTTGCTTTTGTTTTGCTTTGACAAACATAAGCAGAAATGTTGCTTCAATTTGTAGTTAAATTTGGATCAATTTTGGAAAGAATTGTTAAGATACATAATTCATATTATAACTATTTGCAGGAAGCAGATGATCTTGTAATAGCAGAGACATATAGACACTGGAGTCAAAAGAGTTTACCATAATTATTTGGGATCCTAAGAGTTTACCATAATTATTTGGGAGCCTAAGAACAAAAGACATTTATTCTCAGTCACTGTAGGGCTTATATAGGGGTGGTCGTGACTAAATGAAAAGATACTTGAGCTTTAGGGTGAAAAGTGGAGGAAGCAACTAAGATGTCTTTTAATAGGTAAATGAATAAACAAATTTAGTGAATCCATATAATAGAATAGTATTCATTATAAAAAATGAGTTATCAAGGTATACAAAGATATATATAAATTTAAATGCATATTGATAAGTGAAAGAAGCTAAATTACTGTTGGAGTAGTAATCTACAGACAAGCAAGGGAAGAGGTAAGATTACTCATGTGATAATGCATTAGAGTTGGAGACATCTGTTAAAACTCATGCTAAACTTAGTAAGTACAGAGATGGTACACATAGAAATATTCTATAGATATGTGTATATACATAGATTAATATGTAGGCATATTCCTTTGTTCTGTCCACTGACAGGGCCTGGAAGCAATGATAATCCAACCAGTAGAAAAAACATTCCTAGCATCCGGATTTTGATTTCTAATACCATTCTCCAATAAAAGGAATCAGGGTAACTTGGATAGTTAGTTGTAGGACTGGAACAGGACATATACAAGGGCCTGGAGCATCTTTTAAAGACAGAAACTGGGCTTCCCTGGTGGCGCAGTGGTTGAGAGTCCGCCTGCCGATGCAGGGGACACGGGTTCGTGACCCTGTCCGGGAGGATCCCACATGCCGCGGAGGGGCTGGGCCGTGAGCCATGGCCGCTGAGCCTGCGCGTCCGGAGCCTGTGCTCCGCAACGGGAGAGGTCACAACAGTGAGAGGCCCACGTACCGCAAAAAAAAAAAAAAAAAAAAAAAAAGACAGAAACTAAGGAAGTGTTCAGACAAAATACAATACTGAGTTATGTCAAAAGGACACAGGAGCTAACAGAAAGAGCTCCAGTGGTCAAAGCTGGGCTATTAAAGCAACAAAATTAATAAAATAGTACTAGATTATAAGCCAAGGCATAAAATAAGTATCCAGTCGTCCATAATAATTCAAATAAACAATTTAATAAACAAATAAATGGAAATGGAGAGACAAATTTCCTGTGCAGAAGAACTGCAAATAATTTATATAAATACACTGCCCTCAACAATGGGGAGAATTACTCTCCACTCTTTGTGTGTGGGTTACATATAGTGACTTCCTTTCAATTAGTACAGTACAGAAATGGAGAAAAAAAGAAGAGTAGTTTTATAGTGGAGAAATCTGGCAAACAGTAACTCAGCCAGGTGATCAAGGCCAACATAAACATCGATAAATTATGTTGACAGGATGTGCCCTTGATGTGATGTGATGTGATGAGAATAGCACTTGACTTCTGAGCTATTCTCCTCCTTCCCAAAACACAGACACACACACACACACACACACACACACACACACACACACACAATCCCTGTATAATCATAATTAAAACATCAGACAAATTGTGACTGAGGGATATTCTACAAAATACCTGACGAGTACTCCTCAAATCTGTCAAGGTCATTAAAAGCAAGGAAAATCTAAGCAACTGTCACAGTCAAGAGGAGCCTAAGGAGACTAATTATAATACAGTATCTTGAGAGAGAAAAAGGACATTTGGAAAAAAATAAGGAAATCTAAATATAGACTTTGGTTAATTATAATGTGTCAATACTGGTCCACTGACTGTGACAAATATAACGTAATGCTAACGTAATACTTTAATAATAGGGGAGGCTGAGTGTAGGGTAACTGGGAACTTGCTATTTTTAAGTTATTTAAATATTTCAGGCATTTTTCTAAACTAAGGAGAATGCAGTGGATATAGAAAGAAGTACATGGATTTTGCACGTAGGGAGTAAAGATCAGCAGGACTTGTTGGTATACACAATATGGATATTAGAGTAAATGTAACTTGTGTTTTCTACTTTGGGCCAAAAATAGGAATTGAATTGTCTTACCAGATTTCTTGTGTGACTGGATTAGCTAAATGGAGACGTTAAATAGATAGTTTCTACAGGAGATATGAATTTGAAACTCCTACACACAAGTTATGTAGAGAGTTTAGGAATAAACCTTAGTAATGCTACAATTTAATGCCTGGATTGATCCAAGAAACTTGAGGAGGAGAGGTAAGAGTGGATAATGGAAAACCAGAATGTCTTGTTGTTCCAGAAGGAAAGATAAAAGAGTGTTATAAAGGCGAACTAGTTAATGGTAGCAACTTGTTATTAAGAATTCAAGTAAGTAAAAGACTGAAAAATATTGTTCATTGGATTAAGCTACAAGCTGCTTACGAGAGTCATTTTGGCTGAATGATGGTGGAATGGTGGGGATGTCAACCAGATAGGCTTATGATGAGATTGGTTCACCTTAAACCTCACTTGAAGGTCCCAAATTCCCTTCATCTGTCATCTACACAGAAGCAACTGTACTAAAAAGAGAGCAATAAAACTTGAGTTGAGATATGATAGGATTAAAGGAAAAATTACCTAAAGTTTACTGAAAACACTTTGTACAAAATTGTCTGAAGAGATAGTATATCTTCTGGGGTTACATTTACATCCATGGCTTCAATTATCTGTATTTTAATGACTCAAGCTGGTAATTTTCATAGTCAATCTATTCTCTTAAGCTTTGAGTCACCTATATGTGTCCTACTGATATGTCTATATTTGTTACTATTTAATTACTTGCTTATGATATGGAAAACACTGGGTTGACATCAAGCATAAATTATTTCCATGTTTCCTGATACTCAGTAGTGATAGCTTTTCCATTTTACAAGTGAAATAAGTGAAGTGTGGAGACTAATTAACATGCCTGAGATCTCAGAGTTAAATAAGAACCAGAAGTCATGTATGTCTACCTTCAAAGCCCTCACTATTTTGGTGGTGTCATCCTACATCCTAAATAGAAGACATTGGATTATTATTCCCAAACTTTTAGTTCCTCCTCCATTCCATATTTCAATTAAAAGATCTTCCCCAACCCAGTCATTTAAGCCTGAAAAATGGCCAAGATCATTCTCTCTTCTTTACTTTCACAACTGAGTGCTGAAACAAAAAAAAGTCACCTATTCTACCAAATATCTGCCTGTTCTACATTCTCCCATCTACCCCATGCCACTGCCAAATTTGAGGTTATAGTTTCTTTTTCCCGAATTATATCAATAACCTCCCTCTTGGTCTGTCTTTAATCTCTTCCACATACACAACACATTCTTCATAGAAATAAATAAAATCTCTGCATGTGGGTTCCCTGGTGTTTCCAAGTGAAATTTCTCCATGGTGCTCAAGAATAACTGAAATCTCATAGCCTGACACAGAAGCTTTCTATCGCCTGGCCCCAGTGTAATTTGCCAGCATTATATTTTACCATATATATCCAGGCACATTTTCTTTAGCCATGGGGAACTATTTTAAATCCCATGAACATGCTGTATTCTCCCATATGTCTAGAACATTGCTAATTCTTTTGCCTTGGCCTGAAATACCGTTTTTCCCACTTCCTATTTGTCTGCCTGCATAACTTTTATTTTTCTTTAAAAACACACAACTTAAGAATTATTTCTTTTTAGAATTTTTTTTTCCTCTGCCACTGCTATGTTGCATTGGCTGTGACAACTGCACAAACTGTCCTTGTGTTGATCACCTTGACATTGTTGAGAAGTCCTGGTCAAGTTTTTTTTTTTTTTTTTTTTTTGTTTTTTTCAGAATATAACTCACTTGGGGCTTGTCTGATGTTTTAATCATGATTGTATAGGGGTTGTCTTTTTATTTGGGATGGGGGGTAGGAATATCACAGAGGCAAAGTGCCATTCTCATCACATCATATCTAGGGTTACTTTCGCATTTTCTGCAGTGCATTCACAGCCTGCTTATATCATGAATTTAACCTTTTAATTCATATTATATTTTGTGCAATTTTTCCTCTTTTGATTGTGAATTCTGAAGAGATGTTCTCTTGAACATAGTAGCTGCTCCATTAATGTTTGCTTTCCTTGAATGAAAATGATAGTGCAGATTTTAGAAAATGCCTCAGATATTATTAGAAGCTTGAAGTTAAATAATAAATAGATTTTTAAAAACAAATAATCACCAGTGAATATGTTTTCCATCAAAGTAGATATAATTTGAATCTGATGACACAAAACAAAGGAAACATTAAAGCAAGAATAATAATGGTTAAAAGTTCATCATCAGTAAGAAAATGGTGGGGACAACTCTATTGGCCATGCCGTCTAGTAGTGGCATATAAGAACTTGAAGAGTGTTATTGTTATAATAAATGTTGAGAGAATTATGATAATGTAAGTTTCCTGGGTGACACTAAAACAAACCTTATATTTGTATATTAGTGTGTGTTTCAAACTGATGACCTAACGATCATTTAGTGTTAAAAAAAAAAAAGAGGTATGCTTATTCTAAAAATATTTCTGCTTGAGTCTAGCGTGAACTAATAATAGAGTTGAACTATTTTCTAGTTTAAAACCCATAATTAAATAGTGAAGTTGGGGAAAAATGACAAGGGGATAGGAAACTAGAAATGACAAGCTAGCAATGAAAGCTATAAGATGACTAAAGTAGAAATGGAGAATAGAATCCACTTAAGAGAGAACTCAAAACTGTCGGTGAAATAAGAATTGCTAAAATAAACTATTTATTCAATATGGAAAGGGAGGCAAGAGTAAGTATCATGAAGTTGCTGAGCAAATTAATTTAATTTTAATTTCAGGTTAGAAGGGTTTTCAGGACTTAACATACGACAAAGAAAGGCTCTAGTGTTCTCATTGATTGGGAACCTACTGAATATCACGGATTAGCCCAGCCTACTTTCAACGTGCTCAGAACACTCACATTAGCCTACAGCTGAACAAAATCAACTGACACAAAACTTATTTTACAATAAAGTGTTGAATATCTCATGTAATTTATTGAGTACTGTACTGAAAGTGAAAAACAGTATAGTTGTCTGTGTACAGAATGGCTGTAACCATATGGGTTGTTTACCCTTGTGATCTCGTGGCTGACTGGGAGCTGTAGCCGCCGCCCAGCCCAGCATTACCAGGGAGTATCTTACCACATATTGCTAGCCTGGGAAGAGATCAAAATTCAAAATTCAAAACGGTTTCTACTGAATGGTATTGCTTTTGTACCACTGTAAAACTCATGAGCCAAACTATCATAAATTAGGGACTCTCTCTAATTGCACTCTAATAAAATAATTTCTTATCCATATCAATGGCTGCCTCCTTAATTGAAGATGTGAAAGCCTTGTCATACTACAGGTTACAGGAGAGCAGTGAGGAGATTTGTCTCTGGTTACTGTAAAAAGAGAAAAAGCTTCTAAACCCTATCAAAAGTTAGCTACAATTGTAGACATTAGATAACTGTCACAGTCTTATTTTGGCGGGGGGAAAAGCATAATCAGACTAGTAAATAAACTTTTGTCCTCATCCTCTGAGTGCCTGTCATCTAGCAGAGGTTTGAAGGTCCAGTGCTTTCCTTAAGTATGTGTTTATTCCTTGTTATTTGCATCATTCTTCCATCTCTGTAAAGCTTTCCTTCCTCTTAACTTCTCTTTTGTCCTTAATCTTAACAGGTGGCAAGGTTATTCGGTGGCAAGTACCCCAAAATATCAAACATTGTCCTAAGATATTTGTTCTGGGATAAACTTTATAAACTTAAAAAGATTTGCTAATTCAGGAAATACACACACATACACACAAACACCCATACACACAGCAGCAGCATTTTGAGCTACAACAATTCTGATGACAGGACAATCAATTACTTTCATGACACTACAATATAAATCAAAATATGTCTTGAAGAAATTTTAAACAGAATAATCTTGCAAAAGTAAAATTCTAAAATATTGTCATCTGTGCAACAAAAATTTCATACAAGTAGATATCGAATTTAAAATTTCTTTATATTCCTTGGTGTTATCTGCTAATTTCCTTCTTACATGAGGTATTTAGTGTAGCATATTTGTTAAATGATGGGTTAGACAAGTGTCCTATGATAGGAGTGCATTATTTTTTTAAGTTTTATCATCAATTATTATTTAATTTTACTGAAAAAACTTAGTGGTAAAGAAAACCTTTAAACTGTAAAGCAACTTTATTTAAGTTTAAACTGACGATTCCTATCAGTGATCTTTCTTATTGGATGAATTAATAATAATACTATTGATCAAAGGAGTAATAAAGAAATTTAATATATGGAAATGTCTGCATTATTTTACTGTACAGAAAACAAAACAAAAAAACTTTTGAGAATAAACAAGTCTCTTCATATAGATTCACAAAAAAGAACTATAGGTATATTATCCATGTAAAAATAAGCTATTTATTGAACACTGAAATAAAGGTAGTGAGAGAGCTTAGGGAATGTGTGTGAAGAAAAAAAAGGCAGATGGTTTCTTAAAGGACAGAATTGAAACAGTAATAATGCATGTTTTGATGATTTATTGTTATATATATACTATATGTTTTAAATATATATTCACATATACACAGGTTTTAAATATTATATATATATTCATATCTATCTACATCTATCTATTTATATACAAATGTAATATAAATAAGTAAATCCCAGGTAGTGTGGATACTAATGGCCAGTGGAACCTAGTGTTACCGTAGAATCACCTGGAGTGCTTTGAATAAATACTGATTCCTGGAATCCACTCTTAGATAATCTGATTCAGTTGTTATGGGTAGACTTCATATACCGATTTACTATAAAAGTTCCATTTGCTAATTTTAATGTGAAGTTGTTTTGAGAAATAGGGTTCTTGAATAGTTTGGAATAATCAATCACAAACATGTGTGAGTGTGTGAACGCATGTGTGTGTTTGTGTATGTGTGTATTTGTTAATTTGCAGATGCTTTTTTGCTTTTTGGTTTGGGCTGGTGAGCTATTTGAATAAATCCCAATGGTGACAGCTGTCCAGCAATTAGGAATCTCCACCTTATAAAAAAATCTTACTAGAAAATAATATTGTTTTTTGCCTCCTTATAATCAGCTGTTAAAATTTCCATAATTAATTCCATGTTATGTAGTTTTTAAATTGGCAGATGATTATGTAAAGGAACTGCAAGAGATAAGGCAAACCATGCTGGAAAGCAGATTTTTTCCCCAGAAAACCAGATTTCAATTAAATAAATACAGGCTGCTTCCACTATTCAGTAAATTGTCTTTAATATAAGTTCTGTTTCTTGGACCAGTGCTGAGATCAGAATATATACAAGATATACTTTACTCTGTAGTATCTGTCTGAATAAATGTATACACTCCTCGCTTTTTGGAATGCATAAATTGAGAAAAATTCAAAAACGAATGTATTTTCTCCAAACTAGAATACATATATCTTCTTGTATCTTTTGCTTATAAAATGTTTTGCTGTTCAAACTTCTCAAGATCTGTGGAATGTATTTAAACATAAGAAACAAATGTTTAATGATAATAATGCTTATAAGTAAAATTTATCCAAATTAATCACCAATAACAAGGAGATTTACTGAATATTGATTTGCATAAAAACCTTTATATGAAATGAAAGGAATGGGTATCTGAATACTAATGTATGTTTTTCTTCTTACTACATGCTCTGTAGTTATTTTATTTTGACTACCACTCAGGGATTGATGATTCTTCACCACAGCTCTCAGGAAGGGTGGCTTAGTGAACAGTGAAGAATCTATAAAAGACAATAGACTGAGCCTTATCTTCAAACATGGGAGTGGGCAAGTTCCTGATAACATAAGGATTGCACCCTAAAGAAACAGAGTGCTTTGATAATATTCATATATTAGGCAATTGCCACAATCACAGTAAAGTTTAATATCTAACTCACTTAAAATACAATGTCAATAAGACAAATTTCCAGATGCCAGCACCTACAGATCAAACAAATAATTATTCTACTTCTTTATTTTCTACATAGATAAACATTACACGATATTTGGATTTTACCAAACTGATTTTAGCCTTATGCCTGTAGTTCAATTCCTTTTTCATATATCTAAACATAACTGGATGCCTCATATTTATGATAAGAGGGCCAGATGGCTTTTCCCACAACCAGGTATATAGCTTCAAAGAGAGACGCATTCTGTGCCTCTTTGTAAGTGCTCTGTGGACAATGTGATTGGCAGTGATGATGTCAATCATAATTCCATGACCTCATTTAAGCAACATTAAACATCATCCTGGTATAATTTCTTATAAAATCTTTGCAAGGATTCCATATTTCATGAATTGAATTAGTTTAAGGCTTGGTTTTGATAAACATACACACAAATTTTTGAAGGACTTACTTAAAATCAGTAGCTACTACTTAATAATAGTATTTAACAATTATAATTTATTTTGTTTTTTCCCAAGAGTAAAGAAAAATTCATTGCTAAACTGCTTAAGCTTTAAAATGACTAATGTTATCCTGCAACAATTACTAAAATAAATAGATAAAAACTTTAGAATGAAAAATAACTAACAATAATCTTCCTAAACACAAAACCAAGCAAACAAAAAAGGCCTTATTAATCCACAAAAAGAGTTTCAAAAAACCATAACTTGCCTGAAAGTAGTGACTCTCAGATTTTGTTTCACCAGATGTGCTGGGTGATATAGACAGGTCTAGGTATACATAGGATTGTGTGCAATTCTGTGAACTCCTGCTTTAATATCATCTATTTCTTATCCATTCAAGGGATAAATCCAAATGTGCATGACCGTGGAATAGAGTCCACTATATTTTTAAAAAGTATGTCATGCACACATTTAGGTTTAAAATTGGTAACTAGTTACTTGCGAACGGCACAATGCTAAATTTAGTACACCACATACCACGAAACTGAGACAAAGCCTCACTCTCAGAGATATCATGAGGTATTCTGTTCTCATCTTCCCTCCCCATGTCATGCTTGGAAGTAAACCCTGGGAGCTGGGAGATGTTCTAAGACCTAGAATGATCTCACTGAGAGAAAGACCCAAAAGAGTCATCATTAGCAGCAGTTAACATCTAAAACCAGGAGCTGCTGCCAACGACTGTAGGTTTTGTAAGGATTGCCTTGACAAGGGGGACTTTTGAAGATACTGCTAGGAGTTGTTCATAAATTTTATATGCACCTCTACAATAGGGCTGACACCAGAATTTCGCCATTGGGAAGAAAAGAGAGGGTAGGCGTGGAAAGAGAATTTCAGTCTATGTATCGGTTCTGATCCATTAATAGTATTCCCAGAAATGCTACGTTGAAATTTTATATAGGCTTACTGTGAAATAAGTACACACACCTGGGTCAGAGGAAGATATGAAATGTTTGCTAAACCTGGACAAGTCTTATTTTATAGCTAAACATAATTAGTAGGATAACTTTAAATATTTGAGTTCCAAAAAGAAAGAAATTGGTGATTGGCTATATATATATATATTTTAATGAGTGAGTTTATATATATATATATATATATATATATATATATATATATATATATATATATATACACTTTTTTTTTTTTTTTCGGTATGCAGGCATTTCACTGTTGTGGCCTCTCCCGTTGCAGAGCACAGGCTCACAGACTCAGCGGCCATGGCTCACGGGCTTAGCCGCTCCGCGGCATGTGGGGTCTTCCCAGACCGGGGTCCGAACCCGTGTCCCCTGCATCGGCAGGCGGAGTCTCAACCACTGCGCCACCAGGGAAGCCCTATACTTTATATTTTTGATGAGTGAGTTTCTGCTGGAAATTCAGTGAACCCCAAAACACAGTTACACAGACTACAAAGACCCTGAACATGTCATTTATACTCTCTGTGCCTTAATGTCCTCATCTATAAGATGAGACTTCAAATCTATTTTACAGAGCTGCTGTTAGTAGTAAATGAGCGACATAGTGGAAAAATCACTGAACTGAGAATCAGAAAATTTTGTGTTAGTTCTTGTTCTGCAACCAAGTAGCTGAATTGTTTAGACAATGCATTTGATATATCTGGCTTAGATCAATATCATCCTCCTCCTCTTCATCATCGAGGACTTATCGGGCACTTATTATTTGCCAGACACAGTTTAAAACACTTTAAATGCATTAACTTATTTCATCTCCATAGCAGATCTATAAGGTATATAAATACAAAATGAAGTATTTTCAAAGTATAAATATTTATAGTTCTTTGATCCTGACTTGATTATATCCAAATGGAACAAGCATTCCCTCACAGAAACAAATCAAACAATGAAGTTAAAATACAGAAAGAGAAAAGCAAGATAATAATTATGTGCTACCAAAATAATCATTCAAATAACTATAAAATCATTTGGAACTTGTCATTTCTTAGTAAACATCAACATCTATTTTGTTAATTTGTTGTCTACAATATATGTCCATTGTTATAAACTTATTTTAATATGTTTTATACAGAAACAATATTGAATCTCTATTATACTTTCAGATTCGCTTCTTATTATCACTGTTAAATTTCCAATACATTATTTTGCATAGAATTGATGGGATGCTAGACACTGTTGAGATAAACAGAGGATTATACATATGAGTTTACAAAAATTAAATAGGGTGTCAGATGTTAGAAAAGGACATGTAAGTTTTAAGAAAGAAAAACAAACTCATTGGTGTCTAGTTAACCATTCTTCAAAATCTGACAAGAAAACAGCTCCATTACATTGTGCATTAGAAACACCAAACAGACAGGCAAACAAAACATATCCTAAAGGTAGATTTCTAATGATCAATAAATTAGAGTTAGATAATTAACTCCTCTTTTTTCTAAAGGATTCTTTCAAGGTGACTGTTCTAAATTTTCACCATTTCTGAAATGAAATGTTCTTTGGTATATTTATCTGTCTATACACAATGTATTGGCTATTTATGATAGGGTTGAAAATGATCACAATGTTAAATTAATGTAAGTTTTAGGTACAGTTGAAAAAATAAGAAGCAAAAAAAATGAAACAATATTTACATATTTAAAATATAAGTAATATAATGATTAATTAAAATAGAAAAGATTAGAGACAGTTGGTTGAATCAACTCTTTAGCACATTTTATTGCTTAGAGAAAAAAAAGAAAGCAATGTGACCTGAAGCTAGTGTGAAAGGAAAGAAAAAGGAATGAGAGTCTGTTTTATTCTCACAATTCAGTTAACACCACATACTTAGTTCCCTCCAGTCCTGAGGCTGGAGGACTGTGCTCTACACTCTTGGAAACCTGCCTTGACAGATGGTCTTAGTAGTTACTACAATCATGACACCCCAACTTATATCTCTCACTTCAAAGTCACTTTTGTTTATTAAAGCTATACCAGAAAGAGGGGCATTGGAACTACTGCTTTGAAGACAATATTTTTTCCCCATAAAACATATGCAAAAATTAAACACTTAGGAAAATCATGAAGTTATTATTGATGCACTACATAAATATCTTGAAAACTTTGGGAAATACAAAACAATTATTTAAGATAACAAAAAAATTATGCTTCAGTATAAAACAAGTGTGTATATAAAATCCCTCAGTGTCCCAAAGAGAACTATTAAAATAATAATTTAGCCAATAATTAAAGAAACCTAATCAATCAAAAATCTTTTTGTATACTGAATACAGCAATTGAGATACAAATACATGCTTCAAATCACACATACACATGCATGTTCATATATGCATATGTGGAAATCTTGCTTAATCTGTCAAATTCATGAAATAATTTAATTTGCACTTTGGTCTTCATCATCAGAGTTGTGTTTTGACTCTAATCCAGTTTCACGTTAGTCATCTTTACTTCCATCTAAAGTCTTTGAGCTTTTGTATTTTTAGACTCCATGTACGATGCCATCATTGAAAATTTAATCCAGAACTACTATTAATCATATTTAGCATTTTTTGTGTTGCAAAATATATACTTTGATGTAGCATAATCTTGCTTTTTCTATTATTTTTTAATTTGCTAGGAATAACAAATCCAAATTTTGTAGAATAGTTGTAAAGAGAAAAATTTAACAGAAGGCAGTAAAATAATTTGTATCTGCATTCCTCACGGGAACATTAGACTCCACTGTTGCTCCATGCAACACTGCTTAGCATAGCAAAAATATAAAACACTTTAACGATCAATGATGTGGTGACAGGTACAGTTAATTATGGCACACCTACTAAAGAGAATAATAGATATTTTGCTGTCATTTGAAATACAGTGTAGAGATATGTTTATAAACATGATATTTTAGAATTATATTTCCATATAGATATACTCACAGTATATAACATAACAGGATTTAAAATATATTTTGCAATTTTAAATATATATATTTATTTAACTATATAATATATACTATACACACATTTGAATAATGGACACATTAAACAATGTCACACATTAAAAAAACTCTAAGTCTATGAATCAGTATGTCAAAAATTGGTAGTAGCCAGGTTATAGCATCACCAATGGTTTGTATTAACTATTTTTTGCTCAGTTCTAATTATAGAATGTTAAAATAATAAAAACAAATACTTATGTTAATTTTTCCAAAAGAAAAAAAGTCAATGTAACTGACTGATATTTGTGAAATATAAACATTTAAATAAGTAGTCAATTCAAAAGTAAAGCAGCATTTGGTGGTATTTCAAAGTATGTCCATTGATTCCCTGATCAGAATTCCCTGATTCTCTATACCTACTATTTTAATTCTTTGATTACAGTTTCTTCCTTAATGTAGTGACTATTAGTTCTGGCAGTTTGATAATTCTCAACCCTTTGACTTCATCTCCCCTGAAAACTTCCATTACACTAGATCCTAAATCCTCAGTAGCTGGTAGAAAAAGAGTAGTTAGTGGGAGGAGTTTTTAGAAATCATATAAAATATATTTTAATATAACTCAATTTGTCATCACCACTGTCAATTCCTAATCTTCAGAAATTTGGAAAATTTTGGGGTTTTCATTGAAAACCCAAAAACTTAAGATTTTTAAAGCTTCATTGTGTCTAAGAATCATGTGGGCTGCCTGTTAAAAATAAAAATAAAGCGTCTCCACTCTGGAAATCCTGTTTATGTAGATCTGGGCTCAGCTCTAAGGACCTGAATTTTTAACAATTAAAGGATTTTCATGTGAGTTATTAGCCTACCACATTAAAGATATTGTATCACCATTATTTTATAAATAAAAGGCAGATTAAAGAACGGTTGTAGAAGTGAACTTCTCTAAAATGCTTGGTTAGAAATATGCTTTCATTCTCCTGTGTGCTCAGTTTTATAAAATACTACTGATACTAGTATTTTAAATGATTTGAAAAAAAAACTAACAAGAATTGAAATGGGGAAGTGGTATTTTTTTCAACACTTCTGTGGAGTAAATTAGTTTTGATCATACTCCCAACTTGCTTGCCATGATTGATACTCATGTGGTCATTTTTTTCTTTTAAAATCGTCTATTTATAAACAGCTGTTTGTAAGTTTGAGAATGCCAAGAGGAACACTAGTTTTACGCCAGGAAGATCGCAGAACAAAAACACGGAAAACCTAATAATTTTCCTTCAGCCTTGATTGCAAAAGCAAGTTTAGCAAGACCGTTCTTTACTGCCGTTTAAATATGGGTACTTTAGCCTCAAAAAAAGAATGGTTATAATGTTGCCAATGAACATAGCAATTACTCAGGGGAGTCGGGGGGTGTGGAGACGACAGTGGTTTGCCACAAAACTATTTCAAAACTTTAAGGGAAAAAAAGCCCTGCAATTAAAGAGTACTCTTTTAAAGAAAGGTGTATTTACTTAGATTTTTAAAAATCATAACCTTTGAAAAGTGATTTGCTACTGCATGTCTTAGCGCAGGTGTTCAGGTGTTCTGTATAACCGATTTGTCAAGAGTAATTGGTGGGTTATGTTACCTTAAAAATAGGTAGTTATTTCATTGGTGAATAGAAGAGGAGGTGTATGGGGGAAGTTTTATATTCTTCTCAGTGTGTCAGGTTTTTAAAAAAAGTCATCCATAGATTACATAATTTCCCTATATATTCATAACTAATTTAAATTAAAATAGGTGACATTATTTGATTTTGCAGTTCCTTTATGGGAAAGTTTTCTTAGATTTTAAGGATATAAGAAAGGCTTTAAAATAAATCCAAAACTGATATAAAGTAAATGAGGAGTTTTTCATAGTGACTGCAATTTTCCTGAGTGCCCTCCATTCTATAAACCTCATTTGCCTTCAGGGAAAATATCTAAAATAAAAGTGTCTTTGTGTTATCATACTGGTTTGATCAAACTGCATTCTTGTGTACTGAGTCTGTAATTCATAAGCATCTTATCATTTGCCATGTATGGAACTTATGAACTTTCCTTATACCATTTAGATTCAGAAGACTTCTAAGTCCTGTGATACCTTTTTTTATTTCTAATGGCACTTCCTTACCTCAGCATACAATGGAAATGTGATATAATATAGCAAGGTATTTGCTAGAGGGGAGCAAACTGAACTTCTTATTTTATACTTCATATATGCCCAGAATCAGCTCATGTCCAAACCTGTACTCTGAGTTCATATCAATTTTTTATACAATAATTACTGTTACCTTAGATCTACGTGAAAAATAAAGGGCATGGGCTCAATATGCAATAGGACTCTAGATTAACGAATATTGTACCACCATTTTATTTAGGAAAAATATTATAAGGAGTTTCATTTTCAGTATTCTTTAGAACAAATTCCAAACTACTTGTCTGTATTCAGACAAGTAGTTTGGAATTTAATATTTTGGAATTTAATATTATTTGTATTCTGCTTTCTTCAAATACTGAAATCAGCTACTAAATTATATCATCGGTGACTTGAAAGATTAACCCAGTTACAATAACTTAAATCAAAAACTGTGCCCAAATCTTTTCTATAACCAGTCATATTCATGAAATCCAAGTCTTACAGATTCTAGTAATATTAACTCTTCAATTATCTGAACAATGAGAATTAAATCTCTTCATTTATAAATTTACTCAACAGAAATTATTTCTCTCTTTCTATTTCTCTCCTCTCTCTTCCCACTGTCTCTCTTTTTCTTTCAACCTGGGACCTTTCATTCAAATGTAAGGTTTATTTAAAACAGTATGTGGGGCTTCCCTGGTGGCGCAGTGGTTGAGAGTCCGCCTGCCGATGCAGGGGACGTGGGTTCGTGCCCCGGTCCGGGAAGATCCCACATGCCGCGGAGCGGCTGGGCCCATGAGCCATGGCCGATGAGCCTGTGCATCCGGAGCCTGTGCGTCCGGAGCCTGTGCTCCACAACGGGAGAGGCCACAACAGTGAGAGGCCCGCGTACAGCAAAAAACAAACAAACAAACAAACAAAAAAAACCAGTATGTGAAAAATATAAAAATGGAACTAAGCTGGTTGAAACAGACTTAGATGCCCAATCCCCTTCTTCTCCCTTTTCTCAACACCTTCCAGGTCACAGAGGAAGGTCTCTTGTGCATAATTCAAATTCCCTGATCTAAGATTTATGAAAAAAAAATTAATGAGGAAAAGAAAAGAGATAACACACTGGTTTCACATTTTATTTTCACATTAATCTGGCTATTATGCAAATGTTTTATCCCATTCTATCTTTTATCTTTTTACTCTGTGTGTGGTATATTTTATCATAAATGCAATTTCAAAAATAATACGCTGAAATTTATTAATGTTTTAGTTTTTGCTTTTGTACATTATTTCATATTTTCAAACGATCTTTACTTTCTAAATGGCATGAGTATATTATTCTATCCCCAATTTTTCAATTTATAGTAGTCCTATATTTTTCTGATACTTTGTAATTTGGCTTTTATACAGTTATTTACTTGAAATATTTGGATTTTAATTTTTGTAATGATCTGAATGGGAAATTAAATTATCTTCACTTTTTCCAATGATATTTCCAATGTTCCTATCATATTAAAAGTTTCTTCATTTTCTCACAGAATTAAAATACCACCTTTGTCTGATACTATAACAAAATACAGATTTGGTACTGATCTTGTAGCCTCAATTTTTATCAATTTGTTTCTTTATTATACCATACTTTAATAATATATTTTACTATCTAATAAAGAAGGTTATCTTGTTTTAAAAACTTCTAATGGCAGGTATATACCCAAAATAATTTAAAACAGGTTCAAACAAATACATCAACATTCATGTTCATATTTACAATAGCCAAAAAGTGGAAACAACTCAAATGTCCAAAAATACATAAACAAATTGTAATGTATACATACATACTATTCACCATGAAAGAAATGAAGCAATAATGTGGGTGAACCTGGAAAACATTATGCTAGGTGAAAGAAATGAGACACTAAAGTTCATATATGGTATAATTCCATTTATATGAAATATTCATAGTAATATAGTAAATTCATAGAGACAGAAGCAGATTGGTGGTTGACAGGGGCTGGGGTGGGAGAAATGGGAAGGAACTGTTTGGTGGGTATGGGGGTTTATTTTGGAGTGATGAAAATGTTTTGGAACTAGATAGAGGTAGTAGTTGCACACATTGTAAATGTAGTAAATGCTGCTGAATTGTTCACTTTAAATGTTTAATTTCATCTTGTGTGAATTTCACCTAAAAACTCATTTAACACCAAAATTTGTATATAATATTTTCCAGATTTATTTTGCATTTTCCTTGTTGATTTGCATTCAAATTCTACATGATCATATTATCTTTGGATAATGATAGCTTTATTTCTAATTATTATTTTTACCTTTTTTGTCATATTATGTCGGCAAAAACTTCTAATCAATGTTGGCAAAAGTAGTGATACTGGGAAGTCCTTACCTCTTTCCTGATTTTAAAGGGAAAAAGTGCTGCACATTTTGTATTTGTATTAGTGACTCAGGAGAAAACCAAGTATTACTTTAGGTACCTGCAGTTTAAATGGAGGGACATTGGTAAGAGGGCTGTAAGAACAGGAAGAGCCAAAGTAAAATATATGATGTTGTTCAAATGTCTGAAATGGCCTGAGCGTGTGAGGAACAGAAGAAGAAAGTTATGTTACATAAAGTTGAATAAATACACTAATGACTGAGTCTGCTGCAGTTTATGCTTTTAGAACTGCCACTTCACATCTGAGTAGAAATCTAAGAGGCAGTATTTATAGTATACAAGACTGTCCATTATATATCCAGTACTGTCCAATACAGTCATATTATACTGTCCTTAAAAGTAGAGAGGTGAGGGTATAAGGGGAAATATGTATTAAGAGCCAATAGGCAAATCAACAGCAAACTCTACATCTTTGGCTACTAAGCAATCTTACTCATGCTACTACCCATATTTAAACTTCCATAAAGTAACAGCAGTGATAATTTGGCTTTGTCCAGCATGATGGAACTATTTCTCACGCAAATGAAGGTGTACTAACACTTCTGCACAAAGAGGATAATTACAGGTGCACGTCAGTCACTAAATGCATTTCTGGGTGATGTTAATTCCTCTCTTATTCAGACACCTGAATATTCTGTGACCTAAAAATACATTGTACAATTAATCATGGCCAACACTCCTTATATAAAGTAGTAGGAAAAATGGTAAGCAGAAAAATTATTAATGTCTACAAACAAATACCAAAAAGCAAGGAAGCCAAAGTCCATAACTGCCAAGGTCTTCAGTTTGGTAATTAGAAGTGAGTGAACAGTTGATATTTACAAATTACACATCTAATGTTCTTCTCATGTGCCCTTTGCCCTCAGACAGTACCTAAAACTCATCATAGTTCTTGAGCTGGTGAAGTGACCCAAACCTCCAAAATGAAGGATCTGAATCTTTTGTGGTCTTGATTTTATTAGGTTGATGCCACCTTACATTTACTTGCTACACAACATGAAAGTAATAATAGAATCTCCAGATAGTTTTTAAGTTCAAGGCGTAGGCCTCTCTATCTCCACTGGACAAAGCCAATCCTATTTCCCCACAGCTTTAGGACTGAGCTCCTCAGCAATTACACTGAATCTTTTCTGTGCATACTGATTCAGTCTTATATGGAGCCCAATATAACCATTAGGCCATTTTAACTTCCATCCCAAGGGAACTATTGCTGTGCCCCTGGAAGAAGCATTGGGATATAAGACCTTTGAATCACCAGAGACCAGAGTTGACATATCACACACCAAATATTTTGTGAGTGGCTTATCAGGTGTAAGTGAAACCAAGCAAGACCCTGCTGGACCCTCCTGGGCACAAAAGCCTTTCTGTGTCTCCCGTTTCTTGTTTGAAGGAAAAAGGCTTTTGGCCTCCTAGACCTTCCCTGAGTTCCAAAGGGCAAATTCAAACAGTTACTAATTAGGAGAGTGAGAGAACGCAGAAATAAATAACAGTGCAGTGATGGGGCCTGGTCCTGCCTGGTTCCTCTTCAGGGGGATGTGTATAACAATCTGACACACATCTGTAAGTTCTTCTGCAGGAACCAAGGTCCCCACCCAGATGGAGGATGGTAACTTCAGGCTGAGCACAAGCATGTGGACCCCAGACTGGTTGAAACCAGAAGGGTGACGACTGAGATTCCTGGAACCCCACCCTGTTACCTCACCACCAACCAATCAGAGGAGGGTTTACATATGCTGCCGCCTTCCCCCCTAAATTTTGTCTATAGAAACTTCTTCCCTGAAATCCATGGGGGAGTTCGGGTCTTTTGAGCATGAGCCACCTGTTATCCCTGCATGGCCCTTGCAATAAACCTTTCTCTGCTCCAAACTCCAATGCTTCAGTTCGTTTGGCCTCACTGTGTGTTGGGCACATGAATTCAGGTTCCACAACATAAGAAGTAAGACAGGTAGCTAGGACATGCTGGGGAAACAATGGAGCCCCAACTGTCAATGTTTCAAACAATATATACTTATTTTTCTCCTATTTAAAATTGCATAATTTAATTAATTATTTCATAATTTCATTATGGAGTGGCTTAGGGCTCTGTTCCGTGCTGATCTCACTCTGGGATTCAGATTGGCAGGGTAGTCACCCTATTATATTAACATATGTAGTGACAGAGGGGACAAAAATAAAGCTATGTTAAATGGCAGTCTGATTCTTAAAGAAGTGACATGTAACAGCTCACACTTCATTGATCAAAGCAATTCATATGGCAGCACATAAATTCTAAGGGGTCAGGGAAGTGTAATCATGCCAAATAAATAAAGAAATGAACTGGAAATATGTGGTGCACACAACTGGGTACTACCACCTTCTGCCTTCCTGGTAAACAAATGTTTGGTTGATTTTCCCTTTCACTATAAAATACACTTGCTGTTTCTGCAATTCGTTGTATCAAGCTCAAAATCTAGCATTTCAGGGCAGTTTGGAGTAGTCTTTCTGTCACAAGCTGATGCAGAGAAGAAATCTGTCTGCACCAGATTTCTACTAGGTTGCCTTTTGGATTCAGAAAATGAATAAGAATACAAGCTCCTTTCCACACACTTCCTTCATGGAGAAGCAGGATGTATACACTCCTGCAATTAACCTCTGTGGGAGGTCCTACTTTTTCCATGTTTTCCTGTGATTTTGTTTGGTGCTGAGCCAATGTCTCATTCTGCTACATGCTTGGAGAAATTTATTAGCTAATAGTTCATGTTAAGTTTCAAACATTGTTTCTTTTACTCCAAGTTAATAGACTTTGTGGCACTAGATGCTCAAAAATTTAATGGCCTCATATATTTTATCGTAGTCAGTTCCATGTACCAATGATCATGTCGAAGTTGTTCTTAATAAACTTCTTAGCCTGCCTGCCCTCCTTCTTTCCTTCCTTCCTTCCTCCCTCCCTCCCTCTCTCTCTTTCTTTCTTTCATTTTTTTTTCTTTTTCTCTTTTTCTCTCTCTCTTGACTTAATTGAATATACATTTGTCTTCTCAGGCTTTGGTGGGAGAACTACATCTTTCATCTCTTTCCCTAACCTTTTTGTCCAATTTAGTGGATTTAATTAGTGGTATGCCCTTAAATAGCCCTTTAATCTAGAACACATTAATACATACAGAAATTTTAACAGTGAGAGTGTCAGATACTCTTGACTGAATCCTTTAATTTCAATTTGCATTTTTTTTGTTGCTGTTCAAGACCTTCTTAAATTTATCTTTCAGCAGCTGGGTTTCTTCTAGAAATCTAAGTTCCTGGATTCTGAATTTTACTCCATTTTATTCCTGTATGTATACTATCCCTTTTCTGAGGCAATCTCTTTCTTGAACTACCTTGTCCAGTTTAGCCAAGAGCAACCAACACACAGTACAAACACTCCGTTTTATGGCCTCTAGACTTAGAATATAAGTGCACACAATTCAATTCCAAAATCACCACAGGGAATATTTCCCAAATGATTCACTGCTGCATTAAAAGGGACACCATCCTTCCAGGCACTAACTCTCTGCTTAATAACCAAGCACTACAGTGTTGGCTACTATTTAATGCACATATATATTTAATATATAATAAATAAATAATATATAATAAAATGAAACAATAGATGGTATCTTTCTTTTTTCTCAGTGCCTGCTTATTATTATAATGTATTTTAATATTTCAGTATGTGGTACAAACTCAAAATTCTCAGTGGTTTAAAACAAAAACTTTCATTTTTTGCTCATCCTACACATCTATCATACATTGGCTGAATCTCCATCTCGCCAGCGTTAGTCTGGGAAACAATCTGAGGGGGCAGCCATCATCTCAATTACCGCTGGTCATAATACGAGAGTGAAAAAGTGCTATGGAAACCTTACTGTTGAAAGTTCTGCGTGGAAGTAATACATATCATATCCATTTTTAGTTTATTGTTAAAGCAAGTTCAAAAGTGGCAGGATGTGCATCTGACACTGTGCCCACACACAGCAGTGAAATCTTTCATATATATCCATGTCTTGATTTCTAGTTCTATGCATTCTGGCAACAAAAGAAATAGAACCAAGAAATGGTCCATATTTCAAAGTCTATATATATCGCCTCATAGAATTATCCCAAACTTACAGTGTTGTCTCTTAGCTAGAGCCTAAACTGAATATTCAAGTGATAATTCCCACATTTTATGAGGCCAACTGCTTCTTGATAATGGAATATGTCTCGAGGAGTAAACTTCATGGATGTGAGGCCATCAGTACAGTTATTTTAATGAAAACTAATTTGCTTTGATAGAAGAAAGACTTTTTATGATATCACAGCAATGAATACTATCAGACATTTATATATTGTGGCTGACATAGCATTACAGGAAAGAAGATATTCCATTAAGGATAAATCACTGTCTATGATTCAAGGGTCATATAAATGTAAGCAGTCTGCCTCTAGGCGACTTGGTGGTCTCTTTGGTGAACTGTGCCATAGCATAAACTTAGGTTGCTCTCTGTTCTTAGGAGCTTTGACACGTGTTGAGGCGGTAGCTGAAATAGTGTTAGAGAAGAAACTCCGAAATTGTTAAACACACATGCAACCTCCCTTCCTGCTATTATTGCCTCTTTGTACCTGGTTATGTGGTACAAGCACTGATGTTAAGGAAAGAAGCTAAATGACAGCCAAAGAATGGGTCATCCTGTCCTCCTAGTTATTTCTATCCTCCTTTGCAGTGAGTACTCTTTGCAAGCTTTCTTGTTATGCATAAATATCTACACATTCTGTACCCATTCCAAAACGTCAACGGACATTACTCTTGCCCAGATTTCCTTTTCATCTATATTCCAATTTTGTTCAAGTTCCTGACCACTTGGCCAAAATGTTGGCCACTATCCGTAAATTCATGCAGGATCTTTGGCTATAACACATCCAGTCAGAGGTAAAAAACAAATGTACTTTGTGATAGATTGCCTACTCCGAAGACTTTTCCTTCCTATTGTCTTCAGGCGCATTCCTGAGTGGGATTTTGATGCTACAGCAGTTTCCAGATGATGTTGACATAATATGAAGACCCATCCAAAAATTAGGTGTAGACATTTTTTGTTCGTTTTATTTCCTCAGACTAGTCATAAAGAACAGTTTATAAGGCTATAGGTGTGACGTGTCTAATTTTAAAGGACGGTTTATGTGCAACCTGAAAATTCAAAACTGGCAGCCTAATGATTATTGTCCAAGAGCCAGTGAGAATTTAATACTTCAAATCTCTAGATACTCTTACTATTAAAATTACTGAAATGGAAGAATCTAAGAATGTATTACATTTGAATGGCAAGAAAAGATGAATCAGGAGAATAAAAAATACACAGAAGTAAACTATGACATAAATAAATGGCACAATTCACAAGAAATGAGGCTCAACAACAAAATATAATGTCGTAAACTGGAAGATAAATCAAACTTGTTCAAAATTTGAAACACTCAACTGAATAACAGTATAGATGAGAAAGTATTTTATCAACATATGCCTATAATTTTATATATAGTTTTGTAAAATCTCTTTCTTAAATACGGTTCTCTTCAACTGACTTTCAAAGGAATAATTATTAAGAAGAAAGGTGTGCTCCCTGCTGGGTTGTTACTGTGTGCTTTCTAGTTTTCCTTAACTGTTAAACTGGAGCTTTATTAAAACTTCAAAATGCACTATAATGTCTTTAGTCAAAATAGTAATATGACAGGCAGATTTAAAACATTAGTTTAAGAATATTTATGGCATTTCTAGTGGGAAAATTACATGTTTTAAATGGACGTTATTGTTTTTCATAAAAGTGCCTTAAAACCAGTATAGGCTTTCCACAGGATCTGGAACTAGTCTTCCTGGGCATTTTTGTCACTTACTGACTGTGTGTCTTTGCCAAGTTCAGTTACTTCTTTATGCCTCAGTTTCCTCACTTGAAAATTGAATATATAGGCATAATAATATTACCTACCTTTATAAATGATAATGATTTATATTTACTGTCAATAGACATATATAGGGTATCACTGATAATTTATCATGGACAGTTTCATGGATTTATGGCATAGAATCTATCAGCAATATTTATCAAATGCAATAGAAAATCCTCTTACTTCACATCACTGCACTTGCTGGAGAAAGAAACTATCAACTGGTATCTTACATTGTTCTCATCTCCTCCATGGATCAAAATGGATCAAAATATTTTCTACATATATTTGCCTGGTCAATAATTCTCTAATCATTGGGGAAATTCAAATCAAAATCATAATGAGATATCACCTCAAACCTGTCAGAATGGCTATCATCAAAAATCAAGAAGTAACAAGTGTTGGAGAGGATGTGGAGAAAAGGGAACCCTAGTACTCTAGTGTTGGTGAGAATGTAAATTGGTGCAGCCGCTGTGGAAAACAGGATGGAGTTTCCTCAAAAAAATAAGAATAGAACTACCACACCATTCAGCAATCCCACTCTTGGGTATTTATCTGAAGAAAATGAAAACACTAATTCGAAAAGATATATGCACCCCAATGTTCATAGCAGCATTATTTACAATAGCCAAGATATGGAAGCAACCTAAGTATCCATCAACAGATAAATGGATAAATGGTTAAAGAAGATGTTTGGCTATTTGCAGCAACATGAATGGACGTGGAAGATATTATGCTTAGTGAGATAAGTCAGACAGAGTAAAACAAATAGAATATGTTTTCACTTGTATGTGGAATCTAAAAAAAATAAAACAAATGTAACAAAACAAAAACAAACAAAGAACAGATCAGTGGTTGCCAGAGGAGGGAGGGGCAAAATGGGTGAGGGGCATTAAGAGGTACAAACTATACTAGGTATAAAATAGTAAAATAGGTAAGTTACAAGAATGTAATGTACAGCACCGGGAACATATCCAACATTCTAACCTTATATGGATTTCAATTAAAAATATTGAATTACTATGTTGTACACCTAAGACTAATATAAGTCAACTATACTTCAGTTTTTAAAAATTCTTCCTTTATCAGATAAGTGTATTTTAATTTGTATTGTCTTTGAGAGTGGGAATTCTCAGCTCATAGCCATTCTGTTTTGTTTGTTGATATCTAAAACAATATGGAACAGAACAAATATCTGCAGCAAGATTGCCTCTAATTTATTAAGGTATTTTAGTGTGTTTAATAGGGTGAATAGTTGTATAATAAGTGAATAGCTAGCTAGCTGTCAAATCAATTTTAGAAAGCTAAATAATACTGGATCAAATTTAAAAGTCTTTCTCTAGGCAACTGGCATATTAAATATCTCAGTTGCAAATGAAAATGGTTGTTTTATTTAGGCCTACCATTATTTAGGACAACAGAAAGAATGACCTAACCTGTAATTATGTGTCACTAATTATTTGGAAGAGATTCATATACTCAGTTGTGCCCAGGGAATCCCAGGCAATGTTTCCTAAATGTCTGAAATTTGTAAATAAGTGCTTTGTCACCTATATTTAAATAATATTTGAAGGCAGCTATTTTATTGAATTTAAAAAATAATTTAGTCCTATAAAATGCAGGAAAGTTTCTGTTATTGTTATCTTCAGCATTAACATTTCCTGTATCATGTTCACAACTAAAGAAAAGTCTGGCTAATGGGATAATAATCTGTGTTTATATAATAGGGACTTCAGATTTTATAATAATATAATGAAAGATGATTTGTATCAGGTTTCCAATTCCAGGTACATAATTGCTTCTTCCATTCATTCTTACCAGGCAATTTTTTCAAAGTATTTCTTTATGGGAGATATTTCAATTGACATAATTATTTGAGACAGTGCAGAATTTTTCAAATGTGATTACAGTGAACAGATTCTAGGGTGGCTTCTGTTGGAGAGACATTTATAACTCAAAGTTGTTTCTCTCCTAGAATATAATGCTCTTTGTGTCTATACAAGAAACAGTGACCAACAATTTAATATGAAGAGCTGAATTTTTCATGAGATTTAGCGGTGGCATTATATTTTGCACCTGCATTTTTATAAGCATAGAATTTAATTGCTCCTTTATTTGGCTAATTATTTTTATATTTGGCTGTTTTTGCCACTACACCAAGATTCAATTGTGCACTTATTGATCCCCTTGGGAAATTTTGCTCAATACTGACA
The DNA here is from genome assembly GCF_011762595.2 of Tursiops truncatus. Lineage (NCBI taxonomy): Eukaryota > Metazoa > Chordata > Mammalia > Artiodactyla > Delphinidae > Tursiops > Tursiops truncatus. The sequence goes on from NC_047046.1 coordinate 44,783,514, forward strand.
ATTCATAGTCATAATTTAATTGCAGAAATGATGCATGGAAGAAAAAAAATGTGTGTATTAAATCTATTGAGAAGAGGAAGGAGATACAGTTGGACTTAGAAATAAATTTCCAGAAAGAGAGCTATTATTGGCAAATACTTTCAAATCATTTCACAATTACATTTTTAGGGAGACATGTCTGATTATCCTTTATTTTTATTTTATATGAGCTCTTGCTTTCAGGGAGAAATAAGTCATAACACATATCACTATGTACATATACATAATATATTAATGTATATAACTTTATATATATTATTGTTGTACATTAGTTGGTAACTCTACTGCTCCTTCATAGACTAAATATCTTGTCCTAAACTAGCTGAGTAAACTTTATTTTGCCTTTATATTGAAGAAAGACTTATGAGAGACAAAAGTATGTTAATATATCTATATAATTTTAAATTCTGTTTTAGCCTAAAGCTCCTCCATATTTTGTCTCTTGTAGCATTTGTTAAAATGGCTTAGAATGAAGACATCTGAAATTTTCAACTGTATAATAAAAAGTAACAAAATAGTGGAGGGCAAGGCTTAGTGGTTTTTATTTTAAGACAGCTTTAATGTAAGAAAAAAAACCAAACTAGTATATGTACAAGTACTTGAAACCTTTAAATCAAGTATCAAAAGCAAGCTATCAGGTGCTTTCATGAGCTCTGATTCAAAATTTTACTTTGATACCTTTACCAATGTAATGTAGTATGTATGTGACAAACAAAGTTTACAAAGAGTCCTATAATGAACAGCGCAACTCTAAACACTCACCTCAATCTTGTCACACTTTCTAGAGACACAAATTTTAACTGGTTCTCATTTTAGTTTCAAAGTAGTTTTTAAATTACAAAACAAAGCTTATATTATTACTTTTTCACGTTAAAATATTGATGTCCAGTTTAAAAAGCAAAGATTTAATTCACATTCCCCAACCTCTACTTCCACTCAATCCCTCCCGAAGAAAATTTCCTGCACAATTGATTTTACCTCTTCTAGGGCTTTTAGATATAACTTCAGATAATATGCTTGAATCAACATTTTCCTTCAGCTTTGACTCCCACAACATAAAGTGAACATTTTAATGTCAAAAGCCTTTCCTTAATAGATGCTCTTTCACTTCCTAGTTCTTTCAGCTGTACCTTTACCTTTATATTTTCAAGGCTGATTGCATTTGCATTCTGCTCACTACCTTAAATTGTCCATGCTTTAATTTTTTTCTTTCTGTCTTTGAAACAATACATGTATGTCTTCTTTACTATATTCTCAAATTTAAACTGTTTTAAAATAGTGCATGAGGCACTTCCCTGGTGGCGCAGTGGATAAGAATCCGCTTGCCAATGCAGGGAACACAGGTTCAAGCCCTGGTCTGGGAAGATCCCACATGCCGCTGAGCAACTAAGCCCCTGTGCCACAACTACTGAGCCTGTGCTCTAGAGCCTGCAAGCCACAGCTACTGAAGCCCGCGCGCCGAGAGCTTGTGCTCTGCAACAAGAGAAGCCACCGCAATGAGAAGCCCACACACCGCAACGAAGAGTAGCCCCCTCTCGCTGCAGCTAGAGAAAGCCCGCGCACAGCAACGAAGACCCAACACAGCCAAAAACTAAATACAAATTAAATCTTAAAAAAAAAAATGCATGAAATCTATTTTTCTTGAAGACAGCATTTTTACTTTGAGTGGATTGCTCAAATTAGTACCAATTGATACCTCATTGATATCAATGTTCCTATTCATTGAACCTCTGGTTTACTCCCACCAAATCTATATCTCACAGTTTCCTCTTTACTGTTTTTATTTTTTTAAATGTTGAGACTGCTTTTAATTTATTTATTTTTAATTTTGGCTGTGTTGGGTCTTCGTTTCTGTGCGAGGGCTTTCTCCAGTTGTGGCAAGCGGGGGCCACTCTTCATCGCGGTGCGCGGGCCTCTCACTGTTGTGGCCTCTCTTGTTGTGGAGCACAGGCTCCAGACGCGCAGGCTCATTAGTTGTGGCTCATGGGCCTAGTTGCTCTATCTCTTCCTAGTACTGAAAATTCTAGTACCTTCTGTAGTTTTCTAAAACTCACTCTGAAACGAGGGCCTAAATTTATTTTGCATTCATTTGACTGCTAACCAGGTTACATATTTTCTAACATAACCACTTGAATAAATCTATTAATATTTTATAGAAATCACTTAGCTAGTTTTATTCTTTAAAAAGTGTTTTCCATACTGAAACCTAAAAGTTATTCCCTTACATTTTTTTTCACTTATTTAAAACCTAAATGTATCTGGAATTCATGTTTGGAATTAATGTCTTATATATGAATAAAATTATGTTTTTTAAAACACTTAAAAACTGTGCTTGGACAAATTATTCAACATTACCAAATAGTCATACATTTCTCCACTCTTCCAAAATGTACCTTAATTACACATGGATTTTTTATATTTTGAAGAATCTACTTCTAGGCTTTCTTATGCTTCCTTGAGCAACGTGTCTACCCTTGTAAGAATACTAAATTCATTTGTTTAGTGTAGCATTTTAGTTCATTTTATTACTTGTGGGGCAAAGTTCACTGAATAATTTTTCATTTAAAACATATCTGAGATTTTTTCCATGGGTCATTCTTCTCAGGTTAAATACAGACTAATTTGCCATCTTAAAAATGATATACGAATGGGGCTTCCCTGGCAGCGCAGTGGTTGAGAATCTGCCTGCTAATGCAGGGGACACGGGTTCGAGCCCTGGTCTGGGAGGATACCACATGCCGCGGAGCAACTAGGCCCGTGAGCCACAACTAGCCTGTGCATCTGGAGCCTGTGCTCCACAACAAGAGAGGCTGCTATAGTGAGAGGCCCACACACCGCGATGAAGAGTGGCCCCTGCTTGCCACAACTAGAGAAAGCCCTCGCACAGAAATGAAGACCCAACACAGCAAAAATAAATTAATTAATAAACTCCTACCCCAACATCTTCTTTAAAAAAAAAGATATATGAATGAATAAAATCAATGAAAATTTGGAATTTTAATAAATCTATTAAGATATTTGGTGATTACAGAATAATCTTTAACAGTAAGCTTTTGTAATCACAGAGAACTGAGTCTGAAGCAGAGCTCCTCTGTTTACTAATTTCCAGGTCTAATATTTCTCAACTGCAAAAGGAGGATAACAATATAGACCTCACAAGGATGTTGTGAATTTTAAAACAGATAATTATTTTAAGTGCATACCCGAGACCCTGGCTCTAAATAACCATTCAGTAAATGGTTGCAGTATTAATCTAATTTTGTCAGAGGACTGAGTAGGAATGATTTACTGATCACCCTCAGCCCCTTTCTTATTGACAACATGGGCTGATTTCATCTCTGCAGTACTTTTGAAAATTAAAACATTAAACCCCAGCTTTCTTTGTCAGAACAAGAGGATTATTGAATCCACAAAAGGTGTTATGATACAATATAAAAGTTATAATTATGTGTGATGACGACTAAGCCTGTTAGAAATTTTCTGGCTTTGCCTTATGTTATATTAATGACCTCCAAAGAATCATGCCTCCCTGGGTCCATGGCTCTGCACTATGACATTACCATCGCTACCATCAAAAGTTGAAGTTCATCCACCCCTGTCTAGTCTGTTCAGTTTGCTATAATAAAATATTACAGATTTGGTAGCTTATCAACAACTGAAATTTATTTCTCACATTTCTGGAGGCTGGACACCCACACTCATGGCACCAACATGGTTACATGAGGGGGACCTCTTCCTGGTTCATAGCCCACATCTCTCCCTGTGTCTCCACATGGTGGAAGGGGCTAGAGATCTCTCTGGAGCCTCATTTATAAGGCACTAATTCCATTCATAAGGGTTCCACTTTCATGACCTAAGCACCTCCCAAAGGCCTCACCTACTAACACCATAACCTCTGGTGGTTAAGATTCAACACATGAATTTTAGTGGGGGGACATAGACATTCAGACCATAGCAACTCCCTTGACTCTGAGCCTTGCTTGTAACTTGCCTTGACCAACAGAACATGGCAGACATAGCATGCAAGTTCTAGAGCCTAAGCCTTGAGAGGCCATACAGTTTCCATTTTCACATTTTACATTTCACAACACCATGTTGTGAAAGTCCAGTCTAGCCTATTAGAGGATGAGAAGCCACTAGGTAGTGAATCAAGATGCCCAGCTGACAGCTTGCACCAACTGCCAACTATGTATGGGCCTCTTGAGCCCTTCAATCCTAACAGAGGACTGCAGCCACGTGAGTGATCCCAGCAAGATTAGCAGAAGACTGCCCAGATTCCTGAACACAGATTTCAGAAAATAATGAAGCATTGTGTTAAGCCATGGACTTTTCAGGTAATTTGTTTGACAGTAATAGAAAAATAAAACAAAATAGAACAAATATGCAGGGAGAGGTGAATGTTCTGTCCCTCCACTCATCCTGCATATAAACTGCTTGTTCTAGGGATGTGGTCTAAATAAGAGGAGATGGAACCTCCTGTCTTAACAATATAAACTAAAAACTAAAATTGCTTGAAGGATAAATCAAAAGGAAGTTCTTCCAGTTTCATTTTATATAGGCCCAACCTGTAACTGAAAAAGACTCTTAGAGACATCTGGGTAAAACTCAATGTCCCTCTCTTTTCTGTGAATGTACTAAAAATTAAAAGAAAATGAAAATGGAAAGAAAACTCCATACCCATACACGGAGACAAACCCAATTCCAAACAATGATTTCTACAAAATGGCTCTCAAATGCAGTGACAATTGAAACAAATCTGGGGAATGTGCAGATGGTGGACACATTTTGCCCCAGATATTAAACAGTATCCAGATGAAACATGCATGCATAGAAGATGCATAAAAGATCAATAGATGCAGAGAAAGCTTTTGACAAAATTCAATACCCATTTATGATAAAAACCCTCCAGAAAGTAGGCATAGAGGGAACTTTCCTCAACATAATAAAGGCCATATATGACAAACCCACAGCCAACATCGTCCTCAATGGTGAAAAACTGAAACCATTTCCACTAAGATCAGGAACATGACAAGGTTGCCCACTCTTACCACTCTTATTCAACATAGTTTTGAAAGTTTTAGCCACAGCAATCAGAGAAAAGGAAAAAAAAGGAATCCAAATCGGAAAAGAAGAAGTAAAGCTGTCACTGTTTGCAGATGACATGATACTATACATAGAGAATCCTAAAGATGCTACCAGAAAACCAGTAGAGCTAATCAATGAATTTGGTAAAGTAGCAGAATACAAAATTAATGCACAGAAATCTCTGGCATTCCTATACACTAATGATGAAAAATCTGAAAGTGAAATCAAGAAAACACTCCCATTTACCACTGAAACAAAAAGAATAAAATATCTAGGAATAAACCTACCTAAGGAGAAAAAAGACCTGTATGCAGAAAGTTATAAGACACTGATGAAAGAAATTAAAGATGATATAAATAGATGGAGAGATATACCATGTTCTTGGATTGGAAGAATCAACATTTGAAAATGACTCTACTACCCAAAGCAATCTACAGATTCAATGCAATCCCTATCAAACTACCACTGTCATTTATCACAGAACTAGAACAAAAAATTTCACAATTTGTATGGAAACACAAAAGACCCCGAATTGACAAAGCAACCTTGAGAACGAAAAACGGAGCTGGAGGAATCAGGCTCCCTGGCTTCAGACTATACTACAAAACTACAGTAATCAAGACAGTATGGTACTGGCACAAAAATAGAAATATAGATCAATGGAACAGGATAGAGAGCCCAGAGATAAACCCACGCACATATGGTCACCTTACCTTTGATAAAGGAGGCAGGAATGTACAGTGGAGAAAAGACAGCCTCTTCAATAAGTGGTGCTGGGAAAACTGAACAGGTACATGTAAAAGTATGAGATTAGAACACTCCTTAACACCATACACAAAAATAAGCTCAAAATGGATTAAAGACCTAAATGTAAGGCCAGAAACTATCAAACTCTTAGAGGAAAACATAGGCAGAACACTCTATGACATAAATCACAGCAAGATCCTTTTTGACCCACCTCCTAGAGAAATGGAAATAAAAACAGAAATAAACAATGGGACCTAATGAAACCTCAAAGCTTTTGCACAGCAAAGGAAACCATAAACAAGACCAAAAGACAACCCTCAGAATGGGAGAAAATATTTGCAAATGAAGCAACTGACAAAGGATTAATCTCCAAAATTTACAAGCAGCTCATGCAGCTGAATAACAAAAAAACAAACAACCCAATCCAAAAATGGGCAGAAGACCTAAATAGACATTTCTCCAAAGAAGATATACAGACTGCCAACAAACACATAAAAGAATGCTCAACATCATTAATCATTAGAGAAATGCAAATCAAAACTACAATGAGGGGCTTCCCTGGTGGCGCAGTGGTTGAGAGTCCGCCTGCCGATGCAGGGGACACGGGTTTGTGCCCCGGTCCGGGAAGATCCCACATGCCGCGGAGTGGCTGGGCCCATGGGCCATGGCCGCTGGGCCTGCGCGTCCGGAGCCTGTGCTCCATGATGGGAGAGGCCACAGCAGTGAGAGGCCCGCGTACCGCAAAAAAAAAAAAAAAAAACTACAATGAGATATCATCTCACACCAGTCAGAATGGCCATCATCAAAAAATCTAGAAACAATAAATGCTGGAGAGGGTGTGGAGAAAAGGGAACCCTCTTGCACTGCTGGTGGGAATGTGAATTGGTACAACCACTATGGAGAACAGTATGGAGGTTCCTTAAAAAACTACAAATAGAACTACCATATGACCCAGCAATCTCACTACTGGGCATATACCCTGAGAAAACCGTAATTCAAAAAGAGTCATGTACCAAGATGTTCATTGCAGCTCTATTTTCAATAGCCCAGAGATGGAAACAACCTAAGTGCCCATCATCAGATGAAAGGATAAAGAAGATGTGGCACATATATACAATGGAATATTACTCAGCCATGAAAAGAAACGAAATTGAGCTATTTGTAATGAGGTGGATAGACCTAGAGTCTGTCATACAGAGTGAAGTAAGTCAGAAAGAGAAAGACAAATACCATATTCTAACACATATATATGGAATTTAAGAAAAAAAATGTCATGAAGAACCTAGGGGTAAGACAGGAATAAAGACACAGACCTACTAGAGAAAGGACTTGAGGATATGGGGAGGGGGAAGGGTAAACTGTGACAAAGTGAGAGAGTGGCATGGACATATATACACTACCAAATGTAAAATAGATAGCTAGTGGGAAGCAGCCGCATAGCACAGGGAGATCAGCTGGGAGCTTTGTGACCACCTAGAGGGGTGGGATAGGGAGGGTGGGAGGGAGGGAGACAGAAGAGGGAAGAGATATGGGAACATACATATATGTATAACTGATTCACTTTGTTATAAAGCAGAAACTAACACACGATTGTAAAGCAATTATACTCCAATAAAGATGTAAAAAATAAATAAACTCATTCTGCTGTAAAAAAAAAAAAAAGAAAAAAGAAATTTTTAAAAAGTAAAAGTAAATATAATAAATAATTTTTGCATTTCAGGGTGAAACATTCTTTCCTAAGCATAATGACAACAGAGGAAACTAATATATTGCTATATTTGATTTCATAAACTTCTAACATTTTATATATATATATATATATATAAAATAAAAAGAAAACCACAAAAATAAAAGGCAAATGATGAATTGGGGATGATCCATAATATTTATGAAAGATTTATATAGCAAATATACAAAGAAATTTACAAAAACGGTTATCAATAAAGTACCAAGAAAACTAATGATCATTTTAGAAAACAAGAAATATAAATATCACAGAAAAATATGAATACTGTACATATGTAACCACATTAGTTAAGCAAAATAAATAAATAAATAAATAAAGTAAGCAACTTTGAATTTTTTAAAAATGGTGGAGGGTTAGAAAAGATGGCGGTGAATGTGACCCTACAAGTGCATTACCAGTTTTTAAAAGAGCAATTTGTGGGGAGTTGGTGGAGAGATTGAGAGCTGGAGGGCAGCAATTACATAAATGGCTACTGATCCAGGCAGGAGAAAGTACATGGACATTATCATAATATGAACAATTTATAATCTACATAGCTTCATGCAAAGTTATCAAAGTCTTCTGATCACTCAAGAGTGAGAAATCCAGACTGCTGAGAGCACAGAGTGACAAAATATAGATTAAGAAAAAGTATTGTAGGATATTATACTGAATTTCAAACTGTTATATCCCTCATACACTCCTTAGCTACTCCCACCCTATAATTCTTATTAAACAGTTGGCATGAATAATGAACCTAAAAAGGGAGCAATTATTATTAGAAATGGATCAATGTGGTGCCAATGCATACCTACTCAATATTTTTTTTAATAGGAAAGGGCCATTTTACATACACACACACACACACACACACACACACACAGGCATGCACACGCCCCCTCACTCCTTCTTTGAAAACAAACCAGTACCCTAAGTGGAAAATCAAAGAAAAAAGTGTAAAACAAGAGACCGAGAAGTATCTGATAACCTCAGGAATGGAATTAAAAGTAAAATATATTTTAAGTAGCAGAAAGGAGAATAATAAATACTGTTAAAAACACAATCGTGTATATAGAAAACATACGTAAGAAAGAAAACATACAAGACAATGGAAAAAGACAAAGGATTCTGAATAATTAATTGAAAACTAATAGATACAGACAACTAAGGTGACCAAACATCTAAGTGACAGAGGTTACCAAAGAAGAGGAAATATGACAAAATATTAATAATTAAATTTTGTCCTGTTACCGTTGCATGTGTGGTAAGAGGAGACTAGGTCAAACTGTGCAAATGCACCATTGTAAAACAGAGTTCTCTTTTCATAATTATGTGACAAAAAATAACAAAGATGTATTTTCTGAAACCTTTCATCTTTGCTCTTCACCTGTACCATTTCTTGTACATTGCCTCACAGTAATTTTTTTTCACATTTTTGGCTGCTGTTATATACATAAATACACCACCTCATTGACTTTACCTTAAAATATGACTCAATTCTGTCATAATAATTTGACAATAGGAATCTCCTTATTCTTTTTCTTCACTAATTAAATACTTTGCTTATCAATGTATCTTTTTCTTTGTGCTACCTGTTTCTCAATGCAGCCAGTAACAGTATTCTTCAGTTTCCTTGTTAGATAGCACTGAATTCAAGTTCAAATTTTAATATTGTTAGTACCTTAGAAAATTAAGATCCCTTAGTTTCTTGTTTGCAAAAAAACATAATTATTTTATTACCAGGCTGTAATGAGGATTGAAATGGATAATAATGTTGCACATGTAATGGAATACAATAAGCACCTGAAAGAAATTTGCTATCATTTACTATAAATTTAGTACTTAGAGAAAAGTATATTTGAGATACAGTTTGTCATTATTTCCAACTTTTTGCATCAGACATCACAGAAATTAAAAGGTCACATACCTGTCACTCCCCAACCCAGGAACCAGGAACTGAATTGTAAGCAGCATATTCCTAGGAAGAAAGAAAGGGTAAATTTCTCTGAATATAGACTATTTTGTAGATTTAATTTGGGAAATATAAAATATTTTACATAATGTAAAACAAAATTATAATTTTTTAATAAAAAACAAGGTTTAAAAAACTAAAGCAAAATGAAACAAAATAACCTAAGTCTTATACATATATGCATATCTATTTATACACATAGCACAGAGATGAGGTGATACAATGTCTGCTACTTGTTTCAAAATTTCAAAATATATTTATGTATCAGCATTCATGGTCAGTCTCCTGCTGCCTCTCCTTGATTTTCTTTTCTCTGTCTCTCAGAAATATTCCATACAGTTATGAAGTTTTCCTCATGGATCATCCATCTCCTGGATATCGGTTTCTGGGTGACAGTTCTGTTAGTAGCTCCTTTATGGAGCAATTCCTTCGTTCTAGTTTATAATTGGCTCCCCAACCACAGAGTTTTACTCCAGAGTATTTTCCAAAGTGTCATGGATTTCTTAGCTTCTTTCTGTGGCTTTACCAGGCTCTTACTTTTTTTACCCTTTCTGTTTACTGTCCTATGAAATAACGTTATGAAAGAGAGCTATCTCTCTAGTCATCATAATGTTTTTATCCTGAGTAGAACACTTATCTAGACTGTGATTTTTTTTTTTTAAGCAGAAGGTCAGTCTCACGGCCATTCCGAATTCCTGATCGCTTTTCATTTGTTTCATCAAAGATCTAGTTTAAACTGTACTTCTACACATATATTTATTGCTCAGTTTTGACATAAATATTTGTATTACTATCTATCATTTTCTTCTGTGATCTGTATAATTAAGGAGAAATCACAGAAGGGTCATAGTTAATTTCACGATTTATTGATAAGTAATGTAACAATTTATGGATCAATAGTGTAACACATATCTTTTGTTTCATTCTAACATTCACAACCTTCCAGGATACAGAAAATACTTTACATTTGAGGATTTTTTAAACAGTTCTTTTCTTATTTAACCGTTGTTACAATTTGTAAAAAGAGGAATGTGAGCCATTTCCTATATAAAGATGAACACCTTCGTGCTACCCATTTCAACCTTGACAGTACTTGAATACATTCTTAACATGTTAGATTCAGGGAAAATACAGTTCCAAGCCAGGGTGAAAATGTGATCTGGGTACCTCTGACCATGCCATCTAAAACCCTGTGCAATTGAAGAAGTATTTGTAGGGAATGGAGTTCTGGGATCTGCATCTCAATGAGCACCTCAGATAATTTTTCGTACACACAAAATCATTTGTGAACTATGCATATTTTCAGTGTTGAAGCAGCTGTTCCCAACATTTGCAAATCAAGGAAATCTTATGCATTCAATTTCCTTAAGTAATAAAAACATTCCCATATGCTATGTATGTGTGTGTTTGTGTGTGTTTGTGTTTTACCCTATTAGGTTTTGTGAAATATTCAAAATGCCATATTCTCCTACCTCTGTCAAAGGAGTTTATGAACCTCCCAAACCTATAACTATCCTACATCCACAGTATGTATTTTGTTCTGATTATCAAATTTTATCTTTCAGAATATTTGGAAAATACAGCAAAGTAAATATGAAACTAAAACCAACCAAAGATAAATGCTATAAATGTGTTTTTGACTCTTCATTCTATGCATGCATATCTGCATAAAATTTACAAAACAATCTACATCACATGTTGTATAATTTATATTTCTTTTTAACATTATAAATTTATTTAATTAATATTTGATTAGAAAATACATTCATATGGTTTTAAAGTAAAATCAAAATTGTATAAAGTGAGGATTCTCTATTTGCACTGCTTCCTATCTTCGGTGATTCCCATGATATCCCCAGAGGGTAGGTTATCACTGCTACTAGTTTCCTGTATATCCTTCCAAAACTTGTATGTTTGTAAAAGTGGATGGATATATATTTGTTCCCTTCTTGTTTTGCACAAATATTTGCTTACCAATATTTGCTTACCAGCAACGCTGGGCTTCACCAATGGGGTATCTGTGCGTGTGAGTGTTCTCTATACACTTGATGTCATGTAGAATATTTAGATTTTATATTCTGTTGCCAATTTAAGAGAAAAATTAGAATCTTATACATTCAGTAAATGTTTTGATTCCTATATTTTGATCTTGCATATTCCTTCTCTTTGTCTTGCTTTTATATTCCCTGTACTTGGATTTTTATTAGAGTGCTAATCTCATAATCTGTTTGAGCTCTTTACCATACAAAATAATAATTTTTATCTGTCATCTCTTTTATGTAGTACAATATACCAATACCACCTTTGTACTTTCATTTGTGGTTTTAATTTTTAAAAATAGATTTCTAGTCAGATATCAATTCACTTCCAGTTTATGTTCTTAAGTTTCCTCATCTGTAATCCCTACCAAATTAGTTAACAAGCTTATTGTAAAGAGTTACACACAGTGGTATGCCAGTAAGTGTTTAATAACCAGCTCTTTGCAGAAAAAATAAAGAAACCCTTGATTTGTGGATTTGTCAATTTTTATAGTGTAAAGATCTATAAAATCTACCTACTGCTCATGAGACACCCATGTCAGGCAACCAACATGCTGTTTACCAGCTCACAGAATTCTGTAATTCTTTCACTCAGCTCTCACCTATCACAGAGTAAGCTCTAAATAACTGTTTCCTCTTATAGTTGTTTTGTATTGTTTAATAATTTTATAGCTATATTTTTTCATCGAAGTTTTTTATTCCATTTTAAATTTATTTTGATGTAAGTTGACAGTGAGGCTCTAAACTGTTTTTATAATTTTCAGAAATATAATCAATTGTTTCAATTAATTATAGTACACAATCCACTAATTCACCATTGGCTTATGATCATGGAAACTTTTTTACTTATTTGCATCCACACACCTCATTTTAAGTAGCAAGAGTTATGAAAATTAATGGGAGTCATTTCATTTATTAACGTATCAAATAGGCTATGGTTCAAAGACTGTTCAACATTTAGAACTTGGAAGTAAAAATTCTTAATGATTCTTCATTATACATACCCATTTAGTAATAAAGATACTGAGAACAAAAAGACTTTACCTTGAACAGTGACCTACAACTAACTATACAGTTGTTTATTGAGTTTCTTATTTCCCAGAATAGCCCTATACTATTGTCTTACTGTGAATTTGGGGGCTAAATCAAATGTTTAACAATAACATTTATGATGACTTTCATAAGTATGCAACTGATGGAAATAAAGTTACACAAAATAAAAGTAATGCCTGTCTGGTGCATACTAGTAGGTGTTCATGACTATACTCCAAAATTCAATTTATCTTTGTATTGTATCAACCTTCTATTGAAGAAGATATGACTTCTAACTACTGAAAATTCCATAGACATAAGACATATAGGAATCCTATGCCAACAGATTATCAGGCCAAATTTTGAATTTCACTAGTCTCCTCTTAAAAATAACATCTCCTCTGCCTTCTAGTTTGTTATGTTTACTATCTAGTCATTAGGTCCAGATGGCACTACATAAAAATTCAGGTTGGTAATTATTTGGAAATATGAGCAATAGCATAAAATCAACATAAAGATGCTAAGATTAAAACTCACTTTTAAATTTTCCATTGAGGAAACTGAAATTCAAGTAAAATTAACCCTAGATTGTTAGTTATATAGTCATTCTGTCAGAATGTAGTAGGGTGTAATTTTTTAAGAGTCTGTTCTGAATTAATAGATTCCTTGCATTACAGATATTCCTAATTAATTCTTAGTAGTTATTAACAGGGGGTTACTATGAAGCCACTATCATGGCTTTTTGATTAGAGATTGGTTTGTGAATATTCCTACATTTATTCCAGGTACTGCCGTTTAACATTTTAGAATTGTGATGATAAATGAGATTAACAAAATATTGCCCTTTTGGTTGAAGTAATTTTCTCTGAGGAGACCATTTTTAGTTAATGTATTTAACCTTGTATAAACCCACTGCCCAACAGATAGTTCAAGTATTCCTAAGAATTTATATAATCATCACTTGGAAATATTCTTAGATGATATAAAATTCAGAAAACTCGTATTTTGCCTTAAGATATCTTTGGTATCAATATTTTTTAAGGAAAGTCTACATCAGTACTGAATAAATGATCCTTGTTTTATAGACAAAGTCAACCTGTTAAGTGAGATCTGAGTGTATGATATCACACATAATTCTATTTCAGAGCTATTTTGCTTCATTGTTTAATTTAAATATGGGTATATATAATACGGTTATATTCAAATGTGGAATTACATAACTAAATATATAATCATATACTTACCTGTTTGTATAAATATATAAGTTCTTATGCATAGACATCTTGTAAATAATTTATATTTCAACACATTTACCTTATTCAAAGTTTATCAGAAGTATTAAAATTTAAAAAAACACAGACACAAAATTAAAAATTGTAATTATGCTCTATGAAGAACTTTATGCTAATTCATTAAAAATCTCACAACTGATATATCTTGGGAAAATATAGATACCACAAATGAATTCAAGAAAAGGGAAAAACCTGGCTACACAAAAACCAGGAAAGAAGTCAGTAAACTGATTAAGGAATTATCCTCCAAAGAGCTTCAAGTCACACAATAGCATTGTTATTTTACACATAGGGGAAATTTCTTTATTATATAAAATTCCCAAGTGATAAGAAAAAAAACACATCTTCAGACCTTATTATATGGAGCTCTTATGAAACAGAAACAAAAATATGATAAATAAATGATGAAAATACCTACTTTTTAGTGATATTTTGTGCTTTTTAAAAGAATATGAGACGTTAATATTATTATTTTTTTTTGAGATATTAATATTATAAAATAAAACAATGTATTTCATCAATGCATGAAGTGAAAGGAATTAGATATTTGAGCATTTCAATACATCAAAATGTCAATCCAGTTTAAAAAATAATAATTAATAATAAATAAGAACTTTTTCAAAATGCCTCCTTTGCATTGATTAGCTTCATTAGCTTGAAGCTATACACACACACATATTCATTTAGGTTTACATAATTTATATGTATTATATGTATGCATATAATACATATAAATTGAATACATATGAATGTATTCAATGAATACATATATGAACACATATATATGCATCCATATATACACACATATATTTTTATTTAAATTAAGGTAAAGAAAATGTAAACCACTGTCTTTACTATTTCTTAAAGTGTTCGTATCATTGCAATAAATACTGGAGTGGAAATATGAACATGAATATTCAAAAAGAGAAGAAAATGTTGTTTACCTAAATTAATAATAAAGAACCAACTGAAATACAATTAGAATAATAAGAATTCAAGTAATGTGGCTGAATGCAGAATAATTATGCAAAATAATATGTAGTAATCATAACCAATTTGTTTATATATTTTCAGAAGTTTCACATTTACAGATGCCACTAAATTGGTAAACAAATAGAGTAAGACACTCATGAGAACTGTATTAACATTATAATTCTTATTAATTTTTTTAAAGTTGGCTTCTCCCCCTTAGAATAAATGGAAAGATGTTATATGATTCTGAATGAGAAAACCAAATGTTAGTCCAAAATACCATATCTGCCATACAAAAAGCTCTCAAATATTTATCTTTTCCAAATGCTGCTTTGTGACAAATCCTTATCTAAAGTGTCATGAACCTTTTTGTAGCTCTTTTCTCCCCTTAAAACAAAAGCACTGTGTTTGAAGCTCTAGACAAAGGAGAAATGAATGTAAATTTCATTACAGTCTTTTAGTATAGTTCCCATATTAACATTTCAAAATTTGAAAAATTCTGGCCTGGAGAGTTTTAGATGAAATTTTTAAGATGCGTTTTTTCTACAAATTAGTTTACAAATTAAAATCTAATGAAAGTGCAGTCCCAATAGACACTGTCTTTTAATACACTAGAATTTTCTACTCTAAAATATTTCTAGTTTCTTTATATGGCTACATTTCTAAATTTCTGTTTCTAATACTATTTGGCAAACACATCTGCTTTTGATTTGCTTTCTCTGCTTCTATACGCCTTATTTAGTTCTTTAATGCCTCATATTAAACTTTGAACATAGCATGAGACATCTTCTACTGTCTAACTTATTTTTCGTTTTTGTTCATCTCTAGTTTATTTATCAGTATTCCCTCTTTCTGTTCTTACCACAGCCATTGATCCACTGTTTTGTTATTTTTCTCTATATTTTCCTAAAATCCCACTTTGCCGCTTTCCTGTCATTCTTCCTCTGAGTATCCTGGATTCATGTATATGTGGTTTCTGTTTTACCCCTTAAACAAGTAAAAATGAGAAGTCAAAATAATTTTATTAAAAAGACACCTGTTAAACTTGAAATGAGAAGAAAAAAACTGAATAACAATTTATTCTCTAATTTGCACTCAATTTGTTTCTGTTTTAAGCTTTCTTTTATGTTTATTATCATATTTTCTTCATCTATTTACTATCTAGGTTACTATTCTACAACGTCACCTCAAATCTCTAATACTTCTTCCCTCC
Source organism: Tursiops truncatus (assembly GCF_011762595.2). Classification (NCBI taxonomy): domain Eukaryota; kingdom Metazoa; phylum Chordata; class Mammalia; order Artiodactyla; family Delphinidae; genus Tursiops; species Tursiops truncatus. Next base: position 44,799,631 of record NC_047046.1, read on the forward strand.
AATACTCAACCAATGACCAGGGTTGGTATTTCACTAAGATATAAAAGTAATTATAACAACAACAAATGCTGTCTCTCAATGACTTTAAGCCACTTGCATTTTTTTTTTTTTTTGCGGTACGTGGGCCTCTCACTGTTGTGGCCTCTACCGTTGCGGAGCACAGGCTTCGGACGCGCAGGCTCAGCGGCCATGGCTCACGAGCCCAGCCGCTCCGCAGCATGTGGGATCTTCCCGGACTGGGGCACAAACCCGTGTTCCCTGTATCGGCAGGCGGACTCTTAACCACTGCGCCACCAGGGAAGCCCCCACTTGCATTTTTATTTCTGCCTTCCCTACAATGGATTGCATTTTTTAGTTCTATCCAAATCCAATTCCTTCACACATTCACTGGATTCCATGATCTCTTTTCCACCTAAGAATCTTGCTCCAGAAAGCGTTCTGTATATGGACAGTTTCCACTCTATACTAGATCAGTTCCATCATGGTATATTTCTCATCATTAAAACTAGTTTTTCTTTGCTCCTCATCCCCTTCCATTCTGTCTTTTTCTCTGCTACCAATTAGAGCGAAGTGTTCAATATAATTGTTCAAATTTAATGATAATGTTGTCTCATGCTTCTTGGAATCCACCAGGATACTGAAACAGCTCTTGTGGGGATCATCAGTGAGCTCCATGCTGCCAAAGCCAATGGTCAAGTGTCATTTTTCATCTTATTTGGTCTATCAGCAGTGGCTGACAAAGCCAATCAATAATTTGAAAGCTTTTTCCTTTCATGACCCCAGGGGATCATTTTCCTGACCTCCTTTTCCCCTTCACTTTAGTTGATCTCATCTAATCATAAAAACAACCAGGAAAACAATACCTGTTCTATATGGTAATAATTTCCAAATGCCTATGTCTTGCCCCATTATTTCCCCTGAATTCCAAACTTCTATATCCAAAACCATTTGGATGTGTAAAAAAATATTCTAACTTGATATGATCAAAACTGAACTCTTGATACACAAACCCCACCACAAATCTGATTTTCATATAATCTTCTCCATCTCAATAATTACAACTCCATATTTCTGATTGTTCAGGTTGAATACCTTGGAGTCAACCTTGTACAGCTCTTTCTCTCCAACACTGCATCTAAACATCAGGAAATTCTGTAAGCTTTGGCTTCAACATATAGAATCTAATTATCATTTCTTACCATTCCTACCACTATATTCTGGTCCAAGGTATCAACATCTCTTACCCTGATTATTAAAATAAACTTTTAAATGGTTTCTAGCTTCAGATCTTGCCCTTCTATATTTTATCCTTTACACATTAAAATATCCTATCCTATTGTATCTTATTCTATTCTATGTTATCCTATTCTACCCTATTCTATCCTAAATTATCCCTGTACTTTTTATGCTTCAAAGAACTTTTTCATCATCTGATATAAAAAATCCCCTCCCCTCACTCACAAAAGGTTCAGGACAGATTTGTTTTGTTGACCACTGAATCTCCAGAAACAACACACATACAAACACACTCACACATATACATACATATATATGTATAAAACCAATGAACATATATATGCACATATATATTTTGATATATATGAAAACATGTATGCCAATAAATATGTTGTTTGAATGAATGAAAGTTAAATGAATGAATTACCACCAAGATATAGACTTAGAACGGTGTGCTATTCCACATTTACATTTATAACCAAACATAAAGCCTTTCTCTTGGTTTACCTCGTATAGTAATAACAGCAAAGGTATATTAAAAAGTATGTAAGTAACTCTGAATACAATTGTCCAATTTAAACTTCACAGGTCTTTGAGGTGACATTAATGAGAATATTGGTGTTACTAGGTGTGTCTGAGTTGCACTTTCTACAGGATTAAGCAGTGACTCAGCCCTCTATCCTGTATTTTCTTTTCTACTCCTCAGAGCCACCCGAAGATACTCTATTGGTTTCAAATATTTATCACCTTCATTTAATTAATAAGCAAATCTTATTCTGATAATTTTCTGGGGTGGGAGAATCAGGATATGTAAATGAATTTCACAAACTGGTAAGCACTCTTACAGAGGAATGGAATTGATGTTCTGAGTTAAAGATCAGAATCTCAGTTATTAGCAAACTGCTTGAAGAAGTCTCTATCCTCAGTTATTATTTATCAGTTACTATAGGGAGTATATCTTCAGTTATTTGTTATGATTACTATAATTACTATACATGAATATATCTGGGATTCCAACTATGTCTAATATAAGAATTTCCTTGAAATCATTTAAAAACCATATTCAAATCCTACATCTCCATTCCCAGTCCAACAAAAAAACACCGGATACTACCGAGATTCAGATGGTGGGGATAGTGTGTGGTCATTTTTAAATGATTTTTTTAGAGTGATGCCAACATAATAACCAATACAAATTCCATGTATTAAAACTCATCAATGATTCCCGTTATTAACTGAATAAAGCATGTTTTGTAGCATTTAGTGTATAAAACCATCTGTGGTCTAATCGCTCATAGCTTCCTGCCTCAACCATTTTCAGCCCTATTCTGACCGTTCCTGCTGTGCAGTATAGAACTGCTTGAGTTCCTAGAACACACGACTGTGTTTTTGTTTTTATGCCTTTGTTCATGTGATTTCCTCTGTACTGAATTTGCTCCTCCCCTCCAGTTTATATCCTCCAAGAGTCAGGTTAGATCAGATTGGTGCTAAGACAGTCTTGCTTAACTCTCCTCTTTTTGGCTCCTCCCCCAACACTTTTCACTATATATTAAACACTTATGTATAAATGAATAGACCTATGGTTCTTAACTGTTGTGATATCAAAACAGTTTGAAACATTCTTCTTTAAAAGTATGTCCACACCCCACACTCTCATCTCCCATGCACCAGGGGACATATTGATAGTGACAGGGTTAGGATGGTGGGAAGAATGAGGTGTTTAAAATGTTTTTAGAGTGATTCTGATTAAAAAAAAACAAAAAACAAAAAAAAAACTGAACAAGATCTTGAATTCTTAGAAGGGATTTTTAAAAATTGTAAATTCATCATCTAGCAATAATAATTTAAGTTTTATCATACACACACAGATAAATCAGCACAATTTATCCTAACAGGAAGAGGTAATGGGGGCATCATATGTGTCAGGTACATGTATTTCTGACCACCTAATACCCTTCAACTGTATTTCTGCTCTGAGAGACATTACATTTATGCTCATAATTTATGTAAAGAAGGAACTCACTTTTTAAGAACTTTCCACAAATTACATCCAGAAAGATGATGCTACTCTACTTTGGAAGCTTCCTTGATATATAGATATTTTTTTACATCACAACCATAATATTCTTGCAACAAGACATATACAATCTCAGAAAAGTTTCCTTCTAGATTACCTGACTTCCATCACAGAAGATTTTAGTAAGCCCATCTGGAATTCCCAACCTCTTTTCATAACATACCTGTAAGTTTTGCTTTCATTAATTTCTTAGTTAGAGGGACCAAGGTGTTCTTTTTGTCCACAACTGAAACATAGGCAGTATTGGGAGGTAAGATAGGAGGAAATAACTTTCAAGGTAGGATTTGTTCTATCTAATTTCAAGAGAAGAGAGTAGATGCTCAGTTGAAACCTAAAGAGGTTAACGTGTATAATGATCTGGACGCCAACTTCCAGTTTAATTTCCAGGTAAAATGAGGAAAATAGTATATACAAAACGTGGCAGGCAGAATAATGCTCACCCTCAAAGATGTTCCTAATCCCTGGAATATGTGACTATGTTATGTTACATGGCAAAGGGGAATTTAGATTGCCACTGGAATTAAGGTTGCTGACACTAAAATAGATTATACTGGATTATCTGGGTGGGCACCGTATAATCACAAACACTATTAAAAACGGAAGAGGGAAGCAGAAGAAAATTAGAAGGAGATGCTTCTAACCTTCTACAGAAGGTTGGTTAGAGAGATGCAATATTGCTGGCTTTGAAGATGGAGGAAGGGGGTCATAGCCAAGGAATGCCTCTAGAAACTGGAAAATGTAAAGAAACAGATTATCCCCTAGAGTCTCCAGAGAGGAAAGCACCTCTGCTGACAACTTAGTTTTTATCCTGGTGATATACGTGTTGCAATTTTAACCTATAGAACTCCAAGATAATACATTTGCATTCTTTTAAGCCACTAAATTGTATGCTAATGCGTAAGAGTAGCAGTAGGAAACTAACTCAAGACACAGTAAGAGGATATGTACTTTTGAGCCTTATTAATGGATATGGATGATTTGTTACTTATTTCCTAAGGAAAGAGTAACAGGGTTTCTGAAATCTTCAGTAATGATCTAACATGGAATACCTCAATCTTTTTTAATATTATGCCTTCTTGGCTCTTGATATACATAAACTAAACACATATTCTATGTGACATTGCAAAATGAATTGAATATATTGACTTAAAACAAATCAGAGTAAAGGGGAAAGGAGAAGTTTTGATTTAAACCTCCTTTTATATTTAAAATTAGACTAAATCATATTGTAAGGTGCTTCCAAATCTGTGACATTCTACTCCCTATTACCTTTCAAACATTAATTTGTAAAAATGTGGGAGATGATTATGCTAAGTAAATATTCAAATTTAGCATCACTGTTGCATATCCTTATAGGTTTTCCTTATAGTTTCCAAATTTATGAATATGAAGAATTGAGCCATTCAATAGCTCCTGAGCTATCTTTGGAGGTGGGCTTATTATTCACTTAAGGGAGAATTTTAAAAAGACGTTTTATCTGATTCTTAGGACATTTTAAAATATGGGTCTGTCAACCTTCTCAAGAAGAAAAGAATCTAGAGGTAGGCCAGAATTTTTTAGAGAAAAAGAAATTGGGGTATTGAAATAGCCTGCAAGGGGTGAAGGAAGAAGACATCTAGCCTCCATTGTTTCAGTGCACAGTCCATCCACTGTGTCCTTACATTGATTTTCACTAATTATAACATTAAAGAAGTACAACAAAAATAATTGTATAAGCACTAATATTCTTATACAGCAATATGTGTTGCTAAAACCTAAACAAAGCTTAATTTCTAGGATTTAAGAAGCAAAAGTTAAAAAAAAAAATTACTAGATCAACTTGTTCAGGTGTTACTGAATAACTTCCCAAATATGCACTTTTTATTGTTGTTGTTTTATCCTTTTGGGAACCAAAAAAAATGCCTGAAAAAACTAGAAGGCCTAATATAACTTAAATGACTAGTATTAGCTTTTCTTAATCCTGAGAATTCTGACCACAAACTGGTGAATTTACTTTAGCAGCAGATGGTAGTTCTGAAATTCTAGCAATCCCCAAAGAAAAGGACATATTGTTGATTTTAAGTCTAATATTAAAGTGACACTCAGCCTTTTGTCTGACTGCTCTGCTGTGCTCAGAGCTTTCAAAGCTTCCACCACTGAGCTCTGGTTAGTTATCACTGGGATCTTAGCTTTACCTAGACCTCAGCTCTCTCTCTCTCTAATCCAGTGGCTCCTTCAGACATCCATTGCCTTTAATGTAACTTCTGAAGTTTGGTTTCTTACCAAACTTCCACAATATATTTCTCAATTTATCCTCCCCATTTCCTCATACCTTACCCACCATCATCATCAAAAATGCACTAATTTTTGTTTTAACACTTGGCAGCTCTGGTTCAATTCAACTCACAGTATTTACTATGCTCTCTAATGTTCTAATGACTGAGTTATCTCTAATCAAAGCTGATTATTGCCAACATTGCTTTTCAAGAATTTTTTGTTCCCCTTTGGGAAGTCAGAGAATGTATCACAATAAAGCTGGCATATGAAATGTGTCAAATTTTTACAGAAGTAGATAATATGGTAGAGAGAGTTAGAAATGTGTTCTAAAAAGAATGAACAATGGGAAATAAAGCACAGAAGTTAGGAAAATTCAGTGAGACCTTTGTTTAAGTGAGTTTATTTAAATGAAGCTAAATACAGTGTTTCCCTTTCCATACATCACTTTCTGAGCATGTATTTGTTGCATGCAGGCAGGTTGGAACAAAATTGGAAAAAAAGCTGTGTTATTACTAAGATATGGTTTGAGAAATATACTCATCTATTTATTCAACAAATATTCAGGGAGCACTTAAAATGTGATCCACACTAGTTTAGGAGCTGGTAAATCATTGGTGAAAAGTAGAAGTGCCAGATATAACTGGAAAATTGGTGAGATTTCACAGAGAAGATAGATTTGATCAAGTCAATTTATATGAGACAATTTCCAAGAAGGGTTTTGGAAAACAGTGAGAAGGGATATGTTTGGGCTAATAAGATAAGGGAAAGGTTGTTTGTTTTCTTTTTTAGACATTTGTCACTTGATCCAGCTTCTTGGAAACATGCCTGAGACTTACGGAAGACAGAGCTCTAATTAGAATCTGGAGGAAATGCCTTCACCTTGGAATTTGTGCAGAGCTCATTTTAGGCCCAGATGGCGAAGTGTGACATGGAGTCAGGGATGCTGGCTACATTTTATTTCCTTTTGTATAGAAGGAACCTTGGCTTTGGGGCTTTGAATTTTCTATAAAATGCAATGATACCTTAGAAACTTGAAGTCTGTAGCTTTTGGAGTCAAAGGTCTTGACACAAACACCAGCTCCATTAGGGGTAACAATGCAAGGCTATCAAAAATGGTAGAATAAGTACCAGGCCTCCAAAAGACTTCCTAGAAGAGCTAGGTGAGATTGTACAGGGAAAGGTATCTTAAATTTGTAGTTGCTAAGAGACCATCTTTGTTTTCACAGAGAGCTGGATTTGAGTTCAACTCTTCTGAGTTTTGAAACATTTAAAAAATGTTTTAAACTGTTTCATTTTTATCATCACTAACATGGAGATAATTAACAGAAGCTGCCTTAAGGGATTGTTTCCAGGACTACGTTGCATAAAGCAGGTAAAGTTATTAGCATGGTGATAAGAATAGTGTAAATGCCTCCAAAATTTAAAATTTTAATCATTATAGAGCATTATTTTTTAAAAATATGCATTAAAATATTAAGAACAACTGTATTTATAGACTCATATTAAAGATATCAAGAAAAGCACTAGAAGATTATATTGTATATAACAAACTCATTCACTTATTCAATAAAGTAATGAATTGAAGATACAGACATGCAATCTTCCTTTTGGAGAGCTTATCCAGAACAATATATATTGTAAACGATCATTTAAAATGCATTACGATTAATTACATGAGAGAGGTGTATGCAGAATGATAAAAACAAAAATTGTTATCAGGGAAACAACAAATTCCATATGTGCCACAGATTCTGCTGAGTACTGAAGGCACAATAAGACTGAACTGGATGAAAAAGTTTTATAAGAGTGGTTCAGGAAGAGAGAACAACATATGTGGAAGAAGGAAGTATTAATATAAATACGACAGTACACTTAAGGCTCTGCAAGCAAGCTGACTCCATTGGGGTAGAAGTTGGGGCAAGAGATACAAGATGGGGCAATGACCCCTCTCTGCTAGAATCCTACATAACCCAAAGGTACAAAGGACTCTGAGGGGTAGAGCACTGCCTTTTAGTGAAATGGTTTGTCATTCAGAGTATCTTTATTATGGCATATGCTTATTATAGTAGTATTTGGGGTCCTGTAATTCCTGCTTGGGACATATAAATGACACTGATGATATGCTGGAAATTCTTTGTGTTCTAACTACATTACACAATGAGAATTGGCATGAATAAGTAACAGTAAGTACGTTCAGCCCAAAAGTTAAGCAAATGTATATTTATGACTGCTGAAATTTAGGAAATTGTTAAATAAATATTAGCCCTTGCTTTTATTGTGGCCTCTAGCTTATCCGCCTTTTTGTTCATTAACACAGCAATTTCATGATGACCAGAATTTTATTTTATGGCTAGATTTCTCACAGACTCTCTGGCTTTGTCAAACATACATAAACCAGAGTGGTATATGTGGTACATATAGTGGTACATAAACCATTTGGTATATTTGATCAATCTAGGTAGTTAATATGAATAACTTACAGGCACAAAATGATGTTTTCCCAACAATAGCAACTCGTTTTGCCTTATAAATCTATGGCTACTTTTCAATTTCTCAATTTAGGATGCTATTAATATACTTATTTTATATTAATTTTATTTATAGATCCCAAATTATGGATCTGCATATTTAAACTTATCCTATTGGAAATCCAATAGCTCACATATCTGGCAAATATCTTCCCACTGACAGCCAGGTAGACACTAACTAAAAGTTTTTGAAAACTAAAATATTGCTTGTATATTATAAGGGCTAAATATAAAATTTTCAGAATGGCACATATGGTAATGGATTTATTATGAATAATGGCATTCACTTGATCTACTTTATTGAAAAATCCACCTTATTAGTGAGACATGAGTTATAAACATTGTCATTGGGAGTCAGATAAACGTAAAACCCATCACAAGGAATTATCTGTGGAGGTCCAGCACAACTTACTGTTTACCTTTCTTGTTACAGGCAAAGTTCTTGGAAGGTTTATTAGAGTTACAACAAAGACAACTGGTTGTGTGATACATTATGAAACAATGTAACACCAAATTACATAAACTGTACAGCTAATACTTTATCCTATTTGAATGGCAGTAAAACTGCTATTTATTTATTGCTTTCATTTTACTTCAATTTTAAACTGAAGAGGAGAGGAAAACCTACAAAGATAACTTAATAAAATTAAAAATTAGTTTTCAACCAATAAACCTTCACTTTATAGTCTCATATGGCCTTACTACTGAATAATGTTTTCTTGTTTTTTTTTGTGGTATGCGGGCCTCCCCCTGCTGTGGCCTCTCCCGTTGCGGAGCACAGGCTCCGGACGCGCAGGCGCAGCGGCCATGGCTCACGGGCCCAGCCGCTCCACGGCATGTGGGATCTTCCCGGACCGGGGCACGAACCCCTGTCCCCTGCATCGGCAGGTGGACTCTCAACAACTGCGCCACCAGGGAAGCCCAACTCCCTAATTTTTAATCCACAGCATGGACTGCTCAGATGTCTCCATAAGCAAATATGTATTTCACTATAGGGTCTAATTAACCAACATTAAAAAAATTAATTTAATCTGGAAGCCTCATAGTAAGGCAATTAAAGAGATACCCTTGGTCATATAAAGGACAGGCTTTATCATTTTCATGAAGGCATAACACGGCCTATAGACCTTTTAATTACAAATGTAGGCATTTAAACCTTGGTCCACATATATTTGAATTAAGGACCAACTTATAGTACCTGCTTTAAAGTATCAGTATGGGTCTGGGTCTGTGTACAGTAAACTTTCATAATATAGAACACAAGTTTTCTCCATTTGAGACAAGAACTATATCCACATAACCCCCTTATTATTTTACCACTTCTTAATACTCATTTAAAGTAATTAATATTTTATAGATAAATATTAAATCTAAAATGTTAATGTATTAAAAGAAAATAGATAGGCATAAAAGTAGTAAGAAAAAAACTATGAATGCAAATAGTTAACAGACTTTATGGTAATCCAAACTTTAAAGGTAGGTTTACAAATAACTTGGATGCATAAATATGTAATTATTTTCACATCATGCAAAATTAGTATTTTAAATATGTAACATGAACAAAAGTTGCATATTAATAAATTAATTGTGTAAAAGGAAGTTGTTAGATTAGACAAAATCAAATATAAGGTTTAATAGTCTCAAATACAGACAAACTGTACCAGGGATTGGTATAATTTACTGGGTTTCTGAGGACTTAGTATATTTTCAGAATGGTATTTCTTATTCTGAGATTGATGCTGACTCAAATGTTTCTCATATTTACAGAGTGTATAAGTATCCTCAAGTTTGTGAAAACAGGTAATCTAATACTCTTTCTGCAAGATGGGTAGACATAAAGGGAATTCTCAGGTAACCATCAAGTAACATTCCCCTCTCTTGAAGCCCTGATATGACACCTGGGTATAGTGGATATGTGACACAGAGAGGAAATATAAATATCTTCAGGCTGTACAAGATAATATGCTCTTATTTCTAATTTAGGCTGTTCTCTAGGGATTCTAGAATGGTAAAACGGAAAGGTATGATCTGAAGAGTTTGATAAATTTTACTTTTGTTATATGTAGTGAAGTCAATTTCTCTATGAGGAACAGGAGGGATTTTTTAAAAGTTAATGTATGGAATGGAGTTTTTCTATGATTACTCAAATAATTTTGCATTTCTTGAATTTTTAAATGATTCTCTAAATTAAAGGCAAAGCTGTTATTGTACTATATTTGTCATGGACCATAACTATGACTATCGTTTCTCTGTATAACTGTGATATTTCAGATATCATCTTAATTCAGGATTCAAATGGCATATGTTAATTAGATGTGAATTTTAGTATTGTCAGTAATGCAAAATGGAAAAATATGTCATGCCATAATGATATGCACAAGTTCTGTGGACCAATTAAACACAATGTAAAATAAATGTATACATTTCAATTAAAATAGCAATATATTGGCTCTATAATATATTGACGGTTTTCTAAGAGACTTTTCTTTTCTTTACTTATCTTGCTGTAGGAAAGTTAAGCTACAGGTTTTAATATTTAGCCCAGAGAAAAGGAAACTTGATATATCCTGGCCTTTCAGGTATACTGAAATGCAACTAGATTGAAGAAAGTAGGATTCGGGTTTTCATCTGGGTATTTGGATATCTACCACATGTATTCAGAGGTTTCTGTGACAGGTACCATTAGAAAGTTAATCAATAGAGAATTAAATAAGGTTCCTTTCAGTTATTCTTTAACGTCATCAAAGATTCCTATTTGACTTGGCATATATGTTTGCTTGTAGTTAAATATTTCCAAATTTACATCTCCAGGTTCTCTTGCAATTTTCTTCTCTTTTTAATCCCTGCTACACACTAATCTATGGCTTCATCTTGATATAATGAACTAATCTCCTGATCAGTTTCTCATTTTGTCCACCTGTGTGATATCTGTCACCATTATATTTTTCCACTATATTCTCCCACTATTTATCCATATGCCTCCTGTAATATGAGAAATATTGATTTCATATATATAGATACAAATAATTGTATAAATATTATATGTATAGTTATATATATATAATTTTTTTCATAGTCATGCTTCCACTTAGAAAATATGCTCTCCCAAGTATACCTATGACAGTTCCTCTCATTTATCAAGACAGAGTCCTAAATAACTTTGAGGAGAGAGACAGAGAGACTTTAAACATCAAGAAATCATGGGTATTATGTTTCAGGGAGGCAGTAAGCCTCAGACAGTTACCTGATTGAAAAGGAATGGCTCCAAGCAAAAAGAAAAGCATTTATTCTTAAATAGCGATTATCATTAAATGTTTATTAAGCATTAACTATAGACCAGGTAATTCTAAGAACTTTATATCTATTAAATGATTCAATCATTATAAGAAAATGTTAACTTAGTAATATCACCTTGTTAGGTAAAAATAATTTGCCTAAACTCACAGAACTAGCAAATAATAAAGACAAGAATTGTTTTAATGTAACTACTTCTTTAATGCTTTCAACAATATCATTTTAATCCCACTGATTAATCAACCTGATGCCTTTCTCCCTCTTGCTGCTCTCCCAATCTCCCCAAGAATGAATGTCTTTCCTCACCTACCATTAACTTCATGTCATTTGTCCTAGGGAGAATTCATCACCGCTACCCATGCCTTTGTTATTACATGAACACCACTTTACAGATGTATCTGGCCCTTTGGCAGGTGCATAGTCCCCTGTGATCTTTGTACAGGTCTTGTTGTACATTCATGCACTTTCTATTTTGGGATGTTTATTTTTCCACAGGGCTCTTTGTGTGTTATTGGATCTGCCTGAAGATAACTGAAATCAGTAGAAAAAGCAGTAGAGGCAAAAAGTCTAATTAGCTTCATTGATAGCTACAAAAATTTTCTGTGAATTTATAACCTATGTTTTCCTATCTCCATTACCTCTATTCAACTGAATTTTTAGAGTCTGAAATATTTTCAGGTCATTCTGTGACCAGTAGAAGCTAAGAAAGAAAAAGCAGCCATTTAATTTTTGTCAATGTTCAATTTCCTATGCCAAATCCATATGTAAACTGAATGACATTTAATATTGCTAATTTTATCACCTTTTGTGCAAAGTGATCTTTAGACTATAAATGTTGTTCTTTAGCAATTTCAGATACATATGGGGTCTAGAGAATGAAAATTAATTTTGTTTTGGAGTGAACTTTTTTTTGCCTAGTACACTATAACTCTTACACTTGAAGAAAGCTCTACAGGTTTTAATGGTTTGGCATTACAATAGATTTTATAGCGTTGCTGAAAGCATTTTGAAATTCAGTAGTAGCAGTGAAGTCAATCTCATTTGAAACGTAAGGCATAACTCTGAAAAAGGTGGCTGCGTCATCAAAACATCTAGGATGTGAGAAGAAAATGCCACTAAGTTGCTTCTAGAGCTTGTTTGATACTTAGGTGTACATTTCAAGTCCTCAGATGGCTCTAAGCTGCTGCCAAGGAAGTTTTTTTCACATCTTTATTGGAGTATAATTGCTTTACAATGTTGTGCTAGTTTCTGCCGTACAACAAAGTGAATCAGCTATATGTATACATATATCCCCATATCCCCTCCCTCTTGCGTCTCCCTCCCACCCTCCCTATCCCACCCCTCTAGGTGGTCACAAACACTGAGCTGATCTCCCTGTGCTAGGGTAAGCTGGGACGAAGTGAGAGAGCAGCATTGACATATATACACTACCAAATGTCAAATAGATAGCTAGTGGGAAGCAGCTGCCAAGGAGTTTTATATGAATGCAAAACAACTAAAAGGAGCAAGATGTCGCAGTGAAGAGACTACCTTTGAGGGTACATAGCTATTACTCCTCTTTGGCAGAGGTATGTGTAAAACAGTTGAATTGCTGGCTTTGAAGGTGATTCATATTGAAGCTCCTGATTATTAAATATTTTAAAATAAATGAGGATCCTTTTACAAGAGACTCTAGCTTAAATTGTTCCTAAATTTATAATGAAAATAATTCATTCTACTCTGTTTTCATTCATTTAGTTATCCCCCAGATATTTACCATGTGCTATCCAATATTCTAGAACCTGGGGACATAGTGACAAAGAAGACAGAAAAGATAACTAATCCCCTGACATTTTCTACCCATTTTATAATTAAGGATTGGTAAGCAGTCTCTAAGAACTTTTAGAGAGGAATGAGGACCATGGGTTTATTCTGTAAGTCATAAGGGAAAATAATAGATATATGGGAAATGAAATCACACAACAATTAGATATTATAAAGAAAGAAATCACAGTATCTTAACTGAAATGAAGGGTAAAATGCCTTTTACCAGAGGAGCAAAATATCATGGGTAAAATATTGAAAACGCTATTATTTTGAATGATTATTTAATTCCAAAAACAATTAGCATCATAAAACAGGTTGTTAGGGGACACGGTTATCTGGAAACAGAAATACTTTGATCATTACTGGAAATGGCCAAGAAAAACAATGAAAAGATGAAAGTTTCATGGGCCATAAATTTTTATTTTTTCTCATTTGAAATCACCACTTACTTGAGAGTGGAGTGAGTTTAATAATTTTATTATCAATATTTTCACTAATTTTCTCTTTGTGAAGAACAATGTGTGTCTTACTCTGCATCCATGTAAGTGAATATTTATAATTCTGGCAGAGTAATCATTTGAAATAACCTTTTCTCAGGTAGTAGACATACGCTATTTGACTAAAGACATGAGATGGATATCTGCTAAGAATCAGAACAATTCAGCATCAGGCTTTTTGATCCAGTGTCAAGAAAACTTTATAATTGTTTATTTAAAAAAAATTATCAATGTCAGTAGCACAATATCAATATTTTCTCTTTTCTTTGGATCAACTAGAGTTCTTTTTAAATTTAAACTTTTACTGAGTAATAAGATATACAACTTTGAGTCAGAAATATGCTAAAATACCAATGTTGCCAATAAATATTTTGTTCTTGTTCTTTTCATACTGAAATTTTATTGCTCAGCTTGTAGTTTTTACCCTTTTTTGCCCCTTTCTTAATTGCTAGTAACCTTCTTGCCTCCCATAGCTTCTATCATGGGTAATGTGCCTTTTTCACATAACGAAAAATTGGGCCACTAGCCCTGACTTACTTGACAGAATAGTCAAGGTCTAAGTTATTGCCTTATTACAGTTATGAAAGCATTTGTACTCATACGACACAGTTTCCATAGTTATCCCCCTCCATCTAAATCTCCATACATGTACCTTATATTTAAGTTATATTTTTGACATATTTTGTATCTACAAATATAAAAATCTTTCAACAAGAATGGAGAGTGAGAAGGCATTTGTGGTAAATAGAAAGTATTGAGACGTTATTACTGAGTTGACTGAGGTCTCAAAAATTGCAAGTCTTTGCTTTGTTTCACTATCCTTAGTGAAAAAATATTAGTGTGAAAATGTGGTTCAATAATTAATGAAAATAAGCTGTATAACCATAAAACTATTGTGGTTCACACACTCAAAAATACTAAAACTGTATAGGCAATATATTATGCTAGGCACTAAGAAAATAAAGACAAATAGACATAGCCCTTAATTTCCAAGAACACATAGTCTAACAGGAAGTACAAACAAATAATTAAAACACTTTATAAAAATTGCAACTTATACATTAGGTATATATAGGTCTGACAATTTCCCCTATGATGCAGATGTAGAACATGGCATATGACTTGGACATTGAAGACAAGTTTGAGTCTCTGTGATGAGAGAAGAAAGATGAGGAACCCAGGTAGCAAGAGTCATGTTTACAGAGGCACTGAGGTAGAATATAGAATCTTACATGTTTCTTGAAAAATTGAACCTAGTTTTGTACAGATTGTTTGAAGAGATCAATCTTGTTGGATATATAGAGAAAGAGGTAGACTACATGGAAGTGCTGAGGGGCTTTGTGTGCCATGCTAATTGATTTGGATTTTGGAAATAAAATGCTGACTTGATAGAATTAGAGCATCTTAAGAAAAAGAGAGACATTTAACAAAATGCAGTGTAGGCTGATATTTGCAAAATGTAGTAAGACTGTAAGAAATTTCCCATTTGATCTTCAAAATTTGAATATAAATGTACTTCAAAAGTTTGAAAAATACTATCCATCATAGCCAAAATACTAAACTTCACATATTTCTTAAGTGAAATTAAATATACAGATTTTTGATATGTGTTTTCTAGTTTTAGTTTTTACTCTCAGAGATGTAACGTGGCAGTTTACTTATCAACTAAGAAACAGATACTGAGGTTTTCTAGGAGAATAGAATTAAAAATAAAACTTACACCTGTCAATGTCAGAAAAAAATGCTACATAAATAAGTAGAAGGAACAAAGCATTTACTATCACTGCTCAGGGTAAGAGGGTGCAACCTAATGCAGGCATACCTTGGAGATAATGGTTTCAGACCACCACAATAAAGCAAATATCACAATAAAATGAGTCACAGGAATTTTTAGGGTTTGCAGTACATATAAAAGTTACGTTTACACTACACTGTAGTTGATTAAGTCTACAATAGCATTGTATCTTAAAATGCAATGTATATACCTTAATTAAAAATACTTTATTGCTAAAAACTGCTAAACACCTCTGAGCCTTCAGCGAGTCCAAATCTTTTTGCAAAAGTAACAAAGATCACTGATCACAGATCACCATAAAATATAACAATGAAAAAGTTTGAAATGTTGTGAGAATACCATAATGTGACACAGATACATGAAGTGAGCAAATGCCGTTAGAAAAATGACAAAAGACTTGCTGAATGGGGGCTGCCACAAACTTTCAATTCATAAAGAATGCAGTATCTGCAAATCACAATAAGCAAAGTGCAATAAAACAAGGTATGCCTGTAATATAAACTTTGAAAAATGTGCACAGATAGATTTTATTGTGAACTCTTTGCTCATCCTTTACTCCTATACACACAAAAATTAAAGAGAAAGGTAAAAACTTGCAAACAATTTGAGAATATATATTAAGTTACTTAAAATTAGTAATTAAATCATGGATTTTACTGGACATCAGAGAGAAAGAGCAAGTATCTAAGATGGAAAAAAAGCTGACTTTTTATGGTGGGTGGTTGTTTTTACTTTTATTTTTTTCCACATAGCATTCAATGCCAGAAAAGAGTAGAGTAATTTCTGCAATATATTGAAAAAGAAAGTAGTCTTGAACATAATAGATCAGAGATATGTCACCTATATACCCTAAAAAAATAATTTTTAACATTACATCCAGCTAAACATTGTTCCATCTATCTAAGGGAGAACTTAAAAATCAATCTATCAGGAATGAGGAGCCATGACATAAAAAAATGTGGCAGTGAGTACTGGATTTAGTAAAATATAGAACAAAGGCTAAAAATGTTTGAGATATTATTTAAATAACAAAAGTATTACAATGCTTTAAATAAATTTTGTGACATTTAATATTAGTACATATAATGTCTTAGTGCAACTATTTCTGAAGCTTCATAGAACATTTGGGAGTTTGAAATGATTTGAGGAAGGTATGTGAAATGAAATGCAATGGCACTTTATTTCTTAAAGTAGTAAATGAAAATATAAACTTGGTTATAATAATTAAATCTGTAAAAGTAATACTAGAGAAACTAAAAGATATATATGTGTGTGTGTGTGTGTGTATATATATGTGTATGTATATATATATATATATATATATATATATATATATATATGTCTTTCCAGGCTCCAAATAAGAAAAATAAAAGTATACAGGAAAGTACTGTAAGGAAAAACAATATATATGGAAATGCACTTTCACTTAAAATCTCTAGAAAGCATCTAATTTCACAAGAGGTAATCTCTCAAACTGTTAGAACACACCAGAGAAGCAGTAAAAAATAATTTTTAAAGAGATGCTTCAGATCTTCTGGTCAGAGTAGTCTCCTGATTGCAATAGCTTCCTCTCCCTATTGCAATAATCTCTTTTATCAACTTTGCAATAATTCTTTTAAATAAGGTCTCTCCTTAATAGAAACAACAACACAACAACAGAAAATTCTAAACAAACAAAACACTAGAGAGCTGAAAATAAAAAACCTTAAGTGAACTAAATTTTAGAAAGTGACAAGGGAAGAAAGGAGACAGTCTTCTTACCCCTGGAGGAGCATCAAGAGAAGGGGATCTAGTACAAATGGAGTTTTAAAATGCCAATTTTTTATCTTATGGTCAATATTTTGATTTTGAAGAAAAAGTCAGTCTAAAGAAGGGATACAAGAATAGTGCAAGCATCTTTTTAAGATCCATTTTGAAGCCATTTTACTCCATACTCAAAAAATCAATACAAGATGTATCACAGGACTAAAAACAAAAGCCCAGGACATAAAGCCTCTAGAAGAAAACGTAGGATAGTACCTTTGCAGTCTTGGGATAGGTATAGATGTATTGGACAGGATACAAAAAAACATTATCCATAAAGGAAAACCGTAAATTTGTCTCCTTAAAACTAAAACTTTCTATTCATCAAAAATAACAATTAAAATGAATAGACAATATACTGATTAGGAAAAACTAGTTCTGGTACATGTATCTGACAAAGTACTTGCATCTATTTTTTATAAAGACTTGCAAATAAAATAAATAAAAACTATTCAAAATTAAATAGGCCAAACAGACTTTCTTGAGAATTCAGAAATTATATACATATAAACAGAAACTAAGGAGAGTTAGTACCGGCTCATCTAATGGCAATCAACTACAGAGACATCCACACACTCTTCCTATTGAGATTCCTTTGTTTGATACTCAATTTTTTGGTTGCTTCCAATTATGAAGTCTAAGTGATTCCGACACAAGTTCTATAAATTATTTTGGTGGGACTGTGTTCTCTCAGAGACATGGGGTATTAGAAAATGGGTATTCGGTTAAGATGTGGTTAAAGGCAGAGTGATTTACATTTCAATTAATTGGAGCCATGTATAGTGAGGAAACAATGAATCTAGATGCCATATCACCTGGGACAATGTTCCCACTGATGGGAAAACTCAGGTGGTTGGGGAAATTTTGCCTTATTCTTTTTTAATAGAAGATAAATAAGGTATAAACTATAGGAAAGTTTCTTGAAGGCAATACAATGTTAACTAATCAAGAGAAAAATATGCCAAAGTTAATTACGTAGTTATAATGGATGCTATTATTACATATTTACCCCCTTTTTGTCTTAACCGATTTTAAAAGCAATGGCATAAAAATATAAGTTATCATTGCGCCTGGAACAAATATATGTAATGTGTGTAATACATTTGTCAATAATGACCCAAAGCAGCTGTGTAGGAGCAAAGATGTAATGGAAAATGATGACAGATTGGGAAGTAATAATTATAACAACGTTGTTGAGTTTTTAACAATAAATATAATATGCAAAACAAAAATACCAAAAAAGGGCGCTAGTTTGAGAAAAATCCAAAAAAGCTTGGACAATAATCTCTGATATTTGGAGACCCCCAGGACATGAAAGCATCAGATACTCATGATGCCCACTGTATCTTTCTAGTCTGAGGAAGCTGTGAGTCTGTGGTAACCATTATTCAAACTCAAATTTTCTGGGAGTGCAGAGAGGGCCAGGATGTGGAGAAATTGTAGAATCAGAACAACACAATTTTTAGAATAGTTTTTGAATATACAGTGGTTCAAGCTGAACCAATCAAGAATTCTATATCCACAAAACATGCATTCAATTCTCTCATTGAATGGTCCAGCCATTTTAACATTTCATTTCATTAATTAATGCTAATTTACACTGAATGGTACATAAAACCCTGATGTTTCTTGGCATAATATTCATGAACGAAAGGAAAGGGAGCAGTCTGGATTGCATCATTGGATAAAATGCGTGTTCAGCACATCCCATGATTCACTATATCCTTTACAAGAATCAGAGGATTTTGTGACCCTGGCCAGAGAATAATTGTTCTTGAAATGCTGAAGAGGAAGTTTCATTTCCTGATCTCATTGACACTGAGAGAAACTCTGCATGATCAGTTTATAGGACGCTGATCCTCTGACCACAGGGGTGATAACACGTATCAAGCTAGACCAACATGTAAATCTGAAATTGGGTTGAGACCACAGGAATGGAAAGACAACAGAGCTTAGAAATTGATGTTGTGCCAGAAAATACTGTGAGACCACATGCCAGGAAAACATACTGACATCTTAGGTTCTTATCCTTTTCTAAGCTTGATAATTCTGTTTTTCCTTTGATCATATGGGCTAATAATTTCCTTTTGCTGAAGTTTGGCAGAGTTGGTTTCTTTTGCTTTCTTTCAAAAAGTGCTTTGAAAACTAATTTTAATATAATTACACTGTATGTAATTGTTATGCTTTTTTCAGTAGAATTCAATAAGAAATACCTAAGCCTATGATGATACATACATAATATCTGCCTTTCTGTACTTGTGATGACTTGCACTTCATCAAGGTCAGTCAGAATGTATGCAATAAACGTGTCTGCCTGAATTATCCTCGTCTTTAAATTTTACATTGGCATTGAGTGGTAGTTCCCCATTTATTCTCTACATGGGAGTGTCAATGAAAAAAAGAGAAAAATGTCTGAACTATTTAGACACAGAAGTGGCTGTTTAAGTGATCTTGTGTAGTCTTTTGAAAGACTAGATACTTGTAATTTAGTATATTGAAAAACCAACAGATCCTACATATACCTTAGTTTAAGTCAAAACCAAAATCCAATATAAACATATATAAGAGCAAAATTTATCCTGTCAGTAAAGTACACCATGCCTCTAATCTCTAAGGAAAATTGTGAGTTACATGAGTATAAAGTAATGTCCAATCACAAGAACAGTGATTGAAATTTTTCATGTCTAAATAGTTGGTAGATTTTGGTCACCTATTTATGAAGTAGCCTATTCAAGGAAGTTATTAGAGTATTAGGAATTTTAAAATTAGACAATGAAAAATGTATGTAACGCTTTTATACAATTTTGGATAAAAGTGAGGAGAGCTAGGATATGTGATTTAGTTTTTGGCATTGCCTATTTGATAAATATGTGTCAAATAGATTCTTTCATCCTAATATTCTTTTTTTGTAAAATAGTGAACTTAATTCTTGTCTTATTTCACATGCTTTTTATGATTATGTAATATATGAAAGTGTTTTTAAAAATGAAACAATAATGGAGAGTCATCTCTGGAACAAGAACTGCAAAACCAAAACCAAAACCAAACCAAACCAAACCAAAACAAGAAACTGTCTTTCTATAAATGTAATGAGAACACTGACAAACTTTGTCCAAATCAACCTTTTCAGGCCTCTGGATGTTAACAAAAGACTTGTAGGGCTTCCCTGGTGGCACAGTGGTTGGGAGTCCACCTGCCGATGCAGGCGACACGGGTTCCTTCCCCGGTCCAGGAAGATCCCACATGCCGCGGAGCGGCTGGTCCCGTGGGCCATGGCCGCTGAGCCTGCTCGTCCGGAGCCTGTGCTCCGCAACAGTGAGAGGTCCGCGTACCGCAAAAAAAAAAAAAAAAAAAAAGACTTCTAAAAAAAAAAAAGAAGCATTTATTCAAGAAAAATAGTTGAATCTCTCTAAGAACACTGAGCTTTTGGATGTTTTGATGTACCCTATTCCCAAGCTCTTTTCCCCAGCTCCATGATAACACTGCAACCAAAAACCTCACAACTACAGTCAGCATCCTAGCAGCCACTGTTAGGGGTCAGAATGAGTTGGGATCCTCCCCAGAGCGCTGTTCCCAGAGAATTATCACTATTTGATCCATCTGGATTCAGCTGGTAGCAGCCTGATAATTGCACTTCAGGGTTTGTCTTTATTTTACTTGACTTGGAGCTCTCTCTGTGCAAACAGCTCTATCCCTAAGGTATTTGTCAAAAATAATCTGCAGAAATTGTTTAACATCATAGCTAACTGAAGTGGCAACAAGAGTTAGGGCTAACAGGAGGGTGACCAAAATGCTTAAAAGGAAAAACTGGGAATGAGGGGTCTTGGAAAAGCTCCAACATATTTGTGGCAATCTAGAAGGCTACAGAAAATGCACAGCTGTAGACATTTCTAGAAAAGCTATGAGAGGGCCCTAATGTTTCACCTCTGATTGCCTTGAGGCTTTGCACCAGCAGGCCATTAAGCTTAAGGCAGAGATGTAAACTGCTAGAGCATTGAGGACCTACCGCCAGGACACTGACTTCTCAGCAAAGCCTGAGAGACTTACTAGGTCAAGACAATTAATGAAGTATCTGTACAATGATAGCTGACTACTAGACTAATTGAACACAGATTTCAGTAGCCATACATGAATGCAGACTTTCAGAGAATTAGACCAGGAAAGTCATTAATTAAACAAATAACAATTACAGCCACCTGCAACAAAAATATCCTGAGTAGGAAAAAGAACCTCTGATTTTCAGAGTGGCCACATTATATTATTTA
This sequence comes from Tursiops truncatus, assembly GCF_011762595.2. Taxonomy (NCBI): domain Eukaryota; kingdom Metazoa; phylum Chordata; class Mammalia; order Artiodactyla; family Delphinidae; genus Tursiops; species Tursiops truncatus. Next base: position 44,821,188 of record NC_047046.1, read on the forward strand.
AAATCCAATTTTCAACAAAAACATATGAAAATGCAATGAAACAAGAAAATATAGCCCATACCCAGACAAAATATATAGTCAATAGAAACTGTTTCTAAGAAAGCCCAGATGTTGGACTTACCAGGCAAAGGCTTTAAATCAGCAATTCTAAGTATGTTCAAAGGACTAAAGGAAACCATGTCTAAGGATTAAAGAAAAATGAGAAAGATATCTTGCCATTATAGAGAACATCAATAAAGTGATGAAAGCTGTGTTTTAAAAATTAGGAATTATGGAGTTAAAATTACAACAATTAAAATAAAACGTTTATTAGAGTGGTTTAATAGCAGATTTGAACTAGTGGAAGAAAAAATATGTTAATTTTAATGCCAAAGGCAATTTTTAAGAACATATTTTAAAACTATAGAGTAAAAGAAAGAACAAGGAAATTTTTTAAAAAAAGATATTTCCTGGTCTTTGGGAAAATAATTTAAAGCCCTATACAGTTGACCCTGAACAATGCAAGCATTAGGGGTGCCAACCCTCTGCGCAGTCAAAAATCCCCAGATAACTATCATTGGCCCTTCATATCTGTGGTTCTGTCTCCACAGATTCAACCAATAATATATCATATAGTATTGTAGTATGTATTTATTGAAAATAATCTGTATATAAGTCACCCCATGCAGTTCAAACCTATATTGTTCAAGGGTCAACTGTATACCTTTACATTTATGGTAAACTGATTTAACAGTGAGGCAAGAATTTCAATAGGAAATAACAGTCTTTTCAATAAATGGTGGTAGGACAACTGGATGTCTAGATGCCAAAGAATACACTTGAGCCCCTCCTCACACGATATGCAAAAGTTAAATTAAAATGGATTATTGCCCATATTGTAGAGCTAAAATTATAACACCATTAGAAAAAAATATAGGGGTAAATCTTCATGACTCAGATTTGTTAACAGATTCTTAGATATAACACCAAATAGCCAAAAGCAGCAAAAGAAAAAAAGAAATCTGGCTTCATTAAAATTACAACCTTTTGTGCTTTAATGAACATAACCAAGAAAGTAAAGTTCAACCCACAAAACTGCAAAAAAAATTTTGCAAGTTATATATCTAAGGGACTTGTATGCATAATATATAAATATATAAAATATGTACTTATATGCAGAATATATTAATATATACAATAAAAAGACAAATCACCCAATTTAAAAGTGTGCTAAGGATATTAATACACATTTCTCATAAGATATACTGAAAAAACAAAGCACATGGAAAGATAATCATTAGGGAAATTCAAATAAAAAACTCAAGATATCACTTCACACCACTAGAAAAACTAAAAAAAAAAAAACTAAAAACAAACAAATGACAACAAAAAATATATATAAAACATCCACTATACTTCAATAAAAAATAAAAGAAAATATAAGTGATAGTGAGTGTTTGGTAAGGATGTGGATAAATTAGAGCCATCATACATTGCTGGTAGGATTTTTAAAGGGTGCAGGCACTTTGAAAAACAGTGTGGCAGTTCCTCAAATGGTTAAACAAAGTTATCATATGAGCCAGCAAATCCACTCTTAGGTGCATATCCAAGAGAATTAACAACATCTGTTTAAAATCTGTATAGGAATATTTATAGGAGCATTATTCATTATAGCCACAAAGGTAGAAAAACCCACATGGCCACCAACTGATGAATGAACAAACAAATGTGGTATATCCATACAATTAAATATTATGTAGCCATAAAAAGGAATGAAATACTGATACATGTTGCAACATGTATCAAATTTGCAAATATTAGGCTAAGTGAAAGAAACTAGTCATAAAAAGATATATTGTATGATTTAATTCATATGAAATGTTCAGAATAGACAAATACATAGAGACTATAGATAGTAGATTAGTGGTTACCTAGGGGTAGGGAGAGAGGGGGATAGGAAATTGGTATGGGGTTTCTTTCTGGAAAAAATCTTCCATAATAAGACAGCAGTGATGATTGCACAGTAAAAACATTTAATCACGCAATTTCCTAGTGTGAATTTTATGGTTTATGAATTATATTTTAATAAAGATGTTAACATGAAATCATACAGAGCTCCTTGTCAATTCTACCCCCACCTTCCTGCTGCCCAGGGGGTTGTGAATGTCTTAATTTTAAGAAATTGAAATAAATGAATTTAAGATTGAATGAAAATATTTACTTCAAGTTAAAAGAAACAATTAGCACATATAAGTTTCCAACAGTAATGATTAAGCATCTGTGTATAAAAATACTCCCTCAAAATAATAGTGATATTCATGTATGTTAGCCAGCATTGATTATCTCGTAATTTCTAGGCAGTATGCTTAGTACTTTGCTTGCTTCTTCTCTTTTGATTTTCAGAATATTTTGAAATGTATTCTCTTTATTTTATAGATAAGACCTTGAATGAAATTTTAACCTCACTAATGTGTCTAAACAGTTCATAAAACAGTTCATCAAGACAGGAACCCAGATCAATTAATTGTAAAGCAAATACTCTTGCCAACTAACCTATAGTTTATTCTTTTTATTCAAGAATAAATGAATAAGAAGCATTTATTCACACCAATGTTATTCTTATAGCTGTCTTATATGTATTCCAGGAGAATCATTGTTTGAAGTAAAGTTTAATTGCATGTATCAAAGAAATGCTGAGGAAGTAGATTTTCAGGATTTATTTTTTTACCATGAGCCTTTTTCAACTCATCATTCCCACTCAGACTAAGGTCACCTATCTCAAAAGTTATCTCATTTCAATATGTCTGCTCATATTGGAAAGCAATAACAGGCCACAACAATAAGCATTAATCAAATGACAAATCAAAAGGAAATCCTCAAGTAAATAGTTAATGGAAAGTAGCCTAACAAATAAATGTAATTACAGATGGAAAGATGGCATTTTCATAGTGAATCAAGAAAAGGTAAAGGGTTTATCTGGAATCTAAATTGTTTACAGTGGCTTTTGCCCCAAGCAAAGGATTAGGATCAGGGTTTGAATGTTCCATTTACAATCCTTTACCTAAATTTTGGACAGTCTTACTTTAGGTGTGGTCTCTTTGATCTGCTTCTTTATTTCCCTTGGAATAATTTACTCAACCTCCCTTTTGCAAAGTCTCTCTTACTGATGGTCATGAAATCTCTAGAATTTTAGACGTAAATCTTAGAGGCCATCTAGTTCAATTTCATCATTTTACAGGAAAAGAATTTGAAGCCAAGATCGGTTAAGACCAACCCAAATACTCATCCTTCAAAATATGAGAGGCTTTCTTCCATGGACTTCCTTATGGGAAAGCCTACCCAGTTTGATTATAAATTTATTTCAGCTAGCATGTTTGAACAGTTTAAAATAATTTATTCTTATTTTTCCTAAGAATTTTTTCTATTCTTAGAGATTTTCTTCTTTTAAATCTGAGCTATTTAAATAGATCTTATGCTGTTTTATTCTTATTCTTAAATGACAAGTATCTATACAAGTTCATTATCTGCCAGAGTTCTTTTTAGGTTCTGTGTACTCTTCAGTATTAAGATTCCAACCCTTCAATCTTAAGAAATCTTTGAAACCTCAGCATTAAGGGTTTTTTAAATAATGTTGCTATGCTGGAGTAAGGATGAATACCCTCTCCTGCCTTCTGTCTGGCCAGTTGTATACAAAGAGCATAATTTATCCTCAGCAATTTGAAGCAGTCTGAGGTTCTCCTAAGGTCAGAATAAGTACATGCAAGACTATGCCTACAACTTATAATGTATATTGTGAAAATTTCTCAATACCCTATAACTTTGCCATTATTACTTGCCCTAAAATTGAATTCCTAACAGTTTCTAAGTAGGACAGCCATTGTTCAAATAGAAATTGTGTATAAATAGTATGTCTGCCTTCCTCACCCATTTTTGTGTGTGCATAAGCTAAAATTATCTTATAACTTACCTATGAAGTTTGAAAAAGTTAACTGAATGATTTTTACCAGTATTCAGCTCAAAAAGCTCAACGGCATCAGTGAAAGGCAAGAATTATTAAAGGCATCCCATAAACATTTGTTCAATTGAATTACTGAAGTTTTACTCAGTCTTGGAGATTTTCTTTTCTATTTTTCCCCTTATCTAAACTAGTGAGATCATTCACAATCGTTCTACATTCTGAAGTTATAGTATAAACTCATTCACAATCCTTCTACATTCTGAAGCTTATAAAATACACAGATTTAGATAAAAACAGTTGGCTGCATCATTCTAGGTTACTAGAAGCACAATGCTTTCTGGGCTGATTTGGAGCCATTATAGTCAAAGTAGGAGGATTCCCGCCCACAGTGATTGAGTTTCATCTTCGGGAAGGAATCCAGAGTCACAAGAGAAATAACATGAATTGAAAACATACACTAGAAGAAGAGGAGAAGCTCCTTGGGGAGCAAAAGAGAAATACTATTTTCTCATTAGGTGCTTTGTTAGTCTATTAACAAGCTAATTATAGACACATAGACTGGATACGGCTTAAATGTAGTAAATATGTGCATTGTTTATAATTCACTGATTATATTTTTATATGCCATAACAATTGTTATTAAACTTATATCCAGTGCTGGTCATTAAAGCAGGAACACATTTTCTTAAATCAATAAAAATATCCCTGAATAATGAAGTCAATTATTTGAATGATAATAATGACTATTTACTTCACTGCTGTCACTTCCTTGGCTAAATCCCCTAGTTTCAAAGTCTTATTTCTTGTTCTCCACTGTACCCTTACTATTTCAAACTTCCTCCTCATGGCACTTATCTCTCTGGTGTCTTATTTCCTAGAGTGAACACAATGCCTGTCCACTATGGTATATATTGATTTTACCTAGGTCCTGCTTGCTGCATGGGCAACCTGCAAGCAAGATGTGTAGTTATTTCCATGATGTGTCTTTAGACCTTCACAGTTCAGACATTTTTGTCCTAACAAAATGCCATATTGAAGTAATCACTTGAAGTACTGTTAGAGAGAGGGACTGTAAACGTTTGCCTTTATTTTCCTGAAGTTGCAATTAATAAACCAGATGAGCATGCTTTCTAAAAGTTTAGATCAGAGAGAACTTTGGTTGCAGCAAATTATTTAGTGAGTCTCCATAGGTCATTATTTCAGCTGCTGAGACAGATCATTTTTGAGAAAGAATAGATTTGAATTTTATTTCCTACTGCAATATCCATCATCTAATTATCTTGGAACCACACAGATGGATTATTATTTGCCTTAAATTTTAATTAATGTTTGTTTATTTGTAAAGACCACTTTACTTTCCCCCTGTATTCAGGATTCAAATGGGACTTTATAAAAATCTAGCAAATGTACAGCAGAAAACAAACCTTTCCAGATAAACACCAGCACCTAGTCTCTAACATTCACCCTTTAACTTCCCCATTTGGTCTGAATTTTTGTTTTTTCTCATACCTCATGGTTTCTTAATTCCTTGACGTTTTTTGGCTCCCATGTCTACCACAAGCCGTTCTTATTTTTACTAACTGTTTGAACTTCTTAAATATGAACTTCTTAAATGTCTCTCTTAAATATCTATCTGTGGCCCACTTTGGCTATGCAATTCCATCACTTTGCAGTCAGAAAAACCAGCATCAGCTACTAACTCACAGCTTCAAACCAGAAGAACCAGCTAGGTTCTAGGGAAATAATGACTAAAATCTTATATTATTTCCTTGACAGCTTATAATTTTACTTTGGCGAGTAGTCCTATCAGAAATCATATTTTAATTCTTCATTAGTAAAGATTCTACTTTTTATGACTGTCAAGAATGGGTGCATTCATTGTAATATAATTAAAATTAAGAAATATAAAACATTAGCAGGATATGGTAGTATAAACAGATTCTCCACATACAAAGAAGGATTCTGATACTAACAATTAATATTTTGTGTGCTTAACCTGTGCCTGGCACTGTTCTAGTAGCTTTAGATGTATTAACTATTCTAATAGCTTTAACTATCTATTATAATAGCTTTAGATGTATTAACTATTGATTCTTACAGTAACCTTATAAGAACTACTATTATTTCAATTTTACCCATGAGAAAACTAAAGCAGAGAAGTTAAGCAACCTGTCCAATGTTTCATCCAAACATAGCTAGTGAGCCATTGAGCGGGGATTAAAACTCAGGTGATATGACTTCGTGTATCAGAAGACAACCACAATGCAGACTGGAGGATTGCATTTGAAGCAGTATTGCTATAGAATTTCTCACATCATTTATATTCTTCATCTGGTTAATAATATGAACAATGTACCAAGCATTTTACTAGACACTGAAACAAAAATGGGAGTAATTAAGTTGACTATTTTTTGAAGTTTAAGTGTAGAGGAGAAAGGGATGCTAAAAGTTTGTAAATGTTGAACAATTTTGATATCTAATTCAAAAGCATGTAGAGAGAGTTAAGAGGGCATATGAAAGGTAATTAAGATAGTTTAAAAAGAGGAGTGATCAAAGAAGCAATCCTAAAAAAAGACTGAAGGCATTACAAAGAGTAAAGGTAGTTTGGTGAGATGGGAAAGCAGGAGGAAGGCACTGGGTGGAAAGGTTGGAAACTCTTCCAGGCAGAAAGAATAGCATGTATGAAATCCTGAGACAAGAAGGAATATCATGATTTTGGTGGAACTTCAGAGAAAATCTGGACCCCATCATGCAGAACTGTAGACATGTTGAAGATCTTGAACTGCCTTGCCAGAGCAATGGGAAGCAAATAAATGGTTTTTAGTTATAAGCAACTGATTTACTACTCTAGCTGCACTGTGGAGGACAGAATGAAAGGTTAGATTCATAGAATCCAGTAAAAAAGTTGATTATAACTAAAATGATTTAGACAAGTTTCTTTGTTTCTGGTACATCTGGATTTATAGTAAAGGGAAATATAATTGTTTTATTTAAAGTTAATAAAAACTTTGGTTGTAACAGTGTAGATAACTCTCTAGGACTACATATAGAAAGGTTAATTTTCCTTGGCCTCTGGGATGCAGATTGTTTAAAAACATGGGTTTGGAATCAAATGTCACTCCGGAACTCTACTGTTTGCAAATTATATAACCTTGGGCAAACTATTCACAAGGGAAGGGAGAGTAGAGGTGAAGGGAGGCAAAATACCACTGAAAAAGTCCTTATTGAATAAAAGATACACATTTTCTCAAAAAGTATAATGTGCTTGCTTTAAAGAGAAAGCACTTCAGTGAAAACATTAAATTCTATTTAATTTACTTATTCAAATAGGGGTTTGTTTTGGAAATATCAAATAAGTTTAAAATTGGCATCCAAAGATATAAACATTAGTTTACAGGAAATTTCCTTTTGTGGAATATTTCATTCCACAAAGAAACAGGACTTTACATAAATGAATCAACATTTATTTATTGATCCTCTATTCTGCGTGGTTCGGTAGATTCAAAACTTCATAAACATGCATATTTTTGGTTGATGGAATAAAAATTCTCCAGTTTTATGTTTTACTAATTTCCAAAGCTGATTTTAATTATATTGAATTTATGGATTAAGCATTTCTTAATGGGTTTATGAAAGCGATAAGTTTATGCTTCCAAGAAAGATATTTGTGGGCTTTCAAGTAACAATAAAGCTTTCTTGCTAGAAATATAACCAGTTTAAAGGAAAAAAGGACAAGAAAAACAACTCTATAGCTTCCTCAACTAAATCTGATCTAGTTCCACTACTAAAAATGTTATCGGCCCTGTATATTGACACATTTTTTTTTTTTTTAAAACCAGTAGAGAAAGTTACTGTGGCTGATATTTGATTGAAAAGGATGTTGCAGCTGTTAGGAGAAAAGAAGCAAAGAGAAAGACACACTAGATGCTGTTCCTCAGGCTAATTTGCTGCCTATAACCTTGTATTTCTTGACCCTCACCTTTTGCCCACATTTTCCTCACACCACAAATACGCACTCATAAATTTCAGTTCCCCAGCTTATTACATTTGAGATTGTAAACTGCCAGGAGCTATGGTGCTAAAAGTGCTGCCTCTCAAACAATTTTCTCCAATGATATTAACCTTGAATGCAAGAGGTGTAAGTGATGGAGAGTTTACAATACCACATAAGTTACAGCCTATTTAGTCTAAACCCTTCATTTAAAGGAAACTGACTAGATTTTGAGGTCAGGGGAACTCTATTATCAACTGTTATTCTTGGCCCTTGATGACTATACTTAACTATCACAACAACAAAAGAAAGAAAACCATTATGATTTTAGACGTCCTCATTTAAGAATTTGCTGTTAAAAATAAAAAAAGGTTGATCTCGTTGGATTACTAATTTCAGACTCCACTGTATGAAGCAAAGTCCATACATACGATGGTACTTTACACTACAGATGTGTGCGACATATTTTGGTCTGTATACATTGACTGCTTCAATTTTGAGTCAATTAAACCCCATTGTTTTAATAATGATGAAAGCATTTAAAACTATCTGAAGTAAATATTTTGCATTTTTAATGACTTCATGAAAGGTGTGGAAAGAAACAGTCCAAGTTTATAATACAGATTCATGGACAGTGGTAAATGGCTGGTCTCTGTTGGAGAAAGACTGGAAGGTCTAGGAAAGAGGTGTGTGGATACACTTACAATTGCAGACAGTAAATTAAGAGCTTTGAATCACCTGTTAATGCCTTCTTGGGAGCCTCCACAATGGTGGAGGCACTAAAAATCAAGTACTCATAATGATTTGGCCATTTGTTTTCAGCCAGCCCCAGTCTTCAGCTTCCCTAGTGCTGATATGATGGGAGCATGAACAGAGTGGCTTTGGGAGCAGTGATAAAGAATATACATTACTAGCATGCACCACCAGCATGGGTTGCCATTCAATTCAATGATCATTACATGGTCTGTATCCCCAAAATTTCAAATACAATAACTTTAGGGGTGAAAGTTGGAGCAGCCCTGCATATTAGTTAATGCTATTACTGCCATGACAAAATACCACAAACGTAGCACCTTAAAAGAACACAAATATTTGCTCTTACAATTCTGTGGCTCAACAGTCTGGAATGGATCTAGCAGAACTAAAATTAAGGTATTGACAGACTGTGCTCCTTTCCAGTCACAGTGGATACTCCATTTCCTTGCTTACTTAGGAAGTTCGCAGAATTCAATTTCTTATGGTTGTAAAAACCTGTTTCTTTTGTGGCTGTTAGCTTAGGTCTGTTCTTGACTTCTAAGGGCCACCCACATTCTTTGGCCTGTGGCCTTCTTCTCCCATATTCAAAAGCAACCATGGTGCATCAAGTTGTTCTCAGGCTTCTAATCTTTTGTGCCCCATTCTCCATGATCACATCTCTTTAACCTACCATTCTACTTTCCTTCTCCAGTTTTAAAAGCCATGTGATTACTTTGAGCCCATCTGGATAATTAAGGCTAATCTCCCTATTTTAATGTTAGCTGATTAGCAATCTTAATTCCATCCCATCTGCAACCTTAATTTCCTTTTATCATCTAATGTAACTTATTCACAGGTGTAACACCAGAGGCTGAAGCTCATGGGGCATGAAATCCTGTCTATGAAACCTGGCTTACCATCACTCCCAGTGACTCACTTTTTGTTTCCTGTTTTTTCCAATGCTGGTCTCTGTGGATTTAGAGGTGTTGTTTTCCAGAAAGAAAACACTGTCACCAGAGGACACAGCAAGATTCCCAAAACGTTTTAAACTACTCTTTATTGGTTACTCCAGACTCCTGTGCAAAGAGCAAGGAAAAGGAGCCACCATCCTGGAAGGGATAACTGGCCCTAATGATGAGGAGGCAGTAGAGCTGCTGCTATACAGTAGGTTAAGAAAGATTATATTTGGTACCTAGGTTTATCCCTGGAGGTGTATTCTTCTACTTCCTTGTCCAATATTGCTAGTATGTGTATAAGTGAAGCAGCCATGGTCTGAGTATGTTACTGACGCAGACCCTTGAGGAATAAGAGTCTGGGTCACAGCACCAGGCAATCATTTAGAGCAGTAGATGCTGAATCAAATCTAGAATGGATAGCAGAGAAGAAGGATGATGAGCATCACCTGCCTTTAGGAGACCAGCTGCAGAAGTTAAGTCTATGGATCATCCACTAACATTCCTCTTACAGATTTCCCTTCCAAAAAAAAAAAAAAAATCAACCAGAATTCTAGAAGAGCTGTTTCTAGATGAGATGAATCTATAATGTGTAGCAAGTGGCTCTAAGTGGTGCAACATGGTGGTCTCTTTGTATGTGCTGTGGTAAACTGACCAGATGCCCTCATTCTTCTGCAAGGTAGATGATATTATTTCATGAGACTTGCTCTCAGATGAAGGGAACTGCCATATCCAAAGTTGTCCTCCCTCCCTGGGGGCAGACCATATCCAGTGATGGTTCAATTGGGGGTACAAATGTCTTCTAGTCACTTTACCTCATTTTGGAACAACCCTGAGGAACTTCTCAGCTCCAGAGCTCCCCATTGGATTAGCCAAGGCTTTTATTGTGACTGAATCATTCTTCAACTGCCCAATTCTGCTTCCTCTACTCCCTTAGGTGTTGAGACCATGGCTATTTTCCAAAAAAAATTTTCTGCAAGCAAATCTCCAACTCAGAGTGTGGTTTCTGAGTGGACTTTGAAAGAATTGATTTTATTTGCTTTGAGATGGTAGTTTTTAAAACAATTAAGGTCAGTTATTTTAACACTAATAAACTATGTAAGCCAATGGCAAGAAAACATACTGGGTATCAAAATATGCTTTTTAAAAATGTTTCCATTGGTCATAAATTTTGGCAATGTATGTTTCATAGTGTTATTAAAAATAATTTTCAAGCTAATTCCCCTTTTGAAATAGATAGGGTTATATTTAGCAGCAGAACATTTTCTGTTAAACTCATTCTCATTTCATTTATTAATATGGCTACTAAAGAAACAGAGCAGCCATTTAAAATCATTTTTGGCAATGTGCTGGGTAAAAGTAATAAAAATTAAAAATGGGAAAAATATGACTGGGACCACACTGGGAAACCAGCAAAAGGCTTCCCATTTGTTCTAAATGCCCTAGTTAGTCAACATGGCAGTTAGATAAAAATTAGACACAGAGCTAGGAACTTGGATATGAGTGCCTTACTAAAAGACATTTTTCTTATGTTCATAGAATATTCTGGATATATCTGCAGGTCCCCTAAATAATATCACAATTCCTTACACAGATACCCTGCTTTGACCATTTGAATCTGTGTGGCCTTAGAAAAGTCATCTAATATTAATCCTGCATTTAAATAAATAAAGGTAATAGAGTTGTTGAGAGGATAAAATATAACTTATAAAATGTTTATTATCATTCATAATACTGATGAATAATAGCTGATGAATAATTTTAGCTGAAATTATTATTTTAAGTTTAAACATTTCTTCAATGAATAGTGTATAAATCTTCAGGTCACAGGATATTTGGTCAGTGAAAATAATATTTCATAACTGCATGATTCTTACTATGTGTCAAGCTTCTAATCACCTTTTCTGCGTTATCTCATTTAACTCTCACAACAGTTACATGGGGTAGGCTTTATTATTGACATCATCATTTCCATTTTATAGGTGAGCAAATTATAACAGAGGGGATAAGTTACTTCACAACCTGCATGCACACAATTAGTAAGTAGTCAAATCTGGGATCTGAACCTAAGCCATCTTATTTAAAATTTCATGCTTTGGACCTCTAGTCTATACTGCCTCCTGCATTATGGAGCCTGGCATCAAAGAAAATAGCAGTGCTATCAAACTAGAGTCAAAGGTAAGGAATAGAGTCAAGGAGAGCCATCTGTCTGGACAGCTGATTGAATAACTACTCAGATAAGGCTTCTGGCTGGGTTATTGTTAATATTCAGAGAGAGGTAAATTGGTCCTTAACTATTATCACTGAAAAAGCAAATAATGAAAATAGATGTACCTCACTGGTATCTGGTCTTCCCAAATCTGAACTGTTTCTCTAAACTGACACACTCTTTCCAGATTTCCAAAATATCCTAGCAATATTTCATATATCTAGTGTTGCCTTCAAACTATAAACCGAACATCTCTCCAACCATCCATGTCCCTTTACCAAAGCCTTCCTCTCCTTTCCCAAATTTCTACCATTAATTTTCTGGAATTTCCACTCATCTATAAGGAAGGTGGTATTCTTAATATTATAAGAAGATCGAGGATGTAGTGAAAAAAATGCCCCACCCAATAAGACAATAGCATGATTCAGTTAAAAAAAGCACTTCATGTGAAGTACAACAACAAGTTTTGTTCTATTTTACCTTATAGAGCCTCTGTAATTTTGATCCGTGTGGTAGTTTTTAAAATATGTCCAAAAATTCTTTAACATTCTCCCCTCAAAAAGTAGAGGTTAGTTTTCCTTCCTCAGAGCATGGACTGAACTTAGTAACTCATTTTCAATGAATAGAATTAAGCAGAAGTGAAAACATGTGACTTCTGAGGATAGATCACAAAGACATTGCAGACTTCTTTGCGCTCTCTCTCTCTTCCTCACTTGCTCTGGGGGAAGCCAACTAGTATGTTGCTTTACTTGAGGACACTCAAGTAGACCTATGGAGAGGTCCCCATGGTGGGGAACTAAGCCCTCCTCCAGCCAGGTGCGGGTGCCATCTTGGAAGTGTGTATCCACCAACCCCAGCCTAGTCTTCAGATGACTGAAGATTCAGCTGAAAAAACCTCAGAGAGACCCTGAGACAGAATCACCCTACCCAGAAGAGCTGCTCCCAAAGTCCCGAGCCACAGAAACTGAGATAATAAATATTTACTGTTTTAAGTTGCAATTGAATTTAGAGATAATCTATTATGCAGAGATAAATAACTAATGTAAACCAGTTACTAATAATCTCTGAGCCATGTAATAAAATTAGCTAGCTAAAATGCTGTAAGAGGGATACTTTCTAAGAGCTATGTAAACATAAAATAAAATAAAATTAAATTAAATTAAAACAAAATAGTAAAATAAAATTAAATTAAAAAGTAAAACAAAATAAAATAAAATGTTTTTAATAGCTGCATTTTAGTTATCTACATCCTTCCCACATTAAAATTGGAGACATGAAAATCTTCAAAATACAAATTCCTATTTCTCTTCTTTGCCTTTCACTCTCTTTCTATCTTATTATTTATCTAGTTGAATATATGGATAATTAAACCAAGTATGTGGATATTATCACCTTAAAACCCTACACATCTTGAACAGAGAAACCCCCTTTTTAGTATCACTAATTTAGAAAACTACTTTCTCATAGACAGTGACACGGGAAATTTGCCACTGGCTTCAGCTGAAAACCATTTGGGAGTATGCATTACTCAGCACCAACTATTTCAACAACACTGGAAAAATAGTGGAAAATTTCAGATCCTACTTACATTGTAAACATCATTATCTTCATATTCAGGTGAAAAACGTATATAATGAAAACATCTCTATGATTTAAACATACCAGAAAATTAGAACACTTGTTATGAATGAGAAAAAGATTTATTCACTTTTCAAGTTATCCTTTTGTGAACAGGGCTTCAAAACATAATTTAAATTATTAGGAGGATTTATATATATATTGATATAGTTTGGATTAAAATTAACTTGCTTTTATATAGTTATTAGTTTTAAATAACTGTTTGGTAATATGCATTTGTAACCAATTTTCAGTAAAGTAAGCCATTTTCCCTGATATTTCATGAGCCCTGGCATCTGTAACATGAATCACTGTAGCTATGCATAGATCCATTTAGAGGTAGAGGTGGCATTGTACAAAACAAGGGGCAGGGAAATAAATGAGAAGCAGCCTGTGTTCTAGTCCTGGTTCTGTCCACAATCTGACTTTTTCTAACTATTGACCCTTCAGTTACTATTATGTTCAAGTAATAATATAAAATGAGACAAGAAAATTATATTCCTCTATTGACACAAAAGTTACAAAGCTAAGCCATTACTTACTTGTTTCACTTTTAAGCAGTTAGATATAGGACCTCAATACACCTAAATATAGGAATTCAAATGGAATAAGAAATAAATGGAATTAAACAACATCACCTGGTGGTATGCAAAAAGAAAAGAAAACAAATCTTTCTCACTGTTCAGTGAGAAACTAATTTTGACAAAAGTGCATTGATTTGAGTATTAATATATGTCAGGCACTTTATTGAGTGTTGATTATTCAAAGATAAATAATATATGGTCCATGCTCTCGTGTAACTATGAAAGGACAGGTGTTAAAGTTGTGTAACAATGCAATAATATAAAACAAAACTGTTCTTGGTAAATTAAAAGGAATCAACACCTTGCTTTGAATGAGTCAGAGAATTTTCATGAAGGCAAGGATACTGAGCTGTTCTTTCAAGAATCAGTAAAAAAAAATTTACAGGTAAAGAAGACGAGTTGTATCAGGTGAAATGAGAGCATGAGCAAAAGACATGTTTATGTTGGAAAGAAAAAGGTATTTGGAGAATTGCGAGTTTGGAATGAGTGTAGGTTAGAACATGTGTCGGGGGAGAGAGTATATAGAATTGCAGTGTGTAGTTCAGGGAAATGAGAATATTGTTTGGTTTTTAAAAATGCTGCACAGAGGGTATCATGAACTAGAGATCATTTGCCCCACATAAAAGGCAACCCTATTCTGTCCAGCTTTAGTAGTTTGCTGTCCATCAAGAATGTAGGCCTATTTTTGCCTGACCTTCTGATTCAGCAAGAGGCAAAAGAAACTTAACATTTTATAGCCTTATTTAATTGTCAGCAAGTTAATTGTGCCAGGCACTGTGCTAGGAACTTTCACTGTATCTCAGCAATAGCTTTGTTATTATTGTAATTAGTGTATTTTCTAGAGTATCCTATCAAAATGCGAACATCTCGGTATGTCATAATACTCCCAAATTATATTTTTATCAACAGGCACAATTACATATTTGATAATAGCTATCCATCTCTCCAGGAAGTGCTTTTGAAAAGTTATCCAAGCTTCCTAATACTTATATTTGCTTTTAATTATTGTTTTATTTCAAGTGCAGAGACAACATTCCCATGTTTAAAATCATTAGGAATCACCCATGTAATTCATTTTAGTAATATAATTCAATTTGAATAATAAAAATACTATATTAGAAAATCCACTGTAGTATTGTCATTATTGTCTTTTATTGTTGTATAAAATATAAAATAAAATACATTGAATAAATGAGATTTCAAATGGTTTTTGCTTTTAAAAGAAATAACATCTTAATTATGCAATGAACGTGCTTAATGATTTACAAACAGGATGATGAGAAATCTTTCCTCTAGAAAAAGATAGGCATCTTGATGCAGATATACCCAGGCATAGAACATACTTGAATGCAATTTAAAAAACCCTCGAGTAAACCAAGATGTGAGAAGAAATATGAGATACTCATCAAAATATTAAACAAGGGTTAATTTTAGAGTTGAGGAACAGAGTTGGGGCTAAAATTTGTGGAAAGTAGAAGTGGGAGTTCCATGTTTAGTTTAATTACTAGCAATACTGTTATTTGAAATAGCTCCAGCTGTGAAAGCTTGGTAAAGGCCTTCAGCAAACAAGTTTATTTCTCTTGTTTTTCTTTTAGAAAGAAGTAATACATTTATAGGCCTGAGAGAAGGTAATTAAAGTCAGTGAAGAAATTAAAACTGAAAAAATATTAGGGTAGTAAGAGTCCTTTCCCCTAGAAGCCAGAGGCCTGGAAATAAAGCGAAAGAAAATTTGTTAGTTTTCATTACACTGTGGACTTTGTCCCTAATGGATTTCCTTCCCAATCTATGTTGAATAAAACAACTGTCATGGTTGCTTATTATGGGGGTGTGTGTGTGTGTGTGTGTGTGTGTGTGTGTGTGTGTGTGTGTGTGTGTGTGTGTGTGTGTGTGTGTGTGTGTGTGTGTGTGTGTGTGTGTGTGTGTGTGTGTGTGTGTAGGTGAGTGAGAAAGAGACATTGAGACAGAGAGAGAAAGACAGCTTGTATACAGATGAAGCAGTACTGCTCTACAGAGACTGCATGCATCTGACAAATGACTATTTGAATCTCCACTTTCTATTTCTAATTAGTCAAAAATTTCAAGAACCATCCAATTTATATAGAAAAGGTATTTAATAAGAATCGTCTACTTTAGGTTAAAAAGTGTTATCACTTTCTAATCCTTAACAAATTTAACATGAGAGCATACTGACTGTTGGTGCTTTTTATCTATTATTAATTAGAAGTCCTTCCTCCACTAAAATGTATGAATCTTTGCCACGTCTAAGGTTTACCCCTTCCATCCAGTTGTGAGTGAATTTCGGCCTGCTTCATCACAGATGAAGATTATTTGACCTTCTGTTAACCCATTTATTATCAGAATTGTTCCAGTTCCCTCCTCAACATGCTTCTGTGTTTCAGCCTGGTCCGTTCAAGACCCTCACCTAAGGTTCTCCATGTGTCTGCAAAACCATTACTGGAAATCACTGTTTCTTTCTTCTGATTTCATTATCAAATTTATTTGTACAAGAGTCCCTCGGTCACCTTCCATCTTCTAAATAACAATACAGAAAACTAAATCCTCTACATTTTCAAATTTTTCTGCGATTTATTTTATCATTGATCCTTATACAGCTTTGGGATTTTCAGAGAACAGATGTAATGACGGCTCACTTTTCAAGCGAGAAAGCAGTAATTCAGACATGTTAAAAGATGTCACCCCCTTTACCCAGATAAAAACTTGAATATTAGAGATTCAGCACCTAATGCAGATGAAATGTAGTGCTTCAAATCTTCCCTGCATCTGAAAGCAACTTAGGAAAATTCTACTAAAGTTTCTAAACTTTATGGCTTACTTTATATTCAATCCTAATTGACCTGCATCTCTATTCAGTAATGTTAGCCTGCCTTTCCTTCACCTCTGTCTTTCCCTTTTACTACTGTTCCTTACATTTAGTGTCTCCTTTTTACTACTGTCTGAATAAAAGTCATGTTTATCATGAAAGTGTGGATAACAAAGAATACTTCTTTTAAAGTTATAAACAGAAGGACACCTTTTTTCAGAAAACAAAAATCAAAGGAAATAGCGACAGCAACATAACTAAATAGGATATTCGTCTTCTAAGAACTTATTTTAGAGTCCATTCCATTATTTATACTAATTTATACATTCCTGGAGACAGGAAACTGGTCTCCAGAAACTTTGGAGAGACAGTTTTGGCTGGAGTGATGGACAATTCTATTCAAGAAAGGAAAGGTCTGGAGGAATGCTCACTGGAAGACATTATTAATCCAGGTAAGGAATTAAAATAAAGTTTTTAAAAAATAATTAATTACTTCTATAGCACTTATGTGCTGCTTTATTGAGAAGTCATATTCCAAAGGACTTCATTTCTGTCAGGAATAAATAAGTTCATAAATAGTTCAGTTAGAGGCAAATTTAATTCATGGTCCTGAGGTTACTGAATTGGGTTACTGTGTGAATTTATAATACAAAAATCTGTATTTTGGATGAATTCTGTGCATTTCAGGTTTATTACCAACTTTAGATACTGGCCTTACTGTTTCTACTGTTTACTCATGGCGTTAACTAGTTCTTAGTAATCGGTCATGTATTATAATTTAAGGCATTATTTCAAATATTTTTCCAGCTTTATTGAGATATAATTGACATAGAGCACCGTGTAAGTTAAAGGTATATAATGTGATGATTTGGCACACATATATATTGTGAAATGATTACCACAGTAGGGTTAGTTAATGACTCCATCACCTCACATACTTTTTTTTTTTTGGTGAGAACATTTAAAATCTACTCACTTAGCAACTTTCAAGTATGTAACACAGTAATGTTAACTATAGTTATCATGCTGTACATTAGATCCTCAGATCTTATTTATAAGTGGGAGTTTGTACCCTCTCACAAACATCTCCCCATTTCCCATACCCCCCAGCCCTGGGCAACCACAATATTCTACTCTCTGTTTCTGTGAGTTTGGCTATTCTAGATTCCATATATAAATGAGATCATACAGTATTGGTCTTTCTCTGTCCGACTTATTTCACTTTGCACAGTACCCTCAAGATCCACCCATGTTGTCATAAATAGCAAGATTTCTTTCTTTCTCATGGCTGAATTTTATATATATATATATATAAAATTCACATCTTTATCCATTCATCCAATGAATATGGGAGTACAGAAATGACTTTGAGATACTGTTTTTAACTCCTTTGGAGGTATACCAGAAGTTGGATTGCTGGATAATATGGTAGTTCTATTTTTAATTTTTTGAGAGACCTCCAAACTGTTTTTCCAAGTGGTTTATCAATTTATATTCCTACCATCAGTGCACAAGAGTTCATTTTACTCCACATCCTTCCCAACACTTTTTATCGCTTGTCTTTTTGATGATGGCCGAATATTCTAACAGGTGTGAGGTGATACCTCATTGTGGTTCTGATTTGCATTTACCTGATGCGTAGTGATGTTGAGCACCATTTTATGTACCTGTTGACCTTATGCAAGTCTTCTTTGGAAAAAAAAATGTCTATTTAGGTCTTCTCTCCATTTTTTAATTAGGTTCTTTTTCTTTTTTTTGCTGTTGAGTTGTATGACTTCCTTATATATTTTGATCATTAACCCCTTATTTGTTAGATGGTTTGCGACTATTTTCTCAACTCAGAAATAAGTCCTCCCATATACAGTTAACTAATATTTGACAAGGAAGACAAGAATACTCAATGGGTAAAGGATAGTCTCTTCAATAAACAGTGCTGGAAAAATCTGGATAATTGCATGCAGAAAGATTAAATTTGTCCCCAATTTCTACCTCTCACAAAAATTACCTCGAAATGAATTAAAGATTTAAACTTAAGACCGGAAACTGTAAGATTCCTAGAAGAAAACATAGGAAAAAAACTCCTTGACATTGATCTTGACAGAGATCCAATTTTTTGATTTGACACCAAAATCATAAGCAACAAAAGCACAAATAAGTAAGTGGGACTACATCAGACTGAAAAGCTTCTGTACAACAAAGGAAACAATGAACAAAATGAAAACTATAGAATGCAAGAAAATATTTCCAAGATTCTTAATTTAGGAATTCAGAATCAAATATCTACAAATATGGTGAATTCTTTCCGAAACAAATCCTTTTTTAATGATAGATTGCTTACAAAAGTCAACATAAAATTATTGGATTATTCTATATTTAACTTGTTATTCCGAAATCTAATTTATTTCCTGATACTTGGGTTGAATATAAGATGCACAAATACATGATTCTATTTAGAATTAGATTGCTTCAGTTCACATCTTAGCATCTGTCCTTTACTAGCTGTGTGACCTTCGGTATCTATCCAAATTCTCTAGGACTCAGTTTTTTTCATCTTTTGTGAAGTAGGGATACTAATAGTGTCTATCTCATAAGATGAGGACTAAATGAGGTTAATTACTGTAACTTGTTCAAAACCACCTGGTATAGCATGTAAGTAACAGATGTTAAAGATTAATTTTTATTATTAAGGATAGTTTTACAGTTAAAAACAGATCTATATTTATATTTGTTTATATTATTGTTGGCAAAATGTTTCTTAAAGGGCCAGAGCAAATATGGGGACCATATGATCTCTCTGTAGCAACAACTTAACTCTGCCTTTGTAGCAGGAAAGCATCCACACATAAAACATAAATGAATGTGCATGGTTATGTTTGAATAAAACTTTATTTGCAAAAACAGTCAGTGGATCAGATTTGGGCTGTAGGCTGTAGTCTGACAACCTTGGTTTCTGTGCTTAAATAACAAATGTAATGGGACTTCCCTGGTGGCGGAGTGGTTAAGAATCTGCCTGCCAATGCAGGGGACACGGGTTCGAGCCCTGGTCTGGGAAGATCCCACATGTCTGTTGCAGAGCAACTAAGTCTGTGCTCCGCAATTACTAAGCCTGTGCTCTAGAGCCCCTGAGCCACAGCTACTGAGGTTGCATGCCACAACCACCGAAGCCCGTGCTCCTAGAGCCCGTGTTCTGTAACAAGAGAAGCCACTGCAATAAGAAGCCCACACACCACAATGAAGAATAGCCCCCGCTCGCCACAACTAGAGAAAGCCCGTGCGCAATGATGAAGACCCAACGCAGCCAAAAAATAAATACATAAAATTAATTTTAAAAAATAACAAATATAATGAGTCATGATTTAACAGGAATTAATGCATCCTTAAGACTCTAAATATGTAACACGTGTTTAAAACTTCTAAGAAGGTATTTCCTTGCCCACAATTCTCCATGTAGTTTATCTTTGTCTAAAATTCCATGTCAGTGTTTATAGTTTTCTCAGCAAAGGATAGAGGCCACCACAAGGAGAAATTGAATTTATGTTAAAAAAATTAAACAATGTCACACAACAGTTTGTCCATTGTATATTCAGTGCATATTAATAGCATTCATAACATCCCTTAGGATTACTCAACACATGTGAAATTAGCACAGAACAGCAATAAAAATGTAAATTATCCTCTTTTAGTGACTTATGTTATCCTTCCCTTTGTGTACAAATGAAACTTTTTTTTTATTAGGTCAGAGGAAAGTGAAATTATAAAACAAAAAGAGGTAGAAGGATTTACGAAATTCATATCCACTAATGCAGGAAGATATTATAAAATGCTATTGAAAAACTTGTTTAGGTAGAATAACTACATGCCTTTAACTTGGGCCAGATGCTGCATAACTTATTGAAATACAAAAACCATGACAAAATACCAAGCGGTGATTTATCAACACACTTGAGAATTTGTGATGGAAGGTCTGGAGGATCAATTTAACAGAGGATTTTGCTACGACATGAAAACTGATGATTCTTAGTATAAAAATATGAATGTTTCAAATAAGAACAGCAAGATTACATCAGCTGCTAGCAGATATGAATACATTTCTTATGAGTTTATTTGAAAAAAGATTATTCTATGTGTTTGAACCTATGGACTTTAATTTTACTTTCATTTCTACTGCACAATTTTCTACTTATTATCTCTAATTTATATTATGCAATCTAGTAGTAACACCTCCATACATAACAAATAAATCTAAACTACCTGACATTTATCCCAGCCTCATAATACACACAATCTTTCTCTCTCACTCCCTCTCTCCATTCTCCTCCCTCTCTCTCTCTCTCTCTCTCTCATGCATACGCACGTGCACACACACACACACACACACACACACACACACACACACAGACATGGAATGGAGTGACTTTGTATCATACAGAAATGATATCTCTAGGAATTAAAGTATCACACAGAATGACCTGCTTAAAATAATTTCAAATGAGTGTCAAGTGCCTTCTTTTCCTAAAATTAATATTGTTTTTCTTATTAGTTGTCTTTATGAACAAGGCTGTTTAGTGTTAGTATTCACAGAGCCAACCACGTGCAAGAAGCACAGGGTACAGTACAAGGCCCAAAAGACATATTAGAGTTTTTGAACAAGTTTCTTCCCCTGATTATTTTGAACATTAAATATTTATGGAAGAGTTGGAGAGGTACTCAATCTACTTATTATTCATCCATGATATACGTAATTGATTTTAAGGTAAAACATTCCAGCTCAGATAGCTTTTGGGATATTCACTCTTAGCTGGAGTGATATTATGAATGCTACAATGCCTTGAATATCATCCAGATTATTAACATATGACACATGGCTCATGAGCATTATGTGAAATGAGGAAAAACTTTTGCATGTACTACCTAATTTACTTGAAATTTAATGAAATGATGCATTGGAAAGTACCTTGTAAAAAGTTCTAATTATCATTACCATGCCTCACTTCTCTAGCATAGTATGACACATGGTACAGACAACACATTTGCAGAGCAACTTGATTTTTTTTTTTAATGCTGAGTAAATCCCTTTAAGAGATGCATGCATTCAGAAATCCCAAATCCCCTTACACTAGTGAACTTTCCCTCCTCTTCTCTCCACTCCCTTCCACCTACTCATGCTTTTGTTTTTGTGTGCCCCATTTCTTGCAGTTTTAACCAATCTATTGCTCTTCTCTCAATCATCAAAAGATACTGTTGCTGCTGCTGTCCTGTTGTAAAGAATATATATATATATATATATAGAGAGAGAGAGAGAGAGAGAGAGAGAGAGAGAGACAGAGAGAGACAGAGACAGAGAGACAGAGAGACAGAGTGAGAGAGAAAGAGAGAATGTAGTATCCTAATAGAACATTCAGAGCACAACTTATGGGATCTGGTACAATCAGATTTTAATAACAGATATGTTCCTTAATAGCTGTATGTCCTTAGACAAGTAACATTTCTGAATTTGAGTTTCTACATCTGGTAAAAAGGGGATAATGATACTTCTCAATATGATCTTCATAAGGATTAAATTAGTTTTGCTAAATGCACTCTCTGTAATATAAATAAATATTCAAGAAGTGTTTGGTACTATTTTTGTATTGGTATCATCATTATTTGTCATAAAAGCTCTAGTCAGAGTGTAGGATGAAAAACGGAGAAGCCTGTAGGATGGATATTACTTAGAGAAATTAGACCTGAAGGAATGTACTAGCCGCTATTACTAGTAGGTTCCTGAAGGCAGCTGCAGCTGCAGACTATGAGAAGAAACCTAGTGAAGGTGAAAACATACAGTATTCCTATACTTAATAGTGGATGTCTTGGCAACATAAAAGTATCACCAGAGTATCACCCATGAGTTTAGCATCCTAACGTTTAATTCCTGGAGTACCAATCCATGACTATCTTCTTTGCAGTGTTCAGGCTCAAGGTGGGTTACTGTGGCTATGGTGATAGAAATCCTTTAAAGATAGGTGGAGATAGAGTTTTTAAAAGACAACTGATGCTAAAGGGTTTATGTCTCAACTTAGTTAATGGGGATTCAGTACAGTATTTTAAACTGATAAATGATTAGATGGGATAGAATGATTGGTCTGGCAGAAGCATGGAAGAAGATAGGCCAGAGGATGGAGCACATCAGGGAAGGGACTGTATCAGCAATCCGAGTAAAAAATTAAGTTTGAAAGGAATTTTAAAAGTAGGATAGATTTTAAAAGAAGAAGAAGCTGGATTTACCAGGAGGCAATTTGTTAAGGACTAGGGCTTCGGGCAGCAGGTTAGGATGGAGTAGGGAGGTAGCTTCAAACACTAGATAGATTAGGGTTTAGGGCAAAACATCTGTCCTTAGTATGCTGCGTGATAGCAAATATGGAGCTACAGCTAAAGAGCAACGTGGATTTGTGCAGGAAACCAAGAGGGGATTTAGTCAAAATGGTATAAGATAGGAACACATTATCAGACATGTGGTCCAGTGTGCAAGCTTAGGCACTAAAATAAGGCCATTAACCACTTATAAGACCCAAGGCATAAATCACATTTGTGGTAGCAGCACATTTGATTCAACTAATATATTCATATGCTACATAACAAAATTTATTGCATGCCTATGTGTCTGGTTCTGACTTAGGCAACAGGCATATCAGAAATGGTCCAAATATTCCAAAATCTGGAGGCATGTGGTAATAGCTGAGGTCCTTGGAGAATATCAGGAGAAATAAAGATACTCCCAAGTTGTACTTTTCTCAATGTTGTACTTGAATTAATTGTATTAAGTAAAAAATTAAAATTATACATATTTTAGTTGCTTTTAATAATACTTATATTGGACCAATCATCAGATCCTTTTATCCTCACACTAATCCCTTTTCCTCACCCCTTTTCCAGAACTAAGATGTCCTCAAGATCAATAAAAAAAAGTATACTACATTGGGATAAAATTCTGTGGGGGAAATGAAATAAAATTATGACTTCAAGAAGAAATAAGAGTGAATCTATATCATCAAAAAAAAAAGAAAGAAAAGAAAAGAGGTACTCAAGAGTCTGATTTTATTTTTGATGTTTAACTGTGGACAATTTTCAAGCCTCATCCTCCCTCTTCCCCTCTTCCCCTACATCTGGTTAAGTGGATAAGAAAGCCTATGCAGGCCATCCTGTAGCTTCTGCAGAATGACGTTCAAAATGTGCAAGCTCTTGCCCTGGATTGGGAAATAAAAGGAAAGTAGACACAGATGTCACACTGTATAAAAAATTAGATATAATCTTAAATGTAAAATGCAAAATTACAAAACTAAAAGAAAATATAGGAGAAAAATCTATATGAAATAGAGTTTGTTGAAGAGTTTTTAGATACATCAAAAAATAATCCATGAAAGAAAAAAATATGTTAGACTTCATTAAAATTGAAAACTTTTGGGGCTTCCCTGGTGGGGCAGTGGTTAAGACTCTGTGCTCTCAGTGCAGGGGGCCGGGGTTTGATCCCTGGTCAGGGACCTAGATCCCACATGCATGCCGCAACTAGGAGTTAGCATGCCACAACTAAGGAGCCTGTGTGCAGCAATTAAGGAGCCTGCGAGCTGCAACTAAGGAGGCTGCGAGCTGCAGCTAAGGAGCCCACCTACCGCAACTAAGACCTGGTGCAACCAAATAAATAAATAAATATTTTTTAAAAATTACAAACTTTTGCTTTGCAAAATACACTATTAAGAGAATAAAAAGAAAAACCACAGTTTCCAGTTATTTATGGAATCTAAATACAAAGCAAATGCACAAATGTAACAAAACAATAACAGACTCACTCATTCAGAGAACAAACTAGGGGTTGTCAAGGGGAGAGGGGCAGGGGAATGGGTAAAATAGGTAAAGAGGATTAAGGGGCACCAACTACCAGTTATAAAATAAATAAGTCACAGGGATGTATTGTACAGCACAGGGAATGTAGTCAATAATATTGTAATAACTTTGGATTGTGTGTAATGTATCAAAATATCAAATCACTATGTTGTACACCTGAAACTAATACACTATTGTAAATCAACTATACTTTATTAAAAAAGAAAAGAAAAGCCACAACTGGAAGAAATCTTTGCAAAACACATATCTGATATAAGAGTTGTATCTGAAATATACAAAGAACGCTTAAAATTCAACCATGAAAGTAACAACTCAAAATCTTAGCAGACACCTCACCAAAGAAATATAGATGGACATTAGACATAGGAAAAGACGATCAACATTCTTTGTCATTATGAGTTTGCAAAATAAGTCAAAAATGAAATAAATTATAATCTGATTAGAATGGCAGAAATCCAAAAAATTGCCCATGCTAATTGCTGGAGGCAATGTAGAGCAAGAACTCTCATGTGTTGCTGGTGGGAACACAAAAACAGTAGAGGCATTTGGAAGACAGTTTAGCAGTTTCTTTCGAAGGAAGGAAAATCTTACAATATGATCAAGGAAACCAAAAGATGTGAAAACTTATTCCAACAGAAAAAGCAGTATATGAATATTTATACCAGCTTTATTCATAATAACCAAAAAGTATAAGTAATAAGATGCCCTTAAGTAGGTGAATAGATAGACAAATTGCGGTACATCCTTAAAACAGACTACCATTCAGCGAGAAAAAGGAAAGAGCTATCACGCCATATAAAAACATGGATGAATCTTACTGTATATTGCTAAATGAAAGAAGTTAATTTGAAAAGGTTTCATACTGTATGATACCATTTATGTAAAGTTCCTGAAAAGGGAAGACTATAGCATCAGTAAACAAATCAGTGGTTGTCTGTTTCTGGATGGAAGGAGATTGAATATAATGGTGGACATACACCACCATGCATTTGTCAAAATTCATATAATTTTACATCACAAATGTGTGCTAATTTAAAGAAATGATCAATTAGGAATTCAGGGACACCAGGATATAATGCAAAATGTGACAAAGTAATCTCTCTCACAAATTTATGAAACACACTTACTGAAGTGAATGGGTGAAAAAGGAACTGACATAAGGATATTCATAAAGATTATGGGAATATAATAGAGAATCAGAAGTAAACCTGATATTTAAGGTTTAATTTATTTTCAACAAATGTGCAAAAAATAATTCAGAGGGGAAAAATAGTCTCTTCAAGTAATGGTTCTAAGACACTGGGTAACCACGTGGAAAAGAATTACACTGTATACAAAAATTAGCTACTAATGTATTTTAAACCTAACATAAGAACTAAAATTATAAAACCCTTTAAGGAAAACATAGAATTTAATCTTCATGATCTGGGTTAAACAAAACTTTCTTAAATATTATACCAAAAACACAGCAACAAGAGAAAAAAAATGGCTTCAACCATATTAAGACAATTGAACCTTAAAGGACACCATCATGACGTGAAAGCACAACCCACAAACTGGGAGTAAATATTTGTAAATCATATATCAGGAAAGCAGTTGTTTCTACAGTATATAAGAACTTTTACAACTCAAAAATAAAAAGGCAGGGCTTCCCTGGTGGCGCAGTGGTTGGGGTCCACCTGCCGATTCAGGGGGTGCGGGTTCGTGCCCCAGTCAGGGAGGATCCCGCGTGCTGCGGAGCGGCTGGGCCCATGGCCGCTGGGCCTGCACGTCTGGAGCATGTGCTCCGTGGCGGGAGAGGCCGCAGCAGTGTGAGGCCCGCGTACCGCAAAAAAATTAATAAATAAATAAAATAAAAAGGCTAATGAGCAAAGGAACTGAATAGACATTTTTCCAGAGGAGATAAAGACATGGCTAATAAATATAAGAAAAGATGCTCAATTTCATTAGCCATTAGGGAAATACAATTCAACATAACAAATGAGATACCATTCATAGCTATTAGGATGGGTATAATCAAAATGGCAGGTAAGAACAAATGTTGACAATGGTGTGAAGCAACTGGAACTCTAATACATTTCTGGTGAGAATGTAAAATGGTACAGCCACTTTGGAAACAGTCTGATAGCTCCGCAAAGGTTAAACACAGAAGTGCCTTTATGACTCAGTAAATATACCCCTTTGCCTATGTCTAGGAGTAATTAAAATATTTGTTTACACTATATCTTGAGCACGAATGATCATAGCAGCATTAGTCATAGGAGCCAAAAGTGGAAACAGCCTAAATGCCCATCAACTAATGAATGGATACATAAAATGCAGCTTGTCCAGACAACAGACTATTATTAAGCAATAAAAAGTAATAAAGTACTTATATTTGCTACAAAAAGATGAACTTTGAAATGATCATGCATAGTGGATGAAGCCAGTTACAAAAGAACATATATTTTCTTCTCCTTTCTTTTTTAGTCTTTAATTTATTTATTTATTTATTTTTCATTTATTTTTTGGCTGCGTTGGGTCTTCATTGCTGTGAGCGGGCTTTCTCTAGTTGCAGCAAGCGGGAGCTACTCTTTGTTGCACTGTGCAGGCTTCTCATTATGGTGGCTTCTCTTATTTCGGAGCACAGGCTCTAGGCACGTGGGACTCAGTAGTTGTGGCACATGGCCTCAGTAGTTGTGGCACATGGGCTTAGTTGCTCCGTGGCATGTGGGATCTTCCCGGACCGGGATCAAACCCGCATCCCCTGCATTGGCAGGTGGATTCTTAACCACTGCGCCACCAGGGAAGCCCAAAAGAACATATATTTTATAATTCCATTTATATGAAGTGTCCAAAATAGGCATATCTACAAGGACAGAAAATAGATTCATAATTTTTTAGGACTGGGTTGGGAGGAAATGGAGAGTGACTGCTAGTGGTCATAGGATTTATTTATTTTTTTTGGAGTGTTGGAATAGTTCTAAAATTGATTGCAGTGATGGTTGTACAACTGCAAATATACTAAAATATTCATTGAATTGTATACTTTAAATGGGTGAATTGTATAGTATGTGAATTATATCTCAATCAAGCTGATAAAAATAATCTGTAGTAGCCTACATACTACTGTATTCCTAATAAATTTGAACAAACTAGATTTCAGTGGTGTAGGTAATTCTCCATTTTTCTTTAGAAAGCATTACTTATAGTCTTACACAGATACAGACTTATACAGATATAAGTCTGCTGAACTATTCTTTATACTGAAATTATCCTTTTTATTGAAAAATAAAATATTTTTCCTTGAGATCCATGTATACTGATGAACTCAAAAAGAAAGAAGATTATGACTGAAAAATCATCTTAGGAAAAAAAAACACAGCTTGAATAACCATCCTTCTCCATAAATTTCTTATGTTCAAAGG
Source organism: Tursiops truncatus (assembly GCF_011762595.2). NCBI lineage: Eukaryota > Metazoa > Chordata > Mammalia > Artiodactyla > Delphinidae > Tursiops > Tursiops truncatus. The sequence continues at coordinate 44,849,320 of NC_047046.1, forward strand.
TACAAAAACAATACTGGCTCTAAGGACAAAAACTGTCTCTGGAGCTCTATAAGAGAGAAAGGGAATACATTATGAGATATCCCTGACTAAAAGAGAACAACAAAGCTAGGTGGAGTATGCCTAGTTGGATCTCAGTGATAACAACAACAGTGATAATTAATTCCATGTGCAGTGTTCAGTGTGTTCCTTACTGACAAGACAGCAGTAACACTATTATATCTTGTGCAGAGAGATTAAGGCAAGAGAGCTTACCCTTGAACTATCTCTCTGATGTGTCATGTACAGCCTGTGCTCTCTGTAATGAGCAAAACCAGAACAGGGCAGGCCTTCAGCAAAAACAAACATAGCACACAAACAAATTAAAGGATAAATTCAAATACATTTAAAAAATAGCCACAGTTTCATATTTCTGATAATGATCTCTTTTCTAGTGACACTGCAGTGTGTTATTTGGGTGTATATTTTCACCTTGAATTGTGTGAGATGATTCTGTAAACTAGAAATTACATTGTTGCACACTCCCGGGCCATTGAAAGATTAATGTGCTTAACACATGAAATAAAACTGAAATCATGTTAGACCAGAGTATGTGGAATCAAATTCCTTAGATCTGTGCCATTATGAATAGCAAAATTATTATACTACTACTTAATACACAGTAAAAAATGTAATTTGTAAATTGTAACTTCAAAGTTTCTAATAGTCTAATTATTATTATAAAAGGCTTTCTTCTTCCTGGTGCTGACATAATATAGCTCTAAATGTGAGTGCAATAGGTTAAAGGAAATAATTCTGGTTTTGAGTCCTTGTTTTGCCATTTGTTACCTTTTTAACGTAGGATACAGTACTTCTGGGCTTTGATTATTAATTTGGATATCATGTTAGTAATATCTAATTTACAAGGTTATCCCGAGGATCAGGAAGGATATTGCAGGTTTTAAATACTGTGGCTTTCCTATAAAATAGAAGGTATTATTTTGTTTTGCATGCAAAAGCATATTTGGGAGCAAGGCTGGGAAAGTAAGATTTAATTGACAAATTGACTAAATCAAATATAAGTATTCTTTAAAAGATTATATTGATAAGGACTTTACTGCAGTCCTGTTAGATGTTGATTATGACATTCACTCTGGGATTTGGCAAGGGCCAGTATGCTAACAAGTATGTATCAAGTTGTTTATTTTTGGCACCCGTGTTTCCCTCTTATTACTTTCTATTTCTGAGACTGTGCAAGTGAAGGAAATCATTCAAGGATGTCAGCTGTAGTCTTACTGCTCACCTAAGCCAGATGTTACTCTGGTCCATCTGTTCACACATTGTCTGCCACAATATGAAAAACAACTGGGGACTGTGAGGTGACATAGTAATTAACCTTGTAAATGACATTAGCATCACAAATGAAACCAACACTTGGTTTTGTGATTTTCATCAATTAGCAGCAATTAATCTTAGCTGCTTTGCATGATCTCCCTTTAATATTTTATAATTTGCTTAATGGTGGATGCTGTAAAATCACATTTCTTTGCCCCACTTTTCTTGATATTTAGATTTCTCTTTGTGTTATAATGAGCTTTGCAATTATCACTTTTTGTTTGAATTGTTTGAAACAATTCATTTCCTTATGAATTATTAATTTGCTTAAAAAGCCATAATGATTGCTCAGTGTCCATTGAATAATAGTTATAAATAGTTAACATTTTGCTAGCATTATAGTGAGTCCTTTATATAAACCTAAAGAAAAAATTCTTTGAAACGATCCTGAAACAATATTTAAGGAAAAAAATTTAAGTTATAGAAGTGAAAAATTTTATAACTGAATAAAGACAAACTGATTTAAGAACAGATTAAACACAGAAGAAGAGAGAATTAGTGAATAAGAATTGGTAATTTGAATATGAATTAGTGAAGTTGTGTATGTTTAAAAATATATACAATAGGGCTTCCCTGGTGGCGCAGCGGTTGAGAGTCTGCCTGCCAATGCAGGGGACGCGGGTTCGTGCCCCGGTCCGGGAAGATCCCACATGCTGCGGAGTGGCTGGGCCTGTGGGCTGTGGCCGCTGGGACTGTGCGTCTGGAGCCTGTGCTCTACAACAGGAGGCCCACATACCAAAAAAAAAAAAAAAGAAACAATAAAATATAAATAATAGATGAAAATAAGCATTTCAATTAACCTACAAGAACAAAGGAATAAAGAAAAATAATGACATAAAAAATAGTGGGAAACTTGTTGACAAGCAGATCATAAAAGAAAAGTTAAAACGTGTCCAGATGGAATGAGATATATCTCAGATAAAGAAAGGCAAGACATTACAGAATATTTTTGAAGAAATAAATGTAAAATTTGAAATTTTAGTGAAAAATATTTACTTATAGATACAAGAATATCAAACATCTCAAATATTTTAAAAAACAACATTTTAGCACATCAGAGAAAAACTGATGAAAAGAAAAATATAGAGAAAATCTTGTAAGGAATCAGAGAAAAAAAGACATTACACACATGGAAACAAATCTGTGAATGATGGCTAACTTTAAGTAGAAACAACAGAGAAAAAATATAATGGAATTTTAAGTTTAAGAGCTGAAAAAATTGAAAGAAAACTACAAATCTATTATTGGGACTAACATTTACAATAAATATAAAGAAAAAACATGTTGAAAATATTACGTAAAAATATTTTTCAAAAATCTAGTCTCAGTAAAGGCATTCTCAGCATAATGGTGAGAGAATTTATTTCCAGCAGACCTGCACTGCAAAAATTGCTTAAAGAAAACATTTAAGTTGAAAGAATTTCCTTACAAAAATATTAGTGGTTGAAAGCAAAAGTTATGACAGTGTTATAGTATGCATAAAAGTAAATATAAAACAAAATTGATGGTTTTAAGAATAAAAATATTAATTGCTCAAAGTAAAAATAAAAACAGATTAGTAGGGAGTTATACAGAACAGTGAAATGTAAGATAACAAGAGAACAAGATATGAGAGAAGGAAAAATACACTGTTGTGAGATACTTACACTGTTCACCACAGTATATTATTTGAAGGTAGAATAGGGTAACCTAAAGGTTAACATTTCAATCCTTAGAAAAACCAAGCACTAAAATGAAAATAAGAGGTATAGCCAAAAAAAAAAAAAAAAATGCAGGAGATAAGATATATTACTAATGCTATACAATTAACAAAAATGAAATTAGGAAAAGAGGTACAGAGCAACAAAATAGTTAATATCCTATGACAACTTTAAATATAACAATAAATATAACAAAAATAAATTGAATGAAAACTCCACTTAAAAGCTAGATAATTCCAGTTGCATAGAAAAGCAAGAACCTATTTTATGCTCTTTATAACAATCAAACCTTAAATACAAATGAGTATGAAAATAAAAATGTAGAAGAGGATATAACTGCAAACATCAAATATAAAATAGCTAAAGTGGCTATGGCTATCTTAACATAAAAAAAGTAGATTTCTACATAAAGATTTTTAAGGAGATAAAGGGAAGCATTTTACGATTGTCACTGTTTAAAAAATAATAATATTATATGTATAAGCACCTAAAAATAGCATCTAATACACAAAAAATTTGACTGAACTAAAGGGAAGAATAGGCAAACCCTCAATGAAAACAGATTTAATATTTCTCTTCCAGAAATTTATAAACAAGTGAATAAAGACATCAGCCAAGATGTTAAATATTTGAACATAACTGTCAAATAACTTTTTATTGATAATTGTATTTTTTAGAATATTTTACCCAATAAATATAACAGCCAATTATTTTCAAGTGTACACGGAACTTTCCCCAAGATAGACCAGATGCTAGGCCATAAAACTAATAGAATTAAACATCACATAATTAAATTCTTACAAAGCACAGCTCCAACTACAAAGGTATTAAACTAGAAAACAATAACAGTCCAGAAAACTACAAATATTTGAAATTAAATAACACAAATTTAAATAAACAACAGCTAAAGAATAAATATTAATAAGAATTATCAACAGCTAAAAGAATAAATATTAATAGGAATTATAAAATAATTTAAGTTGAATTGTAATTTTTAAAACTACTTAAAATGTATGATATAGCACATGTTGTTCTGAGATGGAAATTTATAGTTTTATATGTATATATTAGAAAAGAAGGAAGATCTGAAATCAATAACCTAAGCTTTCACCTTAGGAATCTAAATAATGAAAAGCAAACTAAATCCAAGGCAAGCAGAAGGAAGGCTATAAATGATTAGGATGAAAAGCCATGACATCAAAAACAGAAAACATTAGATAAAATCAATTAAGCCAAAAGTTGATTCTTTGAAAAAATAAAACAAAGTTTGCAATTCTTTTTCCTAGACTGACTAGGAAAAGAAGATAGAAAACTCAGGTCAACAATTGGACATTGGTATACACAATGACATTGATATACACAATGACATTAATATACACAATGATATATACAATGACATCGGTAAAATTTATTAAAATGTTGATTGAAAAAAGTCAGACACAGAAGAATATATATTATGATTCCAAGTATATATTTTTTTAAAAGTAAAACTTTTATTTCAAGGATCAATATTTATAAAGAAATACAAGTGATGACAGTGGTGATCTTTGTGGGGAGGAATGAGTAGTGACCAGGGGAAAATGAGGGTGGCATCTGGGGAGGTGATAATGTTTTAATATTGTTTTGGGTTATGGTCATATGGATATTCACTTTTTGATAAATCACTGAGCTGTACATTTTTAAAATTCTTAACTGTATGTATAGCATTTCACAAAAATAAAAAAATTCATATTGAATAAATACAAATTGCCTTTCAAACTAAATGTTTTCTCTAAGTAGACTCTACAGTTGGAAAACCAGTAACAGCTGTGTGTACACAGACACCAAATCATTAATCTCTTTTATATACCTATATTTAAAATAACACCTTGAGTTCTAATGTTAACAAACACAAGGCATTCGATCAAAATTAAGACGTGTGTGTGTGTGTACATGTTTTGAGAACACATTCTTGGTTCATTGTTCTTTTCTAAACTAATGACTAAACTAATGACTGTAAACCATTTAACCATTTAGAGTGCCTTAATGAATGAATCTGAATCTATAAATGTAATTACGTACAAGTATTAACTGTAGTGAGGCTTCTATGTGTGTGTGTTTGTGTCTGTTTGTGTATGAGTAAATTACCTGTCAAAAACACAACAAAGTCTAGAGAGTCAAAGAGAGTCAAAGCCCTAATGACAGTTCAGGGTTACAGGAGGACAATTTAAAACAAATGAAAATAATTTTTTTTAAATAAGTGAATCAAAGAACAACTGTTTACATTGAGGATAAATATTATCAATATTGCTGGAAATGCCTGAACATTAGCTGAGTGCATCGATTTCAGATCATTATAGTAAGCAAATCAGATTGAGTGAATAAACCTAGTGAATCCTGTACATCTTAATGTCTGATAGCTTTCATATGTTGACAGTCAGACGCTATTCTTTCTGTTTTATGTTCACTATTTCCCTAACTTAAAATTTTACAAGAGAGAATTTGTAATCTTCTAAAAGACCTAAGGCAACAAAGACTCATAGGGAAAAATCTGTGATTTACATACACAAAGTGGCAGGACTGAGATTTGAATCTAAGTCTACTTCCAAAGGCTTTTTATTGTCTATTCCACCTTTGTTATCACTTTCCATAGTAATTTTTTGATATATCCATATCTACTTGAGGCACTTTCATCCTTTAATTTGATGAATATTTTGTAATATAAAATAGAAATTCACAGCAATCTCCAAGGTCTCAAATGTGTGCTCAAGTTCTTCTCCTTCCACAAGGAGATTCCACTTGAATAGGTATTTACATTTCTCTCCCTCCTGAATATCCAATGGGACAATTTATAACTGTAAAGCTACACTAGAGCAGTTTGAGGTTATTTTTTTTCCCTAGTGGTGACTGGACAATACTTCACTTGTATACTCAAAGCCAACAGATATTTGTGGGACTCTATAACTGTTTCAGCATCTTCTATTTTAAGGGTTGAATTGCCACTTGGGTAAATCACTCTCATCCTCAATAAGACAAAAGAAAAGAGTATTAGCTCAAAAATCTCACAGCCTCCCTTGTGGTTTATGAAGATGCTCTGCAGAATTTAAAACCTGCAATGGAGAAAAATGCAACTTAATTAACAATGAGCCTCTTCCATGTGAAAGAAGAACCTCAACAGGAACAGTGTTTGTTGTCTTTTTCTTCTTTCTTTAAAATCACTTTTGATTAAATCTAGGAAAGAGACATCTAGCTAGATAGCATATAGTTTACGACAAATCTTATGTTCCAGTCATCTGAAAATTCCAATGACTATGATGATAGAAATTCCTCTAATTCACTTACTTATTCTTTCATTTTAGTAAAGACTCAGTCTTTTTTAAAAGTGTTGTCAGGGTAGCTTGTTTAAACTGGATTACACTTTTCCTGGTCATCTTTGAGAATGGAATATAACTTATCTTGTCTACTATAGTAGGGACAGTTTTCTTGTGTTCCACTTGGCTGTCTACCACCTTTTTCTCCTATAGGTAGCTCTTGGCTATCTTTCATAGTTCTTAGCTGAGAGGCAGCCCTGGGAAGGTTTTATACATTATTCCCTAACCTGGTCATGGTCATTTACATCAGAAGAAAAGAAATTTGACCCAAAGGCACCCAATCATAGATTTCATTAACAAACCAAAGAGAAGCGCTATATGACAGCTTTGCCACACAACTCTGATTCTCTATCTTGGTGTGTTTGAATAAGAGATAAACTACATGCCATCAGGAAGAGAAACAGAAAGGCACTTAGAAACAAGTAAAGATGGAATTGACAGTTGAGTAACATTAATGGTCAAATACTACAGTTGGAAGAAAGAGATAAACACACCTCTGAAAGTTCTACCACTAGAATTTTAGTTAAATCATCAATTACTGTTAAGCTACCAGAGCATTTGGCTTGACCAAAAGATTTACTAGACTTCATGATGTCTCTTCTTATAAATAGATATAATAATGTCAGGTTATGATCAGTGAGATGAAGGAAATATCAAGGGTAAAATGATGGAGAGTTAATAACTGGAGAGTTGGGTTTTGGACTCCTTTTGATATGATGGCCAGGGAAGGTTTTCTGAAGAGTTGATACTTGAGATGGTATTGGTGGATGAGAAGCACTGAGATATATGCAGGAGGAGGTAGGAACAAGTCTAAAGGGCCTGGGATTTGAAAGGGCTTGGGATACGTGAGGAAAAATAAAAGAGAGCAATTTTTCTGGAGAGTTGTTATCAAGGGGCCCAGAGTATCAAAGAAGGTTGAATAGGTAGGCAGAGGCAAGATAATACTGATCCTATTTAGGCCATGCTAGTAGATTTTTATTTTATTTTAAGAAAAATGAGAAGCCACTGAAAGATTTTAGGGAAAAAAATGTAGCAAAAGCATGTCTAGCTGCTATTTATATGCTTAAAGTATTTTTCGTATTTACATAACTTCACTTCTATACCTAAATTGACAATATATATAAATAATACATATGTAAAGTAACAGTGTGGCCCTGGCATTATTCTCTAATTTATTCGGGTAATAGTGAAACTCTTAGTTAGAAAAGGCTGTGGAAATATGTTTGTTTTGGTTCTGGAAAGGCTCTCCACTGTGGGCAAAACAGTTTTGAACTTCTATTGATCTGTGCCCAATCTAAGTACCACTGTGGACCACGGAATTTCACTGTCCATACTCTTTCTAGGATTCTACTTGCGATAATTTCTCAATATGTCTGTACATTTTGAAATTCTCTTTTTTAAGTTTTAATCATTTTATTTCGAATGCTCTAAATATTTATATTTCCATTTGCCGTCTTGTGAAATTGTGATATTGTGAAAATCTGGATATGTGATTATGGTCTAACTCAAATGCTTTGTGTCATTATCCTCTGCAAATTCTAATGTTAAAAGCTTTACAAATTGAATAAATTCAGAAGTATACCATGAACTCCAATCAAAACCTCAAGGGATTTTTGTAATAATATAGAGAAAGAATTTCTAAAGGTTAGCTGGATGAACAAATAAGCAAATCTTGCAAAATTAAACAAGAAGATTATATTACCTTAACAGAATTGAAAGAATAATATATACTCAAAATAAAGAAAGTATAGTTGAATATTTGTCAGTTTTATAGATGGAGATATTCTATTGATATATCAACAGAAGAAGTCACATAAAAAAGGCCTGAAACAAACAAAAATTTAACATTCATTGAACAAATATTTATTGATCAATAATTATGTATTGTTGTGAATGTTTGGGATTCATCAGTGAATAAAGCATACAATGATCTTGCCCTTATTTTTGGCACAAATGGACAGGGACAGTTAACAATACAGAGTAGTAAAGATAGACTTCATTGATACACTGAGATTGAGTAAGAATTGACAAAATGTATATTAAAAATAACATGCATAAAATCAAAAGAGAGACAAGACTCTGGAAAAAATTGTCACAAATAAATCAGATACGTGGTTAACATCATATAATTATGTAATTTAAGTAGACAAAAGTGTTCATAAAATTTTTACACATGTATATTAAAACAATGATTATTTTAATCTATAAACTTGGCAAAGGTTTAAAGCTTGACAAAATGTTCGTTCAATACTGTGACATTTTTTCTTATTTAGTTGAAGGCAAATACACATTACCACACCTTCTCTTGAGAACAAATAGTCAGTAGATGCCAACATATATTTAAAATATCAATACTCTGTTACCAGTAATCTCACTTATAGAAGTTTAACCTACAAAGTAATCAGAGAGGTTGTCAAAGATTTATGTACAGAGAGAACTGCTGCCATGTTAAGATAATAATAGGGGAAACCTGAAAAAAATCAGAATACCTAAGAACAAAGAAATAATGTAATACTTTTTGATGCATCCTTTTATTCTAATCCACTCTGTAATTAACCATTACTATAGAGATTTACTACCACCACCAACCTATTCCATTGCCATCATTTAATGACAAGCAATAATCTAGATTTTCTCTTTGCATGTATTGTGCAACCAACTCCTTGACCAATGTTCTCTCAACAGGGAGTAAGACAGATCTTTACAAAATTAAATTCAACATACAACCTTGCCATAAAATACTCTAAGGGCTCTGGTTTGCTTTCAGAACAGGGAGCAAGTAATTAATATACCCTACCTTATCTTTAATATAGCCTATAATTCCCTAGAGGTTTGGCCCTGACCTACCACTCAGCCTACATTCACACCAGGTTTCCTCCTTCTATTCTGAGTTCTGGAAATCCTTGCCGTATTTCAGCTTATTACTCAGTCATAAAAAAGAACGAAATAGTGCCATTTGCAACAACGTGGATGGACCTAGAGGCTGTCATACTGAGTGAAGTAAGTCAGAAAAAGACAAATAACATATGATATCGCTTATATGTGGAATCTAAAAATGGGTACAAATGAACTTATCTACAAAACAGAAATAGAGTTACAGATGTAGAAAATAAACTATGGTTACCGGGGGTAAGGGATAAATTGGAAGATTGGGATTGACATACACACTACTATATATAAAATAGATAACTAATAAGGACCTACTGTATAGCACAGGGAACTCTACTCAATTACTCTGTAATTGCCTATATGGGAAAATAAGCTTAAAAAGAGTGGATAAATGTATATGTATAACAGATTCACTTTGCTGTATATATGAAACTAATATAACATTGTAAATTAACTATACCCCAATAAAAATTTTTAATAAAATTATCATGCATACCCCTGGACATAGCCTTTGCATACACTGCTCACTCTGGCATACAGCAGGCACTCAAATATTCGGTGGATGAAAAAATGAACAAACTAATGCATGAGTGATTAAAAGAATGAATGAAAAATTAGTACAGTTCATAATGTAATAAAGTACAGAGAATATAATCCCACATTTTAAGCCATAGTGTCTGAGATAATACAATTGATTACTTGAAGGAGTTTATTTGGAATGAGAACTAAATCTTGTGGAAATTATATACATGTTGATATCAGTGATACAATACGATATTCAGTAGACACCATTTATCAGGTAATTGGAATAAAGGAATTAGGGTTCAGCTAGGAGACTGAGACTGCATATGTAAATGTTGGATTGCTCTTCTCAGATGAGATTATTTCAACTGTCAGCAGTTTAACTCAAGATGTCTTTTTAATGTACTGATTATGTTGCAGACATTCTGTTTGGTGATGGAAAAATAAAGCTGAAGAAAGCACATTTCCTAATATATTTTAGTCTAATAAGAAGGTTGTATTATAAAAAAAGAATATTAGAATACAGAAAATGAATGCAGTACATGAACATCAAAATAAGGTTTCTGAAAATAGAAACCATTATAAATATAGGACCAGGAATACGTATTAACTTTTCCAATTTAGGAACACTCAATTTACAGAAATCCTGCTGAATATAAGTAATTTCTAGCATATACTAAAAAATATATATATATATATAAAGGCTGTGAAAATATAGCTAGCTCTTAACTTATTTTGAAAATTCAAAATGATGTGATGCGATTTGATCATAGAATTTTTTTTCCTTCAAGTGAGTGTCTAGTCTTTGGGGGGATTTTATTAAGTGTAGACGACTAGGTCAAAATAAAAGCTAAGAAGTACTAAAGGAATTCTCTGTGCTTGATGTCAGAAAACTTACTGATCCTTCTCCCCCAAAAGAATATGCTGACACATTTCAGCTGAGGAGCTGGAAATTTGGGGACTGCAAACGAGGAAGAATATGAAAGTTCTTTTCTTTAAGATTGATCTTTCTTTTAAGGCATGATTAACCTATCACATATTTGACACCCTTTTGTATCTATGTGTCATTATCTGAAGCAATGGTCTTATGAAAAACACATGGATCACTAACCTAGGCAGTGAATGTGGACAGATTTCACTAAACTAGCTGAGTGACCTTGCACAAACCACTTAGCTTCTCTGTGCCTCAGTTAGCCAGCTGTGAAAGGACATTTCTATAAATGACTCTGCAATTTATTCCAGCTCTACAAAGCAATCTGTAATAGCATCTTAAGGAAAAAATGTAAATAATAGATATGCAACATATGGGTGAGTATTAAAATATTTACCTAAAATTGAGAAAACCAAAGGAGACACTCTGTACAAGAAAATATTTCCTCAAAAAGCTAAGAATTATCATGTTAAAATAATAAAGAAAAATTGAAGGAATATAAATTCACTCACAAGACAACCCCTATAACTGTTCCTATTTAACACTTTGTAAATCACAATGATTTTGAGCAAGTTAAACCTCCCTTCAATATATTAACATTGTAGAAAAGAAACAAAACCACTGCAAAAAATGGACTTAAATGAATAATGTTTCTCTAGGTTAAGTCATTTAAATCATTCTTTATTAAGATTTTAAGTTATTTCTTTACAGATTATAAGTTGTGTCCACATATATTGATATTCCTCCACTTTTACAAAAGAAGAAACTGAGGCTCAAAGAAGCAAAATGACTCATCTACTATTGTTAGCTAATAATTGGAAAAAACAAAAGTTTACAGTTTTAAATTACAAATCTAAGTTTTCTCTTGATTTTCAGGGTTACTATTTGTATTTCATAAAGGAAGGAAAAAATTTTGTTATATCATTAATATAGTCAAGGATGTTGTTTTGGGTTTTTTTTCTTAATTTTTGAATTTTATTTTATTTATTTTTTTATACAGCAGGTTCTTATTAGTCATCAATTTTATATACATCAGTGTATACATGTCAATCCCAATTGCCCAATTCAGCACACCACCACCACCACCACCCCACTGCTTTCCCCGCTTGGTGTCCATACGTTTGTTCTCTACATCTGTGTCTCTATTTCTACCCTGCAAACCGGTTCATCTGTACCATTTTTCTAGGTTCCACATATATGTGTTAATATACGATATTTGTTTTTCTATTTCTGACTTACTTACTCTGTATGACACTCGCTACATCCATCCATGTCTCAACAAATGACCCAATTTCACTCCTTTTTATGGCTGAGTAATATTCCATTGTATATATGTACCACATCTTCTTTATCCATTCATCTGTCAATGGGCATTTAGGTTGCTTCCATGACCTGGCTATTGTAAATAGTGCTGCAATGAACACTGGGGTGCATGTGTCTTTTGAATTACGGTTTTCTCAGGGTATATGCCCAGTAGTGGTATTGCTGGGTCATATGGTAGCTCTATTTTTAGTTTTTTAAGGAGCACCTCCATACTGTTCTCCATACTGGCTGTATCAATTTACATTCCACCAACAGTGCAAGAGGGTTCCCTTTTCTCCACACCCTCTCCAGCATTTGTTGTTTGTACATTTTCTGATGATGCCCGTTCTAACTGGTGTGAGGTGATACCTCACTGTAGTTTAGATTTGCATTTCTCTAATAATTAGTGATGTTGAGAAGATTTTCATGTGCTTCTTGGGCATCTGTATGTCTTCTTTGGAGAAATGTCTATTTAGGTATTCTGCCCATTTTTGGATTGGGTTGTTTGTTTTTTAATATTGAGCTGCATGAGCTGTTTATATAGTTTGGAGATTAATCCTTTGTCCGTTGATTCATTTGCAAATATTTTCTCCCATTCTGAGGGTTGTCTTTTCGTCTTGTTTATGGTTTCCTTTGCTGTGCAAAAGCTTTGAAGTTTCATTAAGTCCCATTTGTTTATTTTTGTTTTTATATCCATTACTCTAGGAGGTGGATCAAAAAACATCTTGCTGTGATTTATGTCAAAGAGTGTTCTTCCTATGTTTTCCTCTAAGAGTTTTATAGTGTCCGGTCTTAAATTTAGGTCTCTAATCCATTTTGAGTTTATTTTTGTGTATGGTGTTAGGGAGTGTTCTAATTTCATTCTTTTACTTGTAGCTGTCCACTTTTCCCAGCACCACTTATGGAAGATACTGTCTTTTCTCCAGTGTATATCCTTGCCTCCTTTGTGATAGATTAGTTGACCATAGGTGCATGGGTTTATCTCTGGGCTTTCTATTTTGTTCCATTGATCTATATTTCTGTTTTTGTGCCAGTACCATATTGTCTTGATTACTGTAGCTATAAAGTATAGTCTGAAGTCAGGGAGTCTGATTCCTCCAGCTCCGTTTTTATCCCTCAAGACTGCTTTGGCTGTTTGGGGTCTTTTGTGTCTCCATACAAATTTTAAGATTTTTTGTTCTAGTTGCATAAAAAATGCCCTTGGTAATTTGATAGGGATTGCATTGAATCTGTAGATTGCTTTGGGTAGTATGGTCATTTTTAACAATATTGATTCTTCCAATCCAAGAACATGGTTTACCTCTCCATCTGTTGGTATCATCTTTAATTTCTTTCATCAGTATCTTATACTTCACTGCATACAGGTCTTTTTTCCCCTAGGTAGGTTTATGCCTAGATATTTTATTCTTTTTGTTGCAGTGGTAAATGGGAGTGTTTCCTTAATTTCTCTTTCAGATTTTTCATCATTAGTGTATAGGAATGCAAGTGATTTCTACATTAATTTTGTATCCTGCAACTTTACCAAATTCATTGATTAGCTCTAGTAGTTTTCTGGTGGCATCTTTAGGATTATCTACATATACTATCATGTCATCTGCAAACAGTGACAGTTTTACTTCTTCTTTTCCAATTTGTATTCCTTTTATTTCATTTTCTTCTCTGGTTGCCGTGGCTAGGGCTTCCAAAACTATGTTGAATAATAGTGGCAAGAGTGGACATCCTTGTCTTGTTCCTGATGTTAGAGGAAATGCTTTCAGTTTTTCACCATTCAAAATGATGTTTGCTGTGTGTTTGTCATATATGGCCTTTATTATGTTGAGGTAGGTTCCCTCTATGCCCACTTTCTGGAGAGTTTTTATCATAAATGGGTGTTGAATTTTGTCAAAAGCTTTTTCTGAATCTATTGAGATGATCATATGGTTTTTATCCTTCAATTTGTTAATATGGTGTATCACGTTGATTGATTTGCGTATATTGAAGAATCCTTGTATCCCTGTGATGAATCCCACTTGATCATGGTGTATGATCCTTTTAATGTATTGCTGGATTCTAGTATTTTGCTAGTATTTTGTTGAGGATTTTTGCATCTTTGTTCATCAGTGATATTGGTCTGTAATTTTCTTTTTTTGCAGTATCTTTGTCTGGTTTTGGTATCAGGGTGATGGTGGCCTCATAGAATGAGTTTGGGAGTGTTCCTTCCTCTGCAATTTTTTGGAAGAGTTTGAGAAGGATGGGTGTTAGCGCTTCTCTAAATGTTTGATAGAACTCACCTATGAAGCCATCTGGTCCTGGACTTTTGTTTGTTGGAAGATTTTTAATCAGTTTCAATTCATTACTTGTGATTGGTCTGTTCATATTTTCTATTTCTTCCGAGTTCAGTCTTGGAAGGTTACACCTTTCTAAGAATTTGTCCATTTCTTCCAGGTTGTCCATTTTATTGGCATAGAGCTGCTTGTAGTAGTCTCTTAGGATGCTTTGTATTTTTGCGGTGTCTGTTGTAACTTCTCCTTTTTCATTCCTAATTTTATTGATTTGAGTCCTCTCCCTCTTTTTCTTGATGAGTCTGGCTAATGGTTTATCAATTTTGTTTATCTTCTCAAAGAACCAGCTTTTAGTTTTATTGATCTTTGCTATTGTTTTCTTTGTTTCTATTTCATTTATTTCTGCTCCGATCTTTATGATTTCTTTCCTTCTGCTAACTTTGGGTTTTGTTTGTTCTTCCTCCTCTAGTTCCTTCAGGTGTAAGGTTAGATTGTTTACTTGAGATTTTTCTTGTTTCCTGATGTAGGCTTGTACAGCTATAAACTTCCCTCTTAGAACTGCTTTTGCTGTATCCCATAGGTTTTGGATCGTTGTGTTTTCATTGTCATTTGTCTCTAGGTATTTTTTGATTTCCTCTTTGATTTCTTCAGTGATCTCTTGGTTATTTAGTAACATATTGTTTAGCCTCCATGTGTTTGTGTTTTTTATGATTTTTCCCTGTAATTCATTTCTAATCTCATAGTGTTGTGTTCAGAAAACATGCTTGATATGATTTCAATTTTCTTAAATTTACTGAGGCTTGATTTGTGACCCAAGATGTGATCTATCCTGGAGAATGTTCCCTGCGCACTTGAGAAGAAAGTGTAATCTGCTGTTTTTGGATGGAATGTCCTATAAATATCAATTAAATCTATCTGGTCTATTGTGTCATTTAAAGCTTCTGTTTCCTTATTAATCTTCTGTTTGGATGATCTGTCCATTGGTGTAAGTGAGGTGTTAAAAGTCCCCCACTATTATTGTGTTATTGTCGATTTCCTCTTTTATAGCTTTTAGCACTTGCCTTATGTATTGAGGTGCTCCTATGTTGGGTGCATATATGTTGATAATTGTTATATCTTCTGTGTGGATTGATCCCTTGATCATTATGTCGTGTCCTTCCTTGTCTCTTGTAACATTCTTTATTTTAAAGTCTATTTTTTCTGATATGAGGAAAAAAAGACTTTAAATAGACTCCAGCTTTCTTTTGATTTCCATTTGCATGGAATATCTTTTTCTATCCCCTCACTTTCAGTCTGAATGTGTCCCTAGGTCTGAATTGGGTCTCTTGTAGACAGCATATATATGGGTCTTGTTTTTATATCCGTTCAGCAAGGCTGTGTCTTCTGGTTGGAGCATTTAATCCATTCATGTTTAAGGTAATTATTGATATGTATGTTCCTATGACCATTTTCTTAGTGGTTTTGGGTTTGTTTTTGTAGGTCCTTTTCTTCTCTTGTGTTTCCGACTTAGAGAACTTCCTTTAGCAACTGTTGTAGAGCTGGTTTGGTGGTGATGAATTCTCTTAGCTTTTGCTTGTCTGTAAGGCTTTTGATTTATCCATTTAATCTGAATGAAAGCCTTGCCAGGTAGAGTAATCTTGGTTGTAGGTTCTTCCCTTTCATCACTTTAAGTATATCATGCCACTCCCTTCTGACTTGTAGAGTTTCTGCTAAGAAATCAGGTGTTAACCTTATGGGAGTTCTGTTGTATATTATTTGCCGTTTTTCCCTTGCTGCTTTTAATAATTTTTCTTTGTCTTTAATTTTTGCCAATTTGATTATTACATGTCTCGGTGTGTTTCTCCTTGGGTTAATCCTGTATGGGACTCAGTGTGCTTCCTGGACTTGGGTGGCTATTGCCTTTCCCATGTTAGGGAAGTTTTCGACTATAATCTCTGCAAATATTTTCTCTGGTCCTTTCTCTCTTCTCCTTCTGTGACCCCTATAATGCGAATGTTTTTGCATTTAATGTTGTCCCAGAGGTCTCTTAGCCTGTCTTTATTTCTTTTCATTCTTTTTTCTTTACTCTGTTCTGCAGCAGTGAATTCCACCATTCTGTCTTCCAGGTCACTTGTGTCTCAGTTATTCCGCTATTGATTCCTTCTAGTGTAGTTTTCATTTCAGTTGTTGTATTGTTAACCTCTGTTTGTTTGTTCTTTAATTCTTCTAGGTCTTTGTTAAACATTTCTTGCATCTTCTCGATCTTTGCCTCCATTCTTTTTCCGAGGTCCTGGATCATCTTCACTATCATTATTCTGAATTGTTTTTCTGGAAGGTTGCCCATCTCCACTTCATTTAGTTGTTTTTCTGGGGTTTTATCTTGTTCCTTCATCTGGTACATAGCCCTCTGCCTTTACATCTTGTCTCTCTTTCTGTGAATGTGGTTTTTGTTCCACAGGCTGAGGGATTGTAGTTCTTCTTGCTTCTGCTGTCTGCCCTCTGGTGGATGAGGCTATGTAAGAGGCTTATGCAAGTTTCCTGATGGGAGGGACTGGTGGTGGGTAGAGCTGACTCTTGCTCTGGTGGGCAGAGCTCAGTAGAACTTTAATCCACTTGACTGCTGATGGTTGGGGCTGGGTTCCCTCCCCCTGTTGGTTGTTTGGCCTGAGGCAACCCAATACTGGAGCCTACCTAGGCTCTTTGGTGGGGCAAATGGCGGACTCTGGGAGGGCTCATGCCAAGGAGTACTTCCCAGAACTTCTGCTGCCAATGTCCTTGCCCCCATGGTGAGCCACAGCCACCCCCATCTCTGCAGGAGACCCCCCAACACTAGCAGGTAGGTCTGGTTCAGTCTCCCCTGTGGTCACTGCTCCTTCCCCTGGGTCCCAATGTGCACACTACTTTGAGTGTGCCCTCCAAGAGTGGAGTGTCTTTTTCCCCCAGTTCTGTCGAAGTCCTGCAATCAAATCCCAGTAGCCTTCAAAGTCTGATCCTCTAGGAATCCCTCCTCCCATTGCCGGACCCCCAGGTTGGGAGGCCTGAAGTGGGGCTCAGAACCTTCACTCCAGTAGGTGGACTTCTGTGGTATAAGTGTTCTCCAGTCTGTGAGTCACCCACCCAGCAGTTATGGGATTTGATTTTACTGTGATTGCGCCCCTCCTACCGTCTCATTATGGCTTCTCCTTTGTCTTTGGATGTGGGGTATCTTTTTTGGTGAGTTCCAGTGTCTTGCTGTCAATGACTGTCCAGTAGCCTGTTGTGATTCTGGTGTTCTTGCAAGAGGGAGTGAGAGCATGCCCTTCTACTCCACCATCTTGCATTCCAATCCGACCTGTAAAATTCTTAAATGATCTTACTCTGCACAATTATCATTATCTTTTTATTCTACCACTTGCCACTTGCTTGACTTGGCCAAGCTCCTAGTCAAGGATGTTTATTTCAAAACAAAGATAGTTGACCCTTGAACAAAGCAGGGGTCAAGGGCACTGACCCTCCACAGAGTGGAAAATCCTTGTATAGTTTATTGTCAGCCCCTGTATCTGCAGTTCCTGCATCTGAGGATACAACTAACTGTGGATCTTGTAGTACTGTAGTATTTACTACTGAAAAAAAAAAAAAAAACTGCTTATAAGTGGACCCACACAGTTCAAACCGTGTTGTTTGAGAGTCAATTGTATATTTCAACTGATGTGGAGTATAGTATACATACTATATCCACTGATGTAGATAAGTCAAATAAAGAAAGGTTAGCAACAGCAGAAAGTTATCATAAATTAATCCCAGGGCCCACTAACAAGGGCAGGACACTTAATTATAGGCAGTGACCTCAGCATTTGCTTTACTGCACATGTACAGACTAGTGTCCTGTGCACTTCTGCCCTCCATCCTGAAGAACACAGCCAGAACTACTACCTGATATTTGACCAGATTATAATACAATGTAATGTGCAACACTATATAATTTTATCAGCTCTATCTGGAAAGAAGAGTCAGTGCGCATGGCTGGTAGGGCTTACTTCAACGGTGAATGAAGAGTGACAAGCTATAAACAGTGCCGTGTGGCCTTCACAAATGTAGGCAGCCTGAGTCACACAGTCCAGCCTCCACCCTGATGCAGTCACATAAGATGGCTGCCTAGAACTGAAACACTGGTAAAGTAGCTGTCTCTGTATTTCACAAGGAAAGGTAAATTTTTTCTGAGAAGGGATTCTAATATTATTAGTATTTGTCACTGGTCTCTGAATGGGTTATACAGCTTTGAGAACAGTAAAAATTAATCAACCTGGTTTTTAGTTAAGAGTATCAGGAGATACTGTGCCTATAATTTGCTGAACGATCATATGCAATCACTTTTCTCTGCTATGTGATCAAATGGCAATATGGTAACTATTAAATATACCAAGTTATCATGAGGAAACTGCAATGTTCTAAATATAAGATTGCATTGAAAATTACTATACTACATATACATCAACATGAATTGTTATTATTTCTTCCTTCTCAGAACTCTACTAACACTGTTAAGAATGCAAAATGGTACAGCCACTTTGGAAGAGAGTTTGGCAGCTTCTTACAGATCTAAACATATTCTTACTGTATAATCAAGCATTCACACTCCTTTGATACTGACCCAAAGGAGTTGAAAACCTGTATCTGCACAAAAACCTGCACCTGGGTGCTTACAGCAGCTTTATTCATTATTTTCAAAACCTGGAAGCAACCAAGATGCCCTTCAGTAGGTGAATGAATAAATAAACTGTGGTTGATCCAGGCAATGGAATGTTATTCAGCATTAAAAAGAAATGAGCTGCCAAGCCACAGAAAGGCATGGAGGAAGCTTAACTGCATTTTACTAAGTGAAAGAAGCCAATTTGAAAAGGCTCCATATTGTAGAATTCTAACTATATGACATTCTGCGAAAGGCAAAACTATGGATACAATAAAAAGATCCGTGGTTGCCAGGGGACTTTGGGGGTAGAAAGGAATAGGCAGAGCACACAGATTTTTAGGGCAGTGAAAATACTCTGTATGATATTATAATGATGGATACATGTCGCTATATATGTCAAAACCCATAGAGTATACAACATCAAAAGTGAATCCTAATGTAAACTATGGACTTTGAGTGATTATGTTGTGTCAATTTAAGTTCATCCTGGGTAAAAAAATGCACCATTTTGATGAGTGATATTCTAACGGAGGAGGGTAGGCATGTATGGGGAGAGGAGGTTTCTGAGAAATCTCTATACCTTCCTCTCAATTTCGTTATAAACCTAAAATTACTCTAAAAAATAGTTTTTTAAAAAAACACTGCTACATTATATGAATGAAAACACAATTACAACATATGAATTGGGCACATTCTAAAAGTTCAGCTGTCTTTTAAATGGTAGTACGTGTACAAACAATTCCAAGCAGTATAAGGCACTGATGTTAATATTAATAACCAATCTATTAAAGCCTTAATATATTAATAAGTTTGGTTTTGACCCAATATATTATAACTGTTATGATCTAAACAGTTATATTTTAGATCAATACTGAATACTACGAATAAATGATTTTACTCTGCCTTCACTGATTCCTTCTATGACACTCTTCCTTTCTTGATGTAGATCCAAGTTTCTGACTATATCATTTCCTTCTGCCTGAAGACTTTCTATTAACATTTCTTGCAGGGCAGATCTGCTAGAAATGCATTCCCTCAGTGTTCAGTATAATTTTGCTGGATACAAGAATTCCAGGATGATGGTTTTGTTTTCTGACCTTTATATATTCCACTCAACTCTCTCACTGTGTGCTTTATAGAGAAGTCCAATGTAATTCTTATACTTGTACGTCGTCTCATTCCCTCCTGGCCCCCTTAACACTATTTTCAAAATTTTATCTTTGTTTTCAATATTGTTCAGTTTAATATGATATACCTGAAGGTACAGAAATTTTGGTGTTTATTCTGCCTGAACTTCCTGTATTTGTGGCTTTGTGTTTGTCATTAATTTTGAAATTTTTTTGCAAATACTACTTCAAACATTTCTTCTGTTCTAGTCTTATTCTTTTCCTTCTGGTATTCCAATTATGCATGTTACACCTTTTGAAATTGTCCCACAGTTGTTGGATATTCAGGTCTCTTTTTTTTTTTTCTTGTTACATTTCAGTTGTGGGCATTTCCACTGACGTATCTTCAAGCTCCCTTTTCTCAGCTATGTCCATTCTACTGATAAGCCTATCAAAAGTATCCTTCATTTTCATTACAGTGTTTTTATTTCTAGCATTTCTTTTTTTTTTTTTTAGACTTTGAATATCTTTGCTTATATTACCCATCTGTTCTTACATGTTGTCTACTGTTTTTTCATTAGACCCTTTAACTTTCAGAAGTGTTTCTCCTATATATAGCTTTCTCCCCACTGCCACTTACTTGCTTCCCTAGCTATATCATCCCCAATCTATGTCCTTGAAGTCCTCACACCTTTTAACTGAAATTTTTCTCCTTAGGTGAGACATGAAAGCTGGAAGAATCTGGAGTAAGCAGAAATTACCTTCCACTAGCTAAGATAAGACTGTCAAAATTCTTTCCCATGGAATGTAGGACTTTGTTACATGAGTACCTTGTTAGGTTCTTGGAGGTAAGTCTCACAAAAGTTATGGGGATTCCTTAAATCTGTACCCTCCAGGATTTTTTCACTCTTATGCTAGTCCACAGCCAGCAGACTCTGCCAATTTACCAAAATGCCAATTAAATATTCCTACCAGCTTATGTCTCTAGCAGCTTTTGTTCCATGTAAGCACATCTTGGTTTTATCTCTCTGAATGCCCCCGTCTCTTCCAATTTTGGGTGATAGTTTTCTCTGTGTCTTTAGTTCCCTGATAGGCCCAAGAAAAAACTGTAAATTTTTCAGTTTGTCCAGATTTTTCTTATAGTCAGAACAGGAGTGACCACCACCTATCTGTTTACATGCTGAATAGCCCCTGCTAATATTTTTAGTGACTTTTAACACTGTAAAGAATATGCATTGTAATGACATATTTCTAATAAACAATCTCCTGTAGCACCACAGTCCTGTAACAGGCAATTAATTTTCCCTAGGTAATTCATACCATAAGTTATTTCTTCATAGTTTAGACTTAATCTCCTGTGCTTGCTGCTCCCAGTAATATCTAAAGTTCGTGTCCAGGACTTTTGTCATAAACTTAGACTGGGAGGTAGAGTTAACAGAAAATATTATACATCATGTATTTTGCCATGTGGTATACAACCAATACAGAACATAAATTCTAGGGAATCTCATTTTGCAAATGTATCAACACTTTTGATATAAGCATGTATGCATACATATATATATACAAATGGTGTGTGTGTGTGTGTATATATATATATATATCAGATATATGGTATATGATATACAAATATATAGTTATTATTATTCTTGTGTGGTAATGCAAGATCTTGAGATGCATTCACTTTGTGATCTGCCTCCTGAACTTGGACTTTCTGGGTACTTTACGCCAAGAGCCTGGTTCTTGGAAAACCCACTGGGAATATATTTTGAGGTCAACTTTTGTTCAGTTATCTGGTCTTACCTTGTAGATCCTAGCTCAAGCTGTATTTCTCTACAAAAGGATATAAAGTTTTTCCTTCTTACTTTTCATGAAGCAGCTAGCTGGCTGTAATTAGTGCCTATTTATTCTACTCTCCAGCATAAACACACTGAATACTGTGACCTTACCAATGTCATGGGTATAGTGGAAATTAACCCCTTAAGTGATCAAAGCCAACTTGTCTCAGTTTTTATTCTCTTACTTTCCTCTAATCTCTCTCATTCAGAGAGTTGCTTTCCTTCATTAGTTACAAATTCAGTTATTTGGCTCCCCTATGCCTCTGTCTCCCAGTATGTACTTATGGAATGATAGGATCAAGCTTACATTATTCTTTAATATTCTATAATAACAGCAAATATAGAAAGGAAAGTAGGTATGAGGAAAGATATGGTGACTAAAAACAAAAATAGAAAGTTGGTAAAGATAACTTTATAACTCTTGTGCAAAAAAATACATGTAAATGAGGATTTTTAAATATTTCCTGGAGTGTTAATAATACACACACACATACATATATAACTATTGCTAAATGCTGCATTTTTTCATGTTTCACTCTTTGGAATTATCTACTTCTTACTTACTGCTTTCTCCTGACATGATATAACTTTAATTACCATTATTATTCATAACTTTAAGTGC
Organism: Tursiops truncatus; assembly: GCF_011762595.2. Taxonomy (NCBI): domain Eukaryota; kingdom Metazoa; phylum Chordata; class Mammalia; order Artiodactyla; family Delphinidae; genus Tursiops; species Tursiops truncatus. The sequence goes on from NC_047046.1 coordinate 44,871,860, forward strand.
CATTTAGAAGTTATTATCCCAAGAGCACAAACCTAGAATGCAGTTCATGATATAATCTGAGTACCAGACATTTTAATTAACTGCCTACTTGACACACCTATATGGATACTATATAAGTATTTTTAACTCAAAATGTTAAAACATGATTGCATCCCAACAAAGGGGAAAAAATACAAAGCCAAGTAAAAACAACACACACACACACATAAAGGAAACAAATATGCTAATGTTCTTCGTTTCAATGGATAGTAACATTATTTGCCCAACTGCAAAAGGCAGAAATTTGTGGGTTTTTCTTGGGTCCTTTCCCCCATATCTCCATATTTGACCAGCCACTGTGTTTTATAGACTTGACTTTTAAGTAATCTTTACTTCATTCCATCCCTACTATACCAAGTTTCCATAATATCTTGTCTAAAGAATCTTCAATAGTTGCTCATTGTTCTTCATTGAAATCCAAACATTGTAACTGAACATGAAGAGCCTGCAGAATCTAGATATTGCCAACTTTATAGTACTTAAATTGTACCATTTTCTCCTTTGTTTTCTTCTTTCTGATTAAATTACACTTGTCTTGCTCCTTTAATGACTAAACTATTTTCTGTTTTGGATCCTTACTAGAAGCCATTCCCTCTTTTAGAATATTCTTCCTCTTTTTCAGTTAATTCAGTCTAAATTATTCACAGCTTACCTAAAACAACTTTCTCATAAAAAGTTCCATTGAACATTTAGTCTTGATGTGGCCCTCTTCTCATATGCCAACATAGCACCCTGTTAGTATTCACCACAATTGTTTTAAAAAACTGATTATGTATACAGTTATGTAATATCTGTATCCTTATTGTAATTCCTTTCCAAGAGAGCAGGGATTATATATTTCTTTTTTATTGGCTTAATGTTAGTAAATAGCATAGTCTTGGCTCATAATAGGTACTCTATTCATATTTCTTAAACAAATGACAGTGATTTTACTAAAACAAATTTTATAATTTAATTTTCTGTAGACAGTTGCTGACACATACTGAAATGTCATACATTTTAGCCAGGATCCTAGTAATTAGATACAGGATGATGAAACTTTAAGTGATTTAGAATAGCTATATAGGGTTTGCAGTATACCAGTGGTAATAAACAAAATAAATTGTATTTATATGCCAAAGTCATTTTAATCAGCACTGAAAGGTATATTAAGATTTGCTTATGTTTATGCAGAAACATATAAGCTAAGGAAAACAATCATATAAATATATGTAATTATATATTTATAATTCAGTGCATCATATTTTATACAATATATTCATATGCCCATAAAGTATAAATAAAACATATGTGAATAAACATATATGAACTAATATGATACATTATATAAATATGTTATATTTCAATTATATATAAATTTATATTACACAAGTTGTATTTTACTATACTTTATAATATATAACATATGTGTAATATAAATTTTGTTATATAAATTAATATATACATTTATGTAGAACTTATATGGTAGCTTGAGAATGTATTATACATATTTAACATATTTTCCCATTTTTATTAAATATGATTTATTCTAGTTTCTTTGAGCATCTCTTTGAAAATCATACACATTACTGCTTTTCTCTAGTTCTCTTATTTCCATTCTGAAGTTTAAAAAAACATTTGATTTTTAAGATGATTTAAAGTAACTTTATGACATCTTAAATTAAATTTTAATTTGACAAGAAAGAAAAAAAATATTTAAGCCCCCTAAAACTCTTTAAATCTAATATTTTCAACTATATTGGTGCATTTAATTCTGTTTTTAACCCTTAATATTACAAATCTACACATATAAGACATACCTGATTTTTAGCTGACAGCACTTTCAGAAATACCGCTTCAAAGGTTTTAAATCTCCAAGAATAAAAGTAACCTTCTCAAGAAGCACTACTAGAGAATATCTGGGATTGTATCTTTTGAGTTTTTGAATTAGGCTCCCATTGAACTTTCATAAATGCTTGATTTCAGGCCTCATTTTCTGAACTCATTTTTTTTCCTGAGAAATGAAATGCCATTGAACTGTCATTTGAACAAAAATCTGATCTTTTAGTTGCTTCTTAGTGAAAGCAGAAGAGGTTAACTAATATCACATTTCTTCATGCTTTCCTTTGGATATCACTTATTCCACTTTCTTCAGTCATCTCTGTGAGATCCTTGAATTATTACTGCTTATTTCTATTTCTCTTATTTTGAATAAAAATTCTAAGTAAATGCTTGATTTTTAAAATTATTTTCTGAGATCTTATGCTAAATTTCAATAAGATGAGAAAGAGTAAATCTACATGAGCTAAAAGTGACATGCACTAATTTTAAATAATTGAGAAATTCTAATCTGAAGTAGTTACACACAAGTCTAAGTCATAGCATTTCTTTCAAAATACATGGTTTAATTCATATTAACTGTAATTAGTAACAAATGGTTTATCAACTAATTGTCAAGATAGCATTCAGCCTGCTCAAATAAATTTTAAAATGTTAATCTTAATTCAAATTAAAGGAGATTGAGAAATGATTTTAACAATTATTTGAAATTAGTTTGTTTTCTTAGGCAGCAAATCACTCTTACTCTTTCCATTGAGGAATTCTCAATGGAATGCTTGCTCTACAAGAAGTAAGCCTACATGTGAGGAATCCACCTACATTGAAATGATAAGGCTGCTGCTGTAACAAATACCTAAAAATATGGAGGTGACTTTGGAATGGGGCAGTGGGAGTAGGCTGAGAGAATTTTGAGAAGCATAGCAGTAAAAACCTGCATTGCCTTGAATAGACTGTAAGAACAAATATGCTAAAGTACTACTAGTAAGGGCTCTGAAGGAAGTGAGAAAAATGCTACTGGAAATGGTAGGAAATAGGATTCTTGTTATATAGTTTCAGAATGCTTAGCAAAATTGTGTACTGGAGTTATGTGGAAAGCAGAACTTGTAAGCAATGAATATGGTTATTTAACTCAGAAGATTTTCAAAATGTTGAAGATGCTACTTACAGATAGTACTTACAGTAAAATGGGAGAGAGGGAAGATTAAATTGAGGGAAGACTTGTTAAACAAAAATGAACCAGGTCAAGGAGAAGATGGCGGAAGAGTAAGACGGGGAGATAACCTTCCTCCTCACAAATATATCAGAAATACATCTACACGTGGAACAACTCCTACAGAACACCTACTGAACGCTGGCAGAAGATTTCAGACCTCCCAAAAGGCAAGAAACTCCCCACATACCTGGGTAGGGCAAAAGAAAAAAGAAAAAACAGAGACAAAAGAATAGGGACGGGACCCGCACCAGTGGGAGGGAGCTGTGAATGAGGAAAGGTTTCCACACACTAGGAAGCCCCTTAGAGGGCAGAGACTGTGGGTGTCAGAGGGGATGCTTCAGGGCTGAGGAGGAGAGCGCAGCAACAGGGGTGTGGAGGGCAAAGCAGAGAGATTCCCGCATGGAGGATCTGTTCAGGCCAGCCCTCGCCAGCCCTCACCAGCCCGAGAGGCTTGTCTGCTCAACCGCCAGGGTGACCGGGGCTGGGAGCTGAGGCTCGGGCTTCGGTCAGATCGCAGGGAGAGGACTGGAGTTGGCGGTGTGAACACAGCCTGAAGGGGGCTAGTGTGCCACAGCTAGCTGGGAGGTAATCCGGGAAAAGTCGGAGCTGCCGAAGAGGCAAGAGAATTTTTCTTCCCTCTTTGTTTCTTGGTGCGCGAAGAGAGGGGATTAAGACCGCTGCTTAAAGGAGCTCCAGAGACAGGCGCGAGCCACGGCTATCAGCATGGACCCCAGAGACAGGCATGAGATGCTAAGGCTGCTGCTGCTGCCACCAAGAAGCCTGTGTGCGAGCACAGGTCACTATCCACACCTCCCCTCCCGGGAGCCTGTACAGACCGCCACTGCCAGGGTTCCATGATCCAGGGACAACTTCCCCGGGAGAACGTATGGCGCGCTTCAGGCTGGTGCAACGTCACGCTGGCCTCTGCCGCCGCAGGCTCATCCTGCACTCCGTGCCCCTCCCTCCCCCAGGCCTGAGTGAGCCAGAGCCCCTGAATCAGCTGCTCCTTTACCCCTGTCCTGTCTGAGCAAAGAACAGATGCCCTCAGGCGACCTACATGCAGAGGCGGGGCCAAATCCAAAGCTGAACCCCAGGAGTTGTGCGAACAAAGAAGAGAAAGGGAAATCTCTCCCAGTAGCCTCAGAAGCAGCAGATTAAAGCTCCACAATCAACTTGATGTACCCTGCATTTGTGGAATACCTGAATAGACAACGAATCGTCCCAAATTGAGGAGGTGGACTTTGGAAGCAAGATATATTATTTTTTCCCCTTTTCCTCTTTTTCTGAGTGTGTATGTGTATGCTTCTGTGTGACATTTTCTCTGTATAGCTTTGCTTTCACCATTTGTCCTAGGATTCTCTCAGTCCGTTCCTATTTTTTTTTTAACTTTTTAAAATTTTTTTCATAATAATTATTTTTTATTTTAAAAACTTTGTTTTATTTTATCCTACTTTATTTGATTTTATTTGATTTTATCCTCTTTCTTTCCTTCTTTCTTTCTATTTTCTCTCCCTTTTATTCTGAGCCACGTGGATGAAAGGCTCTTGGTGCTCCAGCCAGGCATCACGGCTGTGCCTCTGAGGTTGGAGAGCCAACTTCAGGACACTGGTCCACAAAAGACCTCCCAGCTCCACGTAATATCACACAGCAAAAATCTCCCAGAGATCTCCATCTCAAAACCAACACCCAGCTTCACTCAATGACCAGCAAGCTACAGTGCTGGACACCCTATGCCAAATAACCAGCAAGACAGGAACACAGCCCCATCCATTAGCAGAGAGGCTGCCTAAAATCATAATAAGGCCACAGATACCCCAAAACACACCACCAGACGTGGACCTGCCCACCAGAAAAACAAGATCCAGCCTCATCCGCCAGAACACAGGCACTAGTCCCCTCCACCAGGAAGCCTACGCAACCCACTGAAGCAACATTAGCCACTGGGGACAGACACCAAAAACAATGGGAACTACAAACCTGCAGACTGAGAAAAGGAGACCCCAAACACAGTAAGATAACCAAAATGAGAAGACAGAAAAACACACAGCAGATGAAGGAGCAAGGTAAAAACCCACCAGACCTAATAAATGAAGAGGAAATAGGCAGTCTACCTGAAAAAGAATTCAGAATAATGATAGTAAAGATGATCCAAAATCTTGGAAATAGAATAGACAAAATGCAAGAAACATTTAACAAGGACCTAGAAGAACTAAAGATGAAACAAGCAATGATGACCAACACAATTAATGAAATTAAAAATACTCTAGAAGGGATCAATAGCAGAATAACTGAGGCAGAAGAACGAATAAGTGACCTGGAAGATAAAATAGTGGAAATAACTACTGCAGAGCAGAATAAAGAAAAAAGAATGAAAAGAACTGAGGACACTCTCAGGGACCTCGGGGACAACACTAAACGCAACAACATTCAAAATATAGGGGTCCCAGAGGAAGAAGAGAAAAAGAAAGGAACTGAGAAAATATTTGAAGAGATTATAGTTGAAAACTTCCCTAATATGGGAAAGGAAATAGTTAATCAAGTCCAGGAAGCACAAAGAGTCCCATACAGGATAAATCCAAGGAGAAACACGCCAAGACACATATTAATCAAACTGTCAAAAATTAAATACAAAGAACACATATTAAAAGCAGCAAGGGAAAAACAACAAATAACACACAAGGGAATGCCCATAAGGTTAACAGCTGATCTTTCAGCAGAAACTCTGCAAGCCAGAAGGGACTGGCAGGACATATTTAAAGTGATGAAGAGGAAAAACCTGCAACCAAGATTACTCTACCCAGCAAGGATCTCATTCAGATTTGATGGAGAAATTAAAACCTTTACAGACAAGCAAAAGCTGAGAGAGTTCAGCACCACCAAACCAGCTTTACAACAAATGCTGAAGGAATTTCTCTAGGCAAGAAACACAAGAGAAGGAAAAGACCTACAATAACAAACCCAAAACAATTAAGAAAATGGGAATAGGAACATACATATCGATAATTACCTTAAATGTACATGGATTAAATGCTCCCACCAAAAGACACAGACTGGCTGAATGGATACAAAAACAAGACCCATATATATGCTTTCTAAAAGAGACCCACTTCAGACCTAGGGACACATACAGACTGAAAGTGAGGGGATGGAAAAAGATATTCCATGCAAATGGAAACCAAAAGAAAGCTGGAGTAGCAATTCTCATATCAGACAAAATAGACTTTAAAATAAAGACTATTAGAAGAGACAAAGGAGGACACTACATAATGATCAAGGGATCAGTCCAAGAAGAGGATATAACAATTGTAAATATTTACGCACCCAACATAGGAGCAACTCAATACATAAGGCAAATATTAACAGCCATAAAAGGGGAAATCGACAGTAACACAGTCATAGTAGGGGACTTTAACACCCCACTTTCACCAATGGACAGATTATCCAAAATGAAAATAAATAAGGAAACACAAGCTTTAAATGATACATTAAACAAGATGGACTTAACTGATATTTATAGGACATTCCATCCAAAAACAACAGAATACACATTTTTCTCACATGCTCATGAAATATTCTCCAGGATAGATCATATCTTGGGTCACAAATCAAGTCTTGGTAAATTTAAGAAAATTGAACTTGTGTCAAGTATCTTTTCCAACCACAACGCTATGAGACTAGGTATCAATTACAGAAAAAGATCTGTAAAAAATACAAACACATGGAGGCTAAACAATACACTACTTAATAACCAAGAGATCACTGAAGAAATCAAACAGGAAACCAAAAAATACTTAGAGACAAATGACAATGAAAAAACTGATGACCCAAAACCTATGGGATGCAGCAAAAGCAGTTCTAAGAGGGAAGTTTATAGCGATACAATCCTACCTTAAGAAACAGGAAGCATCTCAAATAAACAACCTAACCTTGCACCTAAAGCAATTAGAGAAAGAAGAACAAAAAAAACCCAGAGTTAGCAGAAGGAAAGAAATCATAAAGATCAGATCAGAAATAAATGAAAAAGAAATGAAGGAAACGATAGCAAAGATCAATAAAACTAAAAGCTTGTTTTTTGAGAAGATAAACAAAATTGATAAACCATTAGCCAGACTCATCAAGAAAAAAAGGGAGAAGACTCAAATCAATAGAATTAGAAATGAAAAAGGAGAAGTAACAACTGACACTGCAGAAATACAAAGGATCATGTGAGATTACTACAAGCAACTCTATGCCAATAAAATGGACAACATGGAAGAATTGGACAAATTCTTAGAAAAGCACAACCTGCCGAGACTGAACCAGGAAGAAATAGAAAATATGAACAGACCAATCACAAGCACTGAAATTGAAACTGTGATTTAAAATCTTCCAACAGGGCTTCCCTGGTGGCGCAGTGGCTGAGAGTCCGCCTACCAAGGCAGGGGACACGGGTTCGTGCCATGGTCCAGGAGGATCCCACATGCCGCGGAGTGGCTGGGCCCGGGAGCCATGGCCGCTGAGCCTGCACATCCGGAGCCTGTGCTCTGCAACGGGAGGGGCCACAACAGTGAGAGGCCCGTGTACCGCAAAAAAAAAAAAAAAAAAAAAAAAAAAAAAAAAAAAAATCTTCCAGCAAACAAAAGCCCAGGACCAGATGGCTTCACAGGTGAATTCTATGAAACATTTAGAGAAGAGCTAACACCTATCCTTCTCAAACTCAAATAGAGCAGAGGGAGGAACACTCCCAAACTCATTCTACGAGGCCACCATCACCCTGATACCAAAACCAGACAAAGATGTCACAAGGAAAGAAAACTACAGGCCAATATCACTGATGAACATAGATGCAATTCAACAAAATGCTATCATACAGAATCCAACAGCACATTAAAAGGATCATACACCATGATCAAGTGGGGTTTATTCCAGGAATGCAAGGATTCTTCAATATACGTAAATCAATCAACATGATACACCATATTAACAAATTGAAGGAGGAAAAGCATATGATCATCTCAACAGATGCAGAGAAAGATTTTAACAAAATTCAACACCCATTTATGATAAAAACCCTGCACAAAGTAGGCACAGAGGGAACTTTCCTCGACATAATAAAGGCCATATATGACAAACACACAGCCAACATTGTCCTCAATGGTGAAAAACTGAAACCATTTCCACTAAGATCAGGAACAAGTCAAAGTTGCCCTCTCTCACCACTAGTATTCAACACAGTTTTGGAAGTTTTAGCCACAGCAATCAGAGAAGAGAAAGAAATAAAAGGAATTCAAATCAGAAAAGAAGAAGTAAAGCTGTCACTGTTTTCACATGACATGATACTATACTTAGAGAATCCTAAAGATGCTACTAGAAAACTACTAGAGCTCACCAATGAATATGGTCAAGTAGCAGGATACAAAATTAATGCACAGAAATCTCTGGCATTCCTATACACTAATGAAAAATCCGAAACTGAAATCAAGAAAACACTCCCATTTACCATTGCAACAAAAGCAATAAAATATCTAGGTATAAATCTACCTAAGGAGACAAAGACCTGTATGTAGAAAATTATAAGACACTGATGAGAGAAATTGAAGATGATACAAATAGATGGAGAGATATACCATGTTCTTGGATTGGAAGAATCAACATTGTGAAAATGACTCTACTACCCAAAGCAATCTACAGATTCAATGCAATCCCTATCAAACTACCACTGGCATTTTTCACAGAACTAGAACAAAAAATTTAACAATTTGTTTGGAAACACAAAAAAAACCAAATAGCCAAAGCAATATTGAGAACGAAAAATGGAGCTGGAGGAATCAGGCTCCCTGACTTCAGACTATACTACAAAGCTACAGTAATCAAGACAGTATGGTACTGGCACAAAAAGAGAAAGATAGATCAATGGAACAGGATACAAAGCCCAGAGATAAACCCATGCACATATGGACACCTTATCTTTGATAAAAGAGGCAAGAATATACAGTGGAGAAAAGACAGCCTCTTCAATAAGTGTTGCTGGGAAAACTGGTCAGGTACATGTAAAAGTATGAACTTAGAATACTCCCTAACACCATACACAAAAATAAACTCAAAATTGATTAAAGACCTAAATGTAAGGCCAGACACTCTCAAACTCTTAGAGGAAAACATAGGCAGAACATTCTATGACATAAATCACAGCAAGATCCTTTTTGACCCACCTCCTAGAGAAATGGAAATTAAAACAAAAATAAACAAATGGGACCTAATGAAACTTCAAAGCTTTTGCACAGCAAACGAAACCATAAACAAGACCAAAAGACACCCTCAGAATGGGAGAAAATATTTGCAAATGAAGCAACTGACAAAGGATTAATCTCCAAAATTTACAAGCAGTTCATGTAGCTCAATAACAAAAAAACAAAAACCCAATCCAAAAATGGGCAGAAGACCTAAACAGACATTTATCCAAAGAAGATATACAGATTGCCAACAAACACATGAAAGAATGCTCAACATCATTAATCATTAGAGAAATGCAAATCAAAACTACAATGACATATCATCTCACACCGGTCAGAATGGCTATCATCAAAAAATCTAGAGGGATTCCCTGGTGGCACAGTGGTTGAGAGTCCGCCTGCTGATGCAGGGGACAGGGGTTCGTGGCCCGGTCCGGGAAGATCCTACGTGCCACGGAGCAGCTGCATCCGTGAGTCATGGCCGCTGAGCCTGCGCGTGCAGAGGCTGTGCTCTGCAACAGGAGAGGCCACAACAGTGAGAGGCTCGTGTACCGCAAAAAAAAAAAAAAAAAAAAAATCTAGAAACAATAAATACTGGAGAGGGTGTGGAGAAAAGAGAACACTCTTGCACTGTTGGTGGGAATGCAGACTGATACAGCCACTATGGAGAACAGTATGGAGGGCCTTAAAAAGCTAAAAATAGAATTATCATACGACCCAGTAATCTCACTACTGGGCATATACCCTGGAAAACCATAATTCAAAAAGAATCATGTATCAAAATGTTCATTGCAGCTCTATTTACAATAGCCAGGACATGGAAGCAACCTAAGTGTCCATCAACAGATGAATGCATAAAGAAGCTGTGGCACATATACACAATGGAATATTACTCAGCCATAAAAAGAAATGAAATTGAGTTATTTGTAGTGAAGTGGATGGACCTAGAGTCTGTCATACAGAGTGAAGTAAGTCAGAAAGAGAAAGACAAATACCATATTCTAACACATATATATGGAATTTAAGAAAAAAAAAATGGTTATGAAGAACCTAGGGGTAAGACGGGAATAAAGACACAGACCTACTAGAAAATGAACTTGAGGACATAGAAAGGGGGAAGGGTAAACAGTGACAAAGTGAGAGAGTGTCGTGGACATATATACGCTACCAAACGTAAAATAGATAGCTAGTGGGGAGCAGCTGCATAGCACAGGGAGATCAGCTCAGTGGTTTGTGACCACCTAGAGGGGTCGGATAGGGAGGGTGGAGGTAGCGAGACACAAGAGATATGGGAACATATGTATATGTATAACTGATTCATTTTGTTATAAAGCAGAAACTAACACACCATTGTAAAGCAATTATACTCCAATAAAGATGTTAAAAAAAAAAAAAAAAGAACCAGAACATTATGATTTGGGAAATTCTCAGCCCATCCAGATGGCAAAACATACTAAAATTAAGAAATTGCTTCAGAAGGTGTGACACAGAGGAAAGGCTGAGGGTGTGGTGGTATAAAGTTTCATTAACACATCAGAAAGATCAGTAGATCAAAGTACTCAGTCTCACAGAAGGCTCTTCAGAGACTCACAGATCACCTCAATCAGATTAGAGGCTCTCTAGACATTTTAAGGTTCTTTTTTGTCCATCACCCATTTCAGCAGAAGCCAAAAGTAGTAAAGGGATTATTTCAGAAAGATCTGTGGAGCAGCCTTTTTCTAATGGAGTGATTCCCTGTTAAATCCATGCAAAACCCACAAGTTTCTTGAGAACTGTGTATTAGCAGAAACTCTGCCAGTTTAGATTGAAATGAAGAGGACAGGAAGAATAATTAAAAAAAGAAGACTGCCTGACCCCCAAACTTCTACTGACAGAGAGCAGTATGATGAAACTCAGCTGCAAACATGTGCCAGCTTTCATGCAAATGGAAGCATGCCTCAGAGGGTGAAACCAAGAGCCCAGAATATTGAATTCAGAGGTAGGAGCGTAAAAATGAGAGTCAGGGAGGACTTTTTCCAAGCCTGGAACCATAATGAAACTTGCCTGGCTGGATTTAAAAATGGCTTTGGATCAGTGACTCCTTTTTCCTTGCTTTTCTCCCAGTTTTGAATTTAAATGTCTATAATTGTTATTTTATGTTTGCCTTGCCTTGAATGTTTAGTGTTTTGAACAGATAACTTGTTCCATTAGCTTCACAGGCCTGCAGATGGTAAAGGATTGTGCCTGGGCCCCTCATGTGCACCTGATTTATATGACTTAGATGATGAGCTTTGGGACCTATGAGCTGATGAGATTTAGATGAGATTTGGGAGTTTCTGAATTGATGAAATTAGAATGAAATTTTGGACTTTTAGTTAATGCTGTAATGTGACATTTTGGAACCTTGGGAAGGATTAAATAAATATGTCTTGCATTTGCTAATAATGTGGATCTCAGGGACTCGGGGACAGAGTGTGCTAGGCAGAATTTTGGCCCCATGACCTTAAGACCCTGGTGTCATGCTTGTGAATATGTTGTATTACACAGCAAAAAGGACTTTGTAGATGTAATTAAGATTACTGTATCAGTTTTCTAAGGCTGACATAAGAAATTATAATAAATTTAGTGACTTAAAACAATACAAATTTATTCTGTCACAATTCTGGAGACTAGAAGTCTGAAATCAAGGTTTTGGCAGGACTAAGCTCCCATGAAGGCTCTAGGGAAGAATCCTTTCTTGCCTCCTTCCAAGGTTCTGGTGGTTGTTGGTGATCCTTGGTGTTCTCTGACTTGCAGCTGCACCCATGCAATCTCTGGTTGTCATATGGCTTTCTTTCTGTGTCCGTCTACATCTTATAAGTACTTCTACTCATCTTACAAGGACCCCAGTCATACTGGAATTAGAGCCCACCCCCCCCCAATTCAGTATTATCTCATCTTAACTCTCCTACTTATGTCTTCAAAGGTCCTATTTCCAAATAAGGTCACATTCTGAAATTTTGGGAGGGATATCATTCAAAACAGTACAGTTACTAATCAGTTGATTTTAAAATAAGGAGCTTCCCCTGGATTATCTGGGTGAGCCCAATATAATCACATAAACTCATAAAAGTAGAGCTTTCTCCCAGTTGAGAGCAAAAGAGAGTTAGAGGGATTTAGCAGAAGGGAAAGTTAGAGATTCCAAATGACTCTGCTAGTACAGGGACACATGGAAGGTATGAGAAGGAAATTTATTCTTCCAAAAACCTGGAATAAGCTTGAAAGTGAATTGTCTCTTGAAGCCTCCAAACAAGAGCTCAAGCCATCTGACATGTTGATTTTGGCCTTGTAAAACCTTAAGAATAGTATTGATCAAGCCTGCATGGAAGTCTGACTTATCGGACAGTGAGATTAGTAAATGCCTGTGCTTTATACTGCTACATTTGTGATAATTTTTTACAGTAGCAATGTAAAACTAATACACTTTTCTTCACAGAATTTTTCTAAATAAACAATGCATTAAAGATGGCCATAAATTCTGTGCTATTCTTTCCACTGAGAAACTTTTAATGGAATGCTCATTCTGAGGGAAATAGCCTCCATGTTAGAAGTCTACATTGAAGTGACCACACTGTAAAATACCAAAACCATGTAGAGAGACCCTGGAGGATGAGACAGTGTGTGAAAAGACAGGCCAAGGAGCCTCGAGGAGTCAGAAATGTGAAAGAAGGAGCCACCTTGGAAGTGAGGCTTCATCCTTAGTTATCCCAGCTGATACCAGGTAGATCTGTGATGTACCTCATAGCTGAGCCTTCCTGAATTCCTGATTTAGAAAATTCCAAGCAAAATAATGGGTTGCTTAAGCCACTAACTTTGGGAATAGTTTTTTATGCAGTAATAGATAACCAGAACACACTCTATTTTCCCAGACAACTAACAGTTATCTGAGGCTCTGCTCATGGTCTGTACTATACTTTTACATAACATTATCCATTGGTGCCTACCTGTTACTTTTTCTCAGAGGTCTACATTATCTGAAGTTACTAAAGTTAGCTTCCACTTATATAAAAATCTCTTTAATACTTGTGAGAAACTATGCTTCATAATTCTGGCATTTTTGCAAATCTTCTGACAAATGGTACTAAAAGAATGATTGTGTAACAGGCAGTTTTAGAAATTAGAGATAGTATCTCCCTAAAGACAGAGACATTGGGAATACTTTGAGCCAGGAAGGCTCTACCCTCCTCTCCCTAGAAACATTTGCTTACCTTCCAGGGTAATAAATGTAGAGACAGCTTTCTCTTCTGCTCTGGAGGAAATCTGCTTAATATGCAATTTCTCTAGAGAGGAGGGTGGGCAGAAGTGCCAGCTGCCTTTTATAAACTCAGAGTCTTCTAACCTCAGAGTTCCTTTCCTGTGGTGCAACCTACTACACATGCAGGGCAGTACCTGGCTCTCATCATGCTGCCCCATGAGGCTTGGGGCTTGGGGAATTGATACAAAGGTACTGCTCTGGCTACTGCATTTTTCTATGAGTAATAAACTGCCTGCCTTTATGATCTAGGAAGCCTCCTGTCTTGGTCAGAAAACATATATGAAACTGTGCAGGCTAACTTGTTGAAAGGAAAGAGTTAACACCTTATACCTTTCACAGTTTCTGACTTAATGGCAATGTAACCCAGTCTACTATCAATAACAAAGTTGATATATTTCTAATTATACTAATCACATACATTCTGACTCCCCCTTAAATCTCTTTTCCTCATGACAGAGTAAACTTATAAAAATAAAGAAAAAAGACTAAAATTTCAACATCCTGTTTAATATTTTTCATTAAGGAAAACCATGATCCTAAAGTATATCACTCAGCCCCTACCTCTACATGACTATTGATGATCATCTTACAGTATAACTCTCGTCGCCCTCCATCCATCCATCATAGGGGTGCTTTTCAGTTCTTGGTTTACAGAATCCTCCCCGCCATCTACCCAAGACCCAAGTTCTTTCATAAGCTGAAATCACCTTGGAATGCTCCTTCCTCCTCTACCTCCTTAATTTATTTAAATATACTCATCAAAAGTTTCTTAAATTCTTCTCATCATTATGGTCTCCTTCATCACGTCTTCAGGGAAGCATTACTGATCCCTAAAAAGCATACAGATTCTTATTATTTACATTCACCAGTTTATGTCTTTTATATAACTTAATATGGTTGTGATTTTACATTTAATTCTGTGATGATTTGGTTTCTTTCTCTCTTCAGTAGACATTATCAAAGCCAGAACACCGTCTCTTTTTATCACTGTTTTAGCTCTACCACAAACTTGACATATATTTATTGTTCTACAAAAGTCAAGTGAATGAATGAATAGGTCAATGAATGGCAACTCTCCATTAATAATATCAGGTGGGACCTCTATTATGTCCACAATCAAGTAGGTGAAACAAACAAATGCAAACAAATGCAACATACAAACATAAAGAAAAGGCACAACAAAATATTTACCATATTAGCAAACTCGTCAATATATTAGGTAATTAAAGTGACCAGAAAACAGCAAAATAAAACCCAAAAACTCAATGAAATATGCCTTGCTATCCCATCTCTCCACTCTGTTAGGACTTCCAGGATAGGCCTTCTCTATCAGTCAACAATACAAACCAACCAACAAACATACAATGACAAAACAGCATAAAGATCTCAGGGCAGTGTAGCAGAAGACCTAAGTTGAAATTCTTTCCTATAAGCTGTATGACCTTTTCCTACTTATGCTCTACTTCCTTATTTATAAATTGTAGGTAGTGGTCCCTTTACAAGTCTGTAAGAAGGATCAACTAATATAATGCCTACCAATGTCACAAATACAGTGTCTCAAGCACACTGAGTACTCAACAGAAGTTCCTATATATGAAGTGAGATATGGAATAATTAGTTCTACTGGAGTCAGATTAAAAAAGTTCTCTCTTGATAGATGTTGGTAGTAGTGATAAAGAACATAAATATTTCCCCAGTCATCCAGGGCATCCCTCCAGAGTACTGGAAGCCAGGGTTCTATTTCTATTACCAATATGCTACCTGCCCTGGTTTCTTGATCTCTAAAATGAAAATCAATGACTGACACTTATACATTCTTCTAAGTTCAACTCTACGGAGTTGTACTCGATTATCTCCTCTATTTAAATCTATAAAAACTGAGGTCAATCAACATATTTAACATACCCTATTTATCACTCAATTTTCTCATCTTTAAAATGGGCATATAACAATAACTGTATACTTGTGAGGGTAAAATGAATTAATGCATATTGAGTACATGAAAAAAAGTGTGGCATGTGTAAGCATTAGATACTATTAATTTTATCAATATTATTATTATTAAACATAGAGTATGTGAAAGTCACTATGTAGGGTATCATGAAAAAAATGTGTGTGTGTATGTACTCTCAGTAGTTGTTTTCCAAGGTAGATAGATTTACACATTTTTGAATGCTTCTTTGAGTCAATCACAAAAAACTTTTAATTGGAAAAGTGGAAAAACCTAGTCTTCACAGTCAGAATCACAATAGCCTAAAAATAGGGCAAGAGCAGATACTTTCTAAGAAATATTTTTTTAAATTCTAAATTGATATTTCTAAGGTTTTAAATTAAATCACATGTGCGTGCGCACGCGCAATGCCTTAGCCTAAGGCATTCTTTTTAAACAATACTTATGTTCCTGGCCTGTCCATCCACTGTGCCGCCTGTCTATTGTACTAAAGGCCTGGATGAGTTTATTTACAGCCATAATCTTTTCTTTGGATAATAGCTAAAGCTAATGGTTTATCATTTGTACAACCTCAACAGTCTGTTTTTCCTGATTCCTTGGGGTAGCTGTTCCCTGCACCTCATCACTCTGTTGGATCTCTGAACAGATATCATCCTTAGAAACCCATTTGCACCATTTGGATCAGGTCAGAAAGAGTAATAGCTCTAATCTTCTTGGAGTGATATTATTAATCTTGAGCAGGTAGGTGAGCTCCAAGGTACTTCCTCTAACCTACACGTTTAGAAAGCACGAGCTTTAGGGCTGTAATGAATAAAGCTAAAATGGAAGCCTGCAGCATGAGAGGAAATGACTGCAAGATGAAGCTGTCCTTCAGGTTTGTAATTAAACCTTGTTCACTCTGTTAAATCAAGAGCTTTGAGAAAACTAAAGAGAAGTATTAAATGGTTTTCCACGTGAAGTGAATCTGAATATTATTCTATTATTAATAGTATTCATTTTTTTAACAGAGATTCTACAAAAATCATAGCTAAATAAAGTTGAGTAGTCTAATATTCTAAGACAATTTCTGAAGCATTTGTCTTTAACTTGCTCATAGACCTGTTGCTGTAACTGATGACTAAACAAATATGTTTATAAGCCAAAAAGTATAAGCGAACTCTCTTATTTTCCTTTTCCTCTCTTTCATTCAAAAACCTCCTGCTTGCTGTTCTAAAGCCATCTCTCCTACATAAAATAGAAAGTGGTGTGTCCTCTCTCTGCTATATATACCTGGCTCTCACAAAGGGGTCAATTCTCATTTGTGAATGCCTCAGATCATCTTTTTTCTTTTTTTATTTTTATAGCTTGTGTATGTTAAACACAGATTTTGTCTTCAGATTACAGGCTTTATTTTATTTTTCCTAAGTCATACCTCCATCCCCACTAAGAAATCTTTATTTTCAATTTCCTCTTTCAGTGAGTCATCAGGGGACATGGTACTGGAGCAGGTCCATATATATATGGTATGGTTGAAAATGTTTAAAAGTTTCAAGGTACTTCTTTTGACTAGATTTGTAAATATTTAACAGTAATTGAAAATAAATTGTTTTACCTTTCTGTTATTTTCTTCTGTCTATATAGTTCAATGACACAAAATTATTTTGCTCATGGACAGAACTATATTTCTGTAATGTTCCTATGATTTGTTAATCCTGATGTCAGGTTTTCAGACTTACCAGCCATGCATTTTGTAAACTATAGGAAAAAAAAAATCTTGAAGACTTACACTTCTCCCTTTGTTAGGCATGAGTATAGGTGGACTGTCTTAAAGACTGATGGAAAAATCCAATATATTCCACATAATATTAGTTGTAATAATTGTGAATGATTTAATTAGTCTCTCTATGCCTTAGTTTTCTCATCTGTAAAATGGAGATAATAATACTTATATCTTTTAAGAACCAATATAACATTTATTATATGGTAGAGTGCTTTACCTTAATCCTCCTATCAACTCTATCAGCACCACATTACATATAAGGAAACTGACGCACAGACAAGTTAATTAATTTTCCAAGGTTATACAGCCATTAAGTTTTAGAGCCAGGACTCAAATCCAGAAAGTCTGGCTTCAACTCTCAAGTGCTTAAGTATGACATTATGCCGTTTACGTTCTATCACATAAGGTTCTATAGAGATAAAGTAAATTAATTCATGAAATAGTGCTTGGAACACTGAAAGGATCTTTGTAAATATGAGCTATTATAATGCTGGTCACAATGATTGCAGTGTTCTTATTTAAACAATAATTTTCTCATACCTATTCTGTAACAGGTATGCTATTCATTTTTCACTATTATTACTATTATTATTTATTATTAGTGATACTATTAGCTCCATTTTGCACAGAATATGAAGTCTCTGAGAATTTAAATTGCTCAAATACAGGGTGCAAGTGGCAGATCTAGAAAAGGAATTTTTATTAAAATAATGTGGCTTTAAAAATTGTTCACTAGATGGATCTAACAATTTTATCAATGACCTTGGAATGAAACTAGCTAGTTTTAATTATCTCAGAAGACTAGAATACAATTTCTAAATATTCAAAGCAGAAAAGTAATATGATTTAAGACAAGTGAACTCCAGGAAAACAAGAAAGGATAGACATTTTTTCCAGACAAATTAAGACATAGAGATTATTAAAAAATAAACTGGTGATAATTATCATCATAAATATGAAATATTTATAAGCTATGCAAAATGCTAGACATGCTGTAGCCAAAAAAAAAAAAAAAGCTAAAATAATACAAAGGAAGGAGAGGGAACATATAGAATAAAATTAGGCAATAATTTTCCTCCTGGTGTACCTCTTTATAATAAGAAAACAAGTGACTCTGGATAAGTTCTTAATACAATATCTTTAAAGTTTACATAATTAAAGTAAGGGTGCTTTGGCAAAGTTTCTGAGACTCTTAAAAAATACTGACATAACTACATTAATACAAGAAAAGTAGATTCTAAGATTAATAGAGAGATTAGATAGATAAACAGACAGATGATAGATACATGATGAAAAAAATGTTTAGTTAACCAGGATTGAATAACAATTTAAAATTCTTAGTCCTTTTTAAAATAGTCTCAATCTACATAAAGTAGAAATTACCAAAATTACTAGGGAAAAATTACAAATCTACAAACACAACAATTTTTTTCTGATATTAGACAAGAATTTATAGAGGTCATACACAAATTATAAAAAACATAAATAATACATTTGTTTTACTGGGACATATTCAGAATCTTATACTACTAGTAATTGGAGAATACACATATGATGCCTTTATAACAAGTAACCAAGCAGCAGGCTGTAAAGTAAATCAAACATTTTCCAATAATTGTAATTTAACAAGATGCAGTCCTTCCTCATAGTGCAATATAATTAGAAACTAGTAACTAATAACAAAGAAGAAATGATGAAAGTCAATGACCTAAGCTCTGTACTTATAAGTCTTGCTTTGTGCTTATAGGTCTTCAAAATCAAGAGTAATTAGAAACAAGAAAGTAGTAATGAATACAGCAGAAATCAATAGAAAACATGAAGAAAAATAAAATTAATAGCTGATTCTTTGAAAAGACCCGAAATTAGAAAAAAATCAGAGACAAAATAAACAGTGGTGGTCTTTTACAAGAAAAAAAAAAATAAAGAAGTCTGAAAGTAATTCTGGTCCTAGTTCCCACTAAAAGGCTAAATTTGCAAGAACAAAATTCTTTCTCCAAAGGATAACTATGAAGTAACTATAGGAAGAAATTAAAGGAGAAAGAGATACAGGGAAGAGAATAAAACTGTTGGAGTGATGGACTGAAAACATGAGGTAACAGTGTTATTCAGGATAATTTTACCAAACTTTTGAAGAAAAGGTTATTCAAACGTTGAAGCCATCAAAGAATAGGATATTTAATTTTATAAAATGCTATTTTCACCTCAAACTGTTAATATGATGAATCATATTAATGATTTTCTTTTTTTTTAAGAATTTCATATAATTTCTAGAACATTTACATTGATAACACTTACCTATACAATATAACCTAAGAAGGGTTATCAGTCCTTAATATTTTTTTATTGTTATTTTATATTGGAGTATAGTGATTTACAATGTTGTGTTAGTTTCAGATGTACAGTAAAATGATTCAGTTATACATACACATATATCTATTCTTTTTCAGATTCTTTCCCCATATAGGTGATTACAGACAACTGGGTAATGATTTTCTAATATTAAATTTACTTTGCCTTCTTGGGCTTACTTAAGTTTTTCATGATGTTTTATATTTTGTTTTATGAATTTCAGAGTTAACTTTCCTAAAACATATGGCAGAACAGAAGGCCAAGAATAGTCAAAGGAAAAAAAAAGAAAAGACTAGTCAAGGCACTAAAAGGAGAATAATGATGAGAAAAGATTTTCTCTAGTAAAATAAATTTACCATTACAACAAAAAGAACAGAATACCTAGGAGTAAACCTACCTAAGGAGGCAAAAGTCCTGTACAAAGAAAACTATTGATATAAGAGGCTGATGAACGAAATCAAACACAAACAGATAGAGAGATATACCACGTTCTTGGACTGGAAGAATCAATACTGTGAAACTGACTATACTACCCAAAGCAATCTACAGATTCAATGCAATCTCTATCAAATTACCAACGGCATTTTTCACAAAACTAGAACAGAAAATGTTACAATTTGTATGGAAAAACAAAAGACCCCGAATAGCCAAAGTAATCTTGAGAAAGGAAAATGGAGCTGGAGGAATCAGGCTCCCTGACTTCAGACTATACTACAAAGCTACAGTAATCAAGGCAGTATGGTACTGGCACAAAAACAGAAATATAGACAAATGGAACAGGATGGAAAGTCCAGAGATAAACCCACACACCTATGGTCATCTAATCTATGACAAAGGAGGCAAGAATATACAATGGAGAAAAGACAGCCTCTTCAATAAGTGATGCTGGGAAAACTGGACAGCTACATGTAAAAGAATGAAATTAGAACACTCCCTGACACCATACACAAAAATAAACTAAAAGTAGATTAAAAACCTGAATCTAAGGTCAAACACTATAAAACTCTTAGAGGAAAACATAGGCAGAACATTCTTTAATATAAATTGCAACATGACCTTTTTTGACCCACCTCCTACAGTGATGAAAATAAAAACAAAAATTAACAAATGGGACCTAATGAAACTTCAAAGCTTTTTCACACAATGGAAACCATAAATAAGATGAAAAGACAGCCCTCAGAATGGGAGAAAATATTTGCAAATGAAGCAACTGACAAAGGATTAATCTCTAAAATATACAAACAGCACATGCAGCTCAATATCACAAAAAAGCAAACAACCCAATCCAAAAATGGGTGGGAGGCCTATATAGACATTTCTCCAAAGAAGACATACAGATGGCCAACAAACACATGAAAAGATGCTCAACATCACTAACTACTAGAGAAATGCAAATGAAAACTACAATGAGGTATCACCTCACACCCATCAGAATGGCCATCATTAAAAAATCTACAAACAGTAAATGCTGGAGAGGGTGTGGAGAAAAGGGAACACTCTTGTACTGCTGGTGGGAATATGAATTAGTACAGCCACTATGGAGAACAGTATGGAGGTGCTCCTTAGAAAACTAAAAATAGAACTACCATATGACCCAGCAATACCACTACTGGGCATATACCCTGAGAAAACCATAATTCAAAAAGACACATGCACCTCAATGTTCATTGCAGCACTATTTACAATAGCCAGGTCATGGAAGCAACCTAAATGCCCATCGACAGATGAATGGATAAAGAAGATGTGGTACATATATACAATGGAATATTACTCAGCCATAAAAAGAAATGAAATTGAGTTATTTGTAGTGAGGTGGATGAACCTAGAGTCTGTCATACAGAGTGAAGTAAGTCAGAAAGAGAAATACAAATGTCGTATATTAAGGCATATATGTGGAATCTAGAAAAATGTTACAGATGAACTGGTTTGCAAGGCAGAAATAGAGACACAGATATAGAGAACAAATGTATGGACACCAAGGGGGGAAAGTTGTGGTGGAATGAACTGGGAGATTGGGATTGACAGATATACACCACTGATACTATGTATAAAATAGATAACTAATGAGAACCTACTATATAACTCAGGGAACTCTACTCAGTGCTCTGTGGTGACCTAAATGGGAAGAAAATCCAAAAAAGAGGGGATATATGTATACATATAGCTGATTCACTTTGCTATAGAGTCGAGACTAACACAACATTGTAAAGCAGCTATACTCCAACAAAAGTTAATTTAAAAAGTTATTACAGTGCACTATGAATCAAGACAGCATAGCACTTGCACAAAGTCACTAATGACACTGGAGACTAGAAAACAGGTTTATATATGGAAAACGATGACATCAGAGTTCTTTTGGAAAAGTACATCTTATTTAATTAATATGATTGGGAAAAGTGTTAAGTAAAATTAAACTTAATTTTTTTTATATTTTAAAATAAATTTCTAATGTATCATAAAAAAAGTGAAATACAGGTTTTTAGAAATTTAGGAAAGATTTAAGAAGAACTATTATTTTAAGATAGGTACAAGTTTCTTTAAATACATTAAGAAAATGCATTTAAGAAAATGTTGATGAATTGAATTTGATTAAAAATGAGACAAAAATGTATCAAAAGGCACTTGTAAGAGAATAAAATACAAGTCACAGAGAAGGAGAAAAGTTTTGCAGAGTCAATTGTCATCTTGTATTTCTAGGCTGGCTTGTTGGTAGATGGGTATCTTGCATTGTTGTTGTCCCTACATTGTTTTATAATACAAACAAAATATTTAAGGCATGCCAAAATTGCTTCATATTTTAGACATCTCTGATGATAACTGATTAGTATTTTCCACTAATATAAATATTGTTATTTCTCTGGATTTTCAGTAAGATATATTTTCATGATTCCAATCTGGGAAGTTTCACAAACATCGGAGAATCCTACCATCTTCTATGCAAATAATATCTCTTATGTTTGAACTACTTAGCTATGATCACATATAGTTTTTTAAATAAATACTAACAGTCTAAAAAGAGCATGATTTTAAATTAATATCAATAATAATATATTTAGGATGTTCAGCTCAAAATCTATTTGTCATCCATTCATTCCTTGATTAAAAAAAGAAAAGTGCAGAAAAATTCCCTCACATATATAGTCAACTAATACTTGACAAAGGAGTCAAGGACACTCAATAGGAAGAGGACAGTCTCTTCAATAAATGGTGTTGAGAAAACTAGATAACTACATACAGAGAAATGAAATTAGACTGCTATCTTATAGCACTCATAAAAATTAACTTGAATTAAAGACGAACATAAAAGACTTGAACATTTATATACATATAAAATGTAATATTATTCAGCCATGAGAAAGAAGGAAATCCTGCCATTTGCAACAACATGGATAAATCTTGAGGTTCATTATTCATATTATGCTAAGTGAAATAAGTCAGTCAGAGAAAGATAAATATTGTATGAATTCTAAACCAGCCAAACTCACAAAAACAAAGAGTAAAATGGTGGTTACCAGGGTGTCGAGAGTTTAGTTAAGCTAGTCCCTGTGTTGCTTCCTTGGCATGCATTTTCCTTGGCCAAGAGGACTGCAAGGGCCTTAAACTGACATTCACCCCTCATGCAAGCACATGCCCTACATAACAGCCCACAGAATCACAAGTTAATATAAGTTCCTGATTGATTTTCCCAACAGTCCTTGTAATAAACAGTCTTCCTCACTCTCAGGGCCTTCCTCTTACGTGCCCTTGAGATGAGTCTCCCATGGAGTTTATCAAAACCCTCAGTTCCCTTGTGATCTTTTGTTGAACTGAAGTTCACCACTCGACATCCCTGGGCTTTACTTAACAAGTGTTAATTTAATAAAGTCACAACCAGGGGTTGGGGAAGGGGGGAAATGAAGGAGATGTTGGTCAAAGGGTATCAACTTCCAGTTATAAGATGAATACGTTCTGGAAATCTAATGCACAGCATGGTGGCTATAGTTAACTGAATTATATAGTTGAAATTTGCTAAGAGAGTAGACAAATATTCTCATCACAAAAAATAAGTGTAATCATGTGAGGTGGTGGAAGTGTTAGCTAATGCTACAGTGGCAGTCATTTCATAATATATACGTGTATCAAATCATCATGTTGTAAACCTTAAATTTACATAGTGTTATATGTCAATTATACCTCTATAAAGCTGGGACAAATAAAATAAAACATCTACAAATATATATTCATACAACATATAAATATATGCTACAAAACTCTCATAGATTGCCTAAATGTATGCAATCTATTTTCTCTTTACATATATTTTCATTATCCATTGCTTTTTATTTTTTTAAAACTTGTATACAGGGCTTCCCTGGTGGCACAGTGGTTGAGAGTCTGCCTGCCGATGCAGGGGACACGGGTTTGTGCCCCGGTCCGGGAAGATCCCACATGCCGCGGAGCGGCTGGGCCCGTGAGCCATGGCCACTGAGCCTGCACGTCCAGAGCCTGTGCTCCACAACGGGAGAGGCCACAACAGTGAGAGGCCCGCGTACAGCAAAAAAACAAACAAAAACTTGTATACCGTTTCTTCTAGTCTTGTGTTTATTCTTATTTATCTGATGCATTTTTGTCTTTTGTATTTTAGGACTCTAAATTAGGTCAGGGCATATCTATTTTCACATAGTATCATATCAGTACATAGAAGTTTTTATTAAAAATAAAGAAATTTTTGGAAATTATTTTTTGTTAAAATATAATTTATTTTAGAAAAATTGGTTCTATGTCTGGAGTCAAATATACTTTTCTGTCCCTTATTTGTTGTGGTATGAAATGTCTTTTATCTTCAAGGTCTTCACATTTGAAATGGGATTATATTCTCCCCTACTGAATTCTTGAAAAGGATCTAGTGAAATATGCCAAGTACAAACTGATGATCACTGAATAAACCATTTTGGGAGGCAATAATATGGACAAACATATTTTTACTTCTTATGGATACATGTGGTGGGTGTTTTCTTATGCTTTAATACTAGCTCATTCTTTTATTTAAATGAATATTTCAAAGGAAGATAGCATAATTAGTAAGACAATTTTAGTGACAAGTGTTTGTCAAACAAACTCAGAGTTTTCTGGATTTGCTGGGCCGATCAAGCTCAGATTGACAAATTTGTTAAACCCTTTGACAGTGGAAGGCAGTGTTTGATAATGTTGCATAGATATACTTCAGAATTTGAGTCTAGACATAGAGTGTGTGATTTTGTCTTCTTAGGTAGAGTTTTTAACGTATTTTGTGCATGTTTGTTCAGCAAGAATGATAGCTCAGTGAGTCAGCAGAATGCCATCCTGAGATTATACAGTAGAAAGTCACAGACCTACTGTCGTTGTTCTTCATTGTAAGTGTCAATGTTTAGTGTGCTTTGGGGGAATATTAAGGCTATGCAATTACAGCCACAGGACACATCACCAAAAAATTCAAACTGCTCTAAACAGTGGGATCATTCGAGTTATAAAAGGAAGTGATATCAAAAAGACCATGGACATACT
This sequence comes from Tursiops truncatus, assembly GCF_011762595.2. NCBI lineage: Eukaryota > Metazoa > Chordata > Mammalia > Artiodactyla > Delphinidae > Tursiops > Tursiops truncatus. The sequence continues at coordinate 44,896,997 of NC_047046.1, forward strand.
ACCTCATTTAGGACACTTTTTCACAAGATGAATATCAAGATAAGGAGTAATATCTATCCGCAGAAGAGAATAGGTATCCTAAAATATGTAGTTTTCATGTTTAGACAATTTTTCATCATGCATTAAAGGGAAAATACTTGTATGCAATTAATAGGGGAAATAAAAATAAGTAATTAATAAAAGGGATATAATTAAGTACACTTTTTTAAGGCAGTTTCACCACATTGATTCTAATGCTGTGATGACAAAAGATTGTGAAACAGCACTATGCAATGCTGGTAAGTGATATGACATAAGTGTTTTCATTCATCTCTGACAGAAGTGAAATATTAATTTAGAAATATTAGAAACTTTATAAATACTCATTACCTAAATTGTATCTATTTCAAAATTAATTTGAAATTCAAAAATGGTTAATTCCTTAAGATGCTGATACAATATTAATAAAGAAAAAAAAAAATGACCTAAATGTCTACACGTGAGGGAAAGGTTATGCCAAATATTTGCATATATGATTTAATATTATGCATCAATCTAAAGGTCTTCATATTATCTGGAAAATGGTAGGAACAATACTAGTCTTACCTCATAATCTTAACCATAAAATATATCCACAAAATATCAGGGAATAAATGAAAAATAGTAAAACAAAATCAAAAGCTGCTACTGTATATAGAATATGAGCAATATTCAATTTCTTCTTACACTTATTGATTCTCTAAGTTTACTACAATAAAGAAAGCTTTATAATATAAAAGAAAAAAGAAAAATGTAACAGCAACTACAACAAATCCTACACTATTCTTACCCACATTAAATTATGGAGCCCAGGCTCAAAGCCAGGAATAATTCTTTATTCCTCTTTTCTTAAAACCTCATACATAACCCAGTAGTAAACACTACAGTCTCTATTTTAAAACTGTGCCTCTAACAAAACTACTATCTTCACCTCCACTGCCATTTTGTAATCCAATACACATTTCTGTCAAGGCAGGGTTCACCTTAGTTTCCCTGTTTTGAGTTTGTTCACATTTTTATCTTTTCTCTATAAAGAATCCAGAGCCATCTGATAATATTGATAGAATGACACTCTCTTGATTAAAACTACTCTATAATTGCTTCTTTAAAAATAAAAACTTTTTATCATGGTCTAGAAAGTCCAGTGAGATCTGACTCCAGCCTACCTTTCCAATCTCATCATATCATTTTACAGTCTTCCTCTCGTTCACTAATATTTGGTCCTGCCAGCCTTCTTTATGTTCCTAATTGTCACCCCCTTTTCCACTTCAAATCCATGTATCCTCTCTACCCAGAATATTCCATCTCTGCTGGCTTATTGGGGCAGCCATGAGAACTGATATCTCAGATATCCAACCAGAGGGAAGGTAGCTGACAAAGACTCAGCCACTGTTTTCTGAAATTCATCTCTGGGTTTGCACCAAGGTCCCTGCTTTCCATGGGCTGTTCCTGGTCAAGGGATGGACATAACAAGGATACTTGGGCAGGCTGCTCCCCAAGAGGCACATTGATCTCCTGACGGCTGACTTTGGTTCCAGGACTCACATGGTCCTGCCAAACTTTTCTTAGACTGCAGGGAGATCAGGATATTTTCACTTTCAACCTTCCCTTCCTCTGACCTTGATTTGAGGTCATACTTGTAATGCAGTCTGATGGCTCTTCTAGACTTACCCAGACTTGCCCCAATTTCTCTCACGGGCATTTTCCCTAAGAAAATTTTGGAAAATATAATATCTTCTGGGCATTTGCTTCTGAGAGAATCTGAATATAGTCATTCTGTTCTTCATATCTTATCTTCTCTTCAGACAAAACCTACCTAATGTATAACTTCACTGATTACTCTGTGTCCCATTATCTTTTTTGTTTTTCTAAACAGCACTTTTCAAAATACAAAATTGTCTGGTTTATATATTTATTTTTGTATTGAATTTTGCACCACTACAATTTCAGCTCCCATGAGATCAGGGATCTTTTTGTCTTGTTCTCCAATATATCATTTTAGTAATGAGACATAGTGGGCACTCGATAAATATTTGTTAAACTAATTTATACGTAACCTGTAACTAATTTGTGACCAAGTGTATAAAATGGACTAAATACAGTTAAAGATTATGTAGCAGTTGACTAGATCAACAAAATATCCCATGTCTTTGAAACTAAATGGGAAAATTTAAATGAGGATTCTTTCAGTCTTCAATTTTCTAACCCACCTGGAACATTTTGCATTCATTACCACCACCAATTCTCAAAAAAGTGTCTTTCATGTCCTTGTTGTAACACTTTCATGTATTCAGTTCTATAAACCTCCTCCATTGCTGGCCCTATTTCATCTTCCTCATTTGTGTATGTGACATACTGAAACTTCAGTTTAGGTCTTATGTTTTTCTCAGTTACAACTTCAACCATCATACTTACACAGGTGACTCATTTTTAAATTTTACTTCCTGATAGTGTATATCACATAAATTGTATATAAATATTTAAATAATGTCTAATATAACTTTAAATCCATATTTTAATTTAAAGGATTTTAATACAATTTTAATTTCATACTATTTAAATATAAAATATATAAACATTTCAGATGTATACTATAGAAAAAGCCTAGGTTTTATAGTTATAAAGACTGTAGTTAAAATTATGTCTGTCACTCAGTAGTTACTTGAATTTGGACAACTTTTTTAGAGTCTCCTGAAGTCCTAGTTTTGTCATTTAAAAAAACTGAGGTAATGAGAACCACCTCACTAAAGTTTTAGTTTCTGGCATGCATTACAAACTTAATGGTATGCTGTTGTTAATGTTATCTAAAAAAATAGATTCTGGGATGCATACCAACCATTTTACCAATATTTGCCTAACTGTATAAGTTTAAATTCTTAGCTTTTTACTTTTAAATGCCAAATACAAATTGAAATAAATCATAATAAGTACATAAAAGATCAAATATATGAATTAATTTGTTAATAACTACTTTTTTCTCTTAGTATGAAAAATATTACCAAAAAGAAATTTACTAAATTGATTATTTTCTAGTCATAATCCAAATCCCTGGCAGTCTGGTTGGTGTTTATAGTAGAGTGATAGTACCTCATATAATCCATAAATGCTTTGACCTTAACGGCTGAGGAAAACTGATGAAGTGGTAGTATAAAATTTTTCATAAACAAAAGGACAGAAATACACATAAACCACACATCACGCTCAGGAAGATTATGATGTAGAGTTATCATCTAGCTCTGTAGTTACCCATTGTTGAAGGTTACTAAATCCACTGTTTCTTCTACTCTTTCCTCTCTCTCTTTGGTCACCCAGTAGTGCTAATGTGAAAGCACTGACTTCACAAAATTGCCAGAATACAAAAGAGAAGTGTAAGTGTGCACTTCTTTCAGGAAATATATTGTTTTTCAAAATGTGCAGCAGCTTTGCTAATTTAGTAAGATATTAAAATATACACAAATATGCCCCTGTAATCCTTTGATTTAAGCATAAATGTTAAATAGAACAGAGTATAAAGATAGAATATAAAATGATATATTTGTGCCAGTGAGCCCTTTCTGTTAAAAGCAATCTTATAGAATGCATTCTGGGCTATGTAGCTCTGAGATTAATGTTCACCAAACAGATTGCAATTTGTGTGGCACCCACAAACAACACAGAACATTGATAAATACAATTTCATGTTCCCTTTCTCTTTACTAGTGAAGCAATGATAATGTTTAGTAGGTTCAAAATAAATATACAATGCATTTATACTAACTTTAGATTCCATGCAAGGGAATCACTTAATGCATTTAAATTAATTATGAATTTGTTTTCAACATTAATTTGTTCTTAGATACTTTATTTGATGAATCCAGGATATTTTGAAACATAAGTAAAAATGAAGCCAGATTCAGAGAGAACTTTTTTTTTCTAACCAGGATTATGTTGAAAGTTTGGTCTCCAATAAGGGGCTCAAGACCAATATTATCAATATATATTGGAAAGTTAGATGTGTAATGCCATACATATTGACTGTAAGAAGTAAGTTAATGTGATGCTTTTGGGATATTACATATGGAGAAAGCATAAAATTTTATCTCTCTTTGTTTTTTTAATAAACCTAAAGCATCTTTTCTTCATTTAAATGTAATGATAAAATCTTGCAAAATGAATATGCTATAAACACAAACTAGTTCAGTTATTTTTATTGATGACTACTACCATAATTTACAAAATGCTAAACACATAAGTTTCCCATATAGACAGAGTGAGAACATGTCAAAATTTTAGCTCATTAATAAGAGAACAGGAAGATGAAATACCTGAGGCAAAAGAGTTTGAGAAACTGATCTTTTGATATAGATATAGATAGATATGAATAAAGATATAGATAGATATGAATCCTGCAATAAGATTACCAAATTAAATCTGAAAGAGATTAATCTACCATAGGAAAATAAAACAAAAACTTTGGGGTTATTTTGTCTAATAGTAGAAGAAAAATCTTTTGAATCTTACTAGTTTGCATAAGTTGACATCTGACTTTATAAATAGCTAGCTAAGCCTTAATAAATACTATATAGTTACATTTTTTTAGTCAGATTATTCTTAGATGGACTTATTAAGAAATGTTCTAGTGTGACACTGTAGGAACAGACAGTTATTTATTTCCTTACTTACAGATTCTGTATACTTTTTAGTAAAATTGGTTTGATTATTTAATAAAGATTAATACACTAATTTCTTAATAAGTAGCTACTTTTATTGAGCAGTCTGTCAACCATAGATAATAGCCCTATTTTTGGTACACATAGTTAAAACAGATCTAAATTCTAGTTAACATATCTTTCAACTCAATATTATGACAAAATTATTTTAAATTTAGGTTCTTCAAATCCCTCCACTGAGATTAATTTCTACATCAGTCATATGTTAATGTCCTATGAACAGAATAGGAAATTGTCTTTGCTTAAAACCAGTAAGAAATTTGGGCTGGTGATGGGGCTGAGAGGTAATTTTACAGGCATGAACTCAAGAGTGTAAAAGGAAAACTTTATTTCTTATTATCTATAATTATAACTCAATAAATATAATTCAGTAATTCAATAATTATTTCTCAATGCTTTCCCTTAACTCTTAAACCCACATTTCCACTGGTGGTTTTTAATCAAATATTGCCAATTAATGGTCAACTTAGTCATTTGTCAATTGAACCATAATTTCCTTAAATCATATTTAGTGAGTAATAATATATAGGCATGTATTAAATATATTGATTTTAAATAATACCGACTCAAGTATTAAAGAGAAACAAATTGGTTTAATAAATGATCCCATAGACCAAATACTTAAAAAACTACATGAAAATTTTATGCCTATAAATAATCAAAATATAAAGTAATATGCCAGACTACTAATGAAAGTAAAATTAAAGCCATGAGTTTAAGAAATAGAATATTTCTTGCTGTGGTTGATAAAGAAAGTCTTCTGCAAAAGTTAGCAGATAAACAGGGGCTTCAGAAAATAGCAGATTATTGGTGCTGTAGAAAAGAACAATTTCATTGTGTATTCTAGTTATTAACACTGCATATGATGTTCAGCTCTATATGAAGTTAACTAATGTCCAGAGATCAGTAAAGATGCAATAGGGAAAGAGAAAATGATAAAGATAAAATACTACATCATTAGTTAAAGTCAGAATGGAAATGAGACGCAACTGAAGAAACTGATGACTCTTCAGTCTGATGCCCAGCTCATATGTAAACACTCCGAAATTTAGATGTTCCCTTTCGAAGAAATCAAAACAAACAAACAAACAAAAAAGGAAAAATCTTTAATTGAATTAGTGTTTTTCCCAAAACCAAGACTGAGAAAAAGGTCTGGCATGACTAAGTTGATAATTGGCAATATTTGATTTAAAACCGTCTGTGGAAATGTGGGCTTAAGAGTTGTGAAATTATTGGGAAATAACTATTGAGTTATAATTATAGATACTGAAAAGTCAAGTTTTCTTTTTATACTCTCAAATTTATGTTTGTAAAATTACCTCTTAGCCCCATCCCCAGGCCAAATTTCTTATTGGTTTAAGAAGAGAAATTTTCCTATTCTTTTTTTTTTAAATCGACAAGACTTACTACCCTCATTCATGCAATATCCAGTTTATATTCTCATCTGAGCTTCTTGGATGATAAGGAAAAAGGAAAGCCTGCTGAGAGAATGGGAGTACATAGAGTGTACGCAAATACACTCTACAAAATAAAACACAGCGCAAACCAATGTGTATGCAAATTCCCCTACAAGGCACAGAGACTCTCTAGGGAGAGAAAAGTAGGAGGATATTATGAAATAGCTGAGACAGGTTTTCTCTGTCCTACTTTCACCATTGTATCCATTATCCAACATTTTAGCAGAAGTGACAATTTTCAGTATCCACTTCCCTGAGTAAGGTTAAAGGCTGATACATTTGAAATAGTAAATTTTAATTTAATTTTTTTTTTTTTTTTTTTGCGGTACGCGGACCTCTCACTGCTGTGGCCTCTCCCGCCGCAGAGCACAGGCTCCGGACGCGCAGGCCCAGTGGCCATGGCCCACGGGCCCAGCCGCCCTGCGGCACATGGGATCCTCCCGGACCAGGGCACGAACCCGCGTCCCCTGCACCGTTAGGCGGACTCCCAACCACTGCGCCACCAGGGAAGCCCCTAGATTTTTAAAGTAAACATAATCTTGACTTTTTAAAAGCTATATTCTTTGCTTTCCTCCCTTTCTTTCTTTCTTTTAACTAAGGATTAGTTTTTAGTATTAAGGGTGAAGGACCTTGTATTATACTATAAGTCATAGAGCAGGAAACTGTGCACTGATCCTTCACGTTAAAACATAGGGTTGAAGATGAGAAGCAAAGGACTATGACTAGTTAAGTACCTGAGAAATTTTTCTTGCTCATGTCCTAAGTAGTAGATAATAGAAATACCAAGTAGAATGAACCAGAGCTGAGGAAATCTTTGCATCCTTTTTTGTTGAAGCCAGACAAAGCAATTGTTTTTGCAAAGATGAACCATTAATAATATTAAAAGTAAAGAATAGCAGTAACTCTATAAGAGATATTGTGCCATACCTTATTTAGAAAGAGTTATCAAGTCAAGTTTAATTTTCCATGTTCAAAAGTCTCCCATGCTTCCCATGAGGAGTAAGGAAAAAGAAAGAATTAGCTGTGGACTCGGTGAGGCCTCTAGGTTGGATCCAGAAGTTGGCAGCTATACCTCCATAAAGATCATGACCCCAGAACAGAAGTATGAAGGCATCTTCAGCAAGAATGAAGTAAGGAAACAGAACAAAGAACCAAGAACTGACCGGATGAATCACTGAATCACACGCTTAGCGAACTCAAGAATAAGAACAATAATATCTGAGGAGAAACAATCGAACTCCTTACATATACCAGGTGTGTCAGTTTCAGGTACTCAAAGAAACAGACACTGACACATAGTTAGGAATGTGAATATTTACTGGGAAATAACGCTACTGAAAGGAAAAGAGAGGAAGCAAGATTGAGCAGGGGAAGCCTTTACATAGTGAAGCTGATTTAACAGTCTCTATCAGCTCAATAGGAAGCTCCAGAATAAATAGATACAATTAGATCCATGCTGAGTAGAAATGACTAAGCCTTTGTATGCTCAGTTACTTCTCTGCTCAGTGCAGAGAAGAGAATATCCTTGGATACCACTGTCTTGCTTACAGGTTTCACCCTGAAAATAGTGTGCTCTTGGCTCAAAAGCTGAGAGAAAGACTGAGGCTCTCACCTAACCACCATCTTGGCAGCTGGGCAGCAAATCCTTTCTGAAAAGGGATCTCAGCATTGCATTTTCACACGTGTCATACCAACATGGCCTTTCTCAAGTCTCCCCTGACTTTCAAATCTTCCCATCATCTACTCAAGCATAGACCTTCTTTAGAAGGAAGAGTAGTGAGGGTGATGATATATACTCCTTACGCCAAGAAATACTTAGGAAAATTTGGGACTCACTGATTTCACTTTGAACTGGCAACAATTGGTTTTCCTCTATAACAAAAATGAGATTCAAGACTTAGGAAGTATGTAGTTATAGAGAAAACAGTAGGTAATCTTTGTACACCAAATTTTTTCTATTACAGTAATACCCGCTCTATATATTTTAAATATACAGAAATAAGGAAATTACATTGCCAAGAATCATCTGTAATCGTTGTTTTAGTTCTAGATTTCTAAACATATTTAAGTATAGAATGAGATTACTAGCTTTCAAAAATACATAAGCTAACCACTTACACAAATTCAACATTTCTCTTTCAGTGGATTATACAGCTATATTCTAGAATAAATTAAAAAAAAAAGAAACAGTAGTGAATTACCCTCTCAGTGTACCCTACAAAGTGAGCTAAAAAAATTAGTGATAACTTCTAAAGGTGACCATACTCACTTATAAATCCTGATGAAAGTAAATAACAATGTCATAAAAAAACTATAAAACACAAATAATTAAGAACTTACAGGAAAGAAAACAATTCCAGATACAAATAGAGGCAATTCACTCATGGGGGGAAAAAAAAGATTTACTAAAGAAAAATGTAAACAAGGGTAATTCTCATCATCATTCATTTTCTCAAAGTTTCTCAAGAGACTAAATCTAAGAGAAATGCAGTAGGTGCCAGGTGCCCCCATATTGTAAGTAAGGTGTTAGGCTACCTATGCATATTTTTAAGAGACTATCAAAGGAATCCTGCAACATAAGTGATCTCCTACCTTCCGGTTTTAAGGAACAGAGAAGAATCAAGAGAAAAGGTTCTTTTGCAAGGATTTGTCAGTAGGTGGCACATTCTACCTTTATCTCCATGGAGGAGGCAAGAGGAGAATGTTTCCCTTAACCATAAGCCAGGGAAAGGGCCTTCAAGGAGCCGACTACTCAGAGTGCTTTCGTTTGTGGAGTAGTAAGGATAGGCATGAGAGACCGTGGCTAAATTGGACTGAGATGAAAAGCAGAGAGTGGGGGTGGGTATTGTATTGGGAAAAAGCTCTATTTCCACCTACTTAGGGAAAAAGGTGCCTAATTAAGGGGATTATGAGGAATGTGTGGTGGAAGACAGGTCTGGAGCGATCCTGAGAAGGAACATTTCTAAGAGCATCATCTGAGGGCAAAGAAACACAATTGGGAAAATCACTAATTCCAAGGGAACAAAGTAGATTTTCGGGGAGTAAAGGCAGCATCTAGAGGAGACATATTTGGGTCTGGAAAATCATAGTTGGAAGATACAAAAATATTTCAAGGAAAAACATCAATTACCCATCAGAGAGTGTTAGCTTTATGTATCAATACTAGATCACAAAAATCACTATCAGAAAGACTGTTCTGCGTTTTTTTTCTTCAATGTTACCTCCTCATGAGCACGACACTAAAGAGGTTAGAAGCAGGAGCTAGGTAATGGGGTAGGAGGTGAGTGAGGGAAATTGAAGAAATCACCCCTATCCTTCATGACAGTGTCCAAGACTTGAAGATATCTGACCTGGAGAATAGGACTATGTTTTAGTTAAGTGAAGTTTGGAGTTCTGATGATTATACTGAAGACAAATTTAAGGAAAAAAATAAAAGAAAATATATTTTAAATTATGGAGAAAGTTAAGAATCCTGCTCTAGCTTTTGCCAAAGAAAAACAGCTCACAAAACAGATTAGAGGCTCTGTGGAAAAAAGAACACTGCCCAGTTACAGTTTTGACTTATTGAGTTCAAATCATATAATGAGCCAGATTAAAAGTTCTAAATCTATTAGTTCAAAGAGTCATTTAAATCAATAGTAATCAATTCTATCAATGTTGCAGAGGTAATGCTACTATACTATGTAGTTGGTTGCAATAAAAATTCAGACAAATTTCACGTAAAGCAATTTTTCAAAGCCTTTCAAGAACTACATGAAGACAGAAGAGTTTCATTTTTAGAAATGTAACCTGAGGAATAATCTAAATAAATATTTTAAAGTGCCAAATAATGATCATCATGGCTTCATTTTTAAAAAGAAAGGGATTGAGCAGCTGGCTTGCAATCTATTTCCCAGCAGTTTATTCCCAGGAAAGAAAGAAGGCAAGTGACCCAGGTATAATCTCTTGGCATTGTCTTAGTGGGAAGTAAATTGTAGATTTGTAAAGTATATTCCAAAATCTTGCCAAGACTTGAATCAGTGGAAAAATGCACATTGTTCTTGTATAGGAAAATTAACTAATATAAAGATATTGATTCTTGGGGGCTTCCCTGGTGGCGCAGTGGTTGAGAGTCCGCCTGCCAATGCAGGGGACGCGGGTTTGTGCCCCGGTGTGGGAAGATCCATGCCGCGGAGTGGCTGGGCCCGTGAGCCATGGCCGCTGAGCCTGCACGTCCGGAGCCTGTGCTCCGCAACGGGAGAGGCCACAACAGTAAGAGGCCCACGTACTCATTGTGAATAACATTACAGTGTGTCTCTTCCATCTTCATCTGGTCTGGAGTTTTACAACCAGGAACTAACACATAAAAAAGAAAGATGGCTGATAAAGATACATGGCTGATACATGGCTGATAATAATTTAAGTGATGCAAGTAAAAGCTAACAATATTGAAATCACAGACATGTCATGTCTCTCAGCCCTTGCAAAAGTTTTATTTTGATGTTAATCTGGTTAAAACCATGCCAGTCTAAATAGATGTGACAAGAAGTTAGACAATTAAATAATACACTACTAAATAATCAATAGGACAAAAAAGAAATTACCCCTAACTTGTTACCAATTAATATGTTTTTGAAACACAACTGAATTCCAGAAATTTCAGTCTACATTAATACCAGAAGTTCTTAAGTCATTATTCCTAGATTAGAGAGTCACACGGAAGCTCTGGTAGATTCAATGTAGAGAGAAAAAGAAAGACCTTCCTGATGTGATTCATTCCTGCTAATTGTGGCTATATTATGCCAGCCTTAACAAAGCTTCATTTAAGCTCCACCTTTAACTTTCCTTCAAGAGCCTTTGTAGTTTATATGCAATTATTAGCAGACTGACTCAGAATCTCCATCAAGATTCTGTTCTTATAACTTCTGCCATTATTTTTGGTGAAGTTATAATCACTGCTCCCTCAAACACCATTTTCATCATCTTACCCAGGACACTGAAGTAAATGCCCATATTACCTAACATAAGATCTAAAATTCCCAGTCCACTCCACATAGCTTCTCTGCTTTACTTGCCTCCTATGTAATTTAAACAAACGTATTTCTTTCAACTAAGCTAACCAGTTGGCCTTTGCTTTACCCAGGTTACTGATCTCAACACCCAATGTTTGCTTGTTGTTTTCACAATATCAATGTGTTCCTTTTTATGTTATATTCACTCTTTCCTATACCTTCGTTATGAATGTGGAGCCACTGTCTTTCTTTTTTTGCAAGTAAAAAATGTCATTTCAGAACAACCATTCATAAAGTATTGAAAAAAAAGTCCTTAAATTACTTTTGATAATAAATGTGGCCTATTTTTGGCTATCACTATGAATATGATAAATTGTTAAAGTTATAACATAATGGAAAAAGTAAAAGAAATACAGCATATTCAGCTATGAGTTTAGAGAGAAACTTCATGGTCATTTATAGGCTTATATTGTTTCATAAACACATAGTCATTTGGAATGTTAAAGTTGAGGAATTCTATACTTAATGCAAATGTGATGTTTGATAAATAGATTTGCATCCATTAACAGCTATTAATATTCATCACGTTTGATATAAATATTAAATATCATTAATTTAAAAATATTTTGTATTAGAACATTCATTATGGTGGCATCAGAGACAGAAGACCTAGAGAAACTGGATAGAAGCATTTCAAGATCTGATTCCATCTTCATCATTTTAACACAATTACATCATTAAAATAAGAAAATGATGTGCTTTTTCTTCTCAATGTCAAATTCAGCAGAGATGTCTTCAGTTGTTTCTTTCCCTATATAAGTGAGAATTATTCAAATATATATATATATATATATATATATATATATATATATATATATATATGAATATGACCCTAGCTATAATCTTCCACTCAGGATCTAAATAGTCAAATCCCTACAGTTGATTTATATAACATAAGTAAAATGAAGTCAGAAGTACAAATCTTTAATCAGAGAATATACCCGATATATGCCAAAACCAAGTAAAAATAAATGGATTTTCCATTAACCAAGATAATCAGAAATCAACTGTAATACATAATGCAAGATGGTAAAACATTTGTTTAAATAATATATATATATATAACATGTTTGCTAAAGATAATTTGTAGTTCCCATAGTCTGAAGCAGTCAATTGTAGGAATTTTTTCCTCTCTGTTCCATCAGTGTTAAACATTTATTTATTTGTTTATTTATTTATTTTTGCGGTACGCGGGCCTCTCACTGTTGTGGCCTCTCCCGTTGCAGAGCACAGGCTCCAGACGCGCAGGCTCAGTGGCCATGGCTCATGGGCCCAGCCGCTCTGTGGCATGTGGGATCTTCCCGGACCGGGGCACGAACCCGTGTCCCCTGCATTGGCAGGCGGACTCTCAACCACTGCACCACCAGGGAAGCCCCTAAACATTTATTTTAATAGCCTGTCTGTATGTCCTAATTGGTCCATGGAATCAATTTTCTAAAAGAGCAGGCTTTTTTTTTTTTTTAATAGAATCTGACACTAAAACATTTTTCTGTGGCTCTTCCATTAAGAAGCTCCGTTAGGCATATATTCTTTGTGTAGATGTACAAGTCCACAATTCTCTAGACAAACCCATTCTCCTATTTCCCTTTCTTTTGTTAGCATTAATTTTGCTATTTTATTTTTTCTTGTAAAGATAGCTGTCCTCAATTTCCGGTCAACTTTTCTCCGCATGCCTGAGATCCTGCCAAATGTTCACTGTGTCTCCAGATTATTAACTCAGAAAATCATCCGGACAAGTTGAGATCTCTAGAGATTAGTCATAAAATCTCCTTTTGTATTTATTTGCTCAAGCAACTTGTCCACTGTGAATCATTTCTGGGGCGAAGATTTGGCTATGAATTACTTTGCTAACAAGAAACTGTATGTATACTTGACTATACTCTGGAGCACCTCAATGACTTTTTTTTTTCTTAGAATCTGTTAGTTTTAGGGAAAACACAAGCCACTTCAGAGCACTTTAAAATGTCAAGTCTTTAAAATGGAATGTTTTCATTTAAAATTAGCATTTGCAAAACACTGAATGTGATTCATTATAATGATATACTGTTAACTGTTCATTTTGATGGGAATTTAGAAATATTATCCTATTCCAATGGAGGTAAAACTTAAGTACGTATATACACTTTGTATATTTTCCTTTGCACTCTTACTCTTATCATAATGCCAGCATCACAGAAGACAATGAAAAAGTTGTAACTGTTTGAACTATTTTCAGAAAGAGATAGCAACACTGTCCTATACAAAGATACTATTCTGGGTATGAGGAGAACCAAGTTGTTGCTCTGACTCCATCATTCATTAGCTCTGGGACTTTGTAGAACTCAATATTTCTGAGTTATCAGTGCCCAGATCTATAAAATGAGAGACCTGGAGAAAGATGATCTCTGAGCCTTTTCTAAGCACACAATTCAATGCTTATGACTTAGAACAAGTGAATTTTCACAAGGACAAGGCCCAGCAGTAAAATAACGAGTTGAGCCTCTAAACAAATATTTTAATCATATTTTAGTTTAGACTTTTAATTTCAACCATTTGAAGTTTCCCGTAAAAGTAAAGAATCTATTCTATTTTTTTCTAAAAATATTATGTCTAAAACCTAAAACCTAAATTTGATTCTCTTAATTCTAGTTTGTCTTCTTATAATTTTTAGGCAAAAACAAAGTATTATAGACCTGTGAAAGTCTTTCTTTTATTAAACATTCTAACATGTGTGCCAATTCTTACTTTTGCACTTATGTTGGAAGAAAAAAAATTTAAACCAGAAATATTATATATTACCATTTTGGTCAAACCTGCCTCACAATAGCAAATTTGGGGTCCTCTTGCTAATTGGTAAATAAGATACTTACTTGAAATTTATGGACTTAATGATGTTCTAAGAAGAATGGATTTTAATAGTCATCAATTGAAAGGATTTAAACCTTGTAACCTAAAAATTCCTCTTAAAACAATCAACACATTTTACTAAACGGACTTAATGCTTTCTCTGTCCCTGAAAAGGAATGACTACATGTTTGTATTAAACAACTGAACAGATGCCATATTGCTTTCTGTATTAAAAAATCCTCAAAGGAATAATTTTTCCATTAATCCTATAATTTAATGTGACATAATACTGCAATAATTTAAGTACATTTTGTCAAAATAATGTATATATAATTCCTAGATTGATATTTTTAAAGTGAAAATATTGAAACAGGGGATATGGTATGATGCATGGGTAAAATATTCAAGAAAACTGACCTCAGATCTTAGAACAGTACTGTAGATCATGAACTTTTCTAAATGTTTCAAACTTATTTTCTTATTCCTTGGTGAGGGATTTTGATATTTACTAACTTTAAAGTGTATTCATTTTTTGAGTTAATATTTAAATGAGTGATTATTGTTGGAAAACAATAAAGATAACATATTGATAACATTTCTCCTTGAACCCTGCCTCCCTTGCCAGTCTGTTGTGAGGAAGAGGAACAGAAAAGAGTAGCTTTTTCTTTTCTTTGGTTCATGCCCAGGGTCCACAGCAACCCAGGTGAAGGTTCACTGGCCAAGTTTTTCTGAACCTTCTCACTTTTCGAGAAATTTTCCCTGCTTAAAACCTAGAAAAGTGTTTAATGGCTCTCATCTTCTCTTTCTTCGGCATTCTGCCACAATTTCATATGGTCCTATATTAATTGACTGGTATAACTGAAAAGGGAGTTTTATAATAATATTTTATATAATTGTATATATTATAATTTATATAACATTATTTTAAAATAAAACCTATTTTATATTTAGTGGACTAAAATGAGGTAGCAAATGTACTTTGACTCTGCCATCTTTAACCACAGTTTCTGTCATTATTCAGGTATTCTTAATAACTGAAAGATTATCATTGAAGCCGGGAACAAGACAAGGAGGTCTACAAGCATTCTACTAACTTATCCAATTACTTCTGTAACAAAAATGTATTGTGTGAAATGTAATTTCTTTAACTTTTTTTAAATAGCTAATATTTATTGAATACTTAGTGTGTGAGTGGCCCTAAGTGCCTTATATATTTACGTATTTATGTATGTATGCATGTATGTATTTTTTACCTTTGACTGCCTTCACCCATTTCTACCCTGCCCCCACCCATCCCCTACCTCTGGCAACCATCAAGCTGTTCTTTACATGAGCTTGGTGTTTTCTTTTTCTTTTAGATTTCACATATAAGAGAAATCATATGGTCTTTGTCTTTCTCTGTTTGACATATTTCATTTAGCATGATGCCCTCGAGGTCCATTCATGTTGTCATAAAATGACAATATTTAATTCTGTTATATGGCTGAAAAGTGTGTATATATCTACAGATATATCTATAGATATCTACAGATATAGATATATAGATATAGATATCTATATAGATATATAGATATATACACACACCTATATACATATATATATATATATATACACACACATACCAAAATTTCTTTATCCATTCATCCACCCATGGGCACCTATGTTGTTTCCATATCATGCCTTGGCTATGTAAATAATGCTGCAGTGAACATTGGGGTGCCTATATCATTTCAAATTAGTGTTTTATTTTCTTCACATTAATACCCAGAAGTGGAATCACTGGTTCATATGGTAGTTCTATTTTTAATTGTAATTTTTTGAGGAATCTCCATCATGTTTTCCATGGTGGCTGCACCAATTTACATTCTTACCAACAGTGCACAAGTGTTTCCTTTTCTCCTCATCCTTATCAACGCTAGTGTGAGGTAATATCTTGTTGTGGTTTTGATTTGCATTTTTCTGATGATTAACAATGTTGAAAATCCTTTCATATACCTGTTGGCATTGTATGTCTTCCTTATAAACATGTCTACTCAGATCTTCTGCCCATTTTTTAATCAGATTGTTTGTTTGTTTTTTGCTATTGAGTTGTATTAGTTCTTTTTATATTTTGGATATTATGTAGTTTCTTTATTGTGTAATATTGTTTTGGAAGTCCTAGAAGTAAGACAAGTCAGCTAATTCATATTATAAGCTTAATTTTGGAAATTAGGTGTCAAGATATCATTGTAGATGATTTAATCATCTTCCTACAAAACTCAAGAGAATAAATAAAAACACTAGTATAAATTTTTAAAAGTTAAAAACAATAAAAATAATTAATATTAAAAAATTTTATAAAGTTACATCATATTTATCCGTTTTCCTTTATTTTTATATATTTTTGAATATTTCATATTACAGAGAATTTCAAACATACAGAAGAGTAGTCAGACTATAATAAACCCTTATTCTGCATAAAAGTAAAGTTAATTCTGTACCACTTATAGTACCACACATTCTCCGTCCATATTATTCTGAGACAGTTTATCCATTCATCCATCAAATTTTAGCATGCATTTAAAAAGAAGTACTCCCTTTATTTAGCTTAAATGCAAATAGTATTATCACACCTGAAAAAATACAATAATTCCTCAATAGATCAAATGTTCAAATTCCCATTCTCATAATTATTCAAAATTTCCATTCTCATAATTATTCAAAATCAGAAAATATTTCAAAGTCCTCCTCTCCATAACGAACATGATTTTTATATTTAACTTTCACTTTCATTTTTCTTTATATATTCTCCTGCAAGTTTACTTGTTACCCCTCCACAAATTAGTTTACAAGTTGTAACTTAAGTAGTTATTCAATATATAAAAAGTAATTGACCACGATAGCATGTACAAAAATGTGGCAGATACTTTGTGAGGAAAAAGATAATAAAGTCATAGATTTTTAACCTCTTGGAAATCAAAATATATTTTAAAAATTTCTTCCTATATATATCTTTAATAATTTTTGTATAGCTGTATATAATTTAGGTCAAGGTCTTTCACTTAATTTTCACCTAATTACTGTCTTAATTCACAATTTCTTTGACATCCATATAACTCCCTTTCAAACTTCTTCCAGAGAATTTTGCTGCTCTTCATTTTAAAGTAATATAGAGAAAAATTTGTTTTTCCTGGAGCTAGAAATATATTATTTTAGTAGTACAGTACTGTCAAAAGTGTCATTCAGAGAAAGGAGATGTTGATGCAACTAGAGGTATACATCTTGTGCTGAGCTTTGGCGCATTTAGGGTTTGGATATACTCTTCCTTATGGTGTCCATTGATGTTAGATTTCAGATGCAGAAAATTGCAATATACAATGAGTCTTATATTGTGCTCTAGGCTGTAACTGATAGAGTTATACCTTAAATAGTTTGAATAATTACTACCTTAACTAGTTTGAATTATATTTTCTAAATGCATTTTTTTCTAATTTCCTACCCTAGGCAAACCATCTGTGAGTTATTGTTGGTTTCCCCCTCCTGTGGGTATAAGAACTAGACTTTATCAAGTGTGCACTGAATACAGATAATATATAAGGCATTTTAAAAATAAAACTGTGACTCACAATATTGTTAGTGACATAGGATATACTTATAAAAATGTAAAATAATACAGGGCTCTGCATAATAAATGTATCTACGCTGGTTTGACATTTCACAAAATTTAAAGCAGTGTGATATTATTTAACAAATTGAAGAATTTACTCTTTAATTTAAACTTTACTTATAAATTAGAGATTATTGAATTAATGAATTTTCAATAAATATTATTAAAACATTGGGATCTTTTTCACTGAATTTTAGCTTACTTATTGCCAAACAAATTGAAGTTTCTTCGTTGCTCAAACTGACTGTGTTGTGCAGCATTCAGCAGATAAGTATCCACATACCAATCATTTACTAAATATTTATTAGTGTCCACTAGGTGCTATGATGCTTAATTCTTGTAAGAATTTTACAATCCCATTGAGGAGGCAAACTGAACAAAAATAACTAATAATAAAAGTCAGTAAATGCTATATTCAAGATATACGTACTGGATTTGGGGAGTGCACGTACTTGAACCTGTTTCTAGGGCATAAGGAGCATAACCATAAGAACCAGAGGGTGTGAACAGTGATTCATCAAAATCCAAGTGCCTCATAAAAATCTGAGTACATAAATAATAATATTAGAGATCAGAGCAGTACAGAGTATCTAAAATGTACTCACATATCCATAATCAGAACAAACAGAGCAGGCAGAAACAGATGGCTTTCACAGCAGAGGAGGCAGGCAAAGGAAAAACAGAAAGCCATTAAAATACAGCTATGTGCTAAGTTCCTTAAGTGCTGGATCTCGTTACAATTTCTCACCAATATTTGAGGCTAGAAATGGTAAATTATTTCCCTAAGCTCATACAACTAGTAATGGTATATAGTACACAAGAGAGAAAATCTTAGATGTTTAACTGCAAAATAAATGTCATTTTCATAATGTCGTTTTTCATCCAGTGACCATGCAAAAAATTAGCTAAAGGGAGGTTCACTGGAATTAGTATAGAGGTAAGAAGGGAATAACATAGAGAAAGCCACAAGTTAATCCTTGAACTTGAGACAGCTTTCCATCTCATCCTCAATCGCCTCATCTCTCTCCTTTGAGAGCCAATCTTGACCTCCTGTGTTTAATGATGATAATTAAATCTGCCCGTCTTGCTAGTTATTTGAGAGGTGAGAGCATCATAGTTCTCTGCCAGAGACAATTATTACTGGGAGGTTCTAATGAGGGCATTTAAAGAAGGGAGTTGATAGTGTGTGCTGTTGTAGGAAAGGTTTAAAGAAGAGATGATCCATAAATAAATCCTAAAAGGACAAAAAGATATATTCCCAAAAGGGAAATATACTAATTTCTCAAGAATATCTAAGAATTAGGGACCTTCAAATTAATACATATCACATCATCAGCTAATAATATAGGAGAAATAAATCTTTTGAAGCATATTCTTTTATTCTCACTCTTACTGAAAATGTTTTTCCTGTGGCAAAACTGTAATTCATGCTCTAGTGAATCCCCTCTCTAGGAGTGTCATATAGTGACTTTCCCATGAAGGGCTCAAAATGACTTTAGGAATTTTATCTTATTAATTCTCACATCCCTGTAAGGCAGGTGGCAAGAATTACTGTCCTCATTAAATAAACTGTCAAGTTAGGATACTATGTATTTAAATAGTTATAAAGACCACAAGGTTACAATGATCTTTGAGTAGTATTGAAGATACCTGACTTGATTAATACACTAACCACCCTACTTCTAACTTTATAAATTTATATAGACTTTTTTACTCCATCAAATATTCATCAGTAAATATCTACTGAGTGGTCAGATTAAAAACCTACTAACCACTGTTCTCTTCACTACTTTCCTCATCTTCATTGATTCATGGTTTCTGTTTTATACCTGTAGCTTCCCATAATTATTATTTGTGCCTTCTTTCAACCTTAAAACTGGCCTTGTTTAAATGATAAACTACATAGACATTCTAGTTTTAAGGGACGTGCCTTGATCAATGATATATCAGAATTCTAAAAGGTTTCTATTGAAAATTAAACTCCGATTCGGGTTTAGTTCAAAATCATGGTGTGTTTACAAACCTTGATTAAGCATAAATTTAGATTACACAAGTGTTATTATACTATTATGTACATTAATATTATAACCCACGTTTGATTAAAGGGTAAAAAGTTGAGTAGGTAAACCTAATCTAGAATGATTTATTTCTTTTATTTCTATTTAAATCATTTCACAGCTTCTGCAATATCCTCTGGCATCTAAAAATCAATGAGCCAGGGATTCTACAGCCCACTGGCAAGTGCCTATCACTCTTCAGAATTTCTGAATAGGCAGAATGATTAATTCATTTAAATTTATTGCCCAGAAAATGTCAGAGGTGGCAGATGCTTTTCTCAATAGTGATTTACATTGAGAAGAAAATGAAAATCCTGGCTATTTTAATTAAGTGAATGCACCACTAAATCCAAGACCCTTTCCCTTGCAATTTCTTTAAGGAGCAAAAGTGCTCTTTGCCTGTTTTTTTGTTCCTGTTTGGTGACATAAATATTTGCACTTCTTTTTCTTGCCTTAATGGGGTAGATGTCCCCACAGATTGCTGCCTTGGAAACTGATTAATCTCTAGTCATTAAAGCTCTCTACTGACATTGCAGAAAAACTGTTGGGATCTCTTCATTAGCTTGGAGATGGGAAGCTTTAGATGAGTACAACAAAACTTCAGCCCTAACATCAGCCTCATGGTATATTAAAAAGGCAAGGTTTTCCAGCATATCAGGACAAATATTTTCTTCATTCAGACATGTTTTCATCATGCAGATTTTGCAGGACTACATACATCTGTCTTAATAATACTCAAAACTTCTAACATTAAGTCTCGGGAATAAGATGCAAGTTTAACTTGTTATAAGTTACTTATTCCTATCATTTTTTCAGTGATTAAAAGTGATGTGGTTTTTAAGAGATTTACCAAGCTGATTCATTCTTCTTTTTCCAAAAACTGTGCTCAATCTAACTAGAAATAAGTATTATGACTTAAGAATTTTCATTTAAATCATTACATTTCAGCCTTACATAAAAGATTTTTTTTAAATTTCCTTACAATTTATTTTTTTCTAAAACTTGTTAATTATCAATAGCACAGCACCAGTGCTCTTACATAACTGAGCCTATCCCACTAAGCTAAATTTGAGACAGTGTCATTATAATACTGCTCTATAATTACAGTGCTTAAAATTCCATTTAAATATAAGCATATAAATATTGTGCCCTATAAACTTTGCTATTTTTCCTTAATTTAATATAATTGGATGTTTAAAAAGGGACAGACTAATCTTCTATGAAATTTTCATTGATTCAAAACACATGTATTATCACCCTGTATACCAGTATCCCCCTTTCCTTTTCCTCTTATTTGACATGGAGAAATGACAATAGCTTTATATCCAGTTACTTCTTCCCAAATGTGAAATTCAGTCACAACAACGATATGTTACTTGTTACCAAAATGAGGACACATGTTTTAACAAGCATTTTCCCCAGATGTCTCTCATGGTTTTCACTCCTTGTGATTCAAAGCTTATGCTCTCTATAGAGGATATTTTGTGTTTTTACCCTTTTCCTTAAGGATTAAAAAACTTGGGAATGGCTTGCATTTTTTTTTTTTAGTCAACATAGGCAAGGAATCATGTTCTTCAATGAATCTTCTAACCTTCCAATTTGCAGCTCTCCTTATACCCACTGCAGCTATGTTAGGGTCTCATCCAAAAGTCTTACAGAATGCCTGCCTGCCATAATCTTTGCAGAATGTTTAGGATGACGTAGATTTGACATTGCTATCTTGTTTGGTACCATGGCTTCCTCTAAATAATCTCTGACTTTTGATTTTTGAAGTCTCTACCTCACTGGTTTTTGTCAGAAATACAAATTTCTTAATATTATTTTGCTGAGAGGTTTAGCTCCCCAAACCTTCCTGAGTTCCAATCTTTGTGAACTGCCTCTTTTGGATATGCTCTGCTAACCAGTAGGTCACCTACCTATGTAACTGCAATAAAGAAGTGGCAGAGATTTTTAAACTTCTCTATTCCTTTCTTACTCTCAAATTGTTTTCTGCACGTTTAAATGAATAGAAGTTGATTTCCACACTGATTTTAAACATGCTCCCTCTGTTATAATAACACAGAATTAGGCACAGTTTTGGTTCATAGAATATTTTCTCTCCCCTGAACACATCTATGTATATATATATAGGTATAGCTGGTTTGGTGCTTCTGAAGTATCTCTTAGTATGGCTCTTTCTAGGTTAGCTAGTTTCCCTCTCCTCACACCCAGTCCACCATTATGGTTCCAGGAAAGGAGGGTGGTAGTGACAATATGCCATCTCACAAAGAAGGTTGTGACACAGGGTGTATTCAGACAAGAAAAGCAAGGTGAAATCTCAGTCAGGCAGGTAGTTAGGGAATGAGACCCTTGGGATAAGGGTCTACACCTCACCATGCATTTCCCCTTTTCCAATTGCCTGTCTTTTCCTTCAATGCCAAGAGAACATGCACAAACACAAGCCATCTTAGAGAAGAGGGAGAGGAAAATAATCTGAAAAGATATTTTATAATGTATGAGATTAGACCAATATTTATCTGATAAAATTATTTTTGTTCTATTTTGCTTATAGTACAGAATTTCACAGGTAGAAAAAGGGTATACAATAAGTTTAGAGAAATAAAACAATGTTATTTTCTGCACATACATCAGTGACTGTAACGTGAATTATACTGTACCCCAGCTATATGTGAGTTATACTGAAGCCAGTGACATATGTATACTTTAACTTAGTTATATATACATTTTGGACCTGTGAGAAATAAGCAGAAAATTCCAATGCTGATGACAGTTAAGGCATTCTACTGCTCCAAATTATACTAATTTAAAAACTCTATAATTATACCACACATTTACAAATAAGACATATCACCATTAAAACATTTTAAATACCCATTCACTCATTCATTTATGTTTAATTTTTAATGTAATTCCGTTCTTTATGTAGGAAATAGAAAATATATTTGAAACAAAAACAAAAAAAATAGAAAGTAAAAAGTCAGATTAGGGAGCCAATGCTACTCAGTTATATGTTCTCTTCCTTTTTCTCTTTTTTAACATAGCCATAAATAACATTTATGCAGTCCCTGTAATAGAAAAAAGCAATTAAAATTGTTTATGATATATTTTCTTAGGAAACTTCTTTTTGAAGCTCCATCACACCACACCCCTCTACATTAACCTCAAAAAATTTTAAGAGAAAATATCAATGGTTAAGCTGAATATCCATGAGAAGAAAAACTAAAATCTCAGGATAACCAGAGGAACCATTTAGTATGGAGAAAGAATGTAGAGTACGTAAACAGGGTTTTTTTAACAGGAAGAAAATACATTTATTGTAAACACTAAAAATAAAAACTTTATTCCTTAAATTGTGCAATCCAACACATTTAAGTGAACAAGCCATTAATCTTGTTAATACTTTCACTTCCATTAATTCCTTCTCTGACAGAGCATTGCTAAGTCCCAAACATGGGCTATTCTGTGACCAAAGACTACTGAATACATAAATAGCAGGAATTTTTTAGCAAGGCCATAAATATTTTTCTATGTGGTAAACTGCCCAACACTGAGGTTTAACATTTCTATCTAAGTTAATCATTTGTTTTGTTCTGAACAAAATTAGATATTTTAAATATCCAACCAAATTAAAGTAGGCCTTTGTTAAGCCACATAAACAGAAAATAAGCTGGGGTTTTTGAATTAGTAAATTAATTCTGCATTAACATTTTCTAATAAACAAAATATTATTTCTACAATTATTTATTGAATCTCCTATTATGTACTAGGCACTATGCTTTAAGTATATCATAATTGATCCTTACAAGTAGTCTTCAAGGTGAGTACCATTATCACTAATTTATAGTCGAGAAAAATCAAGGTTTGTACATGTTAAGAATTAGGCCACAGGTTGATGATGCTGGGACTCCTTTGGTGTCTATTATATATCATGAAACTATCTACTTATGAAGTTGTGTTTATATGTAAGTTTTACAAGCAAAGTACAGTGTATTTTGGATATCCAATTAGATAATCTCTACTTTTAAAAAGCTATTTATGGTAAATTTATTTTAATTTATTTCTAACAAATATTGTAGGTTTTCTTTTTTAGCCTTTTTTCCCCCTCAGAATGGGAGAAAATATTTGCAAGCAAACAAATCAACAAAGGATTAATCTCCAAACTATACAAACAGCACATGTAGCTCAATATCAAAAAAAAACCCAAACGACCCATTCCAAAAATGGATGGAAGACCTAAATAGACATTTCTCCATAGAAAACATACAGATGGCCAAAAGGCACGTGAAAAGATGCTCAACACTGCTAATTATTAGAGAAATGCAAATCAAAACTACAATGAGGTATCACCTCACACCAGTCAGAAAGGCCATCAGTCAGCAAAAGTCTACAAATAATAAATGCTAGAGAGGGTGTGGAGAAAAAGGAACCCTCCTAGACTGTCGGTGGGAATGTAAATTGGTACAGCCACTATGGAGAATAGTATGGAGGTTCCTTAAAATACTAAAAATAGAGCTACCATATGATCCTGTAATCCTACTCCTGAGCACATATCTGGAGAAAACCATAGTTCGAAAAGATACATGCACCCCAGTATTCATTGCAACACTATTTACAAAAACCCTGACAACTTTTAATTAGGAAATCTTACCTAAAGGAAATGATAAAGAATGCTTAGTCTGCAGAAGAACATGGACCCTAGTAGAAGTTGTAAAATATATGAAGAAATGGTGATCCAAAATACTGCTAAAATCTTTCATAAATACTGGATATATCAAAACAATTGTTGATTATATAAAACAAAGTAACAAAAAATGTGTAATATATAGGAAAAATAAGAGATAATCGTAACTCAAAGTAGCTTATAGTGTGGAAGGTAGCTAATCAGTTCAAAAGTACATAGAGTTATTGATTACAAGACAGATTAGTCTTTCTTCAGTCTACAATTTAAAATTGTTTAATAATCAGACAAGACTGATCATAGATATAAAACTTCTAATAATATATATTTGAAAAAAAAATTTTAAAGTGAAAATAAACTTGATCCTTCCAAAGGAAGTCAAGAAATGGCAGGGGAAAATAAAAAACAAATTAAAAAAAAAAAAAAGGAAAGAGAAATAGCAAGCACATGGTAAAAGAATAGTAAGATGTAGGTCAATATCATTAAACAATTGAAATGGATTAAACTTACAAAACTGGCTTAGAAAACTAAACAAAGACAATTTAAATATGTGTTATTTACAAGAAAAATTTTAAAACATAAGAATATAGGAAGGTTGAAAGTTCAAGAATTGAAAAAAATAAGCTGGTGAAATATAGTAATCAGTCAGAAGCAAACTTTAGAATAAAATACGTACCAAAGAGTCTCCAGAAAATGAGAAAATGTTCAACTCACTTGCAAGGTATAATAATTCCAAATTTTTAACACCAAATAACTTCATAATACATGGATTACATAAAAAAAGGACTTATCCAATTTTAGTAGGAATTAGGTGATCCAAGAACATGCTGGAATATTTGAGTTAAATTCTCAAAAGTAATGGGTGAAATAAATAAAAATGACATTACAAACATAGAAAATTTGAATCGAACAATTCACAATGCAAATTTATTGGGAAAATTTTTGGATGATATTGGAATATAATATTCAAGAATTGGAGAACATATTTTTCAAGAGCAAACAGAATATCTATGAAAATTCACATCGTACTAGACAATATAAGTTATCCAATTACATTTTTTTGTATGAAAATGTTCATAGTAGCTTTAATCAAAATAGATGGTCCATTAACAAACTGTGGTCTATCCACACTGTGGAAGATCACTCAGCAATAAAAAGGAACAAAATACTGACACATGCAACAACATGGCTGAATGTCAAAAGCATTATGGAGTGAAAAAAAGCTGGATACAAAAAATACTTACTGTATGATTCCATTTATACAAAGTTCTAAAAGGGACAATCTAAGGTACAAAAATTTAGAACAGTGCCTGCCTCTGGGGGTGGGGGATTTTCTGGAGAGATGGAAATGTTCTCTATCAGGATAGGATAGTGGGATCCATTTGTCCAAAATGTATAATTAAGATTCCAATTACATTTCTTAAACTTTGTGTCATATAGACCACATTTCTGACCAATATGCAACTAAGTTACATATCAATAGCAACATCAATAATAAAAACTAGAAAACCCCCTGTGATTGGAAATTAAGAAAAAATGGTCAATAAATAATATGGCAAAGAAGTAATTATCATAAAACTAGAAATTATTTAGATTCTTCTAATGACTGTGTTACCAATAAAGCAGAAAGTACATAAGCTTAAATTCATTATTAGAAAGAAAAAAGTATCGATTTAAGATTATTAAAGTAGGCAACAATCCAGTCAGTTTCATTCCTCACTTTATAAAGATGTCCTGAGCTTTTTCACTGCCCTCTGATTTCCCACTAATGTCTTCCATTGGCCATCACCCAACAAGAAATTAACATGTTAGATAATCCAGGAGATGGAGCCCATAGCTGTCACCTCCAGCATAGTAGAATAAGGCAGAGAAAAGCAGAGGACATTACTGGGGGAAGCAAACAAAAAAGACACAGTAAGACACTAATAATTGTTCATCATTCAAAAGTGACATACAGAGAATTTTCTTTTCACCTTTGTTATTCTAGGGTGCATCCTCTTTTTATTTGATTAAACAATGTTATATGCTAATTATATTCCATTAAAGTTGGAAAAATGTACATATCAAAACTGATTTATAACTGTCTCTGCATTATAGTCTTAATCAAAGAAGAGTGGCTGTGATGGATGACATCCAGTAATCTATCTAATACCTAATCATTATTTGTTCTTTGTCAGTGGCTAATGGGCTGGCTAGATGCAAAGGATAAACAAAATTAAGGATTGGTATTAAGTATATCAGCAGGTGGCTAATGTTGCACGTTTCATTATAAACCCCAACACATGAAAATATCCAAATCCATATAAATGCTCATCAGAAGTTCTTTACTGAAAAAAGATGTTCTGTATAATCAGTTAGGCAGGATGACCACTCTGTGGATGTCAGTCCTCCACCTTCTGTCACTCACAGTGTGAGTGTGTTGTCTACTGTGTTCATGTATAAAGCAGGCATGGTGTAAGACTGCAGCCCAGGCATAGTCTGGGCAACACAGACATCCCCTAACCGAGTCCTCCATGTTGAGTTTTCAATTCCCTTATAGTAGCAACCAACCCCATGCCTAGCTGTGGCACCGTGTAGAAAGGAAACCTGCTCTCTGGGGACAAATTAGTGCCATTACATCATGTTTTGGCTAGCAATTTATTCTTCTATAATAATCACTTAATAAAGATTTATATTTTCTTTCTTTGATCTCCATAATTCTTCCAGAATCACCATCTGATCAATTCGTTTCACTCTATATTAATTCCAGCTAAAGAAGTTGTTACCAGCCAAAGAAGGGAATCAATGGATTGATATTCATGACAGTCACTGGTTCAATCTCAACACAGCTACAATGGTAGAATGAATTATTAATACTTTCTATATGGTGCTAGTAGAGAGATAATATATTTAAAGACTAATTATTTGAAAAATGAAATATATATTTCTAGCCAGGTACCTACATATAGAGCTTTCTTTCTCATGAGCCACATAACTGTTGGGGGATCAAATTGTAAAGTGAGTACTTCTTATCACCTAATGATGCACTAAAATGTATTGCCTCTTGCCCCTTTCATTCTGGGCTCTTTGGGTCTGGAAGTTTTCGTCACCTAAGAAGAAACTTTCTATGCTGGCTCCTAGTTACTGCTGATTGATCCATGTAAGAAAATCAGACTCCAAATCTGACACACAAATTCTCCATCTTAGAACTTGGAATTTGCACAAAGAAACCCAGAGACTGGGAATTGCTGAAGTTGATTTAGTGCTGTGGTTGTGCTGAAAAGAAAAGATCAACTACTGCTGTTGCTGAGGTTATTGTTTAACTCATCACGTCCCCTTCCCCAGAGGTTCCTTCTTTTTTGTTCCTTCCCCTTGCCAAAGCTAATAGTGTCATGTATTTAATGTAAAATCTCATGATCTTTCAATAAATACAAAATTGTGCCTAAGGAAATCTGTGAGTCTTTTACCTACATCTAAAAGAATCCTAACTGGCAAATAATTGGAACCTATCTATATATTTTTCCATTTAAGCAGTTCTAAGTATTCTATCAAATGAGAAAATACTTGCAAAGTAGAAGATATTTTGTAAAGCAGAAAAGTCTAATAAAAGGATGTTTATTACATTTGCTGTATTATAAAGCTGATGTTTGATAATCAAAACAAAATAAACTATATTGGCATTCCATATTGTTATTGTAACAAGAGATAATTTGTTAAGGAAATAACCTATAAATCCCACTTAATCATATGCTAACAGTAGTAACTAAATGAAAAAAGATAGCACATTTGATTTTTTGAAGAAAATATTTTTATGTATCATGTTTAAATTATATCTGGATAAAATTAAATTAGTTGAATTAAATGCAATTGCAGGACAGTACGATCAAATGACAGCTATAAACAGCACTAGATGTTACTTAAGAATATTCTTTGTAAGAAAATCATTTGGAAATAGTACTCAGAATAATCCTTTGTATAATTATTTGTCAAACTGGTAAAACACTAGATAAAAATAAGAGTTATTGGGACATACACTATATACAATATAATGTTTAAATTTAACACAATATCGTTATAGGTAAGAAATAAGAGTATTAAGTTGATTTTACTTTGATTGTTTTTCCATTAACTGGACAATATACTATTTTGTACTTATCTTCCTCTTCTTTATTTTAATACCAATATATTCATTAATTGTACTTATTAAATTAACAACTCAGGTTATTTACCATTAAGAATGTGTATTATGTGACACCATAAACTAATACCTGACATAAGGTATGTAGAGAGACATGAATACATAATTTTTGCTTCCTAGTGAGACGCAAGTTAACCATATAAAAAACAAGCTACAGAAGCAGATCCTGTAAGCACTGCAGAATAAAGGAAGGATTTTGAGTAAGGGAGTATAAGGTACAATTTGTTTTGGAAATACCTCCCTGCCAGTAGTGTGAACTGTAGATAAGAGGGATACAACAAAGGAAGTGATAAAAAAGCATGCAGACTCTAGGATTTCACCTTATTTACAGCATAAAATAAACTACTTATTTAGTTTGTTACTGTCTCGTGGCTCAAAGCAGAAGATGAGAGATCTGGATCAGAGGCAAATAACTTCACTATTCATGACAAAATCAATATGCAGAACTTCCAACCATTTGCAATTGTTAATCACACCCTCTGCTCCCCTCCCTCATACCCCACAGGTGAGACACAAAGTGCATATTATGAATGCCTGCACACACTGAGTTGCATTACAGAAGAGAAATATTGAGCTGGAGAGATTTACCATGTTTCTAGTAAATGGAAGCAAGGCACTTCATCTCTCAAACACAATCCTTAGAGATGGCCTGGGTGAAGAGTGGTCAGGGCCTTGCATTCCTGGCACAACCAGAAGAACATAAAGGGATTCTCAGGGTCCACAGCAGATTACCTCCCCCAACAGAGCAGATGGACAGTCAGTAATTAGTTCTTTGTTCCTGAACAAGGACAACAACCGTGGAGATGTGGATAACAGAACAATAGTGACAAGAAGAAAAACGCTAAAGCTATGAATAAATATATACACACAAATGTATACATATATATGTATATGGGTGTTCATGGATGTGCAAAATTTCATTTAATCTTCAAAATAAATCTACAAAGAATACATCACCCACATCTCATAGACAAAGAAAGATCACTGGAACCAAGACTTCCCTGACTCTAAAACGTGTCCTCTTTTACTACAAAAGGAAGAGTTTTTGCAGCAAATAACAAAAAAAAAATATAACAAAATAGAAAATATTGATAGCAATTAATGGTGAATTTAATATAAATAGTAATAATAAAAAGCAAAATTGGAGCTTGCATTGTCATAATAATGTTGATGAGATTCAACTAAGAGGTTTTGTTTGTTTTAGAAGTTGATAAAGATTTCAATATTGGTCTATTAAGTCTTCAGATATCAAGGAGACAACTGGATGTGTGTTTAATCATTTAATAAGGTTTATAGAGTTCAAAAGGTAACATAGCTAAATATTAAAAGAAAAGGGTGTCATCAGTATAGGTTATTGTACCCTATGATTGTTCATCTAAGATTTTATTAACAAATTTGATTCTCTTGAAATCTTGTCTTTTTCCTTCGTTCAAATAGCAAAATATTACTTTAGAAATCTTCTTTTCTCTATTACTTTACCCAATCAGCTAAAATGTACTAGGAAAAAAAAATCCATCAACACTACACATTTGTGACACTAAAATTGTCTCCAGCTTTAGCTGATGACCTCAGGGCCACCCATCCTTTTGCTTATACTTTATGTGCCTTTTCTAGCCTTGACTCTTCCTAATCTTCACTATTCCCTCATGTTTCCTAACTGTTTAATCTCTGTCTCACTTTTAGTGAACAACATTAATTTCTATCTTTTTCAATAAAATTGACACTATTTTTACTGTCTTTATTCTCTTCCATAAAATCTTATCTAAACTTCAAGTCCCTTCTTTCTCTGAATTTCAGCAGATGAGGGTGCCCCTTCTTTTTTCAGATGTGGTGGAAGTTAGGGGAAAAAACAAACAGAGCCTTACAAGAAGATGGTCTGGGAAAGCATGAGTGAATGGGGATTTGGAATGCTTTTAAGCATGAAACTAATGAGAAGAATAGGAGGAATCAATACTTTGCTAAAGCTTCTAAGTGAAACTGATTAAGTTTCTTTGTATGTGTCTGTGCCTTTGAAAATCTGTGTTCCATATGCTCATATAACATGGAAAACACATTAAAAATAACAAATATTTGTGCTATATGTATTATAATTAACCAGTATTATCAACTCTAAAAGTTCTCACCCCTTTAAAAAATTAATGAAAGAATTTATATTATACGGAGCATTTGCTCTTGGGGAGACACAAAGAAAGTTGTCCACTCAAATCCTTGCACTTCCAAGAGTCTTCACAATGGAAGTCTTGGATCAATATCACTCGAAACTATCAATTAATCCCAACGTGATTAAAATTTAAAATATGGGAGAGAACACAGTTCTAGTGTGACATTATAATCAATGTCTTTATTGACGTGAAAACAAAGAAAGTGAAGTTGGCATTATTTGTTCCTTCTGTGGGCCTTTCTAGAGCATGATAAGTTCTCTACGAGTATATTTTCTCCTCTGACATTCAATATGTCTCAAATATGTTCTCCTTGAGGAAACAGATATCTCACTGCCTAGAATACAGTTTGTATCTTAAATTAGAAAAGCAACTTTGAGATAAAAAGTTCACAAAGTATTCAATACCTTGGGTGCTTTTATTATATGGGGTGTTGCATCGGGCAGGGTCCAAACAGGAAAACAGAAACTGTCTCATCACTTAAAACAGAGATAATTAAAGGCTTCAAATTGTTAACAAAACTAGGCATTTATTTTCCTCTTCTACTCATATGTAAACTTTGTTTAATACATTCATGTGTCTGCCTTCATAAAAATAATTTTAGTCTTTCCTCAGAAAAAGTTGATACACAAAGTTCTATTTGTCCTTGTACTCATCTCAGATCCTGGATTCCCTGAGAATAAGAACTCATGCCCATCAGGTTTCAATGTGTTACCTCCTGATTTGGTCAGGGTTCTTTAGGTGTAGGATAACCCAACACTTCAGGCCTAAAGTGTCTGATTCCTTTATTTTTCTCTGCCATTATTGGGTTCCTATAGTCTTCTGTTGTCCTTTATTATTGAACATTGAAGTATAAAGGGACATAAAGGATTTATATATAGTTCCCCCGACCCTAATGTTTAACAGAAACCTAATTTTCCACCTGAGGAAATTATGGAAATTGATCTCTAGAGTCAGAAGAATTACTTCTATTTTTTCCTCTGCCTATTGGTTCAGGAGCATAAGGAGCCCAATATAGCGGTACTCATTCATTTTTCAGTTTTATGGGTCCCCTTTTTTTTTTAATCCTCTGGAGGGAATATTTTGGCCTTGAGAACTAAGAACTTTAAACCAGTAAAGCCTAATTTCATGAATGAGAAATAAAAATGAGAGAGTTCATTTCAGTTTGACTCCTTGGCTATGGAAGAAAAAACACCTCTGCTTTAAATAACAAGCTCTTTGTTTGTTTGTCTGTTTTCCTAGTTGAACCCTGGGTGAAACACTGATATGACCATTCCAGCTATGGATTAAGGAACTGGGGGAATAGCCAATAGATAGGACCATGTACAGACTGGATACACTATAAACAAATTCACACCAAAAGTCCATTTACCAACTGATCTAAATGAGTCTCCATTATAATCAGTGGAACATGGTGACTTTTCTTTTTGTGTTCCTACGGGCTAGAATCAATCCAGGTGTTTCTTAATCTCTGTAAAGTTTGGATATTTTTCTGTGCCAAATCATACCCACCAGGGCTACAGGTAGCTCAAAGTCCCTCGGGCAAGACTTGACAGAAAAATTCTATATATACTCAAGGAATTATTTAGGGGTTCTTCTTCAAAGAATGAAGCATTCTTCCTCTTCCTCAGCCTCCCCTTCAATTATGGGGCTGTAGGGACCAGTTTATGATTAGGAACAATTCATGTCTGTGAATTGTTGCAAAAACTCAAGTTAGGTTTCTGGTCACCAGAACTAAATTGTCCCAGTTACATAGATCAAGTTACACTTTAGTATCTGTTTCATAGCTAGTAAGCCCATTACCAACTAGGCACCTCCATAAATACTTGTTGCCTATGTGGTAATTGCAACTTCTTCATCTCTAAATGTTAAATGCTGTAACTGACTTCCATTGTTTCAGACTTCCATAATTTTTCTTTAAAATCAGGATGCCATTTTAATAGCCATATTTCCTACATCAACTCTATCCTACTCAAGCATGTGTTGAGTACTAGCATGCATTCACTAGTGAATGCATTTCTCAGTGTCTTAGTGTGGGGAGTGTTCTAATGGAAATACATTCCCTCTCATTGAATTTCTTCCTTCATATTGTGTAAGGAAAAAATCAAACATCTCAACTTTATTGAAAGTAAGCCATTATCAAAACAAATTTTCATTAAAAAAAAATAAAACAGAAAATAAAGTGTTAAAGCCACTTCCAGCTCCATGAGCTAGAATCTTAAGTCTGGAGACTTGGGGAAGTGCACTCATATACATAAATTATGCTCAATCAAATACTGTATTCCTTCCATCTTAGTCTAAAGCTCTTAGTATATATTCTCATGCATATTTCCCTGATTCCTAATGATTTAAATTATCTTTCAGGTTTTTGTTTGTTTGTTTGTTTTAATATGTTTTCTCTTCTTGGAGAAGACATAACAGGTCTTGCCCTGGAACATGCTGGGATCCAACTCTAGTTACAGACGTGGAGGTAATGAGGAGTTAAGGACACTGCAAAAGAGTAAGTATCCTTTTGTAAGACAGCAATCGTAAGATAAAGTCATTACTGAGTAGTTAATTGGTGGAAAGATATTTTTTTGTAGACAGTGGAGAGGAACCTGCTTCCACTAGGAAGGACCTGGGATATTAGGGTGTTTAATGTTTCTGTTTGAGTCAGTTCGGGGTTCTATAAGAGAATACCATAGACTGAGTGGCTTTAAAAAAACCCAGAGATTTATTTCTCACAATTCTAGCGGCTAGAAGTCCAAGGTCAGGTTACCAGGCACAGTTGGATTCTTGGCAAAGGCCCGTTTCCTTATTTACATATAGCCCTCATCTCCTTATATCTACATGTGGAAGAGAGAAAAAAAAAAGGGCTAGCTCTTTTTCTCTTCTTAAAAGAACACTAATCTCATCATGGAGGATTCACCCCCATGACACAGTTACCTCCCAAAGGCCCTACTTCCAAATACCATCACATATGAAGTTTAGGGGGACACAAATATTCAGTCCAAAGCAGTTCCTCTCTGAGTCTATTCAAATAATTTCATCTGAAATCTCAAATCCACACTCATTCCTAAGGTTAATATAAAATACATATGAGGGTGGGAATTTAGGTTCCTTTATAATTCTGCAACCTACAATTAGATTTGGGCTCCAATTCATTGCCATGTTGCCCTGTGATACCAGATATAACAGATTTTTGTTTAAATGGTTCCCATAGAAGCTCTCTTGATCTCTATCCATTCCTTGAGTCAATATTCCAAAATCTTGAGGTTATCATACTTTTATTTGTAGATTTCTAGCTCATCCAGAGGCAACCATCCCATTCCACAGTATCTGTATCATCATCATTTTGATAATACCATATGATTATTACATTCTCTACTTGATATAACAAATTGCTGCTTTCATATAAAGCAATCTAATAATTTAAGTAATCTTATTTAGATTGAGTTCCCTGGGTAAAGACTCTGAGCAGAGTTTAGTCTGCAGGATATTTATTATGGAGTAACTGTAATTAACACACCTGTGGAAAGGGTGAAAGGAAAGGACAGAGAGAGATTTTGAACTGTGAAGCAAGCCTAATGCAACCTTCATCAACTACAAGGGGAACTCTGGAACTAGAATGGCCCTGCAGAGTCATTCCAAAGTGGGCTAAGATGGTAAAGTCTTTATCTACCCATTTTGATCCATCCCTGGGTGTCAGCTGCCCATGGAAATGGTGTAATGGTTTACATAGTAACTCCAAAACAATTCATGAAGGAGCTGAGAACTAAAAGCTATTTTCAAGTAGTATTCCTAGCAGTTGGGAATGCCCTTCATTGAAGGGACTCTGGGATGCACACCACAGTGTCCACTATATTGAGTTCCTTATCTGAAAATATATCATCATTGTAACTTGAGAAACAAGTGAGAAACCCAGGTTCAGAATCTCATTTTGAAGGTCTACCTTCAGGGACCACTTTAGGTACCATCATTTGTACCAGTTAGGGTCCAACCAGGAAAACATATACCATCTTATGATTTGAAAACTTTGGCCATACAAATGATTGAAAAGCTATGAAACCAAATATAGGACTAGGAGATAATCAAGCAGGTAACAACTAGCAGGTGACAACTAGAAATCACTAATGTTTCTAGTCTGAAGAATAAAAGGGATAAGCAGAGTTTGGGGACCAGAATCACACTGAAGATGAAATTATAGCAGGCTGTTCACTGGAAGATGGAGGCAGAAAGGATATATCACTTCTGTTGTTGGTGCTTCCAAAGGTAAGAAGGGAAAAAAAATACCCCAACTTCTCCTACCATCCTGCTCTTCAACTTCTGCCACTGCTACTGCCTCTCATTCACTGATTCCATGTGGAAACACACACACATGGGAAACACACACTCAAGGCCTCTAACCCACTTCCCAAGCATACACAGAAGAGCAAAGAACGGCTCTGAGGACAAATAGGCCAAGTATCAGCAAAAAGTCCCTTAAAAGTATCTACATGATGACACTGAAAATCAAGCATAAAAGTATGGTTAAATGATTTATGTGTTTTATAGTTCTGCAATATGCATATGTATAAATATATAAGCATTAAATAGATATGCATGTGATTCAGCTATACTTTCAGAATTGTTTTCCCAATAGTACATAAATAAAACTCCATCATTTTGAAACATAGCCAGCATTAAATAGAACATTATTGGAGTTCTATATTCAACTTGAGATATAAATGAAGAACTTCGATAGAGTTCAGAAAAGTGATACACAAAATAACTAAAGTTTAAATAAGTTCTATAAGATGAGTCAAGGTTATTGGATTTATATATAATGTGGGAAATAATAACTATAGGGATATTACATGGGATTTAGTGGCACAGCACCTATAATTTCATGGAGAATTAGAAGATAAAGAAGAGTTTACTTTTAAGTACATGTAGACTAGCCACAGAGGCATATGTCTTCATGGTTTTTAAAAGGTGCTCTCCGTGAGCCCCCTGCCTTTACTTAGGTAAGGAATCATTCCCATTGAACAATGAGAGCAGTGAGGCTCCAGAAACTAAATGATTCACTCAAGGCCTTGCTGCTAGTAAGTAAGAAAGGGGATGAATATACTTCTACTTCCTAAGAAACTGCTCTTAATTTTATTTTTTCTCTTGTTAAAAATATATGACTTGTTTAAAAATGCAATTATCCCAATGCCAAAAAATATGTAAATATATATATAGATAGAGAAACAGAGGATGCAGAGCAATGTGTAAAAATAAATTAAAATAATCTGTCCAGCAATAAACATGGTTACTATTTTGGTATAATTCCTGCCAGTTATTTTGATTATAATGTGTTTTGGGTGTGGTACATGGATGGTTTCATATCTGCTTTTATCATTAAGCACAATATCATGAGCTCTGACTCAAGTAATTTAATAGTTTTCTGAACATAATTTTAATAGGTGCATGTATTAGTATAATTAATGTTAGCTACTGCAACCTACAAACCATTAAACCTTTGTGGCTTAACACAATAAAGATTTACCTATTTGTCAGTTAGGTACAGTCTGACGGTGTTCAGGTGGCCCACCTGCTTGGTGGCTGCACCATATGGGAAACCTGGCCTCAGAGGTTATCACAGTAGGGATGAAAGCAATCAAGGGACATACCATGTCTTATGAGTTTCAAGCCAAAAAAATTGCCAAATTTCACTTCTGCTCAGAGGAATTTGTCTGAAACCACTTACATCACCCCAACTTCATTACACAAGAAGCTCATAAATAGAAAGGAGCACATTAAACATCTGATGAACATAGTTTCTGCTAGTACATGACATTCAATTTTTGACAATAGTAATCCTACTCTTACCTCCTTTCAAAGCATACATATATATATATGAAATGTTAGCCTCTTGCCATTCTTTTTTTTAGTTGTCTCCTTCCTTCCTTGCTCCCACTTTAAAAACTCAACCTTCTTTTTTTAAGGGTCAACAACCAGAGTGGAACCTCCTTTCCTATGTGACTCCGTCACATATTCTTCTGCACATTGCCTTCAGTGCTGTAGTCATGTTGACCTTTATTCCCTTCTTACATACACCCAGCTAGCTACAGCCCTAAGGGTTTATACTAGTTTTTCTCTTTATTTGATATGTTCATCCCTTGATTATTACATGGCTTGGTGTTTTTTGACACATCACCCAGAGAA
Source organism: Tursiops truncatus (assembly GCF_011762595.2). Classification (NCBI taxonomy): domain Eukaryota; kingdom Metazoa; phylum Chordata; class Mammalia; order Artiodactyla; family Delphinidae; genus Tursiops; species Tursiops truncatus. Next base: position 44,933,943 of record NC_047046.1, read on the forward strand.
TATATTTTTCTGCCAAAACTCTATGTAATCAAACAAGAGCAATCTCTATAGCTAAACAATCACCTGCTATCACATCACCTTATTTGAATTTTCTGCATACATTTCCCTATCCATTTGTTTTTAGATTTATGATGCTAGTTTTCTAAATTTCTTTTCTGCAGTGATTAACTGTAAAAAGCATGCTCTTATTCTGGTTTTTCAGGATGATTCTGCAGTTATCTAATTCTGTACTATTAGATTCAGTGCACCATAGTTTTTCTCTTATTTTCCTTGAAAATGTAAAGATTAAAAAACAAACAAACAAAAACCAGATGTAACCTTTATGGATATTGGAACCAAATTGTCCAATCTCAGTAGTGAAGTCCTTTTGAAGAAATATAGTCCAGGCCAAAAATAAATAAATAAATTAAATTCCAACATATACTTTTTTCCTGATGAACATTAAAACTGATATAATCCATAAATTTCAATAAAATTTTTATTAATCTTTCCTTTTCTATTATCCGTAACTGTCCTTTCTCTGATTCTGTGTATCTCATTTTTAATCCCCCAAATATCTTTTTCTCTTTCTCTATCTACCTACATATTTCTTCCTTTGTTCTCCCAACTTTTATGTTCCTGTCTTCTCTTCTCTGACTCCAGTTTTATGCTTTGAAAAATCTACGACAGTATCTGGAAAAGAAAAATCCTTTTAATAAAGTGAAAGGAGATGTGTTCTACAACTACTCAGGCTAAAATTATTGGAGTAATCCTTAATGTTATTTTTTTTGTTTCTTTATATACGATATCATACAGCAAATTCTTTGATGAATCCTGTTGGCATTACTTAAATACTTTTTAAAACTTAGAATAATTTTAGATTTACATAAAAGTTGCAAAGATAGTTGAGAGAGTTCTTGTATACCCCTCACTTATTTTCCCGAATTATCATGGTACATTTAACAAAACTAAAAATCATCATTAGAACAATACTATTAACTAAGCCACAGACTTTAAATGGATTATACCAGATCTTGCACTAATGCCATTATTTTTCTCCCAGGATGCAATTCAAGATCTCACATTGCATTTAGTCATCACTTTTCCTTAATTTTCTCAGGTCTGTGAAATGTTCTCAGTCTTTCTTTGTTTTTTTCCCACAAACTCTGAGGTCAACTAGTCAGTTATTTTACAAAATGTCCCTCAATTTGGGTTTATGATTGGGTTTGTTTTCTCATGGTTAGACTGGAGTAATAGGTTCTGGGGAAGAAAACCACAGAAGTGAGGTGCCCTTTTCATTAAATCATATTGGGATGGAGTGGGATGCAATACTTTTTAAATGTATCTTGAATCAAATCTCTTCATCTCATTTCTGTAACTATCAGGACTTTGTCTAGGCTACTACAATCTTTCTCTTGAATCACTTTAATATCCTCCTAATCCTCCTATCCCCCTGCTTCCATCTTTTTCCATTTACAAGTATTAACAAAATAGCAACAAAAGTCTCCTTTTTAAAGGATTAGCCAGATCATGTCATCCTTCCACTCAAATTCCTCTTAGAGTTTGCCATCTGACTCATATGTAGATATTACCATAGTCAAAAATGTACTCCAAATCCCTGCTCCTCAACCCCCCACCTCACTGAATGAATGTTCTTAACCCCTTTTTTTCTCACATCAGCCACGTTGGCTTCCTTGCTTTTATAGTCAAGTTAAATAAGCTCCCACTTCAAAACTTTGAGTTTGCTCTTTTCTCAATTGCATATGTTCCTCCTTAAGAAATGCCCATGGTTTGTACCCTCACCATGTCAGGTCCATGCTCAATGTTACTTTCTCATTGATATCATCCATGACTTCTCTATTTAAAATAATATCTCTCCCCCTACACTCCTGCCTACCCTTTCCTGCTTTATTCTTTTATCATAACACATCACTTTCTGTGTTTACATATTTCATGTTTCCTATGTTTCTCTTCACTAAAATGTAAGATTCATGGAAGTGTGAATTTTTGCTTGCAGTATCTTCAGTGCCTCGTATAGCAAAACAAAACAAAACAAAAAAAAAACAAAACAAAATAACCAAAAAAACCCCAAACAAACAAAAACTCAGGGAATACTTGTTATATGAATGCATGGACTAGGAGATGCTGAGTTTTGCTTTGTTTGGTTTGGTTTGGTTTGACTCTGTTCTCTGTTCATCTAATTTCCCCTCATCTCTAAATATGATGAATGATTTTATAGGTATAGGTCCAAGTCCCATTATTTCCCTTAATACAGCACTACTGCAATGATCTAGAAGTCTCTTAGCTCCTTGGCCTGTCTCTCAGATATTCCATGACTAGAAAGTATATAAAACTGAAAGCTCAACCACACAGTGCTCATTTTGTTTTCCCTCTATTTCTCCAATACACTTAAACTATCTACAGAACACTTCATTAAAGAACTGCATATCACAGAATGAAAAGTGTCCCCTGCCATCCTCTCTTCTTCCTTCACTATTGTTTCTTCAGAGTCATAGTCTACGAATATTTTTTTAAACTGGAGATGATGGAGAGTGGTACTATGCTGTCATAAAAACACAGACCCAATATTGTCCTGCAATGATCTGTAAACCTTAGGGTGCAACTGAAGCAGCTTGTGTCTCTATTAAAGATGTATATCTTGATGCCACACAACACATAAGATTCAGAAGATCTCTATAATGTTCGTGAACCTGAATTTTAACAAATACTTCCAAGTAATTTTGATGTTAAGAGATTTACTGGTATATAATTATAATAGGAGGAGATTTAACAGCAAGTTTCAAAAGTATGAGGGACAATTTCCTACCCTCCAAATGCATTATTGGTCATTTTCTTTTAATCCTTTGGGTTTACAGTTGATATAATTCCTCCCAAATTCAAATAATAATTTCCTTTAGGCTTAGCTTTTGGCAGTGGTAGTGTTGTTAATGTTCATTTTATTACATGTGTGCTTGTTTGTATGTGAGAACTTCCACATATGTGAGTACAGTTTTGTATATGCATGTGCAAGCATATATACCTTTGTATGCCTGTCTACGTGTGTATATGAGTCTGTATGTGCTTTGTATTTAGAAGTATTTTCATGAACATTTGGAAAATAATGCTAAAGATGCTATTTTAATTTCAGTGCCCAAATATTTTTAATGAAAATGATATAGTACATCCAGAAATAAATCTAATATACACAAGCATCTAATCTGGTATTAAATGAAGCTGGGTAGACTATAATTTAGCTTTTTAGCGTTTTCTTAATGACATAAAAGATATTCCTCTTTCCTATAGGCACCAATATAAAATAAAGCCCCAAATATGCTATTTTCAAAAATTATTTTTAACAAAAATATCCTCAATGAAATCATGTTAGGTTTAAAGATAGTAAAATATAAAAAAACAAAGGTATTCTGTATTAGATAGGTTGTTCAAAATGACTTGACTGTTTAAATGACATTACAAATTGAAGCTAATTGACACTTAGACAATGACACTGCATAATCATTAAATATAGTCATAATTTGACTGGTATTTAACCCCAGAATACTGTTTTGTGGGCAATCTGAGGAAACCTTATAAATTAATTTTAAAAGGGAAGCTGAAGTATATGATGTGGGGAAAAAAGTGCAGAATAATAAGGACATAGTTGACCAGTTTGGATTGCTACTTACAATCCTCATCCTCCCTTCTCTTTTTCCAGCACATGCTGAAAGAGCAGGCTGCCAAAGTCTAATGCAGAGTCATTTTCATCTGCTCATTTTATTTCTATTGCCAATTATCCTTAATTATTGAAAACTTTTTTTCAATGTGTAATGGATGCTGAAATGTTAGTATGCTCATTAAACTGAAACTTTAGACAGAGCAATAGATTCTGATAAGCACTGGTTTGTTATAGTTCTGAAATTTCAAGTATTGCCTTGCTCTATTAACTTCAAATTCATATTCCATGAAACATTTATTCAGAATTAATAACTATTATTTTTTTAAGCCAAAGAGCCCTCACAAAATGACTTAAATGATAAAAATGTAAGAATAATTTAAATTGGCATCCATGAAGGACAATCAGACCTAGAGGGTACAATTTGCCCTCATGTGAAAGCAGAAGACCTTTAGATGGAAGCAAAATCCTTCACATGTTGCCTCTAAATCCTTTGTTAATGCTCTCTTACTACAGAAGTGTGTCCTGTCCATATTCTAGTAAACTGGTATCAGCTGATAAAAGCTCTGACAAATAATAAATCCATACAAAGAGCATCCTGAAGGTTAAGGATTACATTGTAGATGTGAGCATACATATTTGTTTCCACTTACACTAGAAATCCAACTAAGTATTTCCAGAATTTCCTCTTCCTTATGGCTTCAGGTTAGTATTAGCCAGAAGAGACATTCTGCATTAGATTTGGAAGGCCAAGTGCATGTGTATCTCCATGGTAATGGAAAAAAATTTTTCTTCTGCTAACCATTCACAGCATCAAGGTAGGAGGTGATGGAAGAAAATTTTAGTATGTCCTTGCATGTTCCAGTTGTCATCTCAGGTTCCAGTTTATATCTGTTCTTCTGCACATTCAGCTTTCCTTCCCAGTTGCCAATCCAGCTGACCTATAATGACTTCAGGCTCAATACTAGATGCAGAAACACCAGCTTGCAGTAAGTGCTCTGCCATCTCCTACAGTTGTGGAAGGTTTGAGCCCTACAAAAAATCTTTGATAAAAATCAATAGTAGTTTGGCTTCTCTGATCAGTTTGGCTGATTCACGTGCCATCCTCCCTTTCTCTGGAAGCTACTAGAAGAAGATACACCCTACCAGAACAAGAGAGTAAATGTGAGGAAGACATGGAATCCCTAAAATGAGGATCCAATGATAAGGAATCCCAAAATGTGGATAAGGTGAAATCCCAGAACAACAGCTCTCCAGAAAATCCAGATAGCAAGTAGTACAGTTTTGAATATAAGAACGAAAGACTGTAGAAGAAATAATTTCAACATAAAGGAATCAGGTATCTTATATCACTGAACACATTTAAGTCAGATCAATTAGTAATAAGTACATTTAGAAAATTAAAAAATAAAGTGAAAACAAATGGGCAATAATTAAATCATGTACTTCTCACATGTAAAATACATTCTATCCCAACATCCCCAAAGTCTTATTAACCCATTCCAGCATCAATCACTTTGAAAATCTTATCTAAGAATAATTAACTCAAAAGCAAAATATCCCAAATATCATATAGTAAGTCACATAATTCAAGTATGGGTGAGACTCTAAGTATACTTAATCCTGAGGCAAAATTTCTCTCCATTTGTGTACCTATGAAATGTAGAAACCTATTGCCATCTCCCTGTGTTCAAACTTCCCTCTTCTTATCAGGACACCGGTCATACTGGATTAGAGCCTATGCTAATTAACTCATGTTTACTTGAATATATCTGCAAAGACCCTCTTTCTAAATAAAATAATTTATAGGTACTGGGAGTTAGGACTTCAACTTGTCTTTTTTTTTTTTTTTTTGTAGGACACATTTCAACCAATAACATTGTTATAGTAAACAAACAAAAACAATTCAACTTAAGATATACCTAGAAAACAAATAAGTAAATAAATAAAACTTGATTAGTCCTAAAAAAAAAAAAAGATATACCTAGATTCTAGTACCTTTCTGTTCCCACTTTTGCTCTTGTCTTGGTTTAAATTCCTTCCTGTGTGAAGTGCAGTAAGTGCTCTCTAAAGACCCTCTATTTTATAATTTTATAGATCTCTGTATCAAGAATTACTTAAAAATAAAGGTTGTTCTACAGAAACACAGTATAACAAAGATAGTAAAAATAAGTCAACTATGATTCCAACTCTATAACATATTTTGACCTAATCATGTGGTTTTCCCTCAATATATATAAAGTTTTTCTATTTGTTATTTCACTACCAAAATAAAATCTTTAGGAAATGAGATCTATAAGCACCTCTCCAATTTGAATTAAACATAGATCGTTTGCAGAATGCCCACCACCTCTTCTGGGAGGTGGTGAGCATTCTGCAAATCAACCCAGACAACAGATGATACGTCTGTATAAAAATTCATTTTTAAGTTGAAAACAGAGTAAGTTGATTTATTTGGTTACTCTTTGATTTCACAGGACCTTTAAAGATGTTGAATTTACCAATGACTGATATGTTTACTTTATTTCCAGAAGCACTAATCCCCCAAAGAAAATAAAACATAGTTTTGTAGGTTGGAAGTGGGAAGGTAGAAATCAATTTCCCTCTCTTAAACATTAGGTTTTAAATTTTTCAGAATTTAATTTATAAATTCACCTGCCATACATGAAGCTCACTTTTGAGATAGCCAAGTATTATATCTTCATTTTTACTCACCACCTTTATCTAGTTCTTTTCTTTCTTTTCATGCAGTTTTCTTTCAGCACCTCCAAGTGTCTTCAGACACTTACTGCTCAGCCTTGTGTCCTGCTGAGCTAAAACTTTACCCCAAGTTTATCTCTGCCTGCATTCCCTACACCGAACAAGATCCAATTTCACAGTATTTCATCTTCCATCCTCTTCATGATGCTGAAATTTTCCAGTTGACAAGCTTAAGCCTCTCCAAAAAGCCAGATCTCTCAGTAATAGCTTCCTTTTTGCCTTCACTCTTTTTTTTTTTCATTGTGAGGGTGCACACAAAGGCTTAGTAAATTAAATCAATCATTTAATAAACTTTGTTCTAGTAACTATTATTTGCTAGCACTGTCCTAAGTTATTGTAATATCAGAAAATCATTTTTGGACATGTGCCACAGCATTTATAAATGCTAACAAATGCACAAAAATGAATACCTCTTTCATTTCACATTTTATTATTTTCTTATTCTTTATTAAATATTTCTCATTCTAGAAAGTAATTAAGCGTTGCCTTTTTCAAATGATCTTCTATTTCAGACTGGTATTTTAACACTCCCTTTTCAATAATTAGTCAAAGTTTTTCTGATTTTAGAAGATTTATAAATAAGAGTATGAGAAATTTCAGTTGAAATATTTCACCAAAATCTAAAACCAAATAATGCAATTTTAGTGCTTTAGCAATTTTTATTTGATATCTAACTGGAAAATATGAAATTAATTCTGATTTTAAGTAGCATACTGTCAAAGGGTTATTTAAGGAAATAGATGTCCCAAGAGAGACTGTTCTTAGAGTAATTTTAGCCTCACCTTGAAAAGATCAGAAAACTATATTTTTCCCCATGGTATTTAAATATCACGTTTTTATATTCAAAAGGTTCTGATAAGATGGAATAAAACATTCAGAATTTCAGTTTTTTAAAGGAGTGTTCTACTAAACCTTGTGACATGATTAGCAATAAAAATTCAACCTTTTTCACCTTTAAAAACCCCAAAATGGTTTAAGTGTTTTAAATTTAATCTCTGTATAAATTCTTTCCAGTCTCAGGTCACTTAGTATAACATACAGAGATTGGGTCACAGTGTTGTTGTCCCTGTTAATCAAGAGTAGATGAAAATATTAATATCTGAGTGGCAGAAAGCTGATAGTTTTTTATAAAATGGTTAGGAAATGATGGTTACATTTATAAATTATAAACTAAATCTTCACTTGTATTCAAAATTACATCTCATATTTTTTTCATAATTCTTTCAGTGACTTCAGGAAACTCCTTTTACTATTTGTAGATATTCTACTTACTGATCAAATAATTGAAAAAATTAGGTATAGCCACTCTCCAGATTGTATAGATTGTTTGTGATGATGTCAGACATAGAGCCTATAGTTATATTTCCACATTTACTGAGACATACATACAATTATTGTATAAATCAGATTTTTTTCATTTTGAACACTTGATATATGTTTATTAAACATATCAATTCCTTTTTCTAAGATCAACTATTTTTATATTGTTTTACAGCTAGTTCTATGAATATGTTCTTCTAGTTCCACAATTTTCAGTTTCAAACAATCATATTTGGCCTTGCACTCCTTATTTTCTACTATTCAATGCTAGTGTTTATTTGAAACTAGACTCATTGAGCATCTTGAACTCTTTAATTTGAACTCTTTGACCATTTATTTATTCAAAAAACGCTTATTAAACACTCTGAAACCAGCAATTTGCTCATTTCTTAGAAAATGTAAAATATATGAAAAGATTACAATTGGCTTAAGTACTTATATCTTGCTTATAAAATCAGTTTTTGCTTGAAAATTTCTGATTTGAAATATGACATCAGAAGTAGACATAACTGTATAATTATCTTAAAGGTCAGCATACAAATGGCATATGAAGGTTTGAAAAAATTATGTTAATAAAATTAGCAAGAACAATGATGCCTGTAAATGTCTGTTCTTTTATTTTTCTAAGGAAATAATACATTTCAAAATGGAAAGTAAAAGACAATGAGAATAGTGTAAGATGAACAGAATATTTTCCTCTGTGGGGCATGATTTTAAAGAATAGTAGGGTACGGACTTCCCCGGTGGTTCAGTGGTAAAGAATCCCCCTTCCAATGCAGGGGATGTGGGTTCGATCCCTGGTTGGGGAACTAAGATCCCGTGTGTGGCAGGGCAACAAAGCCCACGCGCCACAACTGAGCTCGTGAGCCTCAACAAGAGAGCCCACGTGCCGCAAACTACAGAGCCTGGAGCCTGTGCCACAACTAGAGAAAAGAAAACCTGCACGCCACAACTAGAGAGAAGCCCACATGCCGCAACAAAGACCCTACACAGCCAAATAAATAAATATTTTAAAAAAATAGTAAAGGGTAAAAGGATAATGTAGTGATGAATTAAGTGCAGTATAGTGACAGAGCTAAGCTATAAAGAACTTCGAATAATCAAATGAATCACTTGGATTTAGGCTACTTTTTGAAGGGCAGACAATACCTTTATTTATCTGTCATCTACTCATTTGATTCTGTTCTTTATTTACATAAAAATATATAAATATTTAATGTAAAATTTTTTGCCAAAATACATGGAAATAATGAATGGACTTGCTGAAATCAATGAAAAATAGGATAAATGCATGACCGATTAACATTCAAAATTAAACAAAAGATAAACTGAAGACATACTTGATGTTATAGGCCAGGAGACAGCAAACTTTTTCTATAAAGGTTAAATAGTAAATATTTTAGCCTTTAAGGGGCATTCTCTGCCTTTGCTAGTCAACTCTGTCATTGTAGCATGAATACAGCCACAGACAATATGTAAATGAATCAGCATAACTGTATTCTATGAAACTTGATAAAAAAAAAAGTGGCAAGTAGGATTTGGCCTGCGGACCATAGTTTGCAGAACTGTATTTGTTGTAGGTAAAAAGATCATGCATTTCTGGAACACCCATGTTCATTAAGCACAATGAGAACAGAAGCTACTCCAGAAATTTCTACTTTACAAGGGTTTAGTGGTTCTTGCAGATCTCAGTGGCAATTTATCAAGCTCCAAAACTTTTAAATTCAATGTGACTGAAATTTTACCCATTAAACAATGATTAAATTAGAAGAATCATGAACTTTTAAATTCAATGTGACTGAAATTTTACCCATTAAACAATGATTAAATTAGAAGAATCATGAACTGGTCTGGAAATAGGAGTTTACTCAGAAAATGATCTAATCTTTCTATGGATTGAGTAAGAAGATATGGATGGAACAGTATTCTATTTCCCATGCCAGTGTGCAGAGATGGCATTCTAGTTAAACGGACCGGGTCTCCTGTGATTGAGCAACTATCTGGTGATAAAACCACGTTACTTAAAGTTAATAAATATTCTTCAAGTACAAGAATGTGGAAAAATATAAAACTTGAAATTTTAAATCTTTAAATTAGGTACAGCTCCATTTAGTGATATGTTTTAAGCATAAGTTCAAAACTAAACTCAAAAGAAAGTGATGTGAGTCAATGATCTATTGCTACAATTATGATCAGTAAATCATTGCAAAGCTCAGTGCCTCAAATCAATACATATTCATTTAGTTCACAAGTTTGTAGTTTGACAGTTAAGTCTGGGCTAATCTAGACTTACTCATATGTCTGATGACCAGCTACAGATTGGCCTCATGTTGGATGACTGGGTAGATTTGTCTCCCTCATTTACCTCATTTAACAGGCTATCACTGGAATGTTCTCATGGTAAAGGCAGTGGAACATGAAAACAAGGAGAAAGGCAAAGTTACATGACAAATGACATGGATGTAGGAAAGGATAAAGAATTAAGGCCTTTGATATAATTGTTTTATCCATTTAGTATATTTCCATAGGTAGATGCATACTTTTCAATTTCTGCAAACATGATTGTCAAAGCACACTGAGTAGCTTCAACTTCTGGGAGTCAATCTCTGAAATAATACTAAAATAATAAATTTCCTGCCTGAACTGCAGGCTTACTCTAAGAATAAATTCAAAGTAATGAAATGATTTAGGGTGAAAGTGATAATTATAAGTGATCTCTAGGTATAAAGGAAATGCATTTCAGGGTTAAGCATTCAATTTGATATTTTAAAGCAAACTTGTATTTTTCATTTAGAATAAGTATACTTTCGAGATCCAACTATCTCAGTATTTGTTCTGGTACTCTTAATACACCCACTAAATTATTTCCTATTAAAAGGTTTTGGTTTTGCATGTTATCAGTTCATTGGTGACTTTCTGATCGAAGACAAACATGCTAATGATGTTTTAATAATTCTATTCATTATTAGCTTATATACAGAAAAATATACGATTCCTTTTTTTTTCTTGAAGTGAGAATAAGATTACAATTTAATTTTGTGTTCTATCCATCATCATCTTGGTTTAAGGTTCATTGTTAATGTTAAAGAAAGTCAAGAAGGAAACTGGTGGTATGCTTGAATGCTCTTAGAAAATCAGCACACAGTGTGCCATATGCAGTCACATTTATATTTGATATGTTATGGTGACAGCTAAAACAATCTGGCTTTGTCTGTAAAGTTAGCACATATGATTAAAGGACACGTGGGAAAAATTTTCATGATGCTGCATGGGGTTTTAGCCTTGCATCTATTATTAAAGTCATTAGAAGTTGAATTGCTAAAGCCTTTCGTTACTCTTTGACAGTTTACTCCATCTGAAGCATATAAAAGAAGCAACACACTGTTACTATTCTGTTTTTCAATTAAATAGTTTGTACCTGGGTTACATTTCAGCCTTGAAGATGACAGATCCTATTCTTACAGGTCAACAGCATTCCAATTTGACTCATTATATGAAAACAAGCACATATACACTCTGCAGATTCAAAATTATATGCCTTCAGAAATAAAACTTCTTTTTTATGTAAATGTCCAATTTATAGATAGTCGTTCAAGAATTCCAAACAACTTCCAATGCTTCCACTAGAATCAGAAGCACTTAACATTTGAATTCAAATTATGTTCTTTATGGACTTTGTTTTAAAAATCCGTGTAGATAAAATTTTAACTGAGTAATAGAATATTTAACAATGAAATTGCTTTTCTCATTCTAATGTTAATAGTAATTGGGCATATTACATTCTTTTCAGGGTCTAAATTATATCCTGAGAATACATGTGCTATATTGGTTTAGTAAAGTATCAGTTATTTCATTAACCTTATGTTTTCTTACATTATTTAGAATCTGACAGAGCGGCACTCCAGTCTCTATCTGCTTGATCTCAACCATTTGAAGCTTCGGTTTGCTCATCAGTGAAATGGCAATCTCATTGGTTAGTGTGAGAATTAAAGGAACAGATATACAAACACTTCACTTTATGTCTATCACAGAGCTAGCCCTCAATGCACAGTGATTAATATTAATATTTTTGTTAAGTATAATTTACTGTTATCATATGTTAATTCTAAAATTCATGTAACCCCTGGTCCCCTGAAATTTGAAGGACCTTATTGATACTGAGATGAGGAGGACAAATGAGGGAACTGTGGGAGAGGTGTCTTCCTGGATTATACTACAACTTGTTCCATGTGACCTAAACCACAGGAGTAATTAAATAAGTTTAGGGAATTTGCAAAAACTGATGCTGTGTGTCAATATAATGTTTTAGCAGAATTTAAGATGTGAAGAGCTTTTACTAAGTGGTTTAGATAATACGTCCATACAAAGCATAGAAGGGAAGTTGTTATATTTCAGAATAAACTTTGGGTAATTATAGCAATGAAAGAACAATTTAGATAAAGCAAGTAATCCATTAGGGCCATAAGGCTCAGTATCATCTGAAGTGTCTGGTTTAAACCCCTACGCAATGTGCCTCTTTTATAATCTGACTCTTAGATACCTCTCTAGCTTCATCTTTGGCTGAGTCTCCATTCACTATGCAATTAATTCAGTTGCTACCCTGCTTGTGTATAGTCATTTATCTTTCTAAAATGACCATTTTCTGTGATTTATTTTTCCTAGCAAAGAAAGGTGATTCTTAAAATCTCAGCCCAAATCTCATCTCAATTTTAAGTATTTTTCTGATCATAACGCAAGAAATAGTAACCACCACTTCCTTATGTCTCTCCATTTTGACCCAGAACTATCAAAGCACCTGAAACATTTTTTCACACATAATTATTTATAAATCTGTCTCCAGTTTGAATTCAGCTTCTCTGAGATAATGGTTTCTGCCGTAATTTGCATGTTAACTTTCAAGGTGAAAAAAAAAATTCATTAATGAATGATGATTTCCCAATTAATGTTTCCCTAATTTCATGACTGAGGGATAGTTCAGCTGAAAGTGTTATTAGCTGCAGTTGTCTAAGAGGTATGAGGAACACAGTCAAATTACCATAACCTGACCAGGTCGTTTAGGTTGAGGGCATTCAACAAGGCACAGTACTGATTACAAATAAAGTAGTGTACCATAAAGATAACAAGCACAGCTTTGATTGTCATATAGCAGTGCTGTTCTAAGGTGTTAAGATAAGGCATAAATCATGTTTAATAATTATTAATTGAATTGAATTAAACACTGGAACATTCGTTTATCTCAATGAGATCAGGGGAGGTCAGATCCCTGGACTGTATTGTAGACACGTTGTTGGCATTTAATTTATTTCAACTATATTTACTTATCATACACTCCATGCCAAGCAACTAGTGCTCTGTAATCATGAACTTTCCTCCCTGAAGAAAGAGTTCCATCCCATATAAAAATATACCATAAAGAGAAAGGATCATACCAATTATCTTTTACCTTCAACCTTTTCTTTTTTCTTTTTTCTTTTTTTTTGAGGTACACAGGCCTCTCACTGTTGTGGCCTCCCCCATTGCGGACATCTTCTAATATTATCATATTTGGAGTTCTCTGTGTAGCTCTCTCTTCTGTAGTTTTCTATTCTTCAAACTCTAGATGGCTTTGCTTCCCCAGATTTTCAGTTCTGTTTTATCAGTTTAGGAGTCTGCTTGGCTCTACATGAATTCCCTCTCACAACACCAAAACCTGTAAATACTCTCAAGGCAGTCAACTAGAGCAGTCATAGGACTCATCTCATTTCTCGCATATTATTGTCCCTTATTGCCTGATGCCCAGTGTGTTGAAGACCATTGTTTCAAATATTGTGTATGTGTGTTTTGGTTGTTTAAGTGTTTGGGGGTGGATAAATTTAATCCTTGTTGTTCTATCTTGCCTGGAAGAGGAAGTCCAATCATAAATGTTAAACCAACTCATCACATGCATACTCAAATTTGATAAGACCAGTTGCAGACGTATCAGTTCTGTTGTCAATAATTATTCAAATATAACTGGATTTATGCAAACCTTGGCTTTACCTCTGATTTCTCACTTTAGTACTTACTTTTAGAATGACTGACTAATTTTCTTTTTTCTGCCTTGACAATCTAAACACCCTTAAATTTTGTTTAAAATAAGCTCAGCAGCTCTTTCCACTCCTGTCTACCTCAGATATTTTGCCCCACTGGAGTACCTAGACACTTCTCTCTGCTTATATAGTACCCTAAATATCTCCCCTAATTTCTCTGAAGAATGTTAGCACATGTCCATTCCATTATTCTCATTTTACAGATAAAGAGAAAGAAATAGAGAGGAAAAAACAACTCAGAACCAATGGCTGGTTCATTCTACTCTACAAAGACACTAGGCTTAAGGGATAATTGTTTTAATTTATTTGTCTTGTTGCTGCTTTTTTATAATTACATCATGCTCAGTTTCCATTTGATAAGACACAGCTCAAAGACTTTTGATTCTCTTGTCAAATGCTAGGCTCACAATATCCAAAGTGACAAAGAATTTGTCATGATGCATTAAATATATTAAATAGAGAAGATTCAAACATTCAAAGATAGAACCAATGTTCATCTTCAGCTGCTCATTTCTTATGTCCATAATCATTCACAAAATAGAATTTCAGATAGGAATAAGATGATATTGATATTATGTTAGCTTCTGAGTCAGGATCTTGAGGTACCTAATTTTTTTTTAGGTTCTGAGTACTACTGTTGCTCTTTGGATAAGAGCTATGCCTATACCAAAATTCAACAGAGAAAGTTAATTAAGGGAAACCATTGTTTATTAAAAACCTACTATAACCCTGGTATATTTCTATATAGTTTACATATTATTTCATTTGCATGGGAAACAGTAAATAGTTCTCATATTTTACTGGTATGAGTAAATAGTTCTCATATTTTACTGGTGAGAAGATTTAGAACCATTATGTATTCAACAAATACTTACTGAATGCCTACCAAATTCAAGAAACTGTGTCTGCCATTAGAAAATTTAGGTAACCTAATAGAACTTGCATGATGCATAAGTAATTCCTGAATTTGAACCCACATTTAACTTTTTGTGTAAAGGGCCACATAAATGCTTTAATCTTTGTGGGCAATGAAGTCTCTCACAACTACTTACCTCTGCCATTGTGACATGAAAGCAGCCAGAGATAGTATGTAACAAAATGAGTTGACCATTTTCCAATAAAACTTTTTTTAAACAAACAAAAACAGGTAAAGGGCTAGATTTGTCCCATAAGGCATTGTTTCCAAAGCTGTGTACTTGACTAAACTGAAACAGTAATTTTTAAATGGATTCAAGGGACAGAACAACACACGTAAATGTTTGAGACCATCCCCACTAAGAATATTGTAAATAATTAAATGGGCTTTGTTCTTTGTCAAATTTATAAAAGCCAGTGAATAGTGTTTTAAGTTAAAACCCTTTTCTCATAAAACTAGTTTTCCTCTGAATTTCATTTTAAAAACATTTATTTTGATATAGTTATTATCCTACACAGCCTAATGAAAACATGAGTAATATATACAGATACACATAGATATAGATATAGACTGACAGAGATAGATATGGATATAGATAGATACATTTCCTAGACAAGAACCCAATTCAGAGATGACAGGAGAAAATTATACAGTTCCAAGCATTGCATTAGAAACAGACAAAATTTTTTTAAAAAAGTTCCTGATTGCTGTATCTTGCCCCTAGCCTGACTTTTTCATTTCCATTTGTGTTTGAAAGTTCCAAAAATGATTTGAGAAAAAGGTTCAGTATTATGGAAGGTTTTAATTTCCCTAAATTAATTCTAAATGAAAGTCTACCTCCAAGATTTTGTTATATGTTTCTTTAACTCCACTACATTTGTAAGATTAAAGTGTTTTATTAACATGGTTTCTTTTAAAAATTATTGAAGCTAAATCTCTCGGTCAAAACCTCACAGAAATGTCAAATTATGTATTCATTCTTCCTCAAGATTTTGGTGCTGTTATTTGTTTTGACAATCTTTTTCTTTTTCTCTAAGCCTTAATGAGGCATTAAACAGAATATCAGGGCACTGACCTAGTTCTATAAAGTATTTAATTCTAACTGGCAGATTTAAGTTGAACTGGCAGAACAAATGTATATTAGAAAGTAAATAAGGTGAAAAAAAAAACTAAAATGTTGGAAAATTGTCTAGGAATGTATAAAATCTTACTTGGCAATTAAAATTTAGAAAAGAAAATGTTAAAGTAGGTCCTGAAAGTAGACATAATAATATGAAATTTAAAAAAAGGCATACTTCAATTATGAAGAAGACATGAACTGGTGTGTAGGCTTGGAAGGGCTGGTATTGAGAAATGGACATATTCATGATATTAGGTAAATCTTACTAACATGCATTTAATAAACTGATGCTTTTTATAAAATTATGACAAAGAACTTATTTAGAACACAGGAATTTAAGACAAATTCCTCAGTTAGAAGGTAAGCCTATGTGAGGGACTGCATTAATTTCCTATTGCTACTTTAACAAATTACCACAAATGTAGTGTATTAACATACCACAATTTCATTTTCCTACAGTTCTATAGTATAAAAGTCTGACGTAGGACTCACTGGCTTAAAATCAAGGTGTTGGCACTGATGCGTTCTTTCTGGAGGCTCTAAAGGAAAATCAATTTCAGTGCCCACATTCCTTAGCTCTTGGCCCCCTTTCTCTGTTTTCAAAGCCAGCAACATTACATCTCTCTGGTATGTCTTCCATAGTCACATTTCCCTCTGACTCTCGACTGTCCTCTTTCACTTTTAATGACCCTGTGATTACACTGGGTCTGCCTGAAAGTCTATGATAATCTCTTTATTTTAAGGTCAGGTGATATATTCCATCAGACAAATGGAATATTTCCTGCCATATCAGTAAACAAAGGAAGTCACAATTATCAGCAATTGCAGCCACCACCAATGGTGAGCTGTTGAGACCTGAGGGAACTCAGAAAGGAAAAGAAAAAGAATATCTGCCATCTAGCAGTCATAAGACTGCATCCAATCCCTAAGGTGAACTCTGAGAAAATTCAGGATGTGAAAACAGGATACTGGCCCCAGATAGCTGTTGTGTGTATCAAAGGAATGATTTCTGTGAGCCCAGACTCTTGCATCTTCCCATACATAGAGAAGCGCTAAATTCCTTAACTTGAGATATCTGGTTTTCTCTAATTCACAATAATCTTTTGACTTTCAGACTACCTGCCCTTTGTTGCAAAACTCCTAAATGTCCCAGCTCCCCTCCTTGTCGCCTTGTAGCAGTTCTCTCAGGGTTACCTGAGATGCTGCCTCCCGGGCTTGAAATCTTAAAACTTCCAGCCTAATAAAAAAGGCTAGGTGATTAGTTCCCTTAATTTACATTTTCCTTGTAACATAACATAGTCACAGGTTCAAGGAAGTAGGATATAGACATCTTTGCGGGACTAATATACTACCATAGTGGAGGAGGGAATTGTAAAGGAGCAAGCAGGGTGAGGAGTGGGGTGAAGAATAAAGGTAGTTTCTATTGCCAGAGGACATGGCATTTTAAGAATGAGTTCCACATAAGAAATAAGGGTAAAGGTGGGAAGAGCAGAGATTGGTTGATAAAGCAAAAGAGAAGACCATGTAATTGACACAGCTCTTAAGAAGATTTCCAAAGTGGAATCTGGACATAAGTGAAGAAACTGAGTTTTAATGAGAGCAGATAAACTTCATTAATATTATGAAAAAAAAGTGGTGTAGAGGGAGTATGGCATAGCAGTTCAGAGCATGGACTGAAACTACGTCACTTTCTGTACTGCTAACATGACTTAGTTTTTCCATCTGTAAAATGGTTCTAAAAATAGTACATATGCCATGGGTTTGCTGTGGAGATTAGATATACCTAGGTCAAGGCATGATGTAGAACCCAAAGTAAGCACAATGTAAAGTACTCAACAAATGTTAGCAGTTTTTATTATTGTTTCTCACAAGTAGTAAGTCAAATATACTAGGCTAGTATCATTGAATAATCAGGTGATTCTGAATGTTTATTTGAGCTTAGTTTCCAGGAATTAAAAAAATCTTATCACTATATTTTATTATTTTCTACCATCATTTAGGTATTGAGACATAGATGTTGAATGGGTGGATGGTCTCACAAAGTCTGCATTTTTTTTTCTTTCCCAAGTGAAATTCTTTCAATGAAATAATTTTCATAATCCTGACAGAGTTAATGTTCTGAGGTCCAATTTGTTTATGCTAAAGACCTGCTCTACATCTATTAATGAATAGTTAAAGACTGAAATACATAGCATTCCATGCCAGATGCTCTACTATTTGGTCTTAACTTACCTCTTAGGTTATGTGTCTTATTCAGTTCTTGTACCCTCATAATTCCCTGAAGACACACTATCTATTAATATCTTCATGTCTAGATAGATTGATAGATAGATAGATAGATAGATAGATGGATACCTTGGTATATATGTAGTTGTCCTATAATAGTACATTGCCAAATTCTATTCTTAATTTGGACTTGAAAGTTAATTTCTCCACAATAGCTTCAACAATCAAAAAGTAAGAATTTCTATGAATCCATAGTGTTTATTTGTGCCTGTAATATTCACTTTCTTACTCTATGTTGTTTATAATTATTCCTCCTTGAATATTGTTTTACTCAGAACAGGAATAATGCCTATATCCCTTTTTTATCCCCTACTATGGCTGCCACATGCCTTACACAAAGTAGAGACTAAATGATTTTCCCTTGAATTGAACATTCAAATTACATAACTATACTGAGGTTAGCTTCTATTTCTTTTCTTTCCTTTTAATGCAATATGCATTATTAATAATAATTACCATTATTACAAGTGGAAAAAACCCAAAAGGGGTTGTAAAGTTAAAGAATGTGCAGACTGATTATTTTCATAGTTCTGCCAGTCAAATTCTAAGCAAAATAATTGCTTCCCTTGGGTCCCCAGTAACCCAGAGGATATAATTTATCTAATAATAATATAATTTAATAATTCAGAAACAACCTAAGTGTGGAAATAGTGGCTTGGGTTCACATTCTAAAATTAAAGAGTGCGATATATAATTAGTAACACTGGATAAAATTTATTTATTTTTGCAAAATCAATCACAAACTTATTCAAATTTTTGCTTGTTCAAATTATTGCTTTTTAAGCTTGACTGCACCAGATTTTGCTGATGTGTTTTACATATGTCTTTAGTATGTGTACAAGAGTTTACTGGGGAAGGAAATGTGTTTCTCATTTATATACTGTATGGAAAATTTTAAAATGCTTCAAAAATGTATTATTGCCAAAATTTCTTATTGGCTTAGAATTCTCATGAAACTTTTGATGTGAAGACACTGTAGAGACCATATGGCTCAACTTTCTTCCAACTAAGGAACTGAAGAGAAGGAAAGCAATGATTCTATTGTTCTCCTAGAGAGGAAGGTATCAGACTTCTATTTCTTTCTGAGATTAAGTTTATGAATATTCCTAATATAATTTGTGTAGGTTGGGCCTACATGAGGAAGAATAAATAATTAGGTTATAAGAGAAGGGGAATGCTCAATAATCCAAATCAGCATTTTCAAGAGGGTAAATTCTTATCTATGTTTGGATAAAAGAGTAGCTGAGGAAAAGTGGAGGGTATAGAGCAAAGGAAACACCTCTTACAGTTTATTTGACTTGGGCTTCTATGGTCACGGGAAATAAGGGGAAACATCATTGAAACAGTCCTCCAGCTATCTAAAGGTCTGGGAGAGGACAGGATTCTGCATAAAATGAAGGAACTGTTAATGCTGAGGAGATTTCTTTTTTGTTTTCTGTTATGTAGGGTAGCAGCACACTTAACACAGGTTTTAATTTTAAAGCAGAATAGTGCTAGTCCCTATACTTGTCCAATAAAGCAAGAATTTTTGTCTTTCTCTGACTGGCTTATTTCACTTACCATAACATCCTCCTGGTTTATCCATGTTATCACATATAGCAAGATTCCTTTCTTTTCTTAGGCTGAATAATACTCCAATGTATGTATATACCACATTTTTGTTATCCATTCACCTGCTGATGGACATCTAGGTTGTTTGTATATCTTGGCTATTGTGAATAATGCTGCAGTGAACATGAGAGTGCAGCTATCACTTCAATATCCTCATTTCAAATAGTCAAAGTCACAGAAGCAGAAGGTAGAAGAATGATAGTAACCAGGGGCTGGTGGGAGGAGGGTTGTTCAACAGGCATAAAGTTTCAGTTATACAAGAGGAATAAGTTCTAGAGATCTGCTGTACAACACAGTGCCTATAGTCAACAATACTGCACTTTAAACAGAAACAATTTTTAAGAGAGTAGATCTCAAGTTAAGTGTTCGTACCATAAAAAACGGTGGAGGGGGGGCAGGAGGAAACTTTTAGAAGTTATAGATATGTTTGCTACCTTGCTTGTGGTGATGGTTTCAGAGGTGTGTGCATATATTCAAACCCGTCAAATTGTATACATTAAGTACATGCAGTTTTGTATATTAATTACACCTCAAAAAAGCTGTTAAAAAATAAAATATAGCAATAATTAATGCTAATGAGATAAAAATAATAAATGCCACTCAGAAGAGAAATTTGAAAATATTGACACAATATTTTGGGAAAAGAGATAAAGGTAGCAAGAACTTAAAGAATGTTAATGTCTTTGAATTTCAGGTAGAGATTAAATACACCTACCACAACCTCTCCTTAATATGACTCTGTTAGTCTTGATGTTACAATTTTCTAGATAGCATTTGATGCGTTTTTCTTCTAAGTTTAAGAAAAAAAAAAATATTTAATATGAAGGAAATATCATTTACTACTTTACAAACTTTGATACTTCAATAGCTGGTGAAACACACATGTGATTTAGTATCAGAGTAACAGTCTCAAAATTCTACGAAACTTGACCTCTCTTTTATAATTAGTTACAAAAAAGCAACGCGATTTCTTATATAATACTAAATATTTCTTTTGATCAATAAAAGAAACACTAAAGCTTCCCAAGGAAGTGTCAAACCAAGATCTTACTGGTGTAAATAATATTAGCCATGGTATACTAAACTTTTTGATTTATATGACTGAAAGTCACTGAAATTTCTCCCATACAATTCATATTTTTAATATACTCTAAATGCCTCCAAGACATCATGAAACACCTTGAAAATAAATAAGTTATCTTAGCTATATATCTCAGAAAAAATTCAAGTGTTTAAAAAACTTTTATAATTTCAGGTAATATCTTCTATTATTTTCCAATTTTAAAGACAGCTAATATTTTTACTAGCTTTCTGACAATTTAGATAATAAACTGAGCAGAAAATGATAGAAATAGATAAAAGTAATGAGACAGATTCGAGAGAATCAGAGAAGATGAAAAATACCACAAAGTATTCAGCTTTCTTATTATTAATTATGTAAACTCTAAAACCATGTTATTTGGCCATTTCAAGAATTTATACAAAAAATAGAAGTTTTAATCATTTATAGAAGAAAATTCCTCGATGAGAATGAACTCAGACTAAAATAAGACTATTGCTTACACTCAATCATTTATCTGAATTTTCATTAGCTGAAAGTTGGCATTTATTTTAAATTCTAAACAAGGATCCTGACAACAATAATTCTAGAAGAAAATTTACATTTGTGGACAAATGGAATTTGTAATAATGATGGTATTAACACAGAGATTAGATGCTAGAAAACAAGAACAACATTGTGAGATTCTCTGCCTTCGTTCGTAACCAGAAATCAGAGCTGAGTCCCACCTCTGCTACTTAGAAGAACCTTCACTATCCTCAGCTAGAGTGTCTCCAGCTGCTACCCGAGCTTTGGTGCCTAATGAGGGTGTGGAAGGCTCAAGTGAGACCAACTATGTAAAAATCCAGCCCTGGGAATAAACGCTGCCTCTGTCCCTTTGTTTGTTTATTGTTGTTTTGTTTCATTTCTCCAAAAGATTTATTTATTTATTTTTGAAATAACGGATTTCAGGAGAAAAAACATGAAGGAGAGAGGTGTAGAATAGAAAATAAATACAAATGTAAGCTGTTTTGCTATTTTTTAAAATAATCATAACAAATTAGTACAGAGAACAAAACAACACAATAAAGGTTCAAAGATAGAAGTGTTCCCTTAGGGAGGGCTGAAGATTTCAGTTTCTGGTATTTGGAATTGAGGCTGCAGTCCTTGTTTCTGGTTGAATCACTGGGTGTGTGCTCCACTCTATGCTTTTAACCAGATTTGAATAGAAATGCCTACTTGGCCCAGACAGAAGTGGTTGAAGTGCTTGGTTTCAGGTGGGGATCTGGCAAAATTTTTCATATATTATAACTTATACTCAGCACATTAGAAATAAATGTGACTTTATTTAATTTATTTATTAATGTCTCATAAATCTAGTATACTACCTTATAGCAGCAATGAAAAGTGAGTTATTTCTCCCATGTGAGTAGATATATACATGTAACATTTTGTTATTATGACATTCAGTAACCCCTTATATGATTACAGAAGTAGAAAGTTTGACAAGTAAAAGATATCTTATGAAGCATTCCATTACTTTTTATATTATTATTAAACATAACTTTCTGTTGCCTATGTTTTCAAAAAGCATTAACATTAATTTAAAAGTAAGTAGTTGTTCTCCAAAAACGACCAAAAAACCTTGATTCTATTCATGTTTATTGAAGTTATAAAAAATATTGAGAGGAATTTGAAAATAAAGTTGCTGTAGGATGAATAATGACCCCTAAAGATACCCACATCCTAATCCTGGAACCTGTAAATGTTACCTGTAAATATTATATATGGCAAAAGGAACACTGCGTGTGTGATTAAATTAAGGGTCTTGATGTGGGAAGATTTTCCTGGGTTGTCCAGGTAGGTTTAAACTTAATCACCTGTATCATTATAAGAGGGACCCAGAGGGAGAGGTGACTTCAGAAGAGACAGTGATATGATGACAGAAATACAGATTGGAAAGATGTGACAACAAGCTGAAAAATGCCAGTAATCTCCAGAAGCTGGAAGAGGCAAGGAACAGATTCTCCCCTAGAGCCTCCAGAAGGACTAAACCCTGGTAACACTCTGATTGGAACCCAGTGAAACTGATTTCGGGTTT
Source organism: Tursiops truncatus (assembly GCF_011762595.2). Lineage (NCBI taxonomy): Eukaryota > Metazoa > Chordata > Mammalia > Artiodactyla > Delphinidae > Tursiops > Tursiops truncatus. Next base: position 44,956,813 of record NC_047046.1, read on the forward strand.
CTGGCCTCTAGAACTGTAATAGAATAAAGGTGTGTTGTTTTATGCCACAAAGTTTGTGGTAATTTGTCACCTAGCCACAGAAAACCAGTAAAAGAACTTGCCTTTTTTAGTTGTCTACTCATCTTGTTGACCTCCTGATTTTACTCTGTTAATGTGCTTCCCCATTCTTGAATAAATCTTTACTCTCTACCTCTTTTCTTTTTCCCTACTACTAAATACTACTACTACTACTACTACTACTACTACTACTACTACTACTACTACTACTACTACTGGTAATGATAAATTATAGTTACATTTATTAAGTGGTTATTATATGGAAGACACTGTTCTAAGTGATTTAAAAGTTTACTTCACATAACAGTCCTCTCATTAAGGTTTTATTAGCATCCCATTTTAGGGATGAGAAAGTAGAAGCATTGCAGCTAAAGTATACAAATTTAATAGATAATAAGAGGGAGAACCACAATTAGAACCAAGGCAAGCTGGTTCCAGTGCCCATTGCTTCCATGAATCCAAGTCTGATTTAGCTTTTAGATAACAGGGGAAAACCATAACCAATTCAAAATATAAAATGTAATTGTAGTTAATTACTTGTTCACTTTCTATTTCCTAACCTTTTTGGATTTTCAGTTTGATATTTTGTTACACTTCTGATAACTGTAATGCAAATTTCCATAATAATTTTGTATCCTAGTATGATATTATAAATATAAAATACACCCTCAAAATATAATCATTTGTGCTGTCAAAGAGAAAAAGTGAAAATAAAAAAAAACCATAATAATGTTTGAAAATATAATGTTGCAATATTTGATTAAGAGGTTTGCTTCTTTCCAAGGTGGCAATCTCTTCCTGTAGACATATGCATTAATGGAAAAAAATTAAAACTTTCATAATGCAAAACAAGAAGCATGCCCCGAATTACCAGTAAGATTTGATTCTCTCTTCTGCTGGAGAACGAGATCTTGAAATGTCACAGATTAGTTTAGGCACTACTTTTGTGAACTGGAGTATCTTCCCAAAACTTTTAAGAACTAAACCTACTTAGGTCCTTCTGCAACTAAAACTGACTCTGTTGCTTTTATTCACACTCTTTGTTTCTTAGGATTAACAGTCTTTTCTCTCTAGCAGACCAGATTATTGCTTACGACCTAAGGGCAAATTTTACTGATAGAGGAGTCTGGAAACAGGTTTAGCACTCTCTGGCTATTAGAAAGATATTTTACCATTGCCATCCTGAAGGCTTTCTATTTTTTGGGTTGTATTTACGTTAAATCAATGAGTAAGTGTGTGTTTCTGGTGTTTGTGTACATATGAGTTTTTTATGTGCACTTTCTAATTTTTCAGGTAAAAATTTTATGTACATATGAACGATTTGCTCTCTACTTTTATCATTTGAACTTTCACAGTTTGTATTTCTATGGTTTATCACTTAAATTAAAATGATCTCATCGAATATCGGAATATAATGGCCATTCCTTTCAGAAGCTACCCTTTGGCTTAGAACTCTTTAATAAAACACAATTTATAACATATCTCTTTTTCTCCATCCAGCAATATCTTTTTTTTACTCAAGATCAATTTATTTGAAGATGTAAAACTCTGGAATCTTAATAGTTTCATACAAATGATTCTTTCCTTCTTACTATTACTATCACATATGTTAATACAAAAAATACTGTAATTTTTAGCTCATTTTTTCTCTCCTAGTCAGTGATATTTGGATACCTCATGAGGTAAAAAGAGGAGAGGTGATTCTCTCTAACTCTGATAGAACTTTTTTCTCTATATTTTACAACTTGGGCCATGATTATTTCTCTAGTGAACATTGAACAAATAATTCAAATAGTAAATTAGCCATAATTTAAATTCAAATTTTAGTACATTATATAAATCATTATTATTTTGAAAGGACACTTGTTATTTTGAAAGGACAAATGTTTTTTGAGTCACATTTAGTATATACATTATTTTATTCCCAGTTGGAGATTCCTTGAGGCTTCTGAAAATAGGGATAAAAAGACTATTTGGACATTTCTCTTCATTGACCCATAATGATCCAAATAACATTTTGATAAACTATGATGTGGATTCCAATCTCCTTAAAAATTCTAAATAAATTTAAAAAGTCTTTGCTACAAGGCCGTAGGAAAATGTGAATCCTTTGACATAAATTCTTCACATATTTGTTAATTCAACTAAACAGATTTGGCAATGATGATGTGTGAAAAGAACAGTGAATATGGAATGAGAATAAAGTATGTTGCAAACTATATGCTATGTTATATGCTAGCTTTGCAAGCTTTGGAAAATTACGTAAAGTCAGTTTTTATTCATATTTAAAATGTGACTAAAAATAATTGCTTCAATAATTGTTAAAAGAATTAAATGAAATGACCATAAAATCCCCAAGCACAGTGACTGAGATGTAGTGAGTCTCAATGGAATACCTAATTGCATTAGTCTTTACAGAAGCTTGCTTTTGGGTCCTTTCTGTGTCCTTAGAAGGATATTAAATCCAGGTAAATGGCTACATTTTATTGCCTTGAGGTATTTTTCCAAATCCCAGTGTGGTTCCCTGGTGAATGATGCTAAAATTCATGGAGGGTCCATATTGCTTGGGATATAGCCTAAGCGTCTCCTTCTACTTCTGACCTTCGACACACAACAGAACAGATAAAGGAGAACAAGAAGAAGGGTCGCATCTTAACCACATTCTTTAAAATAGTTCCTCTTCACCATCTCTAAAATATATTTTGACATGACAGGTGTTAAGACTCTGATGAGAAAACATGAGAGAAAAGGTAGTGAGGAATGAATAACTGATTCAGTGTTCAAACCAGAATTGTGTACAGAAAGTAGGCAAAGAAGCAAAGAATTCTTCATATTTATGTATATCCCTCTATATCAACTGACAGCTGACTCCCTGCCTCAACACCAATCTAAATAGATGAACATTATTGGATCTTCAAAATTACTGAACTATCTGCTTGCTACATAAAATTAGGCAATTTATTGTTTATTCAGTCCTTGGAATTAATAAATAATTCCTTAACATCCCAAGATTTACATTCCTTTCTGTAAATGGAAATGTATGAAGATAAAATAAAAAGATTATCACAGGTCTAAAATACATCATTTTGTGCTAAAATTGAGAAACTGTCCAGAAAATGAAATACAGAGTTCCTAGATAGCAAAGAATGTATCACTTATTTTTGTTTTTGTGTAGTTCCTAAGAGTTCTACAGTTAATACTGCTGAAATAAATGAGGCAACAGTTTATTTAATGTAATGTTTTACTCATTTTGCACTGTTATGCAAATAGATTTTATCTCTTTGATTTTGGTCAGGAAAATCATTTTCACAAACATCGACACAGTTTGAAATATGTCTACAAGCAAATATTCCAGTGGGATGGGAACTCAATAACACTCTAAGAACTCAAAATTCCATTGTAAATTATAACTTAGCCATGTTTCTTTCTTTAACAACTGATTTTTTTTAGGAGAGTTTGGTCTTCTCTCTGTGAGTTATACTTTAGACATGTCTTTGAAGAGTATTTCATTCAATAATTGTTGATGTCAAAAAATCAAAAAATTGGGCTTCCCTGGTGGTGCAGTGGTTGGGAGTCCACCTGCCGATGCAGGGGACACGGGTTCATGCCCCGATCCTGGAAGATCCCACATGCCGCGGGTTCGTGCTCCGGTCCGGGAAGATCCCACATGCCGCAGAGTGGCTGGGCCCATGAGCCATGGACACTGGGCCCGCGCGTCCGGAGCCTGTGCTCCACAAGCAGAGAGGCCACAACAGTGAGAGGTCCGCGTACAGCAAAAAATAAATAAATAAATAAACAAATAAATAAATAAATTGCTTTCATACTAAAACTGAGCTTAGTAATATATCATTTCAGATTTGCTTATTCACTTATAATAAAAAACAAAATCTTTAGTTTTCAATAAGGTAATAAATTATACTTCATATTCAAAATCATTTTTATAAAATTAAAAAAGAACTCTAGTAATATGAGAATATAGATCCAGCTGGATTATATGTCAGCTTCAGCAAATAATGAATATCACACAAAGGCTCCTCCACTGAGAATAAACTGGGCTGTTTAGGAGAGTTTATTCCTTTAGACACATTATTAACTTTCTAACCTGTTTAGATTTCCAAAATAAGTTCCAAAATTGGTATCAAAGGATATGACACTAATTATTTAAAATATCTGCTTTTAAAAAAGGAAAATTATATTTTAACTTCAGTGATATCATTCACATCTCTTACATGATATACATATGTCTTTGGCCATGTGACTTGCAAGCCTAAACACAGAAAACTACCGAGTACTATTTAATTACTGTGGAACTTTTCTCAATCTCATGTCTGAGCATTAGTTTGTAAAACTGGCATTTCCATGTCTGTTGTACCTACCTTACTATTTAAATAAGGTGTAATGTGGAATAACACTAATGTATTTCAAACTGTCAACTGTTTACACAAATTATATTTAGGCTATCATCATTAGCAATAATTATGTATACTTAAGTTTTCATTAAGTATAATGAATATATATTTCATTTTCAATAAATATATTGAAATATATCAATGTAAACATATGTCTATGATATAGTCATAAAAGCAGGGGATTGAAGTCATATTATACAAATACAACTACGTCACCCTAGTTTTAAATGTCTTATAATCCTCAGTTTTATCAACAACAAAACTGGGATAACCCCTATTGTACAGTAGTACTGTAGATACAAAAGAAAAAATAATATAAAATACTTGGTTCATGGTGAGAACTGAAAGCATTTTATTTTATTTATTTATTTATTTTAAATTTTTAAATTTTTTTTCTGTATGCGGGCCTCTCACTGTTGTGGCCTCTCCCATTGCGGAGCACAGGCTCCGGATGCGCAGCTCAGTGGTCATGGCTCATGGGCCCATTTGCTCCGCGGCATGTGGGATCTTCCCGGACCGGGGCACGAACCTGTGTCCCCTGCATAGGCAGGCGGACTCTTAACCACTGCGCCACCAGGGAAGCCCTGAAAGCATTTTATTAACGTAGAAACTTGTGGTACAGGTAATTCATATAGGTCTGTAATACTGAAAATAATATGGCCATTTGTTGCAAAATGAGCACCATTTTCTTCCTAATTCATGGAAGAATTGGCAGGAAAATAAAATTCATGTGAAAATGTTTTTAAAATTAGTAAGTGCGATTTCAAAGCAATTGTGCTGTTATGCTTATTTTAGAAAATAAGCAAATGTTCTATAAAAATGATTAATACAATTTACTTTAACAGTTGTGCCTAGAATCTCCTCTTATTGCGAATATCTACAGTTTTTAAAAGAATCATAATCTAACTCTGCATATAACAATTCTTTGGCATAATTTTATTTGGAAGTGTTATGAGTTATAAGTTCATTTATCAGCTTGTAGACATAATAATCCACAGTTCATACAATCAATAGTATTTACTGAGCAGGGTAGGGTCCATTAACATAATGGTATGTTCCAAATTCAGGCCCTTTGCAACTTCTCTCCCCTTTGCCTTGATCAGTCTTCCTTGAAATATTCACTTGTTCACTCTCATGATAAAATCAATCTCTGCTCAAATGTCACCTCATCAGAGAGGTCTTTTCTGATTACATTATCTAATAATATCTATAACTATTCATAAACTCACCCATGTTTTTCTTCATAGAACTTAGACCTGATATGTATTACATTTTTAAATAGATTTTCCTTTTAGAGAAAGTTTACCCCTTGCCCCTACACATGCGTAGCTGCCCCCATTACTAACGTCCCCCACCCCAGTGGTGTATTTCCTACTACTGATGAACCTACATCGACACATCATAATCACACAAATTTCATAGTTACATTATAATTCACTATTGATATTGTACATTCTATGAGTTCAGACAAATGTAGAATGACATGTATCCATCATTATAATATCATACAGTATAGTTTCACTACACTAAAAAACCTGTCTTCTGCCTACACATCCCTCTCTCCCCACTAGCACCAGGCAACCACTAATTTTTTACTGTCTCCATAGTTTTGCCTTTTCCAGAATGCCATATAGTTGGAATACAGTGTCTTAGTCCGTTTGGGCTGCTGTAACAAAATACATGAGTGGTTTATATAAACAACAGAAATTTATTTTTCACAATTCGGGAGGCTGCAAATTCCTAGCACTGACAAATTGAGTGAGGTGTCTAGTGAGAGCACACTTCTTGGTCCATACAGCACTTTATTACTGTGTTCCACATGATGGAAAGGGCAAGGGTTCTCTCCAGAGCCTATTTAAATTTCATCCATGAGGGCTACACTCTCATGATTCAAACACTTCCTAAATCCTCCATTTCCTAATACCTGGTATTAGGGTTAAGATTTCAATGTGAATTATGGGGGGACACAAACATTCAAACATAGCATATAATATGCAGCCTTTTCACATTAGATTATTTTACTTAACAATATGCAGTCAAGTTTCCTTCATGTCTTTTCATTATAGTACATTTTTATTGTTTAATCTCTTACCACCAAAATATAATATATAAAAATAGGGTCTTTGTTTCTTTCACTATGATGTCACTAGCATCTAAAATAGGGTCTGAGTGAACTAAGTCAGAAAGAGAAAGACAAATATCGTATAATATCACTTATGTATGGAATCTAGAAAAATGGTACAGATGAACTTATTTGCAAAGCAGAAATAGAGTCACAGATGTAGAAAACAAACTTACCAAGTTTACTACCACGGCGAGAAGGGGTGTGGGATGAATTGGGAGATTGGGATTGACATATATACACTACTATATTTAAAACAGATAACTAATGAGAACCTACTGTATAGCACAGGGAACTCTACTTAGTGCTCTGTGGTGACCTAAATGGGAAGGAAATCTAAAAAAGAGTGGATATATGTATATGTATAACTGATTCACTTTGATGTACAGCAGAAACTAATACAACATTGTAAAGCAACTATACTCTAATAAAAATTAAAAACAAAAATAAAAATAAAATAGGATTGACACAAAATTTGCATCCAATAAATAATGTTTAAAGAAATGAATATATTAGATGAGTGATTAAAAATTACAACAAATGTTAATACATTAGGCAGTCTAGGTCAGGAAAAGATTTCCTGCTTAACTGAGGGAGGATAAATTATTTTCCAAAATTATATAACTAGTAGATTGCAAAGCTAAGAAAGGAAGACATATGTGTTGAGTTAATTAGACTTCACTATTATATACATTTGCCTACAAAATCTAATTTACTTAATTTTATCTTTCAACAGCTTGTGGCATTATTGTGAAGACAGTTGTATAAATTAGATACATTATTGATAAAATTTGTGATTTGAAACTTTTGACATAAAGAAAACAACTCTAAGGCATATTAAGATAAAATTGCTTAAAGTAGTAATAAATGGAAGATCTTGAAAGTAGCCAAAGCACAATACAAATTATATGCAGTGTCACAAAAATAAGAAGGAGAGTAGGCTTTTAGCCAGATGTTTTGCAAGCTAGAAGACAATGCAGTGAAATCTTTAAAGGACTGAAAGAAAAATGTTGCCAACATTTTTGGCAACAAAATGCACAAATTAAAGAATTCTATGCATAGATAAATTAAAGTCTTTTTTTAGACAAACAAAAGCTGATAGAATTCATCACTATCAGACACACCATATAAGAAATGTTAAGGAAATTTATTCAGAAAAAATAATTAATTAAAGAAAGTGAAAAAGTTTTGTATTCTCATTTAAAACATATCTTCAAGAGGTAATTGTGGGGACTTCCCTGGTGGTCCAGTGGTTACGAATCTGCCTTCCAGTGCAGGGGACACGGGTTTGATCCCTGGTCTGAGAACTAAGAACCCACATGCCTCAGGGCAACTAAACCTGTGCACCACAGCTAGAGAGAAGCCTGTGTCACAATGAAAGATGCTGCAACTAAGACCCAACACAGCCAATAAATAAATAAATAAATAAATAAATATATATATATATATATATATATATATAAAAAGAGGTAATTGTGATGACTTCTGAGAAACTGAAGACAAAGGCAACGGTCTAGGTTCCACTGCCCAATTTATCCTCCAAACACAAAATAATAGAAGGAAAAACTAAAATGACATAAACACCACACCCTTGGTATAAATGAAAAATGCCCAGGCATCAAATTAACTGTGAGTTAAAAAAAAAAAAAGTTCAGTATACAATTTTTCATGCTCTTGTCCCATCCCCATCACACTGAAAAAAGGGAGAAGGGGAGAGCTAGTAATTGGCTTAAATTACTAAATTTAATGTATTCTAAAAACACTACCAAAATGTCTAAGTCTACCCTGAAAGTATCCTGTGATCAGACTGTGAACTACAAGAAAAGGATTTAAAACTGCATGTACTTTGAAGGGGTAGTTGTCAAAATGAATACATTCTAGGGAAGACAAAAGGCAAAATGAAAGGGAGAAGTGCTTATTGGCAATTAGGTGATGAAGGGAAAAACAAGGGCAAGGGGACATTCGGGGTCCTACAAAATAATACTGACATGTAGCAGAGATAGTAGGTATCACTGTCTTGTTACTGGTCTTTATGGAAATGCCACCAGGATTTCCTCATTACACTTTAGGATATATTTTCCTGCCTCACTCCCAACCTATTGTTGGAAAGAAAGAAGAGTAAATCTGGTAATGGTCTTGAGGTTACTCTAACACCATTGTCAGAATGGCAAAGTCTTCTTTAATTCTTAAAATAATAAACAAGTGCCCTGGGCTACAGGAAAAGTGCTGAAAAAAGAAGAAAAAAGGAAGGAAGGAAGGAAGGGAGGGAGGGAGGGAGGGAGGGAGGGACAAAGGAAGGATAAAAGAGGAAAAGATAGAAAGTGAGAAATTACAAGCTACAGACATATATTTCTTATCGATTTAGATGCAAACTTTGTTACCAAAATGTTAGTAAGCACCTGGAAATATGTTGAATTAACAATATGTTATGACCAAGTATGGTTTGTCCAATAAATACAAGGTCGTTTCAAGATTTTAAAATCAAGCAATATAATTCTTATTGTCAACAAACTAAATTAAAAACTCTGTATCTATCCATTTATCTATCATCATCTATCTAATATTAATATCACATACATTTAGAAAAAAAATTTTGACAAAATTTGACATAGCATTCATTTAAAACATCTCTTCAAACTAGAAAATAAAGGGAAATCCTTTAGCCAGATAAAATGCATCTGTGAAAACCTGTAGCTACCGTTATTCTTAATGTTGAAACACTACTTTCATTCTCCCCGAATTAGGAAAAAGGCAAGGATTCCATTCTACCCACTTCTATTCAACATTCACTGGAAGTCACAGCCAGCACAATAAGACAAGAATATTAAATAAAATACTTGTTAAGCTTGTCAATTCCTACATAAAATCCTCCTAATATTTATTCTTCTATATACTTTGTATTTCTCCATTTTAGATATTTAAAATTTTCTCTTATTAATAGTTTGCATCTGGAAGTACAAAGGACCTAGAATGGCTGAAATAATTTTGAAAAATGTAGTACAAATTTGGAGGATATACAGATTTTAAAACTTACTGTATGTCGAAAGCTTTTAAGACAATGTTATATTAGCAAAAGAATAGATATTTAGGTCATGAAACAGAACGCAGAGTCTAAAAATACACCCACATATTCAATTAATTTTCAAGAAAAGTTCTAAGGTAATTAAATCTTTTTAACAAATGGTGCTGGACAATCAGAAATCCATATCTAAAAACAAAATAAAATTTTACCTTTACCTCATACCATGGTAAAAAAAAAATAGCTTGACATGGTTGATAAACCTAAATATAAAACCTCAAACAATAAACTTGTGGAAGTAAATGTCAGAGAAAACATTTTTCCCTCTTAGCTTAGGCAATGATTTCTTACACATAATACCAAGCACATAAAAACCAAAGAAAACAATGATTAGTTGGTCTTCATCAAAATTAAAAATTTACATTTTTAAAGACACTATTACTATTAAGAAAATGACTGGGAACAGCATTTGTAAGATATATATAATAATGAATTTATATCCAGAATATATAAATTATGTTTAAAACTTGATTAAAAAAACAAACAACTTAGTTGTTTACCTTTTAATGGGAAAAAGGTTTAAACAGATTCCAAGCAACTAAGCATGAGATGCTCAATATCAATAGTTATCAGGGAAATAAAATGAGATAATAGTACATACTTTTTACCAGGGGTAATATTTTTTAAATGGGAGAAAAAAATGAACACTGGCAAAATCAAGTTCTGGTGAGTATGCAAAGTAATTGGAACATGAAGAAATTGCTGGCAGAAATGCAAACTACAAGTACTTTGGAAAACATATGGCAGTCTCTTACAATATTACACTAACAATTACCATATGACCCAACATTCTCACCTGTAGTCACTGCTCAAGAGAAATGAAAATATAAATCCATACAAAAACATGTACAAAAAATATTTATAGCAATTTTATTCATAATTTACAAAAACAGGAAACAAGCCAAATGCCCACCAACTGATCCATGGTAAGCAAATTCTGGTAAAGCCTTACAACTGAATATTATTCGGTGATAGTAAGACTTACTATAATACAATGATAAGGATCAAACTCAAAAATATAATGTGAAATGAAAGAACCCAGAGACAAAAAGTAAATTCTGTATCATACATCATTCTAGAAGATAGAAATAATATCAGGGGATATCAGGGATTGGAGCAAGAAGAGTAAATTGACCGCAGTATGGAATGAGGGACATTTAGGGAGTGATGAAAATACACTATGCCTTGATTATGGTACAGGTTGCATGTCTCCATACATTTGTGAAAACTCATCAGATTGTACAGCTAAAAGGAACAAATTTAACTGTTTGTAAATGATCCCTCTATAAACTTGAATGACTAAAGGTATAAATAAATTTTAAAAGATAAGCCATAGAAACACCAATCAAAATAAACCTAAGAGACTATATCAATATGAGATAATGTGGACTTCAGAAAAGGAATACAAGCAGGCACAAAGAGAATAATTTTATAATGATAAAGCAGTCAATTCAAGAGAGCCAAAAGGAGGAAAGAAAGAAAATGACAATTCTAAATGAATATGCACATAATAGAACTTTAAAACACATGAAGTGGGACTTCCCTGGTGGTCCAGTGGTAAAGAATCCACCTTCCAATGCAGGTGACGCAGGTTCGATTCCTGGTCGGGGAACTAAGATCCCACATGACACAGGGCAACTAAGCCCACATGCCACAACTATTGGGCTCGTGTGCCTCAACGAGAGAGCCCACATGCTGCAAACTACAGAGCCCATGTGCTCTGGAGCCCGCGAGCCACAACTAGAGAGGGAAAACCTGCATGCCCCAACTAGAGAGAAGCCCGCACACTGCAACTAAAGAGAAACCCAAGCAGACAGTGTGCCATAAAGAAAAGATCCCGCATGCCTCAACAAAGATCCTGTGTGCTGCAACTAAGACCCGATGTAGCCAAAAAAAATTAGGAAAATAAATTAATTAAATAAATATTAAATAAATAAATAAAAACATGAAGCAAAAACTGACTGAACTGAAAGGAGAAACAATTATAGCTAGGAATCTCAGGGCCCTTTCTTGATTACTAGTAGATAACTGTCTATTCGTAGAACTAATAGACTAATGATCAGTAAGGGTATACAAGACTTCAACAGCACAATCAAGCAAATTGACCTAACTGACATTCTACCTAACAAGAGGAGAATACACATCATTTTCAACTTTCATGAACATTCATCAAGATAGAAGTGATTAAAAAAAAAAAAAAGATGGAAGTGATTTTTTTAAATTTGGTGAAGATTTTGCAAGCATCTTTTTGTTAATGATTTATAATTTAATTAAATTTTGTCAGAAAGCTTACCCTGTAACTTTGAATTCTTTAGAAATTCAGTGAGACTTATTATATGGTCCAGCATTTGCTCTACACTGGTGAACACTGTGTACTTAAGAAGAATGTATATTTTGCAGTTGGGCATTTGATGGTGTTGATCAATCCTCTATATCTTTTTCTATTTTTTCTAGTGGTTCTGAGTGGCTTCTCAAAAATCTTCAACTTATGTTTGTGGTTTTGTCTATCAATTCCTTAATTTGGTCAGTTTTCCAACTTTATTGAAGGTATTTTTGCTAGATACAGAATTCTATGTTGACTATTTTTTTCCCAGGACTTAAAGATAATATCCATTGTTTTCTTGTCTCCATTGTTTTTTGACAAAAGGTAAACATATATATATTATATATATATAATATCTATCTATATCACTTACTTTATGCAAATTATTCCTTTTTTCTCTAGTTGTTTTCAATACTTGCCTCTTTGTCTTTGGCTGTTAGTCACTTATATCTGGCTTACTTTTTACTTAGGTTTTAGGAATCACTTAGGATTCACTCAGATCCTTGATTTTTAAGTAAAAGTTTTTCACCAAATCTAGGAAATTTGCAAAATTATTTCTTCAAATGATTTCATGCCCCATTTTCTCTTTCTATATTCTACTTCTAGAATCCTCTTTTGCCCCTTTGATCTCTGAAACACTTTTCATTTTTTAAAAAGTCCTTTGTCATTCTGTTTCTCTGAATAAATCAGTTTACTATTTTGTGTTCAAGTACATTCTTCTATGATCTGCTAGTAAACTGATGAGTACAATTTTTCATTTCAGATATTGATTTGATTTCATAGAATTACCATTGTCCTTGTTCTTATGGTTTCCATTTTCATCCACAAATTATTCATGTCTTTACTCATTATTTCTAGTATTTCTTGTAGATTATGTATGAGGTTTGCCGTTGTGGTTAACATAATTGTAGAGAATTCAGTTCTGTTATCTTCCTTTCAGTAGCATTGATCTTTGGTCTAGATGGCAGGAATTCTACTCAGTTCAAATCCCAAACTCTATCACCCTTATGGTGAACCATAACTGAAATTTCTACTCTTTTCTTTTAGATTTCCAGATGTTACTTTTTTTTTCCGGGAAATTTTGGTGTCTTCCATGTAGGTGCAGTTCAGTGATCAGACAAGGATTTTCAGAGTACATATGCAGATTTTGGAGCACTTTCTCTGTTCATATTACACAGCGAGGACTGTATTTTCTCTCAGGCAAAAAGACTTACAAAGGTGAATCTCACTCAGTAGTTTCATTTCTTCCAGTGTCCACTTTCCTTCAATTTCTGCCTTTTTGAGTCACTCTTTAAATTATTCTTTAAACTTCAAGCAGTTATTGTTACATAATTTTCCAGAGTATATATTGGTTGTCTGTTGGTGGGTTAATCAGATCCCCTATTCCATCACTACTGAATTGGCTTCATACTATAGCAGCTTTGAGTAAGCAACTTAAAATGTTCTAGGTTCTTTAAAGTGTAGAATAAATAATGATGGGCCAGTTTGCTCAATCGAACATCTTCTAAAGAAAGAACCCCTTGGAGCATGCTGCTATTTGTCAGTAAAATCTTAAGAAAAATTTTTGTAGCTTTTTACCTGTCTGGATGTTACTAATATCCACTAGAATTCAGGCAGATTTAAACATATCTTCTGCAGAAAAAAAAAGGGTAAGTTATAGCATTAAAAGCCAAAATTGTTGTTATAGAGTCTTCACAGTGGATTTCTGAAATTGTAACTGTAACAGAATTCTATGATGTGTAATATGATGAGCCAGTAATTAGTATATATCACTTAACTTATACTTATCAGGATTCAACATTTGGCCTTCAGAATGGAGGTCATGAATGGTAGGTAAGAACATGAATGGTAGGTAAGAACTAGTATCTAACATCCAGTTCTAGTTAGATACTAGAACCTAGTATCTAACTAGGTGTTAGATACTAGGTATCTAAACACTTAGTTGTATGGTGTTTAGATATAACTAGGAAATGAACAAAATACTGCAATTAGGTGTAAATTGGTCAGTAGATGTAACTGGAACTCCTTTTGTGATGTTTCACTGAGGAGCACAAAGGAAGAATAAAATGTGCAAGTATGTGTCAATCAAGTACAACACGAGATATGTTCATATACATTGTATATTTGTACAGATTCTGTGCTTATTCCTATAAAATTTTTTATTTTATAGATAAGAAATACAGTGTTTATATTGAGGTCAACTATTTATCTCATGTGACAGAGTTTCTGGGTGGTGGAACCAGAATCTGAATCTAGGGACACCCACCTCTAGATCTCATAAATTTTCGAGGCTATATAAATCACGGTGTATTTTTGCAGGGTCTACGCCCTTGAATATAAGGATCCCCTCTCAGGAAAGACACACAAAACTCAGATGTAGCAAACAGACTTGAGTTCACAGATGGTTACAGATGGCCAAAAAGTGAAGAAGAATATTATAGCATCTGGTTCATGCTTCGTCCTACCAATTGAGAATGTAGGATCCACACAGAGGTGGCTAAAAGCAAAGTTTTTAAAAAGACACCTATTTTAATTTCTTGATGTGCCCAAGATTATACACATACATTTAGCAATTTGAGAATTTTTATGGATTTTATTTTTGCTTTCAATCACTATATTTTGTTCAGAGTTTTTCTTTTTTCTTTTCAATCCCTTCATGAATTCAAATGCTATAGCCCACAAGGAAATTAGATAGTCCATTTGTTATTGGTATCACTATTTTTTAAAGTGCTTAATGATGTTGTTTGAAGAACTTATATTATATAAATGTATAGTCATTTACTATCTGTATATTCTATGACACGCTAAGATGATAGAAAACAGGGGTTGACTCTGGATGTTAATTCACACATTGAACACTTAATAGGTACTCCTTCAATAGTTCCTAATTTTAATGATAAAATATTCTGTAGTAGTTTTACTTTGTACATGGGCCCACATGTTTAGGAGTCCAAAGTTTATAAGTGAACTCTACTTTTTTCTTACTTTTCATATTAAATTAAACAAAATATATTGTCTCAAGTTATTTATGTTCCAAGAATATTACTATGATATGGTTTATACCTGGACTCTAAAATGTTACTGCAGAATGACAGATTTTCTTTCAAACACGTTCTTAAGGAACAAAATCAATAATGTGACTACAATGTGACTACAATCCATTAAATTAATACTGCATCTCTTTTCTGACATTCCAGTCAGTATCTCCCATAATTTTATTATGTTACCATGTCTTCACAGGTTTATGTAATTGACTACCCAAACTGCAGCATTTAGGAAAGTTTTTTGCACTTGGCACCAGATATCTCAAGTTCCTAAACTCATTTCATTTGTGACTTTTGAAAACTAGCAACCAAGTCATGTCTCTACAAGCATAAGACTCCAAGGAATTGCACAGCTGAAGAGCTAAAAGAAAAAAGTGAGTTGAAAAGAGTCAAAAGCAAGCCAGAATAGAAGGGGATACGAGCAGCATAGATACAGCAGAAAGCATAGCTTCAAATTAGGATATGTGGAATCTCACGGTACACACAGATATCAAAAGAAAAACAAAGGGTAACATTTTGGTATTCACCGAACCTTCAAAAGGAAGCCTCCCAAAAAATTGTAAAAAAAAAGCATCTTAAGCAATTTTTACCTCTGAGATTGAATTTGTTTAAAAGATGTAGATTGAGATGAATAACAACATTTTTTTAGAATGTGATTCCATTCTCTACATGCAGAAATAATGCTTTATAATAAAAGCATATCGCTTTGTTTTCATGAATCTTTTGAGAAGATTTGTTAGGATTTTTCAGATTAGAAATAGTGGTAGTATTTCTTCACATATGAAAAGGCACCTGTTATAATGAGTTGCATTTAATGTATGCTTAAGTAAAATTGTGTTTCATTTTACACATAACTTGTGAAACTTTGTTTCATGAAGACAACCCAACCATAAGTCATGGTTTTCATTGGTTTTAATTGAGATTTATTAAAACAAGTTTTGAGATATTCAAGCCAATCTTCATATCAAATCACCTTACCTGATAGATTTATAGATCTCAGTATATAGGGCATTGTCCTTTACTTTTGGAATGGTAAGGTAGCCTTCAGGTGTTTTTAGTAATATTGGGATTTAGAGTCAAAATGGATATTCTAATATAACTTTAAGTTAAAATTTATTCATATAATTTTATGTAGATAGGGAGCTGGGTAAATGAGTCTGAGTACCAAAAAAACCCATTGGCAGTAGTATCGCTTAGGAATCAGATGGAATAATGGTGTGTGTCTGCAGACAGACACACAGTCATCTGTCTGATAAAATCACTTCCTTTAAGTGGAATCTCATTTGTCTTATAAATGCACTGATCTATATATTTTTAAAGTCATGGGTCATTCAAAATAAAACACATATATCTAAAATTTCTTTTTGACACAGTGGGTTTCTTTATTAGAGGAATACGTATAAAAACAATATTGGGGCCTTTAGTTAAATTACAAGAAGCTTTCTGAAAGCAATTAGTGGAAAGATGAAAACTTTTCGTATTTCTCTAATTAAATAATTTTTTTCATGTTAGTTGGGGCCATCATGTTAATAATGAAGGTACCTCTCCTAGGTGGTTATATATTTTCCTCATTCAGCCTGAAAATTATATATTGGAAATTAAGTAAAAATGGATTCACTGCACTTTTTTCAATTATAAAAGTATGTCTGAGACTCTCCCACTGGCCAAAGTGGATTTAACCACCCACTTGAAATAATCCAAAAATGAACAAAATATAAGAAAAAGTGATTTTGAAGACATCGGGCATCAGACAGGACATCGGAGAAATGAAAGATAATCATTGCCAAGAAATGAGAGACAAACAAGATAAATCCAAAAAGTATATCAGCTTACTTCCTTAGGTTCTGGTCATTGGTACAGTAGAGGAATGCCAGATGAAGCCTTGTAGAAATGTTACGTTTAGGAGATGAGCTGAGAGAATGTGGGGAAGAAGACATCTAGAGTAAGAAGGACAAAGTCCCTGAGGAAACTGTTGCACAGACAGAAAATTCCAGAGACCTGGCCCCCTTGAGTATGCAGCTTTCTTAATTGCATTCATCTATTTTGTCCTTCCCCCCCCACCCCCCCGCTACGTCCTTCTGGAAACCACCACTTTTGTTCTCTGTATCTATGAGTCTGCTTCTGCTTTATGTTTGTTCATTTGTTTTGTTTTTAAGATTCCACTCATAAAAAAAAAAAACGAAAACCCTTTAGGGCTTCCCTAGTGGCGCAGTGGTTGGGAGTCCACCTGCCGATGCAGGGGACACGGGTTCGTGCCCCAGTTTGGGAAGATCCCACATACCATGGAGCGGCTGGGCTCAGTGAGCCATGGCCTCTGAGCCTGCATGTCCGGAGCCTGTGCTCCGCAACGGGAGAGGGCACAACACTGAGAGGCAGCGTACCGCAAAAAAAAAAAAAAAAAAAAAAAAAAAAAAAAAAATTCCACTCATAGGTGACATCATATGGTATTTGTTTTACTCTGTCTGACTTATTTCACCTCGTCTCTAGGATCATATATGTTGTTGCAAATGGCAAGATTTCATTATTTTTTATGGCTGAGTAATTAAAAAAAATAATTACCTAGGTTGCTTCCATATCTTGGCTACTGTAAATAACATGACTGTGAACACTGGGGTGCATATATCTTTTCAAATTAGTGTTTTCATTTTCCTCAGATAAATACACAGAAGTGGAATTGCTGGATTACATGGTAGTTCTATTTTTAATTTTTTGAGGAACCTCCATAGTGTTTTCCATAGTGGCTGCAGCAATTTGTATTCCCACCAACAGTGCACAAGGGTTCTCTTTTCTCCACATCCTTGACAACACTTGTTATTTCTTGTCTTTTTGATAATAGCCATTCTGACAGGTGTGAGGTGGTATCTTGTTGTACTTTTGATCTGCATTTCCCTGATGATTAGTGATGCCGAGCATCTTTTCATGTGCCTGTTGGCCATCCCCGTATGTCTTCATTGGAAAGATGTCTATTCAGGTCCTCTGCCCAATTTTTAATTGGATTGTTTGGGTTTTTTTGACATTGTTTTGTATATGTTCTCCCTATACAAATCTTCCTATCCATGAACATATAATGACTCTTTGTGTTATATTTGATATTTTTCATCAATATTTTATATTTCAGCATATGGATACTCCACACGTTTTGTTAGATTTGTATCTATTTCATTTTCTTTAAAATTACTGTAAATGATACTGATTTTTAATATTATGTTTCTAACATTTTGTTGCCAGTATATGAAAATCTGGTTGATATTTGTATATTTATCTTGTTAAATTCACTCAGTTTTAAGAACTTTTTTTGGCAGATTCATGGGATTTTCTGCATATACAACTATGCCATCTGTGAATAGGGGTAATTTAATTGTGTCCTTTCCACAATTAAACTTCCTTTAGCATTTCTTTTATAGTATTAGTACTAACTATAAATGTTCCTAGTTTTCCTTCATTTAAGAATGGTTTGTTTTGCCAATAGTCCTGAAGGATATAAGATATACCGGTATATTCAAGATTGACAATTCTTTTCTTTCAGCACCCGGAAAATGTTATTGCATTTTTTCTTGACTCAGTGGCTTATTTGCTGTTTTTTTCTGGATGCTAACAAGATTTTTTCCTTTATTTCTGATTTCAGATTTTTGATTATGATGTCACTTGGTTTGAATTTTTCTAAGTTGATCTCACTTGGGATTTGCTGTGTTCTTGGATCTATGAATTTATATTTTAAATCCAATGTGGGAACGTTTTAGTCATTTTTTATCAATTGCTCTTTGCTGCAATCTCACTCTTTTCTCCTTCTGGGATTCCTATGATATGAATATTAGAATTTTGATATTGTTCCACGGGTCCCTAAAATTCTGAATTTTAAACTTCTTTTCAAGTTTTGCATTACAATTCCAACATTTGATCTATATTGAGGTTGGCATCTATTGATGACATTTTCATTTGAGATTTAGGTTTTCTTTTCTCTGTGCGTATTAAAAAAAAATGTTGGTATGTATATCCTTGTCATTTGAAATATTATGTCATGTGACTCTGGGTCCTGCTTATGAAGTCTAAATAATATTGATATTTGCTGTTTTTGTTTTTAGCAGGCAGTCAGTCTGGTTAGGTCAAGGTCAAATGTCTTTACCAATATTCTGTTGCTTATGCTTCTGATATCTATTTATAATACCCAGTCTGAAACCTGAGCATCGGTTTTTAAATTGTATTTCAACGTTCAAAGCCTTTTCTGTGCTGAATTAAGTCAGTTTTATACATGTGCAATTATGGGGTAAATACAAGTCTTCAACACCTGGCTTTAAATTTAAAGCATCCTTTCTCCAGCCCCTCCCTCTTGTGTTCCTTCCCACCCCCAGTCTATGTTTCCCAGTGGTTCCCTTCCCAAGGCTCTGTCTATGACCTTGAGGTTTTAGATTTTCCTCACTCTTGCTAGCGTTCTGTTCCCCAAGGTCTGTTACTATCCTGTTTGGAAATGGACATGTCTCCTCTTTGTTGGCACTTGTCTGGTGTCAAAACAAAACAAAACAAAACCCAACATCTTCACAATCCCATAAGCATCATGGAAAGGTGTACTGGTGTCAAGCCACAATAGAACACTCCTTGGAATTTTAACAGAAATAAAAAAAGAAAAAACATGTAAGAGCCTAATTTGCAAATGTTCTGTTGATACTTAGTGTCTATTCACTGAAATATATTATTCTTACAACCTGAGAGATAAGGGACAATTTACTTCTCTCTACCATCTTAGTTTCTTATTGTTAAACTTCAGACTTCAAATATTATTGTTGTATGGCGATGGGGTTCACAGCAGGTCACCCCAAAATACACCATTTTGGTATATTATTTTGAATTAAAGTTACTTAAGAAACAGCCAGTACAAGAAGGACACATTAACCCTCCTTTGTTCTCCTGAAAGCAAGAAATAAACGCCCATGTGAAGGTATCATCCCTACACCAAGAGAATAAAAGACATTCTTATCGCCAGAGATAGGAAATTCAAGGCCAAGAATTGGCTGTATGAACAAAATTTGTTACTTCTTTATTAACGTGCTACCTCAACAAGCCTCCTTAATTTGTCAAATCTTCACAAATAATTGCTTATTTGTCTGAAAAACTATAAAGGCTTCCTGCTTTGGTCACTTCTTTGGGTCTCATATTCTTATGAGATTCCTATTTGTATATAATTAAATTTAGTTTTTTTCTCCTGTTAATATGACTTGTGTCAATTTAATTATTATAACAGCCAAAAGAACCACGGGAACCCCTGTTCCCCTCCTGGCAGTTGCTTTCCCTTTCCACGATTGATTTGCTATTCAAATTAGTAAAGACTTAGAGGAGTGGATGCCATGAAAACAACTAACATAGAAATACAATGTCTTTACTCATTACGAACTCTAAGAATATTCACTCAACTAGCTTTTCTTCTCTATTTCAGTTCCTAATATTATTTCTATTTTGAGTGCAATAATATTGATCACTTGATAAGCCTCAGTCATGCCAGAGCAGTCAGTAATTCCACTGAAATCCTATGAAAGCGTGGTATATAAAGATCTACAACAATACAATGAGCAGGTAACATTTTTAGATTTTTAAAATATGAATCATGAAAAGGAAATAGTTTACAACAACAATAATACATTAAAGCCTTTAAAAATGTACCCAAATCTCTTTCAGTCAATGTAAAAATGCTTTCTTCTATCTCCTTATTCTCTTATTAGGATCTGCTAATCATTGCATATTAGCATCAAAGTAAATTTAAAATGAGTTCTTACTACATTTTATTGCTTTCTGTTTTGTCTAATTAGTAATACTGCATGAGAGTTATTTTTATTGTTTTATCTGTGTTTTAGATTAAGTAATGATTTGGGAGATAGTTTGAGAACATGAGTATTCTTAATAAATTACTACTATGGGGGAATATTTTCTACTTTCTAAAATCTATTTACCAAAGAACTTCTGGGAAAGAAAAACATTTAATAGTTTATAATATGCAATATGTAGCAGACACTAACAGAACAAAAAAGACTTACTAAGGCATCATTTTGTAAAAGAGCTACTTACCTAATATTTCCTACAGTGAACAGCCAAATAGTTTTCATTCTCAGGAGGACTTAATCATTCAATCGGGTCTAGCTGTTTATTCATCTCAGAAATTTCCTAAAGAAAAATAAAAGATTGAGATTATTTAAACCTTTAATAAATAACAAGACTTATACTGGATAATTATTCATAAATATATAAAACAATGAAACATCTTAGTTTCTTACATATACAATGATCTCTGTAGCAGATTACATTATTTCCTAACTTCTCATTAGGAACTGGAAAGAAATCTTACAACGTGTGGGTAAGATGAGTGTGTGCCCTAGACTGTTCTGTATTCCTCTTCATTATGTTTCTGTTGATCTTCTCTTGTGCCCTCACCAGTTTCTGCTAAATTGTCTTCCCTGGAAATGAATTTTTGAGTGTGGTTAGTAAGGTCAATTGATTTCATACCTTAGCTCAGTCAAATTATCAGCTGAGTGATCTTGAGTAAATTATTTAATCTCTCTTGGCTTCAATGTATATCTCTCTTTGATTTCTATTGAAAGGATAAGAGAAGAATTAACTCCACACTCTACTTTTCCTTGCTAATTATAAGCTACTTTTACTGTATTTTCAGGTTTTATCTACTTATTTTCACAATATTTTCTGAAAGATATTGGCTGCTTGCTTGTGTGCTGCTCTACATGTTTCCTTAGCCCTGCAGCTCTGTGTATCTACACTGTGTAAATTGTCTGTTATTCTCAAAGCACTTGGAGGTATTAAGGGAATATATCATATTACTCTGTATGGAAATTGTTTGTGGTATTGTACTATACTGAAAAATCTCTCCCTTTAAAAACAGTAATATACTGGCAATGATTACATTGGCTACACTATGGGTAGAAACTCCTTGTTTTTATTTATCAGTATCATAGAAGCTGACATATATAAACCATAGTCCTTTAAAAAATAATAGCATTTCTATATTTTTAACGTTTTTACTTTATTATATATTTTTAATTTTTTGAGCTTTATTTATGACAGACAAATTGCATATGAAAAAATCTGTACAGCCAAAAGGGTACAAACTTTCAGTTATAAGATGAATAAGTTCTGGGGATCTAGTGTACAGCATGATGATTAGGATTAATAACACTGTATTATACAGCTGAAATTTATTAAGAGTAAATCTTAAGTGTTCTCACAACACACATACACACACACACAAAAGTAACTGTGTGAGGGGATATATGTGTTAATTGTCGTATTCATTTCACAATATGTACCTATACTAAATCATCACATTGTAGACCTTAAAAAATCATGTTTCACAACATGTATTGGGTTTTATATGTTTCAATGGGCTTTCACATGTTTGGGAATGACATCTTGAAACAGAAAAGGCAGATACAGCAGTTGAGATTGTCCTGAGTCAACCAATACAGAAAAAGAAACCAGGGATACCAATACTGGATTATTAAGCACAAAAACTTTAAGGTACAAGACACAAAGATTCAATATCAAACGAGAACTTGAAAATAAAGGTTTGTATTTTATCCCACAGAATAGATAAAGCAGATCACAGAAAGTAGAAGATTCAAGAAATGAAGTAGAGGGTAGAGCATGATGTTGCAAAGCTACCAGATTCTGCCATATCAAATTCTGCCCTTCCCCATCGTTGTGGAGCTGTGTGGACTTTGAATCAATATTGCCAGTTACAAACTAGTAACTGAAACACATTGATCATTATGGGAAGTGACTCTTATCTATGGCTCACTCTATTTAGAAACACACTTGCTCCAGTGAGTCAGTTCTATTTCATGGTGACAACTTCCAGCACGAGTATAATCACTTCCCTCCTTCCAAATATATACAGACATTTTCATGTTTTATGGAGTGAGTTCAGTGAGGGAAAATTCTTTAATTCACCAAGGAGGGATTAAAAACATCCAGTGAGAAATATCCCAACTGAGCCATGAGAACATTGTAACACCTAGCCCTTCACACATCCAAGGCCCTTCCCAGGCCCAATTTACTTCTCAAGTGTCATCTTCTCACTAGGTAGCATTAAGTATGAACACATTTTAATATATGAGGCTCTGAGAGATAGCCTTCCTCTTTAACTTCTCCATAGGTTTCAGTGCACTATTTATGCAAAAGCTAGCTGTGAGTCACATTTTCTCTTGTTATTTAAAGATTAGCTTTTTCCTTATCTCTATTCTCACTGCAGTTTAGCTATTCACTTATAGCTCTCATCTCAAATACTATAGCTATTTTTTTTTTTATATCTCCTCCACTAGCCTTTGTGCTTAGCTCCAGAATGACTAAACACAGCAAATACCCCTATACTCAAAACCATACCATGCACAGAAAACCAGCCATAACATGGGTAAGAGAAACCCATGTTATGGGTTTTTTCCTACATAATCATGACCCTATATCTCTCTGGTATTTTTGATTCATCTTTTCTAATTTACAGTACTGATAAATTTTGATATCCCATTTGCCTTTCTCTCTTTTTTTTTTTTTTTTCTTACTGGGTTAGGTCCTCAGTAAACCTTCAGTTCTTTATGCTTCCTTTATTACAAATATCCTCTGCCGTAATTCTGAAACCCTTATCATTATCCTCTATTAATGATGCTTTGTTTCACTAGTAAATATTTGACACTTTAACTACAAGACAGGATTAAAATTTGACAATCAGTAAGAGTAGCTAGCATTTAGTAAGTGCTTATTAAATATTGAATACAAAAATTGGTGAAAGATTTGTTTAGGGTGACATGATTAATTTGTGGTTAGCCAAAATTATAAGAAAAATTTTTTTTAATGTTCAAAATTGTAAGTCAGTACTTCTGGACTTAACTACTTTCTACAGGGTAACAAAAGTTATATTAAATAAATAAATAAATGTAATCATTCCATAAAAATCAAAGAAGATGCATTCAAAAACATCAGCTTCTTCAATAGACCATCTAGCTCTAGACTACTCAAATTGTTATAGAACATAGAGACATAGAACAATTTTTATTGTACTTTCCTTTCTTTTTGCATCAAATTGCATTTCAACATGAAAGAAAACACTTAGGACAAAAAATTCATTGGCCAAACTCTTTCCAGCTTCTTTTCTTTCCACAAAATGGTTAATTTGACATCCAAATTGCATTAGATTTCCCAAGGTCATTAAAGCAGTTCATATGTGCTACCTTATGAGTGTCAACTATCCTATGACATCATACATCAAATGCTGACCTTACTTATAACTGCAATCTTATAGCATTTTTTTTACTGAGATAGGAAATTCATTTATTATGTCTAAATCCTGCAAACAGGGTACAGCTACAAATTCTAAGAGATCTCATAAATGGCAGATTTGGATTTTTTTTTTTTTTTAATGTTCCATTACCCCTTAAGTGAAGCTGAGCTGCCAAAACTTGCCCTTAGTTTTCCTCTTTTGTCCTGGTTTGTTCTTAATGCTTTGGAATTGATTTGTAGAGCATTATGTGTTCTTGAAATAGATTCTCTAAACTATGTACTAGTATACTACAGAGTTTAAATATACACTTTCTGTATTCAACAGCCAGGTTGACTGTATGAAAGTTAAATGTGTGTCTTAATCTTCTCCCCTCCACTCTCCTAAAATTTCCTTTCCTATCTACTGTTCCCTACCTATCCCTGGTAATACACAAATATATAGCTGGCTAATGCTTTCATCTATTGTCTTTACTTAAGAAAGATACATATACAGTTTCTGATCTTCTTCTTGCCTCTAGTATTTATGTATGTGATTTACCCATCCAAAACAGTCTTAGGTACCTATATGCATACATACAAAACTAACAACTTCTCCCCGCAGCTAATCTCTTTTACTTAAGTTGAGTTATTTTGGAAAGCTTATCCTGTCATCCCTTCCAGAAATTTTATCAATTACAAATGTCAATTTAGGCACTGAAGTTTGTAGAAATATTACTTTATTTATTTAGCTTGAATAAATTAAAGTTACAGAAGTTCCCATTTTCCTGAACTGGTGGAAATTTAACCTCAGTTATCAAGTGGGCTTCCCTATCTGTACTCTTCTAGAATCACATTTGAATGAAGTAGGCTTTACACAGAGCGTGGGTGGGGGGAATAGTCCCCTAATCGCTATTCTATTGTGCCTATACTGATATCCTCACCAGGGAATAATTCCTCTCTGAAGTTTTACCATTTTCTTAGGTATTGTCAGAGTGCTCTGTAGAGTTCCCAGTACGTCAGTATGTCAGGATCCACAAACTTGTGTATCTTCTCTGGTGACAGAACAACTAAAACTGCTTTGTTCTTCTTATTGCCTGTCAACAGTAAAATGATCTTAGTTTTCAGAAAAACAGCAGCCAGCATGTATATATGTTTTTCAGGAAAAATGTAGTTTTTTGGTTGTGTTTTTTTTGGGGGGGTCTGTTTTGTTTCTCTTGCCATTGTTGACTTGAAGTTTTCCTGAGGCAGAGGATATGCCTGAGGGTTTAAAATGTATTGTGCCAAAAAGTGAGTAGTAATACAGTGAGTAAAAATGATTTGGGGTTCCAGTTGGTTTAAAGTTACAGTATGTGGATGAAAAATATTACCTGCCACATCAGTAAACAAAAGATGTTGAAGCCATCAAGCTGTCAGCCACTACAGCCACCCACAACTGTGTACCCTGAGGGGATTCAGATTGGAGAAAAACAAGATAATGGCCCTAGATAGTTAAGGTGCATATCAAAGGAATGGTTTTGATAAGTCCAGACTCTTGTGTGTTCCCATACATAGAAAAGTGTTAAATTCACTAACTTGAGATGTCTGGTTTTTCTTTAATTAACAGTCATCTTTTGATGTTCCCACTACCTGATTGTTGTTGCAAAAACTCCTATGCATCCTGGCTCCTCCCTTAACTCTTTGGAGCAGTCCCTCAGAGCTGTCTGAGAGGCTGTCTCTCAGGCTTAAGTCCTCAGCAAGTCTGCTGAACAAAACATAATTCTCAACTTTTAGGTTGTGCATTTTTTTTCATTTGACAAGTGGAACAACTGTTGTTAGAGTAATCTATCTCTCTGCTGATAACAATTATAAATGTAGAAACAACCACCAAAAAAAATCCCATAAAAATAAAAACAAGCAAACAAACACTAATTTTGAAGGCACCAGAGAGGGATCAAAAGAATCAGAACCTGGAGGAAATACGACCTTCAGAGAAGGTAAACATGATGGAGTGAGATCCACATTCATCCACCTTCTTTTCTGAAGGCACTCTTCTAGTTACAGCTTGTTTGAGAGATGACGCTCAAGCAGAAGCAGCAGTCACTTAAAGCTGAGGAGTCACAGATTACAGTTTGAGCCTGGAAGAACAACTGAAAAGTATGGAGCTACAAGGGTGGGAGGCCCAGGAGGTGAACAGAAACATACCATACATCCTTGGTTGACACGTGACCAGCAATTCTGCAAGAATGACTCCAAGCAGCCAGGGAAATACTACAGATAGAAGACTAAAAAATCTTTGCAGGGATTTCATCATCCCTGCCACTAGGGATACAGTGTTTGAGGTTATAGTCCTGCCAAGTTAGAAGGACTTGATAAGCACCTCAAACTTGTGATTAAACCTTAAGGAAGTCCACATGTTAGAAATTAGAATTGCATCTCATAACTAAGGACAACTCTTATAGTAAATACTAAAAACCATCATTCATAATACCAAGACGATCTTGCATCAGTTTATCTGCTTCCTAGAATAAAATTCAACACATCTCAGAATATTAAAGACTTCATACTTTCCCTACAATGCATGATTGACAATTTCCAGTTTGTGACAAAAATTAATAGACATAAGAAATATAAGAAAATGTGTTCAACATCAAGGAATATATAGACAATATAAACAGATCCAAACTGACATAGGTACTATAATTAGCAGATATTACATTTAAAATCACTATGATAAATATGGTGGAGAATCCACAAGATTGAAATGAAACAGCAGATAGGATATTTCAGGAGATGTATGGATACTTTTATGGAAGTATATAATAGAAATCTTAGAGGTAAGAAATACAACCAAACACACACACACACACACACACACACACACACACACACACACACACACTAATAGCCAAACCACATCTCAGTGAACTGGATTAACAACAGAGTGGACACAACAGAAAACAGGTTCAATAGGAATAAAGACAAGTCAACAGAAATGGTCCAAACTGAAGCACAGACAGAAAAAAAAGTTTTGGAAAAAATGACATGTCTTAAAGACCTGTAGGACAGTATCAAGTAGTCTAACATGTGTGTATTGATGTCCCAGAAAAAGAAGAAAACAATAGCAGGGCCAAAAATTGTTTGAAAAATATGGGCCAACATTTTTCTAAATTTGATTAAAACAAACTAAAAATCCAATTACATATGCAGAAATTGCAGCAAATGACAGCAGAATAAGTGCAAAGAAACATACCTAGAATATCCTATTTAAAATGATGACATTATGGATTTCTCTAGATACACAAAAAGATACATGCACCCCAGTGTTCACTGCAGCACTATTTACAATAGCCAAGACATGGAAGCAACCTAAAAGCCCATCGACAGAGGAATGGATAAAGAAGATGTGGTACATATATACAATGGAATATTACTCAGCCATAAAAAAGAATGAAATAATGCCATTTGCAGCAACATGGGTGGACCTAGAGATTGTCATACTGAATGAAGTAAGTCAGAGAAAGACAACTATCATAATGATATCACTTATATGTGGAATCTAAAAAAATGGTACAAATGAACTAATTTAGAAAACAGAAATAGAGTCACAGACGTAAAAACAAACTAATGGTTACCAGGGGGAAATGGGGTTGGGGGGAGGGATAAATTGGGAGATAGGGATTGACATATATACACTACTATATATAAAATAGATAACTAATAAGGACCTACTGTACAGCACAGGGAACTCTACTCAATGCTCTGTGGTGACCTAAATGGGAAGGAAATCTAAAAGAGCGGATATATGTATCTGTATAACTGATTCACTTTGCTGTACAGCAGAAACTAACAGAACATTATAAATCAACTATACTCCAATAAAAATTAAAAAAAATAAAATGATGAAAAACAAAGATATAGAGAAAATATTAAAAGTACCTAGAGGAAAAAGAGATTATATGTGGAAAATCAACATTAACATCAATGGCTGACTTTTTTTTATCATAAAAATAGAATGCAGAAGACAATGAAGTAACATTTTTAATGTGCTGGAAAATAACAACGAACAGTCAATCTAGATTTCTATATAAAGTGAAATTCGCATAATTGAAGATAAAGTCTATCTCAAAAATAAGTCAATTCTGATAAAATAGTGCAAGAAAGAATGGAAAAAATTCTTTATGCTGAATGGGAAATCAGACAGATCTTCAGCATGAAATAAGTACTACCAGAAATGGTACATATATGAATAATATTTTCAAAAATAGTATTTTTCTTTCTTAAATTATTTAATAGTCAGTTTTATTTTTCAAGAGTGAAAATATAATAATGAACTGCAGAGTTCCTGGCATTTCTAGAAGCAAAATATTTGACCAAAAAACCCATAAAGTATAGCTGGGGTTAAAAAAAGAAATAAATTATATACCATTATGTGATACACATTATTTGAAGTTGTATAAGATTAAGTCAAGGAAAACACGGTAAGTTAAGAATGCATAGTGCATTATCTAGATCAACTATTAAATAAAAACATAAAGAGATATAGATTAAAACCAGTAGTTGAGAAAGAATGACATACTAAAATAGATTTTCCCAAAGGAAGAAAAATAGAAAAAAGGAACAGAATAAAAGAAATATAGAGAACAAGTAACAAAATGTCCAACAAACTCAATCATATCGTTATAATTTAAATGGACAACACCCTCTAAAAAGTCAAAAGAGTTTTTCAAATAGGACAAGAAAGCTTGACTTAAATATATGATGCTACTACAGATGCACTTTAATTTTTTACTTTTTATTTTTTAAAAAATTTATTTATTTATTAATTTTTGGCTGCGTTGGGTCTTCGTTGCTCCGTGCAGGCTTTCTCTAGTTGCCGCGAAAGGGGGTTACTCTTCATTGCAGTGCGTGGACTTCTCATTGCGATGCCTTCTCTTGTTGTGGGGCATGGGCTCTAGGCATGAGGGCGTCAGTAGTTGTGGCACATGGGCTCAGTAGTTGTGGCTCGCGGCCTCTGGAGTGCAGGCTCAATAGTTGTGGCACACAGGCTTAGTTGCCCTGTGGCATGTGGGATCTTACTGGATCAGGGATCAAGCCCACATACCCTGCATTGGCAGGCAGATTCTTAACCACTGCGCCACCAGGGAAGTCCTACAGATGGACTTTAAATATAAAGATGTAGACATGTCAGAAGTCAAAGAACAGAAAATTACATTCTATACAAACATTATCCATAAGAAAAATAGTATGTCTATATTAATACCAGTCAATATAGGCATAAAGGATTATTACTAAAAATAAAATTTGTATTTTATAATCCTTAAAGGGTCAGTATTTCAGAAAGATATTTCAGGCCTAAATTTGTATGCAACTAATTACAGAGCTTCAGGATGTTTGAAACAAAAACTGTCAGAACTAGAAGGAGAAATAGAAAAATACACAATTTTATGTGGATATACCTTTCTCTAGCAATCAGTGGAACAAACAGACAATACCCTCTGAAAACTAGGAATAGAAGGTAACTTTCTGAATTTGATAAAGGATATCTTTGAAAAAACATCAGCTAACCTAATAATTAATAATAAAATGTTGAATAATTCCCCCCCACATATTATGTAATGAAGAACTTTCACTCCTATTTCCCCATGAAAATGAAAGCATATGTCCATACTTTTACATAAAGTATCACAGAAGTCTGATTGGTAATAGTCAAATTCTGGAAATAACCCAAATGCTTTTCAACAGGAGACTGGATAAATAAACTATGGTATAGCCATACAGTTGAATACTACTCGGCAACAGAAAGGGATGAACAACCGATACATACTACAAAATGGATGAATATAAAAATAATTATGCTGAGTGAAAGAAGTTAGTTTTAAAAAGTACATACTGTGTGATCCCATTTATATAATTGTCAGAGAAAAGTGCACTAGTGCATAAGGACAGAAAAATTGGCTGTTGTCCGGGAATGGGGCCATGAGATAGAGACATGCAGGAGGAAACTTTTGGAAGTGACTGATATGTTCATTATCTTGATTGTGGAGACAATTTCATGGATGTGTGCTCAAAATTTAATTCTTGATAACCTATAAATATATGAAGTGTATGGTGTGTCAATTATACCTCAATAAAGTGATAAAATGCATAAGAATAGATTTATGAAGAATGTACAAGATCTATAGTTTTAAAGTACAGAATATTGTTAATATAATAAAAAGACCTGATTAAATGGATAGATGATGATGGAATGGAAAACAATAGTTTCATGATAGACATCTCTTCCAAATGATCTGTAGGTATGTGAAATCTCAATAAAATACAGATTTTCTTTTTAAAACAGCACATTGTTTTTAAAATTTATATGGCAATGCACAAAAACTAGAATATCACAAGCTATCTTTTAAAAATGAAAATTGGAAAACTTATACTGATTTAACAAGTTACTGTAAAGCTATTATAATCAATAAATGTTGTGCTGCAATGAGGATTGACATATATGTCAATAGAACATAGCAGAGTCCAGAAGTAGATTGTCATATATATAAAGGCGGTTCAATGGAGAAGGAAAAAAGTTTCAACCAGAGATATTGGATAATTAAGTGGAAAGTATGAACCACTACCTCTATATCATACCACAAACAAAAATTAATTTGAAATTTATCATATACCTAAATATCAAAGCTAAAATTCCAAAGGTCCTATTTAAAAAACAGAAAAATATCTCAGACCTGTGTTAAGGAAAGATTTCTTTGACAAGACATAAAACTGAATAAATTCAGATTACTGTTAAGAATATGAAATGATATTACAACTCTGGAAAATAGTTAGGACATTTCTTGTTAAACTAAACATGGCAATCCCCATACAGCCCAGTAATTCCATTATTTGGCATTTATCCCAGAGAAATGAAAAACTATATTCATACACAAACCTGTACACAAATGTTCATAGCAACTTTATTGATAATTACCAAAAAGTGGAAACATGCCAAGTGTCCTTAAACGGCTAGACAAACTGTGATACATCTATTCCATGGAATGCTATTCATCAAAGGAACGAATTATTGATATGTGTAACAACTTAGATGGGTCTCAAGGAAATTATGCTGAGTGAAAAAAATCATATAACAAAATTATAGATGTGGAAGACAGATAAGTAGTCCAGGGTTTAGGGATGGGTAGTGGAGGGTGGTGGCTACAAAGTAAAAGCATGAGAAAGCCTTTGTGTCTTCATTGTGGTGGTGGTTTCATGAATCTACAGACGTGATAAAAGACCTGCTCAGGTGCACGCACGTGCACACACACGCCCATAAATGCATGAAGAAACAGTGAAATCTGAAAAAGCTCTGTCGAACGTACCAATATCAATTTCTTGGTTTTAATATTTTACTATAATTACACAAGATATTTTCATTGGAGGAAACTAGGTGAAGAATACAAGAGACCCCTCTACAAATTTTTCCAACTTTTTGTGAATCTGTAATATTTCAAAAAAAAATTTAAAGTCTTTATAAAAAAGCATATAAACATGAAAAAGATAAATGGAATTCATCAAAATTAAACTGTATGTTCATCAAAAGACAGCACTGTTATATGAGATGGTCAATATGGACATTAAAGATTTTCAGAAATATTTTCAGGGAATTGCAAAATATAAACTCAGTGAGGTACCATTTCACATCCTTTAAAATGGTTACAATTAAAAAGCCACACAATATCAAAAGTTGCCAAGTATGCAGAACCAAAAATTTCATACATTGTCATTAGAGTTGTAAAGTGATACAACTATTTTCCAAAAATCTTTGGCAGTTTCATATAACAATAAAAATTTATTTAACCTTATACATGTAACATGGAATAGACTCAGATATCTGACCTAAGAGAAATAAAATTGTACATGTAACTAAAAAGATCATTATGAGAATATTGATAGTGACTTTATAATAGTCAAATATTGGAAATAACCCAAATATTCATCAGCAAGAGAAAGAATAAACAATTTATGATATATTTTGTAATAAAGTATTACTCAGCAATAAAAAGGAACAAACTACAAAAAACAAGCTGGGTAAATTCCAGAATCATTATATTATACGAAAAAAGTCAGATAAAGATAGAAAAGAAAATGAGCACATTCTGTATGACTCCATTTATATAACTATCTAGTATGGCTCTTGCATAAAGAGATTGCGAAGGGTAAATGGCATTTCTAGAGTGATGGTAATATATTTTTATTGAAGTTATGGCTACATGGATGTATAAATTTTTCAAAACTCATCAAGCTCTATACTTACAAAAATGTATTTTATTAGATGTACATGACATCTCAATTAAAAAAAAACTGACCTTGAACAAGCTGATTTAGTTGTAAAGTGTGGGCATTTGATCAATGGTTCTCAACTCTCCCTGCACATTATAATCACCTGGCTATTTTTTAAAGACAACTGATGCATACCATGATCCCACCCAAAAATATCTTATGAACATTTTCTGTGACAAGTCCCTGACACTGGTATTTCTTAAAATTTCCATACTGACTCTTACAAGCTACCAGGATTGAGAATCTTGAATGAGATAATCTCTAAAGTATCTTCCAGCAATCAATTTCAAGAGCTCTTACAATGACTACCTAAAAATAAATTCCATAATTATGATAAAAATATTACTTTCCAATAATTTGAGCATTATTATCATTTTTCCAATAATTTACAGAAAATAGTTCCATAATTTTTCTATATATCTTTATCTTTTAATGTAGTCTAACTTTTGCAAACAGAACTTAAATGTATGAAAACATGCTTATCCTCACTATATACAAAAAGCAAACTGAACTGAAATATCAAATCTCATACATTGAATTAGGAAGAGATCTTAAAAGTTTGAATACATGAACTGTTAGAAAGACAAGATTAAAACAGACTCATACATTGCTTGGCTAATGTCCAAAATGGAATACTGCTATGTAAGTTAACCTGTCAGTATATTATTAAGTTATATATATGCATTTGCCAATTTTAGAAATCTAAACAGATACAAAACAATATATGCCAAAGGTTATTCATAATGGCATTATTTTTAATATTAGCAATTTGGAAATTATCCATGTCTATCAATATGGGATGACTGAATACACTAAGACATATCCACACAATGAAACTGTATGTATTCCTAAAACAATGAGTAAAGTTTCTATGCACTACTGTGGAATGACTTCCAGGATATATTGTTTCATGAAAAGACCTAGAGGCAAAGTATTATGCATAGTATGTCACTTTTTAAAATCTGTGTGTCAATGTACATGCATTTCAGTGGACAGAGATTACACAGGTGTAATTCATATTGGACATTTATAAACATATATATTTTAATATTTTAATATAAATAGACCTTATATTTATTTACTATGATTTTATATTCTTAGTATAAATGCTCATGTGTATATGTGTACATATGTATATATCCATATCCACAGCCAGAGCCAGAGCCACACCAACATCTATATCTGTACCTATATCTATGTATATCTATACTGAAATTGACAAGATGAAATGACACTTTAATAGTAACACCTAACATAAAGGTCTTGGTTTCACTAAAGGAAACTAGAAAACTCTTTGGTGAAATTACTTATTCCATATAACTAGCTGGTATATACTGTTAGGGCCAAAAGAAAAAAAGAATACAAATACCAAGAAAACTTGGGCAAGTATCCATGAGCTAGCTTGAACAGATTCTACTAGCTAAATTTGAGACCACCTGAATTAAAAATAAAAAGGATTGTAAATAATTGTAATATTTTGAATAAGTAACAAAGTCATGAATCCATGGTTATATCCTCTAAAAAGATAGGGAGAAAATCACTTAAATGCTATCATTAGAGAGGTGGCTATTAAAATAATCCATTGTGCTGAAAATTTGTAATGAAAGAGGATAAATTAACCATTCATTTGTCTTTCTAAGAGCAACCGTAGCAATCCCTAGCTGGTGAAAGAAATCACTGTGCGTGTGTCTGTGTGTGATGTTTTTAGCAAGAGTGAATAGAATTTCTTTTGAGAAATATTTTGGAATAATTATCATTCCATGCTTGATTTTATAACAATTTTGTTCAGTTCATTGTTGGGATATAGGATGATGACTTCTTTTGACATCTCATCCCTGACCTTAAAATGGACAAAATATTGTCCTGTTAAAAGTATTGCAAACAAACCTCTGGAAAGCTTTTTCATCAGCAGATCCATTTTCCCAGAAATGGTAATATGGTATTGATCTTCACTGTATTATAGTACTCAACTTCGTTTTCCACATTCACGAGTATTACTGACTTTGCTGATGCCACATTTAAAAATATATTTGTGCACTAAGTGGTGAAATGGTAATACAACTCCAGGAAGATAATATATTATTGAATATTCTGGATTCAACATGAATGCTATTGCTATTATTCTCAACCATTTTCTGTAGTTTTTATTGTGAAAACTTTTTTTTATACTGTATTCTCTACTGTAGCACCACTGTCTCCTGAAGAAATTTGGGTTTCAACTTTCCACATTCAATGTGAAAATCATTATGTTGAATGTAGATATAGAAATATTTTTTAAAAAAAAATTAAAATAAAAAATTCCTGAAAATACAAAATAAACAATCATAGCATATTTCTGCCTTGAACTCCTAGTCTTTTTAATAAAAATAAAGATCTGATCTATTTTTAGGTTTTTAAATTTCATGATGACTATGTACTTTCTTTTCATTATCATTAATTTTATTAACTGTTTTACTGAGCTATGTGACCTAAAATTAACTTCACACATTTAAAGAGTATAACTTGATATATTTCTTATACAAGAACATACCTATGAAACATCACCACAAACAATATACTAATCACCACCCACAGCAGTTTCTTTGTGCCCTACTGTACTCCCTCCTTCCTCATTCTCCTTACACCAGACCTATCCTTAGGCAACTACTGATCTGCTTTCTTTCACAGTAGATTAGTTTGCAATCTCTCTCATTTTATGTAAATAGAATCATACAGTATGTTCACTTTTTGTGTCTAGTTTCTTTCATTCAGCATAATTACTTTGAGATTTATCCATATTGTAGTGTGTAGCAAAAGTTGAATACTTTTTGTTAAATAGTATTCCATTGTGTGTGTGTATCTATTTATGCATAGATACGTGTGGGTTGTTTCCAGTTTGGGGTTACAGTGCAGGAAAGGCAAATGCAGGCAAGAGCCCAGTGTTCTCCCTGAGATAAGGAGATAGAGCTCAAGGTCCAGTGAGGCAAAATGACTATAGAGTTTTTATGGCAGACATTGGAGAGTAGAGAACTCTGGAAATCTGCAGATGGTGCCCCTCCAGTCTTTACTATGCTGGTTGTCACATATATGTGAGAAAACAATGCAAGGCAGGAAAAGCACTACACAGAGATTAGAGGGAGAGATTCCCAGAAATCCCAAAGGCCATGGAAAATTTCTGTTGCCATCAGTAGAATGCAGTATTTTATAATTGAAAGGACTTCAGGTAGATTGCTTGAGGAGTTGCTTTGTTAATCGGGGAAATTAGACTAAACTGAAGCCTTCACTCATTTCACCTAACAAAACTTAAAAGCAAGGCCTTATTGCTGTTTTCAAACAGCTTGACTGCATCCCAGAGAAAGCTCAAGACTATTTATAGGAGTACAAGACTAGTCAGGATTCAACAAGGCAAAACTGACATCACTTTGCATCCAGTCAAAACTTACTGGTCATGAAAAGATATTAGTAATTATGATTCATACTTAGAAAAAGATAAATCTATCAAAATTGACCCAGCAATGGCAAAGATGATAGAATTAATAGAAAAAGACATTAAAATGATTATGTTTGTCAAAGTTTTAAGTAACTAGAGAAAAGACTGAACATGTTAAGTAGCGACATGGAGAATATTAAAACATTCCAAATCATAATAAAAAAAAAAGAAATCAAAGACCAAAGGAACATGCCAATTAATAAATATAAAATTAACTAATTTTATTATTGAGAAAAGTAAATATTCTAAATGTATGCAGTTAGCCAGTGTCATGAGTTGAATTTTGTCCCACCCAAAGATGATGTCCTAACCCCCAGTATTGGTGAATGTGATCTTATTTGGAAACAGGGTCTTTGCAGATGATCAAGATGATGTAATCAGGATAGGCCTAATCCAACATGACTGAATTCTTATAAAAAGGAGAGATTTGGACACAGAGATAGATAGGTACACAGGGAGACCACTATGTGAAGATGGAGGAAGAAATCTGGTTGATGCATCTACAAGACAAAGAATGGCAAAGACTGTCAGCAAATCACCGGAAGCTAGGAGAGAGGCATGGAACAGATTCTCCTTCACTGCCCTGAGAAGG
Organism: Tursiops truncatus; assembly: GCF_011762595.2. NCBI lineage: Eukaryota > Metazoa > Chordata > Mammalia > Artiodactyla > Delphinidae > Tursiops > Tursiops truncatus. Next base: position 44,993,455 of record NC_047046.1, read on the forward strand.
AACCAAACCTGCCAACACCTAGATCTCAGAATTCCAGGCTCCAGAACTGTGGGACAATCAATTTCTTTTGTTCTAAGCCACCACTTTTGCGGTACTTAGTTTAAAATAGCCCTAGGAAACTAATATAGCCAACAAGTGCCTACATAGTTAGATTTTGCAGCTCTATGGATATAGGATTAAAGTTATAGTTGTTTTACATAGTCATTCTTTTAGGAAACAGTCAACAGATACTAAATTTAAGTTAGTGGTTATATTGAGTTTATTTTGGTTTCTGTTTTCATAATTCATTATAAGGCTTATCCTGACCTTGTGTTCTTTCTAATTCTTTATCAGTTTCTCCTATGGCTGCTCTTGACAATGTAACTAGCACTTGTGATTTGTCACATCCTTCATCATTCCTCAGTAAAGTTAGATTAAGTTCATTTCTATACAATTATTCCCCCTGAAACACAGAGGGATCCATGCAAAAAATATTTTTACACCACAGGTAAAAATAAAGAGGAACGTTGATTCCTCTCACAAAGATATAGAAAAAAACCCAAAAACTGAATTTAAGCCTATTACAGAAAAATATTTAGCTGATTCAGGTACAGAACTTAAGACAGTAACAGGGTTGGGTACCACAGGAATCAGAGGAATCACACACTTATTTATTTCTCTAAGATCTTATACAGAGCTATAAAGAGGCCAGCTTTCCTTGTCAATTCTTTTTTTCCTTTGTCACAGGCCAACATCTCTTCTTTATTATGCTCTGTTTGCTGTCTAATTATGGGTTCTATTTCTTATATTTGATCAAGAGAGAAGATATTTTAAATATAGCCATAGCTTTATTTTTTGGTGTAAGTTTTAACAGTGGGATTAATATCTTTAATTAAACTAGTACACTTTATAGGGCCCATAATCATGGACCCATTTCTTATAACTCAGGCACTTTTAAAATACTAGATGACATTGTCATTTTAAGAAGGAATATATTTATCAATTCACGTACCTTGCCTTATAGGAGCCACAAAAGCACTCTGTCTATGTACACTAGGATATGGTAGCCCTTAGTGTACACAGAAGGTCCTTTCACAACAGGTAGATAGGCACATCAAGATACAAAAGAAAGGCATGATCCTTTTAAAGAGGACCTATTTGCATGGGAACCTCAGAGGAGAAAGAATAGGTAGAAAGTTGTCAAACATTACTGGTATTATGTATGGAAGTGCTGATGTGACTATAGATCCTGCAGATATTAAAAAGATGAGAGAATATTATAAAACACTTTGTCATAGATTAAACAAGTTAGATAAAATGAGAAAATTATTTGGAAACTACAAACTACAAAAATTCACTTAAGACAAAATTGATAACCAGAATACCCCTTATGCTTATAATTAAAGATCTTTTCGCAAAAAAACTCTAGATGTTACTGACTTCACTGGTGAATTCAACTAAATATTTATGAAAAAATTATTTAAAATAATGCAATTTCTATGGCTTCCCTGGTGGCGCAGAGGTTGAGAGTCTGCCTGCCGATGCAGGGGACACGGGTTCATGCCCCGGTCCGGGAAGATCCCACATCTGGGCCTGTGAGCCATGGCCGCTGGGCCTGTGCATCCAGAGCCTGTGCTCCGCAACAGGAGAGGCCACAACAGTGAGAGGCCCGCATACCGAAAAAAAAAATACAATTTCTAGAAATATTCTTCCAATTGAAACTGCTGAAGTACTCCTGTCTTATTCTGTTCATTACTCTGATTCTAAAACAAAGTCATTACAAAGAAAAAAAATATATATATATACACATACACAAATATCCCTTATGACCATATATGCAAAAAATCCTTAACAACATTTTAGCAACTAGACTACAAGAGAGGGTAATATTTAATGATAAAGTGGGGTTAACCCAGGAAGGCAAGGTTGGTTTAACATTAGAAAATCAGTGTAATCCCATGTTAACAGATGAAATAGAAAACCACAGGATTAACTCAATAATGCATTTGACAAAATCCAACTTATATTTTTGATCAATATTCTTATAAAAACCAAATAAAAATTAGAAACAGAATTAAACTTGCTAAACATTTAAAGGTTATTTACAAAAAAAACTACAGTTGGTAAAAGTCTGAAAGCAGTTCCCCAAAGATCAGGAACAAGCACAGAATGTCCAATTCAACATTGAAATGGAATAAAAAAATTAATGGATTTAATTAATTAAATTAATCCATGCAAATTAAAAATAAACTGTCAAATTGCTTTTCAAAGCGGTTTTACCATTTTACAGTTCAATCATCTGTGTATGAGAGTTCCAGTCCTTCAACAATTTCACCAAAGTTTTGCCATTCTTATAAATGTGTAGTAGTATCTCATTGTGATCTTAACTTGTATTTCTCTAGTAACCTATGCAATAAACATTTGTTCATGCACTATTAGCTATCTGTATATCTTTTTTGAAGTGTCTTTCCAAAATTTTTATCCATTTAAAAATGCTACTGTTTCATTTTTCAGTTTTGAGCTTTCTTCTATATATTCTAGATGCAAACCTAAATGTTTGGCAAAGATGCTCTGTTTCATGACTTACCACCTTATCTTTATCATTTCCTTTTTTTACTTGGAATTTATTTGCTCTTTATTTTCTAGTTTCTCAGGTTGTAAGCTGAGGTCATTGGTTTAAATTTTCTCTTTCAGTGTAGGATTTTAGTGCTATAAATTTTTCCCTACATATTGCTTAATGTTAAATTTATTATATATTTATATTCTGTGATTTGTTATTTTACTGGTTGATTTAGGGTTTATAGTAAGTCTTAAACTAATCACAGTCTATCTTCAAGTGACATTTTAATATCTCATGTTTAGTGTAAGTTTAAAGTAGTATATTTCCACCTCCCAAACTTTGTGCTACTATGTTACTCATTTAATCTTTTCTGTTATAAATCTTACACTACATGTTTATAATTTTATGTAAATAGTCAATTATCTCTTAAAGAAATTTAAATAACAAAAATGTTATATGTTTACACATATAATTATTTTACCTGTGCTCTTTGTTCCTTTGTGCAGATTCTTATTTCCTTGTGGTATAATTTTCCTGTTAAATGAAGTACTTCAACACCTCTTGTTGTTTAGGTCTGCTGGTTAGGGATTCTCTTGGATTTTATATATCTGAAAAGTCTTTATTTTGACTTTGTTTTGAATTACATTTTCACTTAATATACAGTTCTAGACTCATAATATTTTTCTTTTTTTTTTCTTGTTTAACATCTTTATTGGAGTATAATTGCTTTACAATGGTGTTAGTTTCCATAATATTTTTCTTTTAATACTTTGAAGATGCTGCTTCTTATTTGCATTGTTTCCAATGAGAAACCTCCTTTCATCCTTACCTTTGATAATCTGTATATAAAATATCTTATATATCTGATGACTTTGAACTATTCTCTTTATCACAATTTTGAGAACTTTGATTATGATGTGCCTTGGTGTGATTTTACTAACATTTGGTGTGCTTGATGTTTGTTGAACACCCTGGAAATTTGTGGTTATATTTTTCATTAAATTTGGGCAGTAGTTGGCCATTATTTTTCAAATATTTTTGCCCCCCTGACTTCAGGGTTTCCAGTTACAAGTGTATTGGACCCTTGAATTTTCCCCACAGCTTATTATCTATTTTTGTTTGCTTGTTTGTTTTTGACCCTATCTTCTCTGTATTCCATTTTGGATTTTTTGTATTGCTATATATTCAAGATTGCCAATCTTTTATTCTACAACAACTGATCTATCCTTAATCCTCTCCAGTTATTTTTATCTCAGCAATTTTAGTTTCAGTATCTAAAAAGCTTACTTCCATCTTTTAAATAATGTACATATTGTTATTTAACATTTTGAATATATAAAATCATTTTTAGTAACTACTTTTAGTGTCATCTCAATTCTAACATCTGAGTTAGTTCTGGGTTGATACCTATTGGTTGCTTCTCATCATAGATAGTATTATCCTGCTCTTTGACTACCTGGTTTTTGTTTGTTTGTTTGCTTTTGTTTCATTTTGTTTTTTTTTTGATTCCAGATATTATGACTATCTTCTTAGCTGCTAGATTTTTTTTACTACCATAAATTTTCTTGAGCTTGATTCTGGAACACAGTTAAATCAGTTGGAGACAGTTTCATCCTTTTAGATTTTCTTTTAATATCTGTTAGATGGTACCAGAACATTGCTAAATCTAGGTAAAATTGTTCCTCAAAACTAAGGTAAGACACTTGTTATGCTATTCAATGCCCTATAGATCATGAGGCTTTTCATTCAGTGGGAACAAGTATTTTGCTTGGATTTGTGTGACATCCAGGCACTATTTATCACTTTTCAGGTAGTTCTTAAGCCTGTATCACATGCATGTGCTGATCAGTAATTATCTGAACATTTGAGGACACTCTCCTACAGATATATCGTGTTCTCTCTCTCTTCTCCAGTACTCTGTCCAGAAAACCTTAAACACCTTGGCCTCCCCAGACTCTCAGTTCTGTCTCCACAGTCAGGAGTTTGCAAGACTTTGCCTGTGTTGCCATCTCTGCACTAACACCTGAAATCAATCCTAAGGTAGAAAGTTGGGTGTTCACAGGGCTGAACTTACTTGTTTCCCATTTTATTAAGGGATACTCTACTTCACTGTCTAACATCTAGCTCATTGAAACCATTGTTTCAAATACACTGTCCATTTTTGCTTGTTTCAGTTTTTATAAATTATAAACCAGAATATGTCCTCCCACATCTAAAATCTCTGTTATATTTTGTTTGGACAAAGAAATATTCTAGATAATTATAATATTGAGAATAACCTGCATGATGAGGTATTGAACACTCTGCTCTGCCAGCAATAATAGTCTTAGGTTGAAATTGATGATCAAATGCATTAGACACAATAGGCTTTATCCCAGGTAAGTTTATCTACTTTAAAAAGGATTTAGAATAGGTGACATCAGGAATAGAAACAGCATAACAAAGTTTTGGTGACTCCCAGGCACAGCTTCCAATGTCCTCCACTTTGTACATAGGATGGGTGAGGTCACAAGTTACAAGGCTTATAGGGTGCAGACCACTTCCAGCTCAGGAAAAAGATATTCTGGGGTCCCTTGACCTTTTATATTTTCTCATAGCTATGTGACTAGTACCCATATTTTAGCGTAGCGTAATATCATTAACTTTAATTATCATTAATATCATTGTCAGTAACTAATCAATTACTGCTTTTTCAATAAGTAATCAGAAATGAACTACATGTTCTTTTCTGGTACAGAGCATTTATCATAAACCTAATATACTCTTATAAATCCACTGAATTAGTGTTTCAGTGATTCAATCAAGGACTCTCCTGAAGCTAAAAGGAAGAATCATAGATCACCGGTTAACACTTTCCTTACAGATATCTCACCCAATATTGCTATCATGCTATTATCCTACATGGACCCATTCACATTTTATTAAGCCACTCTGAACAGTGTGTAGTTAGTCCTGTATTTGGAATAAAGGGGATATCTACATCAAGGGCTAAATGGTGGTGGTTGAGATGAGAATGGAAGGTGGGGGGATATTATATTCTTTCTTCCATATTATTATGATTTCATGAATCTTAACATCAAGGTCCTTTGAGGTAATTTCCTACATGCATTGTAATGCCAATTTACGACATTTTGTGACTCTGGAAATTGACATGCGATACTCTCTATTGTTTGGAATATACAAATCATTTCAGAATATCAACTCAATTTTCTAACAACACTTATAGATCATCTACTATGTATAAGGCACTGTACTCTACATATATCTGTTTAGATGAATTGAAAATTATTAACTAGGCTAAGATAACTTCTTCCAGTCTCACATAGAGTAGCACAGTGTCCAATGGAATTTAATTGACCCATAACCTGTATTGTTCATCATGTAATATTATTATTGAATGTAATGCATAACCTCACTGTCTTTGATTGACTGTAAGTACATTTGGATACTAAAGTCTTTCACAATTAATATAAATATAACCAAAATTTATTTCTTACTATACCAGTGATGTTTCTATGTCAGCTGTAAAATGAAAACTGTAACCTCTATGCATGCCCATCACACAAATTAATATGATAATCAAATGAAATTATATATATGAAATAGCAATGTAAACTTTTGTGCTCTCCCTTGAAAGACGAAGAGCCAAGTAACTACTAGGCTGTCTCTTCATTCAAGACTGAAATGGAGAATCTTGACAATTATCTGTATTATTCAAGGATGAAATTTTACTGTTTTTAGTTAGCTTTGTGAAATTCTTTAATTGTACTTTAGGCATAAATAATATGATTTCACCTCAATTTTAAATTGTATTATAATAGCCCTGAGGATATACTGATCCTATATGGTTACTACTCAATATATTATATAATTAAAACTTAAAAATAATCATTTTATGTTAATAATATGTCAATTTTATATGACTTTTCACATAAACTTGGGTAATTTGAGGATATGAGTAAAGCTAACATAAAAGAGAATAAAAAGGTTGACTTCATATTTTAGCAATCACTTGGAATTCAAATCATGCTGTTGTAGAATACAGTCATGGAAATATTAGAAATAAAAAATTCATTGTTAAATTATATTAAACAGGGTAATGAATTACCTTCAAAGTATTTTAAAGTTAAAATAATTTTAAATATAAAACAGAAGAAAATTATAGAGAATTTCTATTTCCCTAGTAGGAATTCTAACTTTATTCTTTTTTTATTCATTATAAATGACAATCCTTTTATCTTTTAACTTTATTAGAACTTCTTATCAAATTTCAGTCACTTGTGACAAGTGTATCTTATGTGAGTTTGTTAATTAAATTTATTCCTCTACTGAAAATGACTCACTCTCAAAATAAAGTAACAATTATTTGTGTTAATATTCACTGAGCAAACATTTATCAAACACCAGCCCCCTCCAACTATGTGTCAAAAACTATATAGACTATAAGGCAATGGGAAAAGAGAGAGTTTTGAGCTAAAGTAATCCATAGTCTCATCATGTTCATAATGTATCAATTAACTGGATATTGTTGAAGACACAAAGCATGTATAAGACATGGGACGTGCCCTCACAACACATATGATCTGACATGGGGTGGGGGGTATACATAAAATTGTAAGGAACTATTTTAAAATGCTGTAATTAACATTAAAATCTATTAATGTGTCAAACTTATCCATGTTATTTGGTGTGAGATACTCCATTTTTCAGCTTGAAATTAATGGTAAAAAAATAGTTTTGTAAGAATGTAAAATAAAGAGAGGTTAAGGACAGATTGACATGTAAATTTCTTAGTCCTATTTCTAATGTCTAGCGCTCTTTCGATCACTTCAGCTCTTCTGGACTGATGCTGGATTTCCTCACACCCTTATCATCTAGTTCTCTGATAATTCAGGAGAGAGGACATGAAAAATATCAATTCCCAGTATATGGTACTAATAGGGTTTTCCCTGCCTTCACCTTTGCCTACAGCACTTTACTTCCATTTCCAAGGTATATCAAAGTAAGTCTTTCCACACTTTTATTATTTGTAGGTTTTTCAATCTCTGAAAAAATAATAAAGTGGAAATACTGATGGTGGAAGAGGAGGTATAACAGCACTTAGTTCAACATTGTGGTTTTTGACATTGTGGTTGCTCTAGAACCTCCTGCTGTTGCCACTAACCTAGAAAGACAGTGTGCATTCCTCTCTACTTTGTTTCATGCTGGTGGGTTTTCTCCATTTGATGAAACAAAACATGCATCTCTAGCCAATGACGCTGATGAGTTCAGTTCAGTCATACTATCTCACCGGAATGAATTCCATAACACTGGAGATAAGTAGAATGCCCTAAGTAATTTGTGATATTGTTATGAATATTAGTGATTTCTGAGTTTTATCAATATTTTAGAAAGAATTCAGGAGAAACTGCTGAGATGGCTATATTGATGATGTTTGAAACAAGAAATACTTTTTGGCTGTCCTTATAAATGCCATGAGTGAATTTTTTTCACTGGTACCAGTAGCAAGTATAGCTAAAACGCTTTGGAAAAACTCAGTGGGGGATGTGTGTGTTTGTGTGTGTGGCCTAAATACAGCTTATTTTGGATCTTCATAAACATTTAAATGAACTTGCTCTTGTATATTTAAAATGATACTTTTTTAGTCAAGACAAAAACATCACTTAATTGACATTATGATTTTGATTATATTTGAATTTACTATGATTTTAAATATCTGAGGATTTTAACAAAAAATAAACATATTTGAAAATATGTTTTAGATGTGTTTGTGTGCAATATAAATTTGTATTGTTGTAAAGAAGAGGAAAAAACTAAATGGTGAAAAATTATTTGTACCAGGTATGATGGTAAACACAATATTGCTACTATGGTTTTTTAGTAAAGTGTCCTTTTTTTCTCTGTCTTCCCAGTAGCAGAAATATGTGGTTTTTAAACCCCACTGATTTGGGTGGTTCTATATTCTGAGAAGCCAGCCTGAATTGCCCTTGAAATAAACATAAACAGAGGAAGTACTGTAAGAAGTTGCTGCTTGTCTTGGCTTTCTCAGATTGATGTGTAACACAGACTCCTGAATTCCCATATTTTCTTCTCTTAGTCTGTAACAGCTACTGATCAGTTGGGAGCAGTATTCTTCAGACTTCTGAAGGAAGCAGTAAGTAAATGTGCATGTTCTGCATGCAAAATAAATGTTTAAGTATATTGGCACCAGGATCAGATAGACTGATTTTAAATTCTTAGGTCTGAAATTTATTGGGGGTTTATTTTGTCCATATTTTACTCAACAAAGATCAGCTGCTATTGTTTTTGTTTTTGCTGTGATAATTCTCTCTGATTGATTTTTGCTTGGCTGAGACAAAGAAATGGTTGGTATCATTAAACATAAGGATTTACATTTCTGTATACTGTATGCAAGGCATGACTACAAACATTCTCTGTGTTAATCTAATTTTGCCACGGTACTACCTCAACAAGTAGTCAATGCTATAACATGTATGATGCATACTATGAATTCTATGATCAAAGACCACAAAAAGCCCCTCTTCCTGCAGACAACTAAGGAAATTTGAGAGTTTTTAACTACAGCTTGGGCCTTTTAGAAGCTGACTAAGCAACTTCTCCTTTCAGAGTCATTAAATAAAAATGTGTATCACCTTTCAGTGACCTCACTACATTTGCTGAGTCACATTCCTGGCAAATGGCATTTGGAGCAAAAAAGATATCAAGTGATTGAACTGTCATCTCCCTCAGAGGAAGAAGCCTGAAAGGCATATGAGATCAGTAGCTCTTTGATTTGGAATAGAAATCCATTTTCATAGTCTTCATTCATAAATATTATTTTGAAAATGTATTGCACTCTTCCCTTTTCCCTATCATACTTCCCTCTTTCTGAGAAGATAGCTAGTGTGGTTATTAATAATTTCAGAAACTCTAGAATATTCATGATGGATGCATGGATAGCTGTCCTTATATTCAACTGTTTGGCAACGTTGGGTCAGTGCTCTCTGTGAGTTTGAATTTCTTAGAGATTATCTGGTTGCATCATTAGGATTTGATCTCTCAGTCACTACATCTAATATAAGTTTTTTGCACTATTAGACAGCAAGAGCTGATGGGCAAGCTAGGTCTCCTTCAAAAGGACTATGCTCAACTCAGATCTTGGACTATTTTTATGTGTTTCATATTTTAGTGTCCCCTCTATCTTAGTTATGAAGCATATAAGAAATTTCTAGCACATACAGTAAAGAGGACCAACAAATAAGAATCAGTTATTTCTCAGTTTGACCATTGTGACAAAAAATGAGATTGATTTAACACTATATCCGCTGCTAGGAAAACCTAATACTCTTAAAGTTTGGCTCAATATAGCAGAATTCTTACAGAAGCCTTATGAAATGTCTCCTAGAATGGCATCCCACAGTTTATCCCACAGCGGACAGGGACTTTTTGCACAACTGAGCATCATTCTGAGAGAGTTTGAAAACCATGAAGGTAGCAAAGAGAATAAAATGTTCACTCATTTCTATTAAGTCATATATTTTTACTAGATATAAAATTCTAAGATTATTGGCAGAATATAGTTTTGTTATGTTTCCACATAATTCAATTTCTAAAGAGTTTATATATGTGAAAATGTAGGTCCCTTATCTATCATTTCACATGTTTAAATCTCAGAAAATCTTATTTTCTGAAAAAGGAAAGTTGTTAAGGTTTCTGAGTTTTGCAAACTTTTAGAAAAATCTATGTTTAGCATTTATGTGAATATGACTTTTTTTTTCCTCTAAAACCTTAGAATGATCAGTAGAATAGTACATGTCAGTGAATTTACAAAACTACAGTAATGGAAAAGCTAATGATGAGAATTATAGGTATCTAAAATTCTGTTTGACATTGCAAGGGGAAAAAATATTGTGCCCATAGTGCTTAAAAAGAATTGAATGTGTCTGAGCTGTGAGTAATCAGGCAACCTCAGTTTTGTCTGAATAATCAGACAAAACAACAAAAAGATATCACCTCACACCTGTAAGAATGGCTATCACCAAAATGTCTACAAGTAACAAACGTTGGAAAGGATGTGGAGAAAAGGAAACCCTTGTACACTGTTGGTGGGAATGCAAATTGGTACAGTCACTATGGAAACCAGTACGGAGGTTCCTCAAAAAACTAAAAATAGAACTACTGTATGATCCGGCAATTCCACTGCTGGGTATATATCCGAAGAAAATGAAAAAACTAATCTGAAAAGATACATGCACCTCAATGTTAATAGAAGTACTATTTATAACAGCCAAGATATGGAAGCAACCCAAGTGCCATCAAAGAGGAATAGAATGGATAAAGAAGATGTGGTATATCTATATATCTATATCTATATCTGTGTGTATATTTATACCTATGTCTATAGTGGAATATTACTCAGCTGTAAAAAAGAATAAAATTCTGCCATTTGCAACAATGTGGATGGACCTAGAGAATATTCTACTTAGTGAAATAAGTCAGACAAAGATACTGTATGATATCACTTACATGTTGAACCTAAGAAATAATACAAATGAACGCATATGCAAACCAGAAACAAATATAGAAAACAAACTAGTGGTTACCAAAGGGGAGAAGGATAAATTAGGGGTATGAGATTAGGAGATACAAACTACTATGTATAAAACAGATAAGCAACAAGGATATATAGTACAGTACAGGCAATTATAGCCATTATCTTGCAATAACTTTTAATGGAGTATAATATATTAAAAAAACCCAAATCATAATGCTGCACACCTGAAACTAATATAACATTGTAAATCAACTATACTTCAACAACAAAAATATATAAAATTATTTAAAAATTATGAGTAATCATGATTAATTAGATAACTAGAAGCCTTTACACATCTTTGCAGTTTAATGATAAACAGCTCATAGTTCTTAAACTCCACTGTGTAGTTTTTAGACAAACATCTATGAATCCAAGTAATAGTTACACCTAGTGACACTCACTTCTTCATTTAAAAAATGTTCAAAATACTTTTTAAGAAAAAATGTATTTAAAAAAATTTCATCTAACTTTATTCTCTTTTTTAAAAAGCTAATTACACTTTCTGCAGGGAATGAAATGTATTTTCTTAAAATGAGAGAAAATGTACATCCTGTGGTAATAATATTATTAGCCAAGGAACACTTCAAAATAACAAATCATTGACACAAACATTTCTAAAAGAAACAAAGAGGAGTGTGTTTTGAATTTCACTGAGATTTATAAAAATTGGAATTAGAAACAAAACTCTGTATTAATTTCCTAATATTCTTGTTTTTTAAATAAAACCACTACTTTTTTGTTGTCATCTAAGTCTTAGTAACTCTTTGTTTATATTTTATGTCTTTTTCCCCCTCAGTAGCTGTGTATGCAAAAAGTATATGGAAAAGGTGTTGGAATTTCATATTTTTCATTCTATAGTAGGAAGGTCTCAAAGAAGACAAAATAGTTTAGACTCATCTCCTTGCTCCTCTCACTTAAATACAACTATAAGCCCTGGAAAGAACACAAAAGAACGCCAAAAAAAGAACACTAAAACCAGTAAGAAAGTAAACTGATTTTGTTAAAGAGATACCTGAGAACTTGAGAAACAGCACAGCCGGTAAAAGGCAGCCCAGGCCTGGCATTTCCCAATCTCCAATCCAGAAACAGGTCCAGGTCCTGCAGGCTCATTTCCTCCCCGGGTCAAATGGGAGTTCTGCAGACAATACCAGGAAAGTTTTGCAGAACCAGCATGGCCAAATCTATCAGAATCCCTGTTCATCATCAATGAATACAGTAAGTGAAGGGGAGTTCTTTAAGAGGATTATTCGGAATGCTTTGTCAGACAGTTCATAGATGTCTCTTTCTTTTGGGTCAGTCACTGGAGTGTTTATTAGTTTCCTTTAGTGGTGTCACAGTTCCTTGATAATCACGATCCTTGTGCTCTTCAATTGGTGTCTGCACATTTGAGGATGTAGGTACCTCTTCCAGTCTTTACGGACTGGCTTCAGCAGGCAAACCCCTTCCCCACTGAGCCCTCTAGTTATTCTGCTGGTGTCCACGGGCTGCTAGAGTCCTTGCGCAAGTAGGCCTGGTGCCTGGGCCAGCAAGTGGTCTGGTTTTCGGTACCCAGGGACCGGCCTGGTGCCCCGGTCCAGGGGGCAGGCCTGGAGCTTGGGTTCACGGAGGTGGGCCTGGCACTTGAGTCTGTTGTGATGAGCCTGGGCCCTTGACTCTGGCTCCAAAGGGGCCAACCAGGCGCCAGGGAATAATGCAGTGGGCCTGGCCTCTTGAGTTCACACTGGGGCCCAGAAGCCGCGTGAACCCTGAAGTGCAGCGTTGGATCCGGGCCTAGGCTCGTGGGAACCCGCGAGAACTCGGTGCTGGGAAGCCGCCTGGGGCGTCACGCAAGAGCATCTGACACTACTAGAACCAGGGCCCCCCGAGAGTGCTGGGGCCTAGCGTTAGTGGGCTCTCTGAGAGCCTGGACAGCAGTAACCACTCACCTGGGGCCGCGGGAGCCGTCCGTGCCCTGGTGAGCTGAGGCTCAGTTCCCGGAACTCGCGAGAGTTTGGTGCTCGCGAGAGTTTGATACTGAGAAAGCCGCCTGAGGCTGCAGGCGCAGGCCTGGATTTGCTGCAGCTGTGCAACACGGTGGTGTGGGAGCGGCCGGAGGCCGAGGAACAGAAGCCGCCTGAAGCCACTAGAGCCAGCGGACACTGAGGTGAGCCGGGGCCTGGGTTCGTGGGAGCCTATCAGTTCCTGGTGTCAAGGGCTGTGCCCTGGGGCGTCTTGCTCTAAGACGCGAGGGAGAGCTTGAAATCGCAGCAGTTTGCTAGAGCCTGGCGTCTTCGGTGTTGCCTGAGTCCGAGGGAGCCACCCGGGACCTCTGGGGCCAGCGGGCGCTCGCGTGGGCTGAGGGCCCGGGCTCTTGGGAGCACGCGGGAGGGAGCCTGGAGCTGTGGAAGCCACCTGGGGCCTTGGGCCCTAAAGGCGCTGAGAGAGGCGAGAGCCGGGGAACAAGGATGCCGTCCAGAGCCACTGGAGGGACAGGTACGGGGTGCGTCCGGGCCTGGGTTCCTGAGGGGCCACAGGGCTTGGCCTGGCTCGGGGTCCGCGGTGGTTGCGGCGCGCTCACTTCGCCCTCCTCCCTCAGGGAGCGCGTCTCTCTCGCTCTGGGCGGCCGAGGCCGCGGGGAGGGGCGAGGGGCGAGGGGCTGTGCCCGCTTCCTTCCAACCTTCCTCAATATTTCTGTTCTTCAGCCAGATGCCAAAATCCCTCACCTGGAATCCTTGGCTGCTGACCTGATAGTTGTTCAAATGGACCCTAGGGCGGGGCGAGGGGGCTTTGGATGAGGGCTCCAAGTTTCAGTGCAGCCATTTTGGTCCATTTATTTGAGTCTTTTATTTTTGAGGAAAATTTTCAGTTTTATCTAAGTTAGGTTGGCGTGAACGTGTGCGTACTAGTCATGAATTATCTAGCTAACCTTTGTGTGTATGTTTGCTTACGTCACCTGTTTCATTGCTAATTTCTTTTGCTAAATCTTTGTTTCTTCGTCAGTAGGATAAAAACATTAAGAATTTTACTGGGTTGTTTAAAGCAACTTTTGGTTTGGTTGTTTCTATGTGTTTTTTAGTTAATATGAGATTTTATCTTTAGCTTATTGTGTCTACCTTCTTTGGATGTTTTGTTGGTGTTCTTTCCCCAACATTTTTAAGTGTGCCACTTAGTTGTTCCTCCGCAGGTCGGTCCTGTGCAACCCCTACAAAAGCCAGTCATCTCAATCTAAGTAGGAATTTCTCTCAACCACAGGCAACAGATTCATTAGCATTAACTCTCTCTGTACCAATTATCTACATACCCAAATCCCATGATGCATTATTTTGGACATGGAAATTTGAGTATTTTCTTTGAGTGGGACCTAGAAAAATATTTATAGATAAAATATTTGTTTCTTCTTTTCACTGGGACCTCTTGATGTGTCTTTTTTTTTTAATTAAGGATGAGTATTTGAAGTTATCAATTAAATTTCGTACAACTACTGATATGATTTTTAAATTGACTTATGGCTATAATCAATTATGTATTAAATTTCAGATGGTTAGTTTCTTGAAAAAGATGTCATTTGTGTCATTTGGGGGTGTTGTATTCTTTGAGTCAGATTGCTAATATTTGTTTAAAGTTATTCCTCTTCATTTGTGAGAGAGATGTTTCTCTTGTAACTCAAGCATAATATATCTTTTTTTGCTTTAATTGGGCATTATCTTTAATGAAAATAAGTCTGCGTTTATATGTTAATGTCTATAGTAGTATATTTTCACCCTACCCCTTTTAAATTAGGAAGAGAAACTTTTCTAGACCAATACTTATATAGGTGTTCACCAAAGTGCATATTCTGGTTTGTACTCGCATTTTCTTCGCAAATCTTATTAAAATACATTTTGTATTTATTCCATTACTTTTTTATATTTAAACCACTTTGGAATATTTGCTTAGTATTATCAGATCAATTACTTTATTTAGTATTTAAAACTTCCAAGTTTTTTATCTTTTCAGTGATCGTTCTGTTTGCTCATAGTAAGAAAAGTCTGTGTTTATTCAGTTTTGATTGTTGACATGGGGGCTTTTCAAGGAATGAGTTACTCTTATTTAAACTGTTCTGGCTCAGAAAAAAAAAATGTGAAGGGAAAATCTGCATATTGCTACTGATATACTTTTTTCATGATTTAGAGGGGAAGCTAGATGCAGCCTGAGTAAAAATAAAACATTTTGTCTGTAATTGTCTGTTTCATGTATATTGTGGCAACATGCTAATTAGGCCACGGTGCCCTATTTATTAACAGGGACGAATATTGCCATTAAAAGTTACAACAGTCTCTCTCCGTATTATGCTGTCCTAAGCAAGTGCAGTTAGGAATGAACATCATGAATGTTTGTTTTCATGTATATAACTGGGAAGACTCAGTAGAACTGAGATATGGTCTCATCTTATGAAATTAAAGCTAGTTTTTGCCAGCATCTTTTGGTCTCTGAATCATAAATCATCAGTGTATGCTTCTGAAGCGTGATTATTTATTCCTTAATTCATTCATTCCATACGTATTTATTTAGTTCCTTCTATAGTCCAGGCACTATTTTAGGAAATGAATATATAATAGAGAACAAAAGACACATGATTATAGAAGAAGTTCACTGTCTGGTGTACAAACAAGAATTAAATATGTATAATCAAACAAACAAACATGTACAATGAAACCGTGGAAAAGTGTAAGAATTACAAGAATAAGGTGTTAAATAATAGACAGTTGGGAGTCATCAGGCAACTTCTTGTGTTATGGATTAAATTTCTAATTCTAGAAATAAGGATAATAAGAATGTTCCCCCGAAACTTAACACAACATTGTAAATCAACTATATGCCAATAAAAATTAAAAAAAAAAAAAAGAAAAGAATGTTCCCCTTCTTTCCTCTCCAAATGACTGAGTCTTTATAAAGAAACCATGCAAAAGAGTTATGGATAAAATATAAGTTAACTTTAATGTTGCCTCAGTTATTCTCAAGATCATACAAGGAGGAAAGGTAGAAAACTTAGCAAAAAGAGAAATCAAATTGTTAGTGTCCTTAATCACTCTAATCAAGGTATAGTGGAGAAGGGAATTGAAATTGTTTTGATAGTCTCTGCATCCTCCAGAAAACTGGGTTGTTAACTTGTCCATTCAGGAAGAAAACTTACTTTTCTGAGTGTCTTGGGGTTATGACAGTTTTTAGCACCACCCAGTGTACACTGTGTTATCTAAGACTGTCTTGGACAGATGGCCATTGGGCCTCTCAGACTACTTGGTTATGGTCTTAATGTAGTTAAGTGTGGCCAGACATTCAGGGGCTAGGCTGGCCAGGCTCAAGTAACTCAGCAGTCTTCTACAAATATATTCCTAAGCATAACTGCTCTTTTCAATTTCATCCACAGTTTTGATGCCTAAATTCAAACTGCTTTATTGTAATCAGGTTGTTCCTGATTATAATATAGTATGATATAATAAGTGATATATATATATTCATGTAATATGAAATAATAAAAAATAAAGCTTTAAGTCCTTAGATTATTTAGGTTTTTATTAAATTTGAAATACTATTGAAGGGCTCAAGGTACTAAAAATGATTGTTTCAGGAATCTCTACCAGGATTTCATCTGTGTCCTGATGGATAACAAGGAATCAGGCTTGCAAAGCGATGAAAGAGAAAATATTCTAGGCAAAGAGAATGGTAGCAGAGAAAGCCCTGTTAACAAAATATCTTGGCACATTTTATTTACTTTACTCTCTTCTAAACTTTTCATGTAATTTCAGTTTCTCGTCAACTGAGTCTTGTTGATTCACCTTTATTTTTCTCCAGAATTGATGCAGAATTGTACCTTATGTTTATATTCTTCAGATGTTGCTGTGGGGATTTTGAGGGTGGAGAATTAAATACTTGCGATTCCATTTCTAGGTGGAAGCAGTATTACCTCTTCTGATGTTAGGCTCTAGAAGGAACCAGAAAGCATATAATTTCTACTTTTCCTCCAAGAGTAGCTCAGCAACAAGGCCATGGAATATCACAGTGATGAATAAAGAGGTTTTTCTGAGACTAGAGATGGCCCTTCTCTGTCAAAGCACTTTTTGTATAGGCTAGAGGCTATTTGCACTGGAAAGGGGTCAGATTAGGCTCCCACTTCTTCCAGGCATCACAAAGGCCAACTTTCCCTGGGCTGTTTGTTTTCCTTGAACCGATCATTTATCGCCATCAGAATAGAAGGTGGGTAAGGGCTAGAAAGGAACTAAGAAAGGTGCTATTCAAATGTTTTCTGTAATAGACCTTTAGTCTGGCATTCAAGGGCAAATTAAGACTTCCACATTATTGAACCCAAACCACAAGACAATTGATTTGTTTTTTAAGGCTAAATTATCACAGTAAGCAAAAGCGAGCTTTTGTCCAGTCTTGTTCTCTGTAGATACATCTTTCAGTCTCTTGGTAGCAGAGTTGGTGGCTTGAAGCCAATTATTATTAATTTCCTCAAAGTTGAGTTAAAACTGTGTCTTCCTATATCTCCCTATGTGTATGCTGTGTGTTCTTCTTCCTTCTCCCCAATTTAGTTATACAGTGTATTCCCTTTGCACTCTTCCCTTTAAAGTTATTATCCATTTTAAAATATTTCTTCTATTTGAATCACTCCAATAATAACTATACTTTTTTAGTCATCTTGGAAACTGACTTGGTTACATAAGTAAAATTTCAAATGATATGACAGTTGTAGTCATGGTTTTTTTTTTCTCTTTTGATAAGCTAGGTAAATCTGTAATGTAGACAGTTCATTTGAGCACTACCCCCAGACTTGCTAAGCATACTCAGAGACTGTTTGGCAAGGGGCCAAATTATTTCTTGATGACTCTATCCTGTGAAACATGTGTGTTGAGTTGGACAGCCTGATTCGAATTGGGGATTAGAAGGGTAGATGAGAGGTGTCTCAGCATGGTCCATCTCAACCTACCACAGTTCTGTATTGAGTCTTGTGTCTAATTTCTTAAAGAAAAAAAAGAAAATTATTACTTTCCTTCCCCTTTCCATGAATCATTCCGCACATATGTTTGTTTTGAGGACTTCAAGGGAAAGAGTGGGACATGAATGAATGTTCCCAGGTCAAATAGTGTATTATAACCTTCTAATCTAAGTCAAATCTATAATATGCTGTCTTCAACCAAACTAAATTAGTTTCTCCTGGGATATATTATAAGACACCTCACTGTTTATTTCCTCTTGTTTTCTATATCAGAGTAATTTATCTAACTGTTCTGTTAAAATCCTATTCATCCCTAAAGGTATACCTAAAATTACACCACTTGTGTTACAGTATTTTATAGTTTATAAACAGTTTCTTATGAAGATCTCATTTGGGACAGACCTTCAATGCATAGGGTAATAGGAAGAACTTTGAATGTGGATTCAGAAAGAACACTGACCTTCACATATGCCATTTAAGAGAGTATGACCCCGATGTTGGTGTGATGAATTGGGAGACTGAGTTGACATATATACACTAATATGTATAAAATGGATAACTAATAAGACCCTGCTGTATAAAAAAATAAATAAAATTCAAAAGAGAGTATGACTCTGAGAAAGTAATTTATAACCCTTCTATATCCCTCTTTGTTCAGCTGTATATTCCACTATATAGTAACTCATTTTACTCGGTAATTAAATGAGAGAATATATAATCTTTATTATCAGTAAAATATGTTTCATAGTATTTATATATAAGTATAAATAAATTTATATGAATATATAAATATTATTAAATTATTAAGTAAAGCTGATGTTATTCCCACTTTACAAATGAGAAAATAGTGATTAATTTGTCCAATATATGACAGTATTTAGGTGCCACTGCTAAAAACCAAGTTAAACCTGTCTTGATATCCATTATGCATCACCATGTCTGTTATGCTTAAGTTTTTAGGCAGAAAGCATGACACAATTTTGAACCCCCAGTTTTCTATGTATTTAATAACCTTTCTTGATCTGTAAGACTTTTTTTGTAGTTTGTTAGTTGTAAATAATTTTGTTGCTCCATTGTCTCTATCAGATTGTTAGCTCTTTTAGATGTTTATGAAATCTTTACATTACAGATACTATGTGCCAAGTTGAGGCAGCAGAGAAAAATGAGACAAACAGTTAAATAACTTGTCTAAAGTCACAAAGCCAGTGAATGGCAGATTTGGGGATTTGAATCCAGTAGTTCAGCTCCAAAGGCTGTGTACTTTATACATGTTTATACTGCCTCTCCAATAACAGCTCACTCATCTTTGAATTCTCTAAGTTCATCAATCAGTGACTATAATTGAAATGGATGGAATGTAAGGTTAAAAACATATATTTGTTAACAATGACTGATCATTATTAGAGACCTGATACTAAGCATTATCACTGTAGCATATCATAATATTAAGTTACTCCTTTAGGAAAACTTATATTCAATATAAATACTTAGTAAAATTATGCTATATCTAATTTTTTGAATGTAATAATCCAATTGGTTTATGGCAAATTTTGTTCAATTTAATATTTGATTTACTAGAACGATTTTTCAAAACATGATAGAAAAGTAGATACCTGTAATAACTCAGAGATTGTCTAATCACTTAGTTTTGTGAGTAAAATCAACAATAAAAATTATTTGCTGACAGTAAGGAAGGGAAGGGAAAAGGAAGTCTTAAAGGAAAGCATCATTAGTCAAATTTAGTATAGGTGGTCATTGACTTATTTTCAACTTAGAAAAAATACAAAAAAATGTACAGGTAAATAAACACTTCTTTTAAGAAATAATTATGCAGAATAATTTAAAATGACAATATAATTTATTTATTTTAGCATGAGGACATCTTAATTCTTGAAGCTCAAACATTCATTTGAATGCATATGCTCCAATCTAAAACTAAAACTGAAGACTTGCATTTAAATGCTCAATGTCCCATCATCACTTAAAATTCTGATTGTCCGAATCTGAATTCAGCTTCTTTTCTACAAAATTATTACTCCTATTCTTTCCTCCCCAGCCTCCATATAGCCCTGGGCATCCACCAAGTATCCAGTTATGAATGTCAGGAGCCTAATAATCAGTCCAAATTCCTCTCTTTTTTATTCACCCTCATTTGATTTTTTACCAAGTCTTGTAGAATCTTATTTCTGAATATGGCTTCATTACACTCCAATATTCTATCTCTATTTATATGACCACGTAGTTCAGCCCCCTATTTATCTATCATCTGAATCTTTCTAATTCTTAAATGGTCTCCCTTTGTCCAGTCTTGTCATTTTTAAAATGGTTTCAATAAGATTCACCCTTCTTAAATAAAATACGGCTGTGTTATTTACTCCCTTGTTTAAAAATTCTCAATTGCTCTGCAACTACTAAAAGGAAATGTTTAATTTCTGTTGTCTGGCATAAAAGCCCTTAATGAAGTGACCCCAGACTGCTTCCAACTCAGCATCTGCCACCTCATATCCTATACTTTAAACAGTAGTTTCCAGCACATACCATGATAGATTCATGATTTATTCACAATGCTCCTTTGAAGAAAATCTTTACCCTGTCTCATGTGGTTAATTCCCCTCAGCCTTTTCTAATAATGGTCAACTGTTATTTTCACCACAAAATCTTTCCTGAACAATAATGGCTAGAATAATTATCCTTTTAAATTATCTTGAAGTACCTTGAATGTATGCACAGCATAACATTTACCACAATTTAATGATGTTATCCTTTCTTAAAAAATATTAAATAATGTTGTCTCACCCACTTTATTGGATGCCCCTCAGGGACCAAATAATAGTCCTTTAAAGACAAGACCCTTTGGCAGGGCCTAAGTATAACTGATATGCAATAAACACTGGTTGAATTCAAAGGTAATCACATACTTCTTGTTCCCTATATGAATAGGATATTCTACATGTGCCTGCTCAGTAATTTTAACACCAAGTTAAATTTTAATGAAGAATATCTTATCATTGATACACAAAGATTTCTGAGATTTCATTTGTATTAATGTATTTTAGAAAAAGATTATGAGAATAATGGACTACATGTGATAGAATTACAAAATATAAAGTTTATTTTTACGTATCAAGTTAATGTATATGTGTATCTGTCATATATGGTGTACATATCATACATGTATGATATGTACAAACATTTTTGTTGGAAATAGAGTATATATTTTTAACAAAAAAGAAAATAAAATGACAAAGTTCCTCACATGAGAGGGAATATGCAACAGGGTTTATTCTCAAAAATAGCACCCCAGGCCAGAGTCTCATTGAGAAAATTTGTGTTAACCATATTTTAAGTAGAGATAGTCAACTTCACAGCTTTTATTTTTTTGAGATCTTAGATAAGTTACTTTTCAAGAGATATGTTCCTTCCCTCAGGAAAGGATGTTACCTACTTTAAAACTGTATCTGACTCTATTAAAAATTTTAAAAAGTATATTAAAGCATGTTTAATTTTTCTCTTGTTATAAAAAATAAATTCCAAGCATGAAGGTCACTTGCAAACCAAATATTTGCCAGAATGACCCATCTAACCACTGAGGACTCTGTCTTGATATAAATGAGCAGCTTAAACCATAAATTGGTATTTTTTAGAGATGTATTGAAAAATAAACTGTTAGAAAATTGTCAGCAGCTGACAACCAGAGAACTGATTCTGTAATTTAGTGAGAAACTAAAAAGATCAAAATAGCATTTCTGCCTTTTAACGGGCCTTTGGCTGTTGCACAGAACCCACTAATAGGATCATAGAAGAGAAGGGAGAAGTAGAGGTCATAAGGCCTACTTTACACTGTTGGGAAATGCCTATTCTTAGGCTGCTGTGAGTCCTAAGAACAGAAGACTTAAAGATGTACTAGCCTTACTCTGAGAATTAATCACAAGAATTGAGACAAAGCATCTTGCTGTGTGTAGAACAATTAGTTTAGCTGCTAATAATTGCAAAGTGTTTTGTTTACCTAACTCTATTGAGAAGCATGAAACAGTTAATACATATTCTCTAGCTTACCCTTAAACTGGATTCAGAAGAATTAATCACCCATCTGGCTTCACATTTTTCTTACTTTAGCCTATTCGTCAGTGCATCTCCTACATAAATTGGATATCATATAATAATCTTTTTGTATTTTTTGTATTCATGTGTGTATTTCAATACTCCAATAAGCTTCATTTGACTCCAGGTCTTTGATGATAATTCTAATCCTGACACATGACAGTTAAGTAGAAAGTACTTTTTCTCTTTTTTGAACTAAAAAAAATGCCAGACTCCTGATGTGGTTAATTAGCATAGAAACACCAACAGTACTGAAGAAAAACACTTAATTGTACTAGGATATTCTATGTGAAATGCACAAAAATACATACTGTCCTCCCAAGGAGCTGAGTATCTGTCAGAATTTACTGGCCTTCCCCAAAGAAGATCACAATAACTAATCATAGTAGTAAGACTTAGTAGGTTATATATCTACAGGCAGAGAAATAACTAATCTCTTGTAGTCATGTTCTCAGAGTACAGCCTCAAGAATATGCCATGGAGACACTGCAAATGCTGCTGATTCTTACTTTGCCTTAATTATTATTGTTTTTCATTTTAGGTTGACAGCTCTTCTCTCCCAGGTACACTTACTGCTCAAAATGTCCTGTTTCCTTCAACTCACTTTCCTTTAATGCACTATAAAAAAAAAAAAAAATTCAAAGCCCCTTCTGAATTGCTAATACTGCACACACTATTACAAACTATCTTTGAAACAATAGTCATTAAAGTTTTCTTTTCTCTAGTGTTGAGATCTCCCCAGATATAAATTAATGCGTTAGAGGCATGAAATACAACTCACTGAATAGAAGCCAGTAGAACCAAAGGTTGACTGAAATATTGGGCTTAAAAAATTAGTGGGAGTACAGTTTTAAAGTGAAAGTTTTATCTAAATGTTGAAATAAAATTGTACAGATTTATCAGTAAGCTTACTCATATTGCTGGCCTCACAGCATTTATTCACACTGCTGCTAAACGATGTTTTCCCAAAAGTTACGTACATATCAGTCTTTTGTCAACTGAGTTATGCTTTTGAGGGACCTTATTGCTTAAAAGGAATGTCATGTCATTTCCTTTTTAAAATGGATAAACAGCCTTTCTTTAAAAATAGGCCTTTGAATATATAAGGGTACAGTAATATTTTCTTTATTATGATTACGTATGTTGTGCTGGGACATTCAAGGAGTTTGTTGGTAAACATAGAGGATAAGAAAACTGAACTGATTTATAAGTGGCTGTAATAAGAAATTTACAAAAGCAATTTGCACAATTTTCAGACCTCTGTTTCATAGCAATAGAATGAAGTCAGGGGAAAAAAGAAAGAGAAGGAAGAACTCAACCAAAACAAGACTGTACCTGTCAGCACGCATATAAAATGTGTTCTTTATCCAAGATATTCAATCACAATGAGGGAAAACATCATCCACTGAAATATAGGAAAAAATTTTTGACGTACTCTTCTTATTCATGGACAGAAATTATCAAAGATTTTTTTCCCTTAATAATGTGCTTTGTATATCTCTGGCTCTTTGTACTATAACTTTAGCCTGAGTGATTCTTTCATCTGGAGGACTACAATGCTCTTCCCAAGTAGCCCAATCCCAGCCACTGCTTTTTCAGAGGTCTCCTTTTGTTATTATTTGTGAAAGTGCAAGTTTAACTTTTATGTCATTCAATCAACAGCATTGTTTGCCTTGCTCAGCAATTTCCAGTCCTGTGGACCAAAGTTCATTTTGCCAGGAGTCACTACTTGGACTGAGTGAGACTTTACCACCTTCACATGGGACGCATCAAAAATCATCTTCATTTCCTGCCACATTTCTGTACCCTGCACTAACATACTCAAGTCTTTGTGGGCTTTACCAACCTTTATAAATGAGCTGAGGGTAAATAAGTGGCAGTATAATATGGTACTTAGGGGTGAAGAAGAAATGTAGTTAAGCTCATACTCTGAATATGACAATTTCTTTAATCCAGGGAGGGGAAATTATTTATATGGGGCTTGTAAATGTATAACCTAGTATCTAAGCTTATTTCTCTATTTTTAGATTCACTCCTCACCTCAGGAGCCACATCCCTTTTTGAAAAAACAAAACAGAACAAAAAACCAAGATGTGATTTGCTCTTCCCTTTAATGACCTCTACCCCATTTTCATCTGAGTACAGGATTTATCCCTTTCATAAATTCAGAGAAGCAGTAGGAAACATTAATGTTCCAGCAGTGTGTTGCACACCCTCCCGGACTTGTTTTCTCTTGGTAAATCCTTTTCTCATATTTCTGTGTTTTACTTGGAGCCTTTTACTTTTGCAGGTGCTCAAAACCCTGAAAGTTCAACCCAACCCTTTATGAACATCAGCTTCATTTAATACCTTGACTTTTTTTTAATTTTAATTTTAAAATTCCTTGTCACATGTCTACTTTTCCTCGAATTACTCTTCAGTTGCTAGGACCAAATAAACCCATTTACTTTATGAAAAATAGCTCATAAAAATGCTGCCCTATAAGTGGCTTTCAGGAATTCAGGGAAGTGATGATGAATGTAGACTTCAGGAAAGGAAATGGTTTCTTGTGGCAGGTTGTCATTTGGATGTGCCTGGAATGATAGGAATTAAATAGTAAGAGAGAAATGGGGTCAGAATCCAAGCTTAAAGAAAAAGCATAACACAACAGTTACAATGAAGACTCAAATTCATCAATTAGTAGCCTTGAATAATTTTCAATTCTGTAACATTTTTATTTGTTAGATTAGTAACCCATGAGTATTTCTCAAATAAAATCTACAAAAATACTTAGGGATTCTCTGTACAATTATCTCCATAAGTGCATTTTCAAAATTAATGCTTTCTAGGATGTTAACAATTTTTCATTTTCTTAATATCAAATGTAAAAGATCTTATGGGTATTTATTTGCATTTGTTAATAGTTTATTTTTTTACAGCAGTTTTAGGGTCACAGCAAAATTGAATGGAAGGTACAGAGTCTTGCCATATGCCCTGTGCTTCTATGCATGCACAGACTCCTTCATTATCAGGGTCTCCCACTAGTGTGGCACACTGGTTACAATTGATGAACCTACATTGACACATCGTAATCACCCAAAGTCCACAGTTTGCATTACAGTTTCCTCTTGGTGGTAAATGTTGGATAGGTTTAGACAAATGCATAATGCCATGTATACATCATTATGGTATCATGCAGAGTATTTTCACTGCCCTAAAATGCCTTTGTGCTCCACCTCTTAATCCCTCCCCACGTAGTTTGATACTTTGTTGTTAGATACATAAATGTTAAGAATAGTTTTATGTACTCTTAGAGAATTAACTTCTTTGTCCCTGATAAATTTCCTTATTTTGAAGTTTTGTTGGTCTGAAATTAATATAGCTACTTTTGCTTTCTTTTCATCAGTATTAGCATGACATATTTTCCTTTTTAAAAAAAATTATTTTATATTGGACTATAGTTGGTTTGCAATATTGTGTTAGGTTCAAGAGTACAGCAAAGTGATGATTCAGTCATACATATACATATATCTGTTCTTTTTCAAAATCTTTTCCGGTTTAGGTTATTACAGAATATTGAGCAGAGTTCCCTGTGCTGTACAGTAGGTCCTTGTTGGTTATCTGTTTTATATAGAGTAGGGTGTACATGTCAATCCCAAACTCCCAATTTCATATTTTCCTTTATCTACTTTAATGTACATGCATTTTTAAAATTTATTTAAAGTGAGCTTGTCATAGATACATATAGTTGGGTCTTGTTTTGTGATTCACTGTGACAATATTTGACTTTTAATTGGTACATTTAGACCGTTGGCATTCAAATGATTATTGATATAGTTGGGTTGACATTTATTATGTCCGTTACAGTTTCCTATTTGTTGCCCTTGCTGTTTGTTTCCATTTTTGTCTCCCACTCATTTCTGCCTTCTGTGTGTTTTAAAATTGTATTATTTATTTATTTATTTTTATTGAAGTTTAGTTGACTTACAATACTACATTAGTTTCAGGTGCAGAACATAGTAATTCAATGTTTTTATACATTACTCTTCATACAGAGTTATTATAAAATATTGACTGTATTCCCTGTGCTGTATGTTACATCCAATGAGTAGTTAATATCCAAAAGATATGAGGAACTCATACAATTCAATATAAAAAAAAAAAAGACAATACAGTTAAAATTTGAGCAGAGGACCTAAAGAGGGATTTTTCCAAAGAAGACATGCAGATGGCCAAGAGGCACATGAAAAGGTGCTCAGCATCACTGTTATCAGGGAAATGCAAGTCAAAAATCACAAGATCACCTCACATCTGTCAGAATGGTTATTATCAAAAAGAAAACAAATAACAAATGCTGGTGAGCATGTGGTGAAAAGGAAACTTTAATGCACTGTTGTTGGAACTGTAAATTGATACAGCCACTTTAGAAAGCATTGTAGAGGCTTCTAAAAACATGAAATAGAACTATCATGTGATTCAGCAATTCCACTCCTGGGTATTTATCCAAAGAAAATGCCTTTTGTCGTTTTATATTACTCTGTTTCTTTCCTTTCTAAGCATATCAGTTATACTATCTTTTTTTGACTTATTTTGTGGTTTCCCTAGAGTTTGCAATATACATTTGTAGCTAATCCATGTCTACTTTCAAATAACTCTATGCCACCTCATGGGTAGTATGAGTACCTTATAATAATAAAATAATCCTAATTCCTCCCTCCCATCTCTTATGTCATTGCTGTCATTCTGTTATTCATTTCATTTATAAATATTATATATAATCATACATAATCAAATACACATAGCTATTATTATATTTTGGACAAACTTATCTATTGGATCAATTAAGAATAAAAAAAATATTTTACCTTATTCCTTCTTCTGTGTTCTTCCCTGCTTTATGCAGATCCAAGTTTCTGACCTACATTATTTTTCTTCTCTTTAAAGAACTTCTTTTAATGTTTTGTGCAAGGCAGGCTTACTGGCAGCAAATTCCTTCAATTTTTGTTTGTTTGACAAAGTCTTCAGTTCTCCTTCACTTTTGAAGAATAATTTTGCAGTGTTCAGAATTCTAGGTTAGTGTTTTTCTTTTTTCTCTCTCAACATTTTATATATTCACTCTACTGTCTTCTTGCTTGCATTAATTCTGAGAAGTCGATGTAATTTTTTTTTGTTGTTCCTATATAGGTAAGTTATTTTTTTCCCTCTTGCTTCCTTCAGAATTCATTCTTTATTTTCTGTAGTTGAAAAGTGATATGTCTAGGTGTGGTTTTTTGTTTTTATTTTTGTTTTGTTTTGGTATTTATCCTGTTCGGTGTCTCTTAGCTTACTGGATCTGTAGTTTGGTGTCTGACATTAATTTGAGGGAAATTCTATCATATTGTTTCACATATTATTTCTTCTGTTCCTATCCCTCTTTCTTCACCTTCTGATATCCCCATTACATGTATGATACAACTTCTGTTTTTGTCCTGAAGTGCTTAGATATTCTGTTCTTCTTTTTTTTTTTTTTTCCAGTTTTTGCTCACTTTGTTTTGGAGGTCTATTGAAATATCCTCAAATTCAAGACATTCTTTCCTCAGCCATGTCCCATCTACCAGTGAGACCACCAGAGACAGTCTTCATTTCTGTTACAGTGTTTTTGATCTCTAGCATTTCTCTTTAGTTCTTTCTTAATATTTTCATCTTTCTGCTTACATTGCTCATCTGTTCTTATATATTGTCTATTTAGTAGAGTCCTTAGTGTATTAATCATAGTTGTTTTAAATTCCTGGCCTGATAATTCCAACATCTACCATATCTGATTCTGATGCTTTCTCTGTCTCTTCAAATTGTATTTTTTGCCTCTTAATAGGCCTTGTAATTTTCTTCTTGAGAGTCATACATACTAGATAAAGGAAATGCTGTAAATAGTAATGTGGTGGTGAAGTATAGTGGAAGCAGAAGCATTCTATAGTCCTAAGATTAGGTCTCAGTTTTTTTAGTGAGCCTAAGCCTCTAGACAGTGAACTTCCCAAGTATTTCTCAGGGTCGTCCCCCCGCCCCATGCAGTGTGAGAGTAGATGGTTAGAGTGGGCTGGGGTTGGTATTTCCCTTCTCCCACATGGAAGGCTGGAGCTGACTGGAGTTGGGTATTTCCCTTACCCCAGATCAGTTAGACTCTGATAATATCCCAGCAGGTTAGGCTTTGGTTAACTCATTTCTCCTGAGAGCAGACCTTGTTAAGAAGAACAGCATGCTCTGGTATTTCAGAATGGTTCAGTTGCCCTCTCCTTGCGGAAAGCACAGGGGATATTTTTCTGATATTTAGTGTGAGAACCTGCTCAAGCTCCAGGAGGAAAATCTCACAAAATTGTGGGAGTACCTTCTATGACTCGGTCCTCCTGGAGTTTTTAACTCTCAGAATTTTCCATGCTGAGCCTCTTGCAATTCATCAATTACAGTGTAGGCTTTTCTGCCCTAGCACTGAGTCTGCTCCAGTAAGCCATGACTCCCTGTATTCACCTGTCTCTCTGGTCTTGGGACAGCAATTTGCCCTGTTTTCTTACCTTTCTTATGGATCCAAAAATGAATTGTTGATTTTTTTTTTAGTCAGCTCAGCTTTTTACTTGTTGTTAGGATGAAGTGGTGATTTCCTAGTTCCTTACATGCAGAACTAGAAACCAGATGTCAAGTTTTATTTGCTTTTTTAAATCTAGAGTGATATGAATTAACTCAATCAACTTATTGGAGAATATTTTGGGCATTTGCAAATATAGATACTTGTATATTTTCAGCTGAAAAATACTGAAAATACATTGCCATTTACATATAACTACATCATAAAATCTGAGAGAGTTTCTACAGTTTATCTGGCTCCTACATTATGATGTGTCATCACATCTTTATTTCAGCTTACTATTGTTCAGCATAATGCAAAATGCTGTTGAGTAATGGATGATGAAATAGGTAGATCCAAGTCTGTATTACATCCTTGCTTCCTGACATTTTACTATTTCCACTCATTTTCCAATTTAAAAGAAAAATTGCTTTAAGTTAAACTTGTTTTAAGTTTACTTTTCTAAGTACTTTCTGGATTTTTATAGCAACAATCTTAAAATAAAAACATAATTGAGTTAGAAAGCAGATGAAATTATCTTATGACTACTATAGTGTTTTCTGGTCTACCTCTGTCTTAGAGAGGTGTTTGTGTTTCCATCACAAGACTTGCTATTTCAGATTTTCCAAAGTAGCTGCAGAGCTGAAAGAAGGAATTCAGTTGAGTGCTCATGTTTAATCTTGGCAAGGCAGTATATTTTAAACAACACTTCTAGTTGTCGTTTTAGTCATTTTTACTTATTAATAAAATAGTTTAATCATTCAAAGTATACTTTGAAAAGCTTCTTAACAAAAGTTGATTAGTTTCTAATATGATTTAATTTGATTTAATATAAGCATTCTGTATTTTCATAAGTAGGTAATTATGTGGCACAAAATATATAATATATGACATTATGAGAATTTATATCTGGCAGGAAATCAGCTTTATGTTCTAGGTGAAATTATGTTCATGGCAATAGAAAAAAGCATTGATACTGAGACTAGTCATTTCTTTATTTCAATTGTTCTACTAGGGCCAGTGTTTCTAGTTTTTAATTTGTAATAAGATCAGAACAAAGTCAGAATTAATGTTTTTTAAAATTATATCTAGAGATGGTCATAAATAGAATGGCAGTTTCTATTAGAATATAGATATAAAAAAGAACATGGCAGGGCTTCCCTGGTGGCGCAGTTGTTGAGAGTCAGCCTGCCGATGCAGGGGACAAGGGTTCGTGCCCGGGTCCGGGAAGATCCCATATGCCGTGGAGCAGCTAGGCCCATGAGCCATGGCCGCTGGGCCTGCGCGTCTGGAGCCTGTGCTCCGCAACGGGAGAGGCCACAAGAGTGAGAGGCTCGCGTACCACAAAAAAAAAAAAAAAAAAAAAAACCTCATTTTCCTAGATGTCGTTTATTTGACTTCTCATTCTGAGTAAAAGCCATGCACAGAGAATAAGGAAACTATACATTCTTATTCAGCCAAAATGATGTCATATTATTCATGAATAAAATTTACTAGTTGAGAGAATACCTTAGGCCAGTTAAAAGCTAATTTATTTTATTATTTAATTATACTTTCTCTCCAATTTTCTGACCCATAGTAGATTAAAAATGTTAAATAACGAAACAAATTATATAGTTAAAATAACATTTTATATGAGGCACCCAGGAATTTTTCAAAGAAAAATAACATAAAGTAGGGTTCAGAATAATAGTTAAAACCCTGATATTTAAGTAGCATGACAAACCCATAATTCATGTGCAGACTATTTTAAGATTAAGTCTCCTTCAATATGAGGAAATGTTTTTATATAGTTTCTAAGATTTCAGCATTAAGGACCATCTTTGTTATGGTTTGCCTATTAAGGGAGACAAAGGGTAAAAATATATATTGTTTAGCAGTGCTATTCATTCTGTAGATCTGTTCTAAGGCCTGAATTTCTGCTTTCTGACAACCACAACTCATAGCGCCAGTGATTCTGGTCATGGACCACACTTTGGGAATCAAGTTTTTGATCTATTCCTGAGTATTTTATTCCATGTGTCATCATTTAAGACTATTGGCAAATTAAGTTGTATTCAAAAAAGGTAATTTTGTTTTCATGATATCTTGAAAATATATTATTTCAGGAAAAAAAAGTTGAGGAATGATGATATTTAGAAGTATATTACATGGGAGAAAAGGGAGGCGTGGAAGCTTTCTTAATGTTTTGAGCGACTGCCATTGGTTGCTGCAAAGGTTCAGATGAAAAGCTTCTTAACAGAACTGCCCCCTGCACCCCGAAAATTGACTTCCTGCCAAAGCAGAAGATTCCTTATAGCTGAGCATATTCTGCATAGTCTACCTGAACAGCTGAGGTTTCCTGAAGTAGATTAAAGGAAACAAACTTTGAATTTACCAGAATTTATGTCTTGTTGCTCATATTCTAGCTTCTTCCTCTTCTTAAAGATCTAAAAATCTTGACAAAAGAGTAGCATCTTCAAATAATAGAATATATATATATGATTCTTTGGCTAAAGGGAATATGCAGCCCTGTAGCCCAAATTATCCCATAAAAGGCTAATAGTAGTGATATGGTATTAATAATCAGTAAGTTTTTTAGCACTTACTTTAGTCCAGGCATTGTACAAAGCAATTCATATGTATTTTTTTCAGCTAACTCTCCCAGTAAACTAATAAGATATCATTCCTGTTTATAGATGAGGAAGAGCAGACTGAGTGATAAATTAGCTTGACTCTGGTTATACGTCTAGCATATTGACTATTTTAGGGATAAGGCACTAATTAGGAACTGCTATAGTCTAATGAGCCATGTTATATAAAAGAACAGAAATTGTATTATTAGAATGATGCTCAGATGATTATATAAATATATAATTATATAACTATATAAATATATAATCAATGCACTATTACATAATTTGAATACATAAAATATAGATATCTATATAAATTTCTGTATCAATCACTAATCATCAGGAAAATTCAAATCAAAATCACAATGAGATATTACCTTACACCAATTAGGATGGCTATCATTAAAAAGCTAAAAGTTAACAAGTGTTGGTAAAGATGTAGACAAAAGGGAAGCTTTGTGCACTGTGGATAGAATGTAAATTGTTACAGCCATTATGGAAAACACTATGGACTTTCCTCAAAAATTTAAGAAATAGAACTACCATATGTTCCAGCAATCCCACTTCTGCATATATCCAGAGGAAATTAAATCATTATCTTGAAGAGGTATCTGCACTCCCGTGTTTATTGCAACATGATTTGCAATAGCCAAGTATGGAAACAACTAAGTGTCCATTGATGGACAAATGCACAAAATTTACGTGATATATAGATATAGATATAAAATTCAGCTTTGAAAGAGAAGGAAATCCTGCTATGTGCAACAACATAGATGAACCTGGAGGACATTATACCAAGTGAAATAAGCAAGACACAGTAAGAGAAATACCGGATCATCTCATTTGTATGTGGAATCTAAAAAAATTGAACTCATAGAAACAATAGAAGAGTGGTTACTGGGGGATGGGGAGAATGGGGAGGTACTGGTCAAAAGGTATAAACTTTCAGTTATAAGATGAATAAGTTCTGGAGATCTAAGGTACAGCACAGTGACCATATTAAAAATGATGTATACTTAAAATTTGTTAAGACAGTAGATCTTAAGAATCCTCACCACATACACATACCTAAAGAGGTAACTATGTGAAATGATGGATATGTTAATTAGTTTTACTGTAGTCACCATTTTACAGTGTATACATATATCAAATTATCATGTTGTCCACCCTAAATACATACAATTTTATTTGTCAATCATACTCCAATAAAGCTGTGTTCAATAAATCAATACAGATTTTGTATTATTGAAATAATAGAATAGCATATACATGCTAAGGTGATTAAAGATATTATTAATTCATTATTATATCATTCGAATACACCAAAATATAAATGTATAGAAGTGTGTTAATAGTTGTATGTAGATGCCTCTGAATTCTTTAAAAAGTAAAGCAGGGCTTCTCTGGTGGCACAGTGGTTGAGAGTCCGCCGATGCAGGGGACACGGGTTCGTGCCCCGGTCCGGGGGGGATCCCACGTGCCGTGGAGCGGCTGGGCCCGTGAGCCATGGCCGCTGAGCCTGCGCGTCTGGAGCCTGTGCTCCGCAACGGGAGAGGCCACAACAGTGAGGGACCTGCATACCGCAAAAAAAAAAAAAAAAAAAAAAGTAAAGCAATAATCAGACTTTCAAGTAATAATGAAATATATATACACATGTAATATTGGAGGTCACAGATTCTTCAGAGAATCAAAATTAAAAGAAAATTATTGTACAGTTTGAAATTAGATAAAATTAATCAAAGTTGTCTTGTCATATGTAGCCTCCAAAAAGACTGAATGATAGACTACCACACACTGGGAAAGTTACTGGTCTTTCTGAAATATTTTTAAGATGGATTATGCTTTCATGTCACACTGCTGTGTGCATTTTTTTGTCTAAATCCAACTGCTCTTTTAATATTCTCCACATGGAAAGTGAAGCAACCCTATTTGCATTTTAAAAGAAGGCAACATGGTAAATCATGCCCAATGCCCAAACTGAATTATTTCTTTAATATGGTTGTGATGTAACCTGTCCCAGTTTTATTCAGATGTACCCAGAATTCTAACCTTGACCTTTCTGAATTTAATACAGTGCTTTATTAGAAGAATGTATATAATTTTTCAAATTAACAAAAGCTAGATTTTAGTGCGATTTCACTCTTTCCAGGTTTTTGCAATATTTAACCCTTTCATTTTAAATATTCGCTTTTTAAAAAATATAGCTATTATTTTAGATAAAATAGCTTACAACTGTAGACTCAGTAAGTAGATTAGCGGTAACTTAGGGCTGGAGGGGAAGTTGGGGAGAAATAGAGGTGACTGCCAAAGGGTACAAGGTTTCTTTCTTGCAGATGAAAATGTTCTGTATTGATGTTGATAGTAGTTGCATAATTCTGTGAAAACTAAGAAAAACTAAATTGCACATTTTAAATGTTTGAATTGTATGGTGTGTAAATTATATCTCAATAAAGAGATTAAAAATTTAGCCTTCAAAATAAAAAATGAAAAATCATATATTCTGTCAACAGTAATGCAGTGAAAGAGACAGTTTCATGAGAATACTTGGAAATTCTGAAGTTCGATCATATTCTCAGGGATTATGGTTACATTTCCAGGCTTTTACCAATATGAGTCAAATTTACAGGATTTTTTTTTCAAATGGACACATTTTTTGACCAAATTCTATGTTCCTGTTTAAAATTAAAGTAAGAGGAAAATACATTTTTGTTGAAATAACTGTTTAACTAGTTTCTCATGCATAATATTTACTTTTCTGTCTAAAGTGTTTTCAAGTGATCAAAGCTAAATTTATTGTTGACATTATTGTAAATTCTTCTTTACATATAGTCACCTATGTAATCCTCACCATACCCTATAATGTAGTTATTATTTTAAGGATTGTTAGCTTGTGGCAGAGAGAAGGTAGGTAGCTTGATCAGTATGGCAAAGTTATTAAGCGGTAAATCCAAAATTTACAAGTATAAAGTCTTACATCAGAATTTTAGCTTCTAACTGTAATGCTCAATGGTTTGATAAGATTCATAATCATACACAAGTGTACTTGCTGGCTTGGCAGGGTAAGATTGTCCTCATATTAGTTATGAATACAAAAGAAATTTAATAGCAAATAATAAATGAGCTAGCACTAAGTTGCAAATTTCTTTTTGATGAATAGGGTTTTATTACAATGGTAGTAATAAAAATACCTAATATTTGTGTAGTATTTGACCCATGCAAGAACACTTTAGAAAATTATAATTTTTATATTAAAGTTGAGGAAGCTGAGATATAAATGTAGAAAATAACTTATTGACAGTCATGCAGCTAGACAGTAGCAGAGTCTAATTACTTATCCTCTAATATATAACATATCATAGGAATTCTGGAGAGCCAGGAGGAGAGATTATATGAAACTTTAGTTAATCTCTTCTGCTGGAATCTAAACTTTGTAGATAGTATTGACAGGGAGTTAAGCCATTTTTGAACTACTTGCCTCTAATAAGCTTTTTTAAAAAACCTTTTCACTAAGAAAGTTGTTGCCTAAAGGCAGGTAGATGTGCCTAGGCATGAGCTTGTTGACCAGAAGGCTAATTTGCCATAGGAAAAAATATCAAAAACAGTATTAAGTTATGGGTCTGTTATGGAGCTCTAGTCAAATGAATGCCTAACTATGTGGTAAGAAATCCAATAGCATTTTATGGCATTTCTGATACCTACTTCATGTAATGACACCTAAAGGGGAATCATTGTATAATTAGAAAAGAACAACCAAAAAAAGATATGCTTTCCACTACCCAGTTTAATAATTAAAATAGAGTAGGGAATGATTTGTGGATATATGTATCTGGGGGGAAAATTCAGGAGATCTCAAAATCTTAAATTTTTTTAAAAAGTAAAGATATTTGAACCTAGTATCTCAGACACTTTCCTATCTCTCACCTCTCTTTCAAAGTTGATTTTCTTGAAAGATTTGTCTGTACTCCCCGTTTGTTTTTACATCTACACTCAATGAAAAACCCACACTAATATGGCATCTGCTACCATCACTCAACAAGAATAACTGAGTTCAGTGACACCATGTTCAAAAGTCAATGGATGTTTCAGAACCCATCTTATTTGACCTTTCAGTGGCCTTTAAAAAATGCCCCTTCTTCATATTACAGACTTTTTCCCTATAACTTTAATGATGACATAATCTCCTGGTTTTCTTGCTGTCTCTTTGATCTCATCTTCTCTCTTGCTTTATTCTACTAAATTTCCTATATATCTCTATTAGCTGAAATATTTCTTCAAGGTCTTGTCTTGCCTCTTTTCTCTTTTCCATATTCTGTCACTAACATTTTTCCTATGTTTTCCAAAAGAAATAATATGAATATGTAAGATAAACAGAGCATTCTAATTTACAGAAAATAGATGTTATTTGGTAAGAAAACCAGGATGGTAATTTCTAGAATGTCAGAATAACAACCTCTGAAAATCCACTTTTAACTAAAAGCAATAAGAAAACTGGCAAAACTGTCAAAAACCAACTTTTAAAGAACTCTGGGCATTAACAAAAAACTTGTAACCTAAGTGTTTATTCAAGAAAAAAATGCGGTCTTGTAAGAAGAGTGACTCTTACTATGTTTTAACCTTTCCTAATCCCATCCCTCTGAAAACCAACAAGTCTTGCAACTATAGTTACTGTCAAAACAAGCAGTATAGCAGCCACTAGAGGAGGGAAAACAAGCTTGGAGCTACCCAAAAGCTTCATCCCCAGAGAATTAGCACTATTTAACCTGTGTCAATGACAATGGTAAATTCCATTCCCAGGTATTGTCTTTGACAAGCTTACTCTTTGCAAACAGCATTGCCCACAGGGCATTTGTCAAAAATCATCAGGGGCAACTGTTTAACATTGCAAGTGTCTAATATAGCAATGCAAGTAGGTCTAACAAGAGGCTGGCAAAACAACTTAAAGAAAAAACTGGCAAATGAAATAATCCATAAGGAGATTTGTAAAGCTCCAACATATTCATGGCAATCTAGAAGGTTATACATACATACAGGGAGGGCTGTGCACATGCCCAGGATATACCCTAGAAGGCCCCAATCTGACTGGCTGAACTTGAGGCTCCATAAAACTAGAAATTGAAGACTAAGGCAGACTAGTAATCTGCCTGCCAGTGCATGGAGGATGTGACCCAACACACAATGAGCCTATCAGCAAAGGCTGAGAGAATTATTCATTCAAGTAATTTAAGGAAATCTCTTTAGTCATTAGGCGACCACTAAGCAACTGAACAGAGATTTCAGTGCCCTCACATGACAAAAAATACAGACAATACAGAATTAGTCCAGGAAAGTCACAAAACAGATGTTAAGAACAAAAACAAACAGCTAAAACAATAAACCCTGTGTGGGGGAGGGATCTAGTTTCTATAATTACCACATTATATCATGTAAATCTTAGTTTTCTCAAAAAATTGCGAGATACTCCAAGCAAAAGGAAGTATGGCCATGCACAAGAGAAAAGCAGTCAATTGAAACTGTTTCAAAGGAACCCCAGATGTAGGCTGAGTGAACAAAGACTTGGACAGAAACTACTATTGTACATATGTTAAAGAACTGAAGAAAACCATGGTTAAAAAATCAACAGGAAATATGAGAATCATGGAACACCAAATCAAGAATATAATAAAAATAAGATAGAGTCAAATAGGAAGGCTGAAGTTTTAAAGTGTTATAACTGAAATGAAATATTCCCCAGATGGGCTCAACAGTAGATTTGAGCTAACAGAGGAAATATCAGGGAACATGAATACAGATCAATTGAGATTACCATTCTGAAAAACAAAAATAAATATAAATGTGACTTAAGTGTAAAAGGATTGAAGTCATTCAAAATACGTTCTCTAACCATATGTAATAAAATTAGAAACCATTAGAAGCTAATCAGTAACAGAATGTGGCTAAGTCAGTGTTTAGAGGAAAATTTAAAGTTGTAAACAGTTATTTTTTTAAAGGAAGATCTTACATTAATAACTTTCACTTTAAGAAACTACACAATAAAAGAACAAACAAAATTCAAAACAAACGGAACAAAAGAAAAATAAACAAAAACTACAGCAGCTATAAATGAAATATAACAATAGATACAGAAGCTGGTTTTTCTTTTTGAATTTTATTTTTTTTATATAGCAAGTTCTTATTAGTTATCTATTTTATACATATTAGTGTATACATGTCAATCCCAATCTCCCAATTCATCCCATCACCACCACCAGCACCCCCCCCCCCCACTTTCCCACCCTTGGTGTCTGTGCGTTTGTTCTCTACATCTGTGTCTCTATTTCTGCCTTGCAAACTGGTTCATCTGCAGCATTTTTCTAGATTCCAAATATATGCGTTTATATACAATACTTGTTTTCCTCTTTCTGACTTACTTCACTGTGTATGACAGTCTCTAGGTCCATCCACATCTCTACAAATTACCCAATTTCGTTCCTTTTTATGGCTGAGTAATCTTCCATTGTATATATGTACCACATCTTTATCCCTTCATCTGTCGATGGGCATTTAGGTTGCTTCCATGACCTGGCTATTGTAAATAGTGCTGCAGTGAACATTGGGATGCATGTGTCTTTTTGAATTATGGTTTTCTCTGGGTATATGTCCAGTAGTGGGATTGCTGGGACATATGGTAATTCTATTTTTAGTTTTTTAAGGAACCTCCATACTGTTCTCCATAGTGGATGTATCAATTTACATTGCCACCAACAGTGCAAGAGGGTTCCCTTTTCTCCACACCCTCTCCAGCATTTGTTGTTTGTAGATTTCCTGATGATGCCCAGTCTAACGGGTTGAGGTGATACCTGATTGCAGTTTTGATTTACATTTCTCTAATGATTAGTGATGTTGAGCATCCTTTCATGTGTTTGTTGGCAATCTGTATGTCTTCTTGGAGAGATGTCTGTTTAGGTCGTTTACCCATTTTTTGATTGGGTTGTTTTTTTTTTAATATTGAGCTACATGAGCTGTTTATGTATTTTAGAGATTAATATGTTGTCCATTGATTCGTTTGCAAATATTTCCTCCCATTCTAAGGGCTGTCTTTTCATCTTGTTTATAGTTTCCTTTGCTGTACAAAAGCTTTTAAGTTTCATTAGGTCCCATTTGATTATTTTTCTTTTTATTTCCATTACTCTAGGAGGTGGCCAAAAAAGATCTTGCTGTGATATATGTCAAAGAGTGTTTTTCCTATGTTTTCCTCTAAGAGTTTTATAGTGTCTGGTCTTACATTTAGGTCTTTAATCCATTTTTTAAATTTATTTATTTATTTATTTATTTATGGCTGCATTGGGTTTTCATTGCTGTGCATGGGCTTTCTCTAGTTGTGGCAAGTGGGGGCTACTCTTTGTTGCGGTGTGTGGGCTTCTCTTACTGTGGAGTACAGGCTCTAGGTGTGCAGGCTTCAGTAGTTGTGGCAAACAATCTCAGTAGTAGTGGCTTGCAGGCTCTAGAGCACGGGCTCAGTAGTTGTTGCACATGGGCTTAGTTGCTCCACAGCATGTGGGATCTTCCCGGACCGGGGCTCAAATCCGTGTCCCCTGCATTGGCCGGCGGATTCTTAACTATTGCACCACCAGGAAAGTTCCTTTAATCCATTTTGAATTTATTTTTGTGTATGGTCTTAGAGAGTGTTCTAGTTTCATTCTTTCACATGTAGCTGTCCAGTACAGCACCACTTACTGAAGAGACTGTCTTCTCTCCATAGTATATCCTTGCCTCCTTTGTCATAGATTAATTGACCATAGGTGTGTGGGTTTATCTCTGGGCTTACTATCCTGTTCCATTGATCTATATTTCTCTTTCTGTGTTGGTACCATATTGTCTTTATTACTGTAGCTTTGTAGTAAGTCTGAAGTCAGGGGTCTGAATCCTCCAGCTCCGTTTCTTGTCCCTCAAGATTGCTTTGGCTATTCACGGTATTTTGTTTCTCCATACAAATTTTAAGATTTTTTGTTCTAGTTCTGTAAAAATTGCCACTGGTAATTTGATAGGGATTGCACTGAATCTCTAGATTGCTTTGGGTAATATAGTCATTTTCACAATATTGGTTCTTCAAAGCCAAGAACTTGGTATATCTCTTCATCTGTTTAGGTCATCTTTGATTTCTTTCATCAGTGTCTTATAGTTTTCTGAGTACACATCTTTTACCTCCTTAGGTAGGTTTATTCCTAGGTATTTTATTCTTTTTGTTGCAGTGGTGAATGGGATTGTTTCCTTAATTTCTCCTTCTGTTCTTTCATTTTAGTGTATAGAAATGCAAGAGATTTCTGGGCATTAATATTGTATCCTGCAGCCCTACCAAATTCATTGATTAGATCCAGTAGTTTTCTGGTGGCATCTTTAGGATTCTCTGTGTATAATATCATGTCATCTGCAAACAGTGACAGTTTGACTTCTTGTTTTCCAATTTGTATTCCTTTTATTTCTTTTTCTTCCCTGATTGCCATGCTTAGGAATTCCAAAACTATGTTGAGTAATAGTAGCAAGAGAAGACATCCTTGTCTTGTACTTGATCTTAAAGGAAATGCTTTCAGTTTTTCCCCATTGAGAATGATGTTTGTGGGTTTGTTGTATATGGCTTTTATTTTGTGGAGGTAGGTTCCCTCTATGCCCACTTTCTGGAGAGTTTTTATCATAAATGGGTGTTGAATTTTGTCAAAAGCTTTTTCTGCATCCATTAAGATGATCATACGGTTTTTATCCTTCACTTTGTTAATATGGTGTATCACATTGATTGGTTTGCGTATGTTGAGAATCCTTGCATCCCTGGGATAAAACCCACTTGACCATGGTGTATGATCCTTTTAATGTGTTGTTGGATTCTGTTTGCTAGTATTTTGTTGAGGATTTTTGCATCTATATTAATCAGTGATATTAGCTTGTAGTTTTCTTTTTTTGTAACATCTTTGTCTAGTTTTGGTGTCAGGGTGACGGTGGCCTTGTAGAATCAGTTTCAGAGTGTTCCTTCCTCTGCAGTTTTTTAGAAGAGGATGAGAAGGATCAGTGTTAGCTCTTCTCTAAATGTTTGATAGAATTCACCTGTGAAGCCATCTGGTCCTGTACTTTGTTTGTTGGAAGATTTTTAATCACAGTTTCAATTTCATTACTTATGATTCATGTTCATGTTTTCTATTTCTTCCTGGTTCTCTTGGAAGGTTATATGTTTCTAAGAATTTGTCCATTTCTTCCAGGTTGTCCATTTTATTGGCAGAGTGTTGCTTGTAGTAGTCTCTTAGGATGCTTTGTATTTCTGCGCTGTCTGTTGTAACTTCTCCTTTTTCATTTCTAATTTTATTGGTTTGAGTCCTCTGCCTCTTGATGAGTCTGGCTAAAGGTTTATCAATTTTGTTTATATTCTCAAAGAAATAGCTTTTAGTTTTATTGATCTTTGTTATTGTTTTCTTTGTTTCTATTTCATTTATTTCTCCTCTAATCCTTATGATTTCTTTCCTTCTACTAACTTGGGGTTTTGTTTGTTCTTCTTTCTCTAGTTCCTTTAGGTGTAAGTTTAGGTATTTTATTTGAGATGTTTGTTGTTTCTTGAGGTAGGCTTCTATTGCTATAAACTTCCCTCATAGAACTGCTTTTGCCGCATCCCATAGGTTTTGGATTGTCATGTTTTCAGTGTCATTTGTCTCTAGGTATTTTTTGATTTCCTCTTTGATTTCTTCAGTGATATCTTGGTTATTTAGTAACATATTGTTTAGCCTCCATGTGTTTGTGTTTTTAATGATTTTTTCCCTGTATTTTATTTCTAATCTGAAAGCATTGTGGTTGGAAAAGATGCTTCATACGATTTCAATTTTCTTAAATTTCTGAGGCTTGATCTGTGACCCAGGATGTGATCCATCCTGGAGAATGTTCCCTGCGCACTTGAGAAGAAAGTGTAATCTGCAGTTTTTCATTGGAATGTCCTATAAATGTCAATTAAATCTATCCTGGACTATTGTGTCATTTAAAGCTTGTATTTCCTTATTAATTTTCTGTCTGAATGATCTGTCAATTGGTGTAAATGAGATGTTAAGGTCCCCCACTATTACTGGGTTACTGTTGATTTCCTCTTTTTTACCTGTTAGCATTTTCCTTATGTGTTGAGGAGCTCCTATGTTGGTTGCATATATATTTTTAATTGTTATATCTTCTTCTTGGCTTGATTGCTTGATCATTATGTAGTGTCCTTCTTTGTCTCTTGTAACATTCTTTATTTTAAAGTCTATTTTACCTAATATGGGTATTTCTACTCTAGCTTTCTTTTGATTTCCATTTGCATGGAATATCTTTTTCCATCCCCTCAGTTTCAGTCTGTATGTGTCCCTAGGTCTGAATTGGGTCTCTTGTAGACAGCATATATATGGGTCTTGTTTTTGTATCCATTCTGTGAGCCTGTGTCTTTTGGTTGGAACATTTAATCCATTCACATTTAAGGTTATTATTGATATGTATGTTCCTGTTACCGTTTTCTTAATTGTTTTGGGGTTTGTTTTTAGGTCCTTTTCTTCTCTTGTGTTTCCCACTAAGAGAAGTTCCTTTAGCATTTTTTGTAGAGCTGGTTTGGTGGTGCTGAATTCTCTTAACTTTTGCTTGTCTGTACAGCTTTTGATTTCTCCATTGAATCTGAGTGAGATCTTTGCCAGTTAGAGTAATCTTGGTTTTAGGTTCTTCCCTTTCATCACTTTAAGTATATCATGCCACTCCCTTCTGGCTTGTATGGTTTCTG
Source organism: Tursiops truncatus (assembly GCF_011762595.2). Lineage (NCBI taxonomy): Eukaryota > Metazoa > Chordata > Mammalia > Artiodactyla > Delphinidae > Tursiops > Tursiops truncatus. The sequence continues at coordinate 45,035,585 of NC_047046.1, forward strand.
CTGAGAAATCAGCTGTTAACCTTATGGGAGTTCCCTTGTATGCTACTTGTCATTTATCCCTTGTTGCTTTTAATAATTTTTCTTTGTGTTTAATTTCTGTCAATTTGATTACTGTGGGTCTTGGCGGAGTTCTCCCTGGCTTTATCCTTCCTGGGACTCTTCCTGCTTCCTGAAATTGTGTGGCTATTTCCTTTCCCATGTTAGGGAAGTATTCAACTACAATCTCGTCAAACATTTTCAACGTGGTCCTTTCTCTCTTCTCCTTCTGGGACCCCTATAATGTGACTGTTGGTGTATTTAATGTTTTCCCAGAGGTCTCATAGGCTGTCTTCATTGCTTTTCATTCTTTTTTCTTTCTTCTGTTCCACAGCAGTGAATTCCACCATTCTGTCTTCCACATGACTTATCCATTCTTCTGCCTCAGTTATTCTGCTATTGATTTGTTCTAGTGTATTTTTCATTGCAGTTATTGTATAGTTCATCTCTGTTTGTTCCTTAATTCTTCTAGGTATTTATTCTTTTATTCTTCTAGGTCTTTGTTAAACATTTCTTGCATTTTCTCGATATTTGCCGCCATTCTTTTTCCAAGGTCCTGCATCATCTTCACTATCATTATTCTGAATTCTTTTTCTGGAAGGTTGCCTATCTCCACTTCATTTTGTTGTTTTTCTGGGGTTTTATCTTATTCCTTCATCTGGTACATAGTCCTCTGCCTGTTCATTTTGTCTGTCTTTCTGTGAATGTAGTTTTCGTTCCACAGGCTGCAGGATTGTAGCTCTTCTTGCTTTTGCTGTCTGCCCTCTGGTGGATGAGGCTATCTAAGAGGCTTGTGCAAGCTTCCTAATGGGAGGGACTCGTGATGGGTAGAGCTTGGTGTTGTTCTGGTGGGCAGAGCTCAGTAAAACTTTAATCCACTTGTCTGGTGATTGGTGGGGCTGGGTTCCCTCCTTGTTGGTTGTTTGCCCTGAGGCAAGCCAGCACTGGAGCCTACTCTGCTCTTTGGTGAGACTAATGGTGGACTCTGGGAGGGCTCACGCCATGGAGTACTTCCCAGAACTTCTGCTGCCAGTGTCCTTGTCCCCATGGTGAGCCACAGCCACCCCCTCGCCTCTGCACGAGACCCTCCAACACTGGCAGGTAGGTTTGGTTCTATCTCCTATGGGGTCACTGCCCCTTCCCCTGCGTCCTGAGATGCACACTACTTTGTGTGTGCCCTTCAAGAGTGGAATCTGTTTCCCCCAGTCCTTTCAAAGTCCTGCAATCAAATCCCACTAGCTTTCAAGGTCTCATTCTCTGAGAATTCTTCCTCCCATTGCCAAACCCCTAGGTTGGGAAGCCTGACGTGGGGCTCAGAACCTTCACTCCAGTGGGTGGACTTCTGTGCTATAATTGTTCTCCAATTTGTGGGTCACCCACCTAGTGATTATGAGATTTGATTTTATTGTGATTGAGCCCCTCCTACCGTCTCACTGAGGCTTCTCCTTTGTCTTTGGATGCGGGGTATCTTTTTTGTTGAGTTCCAGTGTCTTCTTGTCGCCTGCTTGTTCAGCAGTTAGCTGTGATTCCGGTGCTCTCCTGAGAGGGAGTGAGCTCACCTCCCAGAAGCTGGTTTTTTGAATAGATGAGCAATAGACAAATTTTTGTCTATTCTAACCAAAAAAAATGATAAAAATATCAAAGTACTATCATCTGAAATGAAAGAGAAGGCATTTCTATTAACTGTACAGAAATTTTAAAAACTGGATGGGAATACTGGGAACAACTGAGTGCTAACAAATTAGAAAACCAAGGAAAAATAACAGTTTCCTAGAAAGACAGAAACTACTTAAACTGACTGAAGAGTTAGAAAATCTGAGTAGAACTAAAAAAGTAAGTCAACATGTAATCGAAAATCTTTCCACAAAGAAATGCCTAGGAGCAGATGGCTACATTGTTGAATTCTATCAAATATTTAAACAAGACTCTTTTTTTTGGCTGTTGCCTCATATGAATATTTTTTAATTGTAGTATAGTTGATGTACATACAGTATTTTATAAGTTACAAGTATACAATATAGTATTCATAATTTTCAAAGGTTATACACCGTTTATAGTTATTATAAAATATTGCCTCTATTCCCTGTGTTGTACAATATATCCTTGTAGCTTTATACATAATAGTTTGTACCTCTTAATCCCCTACTCCTATATTGCCCTCCCTGCTTTCTTCTCCCCACTGGTAACCACTAGTTTGTTCTCTATATCTGCTTCTTTTTTGTTATATTCATTAGTTTGTTGTATTTTTTAGATTCCACATATAAGTGATATTTTACAGTATTTGTCTTTCTCTGACTTACCTCACATAGCATAATCCCCTCCAAGTCCATCCATGTTGTTGCAAATGGCAAAATTTCATTCTTTTTTATGGTTGAGTAGTATTCCGTTGTATATATATATACCACATCTTCTTTATCCATTTATCTGTTGATAGACATTTAGGTTGATTCCATATTTTGGCAATTTTAAATAACGCTGCTATGCACATTGGGTGCATATATCTTTTTGACTTAGTGTTTTTGTTTTTTTCATATATATATACTCAGGAGTGGAATTGCTGGATCATATGGTAGTTGTCTTTTTAGTTTTTTAAGAAACCTCTGTACTGTTTTCCACAGTGGCTATACCAATTTACATTCCCACCAGCAGTGTATGAGGGTTCCGTTTTGTCCAAATCCTCTCCAATATTTGTTATTTGAGTTCTTTTTGCTGATAGCCATTCTTCTGACTGTTGTGAGGTGATAATCTCATTGTGGTTTTAATTTGTATTTCCCTGATGATTAGCGATGTTGAGTGTCTTTTCATGTGCCTATTGGCCATCTGCTTGTCCTCTTTGGAAAAATGTCTGTTCAGTTCTCCTGCTAGTTTTTTTTATCAGCTGTTGTGTTTTTTGTTTGTTTGTTTTTGTTTTTATGTGGAGTTGTATGAGCTGTTTATATTTTTTGTGTATTAACCCCTTATAGGTCATATCATTTGCAAATATTTTCTCCTATTCCATAGGTTGTCTTTTCATTTTGTCAATGTTTTCCTTTGCTGTGTAAACTCTTTTAGGTTTACTTAGGTCTCATTTGTTTATTTTTGCTTTTATTTCCTTTACTTCAGGGGAGAGATCCAAAAAATTACTGCTACAGTTTATGTCAAAGATTTTTGTGCCTGTGTTTTCCTCTAGGAATTGTATGGTTTCTGGTCTTACATTTAGGTCTTTAAACCATTTTGACTTTATTTGTGTCTGTGGTGTTAGAGAATGTTCTGATTAGAAGATTGACTCCAATCCGTCAAAAACTTAGAGAGACTACTTCCACTTAATTCTGTGAGAGTTTGTATTAGCCAGATACCAAATTCAGTCAAAGATAATACAAGAAAATGAAAAATATAGGTGAATTTACCTTGTAAGTATAGGCACAAACATCTTTAATACAATACTAGCAAACCAAATTCAGCAGCACATAAAATAGATTATATACTATGGCAAGTGGGATTTATCCCAGGAATGTAAGGTTGGCTGAAAATGTGATAATCAATGTAATGTACCATATTAAGATAATAAAGAACAAAAACCACATGATTATGTCTATAGACATAAAAAAAACTGGCAAATGCCACCACCCTTTTGTGATAAAAAACTTTCAACCAGGATAGAAGGGGATTTCCTCAACTTGAGAAAAACTATATATGAAAAACTCACACTAACATTATGAAATGGCAAAGGCTAGATGTGTCCCTCCAAAGATCAGGAACAAGAAAAGGATGTTGGCAATTGCCACTTCATTTCAACATATTACTGGAAGTTCTGCCCAGGGTAAGCAGACAAGAAAAAGAAATAAAAGGCATACAGATAGAAAAAGAAGTAAAAATATCTCTATTCTCAAAAGACAGTATCTTCCATATAGAAAAACCAAAGGTAATACACAAAAATGTAACTGGAACTCATTAAGGTGTTCAGCATAGTTGCAAGTATCAAGATTAATGCAAAATAAATTGTATTGCTATACACTAGCGATGAGCAGTACAAAAATGAGATTAAGAGATTATGAACAATTCTGTCCTCCAAAGCATCAAACTATAAATGATTTAGGAATAAATTTAACACAATAATTTCAAAACTTGTACATTGAAAACTACAAAACATCATTGAAAGAAGTTAAAGAAGATCTACATAAATGGACAGACTTCCCATATTCATGTATTAGAAACTTAATTGTGATAAGATGACAAAACTTCCTAAACTGATTTATTGATTCAACATACTCCTTATCAAAATTTCAACTGCATTTTCTGTTGTTGCAGAAATAGTCAAGTCAATCCTAAAATTCATATGAAAATGTGTGAGATTCAGAATAAACAAAATAATCTTGAAAAGGAAGAAAATAGTTGGAGGACTTACATTATGATTCAAATGTTACTACAAAACTATAATAATCGATATTGTGTGGTACTGTCATAAGGCTAGAAATACAGATCAATGGAGGAAATTGCTATGGAATGAACTTCAGACAACCAAAGTAGAGAGATTTTTGACATAAGAGTTGGCAGTGAGCATCAAATATATGCTTACTTATAGGATAATAATTAAATGAGGCTTTATAGAAAGGGAATATGCTATGTAATGACCATAGTTACTGACACTGTAGATGTAGAACACCAAAGAAAAGGGAAGATAGGGATAATACACACAAAATAATTATTTTTATTTTCTACCAATAATAATCAGTGGTGGCAGCAACAGTATTGTGTTGGTAATGCAGAATATAGCACATGAGTAATTATAAGATATTTAATTATGCCATCTCCTGTGCTCTTGAAAACCAGAATTTTTAGTATGTAAAAAATAAGATATAGGTGTAATTATAAAGGAGATTAAGCACCCTAGAGTCCCAAATTGAATTAGAAATATCAGCATCACAGATTTCATCAGCTTTCTATCTCCCTATCATCTCTCCTTCCTAACTTTTCCCCTGAAAAGGCCTAAAAACCACCCAGCAAGTAGGAATGACCAATCCTAGTGATCAGATTTTGGTCTTGCCAGTCTTATTTCTAAAGTTAACTTTGCAAATGCAAAATATCTGGCTACTCCTTCACTTTCAGTTTCTAAATTTTAAGCACAATGCCTCTTGGGGCTAATGCTAACTCATAACTATGCTGGGAAGGGAAAAATGACGTAAAATAGTTCCAGTTTTAATAAATTGACATGATATAAATCCACCACATGCAATGTCTATTGAAGAACATGTGGGCTATAAAGAAGTATAAGAAAGTAATTCATATAAAAGTCAAGATAGGGGTTATTTGTTGAAGAGAGGAGGGCAGTGTGATTGAAGCTGGCTAAATAAAGGGATTTCTGGAGTGGATAGCAAAGGTCTGTCTTGACTTAGGTTGTCATTACAAAGTGTTTTATTCAGTAATCTATATTATTGTTTCAAACGGTTTTATATATCTATGTTTTATTTCACAATAAAATACTTTTTTAAAAAGAAGGGCAAAGATGAATTTGTTTTTGAGGTACGAGTGGAATGGAATATTCAAGGAGAGAGGCATCAAGTGTAATCTCATGTATGTTTGGAGTTCTGGAATGACATTAGAGTTAGAAATACCAAGTTTTTAAAAGAGTATGTCATCATAGGAGAATGAGAAATGCAAAAAGAACTAAGACCAGAGCCATGGGCCAGGCAAAGGAAGATACTGAAAATAATACTGGAAAAAGAGAGAAAGAAAAAATAGCCGAAAATACTATTTATGGTGCTCTGTACACCAACTAGTTATTGTATGAAAAGTTTTACAGAAGTGTTGTCTGAAATAATTGTTCTCATTGTCAATGTGAGTAAACGTTGTAAAGAAACAGAGACACATGCCAACAGGTTATATGCTTTCTAGCAGTCAGTGAGCTCTTCTTGCTCTAAACATTCATAGCAAACGTCAAGTTCTTAGAAAAACTGTTGGAAATGGTCTTTATTTTCATTAAGATGTGAAATTTGATGTTTCGATACAACTTGCATGTTACTGTTATAATTTGCCCAGATTCTTTTTATAACCATCACATTTTTGTTGTTTGTTTTATGGATTTACTAAGGATGAGAAGCTGTGGCATGAGAATTTGGCTAGTTTTTATGTTTAATGTCTAGGAAAACATTTAATTACTTAATTTTTAACTTATTTATTTTATTTATTTTTGACTGCATATTTGGGTCTTTGTTGCTGCATGCGGGCTTTCTCTAGTTGTGGTGAGTGGGGGCTACTCTTTGTCGTGGTGTGTGATGGCTTCTCCTGTTGTGGAGCATGGCCTCTAGGCTTGCGGACCCAGTAGTTGTGGCTCGCGGGCTCTAGAGTGCACGCTCAGTAGTTGTGGCGCATGGGCTTTGTTGCTCCGTGGCATGTGGGATCTTCCTGGACCAGAGCTTGAACTCGTTTCCCCTGCATTGGCAGCTGGATTCTTAACCACTGCGCCACCAGGGAAGCCCCAAAGCATTTATTTTAAAATGATTGTTTTGAGGTTTCAGTTTATTCACTCTTAAATTATTTATATATATATATATATATTTATCATTTTAGGCTTTTTTGTTCTCTTTTATTATCTGTAGCAATAATCCCATTTGATTCTCTGAAAAGCAACATAAAATTTCAGTCTTGGCATAAAATGTACTTTGAATATTTATACTTTCATCTCTTCAAAGTTGAGCAATTCATTTTATTATAATCAAATGTTTAGTTTAAAAATCTGAAGATCACGGTTAACTAAACATCTATCCTAAGAATAATTTTCACTTGGTAAGTCTTGGTGGAACACTTGAAATAAAACTGAAGTGCTCTTGAATGTATCCTGTATATGCTTATAAAAATTTCATAGGTTAGATGGCTCTAAGAATGATGAATCGAGTATAGATTATAGGATTAGACAAAACCAGAGCCTGGCCCATTGCAGCCATGATAGGCCAGTGGAAATATCTGCATCTTAATTTAGGTGGGATTTCCTTTTTATCGTGGACTATAATCAAACACAATGGTGAATCTTTAAATGAATATTTAGAGTTCAGTAAAACACAAAGCAGTAAGAGCTACCTTCCTGAATGGATCAATTTACATCATAGTAATCACAGGAAATATTGGCCTTGCATGATGAGAAAGCAGGACTTAAGGCATTGTTTTTTGTATATAATCATCAATGTTTCTAAACTCTAAAACAGCAGATAAGAAAAAGAAGTATATCCCAAACTCCCAGTCTATCCCTCCCCCGATATAAAATAAAAATTTAAAAAAAGAAAAGAAGTCTATCTTCAATCGATTTATTTTTTAATTTTTATTTTCTAATTTTATTTTATTTATTTATTTATTTTTTGCGGTACGCGGACCTCTCACTGTTGTGGCCTCTCCCGTTGCGTAGCACAGGCTCCGGACCCGCAGGCTCAGCGGCCATGGCTCACGGGCCCAGCCGCTCCGCGGCATGTGGGATCTTCCCGGACCGGGTCACAAACCCGTGTCCCCTGCATCGGCAGGCGGACTCTCAGCCACTGCACCACCAGGGAAGCCCCTTCAATCCATTTTTGAAAGGATTTCTTCAGTCATTTATTTTAAAAACTAATCATCAGAGTCTACATCTTTTCTTATCCATGGCAAAGGCATGATAAGAAGGGAAGAGGTGATATCCTATGCAGCACCACTTGAAGTCTGCCATTCAGTACAGACTGATAGGTATTGCCATATGAACTCATTTAATATGTCCATACCTCATCTAAAGCATGAGCTTCAAAGTGATACAGTGCCATCATTTTGATCATGAAAGTGATTTCAAGTTGCTCTCTACTTACCATGTTCCATTAAAAAGAGTAATGCCACATTAAAACTCAAAATTAAATCTGAAAGTGTCTTTAAATTTTTTTTTTAAATCTGCGATTTTCAAGGGAGGCAAATGAGGCATTCAAACACTTTTATCTATTATCATAGAAATTATTTTTATTTTGAGATATTTAAAATCTAATGTAAAAGTCATCTAAAATCTGCTTAGTATCTTTTTATAAAGTACTGAAATAATGTACTATTAAGCATACATTTAGAGAAGTTGGTTACATGTAGAGCTACTATTAATTTGTTTAAATTTTCAGCACATTTTATTTAATTTATAGGAACCCATGTTCTGTATGTCCCATGTCAAAAATATCAGTTTTTTCAATAAAGTTTAATTGTGAAAAAATAATTTGACATCAATATATGATCTGTAGTTTATCAAAATGTTAATGAAAATGTATCAAATAAAATTTTTAACATACACAAGTGTGCGTTGCATTATTCAAAATCGACAGTATGCATCACAAGTTTACTTGATATTTGAACTTTTCCCCCACAGAAAAACCACCAAGAACCTTCTTATTTTATTTTCAAATGTATATGGCTAATGTCAGATGGCTGTTACAAAGAAGGGCATCTCTGATTTTGGAGTCAGACTCTTGTTTTGGGGCCTCAGTCTTGTTCCTTATTAACCACTGACCAAAATTAAGGGAGTAAACTTTTGGGAGCCCAAATTTTTCCAGTGAATAAAGTAAGCTTTGAACTGACTGCTTTCCCAATCATACATGGTTTGTTATAAGGATCAAATAAAATAATATGCATAAAAGTACTCTGGAACTTATAAATCACCCTTTAAATATACATAATTCTTCTTATTCTGGGTTATATTATTCTAAATGACTTATTGCTAGCTTTGTGTCATGGTATATTAATATATACTGTGGTAGAATTAATATTGCAAACATCTAATGATAAATACTTTAAAGGTGGGAAATATTCTGGATACTTAAGAAAACAGTTCTTAATTTTACCCACTTAGATTTATATGAATTGTACTATAAAATGGTGAAAGTAACTGTTAAGTGGCAATAAACTAGCAAGTTGATATTTATTTTGAGTCAGTTAGTGCCAGCCTTATCAGAACAACATGAATTTTGAGACCATATTAACAACAAATAAAATATCAACATGCTTAGGGGAAAAAAATGTGTTTCTAGGTTCTCCAAGATATAATTAATTTTCAAGAACTTTTCTTGAAAAGGTTAATAATGATTGGCTCAAACAATATTAAATATTTGTCTTGTCTTTTCATTTTTACTATATGTTTTAGAATATAGTATGGAAAACATTAAATTATGAAGTAAAATGAATTGCAAAATATGATATAGCTCAGTATATCGTATTTATCACATCATTTTGAATATTTACTGGCAAGTTTTAACATGTGTAAAAATATTTCAAGCTAAAATGAAACTGGAGAATATAGAAATGGAATTTCTTACTCATGCTCCCTCAGAAGAACAGAACTTAAGAGCTGAGAGATTGATTTCCTCTACATGTCTGATTTATAGAAGACCGAGAAGACCAAGACTTATCTCCTGACGAATGAATGTCTGCCAAGAATCTTTCTGAATCCTCCAGCAAGTGGACTTACTGCTTCAAGTCTGGCTGGGCTTCCCGCTTTTGCACTCCTTGCCCTTATAGACTGACCCAACAGACTCATCTGTAGCTTGGTACACTTTGTGTGTCCCGAATTACAATTCCTCTGTTATTCCCGAATAAACTCAATTTCTGGTCATTTGAACTTGCTTCAGTTTACCTCCTTTATTTAGGTTGATACATGCAAATATTTGATCATATCTTAAAATAAAAATAAGTATGTAGTCATTAACTTGTGATGTTTTGAGAAATGCAACATTATTCCTAAAGAGAAAACAATGATTGATATGGCTATGCTGTCCCTTTGAAAGATTCTCTGTTTAATGATGAAATAACTGATACTAAACTATATGCTAAGAAATGAAATGTTAAGAATACTAAATTTGTGATCAGAAGTGTTACGCCAAGTTTGATTTGCTGTATTGAATCGCATGTTGATGGTCAAAAGATAGTTAACAGAAATGAAATATCTAACTGTAAGCAATTATAATTTACCAGGTTACATATATTGGTCAATTTGTGTTGGAGCTAGTAATAAAGCAGAACCTATCATTTTAAATGACTAATGCAGTACATAGGCAATTTTGGCACTCAGCAGTTGGGATTCAGTAAAATAAATTTGCTATTTGGATAGAGATAGATGAAACAGTATGGAGTTTATATTTTAATTACTTCAGTATCTCACTGACATTAAAATGTTCCTGTTGGCAAAGGATGGGGTTTTACAGTGCACTTGTGGTAAGTAATACACCAGTTGCAGAGCCAGTATATGGATTGAATCTATTGATGGTTTACAGGAAAGAATGCTCTGGTACTTTTCAATGAAAGAATAAAAATATTCTTACTCAATCACTTTCCCATCTGACTCACAATCTGCTGGGCTCTTTCCAAAACTGAATTATGTGTTTCTTGGGAAAGGAATACTTCTTTAGAGATTTACTAATTGAATAGATAGAGTGAGATTGGAAGACACATAGTTCCTTGGAGAAAAGTTTGCTGACCACCATAGGACTGATCAAGTTCCCTTTCACATCATTGTCACCAAACACCTCCTGCTTACACTCTCTGAGCACATTATTGAAGTATGTTTTATTTAAGTTTTTAACTATTTCTCATTTTTAATTGTGAAATAATTTGACAGTGATGTCTGACTTGTAATTTGCCGTGTATCGTGAGAATATTAATGATAATATTAAATAACATTTTTGGCATAGACAATTCTGAATTATATTATTAAAAATTGATACTATGCATATGAATTTATTATGCATGTTATGTTAAAATTAAGGAGAAAAAACCCAAAAACCCAATTTTCAAAAATGGCCAAAATATATGTATAAGCAAAAGACACATATTGACAGTTCACAGGAAATGGAATAATAATGTGAAAAGATAGTCACATATAGTAAGACAAACAAAAAGCTACTAACATATTTTTACCCATCAGATCAAGAAAAACTCAAAAGTATCAATATTTGTCATATATTTGGAATCATATAGTATGCATTCCTTTGACTTTGGCTTCTTTCATATCTTAGAATACTTTTGAGATTTGTCCATGCATGTATAAGCATTGCATTCATATTTTTAAATAGTATTCCATTGTCTGTACCACAGACAATGTACGGCCATATGTTTAAGCATTCATTATTTGTTGGACATTGTGCTCTTTCCCGACTTTGGCAATTATGGAAAAGGCTGATATAAACATTCTTGTATTGATTTTTCCATGGACTTACTTTTTTTTTTTTCCTGGGTACAGTGTACTTTATTGATTGTACATGACAAGGTAGGGCTCCCTAAGGCCCTCTGCTTTGTCAGGGGGTCTGGGATGGAAACTGTGTGGAGGTCGGGAGATTCTCAGTGTGTTGGAGGATGGGGTTGGGGCAAGGACTCCCCAGCAGCTGAGGACCTCTCTCTTCCTCTCCTGCTCTTGCTGGGGCTGGTGGTCCAGGGACTCTTCTGGTGAGCAGATGCCTATGAATGGTTTGGCTGGGTTGTATAGCTGTGTAAGAATTGCCAAACTGTTTTCCAAAATGACTGTGCCATTTTGCATTTTCAATAGCAATATAGGAGAGCTACAGTTGTGGCACATCTTTGGCAATGCCAGGGATTGTTACATGTTGTTATTTTGTTATGTTTTACCATTCTAATGGGTTTGTAGTAGTATCTCATTTAAAAAAAAGCTTGTATTTCTCCAATGACTAAAAATTGTGTGTATCTTTTTATGTGCTTATTTACCATCAGTATCTATTCAGTAGTGAAGTGTCTATTCAAATTCTTTGGCCATTTATTTATTGGATTGGTGGTTTTGTTATTATTGATTTGTGAATGTTTTTATATGTGAATCATTGCTTAGATAATGTGTTTTTCATTTCTCCCAGTCTGTCTGGTTCTCTCTCTCTCTTTTTTTGTGTGTGTGTGTCTTTCAAGGAAGATGACGTTATAATTTTGATGAAGTCCAGTTTATTTATTTATTTACTTACTATTCATGATTTTTTTTAATTTATTTATTTTATTTTATTTTTAGCTGTGTTGGGTCTTTGTTGTTGTGTGCGGGCTTTCTCTAGTTGCGGCGAGCAGAGGCTACTCTTTGTTGCAGTGCGCAGGCTTCTCATTGCGGTGGCTTCTCTTGTTGAGGAGCACAAGCTCTAGATGCTCAGGCTTCAGTCATTGTGGCTCACAGGCTCAGTAGTTGTGGCTCATGGGCTTAGTTGCTCCACAGCATGTGGAATCTTCCCGGACCAGGGCTCGAACCCGTGTCTCCTGAATTGGCAGGTGGATTCTTAACCACTGCACCACCAGGGAAGCCGCCACCAGGGAAGCCTGTTCATGATTTTTGAGTCCTATTTATAAAAAAAAAAAGTCGGTCTAATGTAAGATCACAAAGATTTTTTCAACTATGTTTTCTTCTAGACGTTTTATAGTTTATAGTTAAGGCTTTATACCTAGGTCTGTAATGATGGTCCCTGACTTACAATGGTTCAACTTATGATTTTTTGACTTTTCAGTGGTACAAAAGCTATACACATTTAGTGGAAAACATACTTCAGATTTTGAGTTATGATCTTTTCCCGGGCTATCGATATGTGGTATGATCCTTTCTTGTGATACTGGGCAGCAGCTCCCAGTCAGCCATGTGATCACAATGGTAAACAACCAACATTTACAACCATTCTATACCCAGACAGCCATTCTGTTTTTCACTTTCAGTACAATATTCAATGAATTACATGAGCTATTCAACACTTTATTATAAAATAGACTATGTGTTAGATGATTTTGCCCAACTCTAGGCTAATGTAAATGTTCTGAGAACTTTAAGGTAGGTTAGGCTAAGCTATGGTGTATGTTAAGTTAGGTATATTAAATGCATTTTTGACTTAGGATATTTTCTTTTTTTAAAAAGATTTAATTTAATTTTTATTTTTGGCTGTGTTGGGTCTTCATTGCTGAGTGCAGGCTTTCTCTAGTTGTGGCGAGTGGGGGCTACTCTTCATTGCAGTGTGTGGACTTCTCCTTGAGGTGGCTTCTCTTGTTGCGGAGCACAGGCTCTAGGCATGCGGGCTTCAGTAGTTGTGGCACGCGGGCTCAGTAGTTGTGGCACGTGGGCTCGAGTGCAGGCTCAGTAGTTGTGGTGCACAGGCTTAGTTGCTCTTTGGCATGTGGAATCTTCCCAGACCAGGGATCAAACCTGTGTCCCCTGCATTGGCATGTGGATTCTTATCCACTGTGCCACCAGGGAAGTCCCAACTTAGGATATTTTCAATTTACAGTGTGTTTATTGGGACATGACACCATCATAAGTTGAAGAAGATCTATAGTTTATTTTAAATTAATAAGTACATATAGGGCTTCCCTGGTGGCGCAGTGGTTAAGAATCTGCCTGCCAATGCAGGGGACATGGGTTCAATCCCTGGTCCGGGAAGATCCCACATGCCATGGAGCAACCAAGCCCGTGTGCCACAACTACTGAGCCTGCGCTCTAGAGCCTGCGAGCAACAACTACTGAGCCCACGTACCACAACTACTGAAACCCTTGTGCCTAGAGCCCATGGTCCGCAACAAGAGAAGCCACCACAATGAGAAGCCTACGTACCTCAACGAAGAGTAGCCCCCACTCACCACAACTAGAGAAAGCCTGTGTGCAGCAACGAAGAACCAGCACAGCCAAAATTAAATAAATAAAATAGATACATTAAAAAAAAAAGTATATATGGTGTGAAGTATGAGTCAAAATCTTCCTTCCTTTCTTCCTTCCTTCCTTCTTTTTTTTTTTTTTTTTTGTATATGGGTATCCCATTGTTCTAGCAGCAATTAAAACAACAATAACAACAAAAAACCTCTCTCTCATTCATTTCATTTTCTTGGCAAGTTAATAGAAAAATCTGTGTTATATATATATTTCTCTTAGACCTTTCATCTCAAGAGAAGATATGATTTTCAGTTTTTCTATCATTTTCTCTACTTTAGGGTGGGAGTGATGCTCTTTACAACTTTCTGCACCCTAAGCAGAATCAGAACCCTCTTCATGTCTCTTGTCGTAATATTTCCAACTCCTTCAGAAGTGAAAGAACTCCTTTCTGTGTTCTTCCAGCTTATCAGTTTGCTCTTCCACTATGTACAATCTGCTATTCATCCTAGTGACTGAAAATTTTTACTTGAAACTTTTATTTTTAATTTTAAAGAGTATGATACAGGTGCAATAGCATTCCTTTTCCTTTTGTTTATACATGTTTAAATTTTGTTTTACTAATTTTGGTTCTTGTTTTACACTATTTCATGTAAATGTTACTCCTTAAATATCTGTTTTTTTTTTTTATCAATTCCATTTTGGAGTTAAGATATCCTGCATAAGCATATAAATTGTGAAAGGAAGAATCAATCGTTTATGCTTGTAGTATAGCCCTTGTTATTTTAAACATGGTCTATAAGCCAGAAGTAGCATCATTTCAGAACTTTATAGAAATGCAGAATCCGAGGCCCTATTTGAGACCCACTGAGTCAGAATATGGATTTTTACAAATTTTCAGGTGATATGTGTGTATAAAATGAAACAGTTGTGAATTTTGCAAGCTCTTCTAGGTTTGTCTCCTGACCTTCTCTTTCTCATTGACTTAGGACTTAGACACTTAAGCAGTGGCCCCAGTTTAAAGTCACTGAATTTCACAACTCCAGAATGCTATTTATATTGTCATCTGAAGTTGTGCTTCAAAGGTTGCCTTGCTATGTTGTGAAATGTGGTAGCACTGAACTGTTCTACTGCATTATGTCTTTGCTCTAGTCACTGACTTCTATGAGAGAGGAATTGCCCATCATGATTGATTATTTCCTCCTTGGCATCTTTTTCTTATATTCTTCCAACTCCAATTTCAGCTTACTTTTGGAGTTTTCCACCCTTATTTGTACATCTTAGGTTATAATCTCCATCTTGAGCATGTCTATGTCTGGTGATTTCTCATAGTTTCACAAGTCCTCTGAGAATTTTTCTTCTTTTACAAAATAAATATGGATTTTATTCTATGAATTTAACAGATTTTATTTTCAAAAATTATGAAATTTTTTTAATGAAGTTATAGTGTAGCATGTGCAGTTTCAATAATTTTGAAATCAAGTGCAGAGCTATATTTTTCCTTTAAAACTTTTCAGACATGTCCTGCTGAATGATTTCTTAATTTCACTAAAGAACAGGACAAGCATTTGTTTCTTTATTTCTCTTTCATGATGATTTTGTTTCTACTGTCTTTTATGTCTGTTGAGTAAGTTTTTTTAATTTTCTTATCCTTGTTCTTCTTGTTTTCTTTTCCCTTCCTTACTCTTGCTCCTCTTCCTCCTCCTTGTTCTTTTCCTTTTTATGTTTTCAGTTTTTATGGATGGATCTAGCTAAGCTGGGATGTTTTTGTGATTATTGTTAATCCATTCCAGGCATTTGCCTCTAGATTTAATTCCTCTAAATAAGTTATCACTATATAAGCAATTCGAATTGTGGCAATTGTCTAACCTGTTCCAGAACTGAGGAAGTATGTTACTCTCTCTTGTTTCTATCATTGATTAATACTAGATACGTAGAGCACATATGTCTACATTTGCACATTTGTGATTTGTGGCTTAGATCTTTTCTTGTTTTATTGAAAATGTATATTTCTTTTCAGTTTTTTTCTTTCTTTGATAATTTTCAATACTTTGGTTTACACGAGAGGAGAGGAATATAAAATTACCTTCTTCTGCCATCTTTAAAGAACAGACTCCATCAATATCTTTTGAAGGACCACAAAAATGAATATATGATTACTACTAAAAATAGAACCATCATTATTATATTCAAATATGTTCAGTAGGGCAGAGAAACCAATCTCTTTTTTGTGAGTTCATTTCTGAAATGCTTTGACTGCTCGATATTAAAATTATAAAATGTATTTTAAATTCTTAGGAAATCTGTAGTTTGATTGTTGTAATATGCGTAATACTTCAAATATGTATAAAATTCAAATTGCCATAGTAATTGTACATTTATTTTAGAAATCTTCACTGTTTTTGACTATTGAAATAATAGCAATTTAGAAGACTCAAGTTATATTTGAAAACGTGAATGTGACGTGTGTAGAAGGTGAACTGTTCTTCTTCCCTAATAATACCATGATAGTATAAAAAGAAATGGAAATGTTTTTCTTTCCAGGAATTGAGGATTCCTAATCTGAAAGTTTAAATAAGTAACAAGATGAAATACCATCTCTTATCTAAGCATTATATTTCTGATTGCTTCTTTCCAAAATACTGATTTTTCTGAGGTGAAGTAGTCAATTTTACTCCTTTTGGATGTACTTGAATCACTGTAGTCAATTACTTTTTGGCAATATAACTTAATAATCTCAATGGTAGAGGAATTCATATTTTACATATGTAATATTACAAGCAAATTACGATAAATATATAAATTGATCAATAGGAGCCAATCAATTTAAATTAAAAATGCTTGCAATGGTTTCAGTCTGTCAGGCTGTGTTGTTTCAGTATTACCAAAAGTGTCAGTACACTGAAACATTGCAGAGAAATTTATAAATGAGTACAGAATTTCTGAAGTGCAATTTGCCTTTTAGTTCAAAACATATTGAAATGCGTAAATCTTTTGGCTCAGAAATTTCTCTTCCAGGAATTTAATCATATGGAAGTAATTATAGATGTAAACAAAGATTTGTCTACAAAGATGTTTATTACAGCATTGTTTGTATTAGTAATAAATTGGAAACCAAGTAAATGCTAATAGTTACTTCGTTAATCATTATAAAATAGACATGAAATGGAATCCTCTGAAACCATTATAAATAATATTGAAGAAAGAAAGTGTAATAAAATATATTACTGTTAGATTACAAAATATTTTACCTGGTAGGATCTTCTTTTAGAGTAAACTTATAAATATAAATTAAGGATATGAATTCAGTAGGTAACATGTGCCAGAACCTGTCAGTGATAAAGGTACAGAATGTTAAAAAGTAATAATAAAATAAAATGAAAATTAAAAATCTTATATGCTTCTATCTCATGTGTTTTTATATTTTTGTGAGACAACAACTATTAATAAAATAATCAAGAAAATCTGTCTGTAAACAGATATTTGCTTATAGGGAACTGAATAAAATGATCCTCTTCTCATAATAATAGAATTTTTATCTAGGACCAACTGAAATCCATATTTTTCAGCCACACATAGCCATAAGAGAAGCAATATGACATGTTCAGGCTGAGTGATTTGTGCAAAGTCTGTGTCATAATCTTAAGGGTGAGGGGCATGCTCTCATTTCTCCTCCATTTTATGGGAACATGGCAGGGTGGCCTTTCTAGTACCATGCAGATGAAAGTAATTCTCTAGGTGTTGAATAAAACAGGCCAAAAGGGTTTTGCTTGACACTGTGGTTTAGACACTCACCCTCATCCTTCCTATCTATGAGACTCTGATCCTTGGGATCATTCCTGTTGCCAAGTATAGGATTGCATTGACACTAGTATTGAGTCAGGAAAACAGATATCACTCCATTTCTTTTCATTTTGAAATAACTTTAGTTAATACAAACTAGTAATGATAGTAAAAAGAGTTCCTGTATAATCTTTCACCAGCTTTGCCTAATGTCAACCTCTGTATAATCCTGGTACGTTGATCAAAACTGAGAAATTAATATTGGTATACAACAATAGACTATACTTGAATGTCATCATTTTTTTTTCCTACCAATGTCCTTTTTTTTTCTCTTCCATGATTCTTCTATACAGGAGACCACATTGCACTTAGTGTCAGATCCTTAATCTCCTCAAACTTTTAACACTTTCTCAGTCTTTCCTTGTTTTCGTAACACTGACAACTTTGAAGAGTATTGGTCAGTTATTATGAAGAATTCCCCACAATTTGGGTTCGCCTGATGATTTCACATGATTAGATTCGGGTCATGAAAGTGCCTTCGTATCAGGAACACATGATATTAACACAGTCTGATGATGTTAACCTCCTATATCTTGGTTAAGGGGGTGTCCTCTAGGTTTCTCTGCTGTAAAATTGCTTTCCTTTCCATTTCCATACTCTAATAATGAATAATAAAGGGAATCAATAAATTCAAACAACAGTTAAAGGGAGGGGAATTTAAGTCCATCTACTGGAAGAAGAGTAACAAAGAATTTGTAAACATATGTTAAAACAACCATAGTAATAAATAAATATATTGGAGGAGATATTTTGAAGCTATACAAAACCACTGCTCTTTTAAAAAATTTTGCCTACTAATTAATATTCATCTGTGTATCTTGGATACAGTAATTATTGCAGTGGATTTCTGTGGGTGGGTGACTTTCTATTTCCTACATTCTTTCTACATTTATTACTTGGTGTTCTTCTATAGAAAAGATTTATACTTTCTCTCTATTTGCTTATTTATTCAGTAATTTATTCATATCAGTATGAACTCATGAATGTTTAATTTTGCTCAAATAGTTTCAGTTTTAGTAATTGGGAAATCTTTCAGGTTGACTTTCGTGCTCTTTTGGCATGCCCTCATTCATTTATGTACTCATTGTTTGTTTAATTTATTTACTTATTTAATGTTGTCCTTGTTTTTTGATAAACTTCAAGGTTACCTTGTGGTTTCCCTGCCCCAGTCTTAGAAGTCTTAGATTCAGGCATTTCTCCTTGGAACACTTGTTATTAAAACATTTTTTCTATATTTTCTTCTAGAAGTTGTATAGATTTTTGTTAATGTATATGATATATTTTGAGTTTAATTTTGTATAATGTGTGTGATATATGTTGAGGATTTTTGGTTTGTTTTGTTTTGTCTGTTTGTCCTTTGTTAAGCTAAGGATGTTTCCTTTTGTTCCCAATATGCTATTTTCTGAGAGTTTTAGAGTTTTTTTTAACCAAGAATGGGTTTTACAGTGTTTTTTGTATATCAATTGAGATGACTGTAGTCATAGTCTGTTAAAATGGTAAAGTATATTGATTGATTTTTGAATGTTGAAGCAGCCTTGCATTCCTGGGATGAAATGCACTTTGTTGTAATATATTATTCAGCTTATATTTTGCTGTATTTTATTCATAAATATCCAGATATTTAGGAATTGTCCAGGTATTTTTATATTGATTCCTAGCTTCATTGTCTTATGTCTGATAACTTACTTAATATGATTTCTGTTATTTCATATTTGTTTAGTTTTCTTTGCCCAGAATATATTTTGGTGAATTTGAACATATACTTAAAAATGTATTTTCAGCTGCTTTGGAGTACAGTGTATTTGTTCATGTTAATTTGGTCATATTGGTTGATAATCTTAAATAATTTATCTATAGACCTACTGATATTTTGCCACTTGTCTTAATTTCTCAGAAAGGAGTGTTCATGTTTCAAGCTATGGTTATATATTTTTCTATTTCTCTTTTATATCTTATTTTTTGCCTCATGTATTTTGAAGTTCTGTTGTTAGGTATTTACATATTTAGGATGACTGACCCATTTGTCAGTATGCAATATACCTTATCCTGGAGAATATTACTTGTTCCAAGTCTACTTTGCATGAAAGTAATATAGGTATCCCAGATTTCTTTGATCAGTCCTGGCATATCTTTCTCCATCCTTTACATTTAATGGCTCTGTATCTTTATATTTAAAGTATATTTCCTATAGGCAACATACACCTGAGACTTGCATTTTTATATAATATGAAAATCTCTGTCTTCTAATTAGTGTATTTAGAACATTCTCATTTAAAATACTTTTTAATGGAGATAGATTAAAATATACCATGTTGGTAGACATTTTTTAAAGGCTTTGAAGTTGTTACTTTATTATTTTCTTGCTTGTATGTTTCCTGAATGAGAAGTCAGCTGCAATTCTTATGCTTATTTTTCTGTAGGTAATGTATTTTTTTTTTTGTCTGCCTTTAATATTTTCTCTGACTTGGAGTATCAGCTGATTGAATATGGCATGCAAACGTTTGTTTATTTGTTTTTGTTGGTATTTTCCCTCTTTGGTGTTCTCTAAGATATTTGAACATATGATTTAGAATATGTCAATCATTTTTTCAAAATTCTTAGCCATTATTTCTTCAGATATTTCTTCTGACTCTCGTTTCCTTCTTTTTTATAAATTTATTTATTTTATTTATTTATTTTTGGCTGCTCTGGGTCTTCATTGCTGTGTGCGGGCTTTCTCTAGTTGCGATGAGTGGGGGCTACTCTTCGTTGTGGCACACGGCCTCCTCCTTGAGGTGGCTTCTCTTGTTGCAGAGCACGGGCTCTAGGCACACAGGCTTCAGTAGTTGTGGCACACAGGCTCAGTAGTTGTGGCTTGCAGGCTCTAGAGCACAGGCTCAGTAGTTGTGGCACACAGGCTTAGTTGCTCCGCAGCATGTGGGATCTTCTCGGACCAGGGCTCGAACCCATATCCCCTGCACTGGCAGGTGGATTCCTAACCACTGCACCACCAGGGAAGTCCTTCTCTTTTCCTTCTGATGTCCCACGTATACATATGTTAGACTATTTGATAATGTACTTTTTTAAATGTACTATTTTTTGTCTTTTTCCCTCCATTTCTTTTTTTTTTTTTTTACACTTCAGGTTGTGTAATTTCTGTTGATCTACCTTCAATCTCACTGATTCTTTCCTCAGTGGTGTCAAGCCTACTGATGAGCCTGTCAAAGACATTCTTTATCTCCATTCCTACAGATATTTTTGTTGTTTCAATTGTTTTTCATTTCTAGCATTCCCATATGATTCATTTTTAAAATTTCCATCTCTCTGGTGAAAGTACTTTTCTAATCTTGTTTGTTGTCTACCTTTTGTGTTACGGCCTTTAAGAAATTAATCTTGGTTATTTTAAATTCCCTCTCTGATAGTTCAAACATTTGTATCATATCTCAAGTCTGATTCTGATGAAGGCTTTCTCTCCTCTTACTGTGCTTTTCCTTGCCTTTCATATACCTTGCATTTTTTGAAAGCAAATATGTTTTAACCAAACAATGGACACAACATTTTTTTAGACTTGAATATGAGCATGTATTTTTTTCTGCAGAGCCGTTTTGGGGGGCTTGTGTTAATGCAGATAGGAGTTGGGCTTTTTTGATGTTTATTCTTTGCTTGCCTTTTGAGTCTCCCTGTTTGAATTTTGTATATGTGCTGGTCTCTGGGATAACACTCCCATCTGTATTAAAACATTAATTTTCCTTGACACTTGTTTGCATTCTGGTGGGAACACAGGAGTGGGGACAATCTCTGATGTACTGATTAAACCTTAGTCTTAGATAAGCTCTCTGAATCTGTGTCTTGATAATGTGGCCTTCAAAATTACTCCTGCTCCTCTGTCAGCTGTAGTTATGTATTCCTACCCTTCCCCCGTAGGTAGAGCTTTTATTTTGCCTGTTCCTCTCCCACAGATGTCGTGAGTTTCCTCCAGTACTCCTGAGTATAATTTTCTTGTCCATTCCCCTGCAGATTAAGGCTTTTTCATAGTGTCACAGTGGAAGTAGATAGTGACCAAGAGAGTCTACAGTTCCCCTCAGTGTCATTAAAGATTAGACAGGCTTCTTCCTGATGTTAGACCCTGGACCACCCTTTTCTTTAGCATTTACATTTGAAAACTTGCAACTGTAAAATATTTCTCTGCCTCTTTGAGAGGTAAATCCTCTCTCATCCTCTTGCCAGTTTTACAACCAGGAAAGTCTTTTTCAACAACCTGGGAGACATCTCTTTGAAATGTAATCATTAACAAGGATAGTATCCCTATTTCTCAGTTTCTGTGTGAGGGTGGGAGTCTAGCTTCGATAAACACCAGTTAACAAACACAGATGGTCTAATCAACATTTATCAGCATCACCCCAAAATCCTCCAGAACATTTCCTCATCCCAGTGTTTAAATTCCTTGCACCTCCCCCCAGCACCCTTTGGGATTGAGTTCAGTCTCTCTCTCCTGTTGCAAAATTCTTGACCCCTATTACAATAACCTTAAATAAAGTCTTCCTTGTGGTTCTTAATGTGTCAGTGAAATTTTTCTTTGAGAATAGGGAACATGATTCTGGGTGGATTTGGTACAGTAGCAGTTGCTCTTTTTAAGCAAGCACTAATTATCCTGGGGAAAATTTCCCCAGGATTACATGACCATCCCTGTGAGCACCTTGAGAGTTTCCTCTAGGAAAAGTCTATAAGAGGGTGTGAATGTGAATCTCCTCTGAATACAGCTCCCAGCAACTCCTCACTCTCACATCACTCAGTGTCGAGCAATTTTTAAATCATCTTTGCCTGAATCTTTTTGTTCAGTGACATCTGTCCTGGGTCATCCAATGCTCTGATCCTGTTTCTCACTGTAGCTACCTGTTTTTCTTCAGATTTCAACCTTGCTGTTTGCTCTCTACAATTTCAGTTCTCTCAGGTGTTCAAAAATGTCATTATTTCTCAGTTTGTTCAGCCATTGTCTTATAATAAGGTTAGAAGGAACTCTCCTTTCAGTTCTCCATAAATGTTATCAAAAACTGGATATATTTAACAGATAGAAAATAATACGGTGATTTAAAATATTTAACTAAAAAGAGAAAACTGAAACACTTGTGGCAAAACGAAAGTAATAACTGCAGAAAATAGCTACCACATCTAAGGCTGGAGGAACAAAAGGAAGAGGTTAGAGTCATTAGAACCTAGAATCTTGGAAAAGTGTTCCCACAGACACAGGGCTCAGCTCAGTGAGCAGAGGGCACTGACCAAGAAGTGTTATTGTCTGAGGAGCTCAGAAGGCCTATGTGGAGGTTGGACTCAGACCTTTTAGGATGAGGCTACAGCTGATCAGTGCTAACAGGAAATTGAAAACAGCTGCAGCCATTTTAACTACCTATCCGTGGCGGGGGTGAGAACTGTTGCTAGGGTGATGCTGAGAAGAATATGGAGCAAATTAGTTATATAATGACGACTCAAACTCATTTAGATACTCAGTCTCTCTAGTGTTTGCTATTAGTTGAATGTAGCAGTAATGAAGCTAACAAAGAAAAACAAATGCCCCAGTGCCACCAGAGTACTGAAAGATAGGTATGACACTGAGAGAAAATAGCTCAATACAAAAATAGCTCAATAGCTCAGCACAAAAATGTCTTTGTATTATATTAAAAAGTAAATTTATACTATTCCAAATTATCGTATCTCAATATAGATTTTATATGTAAATAAAATCTTTTTCTTAATGGCAAGAGTACTTGGGAGATTAAAAAGACACACAAAGACAGAGAAAGACTGAGAAATCACTAGTTCTATTTTAAATTTTGATTTTTCTTTTCTTGCTGTTTAGTTTGGTTTCACTGTTCATTTGCTCACCTTGATAAAGGAGATGTGTAAGTGCTAGAATCTGCAAATCTAAAATTTTAAGGCTATTAGAATGACCTAGCCACTTCAACAGATCCATTCGCTAAGGGCAGGGTTGTCTACCATGTAATAAAGACAGCTTTAGAAAGCATATCATTAGAAATGTAATCATTAGAAATGTAATACCATATTCTCAGTACATCATGTCACATTATGGGGTACATTATCCTTCTGCTGTGTGAATTTTATTCCCATTACCACAAAGAGAAAATCCAAAGAAAAACTTTAAAAGAGTTTGCTTTGTTTTAGGACTTATGAGTTATCATTGCTAATTAATTTTTATCAATATTACATGGAGAGAAAAGATAAAAATTTTATGTATCTATCGTTCTTCAATTTTTCTACATACAATGAGTTTCACATTGCTGTTTCTAGAGCCATTTTATTGTAGTTTTCTTTTTCTCTTAAGAATAGTTTGTTCCTATAACAAATCATTTAAATGTTACTCTATGGAATGTTACTATGTGAAAAGATTTCCCAAAATTTATATTGTAAAATTATGTGTACAGTGGTACTTAATATTAAAAAAAAAGCAAGTACACACTTGCACAGGAAATGAAACATTCTTTTTTAAATTGAAGTATAGTTGATTTACAGTATTAATTTCAGATATACAGCAAAGTGATTTCAGATATATGTATATATTTTCAGATTATTTTCCATTATAGGTTATTACAAGATATTTAATATAGTTAACTGTGCTATACAGTAAATCCTTGTTGCTAATCTATTTTGTGTATAGTAGTTTGTATCTATTAATTCCATACTCCTAATTTATCCCTCCCCTACTCCCTTTCTCCTTTGGTAACCATATAAGTGATATCATATAATATTTGTCTTTCTCTGCCTGACTGACTACACTTAGTGTGATATTCTCAGTCCATCTATGTTGCGGCAAATGGCAATACTTCATTCCTTTTTTAAGGTTGAGTAATATTTCATAGTATTTATAAACCGCATCTTAAACCAATCATCTGTTGCTGAGCACTTGGGTTGTTTCCATGTTTTTGGCTATTGTAAATAGTGTTTTTCTTTTTGTGGTACGCGGGCCTCTCACTGTTGTGGCCTCTCCTGTTGCGGAACACAGGCTCCGGACGCACAGGCTCAGCGGCCATGGCTCACGGGCCCAGCCGCTCCACGGCATGTGGGATCTTCCCGGACTGGGGCACGAACCCGTGTCCCCTGCATCGGCAGGCGGACTCTCAATCACTGCGTCACCAGAGAAGCCCTGTAAATAGTTTTGCTATGAACATTGTAGTGCATGTATCTTTTAGAACTAGAGTTTTCGTCTTTTCCAGATACATGCCCAGGAGTGGGATTGCTGAATCGTATGGTAGCTGTAGACATAAGACATAAGTCAAATCAAAAGCAAAACATAATTGAAGATTTTGTTTTGGTGGTGGTGGTAGATAATCCTATTTTCATTTTAAATATGTAAGCTTGATTACTTTATTTAAGTTTTGTCACCTAACTTAAATTGTCTTAAAAAAATCATTTTTTTCTGATACGGTGGAAAGAAGTAAAACAGTATTTATTTTACAAAACATGGAGAATTTATCTTTCAAAAATTTGAGATTTTCTTATATCTGCTTTAAGAGTTAAAGAGAATTTAAGAAACCGTATCTGTCTTATTATATGTGTCGGTATATATGCTTCATAAATCGTAGATCATAGTTTCAGGGATCTCAAAGACTGTGTATATGTACTTGTGTGTGTGTAAAAGTTAATGTTATTTCTTATAAGAGCTTTGTTCACTGATGTATTCCCCCAAAAGATCGTCTTCTCTAAAATACAGAGAGTATGTGCATACATTTAAATTCTAAGTAAAGAAAACGGTCAGTTTACACATGTAATGAGTACTAACAACGTCTTAATAATATACATGATAAAATGAAGATAAAAGCATGCACTTTGAATTAAAATAATAAAACAATTTTCAAAGATATAGAAAGAAATGCATAATTTATTATTTTAAAATTGCTTTTTAAGATGCAAGAGGGAGGGGATATGGGGATATATGTATACATATAGCGGATTCTCTTTGTTATACAGCAGAAACTAACACAACATTGTAAAGCGATTATAACTTGCTTTAAGTTGTTGAGTCCATTGTAAGCACTCAGTATATTCTTCTTGAGGTGAAACAAACTTTTAAAAATTCGCTATTTTTACTCAAGAACAATAATACAATTCCAATATATCACAGGCAGTGTTTAAAAATAGTAAAACAGCAATATAGGGGTGGAGGAATGGGAGGTACAAACTGTTGGATGTAAGATAGGCTCTAGGATATATTGTATAACACAGGTAATGTAGCCAGTATTTTGTTGTAACTGTAAATGGAAAGTAACCTTAATTATGGTGTAAAATAAAAAGTAAAAAATTTTAAAAATAGTGAAACAGTTAATATTAGAAAAAAATCATAATTCTATTTTGGAACAGAAGTCTCCAACCCTCAGTTGAGATATTCTCACTGAAGGCTAATTAATAGAGAATTTCATGCTGAGGCTTTTGAAGTTGTAAAAAATATTCATTGAGGTTTTTTTTCCTTGCTCTGAAATGTTAGAGATAATAGAATTAGAGATGATCCCTGACTAGTCTACTCAGGAAATTGCTAAGAAAGTGACTGACACACACTCATCTCATTATTTGATAATTGTCATTAAATACTTAATAGTTATTTCAAAATCATATTTAGGCATACATAATGTTATAATGGATTTGAACAAAATGACCTACAAATTTTTTTCTCACGTGGCATATAAATATGCAGTACATTGAATATGGCTTTTTAATAATTATTGAAAATAATCAATACTAATATAAAATTTCATTTTTTTATTTGTATTTTGAATACAAGCCTTAAATCCACTCCGTTGGTTGGGACCAAAATTTCCCACTTACCTTAGTTCTCCTTTGGAGCACAGGATACTCTCTACTTGTGCCCCAAGTGGAGGCAAGATTAGAGATCCTGTATCATAGAATGTTTCTCCTAAAGTCAACCAACATTCACCTAACTCCTACAATGCAACTGAAAATTAGTACCTTGCTTTTCTGCCTTATGATATAGCAATACTTAGGATTATCTTATCATAGTTTAATTATCCACTTGCCTAGATCCTTTAACTTGCCCTTTGTGTTAGATCCCTAAAACTGTGTAAACTACCTGCAACCTCTGTCCATAAACAGGGGCAGATGTTGCTTTGTTTCAGTTAGCTCCCATTCATAACTAATGCAGGAATGAAGAGGGCCCATTCCTGTTTCTTGTTAGAGACCCTTTCTTCCATGTTCCCTTTCCACTGCAGTCCCTGCAGCAAGGATACATTATATTTAATTAGAAGAAGGAGAGGGAGAGGGAGAAGGGGAGGAAGGGGAAGAAAATGTATTTGAAGAGAAGTGGCATAACTTTATTGCCTTTGGAAGTTGTTCAGCTGCGGGACAACAGAAGTGTAGTCACTAGGGGATCAGTGACTTCACTAAAGTGATTTGGGCAGAGTAAATAGCTAGAAGTGCATGGCCTTCAAAATAGAAAGAACAGCTAAGATAGCAAAACATGAAACGTGAAGCTGAATGGTTACAGAATATAAAGCTGCATCACATGGAGAGCCAGGTCAAGATGTAGAGAATTAGTCATATCAAATACATATTTACTGGGGATCTATAGAATAGGGGTAATGGTAGATGATGATCACAGTGTAATATCTTGCTTTAATTATTATATTCAATTTATAGAGAAAAATCTACTTACTTTCAGATTAACAGAAACTTATGAAAAAACTGCTTTAAAGTAACATTTACAATACTTGCATTTTTTAGTTATTCAAAACATACTCTTTTTTTTTTTTTTTTTTTTTTTTGCGGTACGCGGGCCTCTCACTGTTGTGGCCTCTCCCGTTGCGGAGCACAGGCTCCGGACGCACAGGCTCAGCGGCCATGGCTCACGGGCCCAGCCGCTCTGCGGCATGTGGGATCTTCCCGGACCGGGGCACGAACCCGTGTCCCCTGCATTGGCAGGCGGACTCTCAACCACTGCGCCACCAGGGAAGCCCTCAAAACATATTCTTATGGATTGAAAATATTGTGAGATTCTGCAATTATGAAAAAGTATGTGATTCTTTTTACATGGGGGACTGCTTTAAGTTTTTGGAAGCTCTACAGATAAAATAAGTAGGAAAATGCAGTGTTTATTGAGAATGTGTTGAATTTTTAATATATATATACTTGAATATATAATTGTTTCTGTTATAAAGTATGTTTATTCTTCTATACTTTCATTAACACTATAACTTAAAATATCTCTTAAACAAATACTTGAAGAATCACAAGTTATACTTTTATTAAATAAAACATATTTCTAGGTAGGAGGGAAACAACCTCTTGATTTATCAAACTTGGCTTAATGGATTTATGGATTTTTAAATGTACCCTGTAAATTATATTTGTAACAAAGAAATTATTGAAGAGATTTAAATTTAGAAGTTTGTGTTTTTAAGAAGTAGTAAATATAGTTGAATGTTTATAATTTTATCTTTTCTAATGTTCAAAAAAATTGATAGTGTGCTTATTTCAAACCTTCTCATTTGTCTGAAAAGTTATAGTGAAAAGTTATTTTCACATGTGAGACTAGGCTTCCATTTACTTGTTAAATGAGAAAGTCAGTTGCATCAAATATTTAAAAGTGCCTTTAGCAGGGATTTAATTTGAAATATATGCTCATATCTAAGTAAGAGAGTCAATTAATGTGTGAAAAGCTAAGAGGTGGAGGATTGCCTGCCTTCCTTCCTTCCTTCCTCCCTCTCTTCCTCCCTTCCTCCCTCCCTTCCTTCCTTCCTTCCTCCTTCCCTCCCTCCCTTTCTCCCTCCCTCCCTTCCTTCCTCTCTCCTTTCCCTTCCCTCCCCTTCCTTCCCCTCCACTCCCCTTCCCTTCCCTTCCTCTCTCTCTCTGTCTGTCTCTGTCTCTGTCTCTCTTTTCCTCCCTTCCTTCATTTCCTTTTTTTTTTCTTTCAAGGGCATGATTATAGACCATCAATCCATCAATATTTGAGCTACTTGAAGATAAAGTGGTAGCATAAGGATGGAAGACAGTGAAAAGTAATAGGGTTGGTGGATTGTAGCTTTCAGTGAAGGTTGATTAATTTTCAGTTAATGGTGACTAGAGCAAGTGTGGTTGATAGGTAAGTGCCAGAAGTTTCAAAGTGAGATGTTTCATATTGAGACTGGAAACAATTCTGGTTTTGGTAATGACAGATGTCTTTGGCTGAGACGTGATGAGAATGACTAACATGAGAAAGAAGACAGGATTGTTCAAAGAGAGGAGGTGAAGGATCTCAGCTGCCAAAATGTTTGAAAGGTCATCTCCTCTGAAGTATTAATCGTCCAGAATTATGACAGTAATTATGACAGTGAGATGGGGTCTAAAACCTTTAAGGAAGTGACTAGAGCATGTCAAGTGTCCATATGTAAATAGGTGGAGTAGTGGGTGGAGTATTCTGATGATAATGAGATTCAAACTTGGTTTTCAAGATGATGGAGGCATAATTGTCTAGAGGCTGCAATTAGAAGCAAAAAGGACATATACTCCTGTGGTAGACAGAATAATGGCCACCCAAATATGTCCATGACCTAATCCTTGGAATCTTTGAATATATTCTATCACATGGCAAAGTGACTGCAGATTTAATTAAGTTAAGGATCTTAAGTTGGCTAAACTATTCTGGATCATCACAGTGGGCCAAATCACAAGGGTCCTTATAAGAGGGAGACAGGGGGGTCAGAGTCAGTGAGGGAGATATGATGACAGAAGCAGAAGTCAGAATGATGTGGCTGGGAGGCAAGGAATGTGGGAAGCCTTTAGAAGCTGCAAAAAGAGAGGAACAGACTCTCTCCTTGAGGCTCAAGAAGGAACTCAGTTCTGCCAACCCATTTTAGGCTTCTAACCTCCCAAACTAGAAGATAATAAATTTGTGTTGTTTTAAGTTTCTAAGTTTGTGGTAATTTGTCAGAGCAGCAATAGGAGACTGGTAAAACCCCACATTTAAATACAGTGGAACACAATTTGAGAGTCTAAAGCTGATACCACCTGAGAGGGCCGTGAAAGAGGCAGTGTCCCCCAGAGACAGCTGAATTTTAGTTAAAACAGAACATGACGATTGGTCATGGAGCATGTGAGGAGGACATGGGGGAAATATTTCAAGAGTTTTTGGGAAGAGTGGAAGGTGGGGTCACAAAGGGGTATGTACAGACTTGTATAGGCATAAGAATCTGGGGGAAAAGGGATGAACTGGAGTTCTGGGTTTCTCATGGGTCCTGACAAAATGAGGAATAAAGGACAATTGAGATTAGTATTGATCGTTATAAGACACCAGTGGTGGTGAGATAAGGGTGGCATGGAAGGCAGGGTGGCCATCCAAGGAATAATTACTTTTGCCCATGGAGTCATGGAGGCAACAGGAGGATGGTCTTAAATGGAGCATCCAGAACTCTCAAGCTCTCTTCTTCTTATATTCAATAAAACTATGCAAAATCACACCTGCTGATAGGTAGCATTATTCTTTAAATGAAGGAGAAACTGATCAAACAAGCAATGCATAGACACCATAATCTGAGAAGCACAACTAAATCACCCTTAGAATCTGAGTTTAAAAGGGGAAATTAAGTGGTTTTGTGGGTTTTGGGAGAAAAGAGTTTGCTGAAGTATGTTATATGGAGGCTTATAAGAAGAACCAGGAATGATAGACACTTAAAATTGATATTAGATGTATCTGTTTGAATTTAGGAGAGAAAAAAGGATCATGAGGTATTGTGCACAATAATTATATGAAGTTATAGTTATCAGTAGCAGTGGAGAACTGTGGCTATTCCTCTCCATGTTTAGAATCGGGGCTTTGGGTAGGGGTTTAACTGTTCACTTTGCACTTCAGAAATGCTTGATTTTTATACGAATATTTATGAGGCAAATTGCTAATTAATATGCTCACTCAAAAGATTGTATTCAAAGAGCTTTAAGAGACCAGTGTATGCAAGTAAAATTGCACTTTTAACAATAGTGATGAAAAACTAATGCCTCATATTCTTTCCTTTTGAAAAATGAATGCCTTATTTTACTGCATGGTTTCAGTACAATATGTTAGTCCATGAATTTTGTGGAAGATGAATTACAGGAAATTATCAGAGCAGCGATAAGTCCCAAAGCCTAAATTCAATAGCAGTTGTACATGTATTAGTTCAGCAGGCAGTACCAAATTTTCACAAACATGCTGACTTATGATAACCAAAATGAGAAATGAATAACCATCAATGGAACCTGGATAGCAATAAGTGGAAGTTGGCAGATGGTGTGTGAATATCACACTGGCACTGGAAAATAACAGAACAGACAGCCATGCTTACTACGATGACAGATTGACTAAAAAAGCTTGAATGCACTTGTGGTGTTTTCCCTAGTGTTTTAATTGGAGGCATAAAGGTTCATATTAAGCTCCAAATCAGTTAGAAATGGTAGGTCAAATTAAACTTATTGTAGGCTAGCTGTAACTGTTTAGCGTGTGTGTGTGTGTGTGTGTGTGAAGGAAATCTATAAACTAATTAGCATAGAAAATGATCTTATTTTACGTCATTTAACAAATACTAATGGTTCAGTGGATGCCCTTTGAAATAAAACTAAGTGACCCCAGAAAAGCATAAATATTATACTACTAACTTCATATGATACACTGCTTATGATAAAATGTGAAGTTTGTTTTCGAAGAAAATGTAGCCACTATGGGGGTTTAGACAGAAGCATTGTTAGTCTGTTCCTTACTTCAAAAGGTTGTATTGAATCATTGACACAGTAGCTATTTTTATATTGTAATGATATATCAACTTGTCTGTATATTTGTAGATGAGTCACAGGTCAGTTAAGAAATGCAGTCTCCACAGATCAGTAAGCATGATGGTACTTGGATTAAATAATCAATGACAAAACAAAATATATTAGGAACTTGAGAAATTTACCATATAAGAAACACACCAATAATGTAATTTGAAGTTATGATATATTGAGATGAAAATAATATATCTCTGAAATTTTTCAAACGTTGTCACTTATTTTAAAAGCACTGTTCAAATAATTATGCAAGAAATTCTTGACTTTATAAATTTATTGTATAAGGTCTCTTATGCCTTGTGCAAGTAAACCATAAATAAAGGGGGGAAAACAGATCTTCAAATGTGATCAAACCATGATATGCTGTCAATATTATATAAAATGTGTGGTTGACAGTGTATGAGTTTGCCTACTTGAAAAGCATCTTTGATTTGAGCTTATTGATCTATTCATAATTCACAGAAATGATTATTTGTGAAAAAGTCTAATTCACTTTCCTATATGAATATTTAGTAGAATTTTAAAAATATTTTGATTAAAAGTATATATTCAAAGTCTGAGTCAGTTTTAAAAAAACCTTTCCTTAAAATAGATGGATATTCCAGTATTTTTATTACTTTGATGAAGTACATAATACTTATATTTCAGTAACAAATATGTTTTTTAGTGTCATTGGGAAGAAGTATGGTTGTGAAATGTATAGAGATATTTTGGCAGGATTTTCATTTTTCAAGATGAATTGCGAAATCTAATCTGTAATCCCAAGTGATATATATTATTTTGAGTAATTCATTTGACTAATGTGTTAATACTTTTTTGGATCCTGTACACTGAATTATGTGCACATCAGCTTGGTCAAGTCTACAAAGCCAATCTAGAGATATAATAAGGTGCTTATTTGTTGACCATAAACTCTTCTCTCAGTGTTTCTTTTTATGTGCAATCTGTAGATAGCATCCAATAGACTTGAATCATCTATGCAAGAACTGCCTTTTGGGGAATTTATTTAGAGAAAGTCAGAAACAGCAAATTAAAAATAAATTAAATAATTTCTAGAGAAAGAACTGTAATCATTGTACACATTGTTCACTATGTCATTGTGGAGAGAGAAAGTATTTCCAAATTCTGTTATCACTCTCACAATTTAATATAGAAATAAGTGTTTTGCAAACTGTATCCAATTTTGAATCCAGCTGTCCAATTGTCTTCATATCAGTTATAATTTACAAATGACATTCTCTGTGTCACTCTTATTGACTGTTGCCATAATTGAGTGAGTCAACAGCCACATATATTTTACTTAATTTCAAACTAATCTCAAGTATCACTTAGCTTCAATGTACTTGATACATTTCTTATAAGAACTGATGCTACAGAATACCCAGTCCTTTCCCTGTTATTGAGGAGAAGTGAAAAACGATCTATAGAAAAATTGGTCATGTGAATTACTATGAAGATGTGCTAAAGAAGGTCAAACAAAAGAATGTTCTTTTGATTATTAGAATTCAAAAGTAGCAGTGAGATCAAAGGAATATCCTCCAAACTGGAATCAAATGACCAAATTTTGAGAGTAACAGAGAGAGAGATGCCCTTCAGGAAATAACCCTAGGATTGACTGTTCAATCAGCTGTCAATCAGAAGTAACATCTCTCTCCTTTAAATAGGAAAAAGAATTTTGAAAAAAAGGAAAAAGAGGAAATGGAACAGAGAATTAATAGATAATATTGCTACATCAAGTATTTTAGTAAAATTATTTATTTTATGAATAAAAATAAAGCTTAATATTAAAAATGAAATATATGTGGCCACATTTTGATATATATATTTGATTACAACTATAGTTATTAGTTATTTACCCTCCTGATCCTGTGGCTAACTGAGAGCTGCAGCTCACTGCTGTGACCCAGCACCACGAGAATATCCCATGCTAGCCTGAGAAAAGATAAAAATTCAAAGTATGATTTCTACTGAATGTGTATTGCTTTTGCACCATTGTAAAGACAAAAAATTGTAAGTCAAACCATTGTAAGTCAGGCCATACTATACTTCTATACTGTTTGATAAACAGCCATTGTCCTGTTCACTGCAGGTATTCCCTGCCCAAACCATGCCAGTTGCCCAGAATGCTCTGTCCCCTAGCCTAGGAATTTCTGGATGCCTTCACTGTTTTGTTTCATGGTCTTTTACTTGCAGGGGCGCCTCCCTAGTTTCTACTTTGTACTTACATTGAAAGAGATTCTCCCCTCCTCTCGCCTCCTCCCCTGCTGCATTCCATATTTTAGGAGCTTCAGTCCCAGTAATATCTGAATGCACGCATGCCTGGCCCAAATGGGGTCTCCAGGACCCTACTCCAGAGCTACCCAGCAATATCCATTCTGGTTGTTTAGTATTTGATTTTAAATATTTTGAGGATCATCCATCTGTCACCAAAAAATAAAAGCAAAGTAATAACAAAACCAAAGTCAACATAATAATTACCTCTGGGACGAAGGGAGTAGGATTGAATCCAGGAGGGATTTTGGTTCTTCAAAAGTTCAGATAACATTCTGTGTCTTTATGTAAATTGTTGGCACATTATTACTCTTAAATTTATATGCATTAATATAATGTATATAATATTAGTATATGCATATAATAGTATATGCATTACTATCATTTGTATAATATATTAAACATATATAAAACATATATAAAATTATAAGGTAAGGTTGGCAACCTCTTATAAAAACTAAGAAGTCTAAACAAGATGTGTCTGAAGATATATTTGGGCGTGAATATGTGAATTTGAGCTGCTTTTAATAGATTAAGTATGAAAGGGTCAAATTATCTGCAAAATACATATATATTGTAAACAAAAAATAAATTAACTTTTGTTTCTAATAAGGTATTCCTGTTTCCTCAGTATAGTCACCTATCCTGCTATAGACAAGGCATTCTTTTAACTATTGTAACTTAGTTTTGCTCTGCGCAGAGACAGAGTTTCATAAGCAAAATCATAGATCACCTTCTTAAAAATACAAGTTCTAGGCTAGTTCCAAGGCCAAACGTATAAGAATATCTGGATTGGCCATGCAGGAATCAATATTTGACATGATTTCTGTCTGATTCTGATGGATGCTCAGGTTTTAGAGCCAGTCTGTGTTATTTTTGTGGAAGACTAAATTTTTTTTCTTCCCTATTGTTTCATTATAATACTTTCAATACTGTTATTTACATAACAGTTCATCCTGGCCCTTATAGCATTATAAGTTAATCCAAAGGACTGACAATGAAGGTGGTTTTAATCTTTCTTTAAATAAGGAACCATTATATAAACTCTAAAAAGGATTAATTTTTTATATTGGTCATCATATAATGCAACTCTGCTCTTAGGTTTCTGAACAGTTTAGGGAATATTAAGATTGCAATAAAACATTTAGCAGTAGTCTTATTATTCTTTTTCAAATTTTACACCATATTGTGCTGCATATTATTTACACAATAGCATTGAAACTGCTGATGCACTTGTTTATTTCAACAAAATCTCCTAAATGAAAATAATGCATAATAAAAATATTATGTAAAGTAATTGCCTCCAAAATTACTTATTATTGCCTTTATCACATTACATGCATCAGAAGCCATAATCATTATCTCCATTTTCATTACAGAAATATATTGTTTATACCTTGGCATTATTCTCATTACACAAAGTCCCATTAAAATTAGTAATGAGCAAAACTGAAAAGGTACAAATATTCAAGCCTTATGCATATGGTAGCTTTCCTTAATGAAAATGTATTCAAAATGTGTAGCTCTTTGGCCAGGGAGGTTTGTAAATGTGTTCTGATTTGGGAGCTACTATTTTTATGTTTCCATTTGGCTTGAGACTTGGCTGATACTTTACATAAAATTAGATTATTGGTATACAGGAAATTATAGAAGATGCTAAGGGAAGAGAGACAAATGTTTTCTCTAATTTTTTTTTTCTAAAAATTTCAAACTTCCAGCTCTATAGGTAATACAGATGGATAGTTTTAAGAATCATTAAGAAGAAGCTCTGCTGTCTTCTGAGAACTCCAGAAATTTCTGAGAAAATGGATGTCCACTCAAATGTTAGAGCTACAGGGAATCCATAGAGTTCTATGGAATTTGCCTTCTCATGTTGAGCTATTCTTAGTGATGGAATCTTACTAGAATGTATCAATTCTATGTCAGTTCAGAGGAATACAGTCTATTCTGGAAGAATGAGTCAGAATGTGAGTCCAGTTGCACATCACATTCTGATTTCAATAGCCAGCTTTCAATACACACTATATAGAGAAGTAACAAACCAAAAAGGGACCACGATGAGCAGGCTCTCTTGTTACATATGCTATGCTTTTAGGACCAAACCAAGTCCAAACAAAACAAAACAAAATGAAAACTAGCCATCCCTCAAAGTTCATCTCTTCTTTCTACAATATAGGGTCAGATTTCATTGCCCAGCTAAGATAAATATACAGTGAATGTAAAACTGAGGTTACTGGATGATTTGTTCAAAGGAACAGTTTAACCAGCCATGATTAAATAGTACTTTTTGTCTATACGTAATATAATAAATGTTTCTGGCTCTTGCAAGGGAAAGATCTTCCGAAATGAGAGCCAAATAAGTATTAAGCACCTTTCACATTCAGAGAAACTGGGCTAACGACACAGAGTGGGAAACAAAACACTATGTATAGAATGGATGATGAATGGATGGATGAATGATTTAATCCGGTTGTTTATATCCGTGTTATCATGAATGCCTTATCAAGTGGTCCAATTCTGGAAAAAAAAATTCCATAATATATAAACGTGTTTCCATAATTATTTACATATAATATATATGTATATATAATATATATAATTATTGTATAGTAATGAATTTATTAACAAATTAATCAAATATTTATAAATAAATTCAGGTTTTCATTAATATTAATGACATTCCATTATATACCTTGTCAAATTTGAAGAGAAATTGAAATAAGATGGTTTTAGCTCTTTATATAAATTACATTTAAAGAAAAAACAATAATGATTTTATACCAACATAAAACAGCAGAACTTTATCTTTGAATTTAAAATATCTTGATATGCATATATGTAGTTTTATCATTTACATAGTTTTTTAGTAATGAGAGTGAATGTTTCAAACAATAACGTTGGTGCATATTTTACTAGAGTGCTACAGTATTGGAGTAGACTTAGCACATTTCCTTTGAAATACAATAAATACTGATCAGTAGTTTGCAAAATGAATAAATGGACAAGTGCACACTAAGTACACTACCTTTTGAAAATACTTTAGGCTAGTTCTCTAAGATCAGTTAGATTGACTGTTTACAAGTTTATCTTCAAGCAATCAATTAACTTGCAAATAAGCTAGGTGATTTGTGCCTGTTAAACTTTATAGATAACTGCTGATTGAATCAGACATCAAACATGTTGGTTAATATGTGACTATTATGATAGATGAGCTAACCAGCTTGATATACAAACTGTCAAACCAACCAACACATCATAACTATGTAGTTATCTATGTACATAGCTGTGTATTTATATAATTTACAAAATGCTTACATCTGTTACCCCACTTTTTCAAAATAAGGAACCCAAATTTGCCATACTTAAAGTTACAACAATAGAAATTTTAAGTAAATGCTAACACTATTATTTTCTACTTTCTACTTAAGTATAATCTTATTATGCAGTGTATATATGTGAATTATTTTAATTGATTGAATTATGGTTTCCAGTAGAGTATATTTTCTTCCCCAGATCAAAGAGAACGGTAATATCATTCACTTAATATTGATAATGCTGATAACTGATAATTTGTAGGTGGTCTATTCTGAGAAATGTCACAAGTTTTGATTTGTCAGACTATAGTGCTAGCAACAGAGGAAATGACAAATGCAAGGAAAGTTAGAAAAAAATTCACAATACTTTGCTTAAAATGAGGGAAGATATAGGAAACTGTGATAGCTGATTTCAGTCATTTTAAGAACATTCATTTGAAAGAGTAGGAATTTGTTCTATATATCATCAGATTGTGGCACTGAGATAAGTAATTAGACTTCATGAGATGCTATCTTTTTTGCCTGAGGAAGGTTCGTATGTATAGTTTTGGACACTAACGTACTCAGGCCATATAAGCCGATGCTTATGCCCAAAGGGAAGGTGAGTCTTCACTTATGCTGTTACACTTGATGCACGTGCCAGAATGTTGTACTTTGTCCTCTGTAGAGATCTGGTCTAAGTGGGAGGATTCTATTTCTTAGAAGGATTAATGAAATTAAATTCCTCTGACAGGTTATTTCCTTAAAATCTGAGGAGTCTTACTGCAGAAACTGAGCTCAGAATGCAGAAGACTTGTCAGGAGTAGCACCTGTGAAAGTTAAAGAGAGCAAACATGATCCATTTGGGGGAGCAATTAGATCAGGATGTGGACCTGACAGTTTCTACAGCTCAATGAGAAGCTTTGAAGTAAAGATTGCCCTTTTTAGAAGTGTCTCACGTTGGATGGAAATGGCTACTTCCCTGAATGTCTTTCTTAGTCCTTCTCTGGGAGCTGCTTTAAGAAAAATGGTCTCATTGGCACCATCACCTTCCTTAGCTATTCCGCTACAGTCACCCTGAGAAAGCATGATCTTGGCTTGACAGCTGGACAAACCCTGAAGGAACCATCAATTGACAGCCGTCAACTAGCCATATTCATCTAGGCTGGGCTGACTTTCTTTCTTGAGAGCGTCCTGAGAACACATCTGTGTCTGCCACACCATACCCCCACCTGCTCCTGGAACAGCCTTCCACTTTGCAGAAACTGGCAGTTGCACAGGGTAAAAATCTTGAAGTCATTACTGACTTCTCCCTTTAATATCCCCTGTGTCATCTACCAGTAAATCCTATTGATGCCACCTTTAGACTCTGTTCATGCCTCACTGTCTCCATACCTACTGCCCCAGTTCAAGCCATTATCATCTTTTCTTTTGGATTAT
Source organism: Tursiops truncatus (assembly GCF_011762595.2). Taxonomy (NCBI): domain Eukaryota; kingdom Metazoa; phylum Chordata; class Mammalia; order Artiodactyla; family Delphinidae; genus Tursiops; species Tursiops truncatus. Next base: position 45,073,808 of record NC_047046.1, read on the forward strand.
TGTGATAGCCTCTTTACTAGTCTTACTGATTACTACAGTCTATTCTCTACACAGTATATTTCCCTTTTGTTCTCAAATCTTGCTGTCATATCCTTCGTATACTCTTCAATGGTTTTCCCTTCTTACACTGAGTAGAAGAAAACACTGTATTACTAGTCCTCTCATGTTATTATTTTTAACCTTTATTCTGGCCACTAATCCTCTACTTATTCTGTTCCAACCTTAGTATTCCTTAAATATGCCAGGCACTCTTCTGTCTCAGGGCCTTGAACTTGGTATTTCTTCTTCTTTCAGATATATTTAGGTCTTTGGTAAAGTGCCCCATTTTCAGAAAGGGTTTCCCTGACAGTTCTGTTAAAAGTGCAACCCAGGGCTTCCCTGGTGGCACAGTGGTTGAGAGTCCGCCTGCCGATGCAGGGGACACGGGTTGGTGCCCTGGTCCGGGAGGATCCCACATGCCACGGAGCGGCTGGGCCCGTGAGCCATGGCCGCTGAGCCTGCGCGTCCGGAGCCTGTGCTCCGCAAAGGGAGAGGCCACAACAGTGAGAGGCCCGCGTACGGAAAAAAAAAAAAAAAAGTGCAACCCAAACCATAACTCCACATAGCAATACCAGTTCTCCATTTCTGCTTTATTTTTATTCATAACACTTAATAATTGTCAGTTACCTAGGGACCTAGATAGATCCTGGCATTTATTATGTTTTCAAGTGAATATTTGTTAAATGAATGAACTATATCAAGAAGTATTCTTTTCCTATTTTTAGTCTCTCATGGTAATAGGAACTGAGTATTTACACATCATTTTATATGGTTATCAGTGAGAGAATGGGTAGGCCTGGACCCCAAAATAGCCAGAAGATTATTAGGAACAAAAGCAACATGAAAGAGGTCCATAACATAAGAAACATAACTCAAAGTATTATTTATTAAATGCCTACTATGTGACAGGCACATGTCAATTTTTGAATTTTTGTAATTCTCACTATGCCTTTAAATAGGTATTAATATCACCTGCTTTACTGATAGAACTAGGTTTAGAGAATTAAAAGTACCTAACCAACTTTCTGTTTATGTGGATAAATAGGGATTATCTTTCCCAAGCCTTTATCATTTCCACTGCATTGTAAGAATTAAATACAACAGTTCTTTTTCAGGAATCATGTAATAACTTCATAAATTTCACCAAAAAATTTTAATTTACTAGTCTCTTATGGACCTCTTATAAATGCGCATGATTATTATCCAAGCCTTGATTTAAAGAGTAACTCAGTCTTTAACACAGAATTTTTATTTAACTCTGTGACCTCAGATTTTTTTCACAAAACAGCAACATTCATTCATTTACAAATCTATACATCCAGCCTTCTATTCATTCATTCATTCATGTGTTCAGTTCATTTATATGTTCTAATTATTCTGCACTTCCTGATGGTTCATTTGCAAGTAACAAAATTTCTACCTTCATGGGAGTTAAATAGATGTATAAGCACTTCATATAAACTAATTGACATCAGTATTAGAATAAAATTTTGGCACCAATGGGTACAGACATCATGAGGATCTAATCTAGTTTAGAGATTAAAACATACACACAAACCCCCACATACACACAAACAAGACAGCAATAACATCTCTTAAGAATATGGTGTTTTAATCAGACTTTTGATGGAGCAAATGAAGAACTTAAGACTATTCCAATCAAAAGGAATAGTATGAATGAGGGGTCAGAGTCAAGAAAAAAATCTATCATATTTGAAGGAATGTATTATGCTTAGCTTTCTAAGCTAAGTATATTTTATCTTGAGAGAAATTGGAAGCCATTAAAGTATTAAGTAGAGGACTGAAGTTATCAGAATTATATTGTTGAGGAATTACTCTTATGGTAATATGGAAGAAGGATGGAAAGGGAGCATCTGCTGATGCGTTCCCCATGCCCTAATAGTTGACTGAAACTATTCTCACAAGGATTATCAATGGCCTACATGTAGCTAACATAGTAGTTTGTATTTCTTATTCCTTCCCTTGTTTGACTTCTCATGATCATTTAACACTTGCATAGTAATGGAAAGTAACCAGCAGGACAGAAAGGTTAAAAATTGATGTAAGATACAGAATAAACATAGATAAGACTCCAAGTGATGCACACTGGGATGCATTCAGAATCCAGTTAGCAAGACTTATCTTTGATACAGTAGGAATGACAGTGTCATTGGAGACAAACAGTTTTAAAAAATGTAGATTTGATTTGAATCACTGTTTTGGAGAATGGCACTGGAATTTGACTATTGAACCATATATAGGTAAACCTAATTGGATTACCACGTTGTACTGGACCATGAATTTGTAATGACACGAACCTTGGTTATCATGTCATTTCCTTCTCTAGATGTCAGCTAACGAGTTCGAGAGCCAATTCCTGATCATTGGAATTCATACCCCTTTCTGGTTTTGATGGATAAGGGCAAAGAAGGGAAGAAAAGGTAAGAGTTTGTTTTAGTGACACAGGGTGACTGAAGTTTGGGCCATGACTTCTAATAAAGTAAAGAGAGATTGATTAGAGTTAAATGGATGATTATTAATTGTCCAGATTAAGCATATGTTTAACCCATGTCATTCTAGAATGTTTCAGGCCTCCTGGGCTGCCTGTTTTTGTTTTTGTTGGGCTAGCAGATTGTTTTTTTTTTTTTTTTAAGTGCTCCATTGTCTTTAGTTTCCAAACTTCACCACAGCTATTGCTTTACACAGGTCTTTTTATCTATAGCTGAAAACTGCTTAACCTATAATGGCATTTGAGTTTATAACTCAAAAGAAAACAAGCATACATGTAAAACATGAACAATAAAGCCAAAATATCACGAAAAATTATTTTAATTAATTGTCATTATTCATATAGCTCATATTCTTGTGAGGTAGATTTTCAAGAGAGGTGAAGTATCTTTAAACGGAATATTTTCTTAAGTTTTTCTATAAATTAAGAAATAATGCAAATGTAACCATTCCTTGGGCAAATGTAACCAATCCTTAGGGCATGATCTCAAGGATTTTGAGATCTTTCAATGGCAAAGAAGTGAGAAATCCAAATATCATAACTTCTTAGTGTAAGTATGCCTGCATGTTATATATTTGTCTTCTTCACCCACTCCAGACTTCACACCTCATTTCACACTACCCTATATGCTGGAATAACATTCTGATTAATATTTACTCCTTTCGCTCCGTCTGAAGTCATTTTTTTTTCTTTTTTCTTCTCTCTTTCCAAAGCCCATCTGTTTAGTGGCAAACCCACCTGCTTTGAACTGCTCCTTTGTCTTTTTTTTTTCTTAGCAATTTCTCTAGCTGCTGATAAAAACTCTCTCTATTGGAATTATGAACTCATTTGAGTGAGAATTCTAATGTATTTGACCTGTGTTTACTTTCTGACACATTTCCATATGAAAGCCGGAAACCCATAAATAATGTTAGGAGAAGTAATATAATTGAGGATATTAAGCAAAGGATTCATTGTCTCAAATCAGTAGAGATTCACAGAACTCTGAGATGTACATTTCTGATTTACAACTTAGTGCTGAAAAATATATGGAGACATCGCACTGAACATATATTAAATACTGCTTTTACGTACTTCAGCTAAAGACTAAGGATAGAAATTTCACTTTCCTTTTAATGACAACTTTAAAAGTATTTTAGAGGATAATTTTAAAAATCAATATTTACAATGTACCTTGTTGACATATATTTTGTGTTATAGATTTCAAAGTACTGAATTACAGTGTTTCCACTTTCTGTTTGTTTGACATATGCTTTTTCTGTTAAAACCATGAAAAATTGATCATTTTGAGAACTGTCATTGTTTTCCTCAACATCATTTGTAAAAATTTAAAGATAGAAACTCTATCTTTCTCAACACATAAACGCACACTCTCTTGAATACCAAAATAAAGGTGTCCATAGGTTTTATTTTTAAATGATAAAATTTCCAGGGCCATTTATTGTTGAGACATATCACTTTAGAAGACTGATGCTTCTTAATGATGACTTTTTGCTTGATTATAAGGTAGTAGTTTCATTTAAAAGTGATTATTATACTGTCCGTGGTTTTGTGTTTATTATATAGTAGAAGTCTCATGTATACCCTGAAATTAACATCTTGCAACTGTGTGGAATAAAATGTTTTCTAATCACCATACAATTGTGTTCTGAGGATGGCCAGATACAAAACATATTTAGTAATTCACAATAAATATAATATAGTGCTCGCTTCCCTTTTTTCCCATAGGCAGTCTGCAAAAAGAAGTCTTCAGTGACAGATCCCTCCCGTATAGAAATTGTTCTTTCTCTCTCCTGTGTTCAGATAGACTTGTGTTTCTGTGCTAGCACTTACCATTCTGTTTCTGTTATTAGGGGTATATGTGCATTTTTCTGCATTTTGAAGTATATTTTAAGAACTTGGAGTTAAGGGATATATTTGTTCTTGTATTTACATATGCTATAATACCTTACAGGCTATCTTTGTACATCAATACATATTTATTGAAGTAAGTACTTAAGAATACACTAAATATTCAGTTTTTAAAAATTCTTACATTGGTTTAAGAATTTAACTTTAACATATTTTATGTTAAAGGTTTTTTCATATAATAGTTGTAATACAGTAATATATAGTACATTATCTTTCAAATGTAAAAGAGGTATAATTACTATAGAAAATATTTGAATCACTATGGTAAGCATAATATAAAATCATATATTAAAATATATAACATATATAGGGCTTCCCTGGTGGTGCAGTGGTTAAGAATCCGCCTGCCCGTGCAGGGCACACGGGTTCGATCCCTGGTCCATGAAGATCCCACATGCCGTGGAGCAGCTAAGCCCGTGCACCACAACTACTGAGCCTGCACTCTAGAGCCCGTGCTCCGCAATGAGAAGCCCGCGCACGCTCACCACTAGAGAAAGTCCGCGTGCAGCAACAAAGACCCAACGCAGCCAAAAATAAATAAATAAATTTACATTTAAAAATGTATATATAACATATATAAAATAGTGTATAAATTATTATATTTTTGGTTTAAGAATTATTTAGTGAACTATATAACTCCTAGCTACTTAGGAATTTTTCTATTAAAAGAACCATTTCATGTTTCATAGGTCAAAGCTACCGTTTAGAGAAACATGCATTTAGCTTACAGCAAAATTCTGAAGCTCTCCCGGATGAGAAGTACTTAGATATAAGCTGTGAAATGAAAACTACACTCATTTTCCTTAGCCCATAACATGAGAGTTCAGAAAGAAAGAAGCACTTCCACACAAGAATAAACTGTGAACTACATTGCGCCGTTGCAGGCTGTGCCAGGGCATTTGTAAGAGCAAGTACACAGAACCCCCCAACTCTTGTTGGCTAATTCAAAGGTGATTTAAATCAGCAGTGACTAATTGGCAGTAACGTTGTATCAGCAAAGTGAACTGCGAGGATAAACATCCTTGATTCTTGGCAAATGATTTCTGCATAACAACTAAGTATATAAAAGTCCTCATCATAGTAGTTGTTGCTCCAGAAATAAGTTAAAAGAAGCCATGATTTTTTTTTTTTTTCCTGCCAAGAGTACTATGACTATCACAGGGTCGTCAGTTCACAAGACAGCCTGAGATCTGAGTTTTCAATTAAGAAAACTAGACACAGAAGCAAAGTAGTGGTTGCAACTTGCTCGAACTCTCAATCAAGCATAGGAAACTAATAACCTTAGAGTATATAGATCATATTTGACTCAATTATTGAAGCTGAAAACATGGATCGCTTTAAATTTCATGAATTCAAAACAATACTCCTAAGACTAGAAGCAACCCTTTAAGTTTGTAGCTACAGGTATCAGTGAAAACATTTGAAATTGTAGTTTTTATTTCAAAACAGTCATATTTATGCAGTTCCATGTGGTTCACCCTAAATATGTATTTAGGGTTTATAGAATTTCAGCCGTAGCCATTCAAGTAAATGTGAAGAAAAATATCCCATTTTTTAAGCATACTGGTGTATGAAAATGTTATTAACAAAAATAAACCACAAATAAATGCACAAATGAAATACTGTAAATATTTGTTAGAGCTCTTCAATGAAGTAAGTGGGTTATATTTTAAAGTTGAATAATATAATCATAACTCTTGTCAGTAAATTGATGTCTGTGACTGTTACCCTTGATAAAATTAGTCACTTTTTGTCTAATTCAATGTGGTGATTTCTAGGATATTCTTTGTTCATTCCTAAATATGAAAATCCACATCACTTAGTTACTCACAGGGGATCTATATGTCAATTTTTCAGAACTTTATTCCAAATGTTAATTAATTCTCAACATCAATTTATCTTCCCTTTGGAAGATTTTACTACTTCATCACTTCTCAGAACCTTGCAATTTTTACTTGCTTCTTCCCTTTTTAAATGATCACTAATGTAGCTTAATACATTTTATTAGTAAATCCAAAAAAGAAAGAAAAGATTTTAAAAAGTAGTTGATTCTCTGTGTATTCAGGAGTCTTATATGGTGCTTGAGTAATTTACTTGATAACAATCACTTAGTGCTTAACATATGCACTGCATATGTCTCTGCAAGTTACTGATGATACAGGAGAGAAAGATTAAGTCCATTTCTCCATGGATTGTGCAATACAATTAAAACAACAGCTAAAATTTTCCATTGTCACACTTACCAAAATATCCTTAGCCACATTATTAAGGAGGAAAATTTAAAGTCCACTTAAAACAAAATAAAAAAATCAATAATATATTTTACCCATAGACAGTTCCCTTAAATAGATTAATTCACAAATGGAAATCGTAGATATGCTCTATTAAGACAACACTGTTGGAATATAAAATATGACATTTTATGTGATTTGATATTTATCAAATCTGAGGAAGAAAATTATATTCTACAGGTAGTTTTTAAACTTGCATTTTTAAGTTAATACTTTTAATGAATGTTAAATCTACCACAAGAGTAGACTTATGCCAAGAGTGTTTCTATATCTCTGTCATGAAGTGCATCTTAGTCTAGAAACTGAATGAATCAAAGATGCCTGTGTGGCTCTAGATACAGACTCAGGAGCTACTTTCAGTTTCAGGTTATTCAGTGGCTTCCTGTGGTAAACAGTATACAGCTTACTTCTCTGCAATCTGCAAAATCCCTACAGATGTTTACATATAAATTGCCTGCTTTCAGCTGAAAATCAAAATAATTCCAGTGGAGAAATGTTACCATTTGTATTCAGAGAAAAGGATGGGCAGACCTCTAAATTGCAGAACTTTAATGCCAACTAAATATTTGGTAAACTAAGCAAAAGAGGAGCTGAAAATTAGTTTCAAACTCCTATGTAATAGATTTATATAATATTGATTGATAGTAAATATATGCAGTGGAAAACTTGCTAAAAATCTACCATGTGCCAAGAACAGTGCTCTTAACTTTCCAATCATTGCCAGCAGTTTTGAGCAAGAGAGAGGAAATCTTAGTATGTGTTAAATGTGCATTATCATAAGAAACGTTGTTGTCTTCATCACTATCATCATTCTTCTCATTGTTATCCTTATTTTCGTCATCAGTGAAGTTCATTACCAAGCATTATTTTAAAAACCATAAGTATATTATCTCAGATTTCACAAATGAGAAATTAGACTCATGTCAGTCAACTTACTTCAATGCGAGGGGAGTGTTTGAGCCTCAGGACAGAGTTCAAACCTCTTACCACCACACTACCAGGCAGCATTGTATTGTAGAGATTTACCCCATCTCTAATTGCAAGTTTCAGGATGTTGGATGGGAAGTGCATGGAGAAATGAATGCTAGACAGTATCCTTACCTCAGCAAATTTTGCTTTTCACTGCCATAGGTACCTGGGGAATAAGCAGGAAGATAACTTGAAGTGTGTTAATTTACTTATTTTCTCATTGTGTATCAGTCCCCTGCATTCCAAGCTACATCAATTTCCATACATCCTAATATCCTATAGAAGTCCCATAGATATCTCACTTGAACTGTAGTTGTTGTTGTGTCTTTATATTCAGTATCTGTGCCTTTTGCTTCTAAAGCTTATCTAGGGTTGATTTGGGGAAAGAGAGTCAATAGTTTCTGATAATTCTCCATCTTGGCAGAATTATGAGACTTTTAGACATTTTTAAATACTGAAAATAGTCCTCTGACCATCTCCACTATCCTGAAAGAATATTAAAATGTAAACTCACCAGATACATATTTATAGTTATATCCTACTACTCTCTTTCTTGTATAAACAATTTTTGTAAGTTTTAAAATATTGCTGTTAATAATAAATATAGCATTGATTTTGCTAAATAATAATAGAATATAACTTGAATAATTTATTGTAAATGTTTTTATGACGGTAAATCCCCTACATACGAATAAGTTCCATTCCGAGAGCATGCTTATAAGTCCAATTTGTTCATAAATCCAACAAAGTTAGCCTAGGTACCCAACTAAAGAGATCAGCTGTATACCACTGCTTTTATGCTTGCTTCCAGACATCCTGGGCCTGAAATAAAGATACAGTACGTTCCCTACATACAGACCTTCAAGTTGCGAACTTTCAAAGATGTGAATGTACGTTCGCATGTCTAATCACGTGTTAGTTCACGTGTCTGGTGTACATTGTCACGTGTATGCATCCTCTACAAGTGGTTGTGCTTTTGTGTACTGTACAGTCCTGTATAGAGTACAGTAGTACTGTATGTTTTTTTCAAGTCCAGGATGTCCGGAAGCAAGTGTAAAAACAGTGGTGATGTAGCCGGTGCTGCTAAGAACTGCCAAATATTAATGATAGAGTGAGGCAAAAAGATGATAGACATCGCTCGTTCTTATAACATGAATCGTTCAACCATCGCATGATTCTAAAGAACAAGGACAAGGTCATGGAGCATGTGAAGTCTGCTGTGCCGATGATGTCAACAATAATATTGAAGAAGCGTGGAAAAGTGATGGAGGAGGTAGAGAAACTTCTCAGTGTGTGGATGCAGGATCAGCATCAGTGTTGAGTCCTGCTCAGCTTAATGCTGATTCAAGGGAAAGCTAACAGCCTTTATGAAGACTTGAAGAAGAATCATGGCGAAGAATCAGAGGGCATATCTTTTAATGCCAGCCATAGCTGGCTTCATCGGTTCAAGGCTAGAGCCAACCTTCAAAATGTAAAAGTAAGTGGTGAGGCAGCGAGTGCAGATACGGTAGCTGCCTGGAAATTTCCTGAAATGCTTCGAGAAATTATTGATGAAGGCACGTATTTACCCGACCAGGTATTTAATGTGGATGAGACAGGACGGTACTGGAAGAGGATGCCAGACTGAAGTTACACCAGTAAGGAGGAGAAGTTGATGCCAGGCTATAAAGCAGCAAAGGATAGGCTAACTCTGTTGTTTGGTGGCAATGCTTCTGGAGATATTAAGCTGAAGCCTCTCTTAGTTTATCATTCAGAGAACTCAAGAGCCCTTAAGCATAGCCAAGGGCTCTCTTCCTGTTGTGTGGAAGAGTAACCCCAAAGCCTGAGTTATACAGGCCATTTTCCAGGACTGGTTTTTCCACTACTTTATCCTGGAGGTAGAGGAATATTGCTTGGAGAAGGACATCCCATTCAACACTCTTTTGCTGCTCAACAGTGCTCTGGCTCACCCCCCAATCATGGATGACTTTCATCCCAATGTTAAAGTAGTGCATCTGCCACCAAATACTACTTTGCTCAGCTCATCCAACCTATGGAGCAGGGAGTTATAGTGACATTCAAGAAATATTATTTACATCACACTTTTATACTTTTCTTCAGGCAGTAAAGGCGAGTGATGAATCAGGAGCAACCTTGTGACAATTTTGGAAGGGCTGTAACATCTACAAGCCCATAAAAAACATTGACTTTCCTTGTTGTGTAGTTACGGCCATCACCATGAATGGAGTTTGGAAGAACCTTTGCCCTCAGTTTGTTCAGGATTTTCGTGGATTTGAGAAGGTGATGAGGAGTCCAAAGAGATCTTCAGCAACTTAGTGACCCTCAGCGAGAAGCTGTAGCTAAATCTGCAAGAGGACGACTTCATTGATCTCCTTGCTTTACAACGCGAGCTTACTAATGAAGACCTGTTGGAATTGGAGGCCCAGAGAAAGGACAAAGAGAGACGAAGAAGAAGTAACTGAAGAACCGTAGAGATTCACAATGCAGGAAATGGCAAGGGGATTTTCTTTATTTGAGGAGATACTGTTAATTTTTGAGGCACAGGACCTGAATGTAGAATTGTACATGAAAGTTGCAGCAGCCATTCAGAATTCAGTCCAGCACTACCGTGTCATCTATGACGAGATAAAAAGACCTGCCACCTAGACGTCACTGGATCATTTTTTCAAGAGGGTAGTTAGAATTGAATCCAGCAAGGAACCAGAACCTGTGCCATCAACATCAGGCATGAGTAAAATTGCAGCTTGCCCTCCGTCTCCTATTGCTGACGATCCTTCAGCTCTACCATCTCCTACCTCCTCTCCCTCCTCCACTCAGTAACTCTTCTTGCCTGTTCACTCAATGCCAGATGAAAGATTAAAAATGTTTTCTTTATTTTTTGTTTGTTTTTTATGTATTATTTGTGTGAAAAGTATTCTAAACCTATTACAGTACAGTACTATATAGCCAATTGTGTTAGTTGGGTACCTAGGCTAACTTTGTTGGGCTTATGAACACACTCTCAGAATGGAACTCATTTGTATGTAGGGAACTTACATTACTGTACTACTGTACTCTATACAGTACTGTACAGTAAAGTACAGAAAAGCACAACTACTTTTAGAGGATGCACCCATGTGACAGTGTACGCCAGACACGTGAACACGTGAACTAACATGTAATTGGACATGTTCACATCTTTGAAAGTTGGCAACTTGAAAGTTCATACATAGGGCACTTACTGTATTTTGAACAAAAGTAGCTCTCTTTGTTAAAAGATTTTACTACACATATATCCTAAATGTGGATTAATGAAAATAATACTATGTACCCTTTATTTTATACTCTTATATTTCTATTAATCTGATTTTAAATTTCCAAATTTTTTGAGAAGTAATATTTATATTAGTCATCTTGTTTTCATGAGGGAAAATTAAGTTTCTTTTATGACTATGCACAGTTATTATACATTCTGACTACTTAGAGATTCAGTAATTTAATGGAGATTTTATTCAATTTTAAAATATATAATTTGCAATAAATTTTATTAAATTTCCATAGATTATTTACATCATTAAACATTAACAAATATACAATTTAAAATTGACCCATTTCTACTCATAAAATTTAAAGACAGAGATAGACATATAATTTGAGAGACTTAGCTTCATTCCAGTCACGAATTTTGAGAAATTTATTGGATAGTTCCTACGTTTCTAATTAGAATCCATATGTTCAATAAACATCTATAGATATATCTTTTTAAAAACATGTTTCTGGAAATTATCTGATTTTTCTGACTTTTAAAAATTGCATTAAGAAAACCCAGATCATATATAGAAATTATATGGATATTTTTACTACATTTATTTTGTAAAATGAATCATTAGCATTAGTTTTTCTATTTCTTTATAATATGTTTCCCTGATATAATAAGAGATTGCAAGATATACTTAGTCAAGTAGATTAGAGATCCTTAGTAGATGCTATGTCGTCCTCTCCTTTTCTACTGAGATTAGGTATACAAGTATATAGAATTAGTAAACACTCAAAAAATTGATACATCTTTTCTGTTTCAACTGGACAAGAGAAATGAGGAAAAAATAAACTGTACTTTTACCTCAATAATCTAAGGTAAAATTATTAATAATAGGTAATCTAGGGTAAATTATTTTTAATTTTTTTCATTCATTTATGCATTTGTTCATTCAGTAGACCCTCTGTGCCAGGCTCTCTGGAAGTTGTTGGTATATAATTATGATACCTAGTATCAAGGGTCATCCTGCATAACGGACAAGAAAAATGAGCAAACAAATATTTGTTTACATAATGAATCCTATAACACACATGAGTAAAGTAATATGCAACCCTTCAGCTTAGAGCATCCAGAAATGCTTTCCTGAAGGAAAGATCTTGAGCTAGACCTTGTGGATCAACGTGCATAGTGGATAGCATTGTAGAGTTAGGGCACAGCAAAACAACTGCCTGACAAAGGTGTGTTAAAGAACTGTGATGTGTTTCAAAATATTAATATGTATATGTAAAGCCTTGATGATATCAGGCAGAGAAGAAGTAATTTATCTTCTTTGTTCAGCAAATGTTTACCATGCATGGGGAAGGAATAATAAGTGATTCTAGTGTTAGAAGAAACAGACGTTGTCATGGGGATAGTTGTTGCTTCTCAACAGTAGTTCATTTCTAGTACCCGAATTACAGTGAGTTAAAATAGTCTAATTCGAGTCTTGGAGTATGTTCTCTTCCCACCCTGTTTGTATTAATTCTTCCAGAAGAATTGTTGTTATTTTGGCCATCAGGGACGATTCTGCCACTAGTACATGTCGCCAGAAGCGACTTGGAAAATTTCTACACAGAAAATTTTCAGCTATGTATTATTCAGTAGAAATAACACATTAGACGTTAAATAGGCATTCACTGACAGAAGATGAGGTATCAGAGAGCATACAACATTCACATTTTGATTGAGAAAATTAAAATTATTGTATCTTTGAAGATCATATTTTTAAAAGATTTTTTCTTTATTTTAGACTAATCTTAATGGATATAAACTACAGTTAAAATCTTAATGGATATAAACTACAGTTAAAGTCCTTTCCTTGAGAAATGGTGTATAAACTAAACGATAAGACTTCTTTATGGTATTTGAGGTTGTCTTTTTGAAGCCTCACATTGTATTCTACATGTAGTGCTATGTCATGCAGAGTGATCTGACATCAAAAAGCCCCTGACCTCTAGTAGGTGAACCTTTGCCTCACTTTCATTGCCTAAGAAAAGTTGAACTCATGTTGGGTTCTCAGAGACAAAAAAAGAAATGGCGATGCTTTGTTCACTTCAGTTTGTTCTAATTCCAAGAGACTGAAAGCTTAGTTCTGAAAAACGAGATTTCCATTTTGCTAACACTCTAGGGATTTACTGGCCACTTACAAATGTAACATTAACAAGACTAAATTTGTTTTCTTCTTTCTCACTACATATTTACCTTTCATGATTCTTTGAACTATGCTGAATCAATGATTATCTTTAGTAATAGTTCTCATTCTTTAAACCTTAATCAGTGTTCTTATGGTCATTCCATATAAGTTGCATCATATTCATACAATTTGATAAAATCACAAAGTGATTAATTATAAAATTTCCCATACATTTAAGATATTTTTGTCCTTGTGTTAAATTGATGAGGAACAAAGGAAATTTCATACTTGATAAGATATCGATATAAATACACTACATTCCAAATATGCTCTTTCAGTCACACACACACACACACACACACACACACACACACACACACACATACATTATTGGTTTAAAAAATAAAACTGATTACTCTTCTTTTGTATTCCCTTATGTAATAATGTAATAAAGCAATGAATGTCAGCTTAATTGGAAGAGATGAGAGATGAATGGTAAGAATATGAAAATCACCTGTGGAGCTTGCTAAACTATGGAGTTCCATCTCCAAAGGTTCTGATGCAGAAGTTAGTCCTGAGAACCAGTGATGACTCTGACTAAATTGTGTGTGCCTACTCTTTGTGAAATTTAGCTATACAGGAGTGGACACATTTTATTTTTTCTTCCACTAAAGGAAAATCTCACAGAATTCTTCATGGCTACGGTCTGAAATAGTAAGTTAAAACACAAAGGAAATACAGGGGCATGGCATGTGGTTCTGTTTACTTCAAACATATCCAAGGAGCACAGAATAAATATCATTTGATCTATTGACGTATTTAAAATGACCCAAATCAATCCAAGGAATGAATCCTTACCAATTTTAAAGTACATTAGGAAAATATCTGAAAAGGTATTCTTTTAAATGTCATTAAAGCATTCACATTCTTAATCCTTAATTGTGAAAATCCTCTTAATTAGTGAATCCTTAACTAATCATTTTGCAATGTGAACAATGTCATTAAAGAGCTTTCTGTTCAATACATGTGGCTGTTAATCCCTGCTTCCTTTTAAATAGGAAGCTATGTGATATACTCTTCTCATATCTTAACTTACTCTTTGTGTAAGTTAAGTTGAGTCACTTAACTTACACAAAGGCCCTGGATGTTTACTTTTTTTTATCAATTTATAGTGAAACTTAGTAACATGCTAAAGCCATGCACATTGAGGGCATAAGAAAAGAACATGATCCCAGATGTTTCTTATCTCTCTCTCTCTTTTTTTTTTTTTTCCTTTAGTAATGTTCTCTTCCATCTATCCATGAAAATTTTTTTTTGCTTTCTCTAGTAACACCAATTGGGGCAAATAATAATAAAAACAATAATGATAAGATAATGTGCACAGCAATGAGATTGAGTGCCCATTTATGTGTAAAGTGATGAGCAATAAATGTTTTTGAGATGGAGGTTTTATTGCTTGTTTGCTTTATTTTGTTTGGAGTTGGGGAAAGATTTATAATAAAATTGATTCATAATTCAATTTTCTTTTAGTGAGCATTCACTACATTCACATGCTAGCACCTCAGGCACTAGAAAATCTAATATGTCAGCGGTATATGAATAAACTTCACACTTTGTATATAAATTACAAAAATTGTTACGTATATACTGCCCTTTATTTAGAAGTTTAAGCTTTTATAGCAAGTCGGAAAGTAAGTCAGAAATAGTCTTGTTTTCCAGTGAGTAGATAAATAGGTACCTGAAGTGAGGAAATTTTAGAGTAGGAAAAAATTAAAAGGTATAGTTTTACCCAAAATGTATGTCAAATTATAGATAATTTGAACATTTGTGGTAAGTCCGGCTTGATTATGTAACTTTGTAGGTGGAAAATGTATGCACAGGGTTGAATATATTTTTATCAATGATGAAAGTCACTGTATATGAATGTCCTCATAGTCTAAATACTATGCAAAGTCTTCACTAAGGTAGTAACTATAAATGAGTTTAGAATAATTTCTTGGGAATTAGTGAGGTGGGACCATAATAAGAAAAAAGTTAAACTTAAAATACAGAAGACTTAATTTCTCAAAAATGATACAGTGGTGAATTAACTTTGATGAAGAAGATAAACTGATGAAGATAGAACTCTTCCAGGTATAAATTTTGTCAGCAAAGTGTTTTTCCAGGAGACATGTTTCCTTATAGAATAGCCACTTAGGCCATGACCCAGGTATATTAGCTTATCTTCTTTTATCTCGTCACTCCATAACCCAGGTTGAAACAAAGTATGGCTTATATATGTTCATACCAAAGCAGAAGTTATCCACTGAGCTTTGCAAACCTGTTTATACTAATGTATATTTTGCATTCAAATGGATTATTTAGATTTTTTTAGTATTTTTAAATCTTCCTGTTAAATGAAATTGACTACAAATTATCTTTTGGTTTTGATGTGAAGGCAATTAGAATACTGTGCAGATGCAGCTAGTCTTAGAACAATACACTTCCTGGAAATGGGTTCAATGATAGAATAACTATCTTTAAAAAAAAAGAATGCAACTGTTGTCAAGCATTGAACACCAAGATACCACAGGAAAACTAATATGCTCATGTATTATAAAATTACACTCAAAAAATAATATGTTAAAAATAACTTCATTTATGAAGCATTAAAATCTTAATTTCAATATGGCACTTGGTCATATAAATTTTTCCTTATGTAAAAGGTGCATACCAATGACAGTTTTAATAATGTTGCATCACCCAATTTTCTTAACATAAGATGGCTAAAAAGTTTAATTTGTGAAAACCAATACAGAATGTTCAATGTTTTAATTTATATTGCTTTATAATATTATTTTTTATGAGGCAAAACAAAATGCAAAAATAAAAAAAGGACACACTAATGCCAGACCAATTGAATAAGTGAGAGAGATCTGCTGTACAGAGTACTGCCTGGAGAGAACAATACGATATTGTATGCCTAGAAATTTGCTAACAGAGTAGGTCTAGTAACACCAATTTGGGCAAATAATAATAAAAACAATAATGATAAGATAAGTTAAGTGTTCTTATCACAAATAATAATAATAACAACGACGACGACAACAAAGAGGGCAGGAGGAAATTTTTGGAGATGATGGATAGGTTATGGCATAGACCGTGGTGATGGTTTCACAGTGTATACTTATCACTAAACTCGTCAAGTTGTAGGCAATAAATATGTATACCTTTTTGTATAGCAGTCAGACCTCAATAAAATGGTTTAAAAAAAGAAACAAATTTTAAAAGAATTATTTTTAAAAAGACATCCATTTCAGGATTTCCCTACTTTTACTGCTTATATTTTTTCATATGTGTTCCCAAATACATATTTCATGGAAACGGCAATGTGTATCCTCTCAGTTTGTTAATATTTGTTTTAAGTTAAGGAGATATTTACCTAAATTCTCATTTTCAAAGTATTTCCCACTTTGGAATAAACTAATCCTGTTTGCCTGACTAGATCTACATTTTGTGAAATCTGAGGCTAATTTCAATCTTTAAAGTTCTGAACTTACCATCTATACTACCTATGTAACAAAATAGAAAAAGAGTACTGTTATTTCTGTGTTTATTTTTTAAAAAAGCAAGTAGCATTAAGTGAACAGGTTTCAAATTTGTCTTATTTCATTAAAAAAAAAAGCTAAAATTGCAAGTGCTAACATTTGTAAATTTGTGTGTCATTTCTTATATTTCTCTTAATGGCAATAATTATTTTTTAAACCCAAATGGTTTATTGATTTGAAAAAGAAAACTAAAATGCTAAAGTTCTAGAAAATGGTTACATAGATATTTGCTATGTTATTTTCATTTTACTTTCAGGAAATATTTCAGAATGAAATTTAAAAGTATAGTAAATTATATTAGAGCAATAAAGGGGTAAATTTTTTTTTTTTTTTTGCGGTACGCGGGCCTCTCACTGCTGTGGCGTCTCCCGTTGCGGAGCACAGGCTCCAGACGCGCAGGCTCAGCGGCCATGGCTCACAGGCCCAGCCGCTCCGCGGCATGTGGGATCTTCCCGGACCGGGGCACGAACCCGTGTCCCCTGCATCGGCAGGCGGACTCTCAACCACTGCGCCACCAGGGAAGCCCAGGGGTAAATCTTTAATACTCAAATACATTATCAAAATATGAATTACTATGTTGTACACCTGAAACTAATTTTGTATGTTAATTATAACTAAAAGAAAAAGAAAATGCTATGAACATAGGGGTGCATGTATCTTTTTGGACTCGAGTTTTGTCTGGATATACGCCCAGGAACACTCACCTCTTGTAATGCTCCCTGGAACCACTGGGATCCACACAAGGAAATCTGACCACTAACATCTCCAAAGAATTAGAAACCTGTTTGTTTTTATTGCTGAATAACAAATCACCACAAGTTTAGTGGCTTCTAACAACACTCATTTATTATCTTCTAGTTTTATAGGTCAGAAGTCTGGGTGAGGGTGTATAGGTTCTCTGCTCAGGGTCTTACCAAGCTGCAATCAAGGTGTTGGCTGGGTCTGTGGTGCTCATGTGAAGCTCAGGGACTTCTTTCAAGCTCATGGATTGTTTGCAGAATTCATCTCCTTGTGGTTGTGGGAACGAGGTGGTCTTTTCTTTTTTCTTTTTCTTTTTTTTTAAATTTTTTGAACTATCCACAATAGCCAATACATGGCAACAACCTAAATGTCCATTGACAGATAAATGGATAAAGAAGATGTGGCATACATACACAATGGAATACTACTCAGCCATAAAAAAAGAATGAAATAATGCCATTTGCAGCAACATGGATAGACTAGAGATTATCATACTAAGTGGAGTAGGTCAGACAGAGGAAGACAAATACCCTATGATATCACTTATATCTGGAATCTAAAATATGACACAAATGAACCTATCTATGAAACACAAAAAGACTCACAGACATAGAGAACAGACTTGTGGTTGCCAAGGGGGAGGAGATGGAGGAGAGATGGAGTGGGAGGTTGGGGTTAGCAGATGTAAGCTTTTACATGCAGAATGGATGGACAACAAGGTCAGACTGTATAGCACAGGGAACTATATATTCAATATCCTATGATAAAACATAATGAAAAATAATGTATATATATGTATAACTGAATCACTTTGCTGTACAGCAGAGATTAACACAAAATTGTAAATCAGCTGTACTTCAATTAAAATCAATCAACAATAAATTAAAAAAATAAAATAATAAAAAAGAAAAAGAAGACTGGTTCAAGATGGCAGAGTAGAAGGACGTGCGCTCACTCCCTCTTGCAAGAGCACCAGAATCACAACTAACTGCTGAACAATCATCGACAGGAGGACACTGGAACTCACCAAAAAAGATACCCCACATCCAAAGACAAAGGAGAAGCCACAGTGAGACGGTAGGAAGGGCGCAATCACAATAAAGTCAAATCCCATAACCACTGGGTGGGTGACTCACAAACTGGAGAACACGTACACCACAGAAGTCCACCCACTGGAGTGAAGGTTCTGAGCCCCATGTCAGGCTTCCCAACCTGGGGGTCTGGCAATGGGAGGAGAAATTCCCAGAGAATCAGACTTCGAAGGCTAGCGGGATTTGATTGCAGGACTTTGACAGCACTGGGGGAAACAGAGACTCCACTCTTGAAGGACACACACAAAGTAGTCTGTGCACATCAGGACCCAGCGGAAGGAGTAGTGACCCCTTAGGAGGTGGAACCAGACCTACCTGCCAGTGTTGGAGGGTCTCCTGCAGAGGCAGGGGGTGGCTCTGGCTTACTGTGGGGACAAGGACACTGGCAGCAGTTCTGGGCAGTACTCCTTGGTGTGAGCCCTCCCAGAGTCTGCCATTAGCCCCACCGAAGAGCCTGCAGGCTCCAGTGCTGGGTCACCTCAGGCCAAACAACCACCAGGGAGGGAACTCAGCCCCCCACCCATCAGCATAGAAGCGGATTAAAGTTTTACTGAGCTCTGCCCACCAGAGCAACACCCAGCTCTACCCACCACCAGTCCCTTCCATGAGGAAGATTGCACAAGCCTCCTAGATAGCCTCATCCACCAGAGGGCAGACAGCAGAAGCAAGAAGAACGACAATCCTGCAGCCTGTGGAACGAAAACCACATTCACAGACAAAATGAAAAGGCAGAGGACTATGTACCAGATGAAGGAACAAAATAAAACCCCAGAAAAACAACAAAATGAAGTGGAGATAGGCAACCTTCCAGAAAAAGAATTCAGAATAATGATAGTGAAGATGATCCAGGACCTCGGAAAAAAATGGAGGCAGAGATCTAGAAGATGCAAGAAATGTTTAACAAAGACCTAGAAGAATTAAAGAAAAAACACCTAGAAGAATTAAAGAACAAACAAACAGAGATGAAAAAGAAAATGCATTTTCCCTATTCAGCTCACACACACTTCTGTAAATCTGAAGATAATGTTGTAACAGTTGGTGAACTATTTGTCCTTGATCTATCTAATCAGTGACGAGAGTTTCTAGAACAGAAGGTAAGTTATATAATCACAATCCATAAAAATAAAGCCACTGTCAATTGGAAACAAATGTATTCAGCACCTACTGTGTGACAGACAAGAGATACTGCGTGGGAAAACCACCCCTATTTGGCAGCTGTAGCTTAAGATTGGTGCCCTAGGCCTGCCCCCTCCTCTTCTCCCTCCTCAACACATTTCCTCCACAAAATAGAAAAGAATAGGGGCAAGGAATCTGGAAATAGAGCTGGAAGGGAAGGGGCAAATTCCTGTCACTGCTGCTAATGGGACTTCATAATAAGAAACATTATGTATGTAACTTGAATATGAAAAAAGATATTCTTTCTGTCAATTACAACATTACAAATTAACGTATATCAATAATCTAGGTTAAAAAATATATAACAGGTAGCAGTAATTCATTTTTCTTTCTCTGATCCAGTTTTTCTTAAACGCAGTTGCATAGTACAATCACCTGAGAATTTAAAAAATACTTTGGCTTGGATCCTACCATCAAACTAATTAAATTTGTGTATCTGGAGGTGGGGCTTGGGTTGCAGATATGTTTTAAAGCTACCTGGGTGACATAAATATGCACTGTTTTGCAAAAAAAAAATAATACATGGTAGAGGTAAAGATAGAGGGGTGGGCATTTGTACTATAGTGGGTGCTTCCTGGAACTTGATTTTTCTCTCAGTTCCGGCAAGAGCTGTCTTTCAAAAATGAAGTTAAGATGCCATGTCTCAGTTTTTACCATACATACAAAATTTATATTGAACTTTACTACAAATTAAAAAGTGAGTGATTTTGTAAAGTATCCAGAATAAAATTATGCATAGATTCTAAGTAAACATAGGCTATCTTTAAAACAAACTCAAGAAATAAAAATAAAACTTTCACCTTGTACTGAAATATAATATGAAATTCCATGGCAGAATTCAGATAGCAACCCATTCCCTCACCTATAAATATATCTAATAGACATCATTATATAGCAATTGTGGCTTTTTAGTTCATATACTGCATAAGTTCCTTTCTGGAAAAAGATGTTGGTCAGACATATGTGTTTCATTTTGTTTTTGTGTTTTTTTAAATAGCACAATGATCCTTTCATTGGAATATTGATTTATAAATTAAATTTTCAATCACTTAAAAGTCAAAGCAGAATTATATTATTTTTCCACTGACTATCAAACATGTTTTTCTTTTAAATTGTGGAAATAATAAAACAAAGTACAACTTTCTTCAAACAAGTCTTCTTTAGAATTTAGGCAAATAGACTACTCATATTTTAAGACACATTTCAATTATGTATGTGTTGACATGTGACTACCATATTAAGATTGTGGTTGGATTCACTAGATTTTCACACGAATGAATTCTTTGAAAAACTGTCCATTTGTATTCAATTGTCTGAAATAGATATCCATTTGGTCTAAAATTTCCATTTGATGTTTGAGTGAACCTAAGTGTTAGTTTAGACATTCAACCTGTCTAAAGTTGTTTGCATAATAACACTTATAATTTGAACAATAGAAATAAATGATTAGAATTGGGTCAGGACCTTAAGGTACTTTCACCGTTTAATAAACGAACTTAATAGGCCAAAAGTAATGCCATTTTTGTAATTCTTATCAGCTTAATTCTACCCCTGTGTTTTTTTTTTTTCTGTATAACTCAGAAATCTGAACCCTTTCAATGTCTGAAGAGGTGTACCTAGAGTAAATAAAGTGCACAGTTCAAATCCATTGTGTTTGATGCTCACTGTGCCACAGAACATTTAACTGCAGGATCCCAAGAAGCTGATATATGAAACCTCTTTTAAGAAATGCAGAGACATTTGTTGCTACATATAGTTTATTCTTTAACAGTAATTACCTTTTATCTTTAATAAAATCGAATTTTGTAATTTGATTTTTTCTTTGAACACTATTAAATCTTTCCTAGATATATTATCACTTTATTTCAAGTAAATAAGAACAAACCATTTTTTTATTTGTGAAGGTCATCAGTGTAATATGTATCTAAATATGTAAATATCCAGGTGCAGCTGTATTATTTAGCATCCAGAAATATTTAGATACTTGCACCTATAAGTAGGAAATAAAAGGTGTTGAATTGGTCTCTCAAATACCATGAGTGGTCTTTTTATCAGAGGTAAAATTTTCCCAGAGAGTCTACAATCCTTGCTAAAATTCTCATCCAAACACCTATCAGTCTTTTTTTGTGTGTGTGGTATGCGGGCCTCTCTCTCACTGTTGTGGCCTCTCCTGTTGCGGAGCACAGGCTCCGGACGCGCAGGCCCAGCGGCCATGGCTCACGGGCCCAGCCACTCTGCATGTGGGATCTTCCTGGGCCGGGGCACAAACCCGTGTCCCCTGCATCGGCAGGCGAACTCTCAACCACTGCACCACCAGGGAAGCCTCACATTTCAGTCTTCCTTCAATTTGTAGGATAACCACATAGCTAAGAAGTACTTTATTATTTTATCAGGTCTTTTTGTATCTTAAATATTTAGTTGTTTTTAGCAAGCCTTTTGACCTTGATAACCCTATCGATTATATGTTCAAATGCAAAAGTCTGTTTTTCCCTCCTCTGATATTTTGAAATGATTAATTATATAAATTAACTAATTTTCAATTTTCTATAGTAATACATCTTCTTTGAGATTTATTGTTATTTTAGTGATAGATTTGAATGGAAAAATATCATGTTTAGTGTTTTATCGATCAAATTTATAATTGTTCATATGCAAGCATTGTCAGTTTTTTATATAAGAGATGAACTTATTAATTCAGTTTATTAGGAAACAGGACTTCTTTTGTTTTGTTTCTATTTTAAAACATTTTAAAAGCATTCCACTGATCTGATATTTGATTAAAATTTATGACAGTAGACTGTAATAAACTGTACTGTAGTAAGCTGTGGGGGTTTGTAGTGAATTGAGAACTTTTCCAGTATCTCTCATGGTTACTATTTGAATATTCAACTTTTTATGAGTGATTAATTGTAATTAACTTTCAAATTCACATAGTCATTCAGCATATTCCTTATATGTCTAGTGTGCATCAGACATCCTTAATCACAACTACAAAAAGCAATGACAGATTCCCTTCACTCACAGACCTTAGACTTCAGAGGATGAGTCTGACAATAAACAAACTAATAAATCTAGAGTATTAGGTAGTGAAAAGTGTCATAAAGAAAAGAAAAGAGAGCAAAGGAAATAGAAAGTGATAGGGAGTGCTCTTTTATATTGGGGGTATATTTGAAATGGGACCTGGATAATATAAGAGAGAAGCCATGAAAATGTTTAGGGAAAGAACCTGCAAGCAGAGGGAGCATAGTTAAAGCCTCTGAGGTGAGGACAGTTCTGTTCATTTCTGTTTTTGAATGCCATTGATTTCTTTCTAGATTCAAAGGAAGTTCTGCCTCTAATTTAAAGTGTGGCCTCTCAAGCATCTCAGGACTGTCAGTGCCCCAGTTACTCAGTTGAAGCCATACATACTACTTTGTACTCATTTTAGTCTCACTGAACTCACCTACAGTATAAATTCATTGGAATTGTGTATTCCTGGGGAATCACACATGTACACAAATAGGGTGACAAGGAACAACAGAAGACATGTTGCATGTGTCTTCTCTGTCTACATCTATACTTCATTGCAAATTAGACTTCCACATTTAAAAAAGAAGTTAGAGGTAATATTATTGAGAAAATCAAACAGTGACAACACCATATTAAACCAAACATGCAGTTCTTTTGAGCACAGGCCCTGTGTGACTCACAGGTCACATGTCAGGAAGCCATGTCTGGATCAAGGTCATAGTGTGTTCTTATGGGAAAGCCCAGTTTCATGTGAAGCAAAGCAATGGGTGTAAGGTTCAAGGAAAATATTGTGTGTAGAGTATAGAAGTCTGTTTTTTCCTAGAATAGTTTCCAAAGGATTTGATTGTAACATTTAAGAAATAGAGGGAGGAAGGAAAAAAGTTCACATAGGGTTGTAGGAAACTGATAAAATAAAATAAGAGGTCTTAATATTTGAGAATTAAGTCAGGATGAATGGAGTCATTGCTGACGTAAAGTTTTCAATGAAACGCTGATACCAAGTTCAGGAATTGTCACAAAGCAATTCCCCATATTTGCATGGGGAGTGTCTGGGAAGGTAGACATTGAGTGGAGTCATTACACTCTGGAGAGATGATTCATTTATTTAGATTTCCACAATGGAGGCTTCTGGGCATATGTTTCAACATTGAGAGAATTGTGTAACCGCTGGTAGAGATAGATTACAAGAAGGGCTTCTAGATCTAGAGCTGGTGGAGTCAGGAGCAGAAAGCAATTCAGGTCTCGTCAGGAATTTCTTAAAGGAACTCTTCAAAATTAGCTTTTCCCAAAACAAAGATGAGATCACAGTCTTCTTCTAAATTTTAACGTAATATCCACTTGGTGTTTTACCTTTTGAAACCATTATATCCACTCTGGCAGGGCTTGAAAAAGTGAGAGTGACTGAACTTTGTTCCACATTAAGGAACAATCTTGACAGTCTTAGTATGGGAAGGAATCTCAGTATTTTCTAAGTTACCAATGGTGTTCATAACACTTTAAGTACAAAGAAGAAAATGTAAATATCCTAGAATCTCCATGATTTGTCTGAATAAATAGTAATCGACTTTTATTCTTATACATTCATAAAACTATCAGCTTTATGTAAAGATAATAGGGAGAGATAAGTTTTTACTCACTGCTATTATATTATTGGGGTAAATTTTAGTAATTTTATCTGAGCTAATGTTTGCTACCACTAGTTATTTCTAGGTTCCTTAAAGTTTGTGATAAAGAGTTGAAAGAAATACCCCAGACTGTTCATTTTACATTCTTCTATCCAACCTAATAGGTAAACCTAGGTGCATGTTTCCTGTAGAAAAGGATAGTACCTAATTTATTAACATTTCATTTGATTGTTCTGAGGGTAATGAGTGCATCAATATAGACTTATAATTCCATAGCCATAATACATCACAGTTAAAGATAAATCATATTTTACCTGTAGGTATTTTAATATTACCTGTTTATGATTTGTGTTCTATGTTATTTTAGGAAAATGTTGCATATTTTTTGAGTATTTTGCTTTGTTTGGCTTTTTAAAACATCTATGCATTACTAAAGACAAATGTTAGAAAACTGGATTCTTAGAGGATGAGTATAGCTCAAACTAGATTGCTCAGACTCAGAATATATGACATGTGACTTCCAGAAAGAAAGCAATATGTGAATACTAAAAAAAAAAAAAGACCAGGGAAATAGAGGGATAAATGAAGAAAAGTAGAATGCATACAAGCCATATAAATCAAATATGTCATTTCTGTTAAAGGAGTTTTATATATGTCAAAGGCAAAAATACAAAAACTTAAAAAGTAAAAAAAATAAACAAAATAACTAGAAATTGAGAATTAATATTAAAAATGTGACCCATGATGTAAAAGGGAAAATATAAAGGAGAATTGTGTGAGTCAGGAAAAAAGTTTAGAGAAATATATTGCAAATATTTGGAGAGGTAGTTAAAAAATTTAGTAAAATATGAGGGAACAACAGTTTCTCTTAGTGACAAAAAAGAAAACCAAGAAAAGCATTCTAAGAAGAAGAAAAATTACCTATGAATAAGTTGTGGAAGGCAGAGCTAAGGGTAATAATAATGAATAGATTGAGACAATAAAAATCATCAACTGCTCTCAATTTTATGGGCATGAACGCTCAGTTCTGAAGATAGCATGTAATACTCCTCCTCCTCCTACTAGCAGCTGCATTAGAATGCTGTGAGAAAGGCAGTATTTAATTAAATTTTGCTTAAGCAGTAGGCTTTTATTTGTCTGGGGCTGGCTCCACAATTCAGTGAAGTCATCTAGGACCCAGACCCTTTTCAGATTTAGTTAGTATGCCAGTGGTGACTCCCCCAGTGGTGTCAAGAGGGCCACAGTAGTGCTTGGCATCGTCTTCACATAGCCATTGTCCAAAAGCTGGAAGAATAGCATAAAGATTTGGGTCCTTATGCTCTTTGCTCTCTTTTCATTAGGAGGAGCAATATTTCTTAGAATTCCAAAGAGAATTCTTTTATATTCCAGTAGCCAAACTAGATTATATGCACAATCCTAAATGAATCTATAGAAAAAATGTGATGAAAATCCACGAGAGGCTAAGACTGATTCCAGTGCTTCTCCTGAGGTTTGATTAGTAAGGGGAAAATGTAGGATGAAGTCAGAATGACTGTTGGTACATAGATGTTTCTGTTCTAGTAGTAAATATTGATTGAAGGTTTTCTACTTACCAGACAAGCTGTATATATTTCATCTTCTGATTGTGTTATGTAGTTCATACAGTTTTATTCCTGGTTATCTAGGAGCAAATAAAGCTGTAAGATCAAGTAACTTGCCTATGATAGCATAGTTAACAAAATGATGCAGATTTGTACAAATTCTCTTTATCTTTCAAGTCTCTAAGTAGAATACAGAAACTATAAAACATAAAACTATGTATCATATTGAAATATAAATTCATATTTTGAATAAAATATTATATATTATATAATAATGTAAGACGGGTATGCAGTTATGACTTATGATATAAAAAGAGAAGTTTAACTCATTCTGTAGATATCTGCTAACACTGATTATATTCCCTCAAAGGCCTTGCTGTTTAGAGGGAAGTTGAATACCAAGATCCAGAGGCCATTAGTGAGTGTGTGTGTGTGTGTGTGTGTGTGTGTGTGTGTGCTCACACACTAGTATATATCTATTTTAAGACAGAGAAAGTCTGATTTTGCTTAAATATTATGAGAGAAATATAATAATGTTAAACTTAAAAATATGTATATAGAGTAAAGAAGTATTTGAATCAAAGAGAGGTATTAGGTTTAAAGCTCACCCTTGGGCAAAATAAAGGATTACAGCATTATGTTTGTTGTGTGACACAGATTGCAAAGAAGTAATTAAAAGTGTTCTTTTCATTCCCTCTCTTCCAGTAAGGTATAAACCTGTGTGACCTAAAGAACTATAATCACAATCTTGAGTTTTAGGGCAGGAAGTAGAAAAAAGTTCCTAATATACTTAGCATTTTTCCCCTTGTTAATTCAAACTATTCAATGAAAATTCAAGATAAATACAGAGTTATCCTATGTTCGGCAGAAGCAGAGCACTAATTTCTTAAAAGCAACCGTTTTTTTTTCTCTTCCCATATTTCATAAATGACATTCCAGGTGAAGGAGGGCCCTATTGCTTAGTCTCATTTCCTGATGATCAACAAGGGATAGAATCCAGAGCAGAAGAAGAGATTAAAAAGAGGAAAGGTCCTCATTTATGAAACTTTAAAGAAGAAAGAAGTGTGTAGGCTGTAGGTGGTTCAAATAAGTAGGTGTTATATAAATGACCCAAAGATGGCCTTTGTATATTGGCCGCCAGATTGATTGTTTCTTCACAGCAGGCTGAGACCCATTCATTATTAGCACAAAATCCTGCTGGTGCTAAACTGAAATTTTTATACATCCAATTATTTTAAACCTAGCCCAAATCAGCTATTTTGCCATCTTCAGTCTGCTTGCTTTGCCCACCCCATGAAACTGGGCTTACCATCTGCTAGCCGTGGACAGTTTAAAATCTGGGACAATGAAGACCTCAAGTTGCTGCTGCCCTTCCAAGCTCTCTAACCCAGAGACTCTGTCATGCTGATGATCAGCATCACCTAGACATGTAACCCCCTTTTCAATACTTTTCTCCCTTTCTGGATGTTGCCCTCATGCTCCCATAGCCTCTGGAGAGTTTCATGCTGTGAGAGACTTCCTCACATCCTCACATGTCAGAGTCTCACAGATCAAGCTTGTGTGTGCCACTCTAAGTTCTTGGTCGTATATTTTTAAAAAATTTTCAGCCCTCACATCCCTCGAACCCCCTATAGTAGGACAACAACTGACAGATTATCTGCTATAGCTGCACTTATTTCTATTTCACAGAGGCAAGTGCTTTTGCAGAGAAAAGTGGAAGGGCATGAAAAAGGTGATAAAATTTTAGGATAGCTTGACTGTGGAGAAGGAGATGAGGGTGTGATAATTTCACGTATTTTGAAGGCTGATCGACTGATAATGGAAACAGTGAATTTATAATAGCACAATTCTCAGTTTTGTTTTTGTTTCTGTTGTTTTTCTTTTGCACTGTTTAGCAGCCTTGGTGGCAAATAAAAGATGGAAATTTGTGTTGATACAGTGTTTGATACTTGTGTTAATGGTGAAATGAAGAGTGGAAGGAGTCAATATGTTGAAAGTGTAAATATCTGTAGTGAACGTCTGTGAGATCTGGTCTATAGAAAAGCAAGTGAAGATAGAATAATAGATTGGAGCAAAGGATAAAGTAAGCTTCTAGAGCAGGGCTGTACAGTCAGACTTTCTGTAAAGATGGAAATATTTTATAATTTGGGTGTCCAATATGGTATACAGTAATTACTGAACACTTGAAATGTAGGTAGGGTAACAAAGGAACTGAATCTTTTTTTTCATGTGTTTTACTGTGGTAAAAAACACATAAAATGTACTATCTTTACCAGTTTTTGTTCAGTAGTGTTAAATATATTTATATTGTTGTAAAGCTGATCTCCAGAACCTGTTCATCTTGCAGAACTGAAATTCTGTATGTATTAAACAATAACTCCCCTTTGTCCCTTCCCTCCAGCCCCTGAAAGTACTATTGTACTTTCTATATCTATTAGTTTGACTACTTTAGATACCTCATATAAGTGGAGTCATACGGTATTCGTCCTTTTGTAACTAGCTTACTTCACCAAGCATCATGTCCTTAAGAATGTCCTTAATTGTAATATTCGACAGGATTTCCTTCTTTTTTAAGGTTGCGTGGTGTTCCATTGTATGGATATATCACATTTTGTTTATCAGTTTATCTGTCAATGGACATTTGGGTTGCTTCCACCTCTTGACTGTTGTGTAAATAATGCTACTATAAGCGTGTGCAAGTAACACTTCGAGATCCTGCTCTCAGTTCTTTTGGATACACACCCAGAAGTGGGATTGCTGGATTGTATGAGTAATTCTATTTTTAACTTTAATTATTCTTACTGTTATTTTAAAATTTTAACTGTTTTTACTATTTACTATAAATGTCCGATTTTACAATCCCACTAAATCCCAGTGCACATACCGATTTCTCCACATCTCTGCCAAAATTTATTTTTTTCTCTCTTTTTTTTAATAGTAGCCATACTAATGAATGTGAGGTGATATCTCACTGATTTTGATTTTCATTTCTCTCATGATTAGTGATGTTGAGCATCTCTTCATATGCTTCTTAGCCATTTATATATCATCTTTGGAGAAATATCTGTTTAAGTCTTTTCCCTCCTTTTTTTTTTTCTGAAATTGGGTTATTAGATTTTTGTTATTGAGTTGTGGTTTTTCATATATTCTGGATATTAATCCCTTATCAGATCTTTGATTGGCAAGTATTTTCTCCCATTCCGTAGGTTTTGCCTGTTTACTGTTTATTGTATCCTTTGATGAACAAAATTTTAAAGTTTGATGTCATAATAAATGTCTATTTATTCTTTTGTCACCTGTGCTTTTGCTATCATATCCAAAAAGTCATTGCTGAATCCAATGACAAAAAGGTTTTCCCTATGTTTTCCTTTGGGGATTTTTATAGTATTGGGTTTTATGTTTAGGTCTTTAATCCATTTAGAGTTAATTTTTGTATACAGTGTAAGAATCCAATTTTATTTTTTATCATGTGGATATCCAATTTTCCCAGTACAATTTGTTGGAGACTATCCTTTCCCCATTGAATGGTCTTGACACCCTTGTTGAAGGTCATTTGAGTATATGCTCAAGGGTATATATCAGGACCCTCCATTTTATTCCATTGGTTTATACATCTCTCTTAATGCCAGTACAGAATTTTGATTACTGTAGCTTTGCAATGTGCTTCAAAATCAGGAATTATGAGTCCTCCAAGTTTGTTTTTCTTTTTCAAAACTATTTTTGCTATTTGAGTTCTCTTGAGTTCCCATATGATTTTTAGGATGATTCCTTTCTGTGTCTGCAAAAAATATCATTGGCATTTTGATAGGGGTTGCATTGAATCCCTAGATCAGTTTAGGCAGCATTGGCATCATAACAATTAAGTCTTCCAATCCATGAACACAGATGTCTTTCATTTATTTGTGTCTTTTTTAACTTCTCTAAGAAATGTTTTGTATTTTCAGTGAACAAATCTTTTACCTTCTTGGTTAGATTTATTCCTAAATATTTTATTCTTTTGATGCTATTGTGAATGGAATTGTTTTCTTAACTTCTTTTTCTGTTTATTGCTAGTGTTTAGAAACACAACTGATTTTTGCTTGTGATTTTGTATTCTTCAACTCTGCTGCATTCATTTATTATTTATAATAGCTTTTTTGTGAAACCTTTAGGGTTTTCTACATACGAGATCATGTTATCTGTGAACAGAGATAATTTTAGTTATCTGTTTACAATGTGTGCTTTTTATTTCTTTTTCTTGACTAATTACTCTGACAGGGACTTCCAATACTATGTTGAATAGAAGTGATGAGAGTGGGCATCTTTGTCTTATTCCTGACCATAGAGGAAAACCTTTCAGTCTTTCCTCATTGAATATGATATTAGCTGTGGGTTGATGAATTGATTTTTAATTGAATTTACTTTTATACTTAAATTATTATTTAAATTAGCGTCGTGCAGCTAGTGGCTACCATTTTTGAAGGTATAGTCCTAGAGAGTCAAGAAATAAATAAATATTGGATTTTGTGGGCAGATGTGAGTTTAATAGTGTAAAAGCAGAATTAATTTATAGGACGCACTTTCAGGTAAGGTGGTTTGGAGTCTTGAAATGTGAGGAATATAGAGATTTTTTGTCAAATCTGAATTTGGCTTTATTTAAAGTGGGTTAATAGGATAATGAAGTAACATAACAAATGCCTATTCACAGTCACACCAGGAATTATTAGATAAAGTTTTATCAATGACATAATTCTGAGATCAGTTTTCTCCTCTGCTTTGGAAGACACTCAAGTCTGATGTAGGTGAGAAATGATGAGATTACCTCCACTGTTTCTTATGTAACATGGAAATCTATTTATACTTGTGATTCCATTAAACTTTGAGGAAACAGTGAGTTGTTAAAAGTACTTTATACCAGTGTTTGATGAAAAAAAAGGCAAAAGAAGGAAGTAAACTAAGGAGAAAATTGAGGCATACATTTATAACAGAAGTAAGATACTATTTAATTCCATATTCTTTTATATTACCGCTCATAATCTCTGCCTATTTCTCCCAAAGAATTTCTGTTTAGTAGTTATAGTTTTTTTTTTTTTTTCAAGCTGGTATTCCTTATTTCTTCTAACAGATCAAGTCAGTGTCCGTTTGACCTGAAAAGAATTACATTACATTCCACTTTGGTTTGGTTAACTTTAATCTGTTTTTTGGGTTATATTCACAATGAATGCAAAATCAGGGAAAAATGAAAACAGATTCTCGATGACTATCTGATAAGTTTTGATGTTATCTAAATTTCTATAGTCTCCAATATGGAGATTTACTAAATGAGACTAAACAAGACCTGGCAAGCTCTCTGTTCACAAATTTCAAAGCAAACTCTATTCCTCCAATCTAACTTAAACCTACACATTCACAATATGCACCAGTTTTCCCTTGTGCCTTTTAATAATTTGAAAAATATAGGCTTTCATACAACCACACTATGTTTTGCTTTCTTTTCTGTATTAGGACATGTAAATGCAATTTCTTTATTCCCATGTTATCCCTATGGTGGTTTAATAAAAGTTGTTTTTAAAAAAAACCAGTTAGATAATTTTTTGTTCAATATATTGGTACTTCTTAGTTGTTTCTGTCCCTGAGGAAGAAGAAAAAATATATTTTATTCAGGCTAATCTTTCATATGACTTGCAAATTTTCTTAAGTTGCTGACTATTGGCCTTCTAGTTCTCTGAATTAACTGTGCTACCCTATGTGGAAGTTTTGATGTTCTATTATCTCTAGGGTTTCAATTATTTTTATTTAGTCAGTTTCCCAGAATAGCACTGCAGATAGTATTGGTGTCCATTATCATTTTCATAAAGGAAAAGCTTCTAGAACATGTGGCACATTTCAGTTGCACTGAAGATTAAAATGTATGGGTCAGCAAGAGTTTCTGTATGAAATTTAAGATTTAAGCTTATTAGATCTATATAATCTCTTATTGCTAACATTGTCAAAGAATCAACAGGAAGGATCTATCCTATAAATGCATCGGGGGTGCTTAAACTGTGCATATTTCACAATTTAATGCATAAAGGAACATTTAGGTTAATTAGGAATATTATAGCATTTCCATAGGTTATAAAAATAAGGAGAATCAAAAATAGAAAATTTTAAACAAAAAACATAAGTAAATATACTAAGTTAATTACCTTCTCAATCCATAAATCCTTAGTTTAAAAAACTTTGCTTTAGGCTCAGAAAATAGTAAGATCTATACTGTTTATAGAACTTTCTGTCTCAGGTGAGTCCCTCACATCATATTAACTCCTTATAGTTCCCAGTGAGATATAAAATATATTTTTCTCAAGGTATTTTTAGTAGATTCTTATTTACACAATTGATGTGTTTTGGAGCTGGAAATGACCCTGAATATTACATTATCCTGAATTCTAAAATACTGAAGTTCAGTGAGGTCAACTACATTTCTAAAATTAGAAAGAGAATTTAGTGGTACAGCCAGAACTGTTACCTTGGACTCCTGATCCCCAGCCAACTGTAATTAATGGCTGTGTGTCATCTCCCCCACTCCCATCACTGGATGAGGACATTCTGTTGACGATTGAGCCTTTGTCACACTGTTTCTTTCCAAATCAGAATATACAATAGGTGGACATATAGGAAAGAATCTATGAACTAGTTTATAAATAGTTGAGGATCAAGATTAACCATTTATATTCCTTCAAAATTAAACCAAAGAATAGCACAGAAGCAGAGTGAAAATTAAGATTTAAAATACATATTCATAGAGGAAATTTCCATACTCTGATGAGAGTTTGCTTCAATCTCAGATTTCTTTATAACCACAGACTAGAAATCTCTAATAATAGATACCACCTTCATCCTCTGTTACTCTGCCTGTATTTCTGAGTCCTAGGAGGTCTCATGGTTTCTTCTTCTGTCCTACCTATATAGTGGTGAAATCTCAAATTTAGCATTACTTGCAAACTTAATTTGTATGCTTCTTTGCCACTTGCACTAGATATTTAATGAATATCTGTCATAAGACAAGAACTGAAACCATTTGTTTTTCACAGCTCAGTTCATTGAGTTTATCATACTTAATGTTTAGTCCTTTAACCAGTTTTTAAATGTACATGACAATCAAGGTATATAAGCAAACTTTATTTTTTACTGAAGATTTCAAGGGGCTATTAGCATAATCCACATATTTTATAGCTTATAAGTTTCTTAATTAAAAAAAAAAGTCTGGAGAACTAAGGAAACTGAAGACATTAATATGAAGCTGAGAGCTTAGTGGACCTGGAGGATTTGAGGTGCAAACATGTTATATAATAAAATGGAGTAGTAACTTTGGAGAAATATAAGACAATGAGAAATGTGCTGCTAAAAGCTGTAACCCAGGTAACAGGAATTCATGGGTTTTTCCACAGTTCATAACCACTCAGGCCTCCTCCTTTGGTATCTGATCACTTTTAAGCATAATGTTTTAAAATTCAAATTCTGGATCCAATTTTGCCTGTGTTCAGATCCCAGCTTTGTCATTTACTAGTTACATAATATTGGGCAAAATGATTTGTGCCTCAGTTTTTTTTTATCTGCTGAGCAGGAGGAACATAAAATGAGGATATCTTCTAGAAAAATTCTTGACATGTTGAAAACACTTTTATATAATATACTCATTGTTGTGGTTGTAATTATTTGTCTTTATTTTTATTTTGTCTTCCCTGATACGGTGGCTTCTTTGGACAGAGATTAATATTTCCTGATCAAAACGACTCAGCCAGGTATCCTGATCATCAGCAACTTACACAGGGCACAGGCTGATGAGGTTCCTGCTCATTATTTCACTAATCATCCACTGAATTTATAACACATTTCATCAATCAGCCAATAAAAGATTAGTAAAATAGATATTTAATCAGACGACTATTCATTTTAGCTAGGACGTTACTGTTCATTTTTAATTTGATCCTTAGCTTTATGATCTATCAAATGGCTAAAGGTGATCTTCCAAATTGTTTAGTAACAACTTCAGATTTTCTATATTTTTGACAAATGCTTCGCTAAAATTTCTCTTTTCTTTTTAAAAG
Organism: Tursiops truncatus; assembly: GCF_011762595.2. Lineage (NCBI taxonomy): Eukaryota > Metazoa > Chordata > Mammalia > Artiodactyla > Delphinidae > Tursiops > Tursiops truncatus. The sequence goes on from NC_047046.1 coordinate 45,107,813, forward strand.
AGCTACTTTTTCTTTGGTTTCTTCAATAAAATCTTATGTACATACATAGATAAAGCATCAGTTGAAGTTTCCATTAACTTTTACAAAAGGACTCTAATAATAGGAGCTTCTAATGTTAAGAACATAATCCTTCCTAGGAATATTCATTGCTGTTTCTATCTTGGAAACACTTAGTAGAACCTCTTCCTTGGGTTATAAGTGGAGGTGGGAGGTGTAGTTACACAAAATATTTTGACAAATACCATTTTATAATTGAGAAATTTAAAAGAGATGGTTATTAAAGTATTGTAATGTATATGTTTTATAATTATATAATTAGAATTTATATATTCAGAAATATTATATATAATCATAAAGCCTTAAGCATTTAGAAACATAAAATATTTTCTCAACAGTCCCACAGCTGGATCCACTGTTACAAAAATGTGGCAACGGTAATAAAGGATGAGTTGTATCAGTGGACAGTATATGACCAGAACAGATACTCTTACTTTCTGAGATTTGCTGGCTTGTGAAACAGTTTTTCACTCAAGTGGAAATGATTCATATTGAATTCCGTGGGCATTTGAACAAGTAGTTGGTTTGAGTAGGCATGAAGGAAGTCCTTTTTAAATTGCCTGAAATAAAGTTGTTGAAAAACAGAAAAAGTGTTCTACAAGTTTGGTGAACTAAACAATACAATTAAATCATCCACCAAATCTTACGATTAAAAATCTAAGCTGAAATATTGATATAATTGTTTTCCACACTTTTTTCTTTTTTGCATTAGAATATATATGATAAAATAAAATTAAAACTGATAAATGAATGAACACTAACCAAACAAGGGAAAAAACTGAATTTAGGTCAGTTGGAACAAAGCTTCCTAAAATACATTTACAGAAGCATTGGTAAACTACAAAATAGCTTTTGGAGATGGAGAGTTAAAAAAGTTATAGATTTATGATTTAAGGAATCGTGCTTCTCTCCAGGCCTTGGTTTTTGCAAACAGATAAGTGAATTGTATTGTGTTTGTATTATCATGCCTTTTCACAAAAAAATTGCTTCATGACATTCATAAGTGGAGTTCCAAGGGCAACATCAATTATTCTTTTGGTCCATGACATTTTTATTCACAAAATAATCCTGAAATACTCCCTTTGTAGCATTTGATTCCTCTATCTGATCATATATAAGACCATTTATAGAAAGGGGAAACTCAAGAAAGACTTTACTAATAGCTGGAAAAATGCCAGCATATTTCAGTAATTTTCTCTGTAAACCTGTAATGAGCAAAGGAATTGGAAACCTAAGTTTTGCCGTTTATTATTGCTTATTCAAGTATAGTTATAAGAAAAAATATGTTATTGATTTCTTTTATATTTGTATAAGTGCTATATTCATAAATAGCTGCTGAAAGTTTAGGCATTTTGATCCTTTGAAACAAGTAGTAGCAATGTACCTGTGACCTTTTATTAGCATTAATATTTAGTAAGAATTTCTATATGAGCACTACATCAAAGTTTACATTTAAGATTTCCTCTGTTACTGGCCTTAAGAAAATGGATTGCATGTTCTTAGGCAAATAAAAAAAGACTATTGTGGAGAAAATAGTTATTCAGTGGTAGACTATTATAGATATTCAGGAAGTTTTATTATAACTTTAGAGTGATTTCTGGCATGAACTTCAACGGAATCATCATCATCCTTACTCTGATGTGAACATTGCTAATGTTATTAACTCTGAGAGAAATGAAAGCTTCACTTTCATATAAGTACCTGAAGACTTAATTCCAGTATCTGATTGAACTCTCCATGTGGAAAAAGTGAACCTGAGTGTGCAACTTAAGTTTTGTGCAGTTCAAGTAATGAAAACCCTAGGCCTGACGCTAATCTTTTGAATGTATAGATTTCTTACTTGGCAGCATAAACTACTTGGCTCTCGTTGTAAAATAAGCTGTTGCTCAGATCCTAGCAGGAGACTCTGGTCCCTGTAAGTGTTTTACTGCTGAAACAAAAATGATTACCCAACTCTAAATTTCATATTATAATTAAAATTATCAAAAACAAATTATTTGGCCACTACTTATATTATGCCTTCATAATGACCCTTGCTTTTATCAGAGCACCTTTAATACTTTCTTCGATTACTTATATCTTTGAGGAATGAAAGATATTTATTTATTTTCAATCTACAGCACTTTGAACAGTGCTTGTGCAAGGAAACAACATAATCCTTGCTGAACTAATGAGATGAATTTAACTACTTATAGACCTGGGGCAATCAGTAAAATACAGTATATAAACAGAATGACCAGAGGTAGATATCTTTCAAATATTCTTATCTTTCTATATCTTAATACTTTTTAAAGTTAAATATGGCTATAGAAATGATCTAGTAGTTCTATCAGATCTCACTATAAATCAAGAAACTGAGATTTTGATATATCCTTGAATAATATCCTATAATTTAAACCAAGAAACAATATTTAAAGCTTTCATATTCAAAATATAGATTAATTAATTGATAAACTCATGATGGGTCAAGCTGAGCCTGGCCAAACACAGATCTTTGCCTACGGCGATATACTTCGGTTCACTCACAAACCAGCAAAGAAGTGATACAAACATTTTAATATATAAAATTTACACAGCTCCTTGAATTCGCCCTTTTTTTCCAGAGGAAAAAAACAAGTCTGATTAAGTAGCCAAGAAACTGAGACTTTTGACCCTTATACCATTAGGGTGTGAAGGAAACATCAGAATTCAGAGGTCTTTCTACTACTGGAGCTACGTACAGATTCTTATTCTTTATTACTTACCGCATGGTTATGCCTAAAAGTGGCCTTACCATGCATGACCTAAGACACCAGCTCATCTTGATAATACTAGAGACATCTATCTCTTGGCCTGAAGCAAACCACTGCTGTTTCCTTTCTTTTAGCGCTGAGTAGTGTACGTCTGCCCTACAACAATTACAGAGATTAGAGGTGAACTTCGTCTGTTAAATTGATCTTTCACTTAAGTTCCTGTTGTGGAATGTTTAGATTTCAGTGCCCAGTAGCCCTTTATGATTCATGCGAAATTCACTAGTGTGCTACACTATCATTAGACAAGAGATGATGATCATTGGAAATTTTAAATTACCTTCCATACTTGTCCTCTTTGAACATTTCAGAGGACAAACTTTTTTTTAAACCATTTTTTTAAGGTAGAGAAGCCATTAACAAACATGGTGATGTAGATCTGTTTTTTCTTTTCTTTTTTTTTTAATTGTCTCTAAACTACTAGAATTGGGAAATCTTTTTTTTTTTTTAAAGATGTTGGGGGTAGGAGTTTATTAATTTATTAATTTAGTTTTGCTGTGTTGGGTCTTCGTTTCTGTGCGAGGGCTTTCTCTAGTTGTGGCGAGTGGGGGCCACTCTTCATCACGGTGCGCGGGCCTCTCACTATTGCGGCCTCTCTTGTTGCGGAGCACAGGTTCCAGACGCGCAGGCTCAGTAGTTGTGGCTCACGGACCTAGTTGCTCCGCGGCATGTGGGATCCTCCCAGACCAGGGCTCAAACCCGTGTCCCCTGCATTAGCAGGCAGATTCTCAACCACTGTGCCGCCAGGGAAGCCCTGTTTTTTCTTAGTTGTTGTAAAATCTTCAGAAAATTTGACACATTAAGATTAATTCTTAAAACGAACCCCATAAGAATGCAGAGTGTATTCTTTTGAACTGAATTAAAACAAGGCCTGCATTAAGCATCTGTGGATTGATTACCTGTAGATTGTCTTTATTCTCTACCTATTTAAAAAATGTCTCTTCACCTCCAACATCTTCTGTATAATTCAGTGGTCCACCCTCCTCCATTCAAACCACTTCACTGTTACTCTGACATTCCTGCTAGTCTGACCTCTGATTTTACATGTTGCCCAAGGCAGTATACTAATGAATACACGTGCCTCTAATTTTCTACCAGTTACTTCCTCCCATGAAGGAAATGTATTTCAGTCTTGTACTTTATCTTTTTCAGAAAGGGTTATTGGTTTTCTCTTTTACAAGGAAGACAAAGAAAGAAGGTTTCTTCTTTAAGAGAAGAAAGGTTATGAGTTCTGTTTTGTTTGCTGGGTTAATAGTAATTAACCAAACAGACATGCCTAGTAAGTGTTTATAAATAGGAAATTAGGAATCAGGAAGATGTCAATTAGACATATAGATTAGCAAGTCCTTTACATTGAGATTGAAGCCTTGATAGTTTTCAAAAAAATAATATTTTATAAACACTTCAGGCTAAACTTATATATAATCAATCCTCAAGAAAGATGAATTCTATTAACATAAGTTGAAAAATATGATAAAGTAAAAATTGAACCAGCAACCAAATAATAAATGAAAATAGGTTGAAACTATTTTCAGACACTACAAAATAAAATAATTTTTGGGAATTATTAATATTACAATTTCATAGATCTAAAGTGTTTTTACATTATAAAATTAATTGTTCCCCAAATTCTACATTGAAACAAGTGGTGAAATTGGAAAGAAAATCGTAGTTTCATTTTTAAGAACTAGGTTCTGCTCCTAATTTTGCCACATTAAATGTATATTCATTTGTTTATTCAAATAATAGCTAATTGATGATCACCTAAATACATTAGTCAGCAAATTATTTACACATCTAGGCTTATTTTCTCATCTGTAAAAAATAAAATTTTTCATGTAGCAGTCAATATGATTATTTGATATAGATCATGTGATAGCAACCATCATATTACCTGCCAAGTAGTAATTTATTTCATTTATTTAATTTTGACATAATTTGTAGTCATTATTTAACTTAACTGTTTTTCATCCTTGTGCCAAATATCATGTTATTTTTTTGTTCTTCCACCTCCTATTTGTTAATCAAACAAGTATAAAATTCTCAGGTGATGCTGAGTGCATGCAGCCATTGCCAGAGGCTGAGAGGCTATTGGTTTGATAGTTGCTGTTTTTGGATCAGTGTGAGTCTGGCACTTTTAAGGACTTTTTGCAGCCAACCCATCTTGGCTCACTGGGCAAAGTAAACTCCCAGGCCAATAAGAGAGACCTGCTGAGTAAAATAAATCACTTGAAATGGCACAAAAGCAAGAGAGTTCTTTTTCATTTTTTGGTCACAAATTGTGTTGATCTTTCACCAAACACATATTCTATCTTGGGACCACAAGTGAGAGAGAATCTTTAAAAGCTACAGTGGAAGAAAAAACAACCACCCACTTTCTTAGGTGGGAATATAATTTCAAACAAAGAGGATAAAAAAAAAATTTAAAGGGAGGGAAAAAAAGAAGTGGAATTTTTTAGGTCTAATGATAACCTTTCTAATTTCCCATCTCTGTGAATCTAGGTAGGAATAGCATATACTTTCTCAGATTTTTTCCCTTAAATTACATTAAAAATATGCTTTAGAATGATTAATATGTCAAAGCTATATTTCCATATATATATATATTTATATAAAACTACAGTATCCCCATAGCTTTAACTTAAAATCATTTCATATTTTTCTCTATTCTGAAAGTGACTGGAGAATAAATGCTTAGAGATGTGTTTCTTTAAAAAGTTTGCTTGATTTTAACATGATTACTGATACTTTTTCTGAAATTTCATTAGCATGCAAAAAGTTCATGTTTCTGAAATGATAGAAAATCTTTGTTTAGGTGTGGTTTACTTAAGCATTTGCCTCTGTCCTAGCAGATCATGAGTTATACCAAAAGCACAATTGTTTACAACTCAATTCCTGGGACAGACTTAGGTTTAGAACACAGGCTCATTAAAACTCTGTTGAACTGAATTAATTTACTATTTTGAAATGAATGGACAATTTTTCTTTGAATTCTGTCAGTTTTGTTTATAATTTGAAAAATTTGCCAGCCTTCCACACTGACCAAATGAGTGTAACAACTGGCTATGTGATTGCTATTAGAGTAGAAAAAGCCCAGAATCTAAAAGCAGAAAATTCTCCTCCATAATAGCTCTGTGACATTGTATAAGCCATCTCCCCTGAACCTCAATTGTTTTTGTCATCCATGTAATGATGATATCATCTTCATCTTTCCTGGCTGGGATTTTGAGCCTTTGGAATAAACTTTGACAGAAGAATAATGTAAGTCTTTTGGAAAACTGTTGTAAAATCCCCTTTATACTTCTCTAGCAGTTGATCTTCTCAGCATAGGTATTGTTTTTTCACCTCTTACTCATTATCACTGACCTTTCTTGGAACCTCTTCAGACATGTATGTGTCTCTTAAATACTTTGGTAGAGAAGTGGATGTAATACTGTTCTGAAAGAGATGGAAAATTTTGACTCCTATATAGAAAGACAATTACCTCAGCACAATATTTTTAATACTGCAACCAGTGTTTTTAATATCATAATATCATAACCAAGAAATAACTTTTTAAGAGTACTGTATTAAAGTTTATATTATTTTATTCTTCTGGTATAGTGGCAGTTGTACACATATTTTCATTATGAAGACAACACCAAAATGCTGTTTTCTTCAAGAAGAAAGGGCACACAACTGTACGATTTTATGGAGACACATTAACTTTTTATGAGAAAGTTTGTATAAGAAATCATAAACTCTGAGGGTAGAATGAAAAGCACCAATGAAAGTCATTTTTGTGATGACCAGAATGTGGAATCACAAATAAGTACAATTGCAAGAATATCCATGTACTATACAGTGGCCCAAATGAATAGATTGTCCTGCCATTCCACTAAATAGAAAACCCTTGAACAGGACAGGTTCTGGTAGGAAGAACATGAGTTCAGACTTAGATATATTGTGTGTGTGATATGTTTGTGGCATCAGAAAGGAGGTATCAATTAGACTGAAAGAAGTGAAAGTGTGGAGCTCAGAGAGCTGACCTCGACATTAGTACATCTGCACTTAGAGGGAGCCCACTGAAGTCAAGCTTGTGAATGAAGGTTCCCAGAAAAAAGTATCAAGTGAGAAAAGAAGAGGATCTGAGATCAAAACTTTAGGAAATTCCAATATATAAAAGACAGAGATGAGAAAATGAGCCAGCTCAGGAGGTAGAGAGAAATAAAAAGAGTAGCTAGGCAAAAATCAAGAGTGTATTTAGTCAGTAGTTTTAAAAAATTGATCTGGAAGAAGAGGGATAAAGAAAGAGGAATGGACATTAAGTAAAAATGGACAAATGCCATTTTATAAGTGCAATCAAACACCTACATTTAATTCCATTTAATTCAAACAGTAGAACGATTTCTGTGTACAAAGCACTATGTGCTAGGGAATTGAGAGATGCAAGGTATATTTGTTGGTTTTTTTTTTTTTGGCTATGTTGGGTGTTCATTGCTACGTGTAGGCTTTCTTTAGTTGCGGCGAGTAGGGGCTGCTCTTTGTTGCAGTGCGTGGGCTTCTCATTGCGGTAGCTTCTCTTGTTGTGGAGCACAAGCTCTAGGCACATGGGCTTCAGTAGTTGTGACACATGCTCAGTAGTTGTGGCTAACGGGTTCTGGAGTTCAGTAGCTGTGGCGCATGGGCTTAGTTGCTCCGCGGCATGGGGAATCTTCCCGGACCAGGGATCAAACCCATGGCCCCTGCACTGGCAGGCGGATTCTTAACCACTACACCACCAGAGAAGTCCCGCAAGGTACATTTTAAATGAGTAAGCAGGGGTAACTTTTAGAATGGTTTAGTGAGGAGCTCAATAAAACATCTCCTTGAAAAGCAATGATAAAAATGGACATAATTGTCAAAAATAACTACTTTAAGATTCTAGAAATTGACCAAAGACATACAGCAAATTTAGAAATGTTTATTCAAGATCTCTGGTGTTTCAGCCTGAGGAGGGTCTTCCATTTCTTTTTTTTTTTTTTTTTTTTTTTGAATTTTTGAATTTTATTTAATTTATTTTTTTATGCAGCAGGTTCTTATTAGTCATCCATTTTATACACATCAGTGTATACAGGTCAATCCCAATCACCCAATTCAGCACACCACCACCACCACCCCCTGCCGCTTCCCCTCCTTGGTGTCCATAAGTTTGTTCTCTACATCTGTGTCTCAGTTTCTGCCCTGCAAACTGGTTCATCTGTACCGTTTTTATAGGTTCCACATATATGCATTAATATACGATATTTCTTTTTCTCTTTCTGACTTACGTCACTCTGTGTGGCACTCTCTAGATCCATCCACGTCTCTACAAATGAACCAGTTTTGTTCCTTTTTATGGCTGAGTAATATTCCATTGTATATATGTGCCAAAACTTCTTTAGCCGTTCTTTTGTTGATGGGCATTTAGGTTACTTCCATGACCTGGCTATTGTAAATAGTGCTGCAGTGAACATTGGGGTGCATGTGTCTTTTTGAATTATGGTTTTCTCTGGGTATATGTCCAGTAGTGGGATTGCTGGGTCATATGGTAATTCTATTTTTAGTTTTCAAAGTAACCTCCATACTGTTCTCCATAGTGGCTGTATCAATTTACATTCCCACCAACAGTGCAAGAGGGTTCCCTTTTCTCCACACCCTCTCCAGCATTTGTTATTTGTAGATTTTCTGATGATGCCCATTCTAACTGGTGTGAGGTGATATCTCATTGTAGTTTTGATTTGCATTTCTCTAATAATTAGTGATGTTGAGCAGCTTTTCTTTTGCTTCTTGGCCACCTGTATCTCTTCTTTAGAGAAATGTTTATGTAGGTCTTCTGCCCATTTTTGGATTGGGTTGTTTGTTTTCTTAATATTGAGCTGCATGAGATGTTTATATATTTTGGAGATTAATCCTTTGTCTATTGATTCATTTGCAAATATTTTCTCCCATTCTGAGGGTTGTCTTTTTGTCTTGTTTATGGTTTCCTTTGCTGTGCAAAAGCTTTGAAGTTTCATTAAGTCCCATTTGTTTATTTTTGTTTTTATTTCCATTACTTTAGGAGGCAGATCAAAAAAGATCTTGCTGTGATTTATGTCAAAGAGTGTTCTTCCTATGTTTTCCTCTAAGAGTGTCCAGTCTTACATTTAGGTTTTGAATCCATTTTGAGTTTATTTTTGTATATGGTGTTAAGGAGTGTTCTAATTTCATTATTTTACATGTAGCTGACCGGTTTTCCCAGCATCAATTATTGAGGAGACTGTCTTTTTCCCATTGTATATCCTTGCCTCCTTTGTTGTAAATTAGTTGACCATAGGTGTGTGGGTTTATGTCTGCACTTTCTATCTTGTTCCATTGATCTGTATTTCTGATTTTGTGCCAGTACTATATTATCTTGATTACTGTAGCTTTGTAGTATAGTCTGAAGGCAGGGAGTCTGATTCCTCCAGCTCCACTTATTTCCCTCAAGACTGCTTTAGCTATTCGGGGTCTTTTGTGTCTCCCTAAAAATTTTAAGATTTTTTGTTCTAGTTCTGTAAAAAATGCCATTGGTAATTTGATAGGGATTGCTTTGAATCTGTAGATTGCTTTGGCTAGTGTAGTCATTTTCAAAATATTCATTCTTCCAATCCAAGAACATGGTATATCTCTCCATCTGTTGGTATCATCTTTAATTTCTTTCATCAGTATCTTACAGTTTTCTGCATACAGCTGTTTTGTCTCCCTAGGTAGGTTTATTCCTAGGTATGGTAATCTTTTTGTTGCAGTGGTAAATGGGAGCGTTTCCTTAATTTCTGTTTCAGATTTTTCATCATTAGTATATAGGAATTCAAGAGATTTCTGTGCATTAATTTTGTATCCTGCAACTTTACCAGATTCATTCATTAGCTCTTGTAGTTTTCTGGTGGCATTGTTAGGATTCTCTATGTATAGTATCATGTCATCTACAAACAGTGACAGTTTGACTTCTTCTTTTGCAATCTGAATTCCTTTTATTTCTTTTTCTTCTCTGATTGCCATGGCTAGGACTTACAAAACTATGTTGAATAATAGTGGTGAGAGTGGACATCCTTGTCTTGTTCCCAATCTTAGAGGAAATGCTTTCAGTTTTTCACTATTGAGAATGATGTTTGCTGTGGGTTGTTCGTATCTGGCCTTTATTATATTGAGGTATGTTCCCTCTGTGCCCACTTTCTGGAGAGTTTTTATCATAAATGGCTGTTGAATTTTGTCAAAAGCTTTTTCTGCATCTATTGAGATGATCATATGGTTTTTATTCTTCAATTTGTTAATATGATGTATCACGTTGATTGATTTGTGTATATTGAAGAATCCTTGCATCCCTGGGATAAATCCCAGTTGATCATAGTCTATGATAGTTCTAATGTGTTGTTGGATTCTGTTTGCTAGCATTTTGTTGAGAATTTCTGCATCCATATTCATCAGTGATATTGGTCTGTAATTTTCTTTTTTTATACTATCTTTGTCTGGTTTTTATATCAGGGTGATGGTGGCGTCATAGAATGAGTTTGGGAGTATTCCTTCCTCTGCAATTTTTTGGAAGAGTTTGAGAAGGATGGGTGTTAGCTCTTCTCTAAATGTTTGATAGAATTCACCTGTGAAGCCATCTGGTCCTGGACTTTTGTTTGTTGGAAGATTTTTAATCAGTTTCAATTTCATTACTTGTGATTGGTCTGTTCATATTTTCTATTTCTTCCTGGTTCAGTCTTGGAAGTTTATACCTTTGTAAGAATTTCTCCATTTCTTCCAGGTTGTCCATTTTATTGGCGTAGAGTTGCTTGTAGTAGTCTCTTAGGATGCTTTGTATTTCTGCGCTGTCTGTTGTAACTTCTCCTTTTTCATTTCTAATTTTATTGCTTTGAGTCCTCTACCTCTCTTTCTTGATGAGTCTGGCTAATGGTTTATCAATTTTGTTTATCTTCTCAAAGAACCAGTTTTTAGTTTTATTGATCTTTTCTATTGTTTTCTTTGTTTCTATTTCATTTATTTCTGCTCTGATCTTTATGATTTCTTTCCTTCTGCTAACTTTGGGTTTTGTTTGTTCTTCTTTCTCTAGTTCCTTTAGGTGTAAGGTTAGATTGTTTATTTGAGATTTTTCTTGTTTCTTGAGATAGGCTTATATAGCTATAAACTTCCCTCTTAGTACTGCTTTTGCTGCATCCCATAGGTTTTGGATTTTCTTGTTTTCATTGTCATTTGTCTCTAGGTATTTTTTGATTTCCTCTTTGATTTCTTTGGTGATCTCTTGTTTATTTAGTAATGCACTGTTTAGCCTCCATGTGTTTGTGTTTTTTACCTTTTTTCCCTGTAATTCATATCTAATCTCATAGCATTGGTTCAGAAAAGATGTTTGATATGATTTCAATTTTCTTAAGTTTGCTGAGGCTTCATTTGCAACCCAAGATGTGATCTATCCTGGAGAATGTTCTGTGCGCACTTGAGAAGAAAGTGTAATCTGCTGTTTTTGCATGGAATGTCCTATAAATGTCAATTAAATCTATCTGATCTACTGTAACTTATAGCTTGTGTTTCCTTATTAATTTTCTGTTTGGATGATCTGTCCGTTGCAGTAAGTGAGGTGTTAAAGTCCCCCACTATTACTGTGTTACTGCCAATTTCCTCTTTTATAGCTGTTAGTAGTTGCCTTATGTATTGAGGTGCTCCTCTGTTGGGTGCATATATATTTATAATTGTTATATCTTCTTCTTGGATTGATCCCTTGATCATTATGTAGTGTCCTTCCTTGTCTCTTGTAACTTTCTTTATTTTAAAGTCTGTTTTATCTGATATGATTATTGCTACTCCCTCCAGCTTTCTTTTGATTTCCATTTGTATGGAATAGCTTTTTCCATCCCCTCACTTTCAGTCTGTATGTGTCCCTAGGTCTGAACTGGGTCTCTTGTAGACAGCATATATATAGGTCTTGTTTTTGTATCCATTCAGCAAACCTGTGTCTTTTGGTTAGAGCATGTAATCCATGCATGTTTAAAGTAATTATCGATATGTGTGTTTCTATGACCATTTTCTTAATTGTTTTGGGTTTGTTTTTGTAGGTACTTTTCCTCTCTTGTGTTTCCCACTTAGAGAAATTCCTTTAGCATTTGTTGAAGAGCTGGTTTGGTGGTGCTGAATTCTCTTAGCTTTTGCTTGTCTGTAAAGCTTTTGATTCCTCCATCAAATCTGAATGAGATCCTTGCCAGGCAGAGTAGTCTTGGTTGTAAGTTCTTCCCTTTCATCACTTTAAGTATATCATGCCACTCCCTTCTGGCTTGTGGAGTTTCTGCTGAGATATCAGCTGTTAACCTCATGGGAGTTCCCTTGTATGTTGTCATTTTTCTTTTGCTGCTTTCAGTAATTTTTCTTTGTCTTTAATTTTTGCCAATTTGATTACTATGTGTCTCGGTGTGTTTCTCTTTGGGTTTATCCTGTATGGGACTCTCTGCCCTTCCTGGACTTGGGTGGCTATTTCCTTTCCCATGTTAGGGAAGTTTTTGACTATAATCTCTTGCAGTATTTTCTTGGGTCCTTTTTTCTCCTTCTGGGACCCCTCTATTGCCAATGTTGTTGCATTTAATGTTGTCCCAGAGAGGTCTCTTAGGCTGTCTTCATTTCTTTTCATTCTTTTTTCTTTATTCTGTTCCTCAGCAGTGAATTCCACCATTCTGTCTTCCAGGTCACTTATCCATTCTTCTGCCTCAGTTATTCTGCTATTGATTCCTTCTAGTGTAGTTTTCATTTCAGTTATTGTATTGTTCATCTCTGTTTGTTCTTTAATTCTTCTAGGTCTTTGTTAAACATTTCTTGCATCTTCTCGATCTTTGCCTCCATTCTTTTTCCGAGGTCCTGGATCATCTTCACTACCATTATTCTGAATTCTTTTTCTGGAAATTTGCCTATTTCCATTTCATTTAGTTGTTTTTCTGGGGTTTTTTTTGTTGTTCTTTCATCTGGTACATAGCCCTCTGCCTTTTCATCTTGTCTATATTTCTGTGCATGTGGTTTTTGTTCCACAGGCTGCAGGATTGTAGTTCTTCTTGCTTATGCTGTCTGCCTTCTGGTGGATGAGGCTTGTGCAAGTTTCCTGATGGGAGTGACTGGTGGTGGGTAGAGCTGGCTGTTGCTCTGGTGGGCAGAGCTCAGTAAAACTTTAATTTTCCAGAGTCTTCCATTTCTTCCCGTACAACTTCTTCACGTGGAGTACAGGGCAGGATGTGAGGTCTTACCTCTCTGCTGCCAAAGGGTCTGATTTGATTTGATATGGGAGCTTGGTAAAATCCATACCTGGGCAAACTGTTGCAAACAGTAGAGAAACAATCCAGGAACAGTAGCAAACAATCTCAGATGGCCAACCTGACACCTAGTTTAATGCCATGCTACAGTCTGGAGCACGCAACAGACCAGTCAACAAGCCATAAATGTAGTAGAAGTTCTGATAAGACAAGTTGTGTTGTCTTTCACATAACCACGGTGGTCTTGATAAGCTTTCACATAACATGGTGGTCTCGAATGTTGTGGGCTTATGCAAGTATCTCTGCAGACTCAGGAAAGACCAGAGAAAGCCTTAGTTGTCTCTTTGTCTTTGCTGACTACGAGACCTTTAGCATACAGAAATTAAAGTCTGGAGAAGAATTGTAGAAACATTGAACTTTGGATGTGTTTCCAAACTATACACAGATCTATCAGCAAAGAGATACTACTAGCAATGATTTTAACCACACTGCTTACCAATCATTGACCGACCGTTAAACTGTGTTGATCCTAGGAAGTCAGGCTTACAAATAAAAATAAAGACAAATAGAATAAAAACTGAGCTGAGACTTCGGTGGACCTTCACTGGGGGGAAGACGTAATCTTGAATTATCCCAAGCAAACACACACAAGAAGGACTAATTAGAATCTATGGTTGTAACAACATATTACCTACAATGTCCAGTTTTCAAAAGAAAATAATAATGAGACATGCAAAGAAGCAGGAAACTGAAATGTATGCACTTGAAAAGAAAAAGGGTAACTGGAAATGTCACTGATGAGGGATTAGGCCGAGAAAGAATTCAAAGAAGCTATTATAAATATGTTTAGAGAGCCAAAGGAAACTTATATCTATCTATCTGTCTATTTATGGTATATAGTGTCACTTTTATTTTACTTGATTGGCTGAAGCAGCAGTTGTAAGCCCACCAAGATTCAAGGGGAAGCAACATAGACCCACTTCTCAATAAGAAGAGTGCCAAAGAATTAGCAGTCATGTTTTAAAAACACCACAGCCTGCCCTCTGACTTCAATTTAATTACTTTCCTCCTTTGTGTAAAATACGAGTTTCTCCTTCCAACACCCAGCACCTCCTTCAAGTTGCACTCTGTTACAGCATCATACTTAAGGCCAGGCCCAGGATCTTATCATCTACATGAGGTCTAGGTGCAGAAGTTCCTTGAGTTTGGTTGCTCAAGTCTGATTTTTGTCAGTATGAACATCAGAGAATTAAAATAAGCCATTTATCCCCATGCTACCAATAAACAGTGGTGAGACAGATGTAGGATAAGCGTAGTAGACAAGCCCATACACAGAGAGGGAAAGTGGGAGACACAGCAGTCACTGGTCAATAGCAGTTCTGAAGCCAGCCAGGCAGGCATGCCAGTTTCTTGATTAGGCTTAGTGCTCTTCCCTGAGATAGTTTTCATTGTGTCTGCTATTTGGGTGTGAAGAAAGTCTTGGAAAAACTGTAGACCCAAGCTAGATATCCCATTTGTTTAGCAAAACAACTTAATGAATTTTTGAATAGGCAAACTTAATTACATGTGAAATGGACTAGACTGTTGTAATATGTTATAACAAAATACAGTCCTTTAAACAAGATGAAAATAATTTATCACACAATAGTCTAGGTAGTGGTCAGAGCTAGTATAGTTGCTCAATAACATTGAGGACCCCGTTTGTTCCAGCTTTTTAACTACCATCCTTACAGTGTTGTACATTCTAAGAAGGAACAAAAATACTTATGAAAATGTAGAAAACACAAAACTCATATACATAATAACAACCTTTTGTCAGACCCATGAGGATGAGTCACTGATGATATAAAATAAAATTATATCTTCAAATAGTATTGAGTTTTATGGAAAACTGACCCTATTAAAAGTGGAAAATGAATATAAGTTTGCATTTAGAATATGATCCTTAGTAAGCACACAAGTATACACAGACACTTCCACATATACAAAAAAATAGAACTAGAATTACTAAAATTTGCAGCTGTGGGCTTCCCTGGTGGCACAGTGGTTGAGAGTCCGCTTGCCGATGCAGGGGACATGGGTTCGTGCCCTGCTCAGGGAAGATCCCACATGCCGCGGAGCGGCTGGGCCCGTGAGCCATGGCCGATGAGCCTGCACGTCTGGAGCCTGTGCTCCGCAACAGGAGAGACCACAACAGTGAGAGGCCCGCATACCGCCAAAAAAATTTAAAAAAATTTGCAGCTGTCGTTTGTGAGCTGGGATATTGTATGGATTTAATTTTTTTAATTAAAAAATACTAATTAAAAATATTATGGATGCACTACTTACTAATTTTACAAGCCCTTTGGGCATATGTAGGTACTGGTTTTAAGAGACATTATATTCTTTTGCTTAATTGATACTTTGGTAGTAATATAACTTATTAGAAAAAAAGTATTTTACAGGTATGATTTCAAGTCACTCGTGGGTGCTTTCTTCCTTGAATAGATTCCTGGAATGCTTTAATGATGGATGACTGGAAGCAAAGTCTCAGTCCTGGTCTTGGAACTCTTTTACATCATTGTTTTCCTGTCCTCCTTGTTTAAATCACTACACTGCTGGGTTGAAATGTGACCTGCAGAATTTGTGTCCACTCAGAATCTCAGAATATGACCTTAGTTGTAAATAGGGTTTTGCAGATATAATTAGTTAAGACAAAATCATACTGGATTAGGGTAGACCCTAAATCCAGTGACTGGTGCCTTTATAAGAAGAGGAGAGGACATATGCAGATATATACACAGAGGGTAGAAGACCATTTGACAATACAGGCAGGAGTTGGAATGATGCAGCTACAAGTCAAGGCAAGGATTGTGTGGAGACACCAGAGCTAGGATAAGTCAAGGAAGGATTCTTCCCTTGAGCCTTTCAAGGGAATGTGGCCCTGATGATACTTTATTTCAAAGGTCTAGATTCCAAAACTGTAGGAGAAAAGAAATTCTGTTATTTTAAGCCACCCAGTTTGTGGCAATTTATTATGGCAGCTCTAGAAAACTAATCTAATTACCTTCCAGAGAAAGGAATATTTGTAATAAAATAATCTGAGATAAATAATATGTAAGAAGTATTATATAAACTGATGAGGATGATTATAATTTTTGTGACTTTCTGTTTGAATAAAAAATAAAATTGACATTTAAATAATATTACATAATGTCTAAGAATAACATATACTTTGAGATATAAAAATAGAGATTACTTTTTAAAAAGATTAATATAACTGCTGATCAAAAAGATATTTAGGAAAGTGTTTTGTTAGTCATCAGTTGCTATGCAAATGTTAGTTATACACAAGTTTATGCATTTTAGCTTCTGACTATCTATAATATAAATTAGAATGATTTAATTTCCCCACCCGCATTCTAAAACTATCATTAGCAGGGATATAAATTATTTCACATACTTTAAACAATTCATCTCAATGAAGGATGAAACTTAAAATTTTGAACTTATAAATCAGAACCAAGGAAGAAAACATGCCACTGACTAAATATATGAGAGTTCAATATAATTTTCTCTTAGCTACATTTTTTCTGGGAGTGCAGAATTAATTACTAAATTAAATAAATCCCAATTAATTTTGAATACACATAATGTAAATAATTGCAATCACAGTTTGGATACCAATACTGCATTGCACAAAAATCTATGTTTGTTTTCATTTATTTAATCACTTGTTCTTATTAGAAAAGATCAGTGGGTTATTTGGAGTCTAACTTATGTCTCTAACATGTTCTGAAACATAAAAGAAAACTAATAAATATTGCAATAGTACTATAAGTCAAGATAACAGTTTTGAAATAATAAATATTTATTGAATTTTAATTTAATATATGCAGCATCCCAGAACATGTAGTGAGAAAAAAATGAGACAGCTTGTTCAGCCTTCCTTTCTAGTAAAATGGAAATAATACCTTCCTCATGAGATTGCAATAGGATTAAATGAGATACACAGGAGAGTCTGTCATTTGTTTCAGATGCGTTCCCTTTCTTTCATCTGGTGTGCTAATTATTTCAGGAGCTTTACCTCTGCAACTTGTGTGTTTCTCAAGCCTTCATGACTCTTGGCTTCCAGCTAGGCTTGGCCAGTGGCTGTCCTGGCAGGAGACTGGAAGTTGAGAGTAAGGTATAAACTAGGATATTCCTCCCTCTTTTCCTCTGCTCTAATCAGAAGCTTCAGAATTGCCTCTGGCTCCTTGGTGGTTTCAGTTTCCACTGGGCAGCACTAATTTCTTTGGATCCCAATTAAAGAAATCATGTTTAGGAAAGTGCTATTATAGTCATAAATTGTTATGCAAAATATTGTACACCAATATATAAATTTTAGCTTTTAATTTCATTCATAATGTAACTTGGAAATATTTATCTCCCTCTGACTCCACATTCTGAAACCAGTCATTACTAATGTGGCATTTTTCCAAGAATTTATCATCCTAATCACCCCCTTCTTATCTGTTAATGTTCTTTTTAGATATAAATTATTATTAATAGAATTAATTCCAATAATTCAGAAGTAATGTCAGTACTTCAGTATCTCAATTCCCAATATGAGCAGCAATAATGTTGTTAATAGTTAAATTTTTTACCCTCCTGCTCCATGATCATATCCTATCCTGTTTTCACTTCCTATTCATTTCCATTTTTTTGCTGTTCTTTCTCTTATTCTCCCACTTTCTTTCCTTGCTTATAAACAAGAACTGTTGCCATCTGTCCTGCCAACTTAACAGGGTGTGTAAAGGCAAAATAAGCATCTGTATCTATTAGTGTTTTGTAAACTGTAAAGATTTATTCACATATTAGTGTATCATTTTGCACCAGCTCTTTTTCCTTTCCCCATGCATGCCACTGAATTTTCCCAAGGTTCGTTCTTAATGCTTTTCATTTTGTCCTACAAAATATCTTAGATTGCACATTGATTTTATATGGATAAATCTCAATTCTCTTTCTAATTCTGAAATGATTGGCAACTATCTACTCCCAATTCTTACTTGAACTTTCTAGCATCACCTCATTTTCATAAGGTCCAAAAGCAAACTGCACTATTGCTCAAAAATTGATACATTGGGCTCCCTTGTCTGTCTAAAATATTGACATAACTTTTTGCTCCTTTTCTCTTTTTCCTTTATCCTTACCTTCAAACACCCAGAATTGTTGATTCTTCTTTTGTAATGTGTCTTTTGTACTTTGTTCCTTTTGCTGTTTTCAGAGTTGTGCTGTTATTTTTGTTGATTTTTTCCTTGTAACATTTATTTTAAGGACTTATTGAATGTGTACAATTGTTTTGCATTTATATCAGTCGAAATCAGTCAGGAGATCACAGCTGATGTTAGTTAGTTCCACATGAAAATTTAAAATGGGATAATAGGTGTGGGCGAGCTGAAAAGACAACAGAAAATGTTGTCACAATCCAGGAATTAGTAACAGCAGGATGCTGCCACCACCCTGTAGGCTGGAGGAAAGAGGGGGGCAGAGTTCAGTCCTCTTTTATTAATATTATAACTGAAAATACTGAATTTAATTTTAGTCACCACATTATAAGAAGGATATTAAAAGTTAAGAAGATGGCTATTATGATAGTGAAATGGCTGGAAAATGTCAAGTGAATAATCTTTGAGAGAACTATAATCATTTTGCCTAAAGAATAGGTGGAGTAGTGGCAATGGGAAGGATATATCAATACTTGTACTTGTCTCCAAATACTTAAAGAATATTAATGGAAATGTGTATTTTACTTTTATTACACTAGGAGAGCTAAGAAGCTTATGACATTGATTTTGGTCAATGTGAAGCCTGATTTTAGAGTAATTAATGCTGCCTCAAAATATGCTTTGCCTTGAAAATAATGAATACACTATCACAAACATGATATTAGAGTATTCACACAGAGGTTGAATTTGAAGCAAAGGAAAAATGTTAGCATTGTGAAGGAGTAAAGCAATTAAATAAATTCTTGCCAGATTTTAAGGTTTAACATTGATGAGGAAGAGTGTCAAATAAATGCAAACTGCGTTGTTAAGATTTTCACATGCTGCAGAAAATTAAAAATTAATATTATCCCCTTTTTTGACAAAGGATAATTTCATCATTGACTTCCATGAATGCATTTATTTAATGCATTTATGTGTACAAAACCATGTTGGCAAATAGAGCCATTGGTATCGATTACTAAAATAAGGAGAAAAATCAGTACAGGGAAGTAGCATCAGTATCAAATGAATTTTTGCAGGCTCTAGAAGTAGCCAAATATGCTTACATGCAATGAAGACAGAATATTGTACTAGAGAAACACAGATTTTACTGTAAAATGGGATAATTAGGTGATAGAAATGATGCAAAGAAGAGTGTAGATAGAGACCTAATCTTGCCAGTCAAGACAGAGTCAATAAGGAGAAAGGATGTGGCTCTAGTAGCAAGATTTAGGTCTCATGGATCTTAAAATTTCCCACTGTAAAATTGGCAAAGAAGCCAAAACTCTCCTTCCCATTTGCAATAAAAAATACCACACTTCCATTTGGCTTCACTTCTGAGTGCTCCTGGGCTTTTCAGCTTTATTTTGCATCTTGTCCCAGCCACATATATTCTTCAGGGATAAACCACAAGGACCTTCATGAAAAAGGCAGGGTGGAAGCAGGCTGGGGAGGACCAGACATGCATTTTGTAGACATATGAAGAAAGGATGGAAAAATAAATAAATAAATATGCACACATACACGTACATACGCTGATTATGTTAGGAAGAGGAGGGTAAAGTTGACTTCAGTCTTCAGTAAATAGAGTTCTTATTTCTGAGAATGGCAAAGGTAGATGTGATTTTATGTTGAAGAGAGCATGGCTGTTGTAAATAAGCACTATGAGAAGTGCATATAGTTGAGTAAGAGGATTACTGAGTATCACTCAGGAAATGATTGAAGATAGAACATGTAACATTATAACAGGTCAGAATTTCATGGCTTGCCATTTTCCCCTGTTAAAATTTTTCTTGTCTGTATAAGGAAAAAAGAATGCAAACAAAACTGATATTTAAAAAGCAATCAAGTATTTTATCAATAGGAAACTATTTCTTCACAGAATTTATTTTAGGAGGCAGTTGGGAATAAGGGAGTTCTGAGAGGTTTGGATAAGGAAGGAATAGAGAAGGAAAGATACACAATATAGAGATGAAGGGACAGTTCATGTTCAGTGGATTGTCAACTCTAACACAATAACATATTAACACATGCATTTTAAAAAATCAAAGTACAAGAACATATTCTAAGGCAAATATGAAAATATTTTGTTTGCTTCATCTTCCCCCCCCCCCCCCCGCTCAAGTCAGTGGGTTTATTATAACAAGTTAACATTAAACTCATAGATTTCTTTAAGCAAGCATTGGTTCTGACAGAATGTGGCAAGATTGATAGAGTAGAGGTTGGAGAGATCGCTTCTCGGCCTTTTGGCTAAGATCAAGTGGAGAAGAGGTTGGAGATACTCCTGTCAACCTGTGTAAACAAAAATTATCTTTATAACTTAGTTTGCACAGACTTTACCAGCCCCTAGAACATTTCCATTGCATATAGGTATATCTATTAGACTCATTTAGATTACTTAAACTTCCTTTAAAAATATAGTTGTCCAATAGTACATTTTGATACCTTTTCTGTATGCTCTGGAAAAAAAATAAGACTCTACTATCAAAAATAAAAACATTAAAAATGTTAATAGTTGTTATATTTGTGTGGTTGGATTTGGAACTTTGAAAAAATCTTCATTGTGCAGTCTATATTTTCCAAATTATTCTTTGAACATACATACTTTTTAGAAAAATATTAATATTTAAATGTGTATATATAACATTCTCTCTATATGTATGTGTGTTTGTGTATGTATATAAACAGGAATGTGAATGATAAAATGGATTCTATATTGGAGACTAGTTCAGTGAAACGTGACAAAAATGGCAAGGGTTCCTAAAGTTTTAATGTACAATGATGTGACCCCAATCTGGATGAATATAAAGTGTAGTCATAATTGGGCTAATGGACAGAATAATGTGGGATGTTCAGCAACTATTTAAATAAGTGTGAGGGAACCAGAAGAAAGGAAGTTTTTGATTCTAGGAGCAGAATACCTATTCAAAATAGGCGAGGGTGAGAAGTGTTCTATAATAATGTTGATAAGATTGAAGCTATCCTGGTCAGTAGCTGGTGTAGAGTGCAAAACAACAATGAAAGAAGGGAAAGACTAATCCATTAAAAAACAAGGGAAAACTAATCCACACTAGATAGATTATCTATCATGAGCAAAAGCATGGTGATTAGAAACAGAAGTTAAGTTTTATAGAAAAAAAGTAATGGGAATCAGCTTCAACAACAGTAAAGTTTGCTTTTTTCATACATTTCTGAGCCTGTCTATAAAGATAAAGTAACTTTCAGAGTTCTGGAAACTGATACATCTTTTATATCAATCTAGAATAATTGACTCTGGATAGTTAGAGTAACAAAAACAATTAAATTAGAGGAAATGGCAAAGTAATTTTTGCGTTTAAGTGATATCTGCTTATACTCCAAAAGTGTGTGACTACATAGAATCATGGTCATGCACCAAAAGTAAGAAGTTAAATGATTTAAACTGTCGTTGTTATGTCATTAATGGGCTTTTTTCTAAAAGAGCAGACTAAAGTAGGAGGAAGCTCTTTCAAAACTCATTAAAAGAAAAGCATAATTATAGTAACTTCAGTTTAGAATATAAAGGGTAATTCCAAAAATCCAAAAGTTCCCTGTTGGAATTTATCTTGAAAATGTCAGACAGTCTGTTATGAAACAATATGGTTGCCTATGTGAAGAACTGTGTTTATGCCAAACCAACTAGTAGGCAGATCATTAACAAACTGTATAAACAGAGAAGCAAAATGATGAATCCCCTAAGGAGATAAAATATTTATATATCTTAGCTCAGAAATTTATTTGTGTTCAGCCCAACAGGTAGTCCCATACAAAGATACCATCTGTTCAGTGAAGTAAAACAAATTTTGGGTTTCAAATGATACAGACTACAACAATCCTAATTCATGTGAATGTAAAAGAACATCTTCTCTTAACTAACACTAAGGAAAGAAAAAATATTTTCCTTGGGGCAATTGGTTACGATGTATGTAGACTAGCCTGAAATGAATAGGCTGCTATAGCATGTTAGAATATGTCAATGTAAGGGAGATTGCCAAATAAGAAATTAATTATATCCTATCTTTCCATCCTAACTGCCCAGTTCAGTTAGACCACAGTGCAGAAGGTTAAGTTAATCATAATCCTCTGTTCTTAGAACAATATCATAAGCACCCAGGGGGACCCTCTTTTGTCTATTAATTTGATTTTATTCACATATAATTTTCCTCTCCATTTCTCATCCTACTACAAACCATTCAGGTAGATTCATTTGTTCGTGTAAAATGTGTTTAGTAATGTATGTTTTATTAACATACATCAAGGTAATTTGTACTGTATCTCATTTTTTTCTTTTTTATTTCATTGAGACATCTTTTTAAAGTTCAATTCATGTGACTAAACTATGTCTAGTCAATTACTTTTAACTTAATGGTATACTATGATATTTTCCTCTACCTTTTACCTAGTGTCCTTCCCAGGATAGATACCTAGATTCCTACCATACGTTTAAGACTTACCACAAACATTATTGCAAAGAATATTTTTTTGTGCACAGTCCTTAATCTATGTGAGAGAGAAAAAATATATATATATAATGGAATTTCTTGTTCATAGTGTAGGGTATGAGATTATTTTATTTTTAGCTTGGCTATTGTCATATTGCTTGCTAAAATGACTGCAACTGTTGACATTCCTGATAGGAATGTTTGTATGTATCAACATACCCACAGACAAATAGCATTATCCAGTTTTCTAAGTTTTTGCAAATAAGTGTAAAAACTGTAGAATGTGCTTAATGTATTCTGTCTAATCTCTTTTCTATCTATTTCTATCTATTCACTTTTTTTCCTGATTACTAATAAGCATGATTGTCCCTTCACATACCAATTAACCTTGTGGTTTCACTTTTGAGTGAATTACCTAGTTGCCAAATTGTACATTGAAATTAACAATGTCTTGGTAATATGAAGCTTTAATGATAATCCTAAGGAAAGGTTGGATGCGAGTGACGATCCAACAGCATCATTATTTAAAATGATGCAGAACCAAACATGATGCATTGCCTAGCAGTTAAGGGTACATTGCCTGAGTCAGGATCCCTATTCTCTATGCCTTGCTAGTGGTATCATCTTTGCACATTGTGGCAGTGTTTTCTCTTTTAAAAAGTAGGAATTACATTAGTAACCACTTCATAGAGTTCTTGGGAGGTTAGATTAAATAATATACAGAAGAGACTAAAAACAAAGTCCAATCCTTGTGAGCACTGAATAAATCAATGTTTTAAGAAAAATTTCCCCTTAATTTTTCATTAATAATTTTATGTTTTTCACATTTTGAACAGTTTTACCTACTACATAATGTTATCAAGTAAATTAAATATTAATGAAGGGACATAAATTGCATTCAGATGAGCTTCAGATATTCACATCAGCCTCCTTTGACCATTTTGCTATGTACTAAGTTTTCTGTCTTTATTTCATAGCTCAGGTAAACAAAGCTCACCTCAGAACATGAACTGAAAAGCCTAAAACCTGTTCTCTGAGCATCTTCCCTACATTTGTGAGACGTTCTGATTAGATAAGTTTATTTAAAAGGTTACCAGGGCAATAGTTGCTATCTTAAAAGTTAATTAAATAATGTATCCCAGAAAGGCAAGCCATTCATCAACCATTTGTAAATTCATGCATCTCATTCTCCCTCCACCCCTGCTTCATTTATCTTCAGCCATTTTTTTAACCTATAAGCAAAATATTAGTTGCAAATGTTAATATCTCTCTTGTTCCTAATTGGATGAAATTTGCCCCCTCTAGCTATGAATTTAGTTCAAATATCTCTTGTCTTATGGTGCTCATAAATTAAATGTGTTCAGGGAAAACAATATAGAATTATTGACCACTCTGCAAAAATCTGTTTACATAGTTTTATGAGCAGCTGTTGAAATTCTAAAAAAACAAAAAATGTGCACTTTAATAAGGGTGAAGGATTTTTTCCTCAGCATCAGTAGGAAAAAAAAGAATAATTGAGAAAACTTTGTCAAAGAAGCATATTTTAAGGCCAACAGCTTAAACAAAAGTGAAATTTAACCTGTTGTCTCAATAACAAGGGTTTATTTTAGAGTTTTTGTTTCAGTAGAGATATAATTTGTTAAACATTTAACATACTTCTAATTAGTTACATGTTAATTCCTGTTATGAAAATTGAAATATTTCATTCTTACAAAACTAAGAAGGAAACAAGAAATAGTCTTTATGAAAGTATGAAAATTAGGTCCTGTGGCTGGCCAAAACCCATGATTTAATTGACCAGGAAATGTCTTAATGACCATACAGATACCTTGCTGGTTTTCAATATCTGATTATTTTGGTACTGGTTTAAAAAGTTGAGTAACATTATTTGGAAATATAGTCCTGCAATTTAAATTGCATTTGAGTTGTTCTGGATAGCAAGGGATATTTTGAAGATGTATGTTTGATTGTCACTGGTTTTACTTTACTTTTATTTTATTCTATTCTATTCTGCTTTATTCTGTTTTATTTTATGTATTTACTGATTTATTGATTTGTTGCTCCTCTGTAACCAGCAACCCCCCACTGTGAATCACTTCCTATATATTATTGACATATAGCTTTCCGTGTCCTATATAGTATTGATTTATATTCTGCTTTGTGTCCCCTTATATTTAGTGCTTTCAGTGCATATGTATAAGCATATGTATTTATACTTATATAGGTAGAGAAAATATATAGTTCAGTAAGATAAAATATTTGAATTAGGTGATAAATGGAATAATAAATGGAAGTAGGAAAGTATGAGTATATTTACTAGAAAAAAATGTATGCCAGGCAGAATCATATATATTGTAGGTAAGAGCACAGATTTGGAGTTAGACTAAATTAGGTTTGAATTCCTTTTTGCAAATTTGCCTGACTTTGGACAGATTGCTTTAATTCTCTAAGGTTCATTACTCTCAAATATAGATTGATATATCAGTACTTGCTTCACAGAGATGATGTAAAAAAAACCCAAAAAACAAATTTTAAAGTGACCCAAAACCTTTATACCTGTATTTAGAGTACAGTAAATGTTCAGTAAACACTAAATATGATCATGATGATGATGCCTTATGCATTTCATATAGGATTTGGATTTATGTTTTATTGTAGCAAACACTTAAAAATAGTTACTAAATTTTTTTATGCTCATGAAATTAAATGCAACCAAAGCCCTAGTAAAACACAACTCTGTTCAATAAAACAATTAACATTCTCTAATGCATCCTCACAAAGTCAGTGATAAATATTAGAATACTTACTACAATAACACCCTTTGCTATAGGCTGATGGCTAAAAGACAAATTGCAATTTTGTAAAAGAAAATGGGAGTGGGTTTGGAGGGAAGATTTGAAAGAATAGAATATCTTCCAAATAGTCCAAATAATAGATTGAATAAATCCAGAGAGTTATCATAGCTTATATAAAAGAATGGTTAATCTAATTTTTCCTCTTTTTGAGATTTTTGGTATATGTCAAGTGGCCAAATATTTTTGAGGTTAGAATTTTCTAGTAATCATTGAAACCATGTTATGTCTTGTAATGCCAAGGCATAGGATTTAGTGTTAATCTGAAAGAATAAGGTAGGCCTAATGTTGTCCTAATATTTACAAAAATACCAGTTTGTGTAAATTTAAAAGCAAGGTGTCAGGGAATTCCCTGGTGGTCCAGTGGTTAGGACTCTGTGCTTTCACTGCTGAAGGCCCGGGTTCAATCCCTGGTTGGCGAACTAAGATCCTGCAAGCCACGGTGCAGAAGAAAAAAATAAAGAATTAATAATAATAGTAATAATAAAAGCAAGGTGTCCCACAACCCTTTTTCCTGTTCTCCTTGTCCTTTATTTTCCTACCCATAGAGAGAAAACAAAGAAACAAACAAATCCAATAATATATAAACAGATACTCCTAGAGTTATAGAATGTTCTCAGAGTTACAAGTGAAGCCTATTAGACTTTCTAGCCTCATAAGTTCTGTGAACCACCAAAACCCATTCAAAGAGAGGTTAATGGGTTTTGACCTAATCAGTTCTTCCAAGGTCCTTTATGGTTGCTCTGAAATGTCATAAGTGGTTTACAAGTACCTGATGTCAAATTAAAGCTATTTTCAGTGTCAGAGAAAAAAGAAATCTTAGGGTCAGTTGGAGCCCTATTAAACTGCTTAGGCTGTTCTAGAGAAAAATGAGAGAAAATAAAACTTCCATGGGAGTTATGAATTGCCATAGAAGAATTTGAGGTAGTAGTAGCAAAGTGTTCATGGTTTATTTAAATTTTGTACGTGGACTATGACAGGAATGGAAACCTTTGTTTCCTATCAAGAGGAGGAATGGATCCAAAGAGATAGACAGGGATTACAAGGGTATAAGTCCTGGGCTGTGCTGCCTGGATTTGAATCATGATGTCCCATTTATTAGCTTTGAGAACTCAGTTACCTAAACTTGCTCCTAAACTTTCTCATCTGTAAATGACAGTAATATAGTGTAGATAAAACACATAGAACAGTGTCTGGCACAAGTAAATTACATGTACATGTTTGTTCAATGAATATATGCTGTGATTTGTATTTTCATGTATTATCTTGATGAAATTATTCTAAAATTCTTTCTTAATAGATATTCATTTTCTGTAATTCAAAGTGGAGGAATTTGAACTTTGAGGTTTAGAAAATTGCCTAAACTCAGAGTACACTATTATTCAAACTCAGATTATTTTGATTCTAGGCCCAATAGATTTGGTTATCGTTGTTGTTGTTGTGTTGTTAAATCTGGAAAAGATAGGCCCTGTGGTCTGATATTTTCTGTTTTTTTAACATAAGGATGAGCATCCATTTTTTTCTTCAGTGATACAGAGACAAAGCCTACTAAATGAGATGGCCCAGGTACCCCCAAATAAACGGGGTCTGGGGGAGTCACAATGGGGCAGACAGTAGGTGTGCCTGTGCATATAAAAGTGAATGTTATGACCTCTTATTTTGCAGGCTCTTCAGACCTCTTGGCTAATACCTGCCTCATGTGGTTGTAACATCAGAAGCATATATCCCAGCTCCAAGTTCTAGCCCATAATGATTTTGTCAGCATGTCTGGCAAAAATGGTTAGTAGTCCTGATGCCAAAAGCTCTGTGCACTGGTGCCAAATCAAATCTCGGTGACAGAGTTTTGAATACAATAGAAAAGAATAGCTTTATTGCTCTGCCAGGCCAAGGGGACACAGCAGGCTCCTGTCCTGAAAAACTGTATGTCCCAACCCAGGAGGGTTTGATGAGGAGTTTTATAGCAGTGGTTCAAGGGTGGGGTTGCAGATAAGACTAGCCCTTGTGCAGGGCCTGCAATCCTCTAATCTGGTCTCAGTTAATCTTGTTGATGAGCTTCTCTGGTTCCTTTAATGTGGCCTCACATAGTCTTTCTCTGCCATGAAGAATGCTGACATTTTAAAGAGCTTAAAGACATTATTATGTGTATCCCTTGAGGTGGAACCAGGACCCTGCCCCAAGGCTGCACTATTGTTTCTTGTCTTTGCATCCCTTCGCTTCCTGGATTAGTAACTGTTTGAATCTGCCCTTTGGAACTCAGGGAAAGTCATGAAGGCTGGAGTCTTTTTCCTACAAGAAATGGGGGACAGAAAGGCTTCTGTGCCCAGGAGCCCCACAGTGTCCTGCACGGTTTCAGTCCCTATGTTGAAATCATGTCGGTGACAATTTCACAATGGCTTTTGTAGCACTTAAAATGCTGGGAGGGGGCTTCCCTGGTGGTGCAGTGGTTGAGAGTCCGCCTGCCGATGCAGGGGACACGGTTCGTGCCCCGGTCCGGGAAGATCCCACATGCCGCGGAGCGGCTGGGCCCGTGAGCCATGGCCGCTGAGCCTGCACGTCCGGATCCTGTGCTCCGCAGCGGGAGAGGCTGCAACGGTGAGAGGCCCGCTTACTGCAAAAAACAAAACAAAACAAACAAACAAAAAGGCTGGGAGTTCATGTGTCTGTAAAAGGAGTTTCTGAAAAAAATTGCTGTGAGCATAACATAGAGAAATAATTGTATTTCAGTGCCTGAGGCATGCTCTAACCAATCCAATTTTAAAGTAGAAACAAAACACAGAGCAGAGGGGTAATAACAGCCATGTTTTAGAAGATGAGGCAGAAATGTTAGATGATTTGGGGAATCATCTGAGGTTTTTTTCAGCTGGTCCCAAGGGAGGAAATACTTGAAGAGAAAAAAATGAGATGAATATGAGCAAATGTCATTTCAATAGGCTGAAACCTGACACCAAAATAAAATGTGTAGCAATGAAAACATGAAAAGTAAGTAAAATGAATGGTTGTCTAAATGGAGATATAAAAGAAGCATCACTATACACATGGCACACCTCTGATTTCATATAGTATAAGGCATGCTGTTATACCAAATGAATTCCCAGAAAGCTGAAGCCAGAAGAAATATTAGCATGAACATAGCCTAATCTATTTTTTTATAAATGAGGGCATGAACAGAGAATTTACAAAAATATATTCCTGCTATAGATAGAGTTTTACCTTATTGAAGGGAGTGGAGTGGAGCATAAGATCTGGTTCTTGGTGGTAGGGAGATAGTCTTATGTTTAGATGATAAGCTCACCACCTTTAGGTATGCAAACCAACCCTTTTCCCCTATCAAGGACCTCCTCAAGGCAATCTGTAATGCTTCAATCACAAAGCTGTCCTAGGGTAGGAAGTCTATGGGAACATCAGTTTCTAAGCTTATCTGCTAAAACCACTTCCTCCAGCTACACTGGTATTAGAACCCCTTATTCTTTTTTATTGTTACTGCTGGATAAATATGGGGGAGAAAGCTAAAGAGTGAGGAAAGAATCATGGAAGCCTTTCCAAGAATAAACAACATGATCAGCACTATGAACAGAGCTTTGATAGACAAGCAGGGAGTGACTTTGGTTTCCTTATTTATTGTACCCCACAGCGTAAGTTTCAGACTCAGCATCAGGGGTGGGATGCAGGAGGAGGGAGATACAGTGATCAGGTCCAGAGATTAAATGATCAGATTTTTAAACTGAAAGTAACTATCTCATTGAGTGCTTTGGCATTACAGATAAGGAAACAGTTTCAAAGAAGCATAGGAAACAGTCTGCCCAATATCACCCAGTACCAAGTTCGACCAGACTCTAGGTCTCCAAATCCTCTGTTCCAGTACATTTACCATTGACGTGCTCTCTTTCTTTAAAGAAAGCCCTAGATCCTCATCACTTTATGACTATTCTTATGGATGAAGAGGAACATAACATATTGCAAAAAAGTCTGAAGTAAGAGAAGACATAGGGTAGAGTTCTGGCTTTGCAAACTCTGGGTGTGCTTCCTCTAGTACCCTGTGCATATTTCTACTTTACTACTTACCACATTGCATAGAAATCATTTCCTTGTCAGTGATTAGCACAGTTTTTGAAATATCCATGTATTTTAGTTGAATTAAACTATATGCTACTAAGGAAGGAAATGGACTTTTCCATTTCTGCCTCAAATTTTCTTCTTCAATAAAGAGAGTCATAATTGTTTGCCTGTTTAACTGGATTGTTGTGATGACTAAACATTAATGATGGATGTGATGTACTTTGCAACTGGAAATTAGCCATCTAAGGAAAATAGAAACAGTAGTGGTGGTCATAGTAGGAATAGTAGCAGTACTCATAGTACTAGTAATTGCTACCCAATTAACATGTTTAGAATATGGAAATTTAAAGAAGGGAGGTGAGGAAGTTTGTCCTTAATGTATATAGCATTTGTCAGAATGATAGTTGTTATATCAGGATCTGAATTGGACCAAGAACAAGCAGTTAACAGAAGCTGAATGTACTAAAACATAACATTCTCATGTACATCTGAACTGTGTTTGCAAAGTTCAGTGATAGTGCAATACCGAGGCTCAAAGGTACTTATACAAAAATAAAAAATGATAAGGGTGGGAAAACGTTACTAATACCTTCTTTTGTCATAGTGTTACTCATTTTTTCAATCCAAATCCATTTTTTTCCTGAGTGGAGGTTTATTATAATTTTTTTTCATGAAGCATTAGTAAAACCATCAGAAAACAAGTAAAATATGAAATCAATTTTTATGCTGGAGTTTGTGATATGATATCCATTGTGAAAATTCAAGGTTGTATACCTTTTTAATTTAAGTATAATATTGAACATTGAGGTTTCTGTTCAGATGCTTTTTACTGAGAAAATTCAGTTTGCAATCAAAGCAAAGGCTGCTGAAAAATTTGAGTTCATCTATTTAGATTTTAAAGCCATGTGTCAGTAAATAACAGATTTGAGTACTTTTTTCCCCATTTATATTTGCAAATTGTTTTCTCAAAAATAATCAAGTTGTTGTTTTGGAATTTTATGGCAAACTAAAAGGTGAATGCTAGGAAACTGTACCTATAGTACACAATATTAAATAAAATGTGCATTAATAGTGAAGTATTTGTATAGTAGATGATATTTCTGAAATGCTTTTGAACCATTTATTTGTTGACATATTAGTTAATGTTCTCCCTATAATCAGCTTTATCTCTCTACAATATCACATGATGAATTTTACTTAAAGAAGTTGATACTGGGGTGTGAGCTTTATCCTTTATGATTCATTTAATTCTCCTTTGAATGTGTTCTACTTAAAATGGTAACTGTTTAAGTATGCTGATATATTTGCTCTTATTTAAGTGATAGGTCTTTTGCTCTCTAGAGCTACAAAACAGTAATCTATTGGCACATGAAAAACTTTAAAAATGTCAATCAGTGCAAAACTAAATATTTAGAGATATACTTGATCCAGTAAGTAATTTCTTTCTATGTAAAATGCTTATTAATACCCACCCAAAGGTGTCTAGATATGCAAGTGTTGCAGATTAGACAAAGATAACATACTTTTCTGCCTAGCTAGGCCAGAGTTCAGAAGTGTTTACAGTAATTGGCACCTCACTGTTTGTACTGATGTTATGCATGGAGGCTTTTTGCTGTGTTTTATTTTATTTTGGAGGAGGGGAGAAGGCAGGAATACTGGTGATTCTGTGGCTGGCCCAGACACAAAGCATATGAGTTTTAAAAATTTATTCTCTTTACATGGGTTTGAACTCTTCCGTTTAGAAGCACAAGGCTCAGAAGCTGAGAGAGCTGTTTATTTTAATGAGATATCTGTAGTGTGGGAAGGGGTATTGGTCAAGAAAGACTTGGTGAGGTGCTAAATCCAAGGAGAGGTTTCGGAGCCAGATGAAAAAAGGATACAAAGCTGATGAGGAAGGGGTACATCTACCAATCTCTATGTGTTGCACAAAAATATTCTAGCAGCGGAAGTACACAAAACTTTTTATTGAATTCTAGAAATCTCTGTGTCCTCAATTCCTTTAACTATCAAAAGGATATAAAGGTAATAGTAGTACTTTGTTTACAGTGTTGCTCCAGGCATTGTAATGGAGCATTCTAGGTAAAATGCCTAGAAGAGTGTGTGACGCAGTGTATCCACTCAGGAAGTGTCAGTCATTATTTTTCATATAATTACTTTTTATTCATGTTAGACTTGTGAACATGCTGAGACTTCACCAAAAAAGTATTTTTAGGGTTCTCTGTTACAAGGAGGTTGTTGAAAAAATCTGTTAGAAATTTCACTGTCCTATGTGGGCAATACCGATCTATTGATAGTAAGAATAATTAGTAGAGAAGAAAGTTATATGTTTGACTTATTGTCTAATCAGTGCATATGAGGAATTCTCTGTAGTGTCCAGAAAATATCTATTCATGTACTTTATTTTCAAATGTGGCTAATTTCATCTGTTCCTGTCTCAACGTGAGGATAAGTAGCAATGCTACTATTACTCATAATGCCATGAGTCTTTGGAACATGTTTATATTGAAACAATATAGCTCTTCTTGCCTCCCAATTTCCTAATACTACTTATTTAACTATGGTTATATAATTTTGCGTGATGTTGCATCATCTGATGAACCACCCATGGATCCTGGTTTCCATTGACTCTCAAAGGACATCACTGTGCTTCATTGATAATAAACACAAACACAAGTTTTACTTTGAGTGTGTATAAAATGTGAACACTAATTTGGTTTTTGGTCATGTTGCACAATTTTGATTAAGATTATTGCTGTCTAGAAATTGGATTTTTTCCACTTCCAGCTTCTACTCACTGACTCTATTTAGCCTTCCTCAAGAGCCAGTGATAATTTTTTTCTCCTTCTTTTGAATTCCAGTATCATTCTTGTACCATATTTAGGGTGTCTGTTATATACTTCCTTGAATATAGTACTTTATCAAGATACTTTCCCTCATTAGGATTTTTTTTAGTATAGTCTTACGTCCTATATATTTTCCTTTAACTTATTTTCTGCTTGCATTACTTATTCAATACATGTTCACTGAAGTGCAAAACAGTTTATTTTCTCTCAATGTTAAAAAATAATCAAATAATGGCATATTCTACTTTTCACTTACTAACTACTGAGGTAGAGCACCATCACATTTCATCTGCATCATCAAGAAAGATGTCTTACTAGTCTAGCAGGTTTCCTCAGTACTTTTTCCTGGGACTTTCATGATTTCTATTTTCCCTGAATAATTTGATGGTTAGAACTTTATCCAATTAGTTTAATGCTTTTTTTTAATGAGTGTAATGTTTTAACTTAATGTTAACATATTTATTAAATAATCAATTTCCCCTTAAACTCTTATTAGCTCTTAAGACATTGCCAAGAATAAATCTGAGATAATTTCTGAGGGCAAAGTTCTATAGGAAAAATAAGAAAAATGTTAGGGAATCAGGTTCCAGAGGAGCACAGAAAAACTTTATATGAAGTGGATATTGAAGGTGCTTAAGCTAAACCTTGGCCTCACTTTCAAAGATTACCCTTTTAATCTAAGTATTTAAAGAGTTTACTTTGCCTTCCCTATACAACCCCGAATCTTAAATATTTAACATGAGCCTAGATAGAGGAGAAACAAATTATAAAGACCTAGAAATTTTATGTTAAGATTTTCTAAGAAGATTAATGTTGAAAGGGCAAGTAATTTTCACACCTGAAATAGTGAAGTACAGACTGTAAATTTATTGATGAAATACATTGCAAATCACTTTTCTTTTAACATAAACTCTGTACTCTTATAAATCCGATTGTTTGCCACATATATTAACTTACTGATTGAGCTTCTAGATTACTTGGTACAGTTGACTAATTATTTTCTTCTAGTAAAGAAATTTTATTCATAATTAATCCTTCTAAAATGTAACAAAATATCTTACTTTGATACATATGGCACAGAGATAAATCTGTCTGATTTTTCCCCCTTTGTCATTTTAGCAGTTGCCTATGAAAATATACTACTACAGAAACCAGTCATGTTTCCTAATAAATCTGTAATATGTTATGTCTC
The DNA here is from genome assembly GCF_011762595.2 of Tursiops truncatus. NCBI lineage: Eukaryota > Metazoa > Chordata > Mammalia > Artiodactyla > Delphinidae > Tursiops > Tursiops truncatus. Next base: position 45,141,534 of record NC_047046.1, read on the forward strand.
TGGAATCTGGGTTATACAGAGTTGATGTTACTGTCTGAGTCATATATAACTAGCCTTGGGATAAAATTTATAAAATCTACTCTGGTCCACCATTATTCATGTAGATCTGTTGTCCTAGTCCATCCAACTTTTGAAATAAAAAGAAAATATATTATAACCCCAAAGTTTAAAGCTGTTTTATGGTATATAGAGACAGAAAGCTGATCAGTGAGTTATCAGGAGCTGAGGGTAGGAAGAAATGGAGAATAACTTCATAATGGGTATAGGGCTTTATGTTAGGGTAATAAAAATATTTTGGAACCAGATAAAGTTGAAACTAGTTAAAGGTGATGTTTGCAAAACATTGTGAATGTACTAAGTGCCACTGAACCATATACTTTTAATTTTATGTTATGTGAATTTTACCTCCATAACAATAAAAAAAAAAATGTCTTATGGGATGCCCAGTCCAAAACATTCAAAGGTTTTCTAACAAAAAATAATGATTCACATATGTGTGGACTTGAGAGGATACATTATAAGGGTTATATTTCAACGTATTCTTGTCCAAATCTGGTCTCAATCATATATTTCTTTTTCCAATTACTAGTATTACCATTATCAGTCACCAGTGCATTCCTCTCTCATAATCTGCATCTTCTGTTTAGTTTTTTCACCCCATTACTTTAGTCATGATGGCCTAATGCTCCTAATTTTTCTTATCTATCTCAGTGAATGAAATTTTTACACTCTTCACCTCTGAATTTTCCGGATCAGAAATGAGTATTTCACCTTTGACCTTTCCTGTTCTGTGATATACAGAATAATGGTCCTCAAAAATGTACATGTCCTGGGCTTCCCTGGTGGCGCAGTGGTTGAGAGTCTGCCTGCCGATGCAGGGGACACGGGTTCGTGCCCCGGGCTGGGAAGATCCCACATGCCGCGGAGCGGCTGGGCCCGTGAGCCATGGCCGCTGAGCCTGCACGTCCGGAGCCTGTGCTCCGCAACAGGAGAGGCCATAGCAGTGAGAGGCCAGTGTACCGCCAAAAAAAACCCAAACCAAACCAAACCAAAACAAAACAAAAAAAATGTACATGTCCTAATCTCCAGAACCTGTGAATATGTTAGTTTAAGTGACAAAAGAGACTGTGAAGATGTGATTAAGGACATTGGGAAGAGAAGATTTTCTTAGACTATTTGGGTGAACTCAATCTAACCTGGTCCTTAAAATCCAGTAGTCTTTCCCAGCCATGGTTAGAGAGGGAGATATGGCTATGGAAGCAGATTCAAGAAGATGCAACATTACTGGCTTCAAAGATGGAGAAAGATGTCAGGAGCCAAGACTATAAGCTAGAAAAGGTAAGGAAATGGATTATCCCCTAAACCATCCAGAAAAGAACACAATGCTGCCCTAACCTTAATTTTAGTTCAGCAAGACCTGTGTAGACTCTAATCTACAGAACTGTAAAATAATACTTTTGTGTTATTTTAAGCAACTACATTTCTGATCATTTATTTTAGCAGCAAGAGTAAACTAATACATCTTCTTTTCTCATAAGATTTATAACTATCTCATCATCTTTCAAATCTACTTACTTTTTCCTATTTACACCATTACTGCCTTGGATTGTGATTTGTTACATTTTTTGATCATAGCAATCAATTCATAAATACTTCCCTTTTATTTCTAAAGTCACTTTAATTCATTTTCTACACTGCAGTCAGAATTGCCATACTAAGAGAGAAATCTGAGTATAAATTACTAATAAATCCCTTCAGTCATTTCTTTTACCCTCAAGATAAAGTCCAATCTCCTCATATGTTTCACCAGGCCCTTCATGATCTAGTTCTTGATCTCTCTCTTTATCCTCTAATGATTTATCATCCAAATATACATGAAGTTCCTGCAAAACACCCTATTTTCTCCTGCCTTTGGGTATGTGAGAATTTTCCCTCATTTACACTACCATCTCTACCTAGTTATCATATGTTTATTCTTTACCTATCAATATACATTACCTTTTTTAGGAAGTCTTTCTGAGCCCATAAAATTAGGTTTCCTGTCACTGCTTGCTCTTGCCCTCAAGGCATCCATTATAACCTCAGTCATAGCATTTATCAGTCTACTGAATGGTATCATTTAGTTTTGACTTGTAAGTATCCTTCACTAGACTGTAACTTTCTTTATTTTTATATCTGTTACTTGGTATTCAAAAGTAATATATAAATTAATGAATAAATACAGGTTTTTACCTTTTGCCAATTTGTATGCGTATATGTGCATGTGTACCAGCATTTTACCACTTACTTATGGTAGTATCTACCTTGTTATAACTTTAAGTTGATGGTTACATGTTATAGTATCAATTGAATCAAAATATTCCTATTAAAAATCCAATGCTTACTGAATGATGTGGAGAATGTCCTCAGACTATTGCCTGGTATAAGTCTAACTTATTCATTTATGTCCACCCCATTGCATCCAAAATAATGAATCTGGTGGCTGCTATCCAAATTGTAGGCATACTGCCTGGGAAGAATTAACCACGTTTAGAAGTTTGCCTTGCAAATCCAAACCTGTTAAATGACATGGACTGTCTCAGCATGTCATACAGTAATGTAATTATCACTGACATTAATTATTAGATTCTAAATTACCCTTTTAATCATGTCTTAAAGAGGAAATTATGATTATTTCTGCTCTTTATCATTTATCCCATCTCACTCTATTTGAAGAAGCAGGGTATTGGTCCAAAAGAATAGTTATAATAAAGCCATCAATGAATATTTTAGTTAATAATACTTTTAAAGTTCTCTGGAAAAGCCATATAAATATTGACAGTGTCAGGTATAGTAGCCACTTCTTGATACCACTGCTAGTTGATTATGTTATCAATTCAAAGGCCATTATATAACATTATCTTAACTTAGAAAAGTTTAAAATAAGTTTTATAATGACAGTGTATATATCATTTATACAATTATTTATTATGGAAAAACAATAGAAATGTAAACTCAGTTTTTTTGCTGCTTAGAGAACCATTTACAAACTCAGTGACTTTTGTACTATATGTATAATATTCAGATGCAGTAAACTAAAAGTCCAAATAAACTCGTTTCAACTTAGATTGTTCATGCACTAGTTATTTGCCCTTGAGTATATCTTACTTTATATGGGATATAGTTTATTAATCTATATAATGAGGTTAATACTTCTTCCACCTCCCTATGTTATAGAATTAAGAGAGTAAATCACACAAGATGGGATATTGTAAAACCCTAAAATTATAAAAATTTGGCATTATTACTCAAATGAAAAATACTCAGCTTTGACCATGGTGAACACTTATTAAAGTAAATGAGTAATATAAATTGAGAATAAACAATGTTCTAATTTAAACATTTTCTTTGACAGTCACCAAATTAAAACATTTTATTTCCCAATTAAGCTATCTTAAATGATAAATTTGTTATGTTATCAATTGTTGCTAACTTTTTTAACATCTTAAAGTACTAAAACCAGATTGCATTGATTATGTGTTGGATGGTGATGGGCATAGAGATTATCCACAGCATTGCTGTCCATGTAATTTGTATTAAATAAAGAGCAACAACTTTCATCAAAGACAAATGAAGACAAGACTCTTTCCCCTAAAGATATAATAGTCAAGGGGAAAAAATCAGCTCTTTCTTAAATTCAAAGTATCTGGTGAGTTATAAAGTTTTAATTATGGCATTATAAAGTTTGCTATGAAATATGAAAGAATAACATATACAATTCAATATGTATGCAGTGGGCATCATGCACTTTCATATGTACCAAGTTCACTAATGAAATAAATGTTAGGATCACATAAATTAATCATTTTGCATGCATAAAAAAGATTAAGGATCAGAGAAATTAAGTAATTAGTTTGTACATATTAAAAAGACTGAAGCTTATGGGAAAGAATTTAAATCAAGGGGTGATAGACTCTGTTGCACCACTCAAAAGATATGGAATAGAACTGAGGTCCAGTGAGAAAGCCCATTTGCCAAAGGAACAAGATATGTGTTTAAATCCTATTTCTCAAATATTTAGTTGTACGACTGGATAATTGAGGGAATTTCCGTGAGTCTTGGTTTCCTGTGAAATGGAAAATTAACACTTATTCCACTGAGTTATTTGACTTAACTAAAACTTATCATTTAATGAATCAACTATTAAAAAATAATAAAGATAAAACATTTATTGAACTTAATAGAAATTACATATTATAAATACATGATGATTTATAATGATAAAAATGAAGATGATTAAATTGAGGATTTTTAAATAAAGTAATGCAATCTATAAAAAGAATTATAAAATATCAAGGATAAGAAAAATTATAGAATGTTACATTAAGAGAAAAAATATAATAATTAAAGAAATTAATGGATGAAATCTTACTAATATTTCTGTCCCTTCCAGACTGAAGAGACAGAAAATTCAATGTCATAAAGTGGTCTCATATTTGGTGTGTTCAAAGAACAGCAAGAAGGCATATGTGGATTGGTTAGAGAGAAGGAGAGAATTGTAGGAGATGAAATCAGAGTTAGCCTGTGGCCAGATTAATTTAGATTTCCAAGGACATTGTAAGGATCTGGGCTTTTATTTAGAAAGAGATGGGATGCTACTGGGGGATCTGAATGGAGCAATGACAGATTCTTTCTGAAATATCTCTTTTCCTTCCATATAGAGTGAAAAGAATCATTCAGAAGCTATTACAATAACTCATTTGCAGAAGGTCAAAGCAGAGCAACATGTTAGTATGCTGTGGCAAAAGCTGCAGGAGATGAGAATTTTGACCAAGTAGTGGCTAGTTCGATTTTTAATGGCCAAATTTTGAATAAACTTTTTATTTAGAATGAATAGAAATTGCTTTTGTACAGAAAATAATATATATATGTGTATATATATATATTTTTAATTTCAAAAATCACCGTAAGTGTCTCTTTTATTTGCTTGCATAACTGGGAGACTGCAATCAGAAACTACGTTTAGGATATGAGGATGCTGAAGCTAAATCTGGATGTTAATCATGAGTTGACTTCTAGACATCCCCAGTGAGGGTGTCAAGTAAACCTTATGATATACATGTCTTGCATGTGGAGAATATGCCTGACCTGAGCTAGGGAATTAAATTTGGAATAGTTAGCATAGATAATATTTAAAACCCCAAGATCACTTATAAGTGAATATAGATGGTAAAGAATAGAGGCTCCAAGTCTGAACCCTGAGTTCCTGCAAAATTTAGCAGTCAAAGACAAGGAGAAGAGGAGGAACCAGCAATGAAAGCTGAGAAGGTGTTTGTGATGAGGCAGAATGTTATCTGAGAGAGTAGCGTCCCAGCAGTAATTCTACTGCTATGAAGACAATATAGGATAACTATGCATAAAAATACTAATGAAATTGCTAAATACAATTAATCTAAGTGAACTATTCAGCAGAAATGTTTGGTTTTTTATCCATCCTACTAAAATATTTGTAAACATAAAATCCTACCTAGGCCAATTCTATTATTGTTCGTGACTATTCAGGTTACAAGTTACAGAAATTGAACTTGAACTCACACAGGAAAAAAAAGAAAAAAAAAAAAGAAAAAGAAAATTCCAAAGACAAACTGATTAAATGATGAAAGTAAAGTAAGAGGGATATACTTAAAAATAAGCAAACAAAAGCTACACCAGGCCACAAACTTGTATGCCATCAGGTCTCCCTCTTAGTTTTTCAGTTATAGTTTTCTCCACTTGTATACTTCATTCTCTCTCTCTGCAAGCTGATTTCCCTTAAGGAGGATACTTGAATACTCACAGATCTCCAGTCCTTCATCTTGTAATATCTGTCACCACAAAGCCTGAATATTTTGAAAACTCTCAAGGAAAATCTCTGCTTGACTTGAGCCTACTCTTGAACTAGTCAACTATGGCCAGAGATTGTTGTCAGGTAAAGACATAGAGGTTCCCCGTGGAAACAAATAGATGAGTGGAGAAAATACAAGCCCCCAAAAGAAAATGAAAGAGGGAGTGTGATTCTCTTAAAAAGGATAGCAAGTAACAAGGCAGAGAGAAAAATTAGTTTCCACCAAACCCTGAGCCCTATTCTCAGATATGTTTCAGCCTCATGTTCAAACAAACCTTTATTTTTCAGATGTTGTTTTCTCTGATTAATTTTTTGCTAAGTGTCAATGAGTCAAAAATATTAACAGTGAAGTAAGTGTAAATTATCAATGGACTATATGAAATTATGACTAAATCGATTGAATTCAGACTTCTCAGAGTCACAATTGGTTAATTTCTTCAAATTAAGTGCATTTTTAATTCAAAGTACTGAAGAAAATAACAGAAAAATTATTCAATTTGCACTATTATTGGAATTAATATTTTGAGGTTCTTTTTAAGATCTACAAGATGCTTAAATTCCTCAGCAACATGATGTTTCTAGAGGATTCCAGAGAGGGAATCATCTTTGAATTACTAAAATTTTCACTGAATTTTTATAAAGATAAGTTGGTATCAAGCTGGTTTTAAGTTTTAGAGCAGAGTTCTGTTAAAATGCAACACATGCTCCCTCAAAACACACATATATCATGTATATTTAATTTTAAGAACAAATTATCTCACATAATACTCATTTATGTAATGAAGTACAAATCTGATCCTTAGCTAAAAATCACATGCATAATTTACATATAATGATAATCCAAATAATTAAAATCCTATAGTCCTTAGATTTTATTAAATATTCATGTTAATATTCAAAGCAATAACAGCTAATTTATTCTTTAGAACAATTTCTTTGTGATGTCTATGCCGTTTGATTGCTTTTTTGCCTTTCAACTTTATTTCAGACTATAGAGATAAAAAGTAAATACTGTTTTTCCATTCATTTAATGTATCTCAATTCTGTTTTCCAGTTTTCTCTGGATCTTAGTTTTGTATACCAGCTGTCTCACGTGGGCACATTTGATGTTTAAAATCTGATGTACAATGACCTCACATCATTTTTCAAGAGTTATTAAACTCAAATTAGTGTGATTAACTTATGTACTCAGATGTCACATACATTCTCAGCCAGACACTCTTGTCTACTCTTATCAAAATTTTTTTTTAATTAATTCAATACTTTTCAAAAATTTAAATTTGAACTGTTTGTTGGTCTAGCCACTGATAGCTCTTCATCAGAAACACATCCTGAATTGGCTGATATCCAGGGACTCTTCTAGCATGTATGTTTCTGATCACAATGAATATATATTTTCCCAATATATTTAACTGTATTTTTTTTCTTTTGGACTTCTCTGAATTTCATGTCTATCAACAATAAAAATAAGAAAATAAATGTATATCTAAAAGGCTTTCGTTTTCTTTCAAGCTGTTATATCATAGCTTGAAGCATTCAGTAAATAATTTCTATTTAAGAAAAAGACTTATTTTCCAACTTTGAAAGTCTTCAGGAAGAAAAATAGGAATAGTTGACTTGGTGTGTCTAGATAATGATTTGCTTCTTTTCACAAACTATAACAGGAATGAGATTTGTTATTTATAAAATGTAGTATTAGAATTCATCTAGGGGTATACATTCCATTAGTTAATTAAATACATATAAATAGTTAATAAACATAAGTATATTTCTTATGATAACTTATATAGAGGTATCACTTTAGTACTTCACTAAGTAATTGTGTACAAATAGCAATTTTGTCATTAGTGTAGTGAAGTGAATTTTTGATAGACACCAGGAGAAAAAACAATGAATACTATCTATAGTGGTGAAATAAAAATAAGATTTATTGTCTATATAAAGGTATAGGCTACTCTGGTGAAAGAAATAACCTTTGTGACTCTGACAGTGTTCAAAGTACAAGCTACCTAAAATAGATTAGTTCCTCTTTTCTTTGCTAACATTTATTTGATGGTGCAACTGCAAACACATACATCCAGTGCTCTGTCCCACATAATCAACATGCCAAGACTTCTTTCTCCTCTCGCGTAAGTATATAGAGATGATATTTTCTGTCTTTGAAGTTTCAAACCTAGGTTTCAACTTCCACAGAAAGATTTTTTTTGAAAGTACGGCCCTTTCACTGTCATCTCTAACTATATTCGCACTGTTCCAAATTCTGGAAAATAAAAAATCAGCAGAGCACATTTTAAAAAATCACTAGAAAACAGTAGAACAGAGGTTTTGTCCCACTTTTCACTATTATGTTTTTGACCTTAGATAAACTACTTAATCTGCTTGAGTCTCCTATATCTAAGTTGTAAAATAATGTTATAACAAAGTGATCTTTACTCTCTCTCTCATACTTTAATATTTTGTAATTTCTAGCTCATAAATATGCTGATTACTAAGTAAGGAACTTTTCCTTATTATTCCTGATGTATAGGGAAAAAATTAGAATTTAATGGAGTCTTCTTCAGAGGCCCCTGTATGAAATTGCTGTTCTAATTGATGTTCCACTTATTGATCATGCATGTGGTGAAATGAAAAAAAAAAAATTGGTCTAATGTCCTCTTTCTTGGTTAACTTCTCCATTGGTCATGATCAATGATAATATCAGAATATACATGGTGGGCATGATTGCCTAAGGACCCAGGCAAAGTGACTGATTTTTTTGCTGTTTTATACAGCATAATTTCTCCAGAGAATGATGGAATTCTTTTCTTCATTTTGTGTTGTAGTGACCTGGGTATAGAATCACTTATTAATTCATCTTGGAGCAAGCCATGTTCTTACCAAAGGAGCATAAAGCCTGTCACATAAAACCTGTCATTCAGTTTCTGACTATGAAAGATAAAGGCGACATTAGATGAGGAATACATATCAATTGATTTGACTTGATGGTCCTGGACACTGGAAGCTGTGTTCCTTTATGTTAAATAATAATTTTTAAAAAGGCACTTACTATATTGTATTTCTTCTGTTTTTTCCCAGATAGACATTTACCCTGTGGACAGGCATAATCCTGAGTGGAAGCTCGTTCACAGGATACAGCCCAACAGAGTTAGATGCACCGAAGTGAAATGACAGTGAGGCTCTTATTCACCAATATGCTCGAAGCTCTTGATTAACTCACTCCTTTCTCTGCCTTAATATACAGTTCTGAAGGTCACATGGACCACAGAGCATTTAAGAGCATAAAACTCATTCCCAGAAAAAAAAAAAAAGATTTGCATCAATAACAAATTTTCCATAAGTAACACCAAAAAGGAAATTTTAAAAAATTATATTTCTCAGTTTTCACTAAAATAGTATGTCATAAGATAAAGGCATTTTAGACCAGTAATTCTCAATTAGACCATCACTTACAAATCACATACATCACAGACTATTTAATTAATGATTCTGAATTCCTGCATGCAGAGATTCTTTTCCAGTGGGTCTTTGTGGAACCCAAGAATCTGTCCCTTAATCAGTATCACTAAGTGTTGTTGCAAACGATATGTGAAGAAGAGCTAGAGAAGCAGGGCCTTAGACAACTCTACCATGTATGAACACCCATGCTTTCTACAGATAATTTGAAATTACATATCTTGCAAATATTCAGTGGAAAAAGTCGCCAAGTAATATGAGCAATAAAGTTGAACAATTTATTTCCACTTAAGAAATACTTCTTAGGATAACAGTTATATCCTGATGGTGTTCACCAAGCTCATAAGAATTGAAATATATTACCTAGATATTTTAATTTTAAGCTAAATAGTGAATTAGTTTACCTGTGGTTGAATTATGCAAAGAGTTGAATTTATAAACAGGTCAATTATAAGGGCATGTTTCTCATTTTTCGTTGCTAAGGAACCAGAATCTCCTGTCCTCTAAGTACAACACCCTTTTTACTTTTATTGTCTTGGGTACTTCCTTTTTCTGTGGCCATCTTTTCTGTTAAAACACTGTTAGGGACCAAATGTTTTGTGTTCCCCCAAATGCATATGTTGAAACCCTAACCCCCAGTGTAACTATATTTGCTGATGGAGTCTCTAAGGAGGTAATTAAGGTTAAATGAGGTCAATAGGATTAGTGTCCTTATAAGAAGCAGCAGCCTCTCTCTCTCTCTCTCTCTGCATGTTCACAAAGAAACCATCATGTGAACACATAAGAGAGATGGCAGCTACTTATAAGCAAAGAGAATAGATCTTAGAATGAAACCTACCTTGCTGGCACCTTGATCCTTGATCTTAGACTCCTCAGCTTCCAGAACTGTGAGAAATAAATTCCTGTTGTTTTAGCCACACAGTCTGTGATATTTTGTTATGGCAGCCCTAGCAGACTAGTATTGATTTTGGTACTGAAAAGTGGGGTGCTGCTCTAGCAAATTCCTAAAAATGTGTAAGTAGCTTTGGAACTGGATAATGGTTAGAGGTTGGGAGGAGTTTTAAGGTACATGCTAGAAAAAGCCCAGATTGCCATGAAGGGACTGTTGGTAGAAAAATGGATGTTAAAGGTGATTCTGGTAAGGGCTCAGAAATTAAAAAAAAAGAAAAAAAAGAGCTGGAGAGAAAGCCTCCATCTTCTTAGAGAATGCATAAATAGTCATTAGCAAAATGTTATAAATATAGGTATTAAAGGACATTCTGGTGGGGTCTCAAATGGAAATGAGGAATAGGTAATTGGAAACTGGAGGAAAGGAAATCTTTATTAAAAAATGGCAAAGACACTGGCTGAATTGTTTTCTAGTGTTTTTACACAAGATAGAACTTTTCAATGACGAAATTTAATATTAGCTAAGGAGATTTCTAAGCAAAATACTGAAAGTGCCACTTGGATCTTCCTGACTGCTTATATGAATATTTGAGAGTAGAAATAAATTGAAGACAGAATTGTTCAATAAAAAGGAACCAGAACTTGAAGATTTGGAAAATTCTGAGCCTGTCCATATTTCAAAAAATGAGAAAGCATGTTCTGGAGAGAATACCAAAGATGTGACTGGACTATCACTGGATAAAGAGATTATGTGTCCTCAAGTCCATTCTCCAAGTCTGCATCTTTATTCCTGTCAGAACCTTTTTTTTTTTTTTTTGATTCCGTATATATGTGTTGGCATACGGTATTTTTCTCTTTCTGACTTACTTGGGATAGGGAGGGTGGGAGGGAGATGCGAGTGGGAGGAGATATGGGGATACATGTATATGTATAGCTGATTCACTTTGTTATAAAGCAGAAACTAACACATCATTGTAAAGCAATTATACCCCAATAAAGATGTTAAAAAAAAAGAGATTATGTGGTTATATGAGCAGACACACTGCCAGTTTGAACTGAAGGAGATGGAGACTATACAAAATGAAGAAAGCCTGTGAGTTTTTTTTATTTTGCACAACAGGACCATAAAGTTATCTGCCTGCAACAAGTTCTATTCTTCAAGAAAAGGGAAGAATGACCCCAAAGGTGATTCAGAGATTATCAGGAACACTGACTCAGTTTCAAACTCTGCCCAGCCAAGACCCCCCACCCCGGGACTCCAGAAGGTGGGAGTACAGTCCCGGTGGGTCCAGAGGCAGGGTACTGAGACATGGAGGATTATGCTCCACTCTTAAGATCTAATGGAATTTGCCTTCCTTGGTCCTTTGCCTTCCTTGGCTCTCCCACCATTGTATTTTGCAAGCACATAACTTTTCTTGTTTCACAGATTTGCAGATGAAGAGGAATTTTGCCTCAGGAAGAATCACCCCTCTAGTCTCACCCGTATCTGATTTAGATGACATATACATGACTCTTTGAACTTTAGACTTTAGGATTGATGGAATGACTTTTGGAGTTGTTGGAATGGAATGGATATATTTTGCATACAGAAAGGACATGAATTCCGAAACTGAGTGTTTATGTCCCCACCAGATTCATATTGTGAAGCCCTAACTCTTAGTGTGCTGAATTTGGATAGGGGATCTCTGAGGAAGTAATTAAGGTTAAATGAGGTCATAAGGGTAGGGCCTTGATCTGATAGGACTATTGTCCTTAAAAGAAGAGATACCAGAGAGCATTTTCTCTCTCTCTTTCTGTGCACACACAAAGAAGAGGTCATGTGAGCACACAAAAATGGCTCCCACCTACAAACCGAGGGAAGAGGCCTCAGAATGAAACCAATTCTGCCAGTGCCTTGGTCTTACACTTCCCAACCTCCAGAAAAGTGAGAGATAAATTTAAATGTTTAAGCCATGCAGTCTGTGGTATTTTGTTATGACAGCCCAAGCAGACTAATACAAGCACCCTTCTGTTTGATATATGAATGGGGCAAGCAGTATTTGGGTTAAGAGAGTTAGAATTTTGACTGCAAGATATAAGTCTTGAGGAAAATCGTCAGATAACCATTTGTAAAATTTGTGGTGGCTTTTTATTTTTTGTAATGGAGAAATGTAACTTTTTCTGATGAAATGGTGGCTGCTTTCCCCAGGAAATTAATATATTCACACAATTCCAATGTTTTGCCATAGCTGGGGAGGGGAGGAGAATTCCTACACTACAGATTGACTTGAGTCAATCCTTAGACACTCTAAAGATCCTTACATTGCATGTTCAGAATGCTTGATTAAATATTTTACATAAGATGGCTCCCTGTCAAGTGTGCTTAGTTTAATATCTCAGAGTCTGATGGTATCAGTGTTTTACTGAAGAAGGCACCATGCTAGTGAATGTGTTGGACACAAAGATGAGTGAAACAGAGTCCTGCCTTCAAGAAGTTTACACTCTATTTGAATAAATAAAAAAATAAGATCCTTTTGGTTTTCACTTGTCCATTTATTTATAGTGTGCCTTCTAAAATCTAGCTAAGAGCTATAACAGGCAAACAAGAGAAAACCATCTAAAGACAAAGGGAGAAGGTGGCCATCTACAAGCCAAGGAGAGAGGCCTTCAGAAAAAAAAGTAACGCTGCTGACACCTTGATTGTAGACTGACAGCCCTCCAAACTGTCAGGAAAGAAATTTCTGCTGTTAAGCCACCAAGTCTGTTACTTTATTATGTCAGCCCTAGCAAACTAATACATCTGGTAAAATGAGCTGAAATAAGCTAGGACAAAAGCTTGACAAAATGTAAGAAATACATAAAAATAATGACTGCTTTTAGTTCCAGTTAAGTTTAACCAGAGCGTCATACAATTGACGTCTTCGAAGGCCAAGTTTTCAAGGTAGTAGACTAGAAATAAAGCGAAGTACTAAAGTGGGATTCCTAATGACTCAATGGAATAATTGTGAGGATATCTAATCATACTAGATTTCATTTAAATTAGACAACAGATATAAGAAAAGATTAAATGTATTATATTAAATATTATCGTTATATGTTTAATTCTAAACTTATAATTGTTATTAAAATCTTCACTCAAATGCTCATCCTTTGATGGGGATGATTACTTTTCATTATGGATCATTACATAACTTCTCAGATGTTAAATGACAAAATTGTTGCTTTTGTAGAAAATCGTATGCTAATATGATAGAGAAAATATTTAAATGATTTATCCCCAAGTAACTTCCAAAATAGCGGTGGTTATCACAGTTTTCAAATGCTGTAACAGGAATGGGAAAGGATGGTGAAAGCAAAGAAAGGATGGTCACAGATAACAACCAAAATAGCCTTGTTATTCCAGTATTTTCTTGGGTTGATCTGGACAAGAGTATTTAGAAAAGAACTCACTTGAGGCCTGCATGTATATATATATATAGATATATATAGGTATAGATATATAGGTATGTATCTGTGTGTGTTAAGAAATATTTGTTTTATTTAACCAGTTTTCACAGCTGAATATTCTATAAAAATTTTACAGATTATACAGTTTATATATAGTTCAAACTACTGAACTAAAAAGTAGATCCCACAGATGCAAAAATACTGCACCAACAATCCAAGGTCAAGGCAGATTTACATGCTGTACAGCTTTCCACGGCACTGGGTGGTGGTCAGTTCTATGTATAAACTTCAAAACTGTTCAAAAATAAGGTTTTGATTTTATTTCATTTTTCATACATTTAATATGATTGTAAGCTCAGAAACTTACTTTCTATAACATGAATCATGGTTTAGGTTGAGGTAGAAAAAAACGTGAGATTTTCCTACTTGTATATTGAAAATTGACTTGTAAATTTCAGGAAAATCATCTTGCCTACTTGAGACACATGCACATGCGCTAAACCTAAAATACAGAGGAAATATCATAATGTGGTCCTTAGAAAAAATGCTTCTGAAAGTTGAGAAAATTAATATTATGTGAAAAACAAATATATCCTATACTCAATACACATTTATAATATGAATCTAAATTTAAAGTCAGGCAAATCAACAGTAATTTTAGAAGTAATAAAACTTATTTTTTCAAATTGCAGATACTACATAATTAAATATTCAGCCGGATAAATGATCCGGTATTCTGATAACAGTTTAGTTACTCAGGATTTATATGAAGATATTATCAACAACTATAAAGCATATTTTAAGGGATGAAGCTTTTATGTTTATCATAGAGTATGTGAGAGTTTCCACATGTTTTATCACATATGTATTCTAATATTCAATTAGTTTGGCCTTTTGCTTTTAACAAAGGAAACCTAATAGAATTTAAGTGGTAAAGTAATATAATATTACAAAGTTTTCAGTAGCAAATACCGTAAATGGAGCTTCCAAAATATTCTTTGTAATATCTAGTTTTCTTGCATAGTTTTCCTGATATTCTCTTTTGAGATAAAACGTTTTCTTCACAATTTGTCTAGCGGTAAATATAGTTGGGGAAATTAGATTGAAATCAATTCAAGCATTTTGAATTACATATTTTAATGTTAAATTTATGGTGAGGGTAGGAATAACTCAAAATGACTCTTCATCAAAACTTTACAATTGTATATATAGCATCTTTACCTGGCGTATAAGGTACTACTTACTGCTATGAGACTCAGATTGAAGCCTTCAGTCTTTCATATGACGTATCACTGAGGATATACACAGAATAAACAGTTGGTTTACACTGAATATACTATTTATTTTAAAGAATACTGAAAGATTTACTAGTACTTTAAAAATATTTAAACAACCATTTTCTGATATTGGTGTAAATAATGGAAAATTAAAGTCACCTAAGAGAGGTCCAAATTCAATCATTTTATGCCATCTTTTTCTTAGAAACGTTTTTGGTGTATATTTTTCTAATGCATACATAAATTTATGATAGAACCAGCCTCAGATTTGTCAGCATCCTGTTAATGCAAATGAAAGCAATAAGACATGCACCGTGTTAATTATGTATGATGGGCTAGCTTGGGTATGGTGAAAGCTACTTGATGAGAGAAAAGAAACAGTCCTTGAAGAAGAGTAAAAATTATTGTTAATGGCAAATCTCATCATTACTAAGGTACATACCAAGTCAGTTGTTAGAAGGAAGTTTGAAAATTGAAACCTTTGATTCTATCCTGATATTTTCTTTCACTGAAACTAAAGTATAGTGAAGGTATACAAACAGCTGTACGAATTGGTATCCATTGTCAGCAAATTTGCTTAACAGTGGTCTAGTAACACTTCTCATGATTTAACTCTTCCCATGTATGTGAGTCTTAACACACTGCATTCCTGGGTAACTTGCCCTTGCCTGTAATTTATTGTTGGGTAGAGAAAACTTCTATGGAAAATTAAACAAGATATATAAATCATCCACTATACTATACTGACAGCTTCTTCACATTTTTAGAGACTACTTATGATAAATTTTCTGAGTTGAAAATATTCTTATAAATAGACTACATGATGCTAGAATTAAAATACTGTTTCACAGTGATAGAATGAGTTACTGTTCCCATAAGTGTATGAATGAATAAATGAATCTATCAGTAAAAATTTTAAAGTAATATATTTTATTTATATGGTAGAGAAAATTACTGGAATTCTACACTTAAGTTCTAAATGAAGAAATAATAGAAAAAATCTAGGATGAATTTATTGTTATCTAATTTACTCAGTTTTCTATTGCTTGAGGGTAAAATATTTAGCAAAAGATAAACCTACATTTTTTTTTCAGATAAATGTCAAACTTTGTCCACCTGAAGATAAGGTTTTACTATTTCATATGTACACTATTAGCTTTCCTTTAGGGTCATCCTGAGGAAAAACTAACCTGTTTCCTAAATATGGTGACATGATTAGAACCTTACTTTCAGTTTCTATGCATTTAAAAAACAGTTATAAATATTTTCCCTCAAGTAAGCAAAACATATACAAAATGTGTTGGAATATTTCCAAATATCCATCAAAACTAGTCACTAAAATGACACTCTACACAGAAATATGGCTATATTTTACACATTATAAAATCCATTTCTCATGTAATTGGGGATTTAAAGCCAGATTTCTGGTATCTGAGTATAATTACTTTTTTTAAGATTTAAATGACCTGAAATTTTAGTTATAAAAACTATCTGATAAGTTAGTCTTAATAACATTGCATATGAGGAATAAATCCTGGCTCATGCTATTTGCAAAAAAAGAAATCATTATAAAATTGAGTTAGAATAATTAGATTATTCTGAAGTATGCAATGCAAAAAGCAATGCCGTCATATTACATGCCAAGTGTTCTAATTGTAAGATGGTATTTTCATTACACATAGGCTGCCAAACCAAGAAAAATTACCAAATTTGGCTACTCTTTCTCTCTATAAAATACTTCATTCTGAACTGCGCTGAAAAATCCAAGTGTGCAATCACTGATGTTCTTTTAAAAGTTTCCTCATTTTAACATTTTATAAGTATGTGAATTTAATTGGACAATAACTTAATGTAGCCATGTGTCTTTGCCCTTGGAAAGTCTCTTATTTATCAGGCACTCAAATATCCATTAGCAAACACAAAATTTTCATTCCCTTCTTCACACTGTGATAACTAAAGAACTGTATTTACCAGCCCAACAAATCAGATATTTTGATTAAATATGTATTAAATGTCCAGACGATACCTGGTTTTATGTATTCACTGCTTTGAATGGATTAATTTTATCTTCTGTAACAATGAATCTTTCACATCCTTACAGTTAGTATGAGCATGGGCTCATCTACTTTACTTTGGATTATGGTACACTAAGTTTGCTCCATCTGCCTCTGCCTTCCTGTAAACACCGATTATGTGCAATTTAGGGAGACATGAATGTGCTTTGAATAATTTAAAGACTCTGAGCATGTTTCCTGTGCTACATTGAATCCCTTCTAAAATTCTTATTAAAAGTCTAATTCAGGGAGTTCCCTGGTGGCACAGTGGTTAAGAATCCGCCTGCCTTTGCAGGGGACATGGGTTCAATCCCTGGTCCGGGAAGATCCCACATGCCACGGAGCAACTGGGCCCATGCACAACTACTGAGCCTGTGCTCTAGAGTCTGTGAGCCACAACTACTGAGACTGTGTGCCACAGCTATTGAAGCCTGCGAGCCTAGAGCCCGAGCTCCGCAACAAGAGAAGCCACCACAATGAGAAGCCCGCGCACTACAAAGAAGAGTAACCCCTGCTTGCTGCAACTAGAGAAAGCCTGCGAGCAGCAACGAAAACCCAATGCAGCCATAAATAAATAAATAAATAGATAGATAGATAAATTTCTTTAAAAAAAAAGTAATTCAGAAGAAACTTCATTTTTATCTTCAACCAAATTATTATTCCACTGTCAAGAATTTGGCATGAGCTATTTCTATATACATATAGGAGACATAAATTAAAAGGCATCAAGATGAAAAGCCAACTTTAACTACTCAGAGATTCACTATTTACTCTTCCAAGTTGCCAATAGGTCTGTCAGTGGCCTGGCCAAATCTATTTGTGTTATAAATAGGGTATCATAGCACAATACCATGTCCTTCTAGTTCTAGGAATTGTAAATAGTGTCGTGATTAGAAACTGGTTAGATTAATTACCTGCCATCAGTGAGACTAGCTTCCTAACTAGCTTTTGTCCAGTATGCTTTTCTGTTGCTGTTCATATACTTTGTGCTTTAATTTTTCTAACGTGTTCTTACTAAAATACTATTCTCTTTGACCTTTTTTTCTTAATTCTTGCATACTACTATCAAAGTTTTGGAAGAATTTACATGTGGTATAAAACTTGTTTTTATAATATTTTTCTAGCTCCTTCATATGTTTATTTTATAAATAAATCCAAGGTGTATTTTACTTACACTTACTTTTCCTCTTCATTTTGGGCCTCAGATTCACAAAATTAGATTATAATATTAAGATAGTGGTATAATTTCATCATTGTTCTATAAGATGTCTGGCTTTTGTTTTTATATCATTGTTCATTTATGTTTTAGCTGTAATCTCATTATCCTCTGTCACAAGTCACTTTTTTATTTCCATAAATGATATGTTGTATCTTACATTTTTCACAGAATACAATATATATATTAAATATTTAAATATTGGTACATGCTTATCTAATTTCTTCCTTGTAACTGCTATATGGTTTTCATAGCATGTTACACATTTTATTTATTCAGTTTTTTTTAATAGTTGATGGACATGTGGGTAGTTTCCATTATTTTGCTGTGATGAATTTTGCAGTAATGAGCTTCCTTGTGCATACTTCTTTGTTTCTCTGGATATGTATTTGGAAGAAAAATTTCTGAGTGATATAATATGAGCACAGTAAACGTGATTAAAATATATCTATTTTTCCCAACATTATATTCCTACAGTACATATTGTTTAAGGTTTCTTCTGTTATCATCTTTTGTTTAATATTATTGTTCCAAAAGATGAGCAAAACTAAAAACTTTTTTTTTTGCTTCCTTTTATTACTAAGAACTTGAACATCACTTCATATGCTAATCAGACAATGAGATTTCCTTCCTGGTACTTATTAATTTGACTTGCCCATTTCCTTATGACACTGACTGAGTTTTCTTGCTACTTCTCAGGAATTCCATATACATCAGATAATAATCTTTTAATGGTTATTCATATTGCAAATATTTCACTTAATATTCATTTGTTTGTTAAATTTTATTCATGCCATATCATTTAATTTTGATATCATGAATTTGTTCCCCTATTTTGGTTTGGTGCTTTATTTAAAGAAATTTTTCTCTACTACAGAGTTATAATTCTATCTATCGCCTACATTTTTTTTTTTCCTGATAGTCTTACAGGGATTTTTGGTTTTTTTTCACTTTCACATTAAATCTTTAATACATCTGGGTTTGTTTGTTATATCTTGTGTAATGTAAGCCCTATTATTTTAAATAGCAAGGAAATTTTCCTCAATTTAAAAATAATTTCTTCATAGATTAACCATTATTCAGATAAAGAAAGAAAATAAACTTACTAGTTATTATTACCTATTACCATGTGCCAACTACTCAAAAGGATTATAACATTTAATCCTTGGAATTTTGAGGTTAGAAATGTTGTTTTTAATTTTGCTGATGAGTAAAATTAAAATTGAAAAAAATAATTACTTCACCTGATGTTACACAACCAATAATTACTTGAGGTAGGAATTGAACACTATAACATCTCAAATAAGTGAACACAACCCAGTGCCTCTCATAGATAAATATATCTAAAATAAAAATCTTCTTTATCCCATGATATTCTTCTCTAGACTACATTTCTTCAGTGTCTCTCTATCCTTGCAAGAGAAGGAACAGGATTCTTGGCCTTACTTAGAAAACTCCTCATCTAGCAACGCCCTACTTTTACAAGTTCATCTGCTTGTTCTTTCTGTCTCTCACTCCATACTCTGCCCCATGCAACAGTATCTCACTTGCACATGACACTGATGATTCAAGTTTTCCATTTTTTGCTAATGCTTCCTCTGTGTCAGGAGATACCGACCAATTTCACTTAGATAACTCATAGTTATTCTAGGGAGAGCCCTAGAATCAGCTCTTCTAGGAAGCCTTACCTGAACCCCCAATTCAGACCACAGCCATATTCTATGCTTCTATGCCTAGTCCATCTTTAACATTTTGTGCCTCATAATTAATTTTTCTGCAGAACAGACTGCAAGAAGCCTCAAGCAGAAATACTACTTACTCTTGTTTTATCCCAAACACATGACAGAGGTCTGATATATGGAGGGCAAGCAATAAAAGCTGGGTTAACTAAGCTGAACGGAGAAATCTTTATGTTAAAAGGCGTACAATTAATCTTTAGAAAAACCTCCACAAGAGTGTACTTACCAGTCATCTACAAACATTGTTCAATTGACTCCATCTTAAATGGTCTCATTCTCCTCATGTGAATTGTGATCCCCAGCAATGGAAACTCCATTCTTCTCCAACCTTGAAATGTCAGTGACTATAGAGCATCTCCTGTAACCACAAGTTCCTCCCTCACAGACCAGGAGTCATATCTGGTTTGCAGAATTCGATGGGGATAGGGAGTGAACTCAACTAGCCAAACAGACACTCTTTGTTAAACATAGTTGCCCAACTAATGGGTTCTTGATTGTTCTTAGTGGATTTTAGTGTCAGTATGATATTGGTCTTTTTTTTCTTTTTGTCTGTCTGTTGCAGCATAATAAGTCTGAGAAATGTGAAAATACATTCTATAGTGATGTGAACAATCAAATCGTCACGAACTTTGACCATTTTTACCTACAGTAAATAGGAATATATAAACAATTCTGGCATTTCTTCATAAAAGAGAATGCATAACTTGCAAAAATGATCCTATTTGGGGCTCCTTCTCAACGTTCACATATAACCTTTTGGATAAGTTAAATAGGATGACTGAATACTACAAATTTCTTATTTCTGTGGTACCATACACTCAAAAATCACTCATTTGAGCCTGGCAATGGGAAGCACGCAAGAGAAAAACAAGTATTTAACAACTACCCAAATAAGAATTTAGTAGATTTTGTTTTCTCTAAAAGTCATAGTCCAGCCCTCACTCAGAACACACCTCCAAAATAGTAATTCTCTTTATTGCCAAGAACTTTATAGCAGTAAATTATTTCATGAACACTAAAGACAACAACCTCTTGCTTCCTGGGGACTGAAATACCAATGCTTCTGGTGCAGCTGTGGAAGCTGGAGCTAGCAGTTACTAATAATGCTATTTCTCATGTACAGTGTCTCTTACTCCATCTCTGATTCTATAATTAATTAAAATAACATTACTTGATTCACAGTGCATGATGTCAAATTCTACTAAAACTCAACTCTCTTCTTTCACTGAAAAAGTCAGATAAAACTGACCAAATAAATTTACCAAATACCTAACTCAAGAGCTCAACATCCTTCTTCATACAAAGTGCAAGCAAACAGTTTTATTCCTGTTTATGGAGCTTAACCTTCTGCAAAAGTAATTAGGTCTATAATTAAAAAGCTATTTGGAATGATTAAAACTCTGTTATCTTCTGGCATTTAAAGACAAATGCAAATGTCAGAAAGGATGAATTCATTAAAATTTCTGTTTAAGAGAAAAAATTGTGGATGGAGGCTGTTATTTATTAAAATGTTACAATTTCAGGGAAGGTTTGATCTGCAAAGAAAACACTAAAGGTGGACAGTAACTTTCTGTAGCATTGGATACAGCAATCAGCTGCTATTCACAGATATTTATTTTGGGGGTTATTTTAACCTAACAACTCATAATGTCACAGTGCTATTTCAAAAGTGATGTCATTCTTCTGAGAGACTTTTTCTCTTTCAGTAAATTAGAAATTGTTAACCTATTTAGTCCTGATTAGCCATCTACACAAGTTTGGTAACCTAGCTGGCAAACCATAGTATATTATCAATCTAGATTTTCAAGCTGTGAATTCAAAGGCTAATTACTTTGAATGAAATGGTCATTTCTTCTTGCCTCCCCAAATTAATAAAATTAGGGGAAGAGTTTTTAAGGGTGTAGAAGACTGTTGGGCTACATGCTGTTCAAAGAGCATTTTTCAGATGAATGTGATTTAGGAGCACTCTGTTGATGGTCCCTTGTCAAGTGTTTTGCATTCTTTTAAAGAAAAAAAAATTATTCATGAGCAGATAAAATTAACTTCTAGTGGTAAAAGTTATTGAATATTATCTTGTGTTGTGTATGACTTTTAAAATCATACCTCTTCTATATCTTTAGCATTTCTATTCTCAACACATGATTAAAAATACAAGAAAATAAATACCTAAAGAAATAAATTTAACCAGATACATTGTGAGATAAAACGATAAGATTAATTTTTGCCAAATACACGATTTAAAACCAACCAAGCAAACAAACAAAAACATGTTTTTAAGTATTATCGTAAATCGAGAGATTAAGTAAAAAAGAATAGAACCTAAAGCACATGATGGTTGGTTGGAAAGGAGAAATACTGTGTTTATTTAGGCATTATTTGATATATTTACAAAGCCAAGAGAAAATTACACAAGTATTATTGAATGGAACATCAGTCTTTAACTTTAGAATACGAGTCCTTCCTCTAATTTGATGGTCTTTATGATCTCATAGTATCAGTTTCCTATCATTTAAATGAGAGTATAACCCCACCACAGAAGCCATATAACACATAGGGTACCGTGAGGCTCTGAGTTCTCAGGATTTTTTTTTAAGGGCCTAGAATAAAACTGATCATCTCTTGAAAATATAACAACATGATTCATAGTCAAGTCATTTTTCAGTGGTGTGACCACAGAGGGCTGTACACAGAACTTAAGATGCTTGCTTTTAATGAGACTTTATATTTCAAATTCTTTGCAGATCAAACCTTCCCTGAAATTGTAACATTTTAATAAATAACAGCCTCCATCCACAATTTTTTCTCTTAAACAGAAATTTTAATGAATTCATCCTTTCTGACATTTGCATTATTCATCCCTTTGTTGGAGTAAGGGTAGGAGTCTTGGATGGAGAACACAAAACTGACAAGAAACCTACACTCAGACTAGGAATCAAGGTATAAGGCCAATAAATTATCTTATAGAACTGAGATAGATGAAATAGGATCATTCAAATGAAAAATAATGGAAGGATGGAAACATTAGAATACATGGGTGTGAATTTCCTGGCTGAAGATGTTATTAGAAATAAAATATCCAATTTGAAAAACAGAAAAACATCTCAAGAGGATATTTTAAGCATGTAATATTCACCTAATAATACATGCTCACTTTCAGCACACAGCCTTTATTTTATATCCAGGTATGAATAATGAAGGAAATGCTCTGACTGTTAAGAAATGTAAAAATAACTTTATTTACGGCTCAGACTTATTCAAAAGCAGAGTCACCTGGTGAGCAACTCTATGAATGGACAGAGTATAGCCATATATATAGTCTGCACATATAATTTACTTATATTTGGATTATGTACATGGATGATAAACCCTAAAACTCAAGAAACATCATTTTTTAGGTATTTATTTTTTAAATTGAGGACTAATCCAGGTGAAAATTCCAGTGAATATAATGAATGTAGGAAGCCCTTTCCACAAGACTCGTGACTTACTCAACATCAGGGAAGAAACAATAGTAAGAAACTATATGAATATAAGGAACGTGGAAAGACATTTGTCAAGGGTTTATACCTTACTGAACGACCCATTAGTAGTACTGGGGAGAAACAGTTCAAATGTGAGCACTGTGGGTAATGTAGAGGGAAATTTTATGAAAGTTAGGAATGTGGAAGAAATTATGTTATCTGAATTATTCTTCATAAGAGAATTTATCCCAGTGAGGAATTATGTAAATGAATGCTGTGGTATTAAGGCCTTTAGGTATAACTTTCAGCTATCTCTGTATCAGAGAATCTATGCTGATTAGAAGCCCTATGAATTGAAGCACTGTGAGAACGTGTTTCCTTTTGTGGTAGGATCAAAGAACAAATGGGAAAAGGGTAAAAAGAACAAACATTTCACAAATAAATTATTTTGGAAAAGTCTGTTTCAAGAGGTCATATCTTACTTGATGAGAGAGCATTTTCATCATCTTTTCACATTTTAAAAATAATTCATATATATGTGTAACTCAGTGAATTTCACTTCATTTCTAATACTCTGGAAAGTTTTATGGAGGACTTTTATATCTAGCTCACATTTATTTCATTATTCACTATTCACAGTGAAAATTGTGAATCTATACCAATTTCAGCAAAATTATAATTCTAGTAACAGTACTTTATTCCTTTCCTATTTTTTGTCTCATTGACATATTATATTCTTACTTCAGCTAGTTTTTATTTCAGCATAATCTCATTTATAATTTTTATTAAATACCTCTAAATACCTATAATTGTTTTTGTGTTACACTGTATGTGTGTGTGTGTATATATATATATATATATATATATATATATATATATATATATATGCATATGTATGATATTTTCACAAAACTGTGGCACATAGAATTTGTCCCAAGTGTACAAGCTGGGTTCAACCTTTGAAAATCAATTAATATAATCCGTCATGTGAACAGGCTAAAAAAAGGAGAAATCACACTATCATATCAGTAGATGTATAAAAAGCATTTGACAAAATCCATGATCTGTTTATGATAAAAACTCTCAGTTAACTAGGAATAGAGGGGAGCTTCTTCAAATTTATGAAGAATGTCTATAAAAATCTACAGCTAACAGCATGCTTAATGGCAAGAAACTCAATGTTTTCCCACTAAGATCAGGAACAAGGTGAGGATGTCCCCTCTTACCACTGCTTTTCAACATTGTACTGGAAGTCCTAGCTAATGGAATTAAACAAGAAAAGGCAATGAAAGTTATACATTTGGGAAGGAAGATATAAAACTGTCCTTGTTCACAGATGACATAATTGTCTATGTGTAAAATCTGAAAGAATTGGCAAAATTGCTCCTGAAACTAATAGATTATAGCAAAGTTGTAGAACACAAGGTTTACATACAAAAAAGTCAATCATTATTTCAAGTAGAGTTTGAAATAAAAACACAATACTGTTTATATTAGCGCCCCCCAAAATTAAATACTTCATAATAAATCTAACAAAATATACACAAGATCTGTATGAGGAAAACTGCAAAGCTGCAATGAATGAAGTCAAAGACAAATTAAATGAATGGAGAGGTATCTCCATATTCATGATAAGACTCAGAATTGTCAAGATGTCAATTCTTCCCAAGTTGACATAAACTAAATGCAACCCAAATCAAAATACAAGCATTTCATACATATTTTGCGTATATTAACAAACTGATTCTAATGTCTATGTAGAGAGGCAAAAGATGCAGAATAGACAACACAATATTGAAGGAGAAGAAAGTTGGAGAACTGATACTACTTGGTTTCAAGACTTACCATGAAGCTATAGTAATCAAAACAGTGTAGTACTGGTCAAAGAATAGACAAATAGATCAATGGAACAGAACAGAATGTCCAGAAAAGACCTGCATGAATATAGTCAAGTGATCTTTGATAAAGGAGCAAAGACAATACAATGGAGCAAAGAATCTAGACGTAGATGTTACACCTTTCACAAAAATTAAATCAAAGTGGATCACAGTTCTAAATGTAAAACACAAAACTATAAACCCGGGCTTCCCTGGTGGCGCAGTGGTTGAGAGTCCGCCTGCCGATGCAGGGGATACGGGTTCGTGTCCCAGTCCGAAAGGATCCCACGTGCCGCGGAGCGGCTGGGCCCGTAACCCATGGCCGCTGAGCCTCCGCGTCCGGAGCCTGTGCTCCGCAACGGGAGAGGCCACGACGGTTGAGAGGCCCGCGTACCGCAAAAAAAAAAAAAAAAAAAAAAACTATAAACCCCTTAGATGATAAGGTAGGAGAAAACCTAGATGACCTGGGGTATGGTGATTACTTTTTAGGTATGACAAATGGCATGATCCATGAAAGAAGGAATTGGTAAACTAGACTTCATTAAACTTAGAAACGTGTCTGAAAGACAAAGTCAGGGTGTAAGAAGACAAGCCACAGACTTGGAGAAGATATTTCCAAAAGGCACATTTGATAAAGGATTGTTATTCAAAGTATAGAAAGAACTCTTAAAACTTAATAAGAAGATAACTCTATGGGAAAATAGATCAAAGACCATTAATAGACACCTCTCCAAATAAGATATACAGATGGAAAATAAGTATAAGACTCTCCATATCCTCTGTCGTCAAGAAAACTCAAATTAAAACAACACTGAAATACACTTAACACTTATTAGAATGACCAAAATCCAAAACACTAACAGCACTAAATGCTTGCAAGGCTGTGGACCAACAGGAACTCTCATTTATTGCTGATGGGAATCGAAAAATTATACAGCCACATTGGAAGATATTTGGGTTGTTTCTTAAAAAACTAAACATACTCTTACTGTAGGATCCAGCAATCATAAAGCAGTTGAAAAATTATGTCCACCCAAAAACGTGCACATGGATATTCATAGCAACTTTATTCATAATTGCCAAAACTTGGAAGCAACCAAGATGTCCTTCAGTGGGTGAATATATAAATAAACTGCGGTTGATTCAGACAATGGAATATTATTCAGTACTAAAAAGAAATGAGCTATCAAGCCATGAAAAAGCATGGGTGAACCTTAAATGCATATTACTAATTAAAAGTAGCCAATCTGAAAAGGCTATATGATTCCAACTATATGACATTCTGGAAAGGCAAAACTATGTAAGCATTATTGGTTACCAGGGATTTGGAGGAGGAAAAGATTAAATATGTGGAGCACAGAGGGTTTTTAGGGAAGTGAATCTACTCTGCATGGTACTGTAATGATGGATACATGTCACTAAACATTTGTCCAAACCCATAGAACATACAACACCAGGAGTGAATCCTAATGTAAACTATGGGCTTTGGGTGATTATGATGTGTCAATATAAGTTCATCCACTTTAACAAATGTACCTCTCTAGTGGGGATGCTGATAACAAGGGAGGCTGTGAATGTTTGGGGCTAGGGTATGTATGAGATATCTCTGTACCTTGCACCCAATTTTGCTGTGAACCTAAAACTGCCCTAAAAACAGAGTGTATTAAAAGAGAAAATGCATATCTGTGTAATCGTTGCTACTCTAACATTATTATTTTTATTGACATTGCTTCAAAATCTTGACTGTTGTGAATAATGCAGCTATAGAACTTGAAGTGCGTGTCTCTACAAATTAGTGTTTTTGTTTTTGTTTTTTCCTCCAGATACATACCCAGGAGTAGAACTGCTGGTTCATATGGTAGTTCTATTTTAATTATTTGAGGAAACTCCATACCATTTTCCATTGTGACTTTACCAACTTACATTCCCATCAATAGTGAGTTAGAGTTAATTTTCTCCACATCTTTGCCAACATTTATTATTTGTTGTCTTTTTGACAATAGCCATTCTGACAGGTGAGAGGTGATATCTCATTTTGATTTTGATTTGCATTTCCCTCATGATTAGTGGTGTTAAACATCTTTTCATATGTCTGTTGGCGATCTGTATGTCTTCTTTGGAAAAATGTCTATTCAGATATTCTGCCAATTTTTTAATTGGATTGTTTGTTTTTTTGATATTATGTTGTATGAATTCAGTGTATTCGTAGATATTTTATTCTTTTTGATGTGATTATAAACGGGATTGTTTTCTTGCTTTCTCATTCTGATAGTTCATTCTGATAGTTTACTGATGTATAGAAAAGCAACAGACTTCTGTATTAATCCTGTATCTTGCAGCTGTACTGAAATTCAGTAAACAAATTGTTTATTCATTTTATTAGTTATGGTGTAGGTAATTTAGGGTTTTCTATTTATAGTATTTATTAGTCATCTGCAAATAATGACAGTTTTACTTCTTCCCTTCCAATTTGGGTGTTTTCTTTTTTTCTTGTCTGATTGCTGTGGCTGGGACTTCCAATACTACATTTAATCGAAATGGCAAAAGTGGAATCCTTGTTCCTGATTTTATAGGAAAAGCTTTCAACTTTTCAACCTTGAGTATAATGTTAGCTGTAGGTGTGTTGTAAATGGACTTTATTATGTTGAGATATAGTTCCTATATACCAACTTCTGAGAGTTTTTAATCATGAATTGGTGTTGAATTTTGTCAAATGCTTTTTCTGCATCTATAGAGATCATATGATTTTTATCCTTCCTTTTGTTAATGTGGTATACCACATTGATTGACTTGCAGATATTGAACCCACTGGATCATGATATATGATCTTTTTTTATATATTGTTGAATTCAGTTTGCTAATGTTTTGTTGAGGATTTTTGTATTTGTATTCATCAGGGATATTCGCTTACCATTATCTTTTTTTGTATTGTCTCTGGTTTTGGTATCAACGTAATGGTGGCCTTGTAGAATAAATTTGGGAGTGCTTCAGTCTTTTGGAATAGTTTGAGAATAGTTATTAGCTCTTCTTTAAATGTTTGATAGAATTCCCTGGTAAAGCCCTTTAGTCCTGGACTTCTGTTTGCTGGGTGTTTTTTGATTACTGGTTCAATTTCAACACCAGTAATTGGACTGTTTAAATTTTCTAGTTCTTCCTGATTCAGTCATGGAATATGGTTTGTTTCTAGGAATTTATCCATTCTAGCTTGTCCAATTTTTGGCATATAACTGTTCATATTATTCTAATTGTATTTCTGTGATATCGTTTACAATTTCTCCTCTTTCGTTTCTTATTTTACTTAGTTTCTCTCACTTTTTTCTTAATGACCTGGCCAAAGGCTTATCAATTTTGTTTATCTTTTCAAAAAAGCAACTCTTGGTTTCACTTATCTCTTCTATTTTTTTTTTTTTTTTTTTTTGCGGTACGCGGGCCTCTCATCGTTGTGGCCTCTCTTGTTGCAGAGCACAGGCTCCGGACACGCAGGCTCAGTGGCCGTGGCTCACGGGCCCAGCCACTCTGCGGCATGTGGGATCTTCCTGGACCGGGGCATGAACCCGTGTCCCCTGCATTGGCAGGCAGACTCTCAACCACTGCGCCACCAGGGAAGCCCTATTTTTTTTTGGTCTCTATTTTATTTATTTCCTCTCTGATCTTTATTATTTCCTTTCTTCTTTTGACTTTGGGATTTGTTTGTTCTTTTCCTAATTCCTTTAGTGGTAGGTTAGCTTGTTTATTTGAGATTTTTCTTGTTTCTTGAGATATGCCTATATTGCTAGAAACTTCCCTCTTAGAATTGTTTATGCTGCTTCTCATAGATTTTGGAAAGTAGTGTTTTTATTTTTATTTGTCCCAAGGTATTTTCTGATTTCCTCTTTGATTTCTTTGTCGACTCATTTTTTTTTAGGAGCATGTTCTTCAGTCCCCATGTGTTTATGTTCTAACATTTTTCTTCCTATAATTGATTTCAAGTTTCATACCATTGTGGTCAAAAAAGATGCTTGATACAACTTTTGTCCTCTTAAATCTGTTGAGACTTGATTTTGTGGCCTATCATGTGATCTGTCCTGGGGAATGTTACATGTTCACTTAAAAGAAAGTATATTCTGCTGTTTTTGGATGGAATATCCTGTAAGTATCTCTTAATTCCATCTTGTCTAATCTGTAATTTAAGGCCACAGTTTCCTTATTGAATTTCTGTCTGTATGGTCTGTTCATTGATTAAGTGGGGTGTTAATGTCCCCTACTATTATTGTATTATTGTCAATTTCTCCCTTTATGTATTGTAATATTTTATTTATATATTTGGGTGCTCCTATATTAGGGGCATGTATGTTAACAAACATTATATCCTCTTCCTGTATTGATTCTTTTATCATTATATAACACCCTACTTTGTCTCTTATTATAAACTTTGTTTTAAAGTCTACTTTGTCTGATAATAGTATTGCTACCCCAGCTTTCTTGTCATTTCCATTTGCACGGAATACCTTTTTCCATTTCGTTACTTTCAGTCTGTGTGTCTTTAGCTCTGAAGTGAGTCTCTTCTAAGCAGCATATTGATGGGTCTTGTGTGTGTGTGTGTGTGTGTGTGTGTGTTTTAATCCAGTCTGCTACCTTATGTCTTTTGATTGGAGCATTTAGTCCATTGACTTTTAAAGTGATTTTTGGTAGGTATGTACTTATTGCCATTTTGTTACTTGTTTTCTGGTTGCATTTGTAGTTCTTCTCTGTTCTTTTCTTCTTCTTTTAGTTTCTTCCCTTGTGGTTTGATGATTTTCTTTAGCAGCATGCTTGTGTTCCTTTCTTTTCTAGTTTTTGTGTATTTATTGTAGGTTTTTGATTTGTGGTTACCATGGAGTTCATATATGTTGACCTATAACTATATATGCTTCTTTTAAACTAATAGCCAATTAATTCAGACACATTCTAAAAGATATACATTTATTACTATCCCCCAACATTTTGTGTTTTTGATGTCATATTTAACATCTTTGTATCTATCCTTTAACCATTTATTGTAGTTATCATTGATTTTACAATTTTTGTCTTTGTACTAACCTATTTAAATTGTTGATCCATAGCCTTTCTTATATATTTACCTTTACCAGTGGACTTTTTCCATTCTAATATTTTCTTATTTCTTGTAGCCTTTTCTTTTTCACTTACAGAAGACCCTTTAACACTTCTTTTAAGGCTGGTTTAGCATTGATGAACTCATTTTTTGCTTGTCTGAGAAGCTCTTTATCTCTCCTTCTATTCTTAATGATAACCTTGCTGGGTCGACTATCAGAGGCTGTAGGTTTTTCCCTTTTAAGGCTTTGGATATATCATGCCACTCCCTTCTGGCCTGCAAAGATTCTCCTGAAAAATAAGCTGAAGGCCTTACGGGGGTTTTCCTTGTATGTGACTCTGGTTTTCTCTTGCTGCCTTTAAAATTATCTCTTTATCTTTAATTTTTGCCATTTTAATTATGAAATATCTTGGTGTGGTTCTCTTTTGGTTTATCTTGTTTGGGAATCTCTGTGCTTCCCATTCCTGGATATTTGTTTCCTTCTTCAGATTTGGGAAGTTTTCCATCATAATTTCATCAAATACATTTTCTACCCATTCTCTCTATTCTATCTTTCAGATCATTTATATATTCTTCTGTATCACCTAATGTGCTGTTAATTCCCCTCTAGAGTATTTTTCATTTCTGTTATTGTACTTTTGTAGCTCTGATTGCTTTTTTTATATTTTCTAGCTCTTTGTTAAAATTCTCACAGTGTTCACCTATTCTTTTCCCCTGTTCAATTAGTATTCTTATTAGTATTGTTTTGAGCTCTTTAACAGGCAAATTATTTATTTCTGTTTCATTATGGTATTTTCAGGTTTTTTTCTTGTTCCTTCATTTGAAACATATTCCTTTGTCTTCTCATTTTGTTTAACTTTCTCTATCTCTGTCAAATTAGGTGAAACAATTACCTGTCATGGTTGTTAGATCATGTTCTTATGTGGGAAAATCTCTATCAATCTGCATGTGCCCAGTAGCTTTGATGCAAGTGCTGGATCTGAAGTGAGTATGGGCTGCATTTCTCCCAGGGTATGCTGGCATCCACTACTTTTTGGGGAGATAGGGTGAAGTTGGAGGGCCTAGAGCCAGAGCCAGGTGTAAGCCAGTGCTTCTCCTATTCTCAACAGCCATTAGTGCCCTATTGGGGGCAGGAATGGGACCCAAGTCCCTGGAGAAGGACCCTTAGGGTGTTGGGTTTCTCTTAGGTTGGAGGCTGGGTCAGAGCCAGAGATGTGGATGCCATACCACTGAGCTGGTCCCACCTCCTCCCAACTGTGTACAGGGATGAGCATGCTCCAGAGATGGCAGTCTCCACCCTGGAGCTAGCTTCACTCCCTCCAGAGTGTGTACAGGGGTGTGCGAGCTCTCAATGGCCGCCTCTGCCCTGATCAGATGGAGGGCTGGCTCTGTTCTCTCCAAGTATGCGCACTCTCGTTGGTAATTGCAGCTTCTGTCTTAGTAGAGAGCAGTGTCGGGACCAGAGGGGCTTTAGCAGGAGCCTGATGCAGACTGGGTGGCATGATGTAGTCCTAGCAAACAAGCCAGAACTCCAGACAGTTTTCAGTCTGCTGCCGTGGTGCTGTGACTGGGAGCAAGCAAATATGTGAGTGCTCTTCAAGAATGGAGTCTAGGTTTCTTACAGCCCAGTGTTGGACCCCTGGGCTGGGGTGCCTAATATATGGCTTTAACCTCTCTCTCCACAGAGAGGATCCTCTAGCCTGTGATCTCTCCTTTCTCTTCTGTGTTCCCTGCTAGGGGTGCAGATCCTGACCAGATCACATCTCTTCCCCTCCTACCAGGCTGTGTATGGATCTTTTATTACAGCTTGGCTGTAGAAGAGCCATCTTGCAAGTCCCCAAGTCAATCTCAGCCAGAGTCACTCAATACGTTGTTGCAGTTTTGGTGTGTTCATGAGGGGATGTGGGCCCAGTGTCCTCCTACTCTTCCTCCTTCTTTCAGTCATTAATTCTTAAGCCAGCCTTTTGTGACTCAGGGGAGGACTGACTGGGAGACTAAAGCTTTTCTACAAACAAGAGGCAGGTAGAGGGCATGGGGGGGTGCGGGGGTGTCTGTCCCAGGAAGGCCCCACAGGGCCCTGCTCAATTACAATGTCTCTTTCTTTGCTAAATTGTATTTCCAGGTATAGTAAAATGCTTCAAACATTGTAAGTATTCTTAAGTCTTTTAAAAGAATTTGAAAGTTGAATGTTCAGAGAGAGTCTAAACAGAAACAAAGCACAATTATAAATGATTCCTAAAGGAAGTGTTTAATTTTAATGATGTCACTTGTCTGCTGATCTTTCCCTGTACTTTGTGACCTAGCAGACTTCATAGGGCTGTAAGAGAGGCTTCTAAAAGCATCATTCTCTGGAAAATATATGCTTTCCTGAGTCTTCCAGGTACTTTGATCAGAAATTCATGACTGTCTTTTATATAATGAATTAACTGTGAACACATTGACTGAATAAGAAATGTATTGTTAAATCAATAGCATGAAATTCTCTAAGTATATGCATATTGGGGGAAATAATTCCATTTTACTTGAGAGTTTCATTTGATCAATCTATGGATGAACAGATAAAACATAATGTGGTATATACATACAATGCAATATTATTCAGCCTTAAAAAGGAAAGAGGGCTTCCCTGGTGGTGCAGTGGTTGAGAGTCCACCTGCCGATGCAGGGGACACGGGTTCGTGCCCCAGTCCGGGAAGATCCCACATGCCGTGGAGCGGCTGGGCCCGTGAGCCATGGCCGCTGAGCCTGTGCGTCCGGAGCCTGTTCTCCGCAACGGGAGAGGCCACAGCAGTGAGAGGCCCACGTACCGCAAAAAAAAAAAGGAAAGAAATTGTGATACACACTACAACGTGAATGAAACTTGGCATTATGCTAAGGGAAATAAACCAGACACGAGAGAACGAATGGTGTATGATTACACTATATACTTATATAAGGTACTTACAGTAGTCAAATTCGTAAAGACAGGAAATAGAACAGTCGTTAATAGGGGCAGGGAGGAGAAGGAAATGGGGAATTATTGTTTAATAGGTACAGAATTTCAGTTTGAGATGATGAAAAAGTTATACTGATGAATAATGATGATTGTACAATGTTAATGTACTTATTGCCAAAGAACTGTACACTTAAAAATGGTTAATTTTATGTATATTTTACCAAAATAAAAATAATAGGGCAAATGAGAAATTTCATTTGAAATCAACATTTTATCAGAAATACTGTTGACATTGAATCCATGGTATTATAGGTTTCTTGTACCTATGCATATTTATTACTGAGTCTATTAAGATAAAATTGGAAATTTCATCTTATAAAGGCAATCAATATGAACTTTAATTTGAATTATTTAATCTTATGCTTCCTTATATTACCCATATATTTTTATTTCCAATTAATTTGTAAATCAGTTAAGAAACTGACTCTATTTTGTTTTAAAACATCAATATTAGAAGTCAGTGACTTTTTTTTACTAAGCATCTTTACAGACATTGCAAATAATGCTCTCAGTCTTTGTCTAAGTTTATATTTATTTAAATAAAATATGAATTTTTTGATAATCAGAAAAATGTAAAAAAATTTGAACACAAATGGACATACAATAGAAGATTGTGTTGATCATATCAATCCATATCAATGTTAATATTCATAATCTAATATTACTTTTATAATTTTACTGAGACAATGTTATTTTAGATCTTTCCTATAATATGCATTTGTACATAAGCAAACAGGGTAATTAAGAGTCTAGGCCCTGGCATCAGCTTCTTGGGAATAAGTATCAACTCTGCTACATATAAGTGTGAAAACTTCACAAGTATTGCAACATTCTGGGCTTCAGTTTTCTCATTTATAGTATAGAAAAAGAATACTTAACTACCTCATAGAGGTGGTTAATTGTGTTAGATATATTAAACACCTATAAACTTATCTGGCACATATTTAGCTCAAAATCAATGTCAGGTGTATTACTGTTTCTCAAATATATAATATTTGAAATCATACTGAGATTGCAGACATCAATTTCAAAGTATTTAAAAATATGTGGTTATTATATAGTTATGCATTGGTCTTCATGAGTCTTCAGAGGTTACCTAGTAGAACTATTTTCAAACCATTTACATGATTAAAATGATACCAGCAATTTCAGAACAGAACTTTAAAATCCATTCAAAACCACAATGATGCCAAAGAGAGATACAATTTTTGTAGTATGACATTCTCTGTAAACCACTGTTATGAACAAATTGATCTATCTTTGTAATGTTATTCTGAATTATAAGATGAAAAGGAAACCTATCAGAATTGACTCAAAATATTCCACATTTGGTGTTTCCCTGAGAACAAGTAGAGAATTATTAACCAACATTGCATCTTATGTTTACCTCATAAATTTATGAAATCTAACATTAAACACTAATAAAGAAGTTATTAAATTATAAATATCAATTTCAAAACTATTTGGTGATATTCACACACAATGAAAATGTCCTGTTTTGGGAGGCAATAATCCAGACATGTCAGAAAGTGTGCATATGGTTCAAAATTGAACTTTATTTTAAACTGAGGTATTATAACTAAAGAGAAAATAAATGTCAGTAAGACAATACTATGTATTAAAATGTGAGTGAATTTCTCCAAGGTAAAACAGATTATGGTACATTGATAGGCTTGTGCTAATGGCCATTCACAGTAGATGTATATCTAAATTTATGGTAAATGGAACTGGAGCTTCTTGTGAGAAAGATATTTTATATATAAGTTATAGGAAATATAAATTAAGTCCTTAAACAGTTTTCTAAATAAATTTTTAAGTATTTTAATTCTTATGGAATTAGTAAATATACTACATTGATGACTTAATTTTTTTTAAAAAGAACATTTTAAGAAAAATTTAATACTAATTTAAAAATTCAGCATTATTGGGCAACTCTCTCTTGTTAAATAGCATTCTTGATATGGTGTGAAAATAAAGCCACTTTTAAGTTAGCTGTAACTTTTTGTTTTATATGTGTCAGTGTTACTGGTAACTTTGACTCAGATTTGAAAAAGTATTTCAGTCATAACTATAGAATTATTATACTTTTGTATTATGTCAGAGTAAAAGGAAGAGAACAATGTACAATTCACCAATAATATTAAGGCATAAATATATTACTACAAAATATTATTTGATGTCAGTTCATACATAGAGATTACAAAGAATTCTAAAGAAACAATTTAGAATGCAAACGAATCGAATGGCACTGATAATAACACTTTCTGGAAGAGAGGAAAGATTCTTCTCATTTATGTGAATCAAACAAATAATACTGGTTTAATCTCAAAGTCTGAATTCAAGGCATGATATATCTTAATCTAAATAAAACCCTGATAAAATATACTATGGCATAAACGTTTATCTTCTTATTTACTTATTACTTCCATGTTGTTCTTTTTTTCTTTAATTAATTTTTCCCAAACTACTATTTGTTGACTCACAAAGATGTCATATAATTCAACAAAATAAAGTGAGTATAAATTATAGATTTTGTTTTAAAGAATGTTACAGGGAACATTAGAAAATGCTTCTCTAAAGATGCTGAGGAAACTCTTCTTTATGAAGACCTGCAGAGAAAATTCCTTTCTGATTGAAGTGGTAGCAGTGGTGGTGACAGTCTTGTTATTGTGTTTTACACAAGCCCTGGAAAACATAAATCTAAATGTACATTCATGTGTAGCAAGTGCACAGAACTTGTGACATGGTACTTGGGTTCTATCCTTACACTTGCTAAAATCTTGTTACCTTATTTCCCTAGAATTATTTTCTATTTAGCTAAGGTTTTCATCCCCAAGTCAGAAGAACTTTCTTTTTTTGGTTTTTGCTAAGTCATATTCTTCCTTTGTCGGATTTAAGAATCTAATGGCAAATTAAATGCAAAAAGAAAAAAGAAATAAAAGAAAGTAAACCAAAAGGTGAGGGAAGTGTGAATACAAAATGTTGGTTAAAGTCTAAAAAAGATCTTTTTTGGCACATGTGGAATGTATTTTGGAAGTGGTGCTTTAGTGCATAACCAACAATGATTAATTTAGTTAATACAATTTTTATAATTTTATATATATGCTTATATTGTCAAGCCAAAATGTGAACTAATAAATCAGGAGTGTCATCTCACTTTACAGACTTCTGTTAGAATCTATGAATCGATAGCTTTTTTTGAGTATCTAAAGGAATGGAGGGAGGGCATATCTTTCAGACACTGTTTCATATGAAGAAATAAACAACCTGATGCAACTATTAAAATATAAGAAATATAGTTCTATCATAGTTGGTTTGCTTTATGTGGCTATATGCTGAATAATTATCATTTAATCTATTTACTTCCTTGATATATCAGATTTTCACCAAGAAGGAAGTTGATGTGGCTATGGGTATCATAAAAAGTATCAATCTATCTAAATACTTTCTAGCCCTTATATTCGTAAGAGCAGAAGAATCTAGTGACTCAGGATTCCTAAGGTTTGACATGACATGATTTGATCACACATCTTAAACATTGTAGTAAAATGTATAAATATTTTCCAGTTATAAAATTCTTGAAATTAATTAATCTGTTAAATAGAAATCAAAACATTTGCATAATTTAAAGGAAAGGAAAATATTTATGAGAAATTAAGTAACTACTCACTGTCTTTTGAAGTGTCTTTAAGGAAGGAATATGATCAGATTTTCTTTCCCCACCACACTGGATTAGGATAATTTAAAGAATTGATCCTACCTTCCTAGAAATATAATAACTATAAACCCTCACAGATTAAAAAAAAAAATGTAGTCTTAGATCTCTGTTGCCAACTCTTGTTAAATATATTTTTTCAAAATTATAAACCTTCCAAACATTATAATAAACAGTATCATTAACAGCACTTGCCTTCTCTTACAACACTTTCATATATATTTTCTCATTTGGAACTTAATTTTTTATTGCTTACCAAATAAAAGATGAGGGTTGAATAAATAACATACATGGAGAGAAATTTGTAATGTGTCTGATGAGCCATTTACAGTAAATTATAAACCAAATGAGAGATCAAGAATCAGGGGAGAGTAAATACATATGGGGAAAGTGAAAATCACTGAGGAGTGAGAGAGATAACAGAAATGGACGCTGTCAGTGTTAGTGAAGGTTGTACATGCTATGCACTGCAGAAAATAAATAATAGAAGGAAGTGATTTTTAAATCACTTGAGAAAAGCTTAGTGAAATTTCTCTTAGGAAACCTAGTGAAATTCTCTAATAATACAGAAAAAGTTTCAATTGCCTAAATTTGTTCTAATCTAGAATAGTATCAGAGCTGTTAACTAATCAGAATGTAACATTTCCATAATGACACTTTATAAGACCCATTTTCTACCTTGCTGCTCCTAAAATTTAAATTACATACATTTAGCAATTTTCTAAGTGCTTTAAAAATATCTTTATTCTCTCATCTTGCTATTTGAAGTTTTATTTTTTAAACTAGCACTTCCTGCAAAAGAGAAAAGGAGAAAAGGTAAGGCAGGGGACACTTAGAAATAATATTTTCTTTTCTTTTTAAGATTATTGACACCAAAGGAAAGGTCACTCTAGTTTAGTTTAAATTTTCTTTAAATTGTTTTTGTTGTTCTTTAAAAAAGAAAACATCATAGGGCTTCCCTGGTGGCGCAGTGGTTGAGAGTCCGCCTGCCGATGCAGGGGACACGGGTTCGTGCCCCGGTCCCGGAAGATCCCACATGCCGCGGAGTGGCTGGGCCCGTGAGCCATGGCCGCTGAGCCTGTGCGTCTGGAGCCTGTGCTCCACCATGGGAGAGGCCACAACAGTGAGAGGCCCGCATACCGCAAAAAAAAAAAAAAAAAAAGTAGAAATACTGGCTTGCGTTAGATTCATTCAGTGAAGGATTTGGAGAAGTCCTACCATAAAAGTTTAAACTTAATTTTGTTGCTCTATATGGACTTTAGTCACTTTCTACGATGGTTGAGCCCACATAATTTCTAGCTGTATAATTCTGAAGACCTCCAGTAGAAAGTCTCTTACTCCAGACCAGCACTATTCAAAATGCTGTTACTCAACAACTCAGGATGCTTATCTGAGAATGAAATTTAAGGCACTGCTTCCTTCCTTAAGAAAGTATTATGTAAAATAATTTTCATCTGAACTAACAAATTTGATTGGTGAAACAGTTGACTACATTTTGATTTTAGTTGCCATTTTATAAAGATTTATATGCATTATATTACAAATAAATTTATATTGACCCTATTGTATTTAACAGTTAATTTGTCTAAATGGACAAAATGAAATGGTTTTCACCAATTTCAAAAAGTTGAATATTTCAAACTAAAGTTGAAAACCTCCTTTGATTACTCTGTTTGCTCTACATTGTGCAAGATGAAATAACTAAGGGAATATTAAAACCATTTTTTATATAAAAACTTAAACCAAAGATCCCATAGGGAGAAAAGTAAACATTACACACACACATACACACACACATATACACACACACATATAAGAAAAATCAGAATTAGAATTTCTTGAATAATCACTTTACATACTTCTTTTAGTTGTATCTTAGAGATAAAATATCATTAATGATGTAATAAAAAGCAGTAAAAAAAACCTTTTAATATTAGTGAACAATTAATCAGCAGTATGAGTTTAAAAGAAATTTTAATACACAATTAAATGCATTTAAAGATTTGAACTATGCTTAACTCAGCTTTCTTCTTAATCACCATAAGTTTAAATCATGAAGATATTATTCACCGCAACCAGGAGAAAGGATTTTTGAAATTATTTTTCCTAGAAAATGGTTTATATGTTGATCGTTAATGCACTTTTCTCCAAAACATATCACAATTAGTTTCTTGCTTTAACAAGCTTACTGACTTCATACTTTGATTCAAGTCAGAAATTAGCTAGGAATTAAATACTTATTAACATAGAAAATACTGGTATTACAAAATTTCATAAAGGGAATGTATTCGATCTGGAATTTGATGAAAGTCTTAGATCAGTGCTCTTCAGTATAAACATAATTTGAAACCCAGGCCTAATTTTAAAATTTCTAATAACTACTTTTAAAAAGCAAACAAGAAATGTGAAATTATTTTAAAAATATACCTTATGTAACTGAATATATAAAAAAATCATTTGTTTATATAATCAATATTTAAAGTTAATTGTACATTATTATTCACTAATTTTTTTTGAAATTCTATTTTACATTTATACCACAACTCAATTTTGATGGTAAATTTTCATCAGAAAATTTCATCTGAATTTAGAGTTTATAAAATTCACAGAAAAAAAAAGATTCACATACACAAGTTGTTCCAAATATACTTAAAATTTTCCATTAGGAACTAAATTGGTGTTGAAATTTTAATTAATTAAAATGAAATAAAACTTAAAAATATTAAAAAGCCAGTTCCTTAGTTGCACTGACTACATTACAGCTGTTCAGTAGCCACACGTGTATAGTGGTTCCCCTATTGTACTGACCAGTGCCAGCTCTTTTATATATTATTTTAGAGCACCTACTATTTGCTATTTGTGTCGCTATCAAAAACAACAACTAAACACGAGGGAAGTTAATAAAGGAGAAGATGAGAAAAATATATACAAAGCGCTCAGAAAACAAGTAACAAAATGGAAATAGTTCAATATATAATTTAGTGACTAGTTAACTTGTCACTAGTTATTAATTTAGTCACTTATCTAACTTAACAATGTCTTAAATAACCAATGAGTTGTTACTTACTTTATAGTTACTATGTAATTAGTGCCAATTAATAGATGCTACCCAAAAAACTATCTACCCCAGACTAGATGCAGTATTTTTTGTATACTTCAATTTCCCAATACTCATACTCATATTTGTCATCCCTGCAGCAAGTGTATTTTTTTTAAAAAAAGAAAGCGTATTTGAAAATAAGTTGGAAAATGTTTAAAATCCAGAAATAAACACATGTGTGTGTGTGTGTGTGTGTGTGTATATATATGTTTATATTACATATAGACAGAGATTTTTGACAAGTCTCATGATTATTCAGTGGGAAAAGGACAGATTTCAACAAATGGCATTGAAAAAAACTGGATATCTACATACAAAAGAATGAAGTTGGACCTTTACACCATATACAAAAACTAATTCATAATGGATGACAGACTTAAACATAAGAGCTAAAACTCTTCGAAGAAAACATAGGGAAAAGCCTTGTGACATTGGGTTTGGTAATGATATCTTGGATATGATACCAAAATTGTAGGCAAGAAAATTAAAATAGATAAATTGGACTGTATAAAAATTAAAATATTTCATGCATCAACAGAATAAAAGAGAAACAGAGTAGAAGATATTTGCCAGTCATATTTCTGATAGGGGTTACTATCCAGAATATATAAAGAACTCCTACTATTCAATAACAACAAGACAAATAACTTGATTAAAAAAAACAAATTAAAAAAAAGAGGTCTAGAATATCTCCAAAGATATACAAATAGCTAATAAGGGCATGGCAAGATGCTCAACTTCACTAATCATTAGGGAAACGCAAACCAAAACCACAATGGGATACCTACTCACACCCATTAGGATAACTTTAAAAAAAAAAAATCTGAATATAGCAATTGTTGTCAAGGATATGGAGAAACTGAAACCATTGTGCACTGCTGGGGCAAATGTAAAATGGTGAAACTGCTTCGGAAAACAGTATGGCAGTTCCCCCAAAATTAAAAATAGAATTATCATAAGACCAGAAATTCCACTTTGGGAGAAAGAATCAAAAGCAAACATTTGGACGGATATTTGTATACCTATGAGAAGGTAAAGGGTGGAAGAAACACAACTGACCATCAACAGATTAATAGATCAAAAAATATGGTATATATGTGCATTACAACATTACTTAGCCTTAAGAATGAAGGAAATTCTGACATATGCTACAACACGGATAAACCTTGATGACATTATGCCAAGTTAAGTAAGCCAGTCACAAAGAGACAAATACTGTATAATTCCACATATATGAGGTGGCTGGAGACAAAAATTCATGGAGACAGAAAGTAAAATGGTGGTTGCCAGGTGCTGAGAGGAGAAGGGAATGGAGTGTTATTTTCTGATGGGTACAGAGCTGATGTTATATGGGATGACAGGAGTTCTAGAGTTTGGTTGTACAACAATGTGAATGTTCCTAATGCTACTGAACTATGCACTTCGAATGGTTAAAAAGGTAAATTTTATACTATGTATACTTTACCAAAACAAAAATTATATAATAATCGGGATGAAGTCATAAAAAATAAAATGATTCCAATCTTAAAAAGTGAAAGGCATGCTAGTTCAGCCAGTTGTTCCGTATAAAATCAAAAGTAACTTTCTAATGTATCTTTAAATACTTAGAAAATTATTTTGGCACTATGTCCTCATCCCCCAGACATTTAAGTAAACCTAAATTAACTATTACATTGTTATTTGAATTTGTATCTCCTCTCTGCTGGGGAAGGGAGCTGGTAAGGCTGAGGAGGCGGGGGACAGAAACTTGATATTCACTTTCCACATACTAATATTATCACAATAAAAATTTCAGTAAATATTTGTTGAATGTAATGCAGATTCAGAGGTTATTTTTAAATGAGGTGATTTAGATATAAAATTTTTGATATTTCCGATTTATTTTTGGATTCTTCCTCATTTTCTCTCCCTGTCCCTCCCACCCTTCATTCCCCTTCCTCCCCTGCCTCTTTCCTTTCCTCCTCTTTCTCTCTGACTGAATTTTTGCTACTGTAGAGCAGAAAAACTTATAGTGTATATGTATTGTCCAAAGTTGATATAAACTCCTGGTTATAAATCTTATATAAATAAAACATGAATGTGAACAGAAACACAATTATGAAACAGAAATAATTTCAGTTGTTTTCTCTTGTAACAATAGCCTCCCACTAGGAAAGAGACCTATATTTGATCTTAAATAAAAGTGGATGATAATGAAGTTTTATTTGCTATATTACCCCCTAAATCGCCAATGTTATTAGTGCAGAAATATGCCAACTTTTCCTAGATAGTATATAGCTACTAATGCAATTTCAATAGAATATTGTGTATTATGACTTCCAGCATGGAGTTTAATATTATGTTGCTTGTTCTCTCACAGTGAATTAGAAATGAGAAACGATTCAAGAAAATTGAACCTAGATTAGCATTTCAGGCTTCAGGTAATCCTTAGTTTCTCTTTTAAAGAAGCATGTAGAGAGATACTTCCCTTCCACTTCCTTCTATGTCTTCTTTCCCTATTAAGGCTTATCATTTTGCTTTGCTGATATGACCTTTTGCTACTGAACTTAAATTCATAGACAAAAGAAATATTATGTTTTTTACCTTCTTACTGTGTATACATTACGCTTCTGAAGTTACTTACAACTCAAGCAGCATGAAGAAAAATAACATTTTTAGTGATGAAGAAAAACAGCTTTCAGAGTAACTCCAAGATACCAATGCAAATTAAATGAAAATTGGAAGAGCTAGATTTTTTTTCACATAAATAGATATTTTCTAACAGAATAAATACAGGGTTGCTTGAGTGGAAAAACCACTGATTGGCAAAAGACAGAAGAAAGGCTGTCCTATTTTACATATAAATGAAACAGTGATTTTAAAAACACGTGTATTAAAGTTAAAGAAACAATTGGAACTCAGAAAGAAACTTCTAGCCCCTCCCACCAAAAAAAACCTACCAATCTAATTAATGAGGATGTTTTTTCTACTTATTTATAGAAACATTTTAAAAATAAATTTAAGCATTACCCTTTCTGGAAAAATAAACAAGATCTAAAGTATAAATTAAAACTTCACTTTCAAAAAAGAATAATTTTAAAAAATAACAGTAATATGATTAATATTTTCACTATCTAAATTACCTAAGTTAATACCTCAAAGAGATGTATTTCATTGTAGTTTTCTGTAGAAGCTCTCTATTTTTAGAGAAATATAATTTCACATATTTGATATTTAATATAAAATAATATTAGCATTGTGAAAATATATTACATCTAAGGGCAAACATTAGAATTCCTCACCTTACAGGCTATATTGATACATCTCAAATAGGAATTTTATTAA
Organism: Tursiops truncatus; assembly: GCF_011762595.2. Taxonomy (NCBI): domain Eukaryota; kingdom Metazoa; phylum Chordata; class Mammalia; order Artiodactyla; family Delphinidae; genus Tursiops; species Tursiops truncatus. The sequence goes on from NC_047046.1 coordinate 45,184,993, forward strand.
AATATGTATAATTTAGCAATTTAGATTTGCTATAGTCCATTTTTTAAGATTGTTGAATTTGTGTCATTTATCACTGAAAAAAACTGAAAAATTTCTGAGTCCTAGTAGCTATGTTTTATTAATTTAACCTTAAACATATTTTTAATCAGAGACCTATGCTGGGTCATGTTTATTTTTTTTTATTTTATTTTTTTTGCGATACACGGGCCTCTTACTGTTGCAGCCTCTCCCGTTGCGGAGCACAGGCTCCGGACGCGCAGGCTCAGCGGCCATGGCTCACGGGCCCAGCCGTTCTGCGGCATGTGGGATCTTCCCGGACCAGGGCACGAACCTGTGTCCCCTGCATCGCCAGGCGGACTCTCAACCACTGCACCACCAGCGAAGCCCCGGTCATGTTTATTTTAATTAGAAACTGTTCCCGAGTAAAATGTTCAGGAAGCCCGTGATTTTCAAAATTGATATTTTTCAGAAAAAAAATATTTCTTTAGAATTTTAATTAAATTGAGTGCTGTCGTTTATAGTATAACTACTGATGAATGATATCAATATTGGTAGGTAGGTAGATAGCTAGATAGAGGTAGATCTTGATTATAATGATGGTTTCATGTCAGAAACTCACAAAATTGTACAATTTAAATATGTGCAGCTTATTATATGTCAATTATACCTAAATAAAGTTATTTAAGTATTAAAAAAAAAAGAGAGGTAGAGATAGAGGTATATATTATGGGACCATTATTCTATCAAAACATAGCTATACATTGTTTATTAAGCCACTAATTATTCTCTTAAGATGCTTAATGTAATGATGAATTGGGAAAGGGATACACTTATTCCTAGAAATGGCACTGAAGCTATCAATTAACTAAGGCAGATTATAGAGCAATAATGGGTTAGATGTACTTATGATTTTCAGTCAAAACAATGTATTCTAAAGTCATTCATGTCAGCTTATTTTTTCCCTCACTCCCTTCAATAAGGTTATGGCATAATATGTAATACTACTTAATTATTTCTCCCAGTCTTTGGTATGTCTTCTTATTCCTTTGGGTGTTTTTTTGTTTTGTTTTGTTTTGTTTTTACAGAGAAGATGTTTTAAAGTTTTATAAAAGTTGTTTTTTCCTCATCATCATGGGTCATGCTTTTGGGGTTATATCTAAAAGTTTTCCAAAATGAAGGTCATGCAGATTTTCTCCTGTGTTTTACCCTGGAAGTTTTATAGTTTTACATTTTATATTGAGACCTATCACTTACTTTGAGTTCATTTTTATATATGGTACGAGGTATGTATCCAGATTACCTTTTCATTTTATTTTACTTTATTTTGCATATGGATATACAATTGTTCTAGCAGCACCATGTGTTAAGAAAAATCATCCTTTTGCATTGGATTGATTCCCATGTTGTCAAAAATCAGTTGACTATGCAGGTTTATTTCTGAGCTTTTTATTCTAACTATTGTGTCAATTTCTAATATCCTTTTGATTACTGTAGCTTTATAGTAAGTCTTCAAATTGAATCATGTAATTTCTCTTTTTTTTTTAAGATTGACTATTATAATAACTTTGCCATTCCATATAAACTTTAGAATTTAGCTTGTTGATATTAACCAAGAGCTTTTTGTGATTTTGATTGAGATTGTGTTGAATCTACAGAACAGAGTTGAGATAATTTATACTTTGACAATGTGAAGTCCTCCAATCTATGTGTTCAGTATAACTCCTTACTTATTTGGATATTCTTTGACTTCTTTCATCAGTGTTTTGTAGTTTTTTACATATAGATTCTTAATTTTCTTTTATTTATATCTAAATACTTCATTTTTTAAATATTGAAAATGGTATTGTTTTGTTACTTTCAGATTCCAGTTGTTTTTTGCTGGTATGTAGAAATGCAATGGAATTTCATATATTGACCTTGTATCCTGCAACCACACTGAACTTATTTATTAGTTCTAAAAGATTTGTGTGTGTGTATGTATGTGTATTCATAGATTCTTTGGAGTTTTTCTATATAGACAATCATGTCGTATGGGAATAACTGTTTCTTTGGGGTCTTTTTTTCCCTTCCAATCTGCATGCCTTTTATTTATTTATTTTTTCTTTGCTGTTGCACTGGTTAGGACATCTAGTACAACTAGTACACACACAACACACATACATGAATATGTACTTGCCCTTAAATAACAATTTACAAGTATAGGAGAAATTCTTTTCTTGTATAATTCCACTACTCCCATCATCAGGGTTTTTGTTTGTTTGTTCATTAATTATTCAGTTTTCGGTCCATAGCATCTTCTTCTATCTGAATATGGCTGCTTAAGAGCACCCAATGTGTCATCATCAGGCAATCATCCAAGCCCAATTCTTCCCCAATTGATTTTTTTTCTTAAAAAGTAAGTTTTAAAAAGTCATTTTTACACGGTTAAATTTTTCCTTAAATATCTACTTTAAAAGGAAAGTGAAATACACCAAAGATAAAATAAAACCTCTTACTTTAAAAATTAGTATGAAGGGCTTCCCTGGTGGTGCAGTGGTTGAGAGTCCGCCTGCCGATGCAGGGGACACAGGTTCGTGCCCCGGTCCGGGAAGATCCCACATGCCGCGGAGCGGCTGGGCCCGTGAGCCATGGCCACTGGGCCTGTGCGTCCGGAGCCTGTGCTCTGCAACGGGAGAGGCCACAACAGTGAGAGGCCCACGTAATGCAAAAAAAAAAAAAAAAATTAGTGTGAAATTTTTTATTATAAAGTAATATTTTAACATTCTAATACTTGAAAGCCACCCTGAATAGGTCTGCTCTTCATTCATTTATTCATTCATTCACTCAATATATTGTGTATCTACTGTGTGTCTGAAAGTCATAGATACTAATTCTAAAGCTTACTTTTTCCATCTCACCCAAAAATTTTAAACTTATTATACATTTAAAAATTCAAATATGTAACCGTTAAAATTTTAAAATATATATGCTAAGGATGTCATTATTTTCTGTCAAAACATAGCATATATTAAAATGTTCATTAACAAAATGTTCTGCTAGATCTTTTATTATGCTCTGACACTTTATAGATGTTATCTCACATTTTTCTATTTCTTACATATTGAGTGTACATAATAGTCATTAAATAATTTATTTTCATTAGTCACAAATGCACATAGATTTATATATCAATTTGAAAATTTATTTGTCACTTTATTTTTCTTACTCTTTGAACTAATGTCTGTGCTTTATGTTTTATAAATTAAACGATGATCAAATGTTACTGTATTATTGATCTCAGTGTATCTGTCAAACATTTCTGAATAAACTTTTTGGGCTGTTTCTAACGTCAATATTTATGCTTATCATACTCATACTTTTTGATCACATGTAGCTTGGAGGCAGTGATTTCACCCAACATAGGTATCAAGACTATTCCTATAGCAAAGACACATTTTTTTTTCTTTTTAGTAAACTAGAGGCCAAGTAATAATGAATGATTAATAGCACTACATTTTAAAATATCTTAGACACTATAGCAGTGTCAACATCTGACACATCTTTACAAATCATCAATATAAATTAAATGTACTTTTGAACCGTCCTAGTGTTTAGAAAATTTTTTATTGTGGATATATATATATATATACAAAACATAAAATTTATCATTTTAACCATTTAAAATGTACAGTTCAGTGGCATTAGGTATATTCACATTTTGTGTGTTTAGAAGATTTTATAGGTAATTTTATTTATGGCATCTAAATACTGAATAAAGTTAGATATATTTCTGTTCCTCATCAGAAGTTTCAGAGTAACATAAACCAACTGCTACTGAAATAAGACATTATAACTTTTCACACTATTATATTGAATTTATTGCATGAATTCTAATTTTTCTATCTTAAAATGCTTTTTTATGAGTTACAAATGGATTTTTATTGTACAAGTCTTTCTGGAGATATTATAACAAAGCAACAAATGACATTGGCTTCAAATATATTATGCAGTGCAGAAATTTCAGGGTCATGAGTAATTATACAAAGGTTACAGTATAAGATAAATTATATTTGCAATAGAGGTTTAAATCAAATCCTAGATACTATCTTATAGTTTCCGAAACCATTTTAAATAGAGCAGAATTTCATGTTAAATACTTTGAGCTTCCCAAAGCAAGATTTGATTTTACAAAATATGCTACACATTTCAAGACATAGTAGTTAAATAATGGTGGTATTCTGGGCTGCACAGAACCCATTTCACCCATGAAAAAAAGGCAGCCTTCTGAAAAGGTATAGATAGGATACAGAGAACTGCTCAGCTGCCAAAGCATTTAGTTCAGATAATATTTACTCCAATGAGCAAAAACCTTATATCTTACTTGGATAAACAACATTTTCAAAGGTAGATAAACTACAGAAACACTTTTATATTTTTAGGTTTTAAGATTACATTATTTTGATATCTCCTGACTTCAAAGAGAAACATTCAGTTATTTAAAATATTTAAAATACCTAAAGAAATCACTAAACAATCCAGTAAAGCATTTAACTGAATGTATGATCAGTTTCTCATCTTCTCACCCAAGTTGACCAAAAATATTGTTTAAACAAGTTTATCACCAAATATGTTTTCTATTTCTTATCTCCTTCTAAAGTAACAGCTTGCAGGGAGGAGAGGTGGGGGTAAAATCCAGTTGAAGCTTTTACTGAGAGTCCTGAAGTTGTGATGATATTCAGTAGCTTGAATATCAAGAATAGCAATGCAGAAAATATAATCAAGACATGCTTCTCTATTCATTTTGAGCATTTCAGTTACAGCAGTTTCAAACTTTACTACTTTTTCAAAGCTAGCCCTCCATTCATGTAAGCAAAAATGTATATAATTAATATACTATGTATGATTTCCCTCAAGTTTCATCTCTCCCACCTTTTAACTCTCTTTTTCACTCACCCTTACATTTGTTATATTTGCTTTAAATTCAGTAGACTGTGTCCTCAGGCCCGATGTTAATGTCTCTCCCACAGTCTAGTCAGTCCCACTCCTTTCTCCTTGAATTATTTTTCAAATCATATTAGGTCAGCATTTGTGTGTGTATGTGTGTTTTTAACTCTGCTTCATCCCAGTGCCTAAATCAGGATCAGTGTCTATATCAGTACATATTCTATATATATTAGTATTAATATATTTTCCTCTTTCCCTCTTTTCCATTTTTAATATAGCCCTTCTCAGTTTTATTTTTACTCTTCTTCATACAGTTTCAACTTCTCCTCATGCTTCTCTTTTCCAGTATCATCTCATCTCCCTTTCTTATCACCCTCTTCTTCTTCCCTTCATTCTGCTAAAGTGTCTTTTAAATTATAATTACCCAATTTCCAAATCAATCACCTCTTCACATTCCCCCTTCCATTTTATCTCTGCACAAAAAATAAAGTTTGCTTTGTTAATCCTTGACCTATAAAATATTGATCTCTCTTTATTCTTCTACCTCTTGTATTGTTCTGTCATTATCCTTATTGACTTCCATTCTCCTGTTAATCAAATGCTCCCCACAGTTCTCACCTGTTTATTTTATTTCTGTTTATGTATTTTTTCATGTGATATTCCGTCTACTTTCACAGCTTCAAGTGTTTTAGAAATGGATGTTAATTAACAGTTATTGCACTGAAGCCTGTACTAGGATGATGTATTTATCATTTCATATAATGCCCACACAATCTTATATCAGGAGCTGCTAATTTTTACAGTTTAAAGTAAAGGATATGTTAATGCCATATGTCTAGGTAAAATGAGCTAAAAATCAGTCAGTGTGTCTAATCTCAAAACATTTTAGTTACATTGCACAACTCCCTTCTACTAGGTAGCAGTTAATTCTCTGTATGTATGTATATATATATATACATGTGTATACTTTGCCTTTAAAGTGCATAGAGCTAAGGGAACACCTTAGCTCCAAAGGAGAAATCTTATCAGATGGAATAAACCTTGTAGGAAAGGAGTGTTTACAGGTGTTTTGATCCTGGGATCTAACTGGGAAAGAGGCATAGAGATCAAATATAGTTACATGTGTGGAAATCATCTTCTAAAATGGTCTTCTTTAGATAATATTGGTGACAGCTACATTCAGGACTCCCCAAAATACCACACAAGGTTAAATGTATTGAACGTTCTGGGTAGTTGTTTCACATTCAGTAATCATTCTGGAAATAAATTGGCCATGTATCCATTGTCACATTGTATGTCAGAAAAGAGTAAAATGCAGCTATGAGTTGAGATAAGCATTTGTTTATCTCCTACTATTTATGTGTCTTATAATAATCAATACTGACACTGAGATTTGAGAGAAACTTCACAAAAAATAGCAAAAGAAAACTTTCCATGAAGAGGAAAGGTTTTTTGTTTTGTTTTGTTTGTTTTTTTAAATGCCATCATTAAAGAAGGTTATTTCAAACACTCATTTTGAATATATTATGGGTATAAATAGCTAATATACTTGTAAGGAGAAGGGCAATTCAGTGTAATGAAAAAGCACACCAGAAATCAATCATCTAAATAATTTTTAAGTTTTCTGATATCTCAAAGCCCTTGCAAATCTCACTGCTGAGCTACCATGCTAATGTGTGAGTTTTCCTATCAAGTACAGAAGGGAAAGGTGCAAGATTATTTTGGTCCTCACAAAAACCAAGGCTTCACACATCTGACAACACTTTAATCAGGACACCACAGCAAATGCAGAACTGTTTCCATTTTTAGTTTCACAACTCATTTGTTAGTGTTGCGAAAGAACAGAGTGTTATATGATAACCATTTGATGTTTATTTTATTTTAGGTGTGCACTATTCTTTATGTGGAAGTTTCTCCAATGCAAAAGCTTAGTTATTCTTTATACCACCATCTGGTTGGTGGTGCCTCAGTGGAAACTTCCTATAACCTGGCTTGAAGTCAGAAATACTGTTTCAGAAATTTTTCTGTAGTTTAGCATCTAAAGATGTTATTCTGAATGTTTATTATAGATACCTATATATCTAATAAATTCAGGAACACTATCAAAGCCTTTAAAATTCAATACAAAGGGAGAAAAAATAATTTTTCCTCTGGTTTTCCTTTAAGCCTTGCGCTAGGATATAAAATAGCCAAATATTGGGCCAGGTGCCTTAGTGACCTAAGAGATGAGCATATTCTAGATGGTGATGAACACCTCTCTCTCCTACTGGTAACAACCATTACCAATCTTCTTTTCGTTTGTTTTTGTTTTTGTTTTTCGGTACACGGGCGTCTCACTGTTGTGGCCTCTCCTGTTGCGGAGCACAGGCTCCGGACATGCAGGCTCAGCAGCCATGGCTCACGGGCCCAGCCGCTCCGCGGCATGTGGGGTCTTCCCGGACGGGGGCATGAACCCGTGTCCCCTGCATCGGCAGGCGGTCTCTCAACCCACTGCACCACCAGGGAAGCACTTACCAATCTTCTTAATGTTACCACATCCCTATTCTCATCTGGCCACTAACTAAATCTCATTTACTGTATTTTTAAATAAAAATTGTATATATTCAAAGTATACAATATGATGTTTTGATATACATATACATAGTGAAATCACTACTATCAAGCTAATTAATTAAGTATTGCCTCAAATAGTTAATCATTTTGTGTGTGTGTGTGTGATAAGAGCACCTGAGATCTACTCTCAGGAAATTTTCAGTATAGAATACAGTATCTTTAACTATACTCACCAGGCTTACATTAGAGCTCTAAAACTCGTTCATCCTGCATAACTGCAGCTTTATGCCCTTTGGCCACCATCTCCCCATTTTCTCCACTTCCTCTTCCCTGGAAACGACCATTCCACTCTCTGCTTCTATGAATTCATTTTCTTTTCCACATATAAGTGAGATCATGTAGCATGTTTCTTTCTGTGTCTGGCTTATTTCATTTAGCCTAATGTCTTCCAGGTTCATCCATGTTCTCACAAATGATAGGATTTCTTTCTTTTCTTTCTTACTTAAAGAAGCATTATATACATATATACACACATACACACATATATATGCCATTAATCCATTGACAGATACTTAGGTTGTTAACAGTTCTTGGCTACTGTGAATAATGTTTCAATGAACATAGGCGCATAGATATCTCTTTGAGGTACTGATTTCATTTCCTTTGGTTGTATACCCAGAAGAGGGATTCCTGGATCAGATGGTAATTCTATTTTTAATTTTTTAAGGATCCTCCATACTGTTTTCCATAGTGACTGTACCAATTTATATTCCCACAAACAGTGTACCAGGGGTCCTTTTCTCCACATCCTCACTGACTCTGGTTATGATTTGCTTTTTTGATAATAGCCATGATAACAGGTATAATGTGATGTCTCATTGTGCTTTTGATTTTCATTTTCCTGAAAATTAGTAATGTTGAGCACCTTTGATTGATAGCATCTTTAAGATACTATATTTTTTTTCTTAGGGTCTGTGTAAGGGATTTTTGAAAGCTGAAAAATTTTCAAATGTAAACAATGATCCTGACCTTGTGATATTTATGAAATAAGATGGAAAAAAATAAAATCCCCTCTGTAAACTTTTCTAAGAAAGGTCCAAATATCATATTTGACCACAAAGAATATACTGTAATGACACATATGGGGTTGCATGGCACAATCTGCATGGAGAGGTGATAGAAAGTAAGATACTCTTCTGTCTTAATACCTATCAAGCCATGAATCTTGGTCTTAAAACACTATCTTCATTTTTGTGTCTCTTTGTTTATTTGTGTGTTTTTTCAGGCAGAATACAGATTCTAAACAAAACAAAAACTTACAATAACAAGTGAAATGTCTAGAACAAACCCTCATTGGATAAAATAAGTGAAATTAAGTTGGTGTATTGTCAGTTTTAAATTCTCACCCAGAAAAGCAAAGCCAAATATCAACATTTTGTTATTCATACTCTTATTTTAAATCAATGACTGTGTAGGTTTTCAGGGGATATGGTTTTGGCTGGAACATAAAAGGGAATTAGGGTCAGATAAAATCATTAATAGTCCTTGTTATCAGTCATAGATATTTGAAAATGATGAGGAAAATTACAAGTCATCTCACAACCATAACACAAAATCATTATGATGATCAGGATGATGATGATGATCATCATCTAACAATACATTTAACAAGAACCCTGCCAAATCATTTTAAATGATAATTTTCCTAAAATAGAGTCCTAAAATAAATCAAAGCTCCTGAGACCTATAGGAAAATGAAAGTAAAGCAAAGATCAGTCTGATTTAAGAATTTCATAGACTCATGCAAAGTTTTAAATCTAATCCAATTGAATGAAAAAATGTAAACATTTGATAATGTTCTTATTATAACATCTTCTCTAAAAAGCATATGATTCAGCCCTCTCCTTTCATTGTTAAATCTCCATTGCAAAAAATATCCAGCATAAGTAGGTAAATTTATTTCAGACTAACTATTATAGAAGAAGAAGAAAAAATAAATCGTTATATATATGTGTATATATGTACAGACATATATACACATATATACATACATATATACACACATACACATATATTGTATTTAGTTATTGATATATAAACTGATACATAAATATTTTGTATAAATATGTATGAATACATGAAATTTATATATATGTAAATGTAAGTCTGTATGAATACAAACCCTGAATCTAATCCTACGAAAAATGTCTAATGCAAATTGAGGGGCACTCTACAAAATACCTGACCATTACTCTTCAAAACTGTTAATGATATCAAAGACAAGGAAAATGTGAGATACTGTTACAGCCAAGAGAAGCCTCAGAAAACATGACAGTGAAATGTAATGTGGTAGCTAGATGGAGTCCCAGAAGAGAAAAGAGGACATTAGAGAAAACTAAGGTAATCTGAATAAAGTATTGACTTATGTATCAATATTTGTTAATTAATTTTAGCAAATGCACCACAGTAATGTTAAACGTTAGTAATAGGGGAAACTAAGTGTGGGGTTTATACGAACTCTCCATTCTACTTTTGCAATTTTTTGGAAAATGCAAAATTATTAAAGCTAAAATGTTTATTTAAAAATTTTGCACAAATGTAAAGCATAAACTAATGAAGACTATAAGAAGAAAATACAGGTAAATTCAAATAGGGGACTTTCAAATATGCCATGAAAATATGAGTAAATATACCTGCATGATTTTTTTGAAAATCTATATCCTCTCATTCATAAAAAAGTCAGAATTGTAAATAACAACTTAAAAAGTGTGCCATGTACACAAATCAATTTGTTAATATGTCTTCACTAATCATAAGGTTAGGGTCAGAGGTTAACTTGCTTAAGTCTTTATCTCCAAATACTAGCATTATCCATGCACAGGGTAGTAGTTAAATAAATTGTGCAGTGAAAATATTTTAAAAATAAACAGAATATCAATAATCACCTAAGAAAATTGGGAAAGTTAAAATTTAAATAAGAACAGAAATATCAATACATACTTTAGAAATCATAAAAATGGTAGGATTGATAAATAGAATAAGGATGCATACCTTCAAAAGAAAGTAAAAACAAAAGATAATAGTTAATCCAACTAAGAAAATAAAAATAATTTAAATACATATACCTAAAAAGTTAAAAATTGAGGACATTCTTTTATAATTGTATTTGTTTAATATTTAGGATTAAATATCATAAAAATTTTCCTTAGTATTAGAATACTTGAATGGTTAAAGTTCTAGACCAATTCTAATGTCTTCCCCTAACATGTGTGAGTGGGTTTTCCTATGGTCCCTTTACTGCATACCATATAGCTAAGATATTCCTCCTACATCTTCAACAAAAAGTTATTCAGTATAAATTTGCGCTACTAGATCAGTATGCCAACAGTGTGGTGATATAAGTCAGGGGAGAGTCAAAGCTTTTGAAAAGCTAGGTGATTTTCTCTATAATTTTCCTGTCTGTGTTGTTTAAAGCTCCTGAATTGGAGACCAGGCATATTTACCATGTATTGGTAAGTCAGGAGTATTTGCTTTTACTGCAGTACTTACATTCATATATCATATAATAAAACAATATATGTGATTAAATATTCCATTTCTAAATGGAAATCCATTTCCCAACACAGTCATATTACTCCATGTATTAGTTTGCTAGTGCTACGATAACAAAATACCACAGACTGGGTAGCTTAAATAACAGAAATTTATTTTCTCATAGTTCCGGAGACTAGAAGTCCAAGATCCAGGTGTAAGCAGATTTGGTTTTTTACGAGGCCTCTATCCTTAGCTTACAGATGGCCACCTCCTCATTGTGTCCTCATATGGCCATCCCTTGGTCTGTGAATTGTCTGTTTCCTAATCTGCTCTTCTTAGTAGGACAACAATCATACTAGAGTCCATCCATACCACCTCATTTTACCTTACTTACCTCTTAATAGGCCCTGTTCCCAAATAGAGTCACATTCTGAGGTACCGGGGTTTAGGACTTCACCATATGAATTTTGATGAGACACAGGTCAGCTCATAACACTCCAGATGACCACTACTCTACTATAACATTTACATGATTCTTCCTAGGCCTTCTGGAGAATAACATTAAGTAGAATTTTGTAATTAGTGGTTTAAAGAACCCTGCATAAAGGTTTATGATTTGCTGGCTTCTGACCCCAAAGTAGTCATCGTGTGAAAAGCTTGGGAAAGAAGAAATAAAGATGAGAGGAAACTAATACTGTTTGGGCACGTAAAACTATAATGTAGACACTTGCTTGGCATTTTTCATATATAGTTATGAGTATTTTATAATAAATCATGGTTTAATCCATATAGGTGCAGGGAAGAAGCTGTTTTCCTTTTCTATTGCTGCATAAAAAATTACCACAAACTTAACAGTTGATAACAACATACATTTAGTGTCTTAAAATTTCTTTGGGTTAGGAGTCTAGACATAATTTAGGGGATACTATTCCTAGAGCCTCATAAAGTGCATTCAGTGTATCAAAAATGCTAGGGTTTCATTTGGAACTCAGGGTCCTCCTACTCCTCACTGATACAGATTGTTGGCAGAATTCAACTTGTAGCTGTAGAATTAATGTGCCCAACTTTTAGAGGCCAACCCTCTCCACAGGAAATTCAAAACTGCTGTTTTCTTTCTTCCAGGCCATCAAGAGAACATCTTTCCCACACTTCACCTTCTTTTGAAGGACTCACCTGATTAGGTCAGGCCCACCCAGGATGATTTCCCTTTGGGTTGAATCATATTCAACTGATTGGGAAACTAATGTGGGAGTGATATTCCATCATAGTAATTGGTCCCAGCTACATTCAAGGGTAGGAGATTATATAAGGTGTATACACAAAGGAATAGGGACCTTAATTTTACCTACCACAAGAATTATGTTGAATTATTTTCTAGCTCAGAACATGAGAATTTTCTTTTTCATCCCTAGAGTATGCAACCTGACAGAGAAAGGTTATATTGGGGGAACCTTAGAGAGTTTATCTTTTAATTTCTGGATCACGCAGTCTCAGTTAAAAGAATTATGAAATTCAAGAAACAAGAAAAAAATTCTTGATGAGCAATGCCTATTTTATTAGCCCAAAAGCTCATTTGGAGTCTATTTTCATTGTACAATTATTTGTAAAGCTGCTACATGTGAGAAAAGTAATACTGACACTTTACTTTTAACTTGTAAGGTGAATTACTTCTTGTGCTAACAGTGTTGTAATTTTATCCAGTAAAATTGGGTAGATGCCTAAGACCAGCATCTTTTGATTACATACTAGTATATTGATTATATCTTAAGAGATTTTCATTTAACTTGAAACTCACTTTTGAAGCAAGATGGATCAATTGCATAAATTAAGCTCTTTCCTTATATGGTTTGCATGGTTAAGTTTTCTGTTGATTTTCATTCTGTGATTTGCAGTATTTTTTAAATTCTTCCTTAGAGGATCCTTGTATTTCTTGTATATGCCTCAGTTTTTTCCAAAATATTAGACTGCATTAAATTAAGAGGCAATTTTATTTGGACTAAAGGATTCATATGATATTAAAAGCATTCTCAGAAATGAATTGCTTAAGTCACTCAAAAATAGTCTCTGACCCTCTGTCCAGGAGGCTTAAGACAGTTAAAACATAATTTAGGGGAAGTTGAGAGGAAGTCTCAATACATTCTGCCATTATTTTTCTTCCTTGCACCTAATTTAGTTTCTTTTCTGATTTTTTTTTGATCAACAGATCTACAGAACAGTGAAATTTAATAGGTATTTGTTGAGGTCTTGTCACAGTTACCTGTGTATGATAAATATTTAGTAAATATTTATTTAATTTAATTGATTTTCCTTCTTCAGTTTCAGGCTTTTTAATACAGTTGTAAGTCATATTAAAAGACTAAATGTCTAGGCAGGAGAAAGAAAATGTAGATGTAATAATACCAATTTGGGTTTATCAGTGCTGTAAAATTAAAAAACTGTTGGGAGAAAAGTAATTTTGAACTCTCAAAATTACTAATTCTTCAAATGTATGTTCTTTTTCATTTAGCTCAATATGCATATTTTCTTTGTATGGAAATTTTTATGATGGTGAAGACTTCTCTGGGGAAATACTTTCTTTAAAGATTATTTCAGTAATTATTTTTACTTGTTGAGTCTCTCCAGTGGAAGTTTCTTTTAATTCAATTTATAAATTCCTTTATAAAAAATACCACCATAATAGGAAAATTTAATGAGAATAAAATAAAAGTAGAGTGCAGTAACAGTTTTTGTCTGAACAGATATAAGAGAACTCTGGCAAAATGTAGAATTCTTTTTTTTTTTTTAATTTAAAAATCTTTCTTGTTTTGATTATCTTTGAATGCATTAATGTAGTTCCTATCATTTAGTTACATCAAGGGACTGTGGCATGCAAACTATTTTAGCATAAAGCAATATTAAACCTACTTTTCCATGCTTCACCCCATTGCTATTTCTGAAACAGTAAGATATACAGATGAGTGTGCATCATGCAAATTTCATGCCCAGTAACTTGAGTAATGTATAATCCAATTTTCTCCATTTTTATCCACCAAAATTAAAATACTTATACAGCCTTACTGTCGATCATCTTTTTCTGGTGTTCATTTGCATCTCTTTTGTTTATAATTTATAAATTCTACAGATTACAAAATTGTGTTTACAGTTCTAGTCCATGGACAAACTTTGAAATATGCAGTTGGTGATAATTTTTTAAATATTTATAGCAACAAAATACACATGTATCTATGAATTCACACAAAGCACAAGTTCTTATCAGAAGTGCAGCAGCCAGTTCCCTTAGTAACTGGCTCTCTTTCTTCTTAACTGTGGTTTGTCAATCTATAGAACCCTAATGCTCTTTTTCATAATGTCAGTATTGAATATCTATTGCACATGCATTTGATGTATTCCAACGACATGTCAAAGTAGGAAGAGGAGGCCAAAATAAACAATAATTTTCTGCTCTGGAAATCATGCCTTATTATTTTATTTGTGTGTATATGCATTTTAGTATTACTTTGTTTAAAATAGAAATTACAGAAGTTATTGCATGTTTATCTTTTCAAAAATATCATATAGATAGATATGTATACTGATATATATGTATATATCACTGATCACTACCACTTCAGTATTATTCATAAACATTCATTAAATAGACAGATGACTGTGAAGTTTGAGATGGGAGAGATGCAGTTTTACAATTAATTATCCTATAAAAGCTGTAATGTGCTAATAAAAATGGTGAATTGCCAATTTCCCTATTGGTTACTGGAAGTTTTAATAATTTTCTAACCCCTTGAGCCTCTCCCGTATTCCTAACACTATTCATTACCTCTCAGCAAAGATATTTCACGGGGTGGCATTTTTAACTCAAACAAAGCCATCCTGATTGTGAATAGAAGTAGATTTCCCCCTTCCCCAGAAAACTCTTTGAATTCGTAAGAGAAGAAATGAAATGTGCCTTGTAAAATTGAATGGATTGTCAATTGACCAGTAATTCTTGTGCTGCTTTCCAGAGGGCAAAAATGAAGAATCCTATAAGGCAGAAGAGGGGAAAAACACCATAAAATTGGTGTGGATTCTTTCACCGGATAGGAAAAAATAAGTGTCACAGACAAAGAAAGGAGACTTTGGACTTGAAAGTGATTTTTCTGAACAGACAAAGCAGATGCCATTTACAAAAGCAGCTGAACTTTGTGAATAGTGTAGCGTTTTCTTTGGTTCTCTACTTTTCAAAGAACCTAACACTTGAGAAAGCAGTGGATCTGAAAGTTTGTTACCAGGTCTTCACCCCTGTAGAACCAGCTCAAATGTAACCCTTGCTACTCCTAACTAACTGAATTTAGGCAATAACCATTATTTCTCGTGAACATGATATGGCATATATTTGGGGAATGGTATTACATATGCTTATTTTATTTGTTACTATTTTTACAAACCTCATGCTAAAACTAGGGCAAGATAAATAATAAATCAAGATACAACTTGAAATTTTTGAAACTCTCTACAATTGACCAGTCCTTCCAGAAAGTAAGGAATTTCAAAATTCCATTATTAGCAACCAGCATAAAGCAGGTGATTGATAAATATTCTCTGCACAACCTTTGAAAAATATCAGACTAATTTGAATACCAACTACAGAGAATGGTAATGAATTTATATCAGTATTCCTCAGGCATAACTGCAATATTATTTTAATATACATGGTATTATGAATAGGAAATTCCTAGTTCATATGAAGACAAGCCACTAATATATGTATAACGTTTATGTTGTTCAGCTAAGACAATGGGCTGAAAACAAACAGGAAGAGTCTTGGATTCATTGAATTTTAGAGTTATATGTTCTATTTTATTTGCTTAGGCCCCTACATTTTACAGATAATAAATTTGAGGCTTTAACAAGTCAAATATTTACTTTACATCTCATCATTAATAACTACTATACCTTGGAATAATAACAAATTTATAATGTCCTAAAATATAGGCGTTCAAGTTTTTCTTTTTTTTAAATTTAATTTTATTTATTTTTTTATACAGCAGGTTCTTATTAGTTATCTATTTTATACATATTAGTGTATATATGTCAATCCCAACATCCCAATTCATCCCACCACCATCACCCCCCACTAGCATTCAAGTTTTTATGTGTTGCTCTATATTTCCTTCTAGTTAACTTATTTATTTCCATTGCTGCATTTTCTATTTAAATGTTGATGACCCCAAATTTTTATGTCCTACTCAGATCTCCCTTCCCACTTAAACTCATATATCCAACTACCTGTTATCAGTTTTTACAAGCTTTTCAAAATCACCATGCCCCAAATGAAGCTCTTTCTCCTTAGATGTTCAGCTTTTCAAGACAGTATCTCTAATTGACTCAGCTTCCAAGCCAGAACACTGGATGTCATCCTTGATGATGCCCTTCCCTCTACTCTCATATCCAGTCAATCATTTATTTATTTATTTATTTATTTATTTTAATTTTTTTACAATCATATTTTTAAAAATATCATTTCTTATCGTACTAGTTCCTACATCCTTATTCTATACCTCTAGTTTTATCCAGCAACTTCCTAAGATAAAACTCCAGCAACCAGTCTAATTTGAAATATCCAAATTAGTTTAACCAAAATGCAATTTCTTGATCAAGCTTTGTCTGCCTGAATTAGATTCTCCTCCGTGTGCTTCTATATCTATTTATCTTTTTTTTTTAAAATAGCATTTACCACACAGTTCATATTTTATCTCTTCTTAAAATCATTTCCACCCATTTGGACGAATCTGTAGAAAGTCAGGAATTATATCTGTCTTATGTACAATTATATCTCCAAAGTCTATTCCAGGACCAGAAAATTAGTAATCTTTCAATAAATAATTATGAAATAAATATATAAGAAACTGAACGAATGTCAAGATGCCATCCTACAAAATCAAGGTAGAATATGAAAATTAAAAAGTTATATTTCTAAATAGCCCACACTTCTCTATGATTCATTTAAAAAATAAAATATGCCCAGCTCTTTTTTGGTTCTTAATATTGAAATAATTTTATCCCTAATATAACCTATTTCCTTGTACCATCACGACTGAAGTTTGACCAGAAAATCCAATCTTTAAAAATTAAGCCAACACGCACTAAAATTTCTCCAAAGGAAATACATTAGATCTCTACAACTTATTATTCCTGCATAACTGTAATTTTGTGCCCTTTAACAATTTCTTTGTATATAATATTAATCATTTACTTCGGGTAATGATATATGAGTAATTTTTTTAAAAAACTGAGAGGACAAAATACATGAAACAATTGTTTTCAGACACTGCACACCCAGCTCTGCAGGACTGTGACCTCTACAAGAAGAGAAACAAGGGAGTGAGCCCCCAAATAGCACAGGACCCCAGTGCAGAGAAGCAGATTCTAAGTACCACCATGATCTTATGGAGTTGAAGAAACTGGAGTTCAGGGAGACTGAGGTGTCTTTAATTTGCAGGACAAACTATCAGAGAGTTGGAATCTATTTAGAGAAATCTGAAATCAGTCCCTTTGAATCATTTTATGAGGCCATAATTACCTTGTACCATTACTAGACAAATGTATTATAAGAAAATGAATCTATAGACCAATAATCTTCATGAACTTAGGTGCAAAACAAAAAACTCTGTAAAACTTTAGCAAATCAAAGCAAGGACTATATATTGAATAAAACACATGAAATGTTCTGACCAAATAAGTGTTATCAAAGGAATGTAAGTATAGTATAATATTGAAAACCAAAAATGTTGAGTATTAACAGGAGTAATCCTCTTAATATTTATGTTAATAGAATAAAGAAGAATAAACACATGATATTCTCAACAGTTACAGAAAGAAATATTTACAGTCAAATTCTCTACCCCTAAGCTATTTTCCCTGGGATTCAGTTACTATTTGTCACCATGTTTTCTCAACCATCCAGGAGTGAAATATAGCTATTGTCATGTGGAGACCTGAGAAAATGTTTAATGGTAAAGAGAGGTTTTCATATTTTCTGAAAATAGCTAGAAACTGTTAACCTTGTGTCTGAGTCAGTTTGGGCGGATATAATCGAATACCTATGGACTGAGTGGCTTATAAACAACAGCACTTTATTTCTCACAGTTCTGGAGGCTGCACGTCCAAGATCAAGGTGCCAGCATGGTCACATTCTTAATGAAAGCCGCCTCCTTTGTTTGCAGATGGCCATCTTCTTGCTGTGTCCTCACATAGTGGAAGGGACAAGAGAGTTTTGTGGGGGTCTTTTTTATAAGGGGACTGATTGCATTCCTGAGGGCTCTACCCTCATGAACAGGCCCCCTCCTCCTAAAACCACCACATTAAGGGTTAGGATCTCAACATATGTATTTTGGGAGGACACATTTAGTCCATATCACCTAGTGATGAGAGATACTACAGTGTACAAACAGCTTGAGAATGTGCTGAAGAGAGAGGTTGAATCCAGTGATTGCTGGTCCGCTAACTGTTGATGTCTGAAGTTCTCTTCAGGTAAAAGGTAAATACCAGCGGGACTGGGCTTGGCCATGGTGAGAGTAGAAATTGTCTTCCCCTCCCAGGCCACCATTCTATGACTCTTCGTCTTCTGTCCATGCTTGCCCTCTCACATACCTCATCTTTTAGCACCCAGCAGTGCCCCACAGGTGGGTGATGGTGATCTCTCTTATTGGCATTGGGACATGACTCTACCAGAGAAACTTGGGTTCATAGAGAAGTCAGCTTAGCTTGAGCTTTTACTCCTTTCCTACCAATTTTCTGTGGTGCTAAATGAGATACCTGGCACCCACGAACATTAGGCCCTTATCCCAGCAGTCATAAGGAGACAGAAAAGAAATGACAAAAGGTCACAGATTGTTAAAATATAATAGTGGGTGTCACAGTGCTCATTGCTTTGAAATACCAGAGCCTTTATATTTTTCAAAAGCCAGTTTAATGATCTGCCTCATTTTAGGAAGCAAAAGCATCTAATTAAAAGGACTTGACAAAGATAAAAAACGCTCATAAATAGATAAACTGCTATGTGACATGGAATCATCTGGTTGCCTTGAATGCTTATTAATCTGTGTTACTCAGACTTACTGTGTATGGACAAAATACTTTAGTTTTGAGGAGGTAAGCAGCTCTTAGCTAACATCAGAGTTTAGTTTTAAGATGTTAAAGTAAACTTTACTCTTAGGATAAATCTCACTTGGTCGTGGTGGGGTTCCTCAGAATTACTGTTGTCTTGGGCTAGATTATTCCATAGTGTGGAAGTCTGTTCTGTGCATTGAAGGATGTTTAGCAGTATTATACACCCTTTCCAGCTACAAGCCAATAGAAAACTCCCAGTAATAACAATTAAATATGTCTTGGGACATGTCTTCTTTTGGGTAAAACAAATACATTTTAGTCTACCATTTTAATTATTCTGTTAATTTATTTTTAGTAGTTATTATAGAGTTTCAACTATTCATCTTTAGGTATCACTACTAACTTCAATGTAATATTGGTTTAATTTTGGCAAAATAAAACAACTTTGCTCCAGTATAGCTCCCCCTCCTTGGCAGTACATATATAATATAACATAAATTATATCAATATGTATATAATATAAATATATATAGATACAAAGCTATAATTAGTAATTCACAAAATCTTATGTGTTTAAAGAAAACAAGAATAGGAAAGTGAAAAAATATTTACAGTTTTTCACACAAAAATGGTTATTATTTCAAGTTTTTTCATTTCTTCCTGGGATTTTCATTTCATTTCATTCATTTTTTCTATTTATCTTCCGATCTGTAGGATGGCCTTTAGCATATCTTGTTAGGTAGCTCTTCTAGCAATGAATTTTTTCAGTTTATTTATTTATATTTTCTGAGAATATCTTTATTCTGTCATCATTTGTGCTGCTCTTCATAAAAGGATTGGTGGACTGTTTCTTTCTGTCAGTACATTTTTCTTTAACCTTCTTTGACAGATATTGTTTTCTGTTCTTTAGTTTGGATGGTTTCTATTGAACAATCATCAAATTCTCTGATTCCTTCTTCTGCCATCTCAAATGTTCAGTTGACCCTAGGTAGCAAATTTTTCACTTTATTTATTGTCTGTTTCGGTCCAGAATTTCCATATTCACCTTTTAATAAATTCTATATATTTATGAGATTTTCTAATTGTTGAGTCATTGTGATAATATTTCTTTTATTTGGTTAAATGTAGTTTTCTTTAATTACCTGATTATATTTATAATAGCTTCTTTGATGTTTTTGCTTGCTAAAAACAGCATAAGGCCCATTCAGAGTTAATGGCTAATGAATGCTTTTTTTCTAGTTATGGGTCACAGTTTTCCAGTTTTCTTCATGATTTGTAATTTTTGGTTCAATATGAATATTTTTCCAGATCCTAATGTCATTTGTCCTTGTTTTATTTTTTTCTATTCCAGATATACTCTCTGGAATCTTTCTCCCCTTGGATGTGCAGTTGCTGATGTGTCTCTTCAGGTTTGTTTTCTTACATGTATTCTTGGTTTTTATTCTGATTTCATAGAGGATAAAGTGTGTTCCTGTAGTCACAGAGTGGTCAGCCTATGATTTGGACAGAAGTTCCATGGCTCCTACCATCTGTGAAAGGATCTGTAGGCAGACAGGGAGTGCAAAGTGTAGCCATTCCTCGAGCCTATACTTTTTTTCTGGGCCCTCTTTTGTTTCTTCTGTGACTGTGGTGGCTTTTCAGTCATCCAGGGAGGTTTGGAGAGTTTATCATTCTCATATACACGTTCTCATCATTACATTTCTGGCTGGTTTACACATTTGCCAACTTAGATTACAAGCTCAGGTTAACAGATCTGGGGGCCTGCTCTGTTCATTCCTTTATGAGCTTTCCAGTTACACTGTTTTATGTGCTGGTCTCAGCCTGTCCATAACAAATGTTTTGGATGGAGCGGCCCTTGTGGTTCTTATGATTGCAAGATACCCTCAGCAATAATCATCAGAAAACTTTGGGAAAAAATGCTTATTACTCACAGGTCCTGGAAATTATAGACATACCTGAGGGCACATAGTGATGTTGTGAGTTGAGAGAGAGAGCAAGTGAGCAGGCCTGGGGTTCTGCTTTTATTGGAGTCAAAGCTGGGGGTATAGGGTTTCTGGCATCACCATTTATTGGCAAACTTAAAACGTAAGGGCAGGAATTTAAAGTGCAGGAAGAGAAAAAAAACAAGCAATCCAAAAGGTCAGTTATCAAAATCAACCAATATATCTAAAACAAAGGAGCCTGGGGTGGGATGGGGTGTTACAGCCTGGCTTTTTATCTACTCTGGTGGTTGGCAGTGTATTTATTCAATAGAGCCATCTTTTAAGTAGATGCCTCTTTGAAGTTAATGCTTAGGCAATCAAAGTTTAAGTCTGGCGCTTGCATTATAAAAAGAAAAGCCAACTGTCTGGACTTGCACTACATGTAAAGACACCACCACCAGGCATGGGCTTGTATCCTCCACTCCAAATCAATTCCACTTATGCTGGCAGCAAAGATGGTGGATTTACCAGGCCAACTAGACCCTGGTTAAACCACCTGAGCAGGGGATTTGGAAGTATCTCCTAGCAAGAAAACCTCAGACTCAGCTGTTCTTAAGTAAACTTTCAGCACATTAATAAACACCTCTCAAGTGTTGGCTATGATATGGAGACCTAAAAATCTGCTGGTGGTAATGTAAACTTGGACAATAACATTAGAATTGACTGGGAAAGGGAACAAGAAAATCGTTTGAAATGATGAAAATGTTTTATATGTTGATAGTGGTGGTGGTTACATGAGAATATGCACTTGTTAAATCTTATTAAAGACTCTTTAAGTGATATCAATTCATTCTGTGTAAATTAAAACTCAATAAAATTGATTTAAAATTAAAGATTTTCTTGAGGACATTTTGTAAGTTGCTATTTATCAGGCTGAGGATACTCCCTTCTACTCTTATTTTGCTAAGAGTTTTAAATCATGAATGAGTCTTGAATTTTATAAGATTCTTTTATTCTGGCTTTCTTGAAATTCCTTAATACACTAATGTGACAAATTACATATAAAGATTTTCTAAATTTCTAGTGCAAATTTACAGTAAAGTTTTAAGAATAGTACAAAGAATGGCCATTTTTGGCCATTCTCACATGGCCATTACCCACATCACTTATGGCTAATATTGTCCAAATCACTTTATCATGAACCATTTAAAAGTTAAGTATATCATTACCCATTTTTTCTAAATACATCAATGTATATTTCTGGAAAATAAGGATATCTTGTCACATAATCCAGTGCAGTTATCAATTTCAGTGTGTTCATTTTGTCTGTTTTCAAATTTATTTGCATAAAATTATTCTACATGATTCCTCCTTATTCATTTTATCTCTGCTATTATTTTGTCTCCTCTGCTTTTTTTACTATCTTTTTTCTTATAATTTCTTTCATTCTTTTTCTTTTTTTATCTTTAGAAAGTAAGTATAATTAAAAATATAACAATGATAATGTTGACCTAAAACAAATAGATGCAAGATATTTTTCCAGCAAACATGGGTTTATTCGGGATTAGCAGAGAATTGTAATTCATGGTCTGCAAGCATGGAGAGCCACATGCAAGTTGCCACAGGGCAAGAGAAGAACACTTTTATCGAGGGGAAAAGGAAGTTGGATGGGCTGTAGCAAACAAAGAAACCATGGCTTTTTGTTGGCTGAGTCCTTGCCAGGAAAGAAGAGAAGTCTTTCTTCTTCCTGTTGGGCTCTGCTGTCATCACAGGACATATGAGCTCCCCCTTCTGGTTTCCCAACTCCGTTAACTGAAGTGTCTGTTAATCATTTTTTTTTTTACAAAATCCTTTTGATCAAAATCTTTCTCTGAAAGCATCACTGAGCAAGAGGCAGGTTTTCGAGTTTCAGCAGCTTTGTCCCTCAGTGCCAAGGAGGACCTTTCTTGGGTGTATTGTCTCTAGTCAGAGGGAAAGTGCACAGATTAAAAACCTATTGAAGTCACGTTTGAGTAACAAGGCAGGATAGGAGGAAGAACTTTCAGGCACTTTTTATCTAAAGTTTATATTTTACAGGTCACAATGGGTCCATCTCTTAGGGTGCATAGCAAATGAACACACCAAGTACTTTTGATTAAAGCAGAAACATTTGTTGCTTGTGACAAGTAAAGAGACAAGGACATAGCTCTCAAAGCACTGTCTCCCTGAATAGCTGGATGGAGGGCAGTTTTAAGCCTAGGGGGCTTGCATATTCATGAAAAGGTAGACATGATCATTATAATGAGACAAGGATTATGTAAAGGTTACTTTAGATTGTTAAAAACCACAAGCAAGTAAGTGCTTGGTTGTTTATTTGTGCTATCTTGTTGGCTGGAATATACTGTAACCTTTTCAGAACATCTGGTGTCTGGAACTTTCTGCAACTTAATGGTTAGTTTCTGCAAAATAAAGCACACTTTGATTTAACCCCATCCATTCCCTTTTCCTACTGCTTCCTAATTGACAATATATTACCAAGGTCATAAACATTGACGATCATCTGAAGTTTTATGTCGTTATGAAAGATTTGGTGACAAACTTCCACCAGACCTGATCCAGATATCCTGGGAAAGCTGTATCATTATATGTTACCTGCTTTAATTCCAGGAAATCTTTACATTTAGGTTACCAGATAATGTGCAGGTCCCATCTGGGTTTGCTGCTTTCCTTAGATGTGTCTTGTGTATCCAAAAGTTCCTTAGAGTCTGGCAGCACAAAGGTTGGTTAGCAGTACCTGATAGGGACTTCTCCAGCAAGGTGTCTTTTGGAGGTTTCTTTTCTAATAGATGAAATCCTTGGGTTACAAGGTGTGATGTTTAAGTTATTTGTCTCCTGAGAGTGCACTGTGAAAAGATTGTTCTGCTGAAGCACGGTTATTTTCAGTAGAAGCAATTAGGCCTTTGCAATATTGGAGTATCTCTCTTTTTATCAGTTGTGGGTCAAAAGAAGCAGAAACCGAGTGCATTATGCATTGTGTGACTATCTCAAAAGGTGAGAGTTTATGAGTTCCAAAAGGGATGGATCTGAGATTTAGAAGAACCAACAGCAAGGCTTTTGGCCAAGGTACTAGGAGGTCCTTTACAAATTTTGCCAATTGAGCCTTAATAATGCCATTAACATGTCAACTAAATCAGAAGACTGAGGGTAGTAAGCACACTGAAATTGTTGTAAAACTAGCCAAACAGCACAGGCTTGTTGAAGCACCTGGCTGTTAAAATGGGTCCCTCAATCACTATTAAGTTTAAGAGGAATTCTCCAGGTAGGGATAATCTTTTCCAAAAGGACTTTAGCTGCAGATGAGGCAGCAGCCTGTCTGCCAGAGAAGGCTTCAGTCCAGTGTGAAAACAGACAGATCATAACTAAAATATATTTATATCCATGAGATGGAGGAAGTTGTATGGAATCCATTTCCCATTTCTGAGTCTTCAGATGGTCCAGTAGGCAGTTTAAAGTATCCAGGAGCGTAAAAATATGCTTCCCTGGGTTGTACTTTGGACAAGTAGGACAAATGAAGTAGGCATTTTTTTTGCGGCCTTGTTAATGTTTCCCACCAATGTTGACTCATGAGTGCTATTGTTTTGTCAGTAGACCAATGGCTCAACGCATGTACAGTGGTGAGGAGTAAGAATTTTAGAGTCTCCCATAGAATGGAGTTGTTCTTTGATTCAAACCAGAGCTTTCTCTTTTTATCAAACCAGCAGTTGTTGAATTAACAATCTTGCTTTTGCTTTTCTGAGGCCAACTGTTGGGCTTTTCTAGCCAGTTTTTATCATTTGGGGAAATATCTCTTTGTACCATGATGGAGATTTAGCTGGTCCCTTTAGACTTAGATTTAGTTGGTCCCCTTAAGTGCAGCATTTCTTGTGGAAATATTGGAAAGGTGATTTTCCTTAGCATCCAGAGAGTCAAGTTTATAATGCCTCTGAATCTTAATAATAGCTAAACTGGCAGGTAAATGTATTGCACCCAGTAATTCCTGGACATAGGGGCCATTTTTAATTTTATATCCATTGGAAGTGAAGAAGCCACGTTGCTTCCACAGTATTCCAGAATATGAGATACTCCAAAAACATATCTACTGTCAGTATAAATATTGGCAGTTTTGTCCTTGGCTAAAGTGCCAGCCCATGTAAGAGCATATAATCTAGCCTGTTGGGCCTAAGTAGGCACAGGTACATGCTACCTCAACAACATCAAAAGGGGTTGCACTAACATAACCAGCACAGTATTGGCCACTGTCAACTTTTAAATAAGAACCATTAGTGAACCATGGGAAGTCATTATTGCCCAGAGGAATATCCTGTAGATCGTCACAAAGAGTCAGGAGGTGATCTGTCAGCATTAAGCAGTTGTAAGGACATCGTTGTTGATAGAGGGAACAAGAGGGAACCCTGCTACAGGGTTAAAGTTACTATAATGTAAAAGAGTTATGTCATGAACAATTAGCAAAAGAACTTCAGAGGAGGTGAGGTGACTGGCTGAGAAATGTTGAGTATGATGACAATTTGGGTGAATTTCTGCTATGTGAGGTTCAAAAATGGTTAAAGGGGATCCCACAACAACTTTCTCAATGGCCTTCACCAAAAGTGTGTTGGCAGTAATGGCTCTGAAATAAGAGGGGTATCCCCATGCCACAGGGGATATACTGGCTAAAATATCCTATGGGTCAAGGGTGGTCCTGTGTTTGGGGGTGAGTACCCCAAGGGCATTCCCTTCCTTTGAATATGCAAAAAGGAAAAAGGAACTCTGATAATTCTGATGCCCAAGGGCAAGTGGATTCATCAAACTCTCCTTTAAGCACTGAAGTTTACATCCCTCATCTGGTTCTTCCCATAAACTTGGGTCAGGGTTGTTATTATTGAGTAAAACATAGAGAGGTTTGGCCATAAGAGAGAAATTTGGAATCCAATTTTGGCAGTAGCCAACTAACCCAAGAAAACCTTGCAGTTGGCAATTAGTTTAGGCATTGGGGAAACTTAGTACACCATGAAGCATATCTGGATCTAGGTGTAGCCCTGGCTCTGACATCAGATGCCCTAAACATCAAACCTGGGTTTGGGCAAACTGCAGTTTTTCTATCGTGACCTTATGTCCCTTGAAGGCTGAAAGCTTTAGCAAGTGGATGCTGTCTGCCTGTGAGAAGGCTTGAGAAGGAGAGCAAAGAAGCAAATCATCCGCTATTGCAACAAAGTAGAACCTCTAAGAAATTTTATATCAAACAAATTAGCTTTCAGGATTTGTGAGGAATAGGAAGGATTTTCAGTAAAACCCTGAGACATTATTGTCCAGGTGAATTGTTTTTCTTCCCAAGGGAAGGCAGATAGGTGTTCGCTAGCTTCAACAACTGGAATACTAAAGAATGCACTTCATAAATCAACTACAGTAAAAATTTTGCTTCCAGTGGAATGGATGTTAGTAATGTATGAGGGTCAGAAACAATAGGGAGGGAGTCAAGGGATTGCAGTGTTTATTGCTCAGGGATCCTGGACAAACCTCACCCTACACCCTTATTGTTTTCTCACTGGTAAAATGGGAGTGTTACAGGGAGTAGTAACAAGAGACAATGAAACCTTGAGCCTTGTAATCTTGTATTGTAAGCTTTATTCCTTGAAGGACTTCTTTACTTATCAGATGTTGATTAATTGTGGGAAGAAGTTTTGAGGGATCTGTTTGAATCTTGATGGGAGGTACACTGTGAATTTTGCCAGTATCAGTTGGAAATTTCACTCATAACGAAGGTGATAGCCGATTCAATAGGTACAAATAATCAGTGTTTCCAGATTCAGCTCTAGGACCATCAGAGACAGAACAAATAAAAGATTTCAAAAGGTCGTTTAATTCACATGGTCTGTTACTTTGATGACTACTGTCAATTTATAGAATGTCTTCCTTTTGGGAAAAATAAATTCTGGTATGATACTTCTCTAAGAAGTCTCAGCGTAATAAATGGATAGGGTGGAGGAACTATGAAGAAAAGGATGTGTATGTCTCAAAAGGTCTAAAATAACGGGAATAAGTTAAGGTACAGGAACCTCTTGACGTTCATTAGAGATCCCCACTCTTTGAACTGTTTTAGTACTTCGAGGCAAGGACTGCTTTATTGTAGTGCGGTTGACCAGTGTGGCTCTGGCGTCAGTTAGGACTGGAAGAGATTCATCCCCAATCTACACAAATGTTTCTTCAAGCCAGTATAAGAGGGGGTTTTGGAAAGACCCCCTATAGTTCCTCGGAGCCCTGTCATTAAGAATCGAGGGGACGTTAGAAAGGCTGGTTAGAGGAGTGAAGTTGCCTAAAGTGCTTAAATTTCTTTTCCAATGTCCTGGCTCTTTGCAATAATAGCAGAAACTAGGAAAGTTTTGATTCCATTTAGGAGCCCTCTTTGCTGGGGCTGAAGATTAAGAATTTTGGCAGTCTTCCTCTTAGGTGACTTGTCTAGAGTTTGAGAGAGCTGGTTTGCCAGATTAACTAAATCTGGAGTACACACAGTTTCCCATTTTATTCTAGTCCTTTCTACTGGAAGGGAAAGGTCCCGGTTCAACCCATTAATAAACATAGAGTTAAAAACTAACTGGGTGGAATCAACATCTAAAGAAAAATCAGAATTTTCTTTAAAAACAATCTGAAGTCAATTGTAATAGTCATGAACAGGAGCAACAGATTTTTGTGTACAAGACTGAATTTTGTTCTAATCATCAGTCTGTGGAACATCCCTAGGAATTGTGCAGTGAAGTCACCTAGAAATTTTCCAAACCAGATCATATAATAAATTATCAGGCTGGTCTCTCAGTTGTAATTCTAGAGACCTTTCAGGATTTTCCCAATTAGAAGTTTTCATCCAGCACTGGCACTGACCTTTACCGACAAGCATATGAACTAGCAGATACAAGATAAACAAGGTTAATAATTTTGAATGACTATATTAAATTCCTTAGAAATCTATGAGGATCTTTGGTTACTTTGGGAAAATTTTTGATTATGAATCACAGTTTAGATTGTGACTAAAGTTTAGATTATGACTAAAGTCCAAGGAATATAAGAATTTAATGGTTTCACCTCTGGCTCCTCAGAAGGCTTAAGTTTAAAGGGACAGGTTCTGACAAGTTCAGAGGAAAAAGGAGTGGAGAGACTTTCAGAGAAAAGGGAAAGTTTAGCAAGATAATCAGTATGGTGGAACTGACAGAATAGAGGAGGTGAAGATGGTGTAGAAGGAAAGGAGGAAGATGGCGCCAAAGGCAGAGTCTGAGTACAAGGAGCCCAGGGAGAGATGAGGGGGCACTCGAGGCAGAATCTGAGGCAAAGAAGCCAAGAAAAAAGAGCCGGAGGCTTTGGGTGCCATTTTATCTTTCTGTGATCATTTGTGTGCCTCAGTTAAATGTAAAATCTCATTTTGGAGAAAGGTACTTTTAGGGTCGTGATAACACTGGGAAGCCTCAAAATACCAATTGAAAGAGGCATTCCTTTCAGTTTAAAAAATTTTGAGCTATTGTAGTCCAAATTGGTTTTTAGAAAATTAAGTTTGGGGATTTCAAAAGTTCCCCATAATGGCTATTGATATTCTAAATTGCCTTTGGTCAGGTCTGTCCATCTACTTATAAATGTGCTTGAAGAAGGGCCACGGTCTTTAAACATAGAATCAGCCAGAGTCCCTATAGAGGAGATGTCCTCAAAATATTTAGATAACTGGGATCCCATTTCTCAAAGGTTTTTCTCTAGAGTAAAAGAATAATTTTCATACAGATCAACTCAAACAGCTTACAGCTCAAACAGCTCAATTCAAACAGTTTGCAAGCTACTATCAGCCAGTTCTCGGGGAGCAGCTTGGTCCTGGAGGAGCCAGGCCAAAGGCTTTTCAGCGAGTTTCCAGAGAATGGTCCCTTCCACAGGAGTGGGCCAATGACTGAACTGGCACAGTTTCAGTGAAACAGCCTGTTCCCAAAGGAATGGATCAAGAGCTTCTTAGCTTTGGTTGAAGTAGTCTGACCTTAAAATCAGAGCAAAGTATGAACAAGTACTCACATACAGAATAAGGCCTTAACCAGAAAGAACTAAACCTTAAAACAAGTCCCAAATAAAACCTGGAGAGCTTCAAACACAAAAAGGCCAAGAGCTCTGGTCCAGAAGAAAGATGTACCTTCAAACTCCAGTGTTAGTGAGAAAAGTAGTGAGTACAATGGGCTTAATTGTGAGTATGACACCTATTTACTCACCAGTCCCAGAGCCTTTGGGGCTCTGGTCCTTGTACAGGCCACCAAAATGTTGACCTAAAACCAACAGACTGCCAGTTATTTCTCCATCAAGAAAAAATAAAAGATCTATTCAGAAATTCATGACTGGTGAATAATTACAATTCAGGGTCTGCAACCATGGTGAGTCATGCGCAAGTGTCTGCATGGCAAGGGGAGAAGAATGCTTTTATACAGAGGAAAGGAATTTGAAAGGACTATAGTGAAAATAGAGTCCACAACTTTTCATTGGCTGAGTCCTTGCCAGGAAAGAAGAAGCGTCTTTCTTCTTTCTTTTGGCCTCTGCTATTGTCGCAGGGCCTGAGAGCTCCCCTTTCTGGTATCCCAACTCTATTTAATTGAAGTTTCTATTAATTAATTTTTTTACAGTGGTAACAATGTAAGTTGGTCAAGTCATTTGATAAAAATGTCTGGGAATATCTATTAAAGTTTAATATATACATATTTTAGTATTCTAGTTATTTTCCTGATAGAAATGTGTATATATATATATATCCCAGAATACAGGTAGATAAAAGGATGCTTATTACAGCGTTATTCATAACAACACCAAATTGGAAATAACCCAAGTAGTCCAATAGATAAATAAATGGTGATGCATCCTTATCATCCACCAATAAAAGTGAATGAACTATATTAAACTATATTTGTAGAACACTGTCTATCAGTTAAAATAAATAAACCTCTCCACCAAAGCAACAAAGAGATACAAAGAATGTATCTCAAACATACAATGTTGGATGAAAGAATCTAGACACCATAGAGTATATACTGCATGATTAATCCAGGAATTTAGAAATTAAAATAATAATTAGCTTGCGTACGGGGAGTCAAGAGTGACCATGGGAGGACATAAAGGGACCTTTGGATTTTATGGTATTTTGTTTTTTCTTGATGTAGACAGTAATTACATTGTTGTGCTCATTTTATGCATATTCATCAAGCTGAGCACTTATGATTTTTCACTTTTATGTTGGTGTTATTAGTTCATTATTCATTATTTCATTAAATAGTGTTTGTCATTTAATATTATGACTTCATTGCACAAGAGAAAATTTTCTATCTAGAGTCTGTGGTCTGTTTCCAAGTACAATTGAATTATCCATCTACCACTTGAAAACCTGGGTATGAATGAGCTACTGGGGTTAAAGTCTATGGAAAATTAGTTGCAGGATATTCCTTACCTTTATAATGACTTCTACTAGCTTAGCAATTGAAATGAAATTGTTGGGTGATGTAAGGAAATTTCTTTATGAAATTGATCATTGGATAATACCTGGTTTCTGTAAGGACTGTCAAATATTAAAGTGCTTTACCATTTTCCAATATCTTTGTTTTCAAGTCACTTTCACATTCATTGTCTTTAATGATCCTCAAAGCATCTCTATGGAAAGTGGGTAACTTTCTCAGTTGCACAGCTAATAATTGTTTCTTTTAGATTAAAATTTATGTTTTCTAAATCCTATATTAGAATTTTTTCTGAACTTCCACTTTGCCACACTATCAGACCATTTCACTAATCATTGTTTTATACTCACCAGGGAATTTTTCCTTCTTCTCCATGATACAAATACATGTATTAAATCAGCCATGTTCCAGGGCCACATATTTTTTAGAACCACAAATAAAACATCTGATATAGGTGAAATTACTCATACCTCGATTCATATTACACTCTCTATAGATAATAGAGATCCTGATCTAATTACCAGATATTTGAGGATTTTATTTTCAGAAGAAATTGTTTCTTGAGATGCTAATTGGACTGGGAAAGTTAAATGTGGCATGAGAAATACTTTCAACATTGCTCCCCAAAATTCCACCCCAATAATGTGAGTGAAATCTGTGATATTCAGGAAAGCGTTACTGTTTTAGACAATAACCTCCATTTTTAGTTTTCAAAATTACTGCATTAAAAATTAAAAAAGTATGTTTTTGAAATTGTTGCATTTGAAGGGGATATGCTGTTTAGAAAGGGTGAAGCTGTAGGCACATTACAAAATATCAGTGCGCTTAGAAAATAAACTACAGGGTTTCCCTGGTGGCGCAGTGGTTGAGAGTCCGCCTGCCAATGCAGAGGATACGGGTTCGTGCCCCAGTCCGGGAAAATCCCACATGCGGCGGAGCGGCTAGGCCCGTGAGCCATGGCCACTGAGCCTGTGCGTCTGGAGCCTGTGCTCCGCAACGGGAGAGGCCACAACAGTGAGAGGCCCGCGTACCGCTAAAAAAAAAAAAAAAAAAAAAAGAAAAAAAAATTAATTTGCAGAGTACTATTATAATCAAGGATTTTTTTTTTTTCTTGAAGTGGAATCTTTTCTGAAAAGGAGATAGATTTTTCGATTAGATCTTTCACTAGACGGGTACTCATTCTTATGAAATATGTTACATGCTTTCTCAGCATTAGGGAATAAAGAATGACTTTCAGGGTTAAGATTTGCCATATACGGCCAGATGACAAAGTTCTCATTCATATATCACATTTCAGAGTTTTCTTATAAACATCAATCTTAAGCTGACATTCATGCCCACAACGATTTGCCAAGGTGCTGTTTTAAATGCAGTGTAAACCTCAAGGTCATTTTCTCCTAATTAAACTCTGTCCCTTGGAAACTTTATTGAAACATTTTTTTCTTAAACTGAGCCTTGCTGAATAGAAAAAGCACTCCTTCCAGGTTAAGCTTTGTGTTTTGTGACATATTTACTGATTCTTTGTTCTACAGCTGGCCTTTTCATTACCTAATGCAATGAGATAGGACTCAGATAATACGTCAGATATATCTAAATGTCCTTAAGTCCAGATTTGGTTGTGAAAAATATAACAAAAGTATTCACTCTCCTTATGTACTATTGATTTTGTTTCCTTCCGTTTTTCCAGCCCTCACTGAATTGTCATGCATTTTCTCATTGTGTTAGTCCTGACAATGTCTATAACAAGAATTTGTGATTTTTAAATATTTTACAGAGATTTTTCTGAAAGTCAATTGTCAAGGAAGAACTATAAATATATGCATGTGTCAAGCTGTAGTATTTTTTAAAATGTGAAAATTTCTA
The DNA here is from genome assembly GCF_011762595.2 of Tursiops truncatus. NCBI lineage: Eukaryota > Metazoa > Chordata > Mammalia > Artiodactyla > Delphinidae > Tursiops > Tursiops truncatus. The sequence continues at coordinate 45,217,343 of NC_047046.1, forward strand.
AAAGGGAGTAGTAGTTTGTGTCAGCAAGAACCTTATCACCCAGTACACACATTAAAGTGATGTTATCAAATTGACTTTTTAACGCTTGGAATCATTTGTAGCCTAAATGATTTGTAGCCTAAATAAGCCTAACACTTGGAATCAAAATGTAGCCTAAATACATTTAACCTAGGGTGTTCTTTCTAAAAACAAAAGTTTATTCAGCATTATAATTTATGTTGGTATAATCATAGTTTGTGATGGTATAATTTATAATTTGTGATGGTAAAGTTATTTTATATGGAGGAGTAAGCAGACCTTAGCAGAAGCTTTTCAAGAAAAGTTGGGGAAGCAAGAGAGAGAGAGTAAACAGCATGATCAGTGTGGTGTGAGAGGAAATGTGTATCACTGTGGTCAACTTACTCTCATGATAAGCTATACAGGGGGCATGTTCTGCACTTTAGTGTTTGCTCAGGCTTGGGGACAAGCCAAAGGTCAAGGAGCTGTGGGGAGGAGAGAATTTTGACTGACGTTTTGTCAAGACAAAGCAAAGGGTAAGAAGTAGGCAATTGTGAACACCTGGTCAATCAAAAGGTGTACAATATGATATAGAATGCTCATGCATGTGTTAATTAAAAGAATTGGAGGTCAATATTCTAAATATATGTTAGCATTCAATCTTTTCCACTAAAAGGGTGAGGCCATGGCCAACTCAAGTTTTATTTTTAATAAGACCCCTCTCCTTTTATCTGTAATAGGTACTCAGTATTTCATAAATAAAAAAGGAAACTAAAGAACAATTAATATTTAACAGTATCTTAACTTCAAAATAGTACTTGTCTGTGTAAGAAAGTTTCTAAGGTATTTTCCAACTATATATCAATAAATCTCAGACAAAAGAAGAAAAATCACTTAGCGTCTATCAAGAATGATAGAGTTAAAAATATAGTGTGCTACCTTTAACTCCACTGATTGTGATTTAATTCTTTTTGAAAATTTTTCAAGAACTTTTACTCAATAAGATTTGATTGAGGCCAGTAAATGTATGGGATTTTAGGGATTTTTGTTCATTTGTTTAGTTATTTTGTGTTTTTATTTTACCAATAAAATATTATATCAATTGAGACATAATAATGTATTTTCTAAAATGAGTAATATCCTCTGTCTATTTGGTGTTTTTATTCACAGTTACAAATAATGATTTTAAAAATGTGAGATGAAGATAAATTTTTATTACATTTTACATAAAATGGTATTGAAATCCATAGAGCACTGTGACTTGCCCATGGCCCCAGGGCTAGAAAGCAGCAGAGCAATGGTTAACATCAAGGTAAGCTGAAGTCTAGACTGCTCTTGCCCCATTACATCACACTGCCTTAGAGAGGTAAGCATGGACCGTAACTGAAAACACCAAATTAAAACTCAGAAGTTTTCAACATTACATCAGTTACCCCTTTCAAAAAAAGGCCTGATTGGTCTTCCATGGTGGCGCAGTGGTTGAGAGTCCACCTGCCGATGCAGGGGACACGGGTTCGTGCCCCGGTCCCGGAAGATCCCACATGCCGTGGAGCGGCTGGGCCCGTGAGCCATGGCCTCTGAGCCTGCGCGTCCGGAGCCTGTGCTCCACAACGGGAGAGGCCACAACAGTGAGAGGCCTGCGTACAGAAAAAAAAAAAAAAAAAAAAAAGGCCTGATTAAATAAACTTTGAAAGTCAAGTTCAGCAGCCTATTGGTAGGCTTAATGTATCACAATGTTAATATTGAAGGAATCTGTTTGACTTAATGTATGAATTTACTCCCAGTTGTGGGTTGTCACTTCTAATCCTTTTTGATCTATAAATATGTTAAAATGAAACCAGAGGTGGATTAGATTTTTCAAATTGATCATGATCTGTATATTTTGGTACATATTGAGTGTAATCTCTGCATTTGATATCAATTATCTCATTTAGTCAACACAACTGTCTTCTGAGTTATATTTTATTGTCTCTTTTTTTTATGAAAAAGTCAAGGTTCCAAGAATTTAAATTATTTTTCCAAAGCAACACAATAAATGGCCAAACTAGAGTTTAAAATAGGATATGTCTAACTCAAGAGACAGTATTCTTTCCTCTTTGCAACACTGACTCAAAGCAAGCTGCAGAGATATCCATTTGCTCAAACACTTAGACAAAATTTTAAGTGGTTGCAGGCCATTATTATGTCTATATTTCTAGGGAAAGTCAAGTTACCCTCCTTGCCCCTAGTTAATATATGATGGGTTCAGAGTATTGAATGTGCTTTCCTTGTATTTCTTCCTGATTCATTTTAAGAGCTTAACAAAAGTGATCATAAAAAAAAAAGTAGAAAAATTATTTATAAAGAATTATAGTAGTATCAATATAACTCTTCTTTCTGGTTTAAGAAAATTGTGATTTATGAGGTCTGGGGGCTTCCAGATGAAATGTAATTCAGATAAAGCCCAGCCTAGTCTTTCATATTCTTCTATTCAGCTATTTCTTATTAATTGACATATTTAATATGAAAATTATTGTGAAAGAATATTCCTTTTAGTGTAAATGCCAGCTATTATATATGTTAGGATTTTTAAGTCGCTAATATATAATAAAGGGCAAGTATGTTAATGTGAATTAAATTCATTCTTTCCTGTATTTGGACAATCAGATTTTTCCAATTAAAATTTTTAGCATACACTACAGGTGATTTTTTCTTTTCCAATAAAGCCCTGGTGGTTGAAACTAACACAGAAGAATCCGATAATTGACCAACTTTTCCCATCTGAGGAAAACAAATTAGTAGATTTAGTAAACTAACAACAATTGCCTGTCCAAACTTATTTCATGTAGCAATATTAAATAATGAACTTTAAGATGTAGACTTATTTTCTGTAAAGATGCAGTGATTTATAAGGGCATAAGGTGGGGGGAGAAGCAAAATGAAAACAAGAGCTATAAATGTAGGAAATTTTAATTAATTCATTCAGCATAACATATGCTCGATATGTTACACATATGTATGTAGTTTTATAGAATATAGGATGAGGGATTCATGTTATTTTCAGAGCTCTAATAATGTCTCCAGAGCAGGGGGCATTTTATCTGGATCTTGAAGCTTACGTTGTAGTTTGTCCCTTAGAGAATTGAGTAGTTATAACAGTATTCAGACTGAAGAAAGAGGAGAAGAAAGAACCTCAGGAAGTGGTTCTTAAGGCAGGGTTTGTGGTTTTGTGTGTGTGTGTGTGTGTGTGTGTGTGCGCGTACATGGAATCAGCTCCTAGAAATGTATAGGCATTGTTTTAATAAAAATTTGCAGGCTGTTATTGGTATTTATTGACTGGGGGCCTAGGATGACAAATATTCTGCACATAAAGAATTGTGGCAGTTCCCATGTGATTTGTGAATGTCTTGCTGAACCTTCGGGTAAAAGAAAATTTATTTGTATTTACCTGAGACTATGTATTTAGCATTTCACATGTGAACTCAAATAATTCTTACATGGTTTTAAATTTTGAACAGTTTGAATTTTTAGGAATACAACTAACATGTAAACTAAAGGGAAATTATAATTTTTAAGTTTCTAATTTTATCAAAAGTTGCTCAGCAGTTTGGAAAACTGCATCACAGAGGGCAATGTAGCACATAGCATTTGAACAGCTAATACAACATATTTGTATTGGTTTACATTTGTGGCTGTTATACTCACAGTGATTCTCTATATACATATGTGTAATTTATCTTTTAATTTTGTTGTGCTTGAGTATTTATATATGACAATTATATATTTATTACAAATAAATTGTATTTTCTATTTTGATTGTATTTATACCTTTAAATGGATTGTTCCTGAAATTGTATATGTAAGTTACACTATCTATTAAATTAATTTGAAGATAACAGAGTGTTAAAAATGTTAGTTATAGAAAGGTCGATTACCATTAACCTAGGGCATTTACAAAGCTAAGTGTAATCAGGCAGGTTAAATATATTCTTACCTATTTTAGGTAAGAATATATTTAAAATAATGGGTAGATATATGTAAAAATCATGAAGGTGGAAAATTAGGAGGCCTCACTGGAATCAAGAATATTGACTCCATATCTATTTTGAGCCTAATAGCTTTAAATAAAAAGGAAAGATGTGATTACATGTGTTTTTCACACCTATAAATCTTATAAAATGGTACCAACTAGCTATTAAGACCTCTGCTTCTTTTCCCACAGAAAAAAACCTAAACCCTAAAAAAAAAATCATGAAAGAAGAAAAAAGTGCAAAACACTTCTATCTTCTATCTTCCAAAATTCATGGCAGGACATAGTTTGTGGAATCTAAATCAGATCTGCAACTTTAGGAGCAAAGCCATTAGAAAAATTCAATTTTTATTCAGGATGTCTCTGGGTCCATCTAAATATTAAGACTCTATTATTATTTTAAAAAAGGGGAGTAGGATAAATATTATACAACCAATATATGTCTCTACCACACTGAGCATCTAACATAAAGTTTGGGATTTATAATAACAGATTATAAAGGCCACATATAATATGTACACAGTTGTGCATGTATGTTTATATGTGTGCATGTATTATAGCACATCTCATGACAAAAAAAAAAAAAAAATCAAGTGACCTGGCAGTCAGTTAGCAGTAAGCTATAGTCAGTCATATGTTTCTGCTATCTATTGTTTTAAGCAGTAAAGTGATGATTAGATACATCTTTTGGAAAACTAATGCTAGCGACAGCTGTGAGCATAGTTAAGAATAGAAAGGGACAGAAGGAATTCTTTAGAATTGGTTCTATCTGTACCACAAAGAAATAGCTCATTTTCCAAGTGCTGTCTTTTTGTTTAATATAACTAGTAAAACGTTTAGCATGAACATTAATTTATATAATATTTTCTGATTACAAAAGAAAGTGTAAATCAACACTACAGGTAAATGATGCACATTTTAGAAGCTTTTAATAGATATTAAATTTATACTACATAACGTTTTACTAATTTATAATCTAAGCATTAGAGATTGTTCATCTGTTTTTCTCCTATATATTCAACAACACTGGGTATTGACATTTCTTCTAATACTTTCCAATCCCGTAGGGTAAATGTTTTCTTATTGTCATTATAATGCCCACTCTTCTATTAATGGTGGAGACAAATTTATTTCTGGTGTTTAGTGGCTATGTATATTTCATTATTAGTAGATACGTGTTTAGTACCCATACCCATCTTCTCACTATTGATCGTGCGGCCTTTGTCCCACATTTAGTTTCTAGAATTTAATCTTATTTTGTTATTTGCCTTTGTTTCTTGGCAATTTTGCTATATATGCTTTTCCCCTCTTCTAAATATTATGTTCTAGTACCTTGCTTTATGGTGAAAATCTATTTATTATTTTCAGAAATATGTTAAGCTCCCTCCAATCTTTGTAAACAAATTATGGTGTTAAAATCTGTGAATTCAGTACTAGAACATTTAGTTTCATCTCTTACATTCTTCATTATTATCTATCTTCATTTAGCATTTTCCTAGTATTAATATTATTACAGTTACTTAAATGGTCTTGAGGAGAGGGAAACTGTCTTTTTTAGTTTCTTTCTTTGCTAAATAATTTTGTAATAAGTGAATGAAAGTAAAAAGATGTTAGAACATGATAATTCAATTTAAAATTAATTTGGTGTAATATATTATCTGATCTGAGGGATATGTCACATCCCATTTGTAGATAACCTAGTAACATATATATGTAGGCAATTGACCTGCAATAATCAGTTTGAATTTTGGTCAATTAATGGTGTAAAAAAACAGTGTTTATAGCTTGAAAGGAAGATAATCATAAAAATTATTTATGTTATCTCTGAATTGAATCAAATAGGAAATCTGACTATTGCTATTCGAAACTGGAAATCCTGAATCACCTACATTTGAAGGCCTCCTTCAAGCAAAAATCTCTCAAATATCAACCAGGAGCTTTCTACTTAAATATTAGCTTTATATCATTACAAAAAAATCATGTTAGTGAAATAAATTTCTTATCCCAGTAAGAGAGCTTGGAAATGTTAGAAAGTGCTGGTATTAATATTGAAAAGTCACTACTGAAAATGAAAATGGTAATCAGTTAGATTTATCTATTAGGAAATTATAGTTAGATTATTCATAAATCAAAGTAGTGTTGCTAATTGCGTGGGTCTTACTTGTTGCAGAATTGGTAATTTAAGTTGTCTAACACATTTTTTAGAAAGAGGACTCAATCTTTAGCCTTATGGGAATGATACTTGCAAAAAACTTCAGTAATTTCCAAATGTATAAATATTTCACACATGAACACTTCGTCATTTATATCTAAAATAAAACTCAATAATCACACTGAAATTTGTAAGGAAAAATCTAATTTAGTTTATTTTTTAAAAAGACTTGCCCTCAAAGCAATATCTTTCTCTTTATTTCCCCTTTGGTTAAATCATAGAAACCAAGGAATACTTATTATTTTGTCTAGGAAAGATGAGGCAGGAAAATATCATGCTTACAGCTTGATACACTACACAGAGGAGCAAGAAACAATGGCCTTGACATGTGTTTTACATTCTGACCTTATATTCAAAGTGACAGTGTTTCGACAGGACATGTACCCTGCTGGAGAAGAGATTGCCACATTTCTTTCTGTAGGAGTGATGAGTTTGAATACTTAGAAGTGAAACAAATTCCTAAACATTCTAAACTAGATGTTAAGAATGAATTTGCATCTTTGATTCATTTGCATATGTTTTGATTCACTTAACTTTAATATATTTATTTGATGCAAATTAAATCCACCTTTCTATTTTGCCTAGTGGTCTAACAGTATCCTTCCCAAGATACATTATAAGAGAAAACAATGCTGCTTAGTGTTGCCATCACAGTATCCTTGAGGCATTCCATTTCAGGACATGCGGAGGGGAGGAATAATTAAAGATGGTGAAACAGCAAGGAGTAACAGGCTAGAACAAAGTCAAGCTACCATAAGAATCCTAAATGAGACATGTCTAATAGTGAGTTGACTGCAAAATATACAATTCCATGAAATGATATCAGCTAACTTGACCTCTATTAATGTGTAAGGTGGCAAATTAAAGCACCTTTATGTGTGATTCTGCTAAAGCCCACTGCTGATTCAGGTATTACCACAATGTGAATTCTTATAGCATTTGAATGCCTAAAATCCAGACACAAATTCCCAATAGCAACATGAAGCAGAGGATATTTACTACCTTAGCTGTTAAGAACTCTATTATTATAGTCTTTGGTTACTTTATTCTGCTGAAACATAGATTTTGTAATTATAAAATACTTCTATTTGGCCAAACAGAGGATGGACAACTTGGTGACTACATTTCAACCAGAGCTAATATTCTACAATGCTTTTTATTATATACTTTATAAATCAGTATATCCTCTAGTTTAGTGGACAAAAATACATATGTATTTATCTCAATTTGAATAAGCAAGATTTAGGTAGTATAATTAAAGAGAAAAATGTGTATTTCATTAGCCTCTTAAATTGTATAATTGACCCTTGAACAACATGGGTTTGAACTGTGCAAGTGCATTTATATGATTTTTTTTTTCAATAGTAAATACTGTAGTACTGCATGATCCACAGGTGGCTGAATCCACAGATATGGAGGAGCTGTGGATACTGAGAGCAGGCTCTACACGGATTTTCAACCATGCAGAGGATCAGAGACCCTAACACACACTCCCTGGCACCCCTGTTGTTCAAGGGTCAACCATATTTAGTGAGGATATTCTTCTTTGATCCTGCTTGAAAACTTAGTCCTTTTGAGCTTTCTAGACAGTCTTAGGTATTAAAAAGTATTCTATAATTACTATCAGTCACAAAATTTAGTGTCTTCTGAACTTTATTGTATCATATTTCTGAATAAAAGTTTGATCAAAAATTTCTTTTTTTTTAATTTATTTTCTTGTTCATGGGAAGGCATTTTGTTTTAAATACAGCAGTGTGTACATGTCAATCCCAACCTCCCAATCTATTCCTTCCCCCGACCCTTCCCTCCTGGTAACCATAAATTGTTTCTCTAAGTCTGTGAGTCTGTTTCTGTTTTGTAAATAAGTTCATTTGTATCATTTTTTTTTAGATTCCTCATGTAAGCGATATCGTATATTTGTCTTTCTCTGTCTGACTTACTTCACTGAATATGATAATCTTCAGGTCCATCCATGTTGGTGCAAATGGCATTATTTCATTCTTTTTAATGGCTGAGTAATATTCCATTGTATATATGTACCATATCTTTATTCATCTGTTGCTGGACAGTTAGATTGCTTCCATGTCTTGGCTATTGTAAATAGTGTTGCAATAAACATTGGGGTGTGTGTATCCTTTCAAACCATGTTTTTATCCAGATATATGCCCAAGAGTGGGATTGCTGGATATGGTAGCTCTATTTTTAGTTTTTTAAGGAACCTCTATACTGTTCTCCATAGTGGCTGTACCAATTTACATTCCCACCAACAGTGTAGGAGTGATCCCTTTTCTCCACACTCTCTCCAGCATTTATTGTTTGTAGATTTTTTGATGATGGCCATTCTAACTGGTGTGAGGTGATATCTCATTGTAGTTTTGATTTGCATTTCTCTAATAATTAGCAATGTTGAGCATCTTTTCATGTGCCTCTTGACCACCTGTATGTCTTCTTTGGAGAAATGTCTCTTTAGTTCTTCTGCCTATTTTTTAATTGGATTGTTTGTTTTTTTGATATTGAGCTGCATGAGCTGTTTGTAAATTTTGGAGACTAATCCCTTGTTGGTCGCATTGTTTGCAAATATTTTCTCCCATTCTGTGAGTTGTCTTTTGATCTAAAATTTCTGATTTACCACTTTTTCTAATCTATTTCACATGAATATACAAAACCATGAAGTTCTTGGAAAAAAGTGCAGCATTGCCAACATGGATCTCTGCTGTCATTTGTGTAGCTTTCCAAAGATAAACTATAAATGTGTTGTATTTTTCTTATAAGGATGAGCCATTGAATGGAGATGCACTGTGTGCCAGTGTAGAAGAGAGTGGCTGAGGCTTTAAGGTAAAGAGGTAAAATAGAAGCAAATTCTTTCCTGACAAAGGCAGCAGTATAGGTGAAAAGACAACATATGTACACTAGTAAGTAAACAGAATATTTTTCATCCTCTCTCAGTAATTAATGTAATATATTTTCAGAAAAATGAGTAAATATATAGAATATCTAAAGGACACTATCAATCAACTTGATCCAGTTGATATTTGTAGAATGCTGTACCCAACAAAAGCAGATACACATTCTTCTCAAGATTCAAAAAGATAGACCATGTTCTGGCCATAAAATAAACCTTAGGAATCATTAAAAAGAAACAGAAATCATACAAAGCATATATATATTTTTTTACTATGACAATACTAGAAATCAACAGCAGAAATTGTCTGGAAAATCCACAAATATTTGCAGTCTAAATTACAAGCATGAAAAAAATCTCATGAGTCAGAGAGTGTGTCTCAATAGAGATTTAGAAAGATTTTTATCTGAATAAAAGTGAAAATGTTTCATATCAAAATTTGTGAAATGCATCTAAGCCATGTTTAGATGAAATTTATAGCATTAAAATGCTGTATTAAAAGAGATAGGTCTGAAGTCTGTACTATTTCTACTTATGGATCATGAAAAAGAAGAATAAGTTACTAACAAAGCAAGCAAAAGGAAGGAAATAATAAATATGGTATTTGTCGTGAAAGAAAAGACAAATAGAACAGTGGAACAGAATAGAATACAAAGCTCAGAAACAGACTCACATAAATAAGCTCATTTAATTTTTGACAAAGGAGCAAATGTACTTCAAAAGACAAATGGTAATTATTTCAACAGATGGTACTAGAAAAACTGGACACCCTCATGCAAATTAATAAATAAGCCACGTGGCAAGGACCTGACCTGAGAGTGGGCCCAGGCAACAGCTCTTAAGAAAACAAGGACATCAGTCCTAGCTGTAAGGAAATAAATTCTGCCAACAACATGAGGGAGCTTGGAAGCCTGAGTTTCCCTAGTCAAGCCTCCAGATGAGGACACAGCCAGCCAACAGCTTGATCTTGGCCTTAAATCCTGACCCACAGAAACTGTGAGAAAATAAATTTTATTGTTTCAAGCTGCTAAAAACATAAAGTAGAATTTTAAAAAATAAGTGTATCGACACAGATCTTACACCTTTCACAAAAAGTAACTCAAAATGTATCATAGACCTGAATGTAAAACACAAAACTATAAAATTTTTACAAGTTATCGTAGGAGAAAATCTAGATATTCTTCAGTTTGCTCATGAGTTTTACATACAACATCACAAGCAAGATCCATAAAAGGAAAATATTGATGTTGGCCTTTATTAAATTAAAAACTTCTGCTCTGTGAAAGACACTGTTAAAAGAATGAAAAGTCACAGACTGGGAAAGAATGACTAAGGCAAAACAAATCAATGATAAAGGACTTACAAAGAACTTTTAAAACTCAATGATAATTTTAAAATGGGCAAAAGATCTTAACATATACCACTGTTAAGAAGATATGCAGGTAGAAAATAAGCATGTGAAAAGATGCTCAACAGCATATGTTACTGGGGAATTGCAAATTAAAACAATGAGGTATTACTACACTTATTAGAATGGCTAAAATCCAGAAAAGTTGAAAACAGTAAATACTCTTGAGGATATGGAGGAACAGGACCTCTCATTCATTTCTCTTGGGAATTCAAAATGATAGAGCCACTTTGAAAAACAGTCTGGTATTTTCTTATGAAGCTAAACACCATCTTACCACATAGTCCACCAATCACATTCATATATATATATATATATATATATATATATATACACCTAGATGGGTTGAAAACTCATGTCCACACAAAAACGTGCACATGACTGTTTGTAGCAGCTTTATTCATGATTTCCAAAAATTAGAAGCAATCATAATGCCCTTCAATCGGTGAAAGGGTAACGAAACTGAAGAACATTCATACATAGAATATTACCCAGTAATTTAAAAAAATGAGTATCAGCCAAAAAAGATACAGAGGAACCTTAAATAGTTACTGCTAAGTGAAAGAAACCAGTTTGAAAAGGCTATGTACTGTATGATTGCAATGTATGACATAATAGCAGAAACAGTGTGTGCGTGAAGGGAACTCTTTATACAGTCTACTTAATTTTCTGTAAACCTAAGGGAACCAATAAACTAAAAAGTTGGTTCTTTGAAAACAGTCAATTATATTGATAAGAACTGTCAGGAGGTCTATACAATCTCTAAAATAAATTGAATTTAAAGTTAAAAACTAGAAAAAGAAACTTCCTTTACTAGATAGAAAACATCTAAAATTCTACAGCTAACATCACAATTGTGTTTTCACCCTAAAATATGCATCAAGGAAAGGATGATTTCTCAGACCACTGCTATTCAACACAGTCTTAGAAGTCCTAGGCAGTGAAATATGGCAAGCAAAGTAATTAACGTACATATGGAAATTAAAACCTCTATTCACAGATGGACTTAAATGCCTCTGTAGAAATTCCAAAGAATCTACCACAGAGCTCCCAGACAAGTGTGTTTTGCAACATCTCAGGATACCAATTCAAAATAAAGTTATAAATGTACATACATATATGAATTCATATAAATACATATATTATACACATACATGTATATATGTATATATTTATGCTTTTTTGTTCTATTAACTTTTTATAATTTGTGTTATAATTTTTATAATTCAGTTTATAATTTTTGTTACTGAATTCCTAGAGTATTCAAAAAGAAAAAAAACATATACATTTAAGACATTTTATCATATATTCCAAAATAATAAAATATATGTTTTCGTTTCATGCACTTTTGAACTGCAAATGATTTTGCAATTTTATTGAATTCTTACCAGATTAACTTCAGTTCTTTGTTCACTTTATATCTGTTTAATTTATTTGCAATGTCAGACACTGATAGCATTTCACACATGTGATTTATTTTAATGGCTGTCATCATCCAAAATAATTCTGAGTCTTTAATTTTTATTGAAAAGTAATCTTAGATCTGAGGTAAAAGGATTCTCATTGTGAAGAGTTTTGTGAACAGTTCTGATGCTGTTATATCAGCCCGGCACTCTTAAGAGAGTATGATGTACAGTGTACTCAAGAGTCCTGTAAGTCTGTACTGTATGTAGTATAAAAAGCAAAATCAAGGGGAAGAAGCAGTGACTTATTAAAGAAGTAGCCATTCTGCATATATACTTCTCCCAGAATCTAAACACTTTTATTTCTTCCTTACCCTTTCCTACTCTCCCTCACTCAACACTTGGCGTCCTTTTATCTTCATTCCGATGCAGCAATTCTCCCTTCACTATGAGATCATTTGCTTTCAGGCAGTGATATTCAACTGAGAAGTAATAAAGTGCTTAAGAGAAATTTTCTTAGAGTCATATTTGAGTTCCAATTTTGCCTCTGTTACTATTTGTGTAAACTGGAGCAAATTTCTCAACCTTTCTGAACCTACTTCTTCAGCTTTGTTGCCAAACTTACAATTCTGAGAGTTATATCAGGTAATGTATATAAGGGGCTTACCGCTTTACCTAGAGTAAAGATTCAATTACATTATTATATGTATGTATTATTTTTTATTGTTTTTTTGTTTGTTTATTGTGTGTTAAAGTGAAGTACTGTTGAAGATCATCTGTGCGTTAAAATGTTTATAATTATTTGATAATTGTGAGACAGAAATAAATTACTCAGTATTTCTGATTTTCTAAAGTGAGAGCTCATGTCTATCATTTTTAATACTTCCTGAAAGGATAAGAGTGTAGAAGGTAATTACACAACATATATATAGGCTTCTATTTTTAATAGCTTTAGGCTATCTATTGTGAAGAAAATATTTTCCAAATCAAATGCATTATATCAAACCTGCCATCCTCTACTTTATACACATTTAAGGGTAATCAAAGAAATACAGAAGAAAACTATGTAGGAACCAACAACAAAGAATAAACTGCTTAGTATCATACTTGTAATAAGATCATGAATGAGAATTTTCCTTTTTATGTTAAGTTTTGGTTGAGACCACATGCCTAAGGGAAAAGTGCAATTAATAAACAGAGTTTAAAAAAGAAATATTTATTTTCTTGCTAAAGAGTGGATAAAAATTAATGCAATGCTTTCCTGTCTCCCAACTCTTGGAGTTATAATAATACTTTAAAGATTATGTAAATCATAGGGAAAGATTGTTTAGATAAGATGCGTAACAGTAAGAACACTGTGGGGAAATTACACTTCATACAATAGGAGCAGGGTGGTTTGGACCAATTTTTCAATGAAAAACAATTTGAAAACCTGAGGAATCAGTTAAAAATATTTCTAAAGGTATCAGAATACTATCAAGAAAGTGAGAACCTTAGAACTGGAATCAAGGAGCCTACAGGAATTCCAGAGGGGCAAGTCTGATCTTTGGTATTATATTTTATTTTAAAATAATGTTTTCATTCCAAAACTGTGAAGTATATATGGAGAAACCGAGAAAACTTAACAAACTCACATGACTGGGGGAGGGAATAACACAGAATAGAAAAACAACAAAAACAAAATCCTTCAAGGCCTAATGAGAAGGGGGGTGCCTTGGTAAAAAGTGCAAGCTTTCACATGGGAGCTGAAATGTAGATGAAACAGACATAGATGGGCTGAAGCCAGCTTCAAACAATTTCAGTTACTGAGTAGGAAAAGATGAGCCAGATTATTAGTGTGTTATAACAAAAACAAAACTAAGATACGGAGCCTCAAATTATTACTACAACTTTTGAAATAAAAAGATTTGACCAAAGAAGAATACAGAAAGTAGACAGTAGAAATAATCATAGGATATCCAGAAAATAGTTTTATCAGACATCAAATTCAAAATAACAATGCTTAGTATGCCCCATTTATTAAAGTAGAGAAATTCATCAGACCATTTAAAACTATTAAAAAGAATTAAATGAAAATTCTGGAACTAAAAATAGAATAACTGGAAGTAAGAACTCAATGAATGGGTTTAACAACAGAATAGTTGAAACACAAATAAATGAATTGGAAGTGAGGTCATAACAAAAACCGTTAATCAGGGATATAATCAAAAGTTGTTAATGCATATGAATTCATTCTCAAAGAGGAGAGAAAATTAAGCAGAAACCCAATTTTCAAGAGATAATTTTCTGGATTTTCCAAGATTAAAAAATGAAACCAAGCCATAGAAGAACTATACACCTTAAGTTAGATAAACAGTGAGTAATTAAAATAACAAGAACTAATGATCTAATAAAACTGTGACAAGCAAACCGTATAATAAAATCTTAAAAGCAGCTAGAGATTAAAAAGATACATTACCTTTAAGGAACAACAAAAACCTGAGAACTAACTTTTCAACAGAAACAATAGATGTCAGAAGACAAAGTAATAATATCCTTAATGGACTGGAAAAAACTACCATCCTCGAATAGTAAAAAATTAGCAAAATGACATATAACTACCATGATAATATACGGGCATAATAATGTAATAAAAAATCAGTTAACTCACAAGAAGATAAATGTAGTAGCTAATCTTCACAAATGATTCCAAGGAATTTTTCCCCTCCCTGCTCTTCTCATCGAGAGTTGAAAGTTATTCTTTTTGCCCTAGAAGTAGTGCTGCCTCTGTAATTGCTTTGACTAATAGAATGTAGTGGAAACAACAATCTGGAAATTCCAGATTCAAACCTGAAGAAGACTCTCATCTCTCACTTCCTTCATCTTGTATCACTCACACCAGTGATGCTCTCTCTTGGAACCTAACCACAATATTTCAATCTCAAAACCACATGGAGAGACCAGCTGAAGGAAGAGTATGGTGCTGTAGTTGAAAGCACCATGTGAGCTCCAAGATGACATCAAACCTCAACTGGCACCCATGTAAGTGAACCATCATGGATATTCCAGGCCAAGCAAACCCTCAGATGACTGTAGCCCCATTGCTCCAGGTGATACTACAAAATACAGGAGAACCACTCACTAAGCACAGCTCTCCCACCACAAAAATCACAAGAAATAATGAAATGATTATTTTTTTAAACCATTAACTTTGGTAGGAGGTATGTCACACAGCAGTAGGTAATCAAAAAACAAGAGAAGAGAAAAAATTAGTGAAGAAAGGTGGTAAATAGAAAATAGCTACATTGTAGCTGTGAATGCAGATGTGTTAGTAATGTACTAAGTATTCTAATTAAAAGACAAATATTGTCAGGTTGGATTAAAATAAAACAATATGTTTCTTATAAGAGACACAATTTAAATATAAGGATACAGAAAGATTGAAAGTAATTTCCACTAAGATCAGGAACAAGACAAGGTTGCCCACTCTCACCACTATTATTCAACATGATTTTGGAAGTTTTAGCCACAGCAATCATAGAAGAAAAAGAAATAAAAGGAATCCAAATTGGAAAAGAAGAAGTAAAGCTGTCACTGTTTGCAGATGACATGATACTCTACATAGAGAATCCTAAAGATGCTACCAGAAAACTACTAGAGCTAATCAATGAATTAGCTAAAGTAAAGTAGCAGGATACAAAATTGATGCACAGAAATCTCCAGCATTCCTGTACACTAATGATGGCAAATCTGGAAGTGCAATTAAGAAAACACTCCCATTTACCATTGCAACAAAAAGAATAAAATATCTAGGAATAAACCTACCTAAGGAGACAGAAGAACTGTATGCAGAAAATTATAAGACAATGATGAAAGAAATTAAAGGTGATACAAATAGATGGAGAGATATACCATGTTCTTAGATTGGAAAATCAAAATTGTGAAAATGACTCAACTACCCAAAGCAATCTACAGATTCAATGCAATCCCTGTCAAACTACCACTGGCATTTTTCACAGAACTAGAACAAAAAAATTCACAGTTTGTATGGAAACACAAAAGAACCCGAATAGCCAAAGCAATCTTGAGAACGAAAAACGGAGCTGGAGGAATCAGGCTCCCTGACTTTAGACTATACTACAAAGCTACAGTAATCAAGACAGTATGGTACTGGAACAAAAACAGAAATACAGATCACTGGAACAGGATAGAAAGCCCAGAGATAAACCCACACACATATAGTCACCTTATCTTTGATTAAGGAGGCAAGAATATACAGTGGAAAAAAGACAGCCTCTTCAATAATTGGTGCTGGGAAAACTGGATAGCTACATGTAAAAGAATGAAATTAGAACACTCCCTAACACCATACACAAAAATAAGCTCAAAATGGATTGAAGACCTAAGAGTAAGGCCAGACACTATAAAACTCTCAGAGGAAAACATAGGCAGAACACTCTATGACATAAATCACAGCAAGATCCTTTTTGACCCACCTCCTAGAGAAATGGAAATAAAAACAAAAATAAACAAATGGGACCTAATGAAACTTAAAAGCTTTTGCACAGCAAAGGAAACCATAAACAAGACGAAAAGACAACCCACAGAATAGGAGAAGATATTTGCAAATGAAGCAACTGACAAAGGATTAATCTCCAAATTACAAGCAGCTTATGCAGCTCAATATCAAGAAAACAACCCAATCCAAAAATGGGCAGAAAACCTAAATAGACATTTCTCCAAAGAAGATATACAGATTGCCAACAAACACATGAAAGAATGCTCAACATCACTAATCATTAGAGAAATGCAAATCAAAACTACAATGAGATATCATCTCACACCAGTCAGAATGGCCATCATCCAAAAATCTACAAACAATAAATGCTGGACAGGGTGTGGAGAAAAGGGAACCCTCTTGCACTGTTGGTGGGAATGTAAATTGATACAGCCACTATGGAGAACAGTATAGAGGTTCCTTAAAAAACTAAAAATAGAACTACCATACAACCCAGCAATCCCACTACTGGACATATACCCTGGGAAAACCATAATTCAAAGAGTCATGTACCAAAATGTTCATTGCAGCTCTATTTACAATAGCCAGGACATGGAAGCAACCTAAGTGTCCATCGACAGATGAATGGATAAAGAAGATGTGGCACATATATACAATGGAATATTACTCAACCATAAAAAGAAGCGAAATTGAGTTACTTGTAGTGAGGTGGATGGACCTAGAGTCTGTCATACAGAGTGAAGTAAGTCAGAAAGAGAAAAACAAATACTGTATTCCAGCACATATATATGGAATCTAAAAAAAATAAAAGGTCATGAAGCACGTAGGGGCAAGACAGGAATAAAGACGCAGACCTACTAGAGAATGGACCTGTTGGTACGGGGAGGGTGATTGGTAAGCTAGGACAAAGAGAGTGACATGGGCATATATACACTACCAAACGTAAAATAGATAGCTAGTGGGAAGCAGCCGCATAGCACAGGGAGATCAGCTCCGTACTTTGTGACCACCTAGAGGGGTGGGATAGGGAAGGTGGGAGGGAAGGTGATGCAAGAGGGAAGAGACATGGGGACATATGTATATGTATAACTGATTCACTTTGTTATAAAGCATAAACTAACACACCATTGTAAAGCAATTATACTCCGATAAAGATGTTAAAAAATTTTTTAAAAAAAGATTGAAAGTAAAATAATGGGAAATAAAAAGAGATGTATCATGCAAAAACTAAGCTTATACGTATAGTGACACTATTTGTCCAAGAAGCTTTCAAAGCAAGAAGCATTAGAAAACTGACATTGAATAATACAGGGCCAGTCCACTAGAAAGGTAAAATAATTCTAAATTTGCATACACCTAATAACATAGACTCAAACCCACAATCATAATGGGAAATTCCAACACTCAACAAAGATAGAACATACAGACAAAAACAATAAAAGATAGAGTTTTACAATAAGAATTCACAATCTTTTGAAGTACACAGGAAACATTTACAAAAATGGATCATATGCTGAGTCACAAAAATGTTTCAAACGTTGAAGTCATTGTAACCATTGTAACCATATCTTCTCTCACCATAGCCAAGTCAAAAACCAAATTTAAAAAAAAAATCACTAAAAATCTACACATATTTTGTTTTATTTAATTTTTAAATTTTTGTACAATTTTAAAGGTTACACTCCATTAATAGTTATTACAAAATATTGGTCATATTCCCCATTTTGTACAATACATCCTTGTAGCCTGTCTTACACCCAACAGTTTTTACCTCCCACTTCCTCACTGTTTTATTGCTCCTCTCCCCCCACCCACCCCCTGCACTGGTAACCAGTAGTTTGTTCTCTATATCTGTAAGTCTGCTTCTTTTTGTTATATTCACTAGTTTGTTTTATTTTTTAAATTCCACATATAAGTGATATCATACAGTATTTGTCTTTCTGTGTCTGACTTATTTCACTTAACCATAATGCCCCCCAAATCCATCCATGTTGCTGAAAATAGCAAAGTTTCATTTTTTATGGCTGAGTAGTATTCCATTGTGTGTGTGTGTGTATCGCATCTTTTTTATCCATTCATCTGTTGATGGACGGTTAGGTTGCTTCCGTATCTTGACAGTTGTAAATAATGCTTCAATGAACATTGGAGTGCATGTACCATTTTGAATTAGTGTTTTTGTTTTTTTTGGATGTATACTCTGGAGTGGAATTGCTGGGTCATATGGTAATTCTCCTTTTAGTTTTTTGAAAAACCTCCATACTGTTTTCCACAGTAGCTGCACCAATTTACATTCCCACCAACAGTGTATAAGTGTTTTCTTTTCTCCACACCCTCACCAACATTTATCATCTGTGTTCTTTTTGTTGATAGCCATTCTGACAGGTGTAAGATGACATATCATTGTGGTTTTGATTTGCATTTACCTGACAATTAGTGATGTTGAGCATCTTTTTATGTGCCTGCTGACCATCTGCATGTCCTCTTTGGAAAAATGTTTGTTCAGTTCTTTGGCTCATTTTTTTAATTGTTTTTTCGTTTTTTGATGTTGAGTGGTTTGAGCTGTTCATACATATTGGATATTAATCCCTTATTGGTCTTATCATTTGCAAATATTTTCTCCCATTCAGTAGGTTGTCTTTTCATTTGTTTCCTTTGCTGTGCAGAAACTTTTAAGTTTAATTAGGTCCTATTTATTTATTTTTGTTTATTTCCTTTACATTAGAAGACAGATTAAAAAATATTGCTGTGATTTATGTCAAAGAATCTTCTGCTTATGTTTTCCTTTAGGGGTTTTATATCGTCTTGACATTTAGGTCTTTAATCAATTTTGAATTTATTTTTGTATATGGTGTTAGAGAATGTTCTAATTTCATTCTTTTACATGTAGCTGCCCAATTTTCCCAGCACCACTCATTGAAGAGACTGTCTTTTCTCCATTGTATATTCTTCCCTTCTTTGTCATAAAATCTGCATATATTTTGAACTTCAGCAATATACTTCTAAATAATTGATATATTAAAGAGAAAATCACAATGTTAATTAGAAAATACTAGAAATTGAATGATAATTAAAATACTATTTACCAAAATGGTACAGGGCAGTTAAAGCCATTATTAGAGGAACATTTATAGATATACACATTTATTAGAATAGAAAGGCAAAAAGTTCCTAATCTTGTCATTCATTCTAAAAAGTTAGAAAAAGAACAGAAAATTAAATCTAAAGAAAGTAAAAGACAAGAAAGAATAAAGAGCATACATTAATGAACTTGATAGTACAATTGAGTTTTTTAAATCCCTTCCATTTGGGAAAGATGAAAGAGATGCCCTCTTTCATCCAATAATTGTAACTTTAAGAGAACCATATTTGGGGAGCGTGAATGCTTGCCAGAAGGGAAGACTTACATCATATTTCCTAGGTGGAAGTATATTAAATGATGCAATTGCTGGCTCCTATGTGATACTCAAGTAGAGTTCAATAGGGGGTTCTTGATGGAGTCAGACTTAACGATTCTTGCCTATGTGGCTTCTGGATACTGATGCCTGACATTTATCTGGAGGACGTAAAGCAGGCTGATTGAAGCAAGTTTGCACGACATTTTATGGGAAATCAGTGCAGTCATTGCTGTTTGCACTTCCACTACAGTAGAAAATGATTCATTTCCCATAGACACCATGAAAAATAACAATCAGCCATTCTGAAGGACTTTAACCTAGAAAGTTATGTGAAGCAGTTAGGGGACCCAAATACAAAAATGGTTCATTAAATGTACTTTTGGTAGGCAGATTCTGAGGAAAGTTTTTAATCAGAGAGATAGATAAATGTAGATGATAGGTAGATAGATAGATAGATAGATAGATAGATATTGCTTTGAATAAGTATGTCCAAAAAACTTAAAATAATATAAATTATAAACATTGGAAATTCTTCCTTTTCTGTCCCTAACTTTCACTAATTCTTGCTGCTACTTTTCAAAATTAGCCACTATTAATAGTTCCTTGTGTATTCTATCAGTGCTTCTTTTTGATGAGAGAAGCAATCCTTTTTCATACCAAAGAGAGTGGTCTATGTATGCTATTGTACTTTGATATACATATTTACATTCATATACATATTATGGAAATATTTTTTACATTAGTGTATAGAAAGCTTTCTCATTTTTAAGGTGCATATATTAAATTGCCTGCATGCATTATAATCAATTTAATCAAATCCTTAATAATTACATTTGACCTGTTTTTAAATATTTACAAGTAGGAAAAAACAGTTCTTTTGAGTAACCAGATTCATGTTATTTCGTAAGTAATCTAGTATCCCACGTTGGGTTTCCTGGGAAGCAGACACAAAGATGAAGCTAAAAGTGTGGATGTTTATTGGGATTGCTCTTGGAATTCCCTGTGGAAGGGGTGGAGTGAGGGAGAAGGATTGTGTAGAGGGAGAAGTTTCCAAGCTTCTACCCAAAATGTCTAAATACCTTCTTCTCTCATATCTTTCTAAAAAGGTCTGTTATTAAATTGTTTGCAAATCAGATGGGTTACAATTTATATTTCAGTCTAGTTTTATTATATATTTTACTGAGTGAGATTGAGTATCTTTGAAAATAGTTGGGGCCATTTGTGATTATTTTACTGTGAAATGTCCATTTCATATACACTTTGCTCATATTTTCTTAGGTTTCTAATCTTTTTCATGCAGGTTTCTAGTAACTGCTTATATGAAATGATGAACTTTGTGATGAGTAACATATAATTTGTTTTTTTCATTTTTCCATTTGTGTTTTTAACTTTGCAGTTGAAATATTGACATGTAAGGCTTTCATTTTTTAAGGTCAACTTTATTAATAGTTTTTCTTACTTGTTGTGGAATTTGAAGCATAATTTCAAAAAGTTCTTGTTCTTATGTTCAAATAATTTACTCTTTTTTTGTATTTTTATGGTTCCTTTTTTTTTTTTGTACATTCAAATATTTGATCCTGGTAAATAATGTCAAATACTTTTTTTAGATAAAAAAATTTATTAAAAATATTCATCCTTATACCATTAAGTTAAAATTTCATATTTAATCACATTCTATACTACCACTGATCATCTACTAAGCCATTGGAATTATCTACTCCTCAAAATTTTAGTAGAATTCTACTGTGAAAGCACCTATACCATGAATGTTGTAGAGAATAGCTAGGGTGAACACATAATTTATTATCCAAATTGGAACTTTTTTAATAGTTAAAGAAAGGAGGTTCAACTAATACTTATGCTAGGACAACAGGCATAAATAAGCCTTCCTTGCCATGGACAAGCAAGGACATTAAGGACATTCTAGGAATAGCTTCTTTAGCTCTTTCTCCATTTTTTTCTACTGATATTCATCTATATATTTTTCTTCTCATAATATCTTTGTCAGGTTTTGGTATCAGGGTATGCTTTCCTCATAAAATAAGTTTGGAAATGCTTTCTACTCCTTTATTGCTCAAATAATTTAGAATTCTGTAGTGTTAATATCTCTTCCTTAAATGTTCCATAAAATTCACTGATAAAATTATCTGTGTGCTGTGTAGGGTATATAGGATGTGTATCATCCTATATACCTTCTGTGCATTGGATATTATTTCTGATAAAATTTTGCTCTTATAAATCTCCACTAACCTTCAAAATGCAACACGAATGTTTGCTTCCTCTATTCTCTTTTACATCTCTTTCTCTAGACAATTTTTTCTTCAGCATTAATTGTACCAATAATTCTTAGTTATCTTCTGACATGTCAGATTATTCTGCTTTGTGGTTTTTTATATTCTATGGAGAAAGTGTTAAATTAATTAAAAAGGAATGAATATTCACTGTTTTCTAGGCATTATGCTAGATAACTTAAACCTCACACCAGTTACTTGATAATATGTTATTTTTCAATTTCCAACTAGAAGTTGAGGCTTAAGAGTGCTTAATTAATAATTTTAAGCCATAAAATTATTGTAGCACATCAGTTACTTGGGCTTCCAGACTCAAACTTGGACTTACACCTAGATTCTCAGGCCTTCAGGCTCAGACTGAATTATACTACCAGATTTCTTCATTTTTCAACTTGCAGATGGCAAATCATGGGACTTCTTCATATTTATAACTGTGTGAACCTATTCCTATAAAAATTTCCTTTTTTATCTTACCTGTCTCTCTACATATATCCTATTGGTTCTGTTTCTCTGGAGAACACTGACTAATACAGTGTTTAACTTTTTTTTTTTTTTTTTTTCTTTTGCGGTACGCGGGCCTCTCACTGTTGTGGCCTCTCCCATTGCGGAGCACAGGCTCCGGACGCGCAGGCTCAGCGGCCATGGCTCACGGGCCCAGCCGCTACGCGACATGTGGGATCTTCCCGGACCGGGGCACGAACCCGTGTCCCCTGCATTGGCAGGCGGACTCTCAACCACTGTGCCACCAGGGAAGCCCCAGTGTTTAACATTTTAAAACAAAAATTGTCATCTAGAAGTACAAAGGTAGTAAGAAATCTGAATTTATTAAATATAATTAAATTTTTTCATTAATTTTTCAAATTTTAATAACATGAGTTTGTGGTTTAACACTTTATGATCTCAAAGCATTTTTTTCTTTTTTGACCCATAACAGCAGGCTTTGTCATAATATAGAAATTGTTTCCCTCCTCTTAAAACAGTCATCCATCTGAGACCATCAAACAAAATGTGAACATATCAGCATGGACAACAGTATTTCTGGTATTGTGAAATCTTACCTTAAAAAACATTGCAATTTGGTGAGGAAATAAAAACATGTGTCTGTAGTTCAGTTAAATTAGAATGCCATGTATTTGGGACTAGAGCCCAATTACAGCTTGATGAAAAATTCTTGGATCACACTAGTACCAATTATTCCAGGTGATGAGTGTTTGGAAGTTTTTCAGCGTAAGTTCAGAGCCACCTAGGGAATTTTTTCCAAAAGTAAATCTTTTTAATAAAAGATTTACAGTTCCTGGATTCTTGTTAGGGTTCCTGAATCATTTGCTTTTTGCTTCTGATTTCAGCCATAGAACTCATCATTAAGAGATTCAAAACATCCTTGTACTTTGGATTATTTGTATTCAATCTCCACGAATTTTTATGTTTTAAATATATCTCTGTTGTCCTTTGTTTTTCAATCAGAATTGATGTGGCATTTAAAGAAACAAAAGCGTATCAGTTTCTTCATGTTTTTTTTGATATGTAGTTAAAACAGATCAATGTTCATTTAGAATTTAAAAAATCAGACTGCCACACTCAATCTGCAGTTTAACATTGGAAAATAAGTTTCAATTCTTCCCCCACCTTTGAATCAAATAAAAGGCCTCTATACTGCCTTTGACTCCATATAAGCATGTCTTTGACACCTTTCACTGCACAGTGATTACCTATAGTTTATTATTCAGGCCAGTTATTATTGCTGTCATTGCCATGGGTTTCAGTTAAGCCAGGTGCTTAAGAACATACAAATTTAATGTGTTATTTCAGTGAATGCAACACTAGACTGTAAAGATGACAAAAAACTCCTGAGCCCAAATTACCCAAGCTTTAGGTAATCTGATATGTATTAACAGAGCAGGTCTTATAGCAATATTTTATTCTAAATAGTATAATAAAGGTAACTGGCATCATCAACTAGTGGGTTATTACAAATCTGAAGAGAGTTTTGAAACCTCAAACTAGAGAGCAGCCATGATTCCATTCAAATAAGGAACTGAATCACAGATGTTCTCATCACCACTACATTGATATTACCAAATAAAACTGTACCATTTGTTCCCATGAATGGCATTGTTGAGACTGACATGTTCCTAGAAAATAGAAACATATATATCTCACATGATTTAGCCAATTAGATAATGTGTGTGGTTCAAAAGTCTTTTCAGCTTCAAAACAAAATAATTAAGAATATAATGAACAAAAATATATAATATATGTATACCATATATGGTGTGTGTGTGTGTAAATTTTATACAAATATAAAATATAGCACACTACATACTACATATATATAGTATTTAAAGAAACATAAACATACAAAGAATACTATATATTCTATAGTTTCTATATATTCTACTATGCATACTACACATGTATATGCATACATATAGTATGTAGTAGTCATATTTGCATTCACAAGTAATAATCTAGATTAGGAGTATTCCTTTAAAATAGCTTATGTCCTAGTGTCTAGTGGTTAGCAGGGCAATTATGACTCTATTAATATAATTTAGAGCTTACGGTTAAAAAATAGCAGACCAAACACAGGAATGCCTCCTAAATTTCTGAAACCATACTGAAATTACACTAATTGGATAAAAATTAAAAGGTAGGAACCCTCGTGACAAGGAAAATGGGAAAAGATGACAGCAACAGCATTTGAAGGCAGTAAGAGACGTGGATAAATACTGACTGAAATAGTAAGTCTGAGCCAGATAAAGTCTCAGCACCAAAACCACCAGAAATAATTCTGAGACTGAATTCTTAAATTCCATTTTAAGACTGAATTCCTAAAGCCACTTTCCTATGGCTTTCCTATCGGTAGCCATAGGAAAATTTGAAAGTGGAGGTGAATGGGTAGGGAAAGCAGAGAGCTGGAGATTCATTTCTTTAATTATCTCATATAAGTGGCTGCCCTGTCTTCTTTTGAAAGAAGAGAAAGGATTAATTTTGGAGAAAATGAATCAAAGTGACTCTAACTGGATTTCACCAGACATATCTGAAGTTGCTAGGGTTGTACTACAAAATTTATCCCCCTTGTATGCTTCTTTTGAAAACTACTGGAGGGTGTCTTTCCTCGAAACAAAAGATTAAACAAAGAAGTACAAACCCTAAGATATAAGGAACAGAAAAACCACCATAGAAGAGAGGGAAAGGACTTTTCAGGTTGATATGAAATGGAGACGCTAGAATGACATTTGTTCATTAGGTCCGTCTAGAGGGAACACAGTCACGTTTGGAGCATGAAGAGAGGGGCCCTAGAAGAGTGGCCTCAAGGTACAGGTGTTTTAATACTATGAATGCAGGGTTTTGCATCCAGAGAGAATTGTGTGATAATTAATCATAGGCATATGGATAACTAACCTCAATAGAAAAACACATTAATTTCATGGAAACAAGAAGTTGTATAAGAAACGAAATGTAAATTTAGGATAAGGCAAAGCTTAACTATAACTTCTATTTTCAGTCACAATAATGTAAATATTTGTATTTGTTTTCTGTTGCCATGTAATAAATTATCACCAAACTTAACAGCTTAAACACACACGTTTGTCTCATAGTTTAGCAAGTCAGGAGTCCAGGCAAAGTGTAGCTGGGTTTTCTGCACAAGATGTCAAGCAGTGTGTTTGCAGGGCTGTGTTTCTTTCTGGAACTCAAGGCCCTTTTCCAAATTTATGTAGTTGTTGGCAGGATTCAATTCCTTGTGGTCGTGTGATAATAGCCCTGACTTCTAGTGACTGTTGGCTGGAAGAAACCCTCAGCTTTTAGAGGCCATCTGCAGTTCCCTGCCATGTTCCCCTCCCTGTAGGCAGTTCACCACATGGCTTTTCGCTTCTTGGAGGCAAGCAGGAGGCTTTCTCTTACTACTTTACTAATACAGAGTTTTACAAGATACTCTAATCAAGAGTGGCAGCCTATTTATCACCTTTCCAATATTGCACTGATGAGAAT
The DNA here is from genome assembly GCF_011762595.2 of Tursiops truncatus. Lineage (NCBI taxonomy): Eukaryota > Metazoa > Chordata > Mammalia > Artiodactyla > Delphinidae > Tursiops > Tursiops truncatus. The sequence continues at coordinate 45,243,451 of NC_047046.1, forward strand.
AAAATCAAAGGTCCCACCCACATTCAAGGGGAGGGGATTATACACAGTGAAGATCATGGTAGCCAATTTAGATATCTGCTTACCACAATATTTAATATGGATTTAAACGTTATGAAATGACAGTGTTGGAAGAATAGAGGAAGGCAAAGTAGATGGAGGTATATAAGATCTCATGGATTCTTCATATTCTAGCAGTTGGTAATATGTATAAACAAAAACACTAAATAATATTAACCTGAGAAAATTACTGGGGAATATGAATAAAAACATCAGAAGAAATGCAGTTAATCCTTGTTCTGCCTATGGTTATCAGGGGTAAGGGAGGGGGAGGAGGGATAAACTGAAAGATTGAGATTGACATATACACACTACTATATATAAAATAGATAACTAATAAGGGCCTACTGTATAGCACAGGGAACTCTACTCAATACTCTGTAATGGCCTATATGGGAAAAGAATATAAAAAAGAGTGGATATATGTATATGTATAACAGAGTCTCTTTGCTGTACAGCAGAAACTAGCACAACATTGTAAAGCAACTATACTCCAATAAAAACTGAAAAAAAAAAAAAAAGGAATACCTAGGGAAAGGTTTGGGAGAAAGAAAAAGAGTTAATTTATGCTTCGATATGGGGTTATAGAAACAAAGATGATTAAGCATTCCAGGGCAGATTTCTGTAAAAATCATGTGAGCATCAGAAAATTTAATACATGTTTCCATTGGTTTATTTCTAAGAATATTTTCTCCAGTATATGTCAGTTTCTCAAAGAATAAACAAAAATCAATATGACAATTTGTCAGAAACTATGCATAATAAGGTAGTAATAGTTTAAGAGAAACTTGAATTAATTTTTCAATAGCGATTTGATTTAGTCAATTATTCAATGAAGAAACATTTAAGATTTTAATTTGACAACCAAGTGATATGAAAACAATATAGGAAAATGGAAAAATATGATGTAAGGGATTAATATTTACCTAAGAGGTTGACATTAGTCATACATATATCACTTGAAACATTCTTGTTAGGAAGCTAAATTCCAGCCACATCATCAGCAAAAATATAATTTTGTTGTTGTTGGCAGAGGTCAACATTTCAAAATGATAGAATAAAATAATTCCAAAATAATAAAATTTTCTCCCTTTCTCTTGGAAAAAGTTTTGTTTCATCTTCTGTCTCAAGCAGGACAGCTAACATTCCCCACATACTTCACCTTCAATTTTTCTTTGCATAACAAATAGATCAATCAATAATAAATCATAAGTTATACCAAAAAAGCAACATGAAATCTTCATTTCTTATAGACATTCATTTTATGAATAATGGAAAGCCTTCTTAAATATGTTGATAATGACAGAAGAATTGGAACAGAAGGAAAGGGAGAGAAAAAGGGCAATATAGAAATAGAAAGATAAAGAATTTTCATTTAATTCAGTAGGATAGCAAGGTTTGAATATTAAGAAATAAAATCAAATATTATAAATTTCCACATCAATGTCTTCAATAAATCATGAAAGACAAGAGAATGGAACTGAAAATATAAGTTAAAATATAAGTTAAAAACAAAAAATCCCCCCCAGAAAACAAACAAAAAAACACTGATACAATGAAAAAAAACGGCTTTTAAGAAAAACAAAACAAGAAAATAACAATAATAACAATGGCAATATGGTCCACAGTATATATCCCTCAGGGTTAGAATAAAGGGAGGACAGAGCAACTTCACTGAAGGAGCTGAGCATTGCATTTTTTTATGTCTGTGAGAATCTGGGGGTAGGTGAGGGAATGTTTAGTTTTTGCTCTAATAAGATTAGATGTTGTAGATAAACAAAAACATTTCATTTCAGCACCACATATAGACATTAGAATGATAATGTCTGTTTCTTTTGGAGAACCATTTTTCCTCTTGATGAATTCTAGTTTTCAAGCTCGATATAGTCTAAGCTGTCACTTACAAAATAGAATTAAACCCTATTAATAAAGAATAGTAAATACTGAAATAAAATATATTTGTATACAGGGAACTTACCTATTAATTCAAAGGGTGTTTAAAAATAGAATAGAACAACTTAGCTAATCTGAAAAGTATTGATATCAAATGGTCAGATGCCTTGATAAATTAACATGCTTTCAAATGCTGTTACTAGTCTTCCACAACTCAAAAAGAGAATCATCCAAATTTCAGTGCAAGATTTAAGAATATTTAAAGTGATCAGGGTAGCTGGTAGACTTATGAGTAATTTTATAATTGGTTTTACTTGAATGATCTGTTAGAAAAGGCATAAAACTCCCATTACTTTCAGAATGTAAAGACTAATGGCAGAAGTGTAACAGAGAGGATTTGAAGATATTGGAAATAAAATGGAACTCAGTAATTGTCCTTTTAGATATTAATGGGGTATAAAGTTTTTTGACCAATTGTGACCCCTCAGCACTGAAGGTCAAAGCTATCTTAGATTAATGTAGTTTTCTTATGCACGTCACTTTGAAGACAATGACATGTTTTTCCCTTTGTCTTATGAGCTATACTTGCTTATCTTCTAACTTACTTAAGAAATGCCCATGTTTCACTGCACTGCAGGGTTGAAAATAATTAAGATAGAATAACAAAAAAAAAAGATAGAATAACACCTATTAATAGTAATATGAATTATATGTATTATTCATAAGCTTGAAAGGTATATGTTGGTCATTTTCCAATGTTGATCAGTTTCTGATGTGAGGGAAGCACCATGTAATTTACTATTTTGAATACAAACATAATTTTTTAAAGGGGAGGAAAAGACATTTTTAGTATTAAGATAAGGAAAGATATAAGCAAGACATTTATGGAATGTTCCAATTTTCATTATAATCCAATTAAACCCAGTAAAATAACTGTATTGACATCTGCAGCAATGAGAAAATATCTGAGATGTTTGCAGTATTTTTTAAATTAAAAAAGGTATGTTTTTTCGTGTGTTGTGATAGCATGAAGTAGATGAAAATAACCCATCTAAATGCCTAATGTTTAAATACCAACACATCAATGGCAAGTAAAATAGATAGAAAACTGTCCATAACAAAACTGACTATATACTTTTATAGCAGTTGAAAAAAATTCACCTCAAATATGGAGTACCAGTTTTCTGTCAATAACATGATAAAAAAGTGAATTTAACTTCCTGAGTAATTTGATGTATTAAGAAAATGATGGCATAGAAATAGATGCCTTCATTGCTGCTCATTCCTGAGATGCAACAACTATTGATCATAAACAAGCAGCTTGAATCTTGAGTCCGTGGAACTTAAAATAAGCATTATTTTACTAAAATGAAAGCATTTTAGGAGTTTTCAGCATGTTTGTTATTTTCACTTGATTACAAATTTTACATATAAATGTAAACATTTTTAAACTGTATTACACTTAAGAAAACTAAAATTAATAGGCATCTAAATTATATTTATATATTCACTGAAATCAAACCAACAATTGAGTTTTCATATTGGAAAATTGGAGTTTACATGTTTTCATGAAGCTTAACATTGTAATAAAAATAACTGTGTACAGGGCTTCCCTGGTGGCTCAGTGGTTAAGAATCTGCCTGCCAATTCAGGCGACACAGGTTCGAGGCCTGGTCCCGGAAGATCCCACATGCTGCGGAGCAACTGGGACCCTGTGCCGCAGCTACTGAGCCTGTGCTCTGGAGCCCACGAGTCACAACTACTGAGCCCGCGTGCCACATTTACTGAAGCCCATGTGCCACAACTACTGAAGCCCGCGTGCCTAGAGCCCATGCTCCACAACAAGAGAAGCTACTGCAATGAGAAACCGGCATACTGCAACAAAGAGTAGCCCCTGCTCACTGCAACCAGAGAAAGCCAGCACACAGCAATGAAGACCCAATGCAGCCAAAAATAAATAAATTTATAAAAGAAATAAAATAACTGTGTATAATTTCTGATTATGTTTATCCTCAATAATATTTGATCTTTTGTAACTTGCAATGAGCATCAATCTGTAAATAAAAATTGCTCATAAAAAGTAACTTCAGACAAAATGATTATTAGTACTTAAATCAAGGAAGCAATAAAGTTTAACAGTATAATACAAATACATGTCAAATATAAAAAGCTACTCATTAGACCTTGGGCAAATGTATTTGAAGATACCAAAATGTTAGCTTTCTAAGCTTTAGGGTGAACATGACATTTTTTGAGTTGTATGCATGTGTGCTTCACTAGCTAACCAATCAATTTAAATTGACATTTTGTTAGAACAGGAGTATTTGGGGAATAAATGATGAACACCTTTTCATCCTTACTCATAAATCAATTCTAATCTGTGCACAAGACATAGAAAATCTGTTACTCAAGTTATTAAAATGCAATCCTAACAAAATAGCTGCATTGTTCTTCTCTTGCCCAATATAAAATGTTCATGAAAAAGTGCACTCAAAGTACATACTAAAAATGTTACTGTAAGTTTACTACAAAAGAACATGTAATTTTTTCAAAGACATTCTTTGTTTTGTAAACAGATCAGGTCGGTGAATTACAAGGAGTTTAGAATGGTACACATAGGACTTCCCTGGTGGCGCAGTGGTTGAGAGTCCACCTGCCCATGCAGGGGACACGGGTTCGTGCCCCGGTCTGGAAAGATCCCACATGCCGCGGAGCAACTGGGCCCGTGAGCCGTGGCCGCTGAGCCTGCGCATCTGGAGTCTGTACTCTGCAACGGGAGAGGCCACAACAGTGAGAGGCCCGCGTACCAAAAAAAAAAAAAGACTGGTACACATATATGTTTACATGGAGCTTATTTTAATCAATAATGAATGCAATCAGTCCTTGTGTAAGAAAATCTATTGTATGAGAGGGAAGGGGGTGATGTGATTTTCATTTATCTTGATGGTGGTTATACGTGCTCAGCAGAAGGGTAATGTGTGCTGGATCTTGGCAAGCTATTTGTGATTTGACCTTATTATCGGAAGTTTTGAACGATCTCAGAGCATTCCATTGCTTACCAAATGACGTTCTTAGGCTTAGAAAGCTTTAGCTGTGTTTGTAGCTCCTCAGTTGGACTTTCCAACAGGATGGTGCAGTGGTTTTAAACTTTATGTCTACATGTTCTTTGGTATTATTATCCTTCAAAAGGTGAAAATCCAATCCCCTTCCCCCTTAAGTTTGGGTGGTACAAAATGACTCAGTTTTAACAAATGGAATGTAGTAGAAGTGAAGGTGTGTAGTAGAAGTAGGCATCTTCTGGATGTAGTCAGACTTTTCTGCACAGTCTGCACCTCTCCCCCTGGTCGTCCAGGATCCTCTTTAGCTCTTTAACTCGGAGCTTCTTCGGGTCCACTGTGCTCAGGTCAATCTGCCTGTAGTGTTAATAATTTAACAAACAGATCTGTGATTCAGATAAAAAAGACATCACTGTTTCCCTCTTACTCCTTCTACTGGATTTCTTTATCTGGGGTACATCACTTCTATGTCTTGGGAACATCCACGTGCAGATCCATGACGTGTCCCATGGTCTGCAGGACAACCATATGACTGAGGCACCTTGGAAACTGAAAATCTCAGTCCCAGTTGTCTTCTAGATGGTGCAGCCCAGCCAACACCTTGATTGAAACCTAATGAGATACCCAGATCCAGAACCACAAAGATGGGCCACTTCTGGATTTTGAACTCTCAACAACTATGTGAGATAAATTTGCAGATAATTTGTTACACAGAAAATTATTTATAACTTTATTAAATTAACAAAGAGATAACAACATGAATCCTTTCTTAACTATCAAAGTCTAATTGAAACAAGAATTCTTATTTCTTCTCAGAATTTAAAAGGATCCTACATCATTGTGTCTCCAGTTAACTCTTTAAATTATTTGGTATTTTTGCTGTATATTTTTATTCTATATACTTCTAAATCTCACAAGATGATATTATTTTTCTTGCTGTTGTTGGTTGTTGGTTTATGTAGTCAATATTTGTGAAGTCTCTCCTTTCCCCCTTGAAAATGCTTTACTTCACCTTTATTCTTTTTTTTTTAAAAAACCATTCTATAATTTCTATTCACATATTTTGTGGAGTTCACATATCTTTTTCTTACAGCAAACGTAACACTCTAGGCCACAAGAAGCTGCAGTACTATTGTTTAATTAGCAGCAAATTAATATTTTATATCTGGGTAACTGGACAAAAAATAGCCTGCTTCTTTGGATGTGGATGTTCAGAAGGTAGTCTCACTGCAGCTTCATAATGTGATTGCTATTTTGCGCAGCTTATGCACACACACAAAATACAGTTGTTGTCTATATTTTATACAAATACAACTGTAGTTCGTGAAAACATTTTAAGTACATGATATACACGATAGGCCACTTGATTTCCCAATATCACAGAATAGCGACTTTGAATGCAATAAAAATATACAAACTTCAGCCTGGAATGCAGAGTTTTTCTTTTCTATTTGGACTCAAAACTTTATCATTAGAACATTTTTAGAGTACAAGTCCAAACACTTTTTTCAACAGCTAAAAATACAATTTCAGGACTTCCCTGGTGGCGCAGTGGTTGAGAGTCCGCCTGCCGATGCAGGGGACACGGGTTCGTGCCCCGGTCCGGGAAGATCCCACGTGCCGCGGAGCAGCTGGGCCCGTGAGCCATGGCCGCTGAGGCTGCGCATCCGGAGCCTCTGCTCCGCAAAGGGAGAGGCCACAACAGTGAGGCCCGCGTACAGCAAAAAAATTTGTTTTTTAATTTTTTAAAAATTTCAGCAGTCCTGCTTATGTTCAGGCATGATGCAATCCATTTCCAAATGTATTACCAGTTTTTGTTAAATTCAAAGGGCTGTTAGTAACATACAACTTGTTCTTCACTCCACACCATATTATAAAGCCCACGTTTAGTTCTGAGTTACAGTCACCTTGTAGACAAAGCTGGATTTCTTCTGGTAACATTTGCACGTCCAAGATTTCCTTTTGCAAGTGCACATGAATACATTGTTGTGGGTAGTGTAAAAGTCTTGATAAAGACGAAGTCACAGTATAAGAATACATTGTACACCTTTATACCTAATGTAGTCCTTTATTTCCTATGGATAAAAAAAAAATACGACTGAATGAGACAGAGGTTTGTAGTACCATGAAGAGTTGTATCCCAAGTTACATTAACAGAATGATCCAACAGAATATTGAAGGAGAGCTTCTGAGAATATACACATTCATTCTGGTTCATCTGTACCACTGAAGCTTATACAATGAAGTGTTTTATACATTAGCAATAGTTCTGTCATATCTAAGCTAGATAACTTATCAAAAGACACTGCCTTCCATCCTGAGGGCTGATAACATTGTAGAAGGGCCTGGGGTAAAGTCTGAGCGTGACTTTACCATTGTTGGTGGTTTCACCTTTATTGTTTTTTTTTTTTTTTTGCAGTACTCTGGCCTCTCACTGTTGTGGCCTCTCCCGTTGCGGAGCACAGGCTCTGGACGCGCAGGCTCAGCGCCCATGGCGGACTCTCAACCACTGCGCCATCAGGGAAGCCCCACCTTTATTCTTAAAAGGTATTTATGACAGCTACAGAATTCAAGGTTGTCAATTGTTTGCTTTTAGCACTCCAAGATATTTCATTTTACTTGGGCCTCTTTTTTTTTTTTCTGTGAAGTCCGTTATCACTCTAATTTTAGTTCCTTTGCAAGTAATAACTTTGTTTTTTGCCCTAAAATGTTACTCTTTGGTTTTAGTTTTAAATAGTTTCACTATGATATGTTTGAGAATAGTTTTCTTTGCATTTATCCTATTTGGGTTCTTATGTTTACTTAGTCTTTGGATTTACTTAGCCTCTGCTCACACTCTTTCTGCCTCTTCATACTTATGTCCATATTTTATTTGTCTTATCTTCAAGATTTTTAATTGTCTTTTCAGTTGTGTTACCTATTTTTAACTTCATTTAATTTTTAACTTCAATTATAATATTTTTATCCCAGGTCAAAATCTTATTTTAATTATCTGAATGAGTCTTTGATTAATTTTTATTTAAGCAAACTTACGAATTTTTAGAGTAAGCCGTGTTGCTATGTCATTCAAAAACTTATATGCTTCCAGGAAGTCATCATTTTATTTAATTTAAATTTTGAAGTTTTGTTTTTAACATTTAATTCCCTGGAAATTGTTCGTTTCCCTGGAATGATGTGAAGTAAATGACCCATTTCGTTTGTTCATATAGATAATTATATTTTACCTCCACTTACTGTAAATCTGTCTCTCTGATCTGGCTTGCCGGGTCTGTTATGTCTTCTATACAGGTATCTGTTTCTGGGCTCACTATTCTATTTCATTGATCTTTCAGTCTACATCATTTCAGAAAAGCCAATATCAATTTTCATGGACCCTGATATCTTATAGATAGAATCCTCACTCCTTATTGTTCTTTTTCAGAGGGTTTTTCTTATTCTCAGCCCTTTCTAAGTTCATACACACTTTAAAATTTCTTTAAAACCATAGATCAATTTGGAGAGAATTTTACTCTACACTATTAATATCTCCTTTCCATGAACATAGCATATATCTCCATTTTTTTAAGATCTTCTCCCGTGCTTTTGCAATATATTTTCATGTTTTATCTTTGTAAAATAAATGTGAAATAAAAATTATTTTCTCATTACAAAGTAAATACATGTAGACACACCTGCACCTAATATTTCTTCATTGTCTTTTGAAGAATTATCTTTTACTCCTCAGAAACTTTCTTATTTTGAGTCTGGGACATTATATTCCTCAATAGGCATTGGTGACTCTGGCCACAGTACAGAGAAATGGCTAAAGCATTTGTCTGTCTCTTTCTAGATGAGTTCAAGGAGTAGTGTAAGGATTCATTCTATGGGGAAAAAAGCCTCATGCACTCAAAAGATAGTTTTTGTTGTTGTTTGGTTTTTGGTGTGTGTGTGTATATAACTGTATCAAGCAATTCCTCAAGTCAGGACATCAGCTTTAGCACCTGGAGGAAAAGCAGCATTGGTTACAGGCTTTCCTTAAATTGTAATGTCAGCCTGAGTTCAGAGAGGGAGGGGTGGACGACTCCTTCCACAGTGGCAGGTATTTTTACCTGTTTCTTTTCCATTAATCTTCACAAAAGCTTTGCTTTTGTGCTTTCCTGCTATTAACCCCATGAACTTAAGGTGGGCCTTTGCAGAATATATTCCCAGTAAAGAGTAGGAGATTAATGTCCAAGACTGATTGGTATGCATTGTTATTAATGCAGTTGATAATTTTTTTCATGTGTATGTATCACTTTTTAGCTCTTCTTGTTTGTAAAAAGAATTTTTACTTAGAATTTTCTCAGTTTATGGAGAATTTATATATTACAAGGTTACGGGTTAGTATGGATTTTAATAATAGCAGTAAATATCAAGGAACTTGAAATGCTTTCGAGTGAAATTAGATTTTGAACCAAGAGAATAATTTGTGGGATCTAGGTTATTTTGTACATTATTCCTTGACAAGTATTATGTCTGCCTCTCTCAGTTTCTGTTTTTCATCATTGCTTCTGGTAGACACACCTCATCATACTTGGGTGATTATCTTTATGTATCTTGTTTTAATCTGCAATTATTTCTCTCAATAGTTTAAACATATCATATGCCTATTAAGCAATTGTACTTTCTCTTATATAAACTATGTGTTGGTAACCTTTGCCAATTTTCTAGTCATTGTTTTTAACAAAATGTTTTAAATTATTTTCCACCAAACTATGACGAAGTAGTTCCTTGTATCCCTTTAAAGATATGAATTTGGTGTTCTTGCTCTTCTTTCTTGAATTTTTAGTGCAAAGAATAGTCTATAATTTTCTGAACTGCAAATGTCCATTATTTATTTGTCCTTTTTATTCATTTTTGTCAAAATGGTTTAAGAATTATTAACCTATAACATCAGCATTTATTTTTCCATTACATCTCACTTACCTACATTTTTAAGCATCTACAACATGTTTTCTAGGGATACTTTGTTTAAAAATTTGGAATTAAAAAAAAAAAACTTTAGTCCCTATCATAAAAACTATGCATTCTAATAGTGGGAGTACTCATGAAAAAATATAATTGCAATTAACAATTATAGTTGCTTTATTTCTTCAGGGTAGTTTTTTTTCTTTTTTTTTTAACTACCAACTTTTTCAATATCAAGATCTTTAGGTTAAACAGCTTATTAGTGATTTGGAAAAACTCTTTCATATTTAATAGACAGTAAGTTTTTGGTTATATATTTACTATTTATTACCCTTATCAATTATTTAAAAATTCCACTGGGAATAGCATGTTGGAAATTTTCTCCTCAAAATTCTCAACTGAGATCTATTTTATTTTGGGCCTGTTGTGTGAATTTCTCTTCTCCATGCTTCAACACCTTTCTAAATGTTTCAAAAATGTTTTACATTTATTTTTTTCACTGTCCAGTGCATTCTGAAACTCCAGATTTGCTTTTGTATGTGATTTTTGTTTGTTTGTTTGTCTTATAGCTATTGCTTGCCTTCTTATGTCTCAAATATATTTCTTTTATTTTGCTTTTGATCATTGCCTTATTCTAATTCTATTTTCTTTATTGGAACACTTAATCATTCACAAGTTGGTTTCAGATAAATTGCCTATCTGTTACTGTATCTCAATTTTTGATCTGATACACTTCCTGTGCATTCTAGAACATTTTCTTAATTTTTTTCTCATGCATTAAATTTAATTGCCCTCACTATTTGTTCCTGTTTTATACATGCAATGAAGATGTTATGCCCACAGAGATTATGGCTTTGTTGCATTATCTTCTTATCTCTGCTCTTTGCCTTCCCATGGTAGCCTTATGTTTAGTAAAGGCAATTGCATCTTGAAGATTTTGTAAAAATCAATGTGTCATTTTCTAAAAATTTTCTATTTATAGGACAGCATGTCTCCTACAAACTTCTCACCTTCAAGTTGTGTTTCAGTAATAGAACTCAGATTGCTATTTGCATTTCATTCTACCCATTGAGCATGAACCACAAGAGTATGACCTATATTTAATCATGTCCCTGTGTTTCAGGTAATGAAACATCCTGGCTTCCTCTAGTGGCTGATAATGCTCTATTATAGAATTCTCTTTTTAATAATCATTCCCAATGACTATGCTTTTTTTTTTTTAATTCAGAGGTTAATGTTGAAAACCATTTATGTTCAGTCCAATATACCTTCTGAAGACAATTTACACTATTTTCAATTCCTATTGTTTACATTTGAATTTGAAACTCCTCACATATTCTCACTATACTTTTGCTAATGCGGTTTCTTCTTTTACAAGTTCTAACCACAAATCCATAGCCTTCAAAAACCAAACATGCTCTGATGATATATATGTATTATATATAATTCCCAGCTGGTGAATATATCTATATATATATGGCTACTTTTTATGAGTGTATGCCTCTATTTTACCTTTTTTAACTTGTCTTATGGCTTAACAAGACTAAAGTCATCTTAGTTGCCACCATTTCTTTGCAAAACAATCAAATAATGATGGGAACATATTGGTATTAGGCACTAAAAACATGCTTACTGCATAAGAGGATGAATGAACTTCCTCCATGAAATGCTAGATTGTGATAGCCTATGCTGAGCTTCTATGGTTTGAAAGCACATAAAATGCACTCATGCAAATTAAATATATTTTTAACGATGCTCATAGAAAGCAAATTCATGTCGCTTGAGCAAAAATACAAAATGCTGTAAATCCTTGTCATAAAACTTGGCTAGTTATACGTATATTAATTATATAATGATTTTCCCACTTTAAAATAGATGCATTAATGGACTGCCCAGCTCTATCTTATTTATTCATTTTTTTCTGTTGAAGTGGAGAACACTCATTTTAATGCTAGCAAACCTTGCAAACATGTATTATCCCATGAATTGTCAGTTAGAAAATTATGAAATTAAGGCAGTTTTCTTTTGTCTTTTTCTTCTCAAATTTCAAGGTTGCTTTTGGCATATTGATAAGAGGCCTTTTTTTTTAACATCCAAAATAATAAACACAGAGATTACTACTAATTATAACACCTTTTTGGGTCTCTTTGCCTTTTATTTTTGTTATCATAAGCTGAATATAATCTTGCCCACTTTTATTCTTTTGACACTTTGTCATTTGAAGCATATTTCAAAATGTAAATATTCCTTCTTGCCCTGGAAAAGTTGTACAATAAATCCAACTATTTTGACCTTTTCAGTATTCTACATTTTGACTGGTTGTCTGTTCCAATCATAAATTTCTGGGGTGGTAAACAGGAAAAGTTGGGCATGGCAAGCGAATCAAATTACAGAATACTAAAAAGGTCACAGTAGGATGGTTTTAACTTCAAAGAACATAAGAGATAGGGAAAATATTTATAATATTTGAAAAAGGAGTAAATGTAATTTTATATGTGTTTTTAACAAATAAGTAATGAAAGCCAATGTTTACTACAATTTTTAAATTATATTTGGACTACATCTGAAGAGTCAGTAAGCATATTCTTTCTGCAAATTTAATATAACTAATTCTAGGTTCCTTATAATTAATAATATATCAAATACTCTTAAGCAGGAAATCTTAATTGCATTACTGCAGATAGTATTTAACAAATAACAACTGCATAATAGTGTGAATTTCCTTCTCTCCTTTCCATCCAAGATGGCATAAAATACTGACAAAAAAGCCCAGATGGAAGATGAACTTTACTTAATTTATTCTCACTCACTGAAATTTCCCACAATCGGGTGTATTTTTCCCCTTCCTACATGAGGCTCAGAGGACTGATCTTTTTATTGTGCTATTTCTTTCATTGATGGATAGCTTCTCAAATGTTAAATACATTTAAACAAAAATCAATTGTTCACATCAATCAGAGAGGAAACTTTTTCAAAACACACACAGGGATTTTGGCTGAATGTCTCCAGTAATGTGACTTTAAAACATTATACAGGTGTAAACTAATGTGTACATCTGTGTTGCAAGCTGTTATCTAGAGATGAAAACACTGCTTGTCTTTTAAAACTGTGGAAAAATGTCGTAAAATATGGTGACTTTTTAGTTATTAAAAATGTTTCCTAAATTTTCACAGTCAAGTGAAAGATTCAGTTACTTAATTCTAATCAATTAGCTCTCAGCTCAGCACATTATCTCAGGGACACATGTTTATGGGGCCACCACAATCTCCAGTATTGTTTGTGCTCAAACCAAAGTTGGGGGGATGCTCAGCCCAGAAGTAAGCATGTCACATTTAGCTACAACCCCTTAGCCAGAACTAGTCAGTATACCTAATCACACGTAGGGGGGCCAGAAAGTGAAATACTACTGTATGTATAGGACAAGGAGCTATAAATATTCTATTAGCTGTGCTAATAACTACCTCAAGGAGCAATAAAAACTTGGAAAAATACACTCTATATTTAAATATAGGTCCACTTTTTTTAAATCCCAAACAGTAGAGCCAGATGAGTTTTCAAGTCCACTTTTATCTTCCTTTGGACTTTGGCAAAGTTATATGACACAAATAGCTGAAGGAGACCTAGTAATTACAGCTGTTCCTCGACTTAGAATGCGGTAACATCCTGAAAATATTGTAAGTCGAAAGTGCATTTAATACACTTAACCTACCAAGTATCCCAGCTTACCCTAGCCTCCGTTAAACTTGCTCAGAACATTTACATTAGCCAACAGCTGAGCAAAATCATCTAACACAAAGCCTTTTTTTAATAGTAAGTACTGAATATCTCATGTAATTTATTGAATACTGTACTCTAAGTGAAAAACAGAATGTTTGTCTGGGTAAAGAGTGACTGTAAGTGTATCAGTTGTTTACCCTGCTGATTGTGGAGCTGACTGGAAGCTGTGGCTGCCTAGCATCAATGAGAGAGCATTGTAGGGCATATTGCTAGCACAGGAAAAGATCAAAATTCAAAATTTGAAGTATAATTTCTACTGAATGCTTAAAATTTTGTACCATCATAAATGGAAAAATTGTAAATCGAAGAATCGTAAGTCAGGAACTGTCTGTACTTCCCTGAGTATAGCCTTCCCTGAGTGTGGCTTTGTAATTAATTCATAGATGCATACTGCTGGATTGAAATTACCTGAGCAGGGAGGGTACCGATTGCCCCCAAAGTGTAGCTTAAATTAACTTTGACACCTAATATCGCATCATGTGAGATGCCTGAAGTGCGTCACAAATATAAAAATAATTATTTGCACACGTGGCCTATATTATTTGGGAATCAATCCATCAGAAGTTAGAGAAGCAGGACTCAAGACAGTTTAAGCAAAAAGGTTAATTTAATAAAATGTTATTAATGTGGCTTGAGGAATTCAATGACAGTAATGAGGTTGGGCTCAGGAAAAACTAGAGCTAGGAAAACAAATATCATCAGAATTAACTGTCTTGTATTGTGGCTTGTCTTTGCAAATCTTTTATTTTAATGCGCGTAGGCTTCATTTCCTTTTCTAGCCAGCATGATTTGATACACTTAAAAAAAAAAAAGTTTAAGCACACAAAGGCTTAGTTTCAAATCCAGTTTTTCTGAGTAAATGTCCTGAAGCAGATCCCCAAATCTAGGCCATCAGGCCATGCTGTGAGGTAATGGGGTAAATTGGTGGTGTTATCCAGGTGGATGATTCACCCAGGATGACTAACTAACTACATCACCAAGGATAGCCAACTGGAACAGAGTCACAAAGTTACTTGAGTACACTCACTGCAGTGAGTTTATAGAAGGTTTGGATCCCAGATTGGTGTAGTAAATACCATATTACTCTGTTGTGTACATTTTCTACTGCTCCTCTAGACTACTTGTGCTCAGATGTTATCGTTAATGGCCATTATCTATGAATTCCCAACACATATTAAATAGTAAAAATATATTTATTGAGTACATAGTAAAAATTTAAATATCCCTAACAACATACTGCAAGTATTTTCAAATGCCAGAAATTTATGGAATCTGTTTATTTCCACCTGAGTCACTTTATTCAGTGTTTTCTTTAATATAAAAAATAAAACTCCCTCTGTAGTAGATGCTGTCACTTGCTAAATTGAAATTTATTTTCTCCTACTTTTTAAAATAATCTCTGTTTTGTTCAATTGGCCACTCTTACGCTACAGAGACCTTGTATATCATAGCAAGCTAAACTCATCCTCCAGTCCAGTGTACATAATCGCACTTGTCTATAATTAAAGTAGAAACAGGCCAAGTTGAATCAGGACATAGAACAGGGTATTCCCAAGGTAAATGTTACTAATTAAAGGTAGGTACATGTCTTATACTGGCCTGATACAAATGAAAAAAAAAAAATCTTTCATCTTATTGCTACTGAAGAAGTCTCCTTTCTTTCACACTAGACATGAAAAAGAGCCAGTTGCCCTAGGTTCTGCTAATAGCCATCTTGCAAACATGAAAATGAGTCTGACGCAGTGCTAGCATAAACAAGGTGAAACAGAATCACCAAGAGACAGAACCCAGATTTACCATATCTGGTACTTGTCCTTCTTTGGAACGTCCTGCTGTATGTGACAGTTTCAGTTTTTCTCCAAGTTTATTTGAAAAAGGCTTTTTTGTTCTTCATAGCTTAAGGCAGGCAAAAGAGTGCATCATCCCTAAATGTATTTTTGCTTTTGAGTTATTTTAAAAAATAAAATGGCCCAGAATACCTCAGTGTCTGAAAATAATGCATATTAGACTCTACTGTTATTTATTCTGCTCAGCTTAATTCATAGATGAATTGTTACTTGTTTTACCAACATCAGCTTTCAAAGTATGCTGTGTATTAATAGTGTAAAAAAATTAAAGACATATTTACTTTTTTCAATCATGAAAGTTTACCTATTCAAATTTTAAATAATCCCTTATATTTTCAATATAACCAATCAGAATTTGTTTAATTAATCTTAGACTCAGATTACCATATGCATTTCAAAATAGTTGATAGAGTTTTATGGAGCCTTATAGCCAGATTTTTATTATGTCAGACATCTGTTCTCCCTACATTTCACTTTAATTGTCCACTCTTCTCTAGAAAAATAAGCATCTTTTAGGCTTTTTTTTCCATTTCCAACATGATGCTCACAAGTGCATTTTATGACCTCTATTTCTAAAAGATTTGACAGAGAAATAGACTAGAGATTTTTTTGTTTAATAAAAGTATGAAGTAGTTAATAATAAAAAAGAAAATTACAAATTTAATTCAGAATTGTCATTAAAATTAGCTTTATACCCTTCCATTTACTGGTAGGCTAGAAGTGGGAACCGAAAGTTGTTTAACACAGTCTGTTTTCCAAATCATCTTTAGATATGCAGCAATGAAAACCTTTATCTTAAAAGATGTCTTTACACCCTCATATTGGAAGCAAAAGTTAACCAATGGATATTTTAAAGATTAAACAAAGGAACACTATAGGGCAATTCTAAAGGCAGTACAACATTACAGGGAAGAATGGAAAGCTTTAAAAAGAGCATTAACTGAGATGGCAGTAAGAACAAAAGGAGGCAGAGAGTAATTGCCCAAGTTGGAGGATAGCCAAGATCCTGAGGTGTATGTGCCCATGAGGGCAGACCTTGAGTATCTCAGGTAAATCAAGCAACACATGCCCTTCTTCAAGATATAGAACTTCTATAATTATTGTAAAAGGGACTTATAGCTGTATTTTAGAACAGTGACTTAATTCAAGTATAAAAAAATAAAATAATTGCTATAATATTTTTTCCAAAGGAAGACTCATATATAACCAGAAAATCATTTTTAAAAGTGTTTAAACAGTGTATGGGTAATATTAGCTACATTTAAGCCTTCTAACATAACTGGATACATTAGATAATCCAACGTGAACTTTTATTTTGTGTTTTTTTCTTCTAGATTTATTGAGATATAATTGACATATATCTGTGTGTATGTTTAAGGTGTACAGTATAGTGGTTTGACATACATCAGGAAATAATTACCACAATAAGTTTAATGAACATCCATCATCTCATTAGATACAAAATAAAAGAAAAGGAAAAATTGTATTTTCCTTGCGATGAGAACTCTTAGGACTTTGTTTTTTAATTAATTTTTATTGTAGTATAGTTGCTTTACAATGTTGTGTTAGTTTCTGCTGTACAGCAAAGTGAATCAGCTATACATATACAAATACATATATGCCCTCTTTTTTGGATTTCCTTCCCATTTAGATCACCACAGAGGACTGAGTAGAGTTCCCTGTGCTAAACAGTAGGTTCTCATTAGTTGTCTGTTTTATACATAGTAGTGTATATATGTCAATCCCAATCTCCCAATTCATCCCCCACCTCCCTCCTTGGTATCCATATGTTTGTTCTCTACATCCGTGTCTCTATTTCTGCTTTGCAAATAAGTTCATCTGTACCATTTTATAGATTCCACATATATGTGTTAATATACGATATTTGTTTTTCTCTTTCTGACTTACTTCACTCTGTTTGAGTCTCTAGGTCCATCCACGTCTCTGCAAATGACCCAATTTCATTCCTTCTTATGGCTGAGTAATATTCCATTGTATATATGTACCACATCTTCTTTATCCATTTCTTTGTTGATAGACATTTAAGTTGCTTCCATGTCCTGACTATTGTGAATAGTGCTTCAATGAACACTGGGGTGCATGTATCTTTTTCAATTATGGTTTCCTCTGGTTATATGTCCAGGAGTGAGATTGCTGGGTCATATGGTTGTTCTATTTTTAGTTTTTTAAGGAACCTCCATACTGTCCTCCATAGAGGCTGTATCAATTTATAGTCCCACCAACAGTGTAGAGGATTCCCTTTTCTCCACACCCACTCCAGCATTTACTGTTTGTAGATTTTTTGATGATAGCCATTCTGACCAGTGTGAGGTGAAACCTCATTGTAGTTTTGATTTGCAATTGTCCAATAATTAGTGACGTTGAGCAGCTTTTCATGAGTTTGTTGGCCATATGTATGTCTTCTTTGGAGAAATGTCTATTTAGGTCTTCTGCTCAGTTTTTGATAGGGTTGCTTGTTTTTTTTGATATTGAGCTGCATGAGCTGTTTATATATTTTGGAGACTAATCCTTTGTCAGTTGCTTTATCTGCAAATATTTTCTCCCATTCTGAGGGTTGTCTTTTTGTCTTGTTTATGGTTTCCTTTGCTGTGCAAAGCTTTGCTGTGCAAAGCTTTTAAGTTTCATTAGGTCCCATTACTTTATTTTTGTTTTTATTTCCATTTCTCTAGAAGGGGGGTCAAAAAGAATCTTGCTGTGATTTATGTCATAGAGTGTTCTGCCTATGTTTTCCTCTAAGAGTTTTATAGTGTCTGCCCTTACATTTAGGTCTTTAATCCATTTTGAGTTTATTTTTGTGTATGGTGTTTGGGAGTGTTCTAATTTCATTCTTTTACATGTAGCTGTCCAGTTTTCCCAGCACCAGTTATTGAAGAGGCTGTCTTTTCTCCATTGTATATTCTTGCCTCCTTTGTCATAGATTAGGTGACCATAGGTGCATGGCCTTATCTCTGGGCTTTCTACTCTGTTCCATTGATCCATGTTTCTGTTTTTGTTCCAGTACCATACTGTCTTTATTACTGTAGCTTTGTAGTATAGTCTGAAGTCTGGGAGCCTGATTCCTCCAGCTCCATTTTTCTTTCTCAAGATTGCTTTGGCTATTCAAGGTCTTTTGTGTTTCCATACAAAGTGTGAAATTTTTTGTTCTAGTTCTGTGAAAAATGCCATTGGTAATTTGATAGGGATTGCATTGAATCTGTAGATCGCTTTGGATAGTATAGTCATTTTCACAATATTGATTCTTCCAGTCCAAGAACATGGTACATCTCTCCATCTGTTTGTGTCATCTTTGATTTCTTTTGTCCGTATCTTACAGTTTTCTCAGTACAGGTCTTTTACCCCCTTAAATAGGTTTATTCCTAGGTATTTTATTGTTTTTGTTGCAATGGTAAATGGAATTGTTTCCTTAATTTCTCTTTCTGATCTTTCATTGTTAGTGTACAGGAATGCAAGAGATTTCTGTCTATTAATTTTGTATCCTGTGACTTTACTAAATTCATTGATCAACTCTAGTAGTTTTCTGCTGGCATGTTTAGGAATTTTTGTGTATGGTATCATGTCATCTGCAAACAGTGACTGTTTTACTTCTTCTTTTCTGATCTGGATTCCCTTTATTTCTTTTTTTTCTCTGATTGCTGTGGCTAAAACTTACAAAACTATGTTGAATTATAGTGATGATAGTGGACATCCTTGTCCTGTTCCTCATCTTAGAGGAAATGCTTTCACAGTTTTTCACCATTGAGAATGATGTTTGCTGCTGGCTTTGTCATATATGGCTTTTATTATGTTGAGGTAATTTCCCTGTTTGTGCACTTTCTGGAGAGTTTTTCTCATAAATGGGTGTTGAATTTGGTCAAAAGCTTTTTCTGTATTTAATGAGATCATATCATTTTTACTCTTCAATTTGTTGATTTCGTGTATCACATTGATTGATCCGTGTATATTGAAAAATGTTGCATCACTGGGATAAATCCCAATTTATCATGGTGTATGATTCCTTAATGTGTTGGTGGATTCTGTTTGCTAGTATTTTGCTGAGGATTTTTGCATCTATGTTCATCAGTGATATTGGTCTATAATTTTCTTATTTTGTTATATCTTTGTCTGGTTTTGATATCAGGGTGATGGTGACCTCTTGAATGTGCTTGAGAATGTTCCTCTCTGCAATTTTTGGAAGAGTTTGAGAAGGATATATGTAAGCTCTTCTCTAAATGTCTGATAGAATTCACCTGTGAAGCCATCTAGTCCTGGAGTTTTGCTTGTTGGAAGATTTTTAATCACAGTTTCAATTTCATTACTTGTGATTGGTCTGTTCATATTTTCTGTTTCTTCCTGGTTCAGTCTTGGAAGCTTGTACCTTCCTAGCTATGTGTCCATTTCTTCCAGGTTGTCCATTTTATTGGCATATAGTTGCTTGTAGTAGTCTCTTATGATCCTTTGTATTTCTGAGGTGTCAGTTGGAACTTCTCATTTTTCATTTGTAATTTTATTGATTTGAGTCCTCTCCCTTTTTTCCTTGATGAGTCTGGCTAAAAGTTTATCCGTTTTCTTTATCTTCTCAAAGAACCAGCTTTTAGTTTCATTGATCTTTGCTGTTGTTTTCTTCATTTCTATATCATTTATTTCTGCTCTGATCTTTATGATTTCTTTCCTTCTACTAACTTTGGGTTTTGTTTGTTCTTCTTTCTCTAGTTGCTTTAGGTGTAAGGCTAGTTATTTATTTGAGATTTGTCTTGTTTCTTTTTTCTGTGTGTGGTACATGGGCCTCTTACTGTTGTGGCCTCTCCCGTTGTGGAGCACAGGCTCCGGACACGCAGGCTCAGTGGCCATGGCTCACAGGCCCAGCCGCTCCGTGGCATGTGGGATCTTCCCAGACTGGGGCACGAACCCGTGTCCCCTGCATCGGCAGGCGGACTCTCAACCACTGTGCCACCAGGGAAGCCCTGTCTTGTTTCTTGAGGTGGGATTGTATTAGTATAAACTTTACTCTTAGAACTGCTTTTGCTGCATCCCATAGGTCTTGGGTCATTGTGTTTTCATTGTCATTTGTTTCTACATATTTTTTTGAGTCCCTCTTTGATTTCTTCAGTGATCCATTGGTTATTTACTAGCTTATTGTTAGCCTCCATGTGTTTGTGGTTTTTACAGTTCTTCCCCTGTAGTTGATTTCTAATCTCACAGTGTTATGCTTGGAAAAGATGCTTGATACGATTTCAATTTTCTTAAACTTACCGAGGCTTGGATTGTGACCCAAGATGTGATCTGCCCTGGAGAATATTCCATGTGCACTTGAGAAGAGAGTGTATTCTGCTGCTCTCAGATGGAATGTCTTATAAATATCAATTAAGTCTGTCTGGTCTAATGTGTCATTTAGGGCTTGTGTTTCCTTATTATTTTTCTGTCTGGATGATCTGTCCATTGGAGGACTTACTTTCTTAAAAACTTTTACATATAACATACAGCAGTTTTAATTATATTAATCATAATGTACATTACATACCTCATACCTGTCTTATAACTGGAAGTTTGTACCTTTTGATCACCTTTGTGACCATACAAAGATATTACATTATTATTGACTATGTTCCCCATGCTATACATTTGATCTTTGTGACTCATTTATTTTAAAACTGGAAGTTTGTACCCCTAATTTCCCTAACCTGTTTCATACATCCTCCCATACCCTCTGGCAACCAACAGTTTGTTCTCTGTATGGAAACTCTGTTTCTATTTTGTTATGTTTGTATATTTGTTTTGCTTTTTAGATTTCATATGTAAGTGAAATCAGATTTGTTTTTCTCTGTCTGACTTATTTCTCTTAGCATAATACCCATTAGGTCCATCCATGTAATCTCAAATGGCAAGATTTCATCCTTTTTATGGCTGAATAATATTCCATTTTTTATATATATATATATATATATATATATATATATATATATGTAAAATGTCTTCTTTATCCATTCATCTATTCATAGGCACTTAGGTTGCTTTTCTTGCCTATTGTGAATAAAGCTGCAATGAACATAGGAGTGCATATATATTTTCAAATTAGTGTTTTTGTTTCCTTTGGAAAAGATATTTTTATGTTTCAAATTAACTGAAACAAAATCATATCATTATGTGTAAATTTTAGATAATCACTTTAACTCTTTACTCTCATATTAAGATATGACCTAAATGCTTGTACTTCATTTATTTTCCAGTGAAATACTACTTTTAAATACTATTTAAATGGTTACTATTATATGTTGTTTTGTACCACGGTGCATTTTCCAGACAAAATACTTATAGTTTCATAATAAAGATAACCCCACACTCTATATTTATTTATTGTGCAATACATTCTCCATACTTAACTAGGTGGGAGAAAAAATAAAATGGGTACCAATGAAATTGCACTGGTATCATCTCTCCTTTGAAACAATGGACTTTTTACCTTACCACTTAACAAATAAGTTGACCGCAAGTTTGTCAGACAAGAATTTTGTTCCCAAGTTATTTTTTCTACCCAAATATCCATCAAAATCCAGTTGTATTAAGTTGTCTGGAAATATATGCTGAGTTGCTCCTTTAGGACAAGAGTTAGGTATTCAGAAGAGAAAACAATATAATAGAGTGCATATATGCTTGCCAAATATAGACAAGTAATAATGTAAAATCTGATACATTATCAGTTTCATCATCTTTCGAATCCTTGTGATATGGCTTATAAAAAAAATGCTGAGCTTTTCTCTTAGTCCCAACTATTTAGCAGCCTGGTTCTATTATCAAGAGAAAAATTAATTTATGAAAAACAAATAAGCTTGGGGTAAGCATAATTAATTCTATCACATTAAGCTAAAATTTATTTTGATCCTAATTAAGGTATAGTCATTAGCTGAACTCCTCAGTTCTTGAAACTTTTCCATAACCAGAATCAAGAACTTTGAGTTTCCCTTCTTTTTTTTTTTTTTCTCGGTACGCGGGCCTCTCACTGTTGTGGCCTCTCCCATTGCGGAGCACAGGCTCCGGACGCACAGGCTCAGCGGCCATGGCTCACGGGCCCAGCCGCTCCGTGGCATGTGGGATCTTCCCAGACCGGGGCATGAACCCATGTCCCCTGCATCGGCAGTCGGACTGTCAACCACTGTGCCACCAGGGAAGCCCGAGTTTCCCTTCTTTGCTAAGAAAAGACTTTATATGGCCTTACCCTATTGTATTTGCTCTGCATCATTATATTTAATTTCTCTTTCTACTATCCCCTTTAAATTTTTAAAGATCCTCCATTACTTTATATTACTCAGCACTTTACTATTAGATTATTCTTTCTAGTGAAAAAAATCTATATTTATCCCACTTTCTCTTTGTTTTCCTTTGATTTGTTTGACTTTTGTGTACTGAAATATGTTTGACATAATGTGTAATTTTAGGTGTACAACACGTTGACTTGCTACCTTTATATATTCTAATATAATTGACATTTCTATCGCATCACATAATTGTCATTTCTTTTTGTGGTTGGAATAACTACGATCTGGTCTCTGTTTTCGTTTTTTTTTTAATTTTGCGTATTTGACTGAAAATCTTAGTTGAAATGCACATAAGAGTGAATGCAAGCTGAAGTTTTTGCTTATTAGTTTGGTGGCAACTATGCTGAAAGAGCTGCACATGGGCTTGTGTGTATTTTACTGATGCCTTTCAAATACTTATCATAGTTCTTGGCACATAATAAACACTCAATAAATATTCACTGATCAAATGATGGCATTAAAAAATGACTGAGTGAATGAAAATTCATAAACATGTAAAGTGTCTGCATATTTGCAAGGTGTGATTAGTGATTTTTTCTTTTCTACAGTTCTTTCTGGCAGTACATGTTTTATATATTTTAATGCAGCATAATAGTGACAACTTTGAATAAAGATCACACTGAAACTACCACCGATGATATTTTATCTCACAAAAAAGAAAAATAGAAAGCATTTCATTATAAAAGTAATCTCTATAGGTTAAAATTTGTTGCATGAATCTTAAAATTATGTCACAATGACATTTAGCACATGGATATAGTAGTCGGAATTATGAAGGGATTTATTTTCTAAATTGAAAAATACTATTTTCCTGGCTATGTGTCTACATTGCATGCATTCTTGGATCTATATTAAACAGGCAAGTTGGCTTCTCATTTAAATGACTTTTAAACAATTTTTTTAGATTTTATTTTATTTCTATTGAAGTATAGTTGATTCACAATGTTTCAGGTATACAGAAAAATGATTCAGTTATACATGCATATATATAAATATAAATATATATGTGTATATATAAACATATATATATTATTTTTCAGGTTCTTTTCCATTATAGGTTACTACAAGATACTGAATATAGTTCACTGTGCTATACAATAGGTCTTTGTTGTTTTAAATGACTCTTTTATTAAGAATGCATACCATGCCCAAAGTCCACTTCTCACATATTCTTTATGACTACATCGTCATGCACATCATCATGTAGGTTGCTACCTGAACCTTCTCTGCTGGCCACCACTGACTAAATAGCATTAGCTATGTGACTAAAAGCCAGTCTATAGGTTAACCATCAACTTATATATTGGTATGACACAATTGCTCTCTCCAACATAAGTTCCCTATGATAGTGACTAAGCAACTAATCCCATGATTTCTTCATCATGATAGACTAAATTATTTTATGAAAGCTAATCACCCCAGCATCTCAGGGGTATAAAATAACAACAAAGAATCTCTTGCTCATGATCCATATACATCGTGGTTGACTACAGAATTTCTCCATGTCTTATTCAGTTAGGGAGATAGATTGATAGAGAAGCTTCTATTTGCACATTGGCCAGTCCCTCGGCAGAAGAAAAAAATACATGTTGAATAACCTCCTTACTTAAACCTGCATTGATTTGAATTTGTGGTGTGGAGAATTCCTGATGTGAGGAAGGCAGCTGGTGTCTTGCTGGAACCAAGAAACTCGGTGGTGGTATTATCCCCATTTTATGAATGAGGAGCCTGAAGCTCAGACAGATGATGTGGCTTACAGGCTCTTGGTGCTCTGGCCGCATTTCAGGCCTGTGCCTCCGAGGTGGGAGAGCCGAGTTCAGGACATTGCTCCACCAGCAACCTCCGAGCCCCAAATATCAAATGGAAAACGCTCTCCCAGAAATCTCCATTTCAATGCTAAGACCCAGCTCCACTCAACAACCACAAGCTACAGTACTGAACACCCTACACCAAACAGCTAGGAAGACAGGAGCACAACCCCACCCATAGCAGGGAGGCTGACTAAAATAATAAATTCAGACACCCCAAAACACCCCACCGGACATGGTCCTGCCCACCAGAAACACAAGATCCAGCCTCATCCAGCAGAACACAGGCACCAGTCCCCTCCACCAGGAAACCTATACAAGCCACTGAACCAACCTCACCCACTGGAGGAAGACACCAAAAACAACAGGAACTACAAACCTGCAGCCTGTGAAAAGGAGACCCCCAAACACAGTAAGTTAAGTAAAACAAGAAGACGGAGACCTACACAGCAGATGAAGGGGCAAAGTAAAAACCCAGCAGACCAAACAAATGAAGAGGAAATAGTCAGTCTACCTAAAACAGAATTCAGAGTAATGATAGTGAAGATGATACAAAATCTTGGAAATAGAATGGAGAAAAGAAAAGAAACGTTTAACAAGGACCTAGAAGAACTAAGGAGCAAACAAACAATGATGAACAACACAATAAATGAAATTAAAAACTGTCTAGAAGGAATTGAGAGCAGAATAACTGAGGCTGAAGAATGGATAAATGTCTGGAAGATAAAATAGTGGAAATAATTACCACAGAGCAGAATAAAGAAAAAACAATGAAAAGAATTGAGGACAGTCTCAGAGACCTCTGGGACATCACTAAATGCACCTACATTCGAATTATAGGGTCCCAGAAGAAGAAGAGGAAAAGAAACGGACTGAGAAAATATTTGAAGAGATTATATTTGAAAACTTCCCTAACATGGGAAAGGAAATAGTCAATCAAGTCCAGGAAGCACAGAGAGTCCCAATACAGGATAAATCCAAGGAGAAACATGCCAATATACATATTAATCAAACTATCAAAAATTAAATACAAAGAAAGAACATTGAAAGCAGCAAGGGAAAAACAATAAATAACATACAAGGGAATCCCCATAAGGTTAACAGCTGATTTTTCAGCAGAAATTCTGCAGGCCAGAAGGAATTAGCAGGACGTATTTAAAGTGATGAAAAGGAAAAACAACCAGATTACTTTACCCAGCAAGGATCTCATTCAGATTCGATGGAGAAATTGAAACCTTTACAGACAAGCAAAGGCTAAAATAATTCAGCACCACGAAACCAGCTTTACAACAAATGCTAAAGGAATTTCTCTATGCAGGAAACACAAGAGATGGATAAGGCCTACAATAACAAACCCAAAACAATTCAGAAAATGGTAATAAGAACATACATATCGATAACTACCTTAAATGTAAATGGATTAAATGCCCCAACCAAAGGACATAGGCTAGCTGAATGGATACAAAAACAAGACCCGTATATTTCCTGTCTACAAGAGACCCACTTCACACCTAGGGACACATACAGACTGAAGTGAGGGGATGGAAAAAGATATTCTATGCAAATGGAAATCAAAAGAAAGCTGGAGTAACAATTCTCATATCAGACAATATAGACTTTAAAGACTATTACAAGAGACGACAAAGACACTACATAATGATTAAGGGATCAATCCAAGAAGAAGATGTAACAATTGTAAATATTTATGCAGCCAACATAGGAGCACCTCAATACATAAGGCAAATGCCATAAAAGGGAAAATCAACAGTAACACAGTCATAGTAGGGGATTTTAACACCCCACTTTCACCAATGGACAGATCATCCAAAATGAAAATAAATAAGGAAACACAAGCTTTAAATGACACTTTAAACAAGATGGACTTAATTGACATTTATAGGACATTTCATCCAAAATAACAGAATACACTTTCTTCTCAATTCCTCATGGAACATTCTCCAGGATAGATCATACCTTGGGTCACAAATCGAGCCTGGTAAATTTAAGAAAATTGAAATCATATCAAGCATCTCTTCCAGCCACAACACTATGAAGCTTGATATCAAGTACAGGAAAAAAATCTGTAAAAAATACAAACACATGGCGGCAAAACAATAGACGACTAAATAACCAAGAGATCACTGAAGAAATCAAAGAGGAAATCAAAAAATGCCGAGATATAAATGACAATGAAAACACGGGGAACCAAAACCTATGGGATGCAGGAAAAGCATTTCTAAGAGAGAAGTTTATAGCAATACAATCCGACCTCGATAAACAAGAAACATCTCAAAAAAACGAACTAACATGACACCTAAAGTGAATAAGAGAAAGAAGAACAAAAAAAAACCCAAAGTTAGCAGAAGGAAAGAAATCATAAAGATCAGATCAGAAACAAATGGAAAAAAATGAAGGAAACGATAACAAAGATCAATAAAACTAAAAGCTAGTTCTTTGAGAAGATAAACAAAATTGATAAACCATTAGCCTGACTCATGAAGAAAAAAAGGAAGAAGACTCAAATGAATAGAATTAGAAATGAAAAAGAAGTAACAAGTGACACTGCAGAAATACAAAGGATCATGAGAGATTACTACAAGCAACTATATATCCATAAAATGGACAACCTGGAAGAAAGGGACAAATTCTTAGAAAAGTACAACCTTCCAAGACTGAACCAGGAAGAGATAGAAAATATAAAGAAACCAATCACAAGCACTGAAATTGAAACTGTGATTAAAAATCTTCCAACGAGCAAAACCCCAGAACCAGATGGCTTGACAGGTGAATTCTATCACACATTTAGAGAAGAGCTAACACCTATCCTTCTCAAACTCTTCCAAAATATAGCAGAGGGAGGAACACTCCCAAACTCATTCTATGAGACCACCATCACACTGATACCAAAAATGAGACAAAGGTGTCATAAAAAAAGAACACTACAGGCCAATATCACTGATGAACATAGATGAAAAAATCCTCAACAGAATACTAGCAAACAGAATCCAACCACACGTTTAAAGGATCATACACATGATCAAGTGGGGTTTATCCCAATAATGCAAGGATTCTTTGTTATACACAAATCAATCAATGTAATACACCATATTAACAAATTGAAGAATTAAAACAAAATGATCATCTCAATAGATGCAGAAAAAGCTTTTGACAAAATTCATACCCATTTATGATAAAAACCCTCCAGACAGTAGGCATAGAGGGAACTTACCTCAACATAATGAAGGCCTTATATGACAAACCCACAGCCAACATCATCCTCAGTGGTGAAAAACTGAAACCATTTCCATGAAGATCAGGAACAAAACAAGGTTGCTCACTCTCACAAATATTATTCAACATAGTTTTGTATGTTTTAGCCACAGCAATCAGAGAAAAAAAAGAAAGAAAAGGAATCCAGATCAGAAAAGAAGTAAAACTATCACTGTTTGCAGATGACATACTATACGTAGAGAATCCTAAAGATGCTACCAGAGAACTACTAGAGCTAATCAATGAATTTGGTAAAGTAGCAGGATACAAAATTAATTCACAGAAATCTCTTGCATTCCTATACACTAATGATGAAAAATCTGAAAGATAAATTAAGGAAACACTCCCATTTACCACTGCAACAAAAAGAATAAAATCCCTTGGAGTAAACCTACCTAAGGAGACAAAATCCTGTATGCAGAAAACTATAAGACACTGATGAAAGAAATTAAAGATGATACAAGCAGATGGAGAGATATACAATGTTCTTGGATTGGAAGAATCAACATTGTGAAAATGACTCTACTACCCAAAGCAATCTACAGATTCAGTACAATCCCTATCAAACTAGCAATGGCATATTTCACAGAACTAGGACAAAAAGATTCACAGTTTGTATGGAAACACAAAAGACCCCAAAGCCAAAGCAATATTGAGAAAGAACAATGGAGCTGGAGGAATCAGGCTCCCTGACTTCAGACTGTACTACAAAGCTAAGGTAATAAAGTCAGTATGGTACTGGCACAAAAACAGAAACATAGATCAATGGAACAGAATAGAAAGCTCAGAGATAAGCCCACGCACGTATGGTCACCTAATGTATGACAAAGGAGGCAAGAGTATACAATGGAGAAAAGACAACCTCTTCAATAACTGGTGCTGGGAAAGCTGGACAGCTACATGTTAAAGGATGAAATTAGAACACTCCCTAACACCATACGCAAAAATAGACTCCTTATGGATTAAAGACCTAAATATAAGGCCAGACACTCTAAAACTCTTAGAGGAAAACATAGGCAGAACACTCCATGACATAAATCACAGCAAGATCATTTTTGTCCCACCTCCTAGAGAATTGGAAATAAAAGCAAAAATAAACAGATGGGACCTAATGAAACTACAAGCTTTTTCACAGCAAAGGAAACCATAAACAAGACTAAAACACAACCCTCAGAATGGGAGAAAATATTTGCAAATGGAGCAACTGACAAAGGATTAATCTCCAAAATATACAAACAGCTCATGCAGCTCAATATCAAGAAAACACACAACCCAATCCAGAAATGGGCAGAAGACCTAAATAGACATTTCTTCAAAGAAGATATACAGATTGCCAACAAACACATGAAACGATGCTCAACATCACTAATCATTAGAAAATGCAAATCAAAACTACAATGAGGTATCACCTCAAACCAGTCAGAATGGCCATTGTCAAAAAATCTACAAACAATGAATGCTGGAGAGGGTTTGGAGAAAAGGGAACCCTCTTGCATTGTTGGTGGGAATGTAAACTGATACAGCCACTATGGAGAACAGTATGGAGGTTCCTTAAAAAACTAAAAATAGAACTACCATATGACCCAGCAATCCCACTACTGGGCATATACCCTGAGAAAACCATAATTCAAAAAGAGTCATGTACCACAATGTTCATTGCAGCTCTACATACAATAGCCAGGACACGGAAACAACCTAAGTGCCCGTTTACAGATGAATGGATAAAGAAGATGTGGCACATGTATGTAATGGAATATTACTCAGCCATAAAAAGAAATGAAATTGAGTTATTTGTAGCGAGGTGGATGGACCTAGAGACTGTCATACAGGATGAAGTAAGTCAGAAAGAGAAAAACAAATACCGTATGCTAACACATATATATAGAATCTAAAAAAAAAAAAAAAGGTTCTGAAGAACCTGTGGGCAGGGAATAAAGACGCAGACATAGAGAATGGACTTGAGGACGTGGGGAGGGGGAAGCGTAAGCTGGGACGAAGTGAGAGAGTGCCATGGACATATATACACTACCAAATGTAAAGTAGATAGCCTGTGGGAAGCAGCCACCTAGCACAGGGAGATCCACTCTGTGCTCTGTGACCGCCTAGAGGGATGGGATAGGGATGGTGGAAGGGAGACCAAGAAGGAGGAGATATGGTGTTATATGTATAGCTGATTTACTTTGTTATAAAGCAGAAACCAACACACCATTGTAAAGCAATTATACTCCAATAAAGATGTTAAAAAATAATAAAATAAAATCTGTCATGATTTATGCATATATATACATGCACACCTGTATTTGAGACAGAGAAAGAATATAGATATATGTTGGAAGGGACGGGGGCACTGACTCAATAGAGCTATTTTTATTTGATATTTAGATCAGTTTTTTAGCTTTCTTATAAGGATTATTTCAACTGAATAATTGCTGCTCTAGAGATTATGAATAAGTTGTTTTTATGTTTAGCCATGTAACCCAGTCAGGAATCCTGGAGCCCATGAACACTTCATGATTAAAATTAAAATGATAGAAGCATATTTTTATTATTAAAAACGTATTCATTAAAGAGAATATCCAATGCACCTATAATCAAAAACCAGTGATATACTGCGTATAAGTCCCTTCATGTGGGGCTAGGACATTGGCTTTTAAAACAAAAAATTATTATACTGCATTTTATTGTAATTCATCAGAGCTTGGAGACTTGAATTTATTTTAAAATGCTAGGTGCTCTCTTGCTGAAAAGAGTGCTTAATTTAATTACTCAACTTGCAAAAATAGTGGAAATATTTTTATTGAATTTTACTGGAGTATGAAATTCTCATCTTGATGACTCCTTGTAGAAACCACATCTTATTATTTTTGTATGCATTATTTTTCCAACAACAGAATATGCCAAGCACTCTTCCTCTCTTCCTGTTGCCTGTCAAATAGTTTCCCAGTTGTTTTGATAAATTTAATTCCAAAAGTTGCAAATTGATGTCTGCAGAATTTTCTAAGTGAACAATTACCAAATTTATATGAAGGATTCTGTGGGAATAGCAAAAACATGTTGAGTAAAATAAGTTATTAAAATGTTCACTATTATGTCAAAATCACATGCTCAACTCAGTCTTAGATCTGTTTTCTCCAAGATGTATGTGTAAGAAGCACATGTACATTTATCTGCTTTCCGTGTCTGTGCTGACAAAGATTTGGAATTCAGAACCAACAATTGGAATCATGGCTCTGATTTATAACTATAAATGACTCCTGATGCTTTTGGCATTGAAATTGTTACCTAGAACTTTGTCACTTAAAAGTTATTTTATTTAGACTAATTCTAAGAATAGAAACAATTCGATCATTTCTGTGACAGAGTTGACTCTAAAACACAAGATGTTATTTCTCCCAACTCAACTCTAAGAATGGAATGTATGAGAGCAGAAAGGACAGAGTATGTGATTCTATGTGCCACCTGAATGTCTCTGAAAGTGGGAATGGTGCAATTAAAAGAGAGATCCCTCAGGCTTCTGCTCATTTGGATTAAATGCCCTTTGGGTCTCTGACTTTAGTCATCTTATTGGACAATTCAGATCACAAACTATTTTTATCTCAACTGAAAATATAGTCACTATAAAAAGACCCACTCCTCTGAGTTTAATTTGATACTTTATTTCAAAACAACAAAATAAATACAACTTCAAAAGACAATGACTAAAGATGACAAATACTTTCTACATTGTCACATATAATCACCTAGTTTCTCACACTGATTTTTATTTTCCTGTGGACTGTGCCAACAGATGTTAATGTGGTATAAATGAGCATGTCAATTTTCTTATACCTGTGTTGACAAGTGTTAAAGAATTCAGCTTATGAGGGACATGCTATCTGACCATTACCTGTCTTCCTTTATCATATCAAGTTGTTTTGTTGTCCATCCAGTGTTTGGTGTCCTATCATAAGGTAGCATATGGCACATAATGTAAAAGCCAGAAACATTATTTTATCCACACCAGCTCTGAAACAACACTTTCTGTCCTCCTTTTGAATGACTAGTGGAGCAATGAACCTCTTCTGCTCAAGAGCAGAGGGGAAGGAGGCAGGAGGCATCTGTTCTCCAGGGTAGAGTTCTTGTCTATTTTGATTTATCAGAAGAAATTATTTTTTTATTGCATTAGTACTTTATTTTGACTTGCAGGAATCTTTCTAGAAATGAGGCATAATTAAAGCTGTTAAAATATAACCATTACAGCGTACATCACATCTTAATTCACAGCATGTATTTAAGTTGATTTTAGCAAATTGAATGTGTTACATACCTGAGTGACCCTCATCAAGTGGCATCACAAGGTGATCATTCCATGGAATTGTTTTCTGTGGTAACTGGCACAGGATTTGAACTGCATTTTCATGACAGATCTTAAGAAAATAAAATCATCAGTATTCAAAAATACATATTCCAATGTCACAGCACTCTTATTATTCCTGTGTATATTAATTCAAGGCCGTTTGAAAACCACCTGGCTGTGAGACAACATAGATACCATTCCAGGTTGGCATAATACACTACACACTGCAGAATGTGAAGAAATAATGCAATAATTTTTTCCTGTGGACTTCAGTGTTTATGGAATACCGTTGTTGATCACAAGATGCATGGGTGTTTCTGTACTGTTGTGTTGATCTTAGAATATTACAAACAGTACTATCTTTGGATCTATGAATACATTATACTTTTAATAAAATCCATTATGAGCTATTTCGGATGCATACAGTAAAATTTACTAGGCAAAATGTGAGCAGTTTTAGCTTTTGTAACATATGTGTTTGCTCTCCGGAAAGAGTGAACCAAATTTGAGTGTCATCAGTAATCTTGGCAGTGTTGGTTTTTTATCACTTTCGTTTACTTTAGCTACTTTAATGCATTTTCAGATTGTGCTAGAGAAGTCTTTTAATTGCGTTTCTATTAATTGTTACTAAATCTATACATTTCTTTAATTTATAATTTGTGACATAATATCTAGCCATTTCTTTCTTTCCTCCCCTATGAAATATTTATGTAAACTTATCTCCTTTCTTTTAGAAAACAGAATTTACTCAGATTGTACAATTCTGTGGGCACAAATAGAAACAGTAAATCAATTAATAATACATATTATATTGTCTTGTCTCATTTAAGTGCATATTAAATGATGTCACTTAGTCCCCTATAAATTCTCTCCCTCAGAGAGGTGCTTTTCAGAGTCATCAGAAGGGAGTCTTACAAGTGTCTTAAGATTGCTGCAGGTCCACAGGGCACCTTGGTCTCCACTGCTCCCACATCTCTGATGTACTGGGTGCACAGTACCAACGTGTATAAAGGATTCTGGCCAAGGGGGAAGGCTTCCCTCTCTCATTCTGTGTTTTGTGTTACTGTACCTTAAAGGAGAACTTTAGCAGGGCTAATTTTGCTTTTATATACATTATAACTATTTTTCCTTTTACAGTTGTTTTCCCCAAAGAAGACGTTTGGTCAGTTTTTTTTGTTTGTTTTTTTGTTTTTGTTTTTTTTGCGGTACGTGGGCCTCTCACTGCTGTGGCCTCTCCCGTTGCGGAGCACAGGCTCCGGACACGCAGGCTCAGCAGCCATGGCTCACGGGCCCAGCCGCTCTGCGGCATGTGGGATCTTCCTGGACCGGGGCATGAACCCATGTCCCCTGCATCGGCAGGCGGACTCTCAACCACTGCGCCACCAGGGAAGCCCTTTTTTTTTTTTATTCATTTTATTTTATACTCACTGTGCTACATATAAAACTAAGCCAACGTTCCAAACGAATCTGAAAGACATGTTGTCTGTTTAACAGAAAAGCCTATTTACTGGTCTGGGTCACCGTGCCTCCCTCTGAAAAGTGAAATATGCCAAGAAGTCCCTCAGGCCATGTGTAAACCGTTTATTTGGTGGGCAATAGAAAAAGTGTTTCTCATTAACTTCATACACATGTCCATACATATCGAAACTGCTACAAGTGATGTCATATACAGATCAGCACTTTATCAAACTATTACTGGATTGTGTAGTTTTTAATGTATCTTTCGAATTTATTTTTTGATATAAAAATTTTATTTTTATACATTTGCATACATCTTTTGTGACTAATGGCCACATCCGCTATTTCCTCAATTTCTCTCTCTATACTAGGATATATATTATATCTTATGTTCTAGATTTAAAAATACATATAACTGTTTGATCTATTTGAAATTGATTGAGTTTATTGAGAGGAAAAAAGAGTTACTCTTTTATACAACTACTGTATGTATTAAATTAGTTATACGTCCATATATATATTTTGGTTTTGA
This sequence comes from Tursiops truncatus, assembly GCF_011762595.2. Lineage (NCBI taxonomy): Eukaryota > Metazoa > Chordata > Mammalia > Artiodactyla > Delphinidae > Tursiops > Tursiops truncatus. The sequence continues at coordinate 45,277,721 of NC_047046.1, forward strand.
CATATCCTAATTCTGTCAATACTTAGCAATATTTAAATGACATATTTATTTTAGTTTATTATTTTTGTTTAAATTCTATGATTTGTTTTTGCTTCTTTAAACTTTGCTTCTTTAGAATTGTGCTAAAAACATATATTTTCTTAATAATCATAACAATTTATAAGATAGTTATTAATATCCCTGTTTTACAATGGAGACAACTGAAGACTAGAAAGATTACATTACTAAGTTGCAGAGTCATAGATTTATAATTTCAAACCCAAGTTGCTAGCCATTATTTTATGCTACATCCTTTTGTTAAATCTTTGTTAAAAGTTACTGCATACTATAAAATTTTGCTAATTTTTATTTTTTCTGTATGAAAAAGAATAATAATAAAAATCTTCTGGAACTTGTAAGTGAATATAACACTTACAGGACTTTAGCAAGTTTGCAGGATAGAAGTTTCTATTACAAAAGTTAATTGCTCTCCTATATACCAACAATAATCAAATGAAATTCAAAATTAAAAAATGTAATTTATAATAGCACCCAGAAAATGAAATGATTAGGTATAAATCTAAATATCTATATGCAGAAAACTACAAAACTCATGAGAGTAATTAAGATCTAAATAAATGTAAAAATAATCTATGTTAGTGGATTGGAAGATCTAATATTTTTAAGATGTCAGTTCTTCCCAACTTGATCTGTAGAATTAATACAATCCCAACAAAATCTCTGCAAGCTATTTTGTAGATATGAACTAAATGATTTCATAGTTTATGTAGAGAGGCAGAATACTCAGAGTAGCTATCAAAGCATTGAAAAGAACCCCAGAAAATTGGAGGACTGACATTATTTGACTTCAAGACAAGCATAAATCTACAGCAATCAATGCGATGTGGTATTAGAAAAAGAATAGATACATAGATCAATGGAACAAAATAGAGACACAAGAAATAGATCTACCCAGTATATATCCAACTGATCTTTGACAAAGGGTAAAAGCAATTCAACAGAGGAAGGATAGTCTTTTGAACAAATGGTGCTGGACAAATTGGACAACAGTATGCAAAAAGAATAAACTTATATACATAACTCATATAGTTTTAGAAAAATTAGCAAAATGGGCCATAGAGATAAATATAAAACCTACAGAAGAAAAAATAGGAGGAAATCAATCTATGTAACCTTGAATTTGATAATTAGTTTTCAGATACAATACAATTCTGACAGCATGATACAATAATGAAAGCATGATTCATAAAAGGAAAAATTTATAAGTGGACATATTAAAATTAAAAATATCTTCTCTGAGAAAGTTACCATTGGGACATTCCTGGTGGCACAGTGGTTAAGAATCCACCTGCCAATGCAGGGGACACGGGATCGAGCCCTGGTCCAGGAAGATCCCATGTGCCACAGAGCAACTAAACCCTGTGGTTTAGCAACTAAACTAAACCATGGGCCATAACTACTGAGCCCATGTGCCACAACTACTGAGCCTGCACTCTAGAGCCCGCAAGCCGCAACTACCAAGCCCGTGTGCCACAACTACTGAAGCCCAAGCGCCTAGAGCCCATGCTCCGCAACAAGAGAAGCCACCGCAATGAGAAGCCTGCGCACCACAATGAAGAGTAGCCCCCGCTCACCACAACTAAAGGAAGCGCACATGCAGCAACAAAGACCCAACACAGCCAAAAATAAATAAATAAATAAATAAATAAAATTTTTAAAAAATTGGAGTAACTTTTCATGACCTTGGATTAGGCAATAGTTTTTTAGATATGACACGAAAAGCATAATTAACAAAAGCAATTAAAAAGATGAGTTGAGCATCATTAAAATAAAAAAATTATATTTCAAAAATATTATAAAGAAACTGAAAAAAACAACGCACAGGATGAGAAAATATTTGCAAATCATACATCTTGTGAGAGACTTGAATCCAGAATTTATAAAGGACTTTTAAATGTTTAACAATAAAAAGACAAACAGCCCTACAACAACAAAAATGGACAAAGCACCTGAATTGACATCTCTCCAAAGAATAGATAAATGGCCAATAATCACATTAAAAGGTGCTCATAAACATTAGTCACTAGGGAACTTCAAATAATCAAAGACACAATGAGATACCTCTTCACACCAACTAGGATGGATAACATAAAAACAAAACAAAACAAAAACAAACCAGCAGCAATTGTTGGCAAGGATTTAGACAAATTGGAACAGTCACACAGTGCTTGTAGAGCTATAAAATGGTGCTGCTGCTTCGGGAAACAATTTGGCAGTTGCTCTAATAGTTAAACATGACTCAGCAATTCCACTCCTGGGTATATACACAAGAGAATTGAAATCATGTGCGCACAAAAACTTGTGAATGAATGTTCATGGTGTTATTCTTTTTTGAAATAATAGCCAAATGTGAAACAACTCAAGTGTTCATCAACTAATGAGTGGATAGATAAAATGTGGCATATCATAAAATGGAATTTTATAGAGCCATGAAAAGAAAGTACTGATATATGCTCCAACATGGATTAACCTTGAAAATATGACACATCATAGAAACCAGATGCAAAAGGCCACATAATGTATCATTCCACTTGTATGAAATTTCCATAATAGTCAAATCCATGGAGACAGAAAGCACCTTAGTAGTTGCTGGGGGCCAGGAGGAGCAGGGAATGGGGGAGGGACTGAAAAGTGGCATGGAGTTTCTAGGTTATAGTGATGATGGTACACTAATGTGAATATACCACTGAACTGTACATTTTAAAACTGAGGTATGTGAATTATACCTCAATACAGCTGTTATAAAAAGAAATTCACTTAAGAAAGACTAGTTTTGTGTTTTTATACTCCTTATTAAAAGTAAAATTTTAATTGTGCTTTGACTGAATTCAAAGGAACCCCTTATGATATATTGAGAAATTTTTAACACACAGTGTCTTGTCAATTAAACTCAATGCTTCAAGACTGAGGATAATTTGTGTCCACCTATATTGGATCCAACATGAATCCCTGCTGATACCATACAATAGAGTAGCTAGAAGACTCTTAGATCTGAGGAGAAAGCATCTTAACCCAATTGCCAGAAGGGAAGGCACTGGGCATTCTGATTCTCAGACTGAATAACCATCAAATGTGCCATTACCATCCCATATGCTCATGTTGGAGCCATTGTCTCTTTGGTAACAGTGCATCTAGAACTTAGTCGGCATGAAAGAAGAATGATTTCTGATGAGATATCTGTGACATTCAGCTGCTGTAATCAGCCTTACAGCACTAGTTTCTTATAGTGGATAGTAAAAAACTCTCACATACCAGATTCTGTGTACATTCAAATGTGACCTATATCTGCATGCCTCACTAATTTATAATGTGTATTGAATTTAGAATTGTTAGAAAAATAAAGATTTTAAAGTGACCATCTAACCTGAGCCCTTTAGGTTACTATAAAGAAATCAGAAACAAAACCGTGAAGTGATCTGCCCACAGTTTAAATCTATTTAGCAGAAATGTCAGAGAGTGATCTCAGGTTTCTGAGTTTCTCTCCTCCTCACATTATCCCCAAGCATGTCCTTTTTAGCAACTCTCCCTGCCTAATTCTTCTTAATCGGTTGAGATTTGATAGAAATTACACTCATATATAGTTTTTTGTTGTTATTGAGAAAACCATTCATGAGCCATCTATATTTCTAATACCTGGTATATATTACAACATTTAATCAACAAAATAATAATAAAGTAAATTTTATGAATGAAAAAAGCAATACACAAAGTGGTTAGCTATTTCACAAATAAAAAATATTGACCCTCAAAGATATTACCCAGTGTTATTAAGGTCACACAGTTTTTAGCTCTCGGAGAGTTAGAAACTGCCCCCCATCATTCAACCTGTATAGTTAGAATTCTACTTATCATACTCTACTAGCTCATGGAGGTTAGAGAATTCCAAGTCTACCATAATTTAATAGAAGTATGAAAAGGCATTGTCTTGCTGTTTCAAAGAAGATGTTAGTTACAATTAAGAACAAGCTTCAAGGCATAAGCAATTCCCATATGACTATTGTAGAGCCAGGTTGGTACAATTATGAGAAAGGAAGTCATGCAAAACTTAACCTTACAAAATTGAATGTTCCAGGTTGATTGACTCTGAAACATCAAAAATAATAATAGAAAAATTTTCTCACAGTCGTTACTTGTTTATGAAATTGTCACTGTATGTACCATATTGCTTTTGAATAATTGTTGCATTTCAGATTTGTTCACTGAACAAGCTAATTCAACAGAGAAGTTGTCATTAAATTTCACTAGTGGGAGGCATATAAGATTTGCAGGCTTTTAATAGTTCAAACATTTCATCAGCCATCATTTAAAAAACTTTACTGCACACATTAGTCATTTACAATATAAAAGCAATATCAGTACAATTATTTTAAATCTTTTTTTTAACCCTTCATTCACAAGTAAGATTTTAGGGAAGGTTTTGATAGTACTTCAATTGTGATTTTTTTATTATTACTCTAGCATTTGCTCTATAACATACTTCTAGTAGACAGTAAATAAACATTAAGGCAAGATAATTCTACTAATACTATATATGTAAGAATTTCAAGTCAAATCAGAGTAAAGAGCATAATATAAAGTACTGTGTTTTGGTTTTATTTTCTAATTTCTTAAAATGAAAAGAAAATGTGTATGATCACCATTTGTGTCTTTATTTAATACCATAATTTATAATAAAATACATTCTTTTCAACACACATAATATTTAGAAATAATTAGCAGTCATTCCCAACATTTAGAGAGAATGCTATATAAAGTGTTTTTAAGAAAAGCTCTCTAAACAAGTAACCAACAAGTGTGTGGCATATTATCTTTGAATTAGTGGTTTCCATGTGTATATCCTATTCTTTAAAAGGGTTTTAATTAATTATTATTCCCTTTAAAAATACTTCACCAGGAAAAAAGTCATATTTCAGGAGCTAATCTTGGAATATGGCAACCAGACTGCTGTTCACTTTCCCTCCAACTTCCAAATCTAAACTTTCTCTAAGCCAAGCAGTTCTGGTGAACATAAGCTGACTGGATAAGAGTTAGGTCAAAGTTGTTTGGGCTCTGGAGAGAGGACTGGGGTGCAGCTTCCTTCTTCATGGTCTTCAGAGTCCACAAGAATGTTGCACTGGAGCCCAGGGCAAGGAATACAGCACCGATGTTGAAGTGAGAGGGAAATTCAGCTCTGTGTGGATCTGACATGGAGTGGAGGCTGATTTAGTCACTGACAAAGAGAAGGCCAAATTGGTTACTAATCTAGAAGCTAGGTGAATGCAAAATCCATTGAGAAAAAAAAATTACTTTCCTCAAATAACAGGCTCTCCTTGCAACATGATTCCAAAGGTCCGGAGTCCTCTTAGCCTTTCAGAAATTATATAATTCCTCTTTTTAAGGTAGAGTTGAGTTACAATATCATATTAGTTTCAGGTGTACAACATAGTGATTCAAAATTTTTATACACTATACTCCATTTGAACTTATAAAATAATGGCTATATTTCCCTGTGCCAAACAATATATGCTTCTTGTTTATCTATTTTATACATAGTAGTTTGTACCTCTTAATCCCCTACCCTTATCTTGCTCCTCCCTACATCCCTCTCTCCACTGGTAACCTCTAGTGTGCTCTCTTCATCTGTGAGTGATAACATATATAAGTGATAACATGGAGTATTTGTCTTTCTCTGACTTATTTCACTAAGCATAGTACTCTCTAGGTCCATCCACATTGATGCAAATGACAGAATTTCATTCTTTTTATGGCTGAGTAATATTCCATTTTATGTACATACTACATTTCCTTTATCCATTCATCTGTTGATGGGCATTTAGGTTGTTTCCATATTTGGCTACTGTAAATAATGCTGCTATGGACATTGGGGTGCATGTATCTTTTTGAATTAGTGTTTTCATTTTCTTCAGATATATAACCAGTAATGGAAATGCTGGATCATATGACAGTTCTATTTTCAGTTTTTTCATGAACCTCCATAATGTTTTCCATAGTGGCTGCACCAGTTTACAATCCCATCAACAGTGTACTTCACTTCCTCACCAACATTGTTATTTGTACACTTTTTGATGATAGCCATATTGACAGGTGTGAGATGATATCTCATCATGGTTTTGATTTGCATTTCTCTGATAATTAGCAATACTGAACATTTTTTCATGTGCTTGTTGATCATCTGTAGATTTTCTTCGGAAAAATGTCTGTTCAGGTCTTCTTGCCCATTTTTAATTGGGTTCTTTGTTTTTTTTGATATTGAGTTGTATGAGCTGTTTATAAATTTTGGATATTAACCCCTTATTGGCCATATTATTTGCAAATATTTTCTCCCCTTCAATAGGTTGTATTTTCATTTTGTTGATGGTTTCCTTTGGTGTGCAAATGGTTTTAAGTTTAATTAGGTCCCATTTGTCTATTTTTGTTTTCCTTTCTTTTGCCTTAGGAGACAGATCGAAAAAAATATTACTATGAGTTGTGGCAAAGAATGTTCTGCCAATGTTCTCTTCTAGGAGTTTTATGGTCTCCAGTCTTACATTTAGGTCTTTAATCCATTTTGATTTTATTTTTTGTATATAGTGTTAAAGAATATTCTAATTTCATTCTTTTACATGTAGCTGTCCAGTTTTTCCAGCACCACTTATTGAAGAGATTGTCTTTTCCTCATTGGATATTCTTGTCTCCTTTGTCATAGATTACTTGAACATAAGTTGGTTCATTTCTGGGTTCTCTATTCTTTTTCATTGATCTATATGTCTGTTTTTGTGCCAGTACCAAACTGTTTAGATGACTGTATCTTTGTAATATAGTCTGTAGTCACAGAGTGTGATCCCTCCAGCTCTGTTCTTCTTTCTCAAGATTGCTTTGGCTATGTGAGTTCTTTTGTGTTTCCATACAAATTTTAAAATTATTTATTCTAGTTCTGTGAAAAATGCCACTGGTATTTTGATAGGAATTGCATTGAATCTGTAGATTGCCTTGAGTAGTATGGTCATTTTAGCAATATTACATAATTCCTGTTATTAAGAACATATTAGTTACCAGCATTTGAGCCCCAAATCAGGAAACAGAGCAAAATAGCAGCTGATTTAAAGGACTCCAGCAACCAGAGAAAAAAAGGAATAAGTAAAACAATTAGAATGTGAAAACAGACTACTCCCTTGTCTTTCCTCAACTTGGGACCACCACCACTCTATCTAGGACCTCCTCTGCATTTTGGAGCTATGGTTTCCAGAGTCCTCTCGCCTGCTTGGTTTTGAGTTAAGAGTTTTCTCCATGAGAGGAACTTGAGTGAGATTGTGAAAGTGCAATGGAAGGAAGGTTCTTTATGGAAAAGGTTACAACCATGACATTCACAACTGCTTCTTGATAAGCAGTTGATCATCATTCATTTCACTACTTCAAATGTAGAGGCATCTTGGGAACTCACTCAGCACTCTTAAGACTGGCTGAAATTTCCTGATGCGTTTTGTGAATCAAAAGCTTAGGTGTTTCAGGATGAACTCCTAAATCTTTGCTTTCCTGACCTTCCTGCCACAGATGCTCTGATCTTTGGTACCTTCCCTAGACTTCATTCCTCACTTTTCCAATATTTAAGTAAACCTTCCTTCCTATATTGTATCTTTATTCTTGAAATACATTAGACTGGTCTGTTTTCTAGGCAGAACCCAAACTGTTACATGCAGTGAAATAAAATATCCAAGCCCACCATGCTGGCACCCTGATCTTGGACTTTCATCCTCCAGAACTTATATATAGTAAGATGTGTGTGTGTGTGTGTGTGTGTGTGTGTGTGTGTTTGTGTGTATACACACACACATATATGCATTATTGAGCTTAAAAATGGTTTTGAAAAAAAATATTCAGTATAGGAATTAAAGGAGAGGAAAGTTATTGTTGAGACATAAAACAATGACCTGAAAACCAAGTGAAGGAAATATCACAAAGAAAACAATAAAAATATTGAAATGCAAATATTATTTTTAAAAAAGAGACTCGGAGGGTATTTATAAGTAGAACAAACAGTTCAAAGAATGTCAAGGGTTAAACAAATACTGAGAGAATATCTCCCTGGGCTTTGAAGAGGACTCCAGATCAAAAGGTCACATCAAAATCCTGTCGAATTGGAAAAAGTGCACACCTAGGCCTATAGTGGTAAAAGTACTGAATTGTAAGGATAGTTAAAAAAAAAAAAAGTTTTTTTTTTTTTTACTTTCTTCCCTACAAAAAGAACAAGAAAAAAATCATATATTCATTGTACATCTCTGCCACACTGTAGTATCATCATTGTGCAGTTTTCTTAAAGATTCCACCTCCAGGAAATCTTTTACCTGTCCAGGATGTCATTATTGGCTTGTCCTGGGCAAAGAAATCATTCTTCCTCCTCATTCCCCGTCCTGGACTAGGCTGAAGAAGAAGCCATGATAATTTAAAACATAAAGATTCCCTCTATATATTCAAATACAGAATCTCTAGATTAAGCCTTATTATTTGATTTATTTTAAAATGGATAATGAGATGGAAATTTTAGGATATGACATTCCTAGAAACCAAAGGTTTTTCTCTTGCCCCTTTATTCTCTACCTTTAAAAAAAGTTTGTATTTATCTTTACAGGTATGTGAATTTATTTATTTATAACATTTAATATAAGCATGATGTTTTTATCCCTCTGCTTGTGAGATTTCAGTCCTTTTCATGTCTGAGAAGAAGTAGACCCCCTGAATAGAACAGTAATGTGGTTTTACCAGCAGATTCATCTGCTTAAATGCAGGGGTGGGAAGGTACTGTTCACATACTCTTTCTATCTTAATACAAAAATAAAAGGGGCAAGAGATATATCCAATCATAGTTCCATTATTTCATGTGAAGTATATTTATTAGACAACTTTTTGTTCTTTGGTAGGAATATTAAAGCATCTTTTTTCAAACAGTTGTTTAAGAGGGGATTTCTGATAGGAAATCTGCATATATAACATACGTGTTTGTGTCGATGTGAAGTTTATATTTGTGGTCACATTTATGTCAGTTTAACATAAGAGCAAGTGAATAAGATGTAAATACATAGTCATATTTTACCTTCATCCCATTGGTCTTCTGCTTATCATTGAACTTGTTTTATCCAGTGAAGTTTGTGTGGAAGTGATTGGTTTTCCTTCAAAAGAGAAACCTAAAGATACAGGGCATATTTTGACATTTTTCTTTTTTCTCCTCCTCCAAAATTTCATGTAGTTAGTTTTCAGACAGCCTTAAGCCCCTGGGTAAAGTCAATGTGGAGAAAAAGATGAGGCCAACCCTCAATGGACATTTACATGAGTGAGAAATAAACTTTTTGCCTTTCTAAAATGAAATCAGTGCTCAGACCAATCAAGTGAAATATGTCATTCAATCCATAAGAACTATATTTCTGGAGTTTCCTTTTATTTTATTACTAATTTTGCCCACTGGTGAGACCATATGCAAGCCAAAATCACTCTACTTGCTAAAATCTTTGGTGGAAATAATTTGGGAAATACGTGCCACCCACTGTGACCTGGGACCAGGTAAATGTTGGAAGTATCTCAGAATTTGAATCTATGATGTATGGATTGTAATGTAAAGGATTCTTAAACTGTTGAAAGGACTTCATTAAGATTGTTCAAACAAATTGTTAGGACTATTAAAACATGTTCTATCTCTACTAAAAATGCAAATTATTTATTTAAACATTTTTAAAAATAATTGTCTTTAAGTTGCTTTGAACTCATCTTAAATATTCACAGCTGTCAACTGGTCCAAGGGTCTATTATAATGCTTTCCGTTAGATGAATCTGTTACAATATATGTACTATCTACATAGCCCTAAATTTCAGAATTTAATTGGTCTTGATTAGTCTCAGAGACTGTGTCCTACATAATGACTATATTCACATCTGATTGCCCCATATTGTAGATGACAGTATGCTGGATAATACAGAGGCAATGATAGGACCCTCACTTACCCACATTTATCAGCCACACTTTCCATCCAAAACTTTCTGGCTTTGAGGTCAGAATATTTGCAACAGCTGGGAGGATGTTAAAGAAATCTGTTCCAAATATTCTGACTGTTGTGATTTCAAACTATATCTTTAAATAAGAAAGTTTTATTTGGCTTACTTTTTCCCCATCAATTCATAATTGCCATAGATGTTTATCAATACATTTGTATGTATAAGACAGAACAGTATATTATTTCTATTACTAAAATTCATTTAAAATTGTTTCAAACTGTGAAATAGTCTATTGAAATTCAAGAAATTGTGATTCATCTACTAGAGTCTGCTTATAACTATACAATCTTATGAACTACTCTATAATAAGAACAGAATTAATTTGAATTGATTATTGTTAATCCATTGTGTTCATCTGGAGGGGCCATCTCAATGACATTAAAGAATTACCTTTCATTAAATTAAAGACCTCTTGGAAACTGGCTTTTCTTGCAGAATATGTTGGCTGAGTTCCTGCAGAAGAGAATTTACCAAAAGTCCAAGTTATTTAAACAAAGAAAAAGTATTACTTTTAACTAAAGGCATATATGTCCACAAAAAAATCAGTAAATAAACATATCTATCTCTATATATGTAAGTACATATATATACATACAAACATATATAAAATCATGCAAATGTACATTTTAGTTGTGATATGCTAAAAAGTAATTCAGAGTTCCAATAGAAATCATTATTTCCTTATCACTTCTGAAAAGGGTGCAGAATTGTAAAACCAATTTACAGACTATGACCAATAAAATGAGTTGGCAGGCTGCTGTGTACTAAAATAAGGAAAGAATATATAGTCACTGGCTTAGGAGGTGATTTTGATTGTTGTTTCCTTTTTGTGGATAGTAGGAGAAAGGAGAGTTTTATAGTCTCTGCAAAATGGAAAGATAGCTCTCAAATGACCCTATGGCCCTTTATGCATTGCTATGTCTAAGCATATGCTACAATTTTTTTTCCAAATTCTGACATATTAAGAATAGGCTATTTTCATAAATTCAAGCACTAGAGAACACTGCCACTGTTGCCTGCTGGTTGTCAGTACAAGTGTGCATAAGAAAGAAGTGCCATTCAAAATAGAAGTCTGGAGGAATAATAACTATTCTCATTTTTTGATCCTTTTGTCTCTTTGGAATGACTATCAAGGTCCTTTCTCTAGTAACAAAAAATAATCAACTTTGTATGAGCACATCATGGACATGGACATGTAATCTTCAAGATTTTAAGTGTTCTGTCATCAACAGATACTTTTGTTGTTGTTGTTGTTTTGCTCTGATGCTTTCCCAAAGGCTCCTGCTATCAGCTCAGGCCGGTGGACTTTATATTCAATAAAGATGGAGTGTTGTATAGCCCTGTGGAAAAGGACTTGCTATGTGCTTTCGGCTACAGCCTCCAGAGGGCAACACTTCAGCAACTTTCAGTTGAGGTCATACAGGTGGACTGAGTCAGGATATTCAGAACACAAGTCTAGAAGCAGGTAGGTTCATGAGGCTGCTCACCCAAGACCGAGTGGGATGAGAATCAATTACGTAGGACTAAATAAACTGGTGAGGGGTGACTGTGGTTTTTGTTTGGAATACTGTTGATGTTTAATGTTTTATTTTCTGGATATATAAGGAAGCTGTTTCTCTTTACTTTTAAGTTATCTACAACTTATAACAATTTAGTTGACAGTAACTGACCCATGGGGGTGGAAGTTCAGGTTCTCTGTCAGCCTCTAATGACCCATGTAGGGAAGGCATTCTCATTTCCATTGTGCTGGCCTGGGAATTCAAGCTCTCCACAAAGCCTATTTTGGTACAACTCTGGCTAGAAAAGGAAGGAGCACCTGTTTACTGCTCTCTAGTAAGCCTCTACTGACACCAGCCAAGTACAGAGAGAGAGAGGTACCATTTTACCTCTGGGTGCAGGTGGAAGTCTAGGCTCCCCATTTGGTCTCACTGACGTCAAGGTGGGGGCTTAGTACTGTCCAGTAGGGATGAATGTGACAGACGAAGATTGGAAATATAGGCTCTTCACTGTGCCTTGCTGGTGGGGTTGGGAGTAGGGCTACAGTTCTTCTGTGGTGTTTGCCTGGCGTAGAGTAGTTTACTGACTGAAAGTTTTCTGTTTTGCCAGACTGCCCTTTTCCAGGTCCTTTGGCTGGAGGGAGTAGGATTTTCTTGTGGCTTTTTGTGTCTGCATCTGTTGGTGTTTCCAGGATGCTGATTTCTCCAGAACCCAGTCTAGAATATATAAAGCAAAGCACAAATAAACAAACACTAAGAACAAGCCACAGAGAATTCATCTTTGTCTTGTTCCTTGGGCCTTGAAGTCCCTAACCAGACTGCCTTCTTTTCTTTACTCTTCCGAGTCCTCTTATGTTCATTATATTATATAATATTCAAGAATTTTGGCTTTAGTTAACAGGAGAAATAGGAAAAAATATGTTTACTTCATATTTCTGTATGTGGAATTCAGCAGTTTTCTCAATTTCTTCTTAAACATTTCTGCTTTCAGTCTCACTAATCACATCAGCTGTTTATCATTCTCACAGCCCAAAGGCATGTTTTTGTCCTACTTATTCCCTTAACTCTACGCTCTGTCTTTTTAGCCCTTGATATTGAACTTTTCTATCAGTAGAATCTCCATCTCTTTTTATACAAATTAATTTAACTTTTCTAGGTTTCTTCTCACTTTCTTCTTCACCGTCAACAACAGAATGCATTACATCAATTACAAACCTAATAACACAAATCTAATAACCAACCACAGAGTCCTTTGCAGAAGACAGAGGAAAAAGGGTGATGAAATCTTATGCATTAAAATTTTTTACTGATTGGACCTCATATTTTTAATCAATTCAAAAATATGAGAATTATTAATTGTTCTTCAATATATCATAATCAAATTTAGTTGCATAGAACAGAATTTTAGGTACTGTTTGCAATTATTTTTGTGTAAGTTTTTGTTAAAGTGTGTAAATTTGTTGTATGTTACCAAAATCCAGATTTAGATGCTGAAATCAGTTTATACTACTAGAAGAAATTCTTAAGTCAGAGGTAGTAAAGTTTTACCTCAAAAATCCTGGCCTTCTATTTTGGGGGGGGGAGAGAGAACTATTATTTAAACATTTTTTCTATTAGTCAGTACAGTCCTTAGTGACTAAATCATTTTGATTCTTCCTGGGATGTGGATGACTGCACTGAACACTGGATTATTAAAATAGCATACTCAAAAGGGTTAATATGTTTTTTAAGTCTGCTTAACTTTCTCATATAGTGAAGTAGCTTGTGCTACTTGAATGATTATATTCATCTAAGGCAGGAAAATATCAGCTATATTTAAAATAATATGCAAAAATTTTATTAGAGCAGGATGCTAATAAGGACTTGCTGATTAGTTCTCTTGTTAGAAATACCCTCTATGATTCCATATTGAGAATTAGCACTAAGCTAATGCCAGAGGAAAAAAAATGAGTAAGATATAATCCCTGTCATAGACAAATGTTCAATCCAATATTTCTTGAGATACTTCAACCTATGAAAATTAAACAGTGAGTAAAGATCTATTTGAGGCTTCTCACAAATATATTTTATTCAAATCCTTTGGATACATTTTTGAGTGATTTCTTAAGCTACTACATTGTTAATGTCCATGTACTGAGAAAGCAACTCAATTTTTGAATAAAAATAAACATGCCTTGTACTCATGCTTCAAATCTTAACTTTTTAAGATTTTCTTAATTTTTTTAGGATTTGTTTCTAGGATTTTCCCTAAAAAAAAATTAAATAAAGTAGATGGACTATCTACTTCAATCTCTTTCACAGATATATATATTTCTTTTATAGCACGTAATTAAATTACCAATTATATATATATATACATATATATATATATATATATGTATATATATAGTTTGTGGTTTTTGCGTGTATCTGTTTTTACTTTTGTTGTATATCCTCCACTGGATCATAAGACCTTTGAATGCAGATACTATGCCTAATTTGTTTACAGCTCTATCCCCAAAGCCTTGAACAGGGCATGGCATCTAGCTCTAGGGGTTCAATAAATAGATTGCAATGTCAAAAAAGCAGGGGAAAATATTTCTTTAATTTAAATTTTCAGCAGATTGAATTGTTTTAATATTTTGTTTTAATTCAACCACCAGTATAATTCTGTGGCAAAGCTTATAAAATTTGGGGGAAAATGAAATATAATAACGAAATACACTCTACAAAGGAAAAAGTAATGGTAACACATATTTTTATGGATCACCTAAAGCTTCCATTGAATACTTTCTTTTATCTTCAATAAGTATTTTTTACCTGAAGGAATAAGGACCAAAAGGCAAAATTCAAATATGTTTTTTAATAGTGATCTAAAGATAGTAATTTTTAATGCCCTAGGTGCTAAGTCAATTGCTTCTTCTTATGTTGACCTACTTCTCCCCTTTTGGTTAAAATAGTCGCTTCCAAATTTTAATAAATGTTTCATTAAAGTAGTTAAATGTTGCAAGAAGAAAAAAAAAGTACAGAATATTAACTGAGTTACTGAAAGTTTTATAAAATAATATTTCAGCATTAAGTTAATATTATGTCAACATATCAACTATTGTAATTTTAGATTAATTTTTAAAAATATGACTTGTATTCTACATTGAAGTCAGATTTCATGGTTTGTTCACTGAACAACTTGTGCAGATTCTTTTCCTACCTTTGTCTGCTAATGTTGACACCATGTACAATAGACTGAGCTTAATTCAAGAGTCATATTGCTGGATAAATGTTTATCTCTTTATGCATTATTGACAAGTGGTGGTTTATTTGTAAATCAGATTCAAAGGAGTCATAAGTCATATTAAACTTTACTAATAATTCAAAAGAAGCAATAACTTGGGTCAGCAGAAACATTCTTATCTTAGAGAAGTCTTAGACTAGTAAATGTAGTTCTTAAAATAAAATAAAATAAAAAATTTCCCAAATTCAGACATCTTTTGCTTTCAGGCTTAAAAGATGCATTTCTTCTTGAGGAAGGTGTATATGCAGAGGTATTGCTTTTATGGAGGGAGCACTTTAGATTTTGGAACATTCCTGTTATATAATTCATTCATTACACAGCTTACTTAACTAGCCCCCATTCTCCAGCCAGCCATAAATTCCTGGTTTATTTACAAATGAAGTGCCTAATCATCTCTGGTAAATCCTGCTAAAACCATTGCATAGGTAAGAACTCTGTTTCTTTTCCACTAGTAAATAATATTAGCACTTCAGTCAGGAGGTCTGTAGGGGTTGAGGGGGTGGTTATTACATTAGCATGTTAGCTTATGAGAAGATTTATAATACTTATTCCTTCTGATTGTCCAGTTCTAAATACAGAGCAGACGTATTACAGAGCTGCTACTAATTCTTTCCTTCCCACTAAGAAAAGCACTGGTAACTGTCTGGGACCAGGTCTGAGGACTTTTGTTTTCCTAATTTCTTGAAACAATCAGCATATAAAGTCTAAGTAAGAATTGCCTACTTTTCTTGGGTACTCCGTAAAACTCCAGTTTCCTGTTCTTGAAAATACATACATAGTAATTTCATCCTTGTCTTATCTTATAAAAGAGAGATTAAGATTTTCTCCATAATACCAAAACAATATGCTGAATAGCAGACCCCATACCCCAAAATCTGTTCTTCCTAAATAGTGCTAAATAACCAGATTTTATTGAACTATTTAATTCATGTCATTTTAAATTATCTATTCATCTATTAATATATAGATATATCTGTAATTCTGTTTCTACATATCTATATCTATTTTAAGTGCCTTCTCTGATATATCTTTAGATAATCTTTGAGAAAAACATAAGCAAATATTTAATGGAATCAGTGCCATTGGGAGTATGAGTGCTCCTATAAAATTTCAGAAATAAGGAAATACTGGGGTATTTCCTGAAAACTAAGATGCCAGAGCAATAGCCTAGTCCTTTTTTATCAGTGCTTTCTTTTTAATTACTATCTGATTCTAATTCAATGTGTATTTGAAACTACTACTCAAACCTGAACTTGAATATAAAAATATCCAATCACACACGTAGCTAATAATTATAAGAAAATTGCTGTCCTCATCCCATACAAAGATACTGCATGAGTTTATAATTTAAGTTTGCGATCAGTAGGTCACTGGGTTTTATTTTTATTATTTTGACTGGATATTCATTTATAGATGAACACAGGTTTTATTAGAAATTGGCATTCCTCATTTAATTCAATTAAATGTCAAATGAATAGCAGATTCATCTTTATATACATTATCTTAATCTTCTGTGGTAGTTTTAAAATGTGTATAAAAATTATTTGACATTTCTCACAGTGAATGGTGAGGTCTTTGTCATCTTTCCTTGCAGTTGGGCTGGATTTTTCTGACTTTTTAAATAAATATAGTATCCTATAACTGAAACTGTGTGAGTTCTGAGATTGGTCATAAAAAATGATGCAGCTTTCACCTTGCTTACTCTAATACTACTTCTTGAAGTCTTAGGCCAGTAGGTAAGCACTCGCACTGCCCTGAGACGACCATGTGTGAGGAAACCCAAAAGCCTCCACTAGGAGAGACAATAATAGAGTTCTCAAGACTAAATAAGAGTGGGGGGAGAGACAGAGACTGAGAGATAGACAGAGAGAGAAAGACAGTGAGAGGGAGAGATGCTTGCAAACTTGCAGCTGCTCTGGTCCTCTTCAGTTCAAGATACAGTCACCATTTTACTGCATAATACCCTAGTGCAATAGACTAAATGTATACATCACCCCTAAATTCATATATTGAAATCCTAATGCCCAAAGTGGTGGTAATCAGGGTTGTGGTTAGGTCACAAGGGCAGAAACCTCATGAGTAGGATTAGTACCCTTATAAAACAGATCCCAGAGAGATTCCTTGCCCCTTCTGCCATATGAGGTTACAGAGAAAAGACAGCCATTTAGGAAGTGAGATCTCATCAGACACCTCATCTGCCAATGCCTTGATCTTGGACTTCCAGCCTCCAAAACTGTAAGAAGTAAATTTCTGCTGTTTATAAGCCACTTAGTTGATGGTATTTCTGTTATAGCAGTGCAAATGGACTAAGACACCTAGTAAGTCTCTTTCTAAATTCCAGACCCACAAAAGCTGTTACAGATAGAAAGTGATTATTTTTGTTTTCAGCTATTCAATTTGGGGTGGGGGGGGGGGTTGCTTATTTACCTTTAAAAAATCCGAATATACTTTCAATGTATTTGTGAGAAATGCATTAGGTATATGAGGAAACAAGGCTAAAATAGGTTTGGGTATTAAAATAATTACTCACTGAATCTGTTAAATGAGTAATTATTGAGCACCTACAATGTGCCAAGCACTATTAATATTCAGGGCCAGAACAGTAAATATAGAGACTAATTTTCTGCATCATCAAGCATACTGTCTAGTAGAGAGTAATTTTCCCAAAGAAACACAGAGAATAGGTAAAAGAACGGGATAAACCATTTTCTTTAAGGTGCCAGTAGTAACTCATATCAGGATGACACATTGACTTAAAGATGATTTCAAGGGCACTTCAAGTATTAAAAATATAGCAAATAATATCAAACTTTATGTAAAGAGCCCAAAATTAGAGTCAACAAACTCTTAACTCCTATAACTGTACTGCTTTAAATTCTCCATGGGACTAATTTTTCTTTATTCCACATAGTTCTAAATTTACAAAGAAATGCAGTTTGGACAATTGATGTTTCAACTGGATAGTTTTTCAAAGGCCAGGTGCTACCCTCTCTAACATTATAAATGCTTTTTTAAAAAATTTAAGTACACTAATTTTTTAATATTTTTTTAGTCATGAATAGAAAACAAAATCATGTAAGGTAGCCCATGTGCTGTACTTGGCTGTTTAGGTATTAGCAAATCAAGAGGCAGTGATTATTAAGTGCAAAGGAGATGGCAACAGTTCAAATGGAACACTGAGAATCCTCTTAACACATCTGCCAACCTACTTGCATTAATCTAGAAAAAGATTGTGTACTTATCTCGGACTTAAATCACAAAAAGTGCATTCAAAATCATGTTAAAGACAATAATTACGTGCACAACACTTGAGTTGCTGAAGAACTTTTCTCTCATTCAGAAAATTGTTACCAATTGCCACTTTTGCTTTTACGTTCTCTCCAACTCATTAAACTTTGTGAAGCTGCAACTGACAGTTAAAATAGATTTCAGTAGCATTAGCTCCAATTTCAGGAGATTAAATGCTGAGGATCAGAGAGTGGAATATTCTGATTAGGTATATTTACCAGCCTCTTTTAGAAGATGAAATGTGGGAACTTAAAAACCAGAGACTAAAATATGTGTTTACTTTTAGATCTTATAGTGTCTTAATAGTAGATCATGTTTCTAAACTGAAATTGCTTATATTGCTACCTAAATGAAAAAAAAACTTTCTTATTTCTGTTTTCAAATGAAAAATTAACTCCAGTGATTAAACATCTACAAAATGAATAAGATTGGACCATGCCTTTCAGTAGCTCATAGCCCAGTGGGGGATCCACATGTGAGTATCTATAAAGGAAGAACTCCAATAGCTAGAAATGATTAGTTAAGTGACAAGGAAATGTCTACTAAGCACAGTACTGGTGTATTCATAGAATATCAAGTACTTTATGGGTTGTGGTATTGAGCAGAGGGTTACTCTCATGGAATATGGGGTTAGAAAAGTGTACAAGATTTAATTTATTTACAGCTGGACTGGAGAATCTCTACCTTTATCTCTGGGGACTGAATGTCCATTTTTTTGCTCTTTGCCAAGTAAAGGGCTATAGGCATTATGATATCCTATTTATGGCACAGAACTTTCCAGGGTCAATTTGTGGTCTCAATGCTCTCCCCACCTGCCTCTGATTTCTCTCTTCTTTGTGCTTCACAGACATTTCCTCAAAAAAATGCTTTACATATGTTATTCCTTATTGATATCTCCTTCTTGGAGAACTTAAGGTCCCACACACACACGCACATACACACACTCTAATAAAACTACGTGATAGGTAAAATGGAGATATTTATACCTGGTACTGTCATATTTTTCAAATACAAGAAAGCTCCTAAAATAACAGAACATTTGAACTTTAAAGCAGTTAGATGTCTTCTCAGTATGCTTTTCGTAATACTGAGGGAAAGTAATTCCAGCATAAATCTGACCAAATGTTGACCTATTTTGAAATATGTCACACTCATTTATTAATAAGCATGTATCAGGTATAGGATCAGGCTCTAAAGATACAACAGTAAATAAGAAAGGTCATACTTGTCCTCAAATAATATAGTCTAATGGATGATACAAATAAGAAAGGAATATTATAATCCTAGAAAGATATGCAAAAATAGGAAAAGTACCAGGTATTATGGAAGTACTTAGGAAAGGCACTCGACCTATGGACAGTCTGGGATAGCTTTCTCACAAAGGTGACAAGTTATTGGTAGAGGGAAAAGCAACGTATGAAAACCCAGAGTCCAGAAAGAATATAATAATTTTGACATCCTGAAAAAGATGTTCCTTCTTTGGAATTTAAAGAATAACTTAAGACTGACAAAAGTTGATGCTGGAGAAACGGGCAGTCTGGCCTCATATTCCCACATTCCATATAATGTGGTAAAAAAAAAACAACAAAAACAAGGAAAAACCATTTAAGGATATTAAACATACATGTTCAATTTTTTTTTTTATATTTTTGTTCGTGTAGGAAAATTCATTGAGAACACAGCTTGGGGGAATATGGGTATTAAATATCCTAAAAAAACTCTTCTTTTGTGAAACCAATAAACATGCTGGACAATATATAATAAACATATTTTAAATGCATAGCTTAGTAAGAACTATGAATGAGTATGCAAAATCTTAAATAGCCAAAGTAACAAATGGAAGCTTTAAAATATCCAGATATTTGATTGGCACCAAAATAGTAAAGTAAAATAAAATAAACTGGAGGGATTAATTAAGAGAATACTAAGAATTTGGTGTACCTATACTAATCCCAGAAATAAATAGATTTTAAGAAAATATTATAAGGGGGGAAAAAGCATACAGTTTACCAGGGAGATAAAACTAAATTTGTATGTATTAATTAAAATTGTTCTGATATATATAAAACAAAAATGAATTTATATACAAGGAGAGAGTAAAAGTCCATAATTATTCTGGAGTAAAAGTCCAGAATAATTTCACATTCCTATCCCAGTAATTAATAAAGGAAACAAAAAAGTGTTCAAAAATTTTATCAGCATGGTTAATTAACTTGAAGTGATAACCGACTTGTGTATATGCAAAAGCCTGTATTCAATGCTAATAGAATCCATATTGTTTAAAGCACATAAGTAACATGAATAATTTGATAATATATTAGGTTGCAAATAAAATTTCAACAAATTTCAAAAAAATATAATATTATACAGACACTGTTTTTTGTTCTTAGTGCAGTTTAGAATCAAATCATCAAAATGTTAATTTAAAAGGTGAGTGAAAATTAGAAAATACATTTCTAAATATTTCAAGGGTCAAAGAAAAGTAATAAACATACACGTCTGAGCAATATTGAAAATGCTATTTTATAAAATGGCGTACATCTTAAGCAATATTTAGAATTAAATTTCCTAACTTTTATTAAAATATCAGAACTGATAAATAATGAGCTAAGCATCTCATTTACAAATTTAGAAAATGAATAAATAATAAAACCAAGAAGAGAAAGGTAAAACAGTTTAATCATAAATATAATATTAAATATAAAAAACTTAAAAGATTTAAAAGAGGGCAGTAATAAAGCAAAAAAATGTCTCTTTGAAAAACTATACATACAGCTTGGGCAAGATTGATTAAGAGAAAAGAAAAAGTTTGAAAGGGGGACATTAATTTAGAACAATAGAGATTAAAACTAATAAGAGAAAACTGTAAATGACTTTGTGATAAAGTGTTTAAAATTTTGTATTAAAAAAAATGTTTGGAATCATATGCCATCCAAACTGCCTCAAGAAAACACAGAAATTCTCAACTGTCATTAAGAAATTTATTTAGTTGTTAAAAATGACGCCACAGTATAACCACCAGTTTGAGAAAGCTTTATGGCTTAGATCTACCAATCATTCCAGGCATAGATAATCCAATTTTATACAAATAAAGTTTCTTATAAAGTTAGACATACACTTAGCATACAGAACAACATATCTACTCCTAGGTATTTACACAAGAGAAATCAAAACATATAGATAGGCATATATAATATTTTACTCAAATCTTCCCTGCAACCAACCTCAAATCTTCCCAATTACAACCCAATTGTCTGTCAACTGAAAAATGGATAAAAAGATTACAGAATAATCATGCAATGGCATAGCACTCAGCAGTATAAACAAACTACTGATACATTCAACAACATGGGTGTACTTCAAAAATATAAGTAAAAAACCATAAAAAAAAAGACTACATATTGTGTGGTGCCCTTTGTATAAAATTTCAGAAGAAACAAAAACAGTTGTGTCCAAGACAAGTCAGTTATCAGAGGCTTGTTACTGGAGGACTAACTAGCTGGCAAGGGGCATGAAGGAAATTTTTGATTAACGGAGGTTTTTATATAATGATTATTATGACGATTACATGACTGTATACATTTGTCAAAATCCATCTAGTTGTACATATAAAATTGTTGAATTTTTGTATGTCAATCATACTTCAAAAATGCTGATTTTTTTAAAAAAATCTCAATTTTGAGGAGTGACAGTATTATTTAAATCATTACAAAATGATTTGAACTGGAGAAAATTTTCCTATTTCAACTAATTATTAAGTGCTTTAAAACCTTAGAAAAACAAGATTTTTAAAGAGGGTCCTATAAACTTGAGAAACAAACAAATAAATATTCAAGCATATAATTGTTTATTCTTAAAATAATAGAGATAACAGTATTGAAAATGCCAATAATTGGTTGAATTTTGAAAAAAAGATGCATGAAGGGACATGGGAATCACAAGTCAACAAACTTTAAATTAAAAAGATTTATTCATGAAAGAGAACGCACTTTAAATAAGACTAAAAAATACATAGTCATTTCTCAGCTACCTACATTAATGGAGATGAAAATAACTTGCAGTTATTCAATAATTGATTATTCTTCAGAAGTAAATGGCATCTTATTGATCTGTGGTCAACATCAACTGCTTCTATGTGATGAGTTATATTTAAATGCTATAAATCACATTTAAATAAAAAGTGGAAATGATCTTTATTTCTTTTTTACAAATAAACTCCAAAGATAATAAGCAACTCCCAGTGGATTCCAATATACTTGTATGTATATCCACTAACCACTCATGATTTATTGACAAGGTACCTACTTTCCTTAGCATTTTTGGAACTAATCTATTGTGAAAATTTCTCTATCAGAGAATTCTACAAATTATACAATTTATTGTTATGCTCTCTACCTGCCAAATTCAAGAATATATGTATTACACAGCCTTTTAATATATTTACACTGAGCAATTCTGAGCGCTTCAGTACTGCTCTATGCTTTGGGATATTCATGTGAAGAAGTTTCCCCAAATCTATAGTCTCAAGGAGTTTTTCTAATTAGATTAGGAAAAAAAGTTAAAAATAAATAAACAAATCCATGCATCAATAAGTGCTCTCAACAACATAAAAATAGGTAATGTGGTACACCAGTACATCTCAAACTCTCACTCTCCCCCAAGTCATTGCAGACCAATATTTTCATACAACACAAACATTACAGCAATACCAAATTGTTGTAAATTTTGCTCAGGACATATTCTGTACTTTCTGTACTTATCTTGCCGTTGACTGAATACACACAGTTCTTGTACTGGCATCAGATGATGGTTTTCTTTTTGAATACACAGAGAAGATATCTGAGGAGGGACCCCTTTTGTTGAGGTAATAAAGGAAAGCCACTCTGAGGAGATATATTAAAGTTAGAACTTGAATGATAAAAGGGGATAGGACTGCAATATCTATACACAAGTATCTCAAACGTTAGAAACATCTAAGGAACAAAATGTAGAGAGGATTAAAAGTTTAAGGGTTAGGAAAGGGCCAGTCCTTAGAAAGCCACTAAGAGCCAAATTTGGCGGTTTAGATTTTAAGCTAGCATTTTATTGCCTTTAGAATTCATAATAATATACTAGAAAGTGAAGAAAGGTTGCATAGTTTAATATAGCCTTTATTTTCAAAAAATTTAGAATCTCATAGTATTCTTGAAAGAGATAGTCATTGGAGGAAAACAGAAATGAGTTAGAAATCTGACCTTGTAATTACTTTTGATGAAAAGATAAGCAAGTTATTTAACTTATATAAATCTGTTTCTAAATCTGTAAACTAGAAATTATAATAATATTATTATTATTTTCTCACAGGCAATTCTGTAATTAAAAGATATATTAAAGACATTTAGATGTATGGCATATAGAAGATTCTTAATATGAAGAATTATTGCTCCTCTTTTCACATATATCACATCCCTAACATAAAATTTAACTGTATAACTCATATAATTCTCATTATAATGTGCCTTGTTTGGGATTAATAGCTGAGTTAGTGATTTAGAAGATCAATTTATGAAAATTTTATAGCACATATTTATTTTGCAAGTACTTGTTATTAAGGGCTGTATGATTCTCCAAGCACTGAGTATACATAAAATCTAACAGGACAAATGTAAATATGGTAAATTGAATAAAAAGTAAAATAATTTCAAATGATAGGTGCTAATAAGAAAATATGACTGGATGATGTGGTGCAGCATGCCCTGGATGTAGTGGTGGGGGAGCTACTTAAATTTGGGTCACTTCTGAGGATGTGACAGATGAGTCAGCAACTGCATTACAGCTATGACCTTACATTGTGATTCAAAGTTTAGGGGTTCAGATATTGGAGAGTTTAGAGAAATATTTAAGGTAAGGAAAAGAGATCTGAATGAGATAAATCTGCTATGTGACAAACATGGCTAGAAGGGGATCTGTGCAGTAGAGATGAGGAAAAGGGAGAATGAATGAAGTTGAGTAAAGGGAGTTAAGGACAAGGATAAACCACCATTAAGGAATGACTAAATTTTGGACAAGAAAAGGGAATTAGTTTTTTTTTAAAAGTTATAGTTTACCAAAGGGAAAAAAAAACTTAATGAAGATTTCAGAGATTAGGCTAGGGATTTGCTGACAAACTTTGAAAAGTATATGTAAATCTATGTCTATGTAGATAGATATAAATCATATATATGATATGTGATGGGAATGTATATACATGATTAATGCTATTGAGGAGAAAATAATACTGGTTATAAATAGACTGTCTTTAAACTTTATACATATCTGCTTTATGTATTTATTTTTAACCTCCAGTGTAGGTAGCTTTAATTTTCATTTTGGTATCAGTCAGGGATGAGAATTGCTAGGTGTTCTGCAACAACTGATACAATCATATTTTTATTCCAGGAATGCCCATCATCATCCTAACACAAAACCTTAGGTTTTCCTCCTAATTGTCTGCAAATGTGGTCAAGTCTCTTCAGGGTTTTCTTTTCTTTCTTTGCTTTTTTTTTCTCCTCCCCTTAAGAATTCTCTTCTCATTAGAGTCTGACTAGAAACCTTACTTTTTAGTGTCAAGTCATTCAGCTGACAGTGCACACATTCTTAACTTAGTTGGCTGCAGAGTGCCTGGAGAGTGCAGTTAGTAACAGATTCAGCTTCTGCAGAATCATGGAAAGAGAAGTGTCTCTTAATTTGGTTACTTTCCTTGGGGAAAAAAAATGACTTCTTTATCTGGAACTAGAAAATAATATTTGAAATAAGTCAGATTTTGTGATGTAATATCCAATAAAATTATGAGGAATATTGTTGTAAAAATGTGGTCCAAAACCAGGAATTTGAGAGCACATTCAATTTCCATTCTTTTTTAAAAACTTTGTTTTTGTCCATTTATTTCTCTATTTTTTATCAAAATTTTTCTTTAACATGATTAAAACAAAACAAAAAATACAGCCAAATCATTTTCCACCTACAAAGAGTAACCATCAGTTACCTGTATGTATTATTTGGCTTTTTAGAATATTTAATTCACAAATATTTCTGGATAGTCAGGTTTTCATTGGAAATTTATAATAGAGTTATCTCTAAACAGAACCAACAATATTTCTTTTTTTCTGGATTTTTAAAATTGAAATATAGTTAATGCAGAATATTATATAAGTTACAATTGTCAACATAGTGATTCACACTTTTTAAATGTTATACTCTATTTATTGTTATTATAAAATATTGGCTATATTCTCTGTGTTGTACAATATATCCTTGTAGCTTATTTATTTTATACATAATAGTGTACCTCTTAATCTCCTACCCCTATATTGCCCCTCCCACCATCCTTCCCTCCACTGTTAACCACTGGTTTGTTCTCTGTCTGTGAGTCTGCTTCTTTTTTGTTACATTCACTAGTTTGTTGTATTTTTTAAATTCCCCATATAAGTGATGTCATACAATATTTATCTGTCTGATTTATTTCACTTAGCATAATACCCTCCAAGTTCATCCATGTTGTTGCAAATGGCAAAATTTCATTCTTTATGACTGAGGAGCATTCCGTTGTACATGTGTACCATATCATCTTTATCCATTCATCTCTTGATGAACACTTAGGTTGCTTCCATATCCTGGCAATTGTAAATAATGCTGCTATGAACGTTGGTGTGCATGTATCTCTTCAAATTAGTGTTTGGGGGTTTTTTGTATATATACCCAGAAGTGACATTGCTGGGTCACATGGTAGTTCTATTTTTAGTTTTTTTCAGAAGCCTCCATACTGTTTTTCACAGTGGCTGCACAAATTTATATTCACACCAACAGTGTATGAGGGTTCCCTTTTCTCCACATTGTCACCAACATTTGTTAATTTATGTTCTTTTTGATAATAGCCATTCTGTTATTTTTATTGTTAAATTTATTCACTTGACATCTGCTGACACATTTTTCTATACTCTTAAGAAACAAAACCCAGAATTGCAGTGTCATAAGTTAGTCTTTCATTTTCAGAACTAAATGACCACATTTCAATTTGTAAAGATTATGTAAATTGGTATTTTATTCATTCTATAATATATTACATACAATGGTACTGTATATTCAGAATATTATCAGAATGTTTTGGAAATACTATAAAATTTGTATGATTTTCCAAGACAAAATATTACAATATGAATTTAACATACTCTACCAAAGTTCTGAGATGTTTTTAACAGAGTCGCAAATAGAATCACATAGAGTCATTGTAGGTTAATGTCATAGTAGACAAGACTTTTGAGCCAATTGGAAAGATGAGAAATATAAATTATTAGAAAGGAAAGTTTTGAGAAGTTTAGTGCATGGCATAAATGCCTCACAGTGGCAAACTAAAATATATTAAGGTTCCTTTAAAAATAAATAGAATGGGGGCTTCCCTGGTGGTGCAGTGGTTGAGAGTCTGCCTGCCGATGCAGGGGACACGGGTTCGTTCCCTGGTCCGGGAAGATCCCACATGCCACGGAGCAGCTGGGCCCGTGAGCCATGACCGCTGAGCCTGCGCGTCCGGAGCCTGTGCTCCGCAACGGGAGAGGCCACAACAATGAGAGGCCCGCGTACTGCAAAAAAATAAATAAATTAAATAAGTAAATAAATAAATAGAATGGAATTTTTCAGTTATCAGTGATATGTTTAGACAATATATCAAAAGGATCTAATCTGAATGGAGTCATAGAAATAACCCTAAATAATGTATACTACATTCACTCTAGTCACTTGTCTATTTTACATGTCACTGGGTCATATAGCTTACAAAAATATGACATTGTAGATTGACAATTATTCTAATAATAATTTAACACTTTTCATAAGTGAAAAGTCAACCTAAGCAATGTTCCCTTGAGGAAAGACAGTCCATGTAGATATATAGGAAGGATATCATGTTCAAATTCTTGTTTTATATTAATACACATTTTCACATTTGTATATTAATTTTATGTTTCTGATTTTGTAATTTAACCTGTAAATTTCAAATATAATATATACACCTTAAAAATAGCTGCTGTTTATTTTGTGCATGTGCAAGCAGCCAGGCACTAGCCCATTGTATGCTACACGAATTGCCTCAGTTTTCACCACAACTCGCTGAAGTAAGTTCTAATAACCCCATCTGTCAAAGGGGAAAACAGAAGCTCAGAGCTGTCAAGTGTCTTTCTCAAAGTTATACAACTAGCCAATATTCTGGATTCTGGCTGGCTGATTTCAGAACTACCTCTCCTAATGCATACGCAGTGCTACATTAGTATTTACTATGTATATATACCAACCAGTTCACTTCCTTAATGTTCTGCTGTTTGTTTATTTTATTTCATTTTGGGTCTCATGGCTTGTGAAAAATGAAGTAGAAGTTGGTAGATCTGACATCTCATTAGATATCTTTTTATCTTTTCATTAAAGACTTTCCTGGACTGATATGGGCAATCACCTAAATCAAAAGTTAATGATTTTAGTAAATTCAGCAGAGGAAAATATCAACTGGGACTTTAAATTAAATCATCAAACTAGATGTCCATGTACTGTACATGCTTCCTTGGAAACGGCTGATGTCTATGGAGAAGTAATATAATCTACTGTGTCAAAGCTCCTTATATAAAAATGTATTTAGTGGCCACTATTATACAGTCACTCAAATACAATCAAGAAATATTTATATAATAAATAAGATATTAACTTCTCTCAAGAAGCTTAAAATATAGAGATATAAACACATGAAAAGATTAATAGTGATACAGGGGTTACTGCTAAAGAAATAAAGACAAGATTATTTTATAAGGTCATACCTGATTAAATGTTGAATTTATCATATAAAAGTCAAAGGTTTTGGTTCAGAGAGTGTGTAATCATTATAAATTTAAGTGTTCTATGTAGTTCTCATAAAGAAGAGACAAATTTAAGTTTGACTTTGAAAATTGCATATTATTTCTGTATCAGAGTTGCAGTAAAAAACAAAACGTATATTTATTTGAGTTAAATAGAATTCAATAAAGTATGATTTACTGTGCAGTGGGTGGAGTTTAAGTGAAAGCAATGGTGAAGTTGGGAGCCATTACCATCCCTAGGCCTGAAGAGACAAGGGAAGGGAACCCTACTGCGTCCCAGGGAGAGGTGTAGCCATGGGTATGGGGTTGCCAGATGGGAGTTCTGCCTTAGGCAAAGAAAGAGAGCAAATATCAAATGGTACACCAGGACAGGAGGGAGCAAAACTCCACCTCTCTACCCATGGTGTTTTATCTCTATCAATCAGTGTCAGTCATTGTCTAAACATACCTGGACTCTGGTTAACCCTGCAGGGCAAAATTCTAGGTAAAGAAGGAAAGTTAATGAATAGGTGGTTGCAAATAATCAGTCCAATTGTCCTTGTCAGAGAGGACCAACAAGTTACTCCTAACCTTGGGGGAGGGAGGGGATGGGATCACAGTATTATTCAGAGTAAAGTAATTAGTTCTGTGTAAAAAAGACAGCTTCTAAAGAAATTCTGGGAATTGTTGGATCCTCTAAATTGCTGAAGTGCACTGTAGATCTCTAAAAGGGGTAATATCCCAAAATGATTTAACCAAGAAATTCTTTTTTTTTTCCCTGAATATTTCTGAGGACTAGTGTACTATGTGTCACACCTCTAAAAATCTACTATGATGACTGTCTACTCTAAGTTTTTTTCCTGAATGTCACAATTTCAGCTGCACAGAATGGGCAAAATAGGCAAAGTGACATTTATTATGGGAATGTTGCTTTAAAAGAACTTATTTCTGGGCTTCCCTGGTGGCGCAGTGGTTGAGAGTCCGCCTGCCTGCCCTGCCGATGCAGGGGACGCGGGTTCGTGCCCTGGTCCGGGAAGATCCCACATGCCGCGGAGCGGCTGGGCCCGTGAGCCATGGCCGCTGACCCTGCGTGTCCAGAGCCTGTGCTCCACAAGGGGAGAGGCCACAAAAGTGACAGGCCCGCGTACCGCAAAAAAAAAAAAAAAGAACTTATCTCTGTATGTATGAGTGATAGCTTCAATTTAAAATCAGTATTTTTGTTTATAATATACATGATATGTTTTACCATAAAATGGTATTTGTCAATTATTAATGCACTTAAATGTCCCTAAATTTCCATATTCCAAATGAATATATAATTAAATATTCATTTATACATATGGACAAATACATATTATTAAACAAATACATGTTTTAAAGTTATTTTTCCTCATTTAAAAATTTTTTTTTTAGTTTTCAAAAATTTTCCCAGCTATTTTGATATATACTTGACACATAAATTGTGTAAGTTTAAAATGTACAACTTGATGATTTCATACATGTATATATTGTGAAACTGTAAGGGGAACCACTGACCAAAACCGCCCACCCTCGCCAGGCCCAATTATAACCACTTGCATGAGTTATCCTACAACAGGAGGTCCTGGTAAGGAAAGCAGAACTAACAAGCTACCACCAACAGGAAGAATTTGGGGAAGGTCAAAAAGAGAGGAGGCCAGTTCATATGTCCTACCAACCTCCCAGAATCCTTCTCGCTGGAATCCATCTTGGCTGAGTGATGCTCCTGCCACCAGGAAGGACTCTGGGTCAGTATTATTGGCCAGAGACAACCCATAAACTAACCCCATTACCATAAAACCTAAGACTGCCGAGCCACGTGGCAGAGCAGTTCTCCTGGGTTCCCTTACCTTGCTGCTCTCTGCCCGGGTGCTCTTGCCCAGTAAAGTTTCTTGCTTTGTCAGCACATGTGTCTCCTTGGACAGTTCATTTCTGAGTGTTAGACAAGAGCCCACTCTTGCGCCCTGGAAGGGGACCCTCTTCCTGCAACAAAATAATAACCAGGATAAATAAATGTCCATCACCTCACATAATTCCCTTTTCTGTGTGTGTGTGTGTGAGAACTTGTAGGACCTGCTCTTAGCAACTTTCAAGCATGTAATACAATATTGTTAACTACAGACACAATGTTGTACATTAGATCCCCAGAATGTATTCATCTTGTAAATGGAAGTCTATACCCTTTGACGAACATCTCCCCATTCCATCAAGTCCCCAGCGCCTGGCATCCACCATTCTACTTTGTTTCTATAAGTTTGGCATTTTTAGATTCAACATATAAGTGAGATCATACATTATTTACCTTTCTCTGTCTGACTTGTTTCACTTAGCATAACACCCTCCAGGCCTATCCATGTTGTTGCAAATGACAAGATTTCTTCCATTTTTATGACTGAGTAATATCGTATATAGATAATATGATGACCCATTGTTCACATAGGCTTTCCTTAGGGAACATAGAAAGTGTTTTTCACATCAAAAGATTGCCAATTCTAAGAAATCACTTATTCCTCTGCTACTGTTGCTTTGAATAGGAATTGGGTAGTTTGTTACCACCTCCATCTACTCATCCCCAAATAGCACCCTCGAATTCACAATACTCCAATGATTGTGTTAAAGAAAGAAAAACAATGGTAGAATAATATAATAAAAATGGCAATTTTCCCTTAATGTTATTCTTCCCTTTTTCCTTGTATTCTGTATGGGCTTAATACTACTCATAATAAAGACTGTATTTCCAAACTCCCTTGCAGCTAAATGCAGCCATGTGACTAAATTCTGGCCAGTGAGATATAAGCAGAAGTTTGTTTGACAGAATCTAGGGTATCCTCTATGAGACATGGCTTTTGTGCACACATTGTCCTTCTTCTAAATCATTTCCTTCATCTTGCTGTCTAGAATGCAAATGCTACCATCTTGAACCATTACAATAAGCCCATTCCCTAGAGATGGAGAAGTCTGGGTCATGAAGAACTGAGTGGAACAATACTGCTACACTAATCCTTCCATGTTGACCTTTGGGCTTTTAGATTAGTGGAAATGAACTTCTAAATTTCTGTTATTTTGGCTGAATTGAAGACCGATAAAGATTTTGTCTACTGGAATTTGGACTTCTCATTTTAGAATCAGTAAATGTAGGCTTAGTGGAAGTATTTATGAGAATGGTAGCAAAGATTCAGATTATGAAGGCTGAGTTATTCGTTATCCTTGTCATGCCATAGAAAAACTTGTAGTTGTTTTCTATTGCAACTTGGAAGCAGACCATTTGCTGACCCAGAAGTAATGGTTCCTACCATTTCAGAAAATATTATTATTGTTATCAACAAAATCCTTAGAGAGATGGACTCACCAGAGAATTCAAGGTTAAAAACTAGGTTTAAGCAAGATATTCTACTAAGGGAACATGAGTATGAAATTAAGTAGAAACAAATAAGTTGCTTACAAATAGATTATATTGATACAGAAAACAAAAGACAGACTGGACTACAAAAGTCAGTAAATTTTCTATCCAATAGCAGTCTCAAGAATTACAAATATGTACCAACAGAAGGTGGCCTCCTAAGTCTGCCCAGTCCCCAGGAAAGACATATTTTCTGATGCCCGCTATAGATGTGGTTATAAAGAATAAAGAATATTGAAGCAGTACTCTGAGGGCACAGATGGTGCTCAGAAGACAATGAAAAAGGACATTCTTCTTAGAGAGTACAGTCAGGGCTGCCAGATGTGCTAACAAAGGAATTTATACTCTGTTAGAGGAAAGAGTGTTCATTGTCCCTGCCTAATGGATTTATTATTGCTATGACCCAGCAATGGCTGTATGTTTTTGTGGTTTCCTGCATATATTTCACCATTGTATATGTATACCTGAAGAAGACTGCTCCACACATTAAAAGCTACTGAACTTTGCAGAAGCTGGAGGAGACATTAGGATTTTTCACTCTTGGGAAGAAGGTGAAATAGTCTATGTGTAGGAAAAATATTCTATGTATAGAAAACTTGGATAATTAGGAGGCCAAAGAGGAGGACAGGAGCAACAACTGATATCAGACCCTCCAATATTAGTCTCCTCTTCTTTTTGATAATAGAATTTACAACTGGACATGTTTCTCAACCTCCCTTTTAGTAAGATGTGGTTATATAACTAAGTTCTAGTGAACAGGATGTATGCAAATAGGCTTCCATGCCCTTAAGAATCAAGTGGAGTGGATTTTTCACGTTTTTTCCCCACTTTTTCTCCTTCCTTCTGGTTGGAAGGCAAATATGCTATATGGGCCTGAAATATCCTCCTTGGACCTTAAAATGATCTTGAAATGTAAGCTTCATACATGTGTATATAAAAGATACGTGGACCCGTAGCATTATAGCCTAGGATATCTGCCATGGACCACCTTCATTCAATATTTTCCACGAGAGAGAAGTAAACTTTTAACTATTTAAACTATTGCAATTTGGGGTTTTCTGTCCCTCATAGCCAAATGTAATACAGTAACTATGTTATTTAAAAATTTAACAAATATAAATGAAATGTGACTCAATTAGGAATATTTATATCTTCAAGTAACAGAAGACCCAGTTAACAGCATATTAATTATAAAAAGAGGGTTTTTTTTTTTTTTTGTGAAACAAGTCCTAGTAGAAGACAATTTGTTTAGACTCGAGGACCTGTGCTCTCTCTTTATTTCTGTTCCTTTATCCTTAGTGTGTTGACATTTTTAACTTATTTTTGTACTTCATGGTTACAGGAAGGCTATCTCAGTTCCAGATCTCATAATTCTTTTGAGGCAGAAAGGAAGGTGAAAAAAACATTAGTTTTGTTTGGTCCTTTTATCAGGCAAGCACCATGTCAGCAAGCCTTCCATGAGATTTCATTGTTCTGAACTGGTGTCACCATACCTTACGAGGTACAGAAAACAGGAAGAGGCTAGAGCTCTAGGCTCCACAGTGGAAGGATTTGAGGGAGAAGTGGTAAAGAAATGTTTGGTCCTACCATGTGCCAGTTTATTTCTAATATGCCAGTCCTCCAACTAAAAGAGGGGACTTGACTCTTGTCCTGGGAGCTTTACTCAGATTCATTTCATTAATCTCATAAGTAAATTGACTTAAAGAAATGGCATATTCAAAATATGTACTATATGTATGGTTAATTAATTGAGAGTATAGAAACATCATATTTCATAACTCAAAGATAAATCATCATAGCCATGTAGAAGAACTCAAATTAGGTGGCACTATACAATAATGGACGAGTTCATTCGTGCAAAAGTAGAAATTATATAGAAGTATACGTAATAGTCACATCACTTATATTAAAGTGCTACCAATATTGCTAATATAATTATGGACAGATGACTTTCAGGTAGTTTTTAAGCTTTAACAACATGCTTTTGCTTTATACTCTAATAGGAAATGTCATTAATTTCATGTGAAAAATATGCAAGCCTTTTCAGTGACTCTTACATGTTTATCCGTAAGACTGTTTTCTAATGAAATAGTTTCCATTATTAGCTATTTATTGAGTATAGGGAAATTCACTATTTTATTTTCCTTGGGAGATCAAACACTTGTATAATTTTTCAGTTTAGATTGGATACATTCTGACTTTGTTTAGTAGCAAGAGACATTTCTTGAAGTAACAAAAATTCATGAAAACTTAAAAACATTTTATGCCCACATTTATTGAAACTTTATACCTGTTTTGTTATATAAATAAATCTTTTTTTAAAAATGCTTTAGTAAACATATAATTTTGGCAGCAGTTGCCTACTTGGGAGGTGTTGATGGTGGTTAGAATATTCTGGCAATATCATAGACGATCCATAGAAAATATGGCTTCTGTACATAAGATGGATAGAATAGAGAAACAACTGTTGTGCAAACAGGTGGTTCATGCTTTCCTATCAGATGTCCCCTCTTATTTTTTCTTTATGTGATTATATTTATGATGTGTGGGGGCATATGTGTATGTGCAGATGTTATTTCCCATCAAAACCGATCCCTCAGTATTTCACTCTGCTTTCTAGTCTTCATTAGTTGTGCAGGAAAATAAAGTCCTGGCTGGGGAAAAAAAAACAAAAAAATGATGAGTCTTCCTCACCTGGATTTCTTTCCCAGGTAGCTCAAGAGAGAAACCATATATTTTGCTATGCTAACACTGAAAATAATGCTCAGTATTAGGTATTTATAAAATATCATCTTATTATCCTTACTGACTGCCTTCTAAAAATTGTAAATAAGATATTTCTATTACTAAAATGGTTAGAAATAGCTAGAGAAAATTTTTTCTTTGCTTTTGTATTTTCATCTGGTAAAATTAGTCAAATTCATATCAAAATGACAAATATTAATTCTTGCCATCCCATAGCTTTGAAGCAATGAAACAAACAAAAAATCCAAAGAAGAATGGGAGATTTGTTTAACTCAACTGACTTACTCTTGTCATGCTATTAAATATTGAAGTTGCTGAATAGAGATTTTGCATTCCCATTGCTCCAGTGATCCTCAGAGGGCAGACAGAATATAAAATGAAGGGGAAAGGGAAAAGTAAGGAAAAATTGCTCAAGTAGATGTTTTTCACTTGCATTTCTGCTTTGTCCCAGGAAATCTAAAATGATCAAATGACCCAGTTTCAAAAAAAAGAAAAAGAAAGAAAGAAATATCTTGCATGAATATGACAATGTGAAACACCACCAAAGGATAGAGTTCTGCAGTTGCAGATACTTTTACTTTAATAGGGAATAAACATGTAGAAAAGATTTCTATAATTTTCTGACGATTAGACTGAAGAAATGCTAAAAATGTCACACCGCCCTGCAATTGTCCATTGGGCATTTCTCAACCGAGTCCTACCTTTAATAATTACACACACAACTCAATCCAAAAATGGGCAGAAGACCTAAATAGACATTTCTCCAAAGAAGATATATAGATTGCCAACAAACACATGAAAGAATGCTCAACATCATTAATCATTAGAGAAATGCAAATCAAAACTACAATGAGATATCATCTCACACCAGTCAGAATGACCATCATCCAAAAATCTACAAACAATAAATGCTGGAGAGGGTGTGGAGAAAAGGGAACACTCTTGCACTGCTGGTGGGAATATGAATTGGTACAGCCACTATGGAGAACAGTATGGAGGTTCCTTAAAAAACTACAAATAGAACTACCATATGACCCAGCAGTTGCACTACTGGGCATCTACCCAGAGAAAACCATAATTCAAAAAGGGTCATGTACCAAAATGTTCATTGCAGCTCTATTTACAATAGCCAGGAGATGGAAGCAACCTAAGTGTCATTCATCAGATGAATGGATAAAGAAGATGTGGCACATATATACAATGGAATATTACTCAGCCATAAAGAGAAACGAAATTGAGTTATTTGTAGTGAGGTGGATGGACCTAGAGTCTGTCATATGGAGTGAAGTAAGTCAGAATGAGAAAGACAAATACCGTATGCTAACACGTGTATATGGAATCTAAGAAAAAAAATGTCATGAAGAACCTAGGGGTAAGACAGGAATAAAGACACAGACCTACTAGAGAATGGACTTGAGGATATTGGGAGGGGGAAGGGTAAGCTGTGACAAAGTGAGAGAGTGGCATGGACATATATACACTACCAAACATAAAATAGATAGCTAGTGGGAAGCAGCTGCATAGCACAGGGAGATCAGCTCGGTGCTGTGTGACCACCTAGAGGGGTGGGATAGGGAGGGTGGGAGGGAGGAAGACGCAAGAGGGAAGAGATATGGGAACATATGTATATGTATAACTGATTCACTTTGTTATAAAGCAGAAACTAACACACCATTGTAAAGATGTTAAAAAAAAAAAAAAGAATTACCACAACAATCAAAGGAATTTAGAATTAAATAGGTTGCCTCCCCTGCCCAGCTGATATCAGTAGTGCCTTGAAAGGATTTCATAATTATGGAGAAATATCGAGCTGGTTTTGCTTGTTCATCAGATTATTAATATGTGATGGCTAGCACCGTCTAGCTACAACATATATAGGATAAGGTTAACCTTGAGTTCTTGACCCAATGTAAGCACTCAAATAAAATTCAGAGATGTGAGACCATCTTAGCATTAACACAGAAGCAGCCCCATGAAATTACATGTAAATATATATAATGTTAGCTTGAATTATAGCACAGAAGTTTTACTGTTGTTGTTTTTACATTTTCTAAAGTCTTCAGTGAGCATGGGAAAAAAGTATCAACTGTATATCTTGCCTCAAGCTGAGCAATAACTCATTTTGTTATAAATGCAATTTTTCTTACATGAACTATTGTTCATGACTATATGTCCACAAATACAACTGCTCTATAATCTTGAAATTCTCCTGGTTACAGTCAGTGTATTTTTCCTAGCCTAATATTACCAGAATACCTCCTAAATCTTTTCAAACTGTTACAGTGTTTTCTGCTTTAATATTGTGTAAATTCTCATGTCTTTAGAAAAACTAAAAGACTCTTGCAGTTCTCCTGTGTAACTAGGAGAAGAATAAGGTACTAAAAAAATATATGGCAGGTAATTCCTTTGAATCAGCCACTTAATGACAATTTGCCATAAATTTCAGTTGCATATAACGTTATATTTTCTACTCTTCTAAGATCAAAACATTTGTTTTTCTTATAAGCCTAATGGGGATAGCAGAGTAAAATAGAAATACGGAAAAGAACATACGCAGAGTGTTCCTCTTAGGTAAAATGAAATCTAACACAGGTCCAATGGCTGTTCTTATTCATGACACAGGAATGCACTGATTCTGGAAAGGAGTGTATTTCACTTGGTTAAATAGCCTACCTCTAGTGAATAGAAAAATCCCACAACAGAAACTTGGCAAGAATTTGCTAGTAATGAGTTAGTTCAATTGAGAGAGGGATTTAGCATTGTTTCTTTTCCAAGAGATAAATGATTAAAAATACTCCCTATACCAGGTGCTCTATGGTGCTCTTTACCTTCATCCCCATCTATGTTTGCAGGTGTTCCTCCAGTTTGACAGGGATAAACACTGTCTTTCTGTGTCTCCATGAGGTGTAATTTTAGTGACATGCATTGTGGATGTGTGCAGTCACTTCTCTTGCCATTACAGCTAAATTTTCAGCAAGAGGCTCCAAAATCTCATCCGTATATTTTGGATGTGTATCAAGGGAACTGAAAGAGGTGCCAGCATTGGTATATTCTGTGCATTATAAAAATGGAGCTGTAACCTGATATTTGCATTCAAGTGGACTTAAAGAGAGAATTTAAATTTGATGGGATATGTACATATTGTACCCGATTTCTTATAATGAGTTTAAAAATAAAAAATAGAATAATTTTATTTGAACAACATTGCCTTCTGTTAATATATCATTAGAATCTGAATTACATTTGTAAGCTCATATGTTGATACATTAAAAAAATATAACCCAATATTTTCCCCATTGTGCCGCGGAATATGTAAGAGAGTAGAGATAGACCAGATGGTCTACAAAGAAATGCAAAGTGACTTTACTATACCATTGCTGCTGGGAACAGGAGAAAGAAAGGACTGCTGATCAGCAAGTAAAGGGGAAAATATATTGCAGATAGAGTAAACCCAAACCTATTGGTTTGTGAGTCATCTATTATCTATCTAATCTATCTATCATCTATCTTTTATCTATTTACATAGTTTTCATCTATCTATTCATCTTAAGAAAGTTCTTGTATTACAAAATACTGCTTAATATTAAGGAGGTTATATGAATTTACAGAAGCTAGTATATACTAGTTTTCTGAGTTGTAACTTTTACATTTGTTCTTCCATATCTGACTTTGATAATTATGGATATTAATTCTGGTAGGTGTTATTGAATCATTTATTTAATTTGGGGAATTGAAATGGAACAATACCATAATAACATGAATATACAGGGACCTCTGTGATTCTATAAGTAAGGACTTAAAAGCACATGCAATAAGAAAATAATGACACTAGTAAAGCACTATATAAAGGGTAAAAAAAATTTGGTTAGTGGGGTCCAAACACAAAAGGCTAGAAGATATTAAGCCAAACTTTGAAAAACAGCATTTTAAAAAATTTTTATTTTATTATTTTTATTGAATTATAATTGAGATACAATATTACATTACTTTCAGGTGTACAACATTCAATATTTTTATACACTGTGAAATGATCACCATAATAAGTCTAGTTAGCATCTGTAAGCATTTGTCTTTATTTATTTTTATTTATTTATTTATTATTATTTTTTGCGGTACGTGGGCCTCTCACTGTTGTGGCCTCTCCCGTTGCGGAGCACAGGCTCCGTACGCGCAGGCTTAGCAGCCATGGCTCACGGGCCCAGCTGCTCCGCGGCATGTGGGATCTTCCTGGACCGGGGCACGAACCCATGTCCCCTGCGTCGGCAGGCAGACTCTCAACCACTGCACCACCAGGGGAGCCCCAATATTTGTCTTTATTTTTAATCACTGTGTCTTATGAATGTATTGGGTTTCTGTTTTTGATACAATAGTTCAGTGTTTGGGGGATTAGTTTACTTTTCAGATGGTTGGTGTTCCAGTGATACTGAAAATAAGTACTTCCTGGAACTGTGTGATTTGGACTCACTTTTAGGATTGTTCAGACCAAAGGGCCAAAACAAAAAATAAAATGGACAACTCGAAATTCAAGTTCAAGTAAACTAAAATATGAAATATAGAAAGGAAGGAGTAAATTTAATTACAACATTGGTTTATGATATACTAAAAAAAAAGAAAATTCCTATTTTATCATCAAAAAGGACTGAACCTATTCTTTCTCCTACTTATCAGTGTGCATCCTTGGTATCCAGAGAATAGCTTATCCTACACTCTGGAGCCAACAAAGAAAATAATAAATATATTGAATCTGAAATGTGTTGTTTGAAGAAAACAAGAATGCTCTCAGATCTTCCTTGAAATTACTAAACAGGACAAATAGGCCAACCTGAACAGAGTTCTGCTAGTGGGCAAATATGAGTGATTTGTGCATCAAAAAGGGTAGCAACGTTTACAGTTGATAAGAATAAGTGGAATCTTCTGAAAAATTCATGAAAGTATAATGATGCAAGAAAAAGGTACTATCTTACAAATTACAATTAAAAAGTAATTGACATGCATATATAAATTTCCTGATCAATACAAATTATATGAGTCCTAAACTGAAATTTTAAAAATTTAAGTGATTTAAGATATAAACATGGCTCTTGTTTTCTAAATGGAGATAAAATAAGTAAAAAGATTTATGCAAAATTTTAAGGAGGGGTGATAAGGGTTTTTTTGGCATTTCCCTGTTTTCTTAGTATCAAACTACTTTGCAATCTTCTACTTTGGTCACTCAGCCTGCAAAACTTTGGAAATCCCATCTGTGTCAATGTTAGTACTTTGGACTGTCACTCTGACTTCTACCAGGATATCTGGGCCCCAGTTCTGGACTAAAAAGACTGTGCTTGAGATGAAAGTTATACAGGGTATGATCTGGCTCTAAGTGCAGTTGTCAGGGATACGTAATTATGTTTTACGTTCATTTGGAGGAAAAATAAAATTTTCTAAATTTTATATTGCGAAGAAGAGAAGAGGCCCTGAGAATCTTCTCTGGTTTCACTCAAAAACATGGACCATGCAAAATGCATCATGGAAGACTTTTGGTCTACAAGTTAAATTAGAGTGGCACATGGTAGAAGAAACACTGTGGTTATGGCATAAGGGGAAATCACGTGAAATATTGGTGTTTATTGCAAGAGCAGTGAAAAATTGTGAGTAGCAATGTGTAGCAATTACAGTGTTTGGTAAACATGACAGTACTTAGACTAAAAAGACAATGAAATTGATCAGAATTTTCTGAAGTATTGAAATGCTAGTACTCCTGGATGCAGCACCAGGGTCCTATTATGAGGATACCACTCTTTAGAGGAGAAATTGAGGCTGTGAAAAAGTTTATGTAACAGTAGCTGTGAAAGAAGAATTATAATAGAAGTGATAGTGGAGTCTAGAAAACAGAGCGTGACTCAAGTTTACTGGCTAAGGCTGAGACCTGCAGTCCCAGGAGGGTGAAGTGAGGAGAGAAAGAAAACAAACACAGATTTTCCTATATGATAGATAAGGAATCTGTCATGTGAAGGTACATGGCAGAATATACATGGAATCATTGCCTCAGGAAAGACCACTGGGTGAGGGAAGGACAGGGTGGCCAAACCCAACCCCAAGAAGTGTTAACCCCTGGTATATAGGGATTATATTACCTTTCCCTTGCAGTCAACTGCCTGGGAAGTTGGAGCTTCCAGACTCTGCTGGAATTGCCAGGAACCCTGCCTGGGAGGCATGATGGAAAGCCTGCTACCTCACAGCCTGCACACTGGGGGAGGCTGAGACAGTCTGTGAACTAAGAGTTGAAACAAGAGGGACAGAACTTCCGCTTTGTGACCATGCAAAAGACAGTCCCCCTTTAGGTTCCAAAGCAAGGAAGATGGCTGTGGTCTAAAAGGCAGAAGTGACAAAGCAGATCTGGGGTGTTGTTAAGGCTGGTTGCATAAATGGGGAATCATTATTCTTTGTTAGTGTAATTTGTAATAAAGAAATAAATAAAATGAAAGAAGAAAAAGGAAATTAAATATTAAATGATGAAATAAATGTGATAACTTTAGGGAGATATAAATATTTAGAAAGAGACATGTTGGGTGGGTAGTCTTGATTAAAGGGGAATTCTATTATATAATAAAAGAAGAATGAAACAATTACTTTTAAAAATAAATGAAATTATGTAGTAAATTTAAGAGAATTAAATCACACTGTCAATTCTTTACAGGAATGTAAGCCCCAAAGGGCTTGGATTTATGATAACCATGTAGAAGGAAGGGAGCTTTTATTCTTTTGAATTAAAGTAGTAAATTTAAGAAAAATTATACAGGTCAACCAGATATTAAGGAGATAGAAATGCAAGGATAAAAAGCAATTTCACCAAATTGTGAAATGATTTGGACTGTTAGTGATCACCAAAAGATTTAAGTAGACAAAACAGAGGGCATCTGATTGATGGGTTCCAGGTCTCTAACAAGACTGAAGTTGGGTGAATGCCACTCCCTGTGGTCCTGGCAAAACAACCTTCAAGCTAATAACATTAGCATGAGGAAAATATCATGTAAATGAAATAAACAGCAATTAGGAACTCTTTAGCTCAACCTTGGGTGAAAAACTGGGCGGGGGGGGCGGCGGGATTTGCTTTGGGTTGTCCTACTGGCAAAGAATAGATTCATGCTGGGGAAGATTTTGAGTTGTTGATGAAAGAGCAGTTGAATGTACTTCTGGAGACCTCTGGTTATTACCTGAGCGTGGTCAGGCCATTATGTGCAGCAAGTCATACAGCTTAGTACCCATGTTGCATTGTCAATACTTCCCATTGGCTTTGCTGCCAAAGGGAGCTATGTCTTGGAAAAAATAAACTCACTTTTATTCTTTCCTGGAATTGGAGAAATCATTGCAAACTGTAATTATATATTCTCCCAGAGCACTGGGCTTGCCTAGCACAGGAATTGAGCTTTGTGTCAAAATGCACCCTTCTCCTATTACCATCAAGAGGCCTTCAAATTTCTTTTCCGGTCTTTTTTACACCTCCTCACTGTCAAAAACATAACACTTTTGAGCACGTAGAACTATCTTCCTTTAAATGAAATGCAGTGTCCAACAGAATACAAACCTCACTGAGCTGCTGTTAGAAAAGCGTGAGCCAGAGTATGATGACCATGAGCCATTTTCCTTGTGGATCCATATAATTATACAATGCCCTTATCTCTACTATCAATACAGAGATTTGTCACAGTTTCAGAAATGACAGTTTTAATGCCTGTTCGCTTATTGGGTATTTACAGCTTCCCACTATAGCATTCTGTCCCAATCAAAATGGGTAAATCCTTATGTAAAAATAATTCTGATCAAAATCAGGTCATAGAAATCCATTCTAAAATATTATTAATAAGCTGTGAAATACTATTTCTATCTGAGATTTTGAGCAGAACCATGGCATGAAATGACTGAGTGAGGACATATGGATGGCAGTTTTGTCATAAAGCAACGTCCAAATATGATGTACTAAGAAGTTCTCAATTCATCTTTAAGGAAACAAAATAAATGACCTA
The DNA here is from genome assembly GCF_011762595.2 of Tursiops truncatus. Classification (NCBI taxonomy): domain Eukaryota; kingdom Metazoa; phylum Chordata; class Mammalia; order Artiodactyla; family Delphinidae; genus Tursiops; species Tursiops truncatus. The sequence continues at coordinate 45,319,858 of NC_047046.1, forward strand.
AACAGAATGATGATACGCTACTTATTGGCTTTATCCTGTATTCTTGTGCTAATAAGATTTCTCATAGCCTTCAGATTCACACAGAAGTAACATATTTTAGGAACCTGTAAAATTATTAAAAGAACACTTTTCAGTAACAACATTACGGGTCCTTGAATTTCACAAATGAAGTCAACAATATAGTTGCAGAATTTCTTATATGGATTTCTTAAATTGGTTCTGTTATAAAAATGATATGTAGTAGAATGATGTCTTCAATGGGTTTTCATAACTGTACAAATATATAACTTAATAAAGACCTCCAATTAAGCGACTGTGTATCTTATTCTTGTCAACCCTTACCATTTCCGTTTATTTTCTATCCACTTGAACACACTTCACAATGGTTTCCATCTACACACTCGATACACTTCCACTTCGATATGTTCATTTATATCTTAGGTAACGTGTAATCCAGTACAATTTGTTTAGTTCCTACCATGCTTGACATTTCAGCAAATTTTGACAGTGATGGGCATTCCTTCTTTCTTGAACCATTATCTTTCCCTGGCTTCCATAATGCTGTAACATCCTGGTTTTCTTCCTATCTATAACACTTCAGTTTGTTTTTGTGGGACCAGATAAAGGAAGACTGTATTCATGGCTGTTTCAGTACAGAAGAAAGTCCAGAACTCAGTCTGAACTCAATTTCTCTAAAATGAAAGGCAGGAGGTAGGGTTTTTAAGAGCTGAGGTGAATGGGACATAGTAGGCCATCTGTATTTGCTAACTGGTTTTACTCAAAGGAAAAATGAACTTTCTAATATCTTTTTAAAATTGAAGTATAGTTGATGTACAATATTATATGTGACAGGTGTACAATATAGTGATTCACAATTTTTAAAGGTTATACTCCATTTATAGTTATCATAAAATAGTTACAATAAAATATCCATTTATAGCTATTAAAAATATTATAAAATATTTATAGTATATGTAAAATACTGTGTTGTATTGTACAATATATCTTTGTAGCTTAATTTATACATAATAGTTTGTAACTTTTAATGCCCTGCCCTTATATTTCCCCTTCTCCCTTCCCTCTCCCTACTGGTAACCACTAGTTTGTTCTCTAAATCTGTCTGTGAGTCTGCTTCTTTTTTGTTGTATTCACTAGTTTGTAGTATTTTTTAGATTCCATATGTAAGTGATATCATACAGTATTTTTCTGGCTTATTCACATAGCATAACACCCTTCAAGTCCATTCATGTTGTTAGAAAAGGCAATACTTCATTCTTTTAATGGCTGAATAGTATTTCATTACTGTGATATATATACAGTGATATATATATATATATATATATATATATATATATATATATCTCACATCTTCTTTATCCATTCATCTGTTGATGGACACTTAGGTTGCTTCCATATCTTGGCAATTGTAAATAATGCCGCTATGAACATTGGGGTGCATCTATCTTTTTGAATTAATGTTTTCCTTTTTTCAAATATATACCCAGGAGTGGAATTGCTGGGTCATACAGTAGTTCTATTTTTATTTATTTTTTATTTGTCTCCATACTGTTTTCCACAGTGGCTGCAACAATTTGCATTCCCCCAACAGTGTACAAGTGTCCCCTTTTCACCACATCCTCTCCAACATTTGTTATTTGTGTTCTTTTTGATGACAGCGCTTCTGACAGGTGTGAGGCGATAGCTCATTGTAGTTCTGATTTGCATTTCTTCAATGATTAGCAGTGTTGCACATTTTTTTCATGTGTCTGTAGGCCGTCTGCATGTCCTCTTTGGAAAAATGTCTACTTAGGTGTTCTGCCCATTTTTAAATCAGGTTGTTTTTTGATGTTGAATTGTATATGCTGTTTATATATTTTGGATATTAATGCCTTATCAGTCATACCATTTGCAAATATTTTATCCCATTCAGTAGGTTGTCTTTTTGTTTTGTCAGTGTTTTCCTTTCCTGTGCAAAAGCTTTTAAGTTTATTTTTGCTTTTATTTATTTTGCCTTAGGAGACAAATCCAAAAAAAAAAAAAATACTACTTCAATTTATGTCAAAGGATATTCTGCCAATGTTCCCTTCTAGGAGTTTTATAGTTTCAGGTCTTACATGTAGATCTTTAATCCATTTGAGTTTATTTTTGTATATGGTGTTAGAGAATGTTTCAATGTCATTCTTTTACATGTGGCTGTCCAGTTATCCTAGCACTGTTTATTGAAGAGACTGTCTTTTCTCCATTGTATATTCTTACCTCCTTTGTCCTAGATGAATTGGCCATAAGTTCATAGGTTTATTTCTGGGCTCTCTATCCTGTTCCATTGACCTATGTGTCTGGTTTTTGTCCAGTACCATACTTTTTTGATCACTGTAGCTTTGTAGAATAGTCTGAAGTCAGGGAATATGATTCCTCCAGCTCTGTTCTTCTTTCTCAAGATCATTTGGACTATTTGGCATCTTTTGTGTTTCCATACAGATTTTAGAATTATTTGTTCTAGTTCTGTGAAAAATGCCATTGGTATTTTGAAAGGGGTTGCATTGTATCTATAGATTGCCTTGGGTAGTATGGTCATTTTAACAATATTAATTCTTCTGATCCAAGAACAAGGTATATCTTTTCATATGTTTGTGTCATCTTCAATTTCTTTCGTCAGTGTCTTATAGTTTTCCCAGTACAGGTCTAATATCTTAATGAAAGGAGGTATTTTAACAACTTGGAGCTGGATATTCTCCAGTATTAGTCTCTTGTCCTCCCACAAAATTGGGAGCAACTATTTCAAAAGGATGGCTCCCAGGTCCTTGAGAAAAACAAACCTGTACTGTAAAACTAGCAACAAGCTTTTTAAAAGATTTACATCTCAAAGGGCAGGGAAAGAATTTACAATGATAAGTTTTCTAATTTTCTAAATGGGTTAAGAAAAGGGAGATTAAGAGCCTGGAGACAGACTCCTGTCTCCTTGAAGAACCCTGTCAAGCCACAGGAAATGTTGAGGTCAGCTCTCTCTACCAGCCATTTGAATTTGGAGTTCTGTTTTTCAGTGCTTTATTTTTTCTTTTAAATTTCTTCCATAGGCATTCTTGTCCTCTCTCATGGCTTCATCATCTGTATACTAATAATGCCCAAATCCTAGCCCAGCACTATCATTTGTACTTCAGACCTCTGTAATCAACTGCCTAAATCCTGTCTCCACTTTAATGTTCCACAGGCCCTTCAACATGCTCAAATTCTAATGCTAACCCTAACCCTTTCACTCATATCTACTAACTCAGCTCCAAATAGAATAAGTTACTATGCTCTATTAATTTTCTCTTCCAAGTGTCTCTTTAAAATAGTTTGTTTTCCACTTTGCCATTGTTTACACACTAGACCAATCAAGCCAATATAGTAATGTTAGGGCAGAAGAAATCCCACTCCCCCCACCCCTTGAGTTCTTGTGGCTGGACTAATACTAGAATTGACACAAGACAGATTAAAATGACAAAAAAGAAACAAGTTTAATTCTTGCACACCAAGGTCTTATAGAAATGGGGCCTACAAAGTGGCCAAAGCAGGCAGCTTTTAAACTTTTTAGAAAAATAAACAATAAAATTGTGAGGAATTGACAAGACATAGAAACTTTGGCTTTGGTGCTTAATGAGTGAAGAATCTAAACAGAGGTTGGGTTTAGGTAGTAAATTAAAGTAATAACAAGTTTTGTTTATACAGGCTTCTGGGCCCAAAATTCTCTCTCTCTAGTGATAAGGATGTCCTTCTACCTCCAGACACAGAAGGTGCACCTTTCACATGAGAGATTTATTTCCTGCTCTCAAGGTGACAGAGTAGGGTCTTGCACTGGCAATTTCTTGAGTAACTTTAATTCAAAATGATCAATATGCCACTGAGGAGTATTTTAGGGTGACCTGCCCTGGCCCCAACAGTAACATGACTCCCCTGCCTCCATTACCTCTACCAGGTCTCTGTACCTTACCCCTACTTCATTCCAGTTCCTTTCTTTACTTCACCCAATGTGATATTTTTAAAACAATTTTTTTTTTTTTTTTTTTTTTTTTTGCTGTACGTGGGCCTCTCACTGTTGTGGCCTCTCCCATTGCGGAGCACAGGCTCCGGACGCGCAGGCTCAGCGGCCATGTCTCACGGGCCCAGCCACTCCGCGGCATGTGGGATCTTCCCGGACTGGGGCACGAACCCGTGTTCCCTGCATCGGCAGGCAGACTCTCAACCACTACGCCACCAGGGAAGCCCAAAAAACAAATATTTTTACATTGCTCCTCTGCTTAAAAGTCTCCACTTACTTCCTTTGAGGTAAAGTTCAAAATGTTTGACAAGGTTTAGGTGTATGTACCTCTACAACACAGCGTCAGTCCACATTTCTGGGCTTAACATTCACTGTCTATGCTCCAGCTCTAGCGGTCTTTTTTCTAGTCCCTTTGTTATATCATACTTTATAGTGTTCAGTATATTGCTTCCTCTTTCCTCTACAAAATCTCTTAGCTAACGCTTATGCGCTCTTCCAATCTCAGGTTAAGTACTACTGCTTTTCCAAAAAAGATTTTCCATCTATCATTCTAGGTTTAGTTTCCATTGCATGTGCTTTTGTCCCACACTGTGCTTCCTTTTTTGTAGCTGTCATCATAGGTTATCAAATTCTTTTTTCCCATAGCCAGCATCTCCATGAGAGTAGAGCCAGAGTCAGGCTTAGATATTGTGGTAAATAAACACCTAGAACAGAGGCTGGCAAAAAGCCAGTGTTTGACAAATTCAAGTATATTCAATGTACCACAAATTAAAGTAGTAACTTCTAATACAAATGCCCATTATATACAGCTTGTCAACTACACATCCTTCAAAATAACTGAAAATTGCAGGCAAACTAATCCCTAACATGACTTTGGAATGTTACAGTAAAGAAAATTCTTCAGATTAGAGGATGAAAAGTGCATATTTTGCCAAAGCAAGAACTATCTTGAAAGAGTAATATATATGCAGTATAATATATTGGACTTAAGGAAATGTCACAGCAATCGCATCACCTAATCAGTTTTCCTAGTCATTCATATCATAATTTAGATCACATTGTATATCACATCCAAAGGTGAAAGGCAAAAAGCCTGAGGATGTTGCCAGATTTACAACAGTATTTATAAATATTCATGAGCCTACAGCATTTCCTCAAGATGTCCTTTGACAAACTTTCCAGGAGAATTGAGACTTTGTCAGGATTTCAAAGATCACATGATTCTAGAAGCTTGTTATAAATGTACACTATGATTTTGGGGGGAAAATTTGTTGAAAGTCTTGGTAGCATGTATGTTCCTACTCATAGTAATTAGTCACTAAGGATCCCATCAAACCACTTTACCATAGGAATTTCTCACCAGTTTACCAAGGACATGATCTGAGAGACTAGAACTTAAAAGAGATACATCCATTCACACAAAACTTAAAAAAAATTTAAAAGACTGACCATTTATTCACACACTGTGTTCTGAAAACAACTGTACATATCTGGTTGATTATGTCACTAGGGTTTATGTCAAACCCTATTAATGAAATGACACTGTAAATGCACTGTGAATAAATCCCTTAAGCAGTACTTTCAACCCTCTGTATTTAATCAGATTCTTATGGTTCTGGATAAAGAAGAGGAGATAGGGGAATGCCTTTAAAAAAATACTGGAAAGGTTGATTGAATAATTATTACCTATCAGAAATTACAAATAAGTTTCAATTTAAAATATGGAATGTGAAAGCATGCTCATATTCTCCTAGTAATAGTAACATTTGATTTAATCTTCAGGAAAGTATTTCACAGTATTCAACAATGTTCATAACCCATACTTTGTCATTTCACATACAGTAATGTATTATAATAAAACAATCAGATGTATAGAAAATACACATAGAGCATTATTAGAATAATCAACAATTGGAAATATCCCAAATATCCAATGATAGAAGGATTATGTAAATTATTAGTATATTAATATGTATGAATATTTAAGTAATTACAATACTTATAAAGAGGTCTTAATAATGTGGACTGGCTTAGGAAAGGAAAATAAAAAACAGACTTCCAAACTATATACAAAATTTTATAAATTCTGTATGTATGCAGTATGGTATCAATGACTTTATTATATACATAGAAAAAATGTAATAAAAACTAAGCTTATGAGATTTTAGACTTTTAGTATTTCACTTATAGAATCAGAAAATATCATTTTAATATTTTTTAAAGCAGACTTTGTTTTAGAGCAGTTTTAAGTCCAAAGCAAAATTGAGAAAGAAGTGTAGGGAGTTCTCATATACCCACTGACTCCACATATACACAGCCTCCACACGATCAACATCCCAGTGAACCTACAGTGATGCATCATTATCACCCAAAGTTCATGGTTCACATTAGATTTACTCTTGATGTTGTCCATTCTATGGGTTTTGACAAATGTGTAATGACATGTACCCTCCATTGTACTATCATACAGAATAGGTTCATTGCCCTAAAATTCCTCTGTACTCTACCTATTCATCTCTCCCTTCCCCCTAACCACTCTCTCCATAATTTTGCCTTTTCTGGAATGTCATGTAGTCCAGAGTGTCGTGTAGTTGGAATCATACAGTATGTAATCTTTTCAGATTAGCTCTTTTCACTTAGTAATATGCATTAAATATTTCTCCATGTCTTTTTGTGGCTTGATAGCTCATTTCTTTTTAGCACTAAGTGATATACCATTGTCTAGATGTACATGAGGACTCGTGACTGCTGCCGACTGTTTTCACTATTGACATTCAGAATTATAAAATAGAAGGCACATCAGTTACTCCCACAGAAAACATAGCAGGAGTTTAAGCTGACACCAAGGACACCTACAGGGTTATTGTACACTCTATAGTTTCAGCCCTTCCTTAAAAAAGAAGAATTTTTCAGAGAATACCCACGTTTTACATAAAATGTGTTCTACTGAAATGTGCAAAAATCAAATTTTTAAAAAGTGTCATTTAACCAGACTGCTAAATATATATTAAAATTTCTAATTATTTTTCATGAAAGCATCTCCTATTCATGGATCCCAAAATCCTGAGAATGAGCATTTTTACAGGTGGATAGAGGCTTTGAGGGGAGGGCCATAGAGCTTTGTCGGCTGTCCCCAGAGACAGGAGCTGGGGAATTTGATCCTGATATTTTCTCCTCTAGGGGCTCCTCCTTCTGCACTAACTCCAACGTGGTGGTTGGATTCCAACAAAATAATTGAACGTATACATTCAGCTACACTTGTTCTCTCAAAAAGAAAGGTTGTTGTGGGGTTTTTTTTCTCTCTGTTTTTCCCTAGTGACCACAGATCATAGCAACAAAAGACAGAACCTTACTTTGCATATTATCTCAGTTCCTACCACCACCAGGAAATTGTGAGTTTCCTGAACTGAGAGACAAGCTCAAGGCCTCCTTGAGTTCTCTGTGGGACGTCTTGGAATCCAGGTGTGGGAGAGGAGGAGGAGGAAGTTAGAGACAGGGTATGCTGGACCACAAAGTTTCAGAATTACCACTAGCATTCATCTTTTCGAGGTTTTGTTTAAGCTCTATTAACACATATTTTGACAAGCTGACCCTTACAAAATCCCAAATGCACATATGGATTTGTTCCTGTGATCCCTCAACATTCCTTCATTATAAACTTTTAATTAAAAAAAAATAAATGAAATATAAGTATTATGGTAACCACTACTCAAACCTTTGACCTGAACCAGTCTTCTGCTTAGGTAAATGTGGCAGTAGCCAAGATGGTAAAGCTAAGTCATTTTATCAGATCTGAATCTGTGACTAGCACTCTGAGAGTAGATGGTTTTAGGTACCATCCTGGGAATCTCCAATGTAAATAATTCCTATGGTGTTTTAATAAAATTGGTTATCAAATTTAATCAGTTAGAAGCTTCTTTGAAAAAAAATATACATATGTGTGAATGACAGTTGTAGCAGCTTTGGGCAATGGGGAATTTTTAAATATGCAGTTGTAGAACTGGAAAGGAACTGAGCTCTGCACATTTACTATAGCAATGTCTATACATCTTTAGCAACAAATAATTGAATTCACTTCCATGCAACATGGGTTCCAGTCTTCCCACAGCAGGCAGTGTCATCACTGCACAATAACTCAAAGTAATCTTTAAATTGGCATTGTAAGGAAGAGAGAATTCAGTAATTCAAACAGCAGTTTAGAAATATATATATTTTAATCTATATTGTGTAGGAACTTCAAAGCCAATATTGCAAATTCAGACTTGTCTGAACATATTTGGAGATTTAGGGAGACAATGTTCCAGGGGTTAAATCCATAAGATGATTTAAGGGGACAATGGGACAGAAAAAGATCAGAAGTATTTGGGCTGCTGGCTTCATCCTGACTTCCATGGTACTAAAATCCATGAGCCATCTCTTAAAGTCTCAGTTTGTACAACTATTTCAGAATAAACTCTTCTAAAGAAAGATAAGAGAAGTGCTTAAGAAATTTTAGATAATCACAGAAATAATTGTTAGAATGGGAGGATAAAGGGGAATCTGACTCAGAATATCTTCTGGTCCTGCCTCTTCTATGCCAGCGCCCAGAGAGCATAGACTACAGCAGAGCAGTAGTGAAGATCCTAAATCACAAAGCACTGAAAATATCTTAGAGGTCAAGGATACAGATTTGTGGCATAGAAAAGCAACAAAGAACAGAATGGATGGAGACAATCCCTCAACACCAATGGGAAACAACACAGCAAGGTACAAAGCAAGCCATCTGCACGTGACAACCAGGAAGACTGTTAACAGGGCTTTCCCTGCCCCCTTTCCAGTTGGCCTGGACTTCACAGATGAAGACGGCAGGAGCTAAAAAGAGTTTCTGCTTTGTTAAAGAATTACTTACCGGGGGGCTGAGGCTGAGGCTGGGGCTTCAGAGGTCAGATCCCAGGGAGAGGACTGTGGGTGGCTGAGTGAACACAGCCTGAAGGGGGCTAGTGCACCACAGCTAGCCGGGAGAGAGTCAGGGAAAATGTTTGGAACTGCCTAAGAGGCAAGAGACCATTGTTTTGGGGTGCGTGAGGAGAGGGGATTCAGAGCAACATCTAAACGAGCTTCAGAGACAGGCACGAGCCGCAGCTATCAGCGCAGACACCAGAGACGGGCATGAGATGCTAAGGCTGCTACTGCAGCCACCAGGAACCCTGTGTGCAACCACAGGTCACTATCCACACCTACCCTCCCGGGAGCCTGTTCAGCCCGCCACTGCCAGGGTCCCGTGATTCAGGGACAACTTCCCCGGGAGATGTTGCAACGTCACGCCAGCCTCTGCTGCTGCAGACTCGCCCCACATTCCGTACCCCTCCCTCCACCCAGTGTGAGTGAGCCAGAACCCCATAATCAGCTGCTCCTCTAACCGTGTCCTGTCTGGGTGGGGAACAGAAGCCCTCAAGTGACCTACGCGCAGAGGCAGGGCCAAATCCAAAGCTGAACCCCAGGAGCTGTGCAAACAGAGAAGAGAAAGGGAAATTTCTCCCAGCAGCCTCAGGAGCAGCAGATTAAATCTCCACAATCAACTTGATGTACCCTGTATCTCTGGGATACCTGAATAGACATGAATCATCCCCAAATTGAGGAAGTGGACATTGTGTGATTTTATCTGTATACATTTGCTTTTACCATTTGTCCTAGGGTTCTGTCTGTTTTCTTTTTTTTTTGTATAGTTTTTTAGTACTTGGTATCATTGGTGGATTTCTTTTTGGTTTGGTTGCTCTCTTCTTTCTATCTTTCTTTTGCTTTTCTTTTTTTTATTACTTTTTAATTTTTTTACATTTAATACTTTTTTTATTTTAATAACTTTATTTTATTTTATTGTTTTCTCTCTTTCTTTCTTTTTTTCCTCCCTTTTCTTCTGAGCTGTGTGGCTGACAGGAGTGTGGAGCTCCAGCCGGGTTACAGGCCTGTGCCTCTCAGGTGGGAGAGCTAAGTTGAGGACATTGGTCCACCAGAGACATCGCGGCTCCACGTAATATCAAACAGCAAAAGCTCTCCCAAAGATCTCCATCTCAGCATCAACACTTAGCTCCACTCAATGACCAGCAAGCTACAGTGCTGGACACCCTACACCAAACAACTAGCAAGACAGGAACACAACCCTACCCATTAGCTGAGAGGCTGCCTAAAGTCATAATGAGTTCACAGGCACCCCCAAACAAACCACCAGACGCAGTCCTGCCCACCAGAAATACAAGATCCAGCCTCATCCACCAGAACACAGGCACCAGTCCCCTCAACCAGGAAGCCTACACAACACACTGAACCAACCTTAGCCACTGGGGGCAGACACCAAAAACAATGGGAACTATGGACCTGCAGACTGCAAAAAGGAGACCCCAAACACAGTAACTTAAGCAAAATGAGAAGACAGAAAATCACACAGCAGATGAAGGAGCAAGATAAAAACCCATCAGACCAAACAAATGAAGAGGAAATAGGTAGTCTACCTAAAAAAGAATTCAGAGTAATGGTAGTAAAGAATATCCAAAATCTTGGAAATAGAATGGAGAAAATACAAGAAACGTTTAACAAGGGCCTAGAAAAACTAAAGAGCAAACAAACAATGATGAACAACACAATAAATGAAATTAAAAATTATCTAGAAGGTATCAATAGCAGATTAACTGAGGCAGAAAAACGGATAAGTGACCTGGAAGATAAAATAGTGGAAATGACTACTGCAGAGCAGAATAAACAAAAAAGAATGAAAAGAATTGAGGACAGTCTTAGAGACCTCTGGGACAACATTAAATGCACCAACACTTGAATTATTGGGGTCCCAGAAGAAGAAGAAGAAAAAAAGAAAGGGACTAAGAAAATATTTGAAGAGATTATAGTTGAAAACTTCCCTAATATGGGAAAGGAAATAGTCAAGTCCAGGAAGCACAGAGAGTCCCATACAGAATAAATACAAGGAGAAACACACCAAGATACATATTAATCAAACTATCAAAAGTTAAATACAAAGAAAAATATTAACAGCAGCAAGGGAAAAACAACAAATAACATATGAGGGAATCCCCATAAGGTAAGCAGCTGATCTTTCAGCAGAAACTGTGTAAGCCAGAAGGGAGTGGCAGGACATATTTAAAGTGATGAAAGGGAAAAACCTACAACCAAGATTATTCTACCCAGCAAGGATCTCATTCAGATTCAAAGGAGAAATCAAAACCTTTACAGACAAACAAAAGCTAAGAGAACTCCGCACTACCAATCCAGCATTACAACAAATGCTAAAGGAATTTCTCTAGGCAGGAAACACAAGAGAAGAAAAAGACCTACAATAACAAATGCAAAACAATTAAGAAAATGGTAACAGGAACATACACATCAATAACTACCTTAAATGTAAATGGATTTAAATGCTCCAACCAAAAGACATAGACTGGCTGAATGGATACAAAATCAAGACCCATATATATACTGTCTATAAGAGACCCACTTCAGACCGAGGGACACGTACAGACTGAAAGTGAGGGGATGGAAAAAGATATTCCATGCAAATGGATATCAAAAGAAAGCTGGAGAAGCAATTCTTATATCAGATAAAATAGACTTTAAAATAAAGACTATTAAAAGAGACAAAGAAGGACACGACATAATGATCAAGGGATCAATCCAAGAAGAACATATAACCATTGTAAATACTTATGCACCCAACAGAGGAGCACCTCAATACATAAGGAAAATGCTAACAGCCATAAAAGGGAAATCAACAGTAAGAAAATCATAGTAGGGGACTTTAAAACCTCACTTTCACCAATGGACAGATCATCCAAAATTAAAATAAATAAGGAAACACAAGCTTTAAATGATACATTAAACAAGGTGGACTTAATTGATATTTACAGGACATTGCATCCAAAAACAGCAAAATACACGTTCTTCTCAAGTGCTCATGGAACATTCTCCAGGATAGATCATATCTTGGGTCACAAAACAAGCCTTGGTAAATTTAAGAAAATTGAAATCATATCAAGTATCTTTTACGACCACCATGCTATGAAACTAGATATCAGTTACAGGAAAATCTCTGGGAAAAATACAAGCACATGGAGGCTCAACAATGCACTACTAAATAAACAAGAAATCACTGAAGAAATCAAAAAGGAAATCAAAAAATACCTAGAAACAAATGACAATGAAATCACTACAACCCAAAACCTATGGGATGCAGCAGAAGCAGTTCTAAGAAGGAAGTTTATAGCAATACAATCCTACCTCAAGAAATAAGAAACGTCTCATATAAACAACCTAACCTTACACCTAAAGCAATTAGAGAAAGAAGAACAAAAACCCCCCAAAGTTAGCAGAAGGAAAGGAATCATAAAGATCAGATCAGAAATAAAGGAAACAACAGCAAAGATCAATAAAACTAAAAGCTGGTTCTTTGAGAACAAAAACAAAATTGATAAACCATTAGCCAGACACATCAAGAAAAGAAAGGAGAAGACTTGAATAGAAATAGAAATGAAAAAGGAGAAGTAACAACTGACACTGCAGAAATGCAAAGGATCATGAGAGATTATTACAAGCAACTCTATGCCAATAAAATGGACAACCTGGAAGAAATGGACATATTCTTAGAAAAGCACAACCTTCTGAGACTGAACCAGGACGAAATAGAAAATATAAACAACCCAATGAGAAGCACTGAAATTGAGACTGTGATTGAAAATCTTCCAACAAACAAAAGCCCAGGACCCAGTGGCTTCACAGGCGAATCCTATCAAACATTTGGAGAAGAGCTAACACCTATCCTTCTGAAACTCTTCCAAAATATAGCAGAGGGAAGAACACTCCCAAACTCATTCTACAAGGCGACCATCACCCTGATACCAAAACCAGACAAAGATATCACAAAGAAAGAAAACTACAGGCCAGTATCACTGATGAACAAAGATGCAAAAATCCTCAACAAACTACTAGCAAACAGAATCCAACAGCACATTAAAAGATTCAATATACACAAATATATATTTCAAAATACACAAATCAATCAATGTGATAAACCATATTAACAAACTGAAGGAGAAAAACCATATGATCTTCTCAATAGATACAGAAAAAGCTTTCAACAAAATTCAACACCTATTTATGAGAAAAACCCTCCAGAAAGTAGGCATAGAGAGGACTTACTTCAACATAATAAAGTCCATATATGACAAACCCAAAGCCAACATCATTCTCAGTGTTGAAAAACTGAAACCATTTCTTCTAAGATCAGGAATAAGACAAGGTTGCCCGCTCTTACCACTATTATTCAACATAGTTTTGGAAGTTTTAGCCACAGCAATCAGAGAAGAAAAAGAAATAAAAGGAATCCAAATTGGAAAAGAAGAAATAAAGCTGTCACTGTTTTCAGATGACATGATACCATGCATAGAGAATCCTAAAGATCCCACCAGAAACTTTCTAGAGCTAATCAATGAATTTGGTAAAGTAGCAGGATACAAAATTAACACACAGAAATCTCTTGCATTCCTATACACTAATGATGAAAAATCTGAAAGAGAAATTAAGGAAACACTCTCATTTACCATTGCAACAAAAGAATAAAATACCTAGGAATAAACCTATCTATGGAGACAGAAAACCTGTATGCAGAAAACTGTAAGACACTGATGAAAGAAATTAAAGATGATACAAACAGATGGAGAGATATAACATGTTCTTTGAATGGAAGAATCAACATTGTGAAAATGACTATGCTACCCAAAGCAATCTATAGATTCAATGCCATCCCTATCAAACTAACAATGGCATTTTTCACAGAACTAGAACAAAAAATTTCACACTTTTTAATGGAAACACAAAAGACCTCGAATAGCCAAAGCAATCTTGAGAAAGAAAAACAGAGCTGGAGGATTCAGGCTCCCAGACTTCAGACTATGCTACAGCAATCAAGACAGTATGGTACTGGCAGAAAAACAGAAAGATAGATCAATGGAACAAATCAAAGCCCAGGGATAAACCCATATAAATATGGGTTTTTATGTGATAAATATGGGATAAATGGGATAATATGGGATATATTATATATCCCATATGGGATAATATGAGATAAATATGGTCACCTTATTTTTGATAAAGGAGGCAAGAATATACAATGGAGAAAAGACAGCCTCTTTAATAAGTGGTGCCGGGGAAACTGGACAGCTCCATGTGAAAGAATGATATTAGAATACTCCTTAACACCATACACAAAAATAAACTCAAATGGATTAAAGACCTAAATGTAAGGCCAGACACTCTAAAACTGTTAGAGGAAAACATAGGCAGAACACTCTATGACATAAATCACAGCAAGATCCTTTTTGACCCACCTCTTAGAGAAATGGAAATAAAAATAAAAGTAAACAAATGGGACCTAATGAAACTTAAAACCTTTTTCACAGCAAAGGAAACCATAAACAAAACGAAAAGACAACCCTCAGAATGGGAGAAAATATTTGCAAATGAAGCAGCTGACAGAGAATTAATCTCCAGAATTTACAAGCAGCTCATGCAAATCAATATGAAGAAAAGAAACAACCCAATCCAAAAATGGGCAGAAGACCTAAATAGACATTTCTGCAAAGAAGATATACAGATAGCCAACAAACACATGAAAGGATGCTCAACATCACTAATAATTAGAGAAATGCAAATCAAAACTACAATGAGTTATCACTTCACACCAGTCAGAATGGCCAGCATCAAAAAATCTACAAAGAATACATGCTGGAGAGGGTGTGGAGAAAAGGGAACCCTCTTGCACTGTTGGTGGGAATGTAAATTGATACAGCCACTATGGAGAACAGTATGGAGGTTCCTTAAAAAACTAAAAATAGTACTACCATATGACTCAGCAATCCCACTACTAGGCATATACCCTGAGAAAACTATAATTCAAAGAGAGTCATGTACCACAATGTTCACTGCAGCTCTGTTTACAATAGCCAGGACATGGAAGCAATCTAAGTGACCATCGACAGATGAATGGATAAAGAAGATGTGGCACATATATACAATGGAATATTATTCAACCGTAAAAGGAAACGAAATTGAGTTATCTGTAGTGAGGCAGATGGACCTAGAGTCTATCGTACCGAGTAAAGTAAGTCAGAAAGAGAAAACAAATACCGTATGCTAACATGTATTTATGGAATCTAAAAAAAAAAGAAAAAAAATGGTTCTGAAGAACCTAAGGGCAGGACAGGAATAAAGACACAGACATAGAGAATGGACTTGAGGACATGGGGAGGGGAAGGGTAAGCTGGGATGAAGTGTGAGAGTGGCATGGACATATATACACTACCAAATGTAAAATAGATAGCCAGTGGGAAGCAGCTGCATAGCACAGGGAGATCAGTTTGGTTATTTTTAACTACCTAGAGGGGTTGGATAGGGAGGGTGGGATGGAGATGCAAGAAGGAGGGGAGGGATATGGGGATATATGTATAGATGATTAAATGTTATAAAGCAGAAACTAACACACTATTGTAAAGCAATTATACTCCAATAAAGATGTTAAAAAGAAAAAGAATTCCTCGAAGAACTTAGGAAAGTACTATATTCACAATTACAGTTTTATTATAAAGGGGAAAATCAAGACTAGCCAAAAGAAGAGATGTGTATGGTAAGATCTGGGAGGGTACTAAATAGGAAATTTCTCAGTCCTCAGGAAACATCACCTTCTTGGCACATAAATATATGCTTACCAACTAAGGAAGCTCACCTGTGCTCAGGTGTCCAGATCTTTTATTGGGGTTCCATTACAGAAGTATGATTGACTGAATCAATAACCAAGTGATGGAGCGCAATCTGTAGTCTGTATACCAAGAGGTCACGAGGTCAGGCTGGTATCACATGGCTCAAAGCCCCAACACTCGAATTCCAACTTGAAACTATCCACAGGCCCACCATGAGCTACCTTGTTAGTATAAACTCAGATGTAGTCCAAGGGACCCCCTATGAATAACAAAGACCCTCCTATCACTCAGGAAATTCAAGGGAACCAGGATCAAAGGCCAGAAATTCTTTACTATACAACATTAAGTCATTTAATTCTCTTAACAATGCCTTGAAGGATGATCAATTGTTTTCACAATTTTACACTGTGCAGGGTAGTTTGGTAACTTGCCCAAAGTCCACACAGCTACTGAATAGACAGAAAATCTGACCAAAAAAAAAAAAATTTCTATGCCCTAATTCTATCTTTGAAATTCTACCTTTCATGCAAATATTGGTTACACTTCGAATTAATTCATTGTTCAATATTTTAAACAATTTTATCATAGTCTATTATCTCTATATTTTTATAGACTGATGTCATGTTTCAGTTGGTGACAACTGAAGGTAAACCATCTTTTCCCATTATAAACCAGCCATCCCCTATATCTAACAGGAAACTACAAAAGCTTGCAGGAAAAAAACCCACTAAACTAGGGAAACATGGGTTGTCAATAGTTATCAGTATCCCAATATTTACTGAGAATATACTATGAACTAACTTAGTGTTGTAAACAATAAAAGCTATAACAGGATCCCTTCCTTCTTGGGGTTTAGGATCCCATTGAGGATATCAGGCTAATAGCACATGATACAATTAGCAAACAATTAAGTGTGTAACTGTTTTGTACTGACTAAATAATAAACACAATGGAAACAGAGGGAAAGGAGATAACCTGTATAATTTCTCTGCTACTGACAATCTTACAAATAACTTGGAACAGCTGAGGTTGTGAAAAGCGGGTAGCATATAACTGCAGAGCCAGTCATGAGTTGAAAGGAAGCAGAAAATGGTTGACTAGAGATTGGTAGAGCACCGTTCCTTCAGATAAAATGCGGCTTTATGAGAGGCAGGGATAAGGATTGCTTTTGTTTGATTCTCTCCTTTGCTTCATACTTCCATCTTCTCTGACCCCTCATATCTCCGAAGGTCTTTTATTCTTCCCTGTACGTTTTGATCTTCTAACTTCTCTCTAATGAGACAGTTTTGCCTGCTCCCACAAGACTATTTATCCTGGCTAAAAGATGTGTTGCATTTGTAGGTAGTTACCAACCTGGCAAGGGTTGGCATGTGTAATGGCGGTTTTTCTCTATGACACCAACTATAGGGAGAGGGATTGACAAATTATTTTTAATAGGAATCTATCCTGATTCTCGTCAACTTTCTGATGAAATTATATTTGAAGTCGTACAGTTTTAAAATTCACATAGCAAAGCAATACTTTAAGCAGTGAAAGCTTATACTTATAATGTATGTATTTACATAATACAACTGAAAGATAAAGCAAAGTATCTCATAACCATGCCTAACAAAACCTTGTATGTTATATTAGTATAATTGTGGGCATTCTAGTAATTTTCTACATGGGATATTTTCATAGAGAATATTAAGATAAATTTTATGCTAATCCCTATAATAATTTTTAAAATTCTGAACTGGTGGTTTTAAGTTGGTTTTTTCATATTTTTTATACTTTGTAAATGTACATTTATAATTCTAAAAACTATGATAATATTTCTCTGTAATTTTCACATATATTTTCTTTTGTAAAGAGATTTCCTCCAGTTTACCCAACAGATTGCTTCAGTTGTTTCCTCTGTTTCATATACTGTTGAATGGATTTCTGTTTACTGCTTGCTTTCTTGATTGATTCTTTGCATTTTGCTTTTTGACATAACTACAGGGAATCTCATCTTTAGTGCATTTGTAGAGACTAAGATTATTAGGGGAGAACAGCATGGTAGATTATACTCTTTTGAAATAGATGTTCTAGTAGCTAGTCATTGTATTTTATTGCCAGATTTAATGTATGTAAAATACAGTTACAATAGAAATGGAAGACTAATAAGAAAAGATTTTCTTCTAACGACAGAAACAGAAACTTTTCAATAAAATAAGAGCATGTGAAAACATTATCAGACTTTTCCACCACGTGAAAAAAGTTGTTTAAAATTTAAGTGACTTTTTCTACTTAATGTCAAAAATATTTCTCTAAAACTGCTTTCAAAGAAAAAATTTATTATATTATAAGTGCAATTTATTTAAATAGCAGAGAGCTACTGTATTTATAAATCGTTATTTCCATGCAGACAATTGTTTGAGCAACTTTTACTAGCACTTAACAATGTGTTGCTACCTTAATGGCACAAAGCAATGGTTTGTAATTTTGGGAAGTTTGTATTGATAAATCTGTCATTTACCAGTGGTTAGCAACTAATTTTCAGACATTCCTAATGCAAAGTATATCCAATTAAGTTTAAAAATTCATTAATGTTTCTATGTGCCAGATGACACAATGTAAGAAATGTTTGAAGTACACAGCAATTAAAACACTTAAACATATAATAGCCTACCTGGCAATTTGTTATATATATTGCATGTTAGAGAACCACAAAATGCTGGCTACAAAATATCTATCTGTAAATATATTGAATTTCTAAGAACCTAAGTAAATGTATCAGGCTCGAGACAAATTCACATTCTGTTTTCTAAAGACTACAGAACCTTTCATTTAATTCTCCAAAATCACAAGGCACAACTGCATTTCAAACAGATTGGAAAAGCTCAGAAAAATGTAGACACCAAGCATTTAAAAATTTATCTTCAGAGACCAACTGGGTGATTTGCCTTGGAAAAGAAAATCATTGAAAAACAAAAAATGCTCTTGCTAACATCCTGTTAAAAGCAAGTACAGTTTTGACTTAGAAGAAACAAAAATGCTAAATTTCAAATTTAATGTTGTATTTTATAGGCTAGATTTTAAATCTGAATAGTAATTTATTTAAGTCCACACTGATTGTATTCACCAAAACAAATATACTATCTGTTTAAACATGGCAATGCACAGATTACCTCAATTGTCTAGTTAAGAAATATTGCTCATCTAAGACTTATTTGAATGAGTTGAGAATGCATTTTTCACTCCATGTATTATTCAGCACCCTTTTCATCATGAACTAAAATACTGTTTCCCTTTTAACTCTATATTAATAGGTGAAAATGTCCCCCTAAATTCAGAATATGTTCAGTTCCCTTAAATGTTCTGTCTTGCTTGAAAATAATGTTAAATAGATATTTAAAAGCTCATATGTCTTAGAGCCAATCTAATTTTGAAAATGTAAGTTTCTTCATTTCTAACAGGAAAAAATTTAAGAAAATGATAAAACAAGTAAACTGTCTACTTAGGTTTAAGATCTATGAGTTACTGTGCACTCATTTTTAAATTTTATTTCTATAACATACTTAAGTCATAGATTTTATTGTTTTACAGAAGAAGAAACTGAAGCTTAGGGAGGTTATATAACTTGCTGAAAGTCACAGAGCCAGTTACTTGAAAAACTAAAATTTAGAGCCTCTTCTCTCTAATTCCCAAAAGGTGCTTTTTTATAAGAATGGTCCTCTAGAATCAGAGGACCTAATCAAATATCCTAAATTCACTGTTTAGTCCTATCCCATTTACATATGATGCAAAAGTAAACCCAGTCTACATTATTATAAAAATTGAGAAAAATCGATAATAAAAAATTATTTTGTAACTCAGACTGTCTAAATATTGGTCACATCTTACAAAAACCATTTTGGTGAGATGTAGAAAGTCTATATGAGACTACCATAAAAATCTCAATTATAGATCGTATTGTCAAATTATAGATAGTTTGATCATTACATTGATTATTGTTATGATCACATGATTGATTTCAAGACAGTAAGAAATGAAAATCAGTTGTAAACAAAAAAATCATATGGTTTTGATTCAATAGAAATCTTTTATCTAATAAACCACATCCAATTTGTAAACTTAATGAAAATTTTCCATGTAGTTATATAATAAATTATTGCCCAGCTAGATGTTATCCTTTCCCAGGATTCCTGGGAATAACTAAAAGCACACAGTTATTTTTTTAAAATAATAAAACCTAACAACCAACCAGTCCAACAGACAAACAGGGAGCTTGTCCTTCAAAGAAGAGTGCCATTATAGTTATAATATATCCCATAAAATAAATACAAAACTGTTCTGTTCTCCTTTGTTGCTGCTCTAAGAGGTATTATAGTGAATCACCATGGAACTACAGTAAATTCAAATAGAAACTTAAATATGTTATACTGAATTTTCATCACAATAACAGTAAAAAACCACATAACTATCTGGAAATCACACTTCTTGTAAGAAATAAAAACTAAGTTTACTGAGGCAAATACTTAGCAAGCTTGTTTTGTTACATTTAACAGTTGAAAATGAAAGAAATTTCAATATATTTTTAAATCTAATAAATTCTGAAAAATAAAGGTGAATAAACAGATTTATTTTTATTAAATTATAGATTTTAAATCCCTAGGAAATCTTAACTTAAATGAATAATCATCTGTTCACATAACTAATCAAGCACAAATATTAGATGTACAAACAATTTTGATCTAAAACATAGCTAAAGCTTCTAAGAACCCTTAGTAATTATATTTATCCCTGTGTGATATAAAAAGTTAATGTTTAGAGGCAGATTGTATTCTCCAAACTGCCCTTAACAGTATTCTCACTCCATATGCTTCTCCAAAAGCCTTGCCATCCCCATCAAAAGGAAGAGGCTATTTCCCTCCTCCTCTATATGAGTGCCTTGTGGTGGTAATATTTTTGTAAAGATTGAACTTAGGGCCTCAAGTTGTTCTCTTCAGCTGGTCCTTCACATTCTAGTTACAGCTGTTTTCCTTCTCTTCCATCGCCCTGCTTTCCTTTGTGTATATAGGTTGATGCTGATGACCCAGAAGAAGGTGATGCTGTTAACTGGCTTCCCCTGCAATACTATATATTGCCTTACACTCATCCATGTCATGTACTGAATTGCATCAGTCATCACCTTCACTTTGGTTTTGTAGCAGGTGTGTGCTCAATTGTGCAACACTCGTTGGATTAATACAGTGTGAAGTTTGTCTCACAAGCAAATATAGTGTCTTTATATTTTACTTCAATCCCATATTAATGTATTGAGTCCAAAGTTATTACTAAAATTTTTCAATTAAATTCATCTTAATATAATGGAGATAGTTTTGTGATTCAGTGCAGAGTTTCAATACAAGGAAGGTAGATTGAGACACCTAAAAAACTTTTCATAAATACAGATGCCAAGGCCAAAATCTAGACCTACTGAATCATAATATCTGAGGGTTGGTCCTGGGCATTCATTAGCTTACATAGTACTTTCAAATGTTGTGGTGATGCTCATCCTAGTTAAGAATTATCTTTCGGGGGCTTCCCTGGTGGCACAGTGGTTGAGAGTCCGCCTGCCAATGCAGGGGACACGGGTTCGTGCCCCGGTCGGGGAGGATCCCACATGCCGCGGAGCGGCTGGGCCCGTGAGCCATGACCGCTGAGCCTGCGCGTCTGGAGCCTGTGCTCCGCAACGGGAGAGGCCACAACAGTGAGAGGCCCACATACCGCAAAAAAAAAAAAAAAAAAAAAAAAAAAAAAAAAAAAAACCCAAGAATTATCTTTTGGTGTTTTCAATGATATTTAGGATTTGGAAAAACTAGAAATTATATCTCTCATGAATGTCGTGGATCTAGAAGGAATTAGTGTAGTACAACATTTCATAGAATATATATATATATATATATATATATATATATATATATGTAACAATCCTGTACTGAGACAGAAAGTATTCCATGCTCCAGCCTGAGCTTTGTGAGTGAATGCTTGGTTTATTTTTACTGGATTTTTCCCCCTAATCTGCAAAATGGGGAAGAAACATGTTATATGGTGGTTGTAGTAATCATGTGTGAATATTCAGATTGCATTTCATAAAAGGATATAGGCCCTCACTGTTTGAAGTTGGTTTAAGTACTTGATGTTATAGTACCTGATGGTAGGAAAATTGATTTATACTGGAGAGAAATTCTCCTACTACCACAGCAATAGCAGATTTGCAGGTCCCTATGAAGTCCTCATATTTTTTTAATAGACTCAAAACATTTCACAGTTTTAAGTATACAGAAAAATTGAGCAGAACTTACAAAGAGTTTCCATATACCCTCAGAGCCCCCATGCTGATTTCCCAGAAACCAAACTGTCTTCCAAAGTGGCTATGCCATTTTGCATTCTTAACAGCAATGAATGAGAATTTCTATTTCTCTACTTCCTTGCCAGCATTTCATGTTGACATTTTTGTTGTTGTTGTTGGATTTTAGCCATTCAAATAGCTGTGAAGTGATGTCTCATTGTTGTTTTAGAAATTGAGAGTTTTAGGGCTTCCCTGGTGGCGCAGTGGTTGACAGTCCGCCTGCCGATGCAGGGGACATGGGTTCGTGCCCTGGTCCGGGAAGATCCCACATGCCGCAGAGCGGCTGGGCCCGTGAGCCATGGCCGCTGAGCCTGCACGCCCGGGGCCTGTGCTCCACAACGGGAGAGGCCACAGCAGTGAGAGGCCCGCGTACTGCCAAAAAAAAAAAAAAGATAAAGAAATTGAGAGTTTTAAAAGAGTAAATTGGACGACAGATTGGCTGTTTCTTACAAAAGATTAGCCATGATCATACTCCTTGGTATTTACTCAAATGAGTTGAAAACTTATGTCCACATAAAAACCTACACAAAGATATCTGAGATTCCATGTGTGAATATTTGAGACCCTTTGTGTGTACACCTATGTGAGGTCATAGTTTCATGGCTATGTGGAAAGCATCACACTGAATCAAGCTCCAATTATTATTTCATTGAGGTTTTTCGATGTTGAGTTTATTTTGTTTTCTCAGGAATAAATTTTCCAGGGACATTTTTGGTTATCTGAACAGATTCTTATTGTTCCTGGGTGAAATTGATTTCGAGTGTTCTAATACCTGCTCCTACTATCTATATGCTTGCCCAGGTCTTGAGTATTGTTTGTCTATAAAAGAAAAAATTTATATGAAGAGGGTAGGCAGAGGAATGGTAAGGCAGTTCTTGAGCTGGCTCCTGGAATGAAAGAGTTTAAAACCCTTGCCTTTTTGACAAACTTTGTCTTGAATTACCATTTCAAAACCTTATAAAGGGAAATTTCTACCTTAACTCAATATATAGGAACAGAGACCAGATTTGCCCTGACATTCGAAAGAACAAAAAACATCAAACATAGAAAGCAATGATTTCAAGACATTCCATCAGGCAATGAAGGACACTGCTCCCTGAAAAATGAGACACAAATGAGGTGAGTCCTGTGACCGTGCCAGCTTACTACATTGAAAGAATTTACAAGAAGGGGAACAAGGAGGGAAAGTACAGGTAAGACTCAGCAGATCATCTAAGGCAATGCATCTGAGAATCTGAAAAGCAAGACATCTAGAGTTCATAGAGCAGGATATAAGAAAGAAAAGAGCTGCATAGAAAGAGAACTCTGGAGATCTTCAAAGGCTTCACCATAAATATTCATCTGACAGCAGATCAGTGCACAAGTGTGAGGTAACTACTCAAGGCCAAGAAGAGAACTCAAGAGAATTAAAGGTAACAGTGGCTGTACTGACACAGGGCTGGGAAGAGTGCCTGTTCCCAACAGATGGATGGAAAATCTTATGATTCATAATGCCTTGGACAGAGTAACAGAGGATTTGATCTCAGTGGTGTAAATAATTATTATTAGATCACGTATTCTCAACAGGGACAATATCACTTCCAAGGGGTTAAAAATCAGTTCTTGTGACACAAGGAAATCTTAGATATCAAAATATTTTGTATACCTCTAAATAGCCACAGTGTATAAATTGAAATGCTGTATATTTGTGGCATTAAAATTTCATGAGAAGAGGGTGATTTGAAAAAAAAAAAATCTAAAAAGGCTTCCTAGAGGATAATGAAAAATATTTAAGAAGCATTGCTCTGAGGCTGATCTTTGCTGTAGTTTCATCTAACAAATATTAAAAGAAAGACTAGAAAGCTTTAAACTGTTTTAAGTAATTTAACTGCACTCCACGATAAGGCTTAAGGATATTTATAAGCATACAAAAATATCGAACACCCAACAAGAAAAAATGGTTACCAGGAATGCAAAGTAGTAGGAATATATAAAACTTCCACTCTTTGAGAGATATTAAGAGAAGAAAAAGACTAGTCACTGACTGGGAAAAAATATTTGCAAATCACATATCAGATAAAGAACTTATATTCAGCATACATAAAAACTCTAAAACACTGATTTTAAGAAAACTAATATCCCAGTAAAATATGGGCAAATTATTTGAACAGACACTTAACTAGATACATAGATAGCAAGATAGATATGAGAATGGCAAATATGCTAATCACATGGAAAGATGTCAATATCATCATTAATTGTTAGGGAATTTCGTATTAAAATGATAATGAGGGCTTTCCAGGTGGCGCAGTGGTTGAGGGTCCGCCTGCCGATGCATGGGACGCGGGTTTGTGCCCCGGTCTGGGAAGATCCCACATGCCGCGGAGCAGCTGGGCCCGTGAGCCATGGCCGCTGAGCCTGCGCGTCCGGAGCCTGTGCTCTGCAACGGGAGAAGCCACAACAGTGAGAGGCCCGCGTACCGCAAAAAAAAAAAAAAAAAAAAAAAAAAAAATATATATATATATATATATATATATATATATATATATATATATAATGAAAAGATATATCTTTTAGAATGGCTAAAAAGTAAAAGACTAACTATATCAAGTTTTGAGGAAGAGATGGAGGGCCAGGAGTTCTCACAATGCTGGTAGGAAGGCAAAATGATACAACCAATTTGGAAATGAACTTCATAGTTTACAAACATTAAATACATACCTACCATAAGGTGTAGCCTTTCTACTCTAAGGCATTTACCTGATATAAGTTAAAGCATATGTTTGTAAAAAGACTTGTATTTAAAGTTGCCTGATACCTCATATATATGCATGTCTTATAGGTATTGAATGATTTGGGTTTGTATACTGTATTCACATTGTCAGGATACTCTAACTATCCTGCATTCAGATTTTTTTTTTGATAAATTACATACATTAAGTAGTTAAAGCTTTTTTTTTCACCATGGTAATTGATGTTTTAATCACTTAAATGGCAAAGATACTTCAATCTATTTTTAGTTTTTAAGTTCATAAACCTTTCAGTAATTCAACTCGGTTTATGATCAGTTACGAGGAATCAGGAGTAACAGATTCATGTGTTCATGAGATCATCACACTCATTTTTTTCAACTCTTGCAATACTTGATATTATTTGTTTTTCTGTTTGTATATTTTTGAATGCCGAAGTGGCAAAACAAAAGTATACATTTTATGATGAGGATTCTGAACAGTGGAAATTTATAAAGAGAGAAAAATGTCTTTTGAAGCTCTTTGTACATTTGTTATTGTTCACTCAGTTTCAGAAATCATGGAAAGTCAGCTATAAATCAGTATATACTAACAGCTAAGCATAAAAGATGTATGATTTTTTTCAGCTAGTACCAAACAAAGTGATTTAAATAAAAATTTTGGTTAAGACAAATTCAGATGAAGGAGATAAAATAATCACAGCAAAAGATACAATGACCTTCCAAACTGTACATCAACAGTCTCTTAGCCCAAATGCTTGTTTAACATACTTCTTCCAGAAGCATTATGGCTCCAGAAAGCCAAGCCAATTTTCAAGTTCCTGGACCAAAAAAGACAAAACAAAACAAAAAAAAACAACCAAAAACCAAAACAAAACAAAAATCCCTGCAATAATGAAAAGTTGTTATTCCTTGCTTTATGTCATAACCATGGGTACAAGTAATCACAATGCAGAAAAAATTCTGATCTTGCAATATTTTTTTCATGAAAGAGGCTTGCTCATTGTCTATTGCAACTAAAATCTCTTCCAGATAAGACTTCAGAAACAAGAGCAATTTTTGGCATAGACAGTCTTAAGTTTAGAGTTAATGAGAAAAATCATACTGTTTATCATCAAGATAATATAAATCCAAATTTTTGTGGATGCTTGCATAAAGGTACAAAAAATGTTTATTCAAAGACAAAAAAAGACATGAATGGTTCTCTTGAAGGTGTTGGGTGTCCTACCTATATTCTGCATAATGCTTCTCAAATAGTATTCAATGTCCTTTCTATTAACATTGAAGTAATTGTCATGAAATATTACTCTTACTTCATTTATACTGTTTGAACTGAGCAATTATATTTGTGATTTTATTGGTATTCTGTATTCTTGAATCCTCTTGCCTTCAAAACTCTTCTGGCTTTCTAACAGATGCAGAGAATCCTCAGTTTATTTGAAGTACTGACATCATGCTTTAATTCCTAAGGTTCTGAAAATTCTTGTTGACTTTCTAAATAATCCACTGAGTAAAGCCTATTACTTTCTCATAAGTAGTTTTCAACATCTCTTTAGCAATAGGATTATGCAAATTGAAAGAAAAGAAAACTGTGTTGTTGAAATGCTCCATTGCTTAAAAGAAATCGCTGAATGTGTTAAAGAAAGAATGGACCAAAAAATTATCCTTTTAAGTGTCAAAGCTGTCCTTAAAAGGGACAGCATTACTTATAAAGAACAAAAGGCATTCCAACTTTAAGTGAATAATTCTTATGGCATTTGCCATGACTCTTTTGAAATGGATTTTATCTTTTAAAGAAGTTGATTCTTTTACAAGGATATTTCTAAATACTCTTCCAGCATGGAATCATCGTGGTGTTGGAGAGAAGGGAATAAAAATTGATGGCAATGTTATTTTTTTATGACAGTAAACATTATTTTTTTTAATTTACTTATTTATTTATTTTTGGCTGTGTTGGGTCTTCATTTCTGTGCGAGAGCTTTCTCTAGTTGTGGCAAGCAGGGGCCACTCTTCATCGCGGTGCGCGGGCCTCTCACTATCGCGGTCTCTCTTGTTGTGGAGCACAGACTCCAGACGCGCAGGCTCAGTAGTTGTGGCTCACGGGCCCAGTTGCTCCGCAGCATGTGGGATCTTCCCAGACCAGGGCTCAAACCCTGTCCCCTGCACTAGCAGGCAGATTCCCCACCACTGCGCCACCAGGGAAGCCCAGTAAACATTATTTTTAAGAGTCTTGATCAAGAGATGCAATGGAATCTTGAAGAAGGAACACAGGTTATGGCATGAATGATGATATTATGTGCAAGAATGATATTGTGTGATTTGTACAAATCAAAGATTGATTTTCAGAGTTGTTAATTTTATGACAGAATAATCAGTATACCAGCTCATAATTTTAATGCTTAATGAGTTTTCTATCATGAATGTTCAGTGGGCAAGAAAAAAAAAGAGGAATAAGTTGTATATAACCACTTATAATGAAAATGGAACATAGATTATAATTGCAAGGGATTCTATATGCAAATTCAGAAAAAAACTTTTAAGGAGAGTGAAATCTTTAAAGGAATAAAATTAAAGAAAGAAATATGTAGTTTTGATCATTGTAATTTATTTCAAATAAACAAGGAATAATTTTTAGTATAGTGCAATATTATTTTATGTCAATGTACATATACGTAGGCAGTTAGAAATAATTCAAATTTAACTGGGTGCCTTATATTTTTATTTACTAATTATGGTAATTCTACTTGCACATGAATGTTCATAACAGCTTTATTTATTTATTTATTGTGGTATGCGGGCCTCTCACTGTTGTGGCCTCTCCCGTTGTGGAGCACAGGCTCCGGGTGCACAGGCTCAGCGGCCATGGCTCACGGGCCCAGCTGCTCCGCAGCATGTGGGATCTTCCCAGACTGGGGCACGAACCCGTGTCCCCTGCATCAGCAGGCAGACTCTCAACCACTGCGCCACCAGGGAAGCCCCAGCTTTATTTTTAATAGGAAATCTGTAAGCAACCCAAACATCCATTATATTAGCCTGCTTATGCTGCCATAACAAAATACCAAAGACTGGATGTCTTAAACAACAAAAATTTATTTCTCACAGTTCTAGAGGCTGAGAAGTCCAAGATCACTATGCCAAACAAGCTGGTTTCTGCTGATGCCTCTCTTCCTGGCTTGCAGGTGACTGCCTTCCTCTTGGGCCATCACTTCACCTTTTCTTTATGCTGATGTGGAGAGAAAGAGGGATGACTCTCTGATGTTTCTTCTTAAAAGGCCACTAATCCTATTGGATCAGAACCCAGCCATTTGATCTCATTTAGCCTTAATTACTTCCTTAGAGGACCCATTTCTAAGTATGCTCACACTGGGAATTAGAACTTTAGAATATGAACTTGAGAGGAACACAAACATTCAGTCCATAACATTCGTTAATAGATAAACGGACAAACTGTGGTAGAGGCACACAACATGTTATTCAGAAATAAAATAGAACCACTGATACAGGCTATAACAAATGACTCTCAAAATAATTATGCTGATAAAAGAAGTCAGGCAAAGAATACATTCTGCATTATTCCAGTTACATGAAAGTCTAGAAAGTGCAACTAATCTAGTATAGCAGTAAAAGTGGATTGGTGGTTGTCTGAGAATGAAGAAGGAGGATGTGGAAGTGTGGAAGGCAGGAATTATAAAGGAACATGAGGAAAATTTAGGGGGTGGTAGTTGGGCCCATTATCTAGATAGTGGAGTTTATTCGTTGATGTATATTTAATGTACAGTAATAAAACTGTTTTCTAAAATCTTGTAAGGGCCACTGTCAATCCCTAAGAACCACTGTTGATATTGCTGGCTGGGGTCTGACCTCAAACTGGACAAAATTGGTCTTTTACCAAGTTCCAGAGATACAAGTTTGCACAAGCACCATCCTTTGTGCCTTGTAGTTCTCATGGGGTTTTCTCAGTCAAAACTGCACCTCTCTGAGGCAAAACACCCACTATTTTTAATTTTTTTTTTCTACTGTAAGGTTAAATCATGTGATTCTTTCTAACTGGCACAGTCTCATCAAGGACAATTTGTATTTGGAGTAGTTATTTTGAAGAACTTTTGAATGTAAATAAGATTGTTTATTTGAGAGATGCTTTGGAACAAAAAGAGAAAAGAATATCAGACTATACACTTACCTGTATTATTTAATCAGTATGAGGAGGCTTCCAAATGCAAGTTGAGCTCAAACATTACCTCACTGAACAATTCGTTGTCTGATACCAATGAAGACTGTAAAAGCTTGAAACTGCTTTATTTGTCAGTGTTCCCATATCATGTTCCCTTCCTTGTTTTATCTTTACTTTCTTTTTTTTCTCCTCTTTCTCCTGAGCCAGTTACTACCTCAGTGCCTTCGAAGAATGCAGCCTCCACATGGAGAAGATATTGGTTGTTCTGTAAACTCAGATCCCTGTACCACTGTTTAAGACTTCCTAAATGCCAGGACTTAAAGAACATTGTTATTTAAGAGTTCAAACTTGTTCTGGGCTCAGACCCTCTAAACCCTATTGATCACTTCCAATTAGAATAACTTTTAGTGAGCCAAGTTGATACAGCATTTAGTTGGAGAAAAATTAACTGTCACAACCCTGAATATGTTTATGCCCTTGATGGTGTTGAAGATTTCATAGGTGTATATTTATGCCCAAACTCATCAAGTTGAATACATTAAATATGTACAGCTTTTTACATGTCCGTCATATGTCAATAAAGCAGTTTAAAAAATAAAGCTACTGAATCTTTAAGGAACAATTTAAAAATTAAAGTTAACAAAATTCAAGCATTTATTTTGAATTAAAAATTTACATATTATGTGTATATAATGCACATATATAGAAGACTTTATATGTTTGTATATTATTTATAATACATTGAATACAGGTAAACACATTTATGAATAATGGAGAACAAATGAGGTATACTGATAAAAGAACATACAACTAGAATTCAAAAGTTCTGAGATCTATCTGACACTTTCAGGCCTTGTTATCAGGATCACAAAATGTTAATATCTATTAATATTTCTCTTCTCTCAAAAATTTAGTAAAACAAAACAATAACTAATTCCACCCTGATTTCCCAAAGTTCTTTTTAAATCACGCTGAATATGAAAACACATGAAGTTTTCAATAACAAATTATGTAATTCTGTGCAAATGAAGGATACTAGTATTATTCTAATGAGCTGTAAATGAGTATCACTTAAGTAGTTTTGTTTAACCACTAATCATAGTTATGACCATTCTTGAAAAATAAATATGTGTGACTTCCCTTTTGTAATTTTTGCTATACCTAGTAATTTTCTTTTAAATGTAATTTTCCCTTAAAATTTTGTCTTATTTTCTGTTTCTACAGGCTAAAGCTTTAAGACTCAGTCTGAAACCAATGACTGCTTTTTCTTAACTCTGACCTCTGTATCTTCACTCAGAATTCATCTCTTGACTCAGGCATTTTTTCCCTTCCAAATTTGTCTCTTTCCCTTTACTGATCCCCGATGATTTCTCCAGGGCTTGCTTAGGTCATCTCCTAATATCTAGCCTTATGAGTTACCTCAAAAACTACAAGTTTGTGTGGATTCCTTTGGTCCAGATTCCTTTCAATCACAGGAAGTCTTATTCTTTTCAATTTCTTTCTTCTTCTTGAGTATTCGCTCCTAACCTCTTCCACTGAGTTTCAGCCCACAGTGAGTCCTTCATTCTCTGAATTCTATTACCTTTAAAATCAGTGTCTCACTCTTTGGCTCTTAATTGGTCTTCTCTTATTTCCTCTGGGTCTTGGTGGGCAAAGACACCACCTTATATTTTGGTCACCCTTATAGGTCCTTAGCATCATTCTGGATACAGAGTTTGCACAAATAGTAGGTGGTTGTTGGTTGATTGAACTAATTTGTTGTTTATAATTCTACATATATTCATAACAGTCACTTATAACTGCTTAATGACAAAAAGTACAAATGTACAGATACATATTTGATTTAATATAGATGCAAACTTACTAAAAATTAAGTAGAAATAGAGTGTCAGCTACATCATAAAGAAATGAGCTCTTTTTAGCTGGTTTATGCAGGAGTGAAATGATATCTGATAAAGGATACTGAATATTCAATAGCTGGACAAAAGCTAGAGCAATAGAGGGCAATCAAATGGGCTGTAAAACTCCCATTTATAAGAACATATAACAGATACTAAATTATCTATCAATCACTACTTAAACTTTATGTTTTAAATTACTTATTATTCTGCTTATAAAGATTTAAAGTCTCCTTTGATCACTAAACCCAATCCTGCTCCTTGTCCCATTATTCACAAATTTACAATATAGTATATAGTCTTCAAAATGTGATGATCAGGTTTAATAACAAATGTTTTGTGACACTGGAATTTACTTTCAATTGAAACTGGCAATTACTGGTACAGGATAGGGAAGAGAATATATAGAAATAAGCTCCAGAATTGAATTTAAATTTTTACATGTATTAATAGCAAAAGCTTTTAAGATATTAAGTATATAATCTAAAAGAGAATCTAAAGCAAACATGAACTTTACAAACACTTTTAATATACAAAAATATACTTATTACATAAGGTGAATTAAAATGATAATATATTTTAATTTACATTTACTTTTAGGTCTATATATACAAATAAATAGTAACCATTTAACTATTAGTCCTTTGCCAGGTTCTTACAACAGCTGCATTTATTATATTCTATATCAGTTTTATAGATGAGAAAACTGAGGCACAAAAACTTTTGGTAACTTGATTAAGACTGCATGACTAAGTAAATGGAAGATTCAGGTCTTGAATCCATACAGTATAACTCTACAATTGTTGTTTAACCACTACCTTATATCACATCCTACACATAGTAAATGCTAAGTTTTACATTATCACTAGTTGTCAGGCTCTGTTTGAGTTTAGACAGATTAGATAGATACATAGATAAATAGGTATTAGAGACAGAGATATAGTAATCTTTTTTCTTTTCTTGGCTGTGTTGGGTCTTCATTGCTGCGCATGGGCTTTCTCTAGTTGCAGTGAGCGGGGGTTACTCTTCATTGCAGTAAGTGGCCTGCTCATTGCAGTGGCTTCTCTTGTTGCGGAGCATGGGCTCTAGGCGCTCAGCCTTCAGTAGTTGCAGCACGCGGACTCAGTAGTTGCGGCATGCAGGCCCTAAAGCATGTGGGCTTCAGCAGTTTTGGCACGTGGGCTCAGTAGCTGTGGCTTGTGGGCTCTACAGCACAGGCTCAGTAGTTGCAGTGCACGGGCTTAGTTGCTCCGCGGCATGTGGGATCTTCCCGGACCAGGGATAGAAACTGTGTCCCCTGTACTGGCAGGTGGATTCTTAACCACTGCGCCACCAGGGAAGTCCCAGATAATAGCAATCCTTTGCGATAGATGCTAGTATTACCCTTTTTGTTCAGAAGAAGATAAGGCACAAAGATTAAGTAAAATGCCCAAGTTTGCACAGATAGAATGTGGTAAATTGGAAATTTGAACCAAGACTATCTTCTATAGAGTCTAGGATCTTAGCCACTACAGTACAGTATTTCACATAATAAGCATACAAAAAAATATCTGCCAAATGACTTAACATTGTTGTGTTCATATTTTGATATATTGTTTCCCTGAAATTAGTTTTTTATTGGTCAGTCTTTTCATCTTAATATGTTAATTAATTCATTCATTTTTTTCAAGATAATGCAAAAGTAATAATGCTGAGGATAATGAAGTCAATTGACTGAACTTTGACATAAAATTTTCTGAAAAGATGAGTTTTCTATCATTTGGGTGAGAGGTTGTGTAATACTTCTGATTTGTTCAAGAAGAATATCAAAAATTTCTATTTGGGGGACTCTAAGAATTTCATCTGAGCATCAATTTCAATGACAGTTTGGATCAAAACATCTGTCACTTATTACCTCAATAGACAGTCTTTATGATGCTCCAGGGTAAGCCACTTACAAAAGTTTGATCATGGAAAAGCTGTGGATTCTAACCTGGGCTGTGTTACTGATTTGTGGGGTCAAACTGAAGTGATTTTAGATTTTGCTGAGATGTTGTTTTTATTTTTAATTATCTAATATACAAGGGGAAGAAGAAAGGGAGGAAGGAAGGGAGGAAAGAAGAAAGGAAGAAAAAGATACTTAGAAAGAAAAGAAACTCAAATCTCCCTGAGGTCAAATGCTAGATATAGGTATTTTCCCAAATGATAATAATAGATGTTAACATGAACTTGTAGATAAAAAGGATTGGTGAGTACAAAAATAATCTAGTATTTCTAGATTCTTGAGATGATAGCAAAATAGAGGGGTCAGTCTAGAGTAGTAATTAAAGGCTCAAAACTCTGAACCAGTGGTTTGCTGGTAACGACATGTCCCTGGGTAACTTACATTACCTCTTTCTGCCTCTGTTTTCATACCTATAAGATGAGGATAATTATGACCCTCTCATGAATTAAATTAAATTACAGTTGGCCCTTGAATAATGCAGGGGGTTAGGAGCAGGGGTGCTGACCCTCCAAGGAGTCAGAAAATCCCGATAGAATTCATAGTCTGTCCTCCACATCTGTGGTTCCACATTCATGGACTCAACCAACCATGGATCATGTAGTACTGTAGTATTGTATTTACTATTGAAACAAAATATGTGTATAAGTGGACTCACGCAGTTCAAGTCCAAGTTTTCACGGGTCAACTGTACACAAAAATATTATTTATGATTGTATCTGACCTGTAGTAAGTATAATATGAGCATTGGCCATACTATTAAGATTTTTTAAGTTTTCACTTGATTATATGAAGCACTATTTGCTCAATGATTTTTACTTCAGGTAGTTCAAAAAATTCCCTTTCATATATAAATTTCTTGGGTGGGTCAGTTTATGATGACTTCTTGAACTAACAAATATTTAATAAATTCAAAAGAAAGTTCCATTGAATGCTTTGGTAGTCTGTATTTCTCCTGAAGCAAAATGTTACTTCTAAATTTTATTTTGTTTAAATGTTCATCGTAGCTGTTGCATAATAAAAGACCTGAAATATGAAAACGAAAACATACAAAAACTAACAACAGGATTCTTAAATTGAAATATCCATGTTCTGTTCCAATTTATATACATGTAAGTTACAAGCACAAGATTTCAACTTCCTATCAGTAATATATCTAGTTCATAGAAATTGTAGAAAAGCTTTTTATTGCTTTTATAAATCCACTAACATAGCATGATAATTGTGTTAAAATCTTGATGTTTTTAAACCTGATTTTAATTTATTTGACAGAGACAAAGAATAAACATTTTTTTTAAAAAAATGAATGAAATCAATCTCTCTTCTACCTAAGTTGTGCCCACTTCTCTTTGTTTGTAGAGGTGAGGATCAGAACATTGGCAATCTGATCATGTCAGAAATCCTATTGAAGATCATGTTAAGTCGCATATTTCATAATTTATGGCTATATTTCCCATCTCACCTCTCTGATTCAAGACACATAGCAGAAGCAAGGTGTCTGTGATAGAAATGGCAGCCAGCTCTCTCCAGTAGTTCCTTTACTCCCCTGAAAATTAAAGCAATGATGAAAATTTCTCAACAATTCACTGCATTGACTTTTAACCATTATCCACATAATAAACACATATACACACACATCATATTAGAAGAAAAGAATGTAAAATCAGAGAAAAGGGATTTTTCTTAAATTACATTACAACAGTATAAGCTTTTGGCAGTTTATCAAAAGCTCAGTAAATTTCTTATACCTTAAGCAATTCCGTGTAAACTTCAAAACAGTCACAGTGGAATAGATCATTCAATAGTTTTTATCCTGAAAATAAATTCTGTTAGTGAGAAAGAGTTCTAAAATATAAGGAAACACTTTACGAGAGTAGAATTTAAAAAACAAAAAACTTCACAGCACATACAGAAACAACTAGCTTCATGCAATATAAGGCAAAACAGAGAACCATGCCTCATTCATATGTATGTTCATTTATTCATTCATTTATTCACCACACTTTCTTTCCACTCCCCATTTTTTGACCTTAAGTTCTGGAGTTAGCAGAAGGGACTCCAACCTCACCACTAAGTATTGCTTAAGCTTAACTTAAGCTACTTATTTATCAGGACTTCGTGTTGTAAACATTAAGTGAAACTAATGAACATATAATAATTAGCACAGATTCTGATACATAGTTACTTCCCAATATATGTTGTCCTCTTTCATTATCATTCAATGCATTTTTCTGGCCAATAAATTACATGAATAAGGACCTTGATCCCAAGCAGGTGAGAATATCATGGGATAAAAAGAAAAATGCATAGCGTTAATATAATAGAGAAAGCAAAGAAGAAGAGAATCAGAGAAATATATGAGTTATATTATAACTAACAACTTAGAGGAAATGGAATGTTCATGTTATTTATTTCTGACTTCTACTCTGCATTTTTCCACCTAAACTATTTTTATCCCCTTCCTCATATGAAAGCTTAGACAAAACCAAAACCTCTTCAGACCCCCATGTAGTTCTCTACAAGTTTTTTGTTTAGTGAAATAAAATCTCATGTCATTTCATTCAACTCCATCAGAGCTGACATATTGAAAACCTCCAAGCATGGTTGAGAAGGCACTACACTGTGTGTTAATTAATAGAAATAGACAATTTCAGTGTTAGTTGATTTAAATTTTTGACCATTATAATATATGACCAAAAGCTTTTTAGTAACATGTTAATGGTCCAAAAAGTTAATTAGAAACAGAAAATCAGAACATAAATTTGTTAACTATTTCAAGTTCTCAATAAATAACTTTATAGATCTGATTAAGGAGCCTATATTTCTCAATTCAGATTTCTTAGATTCAAATCGCAGCTCTACAACTTACTAGCTCCCAGAATGTTCAGCATGCCACCCACTCTTTGCCTCAATATTTTCATCTATACAATGGGAATGAAATTAATATCAGCCTCAAACATTTGCCATGAGGATTTAATAAGACAACATGGGGAAAGTACTTTGAAATGTTCCTGGCACATCATTTTAGAATAAGAAATTTTAGCTATTATTATTATCATCATCATTACTACTATTATTGATTAAATATCTGTTTTTGTGGCAGGGAGTAATTGCCCTATTCCCTAAGAAATTTGATGTCACTGAAATCCCGGATTGATAGAGATTTTTCACTCAGAAAAGTAAGTTGTTAATATTTGATTTTTCCTGTAACTTAATTTTACTCTTTTTTTTTTTTTTTTTAAGATTGAAAGTACCCAATTTCGAAAAAGGTTGCTGCTTACTCTATTCATACTTGGTTTTGACTGGGGCATCTTTTTTTTCTTGGCATCATAGCCAGTTATCCTATTCTTGCTAAAAAGACGGGCAAGCAGTCTCTTTCCACATGGTCCATCCTAAACTAATGTTAATTAACTATGAGACCTTTCCCATCCATAAAGATTCTACATTCTCTTAACCAGCCTTGCAACCTGTTAAACCTTCTTGCCAAATTAATTTCCCACATTTTGCATTTCATATTTACCTTGGTTTAAGTTCCAGATATACTTCACATGGATAAAATTTATGCACTCACACACAAAGCTGATTCTTTCTGCTTTTTTGTTATTGTTTTTTTATCATAGACATAAAGATAATTTTATGATTACTGCACAAACCTAGGAAAATTTTTAACAACAGTGTTGCTAGAAGCAGCTAGCAAATTTTGATGACAGCATACTACATCTTATATGTCCAAGTTGTGACACGTAAGTTGTGACAGGTGGCATAATACACTTGGAATTTTTTCTTTATCACAACATTCAAGGACAAGACCTTACTTTTACATGAGGGTCATTCTGCAGAACAATTTTAATTTTCTAGTTTCATTGGGAGATAAAAATCACGGTAATGTTATTCAGCGTGTGAGTGTCATAGCCTGTCTCATTTGTAAACTCCCCTCATCATCTTTTCCATATTCATTACAGAATAAAATGAAATAGGTTAATGGGTAGAATTGAACATGACATTTATTCAAACCTTCTGGAGGTTATGAAAAATAACTAGGTAGAGCAAACTTTGCTTTTTCTTCCTAATAGATTTTCTACTTTTGTGGGAAATCATTTTACTTAATGTATAAAGTTCCAATTAAACTTATAAAACATCTTTAAAACATTTGGCAGAATGATAATTTATAGTAATCTGATTTCTAATCATAGAAGAAACACAGTGTTTTTATTATATACTGTTATGCAATCTGTGCTACTACATCCAATGCAATGATATAGAGCACACTTCAGCAGCCTGGGTTTACCTGCTTCAATGCAAGATTTCACACATGACAGATTGCAAATTATTATTGTGCAGCTCTATCACATAATCAGCAACCATTATCTCATAGTAACCACAGAGAGCTATATTTTAAATGGACTTCAGAAAACAAAGCAAAGCAAATATTCTCATTGAAGCAGCTTTTGAACTATAAGACACTACAGTATTTCTAACGTTTTAATGATTTATTTTAGAAAACCTTAGCTTTATAGTCTACATTCTAAATATTGTTTTAATCTCAAATACATAGAAAAATAAAAATTTATAGTTAAATATCTTTACTGAATGGGGGACTGGGTGAGGGTATCACCCATGTAAAATTCTAAGCTGTTCAAATCAAGATAAGGGCTCACTTAAATCTAACTATGTTATTCTTGATGTTCCAATAGGGATTTTTACTTATATGGATTAAACTTCTCCCATTGAAAATAACTACACTCAACAAATATACTCTAGGGAAATTGAGAATAACAATTGGCTTTTTACATCAGCTCATTTCCAAACAAGGTGTATAAAAGAACTCACAAAGAAACATCAAAATGATTTGTTGGTAACAAGTTTGTTCTTAGAAGAGTTTGCGAGGGAACTCGTTGGAAAAGACTGTTCAGGCTTCTTCAGTCATCTTTCCGTGATACCTACTGCCCCCTGCTGACTCATCGCAGAAATAGACCCTTGCTTTCCTTTGGAAATTTACACAAATGCTTTGAGTAACTGAGAAGAGTAATAGAATAGATATACTCATTAAGACACGATATTATAGACATTTTTCTCCTCCCATTACTATATGAAAAATGGTATTTCCTTAACTAAATTCTGAAATGCCCTATTCAACTTCCTTTGTGTGTTCTTAACTGATTTTCCACTATCTCCTTTGACCCAATAGACCAGCTTATGCGATAAATCCAAAGCTAATGAAAACAATTAGAGAAGACCGCTTGAAGTGTGAAGAGCTTAATGTTTTAGGGCAATTGAGCAAGATTTATTTGGTAAATCAGAAATATATTTTCATTGACTTTGGGTGGTTTGTGGTATTTCACTTTTGACAGCCTCTTGGACATGATCTCTTATGGAACAAAGGTTATAAATATATGCAGTAGATGTATGTACCTGGCACATTTACATGACTAATGAGAAAACCAAAATATGCATTAATTTTCATAAAATAATTTACTTCATATTTTTAAAATATTGCACAAAAATAATCAATTAGATAATTCCTTTTCTGATCATTTATGCTATTTTCTAGTAATGAGCAGATTGAGGAAAAAATTAAGCTTCCTTTTTATATTTTAAATGAGGATTAATGGAAATTTTTTTTCCTACAGATTGACCAATCTGTAAAATGGAGCTTATTTCAACCACACTAAAGAGTTGTTATAAAAAGAAAATATCATCCAAATTCAGGCTACAAGTCTATGTTACAGGAGAGAAACTGTTCTACCAAATTACTGCTAAGACTTTCAATAACTTGGGCCCAGGAGGAATCCACATACAAAGTAATATTTTAGTAAGGCTTCTGAGGAGTCAGTCATCAGTTTCAAGCTGAGAATATAACTACTTATTCTCTCTTCACCCTGAATTGTCAACCACAATAATTGTGTTTCATTAACTAAATGAAAATAATACTTGTTATTGACAATGATCTTGGAGATCATTTATACTCATAATGTTCCTAACTATTTCACTTGGAAGAACATTAAAAAGAAACAAAATCTCAACCAAAAAAAGGATAATAATGTTAATAATTATTAACTTGCAGGTAAAATGTTTTATTGTATTTATAATTAGATATTTTAAAAGAAATTAAATATTAGTAAGAAAACACTACAACTTACAATACATAAAATCCAATTTTTCTTTATATCAGCTAATTGGTATTTAATTATTATATAGACTGGTAAAGGATTATAGAGATTTTAAATAAATACATAATGAAGAATTACATAAATTTTTATTTTTACATATTACAATTATTATATTAAGTACTAATTATTTTTGTTCAAACAAGACACACCAATATGCCGAAGATTACTATTTGCCAGAGGCAAATATTTGAACCCTACCAGATGATACAGCATGTTATGATTCAGTTTTTCTCATGAAATTAGGAGTTATGGCACTGAATATTCCATGCTCATAACCAAAACTTCTGTCCAAATTTATGAATTAACCTTGAATTATCCAGTTAGAAAAGAGCAGGGAGGACTGATGACAGAAAAATCTACAAAACTGTAGTACTTATGTTACCGAACTGAACTTGGATCTGCTTTACCACTTGCACAGCAAAGCCAATCTACTGACATGGGGTTGTGGTGAAGGAAAGCACAACCTTTATTGCATGGCTCCCAGCAAGGAAAATGGGCAGCTTATGCTCAAAATATCTGAACTCCCAGTAGCTTTCAGGGAAGGGCTTTAAAGGCAACATTGGGAGTGAGGGTTGCAGAGTGTGAGATTTTATGATTGGCTGGTGGTGAGGTAACAGGACGTTTCAGGAATCTTAATCATCAACCTCTTGTTTCAACCCATCTGGAGTCTATGTGCTTGTGGTCAGTGTGTAGTCACCATCCTCCACCTGGGTGAAGGCCTTAGTTTCTGCAAACCAACTCAAAGATATGCAACAGATGGTTATGTGTATCCTTTGAGAAGGAATTAGGACTCTGTTTTATTGCTGAACTATTAAGATATCATTCCTTTTCTTGCTTGACTGCTTTTCTTTTGTTTCTTCATTCACTCATTTCCCTATTTAGTTAACTGCTTGAGTCTGTTCTTTGGAATCAGGGAAGGCCTAGGAGACTAAAGCCTTTTTCTACAAACAAGAAACGGGAACATGGTGGAACTTTTGGACCCAAGAAGGCCTTTCATGGTCCTGCTTGATTTCAGTCCCACCTTTTCTTTGATACTCTTCAGTCCTGAGGGCAACAGGGGAAGGAAAAGAAAGGGAATAAAGTTTTGGATAGAGAGGCAAATTGACTCAGCGGGGGAACTCGGTTTTTGCGGGGGCTCAGTTTCACTTATCCCAGCATCCTCTTTACAATAGACTTTTTCTTAAATATTACCAGTTAAGTTTGTTC
Organism: Tursiops truncatus; assembly: GCF_011762595.2. Taxonomy (NCBI): domain Eukaryota; kingdom Metazoa; phylum Chordata; class Mammalia; order Artiodactyla; family Delphinidae; genus Tursiops; species Tursiops truncatus. The sequence continues at coordinate 45,360,120 of NC_047046.1, forward strand.
TACTTAAATATTGATTACAAGATTATGTGTGTGTGTGTGTGTGTAAATGGAACATTTCCAGGGTATTGAAAATGATTAATTTTACATATTTCCTTTCTAGATTCTGGGTATTACGTATTATTTTAGTATTTCCCTGTATGCAGGAAAATATGTGTACGTTTACTCAACTAACTCCTTTTTTTCCTGAAGAAAGGATAGGTGATAAAACTATAATCTGAAAGCAGGCACATATCTTTCTTGAAATTAGTTTCAAACTTTTACTTATTTTTTTAGAATATAAAAAATGAAATGGAAAATGAACTGGAAATTTGGATGTGACTCTCAATAAATATGCTGAGAATTTAAAAGTGGAGGCAAAAAGTGTTTGTTGAAACAATTTTAGAGTAATTTATTATTTTTATTACCACTACAGTTAATGCTATCTACTTAGTAGAATATTTAAAGAAATCCTTTCTAAGCACTGATATAGACATTAAAAATACTGGATTCTAATACTATCGTGGTTTTCAATGTTATAACCTTTATAAATCAGTATACTCTATGATCTTTTATTCCCTTATCTGTAAATGATGGAAAGGGCTAAATGCTTTGGAAAGTCACTTCCAGTTATGTATTTCATCAATGAACATCAGCGAGCTTCCCTAAATGATCCATCTCCCAACCCCCATTCCCATAATTTGGCATACAGATGATAAATGATGGAACTAGGTATCTACTTATAACAGTGGAAAACAACACTGTTAGTGGAAAAGTGGCTTTCTCAAAGAGGCTTTTATGGTAAAGGACATTTTTCTAAGAACAAAAAACACTTACATAGGTGAATCATTACTGTTACATTTTAAAGATTGCTTTTTGGTTATTTTCTATGTAAACATAGATAGATAGGTAGATAGACTTGCATCATTATATATACAAAAAAATTTATAAAGTAAGCTTGAAAAAAGCAAATAAATTCAGCAAATTGTTTACAGACTTATACATTTAAGTGATAAAATATACCTGTTAATTTGCACAATAGTTCAACAAAAGTTTAACAATAAATTAATTCAATGAAGTAAAGAAAAAGAGTTCTTGGATTATTTGGCTTATTTACATTGATTGAATTGATCAAAATGGACTAGTGACTGAAAAAGATTCATTGTGGTTTTGTGGTTTTCAGGAACCGATGTCAGGATGGAACATCTCTTCTGAATATATGGACTTTGCTGTCTCATCTTATAGAATTTCTCATTGTTTAAATTATTTCTGTCATTTAATGGATTTTCACTTAGAGTAGAATCTCATTACACTAAATTGTCACCAACCTGAAATTTTACCTTTTAAAATAGTCTTTTCTCATCATCCCTGACTAATCTTCTCTAAATTTCCACTTCATTTGCAATTCTCTTTTTGGTCACTGAGGATCTCCAAAATGAAGTCCAGTTCATTATATGCCTCATTATCAATATTACCATAGCACTATTATTGTTGCTTACTCCAATGACATTTGATGTCTTCGATTCAGTCTTATTCCTAAGAACCTTGGAAATGCTACAGCCAGATAATTTGGACCCTTTTCAAAGCACAAACTAATTTTATTCTGATACGCAATAAATCTCAGGAGTGTGGGGGAGGAAAAATAAATTTCCCTCTACCTTTCTATGTTCTTGGCTAAGACACTCTGTAATAAAAGACAGATTAAGGAGAAAAATGAACAGAAATTTAGTGATATGTATACCTCCTGTATACATGGGAGACACCTAGGAAAACTGAGTAACTCCCTGAAATGGCCCAAGCCATGACCTTAAATACCATCTTCAGCTAAAAACAAAAGGACGATATTGGGTATGGGGACAGTCAGTTATGGGAGGTTATCAGGCAAAGCACAGTAAACAAGGGTATGGTTGTTATGCAAATTTAAGTTCCCACCTTCTCCAATGATAAGTTTCTAGACATGAAGTAATCCTGGTACAGAGAGGGAAACACCCTTACAAATGGAGATTTTCCGTATAAATGTAAATGTCTTTTACAAAACGGTAACTTCTACTAGTTTTTCACAGCTTCTCCTGTGACTGCAGTTCCTTAAAAATAACCAGCTCAAAATAATCTTAATGCCAAAGATACCTATTTTGGGGTGGCAAATTCTGCCCCCCTTCAGTGGGCCAAGAATAGCACTGAATTTGGAGAGGTGATTTTTTTCTTCTTTTCTCCTTAGTGCTAGAATAATTTAAATAAAGTCCCTATAATTTTGTTTTGTTTTGTTTTTTTCTTTGCTTGATGGGTATTTTGGTTTTGGTTTTTGCTTTTGTTTTTATGCATAACCTAATGGAGATTGTTTCAATTTACTTCAGAATTACTTAGCTCTGTACTGTTATTCTAAATTTCCATAAAACTTATTTCTTTTTTTTTAAAGTGTTTTCTTGTCTTTACCAGTTGTAATAATTTCACAGTTAGACAAGCAAAATAACTGAACTCTCCTCACCCACATCACTTGTAAAAACAATTTACTTGATCTCACCAGCAAAAGTTAAAATAATAAACTTGGATAGAATTTTTTTTTCAATACTCATGTCAACATGTTACTGATCTGATTATAAATACAGAAAAATGAATCAGGGTTATAAAACTATGTAATTGATGGTACCAAATTTTGTGTTGATATATATTTTTTTAAATGTATTGAAAATGTAAATCATCACCATTATTGTTTGAACTATCCAGTTTTCATAGTTGTACTCCTCACAAAAACCTGTATGGTATGAATTAGATTTCCAAACTGTTCAAAATTCAGTTTTATAGCATTGATAGCAATAACAAAAATCTCTGTCATGTTTTTAAAAATACTAGAAAAACATTCTTCTGCCTTATGTTCTTGAACTAGAGAAAAATATAACCCAACATCCTACTAACTGAATTATTTACCCACTGGCCTTTTTATACATTTATAAGATAGTGAAAAAAAAAAAGGAACATCCTGAAATATCACATTTCTATAGTAAATTTTAAATCCTAAAGAAAACATTAAAATTTGTTCAAGATAATTTTAATGTTTTTAGTATTATAATTATGTTGTTCAAATTATATACCATATACGCTGACCAAAAAGGCCTTACTATTCCCTTCAGGTTCACTAGACTTTAGACAGGTTCCTTTCTGACTATAATCCCCTGACCTCCCTTTTCTTAAAGCATTTACTATAGAAAACTTTCAATTTTAAGTTATTTCTCTAACCTTTTTAAGATAGATATAAAAATTCTACAATGCATGAGTTCTTTCTCTAGGACCTGGGACCATCCTTTTGAAATGTAATCATTAGAAAAGTAAGACCTGTATCTCCCATTCTGTGTGGGATAGTAGGAGCCTTACTGTGATAAGCACCAGTTAGCAAACCCTGGTAGTCTAATCACATAGACCACTCCTCCACTAAGATCTCCAGTACTTTTCGATTCATCCACCTAGAGTTTAAAAGTCTTTCTGCCTTTTGTTTCACTGGAGTTGAGTTTAATATCTCTTCTCTATAGACTTGACCTCTATTGCACTAATTTTTTTAACACCTTTATTCCAGTATAATTGATTGACAATGTTGTCTTAGTTTCTGCTTTATAACAAACTGAATCAGATATACATATACATATTTCCACATATCTCTTCTTTCTTGCATCGCCCCGCTGCCCTCCCTATCCCACCACTCCAGGTGGTCACAAAGCACTGGGCTAATATCCCTGTGCTATGTGGCTATTTCCCACTAGCTATCTATTTTACATTTGTTAGTATATATATGCCAATATCACTCTCTCACTTCGTCTCAGCTTACCCTTCCCCCACCCTGTGCCCTCAAGTCCATTCTCTACCTCTGCATCTTTATTCTTGTCCTGTCCCTAGGTTCTTCAGAACCATTTTTTTTTTGTTTTTGTTCTTTTTAGATTTCATATGTATGTGTTAGCATATGGTATTTGTTTTTCTCTTTCTCACTTACTTCACTCTGTATGACAGACTCTAGGTCCATCCACCTCACTAAAAATAACTCAATTTCATCTCTTTATGTGGCTGAGTAATGTTCCATTGTATTTATGTGCCACATCTTCTTTATCCATTCATCTGTCAGTGAATGCTTGGATTGCTTCCATGTCCTGGCTATTGTAAATAGAGCTGCAATGAACATTGTGGTACATGACTCTTTTTGACTTATGGTTTTCTCAGTGTATATGCCCAGTAGTGGGATTGCTGGGTCATATGGTAGTTCTATTTTTAGTATTTTAAGGAGCCTCCATACTGTTCTCCATAGTGGCTGTATCAATTTACATTCCCACCAACAGTGCAAGAGGGTTCCCTTTTCTCCACACCCTCTCCAGCATTTATTGTTTGTAGATATTTTGATGATGGCCATTCTCACTGGTGTGAGGTGATACCTCACTGTAGTTTTGATTTGCATTTCTCTAATGATTAGTGATGCTGAGCATCCTTTCATGTGTTTTTTGACAATCTCTATATCTTCTTTGGAGAACTGTCTATTTAGGTTTTCTGCCCATTTTTGGTTGGGGTTGTTTGTTTTTTGGATATTGAGCTGCATGAGCTGCTTGTAAATTTTGGAGATTAATCCTTTGTCAGTTGCTTCATTGGCAGATATATTTTCCCATTCTAAGGGTTGTCTCTTTGTCTTGTTTATGGTTTCCTTTCCTGTGCAAAAGCTTTTAAGTTTCATTAGATCCCATTTGTTTATTTTTGTTTTTATGTCCATTTCTCTAGGAGGTGGGTCAAAAAGGTCATGCTGTGATTTATGTCATAGTGTTCTGCCTATGTTTTCCTCTAAGAGTTTTATAGTGTCTTGCCTTACATTTAGGTCTTTAATCCATTTTGAGTTTATTTTTGTATATGGTGTTAAGGAGTGTTCTAATTTCATTCTTTCATATGGAGCTGTCCAATTTTCCCAGCACCACTTATTGAAGAGGCTGTCTTTTCTCCATTGTATATTCTTGCCTCCTTTATCAAAAATATGGTGACCATATGTGCGTGGGTTTTTCTCTGAGCTTTCTATGCTGTTTCATTGATCTGTATTTCTGTTTTTGTGCCAGTACCATACTGTCTTGATTACTGTAGCTTTGTAGTCTAGTCTGAAGTCCAGGAGCCTGATTCCTCCAGCTCCATTTTTCTTTTTCAAGATTGTTTTGGCTATTCGGGGTCTTCTGTGTTTCTTTACAAATCGTGAAATTTTCTGTACTAGTTCTGTGAAAAATGCCTTTGGTAGTTTGATAGGGATTGCATTAAACCTGTAGAATGCTTTGGGTAGTATAGTCATTTTTAGAATGTTGATTCTTCGAATCCAAGAACATGGTATATCTCTCCATATGTTTGTATCATCTTTAATTTCTTTCCTCAGGGTTTTATAGTTTTCTGCATACAGGTTTTTTGTCTCCTTAAGTAGGTTTATTCCTAGGTATTTTATTCTTTTTTTTGCAGTGATAAATGGGAGTGTTTCCTTAATTACTCTTTCAGATTTTTTATCATTCATGTATAGGAATGCAAGAGATTTCTGTGCATTAATTTTGTATCCTGCTACTTTACCAAATTCATTGATTAGCTGTAGTAGTTTTTTTGTAGCATCTTTAGGATTCTCTATGTATAGTATCATGTCATCTGCAAATAGTGACAACTTTACTTCTTCTTTTCCAATTTGTATTCCTTTTATTTATTTTTCTTCTCTGATTGCTGTGGCTAAAACTTCCAAAACTGTGTTGAATAAATACTGGTGACAGTGGAAAAGCTTGTCTTCTTCCTGATCTTATTGGAAATATTTTCAGTTTTTCACCTATGAGAATGATATTGGCTGTGGGTTTGTCATTTATGGCCTTTATTATGTTGAGGTAACTTCCCTCTATGCCTACTTTCTGGAGGGTTTTTCTCATAAATAGGTGTTGAATTTTGTCAAAAGCTTTTCCTGCATCTATTGAGATGATCCTAAAGTTTTTCTCCTTCAATTTGTTAATATGGTTTATCACATTGATTGGTTTGCGTATATTGATGAATCCTTGCATTCCTGGATAAACCCCATTTGATCATTCTGTATGATCCTTTTAATGTGCTGTTGGATTCTGTTTGCTAATATTTTGTTAAGGATTTTTGCATGTTTGTTCATCAGTGATATTGGCCTGTAGTTTTCTTTCTTTGTGACATCTTTGTCTGTTTTTGGTATCAGGGTGATGCTGGCTTCGTAGAATGAGTTTGTGAGTGTTCCTCCCTCTGCTATATTTTGGAAGAGTTTGAGAAGGATAGGTGTTAGCTCTTCTCTAAATGTTTGATAGAATTTGCCTGTGAAACTATCTGGTCCTGAGCTTTTGTTTGTTGAAGAACTTAATCACAGTCTCCATTTCAGTGCTTGTGATTGGTGTGTTTATATGTTCTATTTCTTCCTGGTTCAGTCTCAGAAGGTTGTGCTGTTCTAAGAATTTGTTCATTTCTTCCAGGTTGTTCATTTTATTGGTATATAGTTGCTTGTAGTCATCTCTCATGATCCATTGTAATTCTGCAGTGTCAGTTGTTACCCCTCATTTTTCATTCCTAATTCTATTGATTTGAGTCTTCCTTTTTTTCTTCTTCAGTCTGACTAATGGTTTATCAAATTTTTTTATCTTCTCACAGAGCCAGCTTTTAGTTTTATTGATCTTTGCTATAATTTTCTTCATTTATTTTCATTTACTTCTCATCTGATCTTTATGATTTCTGTCGTTCTGCTAACTTTGGGCGTTTTTTTTCTTCTTTCTGTAATTGCTTTAGGTGTAATGGTAGTTTGTTTATTTGAGATGTTTCTTGTTTCTTGTGGTAGGATTGTATTGCTATAAACTTCCTACTTAGGACTACTTTTGCTGCATTCCATAGGTTTTGGGTCATTGTGTTTTCATTGTCATTTGTTTCTAGGTGTTTTTTGATTTCCTCTTTGATTTCTTCAGTGATCTCTTGGTTATTTAGCAGTGTATCGTTTAGCCTCCTTGTGTTTGTATTTTTTACAAATTTTTTCCTGTAATTGACATCTAGTCTCATAGTGTTGCGGTCAGAAAAGATACTTGATGCGATTTCAATTTTCTTAAATTCACCAAGGTTTGATTTGTGACCCAAGATATGATCTATCCTGGAGAATGTTCCATGACGACTTGAGAAGAAAGTGTATTCTGTTGTTTTTGGATGGAATGTCCTATAAATATCACTTAAGTCCATCTTGTTTTATGTGTCATTTAAAGTATGTGTTTCCTTATTTATATTTGTTTTGGATGATCTGTCCATTTGTGAAAGTAGGGTGTTAAAGTCCCCTACTATGATTGTGTTTCTGTTGATTTCCCCTTTTATGGCTGTTAGCATTTGCCTTATGTATTGAGGTGCTCCTATGTTGGGTGCATAAACATTTACAATTGTTATATCTTCTTCTTGGATTGATCCCTTGATCATTATGTCCTGTCCTTCTTTGTCTCTTTTAATAGTATTTATTTTAATGTCTATTTTTTCTGATACAAGAATTGCTACTCTAGCTTTCTTTTGATTTCCATTTGCATGGAATATCTTTTTCCATCCCCTCACTTTCAGTCTGTATGTGTCCCTAGGTCTGAAGTGGGTCTCTTGGAGACAGCATATATACAGGTCTTGTTTTTGTATCTATTCAGCCAGTCTATGTCTTTTGGTTGGAGCATTTAGTCCATTTACATATACAGTAGTTATCAATATGTATGTACCTGTTACCATTTTCTTAATTGTTTTGCGTGTGTTATTGTAGGTCTTTTCCTTCTCTTGTGCTTCCTGCCTAGCAAAGTTCCTTTAGCATTTGTTGCTAAGCTGGTTTGGTGGCGCTGAATTCTCTTAGCTTTTGCTTGCCTGTAAAGGCTTTAATTTCTCCGTCTAATCTGAATGAGGTCCTTGCTGGATAGAGTAATCTTGGTTGTAGGTTTTTCCCTTTCATCACTTTAAATATGTCCTGCCACTCCCTTCTGGCTTGTAGAGTTTCTGCTGAAAGATCAGCTGTTAACCTTATGGGGATTACCTTGTATGTTATTTGTTGTTTTCCCTTGCTGCTTTTAATATTTTTTCTTTGTATTTAATTTTTGATAGTTTGATTAATATGTGCCTTGTCGTATTTCTCCTTATACTTATCCTGTATGGGACTCTCTGTGCTTCCTGGGCTTGATTGACTCTTTCCTTTCACATATTAGGGAAGTTTTCACCTATAATCCATTCAAATATTTTCTGATTCACTTTGTTTTCCTTTTTTTCTTCTGGGACCCATATAATTTGAATGTTGGTGTGTTTAGTATTGTCCCAGCGGTCTCTGAGACTGTCCTCAATTCTTTTCATTCTTTTTTCTTTATTCTCCCCTGTGGTAGTTATTTCCACTATTTTATCTTCCTGGTGACTTATGCATTCTTTTGCGTCAGTTATCTGCTGTTGATTCCTTCTAGAGAATTTTTAATTTCATTTATTGTGTTTTTCATCATTGTTTGTTTGCTCTTTAGTTCTTCTAGGTCCTTGTTAAATGTTTCATTTATTTTCTCCATTCTATTTCCAAGATTTTGGATCATCTCTACTATCATTATTCTGAATTCTCTTTCAGGTAGACTGCCTATTTCCTCTTCATTTGTTTGGTCTGATGGGTTTTTATCTTGCTCCCTCATCTGCTATGTGTAACTCTGTGTCTTCTCATTTTGCTTAACTTACTGTGTTTGGGGTCTCCTTTTTGCAGGCTGCAGGCTCGTAGTTCCTGTTGTTTTTGGTGTCTGTCCCCAGTGGCTAAAGTTGGTTCAGTGGGTTGTGTAGGCTTCCCGGTCGAGTGGACTGATGCCTGTGTTCTGGTGGATGAGGCTGGATTGTGTCTTTCTGGTGGGCAGGACCACGTCCGGTGGTGTGTTTAGGGGTTCCTGTGACCTTTTTATGATTTTAGGCAGCCTCTCTGCTAATGGGTGGGGTTGTGTTTTGTCTTGCTAGTTGTTTGGCATAGGGTGTCCAGCACTGTTGCTTGCTGGTCATTGAGTGGAGCTGGGTCTTAGCGTTGAGATGGACTTCTCTGGGAGAGCTTTTGCCGTTTGATATTATGTGGAGCTGGGAGATCTCTGGTGGGCCAAATTCGTGAACTCGGCTCTCCCCACCTCAGAGGTACAGGCCTGACACCCGGCCGGAGCAAGACCAAGACCCTGTCAGCCACATGGCAATCATCTTAGGTTGCATTTCCGAGAAGCAGTCAGAGAAGTTCAAGCAATTCATTAGAAAACAGTGCCTCAGGGCCTTCCCTGGTGGCGCAGTGGTTGAGAGTCCGCCTGCCGATGCAGGGGACGCCGGTTCGTGCCCTGGTCCGGGAAGATCCCACATGCCGCGGAGCGGCTAGGCCCATGAGCCATGGCCACTGAGCCTGCGCGTCCACATCAGTGAGAGGCCCGCATAACGCAAAAAAAAAAAAAAAAAAATGAAAACAGTGCCTCAGGAGGAGTGAGGAAGGCAGGAGAAGTGAAGGATTAAATCTAAACAAGTATGTGATTGCAGCAGAGACTAATTTCAGCTTAATTCCACAGGAAAGTTCTGAAATCAAAAATTACACCTGAATTATTTCCTATTGCAGTAAGTGTTAATAGATTCTTTCTTGCTATTTTTCACAAGTGTCCGGTACAATTTCCTTTTCACATTTTAATGTTAATTGATTAACCTTAAAGTTTTACTCCATGATCATGTTATATTAAATATATACAGCATATCCTAAAATATATGTTCCAATTTATTCATATTCTTCATCTCAAAAAGTGACATTCTGATGAAAAATCTCAGGAGGCAATGCTCAAGCAATTCTGATTAAATCAGAGCCCCAAGATGTGTACATAGCTCTCTTCACAGTTTTCCTCTGTTGTCACTTATGTATTTGGTAAACCACATACGGGTTTACCAGGGAAGTATTTCTCGTATTAAAATCATACACAAAATGCTCTCTGTACTCCTACATTCTTGCTTTTTAAAAAAGATTCTGTTTATTTCAGATTTGCTGTTATAACAGAACACGTTTTTGATGTGTTTTACACTTTACATTTTTACTTCACAACAGGGAACAGCTTATTAGTGGGTGGTAGAACTGGGATCCAGACGTGACTGAGCCAATATGTATATATCTGTTAACTTTAGCTCTTTTTCAGGCTGGAATATATTGAATGAAATGACTTGGAAGTCACATATACCATGAAATAAGGGAGGTTCTGAAAGATAGGGCCTCTCATAGTGGATCAGAAGCATCAGCATTTCCTGGGAACTTCTGAGAAACTCTTAGAATGGGGCCCACTGCTCTGCATTTTAATTTAACAAGCCCTCCAGGTGATTATTTAGCATGCAATAGTTTAAGAATCTCTAATATAGACATTGTATGTGTTTGGACCAACATCAGTTGGATGATGAAAAGGCAAATTACCTGAAGTTTCCTAGATTCTTCTAGCCATTTATGCAATTTATCTGGCCTTGGTACATTTCCTCTTCTTTTTCAGCAGGTTTGCAACTTTTCCTAGAGCTCAGAGTTAGTTCAATGGAAGATCTGAGCGATGTGGACCACTGAGTTTCAAAAACTTCCCCTTTCTAGCAAAGCCTTCTTTGATTAGAGAACTTAGATTTTTCCTCATTTACTCCCTTAAATATAGAGAGCTTTCAGCAAATAGAAGGACTTTTCGGGAGCACTCTCCATGATGCTTGCAATCCAGTTAGGCTAGGTATTAAGCATGGGATGATTCTAACCCCTTTGCTTCTCTGCTTGTAAGATTCCCCAATAGCTCCAATATTCTACTTGTACTCAGTGATACTGAGTGGCACCTGAATGTGTCTGTGCCATGCTTTACCTAACACTGAACATTTTGAAACTTTGAGATATTAAATAATGATTTAGGAGAGCAGTGTTTAGCCACAGCAGAAGATGCAAACTAATAGAAAACTTAAGACTTCCTTTGGTGGTTCTTTGATAATGCCAGATGTAAGTCACTATTTTATGAACAGATGCATCGGAAGAAGAAGTAAAAGGTAGACAAAAAGGACTCTATAAAGCTAAGAATTTGGTTAGTAGGGAAAACCCACAATTATATAGAATAAATTAGAATATAAACTAATTTTTACATATCTGAAATGAAATGCAAATACAATTTATGATATCAACTTTTTAAATTTAAGCTTGCAGAGTAATGATATCAGAAACATAAATGGTACAGAATCAAAGCATGGTATTTTATATAGTATCCTTTATGAATCACAAATACCTAAAGGTCTCATAAAGTCAGTAAAAAAATAGTCTTTATAATGAAAATAAGCCAGGGATGATGGTGTTCCTTCAGATGTTTTCAGATTCGGAAATAATTTTGATGTAAAATTAGTCAATCATGCATTAGAACAACAGTACATTTTAAGGCCAAGGATACTCGTTTTGAAAACCAGTTACATCGTTTAACTGTGATTTTTTTGTTTGTTTTTTTGTTTTTTGGTGTTGTTCAAGTTACCAAGTCTTAGCTGAAAAACTGGAGAAAGACCTACCTCACAAAATTTTGAAAATAATATTTGCAAATTGTGTAGCCTCTGTTATTCCTGGTACATTGAAGTATTTGATATATATTAGTTCTCTTCCCCACGTTTTACAAAATTATTTCTATGATCCAAGACGTTTCTAGTCTTGGCCATGGTCTAGTTTCCTATTGCTGCTGTAACAAATTGCCATAAACTTAGTGGCTTAGGACAATAGAAATTCATTATCTTACAGTTCTGGGGGCCAGAAGTTTTAAAATCAAGGTGCTGACAGGGTAGGAAGTGGGAAGGAATCTGTTTCCAGCTTCTAGAGACCACTTGCGTCTTCAAATCTCTTTCTCTCTGACCTCTTCTGTAGTTGCATCTCCTATTCTGGTTGACTATTCTACCTTCCTCTTTCCATTATTATGGCCCTTGTTACTCTGTTGGGCCCACCCAGATAATTCATGGTATTCTCTCCATCTCAGGATCGTTAATCACATCTGCAAAGCCCTTTTTCTATGTAAGGTATCACATTCACAGTTTTCAGAGATTAGTAATGAACATCTCTTGAGGATCATTATGTTGACTACTATGGGCCAACTTTAAAAAGAAAAAGAACTTTTGAAAAAGTCCTAATAACTTATTTAAAATAAAATAAATTAAATTCCCTTTATTCCTGACAACTCCCCTTCAGTTTGAATACTTAGAGACCAAGGAGTACAATTATTTTTACTTGTGGCAAAAATATTATACTAAGGAATTAATAATAATGTTTTTAATTATAAAAACAAATAACCAAGCAAATTTAACATAAAACAACACAGTCTTCAGATAGCTAAAATATAACAAACATAGTAAAGTAAGGGAAGACAAATTTGTCTCTAAAGGCATTTCAATGGAAAAAATATGCAAATACTTGCAAAGATTTTCTGATTGGTATAAGAGCCAATTTTAAATGTCTTCAAATTGACTTGCAATAAAATCTTAAAGCACTCTGAATTCAAGTTCATTAAGGAGTTTTCTCTTTGCATGACACTTCAGCAAAGAGAAAAATGTGTGTGGTAAGATTACAATATATTTTTTACAGCTGTTGTATGGTGAGAAATACTGTGCAGAAAGTATAGATCTGGAGAAAGAAACATGTATTTGAATGTAATCTTAGCTTTGTGCATGATTAGTTCATGTCAAAGCATATACTTGTAGCTGTTGTTTCCGAATACCATCCTTACTTTAGGTCTAAGTTAAGGTTAACTTAATTGCAGCTATGTTTATTTCTCCCAAGGCTTAAATTAAAAAGATCTAACTCTTTGCCTCTTTTAACTTTTTCTAATCTCAACAGAAGTAAATTCTTATATAATCAAACAGAGCAGATGAGGAATATGTAATTGAGGAAGTATGACAATTTACAAGAAAGAATAAGCAACTTATTCTGCTTATAAGAAATCAAAGGGGGCTTTATAGAGCATGCTTACACAGCCTTAAGAAATGCAGAGAGGAACAACAAGGAAGGATGAGGAAGATGTTTCAGGAAAGAACAACTTCAATGTCATGGAGATGAGAAAAAACATGGTATCAGTACAAAAAACAATTTGGTAAGTCTAGAGTAGAGGGTCAAGAAAGCAACAGATGTGAAATGTTTATAAAGGCAAACAAGTGAATATTGGAGGAACTTGTCTCAAATGTTATAGAGCTTAGATGTAAACTTTACAGGGCAGGAACGATAATTGTGGAAGCAGTCTGGAGGATAAATTAGAAGTAGGAATTTGAAATCTTGGAGTGAAGATAACCACCTTGGAGATCCTTGGCAATTGCAGTAGGGATATGGAATAGAAAGTAGCTTAATGTTTTTTAATATAACCCTAAATTTAATTTGATTTGTTAGGTTGGTAAAAAAAAAAAAAAAAGAATAGCACTTTAGATAGTTGACAGATTCCTGCCTTGGGGGAATAGTGAATACACTTACTGAATAAGCATGTGCAAGGAAATGAAGATTTTGGAGGTGAGTTCGTGTTAGGTTCTATATTTGAGCTATATCAAAATTGAGGCATTTTGAGGACTTCAACTAAAAATATTGAATCCATAGGTATTATTAGTCTAAGATGGTCATAATGATCAGACATTATCAGTGTATGTGTTAAAATAATGAATTGGACATAATTGTCTAGGAAAAAAATGTACAGCAAGAAGGTTAAGAATAGAACTTTGATGATCACAATGCAAAATAGAAATCATTGGGTCAATAGTAATTTTAGTTACAGCAAAACCATATTCAGAGAGAAACTATTCTATTTAGTTTCTTTTTTTTAAGTCTGTTTTAAAACTCCATTGTACAATTTAATAAGCAACCTTCTAGAATTAGGCAAACCAAATTTGAAAGCACACTGAAATCTCTATAAGTATAAATGAATACATTTACAGGATATACAAAGATTGAATATAATACATCCCTCAGAAAGTACACAGCATTTTCTACGCCTACTTTTCAGCAACATCACAGCTTGTTAGAATTCAAGGCTAACCCTATTTTCTTTTCAAAGAAGCATTATCTGTGTTCACATTAAGTATCTAAATTTTTTTTTATAAAATATAAAAGCTGAGATGGTAATTTTTCCCTCAACAATTTTCCCCTTAGATCTGATGTTTGTGTGTCACCTAAAATGCTGCTGATGGGTATGAATTAGGACCATTTTGTTCTTTTATTATTAATCATGTTTTCAAAAAACTAATTTTTATCAATTTTTGGCTTACGAAATAAAATCTTAGATGCAGTAATGCTTTTTTGACTTCCATTTATTTATAACTATGTTTTTATTATAGTCTTAATTTTTAAAAAGACTTTTTTTTCACTGCCAGGGCAGGATTGGATCCCTGGTGATGGAACTAAGATCCTGCAAGCTGCGTGGCCAAAAAAAAGAAAGAAAGAAAAAGAAAAGCACTTTAGGTTTTTAATGTACACAATTATTTTTAATTTTTTAAAATTTATAAAGAAAAGTTACATAAATAGCCCATTGAACATATGTTCAAATAGAGATGTAAAATGTGAGTAAAATCTTAGTAAAGCATAAGGATTTGCGTATCCGTTAGTTCCATTATGTTGATTGGATTAACCAAATCCTCTCTTTTAAATTCAGGTATTCTTGTGTAGGGTGAAATAAGGTCACGTGTTAAAGCATGCCAGTAAAATTAGAGAGTTGTTGGTTTGTCTTTCAGTGGCTAACCTTGTTTTTTTTGTTTTGTTTTGTTTTCGCTGCGTTGGGTCTTCTTTGTTGCTGCACGTGAACTTTTCTCTAGTTGTGGCGAGCAGGGGCTACTCTTCCTTGCGGTGCACGGGCTTCTCATTGCGGTGGCTTCTCTTGTTGTGGGCTCTAGGTGTGTGGGCTTCAGTAGTTGCAGCACGTGGGCCCTAGAGCACAGGCTCAGTAGTTGTGGTACACGGGCTTAGTTGCTCGTGGCATGTGGGAAATTCCCAGACCAGGAATCGAACCTGTGTCCCCTGCACTGACAGGTGGATTCTTAACCACTGCGCCACCAGGGAAGTCCCTAACCTTGTTTTTAATTGCATGCCTATTAATTTGGTGCATTGAAGTTCAAGTTTGATTGATATTCATCACTGACTGTGCTACTCTTCTATTATTTTTGCTGGATATTAATATTGTTGTCTTTTCCTTAATTGGGTGTAGGTTTCTGTAACATATATTTTTGGCTTTAAGCTCTTCCACATCATTCCGTTTTAATCTAATTCTTTAGAAGCAGATTTTTTCCCAATTTTGTATTTTGATACAATCTCAAATGTTTGCTTCCTATAAACAGAATTTAAACAATAACATTTTACCTTATCTAGTGTATTTGTTCTATCTTTCGTGAATTTTTTGTTCTGTAAATAATTCTGAAATGATTTAGAATATATGTATCCTTGTTTTTAATCAAAACAGACCTTAGGTAAAAATTCATTTTCCAAGATTTTTACAGACATATTTACCTAATTGAAATTAAAAAAACAACTTTTGACTTTTCAAAAGTTACTTATTGTATTAATTTGCTGTATTTTATACTTTGCTTTTTAATTTAAATATTTTTATTTCATTTTCATTTTCTGTTACAAACATATGACAGCTATTTATCATCACAATCATTCTAAATGTAAGGTAAGTAAATTTATTTTTCTGTTTTTATCTTGTAAAATTGGCTTAATTGCTACTGACTATTCTTTCCAGTATTACTTTTTCAATTTTAAGATTTCCATATTAATTTCTCAAAGATTTTGGTGCATTTTTTGTGAGTTTTAAAAATATCTGAGTAATATATTTTCTCAAAAATTTGTTTTTAAACATTTTATCAAGAAGGCACATTTTTTTTTACAACAGGTTATTAGTCATCAATTTTATATACACAAGTGTATATATGTCAATACCAATTGCCCAATTCATCACACACACCCCCACACCCCCCCCCCCACAGCTTTCCCCCTTTGGTGTCCATATATTTGTTCTCTACATCTGTGTCTCAGTTTCTGCCCTGCAAACTGCTTCATCTGTACCATTTTTCTAGGTCCCACATATATGCATTAATATACGATATTCGTTTTTCTCTTTCTGACTTACTTCATTCTTGTATGAGTCTCTAGATCCATCCATGTCTCAACAAATGGCCTAATTTCGTTCCTTTTTTATGGCTCAGTAATATTCCATTGTATATATGTACCAAAACTTCTTTAGCCATTCATCTGTCGATGGGCATTTAGGTTCCTTCCATAACCTGCCTATTGTAAATAGCGCTGCAATGAACATTGGGGTGCATGTGTCTTTTTGAATTATGGCTTACTCTGGGTATATGCCCAGTAGTAGGATTGCTGGATCATATGTTAATTCTATTTTTAGTTTTTAAAAGAAACTCCATACTGTTCTCCATAGTGTCTGTATCAATTTACATTCCCACCAACAGTGCAAGAGGGTTCCCTTTTCTCCACACCCTCTCCAGCATTTGTTGTTTGTACATTTTCTGATGTTGCCCATTGTAACCGGTATGAGGTGATACCTCATTGTAGTTTTGATTTACATTTCTCTAATAATTAGTGATGTTGAACAGATTTTCATGTGATTCTTGGCGATCTGTATGTCTTCTTTGGAGAAATGTCTATTTAGGTCTTCTGCCCATTCCTGGATTGGGTTTTTTTGTTTTTTTAATACTGACCTTCATGAGCTGTTTATATATTTGAAGATTAATCCTTTGTCCATTGATTCGTTTACAAATATTTTCTCCCATACTGAGAGTTGTCTTTTCATCATATTTATGGCTTCCTTTGATGTGCAAAAGCTTTGATATTTCAATAGGTCCTATTTGTTTATATTTGTTTTTATTTCCATTACTCTCGGAGGTGGATCAAAAAAGATCTTGCTGTGATTTATGTCAAAGAGTGTTCTTCCTATGTGTTCCTCTAAGAGTTTTATAGTGTCCGGTCTTACATTCAGGTCTCGAATCCAGTTTGAGTTTATTTTTGTGTATGGTGTTAGGGAGTGTTCTAATTTCATTCTTTTACATGTAGCTGTCCACTTTTCCCAGCACCACTTGTTGAAGAGACTGTCTTTTCTCCATTGTATATCCTTGCCCCACTTGTCATAGATTAGTTGACCATAGTTGCATGCGTTTATCTCTGGGCTTTCTATCTTGTTCCATTGATCTGTGTTTTTGTTTTTGTGCCAGTACCATATTATCTTGATTACTGTAGCTTTGTAGTATAGTCTGAAGTCAGGGAGTCTGATTCCTCTAGCTCCATTTTTTCCCTGCAAGACTGCTTTGGATATTCGGGGTCTTTTGTCTCTCCATACAAATTTTAAGATTGTTTCTTCTAGTTCCGTAAAAAATGCCATTGGTAATTTGATAGGGATTGCATTGAATCTGTAGATTGCTTGGGTAATATAGTCATTTTCACAATATTGATTCTTCCAATCCAAGAACATGGTATATCTCTCCATCTGTTGGTATCATCTTTCATTTCTTTCATCAGTGTCTTATAGTTTTCTGCATACAGGTCTTTTGTTTCCCTAGGTAGGTTTACTCCTAGGTATTTTATTCTTTTTGTGGCAGTGGTAAATGGGAGTGTTTCCTTAATTTCACTTTCAGATTTCTCATCATTAGTGTATTGGAATGTAAGAGATTTCTGTGCATTAATTTTGTATCCTGCAACTTTACCAAATTCATTGATTAGTTCTAGTAGTTTCCTGGTGGCATTTTTAGAATTTTCTATGTGTAGTATCATGTCATCTGCAAATAGTGACAGTTTTACTTCTTCTTATCCAATTTGTATTCGTTTTATTTCTTTTTCTTCTCTGATTGCTGTGGCTAGGACTTCCAACACTATGTTGAATAATAGTGGTGACAGTGGAAAACCTTGTCTCGTTCCTGATCTTAGAGGAAATGCTTTTAGTTTTTCACCATTGAGAATGATGTTTGCTGTTGGTTTGTTGTATATGGCCTTTATTATGTTGAGGCAGGTTTCCTCTATGCCCACTTTCTGGAGAGTTTTTATCGTAAATGGGTGTTGAATTTTGTCAAAACTTTTTCTGCATCTATTGAGATGATCATATGGTTTTTCTTCTTCAGTTTGTTAATATGGTGTATCACATTGATTGACGTGCGTATATTGAAGAATCCTTGCATCCCTGGGATAAATACCACCTGATCATGGTATATGATCCTTTTAATGTGTTGTTGGATTCTGTTTGCTAGTATTTTGTTGAGGATTTTTGCATCTATATTCATCAGTGATATTGGTCTGTAATTTTCTTTTTTTGTAGTATCTTTGTCTGGTTTGGTAACAGGGTGTTGGTGGCCTCATAGAATGAGTTTGGGAGTGTTCCTTCCTCTGCAATTTTTTGGAAGAGTTTGAGAAGGATGAGTGTTAGCTCTTCCCTAAATGTTTGATAGAATTCACCTGTGAAATCCTCTGGTCCTGGACTTTTGTTGGTTGCAAGATTTTTAATCACAGTTTCAATTTCATTCCTTGTCATTGGACTGTTCTTATTTTCTGTTTCTTACTGGTTCAGTCTTGGAAGGTTATACCTTTCTAAGAATTTGTCCATTTCTTCCAGATTGTCCATTTTATTGGCATAGAGTTGTTTGTAGTAGTCGCTTAAGATGCTATGTATTTCTGTGGTGTCTGTTGTAACTCCTCCTTTTTCATTTCTAATTTTATTGATTTTAGTCCTCTCTCTCTTTTTCTTGATGAGTCTGCCTAATGGTTTATCAATTTTGTTTATCTTCTCAAAGAACCAGCTTTTAGTTTTATTGATCTTTGCTATTGTTTTCTTTGTTTCTATTTCATTTATTTCTGCTCTGATCTTTATGATTTCTTTCCTTCTGCTAACTTTGGATTTTCTTTGCTCTTTCTCTAGTTCCCTTAGGTGTAAGTTTAGATTGTTTACTTGAGATTTTTCTTGTTTCCTGAGGTAGGCTTTTATAGCTATAAACTTCCCTCTTAGGACTGCTTTTGCTGCATCCAATAGGTTTTGGATTGGTGTGTTTTCATTGTCTTTGTCCCTAGGTATTTTTTGATTTTGTCTTTGATTTCTTCAGTGATCTCTTGGTTATTTAGTAACATATTCTTTAGCCTCCATGTGTTTATGTTTTCTACATTTATTTCACGGTAATTCATTCCTCATCTCATAGCGTTGTGGCCAGAAAAGTTGCTTGATATGATTTCAATTTTCTTAAATTTACTGAGGCTTGATTAGTGACCCAAGATGTGATCTATACTGGAGAGTATTCCGTTTGCACTTGAGAAGAAAGTGTAATCTACTATTTTTGTATGGAATGTCCTATAAATATCAATTAAATCTATCTGGTCTATTGTGTAATTTAAAGCTTTTGGTTCCTTATTTATTTTCATTTTGGATGATCTGTCCATTGGTGTAAGTGAGGTGTTAAAGTCCCCCACTATTATTGTGTTACTGTCGATTTCCTATTTTAGAGCTGTTAGCAGTTGCCTTATGTATTGAGGTGCTCCTATGTTGGGTGCATATATATTTATATTTGTTATATCTTCTTCTTGGATTGATCCCTTGATCATGTAGTGTCCTTCCTTGTCTCTTGTAACATCATTTATTTTAAAGTCTATTTTATCTGATATGAGTATAGCTACTCCAGCTTTCTTTTGATTTCCATTTTCATGCAGTATCTTTTTCCATCCCCTCACTTTCAGTCTGTATGTGTCCCTAGGTCTGAACTGGGTCTCTTATAGACAGCATATATATGGGTCTTGTTTTTGTATCCATTCAGCAAGCCTGTGTCTTTTGGTTGGAGCCTTTAATTCATTCACGTTTAAGGTAATTATCAATATATATTTTCCTGTGACCATTTTCTTAATTGATTGGGGTTTTTTTTTGTAGGTCCTTTTCTTCTCTTGTGTTTCCTACTTAGAGAAGTTCCTTTAACATTTGTTGAAGAGCTGGTTTCATGGTGCTGAATTCTCTTAGCTTTCACTTGTCTGTAAAGCTGTTGATTTCTCCATCAAATCTGAATGAGATCCTTGCCGGATAGAGTAATCTTGGTTTTAGGTTCTTCCCTTTCATCACTTTAAGTATATCATGCCACTCCCTTCTGGCTTGTAGAGTTTCTGCTGAGAAATCAGCTGTTAACCTTATGGGAGTTCCCTTGTATGTTATTTGTCATTTTTCCCTTACTGCTTTCAATAATTTTTCTTTGTCTTTAATTTTTGCCAATTTGATTACTATGTGTTTCCGTGTGTTTGTCCTTGGGTTTATCCTGTGTGGGACTCACTGTGCTTCCTGGACTTGGGTGGCTATTTCCTTTCCCATGTTAGGGAAGTCTTCGACTATAATCTTTGCAAATATTTCTCCTGGTCCTTTCTCTCTCTCTCTTCTCCTTCTGGGACCCCTATAATACAAATATTGTTGCTTTTAATGTTGTCCCAGAGGTCTCTTAGGCTGTCTTCATTTCTTTTCATTCTTTTTTCTTTATTCTGTTCCTCAGCAGTGAATTCCACCATTCTGTCTTCCAGGTCACTTATCCGTTCTTCTGCCTCAGTTATTCTGCTATTGATTCCTTCTAGTGTAGTTTTCATTTCAGTTATTGTATTGTTCATCTCTGTTTGTTTGTTCTTTAATTCTTCTAGTTCTTTGTTAAACATTTCTTGCAACTTCTCGATCTTTGCTTGTATTCTTTTTCCATGATGCTGGATCATCTTCACTACCATTATTCTGAATTCTTTTTCTGTAAGGTTGCCTATCTCCACTTCATTTAGTTGTTTTTCTGGGGTTTTATCTTGTGTTTCCCACTTAGAGAAGTTTTTATAGTAAAAACAATGAAAACAATGAAATAGCATGACGTAACACAGGTGCCAGTGGTCAATGACATAAAATTTAACTTAAAAACTATGACTTAATTTTAGAGTCCCTTGTTATGAGAATGCTATAACATTTAACACTTAAAATTTGAAGAATTAATTCCAGTTAAGCCAGTGACTTTGCCATGAATCAGGAATATCTGATTAATACTTAACTTTCTACTTTGTTAAGTCGCATGTAGATGTTTATCTACTAGATGTCATAGCATTAAAGGCAAAAGCTGAACTGTAATAAAAAACAAAGGAAAGCAGGGAGATTGAGGGTTATAGAAGTGATAATACTTCTGTAAAAATGTCATGTGCAGACCGTATTTACTTCTCTTCTGTTTCTGTACAGGCAAAGGACATCTTTTGTATTTCTCCAGAAAAACCTAACTATCTCATATACAAATGCACAAATTATCTTAAAAAGTCAGAATATACAAATGATTTTTGTTGAATTGACAATGGAAAATTTTTAATCAATAGTTCCACTATCTTATATTTCATAGTCTTCAGCAACTCCCCAAAGCATTGCCTTATTATTTCTTATTCCTTATTATTCCTGCCAGAGAAAAAGTAATCTAACAAAGTAATAAGCTAATTTTTATTATATTTAAAGAGTTTAAATTATGATGTTTTTAAGGGAATTTGCATTTGAAAAGTTGAGACCAATATAATGATTTGCCTCAAATAATGATTGTGATGGAAGAATTACAGGCATGATCAAAATAAGCAGGAAAGGTGTTTTATAATTGTGATTATAAACATTTAAAAGTTAGAAAATCATCTGGAAGAAAATTAAATAATGTCATAATTCCACTAACCAGAGGTAAGCCCTATTATCATTTTGCAATATGTTCTTCCTTTTATATAAAGATGATCCCTGAGCAGAATTGTAATTTGGAATTTTGACTTGTTTCCAGGCATTGGGACTTGGAGCATTGAACTGATTTTAAGCTTTTAATTTTTTTATGAAGTGAAGATGTTCATAATTAAAGCTTTTATGTTTGCTAAATAGAACTCATTTAATACATTATATTCATTAATATAATCATAATTTTATTATTAGTCATAATTAATGTCCATAACAACTGTTTATCCATTTTTGCCATACATAGTCATTGACAATATGGGAATGAGGCAGGCCAGTAGTACTCAGTGCTTACTCACACTGAGCTAACTGGGAGCATGGAAGAAATCTTGCTTACAGAACTATTTGATCTCCAGTGAAAGAAGAGAAAAAAACGTGATGCATCAGTTTTTTACTCTAAACTTGTTATAGAAGTCATTTTTAGGACCATTCAGAAGGACCAAATGAATAAAGGGGCAGAGAGAAGATACAGATGAGATACTCTTGGGGCTTCTTTCACATGGAAGTAGATGTCACAGTTGGGGGAGAAGCAACTAGGTGAAGACATGACCTATTAAGTTACCTTTACATTTCATATTAATAAACCTTGCAATACATTTATTTTTAATTGCTGGACTACACATATATTAATTATATATATACATAAAATTTAAATTAAAGAATAAAAAGGTTATGGTCAAGATCAATGTAAACTTTTATGAGTCTGTTTTAGTCAAAGAATAGCTCAGTTAAATTAGTGCTTCATGGTGGGAATGTATGTAATCAGATTATCTTAAAAACTATTTATTAAATTTGCTCAGAGGATGAGGTACTGCTTTTGTATTTATTTATTGGGTTCTAATCTATACCCAAAGCACTGTGTGCGCACACACACACACACACACACACACACACACACACACCAAGAGTCTCAAATTCAGTACTGAAATTTTCAGATAGCGTTACCCATGCCTTGCCTGGGTTTCCAAGAATGCAGAGGGTGAAGTAAAGAAATATGCTGTTATTGTATGAAAGAGTACAAACCTAGGGATAAGGAGTGAGAAGAAATGTGAAAAGAAGAGTTAGAAAGATGTTATTGAAAAGGCTGCATCTAAGTGCTAGTGTGATTTGGTCATGTGGGACTGTATGTTAAATAACCAAGAAACTTCATTTTCACACAATCCATCCAGTGATATAAAAAAGGAGGGATGGGTCCTGAGTCCCATTGGACAAAAGTTCATCCTATGAAATGTTAAATCCCTTGTTCTTCTGGCTGTTATGTTCATGGGTACCAAACTACATCCTTTTGTGCCTCAAACCTCATTATGGAAAATGCCCTCAGTACGAGGCAAGAACACATGATATAAACATAATATGAAGTGCTGTCAAGTTGCATCTTCATGAAGTTGCGAAGGCCATACACAAATGGTCACCCAGTGTGGCTGGAATAAAGACAACTGAAATAAGAGATCAGAGGTTACCTAAACCAGTGCATGAGAGGTATCTACTATAGTCCATATCAGACTTGATATTTAATCTTTTGTTTATTCATTCAAAAATTGCATTGAATATCACTAATTGAAAATCTTTTTAGGGAATATATTAATGAATCATTTCTCTATCCATTGAAATATATGCATTGAAAAGGTCTTTTGTACCTTAGGTTCTGAAGTTGACAGACGTCATTTCCTTTAAGAAACTAAAGTATAATTGGTAAGAATACATGCTGTTTTCAAAACTAATACATTTTTAAATTTGGTATGCTACTTTTTTCATAGTAAGTGTTTTAAAATTTTTATTTTAGTCACCATTAATACTTTCTTCTTGGGTTCTTTTGCCTAGTTCTTTAATGCTGATTAAACTTTTTTAAAGCTCTAAATCTGAATAGTATTTTTCCCCTCCTGATTCAAAAAGTCAAATCTAACAGCTCAGAATATTAAACAACAGTAAAGTAATTAAATCAAAGATACCACACAGCCAGGTACATGGAGTGGATTCAGTTCTACCACAGAGTTCTATTGAAACCAGAGGTCAAAGCTCCCTTTAACAACAGATCCCAGTGCAGCACTTAGGAAATTCTTACTTCTTTTCCAGTTTGACTAGTTCCTTAATTCTCCCTGATTTTTACAACATACTTGAGTTGAATGAAAATGTTTTTCGGTAGATACATTGTATAAAACATTCAGCTCTTCCCTACGGATTCTCTTCATAATTTCACAATATGCTTCAAAAGCAAGTTACTAGGAGCAGAAACATTTTAACTTTTTCACAACAGTTGTCAACAGCTTCGTGAAACTAAAGCCACTGCTTGACAGCTGACTCTTTGCTTGAATTGATGGTGACCTGATGGCAGTGAGTATGAGAGCAGGATCCATAAATATGGGAGCTCATTGATAGTGTTTACATTCATCATGTGATGTCGGGCCAGCACATTTCTAGAACTGGCTGCCCCTCTTGTCCATGTTTCTTTTTCTAAGAAACAAATAGTTAGATTTTGTCTCTTCCACCCACCTCTTCCCTCTCTTCTCAATCTTTTAATTTTCCTTTCATGATTACAAAAATATGTAAACAACTTTGAGCAGGACAAAAAAATGGAAGGTATATGGAAGGGAGAGGTAAAGAAAGAAAAGGAATAGTCAAGAAAGACCTGAAAGCCTAGCTGAGGAGTTGTCTCTTGGACATCCTGGTTGTGTCTGAAATTGCATAGTGGCATTAAGTTTTGTGTTTCTTTCTACATTTGATCAGTTGAAGTCAAGAATATGCCTGTTCTCATTTAGATATGTATTGGTTTGCAAGAATTTTATTCTACCCCTCATCCTATTTGGTAGTATGGTGTATAAAGCCTATTTCCCAGTTATGTTTCATGAGTGGAGTAACAATATGATCTTACCAGGTGTTGATAACATTGATTACATTTTTGAAAGCTTTAGCATGGGTCAGGTAACTACTCATCCCTAAAGATAGCTTCTCTACCAGATTTTTAAGTATCCCACTTACTTAAATTAAAAAAAAAAAAGATGTATATTATTTGATCCCTCAGATGCTTTCTGCAATGTCTGGTAAACGTATCTGTCAGTCTAGAATACACATTTCATCTTTTCCCCAGGCATATTAACATAATCTTCCTTTGATACCAGGAAGTGTGCATTAAGATTGAGAAAGAAGTTTTAAAACTATTTTATTTGAGAGGCTTTCCTGCAATTTTACCCCCATGATCCTTCACAAAACAAACCCACCAGGGAGAAAAATATAAAATGTTGATACATTCATACAAATAAAACGTTCAAATTATGTTGAAGATAGCAATTTTTATTTTTATAAAGATAAAGTGAGAAAGTCATATTATATAAAGATGTTTTAGTATATATATACCTCCCACTGTGAAAATTTTGCTAGTAAATTGTTTTTTATAGATAGATGCTTTTTTGTACATTTGGGGCAAAATTGGAATAAAATGTTTGAATAGATGGGTTACAGCTGTTCAGCACATATTGTAAACAGGCCTACTGTGTATTTTAGAGTAAATGGTAGGTAAAATAGTAAATGTAGCTAACTATTGACTGCTACTAATGGCTCACCCCTAGAAGATAGTACATCTGACCAGGCATTACAAAGACATTCTTTGAATTAGTTCACTTCTAGGATTATGAAATACAAGAACACAAAATCCAAAAAGTAAAAATGTCATAAACCAGAGTTTGATGCTAAAATGATGTGTTGTTATAACACAGGCTATCAATTATTTTTCTTCCCAACTGAGACACTTTTTATTGAATAGAAAAAAATCATGCAGAATAGATAATTAAAATGTCATCTCAACAAATTAAGAATAAATATGTATATATTTCTTTCATTTCAGAAATATGGTAGGTAATGTTTATACGTCTCTAAGAGCTTAAAACAAACTGTAAGTTTTTAATCCAAGGAATACAACTTGTAAGAGTCTGGTTGAGTAATTTTAGAACAATGATAAATGCCCAGTGTTTAAGCTATAGATTAAGTAAGCAAGTGACCTAAGCACTTTCAGTGAGCACCCTAAACCAAATACCTTTGACCTAAATATAGATATATCATTCTTTTTCGAAAGTGCAATTTATGACTAACCTACTATGTGTCATTTTGCATATGATTGAACAGGAATTTCGAAGTCATTTTCTCTAAATCCACAATTTTGTGGATTGTAAGTGTTCTATAATATTTATGCTTATGATAATACCAATGTAAGAATAATAAATGTTCCAGTAAAAACTCAGATGTGCCTTTAATAAATATATTAATAGAACTTAAAATAGTGAATATAAAAAAGGTAAATATAATAGAAAGACCTAAATATTCCATGGGGGGGGGCCTTCAAGATGGCAGAGGTGTAAGATGTGGAGATCACCTTCCTCCCCATAAATACATCAAAACTACATCTACATGTGTAACAACTCCTACAGAACACCTACTGAATGCTGGCAGAAGACCTTAGACTTCCCAAAATGCAAGAAACTCCCCACGTACCTGGGTAGGGCAAAAGAAAAAACAGAGACAAAGGAATAGGGATGGGACCTGCACCTCTGGGAGGGAGCTGTGAAGGAGGAAAAGTTTCCACACACTAGGAAGCAACTTCACTGGTGGAGACATGGGCTGGGCGGTGGGGGAATCTTCAGAGCCATTAAGGAGAGCACAGCAACAGGGGTGCAAAGGGCAAAGTGGAGAGATTCCCACACAGAGGATCACTGCTGACCAGCACTCACCAGCCTGAGGGCTTGTCTGCTCACACGCCAGGGTAGGTGGGGGCTGAGAGCTGAGGCTTGGGCTTTGGAGGCCAGATCTGAGGGAGAGGACAGGGGTTTGCTGCGTGAACTCAGCCTGAAGGGGACTAGTGCACCACAGCTAGTTGGGAGGGAGTCCGGGAAAAAGTCTGGAACTGCCTAAGTGACAAGAGACCATTGTTTTGGGATGTGCGAGGAGAGGGGATTCAGAGCACTGCCTAAATGAGCTCCAGAGAGTGGCGCAAGCCATGGCAATCAGCACGGACACCAGAGATGGGCATGAAATGCTAAGACTGCTGCTGCAGCCACCAAGAATCCTGTGTGCAAGCACAGGTCACTATCCACACCTCCCTTCCAGGGAGCCTGTGCATCCCGCCACTGCCAGGGTCCTGTGATCCAGAGGCAACGTCCCCAGGGGAACACATGGCACGCTGCAGGCTCTTGCAATGGCACACCAGCCTCTGCTGCCACCGCAGGCTTACCCTGCATTCTGTACCCCTCCCTCCACCCAGTGTGAGTGAGCCAGAACCCCCTAATCAGCTGCTACTTTAACCCCATCCTCTCTGGGTGGGGAACAGATGCCCTCACGTGGCCTACATGCAGAGGCAGGGCCAAATCCAAAGCTGAACACCAGGAGCTGGGTGAACAAAGAAGAGAAGGAACTCTCTCCCAGCAGCCTCAGGAGCAGCAGATAAAATCTCCACAATCAACTTGATATACCCTGCATCAGTGGAGTACCTGAATAGACAACGAATCATCCCAAAATTGAGGCAGTGGACTTTGGGAGCAACTGTAGACTTGGGGTTTGCTTTCTGCATCTAATTTGTTTCTGGTTTTATGTTTATCTTAGTTTAGTATTTAGAACTTATTATCGTAGATAGATTTGTTTATTGATTTGGTGGCTCTCTTCCTTTTTATTTTATATATATATATATGCATATACATACTTTTTCCTTTTTCTGTGAGTGTCTGTGTGTATGCTTCTTTGTGTCATTTTTTATGTATAGCTTTGCTTTTACCATTTGTCCTGTCTGTCTGTCCTTTTTTTTTTAGTATAGTCTTTAGTGCTTCTTATCATTGGTGGATGTGTTTATTCATTTGGTTGCTCTCCCCTTTCTTTCTTTTTTTTCATTACTTTTTTTACTAATACTTTTTTATTTTAATAACTTTCTTTCTTTTTTTTTTTCCTCCCTTTTCTTCTGAGCCATGTGGCTGACAGGATCTTGGTGCTCTGTCTGGGTGTCAGTCCTGAGCCTCTTACCTGGGAGAGCTGAGTTCAGGACATTGGTCCAACAGAGACCACCAAGCCCCATGTAATATCATATGGCAAAAGCACTCCCAGAGATCCCCATCTCAAAACTCAGGCCCAGTTCCACTCAATGACCAGCGAACTACAGTGCTGGACACCCCATGCCAAACAACTACCAACACAGGAACACAACCCCACCCCATAGCAGAGAGGCAGCGTAAAATCATAATAAGTTTGCAGACAACCCCCAAACACACCACCAAACACAGTTCTGCCCACCAGAAAGACAAGAACCAGCCTCATCCACCAGAACAAAGGCACCAGTCTCCTTCACCAGGAAGCCTACATGGAACCAAATTTACCCACTGGGGGCAGAAACCAAAAACAATGGGAAGCACGAACCTGCAGCCTGTGAAAAGGAGACCCCAAACACAGTAAGTTAAGCTAAATGAGAAAATGGAGAAATACACAGCAGATGAAGCAGCAAAGTAAAAACCCACCAGACCAAACAAATGAAGAGGAAATAGCACCTGAAATACCTGAAAAAGAATTGAGAGTAATGATAGTAAAGAATATCCAAAATCTTGGAAATAGAATGGAGAAAATACAAGAAACCTTTAACAAGGACCTAGAAGAACTAAAGAGCAAACAATGATGAACAACACAATAAATGAAATTAAAAATCTCTAGAAGGAACCAATAACACAATAACTGAGGCTAAAGAATGGATAAGTGACCTAGAAGATAAAATAGTGGAAATAACTACTGCAGAGGAGAATAAAAAAAAAAAGAATGAAAAGAATTGAGGACAGTCTCAGAGACATCTGGGACATCATTAAATGCACCAACATTCAAATTATAGGGGTCCCAGAAATAGAAGAGAAAAAGAAAGGGACTGAGAAAGTATTTCAAGAGATTATAGTTGAAAATTTCCCTAAAATGGGAAAGGAAATAGTCAATCAAGTCCTGTACAGGATAAATCCAAGGAGAAACACGCCAAGATACATATTAATCAAGCTATCAAAAATTAAATACAAAGAAAACATATTAAAAGCAGCAAGGGAAAAACAACAAATAACATACAAGGTAATCCCCATAAGGTTAACAGCTGATCATTCAGCAGAAACTCTGCAAGCCAGAAGGGAATGGCAAGACATATTTAAAGTGATGAAAGGGAAAAACCTACAACCAAGATTATTCTACACAGCAAGTGTCTCATTCATATTGGATGGAGACATTAAAACCTTTACAGGCAAGCAAAAGCTAAGAGAATTCAGCACCACCAAACTAGCTTTATAACAAGTGCTAAAGGAAATTCTCTAGGCAGGAAACACAAGAGACGGAGAAGACCTACAATAACAACCCCAAACAATTAAGAAAGTGGTAATAGGAACATACATATCGATAACTATCTTAAATGTAAATGGATTAAATGCTCCAACCAAAAGACATAGATTGGCTGAATGGATACAGAAATGAGAACCCTATATATGCTGTCTCCAGGAGACCCACTTCAGACCTAGGGACACATACAGACTGAAAGTGAGGGGGTGGAAAAAGATATTCCATGCAAACGGAAATCAAAAGAGCTCTGGAGTAGCAATTCTCATATCAGACAAAATAGACTTTCAAATAAAGACTGTTACAAGAGACAAAGAAGGACACTACATAATGATTAAGGGATCAATCCAAGAAGATATAACAATTTTAAATGCATCCAACATAGGAGCACCTCAATACATAAGACAAATTCTAACAGCCATAAAAGGTGAAATCAACAATAACACAATCATAGTAGGGGACTTTAACACCCCACTTTCACCAATGGACAGATTATCCAAAATGAAAATAAATAGGAAACACAAACTTTAAATGATACATAAAACAAGATGGACTTAATTGATATTTATAGGACATTCCATCCAAAAACAAAAGAATACGCTTTCTTCTCAAGGGCTCATGGAATATTCTCCAGGATAGATCATATTGTGGGTTGCAAATCAAGCCTTGGTAAATTTAAGAAAATTGAAATTGTATCAAGAATTTTTTCTGACCACAGCGCTATGAGACTAGATAGCAATTACAGGGGGAAAAAAATCGGTAAAAAATACAAACACATGGAGGCTAAACAATACACTACTAAATAACCAAGAGATCACTGAAGAAATCAAAGCAGAAATCAAGAAATGCCTAGAAACAAATGACAATGAAAACACAACAACCCAAAACCTATGGGATGCAGCAAAAGTAATTCTAAGAGGGAAGATTATAGCAATACAATCCTACCTCAAGAAACAAGAAACATCTCAAATAAACAACCTAAACTTACACCTAAAGCAATTAGAGAAAGGAGAACAAAAAACCCCAAAGTTAGCAGAAGGAAAGAAATCCTAAACAGCATATCAGAAAAAAACGAAAAGAAATGAAGGAAATTATAGAAAAGATCAATAAAACTAAAAGCTGGTTCTTTGAGGAGATAAACAAAATTGATAAACCAGTAACCAGACTCAACAACAAAAAAAGGAATATTCAAATCAATAGAATTAGAAATGAAAAAGAAGTAACAAATGACACTGCAGAAATACAAAGGATCATGGGAGATTACTACAAGCAACTATATGCCAATAAAATGGACAACCTGGAAGAAATGGACAAATTCTTAGAAATGCACAATCTTCTGAGGCTGAACCAGGAAGAAATAGAAAATATAAACAGACCAATCACAAGCACTGAAATTGAACCTGTCATTAAAATCTTCCAAGAAACAAAAGCAAAGGACCAAATGGCTTCACAGGCAAATGATATTAAACGTTTAGAGAAGAGCTAACACCTATCCTTCTCAAACTCTTCCAAAATATAGCAGAGGGAAGAACACCCCTAAACTCATTCTACAAGGCCACCATCACCCTGATATCAAAAACAGACAAAGATGTCACAAAGAAAGAAAACTACAGGCCAATATCACCGATGAACATAGATGCAAAAATCCGCAACAAAATACTAGCAAACAGAGTCCATCAGCATATTGTAAGGATCATACACCATGATCAAGTGGGGTTTATTCCAGGAATGCAAGGACTCTTCAATATGCGCAAATCAATCAATGTGATAAACCATATTAACAAATTGAAGGAGAAAAAACATATGATCATCTCAATAGATGCAGAAAAAGCTTTTGACAAAATTCAACACAATTTATGAGAAAAACCCTCCAGAAAGTAGGCATAGAGGGAACTTACCTCAACTTAATAAAGGCCATATATGACAAACCCACAGCCAACATCATTCTCATTGGTGAAAAATTGAAAATATATCCAGTAAGATCAGGAACAAGACAAGGTTGTCCATTCTCACCACTATCATTCAACATAGATTGGGAAGTTTTAGCCCCAGCAATCAGAGATGAAAAAGAAATTGAATCCAAATCAGAAAAGAAGAAGTAAAACTGTCACTGTTTGCAGATGACATGATACTATACATAGAAAATCCAAAAGATGCTAACAGAAAACTACTAGAGCTAATCAATGAATTTGTTAAATTAGTAGGAAACAAAATTAATGCACAGATATCTCTTGCATTCCTATACACTTATGATTAAATATCTGAAAGAGAAATTAAGGAAACACCCCCATTTTTCATTCCAACAAAAAGAATAAAATACCTAGGAATAAACCTACCTAAAGAGACAAAAGACCTGTATGCAGAAAACTATAAGACACTGATAAAAGAAATTAAAGATGATATAAACTTATGGAGAGATATTACTGTGTTCTTGGATTCGAAGAATCAATATTGTGAAAATGACTATACTACCCAAGGCAGTCTACAGATTTAATGCAATCCCTACCAAACTACCAATGGCATTTTTCAGAGAACTTGAATAAAAAATTTCACAATTTGTATGGAAACACAAAAAACTCTGAAAAACTAAAGAAATCTTGAGAAAGAAAAACGGAGCTAGAGGAATCAGGCTCCCTGGCTTCAGACTATACTACAAAGCAACAGTAATCAAGCATGGTACTGGGACAAAAACAGAAATATAGATCAATGGAACAGGATAGAAAGCCCAGAGATAAACCCATGCACATATGGTCACCTTTTCTTTGATAAAGGAGGCAAGAATATACAATGGAGAAAAGACAGCCTCTTCAATAAGTGGTGCTGGAAAAACTGGACAGTTCCATGTAAAAGAATGAAATTAGAACAATCCCTAACACCACACAAATATAAACTCAAAATGGGTTAAAGACCAAAATGTAAGGCCAGACACTATGAAACTGTTAGAGGAAAACATAGGCAGAACACTCTATGACATAAATCACAGGAAGATCCTTTTTGACTCACCTCCTAGAGAAATTGAAATAAAAACAAAATAAACAAATATGATGTAATGAAACTTGAAAGCTTTTGCACAGCACAGGAAACCATAAACAAGACAAAAAGACAACCGTCAGAATGGGAGAAAATATATGCAAACGAAGCAACTGACAAATGATTAATCTCCAAGATATACAAGTAGGTCATGCAGCTCAATATCAAAATACAAACAACCCAATCCAAAAGTGGGCAGAAGACGTAAATAGATATTTCTTCAAAGACGATATACAGATTGCCAACAAGCACATAAAAGGATGCTCAACATCACTAATCACTTGAGAAATGCAAATCAAAACTACAATGAGGGATCACCTCACACCAGTCAGAATGGTCATCATCATAAAATCTCCAAACAGTAAATGCTGGAGAGGATGTAGAGAAAAGGGAACCTTCTTGCACTGTTGGTGGGAATGTAAATTGATGCAGCCACTATGGAGAACAGTATGGACGTTCCTTAAAAATCTAAAAATAGAACTACCATATGACCCAGAAATCCCACTACTGGGCATATACCCTGAAGAAACCATAATTCAAAAATTGTCATGTGCCATAGTGTTCATTGCAGCTCTATTTACAATAGCCAGGACATAGAAGCAGCCTAAGTGTCCATCAGCAGATGAATGGATAAAGAAGATGTGACACATATATACAATGGAATATTACTCAGCCATATAAAGAAACGAAATTGAGTTATTTGTAGTGAGGTGGATGCACCTAGGGACTGTCATACAGAATGAAGTAAGTCAGAAAGAGAAAAACAAATACCATATGCTAACACATATATATGGAATCTAAAAAAAAAAAAAAAACTGTTCTGAAAAACCTAGGGACAGGACAGAAACAAAGACACAGATGTAGAGAATGGGCTTGAGGACATGGGGAGGGGGAAGGTTAAGCTGGTATGAAGTGAGTGGCATGGACATATATACACTGCTAAATGTAAAATAGATAGCTAGTGTGAAGCAGCCACATAGCACAGGGAGATCAGCTCAGTTCTTTGTGTCCAAATTGAGGGGTGGGATAGGGAGGGTGGGAGGGAGACGCAAGAGGGAGCAGATATGGGGATATATGTATATGTATAGCTGATTCACTTTGTTATACAGCAGAAACTAACACACCATTGTAAACAGTTATACTCCAATAAAGATGTTTAAAAAATGTATAATATATATTCTGTAAATGAACATGTGATAAGAATCTCAAAAATATCTAGAAATTGTTATTTTGGGGTTAAAGTAGGGGAAATGCATTTTTTGCTGTTTATGAAATTATATATGTATATATATGTGTGTGTGTATATATATATATATATATACACGGTGGGGGGAGAGATTTATCTCCTATTTGTCAAGTACCTACATCACAGGGCAAGAAAATTGTATAGCCATATTTAAACCCAGGAAGTGTAAGTTCTGAATCTGCAGTTTAATGCATTAGACTATAGAGTAAGTATATGTTGTGGAGTAGCCAACAAATTCCCTTTCCCTTCTCATAGCTCCCTCACTCCCTACATTCATTTAATTTTCTTATCGAGGGAATATAGCCACCCGTTTGTTTACATCCAAACTCTACCCCAGCTGCACACATTTTATAACAAATGTTACCTTTTAATGCACTTTGCTAAACAAAAGACCATCACATATCTTCAGAAAGGGATTATGTAAATACTTTAGAAGTAGGAGCAGAGAACACATTCCCCTCTCCCCCCGCCAAAGTCATCTGATATTTAGAAATACTCTGGTTCGATCAGACATTCAAAATCTATATTTATCATTAGACCTCATCATCATGTAGACAGAGCTACTCGCATGTAAACTTGCAACATTTCTTCTCTGACATGAGCAGAGAGGTGGTGAGAATAGCAAATCATCTTTTAGCATTTTGCAGACTAAATTGATATTAACAGCTGCAGAAAAATACCGTAGATGGCATGGCTTCGAAAAGATGTTTTAAGGTGGAATAGAGATAATATTCCAAATGGTTTCAATTCTTTAGGAATGATGTTAGAGTAAATAATACATTATTAACTGCAGTTAAATAATGTTTGAGCACAGTAGAAACCTATATGTCCTAAATTTAGAACAAGAGCCTTCTAGTTCTGTATTATACTTGTCTCTTTAAAAACATAAATTAAGAATAGCTCTTTTTTCTGTCATTCTGAATTATATCTAAATACTATAAGTATCATTTTTAAAGGTAGACGTTTTGCAGTTTTCTATAAATGATTTCCATTTGGTTAGAATGGTAACTGGTATGTTTACTTAAAACTTTGAGTGTATTAAAGATAAAATGACTTACAAACTTGAAATTACTCTTTTTAATGAACAATTCCAACATTATTGTTAGGAAAGATTTAAAGTCCCAATGTGACAGGATATAAACATTATAGCCACTGAAGAAATGAAGAAAAGGACTTGTAGATTATGACATTATTCAAATGTATAATTCTAAGCTTCTGGAATTATTTGCTAGTGCTCTTTATCTTTTTCTCCAATAGTAATTTGTGAATTTTCTCTGCTTCAATCTTCTTATCTACTAAATGGTGATAATAAGCATTTTACTTATTTATTATTGCTTGAGCTCTCTGAGACCTATTTTCCTCCTCTGTAAAATGGAATGTTGGTAAATTTAGTACCTACTTTTGAGAGTTGTTGTGATGTAGATACTGAAAGTATTCATGCAAATTTCTCCTGGTATGTCAGTTAAAACCTTTGGGGAAAAATCAATCAGCCCTCTCAAGGAGCCATTTCTTCTCCTAAAAGTGAAAATTGATTAAAAGTCTTTTTTTATGATCCCATCTCTTTCCTTCACCACTTATCACTCCTTCCCTTCTCCTCCTTCCAGGTCAGAAAGAAAGAATTGTTAGAGGA
This sequence comes from Tursiops truncatus, assembly GCF_011762595.2. Classification (NCBI taxonomy): domain Eukaryota; kingdom Metazoa; phylum Chordata; class Mammalia; order Artiodactyla; family Delphinidae; genus Tursiops; species Tursiops truncatus. The sequence continues at coordinate 45,395,035 of NC_047046.1, forward strand.
AGAAGTACTCTATACCTGACTACATAGGTTACACAAATTCTGTCTCCAATCCTGGTCTGATTTTCCTTAATTCAGGATAATTTTCTTTCATTAACAAACTTCTAACTCAATTAGAATTTCCCTTCCAAGTAGATAAGATATTAAAAATTCTAAGTCACTAAAAATGTGAAAAAAAATCAAGCAATTCTTGATCAGGTCTTACTAAACATCAACTAAATTCATCAACCACTGACTAAGTTCTTTGTTTTCTATGAAACTAATATTTATTTTGACTGCATTATATGCCAGGTACTTTTTTGAGTGCTTCAGTTTCTTTATCCCATTATTATGTACACTTCTCAAATGAGAAAACTGAAACACAAAGAGGTAAGTTTTATAAGTTCGTAAGACAATAAATAAGAGGCAGAATCGATAACTGAACCCAGGCAATTTGTCTTTAAAACCATGCTAGGGCTTCCCTGGTGGCGCAATGGTTGAGAGTCTGCCTGCCAATGCAGGGGACACGTGTTCATGCCTCGGTCCGGGAAGATCCCACATGCCGCGGAGCGGCTAGGCCGTGAGCCATGGCTGCTGAGCCTGCGCGTCCGGAGCCTGTGCTCCGCAACGGGAGAGGCCACAACAGTGAGAGGCCCGCATACCACAAAAAAAAAAAAAAACAAAAAAACTTGCTAGTAAGCATCACGCTCTACTGCATGTCTAATGATCTGTATCTCCATTTGAAATCAGCAGGAAATATCTAAATGTTATTTCAAATAAGACATAAACCACAGAATGAATATCCGTATTCAATCACATATTTATATATTTTTACTCTCACATATTGAAGACTTAAGGTTTTAGGAGTTTTTCAAATCTATGTAGTGACTTTTAACCAAAGAAAACAAGAACTTACCAAAGCCCTTATATCCACTTATAATCACATTTGCTAAGAATAAGAATCATTAGTAAATGTGAGAGCTAGAATCATCAGTATTTTTTCTCACTCAACAGATTTGCCCCCCACCTCTTATATCCAAAACCACCTACCTATCTGTTTAATTCTGTATATATCAGTATCATAGAAATGTAGCCTGTAGAGTTTCCATAGAAATCTCTATATACCACTTTTAGAATTCTCCAAGGCTATATTTCCAGCATCTGTGTTTTCTAAGAGAAAAATGGGTTTCAGTATCACAAAATGAAAAGTATTTGTTTAGTTAAATGTTTGTATAATCAATGCATGCATTTATTCTCTATAAAAGGATTATTTGAAACCACATATGATACAGTTTTCAAGCATTCAAAGTTGTTTTTAAACAATCTATTACTAAAACACTTCCAACAAATATGTATTGGAAAAAAATAAAAGCAAGTATTAAAAACCCAGAAGTTATATCATTCTTGTGAAAACTCCCTCCATATATGGATGCAAAAAGACAAAGATTTTTCAAAGAGTGACCACCCACAAAAGAAAAGAGGAAAAGATGGGCCATTAAAATTTTTAAAATAATGATGAACAGAAAAGTTTACAAAAAAGAAAAATATACCCACTAATATTTTGAATTCATACTTAAGTTTAAGCCTAGCATTATATAAAGGCCACAGGGTATCTTGATTAGAATTTACTTTCCAGAATGTGTTCTAGAAAATCATGGATAATAAGGCTTCAGATTAAGATTTGTACTTCTTAAAGTAATTTTTAAAAAAGCAGCCCCTGAAAGAGTTTACTGCCTATTTGAAATTATGCTAAACCATTAATTTATTCTGGTGCATAAGAAAGGATGTACCATGTAAAAATCTTCTTGTCACTTCTTCTTATCACTTTTTGTCAGTTTCCTGGGAGATATCCCATTCAGAACTAGCATGCTGACATTTAATTCTACCACCTCTTATATATGGGGAATAATCAGCCATAAACCTTTCTTAGTAATCTCTTCCTTTGCATATTTCCTTTTTTTCCATTTCTTTTTTTCCCTCTTATATTCTAATCAAAGTTGTGGTCTCTATAAAATTATATATTCTCTCTTGAAATACTAATATTTTCCTGAGAAGCCATTTGAAGTTTAATTCCTAACTTTCATTATTCCTAAAGATAAGTATAATCTTCTTGATAATTGCAATGGTAAACTAAATGGGAAGCTTATGAATCTAATTTTATAATTATTTAAAATTATAAACTTCTCACTTTTTGCAACAAGCAAGAGGAATAATACCCACAAATTTAGGTGAAACCTACCTGCTATTATTACTGATTGAAAGTGCTTGTCACTCTAATAATAAGAAAGTTTCTTTAGTTAGATAGCCTCATCCACCAGAGGGCAGACAGCAGAAGCAAGAAAAACTACAATCCTGCAGCCTGTGGAACAAAAACCACATTCACAGAAAGATACACAAGATGAAAAGGCAGAGGGCTATGTACCAGATGAAGGAACAAGATAAAACCCCAGAAAAACAACTAAATGAAGTGGAGATAGGCAACCTTACAGAAAAAGAATTCAGAATAATGATAGTGAAGATGATCCAGGACCTCAGAAAAAAAATGTAGGCAAAGATCGAGAAGATGCAAGAAATGTTTAACAAAGAACTAGAAGAATTAAAGAACAAACAAACAGAGCTGAACAATACAATAACTGAAATGAAAACTAAACTGGAAGGAATCAATAGCAGAATAACTGAGACAGAAAAACGGGTAAGTGACCTGGAAGACAAAATGGTGGAATTCACTGCTGAGGAACAGAATAAAGAAAAAAGAATGAAAAGAAATGAAGACAGCCTAAGAAACCTCTGGGACAACATTAAATGCGACAACATTCACATCCAGAAGGAGAAGAGAGAGAGAAAGGACCCGAGAAAATACTTGAAGAGATTATAGTAAAAAAACGTCCTTAACATGGGAAAGGAAATAGCCACCCAAGTCCAAAAGCGCAGAGTCTCAGGCAGGATAAACCCAAGGAGAAACACGCTGAGACACATAGTCGTCAAACTGACAAAAATTAAAGACAAAGAAAAATTACTGAAAGCAGCAAGGTAAAAATGACAAATAACATACAAGGGAACTCCCATAAGGTAAACAGCTGATTTCTCAGCAGAAAATCTACATGCCAGAAGGGAGTGGATGATATACTTACAGTGATGAAAGGGAAGAACCTACAACTGAGATTACTCTACCCAGCAAGGATCTCATTCAGATTTGATGGAGAAATCAACAGCTTCACAGACAAGCAAAAGCTAAGAGAATTCAGCACCACAGAACCAGCTCTTCAGCAAATGCTAAAGGAACTTCTCTAAGTAGGAAACACAAGAGAAGAAAAGGACCTACAAAAACAATTAAGAAAATGGTCATAGGAACATACATATTGATAATTACCTTAAACGTGAATGGATTAAATGATCCAACCAAAAGACACAGCCTTGCTGAATGGATACAAAAACAAAACCTACATATATGCTGTCTAAAAGAGACCCACTTCAGACCTAGGGACACATACAGACTGAAAGTGAGGGGATGGAAAAAGATACTGCATGAAAATGGAAATCAAAAGAAAGCTGGAGTAGCTGTACTCATATCAGATAAAATAGACTTTAAAATAAAGAATGTTACAAGAGACAAGGAAGGACACCACATAATGGTCAAGGGATCAATCCAAGAAGAAGATATAACAATTATAAATATATATGCACCCAACATAGGAGCACCTCAATACATAAGGCAACTGCTAACAGCTATAAAAGAGGAAATTGGCAGTAACACAATAATAGTGGGGGACTTTAACACCTCACTTACACCAATGGACAGATCATCCAAAATGGAAATAAATAAGGAAACAGAAGCTTTAAATTATACAATAGACCAGATAGATTTAATTGATATTGATAGGACATTCCATCCAAAAACAGCAGATTACACTTTCTTCTCAAGTGCACACGGGGCATTCTCCAGGATAGATCACATGTTGAAACACAAATCAAGCCTCAGTAAATTTAAGAAAAATGAAATCATATCAAGCATCTCTTATGGCCACAATGCTATGAGATTAGATATCAATTACAGGGAAAAAAACATAAAAAACACAAACACATCGAGGCTAAACAATATGTTACTAAATAATGAAGACATGACTAAAGATGTCAAAGAGGAAATCAAAAAATACCTAGAGGCAAATGACAAAGAAAACACGACTATCCAAAACCTATTGGATGCAGCCCAAGCAGTTAGAAGAGGGAAGTTTATAGCTATACAAGCCTACCTCAAGAAACAAGAAAAATCTCAAACAATCTAACCTTACACCTAAAAGAACTAGAGAAAGAAGAACAAACAAAGCCCAAACTTTGCAGAAAGAAAGAAATCATGAAGATCAGAGCAGAAATAAACGAAATAGAAACAAAAAACAATAGCAAAGATTAATAAAACTAAAAGCTGGTTCTTTGAGAAGATAAACAAAATTGATAAACCATTAGCCAGACTCATCAAGAAAAAGAGGGAGAGGCTCTAATCAATAAAATTAGAAATGAAAAAGGAGAAGTTACAACAGACACCGCAGAAATAGAAAGCATGCTAAGGGACTACTACAAACAACTCTATGCCAATTATATGGACAATCTGGAAGAAATGGACAAATTATTAGAAAGATATATAACCTTCCAAGACTGTACCAGGACGAAATAGAAAATATGAACAAACCAATCTCAAGTAATGAAATTCACACTGTGATTAAAAGTCTTCCAACAAACAAAAGTACTGGACCAGATGGCTTCACAGGTGAATTCTATCAGACATTTAGAGAAGAGCTAACAGCCATCCTTCCCAAACTCTTCCAAAAAACTGCAGAGGAAGGAACACTCCCAAACTCATTCTGTGAGGCCACCATCACCCTGATACCAAAACCAGACAAAGATACTACCAAAAAAGAAAATTACAGACCAATATCACTGATGAATATAGATGTAAAAATCCTCAACAAAATACTATTAAACAAAATGCAACAATACATTAAAAGGATCATACGCCATGATCAAGTGGGATTTATCCCAGGGATGCAAGGGTTCTTCAATATATGTGATTCGATCAATGTGAGAAACCATATTAACAAATTGAAGAATAAAACCATATGATCATCTCAATAGATGCAGAAAAAGCTTTTGTCAAAATTCAACACCAATTTATGACAAAAACTCTCCAGAAAGTGGACATAGAGGGAACTTACCTCAACATAAAAAGGCCATATAACACAACCCACAGCAAACATCATTCTCAATGGTGAAAAACTAAAAGCATTTCCTCTAAGATCAGGAACAAGACAAGGTTGTCCACTCTCACCACTATTATTCAACAAAGTTTTGGAAGTCCTAGCCATGGCAATCAGAGAAGAAAACGAAATAAAAGGAATACAAATTGGAAAACAAGAAGTAAAACTGTCACTGTTTGCAGATGACATGATACTATATAGAGAGAATCCTAAAGATGCTACCAGAAAACTACTAGAGCTAATCAATGAATTTGGTAAAGTAGCAGGATACAAAATTAATGCACAGAAATCTCTGGCATTCCTATACACTAATAATGAAAAATCTGAAAGAGAAATTAAGGAAACACTCCCATTTGCCACTGCAACAAAAAGAATAAAATGCCTAGGAATAAACCTACCTAGGGAGACAAAAGAACTGTATGCAGAAAACTATAAGACACTGATTAAAGAAATGAAAGATACCAACAGATGGAGAGATATACCATGTTCTTGGATTGGAAGAATCAATATTGTGAAAATGACTATACTATCCAAAGCAATCTACAGATTCAATGCAATCCCTATCAAATTACCAATGGCATTTTTTTATGGAACTAGAACAAACAATCTTAAAATTTGTGTGGAGACACAAAAGACCCCGAATAGCCAAAGGTGTTTTGAGGGGAAAAAAACGAGCTGGAGGATTCAGACTCCCTGACTTCAGACTCTACTGCAAAGCTACCATAATCATGACAATATAGTACTGGTACAAAAACAGAAACATAGATCAGTGGAACAAGACAGAAAGCCCAGAGATAAACCCACGCACCTGTGGTCAACTAATCTATAACAAAGGAGGCAAGGATATACAATGGAGAAAAGACAGTCTCTTCAATAAGTGGTGCTGGGAAAAGTGGACAGCTACATGTAAAAGAATGAAATTAGAACACTCCCTAACACCATACACAAAAATAAACTCAAAATGGATTCGAGACCTGAATGTAAGACCGGACACTATAAAACTCTTAGAGGAATACATAGGAAGAACACTCTATGACATAAATCACAGCAAGATCTTTTTTGATCCACTTTCTAGAGAAATGGAAATAAAAACAAAAATAAACAAATGGGATCTAATGGAACTTTAAAGCTTTTGCACATCAAAGGGAACCATAAATAAGACAAAAAGACAACTCTCAGAATGGGAGAAATTATTTGCAAACAAATCAACAAAGGATTAATCTCCAAACTATATAAAGAGCTCATGCAGCTCAATATTAAAAAACAAACAACGTAATCCAAATATGGGTAGAAGACCTAAATAGACATTTCTCCAAAGAAGACATACAGATGGCCAAGAAGCACATGAAAAGCTGCTCAACATCACTAATTATTAGAGAAATGCAAATCATAACTACAATGAGGTATCACCTCACATCAGTTAGAATGAGCATCATCAGAAAATCTACGAACAACAAATGCTGGAGAGGGTGTGGAGAAAAGGAAACCCTCTTGCACTGCTGGTGGGAATGTAAATTGGTACAGCCACTATGGAGAACAGTATGGCGGTTCCTTAAAAAACTAAAAATAGAATTACCATATGACCCAGCAATCCCACTACTGGGCATATACCCAGAGAAAACCATAATGAAGAAAGACACATGCACCCCAGTGTTCATTGCTGCACTATTTACAATAGCCAGGTCATGGAAGCAACCTAAGTGCCCATTGACAGATGAATGACTAAAGAAGTTTTGGTACATATATATAGTGGAATATTACTCAGCCATAACAAGGAACAAAATTGGGTCATTTGTAGGGACGTGGATGGATCTAGAGACTGTCATGCAGAGTGAAATAAGTCAGAAAGAGAAAAACAAATATCGTATATTAATGCATATATGTGGAACCTAGAAAAATGGTACAGATGAACCGGTTTGCAGGGCAGAAATTGAGACACAGATGTAGAGAACAAATGTATGGACACCAAGGGAGGAAAGTGGTGGGGGGGTGGGGGTTGGGGGGTGATGAATTGGGCAACTGGTATTGTCATGTATACACTGATGTGTATAAAATTGATGACTAATAGGGACCTGCTATATAAAAAAATAAGTAAAATTCAAAAAAAAATTTTAAATAAATAAAGTTTCTTTAGTGTGCTAAAGCCATTACTGAAATTCTATAGTTCAACTCTGAAAACAAAACAAGTATCTTACTTTGTATTAGTTTCCCCCTGTAACTTATTACTGGAATTAAATTTTATAGATGAAATATTCAGAATTTTATCTATAAAATTGCTATTAATTATTTTTGTTTTTATTTTGCCAGACACACTGATAGAAAAAAATCACTTTTAATATATAGCCGTCAATGCAAAATTAAAAAGTGGTGCTTTTGTTTTGTTTTGGCAACATATCATTGTTATCTGAGTAAGAACACATTGGAAAGCAGTATGGAGGTTCCTCAAAAAATTAAAAATAGAACTACCATATGATCCATCAATTCCACTCCTGAGTATTTATCTGAAGAAAACAAAAACACTAATTCAAAAAGATATTTTCACACCTATGTTCATTGCAGTGTTTTTTACAATAGCCAGCATATGGAAGCAACCTAAGTGCCCACTGATAGATGAATGGGTAAAGAAGTTGTGGTATATATATACACACACACATATACAATGGAATAATAATCATTAAAAGAATTAAATCTTGCCATTTGCAATAACATGGATGAATTTATGGGGTATTATGCTAAGTGAAATAGGTCAGACAGGCAAACAAATACTGTATGATTTCACTTATATGTAGAATCTAAATATCAAAACAAAAGAACAAATACAAAACAGGAAGAGAGTCATAGATAACAGAGAACAAATAAGTAGTTGACATAGGGGATGGGGGTGGAAGATGAGAGAAATAGGTGAGGGAGATTAAGAGATACAATCTTTCAGTTACAAAATAAATGAGTGACAGATTTGAAATATAGAATGTGGGGAATTATGGACAATAATTATGTAAAATCTCTGTATGGAGATAGATTATAACTAGATTTGTCATAGTCATCATTTTGAAATGTACTGAAATACCAAATCACTGTGTTAAGCACCAGGAGTTAACATAGTGTTTTAGGCCAATTATAATTCAAAAACAAACTCAGAAAAAGGATCAGATTTGTGGGTACCAGAGGTGGGGGATGGGAGGAGAGGAAATTGGGTGAAGGTGGACAAAAGGCAGCAACTTCCAGTTACGAGATAAATAAGCACTAGGGATACAATGTACAACATGATAAATATGATTAACACTGCTGTATATGTTACACATGAAAATGGTTGAGTACATTTTAAGTGTTCTTATCACAAGAAAAATATTTTTTTCTATTTATTTCATTTTGTAACTATATGAGATGATGGGTGTTCACTAAGCTTATTGTGGTAATCATTTAATGATGTACGTAAGTCAGATCATTATGCTGTACACCTTAAACTTATACAGTGCTGTGTGTCAACTATACCTCAATAAAACTGGAAGAAAAAAAGAATTAAATGTGGGCCATACTGTTTACTAATATCCAACTTCCATTTCCCCTTTTTCTTTACAAAACTTTGATATAGATCATCACCACCCACCCACCCACAAAACAAAGTGCATCTAAAGAAATTTACCTTTATTGCCAGCTCTGCCAGCTCCAGACAGAGGTAGGAAGAATTGATCTAAAGACAATAGAATTCCCGTTACGAGTGAATGGTTCAGAAATGGGTATGAAACCCAACTTTAGCCTGTAACTGGGAAAATTTACTAAGGTTTCCAGGAAAAGAAAGTTTATATCTGCCAATACAGACCATGTAAAAAGTTGTATATTTTCTTCTTCCTCTTGTGTTATCATCTCTTACTGTAAATTTTGAGATCAGTGTACCCACATTACAACAAAACTGAGGGTAAAGAGAACACTGAAAATAGCAGCAATAAGGAATTGAAAGAATCAGGGTATTTGGAGGGCCCTGCTGGGTGATAAATAATCTGCTTTTAAATCAGCAATACCTTTGGATTTCTTTAAAATTTCTTTATTGTTTAAATCAGTGTGAGTAAAAATTCTTATTACTTGTAGCCAGAAGCTTTCTAATTGAATCTATAGTTTACATTTGGGGGCTATAATTTGGTGTTTTGAAACAAAATTGCAGTATTAACATTATAACCCCAAATAATGAAATTTTATTGGACATTGTAAAATTTGGATTATTGTTCAGCAACCATTCACTCCTCCTTCTCTTCCACTACAGGTGAGGTATATTTTTGTACCTCACTGATTTGGGCTTGGCATAATAACTTGTTCTGGCCAGTGCCATATGTACTTGTTACAAGCTGAAATCTCAAGAAATAATATGTTTGTGTTTGCTTTCTTGAGCTTTTGCAGTCATGCATAGCATGAGAAAAACATTCCATGTTAGTCTGTGATTCCAGAAGAATGAAAGACATGTGGAGCAGATATGGACCAAGTTAACTAGAACCCAACCTAGATCAGCCACTTCTCAGCCACAACATAGGAATGAAGGTGAGAAATAGATGTTTATGTTATATGCTACTAAGTTTTGTTTGTTATGAAACATTAGTCTTTAACTAACTGGGACAACATGAACTATGTTGGTTTTAGAATAATACCACAAAACTAAAAGGCAATGATGGAAATCACTCTGAGAACAACACGATAATTTTGGGACTAGTGTGCAAAATGCAACTGGATGCACTTCTCTGAGAACCAAGTAGACCTCTCTTAATTTCAGTTATTGAAAGCCTAAAAATTCCCTTGTGATAATGAGTATTTAAAATATGTTTTAACACAGTCTCCACAGGTAACTTAGTTCTTAAGAAACCAGTCTTTCTGGACAATGTGGACAATGTTAGACATTCATGGTCTAGCTGGGGTTGGGGGAAACTTTTGTCTAAATCCTATGGGGACTTGGTTCCAATTGTGATAATTGCAATTTAAAATCTTTGGAATATGTTGTTACGAAAATAATAACTGGAAAAACTCAGGATTTACTGTAGCATGGCCTGAAATAAAGGATGGAGAACAGTGTTTGGAACTCATTATGGAAACAAAGAGGGATAACACACTTCAAATGCAGAGCTGTGTGAGGTTCAGCAGGCTATGCCATTGACAGTTTTCATGGACACACAACCACCAGAAACCCCGTTGATCACTGACCTGGAAGGGACATGCAGAAGGACAAAGCATTAAGATACATATGAAGAGTAAAACATTCAAATTCAGTAACCTCTACAGTCGTTCCTCTTCCAGCAAGTGGTTGTGTGCAGTTCGCAGTTTTGAGCCAAATGTAAGAGGAAGAAGAAAGTTGAATGATTTAGATTGAGTTAAGTTGATCTGTGTGACAGAGAGCTAAGCCACAGATATTTTAAGGGAGACGTAAGAGAATTTCCTTGGTCTTGTTTGTGAGTGATTTGATGGAGATTGATATCAAGGTGAAGGCCAAACGAGGGAAGGCAACACATATTTTTCTTAAATTTTTAGAAGCTCTTCTGTGGGTTACAAATGTACTCTCCATTTGGTATTGCATAGAGGCTACATATTTTTAATAAATGAAACTGTTTTTCATATTTTGTATTATAATATGTAATTCAGTTGAGATAACAAAATGGGTTGAAAGGATGATTTGCTATATGGAAGTAAGGTCATAATTTGCAAAGAAGAACACAGGGAATTTTCTTACCTTTATTTGTTTTCCAATTTAATTCCTTTTCTGAACTAGATGCTCTATTAAAGTCCACATTTTTTTCCTTCCTTCACAAATTTTACTCTATATTCATCCTTGACACTTTCACATTCTTTAAGTGATATAAAAAAATTAGAATAAATAGCTGCAGTTACAGTTTACCTGAGATGTTTGTCATAAACCTATTCAGGGAAAGGCAGACCTAAAAATTATCATGTTGAAAATCCTGGAAAGAAAAAATTAAAAGTGAAATACACATTACACTTTATAAATACCTTTCTCATAGTCATGGCCTAGAAATGCCTATCAGTACATCAGCTGTTCTTAAATGTTGAGCTCAGAAGAAGTAAATGAAAATATTCTCCTATAAGCTACTGAATTTTCTTAAAATATTCTGAGACCTTCTTCTGTATTTGTTAATATATAATACATACATAACGCAGCATGTCAGGAATTAATGTTGCAAATAACAAGATACAAGAGAAAGATATGGCACAGACAGAGCTGAAAAACAAGAAGAGATGGTGAAGAGGAGGACAAAGGTGATCTGCAGAGAAAACCAGTAACGCAGACAGCAATTAAAGACCCCCTTCAGATCCTCAGAATTCCTAGGTTAAAGTTCTGACCTTCTTAGGGTACTGATAAAAAAATTTATCAGAGGACTTCCCTGGTGGCACAGTGGTTGAGAGTCCACCTGCCGATGCAGGGGACACGGGTTTGTGTTCCGGTCCGGGAAGATCCCACATGCTGTGGAGCGGCTTGGCCTGTAAGCCATGGCCGCTGAGCCGGTGCGTCCGGAGCCTGTGCTCCGCAACGGGAGAGGCCACAACAGTGAGAGGCCCGCATACCGCAAAAAAATAATAATTAATTAATTAATTTTAAAAAATTTATCAGAATACTAAAGAAAAAACATGGCAAGCTGGAAATTTGAGAAACTCTATTTATTTGTTAATTAAAAGTAATCTGATTTCAGAATGGAGTGAGCATCAGGGTCGACACACTGCCTGCTATAGAGAAAGAAAGAGCTTTAGTTTGGACAACAGCTTGGAAATCCTTTGATTCTAGATCAAAACATCCTTTTTTTAAAGCCATCTTTTCTTGTCAAAATTCACAGAAACTCTTTTGATTTAGTTCTCACTCTATCATGAAATCTTCTATCCTTGATCATGAGAGCTATCTCCTGAACTTTGGTCTATCATACTTTTAAAACTCTGCAGTGTTTGCTCCAAGGAATCTTAATCACATTTTCCAGAAATTTAGCCAAATTTCTTCCCTTCATTGTTACCCTATTTATTTTGTCCATCTGCAGTTCTGCTGGTAGATTTTCATCTAGTAACATTAATAAGTAATTCTCTTTAGATATTAGCTTATCTAAAGTTTCACTTAATTATGAGTAAATCTACCCCAGTAAAATAGGATTAATCTATGCACATTATATTCTTGGTAGAGTTGGTGCTTATTAAGGAAAAAATACCTGAGCATTATCTTGACAGATTATTGAAACTAGACTAGATTGCCATGGAAATAATCATATTTAAAACCAGGTGATCAGAAAAGAGAGTCTTATTGAATTATGTAATGCTAGAGTATTTCATTCTGTATAAATCCTAAGAATAAATGAATGCATGTTATTATTAAATTACATAGAACATACTAAAATAGAACTTAAGAAAATGTGAGGTGTAAAATACTACAGATTACGTTGTTCTTCAAATTACCTATGAATAGTATACATGTATAACATCAATAACATATACACAAAGATACAAAAATCAATGAATTTATTCACTTGGTTCTGCTTAAGTGTGGATATTATAACAAAACCACAGCTATCCACCAAACAGTATAAATTATAAAACCATGTTGATATGGATATTGATCATTGATGTGTAAAACTTCTTTGTTTCAAATATTCACCTTTGATTACAATATTCAAAGAATTACTGAAATTTTGGAAATGTATGATAAACCATACCTCTTAATTTTTTAGCTGCTCAGTTTGTTGAAAATACTAATGAGTTAAAAACCATAGCTTCAGTGACATATATGGTTAGTTTTCTTTATTCTGTGGCCATACACTGAAATCTTACAATTAGTCAAAGATACAAATGCATGATGCGGTCATAAAGGAAAAAAATGCAAGACTGAAAGCCTTTTAAAAGCAGGGATGATAATCTCATTTATGCTTATTCCTCCATGTGCAATACAGTGTCTATCACAGATAAGCACTCATTAATGATAGGTGAAGAAATAAAATGTTAATCATAGATTAACTCAACATATGTATATAAACCATGACTAGAAAACAAATCAAAGCTTACTGATCTAGGTCAAGAAATCTTTACTCATGAAGAAGTCACAAACATCTATGCGCATATTAAACTAGTTTTGGACACCCACTTTTGGTATTTCCAATACTTAAAGTAGAGGCAGTTTTATCAGTAGTGCAAAATATGTATTTTAGAGATAAAACAGTTAACAATACTACTTAAATGCTATATTTTTAAACAGTTAATTTCAAGTAAAGTTTGTTTTTAAGGCTATGAATAGTAACACACTCAATAATTTAAATTGAGTCTAAAATTCTATATGCAGTACATATTTTATTGGCAAACATTAAAAATGTAAAACTGCATAAAACTAATATATTACAAGGCATGTTACAGTAAACATCTAATAACTTCTTAGGCACACCAAGTTTTATTGAATCTTATCCTATATGAAATGCATTTATTTGCTTAATCCAGTAGGCATCACAGTACCTAATAATGTAGTTATAATTTTCACATGAAAATATACTTTCCACAATATAGTCTGAGTTTCTTACTGTGACAGAAATGTGGGTCAAAGTTTTAGGATGTTTTAACATATTATAATTTAGAAGCAAAGTATATATTATAGTTTGAGGATTTTTTTTCTGATTTCATTTAATTGCATAATTGGAAAACATCTTAAAAACTAGTGTATATTTAAGAAAATACAGAATCTATTTAATGCAGTAAAGTGTGTAAAATTTTATATTGTGGCATTGATTCCTTCAGAAGCAACACAGAGCTCTCCCTGATCCAGGCTTGTTCAAAATCCATTTGATCAAGATTTTCCTGAGGCAATTTATGAGAGTGGTTTCACTTGCAGACTGTGAACAATGCATAATTCTATCTTCATAAATCTTTGGAATAAAGTTTCTCTGCATCTGTTTTGGGGTTACCACCTCGTTCAAAATGATAACAGCAAATAATTAGTTTCACTCAGTAAACTTACACCAAAAAGTTAATATATTTTACACTTAAGAAGAAGAAAAAATCAAAGGGGATAAACTGAAAAATACACTTATTTGCTAAAATTATGCTTTTAGAAACATAACTAAAACCTAGACGTAGAAATTGGTGATGTATTAAGATTTTTACATATTATAAAATTATTTATTGCAGCTTGACATTTTAGAAGACAGTTTTAAAAATTAAATTATGTTGTCCTGATAATCTGAGAAAATTTTTAAATCTTTGTATGCTACACACTGCTACTTTAAAGGGAAAATAATAATAGTGGTAGAACTGATCAGACAAAAATGCAGCCAATGTGTTTTTAAATGTGGTACAAATTATTCAAAATACTTATATCTGCTAATTTTCACTAGATCATTTGGCCTTTAAAGGGAAAAATCAGAATCTGCTATGTTGTTTGGTTTGTACATATGCTGCTTCCTTGTATTAAATACACATACGCTGCTGCTTGTGTGTATTAAAATATCATCCAGAAGTTATATACCAGTCAGTTATCAAAAATACATATGACATAAATGAAATACATAAAACATTCAAGGAGCTACTATATATTTCTCAAGCAAATACAGTGTGGCTCCCCCAATTCCAGATCATTATCAACTTGTTCTGATTCAGCTGCATCTGTAGTTACTTCTTAAAGTCATGCTTTCAACTTTACCACTTTGGCTAATTAGGCACTTCCTTGCCCAATAAGATTGGGAGCTCACCCTTGGTTACTGCTGCTCTGGAAGTCCAACTTGCCACATTTTTTGACTTTCTGCCATTTGTGATCACTTCTAGATATGGAAGAACAAAACACCTCTGGGCATGGGTGGGGCTTCTGGAGAAGCTGGCAAAGGGGAAAATGTACAAGAAAGCAACTCTGAAGAAGAAAAGAACTAATTCTTCATAGGATGTACTTTGACCAATAAGAAACAATAGTGGAACAATAAAACTGTCTTTTTCCTATGGACTGCTCTGTGACATCTTCTCTCAACTGCCTGTCTGGTGATATCCTGTGGTCTCTTGCCAAGTGACTGCACCTGTTCTACAACTTGATGCAGAATGGTGACCAGTAGAGTAACACATCACTTTTATTTTCTTTTCCATTCTGCCCTCTTCTTTTCCTTTCCTCTTCTCTCCTGCTGGCACGGGATTGCATCTACTAAATAACGCATTAGTACTTAACACTTGCCTCACACTCTGTTTTAAGGGAGTGTAGAATAAGATTGTAGAATATCTATGAAATTACCTCAACTATTTATATTGGAAAATACCATTTTAAATTAACCATAGTAAATAACATACAGTTGACCCTTGAACAACACAGGTTTAGACTTCATGTGTCCACTTATACATGAATTTTTTTCAGTAAATATGTACTACAGTACTACATAATCCATGGTTGGTTAAATCCACAGATGAGAAACAGTGAACTGGAAGGCAGCTGTAAAGTTATATGCAGATGCTTGACTATGTAGGGGTCAGCACCCCTAACCCTCACTTTGTTCAAGGGTCAGCTGTATTAATATGGGATTTTTTCTAGAAATATTATCATAAATGCACAAGATATGTTTTCAATTTCCAATTAGACTTACTAGTTCAACATAAAAATTCTCTAAATTAATTATGTCAAAAGTATTCAAGGAAGCTGAAATCTTGTGTGTGTAAATATATATACTGATATATTTTATTAATTCATCATATTTATATATGATATAAATATATATTTATATTATGATATTTTTCATAGTATCAATGACAGAGATAAAATATATTTTATAAGCAACAAAGAAAATAGCGGAGAAAACTTATCTCAGTTGTTAAAAGTAGATTCAATTTTAAAGGATTTCCTATGTTACACACTTTGCAGCAACCAGAATACACTTCATGACATTTTAGATGTGTGCAGAAATGAAAAAAATGCCTGCTAAATGTTGATATTCTCAGATGCTCTGACAATGAATTCCTTCAACTTTTATCACGAAATTTTACTTTTAGTCCATGTTGTCATCCATAAAGATGACATCATACCATGTCATAAACCCCTTATCCCATATTGTTATCAAAATTCTTGTTTTCAATTTGTTGAGTTTTAGATTGAATCATTGTAGTGTTAATTTTTTCATGAATAAAATAATTAAAATTTAAAGAAAACTTTACTACAGATGACTTATTTTGGTGGGGTTTTTTTTCCTTCAAAACCCCCAATAAGATATGACATTACATTATTGGCCAAAGAATTCAGTCCATTTCAAAAAGAGAAAATAAATGTAGCAAATAAAAATCCCAGACTTTATAAAATTAAGCTAAATTAAATTTTAAAATTTATTTCATAATTCGATTTAGCAGAAATATACCGATAATTTGAAGTTTCAATCCAGACTACTTAAAAGATTAATATTAATCTTATCACATAATAGAGGTAAGTGTAGTATCAGATGGGTAAGTAATATGCTTAAAAATTATCTTTTTATTTTGAGGAAGAATCTCCAGTGAAACAAATAAGTTGTTCATTGCATACCATCACCATTCATCAATGTAAAGACCATCATATATTATTTTATATTCTTTTTCTTTTTTTACAGGTACCTATTGCTTCCCCTCCATTAGAGTTAGAAGGTATCATAAAAATTATGTATTCTAACACCTCATTTTAGAGAGGAAGAATCAAAAGCACAGAGACTCACTTGATCTACATCTCATACTAGTTTGGTAGGTTTGGAAGTAAAACTCAAGTCACCAGGTCTGTGAGCTAGTGTTCTTTCCTTCCACGGGTGATGTTGAATAGTATACTGGTACAGTGTTTCAAACAGGAAAGTTTTTTTCTAAGCATAAGGTTTTCACTAACAGTCATGTAACTCTTCTAACCTCACATTTTTCATCAGCAATATTAAGAAAGTTAAATTAGATAAAATATGATGCTCTTTCAAATTTAAAATTAAATGAAACTGTAAATACATTTTATGTTAGTGGGAGTTATAAAGTAACAAAAGAGAAATATAAAAATCCATTTTATTCATTTTCATTTATTTCTTTTCTAAAATGCTAAATTATTTCCAATTTTGCATAAGAAAAGCCCATCTCCTAAATTTTCTATGTAGCTACTTTCTCTTTCAACCAACCAATTTTCTTTCCAGTAGATCAGGTAAGAGTGGACTTATTACTTTTCATATCATGAGCACAAAATGCTTCTCAAAGCAAATTATCACTGATTTAGTGAACTGCAAAAAATCTCTGCTATGAACTTGCTTTATCTTCAGTTTGTGCATAAGAAAGTACATATTTGCATACAAATCTGAAGAGTAATTCTTAATATTAGCATTTAATTGACTACTCATAATTAAAATTTTAATCCTGGAAAGTAATTAAATTTTCTTCTGAAATAATTTTCAATTGATTCTGCAGCTACATTGAGAAAATGCTTAGAAAGTATTAAAACCTAAAAAAATTAAGTACATCTTCAAGAAGTTTTGTCATTTTCTGATTTATTGGTTATGTAGAGCCTAAGTGATGCATATTGCCTTAATAATTTGTTTTGCTTTCCACATAAATGATGTCTCTCATACAGCATGAAAAAAAGAGATGATGTGATGGTTAATTTTATGTGTCAACTTGATTGGGCCGCTGTGTGCCCAGATTTTTCATTAAACATTATTCTGGGTGTGTCTGTGAGGGTGTTTTTTAACTGAGATTAACATTTGAATATTAATCTGAGTAAAGCAGATTGCCCTCCCTAATGTGGGTGGTCCTCATCCAATCAGTTGAAAGAATTAATAGAACAAAAAGACTAACTCTCCTGTGAGTAGGAGGGGACTCCTCCTGTCTGACTGCTTTGAGCTGGGACATAGGTCTTTTCCTTTTTCTTGCCTTTGGACTCAAACTGATACATCAGCTCTTCTTGGATCTTGAGTCTGATGGCTTTCAGATAGTAACTTATACCGTTGGCTCTCCTGAGCCTCCTGGTGCCAACTGCAGACCTTGAGGCTTCTCAGCTTCCATAATCACATGAGCCAATTCATATATGTATTTATATATCTCATAATGATTTTGTTTTTCTAGAGACTAATACTCTTCTTACATTTATAAATTATGCTTCTTATTGTTTCATAAAGAGCAAGGCAAAAACAAGGCCTAATAAATCAACTAAAATCTTTAGGAAGAGAGCTGATCTTGATATTAGGAAGATTTGAAGAGAAAATGCAAAGTTGAAAAGTAGAGAATAATTGAAGGCATAAAGGACTTAGAAAATCATGGTTGGAGTCCCAGCTCTGGGATCTTGGCCAAAGCTATAAACTATCAGAATCACTTTTTACTCACAGAAGAGTATAGCATTACTTCATTTACCCTACACACATCATTAATCCATTAACTCAGTTATTCAACAAAAAATGTGAATGCACATTTTAAACCCCAATTGCTATGTAAAAATAACTTCTGTACTGACAGAACTAAAAATTATAATGAAAATAAAATAATTAAGGAAGAAGAAATGACAGGAATATGAAAATCTGTCCATATTTTCCATAAATATTGTGGAATGAGTATACCTATGGGGAAAGAAAAGAGTATAGGGAGAATTTCTATAAAAAGTGCTGATTCTGTGTACCCTTCAGAATGAGCATTGTGAGATTTGCTTACCCTGAGATTTGAATACTGAGAGGGACCCTGAAAATCCATAAATATTTAAGTTGTGGCTAATTGTAAATCAATTATGATTTTTTCAATATCTTGATATTGAAAACAACATATTTAACACCTGATTCTGACTAATTAATGACAATAAATAGACTCTTTGCCAAGTCTAGATCTCCCCTGTCATTCAAACTATTAGATGTCACTTACTTCCTTATCACAATATACATCTGAAAAAACTGGTAATAAAATACCTTCCTTAATGAATTAGCCCAGTAATGCCGAAAGTTAACAAAATTATGAATAAAGAAAGCTTCATACAAAGCCAAATAGTAATTTTTCCAAAAATAGAAATCATGTCTGTTATTAAATAGAGATCAAAGAAATGGCAATGCCAATAGGAAATAATATAAAAACTTTTTAAAAGAATAGCCAGCAAATAAAATTGTTTGGGAAGAAAATATGATCCTAAGATGTTAAATGTAAGAGAGGATAATAGGAAAATGTTTACTATTTGTTTGATATAGAAATAAGCAATGATAATAAAAGGGCTTGCAAATACATTTCTAATCTTGTTCTCTATTTTTAAAATACTATGTTCACCATGTGAGAGCATAAAAGAAACCTGTATGATTAGAAGGAAATGAGAAGAGAACTAATATTTATTCAACACCTTTCAATAAATATTGACATATTTTACTCTTTTTAATCCTCCTGACAATCTCATACTATATCAATATTTTATGGACAAGGAAAGTGAGTCTTATGTAACTTGAATAGTCACAGTGCTTTAAAAAAATTGTAGCTGGATTAAAATCCAGATATTCATTTACTCAAAAAGTGCCCCTTTACCATAAAGTCTATGAAAGCAAAGTTGAGTGTTTTTTTACAAAAATAATTAAAGACTTTTAGTTCATCAGGCACAGTAAACACATAATATATTTGAAGTATTTACTATTACTAATTTAAAAAAAACAAATATTAACGTGCTTAGAAACAAATAAAATCCTTAAAAAGATTGATAAATTCTCTTAGTAAAGAAATGCAATCATCTGCATTCAGGGAATAATCTTAATATAATTTAATGATCTGAGAAAGTTGATGTGGAATCATCAGGTTTACATAATTTACCAAGTAAGGTTAGTGGTGTAGTTGAGGAGATGCATTTAGCAGTAAGTGGAGTAAAGTGGTAAGGTCCATGACTTGTAGCAGTTTGGAATTTTGCTGAAGCACCTATTTGAATTACCCACACTGATGTGTTGAACAAATCACTTAGCCTTAATAAAGGCATTATTTTAGTAATGCATTTATGGAATCATTAAAAGTCCAAGGGGTCACTTAGGAGTTTCATGTTTTACTGAATTTTATGAGAGAAATTACATTCTATAATAGTATTAGGAGTTTTACAGATTCATGAAACGATCAGTGCAGGTCTCTTAAGGAGAAAGTCAGTGATCTAGTATAAATCAAATGCCACTTCTTAGGACTGGGGCTTTGAATCCTCAGTCAACAGCAAGGCAATCAGGGCAGATTGCTTTCTGAAGATAGTAACCTAACATTATGATGCTGCAAAAGAGACCATTTAAATGATGAACAATAGCTGGAAAAACAATCAGGAAAAAACAGGACTCGTTATTTTAGCCTTGTAGAATATCGGTGGTTTGCACTTAATACTGGGTGCAATTTTGCATATGACCCTAAGCCTAACCCTAAACATAACCCTCACCCTCACTTCATTAGAGAAACAGAGGAACACTTTAATAGGTTCCAGGAATATTATTACATTATGTCATTTAATCACCATGGCAATCCTATCAGGTAGGTATTAGTTTTATTATCATTGTTATTTTAAAGGTAAAGAAACTGAGGGTCAGAGAGGTGAAGTAATTTACTAAAAATCACATGAGATAAGAAGTACCAAAATCTAGACTTGAATGACTCTATATCAGCTTTCTTTTGTTATGCAGTCAGCAGAAAAGGGTTTCTAAAAATTAAAAGTTGAAATGTCAACATTAATGTTATAAATCATCAAAGTTGTGGAAAATATAAAAATAAAATCACTAAAAATCATTGATTCCTGATAGGGACACATTTTTTAAAAATATATCTTTATTGGAGTATATTGCTTTACAATGTTTTGTTAGTTTCTGCTGTATAAAAAAGTGAATCAGCTATATGTATACATATATTCCCATATACCCTCCCTCTCACGTCTCCCTCCCACCCTCCCTAGCTCACCCCTCTAGATGGTCACAAAGCACGGAGCTTATCTCCCTGTGCTATGCAGCTGCTTCCCACTAGCTATCTATTTTACATTTGGTAGTGTATATATGTCCATGCCACTCACTTCATCCCAGCTTACACTTCCCCCTCCCAGTATCCTCAAGTCCATTCTCTACGTCTGTGTCTTTATTCTTGTCCTGCCCCTAGGTTCTTAAGAACCATTTTTTTTTTAGATTCCATATATATATATATATATATATATATATATATATATATATATATATATATATATATATATGTTAGCATAAAGTATTTGTTTTTCTCTTTCTGATTTACTTCACTCTGTATGACAGACTCTAGGTCCATCCACCTCACTACAAATAATTCAATTTCTCTTCTTTGTATGGCTGAGAAATATTCCATTGTATATATGTGCCACATCTTTATCCATTCATCTGTCGATGGACCCTTAGGTTGCTTCCATGTCCTGGCTACTGTAAATAGTGCTGTAATGAACATTGTGGAACATGATTCTTTTTGAATTATGGTTTTCTCAGGGTATATGCCCAGTAGTAGGATTGCTGGGTCATATTGTAGTTCTATTTTTAGTTTTTTAAGGAACCTCCATACTGTTCTCCATAGTGGCTGTATCAATTTACATTCCCACCAACAGTGCAAGAGGGTTCCCTTTTCTCCACACCCTCTCCAGCATTTATTGTTTGTAGATTTTTTGGTGGTGCCCATTCTGACCCGTGTGAGGTGATCCCTCACTGTAGTTTTGACTTGCATTTCTCTAGTAATTGGTGATGTTGAGCATCCTTTCATCTGTTTGTTGACAATCTGTATATCTTCTTTGGAGAAATGTCTGTTTAGGTTTTCTGCCCATTTTTGCACTGGGTTGTTTGTATTTTGATATTGAGCTGCATGAGCTGCTTGTATATCTTGGAGATTAATCCTTTTTCAGTTGCTTCGTTTGCAAATATTTTCTCCAATTCTGAGGGTTGTCTTTTCGTCTTGTTTATGGTTTCCTTTGTTGTGCAAAAGATTTTAAGTTTCATTAGGTCCCATTTGTTTATTTTTGTTTTTATGTCCATTTCTCTAGGAGGTGGGTCAAAAAGGTCTTGCTGTGATTTATGTCATAGAGTATTCTGCCTATGTTTTCCTCTAAGAGTTTATAGTGTCTGGCCTTACATTTAGGTTTTTAATCCATTTTAGATTTATTTTTGTGTATGGTGTTAGGGAGTGTTCTAATTTCATTATTTTACATGGAGCTCTCCAGTTTTCCCAGCACCACTTATTTAAGAGGCTGTCTTTTCTCCATTGTATATTCTTGACTCCTTTATCAAAGATAAGTTGACCATATGTGCATGGCTTTACCTCTGGGCTTTCTATCCAGTTCCATTGATCTATATTTCTGTTTTTGTGGCAGTACCATACTGTCTTGATTACTGTAGCTTTGTACTGTAGTCTGAAGTCAAGGAGCCTGATTCTTCCAGCTCCATTTTTCTTTCTCAAGACTGCTTTGGCTATTCAGGGTCTTTTATGTTTCCATACAAATTGTGAAATTTTGTTCTAGTTCTGTGAAAAATGCCAGTGGTAATTTGATAGGGATTGCACTAAACCTATAGATTGCTTTCGGTAGTATAGTCATTTTCACAATGTTGACTCTTCCAATCCAAGAACATGGTATATCTCTCCATCTGTTGGTATAATTTTTAATTTCTTTCATCAGTGTCTTATAGTTTTCTGCATACAGGTCTTTTGTCTCCTTAGGTAGGTTTATTCCTAGATATTTTATTCTTTTTGTTGCAGTGGTAAATGAGAGTGTTTCCTTAATTTCTCTTTCAGATTTTTCATCATTAGTGTATAGGAATGCAAGAGATTTCTGTGCATTAATTTTATATCCTGCTACTTTCCCAAATTCATTGATTAGCTCTGGTAGCATCTTTAGTATTCTCTATGTATACTATCATGCCATCTGCAAACAGTGACAGTTTTACTTCTTCTTTTCCGATTTGGATTCCTTTTATTTTGTTTCCTTCTCTGATTGCTGTGGCTAAAACTTCGAAAACTATGTTGAATAATAGTGGTGAGAGTGGGCAACCTTGTCTTGTTCCTGATCTTAGAGGAAATGGTTTCAGTTTTTCACCATTAGGAACAATTCTGGCTGTGAGTTTGTCATATATGGCCTTTTTTATGTTGCATTAAGTTCCCTCTATGCCTACTTTCTGGAGAGTTTTTATCATAAATGGGTGTTGAATTGTGTCGAAAGCTTTTTGTGCATCTATTAAGAAGATCATATGGTTTTTCTCCTTCAATTTGTTAATATGGTGTATCACATTGACTAATTTGCATATATTGAAGAATCCTTGCATTCCTGGGATAAACCCCACTTGATCATGGTTTATGATCCTTTCAATGTGTTGATGAATTCTGTTTGCTAGTATTTTGTTGAGGATTTTTGCACCTATGTTCATCAGTGATATTGGCCTGTAGTTTTCTTTTTTTGTGACACCTTTGTCTGTTTTTGGTATCAGGGTGATGGTGGCCTCTTAGAATGAGTTTGGGAGTGTTCCTCCCTCTGCTGTTTTTTGGAAGAGTTTGAGAAGGATAGGTGTTAGCTCTTCTCTAAATGTTTGATAGAATTCGTCTGTGAAACCATCTGGCCCTGGGCTTTTGTTTGTTTGAAGATTTTTAATAACAGTTTCAATTTCAGTGCTTGTGATTGGTCTGTTTATATTTTCTGTTTCTTCCTGGTTCAGTTTCAGAAGGTTGTTCTCTTCTAAGAATTTGTCCATTTCTTCCAGGTTTTCCATTTTACTGGCATATAGTTGCTTGCAGTAATCTCTCATGATCCTTTGTTTCAGCAGTGTCAGTTGTTACGTCTCCTCTTTCATTTCTAATTCTGTTGATTTGAGTTTTTTCCCTTTTTTTCCTCAGGAGTCTGGATAATGGTTTATCAATTTTGTTTATCTTCTCAAAGAACCAACTTTTAGTTTTATTGATCTTTGCTATTGTGTCCTTCATTTCTTGTTCATTTATTTCTGATCTGATTTTTATGATTTCTTTCCTTCTGCTAAGTTTGGGGTTTTTTTGTTCTTCTTTCTCTTATTGCTTTAGGTGTAAGGTTAGGTTGTTTATTTGAGATGTTTCTTGTTTCTTGAGGTAGGATTGTATTGCTATAAACGTCCATCTTAGAACTGTCTTTGCTGCATCCCTTAGGTTTTGGGTCCTCATGTTTTCATCGTCCTTTTTTTTCTAGGTATTTTTTGATTTCTTTTTTGATTTCTTCAGTGATTTCTTGGTTATTTAGTAGTGTATTGTTTAGCCTCCATGTGTTTGTATTTTTTACAGTTTTTTTCCTGTAATTGATATCTAGCCTCATAGCATTGTTGTCAGAAGAGATACTTGATATGATTTCAATTTTCTTAAATTTACCAAAGCTTGATTTGTGATGCAAGATATGATCTATCCTGGAGAATGTTCCATGAGCCCTTGAGAAGAAAGTGCATTCTGTTGTTTCTGGATGGAATGTCCTGTAAATATCAATTAAGTCCATTTTGTTTAATGTGTCATTTAAAGCTTGTGTTTCCTTATTTATTTTCATTTTGGATGATCTGTCCATTGGTGAAAGTGGGGTGTTAATGTCCTTTACTATTATTGTGTTACTGTCGATTTCCCCTTTTATGGCTGTTAACATTTGCCTTATGTATTGAGGTGCTCCTATTTTGGGTGCATAAATATTTGCAATTGTCATATCTTCTTCTTGGATTGATCCCTTAATCATTATGTAGTGTCCTTCTTTGTCTCTTGTAAGAGTCTTTATTTGAAAATCTATTTTTTCTGATATGAGAATTTCTACTCCAGCTTTCTTTTGGTTTCAATTTGCATGGAATATCTTTTTCCATCCCCTCACTTTCAGTCTATATGTGTCCCTAGGTCTGAAGTGGGTCTCTTGTAGACAACATATATATGGGTCTTGCAAAGCAACCTGAATTTATGAGCAAGGTGACACAGATTAATTCAGGTGTAATT
The DNA here is from genome assembly GCF_011762595.2 of Tursiops truncatus. Lineage (NCBI taxonomy): Eukaryota > Metazoa > Chordata > Mammalia > Artiodactyla > Delphinidae > Tursiops > Tursiops truncatus. The sequence goes on from NC_047046.1 coordinate 45,420,126, forward strand.
TTTAGGTTTGGCTAAGTTTTTAAGAAAAAGAGATAGCTTTGTGAAGAGTTCCCTTTCTTTATGTCACAGATTCTATTCAAGATCATATTATAAATGGTAAGAAGGTGCCAGGAGGAGACTGAAAATATGTCAATGCAAATTTTCACCTGACAGAATAAATAAAATAAAATAAGGTACCAATTTTACAGATGGTACATCAGCATCATCTTCGTGAAAAAAAAGGTAAAGCTTATTAGAGTTATATATGGATGCATATCATTTGCACTTAGCGTATCTCAAAATCTTTTTACATTCTTTTTTGAGGTAAAATATTTTTGTAAGAGAGAAAGTGTTCTAACGTCTGATAATTTCTTTAATACCTATATACCCACCATATTAATTAGTTAAGGTATAATTTAAATTGAATTAAAATGCTCCAAAGTAAACCATGTGAATTTGACCTAAAACAACACTTATTTATGTATGATACCACAATCTGTTTGTAAATGATTACTTTCAGGAAACCATTGAATCTCTTAACTCTATTTACGACCTTGAGATGGATCCAAAGAACAATGTGAATCACAAAATGAAGTGCTAAATAAATCAGTAAATGAAAATAATCTATGAAGTTAATAAATATAATAACATGTTGTTATAGTCTGTATGTAATACTCTATTTTATAAGCTAATGTGTTTTTTCTAAGCATTCACACATTTTAATGTATCTTTAAAGTAACAATTCTCTTATATCCAACTCATACTTGGCAGTTGCCATCATAAAAAATGAAAAAAAATCTTATTTTTCAAAAGACATTGCAACAATTATTAAATACAAAAAGTTTACTTGTAAACATTTACATGCATAAAAACATAAATATTTGTTTTATGTAAAATAAAAATAATAGCTAGTTGTTTGAAATTTCCTATACTTGTTTTGCTCCATTACCCAAGAACTTACTGTTTATTTTACTACAGAGTAAAAGTAGAAGCTGCAATCATGAGATTGAACTGTCAAACTAAGTTTTGAAAAATGATTAGAGTCATTTAAAACTGCTTTTATCTCTCTAACTTAAGTTTTCTGTAAAAATACAGATGAATAATTTAATGAAATGATAGTAAATTACATGAGGATTTAATTCATTTTAAAAATAGCTACTAGAATCGTTAACATTCTAGAGAAGTGAGAAGCAAGATCCAAGATACATCGTTCAGTGCTTCTTATCCACCTAAGTGAATATGGGCAAAAGATGTTGTATGTATGACAGATATTGAAAGGAGAATTAGTGAAATCACTTTCCCTTACTCTTTACCTATACACCAGTCTTTATGAAACAAGTGGATTTATTTTTCTCACATGTGTTAATTTTTATGAATAAATTCAAGTCTTGAAGTAGTTCAATATGTCCGTATATTTTAAAAATACATATATATTTGCACATTACTTCTCAGAAGCAGGGCCATTTTTGTCTGACTCCATCTGGTTGACACATATTTGTAGGCTTAGTAATATATTTTTATTCATATGCTGAAAGTCCTATATTAACAAAATCCGTAATATGGCAGAGAGATAAAGTGGGCAGGACAATCAGGATATGCCCATTCTACTGATGTGGTAAACCTGAAATTTGGTATATATTATGTTTTAACTGGAGGCATTGGCCCTGTTAATTGCTAACTCTCCTTGGAGCTTGTTTATTATTTGCTTCCTCCAGTACTTATTCAAAACTGAAATCATTTATTGAATCATAGAATACTAGAATCTAAGACTTAGAACATTTGAAGCCATCTGCAATGGGCTAAATGGTGGCCCCGCAAACTATATGTACACGTCCTAATTTCTGGAACCTGTGAATATTACCATATATAGCAAAAGATGTGTTTAAGGCTCTTGAAAGGAGGATCTTATCCTGGATTATCTGGATGGGCCCTAAATATAATTATATGTATCCTTGTAAGAGAAAAGCCGAAGTTTTGAGACAGATACAAAGAGGAGAAGGCCATGTGAAAATGGAGGCCAAGATTAGAATGATGTGACTGTGAGTCACGGAATACCAAGGGCTGCCAGTAGCCTCCGGAAGCTAAAAGAAAGGCATGGGGCTTCCCTGGTGGCGCAGTGGTTGAGTGTCCGCCTGCCGATGCAGGGGACACGGGTTCGTGCCCCGCTCCAGGAAGATCCCACATGCCGCGGAGCGGCTGGGCCCATGAGCCATGGCCGCTGAGCCTGCACGTCCGGAGCCTGTGCTCCACAACGGGAGGGGCCACAACAGTGAGAGGCCCGCGTACCGCAAAAAAAAAAAAAAAAAAAGTGATGAATCCTCCCCAAGAGCCTCTGGAGGGAGTGCAGAGGCTCCCTCCTTGATGTCGGACTTCTGTCCTTCCAAACGATGAGAACCAAGTTTTTGGTAATATGTTACAGCAGCTACATGAATCTCATACACTATCTACTGTAATCTCACGTATATTCAGGGAAAAGGTTTACTTGACAAATGGATGTCCAGTTTCCCATAACCTGTTCAAGTGTAAGCGGATATCTAGATAACTAAAGAGGGTTTTCTAGTACTACCTGGCTGTAATCGTTAGCATAGTCTTCTTTACACCAAACTGAAATCTTTCTTCTGGCAGTCCCTCAGCCTAGACCCAACACATTTAACAGGTAACTCATTGTTCTCTGGTATAACACAGACCAAGTCTCTTCTTGTATGAAATCCCTTTGAATATTTAAAGACAGTATTAACCTCCAGCTAATCTTCCTTGCATAACCTGGAGTGCTACATATCTCTCATAACCAAGCTAAAAGCAGTCCCATGAACTTCTCTCAATTGTCTTCTCTGCACTTCCCCCAGTGAGAGTGAAGGATGCTTGTGAATCTATATGGCCAAAGGCACATGAAGACTGTGCAAACATGAAAACACAACATTATGAAATATCTGTAGATTTCAATGTGTGAAAATGGAGGAAAAGTAATTTTAGGAGTAAAAAGCAGCAGAGATAGAGATAGAAATAAAGGTGGATAGCTAGAGAGATAAAGGTAGAAATAAGATAGATAGGTAGATTGATAGATAGATGATAGATAGATAGACAGATAGATGATAGACAGAAACACAGCATAGCACGTAGACCCCTGAACCTCTCACTTGGGCAGAATCATTGGATCATAATGAATTGAAATGGGGAAAAATAGAATGTGAGAGTGGAAGATTTGTTAAGAAAAGGCTGTTAAAGAACTTTGAATAACAATAAATAATCATTAAGAGCTTATGAAGTACATACCAAGCTCTGCTCAATGTATTCTAAATAGTATCTCCACTATTATTATAGTAAATTAAACATGAAATTTGGTTTTATTATTTTAAATTAGGAGTTAAAAAACCGATTGATATTATTGTTCCAAATTAAAAATTAAAAATGGATTTAAATACTTCAAAATCATCCTTCCTACAATTTTGAAGCTGTTATCTGAACCTACAACTCTCTGGTTGCTAAGATGACTTCTTAGCATTCTGATATGCTGCCTCTCTTGATCCATAAAACCTCGTATCTTACTACTATCTTGCACTATCTTTATTACATTTCTTCCTCCTTATTCTCTCTTTCTATCTCTATGCCTTCTCTTCTCTGAACACCAGACTCAGGGCTGCAAAGCTGAGAGAGCTTCCCTTGAGCGCTAAAGGGAAGTCTTTGAAATGTGATTATCAGAAGACTGGAGCGATCAGACCAAAACTAATATTTATAACAATATAAGAAGCAACATATGCAATCTGTTTATGTGTATCTATATCATATATTTTAAAAATATTGCTAGAAAATACCAGAGCACAATCTTGCCACGCATAATTGTGTGAGTGATGTATATCTGGAAATAGACGTTTTATTAATACTGTTGTTTTCCTTAACCCAAAGCCACATTTTCTTTTTAACCTCTTTCATTTAAATAAGATACAGAGTCTATTTTCTATATCTTTGTTTATAGGCTGTCGTTATTATTACCCTTAATTACTTCCCTGTGTGGTTTTAAATTGAAATTGCCTCTATAATTACTTTCCCCTGAAATTTCTATGGTAAAGTTCAACAACTAAATGTGAATGGCTTCTAAATGAAGACATCTGATCAGTGCTGTAAGTTGGTTTATTTATATCTAATCATCAAGCAGGTGAAAAGATTTTATTTAGTTTTGGAATGTTTAAGCATTTCATATAGCCCTGTCATCTCTTTTTTATTCACTTATTTATGATTCAAGAAATTAATCTAACAAAGTTGTTTGATTCATTGTGGTATCTTGTTACCATAGCAATTCTGTTGGTTTTTAATAATTGATATAAAGTTTTTGTTTGTTTGTTTTTGTTTTGCGTTACGCGGGCCTCTCACTGTTGTGACCTCTCCCGTTGCGGAGCACAGGCTCCGGACGTGCAGTCTCAGCAGCCATGGCTTACGGGCCCAGCCGCTCCGCAGCATGTGGGATCTTCCCGGACCGGGGCACCAACCCGCGTCCCCTGCATTGGCAGGCAGACTCTCAACCACTGAGCCACCAGGGAAGCCCAATTGATATAAAGTTTTAAATGAAGTGTTTAATTGTGTTTGCAGATAGTTTCCTGAGCCATTAATAGCTCACTCTCAAAATCCTCTTTCATTATCATTGACACTAGGTAATCAGCTTGTGCATTTTCTTTGAAATGAGGCACAGGGCACATGGTGCCAGCAAGGTCATCACGACTCCAAAAGAACATGAGGACATTTCAGGTCACCACAAGTCACAGAGGGCAAATAGAAACTTTGCGTATAGCCTTACCCTGGCAATGTATCCAATAATTATTTTCCTTAGAATCTGTTTCAATTCAAAGACTACACTGATCTCTGCATACAAATCTAATTTTTCTTCCCACTTGTAAGAGTAGGCTACTCTTGCTGTTTCTATTGTTACTTTCAGGTCATAGACATGAAAATAGGATTTAAGTAACTTCAGTGCCATTTGTCAAATATGTCCCAGAGTAATGGTTTTCTTAAAAAAGTGAGTACTTTATTTACAAGTCCACAGTACTCATTTTATTTGTTCAAGAAAGTTATTTGCCAGTTGTAGAATGAGATGAGGTTTATAAAATATGCAACATTTTCATTTTAACATATTGCATGAGTCACAGTTTTCATAGAAATCTGCCTATAATTTTAGCAGAAGACAGAGCTATATGTTTGAAAATGACTGTGTATTCATATTTAAAATCCTAATGTTTTTCTAAGATGAGTTTATTACTCATCAAAATAAAAAACAGAAATTGTCCTATGAAGGTATGTGGAGGTAGTGCATTATCAGATGACTCTAGAAACACTGTCTCATTATTCAACTTCATGATGTGAAAGGAAAAAGAATTAAAAGAATATATTTCAGTAGAAAGAATCTGGTGATGATATAGAGGCAGTGGTAAAGTTAAGACTGTTTCCTTTGAAATTGTCAGTATAAAAAAATTGAAGACCTTTAAATCTTTATGTGTTTATATAGAAGCTGAAGCCTGTGTTTCTAAACTACAACAAATGCCAAACTAATACAGAATATGATTATCTGTAATTTTATGAAAGCTGTATCCTGGTAAATGGGTCCAACTTATAAGCTATTTTACTATCTAAGGACAAACTCCAAACCGTGAATCTTTCATAATGTCTGACTCTGGGACCATTGAAACAATATGAATTCTCATTTGTCCTGAATATATACTTAGTGTACTCACCAAGTACTACAGGTGTTACTGTTCCAAAGTGCAAATATTATTAAGTAACTTGAATTTATGTATATATTTCCCAGAAATATATCTAGTGCTACCGTATATGGAGGTACTTTAAATATGACTTACGAGTAATGAATAGTAAGTTCTTATATCAGATATTAGAAAATGGTGAATTTTTATGTAACATAGCATCAGGACATCAGACATACTGTTAATATTACTATGGTGGTCATAGTAGGTGGACTGTCTTGGCATGCAATAATCAAAGATCACCCAAGTCGTAGACTGGGACTCATCTGATCTGAACCAATCCACTGCCTGATCTGGACTGAAATGGTATTTCTCTACGAACCCTGACTTGTATCCCTAACATAATGAAACAAATTTTAGTAAACAGAGTGGGGATAATAATGAGCTAATCTTATAGTTATTAAAATATACTACTCAACTCTATGAAACACTACTATAAGTAAAAGTAACTATGAACATATCAGATCAGATGATTTATCAATTTAGGAAATGATCTTAGTCACAGTGTTTAATTTTAAAAGATATAATTTGTACAAACTTACCCAATTTATTTAGAGGATTAGATATATTGAACATGCATGACTACATTACTAAATTAAGATGAATAATAGATATTATTTTGATTAAAATAATCCTTACAGAGACAAACATCTCTATGAAGTTTATAACTAGTCTTAAACTGGAAGTCATAGTGAAACTCAATTAGTTATAATTCACTAATGAATTATAAATATTTTATTTATTTATGAATATGAATATAAATAACTATAATCCATAAATGGAAGTGCATAGTAGGAAAATATTTTTGTCATTGACTGTGGACAAGATCATAGCTTTCTAGTCTAATCCACTTATAATATAAATTATTGTTTAGTTGAAAATTGTCCTATTAGCATTCTATTTATGGGATAGTATTTTGTAACAATTCTTATTCTTCCCTTTCTTATGAATGGTAGGCCACCATAATATTCTATAAAAAACACCATTTCCTTTGAGAAATACTTTAACATTTGCATTATTAGCTAGAGCTGGACTACTTTGAGGACCCGGTAAACTGTGATATCAGAACATAAATTACAGCTATTGAAGTAACACATTATAACTTTTCTTCTTTGAAATTTATGTCTACTGATTCAAACCATTTTAATAGTACTTATTGGGCAAAGGTTATTTTCAGGGAATTGAGATTCTAATGATTCATAGCAAATGATTATTGACCATCTTTTCATATGTTTCTTAATTGTTGCAATTTTTGGCTCTGGAAGGACTAGGGCACAGAATATTTATCCATAACAGCAAGTTAAGAGTACAGTCAGGCTTCGTATAAGACAGATAACCTCATCTTCCAGCCAGAGGAAAGAATGTTGGACCTACTGACTTAATTAAGACTACATCAACAGCCTGGCGGGGAACATCATTCTGCGTGTATTTTCATTATGATATGCCAGTATGAAATAAAATAACTCAAATAAATAAATAAAATTGAATAATTAATTTTAATTCTTAGGCAACATTATATTTTCATTACTAGTTAAATGCTTACTGGAATATTAAAAGGAAAATAATAAACAATATTGCCATCCAATGGTGAAATGGTAGCATTTAGAATATATTAAAGATAAAGATGAGAATATAGGGAAATATTTCAAAATTAATAGAAATATCTTCTTGACTCCCTGCATTTTCTGAGAAATATAAATGAAATGTTTGGGTGTTATTAATATAGTGAGTACTGACTTAAAATAAGAAAAATTTGCTAAGGGTGAGTTTTTATTTCTTTCAAGCACAAGAGAATCAATTCATATTATTCGATTATTGAAAAGGTAGGAGAATGGAGCTTGCAAAATTACTCATATCATTATTTTAATTCTTTATTTTACATTATGCTTAGCAAATATTTTTCTTTCATAATCAATTAAGAATCTACCTGAGTCGTGTCCCTCCTAAAAGACTTCAGAACTAATTTTTCGCTCTTCAAGTCCTCAGACACTTTGTACCTACATTGGTCTTTATATATAATTGTTTGATTTACCATAAAGTCATCAAAGTATTTATTGACACAGTTCTTTAATTGGGAAAGGAGAAATTATGTTTCATTCATTTGTAACATCTGTAACTGTTAGTGACCAGCAGGCCAACAGTAAGTAATTAATGAATATAGTAGAATTGTCTTAAACTCTGACTGGCTATAGCTATATGAATTGTGTGTTCATACTGAAATGATTATCTCACTAGTAAAGTGGTTTTATCTCACTTGTGAAATTCAGAGAATCACCTCAAAATTCCTAATACGTGGACATATTTGCTATTTTTAATGGCAAGAGGGGATTATAATACCTAAACATTTGATTATATAATTTACAAATAATAAAGTGTTTGTAAATCACCTATTACTATGCTTATTATGTGAAAAGTGCTCAGTAAATAGTAGTTGGTAAAGTTGTACTCCTGCTGCTAATAATGACAAGGATTATTCAGTCTGGTATAGTTGGACTTTATTAACCTGATATCCCAGATGTATAAATTTAGAAAGAAGAAATATATTTTTACATTCAAGGATTTAATCAACTACTGCAGTAATCAATTTCTTTATGTATTATTAACTTACATATTATTCAGCTATACTCAAGAAATATTTAAAGAACATCTATTTTGTAGCTTATCACTCTGTTAGGCACCAGGAATGCAGGACTAAACCAAGTAGATGTAGTCTCTACCCAAATGAAAATAGTCTACTGAGTAAATGGATATTATACATGTAATTACAATTTAAAAAGCTCTATGAACATGGTAATTGTATGGCAATAACAAGAAGGTATGTCCTGGATTGTGAAGCTCAGGAAATGATATCCCAAAGGAGCTAAAGCCCAAAGATGAGTAGTAATTAACAAGTGACAAAATTAGGGATGTTGGGGGAGAGTTTCAGGGAGAAGAAACCACTGAAGACAGTTTGAAGGAGAGAAGAGCCTGGGACTTTTGAAGAACTGAAAGGTTCATTTGGTGTAAAAAAGAGAGAATTCCCTGAAATTGAAAACCTAGGCTGGGCCTTTTATGCTATGTCAAGGACCTTAGATTTACCTTAATGGATGGAAGTCCCTGGCAGTACAAGAAAGCAAGAGAACTGACTTGAGTAGCAAAAATAATGTTTTTATCCACAGATAACAAGTGTCTATGTAGACAATCACAAAGAATATACAAAAAATCTCCTAGAATTAATACATGAATTATAGGAGAAGTAAATCCTACTTAAAAGTTAATTGCAGTTGCTGAGATATTAGGGTTTATTATTGCTATTTTATTTTGAAATTTAATTTACTACATTTTACTTCTTTTTTCTGACTTCCTTTTCATTGATTAATTTTTCTCTATTTTCTTACTTTCCTCTACCCGGTAACTTTCTATTTCTATTATTCTAGTAAATTATACCTAAGTTTTAACATTTATATTTCTTTCCTCCTCACTGAAAGACAAGCAGTATAGAACATAAGCTATAATATACATCTCAGAAGACTTCTAATTCTCATAAGGCTAGGGACATTTTAAATATTCCTACCCACTAGAGCATGCTTACATTTGGATGGGCTGCATAGGAAAGTCATCTTTCTTTATATTGACATTTATATGAGGAACTGGGCACCTAAATAGAAAAACAGTTGCTGATATAGTCTGTGTGTGTGTGTGTGTGTATTTAGGACAGACTACCACCCTCATATGGAGTTGCAGGGTCAAAGGATTCATTTTAAATATGATTGAATTTCCAGAAAAATTTTTCTGCCTGAAATAGTGGACACATCAGGAATACTCTGCAATATTAAGTCATATCGCCATCCTAGCTACTAACTACCCTCTGAAGCTCCACAGGGGGAGAAAATCTCATCTTCTTTCCATGCTTTCTTCTAATATAAACAGACCAAATAGGATTCATAAAAGAAGATTAGAGAGCCTGTGTGGGAACCATGTGGTGAAGGGAAAATATCACAAACTGGAAATAAATCTGGTTCCAGTGAGGATCATCCCTCCCTCTATCTCTCTACCCTTGGAGAAAAAGGTAAGTTCCTACCTGTTTGATCCAAAATCACAAATTCAACTGTAAATGTTGTACTAAAATACAATGTAAAGTGAAACAGCTTTGTTGGTCTTTAATGGTGCTTACAGGCTTCTTCAAAGTTGTTTTGCCATTGAATGTCTATACATGAGAGAACAGTCACACACTCAAGTATTAAGCAGGTATCTGTATAATAGGCACCTTAAATCTACTTGGCATCAATTGCATTGTGTGTTTATGGAGAATATTGAGCTTTTCATCTTAGACCCTCTTGCAACCTATGTTTACTGTGCAGTGTAAAAACTGTCCCCCAGAAATATATAGTTTTCATGGCTTTTCAAAGAGTAAAGAGAGAGGAGAGAGCTGACAGGACACAAAAGTACACTCTGAGATCAGATTTTCTTTTTGTGTGCATTTGCTTATTTGTTTGTTAGGTATTTTATCAAATACAGAGAAAGCAAGAGGGAATCTACTTTGTCCAGGAGAGATAAACCATAATTGTAAGGGAAAACCATTGAAAAATGCCAACTTTGTCTAAAGTGTTGACACAAGGAGCCCAGACATGAATGAGGCCAGAAAGAAAAAACCAAAGGGATCTCAACTGGGAGAATTAAAACTTGTTTTCAGTGAGCACTCCTGGGGTTATTGAGCAACTAAAAGAGTTAGGAGCACAGATTGTCATGAAAATTTGTGGAAAGGATCACAGTGTTCACTGCCTTCTCCTGGATGGTATGCCAAAGCATGAAGGAGAAGAGAACACTCAATTCTCCTATGAAAGGAAAAAACATCTCCATTTGAATCATACAATTGTTAAACCTTCATTCATGATCTTTGTAGGGCTTTCTTTTAAAAATATAATTTGTGTTAGAATTCATTCATTCAGTGAATATTTACTGAGCGCCTTCTATGTGCTGGACACCGTTGTAAGTGTTTGTGATGCATCAGTTAGAAAAACTAAAAGGGCAAAAAGCCCTACCTTCATAGGACTTTCACTCAAGTTGGAAAAATCATACAATAAACAATGTATATAATAAGAAAATTAGAAAACAAAAACATAATAAATAAGAAATGCATACTGTATATTAAAAGATAGTACATGTTGAAAAGTATAAACTATGGACAAGGTGAGGGGATGGGTTACAAGTTTAAGGTTGGTCAGAGTAGTCCTCAGTGATTAAAGCAAAGACTTGAGGAATACAGGGAATGAGCCAAGGGAATAGCTCTATAAAGAGTATTTCTGAAAGGGAACAAAAAGAATGAAGGGCCTATACAATAGCATGCTGAATGTATTCAGTGAACAACAACAGGGCCATGTGTATTTGAACTCAAGTGAGTCGAGGTTACAAATACTAGAGATGAAGTCTTACAGGTGATAGGGTTTTAAGTGATAAAGTCATCTGTATCACTTAAATGATACAGTGCTCTGTAGGCCTTTGTACGTACTTTGGCTTTTGCTCTGAGTAGAATGGGGATTGTTGGAAGATTTTAAATATATCTTTTAAATAAGGAAAACTTCTTGTATAAAATTGTTGGATTCCCCCTTCCATTAATGTTTCAATAAGAGGCTTAAAATAGTTTTCTTTTCAAGGATGGAATACATAATGAGAGGCTTAAACTGTTCCTATTCAATGTTGGTTCCCTTTTATGAATAATTAATGTTTTTCAGAATTCATGTCTGAATGGTTGACTCTTTATTCCACTCTTGCTTTATATTCTTCCCAACTTCTGTCTAAGGTAAACTGACGTTTGAGGAGGGATTCTCTATTCTTGAATTCAGGGTCTGTAATAGAATTCTCCTTGACACTAAACTAGTCTTTCTGGTGATTGAAATTGATATCTTTCTTTTAAACAGAATATAATATTTAAATATGCTTTAGGTGGATGAAAAATTTCGTTTTCTATCTGTGTACCATTTAGAGTCTCACTGACATTAAGGTACTTGGAAATATCACTGAAAATCTTGTCTGTGACATAGAAGGGCCACTGACCCTGAGATGATGCTTCTATCCCTACCTTGATCCCAACTGCTTTCTTTACCTCATTATACAAGAAACAATAGTAGGAATGTGTAAAAAACTACTGGCTATTTTTCTGCCCGTCATCTTTTGCATTTTATTGATCTGCCTGGTGGTTCAGTGTAGAGCGTCAATCCAAGGATGGTAGGGGAACCCCCTCCGCTACTGAATTCAGGCACACACACTGATGTAACTCTCATCCCAATATCACCTGGTGATATCACCTCATGATGTCAGGACATGCTAATTATTTCCAGATTTTATGCAAATAATTTTCTTCTATCAACCTAGAAATTTGGACTACCTTACTCTTTATTTCAAGCTAGTATAAGATACTCTTAACCAGGAGATGATTAAAATTCAGATTATGGCACACATTCTCTCACCAGAAACCATCATATTCTGGACTCTTGGAAAATGTTGATATCAATGATTTGTTTCTGGTCTAATGTCACTAAGAAGACATATATGACCTAATCAAACCTAGCATAAATTGTGTAGATATGCTTCATGCTTACTAAAATAGAAGGTGTAGTTATAATTAATGATGGGACAATAAACCTTGAAATAAGTTATGTAAATTATATGTACAGGCTCAGTGGAGACATACAAATTTGCACTAAAATATATCAATAGATCAATTTTAAGTGTACCAACAACTTCCTAAAAAATATGACAGATTTGGGTTTAACCAAATAATCAGGTATTTAAAATGGTTTTGTCCCAGGTAATACCAACATGAATCTTTTTAACTCCTATTTATAAGTAGAACACATGGGCAAAAAAATAGCTAGATTATATAATATCATGACCATATTTTAATATTAATTTGAAGGATTCAGTTTTCTCTAAGATTCATCTAATAAACACTTTTACACATGTCCCTTGCTTTGCTCTTTGTTAAGCAATCTATATCTTTTTGGCATCTTCATAATAAAGTAATGTAAGATGTTCTATTTTTAAAAGCTTTTTTTTGTTTTGAGACTATGGGAAATGTCAGAAAAGTAATTATAAAATATAAAGAAAGGGCTGAGATTCTGATAACATCAGAAAAAAATTACTATTGTGACTGTATGTTAGCCAGAATTTTAGCATCAATAAATTGAAATGTCAATCTAACATTTGAAAATAATATGAATAATAAACACAATCTTTAAGAATATCTACTCCTGAAAAAACACAGTGGTCATAACTTAGATTGTTGGAGAGTAAAAGATTGCCACTAGAAAGTAATTTTTTGGCTTCTAAAAAAATTATTTCTTAACGTAGGGAAAAAGAAAACAAAACACCTCACAGCCTAGAGACATGCTGTTTGAAATTACCTCGTGGGAAGAAGAAAACTGCAAAGGTGTTCTCTGGATAGATTTTGATCTCTGCAAGGATATGAACTATAATGATCAGAGGGCATTCTAAAATGCTTCAAAAATTGTTAAACTAAGGAATAACTCAGCCTAGACACCCTTTATCTTTTCAAGATTAAATGCTAGTGAGCAAGACCTATAGGCTGTCAGAGCAATAATAGCATTCGAAGTGTAAAGATGAGACATTAAACAATTGGAAGTCCTTTTCCATATATTTGTTAAGCTAATTGTACATCCTTCAAGCTTTAACATATAATCCATGCCTATATACAGCTGTGCATGTTATATCATGTTATAATTAGGTAAGATCAAATTTTTGTCAGTTGAGTAGGTTCTATAGTTTCATATTAAATAAAAACTATAGCTCTGAAAAAAAGACAGTATAAGGTTTATTTTCTAAATACAGAAAACTGTAAATCTTATTGTAGATACATACCATATTTGCTAAATTTATGTAATTATTTTGTTTACATAACAAATAATATATAGCATTATATAAACGTCTTAAAGTAAAATACAGGATAACATCCCACAAAGGGAAAATTCACAATTAAGAAAAAGATTCATAAATAGTGCATGCAACACAGAAGGTTCAGAAAATTAGATTTAATCATTTCTCCTCTTTGTTCTCCAGAGTCTAAAATGTATTTCCCATGTATTTTGCAAGTCCTGTTCTGTGTTACTTCTCTTTATGCACCAAAATGCTGGATAAACCCATATAAAAGCAATACATTTCAATAGTTAGAATAAAGTTTATTTTCCTGTTTAAGGATTTGATATTTACTCACCAGTGTGGTCTTTATGTTGTTACATGTTGGCTAGGAATTACCGCTTTGAATAGCAATTATCTAAGTTGGTTCCCTACATTTGCAGGACATTTGGTTAGAGTTAGAATTACAGTTTATATCAACCTTTCTCCGTATGTGACTGGAGCTTTGTCACATGAGATTAGAGTTTCAAATGGCAGCAATGCATTAGAAGTGTTTTACCTAACATAGACAACAAGTAGTGGCAATATTCAATTGACCTTTTAACTAAATATATTCTTTGCAAATGTTTATCAGTTCTTCTTAAAGCAGAGCCTCTTTCTAAACACTTGTCTTGAAAACAAGACACTGACTTCTCATCATACTCTGCCAGCAGTAATAGAATCTACTGTGAGCCTAGATTTCCTCAACTTTAAGGCTATCATAACATCAACCATTTTTTCTATTAGTAGTAAGTTTATATATATTTATATAAAAATAAAATAAATAATATTTATATAATAAGCATATTTTATATATTATATATTTAATAGTTTAAATGTAAAATGCTATTTAAATAAATTAAAATAATTATTATTCTAAAGTGGCACATAATATTGTCCTCAATATCCATGAAAACTTAAAAAGTCTTTTGAATTTATCATTAACCAAGAATAATGTCAAAGTTAATCTTCTTCAAAGAAAATTCTGCTCTGTACTAAAAGGTGTTTTAGTGAGTTTCTGGTGTGTTTAATACTAAGACAGAAACTGATACGGCACCAGGCTAAACACTAAGACAGCAGAGATTTTTAAAGCGCATTAGATTGTAATGTCATTGACAGCAGGGAACAAGTATTTTATTTCCTTTGTAACCCCCTGCCTTTAACTATGTAGGACAGGATTTTGCACAGAGTGAATGCTCAATAACTCTTGTGGTGGTGACTGCTAAGATAATGAGTCATGAAAAATAGCTAAATTAGAGTCAGGAAAAATTCGTCGAGCTGTAGCAATGAACATCAAGAGACTAGCCAAAGGATGACAGTGAGAGAATAAGATTTGTACGCCTGGTAAAAATGTTGCCATGCAGCTACTATGTACGAAGTAACAGACTGACTTAATCTGATATTAGTGTGAACTCAGGAATATAAAGTAGAAAACTCATGATCTGTTATCACAAATTTCAAAGCAATAATCACAGCTAGAAGATATGAAATCTCACTACATATCTTTGAAATTTTACCTACAAAAAACTTTTCTATCTTCACCTTTATATTCAAGTGTTTTAGATAACATTTTTAGCGTTAAATTGACATTATTCTTGGTCAAATTATCTCTTGTCAAATTGAACCTGGTGGAGAAAAAGGAAGCCCTGAGTTTTAGATTCTCACATAAACCAGCCAGGGAAGTCTCTCAGAGAAGCCAAGAACAGATTATAAGTTCTACCATTAGGTAACTTTAGCCTTAAATGCCAGGAAGGTAAGCAGTGAGGAGAGGACAGAAATAGAGCTGAAAGGAGTAAAGGGGACCAAGTGACCTCATGGTGTCTCCTTTCCCCATTCAGCTAGATGACATATGGAGAGTGTGTGTGGAACAGAGGGGAGGGCACCAATTCACTTACCTGGTCCGTCCTGGCAAAAACTGAGTGCCCTAGAGAGAACATATATGATTAAATCATGTTGAAGTGATCAGAAGTTAACTGTTTTTTTCCACTAGCAAACAGGTAGGAGCTAATGTGGAAGACCTGAATTTTTTTCACAACATAAACCTGCTATAATATTGTCCACATCAAAGTATTACTTACATTTGTATTCCTGCCCTGCCCCCAGCCTTTAACCCAAAATTCACCTGATACACATCATCATTCTGCACAGAATAGAAAAAGATTTGTAAAAATATGTGTTTTCAAGTTAACTGGGCTATGATGAAATAATGAAGATTCCATAACTACCTTTATAAAGTGTTTACATTGTAGAAGAAAATACAACCAGAATAAACAAAGCCAGAAAAGTTCCCGCAACATTGATATCAAACAAAATGAGGAAATAAAATGGCTGTGATTACTGAATAATTTTTCCAAAGTCATTTTTTTATACTGTTTCCTTTTATTCATATTCTGAAAGGAATGGATAACTATTATTTAAAAGTTTGGGAAAAGGATGAAGTAGTAAAAATGAAATGAGAAGTACCTATAATACCAACACATATATAACCACCATATGTGATATTTGTGAATTGCATTGTAGTAGTTTTCAACTAATATCTAGGATATTTAATGTGTAGTAATATATTATTTTATTATTTAAAATAAATTTAACTATTATTAAACTTATTCAAAAATATTTTAAAATGTGTAACATCCTGTTCTATGCGTGTACCAGGATTTATCAATATTTACTTACTCTTGTAATTTGGGCATAATACTCCTTTCTATGGTTGTTGTATTCAGTGAGGGAATTATCTCTATGGCGAAATAAATACCCTTATTTCTATAAATTTATTTTCTTCCATACGTCCCTAAACAAGAAAATTGAGAAAGTGTCAAAATACAAAATTTTGTGTAACTCAACATTTTTAATGTATATTCTCTCCATCTTACCACCTGTCCTCTTCCTCTAACCCATTTCCCACTTCCTATTCAACTCTAAACCCGGTAACTTATTTTGGAACCCAAACATCAGTGGGCAGTTCTCTTTGTGCTATCACACTTGACTCAAAATTCGTTTTTCCCCAAATTGCACTAAAACTATTTTCTGTCTACTGTTCCCCAATGATATAGACATCTTGACTCCTCAGATGCTCACAACTTACAAAAATCTACAGTCACTTGAGTCGATGGTATTTCAGTACTGTTAGAGCAGTCAGTAATAAGGACATTTGTTTAGGTATTCTGAGTGTCTCCCCATGCTTACTAATGTTCGTTGTACAATTATGCATAAAATACTTTTGCATCAATTAATAATGTATATCCTTTTCTAGTTAGCCATATTTCATAAATTAAACTGTTAGAATCATATTATAACTTATGAAGCATTTCTTTTCATTTTTAATTAACTTAAGCACTTACAATATCAAACTTCTCCACTGTTAAAATGAAAATTTTTTTGTAGTTCTCACATGGTGGCTAATAATGTAACTCAATGAGGGTATTTGACAGGGGAGAAGATTTCTAATTTATCATTATTTCTGGCCCAGGGCACTAAAATATTGTTATTCTGTTTTGGCATGCTTCATTATTTCTGTGTTAGAATTATGTGACAGAGCAAACTGCCAATCTTTTGGCATTAAGATGAATTGTTAAAAGCTAGCTCTGTGTATTTCATGCTACATATCTAGTGTGGTATGGTCATTTATACCAAATTATTGTTTTGATTTAATATGCTTAAGGCCATCTCCATGCATGCTTCTTCATGGGAATATGTTACCACCATTAAAGTGCAACACCATTTTATGGGGTTTGGTTTCTAGTACACCAGAGTGAGAAATTTCACTTGGTATGCAAATTGCACAAAGATAAAACTGTGATGAAAATCAGTATTAAAAATTCCAGTTATAATTCACTCATATTTTCTATTATATCCAGTGATGATTAATTCTAATATGAATAAAGAACATTTTTGGCAAGTAGAAAACACACGGAAAGAGAAGTCAAATGTTCAGACTAAATGAAATTCTACTGTAATAAACAAACACTGTTTAGAATCACTCTGTTCAAGTTTACTTTCTTTTTCTTTGTGTTTATCAAAATTTATATTACAGTCAGTAAACATAAAAGATTCTATAAAGTAATTTATTATGGAAAGTTACAGCTCTTCAAGTAATTTTCTGACATACTGGGCAGTAAAAGTGCAGAAAATGTGTTATAAACCAGAACAACCTAAGAATCAAAAGTTCTCTGCCATGTTTCTTCTTTCAACAAACACTTTCCATTTAGGAAGTGAGAAATTTTAAAGTAGATCAGGGTATTAGACTTTTTAAGCGGGACAAACTCTTCTGAGAAATGTCGTTTATTGAATACCTCTTATATGCTAGGCACAGACCAACAAAAAAGAACATGAAACTCATTCGCTATTGCTATATAAAATTAAAATCTCTACATATTTTCATTCTTGTTTTAGGAAAAGTCCTGGGTATTTCTATGATTATTTTCTGGATTTCAATCTAACATCTCTACCCAATTCAATTTCAATGAACTTAATTTATTGAGCAAGAACTATAAGGACATAATTAAGCTGTTCTGAAAGGAATATGATAAAAAATTACCTCTTCCATGTAAAACATACATTTTGAGGAATGTTAATAAAGCAGTCATGTAGTTAAGATAAATGTGAGCTCTTAATTTGGGCAAAAACATTGCTTCATAAAAAAATGGCTTTGAACAATGCCATGTAAACTGGAGAGCATGGGAAATTGACAGTGAAAATGTGGAAGATAGTATGAGAATATTCTGAGTAAAGATTAAGCATGAAGCAACATGTGGTTTAATTATATCTATTTATCTTTCTATCTATCTACACATAGAGATATCTATCTATCTATCTATCTATCATCTATCTATCTGTCAAGTTGAAGAGAGAAATAAATCTGAGGTTAGAGGAAACTATGGAGAAGAAAATATCCCATGGCAGTGACAAGAGTTGATAATAAAATATATAATTAGATAGAAAATAGGTTGTTACAGTATGCTTTTGAGCAGACTGATAATATGGGGAGCATAACAGTTTAGGAGTGTAGTGTGGCTTTCAAAAATTTTGACTGCGATCTTCTGTAAGAAATATATTTTACATTAGACTCAATCCCCTTACCTTTGAAAAAATATTTCATGAAACATTACTTATTCTTACTAACTACAAAGCACTCTGATTTTTTTTATTCTATCCGCTTACATTTCTGTTTTATTACAAAAATGCTGGTTTGTACCAATTACATTTATTTCATAATGTGTTTCTGGAGTTTGAAAAACACACTGTAGCAGTATCAATTATCAGTGGTAAACAGGAAAGATTAACCTAAAGAGAGGCTATAGGTGGGAGAATTAGTTATGGAATAAAAAAGACATAAATTAGATTGTGGTGAGCTTTAATCCTATGAAGGAAATCATGAAATACAAGAGAAAACATACACAATAGGCAAGATATTTTTGTCTAAGACACTAATGATTATTGCTAGTGGAAGTAAAACAAAATGTATTTGTGTGTGTGTATTTATCTTTGTCTCTCTCATCAGGATATAAGTTTCACTAGGATAGAGACTTTATTGTTCTTGTTCAATGCTGTGTCCCAGTCACTAAAAAACTATCAGGTACACAGTAAGTGCTGAATTAGTATTTGTTGAATGAAGGAGACAACCAAGTAGGATAACTGAAATATTAAAATAGAAAACCTTATCAGCCTAAAAACTCCAAAGGCGTTACATTTGACAAGCCAAATTATTATATGTGTTTTGTCTGTTTTATGTGTCCTTTTATGAAAAACTTTGTAACATATTGATTTCTTTCTGTTAAATAAAGTTTACATACTCCTGTGATGAAAATATAATATTTGAAAAATATAAGCTGTCTTGTAATAACGTAATCAACCTTGGGGTCTCCACATATGATCATGCAGGTAGTCAAGGGATTATCTTGAAAAAAAATAAAATATATTTATAAGGAGGCAAAAACACTATCTTTTCATTTTAACATCCTCCAAACCCAGTAATGTTCCTGGTACACAATAAAGACTTAATAAATGCTTTATATAGACAAGACTAAATGATCTTTTGCTTAACTTTTTCTTATTAAACATACCATATATGTTTATTGTAGAAGATCAAAAATACAAATTAGCAAGAAAGATAAAATGAATATCATTCTACAATAGAGGTAATCGCTAACATCTGTGTATGTGTGTGTACACACACACACGTGTGTATTTTAGTTTTATTTATTTTTAAAAACAGAGAACCATTATTGTACAGATTTTATAACCTTGTTTAAAGTCACTTAGATTCACCAACATTACCGATTTCACGGGGCTATTATGGAGAGCAAATGAGAAAAATGCATGAATAGCACTTAATACAGTGCCTACCACATAAAAAGAAATCAACAAATGTTAACAACTACTATTGCAATCATACTGTTTTATAATCTGTTTTATATTCACTTAACAATGCATAATGAACATTTCTCATGCCATTAAATAATATTCCACAGTTATTTTGATAGCTTCAGGATATTCCATTATATATAATTATATTTACACTGATTTTGTCTTGTTGGGCATTTAGATTGTCCCTTTTATTATTAAATCCACGCTTCAAAGAACATCCTTATAGATATATATTTGTATACATGTATATTTGCTTAAGATATATTTTTACATTTTTTTCTTATTTAAAAAATAATATATACACACTGTTTTAAAAGGAAAGTGGTATTGCAAGTTTCATACTACTAATAAAAAGTATCAGTAGCAGTAGTAATATAAGTAATATTTTTTATAATAAAATAACAAGCTTATGTCTCATTTTTCCCATTCTCAGTTCTTAAGTCCATAGGCAATCATGTTCATACTCATTAGTACCATATTCTAAATAATTCTTTTTAATCAGAAATCACTTGACTTCCTAGAAGGGAAACTTTTTCATTTATCGGTTGGCATTTGGCACACCAGGATTTTAAAATACTGAGTGCATTAGAACATCTCCATTCAGTAGTATGGCTTTTGATGATGGAACAATATTAATCAATTTTTTAATTTATTTTTTATTTTATTTTTTTTAATTTTTTTTGCGGTACGCGGGCCTGTCACTGTTGTGGCCTCTCCCGTTGCAGAGCACAGGCTCCGGACGCGCAGGCTCAGCGGCCATGGCTCACGGGCCCAGCCGCTCCGCGGCCTGTGGGATCCTCCCGGACTGGGGCACGAACCCATGTCCCCTGCATCGGCAGGCGGACTCTCAACCACTGCGCCAGGGAAGCCCAATATTAACCGATTTTGATAGATATTGTATTTGATTTAAAATTTTCCCACCACTCACTAATGTTTAAGGCTACTTGGTTGGGCACTTTAATTTGTTCATGAGAAATATATACAGAATCCTAAAAATAGCTATTGTCTATTGTTTGTGCTTATCCAAAACTTCTTTAATCACTAAATTTTCTACCATGAACATACATAATTTTTCTAATAACAAAATGAAACTTTTAAAATCGTGTATATTAATAAAGGTATACATGCCACTATAAATAAATCCTTTTATCATTATTACTTCTGATGATCAATTTTCTGTGCCAGGTTTTGTTTTCCCTATGGATGTATACCCCAGGCAATTCCATCCTCAAGTATAATTATCTGCACGTAGGGCATATAAGGTAGTTAATACCTCAAACAAGTTTCTCTGTCTCGCAAGAAATTCCTTAAGGCATTAAGTGCTGCCCCAGCCATGCCAATGGGAGTGTGAACTCCATAAAAGATGAAGCTTGATGCCATTCATTTTCATAATGACTTCAGTGCCACATGCAATGCCTTGGGCATATATACACACTAAATGCCTACAACATAAGTAGAATACTTAGAATAGTCCATGACCAACATTATTTTCAGAGCAAAAGAGTAAATAGTTATATAATGTTATGTTTCTTCCCAGTGTTACATTTTTCTGCCTTTAAAAGAATGTCCAGAGAAAGGCATGATTTGCTTGCAGTTCTAAAATATATAAACTCCTTTGGGGTTGTTAAGAACTGAATTCCAGTGAAGTGAACTGAAAGTTCAACTTACAAAGTTTCCACTTCATACCCTGCTTAACTTCAGTTATTTTTCCCAAGTTGTATAGCAACTGCCTTGAAGAATTTACAGATATTTTCTCTTGAGAGTTAGAAGTTCTTGCTCTTGTAGTAAAAAGAAAACTAACTCAAAAACCATCTTGAAAAAGAACAAAAATAAGTACTCACAAAAATATAGACCAGGGGCTTCCCTGGTGGCGCAGTGGTTGAGAGTCCGCCTGCCGATGCAGGGCACATGGGTTCGTGCCCTGGTCCAGGAGGATCCCACATGCCGCGGAGCGGCTGGGCCTGTGAGCCATGGCTGCTGAGCCTGCATGTCCAGAGCCTGTGTTCCACAACGGGAGAGGCCACAACAGTGAGAGACCCGCGTACCGCAAAAAAAAAAAAATATATATATATATATAGGCCAAAATCTTGAGTAGCCTAAAGAGGATTTATTTAGTTTATTTACTTATTTATTCATTTATTTATTTCATTCATGAAATAAATGTTATTTAACTTGCATCACCTGCAAGCTTAGTGTCTGAACCATGACAGCCCATGTATTTATCCCAAAATATTTATTAATTTATTATTACATGGGCTTCCCTGGTGGCGCAGTGGTTAAGAATCTGCCTGCTAATGCAGGGGACACAGGTTCGAGCCCTGGTCCGGGAAGATCCTACATGCCGCGGAGCAACTAAGCCCGTGAGCCACAACTACTGAGCCTGCACTCTAATGTCCATGAGCCACAATTACTGAGTCCACTTGCCACAACTGCTGAAGCCTGTGCGCCTAGAGCCTGCGCACCACAACAAAGAGTAGCCCTTGCTCGCCACAACTACAGAAAGCCCGCATGCAGCAAAGAAGACCCAACGCAGCAAAAACAAAAAAAACAAAAAATTTATTACTACGCATCATGAACTATTATTCTTTGTGTTAAAATAATCTCATAGATATTACATTCTAATAACCAAGCAGATAAAAACAAAATAGTTTTAGGTATTAGTAAGTCCTGTGTAGAACATAAAACATGATAATGTAGTAGAGACTTGGAGAGCTAATGTAGATTGGGTGGTCAAAGAAAGTCTCCTTGCGGAGTTGGCATTCTAGCTGGAAAGGTGACATTTGAGCTGAGATTTGCATGAGGAGAAGCCTAGTAGTAAAAATCTTCATGGTTGGAAAAATGCAAAGGAGACCATGCAGTGTGAGGGGTGTGTGTTTGTTGGGAAGAAAGGGTGTAAATGAGTAGAGGACGTTAGAGAGGGAAATAAAGAGCAACTACCAAAAAAAAAAAAAAAAAGAAAGAAAGAAAAAGAAAAGAAAGGAAGATAGAATGGAAAGGAATAGAGCAATAATCAAAGAGAATCTGTGGAGGAAGGAGAGGGTGAAGTTAAGTTACAGTAAATTGTAACCAGGATGAAACAAGTTTATCAAGTGATCAGCATCAATCAACATGGGCAGTAGTTACAAACAAGAACTTGAGTGATACAGCCCCTTGAGCTGTGTGGCCAAGGGGCAAGTTACTTATTTAAGACTGAGTGTACTCATCTATGAAATGGGAATAACAATATCTATGTCACAGGGTTATTGTGATAATGAAAATAAAAATGAGTTAATGCACTTTAAAATGTGTAACATTTTGTCCTGTCTGGTAGTAAGTTTAATAAATGCTGTCTATCACTTTTATTTAAATGAGATAAATACAATTTAAGTAAAAGCAGATATTTCTGCTCCTCTTTGTATCTATAAAATCACATGAAACTAAAGCCTATGTAATTTAATCCTGCTTTGAAGTGGATTTATATTTATTTACTTAATTATTTTTGTTCATCGTTTTTGTATTTTACTTTGTTAAATCTGATTACTTTGGTAATTCCCTGTCCTACAACCACTTTGCAGCAATTTGAAGTGCAAGGCTCTATGTGGATTTATTCTAATTTGACTAGATTGTACTTGGAAGGCTGCAAAAAGCTCTAAGTTCCCAGGACCAGTTTTATTTTTCCTCTGGGCATTGGCCAGCACAACAAGTCTTTTAGCTTCATACTCACAGCTATTTTTTCCCATTTCTGCTTCCTAAGTCCCTCAGCTATAGGAATTACAATCCCTGTCTGTTTTAACCTGCAAATTCTTCCTAATTTCTTGCTGTCTTTGTGCTCCGGAGAGGATGTAACACTGCTATGCCCTCCTATTAGAAGCGAGACCTCTGGAGAATGACATATTACAGAGCAGAAATGCAGAAGCCAAGGAAACATTGATTTCTAGTACATGGATCCTGAGCCTAATGAAATTTTGGTAATATCAATACGTGACCTTTTCTCTGATTAGTGAATTTTGCACAGCTTAACGCCCTTCTCCCTGATCAATTTATGTATGTCTTTGCTTCCTGCCAGCATAATTATTGGAAAATTTCAAATCTTTAATTGGACATAACTGTATTTTGATCATGTTTTTTTCTATAGGAGAAAAAAGTATATTTGTCTACTGTCTATTTGACCCATTTTAAAGGAACTATTTGTTACTGCGTTTCTTGCTTCCTTCTTACTGATATGGCAGTACTTTCAGGAAGATTTTTGGGCTCATTGAATAATGCTTCCTTCTCCACCCCACCTCACCCACACTGCCTCTACCAAGTGAATGCACTAATGACAATTTCATTACAAGATATTATTTTCTATTATAAATAGAATAGAATAAAACTCTGTTTGCCTTTAACCTCAGTACTTTATATCTTAATTAAATATAATGAGTCTTAATTAAATCTAAAAACCCTCTGCAAGTTAAGCAAATGAACTGTTCTTTGTTCCATATGAATACTTCCTCATTAAAACAGAAAAATTAAGGTGATAACATTTCATCACTGATATTTATTTTTCTATAAAAACAAGTTAGGATTCTGCAGAAATAATGTCCTAGTTAACATTTTGCCTGTCTGTTTAGAAAAATTCAAAATTGTCACTCATTATATTTGACATTTTGAAAAGTAATAAGTCTTCTGAGACAGTGTATGTTAAAATACTGCTGAGTTTCATATGCTTTAAATTTCTGTGACTTTTCATAAGATATTCTTACAATTTCTTGCATTTCAAATAATTTCATCGTGGCAATAATGATAATAGGAAAGAAATAAAATTTGGTGGACATAAAATTATAAATAAAATTTCATATATAATAACATGTATCTTTCATCTCACCTACATATTTATGATAGTTATATGCTAAAAGTATTTAATTTTTCTCAAAATATGAAAAGTTAAATTATTTAAATTTTAATAAAATCATAAATGTTTATTACAAAATGCTACATTTTTGAGCAAAATGTCTAATCCTTTAAACCTTGTTGACCTGAAACAAATAGACTTCCAGATGCTTCTCCAGCAAAAATGGTTTTATTTGAGATCAGCAGAGAATTGCAATTCAGCATCTGCAAGCCTGGTGAGCCAAATGCAAGTGCCTCCCACAGCAAGGGAAGGAGAACACTTTTACAGAGGTGAAAAGGAAATTGGGAGGACTTTTATAAACAAAGAGTCTGTGGCTTTTCATTGGCTGTGTCCTTGACAGGAAAGAAGAGGAGTCCTTCTTTCTGTCGGGCTCTGCTATAGTCACAGGGCATGAGAGCTCCCCCTTCTGGTGTCCACTCTGTTTAACTGAGGTTTCTGTTTATTAATTTTTTACAACAGATACAAAGGTAATCTTTGAGTGTAAATCCAATGTAACTTGCAACTTCTTGTTTTTATTAGATACACCCTAGACTTTCTATAACATGGAAAGATTTTTGAAAAGACTAAATATAGAATTTTCTTGTTCTCGCTTGATGTCAAGCTTAGTCATTTCTCCAAATTAAAATTATATCAGCAACTCCTACTTTTCAGACTTTCAACAACACTTCCAAAATACCAAGATATAATATAAAATAAAATGACAGAGGGCACTAACTAGGCTCTATTTCTGGTGAAAGAAGGCTGTTAGACTTGGGCAACTAATGTGTAAAGACTAGGTCAGATAAATTTATAATTTAAAAATTCCAGCATCTTATGCTCTAATATGGCAACATTTTTAATAAAAAGATATAACAAATAAGTTTCACATTGTCTTTCCCTATATGCTTATCCTCCTTTGTAAAACTACAGTCTCCATAATTACTTCTTAATATTCCAACCAATCCATCATAGCACATTGCAAAACATGTTGTGAATTCACATTAGTGTAACTTAAATGTTTATAAAGAAAAAGAAACATTTATTTCATCTGCCAAGATATTATTATTATAATTCTTTATAATTCACCATAGTTGTGAAGACTAATGCAGAGCATTAAAATATACTAAAAAAAGAATTGACTTTTTAATAATAAAATCCAATCACCTCACAAATATCTACGGTTTGACAAATTTCTGAAAGTACATGGAAATTTTCTTGAATGGTGCATGAGAACCCACTGGCACCAACATTCCATGATTGAGTCTCTCTTGTGGACCCTGGATGGAGTCAATTGACTGGAACTATTATTCTTAGGCAAGTTAAGCAAGGACCTATGTTTCCTTGGCAAGATGTCCTTTTTCTGTCATCATGGTGGAAGATATATTATACAAGTGTTATGCTGACTTTGTTGAAGTTCTCTGATATGGTTACATTGTTCCTAAAGAGTTTATGCAGTAAGTCCTTCTTTGAGAATTACTATTAATACATTATTAATTAATCAGTTATTAATTTACTAAATTAAGTATCTTGTTTTCTAGTGTTCCAAATGTGGGAGAGAAGAGTTGTTATTGGATGTGAGAGGGACCCTAGGATAGCAGAGTGAATCTGAGAATGTATCCCCAGAAGCTGTGTTGCATTGTATGAACAACACCCTCTGCCATTTTTATCCTTTACCAGGTGTGATCATTTCACAGCATTTCAGGGATCAAGTTGCCAAAATATTTGAAAACTTCCTACTTTAAGCAGAAGGACAAGCAACAGTGTGAGTAAAACCAGCATTGGGAAATGAAATAAATGATAAATAAAATTCATATTATGAACTGCCTAATTATTAGCAGAGGAGCTAAGATTGGTAACTATGGCACTGAAGAGATAAGGGGGGGAAAAAACCTTTCATTTCTCCCATTGCTGGAGATACTACAGCTGAGGTTTTCTCATGTAGGTAGTGAGCCATTTGCCCCAATCAGATGTGAATCTGTGGCTGCAAATGACAGAAAAGTAGGAAGAATGGTGAACAAAAGTAAAACTAAGGTAAAAACAAAACAAACAAAGCTCAGACACATGACAAACTGCCAGTTCAGCTCTGAAGGATCTATTCCAGTCCTGGCTCATAATTTCTCTCACCAAGTATCTCTGGCTCAGTCACTGGAATCTGAACAGTGCTTTGGGGATTTATAAATTGCTCTAATGAACATTATCTCAGATACAGACCCTTGCAAAATCAATTTTATGATACCCCAGTATTAATTAGATCCCTGGTTTCTTTAAAATTGCATATCTTGCCAGCTACTCAGGTGCTTTCGAAAGAATATGGATATGTCTTAAATCAATGTCAAGATTTGAATTTTCTAAGCCCTAAACATAGAACTCACCCTTAAGCTGTCTGCAAACCATTTCTGGTTATATGTGGTTGAAGGAAGTAATGATATGGACAGATTAACCCATAGTTTTCTAATGTAGTAAAGTAGGAAAAACATAGACTCAATAGACAGATCTTAAGTTTTCTCATCAGTTTCTTCATATATAAAACAACCATCTGATTAGAGCTTCCGGTGTTCTATAATTTAGGGCATTTTGTTAAGGAGAAGATTTTTTGTTTAGTTTTCAGCAAAATTAGGAATTTCTATTCCAAAAACTATACCAAAAGCAACATTTATATAGAGATGAGAGAATGGGGAAAGATATTTGAAATTCTAAAACTTTCTGTGACAATGTAAATTCTGCTCTTGTGCATTTAAAATGTGACTAGTGAAACTAAGGAACTAAAATTTTAATTTTATTTCATTTTGAATTATTTAAATTCGGATAATTGTAAAATTGGTTAATTTCAGGAGTAATTGGGGAGAGACACAACTCCACATACTATTGATGAAAATGTCATTTTGCATCCCTTCTAGAGAACGATCCAGACGAACCTCGGTAACTTTAGTGTATTTGTACTCCATGTTGAAGTAACTCTGTTCCTCAGTATATATATGAAGAGAATATCCGAATGGACCCTGTAAGGATCCAAAGTTATGTTTATGGTGGCAGAATGTTGAAGGCAATCTGAGGATCCATCCCTGGGACTGTGGATAAGTTATATGTTGTTGATCCGAAACAAACAGACTAACAGCTATTTCTCCAGCAAAGATGGGTTTATATAGGATCAGAAGAGAATTGTACTTCAGAGTCCACAACCTTCAAGTCCCTACACAGCAGGGTAAGGAGAAAGCTTCTATAAAGATGAAAAGGAAAAGTTGGGAGGGCTATAGTGAACAAAGAGTCCATGGCTTTTCATTGGCTGAGTCCTTGACAGGAAAGAATAAGAGTCTTCTTTCTGTTGGGCTCTGCTGTCATCACAGGGCAGGAGAGCTCCCTGTTGTGGTCTCCCAGCTCTGTTTATTTGAGGTTTCTGTTTATTAATTTTACATATGTAGTGTGGATGCCTATATAACACACTATGAAGCAGCAGTTGGAAGCACAAGAGTAGCTGTTCACATGACAATACATACATCTTAATAATGGTCCTTCAAAATATATCTAAAACCTAACCACCCATGGGGTCCAAGCCAGCATTATTACAGTGATAAACTCTTAACTATCCTTCTTCATTCTATGCTGGCCCCCAAGAGTCTATTCTTACCACACCAGCCAGGGTGATCCTTTTAAAACTGACAATGTTGAACTTCACCTGAGTCCTGTGATCCCAGAAAACAGTGAGGGTTTAATTCACCCACTCTGTTGTGTTCCAGGAAATGGCTAATGCAAAGAATCACCCTTCCCCATAAGACTGAAACTCACAGACACCCTCCTTGTTTACCTATGACAAGGCTAGACACAGGTCCTCCAACTTCCTTTTCTTTGCCTCATAAGTGATTGGCTGAAATGTCTGTACACACTGGTCAGTCTGGACAAAATATCAGACTTGACCAAACTTAAAATTATTTTGGGTTAAAGAGGGTGGTTTTAAGTGAAAAAATAGCAGAGAAAAATTAAGAATTAGTTAATGAGCTTTATTAAGCTCTTTTAAATACATTTACCTAAAATTAAGAAAGAGATGAATCTAAGAACTGGACAACATGTTCTTACATGTCAAACGGTATCCAATTCCTTGCTTTTCAAAAATTGAAGTTATGAAACCTCTGGTTCTACCAAGATGGAGTAGTTCCATTTCTTCTAGGCCCTCCCACTTAAAACTTTAAAAATTCTGGAAATAATACATCAAACAAGCATAAGAAGACTCTGGAAGGTGGAAAGAAGATGGATTGACCTGAGGGTCTGAGGATTGACACTGCTGAGTCCCCTAGGTTTCCTCATTGCCTCTGCTATAAGCGAGACGGCACTGCCAACGCCTCCAGCCTAGGACACCAACAGGCAGAGATCAAAAACACTCCGGGGAAAGACTGTTCTCCCTGTCCAGAGACACAGGAAAAGGGAGGCCTTACAACAGGACACATTTTTAGCAGTACCCACTGTAGCCCATTAGTGGAAAAACACCACCACAGTCATGATTTTAGCAGCGAGACGCAGGGAGCTGATTTCCTACCCCCCACCTCACACTTCTTACCCTGTCCCGCCCACCCTTGAGGAGAGGCTGAGCAAGAAATTGCTCTTCCATCCTCTTACCTGGCAAAAGCAGGCTATTTTCAGAGTTTCATCCCAGTTTGCTCTCAGTGGGGTTCATCAGCAGAAGAAACAAAACTTGATAAGGTGGTGGAAGGCAGGGCTACCAGTCACCAATGTTTCACCCCCTCCCCAATGTCAGCAGGGTTCAGAGTGAATCAGCCTCCACCTCCATCTGGCGTTAATGAGACTGAACAAGGTGCTGCAAGTTGAGCCTGATACAGACTCCACGATCTGCAACTCCTGGTGTCAGCTAGAGCCAGTGGAGAACTGGACTTCCACCTCTACCTGACATCAACCTTCCTATTCATCCTGAGACAACAAAGGAGTTAGAGTTTCCCCTCTGCTTACCTTTGCTTGATTACCTCAGGGCTCAGCAAGGACCTGCTTTTACGACACACCCCTAGTCCCCACCGGCAGGAAACAACGAGAAGTACAAGTCAGTTTCCCACCTTCTGTAGGAAAGAGAGGAGCTGAATTTCCAAGCCACCCTCTGCAACAAGGTGGCCGGAATCAGTGAGCCTAGCATACACACCCACCCAGCTCTCATGCTGCACTTCAAAGTGTGACCACTTGCTGAAAAAAACAAGACTGAAAGGGATCCAGTCTCATAATGTAATGTCCAAAATGTCCAGGAAGCAATGGAAAAAATCACTCTTCATACCAAGAACCAAGAAAATCACAATATGAATGAGAAAAGACAGTCAACAGAGGCTAACATCGAGATGAATCAGATGTTGTAATTATCTGACAAGGATTTTAATGCAGCCATCATAAAAGTGTTTCAACAGACAATTAAGAACTCTCTGGAAACAAAGAAATTGAAGCAAAATCTAATCTAGCTGTCAGCTGATAAGTCATTAAAAGTAATTTTTCATGATAGATCATTTTATGATTTTTGACACATAGATTATTATATGATTTTTGGATGGAGTTCAAATAATTAAGTTACACTTCTATAATAAAATTCCTTCCATTCCCATCTATTTGTTTATGTGAATGCATTTTCTCAGAGCTTACACATTTTAAGGGAAAAAGCAGAAATAGAGTTGATGCTAAACCATTTCACATTCATGCATTGAAAAATGTTCATTCTCAAATAATTAAACCAATTAGGAGAAAACAAAGCCTCCTATATCTTATTAGAAGGCTCTTTCCTAGAAATATTTATTGCTTATGTTTAATAATCATTTATCCAACTTTGTAATATACTGTATTTTTGATCAGTTGTTTACTAATAGATACCGTAATGAAAATTTAATCCAGAATAATTTTTAGCACATAAGTAAAGAGATCATTTCAATGCATTAACATATTATTATAAAGAAGTATGATAGAGTAAAAAAATAAACTATTTTCAAGTATAAAATACATTGCTTTAATATAAAGTTGTATGGAAGAATTGAAACAGGTACATGAGTTTAAAGAAAAAAATGTTGTAAAATTTCTGAATTGATAAAGATGAGATCTTTTTCTTTTCTTAAATGGATAATGTTGGGTATAAAATTGCTACATATTTAGATTCCACTGGACACATTTAAAAATGAACTGAAACTATTTAAAAATTTTAAGATTTATAATATTCTGTAAATAACATTATTTGCAACTCTTTAAACAACTTATGGAAAACTTTGGAAATCAAGTTCAAAAAATATGACGGAATGGATAACTTTTCAAAAATTTTAGGAGAACGTCGGGATGTTTCATGGGTGCTGGCCTTTACTTCATTAGTAAAATGTAAAGGCATAAAAACTGTTGCCAGTAAGAAATGGGGCATGATGGGAACATCTTGGGTAAACCTACTTATGGAAGAAAGAAAGCAAAAATGGAATAGAGAAAGGAAGGAAGGAAGGAAGGGAGGGAGGGAAAGAGGGAGGGAGGAAGGAAGGAAGGAAAATAATTGCAAACCATTTACATAGTGCTAAGCAGATGCCAGCACTATTCTAGAATATCATTTAATCATCAGTATAAGCCTATTAGATAGGCTGCATTATAACTGTCATTTTGAAAATTAGAAAACTATGGCACAGAGTTAATATGTATGACTACTAAGTAGTGGACCTGGTTTCAAACCTTGGCTATATGACTCTAAAATCTATGCCCTTAATCACTGTGGTATGCACAGGGGATTCAAAACAAGAAAAACAATAGAGATTATATAATGGGGAACACATAATACACAAATGAATATAGTAAGTGATTTTAGGTATGGTAAGAGCTAGAAAGAAAAATAAAGTGTTAGCGATTTAGTAACTGGCAGGTGTTATTTTTGATGGTGGATCAGGAAAAGCCCTTTTTATCTTAAACCTGAAAGAAGTGAGAGAGAGCAAGCCTTGTGAAGATCTGCAGAGAAGACAGTAATTTCAAATGTTTGTAATGTTTTAAAAAACTTTAAAACACAGTGCAGGAAAGAGAAATCTTATCACAGATATTCCATCTGGGGCTCTGTCCCGGGAATTTCTCATCTTCCATTTCAAGCCCTTAATCAAGCTTCTGCTTTTGAAACAATCCAGTGGTATCCCTAACACTTGGTGAACTCAGTAGTCTTCATTTTATTACTTTTGCATACCAGTGATATAGAAACATATTTTAATACATCTCATTTACTAGAAAAAGTAGGCAGAAAGAAAAGAAACAGTCTCAATAATCATCTAGAAAAGTAACATAAACTTCAACCCTTAATTCAGAATCTCCATTATTGTACTAATTATTTTAATCAGTTTATAATTAAATTCTGTGAAAATGAGCTGTGCAAGATATCTGAAAGATAAAATGTGTATTATGAGTCTGTTTTTTGTACCACTCTGTTGTTCATTTTGTTTGGATGTTTTGTTTTTCCTGAGTTTCCATAATATTAAACTATTTCTTAAAGACTGATTTGTAAGTTTCGTATGTTTTGTAAGTGAGCTTTGAAC
This sequence comes from Tursiops truncatus, assembly GCF_011762595.2. Classification (NCBI taxonomy): domain Eukaryota; kingdom Metazoa; phylum Chordata; class Mammalia; order Artiodactyla; family Delphinidae; genus Tursiops; species Tursiops truncatus. The sequence continues at coordinate 45,452,480 of NC_047046.1, forward strand.
TCACAGTATACTCTTAAAATATATTCATTAATATTGTTCATAACAAAAACAGGAATGACAAGCCAAAAAACATTTATAGATATACTTTGAATTTCTCTGAGTATACTGTACAATTAATAAAATGACTACATACATTCTTGTTGGTTGTTACTGAGATATAAATGATAACACAGTTTACTCTATAATTGACTTTATACTTTACTCTAAAGGATAAAAGGATTGGGATATGAAATATGAACATTGAGGGCTTCCAAAAAATTAAGAAATTCACAGTTGCAAAATTATTTACATTTGTTTCATTTTCTTAGATGCCTTTCTTCCCAAGTTCATCTAAAAACATTAAAAACAACAATAGGAGAATTAACAGCTAATACCACACTAAGAACTCATCACTTGTTAATTTATTTAATCCCCACCTATGCTTTATTTCACCACATAGGTTTGACAAAAATGAATAAAGAGTTAATTTTCTCTACCCAAGTAGTGAAGGTTGTATATCTTAGATGTCTAAACTTTGAAGTTCTCAACAGACAGTGAATAGGTCATTGTTTTCAAAGATCTGGGCTCTTCCAGAACAAAAAAATCAAGCATTCTCAAAGGAGAGAATAGAAGCACATGATTAAAATGAAACAGGGATTGTCACCTTTGAGAAGAAACTTGTGTGAGATTGAAAAGGACAGGGGCATATGTTTCCCAGGTGACAAAATCTGGAAACTCTTGAATGCTTTGCAATGAATGTGGTAAACTCCCTAGGTAAAGTCTACGTGTGCACCTAGGATGGACAGGTCAGTAACTATAGCAACCTTAGCACCACCTCCCCGGACGACCATTCCTCTGAGTTCCACGTTGCTGAGCACTTTTGTCCTTGTGAGTAATTTTAGAATTCTTTTTGTGGGAGTAGCCAATCAATATTTCTTTTCAGTGAATTTTGGAATTTTTAAATCACCATTCTTTAGATGTTACTGCTTTTCATTTAGTCTTATTTTTTTCTTTCATCTCTTTATTTTTAAATGTATCTTTTAAACATATATCCTAGGGCAAATTTTAGTGTCTTGACCTCATGATGTGAGATAATTATTAATTTATGCTGTCTATTGATTCACATTATATGCTGTCTTTCATTTAGAATACTCTTTGTTGAAGAATGTTGATTTTTTCTTTTTTTTCATGAATTCTGAACTTATTGAAGTTGCAGTCTGTTTGGAGCTTTAGATTGCTACTTGAAAGAATGTTCGCAGAGTTATGAAGGTAATGCTGATTCAGCTCTTTAGTTTGTAAAGTCATGTAATTTTTCGTGAAGTTTGTAAAAAGCATGTCATCAAAGATACTGGATTATATTCAGAATTGAATTTGCTTATTTAAAAAGTCTTGTCTAAAAAAATCTTGATTTTTGCTTCCTCAAGGACACTTTTGGAATTTATCCAAATTTATGCTAATAAACGGGTTATCAGAGAAGGAGACTTGTTATGAAGGTGACATAACAGATATCTTCATTGACAGGTAAGCAATGCAAATATAATAGCAAAATAGCCTAGGAGTTTGAGTCATTGAGATTTATTTCCAAGTGTATCAGTCTTAAATGTATCTAAAATTTGTGTTCAGGGTAAAATAGATAAAGTATGAGGAAAAAACAAACCCACAGTAGGCTCACAGTTATCTTGCCATAGAATTATCCAGATCTTCATTTCAAAATGGGAAACCTGGACATAATGCTCTTAAGAAACTGGCTAAAATCACATACAGTTAAGTACACCAAGTACCATCTCAGATCCTCATCTCTTCTCATACAAACTCCTGCTATTTATAGAATGACTCCTGTACCTCCTCAACAATGCTTCAACATGACTGTGCAAGTACGATCACGAACATGTGCTTCAACATACAGATGACAATATACAAATGTCCTATACCAATTCCTGAATTTATTTTATAGTTTTCAAATGTGAACCAGTATTGTGCAAGGATTTAAAAAAATAATAAAGGCTCAGTTCCTATCTTCCAGGCTTTTAGTGACAATTGTTGAACAAAACGCATTAAAATATTACAAAAAGTGGAATTAGGAATATGTGTGGTATTCTTAGTAAATGGTCCTCCAAAGATGCCAAGACCTGGACCCCATGACAATGTTCATTTATATGGCAAAAGGGACTTTGTAGATGTGAATAATTAAGGATTTTGAGATGGAGAGATTGTACTGAATTATCTAGGTGGGCCCAGTAATGTAATCACAGGTGTGCTGATAGTATAAAGCGAGAAGAAGGAGATGTGATGATGAGAGCAGAAACTGGAGTGATGTGTTTTGAATATGGAGCAAAGGGTCACTAGACAAGGAATATAGGTGGCCTCTAGAAATTGAAAAAAGTGAGGAAACAAGACTCTTTCATCAGAGCCCCCAGAAGAAAACAGCCTTGACAAATCCTCGACTTTAGCCTAGTGAAAATGATTTCAGGCTTCTGACCTCCGTGACTGTAAGAGAATACATTTTGTTGCTTTAAGCTACTACATTTGTGGTAATTTGCTACAGCAACAATACAAAATGAATACAATATATTACAACAATTTCAAAAGCAGAATGTCATTTGACCATGGTGAAAGAAGAGATTGGTTCACTTGAGAAGATAAGAAAACAAATTGGAGGATACAGAGAATTCTGGCTAACATGGGAAATAGAACATAAGCATTTACCTTCTAATTTCTTAAACCTAACTAAAATGATAGTAAAGGAATAAAAGAAGAATTAGTGTAAACTCGAAAGGACTAAACGGATGAGAGAGCAGATAACAGATCAGAAATATAATTTGGAAAATGAAAAGCCAAAGATGAGTGATAACGGCTTTAGCAACCTGAGAAAGATAAAATGCCAGATAGGGATTTCCAGGGTTTCCCTGGTGGCACAGTGGTTGAGAGACCGCCTGCCGATGCAGGGGACACGGGTTTGTGCCCCGGTCCGGGAATATCCCACATGCCGTGGAGCGGCTGGGCCTGTGAGCCATGGCCGCTGGGCCTGCACGTCCGGAGCACGGGAGAGGCCACAACAGTGAGAGGCCCGCGTACCGCAAAAAATAAAATAAAATTAAAAAATAAGGATTTCCATTCTGAGCCACAAATCAGTAACAGTGTCTGGAAATACCCTCTCATCTTAAAGAACAAGGAAACCTAACAAAATATAGCAAAGAAATATCTTCAGATATTACACAATAGGCAGCACAGGTTGAGAGAAGTTCTGTCCTGGAGAAGATGATGCTTTTAGGTCCTGACACAGTATAAACACTGTATAAGTACCTTTGTAGTTCCCCACTCCAATATTTTGCTCTATTTCGTGTCCTCCATTAGACAGTAAAAAGTTTGAGGGATTTTCATTCTTGATCATCCTTGTAAGTCTAAGATTATATGTAGCATAAAGTACATAGTCAAAGCATTTTTCCCAATTTTTTTTGTTGTGGTAAAATATACATAACATAAAACTTGCCACCTTAACCATTTTTAAGCGTACAGTCCAGGGGCATTAAATACACTCATAATGTTATGCCACCATCCCTGTCATTCATCTCCAAAACTTATACTTTGTAAAACTGAAACTCTATACCCCTTAAACAATAACGCCCTACTTACTGCTTTCCCACAGCCCCTGGTAACTACAATTCAACTTTCTGTATCTATGATTTTGACTATTTCAAGTACTTCTTATCAGTAGAGTAATACAATATTGGTCTTTTTGTGACTGGCTTATTTCATATAGCATAATGTTCTCGAGGTTCATTCATGCTGCAGCATATGTCAGAATTTCCTTCCTTTGTAAGGCTGAATAGCATTCCATTGTATGTATATACCACATTGTGCTTATCCAATCATCTGACGATGGATACTTGGGTTGCTTCCACATTTTAGCAATTGTAAATATGCTGCTATGAACATGGGTGTACAAATAGCTCTTCCAAACTTAACCTTCAATTCTTTTGGGTATATACCCAGAAGTAGAATTGCTAGATAATCTGGTAATTTTATTTTTAATTTTTGAGGAACTGCCATACTGGGTTCCACAGTGGCTGTACCATTTTACAATCCCACCAACAGTGTGCAGGGTTCTAATTACTCCACATCCTCAATACTTGTAATTTTATGATTTTTTTTTAACATCTTTACTGGGGTATAATTGCTTTACAATGGTGTGTTAGTTTCTGCTTTATAACAAAGTGAATCAGTTATACATATACATATGTTCCCATATCTCTTCCCTCTTGCGTCTCCCTCCCTCCCACCCTCCCTATCCCACCGCTCCAGGCGGTCACAAAGCACCGAGCTGATCTCCCTGTGCTATGCGGCTGCTACCCACTAGCTATCTACCTTACGTTTGGTAGTGTGTATATGTCCATGCCTCTCTCTCGATTTGTCACAGCTCACCCTTCCCCCTCCCCATATCCTCAAGTCCATTCTCTAGTAGGTCTGTGTCTTTATTCCTGTCTTACCCCTAGGTTCTTCATGACATTTATTTTTCTTAAATTCCATATATATGTGTTAGCATATGCTATTTGTCTTTCTCTTTCTGACTTACTTCACTCTGTATGACAGACTCTAGGTCTATCCACCTCATTACAAATAGCGCAACTTCGTTTCTTTTTATGGCTGAGTAATATTCCATTGTATATATGTGCCATATCTTCTTTATGCATTCATCCAAAGGTGGGCACTTATGTTGTTTCCATCTCCCGGCTATTGTAAATAGAGCTGCAATGAACGTTTTGGTACATAACTCTTTTTGAATTATGGTTTTCTCAGGGTATATGCCCAGTAGTGGGATTCCTGGGTCATATGGTAGTTCTATTTGTAGTTTTTTAAGGAACCTCCATACTGTTCTCCATAGTGGCTGTACCAATTCACATTCCCACCAGCAGTGCAAGAGTGTTCCCTTTTCTCCACACTCTCTCCAGCATTTATTGTTTGTAGATTTTTGGATGATGGCCATTCTGACTGGTGTGAGATGATATCTCATTGTGGTTTTGATTTGCATTTCTCTAATGATTAATGATGTTGAGCATTCTTTCATGTGTTTGTTGGCAGTCTGTATATCTTCTTTGGAGAAATGTCTATTTAGGTCGTCTGCCCATTTCTGGATTGGGTTGTTTGTTTTTTTGTTATTGAGCTGCATGAGCTGCTTATAAATTTTGGAGATTAATCCTTTGTCAGTTGCTTCACTTGCAAATATTTTCTCCCATTCTGAGGGCTGTATTTTGGTCTTGTTTATGGTTTCCTTTGCTGTGCAAAAGCTTTGAAGTTTCATTAGGTCCCATTTGTTTATTTTTGTTTTTATTTCCATTTCTCTAGGAGGTGGGTCAAAAAGGATCGTGCTGTGATTTATGTCATAGAGTGTTCTGCCTATGTTTTCCTCTAAGAGTTTGATAGTGTCTGGCCTTACATTTAGGTCTTTAATCCATTTTGAGCTTATTTTTGTGTATGGTGTTAGGGAGTGATCTAATCTCATACTTTTACATGTAGCTGTCCAGTTTTCCCAGCACCACTTATTGAAGAGGCTGTCCTTTCTCCACTGTACATTCCTGCCTCCTTTATCAAAGGTAAGGTGACCATATGTGTGTGGGTTTATCTCTGGGCTTTCTATCTTGTTCCATTGATCTATCTTTCTGTTTTTGTGCCAGTACCACACTGTCTTGATTTCTGTAGCTTTGTAGTATAGTCTGAAGTCAGGGAGCCTGATTCCTCCAGCTCCGTTTCTCTTTCTCAAGCTTGCTTTGGCTATTCGGGGTCATTTGTGTTTCCATACAAATTGTGAAATTTTTTGTTCTAGTTCTGTGAAAAATGCCAGTGGTACTTTGATAGGGATTGCATTGAATCTATAGATTGCTTTGGGTAGTAGAGTCATTTTCACAATATTGATTCTTCCAATCCAAGAACATGGTATATCTCTGCATATATTTGTGTCATCTTTAATTTCTTTCATCAGTGTCTTATAATTTTCTGCATACAGGTCTTTTGTCTCCTTAGGTAGGTTTATTCCTAGATATTTTATTCTTTTTGTTGCAATGGTAAATGGGAGTGTTTTCTTGATTTCACTTTCAGATTTTTCATCATTAGTGTATAGGAATGCCAGAGATTTCTGTGCATTAATTTTGTATCCTGCAACTTTACCAAATTCATTGATTAGCTCTAGTAGTTTTCTGGTAGCATCTGTAGGATTCTCTATGTATAGTATCATGTCATCTGCAAACAGTGACAGCTTTACTTCTTCTTTTCCAATTTGGATTCCTTTTATTTCTTTTCCATCTCTGATTGCTGTGGCTAAAACTTCCAAAGCTATGTTGAATAAGAGCGGTGAGAGTGGGCAACCTTGTCTTGTTCCTGATCTTAGTGGAAATGCTTTCAGTTTTTCACCATTGAGGATGATGTTGGCTGTGGGTTTGTCATATATGACCTTTATTATGTAGAGGAAAGTTCACTCTATGCCTACTTTCTGCAGGGTTTTTATCATAAATGGGTGTTGAATTTTGTCAAAAGCTTTCTCTGCATCTATTGAGATGATCATATGGTTTTTATTCTTCAATTTGTTAATATGGTGTATCACATTGATTGATTTGCGTATATTGAAGAATCCTTGCATTCCTGGAATAAACCCCACTTGATCATGGTGTGTGATCCTTTTAATGTGCTGTTGGATTCTGTTAGCTAGTATTTTGTTGAGGATTTTTGCATCTATGTTCATCAGTGATATTGGCCTGCAGTTTTCTTTCTTTGTGACATGCTTGTCTGGTTTTGGTATCAAGGTGATGGTGGCCTCGTAGAATGAATTTGGGAGTGTTCCTCCCTCTGCTATATTTTGGAAGAGTTTGAGAAGGATAGGTGTTAGCTGTTCTCTAAATGTTTCACAGAATTCGCCTGTGAAGCCATCTGGTCCTGGGCTTTTGTTTGTTGGAAGATTTTTAATCACAGTTTCAATTTCAGTGCTTGTGATTGGTTTGTTCATATTTTCTATTTCTTCCTGATTCAGTCTGGCAGGTTATGCATTTCTAAGAATTTGTCCATTTCTTCCAGGTTGTCCATTTTATTGGCATAGAGTTGCTTGTAGTAATCGCTCATGATCTTTTGTATTTCTTCAGTGTCAGTTGTTACTTCTCCTTTTTCATTTCTAATTCTGTTGATTTGAGTCTTCTCCCTTTTTTTTTTTGGATAAGTCTTGCTAATCATTTATCTATTTTGTTTATCTTTGCAAAGAACCAGCTTTTAGTCTTATTGATCTTTGTTATCGTTTCCTTCATTTCTTTTTCATTTATTTCTGATCTGATTTTCATGATTTCTTTCCTTCTGCTAACTTTGGGGTTTCTTTGTTCTTCTTTCTCTAATTGCTTTAGGTGCAAGGTTAGGTTGTTTATTCGAGATGTTTCCTGTTTCTTAAGGTGGGCTTGTATTGCTATAAACTTCCCTCTTAGAACTGCTTTTGCTGCATCCCATAGGTTTTGGGTCCTTGTGTCTCCATTGTCGTTTGTTTCTAGGTAGTTTTTTATTTCCTCTTTGATTTCTTCAGTGATCACTTCGTTATTAAGTAGTGTATTGTTTAGCCTCCATGTGTTTGTATTTTTTACAGATCTTTTCCTGTAATTGATATCTAGTCTCATAGCATTGTGGTTGGAAAAGATACTTCATAGAATTTCAATTTTCTTAAATTTACCAAGACTTGATTTGTGACCTAAGATATGATCTATCCTGGAGAATGTTCCATGAGCACTTGAGAAAAATGTGTATTCTGTTGTTTTTAGATGGAGTGTCCTATAAATATCAATTAAGTCCATCTTGTTTAATGTATCATTTAAAGCTTGTGTTTCCTTATTTATTTTCATTTTGGATGATCTGTCCATTGGTGACAGTAGGATATTAAAGTCCCCTACTATGAATGTGTTACTGTCAATTTCCCCTTTTATGGCTGTTAGTATTTGCCTTATGTATTGAGGTGCTCCTATGTTGGGTGCATAAATATTTACAATTGTTATATTTTCTTCTTGGATCGATCCCTTGATCATTATGTAGTGTCCTTCTTTGTCTCTTCTAATAGTCTTTATTTTAAATTCTATTTTGTCTGATATGAGAATTGCTACTCCAGCTTTCTTTTGGTTTCCATTTGCATGGAATATCTTTTTCCATCCCCTTACTTTCATTCTGTATGTGTCTCTAGGTCTGAAGTGGGTCTCTTGTAGACAGTATATATATGGTTCTTGTTTTTTTATCCATTCAGCCAGTCTGTGTCTTTTGGTGGGAGCATTTAGTCCATTTACATTTAAGGTAATTATCGATATGTATGTTCCTATTCCCATTTTCTACATTGTTTTGGGTTCATTATTGTAGGTCTTTTCTTTCTCTTGTGTTTCTTGCCTACAGAAGTTCCTTTAGCATTTGTTGTAAAGCTGGTTTGGTGGTGCTGAACTCTCTCAACTTTTGCTTGTTTGTAAAGGTTTTAATTTCTCCATTAAATCTGAATGAAATCCTTGCTGGGTAGAGTAATCTTGGTTGCAGGTTTTTCTCCTTCATCACTTTAAATATGTCCTGCCAGTCCCTTCTGGCTTGCAGAGTTTCTGCTGAAAGATCAGCTGTTAACCTTATGGGGATTCCCTTGTGTGTTATTTCTTGTTTTTCCCTCGCTGCTTTTAATATGCTTTCTTTGTATTTAATTTTTGACAGTTTGATTAATATGTGTCTTGGCGTATTTCTCCTTGTATTTATCTTGTATGGGACTCTCTGTGCTTCCTGGACTTGATTAACTATTTCCTTTCCCATATTAGGGAAGTTTTCAACTATAATCTCTTCAAATATTTTCTCAGTCCCTTTCTTTTTCTCTTCTTCTTCTGGAACCCCTATAATTCGAATGTTGGTGCATTTAATGTTGTCCCAGAGGTCTCTGAGACTGTCCTCAGTTCTTTTCATTCTTTTTTCTTTATTCTGCTCTGCAGTAGTTATTTCCACTATTTTATCTTCCAGGTCACTTATCCATTCTTCTGTCTCAGGTATTCTGCTATGGATCCCATCTAGAGTATTTTTAATTTCATTTATTGTGTTGTTCATCATTGTTTGTTTCATCTTTAGTTCTTCTAGGTCCTTGTTAAATGTTTCTTGCATTTTGTCTTTCTATTTCCAAGATTTTGGATCATCTTTAATATCATTATTCTGAATTCTTTTTCAGGTAGACTGCCTATTTCCTCTTCATTTGTTAGGTCTGGTGGGTTTTTATCTTGCTCCTTCAACTGTGGTGTGTTTTTCTGTCTTCTCATTTTGCTTATCTTACTGTGTTTGGGGTCTCCTTTTTTCAGGCTGCAGGTTCATAGTTCCCGTTGTTTTTGGTGTCTGTCCCCAGTGGCTAAGGTTGGTTCAGTGGGTTGTGTAGGCTTCCTGGTGGAGGGTACTAGTGCCTGTGTTCTGGTGGATGAGGCTGGATCTTGTCTCTCTGGTGGGCAGGTCCACGTCTGGTGGTGTGTTTTGGGATGTCTGTGGACTTAATATGATTTTAGACAGCCTCTCTGCTAATGGGTGGGGTTGTGTTCCTGTTTTGCTAGTTGTTTGGCATAGGGTGTCCAGCACTGTAGCTTGCTGGTCATTGAGTGAAGTTGGGTGCTGGCATTGAGATGGAGATCTCTGGGAGATTTTCGCCATTTGATATTATGTGGAGCTGGGAGGTCTCTTGTTGACCAGTGTCCTGAAGTTGGCTCTCCCACCTCAGAGGCACAGCACTGACTCCTGGCTGCAGCACCAAGAGCCTTTCCTCCACATGGCTCAGAATAAAAGGGAGAAAAAGTACAAAGAAAGAATTAGTAGAAGTAGGAAGAAAGAAAGAAAGAAAGAAAGAAAGGAAGGAAGGAAGGAAGGAAGGAAGGAAGAAAGAAAAGGAAAGAAGGACAGAAGGAAAGAAAGAAAGAAAGAAAGGAGGGAGGGAGGGAAAGAGGGACAGTGGGAGGAAGGAAGGAAGGAAGAAAGGAGGGAAGGAAGGAAAAAAGCAAGAAAGAAGGAAGATAAAGTAAAATAAAATAGAGTAAAATACAATAAAGCTATTAAATTTAAAAATAATTATTAAGAAAAAAATTTAAAAAAAAAAACAGAACGGACGGATAGAACCTTAGGACAAATGGTGGAAGCAAAGCTATACAGACAAAATCTCACACAGAAGCATACACATACACACTCACAAAAAGAGGAAAAGGGGAAAAAATCATAATCTTGCTCTCAAAGTCCACCTCCTCAATTTGGGATGATTCGTTGTCTATTCATGTATTCCACAGATGCAGGGTACATCAAGTTGATTGTGGAGCTTTAATCCGCTGCTTCTGAGGCTGCTGGGAGAGATTTCCCTTTCTCTTCTTTTTTCTCACAGCTCCCAGGGGCTCAGCTTTGGATTTGGCCCCGCCTCTGCGTGTAGGTTGCCAGAGGGCGTCTGTTTTTCGCTCAAACAGGACAGGGTTAAAGGAGCCGCTGATTCGGGGGCTCTGGCTCACTCAGGCCGGGGGGAGGGAGGGGTACGGAGTGCAGGGCGAGCCTGCGGCGGCAGAGGCCAGCGTGACGTTGCACCAGCCTGAGGCGCGCCGTGCGTTCTCCGGGGGAAGTTGTCCCTGGATCCCGGGAACCCGGCAGTGGTGGGCTGCACAGGCTCCCCGGAAAGGGGGTGTGGATAGTGACCTGTACTCGCACACAGGCTTCTTGGCGGCGGCAGCAGCAGCCTTAGCGTCTCCTGCCTGTCTCTGGGGTCCACACTTTTAGCCGCGGCTCACGCCCGTCTCTGGAGCTCCTTTAAGCAGCGCTCTTAATCCCCTCTCCTCGCTCACCAGGAAACAAAGAGGTAAGAAAAAGTCTCTTGCCTCTTCGGCAGCTCCAGCCCTTTTCCCGGACTCCCTCCTGGCTAGCCGTGGTGCACTAACCCCTGCAGGCTGTGTTCACGCAGCCAACCCCAGTCCTCTCCCTGTGCTCCGACCAAAGCCCGAGCCTCAGCTCGCAGCCCCACCCGCCCCGGTGGGTGAGCAGACAAGCCTCTCGGGCTGGTGAGTGCCGGTCGGCACCGAGCCTCTGTGCGGGAATCTCCCCACTTTGCCCTCCGCACCCCTGTTGCTGCGCTCTCCTCCGTGGCTTTGTAGCTCCCCTCTCCGCCACCCGCAGTCTCCGCCTGCAAACGGGCTTCTTAGTGTGTGGAAACCTTTCCTCCTTCACAGCTCCCTCCCACTGGTGCAGGGCCCGTGCCTATCCTTTTGTCTCTGCTTTTTCTTTTTTTTCTTTTGCCCTACCCACGTACGTGGGGAGTTTCTTGCCTTTTGGGAGGTCTGAGGTCTTCTGCCAGCGTTCAGTAGGTGTTCTGTAGGAGTTGTTCCACGTGTAGATGTAGTTCTGTTGTATCTGTGGAGAGGAAGGTGATCTCCGCGTCTTACTCTTCCGCTATCTTCCCCTCGTCTCCCTATTTTATGATTTTTGATAGTAGCCTGTCCTAATGGGTATGAGATATTATCTCACTGTAGTTTTGATTTGCATTTGCCTAATGATTAGTGCTGTGGAACATCGTTTTCTGTGCTTATATTTTTTATACCTTCTTTAGAGAAACATCTGTTCTAGCCCTTTATCCATTTTTGAATCAGGTTGTTTTTTTGCTGTTGAGTCAGTCAATAAATTTTTAATGAATGAATAAAGTGGGAGAGAATCCCTGGAGATTTAAAGATTAACATATACACACTACTATATATAAAATAGATAACCAAAAAGGACCTACTGTATAGCACAGGGAACTATGCTCAATATTTTGTAATAACCTATAAGGGAAAAGAATCTGAAAAAAATTGACATATATGTATGTATAACTGAATCATTTTGCTGTACACCTGAAACTAATACAACATTGTAAATCAACTATACTTCAATAGAAAATAATTAATTTAAAAAATATAAACTTTAAATAGACTATATGCCTTCCAAATTAATGTACAAATTCAATGCAAAAACATAAAATTACCAGTATATATTTTTTTCACATAAAAAAAATAAAGTAATGCTTAGGAAGCCAGGTTAAAATTTAAAAATTTTCAGTGATTTTTGATTTGGGGCCTTAAATGCTGAATAATGGCTTGCCTGGGAGAGAACAAGACATTTGGGAAGGAGAGAAAAGGGCATTCTAGAAAAGCACAAGTTTAAAGGAAGCTTCAAAATTTCCTAGGCCAGTATCAGGGCAAGAAACTTCTAGATTTCTGCTTACCTTCAAAGCTCTGTAAGTATTTTTAGTACAACTGACAATTTTATGGTTTGGCTATGAATAATTAAACTGGATGTGTTCTTTTTACTACTAAATAAATTATGTTTTTATCATTTATGTTATCTGTTTCACTGACTACATTACACCTAGGTAGTATGAATAGGTTTATATGTAAATAGGACTAGCGAATTCCTTCTATTAGCCTTAGATATAATTTGCCTTGACAATTATCCTTTTTCTGATTTAAAAAATACATACTTTTGTATGAGTTGAATATAGTAAAAAAGGGAAGGCTTACTTTTATAGAGGATTTACAGTTAAAAGTTAAATAAGTATGGCTTATCTTCTCTCTTTTGTGTAATAAGGATAAACTACTCCATTCCACTTGGATGAATGGTTAAGATTATTTCCTTCTTTTCCTTAAATTAAGTCTGAATTAGTCTCCATTTGCCTAGGTAACTGAACATCTAATTTTGGACATGTGAGAACATATCTCTTTATTGTAGGACAGAGGAGAGAAAGAGGGATGTAGGGTCAGTACTTAGGAATGTTTTGTGGACCCATCAACTGTAATTTTCATTAGGATGCTCTTTTTGGTCCATTACTACATGGTGGCAGTACGTTTACCCTCTTCCCCAAATGCGGCTACTGGACCTTGACTATCATTTCAAAGGAAATGTCATTTAACAGATCAATTATGGGCAACAGTGCAACCACCATCTTCAGAGTACCGGCTATTCCCAGGGAGCTACATATAAATGAGGTATCAATATCCATCCTCTTCCATTCTTCCAATATCAGAGTCTTATCCATGGAACACAGCTATGCTTCTATTACACTTAGGTATTAGAGTTCTCTATCGAAATAAAATCAATAGGAGATGATAGGTGATAGACAGAAAAAGAGAGAGAGAAAGAGATAATAAGTATATATTTATCATAAAGAATTGGCTGGCGTAATTATGGAGTCTGGTAATTTCAAAGTCTGCAAAGTGGGCTAGTGGTGTGGGAGCCCCAGGGAAAGCCAGTGTTCCAGATCAAAGGCCATCAGGCATGAAGATCCAGTGTTGATATGAAATCTGAAGACAGAGGGCTAGAGAGTCCTCTTATGCAGAGAAGGGTTGGTCTTTATAGTCTATTCAGGCCTTCAACTGGTTGGATAAAGCCTAACCACATTATAGAAGGTAATCTACTTTATTAATTAAAATGTTAATTTAATCGAATGGTGAGATCTACCAATTTAAATATTAATCACATCCCCCAAAAAACCCTAGCAGAAACACCGAGAATAGTCTTTGACCAAATATTTGGACACCCCTGGCCCAGTGTTATTGACACATAAGATTGTCACGTTGTAAATAGAAAACTATTTTCTTACCTAATAACTATTCTTTATGTATCTTGATGACTTAATTTTTGAGCAGTGTAACCACAAAAGTGGTGTCTTCTCTCCTGTGTCAAGGAATCCCATGGCTAGAAACGTGAAGTTTTGGCTGTTTTTTTCAGAAGAGACTAGATAGGGGAAGGAAAATGGTTGTGCATACAAAAGGCACAAAAATAATCATCATTTGTAATAACAATTTCCTCTTTTTCTTTATTCTTTTACTAAATGGGCATTCATCCATGTACAATTTAGTTTAACTTTATACAAAATGAATTTCACATAATATAATGTTTGTATCTTGCTTCTTTCACTCAACATTATGTTTGTAAAAACACCTATGCTTTTTTGTTTAGCTACAATGCATTTATTTTTATAGTACTCTTACTTTTCTATGAATACACTACAATTTATTTATCCCTTCTACAGTTGATGTCTGGACATTTGGATGATGTCTAGCTTTGAGTATTGAGAACATCACTGATGTGAACATTCTTTTTTATCTATCCCAGTGTTCCTATGCACACATAACTTTATGATATATACCTAGGTTTGAAACTGATGGGTGTCTGGTATCTGTTTACCCAACTTTACTAGGTAATGCCGAAGTATTATATAAAAAGATTGAATCAATGTATATTCTCACCAGCCCTGAGAGTTCCTGTTGCACTGTTCTTTGCCAACAGTAGTTAATATAAAATTTTAAATTTTGTCTATTTTATAGTATGTCATTAAGGCTTTAATTTTTCTCCCTTATATCCAATGTGGTTAACCATTTAGATTTTCTCTTTAGTGGCATGTCTAAGCAAGTCTTTTGACCTTTTTTCTTTTTCCAGTTTTTTTTTTTTTTGAGCTATGATTGACATTGACCATTTATCTATTACTTTATTTTGTTATTGAGGTTTAGAAATTCTTTTCATGTTCTAGATCTAGTCCTTTGTCTTTTTTCTCTTTAAAAAATTTATCTTTATCTTTGTTTCCTTCAGCTCAACTACCTCTATCTAAAGTTTATTTTATTTATTCTAGTAAGCCATTAGTTGTTTTTTTTTTTAATGATTTATCTCATCAGTTTTGGAGTCAGCTTTTATCTCTCAAATACTTTTATTGCCTTATAACCTTATAATTTCTCTCTTCTCTGTTTTAAACTTATATTAGTGAATTTCTGCTTCCAGTAATGATGGAAGTCAAGGTTGCACCTACTGTACTTCTTGCTTCTGCTGAACTCATTAATAGTATTTTTGATTGAGTGCTGGTGTTGGTCACTATGCTTAAAACTCAGAATTCTCTGGGCCTAGGATAAAAGATCTTCATCCACAAAGGATTTACGTTTGATTCTTCCATGCAACTGTGCATAAAATCTGTTGAGAGCCACCTCAAACCAAGTGTGGTTTTAAGCTACCTAGCTTATCCAGGCTACAGATGTCTGCTAGAGGAATGGTGGCTGAGCTGTGACCACAACTTCTCAGGGACTTTGTTTTTACCTTTACTGTTTTGTATCTAGCCCACTTAATGCCAAAGAAAACAATAGCACAAAACTAAACAAGCAAACAAAGAACAGAATCGACAGAAAGCCCTTCTTTGTAGACTATTACAGTCAAGGTTCACGGTGGAAGGTGGACATCAGTTTCACATTTACCCTGAGTGTGGACCCTTCTGGATCCTGGCTTCATGTGGTGAAGATTTCTGTTAAACTTCCCTCCTGTGTTAGCACTGGGCCTTGATTTCTTATCTTCTCATTTTGTGAAGCACACACACACAACCCCTTACCGGTAAAGGCTCTCAGGGCAAAAGTGAGACTCAACTGTCTGAAACTCTAACTTGAGCAGAACCCTTTTGTTGAAGTCGGTTTTCTCTCATACCTTTCCCTATTACCCACCTCCTTAGCAAGTCAGTGTTAATGCCAGGTATTAAAGAGATTCTTCCTTCTAAAGAATGTTCTGGAAATGATCTGTTACCCAGGAACGACACAGTTCTTGGCCATTAGTGATAGAGAAGCAATAGGCTGACTTTGTTTTTGGTGAGAAATGAAGGATATTTTCCAGTTTGAGTGTTAAACAATATGTTTTCAACCCTGTTGCCAAGAAGGCATTTATTGAGTGGTCATTACCTGTAAAATACCTTTACCTGTTCTCTTACACCCTAACGCAAGCCTTCCTTCCCTATCACCGTTTCATCAATTGGACTCCATATACCAATATTGACATGATGATAACATGTCATTATCATTATATGCATATTAAGAGGTGTTTAAAGACTAATTGGGTTCTTTCATGGTTATCTGGGTTTTTCATCTGAAAGTTTTAAAAAATATTTAGAAAAATCTTGTTCCTACTAGAGTTAAGTGTGATATGTCCTCAAATATAAGTAATATATATTCATTTAGAATAATAAACTGAAGTTCTCAATTCATATGTATACCGATAACATCCACAGCTACCCTTTGAGTATCATTGGACACACTCCTAGCATATTTATGTTTATTGAATGAAATAGATGTTCTGCAGAGTCTTCCATCAGTTACTTTGATCTGTTGGTATATTACCTATTATAAGAATCTCCTTACTGATTTCTTTGGTATTGCTGTTTTATCACTTGAGAAAGGAATCACGCTACAATTGGGCTGCATAAATTGTCTCTTTATTGTATTCCACTTCTGATGGGCTAAAACTTTCTTCATTACTCTTCTTTTTAACAATATATTTTTTTAAAGTACACATACACACACACTAACTCATCCTTATTCCACTTTTGATGTCTCTGTGATGGTGAAGTTGCTTAAGAGAGAAGCAAACCATTTAGCAATATTCCAAAGTGACATAGTGCTCTCAGGAAAACTCCCCTTGATAAAGGTATGACAGTTTTTCTGCCCCATAATGGCTGGCGGCTATAAAAGACACACACTATACCTGGAGAAGGGCAATATAAAATAACTGACTCCAGGCCAAACTAAGCTGCTTTATGCCATCAACCTTTTCACATTTGGATCCAAATTAAAATCTAATTTAGAGGGAGCTTAAACTTTAAAAAGCACACTTAATTCCTTCAATTTGCAGAACTATTCCATTCCATTAGGCAACTAATTTCTACCTGTCAGATTTGGAATGAAAGTGGTCTCTCTCAGGAGGAAACTTTTTACTTGTAGTAATTAGATATGGGGAGTCTGTGATGATGCCTGTGCTTTGATAGCTGCTTGTGTTTAACACTCCAAGCTTATGAACCCTTGGGTAAACTCAATTGAAGTGTCAGCTTCAATACTTGCCTGATAGGAAAGCTGAAATGAGGTCACATCTTTCATAATTAAATAACACAACTACTTTAATTTTTATTAGAGAATCATGAAAGGTTACCTTATATAAAATCCGAGAGCATAAATTCCTTTGTTGATCTATTATTCTAATAAGCTCCTGAAGAAAATCTGAAGAGGTCTTGATTACAATTAGATAAAAGCAGGGAGAATGCACATGTTCACCAGTATCAAAGTAATGACTAAAATCAGCAAGCAGGATGAACTGTAAGAGCTACGTCAAGCTCCTCTCTTTGATGTTATTCTTGACTTGTGCAAGGTAGCATGTTACAGTGGAAGTCCCAGGCTGGTAGGCGGAATACATGAGTCCCAAGCCTTGCCACCCACTAGCTATGAAACCTTGGCCAAAGCACCTGCATCACTTAGTTTCATTATTCTGTCATTTACAAAGTGATTTTTTTCTTAAATTCATGCGAGACTTAACATTTTATAGATGTACATATTTGAATGCTTCTTCCCAAAAGCATTTATCATATTCAGTGATGAATATAAAAGTTCTTGTTACATTAAAGCTACATTTTACCATAAGCTATTTTTATCCAAACTGAATCAACAACAAAAAAACTGTTGTCACCATTACTCAATCTTCATTACAGAGCAGTTTATTTTCCCTTCCTTCCTTCCTCACTTTTTCTCACTCTTTCTTTTGATATTCTGATATAGGTATATGTGAGATATAGGGCTTGTCAGGAAGAAATAAGGAAATGACCTTTTGTGGAATATATTAGGGAATTTAAATATTCACATTTAAATTCACACAAATTATTCCAGAAAGAAAAGTAAGTTTGGTGATGCTTAAATTCAAGCTTGTTATTGTTTCAGATTAAATGTTTCTTAAAATACAAGTGGGTATAAGTTACTTTAACTTAAAGAATTTATAAATATTAAGACAAACACATGTGAAAGATTTGGGGACAGAGGGTAAATTTGTGAATTCAAGAGACAAGGAAACTTTTCTCTGAGGCCTAAATGTTTTCATAGTTTTTAAATGTAAATTAAGAATATCTAAGATCCACATAAGACTAGAAATGGGCTTTTCAAACTCTAAAGTGTGCAAGATTCCTCACTTGCCAACTGTTGTAGATTTAGTTTTCAACACCTTCATATCCTGATTCTCTGAAGGAAGCTGAAAAGTTAATTCATGATGTTCATGCAGAGCTCTTTAATTTGCAAATTATTTTTGCATAATTCATTCAGAAATAAATGACTATGTTAAAAATACAGGCAACCTAAAAACATCATTGGCATCCTTTAAATGATAACCCACAAATATAGGATAGAGAGAGATGTCTTTGGTTTTCTTGTAGTATTAGATATATTTATATCTCCAAAGAAGATATCAAAATGGCTAATAAGCAAGTGAAAAGATGTTCAACATCATTAATCAGTAGAGAAATGCAAATCAAAACTGCAATGAGATATCACTCCATACCTGGTAGAATGGCTGCTATCAAAAACCATAAATAACAAGCACTGGTGAGGCTGTGGAGTAATTGAGATCCTTGTGCACTGTTGGTGGGAATGTAAAATTATATAGTCACTATGGAGAACAGTATGGCAGCTCCAAAAAATTTAAAAATAAAATTACCATATGATCCAGGATTCCACTTCTGAATATATACCCAAAATGATTAAGAGGAGGATCTGGAAGAGAAATTTGTATACCAATGTTCCTAGCAGCATTCTTCACGATAGCCTAAAACCTAACTGTTTGGAAGTACATTGACATCCATCAGTGGACACTTGGAAGCAACCTAACTGTTCATTGACCAATGATTGGATAGGCAAAATGTGGTATATACATTTAATGGAATGTTATTCAGCCTTTAAAAGGAAAGAAATTCCTATATATGCTACGACATAAATGAGCCTGGAAGACATTAGCTAAGTGAAATAAGCCTGTAACAAAAAAACAAATACTGTATGGTTCCAGTTAATAAATTACGTAAGTAGTCAAAATCACTGAGATAGATAGTAGAATGGTGGTTGCCAGTCCCTGGGAGAGAGAGAAATAGGGAGTTTTGTTTAGGGTGTATATAGTTTCACTTTTACAAGGTAAAGAGAGTCCTGGAGATAGATGGGGATGATGGTTGTACAACATTATGAATATATATAATACCATTGAACTTACACTTAGAAACAGTTAAGATGACACAAAAATGTTTGGCACAAAAATGATATACACTTAGACAAGAGTAAATCATTGCATCTTTTGGGAAAGCCACCAGGAAGCTGAAAAATCATAAAATATCCACAATAATCGTTATTGCATTTTTATGTCTCAAAATTTATTTTAAGGGAAG
This sequence comes from Tursiops truncatus, assembly GCF_011762595.2. Lineage (NCBI taxonomy): Eukaryota > Metazoa > Chordata > Mammalia > Artiodactyla > Delphinidae > Tursiops > Tursiops truncatus. The sequence goes on from NC_047046.1 coordinate 45,471,681, forward strand.
CCATCCAAAACATGTACAGAATTTCAGCAAAACAAATATCCAGCAAAGTTATATTTATCTCACCATTATCTAAAATAATAGTATAATTTTGTAAATTACAGAATATTGTTAATTGAGGTTTAATAATTCTAGAAGTAGGTTAATAAAGAAAAACTTTTTAAAAGAAGAAATATTTTAACATGATCTAATGTGAACTAGAGTACCCAGTAGAATTTTGGAAATAAATATATCCAAATGCTAACAGTGATTTTCCAGGGTATAGAATCATGACCTTTTGTTCTTCATACATTTTCTTGTTTTCCAAAGTATTAAAGGTATTTCAATTTTTTTAAAATTTAAATGATAAAAGCCCCCAAATAACATATTTATATATGTGACTAAATTAATTGACCTGTGTTACACTTACGAACACAGGAGTTTAAACATCAAATTTTAAATAAAATATGTACATTTAAATGTACACTTGATATGTATACTTATTTCCATTGACATTTAATATGTTTCACTAATATTGAACAGGAGATCATTTACAATGAGAAACTGTATAAAAATCTAAATTAAGACACATTTTTTTATTGCTAAGAGAGCAATGCAAACAACTATGGATATTTGAGATGATTCCAACTTCTAATAGCCTTGGGCTTTTTTGGCATTATGGCTTTGGTGATCACTAAATGGAACGTTGAGATGTTGGATATTTGGAATAAGATCAAATAAGAAAAACAGCAGTATACTCCAAATCATCAAGAAAAAAAATGTCTTCCAAAATAGTATATATAATTCCACCAGTATCCTGTGCAAACCACATATACATAAAATTCTTCTTTTGGCATTTTTAAAAATAATGAAGTTAAAAAGGAAAGAAAAGTTGCAGCACAGCGAAAAGTATTTTTAACTTAACTAAAAATCACAGTAAAAATCTAATTATTTTGAAGAGAGAATTGACTATTATTTTGAAAATCACAATCATGTAAAGCAGATTCTTTTTCATAGCTGACTATTCATGAATTTAAGAAAGAACTGTATTAAACTGCTATCTGTGCCTACTGAAAGACAAGTTTACATAGAAGAATCTCATACTGGCTTTTTATTAGGCCCTTAACAATAATGAAATATCAAAGATCATATCAGATCTTTAAAAATAAACATAAACTGTCAAACATACAACCTTAGCTTAGTTTAATATCTGAATAACAGATAACCTTAATGAAGAGAACATGTAAATATGCTCTAATATCATAGGTACTCATCTGTTTGTATTTGTGAAATTTTTGCCAATATAAAACATGAAAAAAAATAGTAGCAATGCTCATAAAAGTAAAAATTTATTATTGAGATGCATTTTTATTATTCCATAAGAATGTAGACAAACACAAAAGAAAGTAATCAGTCGTTATATTTCACTGTTTCTAACCTTATGAATTTCTCAGATAAATTTGTCAATTGTCCTTAATATAAATATATTTCTGGGAATACCTGGCCTTTAAAGTCAGGTATCTATTTCTTTTTTCTAAATTTGATCACATAGCACAACTAAAACTAAGTCAATTTTACCATTCCAATATATCCAAATATTTTAAATCATATTTGTCAGATTGGAGAACAATGATTGAATTCAAAATACGTTTTGAAACAATTTAAATTGGTATTAAGATTTACTTCTAATATATCCATAAACCTATGTAAAAAAAACAGAGACTTAAAAAGTATTTTAGTAGGTATTGTCTTTTTTTTTTTTTTTTTGTGGTACACGGGCCTCTCACTGTTGTGGCCTCTCCCGTTGCGGAGCACAGGCTCTGGACCCGCAGGCTCAGCGGCCATGGCTCACGGGCCCAGCCGCTCTGCGGCATGTGGGATCTTCCTGGACAGGGGCACAAACCCGTGTCCCCTGCATCGGCAGGCGGACTCTCAACCACTGCGCCACCAGGGAAGCCCAGGTATTGTCATTTTTGCCTTTGTACTGAATAGTTTTAAAATCCAGATCACTTTTCTATAGGAGACGAAATTATAAGAATGACTTAATTAAAAACATGTTTACATGGCATAATATGGTTTACAATTCTGGGAGATTTTCACAAGAGGAAAGTCTAAAGTTTTAAATTCTATAATGCAAGATTATATTGTAGGTTTTGTGGGGTCTTTTTGCAAATTTTTGAAAGAATACAAAGATTTGACTTGAAAAGTACATCTTCAGTTGCAAATATTGGCCATGAGACTTACTCAAGTCTCCTTGATTATGTGACAGATATACAAAATTTTATCAACATAAATTCTTATGACTAAACATTCTGTAATTTTTATACATCATTTTATTTTAGTAAATTATAATGCTGTAAATCTGATCATTTATATTTTAAACTGTGTTAAATATAAAGACTAAGTACATAAATTAAGTGACATTATAGCTTAATGCTTTCATGTAGTGGTTTCCTGATAACAAAAATCAGTAATAAGGTCAATATAAGGCTTAATTACAGAAGAAATTTCAATGAACTAACACTATATCAACTTCAGTGAAAACACTTGACTGATGTGACTCTGGAAAATGTTAATAGGAATAATCAAATGCTGGGTTTAATACAGTGTTTTTTACCTTTTGGCTAGTGTGAATAATGCTTCAGTGAACATTGACATAGAAGTATCTATTTGTTCCCTGTTTTCAATTCTTCTGGATATATACCTAGGCGTGAAATTGCTGGGCCATATGGTAATTCTATGTTTAATTCTTTGAGGAAACACCATACTGTTTTCCACAGTGCCTACACCATTTTCCCTTTCCACCAGCAATACCTAGGGTTCCAATTTCCCCATATCCTTGACAATGCTTCTATTTTTTGTGATGATGATGATGCTTACTTATAGCTATCCTAGTGGCTGTGAAGTGATACCTCATTATAGTTTTGATTTGCATTTCTCTTATGGCTAATGATGTTGACCATCTTTTTATATGTTTACTGGCCATTCATATATCTCTTTGGAGAAAAGTCCATTCAAGTCCTTTGCCCATTAAAACATTTTTTGTTTGTTTTATTGTCATTGAGTTGCAAGAGTTCTTTATATATTCTGGATGCCAGATTCTTAGCAGATATGTGATTTTCCTATATTTTTTTCCAGTTCTCTAATTTGCCTTTTTACTTTCTTAACAATGTCCCTTAATGCCTCAAACTTTTTAATTTTAATGAAGTCTACTTATTTATTTTTTTCTTTAGTTGCTCATGCTTTTGATGTCCTACCTAAAAACTCACTGCCAAATCCAAAGTCATGAAGATTTATCCTATTTTTGTTTTTGCTGGGAGTTTTATGGTTTAGTTCTGATATTTAGATTGTACCAGGTTATTATTTTTTATTGTGTAATGGACACCGTATTTGAAAAGTTGTTTGTATGAATAATTTAAATCTTAAAATGACATAATTTTGCTTTTGCCAGGTATCCATTTCTCTTAGCTTTCTGAGATTACCTTATTCCAATTTCAGTAATTGAAATGATTTAATTTGCATTTCATTTGTATTCCTAAACCTTCCACACTTGAGTGTACCAATCTTAAGCACAGTGATTTACCAGGGAACCTCCTTATGATCCCTGGACTCCACATTTTGTCCCCCTGATTACTGAAGTTTCAAACTATTGATTCAGCCTCTCAGTGTCTTAGTTGATTCTTCCAGAACTCGCAAAAGTCCATGGGGGAGATACATCTCAAAGGTAGGGCTCATTTATTTGGATTTCTTTCTTCTTCAGGATCTTGAACTTGCAATTCTTCATTATCTTTTAGCTCCTTTGTTCTTTCGAACAGATTTTTTTTCCTTAATATATTGTTCAGATGTTCTGTGTGATCTCAGGAGGAGGGTTGGTCTATATATCTTTTTCTTCATTACCAGAAGCAGAAGCCAATATAATGTTTGCTAAAAGTTTATTTTCTTACACTATATGTTTAATCAAAAACTAAGATAAGTTTCCTCTTTGAAAAATGGGTGATGCTCAAAGGAACTAACATTTCAGAATTCATAACTCCCTAACACCTACTTTTCTTTAAGGGTCAGCCTGTGTGCCCAGCAGTGCCTGCTGAAGTAGTTTGTTTCCTCAAGCTGTAGCATAGCTTCTGTAGTACTGAAAACAGCGAACACACAGTTTCTTTGCTAATAGGAACTCTGTCTAGTCACAGCCAGATTTTAGAGACTGATCCTTTATTTTACTCTCAGATCATTAAAGGAAGTTCACTGGTGGTGTCTTCCAACATACAATGATTAAAAACTGACTCTATTCTTAAAGAATCCATTTTCTTTACCCAAACAATTTTTAGACATAGAATACCTTTCTGTGTCCTAATTATTAAGTCAAATCTCTACTGGAACTGATTGGGTCATCAGGTGAAACAAATTTTTTTAAAGAACAATTTCGCAGTTAATACCAACCAATTTTTTGTTATGTGTTTTATACTTAAAAATCAAATTATCAGCATCATTCTTACACTAAACTCTTTCATATATGAACAAGTTATAAACAAATTTAATTCTGGTTTTATTAAATAGTAAACTTAGCTCAACAGATAAAGAAATTTGCTAGAAGAAATGAACAACTGGTTGAAGAGCACTGTCTTACATGTTCACCCTAATTAATGTATTAAAAGAAAAACAATCTCCTATTTCCTGACTGTGACTTTTTCACATTTATTAAATTATACCATCTGTTACTTGACTTGAAGCTATAGTGTATGATATATTAGAGTCTCTATCTATGTCCAGGTGAATGATACCAGCTAGGAAGCTGACAGCAATGAGAAAAGTAGTCCAAACATGCCGCACTTCCCCTTTAGATGTCTATTTCTATTTAATATTCTCAGAAGAGCATGTGAATGTGCAATATGATTGTATGTGTTTGATAGAGAAGGTTCTATGGGAGGATGAGGGAGGTACTTCTAAATCCAGAAAGCTTGGTCTAATAGAATAATGCTGAGATGATGGGGCTGAGTCATCTTTGCTGCATTTTTGTAAATTTCACAAATATTTTCTTGGATCATCAGACCAGGGACTGTATATTTCTCTTCACTCTTGTCCTGCTACCTAGTTTCCTGAAAACTGCACAGCATGGCCAATCATTGCTCTTGACTAGCCCTCAGGACATAACTTCTTATGATACAGAATCGGAATTGTTAATCCTCCAGCCAGTTCCAATATACATTGCTCCAGCAAATACCCGAATAAATTAAAAGAAAGAATTAAGAGCAATAATGGAATAGCACAGCTTTACCATAAAATAGAGTTTATCTTTGCACTGAATGGCTATCAATATCAAGAGGCACAAACTAATGGACAAGTGAGATGAGGTACACAAGAAGATAAGGCCAAGAAGAATCTGCATCCTTTCATGGAAGGCACAATCCACAGGTGAGGTGGAAAAATCATTCAGTTAATTTGTTGAGCATCTGCGAAAACATACCCCCAAACCTAATTTGAATGCTAAAACAACCCGTTCCCAATCACATGCTTCACTCCATGTTTGGCTCTGCTGTTAGAGCCATAGCAACAAGAAAATGGAAAAAAAATCTAACTTTTCCTTTCCCACACTGTTGAATTGTATCAGTTTTGTTGAACATTTGGGACTATGTACCTTTTGCAATGACAGATTGGCAAATCTGTATTGCTACAGCTAACATAAATGTTTAATTTAAAATTATGTGTTGAACAAAGAAATATTTCTATGACATTCCAATAAGTAGGTTATAAATCTGATTACCATGATATTTTTGTGACACTTTCCTAGGTATGGTACCAAGTTGATTGTCATAACTCGAATTGATTTAGAATTTAGTTGATTTCACTTAATGGATTACTTTAATTAAAAGAAAAAGCTCAGAGTCAAATCAAATACCATAAATTTTCAGGATTTTTAAATAATCTGACAGCTCATGTTGTGTTATTAAATTTGAATGATTTTCACAAGAAGTTAACCCTCCCTCCTCCATCCATCCAAAGCAATGGCCCTGATAAAAGAAAACGGTCCCAGAAATATACCTGATCTATGGGTACACTATGATGAATCACTGCCATACTTTTTTTTTTTTTTTTTTTTTTGCCGTACGCGGGCCTCTCACTGCTGTGGCCTCTCCCGTTGCGGAGTACAGGCTCCGGACGCACAGGCTCAGCGGCCATGGCTCACGGGCTCTGCCACTCCAGACCGGGGCACGAACCCATGTCCCCTGTATCGGCAGGAGAACTCTCAACCACTGCGCCACTAGGGAAGCCCCCGCCATACATTTTAAAAGAAGTTTTAAAGCAAAATCACTTAGTGAACACTTTACACTCTTTCCAATTATCTGTTTCATCTCAATTTCATCTCTTCTCATCGTCTTCCCTCATTTCCTCACCTATCCCTCTTGATTTAAAAGAAATGTTCATAGTTCTGTGGAAGGTTATTGTACTGTGCGCAGAAACACTTATGTAGTGGATTTGAACCAACATGTTGTACCACAGACTAATTAAAAACCTCCTAGGGTGGACACAGACATCAGTACATTTTTTTTTAATTAATTAATTTATTTTTGGCTGTGTTGGGTCTTTATTGCTGCCTGTGGGCTTTCTCTAGTTGCGGCGAGCTGGGGCTACTCTTTGTTACGGTTGCAGTGCACGGGCCTCTCATTGCGGTGGCTTCTCTTGCTGCGGAGCACGGGCTCTAGGCGCGCGGGCTTCAGTAGTTGTGGCTCGCGGGCTCTAGAGTGCAGACTTAGTAGTTGTGGTGCACGGGATTAGTTGCTCCACGGCATGTGGGATCCTCCTGGACCAAGGATCAAACCCGTGTCCCCTGCACTAGCAGGCAGATTCTTTTTTTTTTTTCACACACACACACACACACACACACACACACACTGTATTTTATTTTTACAAGAGATAAATAAACTAATACCAAGCATTGTAAATGGATGACCACAACAAAAGCAGCAATGATTGCAATTACCAAACACGAAACACACTCATGACATCAGTACATTTTTAAAAGTGCTCCAGGTTATTCCAGTGTAAGGCCAAGGTGGAAATCTACTGTCATCTGTCATGAACTATAGTTCATAAAAACAATGTGAGGAACTGGTTAAACTGCCTATTTTCAATCTTACCTTCATAGATTCTTTGTCTGAAGGGTAGGGTGAGGCATAGGAATCTGAATTTTTAAAAATAATCTCCAAGTGTTTTCAGTACAGGTGGTACATGGTCCACATTTTGAGAAACACTGCCATATGGGGACGGTACTTACTCTGCATTTTACTTTATCAGTTACCCCTCTCTCACTTGTGATTTTAGACTCCCGTTTCACATTTTAGTGAAAATAAACTTGTTCATTTCTACCTAAACAAAGTGCCTTCCTCCATAGCCCTATCTCCTTTACATACTGCTCTCTCTCTCGCAAGAAAAAAAGTTTTAAAACACAAGTCTCAATCATTTATTTGTTCTTTCATACCCCATTCATTTTCCACCCTGGACCAGCTTCATAGACATGCAACCTATATAGGCACAAATGGTCATGAGCTTGGTAGGGAGATAGGTAGTCTGAGACGTAAGAGAAAAAAGAAAGCAGAGTAAAGGTAGATACAAAAGCATTTCAAAGACAAAATGATCAATGGTATTAAACGCTACACAAGTCAAAAAAAAAAGAAATAAAAACTTTAAAATGCCCATCAAATTAAAATATCAAAGAGATTTTTACAATGGTGAGATAATGAAGAAAGCAGAACTGGCTACGTAATTTTCAGGACCCAGTGCAAAATAAAAATGCAAGGCCCCTTGTTTAGAAAGTATGAAGAATTTTCGGAGACCAGGGCACTAAGCCAAGGGCAAGACCTGGAAATGAAGGTCTAATGCTCAGCTATATCAATACTAGGAAACCCAAAGAAACCCCTGGGTTTAAACGCTGGACAATCATGCTCATCTTCTTAAACACGTGGAATGTTTTCTATTTTCCTACAATATTTGGTTCAGCCACAATCTTTAGAAGTCTATAAATAGTTTATGTTATAGGAAAATAGTTTAAAGTTTACTCCAAGCTTAATTATTAGGAAATTCAAATGATATGAAAGTTGTAGTGTGTAAGCATCATAGTTAAAACTCTTCAGAGTAGGATATGAGAGGCTTAAATTAGAACAAAAGTGCATGTCTATTGCTGATTTTCATTCCTCAAATAAAGCTTTTTAATCACTTAGATATTATTAGTCACTGCTAAATTAGAAATCCATGCATAAACCTGTAATAATCATTTCCATCAGGAAAGTTATTTAGATATTTTAGTGATGTATCTTTATGGTCATTTGGATCTGATAAGTTAGTGTTTCACAAAGGGAAGGCATGGAAAAAGAATCTTTTAAAAAAGAGGTTTTCAACCAAGATTTTTTCCCCACATGTATAAATATGAATGATGGAAACATTTATTGTATAGGGAAATTAAGAATAAAGTTTCCATAGTGATAAACTTAAGATCCGGATCGGTAGAAATGGCCGCAAACTCAAAGATGGGAAGACTGACAAGTCTAATAAACAATAGTAAAGTAACATCAAAAGAACATGAGCAGTAAGACCAGCACATATCCCCACAAGCTGGATTAGTCCTCTTCAGGATGATTGACATTTCCAGCAGCTCCATGCTACTCATTGTGCACCTAGCATGGAACGAGTAGAACCCCCAGAAAATGTAGTTATTCTCTCTTCTGATTTTGTCGTGAGAATCCATATTCACTGTAGGAAAAATAAAACCAGATAATAAGAAAATATTAAAAGCCCCAAATTCTACAATCTGAGATACATGCTGATGTAGATCTATGTAAATATATATCACTTATATAATTGATGTTCTTTATAATATAGTCTATTTCACAGTTACTGTTTTCAGATGAGAATATATTGAATATCCCGTATCAAAAAATATAGTCTATATTATCTTTACAAATATAGTAATATATAGCATTTATTATAGAGAAATCAAATACTTTTGACATTTATTTGATATCTTGCCATTTTAAACAATGTTGCAATAAATAGCTTTGTACATATATTTTTGGGTACATTTCTGATTTCTTTTCTTAGAATGAATTCCTAGAAGGTAAAACACTGTATCAATTTAAGGAAACGTTTAAATATGTTTCCCTAATGTACCATTTGGAGCCACTAATGGGACTATGGATTTGACATAGAAAAATGCATATTTGCAAATAAACACAAACTTCTGTGAAGTTCAGAGAATGCTTGTCTCTCCAGAAAGCCCATGTATAGATATTTATCCAGGGAGTTATTTAGCCCATGTTAAGAACACTTATGCTATATTTTAATCCCATTATTATACAAATATATTTATACAAATATCAAGAAAGATCTATTATAAAGAGTTACTGATGATTTTGCTGGTGACGTGGTGATAGAGGGAAATGTAGTGTTCTATTGTTTTCTTTGAACATCTTATAAAAAACATGCTCCACTTTTATAATCTGTAAAGAAAATAATATTTCTGAGTATTTTTATTGGACAAACAACAGACCTTCCCCTGTCCTTCAAATTTTACTCGATTTATAATCATGTCCCTACCCACTCACAGTCAAAATTCTTCACATATTATTTTTATACTAAGTGCATCTACTTAATTAAAGGCTGCTCAATATTCTTGTGTGTGTGTGTGTCTGTGTTTACATATTTATTTATTTTTAGCATCTTTGTTGGAGTATAATTGCTTTCAATGGTGTGTTAGTTTCTGCTTTCTAACAAAGTCAATCAGCTATACATATATCCCCATATCACCTCCCTCTTGTGTCTCCCTCCCACCCTCCCTATCCGACCCCTCTAGGTAGACACAAAGCACTGAGCTGATCTCCCTGTGCTATGTGGCTGCTTCCCACTAACTATCTATTTTACATTTGGTAGTGTATATATGTCCATGCCACTCTCTCACTTCATCCCAGCTTACACTTCCCACTCCCCGTGTCCTCAAGTCCATTCTCTACATCTGCGTTTTTATTCTGGTCCTGCCCCTAGGTTCTTCAGAACCATTTTTCTTTTTTTTTTTTTTTAGATTCCATATATATGTGTTTAGCAAACGGTATTTGTTTTCCTCTTTCTGACTTACTTCACTCTGTATGACAGACTCTAGGTGCATCCACCTCACTACAAATAACTCAATTTCGTTTCTTTTTATGGCGGAGTAATACCATTGTATATATGCGCCACATCTTCTTTATCCATTCATCTGTCGATGGACACTTAGGTTGCTTCAATGTCCTGGCTATTGTAAATAATGCTGCAATGAATATTGTGGTGCATGACTCTTTTTGAATTATGGTTTTCTCAGGGTATATGCCGAGTAGTGGGATTGCTGGGTTATATGGTAGTTCTAATTTTAGTTTTCTAAGGAACCTCCATACTGTTCTCCATAGTAGTTGTGTCAATTTGCATTCCCACCAACAGTGCAAGAGTGTTCCCTTTTCTCCACGCCCTCTCCAGCATTTATTGTTTGTAGATTTTTTGATGATGGCCATTCTGACTGGGGTGAGGTGATATACCGCGTTGTAGTTTTCATTTGCATTTCCCTAATGATTAGTGATGTTGAGCATACTTTCATGTGTTTGTTGGCAATCTGTATATCTTCTCTGGATAAATGTCAATTTAGGTCTTCTGCCCATTTTTGGATTGGGTGGTTTGTTTTTTTGATATTGAGCTGCATGAGCTGCTTGTAAATTTGGAGATTAATCCTTTGTCAGTTGCTTCATTTGCAAATATTTTCACCCATTCTCAGGGTTGTCTTTTCGTCTTGTTTAAGTTTTCCTTTGCTGTGCAAAAGCTTTTAAGTTTCATTAGGTCCCCTTTTTTTTTTTTTTTTTTTTTGCGGTACGCGGGCCCCTCACCGCCGCGGCCTCTCCCGTTGCCGAGCACAGGCTCCGGACGCGCAGGCTCAGCAGCCATGGCTCACGGGCCCAGCCACTCCGCGGCATGCGGGATCTTCCCGGACAGGGGCACGAACCCGTGTCCTCTCCATCGGCAGGCGGACTCTCGACCACTGCGCCACCAGGGAAGCCCATTAGGTCCCATTTTTTATTTTTGTTTTTATTTCCATTTCTCTAGGAAGTGGGTCAAAAAGGTTCTTGCTGTGATTTATGTCATAGAGTGTTCTGCCTATGTTTTCCTCTAACAGTTTTATAGTGTCTGGCCTTACATTTAGGTCTTTAATCCATTTTGAGTTTATTTTTGTGTATGGTGTTAGGGAGTGTTCTAATATCATTCTTTTACATGTAGCTGCCGAGTTTTTACAGCACCACTTATTGAAGAGGCTGTCTTTTCTCATTGTATATTCTTGCCTCCTTTGTCATAGATTAGTTTACCATAGGTGCGTGGGTTTATCTCTGGGCTTTCTATCCTGTTCCATTGATATATTTTTCTGTTTTTGTGCCAGTACCATACTGTCTTGATTACTGTAGCTTTGTAGTAGAGTCTGAAGTCAGGGATCCTGATTCCTCCAGTTCTGTTTTTCATTCTCAGGATTGCTTTGGCTATTCGGGGTCTTTTGTGTTTCCATACAAAATGTGAAATTTTTAGCTCTACTTCTGTGAAAAATGTCATTGGTAGTTTGATAGAGATTGCATTGAATCTGTAGATTGCTTTGGGTAGTAGAGTCATTTTCACAATGTTGATTCTTCCAATCCAAGAACTTGGTATATATCTCCATCTGTTTGTACCATTTTTAATTACTTTCATCAGTTTTTTATAGTTTTCTGCATACAGATCTTTTGTCTCCTTAGGTAGGGTTATTCCTAGGTATTTTATTCTTTTTGTTGCAATGATAAACGGGAGTGTGTCCTAATTTCTCTTTCAGATATTTCATAATTAGTGTATAGGAATGCAAGAGATTTCTGTGAATTAATTTTGTATCCTGCTTCTTTACCATATTCATTGATTAGATCTAGTAGTTTTCTGGTAGCATCTGTAGGATTCTCTAGGTAGAGTATCATGTCATCTGCAAACAGTGACAGCTTTACTTCTTCCTTTCCAATTTGGATTCCTTTTATTTCTTTTCCATCTCTGATTGCTATGGCTAAAACTTCCAAAACTACGTTGAATAATGGTGGTGAGAGTGGACAACCTTCTCTTGTTCCTGATCATAGAGGAAATGCTTTCAGTTTTTCACCATTGAGAATGAGGTTGGCTGTGGGTTTGTCATATATGGCCTTTACTATGTTGAGGTAATTCCCTCTATGCCTACTTTCTGCAGGGTTTTTATCATAAATGGGTGTTGAATTTTCTCAAAAGCTTTTTGTGCATCTATTGAGTTGACCATATGGTTTTTCTCCTTCAATATGTTAATATGATGTATCACATTGATTGATTTGCATATATTGCAGAATCCTTGCATTCCTGGGATAAACCCCACTTGATCATTGTATATAATCCTTTTAATGTGCTGTTGGATTCTATTTGCTAATATTTTGAAGAGGAATTTTGCATCTCTGTTCATCAGTGATATTGGCCTGTAGTTTTCTTTCTATGTGACATGTTTGTCTGGTTTTGGTATCAGGGTGATAGTGCCCTCGTAGAATGAGTTTGGGAGTGTTCCTTCCTTTGTTATATTTTGGAAGAGTTTGAAAAGGATACATGTTAGCTCTTCTCTAAATGTTTGATATCATTTGCTAGTGAAGCCATCTGGTCCTGGACTTTTGTTTGTTGGAAGATTTTTAATCACAGTCTGAACTTCAGTGCTTGTGATTCGTCTGTTTATATTTTCTATTTCTACCTGATTTAGTCTCGGAAGGTTCTGCTTTTCTAAGAACTTGTCCATTTCTTCCAGCTTGTCCATTTTATTGGCATAGAGTTGCTTGTTGTAATCTCTCATGATTGCTTGCATTTCTGCAGTGTCAGTTGTTACCTCTCCTTTTTCATTTCTAATTCTATTGATTTGAGTGTTTTCCCTTTTTTTCTTGATGAGTCTGGCCAACGGTTTATCAATTTTATTTATCTTCTCAACAAACCAGCTGTTAGTTTTATTGGTCCTTGCTATTTTTTCCTTCATTTCTGTTTCATTTATTTCTGATCTGATATCTATGATTGCTTTCCTTTGCTAACTTTGGGGGTTGTTTTTTCTTCTTTCTCTAACTGCTTTAGGTGTAAGGTTAGGTTGTTTATTTGAGAAGTTTCTTGTTTCTTACGGTAGGATTGTATTGCTATAAACTTCCCTCTTAGAACTACTTTTGCTGCATCCCATAGGTTTTGGGTCATCGTGTTTTCATTGTCATTTGTATCTAGGTCTTTCTTGATTTCCTCTTTGATTTCTTTAGTGTTCTCTTGGTGATTTAGTAGTTTATTGTTTAGCCTCCATTTAGTGTTTGTATTTTTTACCAATTTTTTCCTGTAATTGATATCTAGTCTCATACCGTTGTGGTCAGAAAAGATACTTGATATGATTTCAATTTACTTAAATTTACCAAGGCTTGATTTGTAACCCAAGATATGATCTATCCTGGAGAATGTTCCATGAGCACTTGAGAAGAAAGTGTATTCTGTTGTTTTGGGTGGAATGTCCTATAAATATCAATTAAGTCCATCTTGTTTAATGTATCATTTAAGGCTTGTGTTTCCTTATTTATTTTCATTTTGAATGATCTGTCCATTGGTGAAAGTGGGGTGTTAAAGTCCCCTACTATGATTGTGTTACTGTTGATTTCCCCGTTTATGGCTGCTAGCATTTGCCTTATGTATTGATGTGCTCCTATGTTGGGTGCATAAATATTTACTGTTGTTATATCTTCCTCTTGGATTGATTCCTTGATCATTATGTAGTGTCCTTCCTTGTCTTTTGTCATAGTCTTTATTTAAAAGTGTATTTTGTCTGATATGAGAATTGCTACTCCAGCTTTCTTTTGATTTCCATTTGCATGGAATATCTTTTTCCATCCCCTTACTTTCAGTCTGGAAATGATAAATGTAAATAATTACAAAATATTTATTTATTTCTTAAATGCTTTGAAATCAATTGACTCCTTAAAACAAAAAATAGTAACAATGCATCATGGAGTTAATATCATAAATAAAAATAAAATATGGCAACAAAAGGATAGAAATGATGTAAATGGAATCAACTTGATGTAAGGCTTGTTTTAAAGGGATATATTGTTAATTTAAGGTGGATTTTAATAAATTAAAGATGAATATGGCAATCGTTAGAACACTGAATAAAATTAAAAAATTATAAGTAAAGTGCCAATAGAGACGATAGAATGAAATATTTTAAATATTCAATTAGCCCAAATAAAAGCACAGAAGGAAAAACAGAATAGTGGGGCCAGCCATTACTGGCATAGCAAGATGCTTGACTTAAACGCAAGCATATCAATAATTACAGTAAATATAAATAATTTAAAGTTTTAATAAAAAACCAGAGATTGTGAGACTGGAGAAAATTAAGCAAATTCCAACAATATGTTGTTTATAAAGAGATATACTTTAAATAAAAATCCAATTTTGTAAATTGGATTTTTAAAATTTTTTACAAGCCAATTCACATCATGACTGAACTATATTTTTAACTATAACTAACTATAAATTAATTATCTTAGTTTTCTCATATAAAACACTTCTAGCCACCTAAATAATTTTTAAAAGAGCTATTCGGTAGTTAGTAGTCATAATAGCAATGGCTAAAATTTATGGGTTGCTTACTATGTATTCCTGGCATTAAGAGTGGTTTATAAGCATGATCTCATTTAATAATTACACCAAATTACTATGTAGTAGATATTATATCATCCTCATTTCAGAGCTGATGTAACATATACAGAGGAGAGAAGTGACTTCTGTAAGGTCACACATCTAGTAACCGAGGTCAAATGATGTAACTCCAAAGCTCTCCAATTTTGTAAGTTCTATCCACCTTTCCATGAATCTTTCTGAACTCAAATTTGATCACATCACTTGCTGCTGAAACCCTTTTAGTGGCTTCCTATTGCTCTTGGTATAATGACAAAACTATGAGATACAGCTTTCCTTCCTTCTACCTGTTCTCTAGTCTTTCAATCATTATCCAATTCCTAAACCTGCCTTGCTATACTTCAACTATGATCTTTATCACCTGTTCTTCCTACCAGCTGAAACCATCTTATCTTTGGGTACTTACCATGTATTTATCCCTTAAGCCTCCATACAGTAAAATTTTCTTATGAAAAACCTCTCATACACCCAATCTTCAGTTTTCAATTTAACCCAAGACTTCAGTCTGGGTTAGAATCCATTCTATGTTCTATGTCTTGCTGGCTTCCTCTTCTCATAGTGCTCATGACTCACTAGGTCATTCTGTGCAATTATGCAAAAAAAATCTTACAAGAATTTGGTTGATATTGAGGGCAAGGCTAATATTCAAAATTTGCCTTTCTTATTGATATTTTTTCTAGCATAGCCCTTGAACAGAAGCTACTTTATATTGTGTTCTCTTTAAAAAGTGCTATAGTATTTAAAAACTGAAGGAAAAAGAAAACAACTAGCTCTGTTACTCAGAACCATCAAGAGTATGTGGGGCCTCAGTTAAAACATACACACACACACACACACACACACACACACACACACCCCCAAACAAAACCACTTCTATGGTTGTCCGGATAAAAAATCTTTATGAAGATTAGTATTGACTTTTAGCATTGTTGACACTAGATAACCTTCTGTAGCCTCTCACCTCCTCACTCATCATGTCTATACTTCCCCCACCTCTCCTCCTTTCTTCTGTGGTCCTGGTTTGCTTGCTGAGCAATGATACATTTGTATAACTTATGTTACGGGCTAGTTAAGTTCTTTTCTTTTTTTCTTTTTTTGTAAAGTTTACGTTATGTGCTTATCCTAAGTGATAGTCTCCAAATATAAGGTTGCCATATAATTTGCGGTTGCCTTTTCCATGTTTTCCATTAGACAGTAAACCACAGGAAGGTGTGCATATTAATATTTGTATCATCACAGCTTTTCTCATCATTCTACTCCCTGGCCAATATCACCAACAAAAACAAAAGTTTTTATATTCTTGTTTGGAATCCTGTGATTTCTTAATAGAAAATTAGGGCAAGGGATAGGAGGAAGCACACGTGATGGAAGCTCAGGTAGGGATTTACAGTGCAAAATGATAAGTTTGAATTTAGTGAGAGAACTAAGAATGGTGCTTTAAGGAAAAGTTAAGGGGAGAGAAAACGCATCTATAACTTGTGACAGAAGTTTTGTTTGGGAGTAGAGAGATTTGGAGGAAGAAGATGCCATTTATATAGGGGATAAGTGAGCAGGCAGGGATAAAGACAGAATATAAGCTATCCTGAAGTGCATTTTAATGTATCTCCCATCCTTGCACTGATATAGTTGAAAGACCACTGTAGGTATGCTGTTTGTTTGAATCAGCATTGGTTGCCATTGGATCAAATAGATTCTAATTTTAAGTTCCACCATGCTTGGAAAAAAAAATTTTTCATAGAATTTTTTCAAAGAAACCAATAACTTGGTTACCGCTAACATCTTTAACTTTGGTTGGGACCTCTTTTGAAATGAATATATATACTTTGGATAAAAACTGAGAAATATCCATTCAACATAAAACTGTTCACAAATTGTAGAAATTCTGTGTTGTGTAACCAACTCTCCTCTCTCAAGGAGTTCTCAGTACTTGGGTCTGTATCCTGTGGGTATCTAAACTTTAATTGATTATATGCATTTCACTTGAATTTTCACATTCTTGCCCCAACTCACACTAAAAGACATTAAATGTAATCATTGCAAAAGTCCCTGGTCTCAACTGTTTTATCATACCTTTTAAGTTTTAGAAGATTAAAATAACAAAAGCCTCTTTGAGATTTCTGTATCTAGTTTGGCAGGTGGGTAAATGGTTCTCTGGAGTAAAGTTCTTTCTTATTGATGAAATAGCTTCTATAATGTAAGCACCTGTTAGATATCTGGCAGTATGGATTCAGATGACGGTTTCTGTGATACCTATAGAAAGTTCAGAAGATATCCCCTGGTGCTTTCCCCACCCTATGGAAAAGAAAACAGTGAGTGGAGAACCATAAAGTTATTTCTCTTTTAAATTGTCATTTACTTCTCAGATAATCATATGTAGTGATCTTAATAGGTGCAGGTTACCTTGGATGATGTGTTTTACCTGGTTTCCCTCCAAACCAGAAAGGTAATCTTAAATTGACTCAAGATAAAATTGTATCCAGATAAAAACAATCCCATTACACATTTCCTATTTATATTTTTTATAACTTCTTTTTAGTTACAATTGGTGCTATTTTTTAAGTAAACAAATATGCCACAACAATAATATTGTGTTGCAACCAAAGCAACAACTTTCAAATTTGTTAGTATAAAGAACTGTTACTTACACTCCAAATTTTATATCCTCATATTTTACAAATGTAAGTAAGTAAACCACACTTCTTGAATCAATCATTTAGTATATAGTAAAATACTTAGCACTTTAACTTTTAGGCAAATGGTCTAATAACAAAAATTGGTTAATTTCTTTTCTTTTTCCCTCCAGTGTTAACCTTCAGTGGGGGCTTTGCATGCATTTTAATTTGTCTTAAATTTATGCAAAAATAGGTTAGCATTTCCTAGCAATCATTTGTTTTGCATATTTGGCGTTCAACCACCTGCTGTATTTGCCTTATGCTCAAAGTATGCTGTTGACAGTTATTAATAATGCAGATTAAATTTGCTTATGATGACAGGCCCTACACTAAGTAAAAACAAAACAATATAATCCTGCTTTTGTTTTCTCTGTTTAAGTGGTGGTTTAAACACATTTGATTTGCAAGAGCACTAATTTATTACCATTTGGAAAGTCTTATTGAACTGATAAATAGACAGTATGTGAAAGTGAATATAATTACACAATTTTTCAAGTATTGGTCTGTTTTATAAAGTTAAAAAGTATGTATGTGGTCTAAAACAAATATCTTTAGGTCCTTTTTATATTTTCAGAAGTCATTAGTATTTGCCACTAAGATATATTACCATTAGTGGATGAAAACATCTAAGCTGAAGAGAGAAATCTTTTCTGAAGGTAAAAATTATCACGGCAACCATGGATTTTCCATTTTGCATGTATTTCTGCTTTATTCTTCTTGGTATACATCTAAAAACAGCAGCGCAAAACAAGTGCTTTTAAAACTTAAAAGATGGTGATTAAGACCTGACAAAAGGGACATTTGTTATACTTTATAGGCCTGTATTTGGAGAGTAGCAAAAATGATGGATGTGGTAGATAATTGTCCCTGAGACCCATGTATTTCGACCTGAAGAATTAGCCCTGCTTTCACAGACCTTCACTGTGAATTGTGGCTATCTCTGATGTTTCCATTTATTTAACAAGAAAAATATATGGACACTCATGATCCCATAGTCCTTGCTGCATGATTGCTTCTTGGATGCTTTTAACTCAGGGATTAATTCTTTGAATTTATTGAAGAAAAAGCAATATAAGCAAGTTAGATTCAATTTATCCTTATAAATAATGTAGAAATTATAAATTTTTATGTTCATCTACATATGTCTATATATGTCAAAATTTCGTTTTTCATTTTATATTTAACATATTGAATTAATTTTTGCCCATCTATTGATATGTTATCCTGATATATGTCTTACAGATTTTTGTTTCAAAGCCATGCATAAACAGACTCATATGAAAGATTTGATTTGGCCAATGCAGTAATCAGTCAGTCCTACCAGGAGTAGGAAAATTAAGTTACATTCAACATAATGGTTTCTCACATTTGAGCATTATGTGCCAGACTTTGTGCTAACCATTTTTATTCATCATGTATTTAATTCTCATATGTATTTAATGTCTCATAGATGACATTATTTATCCCCATACTGCAGATAAAGAAACCAATGCACAGAGATTTTTTTGCAAGGGGCAGAATGTGTTAAATTGGAACTGGAACTCAATTGCAATCAAATGATTTCAGAGCCTGTACTGTAACCAACCCACTATTACCTATGTTACTCCCAGTGTGAATAGGAAGAATGGAAACACTCATTAAGACTGCAGTAGGGCCACTGTAGCCACTCGTTGATCTAGACCTTTTCCTACTTTTACATGTGACAAAAGGCAAAGGGGCAGTATCTGCAAGAAGAGAAGCTGTATCCATATACTAGAGCCAAAGATTCTGGCTTTAAAAGAAGCATTTGGTTGTTCACCCTGTGATGTTTAACTTTTCTGAGCCTCTGTTGTCTTATCCATTTATGGGGAAATAATATCTATCCACAGATTGGCAGATGGAATAATATTTTTAAGGTGTTGAGAGAAAATAGTTCTAAATAAAAATATAAAAGTATATCTATAAATATAAAAGTATATCATAATAGAAAACAAATAGAATATGACAACCAACTTCTAACAAAAAATGAAGCTAAATAACATTCTTGTTGAGGATCCACAATAATGCATAGAGTTTACCATTAACAGATCCTCATTGAAGAAATTCTGGAGAAGGCAATTCAGAAAGAAAGAAATGGAAGGCATAGGAAGGAATGTCATGCCAATAGGAATGGTACCCTAGACTTTTAAACTTGGCAAATCTAAACAGCATTGACTATATGAGGTTTGGCCCCCTTCGCTGAGCTTACAATCTAACAAGGAGGTAAACCATATACAATTTAATACAATTCTCTTGAGTAGAAAAGTTGGTGTGGAGTATACAGACTGAGATACAACTAGCATTTCTCTTTCTGAATGTTAATGAGATAATGTAATCTAATATATGCTCCACGTGCATAATCTAAAGGCCATTAAAACGTTTGAAAATTGAAATGGATGCTCTTTCACCACCAACCTCAACCCCTGTCACTAGCCATCAACTCCTCTTCTTCCATAGTTTATGTTCACTTGTAGCTTCTCAAGTGCACCAAACTGTTGCTTTCAGTCTTTATTCCTCTGTCTGCGGGGAATCCACACTTTCACCTACTTAATTCATCCATCTCCTTCAGATTCAGCTCCACGATCATCTCTTCCTGGAAGTCTTTCCTGCTTATGCCTAACCTATCCTAACCTGCCTCTTTCCAACCTTATTCAATTGAGTTAGACACCTCTCTTTGGTGCCCTCAGAAGTATACTCTATATAACTCCTTCTTAAGTATTCACAAATCATATCAAACATATTTGTTTATATGTTAGTATTCCTGAATAGATGTTAAACCACTTTAGGGAGGATAATACAGTATTAATTTCTTTTTCAATGATCACTCTTAGCCCCATTTGGGGGAACATTGTCCTACACAATTATTCAAAATATAAGGCAAAATATCATTAGTGCTACAGATAGCAACAAAAATGCTAAGTTACCCAGATGGTATGTCATGTTACATATCTGTAACAAGACAATTATATGGCAATGCTTAACCAGTAATTTAGTAAGTTGAAGCGCAAACTGCAGAAACAGCAATGTGTAAACATTGCTGAAAGTTCTGATGTAGTTCCAACAAGTTTCTAAAGATCAGTCTGCTGACAAAGTCCTTGGGATTTGTAGTGGAGATTGTTTTAATTTTAATTTTTGATTTTGAAGTAGTTTCAAACTCACAGAAAAGTTGTAAGCACAGTTAAAAGTACTGCCATTTATCCTTCATATAGATTAACTAATTGTTAGCATTTTGGCACATTTTCTTTTTCTCTATTTATTTACATTATTATTATCATTATTATTAGTCCTATTATCGTTGCTGAACTATTTGAGAGTAACTGGAATATGTATCTCTTAAGAATAAGGACATTCACTTATATACCATCAGTATGACTATCAAATTCATTTAATTTAAACTGTGTGCATTTTATTACCTAATGTAGAGTCCATATTATATTTTCCTGATTGTCCAGTAATTACCTCTATGTATTTCTTTTTCCAAGTCAGAATCCAAACCAAACATACCCATTGCATTGAGCTGTCATCTCTTCAGCCTCCTTTAATATGGAAACTGTCTTTCATGGCATTTCTGTTTTTGAAGATACAGACTTGTTCTTTTGTAGAGTGGGCTTGCCTGATGTTTGTTCATGATTACATTCAGGTTACGCCGTTTTGGCAAGAACACAGCATGAGTGGTGTTATCTTCTCAGAGTATCACATTAGGAGGCATGTCATGACAGTTTGTACTCAATATTGGTACAATATTGATGTTAATTTCACACTTGTAAAGTTGGTGTCTGCCAGGTTTCTCATCATAAAGTTACCACTTTCCATTTGCAATCTGGGAGAAAGCAACTTAAGACTTAGTAAATGTTTTATTCTCCACCAAATTGTCACCCAATATTCTTAGCATTTATTGATGATTCTCAGCTAAATTAATTATAACTATAATATTGATGATTATAGATGATAAAAAGATGATTTTATTACTATTTAACTCTTTCTACAGTTAGTAATTTATATGCCGCTGTAAGAAAGAGCTTTCCCATCTTTCTTACTAATTAGCTAATTCAATTATTTATGTACTTTTTTATAAGTTTGAGCTCATAGATTCTTATTTCTTTCCCCTTGGGTTTTCATTACTGTCAGTATTTATTTTGGTGCTTAAATGGTCTCAGATTCGACTAGTGGAAGCTCCTTCAAGTAGGCCTTTTGTCATGCTCTCATTAATTTTTCTTACTTCCCTATTTTCTAACACCCAAGAAATGCCACAGTCACTTTTTACACTCCTTACCCCAACCTTAGAATCAGACAACCCTCCCTGGATCCATCATTACTTTTACTGAGGACAGTTATTTAGAAACGGAGGTCTACGTGTTAGGTGTGCTCATATATGTATATATTTTACATATATACATGTAAATCAGAAATTCTTACTGATAACTCTATTTTAAGTGCCATTCTACTGAATTTTTCATGGCTTCCCCCATGTCATATCAACGTGTTCATTCTACAGTGAAAACTCTGCCTCCCAACATCAATATATTTATTCATTTGCTCAGTCCTATAAAACACAATGCAGTTTCAGAATTATTACACCCTTACCACTATGAACAACAAGCTTACTAATTAGGGCTCCATATTTTTGAAGTTCTTTTTACCTGTAGACTGAGGGAATATAGTCAAAGTGCTGTGTTCAAAATTATTATTATTATTATTATTTTTCTATGTGATGAGCTGTTCATTGGAAATACACTCAGGGTTTTTTATATTCAATCTTACTTTTTTCTCCATTTTTGTTGATTTAATTTCTTTTATTAATATGCATATTGACAAATTCCAAAATCAAAACTATGCAAAAGGCACATGTAAAGAAGTATCATTCATTCCTCATTCCTTTCTCCTTATTTACAAATCACCCTCTGTTAGTGACCAGTTTCTTATTATAATACCATTCTAGTTTTCATTTGCAAAAATAAGGACTGTATATGTATAAACAAACATGCATACATACATATTTCCTCTTAATTTCAGACATTAAAAAGCATGCTACCTTTACTTTTTTAAAAAAAAACTTAACAGTATACCCTGAAAATCACAAATAATTAATAATTCATACACATCACCCTCTTTTTTTGTATAGCTTGATAATACAACAATAACTTCAGTATGGGATTCAGATTATTTTCGATGTTTTGCAATTAAAAGTAATGCCACAATAAATAAACTTGTGCATATGTATTTTTGAATTATGGATGATGTATCTTTATGAAAAAATTCTTAGAAGTCAGGTTGCCAGGTATGACTATGTAATTTTGTTAGATGCTGCCAGATTCCCCTCCATAGGTATTGAATCACTTTGTATTCCTACTAGTGATGTATAACAGTCTATTTAGCCGCATACACTGTATTCCCTATTTGGCAAGTGAGAGATGGTATGTCAGTATAATTTAAATTTTCATTTATCTTATTATGAGTGTTATTTTGGAGTCATCTGTAATTGTTGTCTTTTTCTTATAGCTTACACTCAGTATGTCAACAAATCCTATTAGATCTTCAAATTTATTCCAAATCTTACTTTTTACCACTTCTGCTGCTAACATCTTTAATCCAAAGTGCCATAATTTCTCACCTAGTTTGTTGCAGTTGGCTCCTAATTCCTGCTTCCACCTTTTCACCACTACGGTATATTCTCAACAAAGCAGTCAAAACGATCCTTTTACATTTTAGCAGATATGTAACTCTGATGGTTTCTCATCTCACATTCTTCCAGTGACCCCAAGGCCCTAAAATCTCTGACCTCATTTCTCCTGCGCATCCCTGTGCTCCAGACAGACTGCTTTCCTTCTGGTTCTAGAGCACTACGGGCCTGCTCTCTCCTCAGGGCTTTGCACCAATGTTTTCTCCATGGAGAACCCTCTCATTTCAGACAATAATGTGGCATTATTGGACTGCTCACCAACTGTCTTTGTCCTAAAGTCCCTGTCCTGGTGAGGCTTCATGACCGTACTTCAATTACCTCTCTCACACCTAGCTCCCCACCTCTGTCATCTGTTCCCCACCATAGAACATGGAAAGTCTAGGAGAGCAGAGAATGCCTGGTTCTACCAAGTATTTTTGAATAAATAAGATAAAGTAAATATAATACTAGGATTGTGGGCTTTATTTATTCGTTTTTTAAATCCAATGATCAGGGTAATCACTAGGATCATAGGTAACATCCACTAATTACTCAAAGACAGAAAAGAAAGATTATTTGAGGACAATGTTTCATAGACTATTAACATATACACAAATACTGGCTCAATGCTCCCTCCTCCCTGTTAAAAGCAAGACCCTTGTGGCTAATACTGATGAAAATGTCATTTTAATATTTTAAGTAAAAAATTATACATATTTAACATATTTATTTTGCAGTTAATTTCATTGTTATACACTATATTTTGAATTACATTCAATTGATAATAGGGTTAAGCATATTTTTGTGTATCGTTTTTGTGTTTTTTACATCTGGGGTGTTTTCTAATGTCACCAACCAATCTCTGATTCTGCGGACACCAACTGGATGTCCATCCTTTCAATTTGATTCTGTCACTCACTACCTGGAGTTAGCACAGACCCCACAGGTTCAGGGCTCAGTCCCGCAAGGCTGCCCCCCACTTCAGATTCAATTGCAGGTCTGGATCACCAGCTGTAAATAGGGGTTGCCAATTCCTCCTTCAGGTTCAATAATTTGTTGGAACAACTCACAAAACTCAGGAAAGCATCTACTTACATTTACCAGCTTATCATAAAGAATATTAAAAAGGAAACAGATAAACACCCAGATGAAGAGGTACATAGAGAATCCCAAGCATAGGAGCTTCTGTCCCCATAGAGTTGGGGAGCACCTGTGTCCTGGCAGGGGGCTGTGTTCTCCAAACAGCAAGCTCGTCAAAATCTAGCTTCATCTCAAGTGTTCCTTCCTTCTGCAGAGGTCTGGGTGGGGCTGAATGTTCCAGCCCTAGGATCACCTAATTTTCCTGACGACCAGACGCATCCTGAGGCTATCTAGGAACCCCACCCTAAATAGCATAAATGCAGGTATGTACAAAAGGAGCTCATTGTGAATAACAAAACACACTCCTTGGGCTTCCCTGGTGGCGCAGTGGTTGAGAGTCCGCCTGCCGATGCAGGGGACACGGGTTCATGCACCGGTACGGGAGGATCCCACATGCCGCAGAGCGGCTGGGCCCGTGAGCCATGGCCGCTGAGCCTGCGCGTCCGGAGCCTGTGCTCCTTAACGGGAGAGGCCACAACAGTGAGAGGCCCATGTACCGCAAAAAAAAAAAAAAAAAAAAAAAAAAAAACCACACTCCTATCACTTAAGGGTTTTAGAATCTCTGTTCCTGGAACCCAGGAAAAGACCAAATATGTTTCTTATTATACTCCAAGGTCCTTTTACAAACATTCTATTTTCAACGTATTTGCAACAGATCTTGTTTAGGGGAAGAGTTTATCAGCACTTTATCACATAGGTGGAAATTCATCCCATTAGGAACTTATTTATTTTTTTCCAAATATTTAGCCAACATTATTTACTGGGTAAACCCTGCTGTTACAGAGTTGGGCCCCAACAAAGGTCCTCCTGCCCAGTATCATTTGAGTCAATAGAGGAAGACCGAGTCCAGTTCAGAAGCAAAGGAAAAGTTTTATATTTTGATCAATAAATGGCAAGGTTCGGGATCCCACCGCTAGAGCGCATGCTCTCCCCACAGGTGTGGGCGGGGCTGCTTTATAGGGATGACGCAGTGGGGTTGGGCGGTGGTTGGGTGAGTTCTCGCGGGACGGGTGCAGCGGTGCTGCTCGGGGCTCCAGATCACAGTGCCCGGCTCAGTGGCTCTGCGCACTGCCCACCGGCTGCTGGCTTGAACTGAGTGAATTGCGCAGCCCTTTTGCACACGGCCCACCAAGCTGAGGAGATGACGTGTCGGCGCAGCCATTTTGTTTTTGTTTTTTTTGGCGGTACGCGGGCCTCTCACTGTTGTGGCCTCTCCCATTGCAGAGCACAGGCTCCGGACGCGCAGGCTCAGCGGCCATGGCTCACGGGCCCAGCTGCTCCGCGGCATTTGGGATCTTCCCGGGCCGGGGCACGAACCCGTGTTCCCTGCATTGGCAGGCGGACTCTCAACCACTGCGCCACCAGGGAAGCCCGGCGCAGCCATTTTGCACCAGGAACGTCGGCCTGAAGTGCCGGGTGAGAGGCTTCCGCATGCACCCCCCTGCGAGCACATGAAACTAGACTACACACAAAGGAGAAGAAAAAAAAAGGTTAGACTTTTTTATTATCCAGATTCTATTTTTGTTTCCCGGGTATTGTTAATGGACTTTGTGGGTGACACTCCTTCCCTCTTTATTTCATTTATCATTTTATATGGCTGTATTATTGGATTTTATATTGTTTTATTAATATGTTTGCCATTTTTTAAAAAGAGCACCTCTTTTAATTGCTGTCATTTTAGATTATATATTGATATCTACTCATTCAAGGCTCTTGACACACCTGTTCAAAATTTTGGGCTACTTTCATAAGTTTACACTTTCAAATGGAGTTTTTATCTCCCAATTCCAATAAGAACATTTAGGATTTTGATGATAAGTGCTTTAAATATATGTATTATTTTGGGAGGAACTAACAGCTTTACAATGTTGAACCTTCATTCCTATGAACATAATTTATTAAGTCCTTAAAAATATCATAAAGTGCTATTTATTACCTTACGTCTTCCGGAGAAGTTGTATTTTTTCTCATTTAATGGCTCTGATGGATTTTCTAAATTTCAAATGTTTGTTCTATACCTCCTGCTCCCAACTTAACTTTATCCTGCAGATAGATCCTTCTCACCTTCCGTCCGTTTAGAGAAATAGTTGTTTCTAGCCAATACTAAGTCCTTACTAAGCTCAAAAAAGACAAGGACTATTGTGTCTCTAATGCCTAGTCATGGGGTTTTTAATGCATAAATATTATGAATAAATGACTACGTGGTAAATGAATGAAAGAGGTTAGGGATTCTATCATTCAAATTATGCCCTAGATGTAATCGGTAAAGCTGTAAGCACATTCAGTGAACATAAAAGGCAGACTTTTTCATCCCCATATTTTAAGGAAAGGATTGAATTTAGCTAGTGTCTCTTGATAAGAATAAGAAAATCTCAAAGATTTTTGTTCTGAGCCGAAACAGAATTAAGTTCTGTAAGTTGGGCAATTGGAGTCAAAGCTTCTAAAACTCTGTATCTGTGTTTGTGTCTGAGTGTTTTTGGTCTCAATATAGGTATGAAATATTTCAATATAGAGTAAAAAATATTTTCTATGTATTTTAGATATTATTATGTTATCAAGTTAAAACAGGTATTACTTGTATGTATTACCATGAAGAGCAGAGATTATTATAGGTATGATAACAAAATTTAAAAGTATTGGAAATGGTAACCAATATATCCAGACAATTTAGATTTTGCAATTAATATGCAAAACTTTTTATGCAAAATACAAAAACTTCTTCTGTAATATTAGCCTAAAGCAGATTTGAACATTTACTGAATAGGGTATAGAATCTAATTGCAATCTAAGTCTAAGAGGGAAAATTAAATTATGAGTTCAGTCCTTTAAATCCAGGGGAAGTAAAGCAGTTATTGATTATAAATTTTAATTTAAAATCAAGTCTTTTTTTCTAAAGAAGAAAAAGGTTAGCATTGGAGTCACCTGAGAAATATCCAAAAAGAACTGTGTTCCTGATAACAACTTTCAGATCCCTTAATAAATAATATGAGAACAAAATTAATCTGTCATTATAGTAGTAAGACATGTACACCTGTAGAACTTCTCCCATTCTTGGATCCTGTTTTTTTAATGAACTGTAATATTTCCCCATCAATTTATTATTTATCATCAGTTGATAGACATTTAAATGTAAAGCGGACTCCATGACTTAGGACAGTAGTTTACAGCCCTGACTTCATATTAGTATAACCTGAAGGGCTTTTAAAAAATACTTGTATCTAGGATCCGTCCCAAACTAAATAAATCAAAATTTTCATCAGGGCTTAGGCATGGGTAATTTGTAAAAGTTCTTTACGTAATTCCAATGTGCATTTAAGGTTGAGATCCATTGATTTGGGATAGAAGATAGATATGTGAGGTATAGTCTAGAAAATTCTGGAGGTGGTCAAAGTCAGCCTCTCTTCTCATTTTACCTAAAAAGCTCATTTATCATGCACAAATGGTAAGCTGTCTCCATGAATCCTTCCCAAAGGTGGCTCACTCAGTAACAATGTAATTGGGAGAAAGTGCACTGTTCAGAACCACTCAGTCAATAGGTACTTGTTGAAAACTTAGTCTATTCCAGATACTAATTTTGTCAGTGGGACTTTTGTGGAGAAAAGATAAGGATTCTTGCCTTCAGTGAATGCACAGTCTACAAGGGAAAGCAGTCAATGAAGCTTTCAGTGACAAAAAAGTTACTGGGTTCTTAGTTTTCACAGATTTCATAAGAAAGAATAGTCATTTTAACATTCAGTCTGTGTTAAGAACTGTAAAACTTAGAGGGAGTGCAATGCTTTGATGAAATAAGTGAGATTTCCATCATAAGTGAAAAGGATAAGTGCAAGAGAAACTCCTTCTCTTTTGTTTCTACCTTGACTCAGAAACATATCTCTTCTTTTAAAAGTTTTAAGAGGAAGAGTGAGTAGCTGATTGGTAAGATGGGTGTGAAGGAATGGAGAATTTGTGGCCGACACCTTCCATTCCCTTTTAGGATTTTTCCTTCTTGAAGAGAGTATATGCTGTGTCTTGTTACTGCTTCCACTTGGAAAAATCACTTGAGTCAGGGCCCAGCCTGCCTTCTTACACCAGTTTTGGGCACATTTTTCTCTCAGTCCTTTTTGTAAGCACGAACAAGCTGCGAGACAGTGAGTCTCTGTTCTGTAGACCTAAAGTCTACTTTACACATGCTATGAAAGGCCTAGACCAGGATAACAAATGTTAGAAAACTTGATGATGACTTTCTACCCTACCCTTGGTTTCCGCCCCAGCCTTACCAATAATAAAACTGGTAGTGTGATTTTGAAAACAATACTTGATTCTTAGATTTTGTTATTGGGATGATGGTGGCCAGAGGGGGGCAAAATTATGGTGAATTACTATTCTTAAAAGCTCATCAAAAAGAAAATATAGGGATTTAAATAGCCCTGAGAAAACCATAATTCAAAAAGGGTCATGCACCACAATGTTCATTGCAGCTCTATTTACAATAGCCAGGACATGGAAGCAACCTAAGTGTCCATTGACAGATGAATGGATAAAGAAGATGTGGCACATATGTACAATGGAATATTACTCAGCCATGAGAAGAAATGAAATTGAGTTATTTGTAGTGAGGTGGATGGACCTAGAGTCTGTCATACAGAGTGAAGTAAGTCAGAAAGAGAAAAACAAATACCGTATGCTAACGCATATATATGGAATCTAAAAAAAAAATGGTACTGATGAACCTAGTGGCAGGGCAGGAATGAAGATGCAGATGGAGAGGATGGACTTGAGGACACAGGGTGGGGGAGGGGGAAGCTGGGGGAAAGTGAGAGAAGCATCGACATATATACACAACCGAATGTAAAATAGCTAGCTAGTGAGAAGCAGCAGCATAGCACAGGGAGATCAGCTCTATGCTCTGCTATGACCTAGAGGGGTGGGATAGGGAGGGTGTGAGGGAGGCTCAAGAGGGAGGGGATATGGGGATATATGTATGCATATGGCTGATTCACTTTGTTGTACAACAGAAACTAACACAGCATTGTGAAGCAATTATACTCCAATAAAGATGTTAAAAAAATAATAAATAGCCATTAAAGTACCAATAATAGAAAAAAATGGAACAAGAATTCATCAGTGTTTCTGCTAAAAGGTCTAAGACACCACATGGTCTGAAAACAGATGATTAACCCCAATGCCTTAGATACAAATATCCCTACAGTGGAAAAGGACAATTCGTTAAAGAACCAGTATTGCATAATAGCACTGAAAAAAATAGTCATCTTCTATCTAATTTTTATTCACTGGAAAAAATACTATTCTAATAAATTGTTCACCTAATCAGAATTTTCTAAAAGGAAAGAAATACGGTTTTACTTGTGAGAGGTTTTTTTTTAGTTATTATTTTAAAACTTTTTTTAGCTTATTCTGAATTATGGAGGAGGCCACAGAATGTGTTTTTGGATAAGACTACACTTTGTTGACTTTTGAGGGTAGAGGGGGAAGTGCACCCCAGGATTGTGCAAAAGCATGGAAGTAGTAGCCAAGTCATTTTTGTTGTTGTTAAGCCTTGATGTGGTGGAGGTTTTTTGCATGAATAGAAAAAAAAGCCGAGAGAAAAGTATAGTAAGCATTCATTTGGCTACTGCACAGAATTAGCTAATTTTTTTGTAGTGTTTTCTTTGTCAAATGAAGCAGTACATTATTAATACAGTTGAAGCCACTTTATACCAGTCATAATCCCTTTTATTTCCTTCCAGTGTAAGATTTATATAATTTCCTTCCATATTTGTCATTTTTATTAGATATATTCATATATCATTAAAAATATGAGTATGTTTTGTTTATTAATTTTGTATAAACTCTACATATTATATGCATGATTCAGCAACTTGCTTTAACCACTAAAGTTTTTTTTTTCCTCAATCTTGTCAATATATGAAGGGATTTTTCAAATCTATTTTGCAGTTATTTAACATTTTAATATATTTGAGTTTATTTATATGCCTATTGACAGATTTTAGGTTGTTTCCAACCTAAAAGGTTGTATCTCATTTCTATTGTTTTTGTTTACAATCCTTGAACAAGTTTTCTGGTAAGCAAAAAAGGTGTTTTCTGAGATGAATAGCTAGTTAGCTAGTCAGAGAAAAAGAGTTAGGTTATATCAATAGTATATATATTTTTTCAATTTTATTAGGTTTCCCTAATATTTTCAAGACTGGTGAAAGCTGAAATGTATGCAAGCTCTTGCCATACCACATTTCTTTCAACATTTGATTTTTTATGAGTTATTAATACTGACCAGTGTAATGGGTATGCAATGTATTTATTGTTTTCTCAATTTTGTTTACTAGTGAGTTGATCATGTTTTCACAGGTTAGTTGGTCATTTGGATTTACTCACCTATGATTTGCTTTTTGTTTTTTTCTGCCAATATTTTGTAAGGATTTTTTGGTTTTTATTATTACTTTATAGGATTTTTTTCCTTGAAATATACATCTAAAAAAATCTGTGATGCAATTATGTTCATTCAGTTTGCTGCTTATCTTTTAACTCTATGCGTCTTATGGTATATCTGGGGTACCAGACTTCTTAATTTTGGCCTAGTCAAATATACTTGTTTGTTTATCCCTTTGCCTTAGTGATTTATGCTTTTGTTCTCTTATGTAAGAAATCTGTTTTTATACTGAAGTCATAAAAATACTTATGCACTTTCTTCTTAGTTTCACATAGTTTGGCCCTATATTCCGGGTTTGTAATTAATTTTAAGTCTTTATTTACTATAGCATGTAGTTGGGAACCATTTATAGTCTTTCTGCAGATGAACAGCTAATAATCTGCCTAATAATTCAGTTAATAGTTAACGCCCTTTCTCCAGCAATTTGTCCACCACCTTTTATTTTTGTATATTGTATCCATAAGACAGGCATGTGTTTCTGGGCTCTCTGGTTTATATATTAATCTATTTGTGTCTATGTACATATCAGACTGTTTGGCAATTCTGGCTTTGCAATACATGTTGACATTTGTATCTTTAGTTTTCTGCCTGAGAGGTTCTTTAGCAGAATTTTGTTTTCAGGTTTTCAGTTTGTTTGTCTTTGCAATTTGAGGAATTTCACTCCAATTTTTAAACTTATTTGTCAACCTCAAAAAATCCTATTAGAATTTGATAAGAATTATATTGAAATTATATACTAATATAATGAGGATATTTTTAGGATAGTAATTCTTCCCAGTCATGAATAAGTACTAATAACTCTCAATATTCATAAATTGAAAGATTCAGTATTAAAAGATGTTAACTCTCATAAAATTAGTCAATAAATTCAAAGCAATATCTGACAACCAGATTTTGGGGTGGGGTGGGGAATTCTATAAAGTGATTCTAAAATTTATATATGAATATAAAAAAAAGGAAAGCAAAGGCAAATCTTTCAAAGAATAAGAGAAGTTGGAGGATAGACTTTATCAGATGGAAATGTGTATTATAACACTGAATTCATTAAGACAGAGAAGTTTTAGTGTAAGGAATATCAAATAGACCAGTGCAATAGAATAGAGACAGACAGATGTATGGTCTCTTAATTTATGACAGAGGACACATTGAAGTGAAGTTAAAAGGATAGTACTTTCAAAAAATATTGGAGGACCAATTTGTATTCATATTGGGTAAATGAAAAGAATATTCTATTGATATATCACATAATATAATTATTCCTGACAAAAATTGGAGAAAAAATTTCCATGAACTTGGGGTAGAGAAATACGTATTAAATAAGACAAAAACAAGAACATAAAGGAAAAAATCAAAGTTTATAAACTGTCTATATAAAATATGAACTATTTTTATGGAAAGGCAAAATTAAGACAGTGAAAAGATAAGCTGTAGAGTTGAAGTATATATGTATGTATACATGTGTAAAATCTTATAGAGCAATAAGAAAAGGGGGGGAAATCAAATGGAAAATTGGAGAAAGTAGTTGAGCTCTTAAAGAAAGGGAATATCCAAATGTCCACTACAAACTGAAAAGAGGCTCTAACTCATTGATCATTAGAGAAAGTAAATTCAAAGTATAGTACTACTCTATACCGACCAAAATTAATAAAATGAAAAGATAGATAAGAGATGTATTAATAGCAATGTGGAGTTTCTGGAATTGCTTGCAGTTGTTTCACTAGAAAAGCATTTGCCAATATATAATAAAGCTACCCGTGACCCAGTAAGTCTACTTCCTAGATATATATATATATACCCCTAAAATATTTGTGCATATATTTACCAAAGTCATATACAAGACTGTTCATAAAACTATTCATATAAATCACCTCAAATTCCATTCATGAATAAATTGTGATACACTCAGATGATGGAATAATGTATATTAATGAGGATAAGTAAACAACTGTAGTCAGTAACATGGATGAATCTGAAGAGCAGTATTCCGTAAAAGAAGTTACTAAAAAGAAGCACACATTACATGATTCTGTAAAGTTTAAGAACAGAGAAAATGCATCCATGGGGTTAGGAACCAAAAGAGTGGTTATCCTTATGGTGGAGAATTTAGACACTGGAAGGAGACATGAGAGATGTGTCTTAGTTGCTAGAAATGCCTGTTTCTTGTTCTAGGTGCTTTTTACACAGGTGTGTTCACTCTGTGAAGGTTTTTGCACTCTTTTTAGATCACCCTTTGTTTTGATGTGTGTTCGTACCAGCATGCAGTTAGGAGACAGCTCATCAACTATTTTAGCGGGAGTGCTTTACTAAAATGAATTGTTTACTTATTGATGACCTAAAAAATGCAAAAAGAAGAATCACACCATAGAATCACAGCAGCAGCAACTACAAGGAACACTCTCCCTTCTATGAATGAAACACAAAGGGAAGACATTGGCTTTTTTAAATCATGGGAGATTGAAAGAATGATCTCAAGGTACAGAAACCCAGACGTCTGGGGAGAGAGTATTGCTCTGTACTTGAAGAAGGGACCTGTGGAGCTGGCACCCAGACACCAGATCTGGAAATTCCCCATGGTTGATGCTGGTGTCTCTGAGAGACACGATGCAGCTGGTTCTTTAAATATTGCAAAAACTGCTAAGAGTTGATACAGGAAAAAAAACTGCAGTGGTAGAATCATTATGCGGGGAAATGGACAGGAATAGAACAAACAGGGAAGCAAGCAGTAAGGGGCAAGTGTCTTCCTCCTCCAGATCTGCAGTATCCCTCTAGCACTCCTACTGGCAGAGCTAACAGGGAGCTGGCAGAACAAAAATGGAGTTTCAGCATCTCTGCCACAGCATCACTAATCAGAGTACAGACTAATGAGCTTAAAGTAGAGAGGCAACAGCTTGACAACTGGCAAAATATAATACTTCAACAAAAATCATCCTCCTCCCAAAAAGGAAAAAAAATGTTATATAAGAATTAGAACAAATAATGAAAGATGATTTTGTGCCCATAATTTCTAGTTCAGACACAAAACTCAGAAGCTATAAAATAAAGCGCTTGTAGTCATTCATTAATAAGTTATGACTGCAATAATCAATATAATCAAGTTTAAATTTTAAGTGATAACCTGAAAAATAAAACACCCATTTCTCAAAGACCTAATTTTCCTAAAATATAAATGGCATCTATGATTCACTGAAAAGACCAATGATCCAATAGGAAAATGTGTGCAAATTATTTGAACATACAGTTCAACAAAAAGGAAATACATATTTCTCTTAAATATGTGCACAATGCCTAACTCATTTTAAATGAAAGTAAATGAAATTTAAAATTATACTGAAATTTTATCAGGTTTTTAAAAGTTTGACAAAATACTGTGTTGATATGGAGAAATAGGAATTATATATTCCCGGTGGGAGCCTAATTGAAATATTTCTAAGAATAACAAATGTTCAAGCCATTTGACCAACATTTCCTCTTCCAGGAACTGATCTACAGAGCTAATCAAATCTATGCAACATGCCATAAGAGAATAAAAATATATTTATGACTGTTGAGGAAAAAAATCATTATTGCTAATAAAAAGTTATGAAAAAAGTATATTATACAATTTTTATTTCTAAAAAAATTCATTTATTAATTTACCTATATTTGTATAGAATATCCTTTAAAGTATATTCAAAGAAACCTGCTAATAGTAATTGCCTGTGGGGAGGGTAAGTGCTTGGATTGGAGACAAGGTTAGAAACACTTCACTATATAGCTTCACACTATATTCAAAAAATAAATAAATAAGGATATTTTGCATTGTTGATATCCATAGATTGACAGTACTTTCAGCCTCCTCACAGGTCACTTAATTGATTAGGGTCATTTCCATTAATTTCCCTCATCCATGGAAGAAAGATATGGAAAGCAGAATGACATTATCCTTCAGAAACAATATTAATGTCAAGCCATTGTACTGTAAAGCAGTGATTTATGTAATTGCACTGATTTGAAATACTATTGACATTGTATGCTATTGACATTGGTTCCACGTTTTAATTTTTACTTGAACATTTTAAGTATTGAAATTCTTATGTATGTGAATAATAATAATGGTGATAATAATAGATAGAACAGTAGTAATTTGAAGCTCTAAGAGACTTGTTGAGCTCTTAAAGGAATATTGCATTTTTCATGCCAGTTAGGTTTAGCACAGTTAATATACAAATCTATAAACCACCTTTTTATTCTCCTAATGACAAATAGAATTATTATAATTAAGTTAATGATCAGATTTGTAGCTACTTCAACCATC
Source organism: Tursiops truncatus (assembly GCF_011762595.2). NCBI lineage: Eukaryota > Metazoa > Chordata > Mammalia > Artiodactyla > Delphinidae > Tursiops > Tursiops truncatus. The sequence goes on from NC_047046.1 coordinate 45,506,606, forward strand.
TGTGAATGAGCCACAAGCACAGAAATGAGCCCCTAGTAGAGATTTAACACATTTTGCATACAGGAGAGCCTCACATCAGTTACTGCTTTCAAATACTTATGCATAACAGTAGTTAAAATAGCTATCCGTCATTAATTCTTTTTTTCTTTTTTACATCTTTATTGGAGTACAGTTGCTCTACAATGGTGTGCCAGTTTCTGCTTTATAACAAAATGAATCAACCATACACACACACATGTTCCCATATCTCTTCCCTCTTGCGTCTCCCTCCCTCCCACCCTCCCTATCCCAACCCTCTAGGTGGTCACAAAGCACCGAGCTGATCTCCCTGTGCTCTGCGGCTGCTTCCCACTAGCTATCTATTTTACGTTTGGTAGTGTATATATGTCCATGCCACTCTCTCACTTTGTCACAGCTTACGCTTCCCCCGCCCCATATCCTCAAGTCCATCCTCTAGTAGGTCTGTGTCTTTATTCCTGTCTTACCCCTAGGTTCTTCATGACATTTTTTTTTCTTAAATTCCATATATATGTGTTAGCATACGCTATTTGTCTTTCTCTTTCTGACTTCACTCTGTATGACAGACTCTAGGTCCATCCACCTCATTACAAATAGCTCAATTTCGTTTCTTTTTATGGCTGAGTAATATTCCATTGTATATATGAGCCACATCTTCTTTATCCATTCATCCAATGATGGACACTTAGGTTGTTTCCATCTCCGGGCTATTGTAAATAGACGTCATTAATTCTTTATGAAAATACAAATAATGTATTGTGCACTTTATACACAAACAGCACTGTCCAGTAAATGACCTTGGGAGCACTCTCTGCATTGCCTGGTGAAGAGCTGGTTGGAAAACGGGGGTTCTCCTTTCCAGGAGGAAAGGCTATTCTTGACCTCAGCTTTAAGGGAGAAAGATCCCAGTTCTTTAATCTCCAGGGACTACAGCCAGCTCTCCCATCCTTCCTTGAAGAGTTTCTCTCCAAGATTTTTGTTGTTATAGCATTCTCTTTGTCATTGAGTCCCGTAAGTCCACTCCCATGCTCGATTCGTTAAAAACAAAACAACAGTGGAGAGGCTTTTCTCTGCTGGAGTCATTCTGCAGAATTCCAGACTCACTGTGTGGCCAGCTGTGCCCTAGGCCAACCACATCTCTCCAAAGGATGCCAAGAGAACTTGTTCTGTTTTATAAATTCCTGCTTCAAATGCTGGAATTTCCATCGTCATAGAGAATTATATTACATATAATGACATAGTAGTTGTTATTGTACAAATGAGAAAAGGGAGTCTTAAAAAAAATTACATTATTCAAGATCACACAACCTGCTAATTATAGAGTCCATATTTGAGAGAGGTTTGTCAGAACCTTAATCCTTAACTTGCATGACTGTTTATGTGTTTTCATTGTTGTCACTTTTCTGTTATAAATTGTCAGTAGAGGGGACTTCCCTGGTGGTCCAGCGGTAAAGAATCCGCCTTCCAATGCAGGGGACGCAGGTTCGATCCCTAGTCAGGGAACTAAGATCCCACATGCCTCGGGGCAACTAAGCCCGCGCGCCACAACTGCTGAGCTTGCGCACCTCAACTAGAGAGCCCACGAGCCCTGGAGCCCATGCGCCACAACTAGAGAGAGAAGACCCTCACGCCACAGCTAGAGAGAAGCCCGTGCACTGCAACGAAGACCCGAAGCAGCCAAAAGAATAAATAAAATAAATAAATAAATATTTTTAAAAATTGTCAGATCGGTTTAAAACCAGGTGATAAGGAGATCCTAAGAAGCCTACCAAAAGTAAACTTTTTTTATAATGGAAATACATATCTCACAGCTTTATTGCATGGTAGCTTTTTAAAATACACTTTTTTTTGGGGGGGTGGGTACGCGGGCCTCTCACTGTTGTGGCCTCTCCTGTTGCAGAGCACAGGCTCCGGATGCGCAGGCTCAGCTGCCATGGCTCACGGGCCAGCTGCTCCGTGGCATGTGGGATCTTCCCGGACCAGGGCACAAACCCGTGTCCCCTGCATCAGCAGGCGGACTCTCAACCACTGCGCCACCAGGGAAGCCCTAAAATACACTTGTTTAATCATCATAAACTTTTCATTGAATATATAAAAAAATTATTGCAGGCTTTTCCACAGATCTGGAATATAACCAGAATCCTTTAGTAAGGATAATTTTGCTTCTCTCTATGGAATGTCTAGGCTGTTTACCTTCCTCATTTTGGGTGCTTAGTAAATTGTCCTCCTAGAATCATGGATTATTGCTTTCCTAGATTTGACTTCAAGGTATTCTCCAGGTTATGACATCCAGTATTATACTCCCAAACAGAGACAAACGTTTCCCTGTCATCTACAAAAACAGTTTTCCATACATAATCCTCACCTATTGAGCCCTCACTCTCTCATGCCTTGAAATTCTACTCATCCTTAGCAGAAGATTATAAGATTCTACATTTTTGTAAGTAAACACTTCTTTTCCCTTAAAATGCAGAGGTTAAACTAAACTCTTGAGTTAGAAATCTTGATAGTTTTGCATATAATTTTCCTCAGTGCTAAAAAAAGTTTACAGTATCATTGGTTCATTGATAGATCAATGAAATAGGATTGTTTAATTATGGAAAAGCAGACACAGTCATAAAATAATCCAAATTTTGTATTAAATATTTTGTACATGTACAATATATTCTCTTTTCTTAAGTATCACAATATCCTGTCTCACACTATGATACTGAACAAATTACAAGACACTATTTTAATCATGAGCAATCTCATACTACTATTTACTAGTGTCCCCCAAACATTAGGCTTTCTTTTCGATTTGATTGCTGCCTGAGAAAACTCAGCTCTCTGCCTTCAAAATCACTAATGTAAGTTGGAAGAAAATAATCATCCTTACCATATGATTTGATGATTTGTTTTGTCAATGTATTCAAATAGCATAAAGGATGATGCAGAAAGTTATCTTGATATAAGATTTTAAAGTTTCTGTTTAGTTATACCCATTATAAATGTAATTATATGAATCATCTCAAATTTCAATTCAGTTTTTGAATCATCTACAATTCGTACATTGGTTTTATTGTGTCAAAGTATAGCTTTTTAATAAATCAACAAGAAGATTATTGCCCTGGGAGAAAATAAAAGCATGGAATATGAACATACAATATAGGATATTTCAAAAGTTTGTGTTGTTTCTGTCTACTATTCAAATAAGGAGTCTTGAACACGTTATAAGCATAGGAGACAACAGTGCATCTGGACTTCATTAAAGTTAAAAACTTCTGCTATGCAAAAGGTAATGTCAAGAGAATGAGAAGACAAACCACAGACTGGGAGAATATATTTGCAAAAGACATATCTGATAAGGATTGTTATCCAGATCATACAAAGAATTCTTAAAGCTCAAAAATAAGAAAACAACCCCCCCCCCAAAAAAATGGGCCAAAGATCTTAACGAACACCTCACCAAAGAAGCTATACAGATGACAAATAAGTATAGGAAAAGATTCTCCACATCGTATGTTATCAGAAAAATGCAAATTAAAATAACAATGAGATATCACTACACACGTATTAGAATGGCCAAAGGATATGGAGCAACAGAACTCTCATATGTTGCTAATTGAAATGCAAAATGGTACAGACCCTTTGGAAGACAGTTTGAAGATTCCTCACAAAACTAAACATATTTTTCCAGCAATCGTACTCCTTATTATTTACCCAAAGGAGTTGAAAACTATGTGCACACAAAAATCAGTCCACAGATATTTATAGCCACTTTATTCATAATTGCCAAAACTTGAAAGCAACCAAGGTAGGTGAACAGTTGAATAAAATGTGGTAGATCCAGACAGTAGAATATTACTATTCAAGGCTAAAAAATGAGCTGTCAAGCCATGGAAAGACATGGAGGAATTTAAATGCATTTTACTAAGTGAAAGAAGCCAATCTGAAAAGGCTACATTTTGTAAGATTCCAACTATATGACATTCTGGAAAAGGCAAAATTATGGAAACAATAAAATCAGAGGGGCTGGGGAGTAGGAATGAATAGGCAGAGCACAGAGGGTTGGGGGGGGGTGAAAATACTCCGCATGGTACCATAATGATGGATACATGTCCTTATCCATTTGTTTAAACCCACAGAATGTACACCACCAAGAGTGAACCCTAATGTTAACTATATGAGTGCTTACCATGTGTCAGTGTTTCTTCAGTTATAATAAATGTACCGCTTTCTACTTTCATGGGGGATGTGGATAACGGGAAGCTACACATGTGTGGGGGCCAAAGGTACAGAGAAAGTCTATCTTCCCCTCGATTTTGCTGTAATCCTAAAACTGCTCTAAAAAATAAAGTCTTAGTAAAGAAAAAGATATTTAAGACATGCAAACATTTCTAAGAATGTATCATAAGAAAATAAATTGCATAGCTCTATGTATAAAAATATAGAAAGGCACAGTTTAAAATACCTAAATTTAGGGGAAAAAAGCCAGTTAATATTATCAACCTAAGATTTATTAAGCAAATTATGACATAATACTTCCATGAAATACTATCCAGCCATTAAAAATGGTGATAAAGATATGTGTATTTGTAACACATGGAGTCACGTTACTGTCATATTTTTTCTAAAGAATCGTTGATGTAGGTTTATATATGTTATGTATTTTCTTAAAGAAACATACATATAGACAAAATTTGGAAGGTTATACAGCAAGACATATGATTACAGATTTATTTTGCATTTTAATTTGTGCATTTAGCAGTATATTCCATTTCTTCTTCAAAGAACAAATATATGTTGCGTAATTAAGTAAAGGTTTTTAAAGAGAATATAAGGAATCACATGTGGCAGAAATAAATTATTTTTAATTACTTTTGGTAAATGTTGGTAATTTATTTTCATCATATACCTGAGGCTCCCAAAGTTATTTATTATACCGAGCTGAAACCAATTTGAATGCCATGATTGAAATCAGAGGCATTGGTCCTAATATTTTATCTCTAACAGTTTGCTGATAAAATGATGTGGAAAATACATTACTTTTAAATTATAGGTTATAAGATACAAAACACGAAACACATCCAGTCCTATTGGATCAATGTCTTGTTAGTGCTCTGGATATGGAGGTGCCTAATTTCCTTCCTGCATAACTGTTAATACTGAAAAGGTCCCATAGTTAAATTTTATTTCAAAGAACACTGGCAATTACTTAAATGTATATATGAAATGGTATAGTTAAGCTGTTTTAAACTATATAATCAACTGGTACCTTGAAACAGCAAATATCTTTTTTTTCCTTTAATTATCACGAGGGAAAAAATTAAAGATTTTGAGGAGGAAACATTTTACTATTTAGAGTGCTATAACCATCTCTTTCTTCACTTTGAGCTCAGAAGCAAAACAAAACGAGAACAGAGTGAAACAAGCAGCTACTACTCCTACTTTTTCTCTTTGAGTACTTTTCTGCATGATTTCAAATTGTTTCAGGAAAATAGAACAATGTTTTTCATAATAATTGTGGCTAACGTGCATCACTACCATTTTGAGTTGGATTGAGATACTGCTGAAGGAATTTTTCTTTATCATAGTAAAATCAATTTAAAAATAAGAATATTTCTACCATATAATATGAATGACTAAATAAGGGCAGGTTTTATTTTAGAAAGTATTACAATCAGACTGTTTGTATTGACACACAGCTCATCCAAAGATAAATACCCAAAGATAACCTTTGTAATTTGTTTCATTAAGAGTAGTGAGAAGAAAAATATGACAATAGCTACTGTATAATGCATTAAAAAGCTTTATTAAATTGTCAATGTTTGTTTCCTTTTTTGGAGTTCATCTGAAATATTAAGTTTGGTATCTGATAGATATATTTTGGCAAGTGACAGAGATTCACAGAAGACGTAACTGCTGATATAAATATAATCAATTAGGGAAGATAGACCTGCTACCAAGTAAATTACAACAGAGTGTGAGGTGCATCACCAGAAGCAGAGTTGAATGACTTTTGGTTTTCTTTTACCGAACTGTGCAGGCTAGTGGCGGTTTTCAAACTTTAACATGCAGCAGAACAGCCTGGAGTGTTCACTATAAAAGAAGTTGCTGGGACCCCTTCAGAGCTTTTGAGCCTGTAGGTCTAGGCTGAGGTTTGAGAATTTTCATTTGTTACGAGTTTCCAGGTGATGCTGTTGGTGCTATGCTGGGATCATACTTTGAGAATTTGTTTTTGAGTCTTTATTGCAACCATTTCCAATACATAATACAATATACATACTATATAATGCAACCACATCCACCTGTCTCTAAAATAGCCTTAAAATGTCTTTACTTTTTCCTCCTCTACTTCTCTATTTTTTCTTTTTAAAGAGCATCGACACAAGTGTTTAGGAAAATTACATTTTAAGACTCAGGATGATACGTAGAAAGCTATTCCAATTTCCTCACCTTCCTTCTTGTGATTCACACAAAAGCTTAGTGAAGTCTATTCAAATTGATAGATAAAACTAATCTGCTTTTGAATCGAGCAAGTTTTCATCATCTTCTACGATAATAACATCAATATTAGTAAAATAGCTAATATTCTTACCTAAGTTTGATTTAAATAAAACTGGAAACAAAAGTAGATAATATTATGCTATTTATTTTTTTTAAACTTTCACATTTTCAATTTTTCAAAACATGAAGTATTCCATGAACAATAGGGTTAGAACACAGTTAATAGAGTCTAGGACATAATTTTTACAAATAAAATCTTTAATCTGCCTTACATTTTAAATTATGCATTAAAAACTTTTAGATGTACTCAGATGCTTCTTAACTGCAAATAACAGAAATCCCCTGTGGCTAACTTAAACATATCAGAAGATATGACAGCTTTCGGTCTAAAAGGTGCAGTCAAGACAGGAGCTCTCAACGAGTGGGCTGTAGAAAGAGGTGATGCCATTGCTCCCAGACACTAGTCCTGGCTGCCAGACCTTAACCTCTCCACAGCTGTGTCGGTAAACTGACTACCCACGACAGTTCAGTTTCACTCTTGACGAATCCAAGTCCTAGTGAAAGGATCTAATTGTCCAAGCTCTGTCATACGTGAGCCTGTAGATGCCAGAGAGTGGGGGCGATACCATCAGACACTCTTGGGCTACTAATAGAGGGAAGCAGGGCTCCACCGCGCCTGTGCGTGATTCCTTTCAAACCAAAAGGTGTTTAGATGCCTTTTAGCCCCACTATAACAGGGGTAATAGAAAAATAGAAACAAAAACCCATTATTCCTCCTGTTACCTTTTTGTTCACATTTAATGACTCACATTCTCCTTGCCCACATAGAATTTCACGGCTGATTAAATTCAAGAAAAAAAAACTTTACATGTGATGTTATCATTAGATTTCACACCTTCAGGGATGGGAATTCAGAAGAGGTATTATTACTACTTTTTGAAGAATTAAAAAATTAAGCCTCAGAGAAGCTATGTAACTTCTTCACAAACACAGACAAAAAGTTTCAAACAGAGATAGGTAGCACCTTTTGACTTCCTTTTTACAGTAACATACTGGTAAAATGTTTGGTTCAAAAAAAATTATTCCATGTCTGTTTCTTTCCGTAATGGTGCTATATCTATTAGGATGCATTTGATTTCAAGTTACAGAAAGCAAAACTAGCACTGGCCTACAAAGGTAGACATTTATTATATCAGAAAAATGAGTCTCAAATTGGGGTTGCTCCAGGTTGGATAATATACTTCGGTGGTTTCAGACCCTTTTCTCTTCCAACACTCTTAGCTTCTCCTCATGGCTACATCTTCATGCATAGTGCACACAAACAACCCCACCTATGGACAGGAAGTCACCGACTTGGCTTATAAACATCTTGAATTGAGAGACCCTCCCCAGAGTTCCACAGCACTCTTCTCCTTAACAACTTAACACCAGTATGGTAGGGGATGTCTAAGCCAATCATTTTTGTTTGAAGATATTGAAATATAGGTCTTCCTTTCAAAAAATTTCTTGTACATGTGTTGATGATTAGAAAGATAGCGGTGTTGTGGTTTTTGTTTGTTTGTTTTTGATTATGGCCTTTGTATTGCAGTTATTGCAAAAGTTTTCAAAGCAGTAGACAACTGCAGCATTCTTGGGCACATGCCATAAAATGTCATCCAAGACAGCTGCCCGGGATCTGTGTGTGAGCTTGACATGGCATGAAAGCTGTCTAGTAACGAGTGAATATTTAACACCTTGTGTTATGTTAGACATGGTATTAGTCCTTTCAGAATTTTTTATTTTGTTTTGTTTTTAATAGTGTGAGTGCTCCCTGTTTGACATTTAAATTTATGATTAGGAATGCTGGCAGTTGTTTGATTCACTATCGAAAAGAAACTCTCCTAATAATTTCAAATCAATCCAGAGATTGATTTAATTGAACAAGACATTAAAATACCAAGACAAATTTGTTTTTAAAGACTATCCATTTGCAAGTGCATATGTGTGAGAATCGGTCTGAGAGGTGACAGGTGGTGAGGGGAACAGGGATGGAAAGTGTTTATGTGTTTGCTTTGAAAATATAAGGAAATATGTTTTTAATAATATGCAGAGATACAGAATCATAAGTTTCAGTTATGAAGTAAGGCTTATGAAATCCGGTGCTAGGCTACCTCATCAAGATGAGAAGAGAAAGGTTAGAGAAGTTTTCTGTTTCAGTTACCTCAGGGGAAAAACTAATAAATAGAGTGAAATTTTTCTAGAATTAAATTTTGTATTTTTTTCCTATCACAGATACAAAATTTTCTCTCAAATTTTATTCATTAGTGGGGAGATGTAAGATTGGTAAATGTAATAGTATAACCATTTAAATATTTAAGCCATGCGTTTTTTCAGAAATTATATTTATCTATTTATAAAAGTTACATGTATTATGGTATACTAAGCATGTTTATTTAAGATGAAAAGTGATCACATAGGCCCTGTTTTTGTTTGCCATGGATATATGTTATGTGGATTTTTTTTCTCTTACTACTCAGAAAAATTTTATTTTTCCTTATTTATCAGTTACTGTGAGAGATTGTTAAAAATCTGCCACATGATTGTGGATGTGTCAGTTTCTTCACTGTAACTCTGTCATATTTTTGCTGCACGTAAATTTCAAAATATTTATGTTCTTGTTATATCAGGAGTTTTATTTTTCCTTTAATGCCTTTAATACCTATTTTTCTGTTATTCACATATACTAGCTTTCAATTTGTCTTTTTTGGTATTCCTTTAGTTTTCTGTTTAGTGACAAATTTTCTTTGCTCTTAAATTGTAGTCATGTCTTCTGTAAACAGAATAAAGAAACAAATTTCGTTTTTGATCAACCTGAAATGTATTAACTTTCACATTTCTGATGTATTTAGACACCACCTCATTTTGTGCTTCCTTTCTTTTTATTTTCTTTTGTAGGTGGGGGGGCTTCTTTTTTTTTCTTCTTAACACTGTTCACATCTATTGGTTAAGTTGTCATTCTTTTTTTTTGTCACGTACACATACTTTCTCTATTATTTTAATGAGTGTATGCATATTCAGCTTATTTTGTCTGTACTTGATCAGTATCTTTCACGTTATCCTCACAAAACTAAGAAATTTATGACATGATATTCTAATGTCAAATTCTGTCATTCCTTCTTTTACAGATTTCTGTTTAGTATTTAGTTTGACCTTGATCCTGATTCATTCCAAATTCTACTTAGTTTCACCAAATAGTCATTATTATTACACGTTTATGAATTCTAAATTAAATATTTATTTTCAAAGAAGTAGCTTTATTATTCAGTTTTAAATAGCAAAGTGTTATTTACATGTGCCCATTTGTTTGCCAATATCTTTACTCCCACTGCTTCTGGCAGTTCATTTCTTCTGGGATAAATCCCCTTTCTCAAATACATCCTTTAGTGATTCTCGATAACAGCTGCATTTGTTTCCCTGAAAATGTGTTTTATTTCACCTTCAGCTTTGAATGATCATTTAAATAAATATGGTGTTCCACACTGAGAATGATTTTTTCTCATTGTTTTTAAGATAGTATCACAGTATCTTCTGTTTTTTTCCTGTTGCAGAGTTGGCAGTCAGTTTAATTTTCCTATATATGAGAGCAATTTTTAAGAAACTTTGTCTCTGTCATTCTAGAGCTGCAATTTCTATCCTGGAAATGGCTTTATTATTTTTTGTGGAATTTAGGAACCTGAAAAATCCTTGTTTATAACTCTTTGAATATTTTTTCCCCCTCATTTTCTCTGTTCTGTGCTTCTGGAATTCCTCATTATTATATGCTGAACCTTCTTACCCTATTCTTTGTGCCCTTCATTTCTTTATTTTTCTGCAAGGACTTTTGGTAAACATCTTTTAATATTTCCCAGTTCATCACTTCTCTCTGCAGTTGTCTCAGATCTGCTGTTTAATCCTTTTTCCCCACTGAGTTTTCATTTCAATAATGACATTTTTATTTCTAGAACATCTATTTTGTTATTTGCAAAATCACACATCTGGCTTCACAATGTGTTATTATTTTCTCATGTTTTTAATTTTATACTCATTATCAGAGACAGTTCTATTATCTAAAGTTCCTTGGCATATAATACCATGTTTGTAGTGTCTGTCGGTTCTTAGTTATTGAGGATTGCTTCCTTATATCTTACGTAATTTTAGCTAGGATACATATATACAGCGGGGCATTGATTCGTTGAAATCCTGTAGGGCTTGGGTTCAGTGTATGTCACTCCAAAGAAGTCTTTGTTTTTCTGCCTGGGGAGCACTCAAGGGTAATAACAACTGTGAAAAATAAAGACTGGAGAAATGAAAAACATACCTCAAAACCACATACACTCAAAAACAAATAAAATACTGAACTAAGAAGAAACATGGAAAGAAAGTGAATGATAAAACTTGACATTTTTCTACTTCACAAAGAGTAATGTCTGACTCTTTGTTCACCTTGGCCAATTATTTCCATTATAGGTTCCACATTAGTCTGCTCCTTTTCATTTTAAGTCACTGAAAAGAATCTATAACTCGCTAGCTGCCTTTACGAGAACTGAAGTTTTTTTACATTAAAGAAAATTTTTAAGTGTTTTTTGTTGCTGTTAAAACTTGTTTTTTACCTTGCACAAAGGAAAACTGTTACATATTTTACAGCTCTTTTAACAGTTTTATTTACCACTACATTATATGGCAGCAGCATTATCGAGCAAGTCAGTGTACATTTATCAAGCCTCTACTCAATACACTATACTAAGTATACTTTTGAAATGTGTACTGACATTGACACTGACACTTTCTATTATTGACAAGTGGGTTATTTTAATTCAAAATGATATAATCAGTTGGAGGAGAAGCTCTTTCACAGAGAGAATATGTTACTCCTTTTCTAGTAGAATGTGTTTTTGCATATCTTAAAAGTTTAAGTGTATTCTGACCGTTTATATTCGGGTTTGATTAACCTTAATTTTTTAGATTCTATTGAAGGTTGTGTTTTCTAGAAACTGATTCTGGAGTGGAGTTTAGAATGCAAGATGTTTGTTAGAGTGTGACATTGGTAGAAATCAACCCCTGGGAAAGGAAGAGGAAGGAAGCAAGAGTGGGCAGAAGGACAAGTTCAGCTGCAGTGCAGGTCTGGCAACAGCCTTGACTGAACCTACAAGAGAGCTGGTGCTAAATGACCCACCAGGGTTGTCCCAAATATAATGACATATAATCCAGGATTTTATAGCCTTCTTCCATCAGACATTGGCTATATACGTCCTGGAAAGGGCATGACTTCTCAGATTGGATTGGCAGCTGAAGGCTGTCATTCCTGGAAGCTGGTCATTGAGCCCTTCTATGAGGCAGGATTTGGGCATCATGTTGCCATGTCTACTATAGATTCCAAATATTCTTAGTTGGCAATGTACTTAAATCATGTAGAATTCATTGTCTAGAAAATGATGTAATTGTCATGGTGTCAATCTTGAGGTTATACTATAGAGAATTAAATGTTAGGAACTTAACTGAAGAAATAGAGGTAAATGTATTATAATTAACACAGTCAGTTGCTCTCAGTATTTGCATTCCAAATTGGATGTGAAGCGTTTGAAAGGATTTTGTAGTCATTTTAGCCTGATTTAACAAACTATGAAAGGAGTTAGGGTATTTCCTATAACGCATCTGAATAATCAAGGATTTTACCACAATCACAGTGTTAATTCCCATCCTCCCTAATCATGAGGATGAAAGCACACTTGCTGCTACTTGTTGCCTTTTCGTCCAGGAGAGTCTTGAGCACACATTTGGAATGTAATCTCATTCCCCTTCACCAAGATACAGCAGAAGACAGGTTCTAACATTCACTCTTGTACAATTTAAATATAAAAGGTTGCTTAGTTCAGTCTTGTTTTTTACAAGTGCTGAACTGTAGGTGCCTAGTACTCTTCTACTTCTGGCCACAGAAATCTCCTGCTAGTGGCAATTATAAAAGTGTTTCTCTTTCCTTCACTCACGAGTTTTTGATATAGTGACTTTTTTTTCTTTCCAGTACATTTCACCCTCCAACCCAAAATAATTACTGTTACTTTACTGCCCACTTTACTTCCCTTTTTGTTTGTTATTGCTAACGAATGCATATGACCCATACATGTGACGTGGGTCATATGCAACCCTAAGAAACAAGTAATATGATATGAAACTAAGTCTCATATGGAGCTAAGCTTACCATCCTGGACCTTGAAAAAATATTGTTTCAAAGGGGGACAATATGAAAGTAAATATCTTTACTTTGGCAATCTTAACTGTCTCTATTACCACTAAAATTATGAATTGGCTTATCTGAGAGATTTCATGGTCTAAGAAATTCTTCAGGGGACTACTAAATTTTGAAAGCCTAGAACTAAAAGATAAATTATCAGCCTGAAATACTCTGTGAAAGAGAAGATACTGGAAAGATACCAATAGGCTTCTTTCACAATTCCAGAGTGTTCCACCTATGAGAACTAGTGATGAGAATGAACTTCTTCCCATGAAGTGCTGCTCGATTCAATTAAATTAGTAATGAAATCAGATTGTGCTTTCAAAACTTTCCATTAACTTTAAATGTATATATATGTTTAACTTCAGTTAAATAAAAATATATGTGGATTCATTGGGAATAAATAAATAGACTGTAAGACTAACTAAAAGTATAATTTCTTAAATAGAAGGGAATGCTGCTTTTAAAATATGGCTACAAATTTTTTGACAATCATCTTATTGCGAGGTGGGCCCCCCTCCCCTTGTGTCTGAGTGGGTTTGTAATTTCTTTGACTAGGAGATTATGGTAGAAATGACTGAGGTTTTCAAGGCTAAGTCAAGAAGTCATGTATCTTCTGCCTTGTTCCGTGGAAAACTTGCTCTTGGAGTCCAGGGACATGATGGAAGAAGTTTGACTATCTTCAGGCCACCAAAGTTTGAGGAAGCCCAAGCCATGTGGAGAAGACTCAGGTAAGAGCTCAGGTCTGCAGAGCAATCTGAGCTCAGGCTGAGTCACCCCACCTAGGTGCCAAACATGCAAGTACAAGATCCTCGAGATGATTCCAGTTCTGGTCCTTTGAGTTATTCCTCAGTAGCTGAGGTTTCCAAGTTTAGGCTCAGGCCTTGTGAAGCAGAGATATGCCGTCCTTATGGTACCTGTCCAAACTCCTGACCCACAGGACTTCTGAGCATAATAAAAGGATTGTGGTTTTATGCCACTAAATTCTGAGGTGATTGTTATACAGCAGTAGGTACTTGGAATGCTCAGGTGCTACAGTTGTATGTACAATCTTACTCCAATAAGAAGGAAAAGAAGTGGAGTTCATGACAAAGCCTTAACTTCAAATATTTCCAGCACAATTCTCTAATTACAGGATGTTCCCAGAGTCAGACCCACATTAACTGTCAGTAATTTTTGTATGCAAATCAATGCTCAAATTTATAAGCTATTTTTACTTTTAAAATGTTCTGTACCAAGTTTACATTTAAGCAAGAAACTTTCTATTCTTTTAAATTATTTTATCTATTAAATATGCACTAAATGATTTCCATATATATGTAAAATAAAAATTAGAAAAATGTAAACCTTTTGTTAGCAGTGATTTAACCAATATTTCTTGATAACTCTATTCAAAAGTACTGGGATGTATGATACCCACAAGGATAATATAGCTACTTGATAAATTGATTTTGTATGTGTTACTTAGATGTTTCAATAGGCCTTCTGTTGAATGAAAATAGACATTTAGTAAAACCATTTTCAGGGTAAAATATTCAATAGCTTTTCCTATTGCTCTAAATAAGAACATTTCCCCTTGTATTAAAAAAAAAAAAAATCCTTCCTGACTTAGCATTTTCTTTTTTAGGCTTTTCCTAAGGCTGAGAGTTTACTAGCTAATCAGCAAAATTCCCGTAAGTACTTATCTAAGAGGAGAGAGACTAAAAAGACTATAAAATTGCTGCATACATTCAAGCCCATAGTGATTTGGAACTTTTATTAAAAGTTTGCTGAAAGTTCCAAGTATTTACAAGCCTGAAGTAAGACCAAGCTACTGATAGGTTCCCTGTTCAACTCTCAAATGGCATTAGCTTTGGCCTCTATTATTAGTGCGTTTCATAAAATGCCATGGATTATGTGTAATATTATGGACCGATCCATGCACTGTCTGAGCTGGAAGGAAACTTGGTGGTCTAGTTCAAACCACCAACTTAAAACCAGAATTGAATTGCTTCACTGACTGTGTTACTACCTCAACTCTCTTAAAAAATAAGTTGCTTATATCCTTTTCACTGAGTCAGGTTCCAGCAAAGTCACAACCAAACTCCTCTCTGTATATTTCTAATATAGGAAATCTGTCTGGCATATTTTAGAAAGTTAACTACAGCACAACCAGAAATTTGATACCTCACTTTTCCATAACTTTTGAGATAGCTATCAGAAAAACTTACAAAGTATTAAACATAGACATTTACATCTATGTGAAAGGGCTCATTTAATAGTGTTGTCATATAGAGATTTATTATCTATTTACAGTTATTTGAGTAGTTGACAATTTCTGCTCGATTCTGACATCATAGAAATTCCTTTGTCAAAATCATATCACTGAAAGAAGGACATCGGCCACAAGGCTAATCTTTCCTAGTCCATTTTATTTCCCTTCCTAAGTCTCTAGGTTAGTAAAACTTTTAGGGAGAAGTTTGGCATGAAAATTGCAAGCAGCTCTGAAGGTAAAATGTTATTATACAGTACCATGAACAGAGAATAAAAAGTGAATCTGATGGTACATATCAGAAATCTGAGACATAAAGCAAACATACATTCCCCTTTTCAGATTTTATTGATATTCTGGACCTAAGAGCTCCATAATGCTATATGAGACTCCTTCATGGATTATGGAGTATTAGGGGCCCATTCTTCAGGGAAAGAGTTATGAGTAGACTTCATTACAGCAGCTGAGGATATCATATTTTATCAGCCACAACAACCTGAAGTGCTTAGCCAAAAAAGAAAAAAGACATGGTATTATTCCCTGGAACTTGTCATTAATAAATAAGTAAACAAATATCATTACACAAAACATAAGAAATTGAATACAAAATGCAGATATGTTGGATGCCATATAATCAGTAGTAATTGCCATTGTACTGTTAGGCGGTTGTGTTTTTCTATTAAAAGCATGTGTTTTTTAAGAAAACACATAGAACTTGCTTCTTCTTCATTCTAATAAAAATGATATATTTCAGTGGCTAAATTTCCACTCTTCAAGCCCCGAGGGTAAAAACACGGGATTTCTTTATTCCATATCTGATGGAGTGATATGTTGTATGAGAGCTCAAACTCTGGCAATAATAACAAGTAAAACTCAGAAATGCATATAATGCTTCTGTATTATCTAATCTAAAGACAAGGTAAATGTTTTGTTCTCAAAAGGCTATTCCAAAAGATATTTTTTCAAATAAAGAGCATATAACCCTCTTATTTGTGATTTCTCAAAATACAGAGTCTTTTCCTACATGTAAAGGAAAGGAATGTTCAATCAATACATTTTTGACGATATTATTGTCTATATATATCATATGATATATAGATATAGCTGTATAGTGAGTACAGGCTACTACTGAATTTTACAGGTTTTATCTCAGGTCACATGTATGATAGAAACAACCTATACATGATGTTTAAAGGACCACATAGTGCCGGACCATGGGAGTTCAGCAGTAAGCAAGACAGTCTCCTTCTCCACAGGGGGTTAATAACTTAGTGAGGGGAGGAAAACTTTAAGTAAGTAAAACTTTAACTATTTAAAACTTTAAATAGGTAAACAGACAATTAACTATTTCAAATTATAACAAGGTCTGTTTAAAATGTTACCCGGATGTATAATGTCACAGGGTAGAGAAGACCTACTTTGTTTGAGTAAGACAGGTAGTGAGTCTTCTCTGAGAAGGTAGTATCTGAGCTGTAAGCCAAAGTGGGAAAGAGCACTGATTCAAAAATCCTGACTGAAAAAAGTTCAGAGAGTAGTGTGAGCCAGTGCACAGATACTAAGGTAGCTGAAATGGGTAAGTGGAAGCTAGAAAATGGGGAGAAAACAGGATCAACTGTGACTGGGAGACTGGTTACTCATCTTTTTTAGTGCTCTTTGAGAAGTAATTTTCAGCAAAGAGGATTAAAAGTTCTTGATCTGTCATAGATTTAGTGATTAAATGGGGATACAACCTTATGTATAATCACAGATGAGTGAGATCCGTGACATCTGGGCTCTACAGAGTGTTTGGGTGAATACACTTATCTTAGTTTTGGACAGCGTCTTAGGCAGCACAGCACTGAGAAATGTGTGGTAATTTTCTTCAGAAGTTCCTGTCTTTGACACAGCTCTATGAACTACAAACTTACCAGGAAAATTTAGGAGTTTTCATGTTCAGAAGGAAGAGCTGGATTGGTCAACTCAGGACCAGAGTTGTACCTATGGAGCCTTGCTCATGATGTAAATCACAGTCCATAGCTGATAAATGGCAGGACTGAGATCTGACTCTTTGTCTACATAATCTTTCTTATTTTCCTCCTGCGTTCTGTCTTAGTTATTGTATTCTTGCTTGCTTGCTTGCTTGTTTGCTGTTTTCTTTTTCTGTTTTCCTTTTGTTTTTATTTGATTTTTTTGCAGGTTATTTCACCATTTTTCCTATAACTGTCTTCCCTTACATAAGTTGTTTTCATTAAAATCTCTTCCTACGAATCATAAGGGGTGATAATGTTTCCTGTAGAGACTCCAATTGATAGACTTATGAAAACACTAAATGTCAAGATGTCAAAAGGCACCCACATATGCGGCAGAGTCACAGAGAAAAAGAGTGGGGCAGGAGCTAAGATCTTCAATGAATAAAGTTGTGGGACCAGGATGTAGGTTGTTGATGGGACTTTGTCAGATGTCAAAGGATCTACGTTTTTTGGAAAGAGAAATGAGGAGAAATGACTTGAAAGTGACAATGGGGAGCAAGGAGATCATTTTTCTTTTCCTGACCTTGTGTTACTTGAGAGGCATGCAGGCAAAGAAGTTTGTTCAGGAAGCAGCCAGATTTAAATTAGGGCTGGAAGTGACTAGCAAAACGATAGAAGATGAGACACCAAAAGCATATACCCTAGGTTATATACAAGGTTCCTAGGATTCAGGCAAATAAGTGGCAGGAAGGAATATTCAGCTGCTATTGAAATAGACCAAGTTATTTGAAACCTGTAAAATTCAAAACCTGCGGAAAGGCACGTTTGTGGAAAGGATTACGTAAAGGCTGGGCAGGCATTTTGGAGATATTAACAGCAGCAGCATGGTAGATTTCTATGAATAATTCAAAGGAAGACACAAGACAAGGAGGAACTTTCAGCACTTGGCATTATCTAAGGGTTTAAGTAGCAGTTGCCATTCAAGTACTGGACTAAAAAAAAAAGAAAAAAAACCCCCTGAGTTTTAGAAATTCTGGGACAAATCAGGATATTTATACTCTGTGGCCTATGTAGATTTATGGTACTTTTTAAAGACCATAGAGGAGACTTCCAGCTTTCCATAAAACCTCATTCTCCTCATTTTCCATCCTAATGAATAGCTGGATTCAAGGCTGTCCAGCTAGCCAACATTTTTCAGCTCCCCTGGCAATTAGGTATGGCCATGTGACTAAGTTCAAAACAATGGGTATGAGAACAATTATTAAAATTTTTAATATCTTAATGTATGTCTAGGGTTTTTAAATGAAAATGCAAGCAACTATAAATGAATATATTCTTTTTCCACAATTTATACAAATGTAATATATACCACTTTCAGTATCCTTTTCTTTTTTCATTTAACATGTCTTATAGATATACATAAAAAGTATAATCATTGGGCTTCCCTGGTGGCGCAGTGGTTGAGAGTCCGCCTGCCGATGAGGGGACACCGGTTCGTGCCCCGGTCCGGGAAGATACCACGTGCCGCGTAGCGGCTGGGCCCATGAGCCATGGCCGCTGAGCCTGCGCGTCCGGAGCCTGTGCTCCACAACGGGAGAGGCCACAACAGTGAGAGGCCCGTATACCGCAAAAAAAGAAAAAGTATAATCATTGTTTGACTTTTTTTGTAGTGTGTAGTACTATGTTTTAGATATTTACTATATTTTTTTAAATACTCAGCTTTAAAGGATTATCTGGTATTATTCATTAATTCAACAAACATTTATTGAGTACCTACTATGTATCAGGATTATCTCAGAACTTTATCAGTGAACAAACCAGATAAAGATTAAAACCTTCATGGAATTTATATTCTAGATGGAAGAGACAGGTAATATGGGAACGCTGTTCCAATCAAAGGGAAGGGGCTTATTACAGCACATACCTCCTATGTTGGAAGAAGAGAAAGACATTGTGCCTAGAGCACAGTAAGTGAAGGGAGAATGGTAGACGATGAAGAAAAAACCAAGGAGCAGCCACTGGCAATACTTGAATAATTCTTTGAGTGAAATGCTAGAACCATTGCAGGCTTTAAGCAGTAGATTGATTTGACTCACATGGTTTTATCACTGACAATATTGCAATAAATAAACTTGTGCATATTTCCATTCATGTATGTAAAAATATTGTATGATCATTCCCAGATTCAGGATTACAGGGAAAAGGATATACGCTTTTGTAAATTTGACAGGTATTGTCAAAAATATCTCCCAATGGAAGTTGAATAATTCACATTCCTGCCAGCAATATGAGTATCTGTTTCTGTTTTTATTTATTTCTGTACTCTTTTCCTGATGTTTGTGTGTGTGTATTATCATTGTTGTATTTTTTTTTTTTTAACATGTAAGAACTTGCTTTTTCCTTTTTTCTATTTGCTGTTGTTTGGGGAATTTGAACAAACTCACATGAAGATAGAAGAGTTTCCTGGGTAAAAGGGGAAGTTTGATATTCTAAAGGAATGTGGGTTAATTAATAATGTTACATCCTAAAGAGTCAGGGCAGGACAACACTCATAAATACAGGAGCAAGTATGGGCCTGATGTTGGTGAGAGAATTTCCATTTTTAATGAAAGGAACGTGTGTGCTGGTGCTTATAGGGTTGCTGGTTTTTTGGAAGCCGGAACTAGGCTTTACTTGTCAATGTACTCTTATTTTCATTGTGAAATGAAGGCCTAGCTCATCTATTGAGAATAAAAGAGATTTTGGAAGAAAGAGAGACAAGTGTATAAGATAAAATACCTCTTGTAGGAAATGAAAAGAAACATTGCCTAGTGAAACATAATTCAATTGAAATCGCTGTTAGACAGTGATCAAATAGGTGACCATGAATGTGTAGTGTCACCAGTTGGCTCAGGTGTATGATTTTCTCCTCAGAAGTCAGTGTACAAAGAGATTTACCCAACATTAAATCCTTGCAGGGCAGGTGGGATGAAAAGATATCAGGTCAAGTTTGTTTAGAAATTCTTCAGGGAGAGCTTGAATTATTGGGTTGTGAAATCTAAGCTAGAAGGAGAGAAAATGTATTGTAAAAACTTTGGAGAAAATTTTAATTCCGTCCTTCCATTTAGCACTGTATTCCATGGCCTGTATCATGCTATGTGTTAGCAAAGCATAACCTCTGCTATATTAGTTAAAACATATTTTGGCTGGTATCCCTAATTAACAAAACTCAAGGAATGTAACCAAAAGGAATTCATTTTTTCCCCCACATACTCTTGAAATCTTTTAAAGAGTAGTTTGTCTTTCATCACAGGATGACACTCAGGGAGCCCCTCAGCATTACTGATCACTCTCAGTTAAAAAAATAAAAAAGGTTTTATAACTCCCATTTTAAGTTACAAACAGTCTCAATTCAGCAAATAATTAACAGGATGAAGGTGACTTTTTTTTTCTCACCTAGGTGTGGCTTGGTCTGTATGAAGAGAGTGTTGATTTTCTTTTTTCATGCTTATTTCCACCTTTGCCACTAGATGCCATTTTCATCTTCCTGGAAAAAGCAAAGGGAGGGAGCAGTAGTAAGGGTAGCAGAAAGTTCTTTATTGACTGATATTTTCAGATCTTATTTATGACCTCTAGGCCTGATGCAAACTTAAATCTCACACTCTCCCATGGGGTGTTTATTACTTATGGTCTTTGGAGAAATTAACATTGTTATTGGTCTTTCATTATTTTTTCCCTTAAATGGAATGGACCGTTTTTTTGGTGTTTATTTTTTTGTGATTGCCTCTAGGAATCAGATGCTCAATGGTCAACCCCTAGCTTCTTCTCTGTTAAGACATGAAATTCCTAAATGATTCCCATGCAGCTCTTTCCTCTCTCCTGCAGGTTGTCATAGGGCCACAGAAAACTCTAAATCAATCTTTATTCTATATTTTGTGGGAGTTCAGTTACTTCTCAACAAAGTCTTGTTTCTCTCTGAATCTCTCTCTCTCCCCCTCTCCCCATCTCCATCTCCATTTCCATCTCCATCTGTATATCTATCATCTCTTTCGTGCTTGCCCCAGGCCAATGCAAACAGCTTCTTGCTTTCAGACTCCTCAACCATATATCAGACACAAGTATGCCCCTCCAAAATCTAGGGGATATGTACTAAGCTCTTCTATTTATCACATGGAAATCCAACATCTTATCTTGAAGAGAAGGAGAAAATGGTCTTGTTTTCTGTTGGAAGTTTAGATGGGTGAGTTGTAGGGGACATATCTCTTCAAACAACCATCTTTACAAATTCTCTTTCCCCCTAGTTTCTGGTATTTAATATGGGTGTGGCTGGGCCATTCCTCGGCTGTGTGGGTCCCCGAGTCAATAGTTTTTCAGAGAGTTCTGTCTATAAAACCGTTTCATTATAAATAATTTACAAAATTCATGGGTCTATGTGATATATCAATACAACATTTTCTTCTTTTTATAAGGACACCAGTTATATGAGATTTAGGGGGCACATGCTAATCCATTATGATCTCAACTTGATAATATCAGCAAAGACCCTATTTACAAATAAGATTACATTCTGAGGTTCTGGCTAGACATGAATTTTGGGGGGATTCTATTCAACTCAGTGCAATCTCTGAGACATACAGCCCTAGATAAAGGCTCCCCCTCTCAGGGTCTAAGGACAGTATATGGGTGTGAGACAATGAGTTGTATAAAGGAATTTGGGGTATTTCTTTTATAAACTCAGCGTAATGTGATCTGACTCATATGCACTTTGACATTTCACATCTATTTTACCTTGTTGCTGCACTCAGAACTTCCAATTAAGTATCCCCTTACAAGCATATATGTCCAGCCAATAATGAACTTACAATCATGTTAAGAATGTCTGTATAAAGTAAGAAGTAAATATACAAGTTATAATCAATAGTATAGTCAAGTAATATTAAAAATGTTGCAACAACAGCATATGAAAGTTTATAGGATACAGCTAAAAGATATGAGTGTTGAACAACAGTGAATATATATGGAAAAAAAACCCTGAGTTGTACATTTTAACAGGGTGAATTTTATAACATATAAGTTTTATCTCAATAAAGCTGTTTCTAATAAGGGTGCAAGAATTGTCAACCTAAGATGAAGTTAATTGAAGCCCACCTTTCAGAGTAAATCCACCTTAAGGTGTCTTCAAGAAATTGAAAAGTATAAATTGAAATTATAAATTAGCTTTAAAAATATCTATATCTTAAGTGCTGTGTGTGTGTGTGTGTGTGTGTGTGTGTCTGCATGTGTATGAAATACCTTTTTTTTGGAAATAAGGTTCATATTTTAAAAGCTGAATAATTAAGAAGCTTAATTTTATACAAATACTAATATAAATTTATATCAATTAAATAAAAGACAGTTTTACTCTCAACTTACACGTATCATATCCTGAAGGGAGATTATAAATCTTCAAATTTTCTAAGACAAACAGCCTAATTCTTCACAGGACACAGGCTGAAACCATGTTTTGCTTCCATCAAGACAACATGTTGTTACCTAGTTGAGGAGAGATGCTGTCAGGGTACAGAGGGCATTTTTATTAGGTTGTAATCTTATTTAACATCTTTGTTAATCATCTAGTGGGGAAAGAGATGCAAGCTAATGAAACTTAAATCACAATAAATTGTCAAGTGTTTTAATACCAATTAGTGCAGAAATGATAAAAAGGGACCTTCAGTGATTAAAGGGCAACCACAAAACAGAATTCAGCTTGGAAAATGGAAAATGGTTGACAAGTAGCCCTTGAAAGTAAAAACCAAAATGTGTAACTGTTTTTAAGGTCACCATTCTAAAGATAAATAAAGGATATTTAGGGCTTCCCTGGTGGCACAGTGGTTGAGAGTCCGCCTGCCGATGCAGGGGACACGGGTTCGTGCCCCGGTCTGGGAAGATCCCACATGCCACGGGGCAGCTGGGCCCGTGAGCCATGGCTGCTGAGCCTGCGCGTCCAGAGCCTGTGCTCCGCAACGGGAGAGGCCACAACAGTGAGAGGCCCGCGTACCGCAAAAAAAAATAATAATAATAAAATTTAAAAAATAAAGGATATTTAGTGAAATTCAAGAAGTCTTTACATTTTGTAATGTTAATTTCAATGACAGTTTTTGCATTTTAACTTGGTTTCCCTTTAAATTTTTAAGTAGAACATCTTTTCTCACTAGAAAGCTTATGGAATTCATGGACGAAAGATTTTGCCTTTATGTTCATAGTTTTCTTGCCTTAGAATAAAAATTTGAGAAGGTAGGAAAAGAGAATGAAGAAGTTTAAAAAAATGAAAAGGAATTTAAAAGGATTACAAGTAAGTTACCTTCATTAACCATCTTTTAGAAGTTAAAACAAAAATTTGTAAATATTTCATGAAATCTTTCAAGTCAGTTTTTCACTACAATGTGTTAAGAGAAGTCTTATAACTAGAGATATCCCAGATATCCAGGAAATGGGCTTTCATTAGTTCACTAAAAAATTCCTGACAGTTTCACAAACTATTCAGAGTGGACCTAGAGGTGAAATTTTAATATAATATCTCCAGTTAGTAAAAATGGTACTAATTATTATTTGACATATAGAGAATAATAAATGTAAGCCCAAATGGTAATTTGAACAAACAGTATCTCACAGATAACTCCTATAATATGTGAGGAAAGAGTAACTACCCTTTTTGTGTAATTATTTCAATGTGATTTTAATCATTAGCTTTAGGAAAGTCTTCAAATATTAAACTTCACACAAGTTTATTGCATATTTTATTATAAACATATAAAGTAAAAGAGCTAGTTTCAAAACAGAAGTTGCTTTTGCATGCCAAAAATCTTGTCTCTGCAATTAACAATTTCATGCCTAACATGTCTGAGATGAGCAGCCTCAAGAATAACTTGTAAAACATACAATGATAAAAAATCATCATGTATATTGTAGGGAAGGAAAATTTGCCACCCTAAAATGTCTGTTTGGATTACTTTGAACTGAAACAATCAAGGCCCCAAAGACTCAGAATAAAACTTTGACCTTCCCCTTAACTGCCTAAAAGAATATACACAGAGGACCTGTCCCAGGGAGGGAGCTATCACCATAGATAACTATAGCATGAACTAGGTATGTTAGACAGGGAGGAACAAAGCAAAAAAATTCCTGTTAGAATTACTTTTTCTGTTCAGTTTTCTCTTCGTGACCCAGTAAACATTTGTTTACCAAACATTTGCTTTCCATCTCCATCTCAATGCCTTCCTCCCCTTTGAAGTCCCAAACCACTACCCCCGACATCCTCTTTTGTCTTTAGGGTAAGATGATATTTAAGGTGAGAGCTTTAACCATTTTGGTGAGTTACTGTTTTTCTGGATCTCTCCCATGTGTACATGCTGTCAGACTTTCTTTTGATTTTCTCCTGTTAATCTATACCATGCCAACTTAATTCTTAGAAGAGCCAGAAGAAACTAGAAGGGTAGAGGAAAATTTCTTCCTCCCCAACAGTACAAAATGTGCCATTTTTTCACATCTGGATATTTTATATTTGATAGGTATGAAAAAATATCATCTTTATAAAAATGACAAAGTATTTCATCTTCAGTGTATAGACAACTTTTAGAAATCTTAAAATAATATGATTTTATAGGAAAAGATTACAAACTATAAAGAATAAAATGTTTTTCTGTAGTAATCAATTTCAGGAATATACATACTTTACTGCTTTGCACAAAGCAAAAAACAGAAAAACCCACAAAATTACCACTTTTAAAAGTGAGAATAATTTCACTGAAATGAAAGTAAAATATTCAAATGGTTGAAATAGGTAAAGTTTGAACTCTCTTACCGGAATCACTTAAATTACTGACTTTCATAATTTAGTTTAGAAAAATACAAAAGTACAATGACTGTATGTTGTAAAATTGAGTAATAGCTGTATCTAAAAATCAGTACACGCTGGGCCTGATTTACATAAACTTCTGTATCTTTTGCATATCTTTACTGTGTAAGGTCCTCACTTTGAAGTTGATGACAGCATGAAAGCAAAGGAGAAATAAAATCACAGTAAAAAGGAGCAAATTTTTCAAAGACAACAGCAGATGGGTAATCTGTATTTATAGCCATTCGCCCCAAAATACACCTGGGTATTTGAGGAACTTTATAAACTGAAATTATTTTTGAATAATAATTTTGCTTTGGATAATATCTGTTGTGCACTTTTCAAAGTTTAAAACTTAATCTACACTTTTGCCCTAAGAATGGAACTTTGACAATGTCAATTATATCAAAAAAAGAAAAGAAAAAAAAAAAGTAGCAATGGCCATGAAACAAAACAAAACAAAAAGAGGCAAAAAGGCAAAACTGTTTTGACCCTAAATTCTCATTTTGTCCCACTCATTCTATTTCCATGTACACATATTCAATCCATAATAACATCAAAATATGGTCTAGTTTCGCTTTTTAAAATTTTTTCTTGAATTGTAGGTGTATTTCAGCCGATTATAAGATATGCTTCCCCTTTAGTTTCATGTGTGATAAGACATTTAGTGGTCTCACCTTTTCCCCATAGCACACTTCGGCATGAATCTTCGCTTCACATCTAAAATGAGGTGGTGGTCTCACAGTGGAAATAGAGTATTATCAGCATGGAGTTAAGGCATATTTAAGCTCAAATCTATTGTCATCTTTCTGGAGCAAATTCATTGCTTTCTCATGGGTTCTGAAAACTTTAATAGGGTTTGAGTTTAGGATAAATTCTCTAGAGTAGCTGAAGATTGAACTTCTGTCGATTTGTGTTCATCCTAAGTGAAGCACCAGAACTCTCACACAATTACCAACGTTACTGTTGGTGTCTATAAACAGAACATCTTGGCATACTATCATATGAAGGGTTCCAAAACACTCTAATTTTATCTGAAGCCTCTGTTAGGGGATTTTTCTTTCCCAGAAAATTTAAAAGATGAAGTAATATAAGTAAAAATTAGTTTGTAAGTATAAAATGAAGTTAATTATTTAAATATTTACACAAGATGGAAGTAAAATGAGAGTAAAGATTCCACATTCAAAAGTTGGTAACGATTTTATGAAAATCAGAGTAATACATTTTACTTATTGATTACACTGTTACATGCCAGGCACTATACTCAATGCTTAGATGTTATGCCACATTTAATCCCTACAGCTACCCTGTGATGTAATCATTGTTATCTTTAACAAATAAAATGAGGAACCTGAGTTTATGAAGCACATTGGACTAAATTATGCTATAGTAATAAACATACGACATTACCAAATCTCAAAGCCTTAAGACAATAAATGCTAAAATCTTGCACACAGAGAGTCCAGGGTAGATCTGGGTGTTTCTTTAGGGCAGCTGCCCTTGGTATGTCCACTGAGTGATCCATCCAGCCAAAATGAGGCTGGGAAACAGTCTTGCATGTGTCTGTGAGTGGAGAGAATCATGGATGCTGGAGAGCACACTAACTTGGTGGGTCATGGTAGAGCTCAACTCTGCACCAAACCCGATTCCTTTTCTTTGTGGGCATGTGCCTTGATGAAGTTGCCCAGCTTGCTTTGTGACATTGTGAATGAATTCCAACAATGAAATGTGAGTGCTAGTGATAAATTTCATTCCCAGCCCTGGTTCATACACAATTCTCAGGCATAATCCCCCAGGTTCTTTTCCCTCCCACCATCTTCATGCAGATAATCACCAGGATCCTGGAAGTCATATATTAAAGATGGGCCAGACCCAAGATGGAAAGAATCTGGATCCCTGAATCAGTTCTCAGAAGGAGACGACAGCCACGATAAGTAACAACCATTATGTACATCAGTAACTGAGGAATAAATTTTTATCTTGTTTCAGCCCCTATAATGTTTATAGTTTATATGATATGGCTGCCTCATGCCATCAATTCTGCATTCATTCTTTTTTTTCCCCCAAATTGAACTCTTCTGAAGTCAGGATGCATCATGCAATCAAAGATATCTTAAAATTATCTGCTGGCACTTTTTCCTTCATTATAAAGCAATGTTAGTTTTCACAGTCAACAGTGTCTTAGATTTAAAGAAATATAGTAATCCACAGGTCATCTTGATTTCAAAATCCATGATCTTAATCACTACCTACAATGTGTATCCCCTTAAGTTATGGACTGCATTGGGTAAGATGGCTATTTGGTTCATGGTATCATGGTTTGTTACCAGATTCCATTTCAGTGCTTCTTCCTTCCTGCTCAGCAATTCACATGGAAAAACATGAATGTTATTGTAGACATCTTTTTTAATTGCATTCCAGGTGTGTAGGCAAAAATTGAATTTTAAGTGTTTTCTGCTCTTTAGAAAATCCAAAGAACATGATACAAATTGAAAATATTCCACATATTTTCCAGAAAAGAAGCTGCCGTGTGGTCACAAATGAAATAAGGTTTGGCACAGATTAAAATGACTTCTATCATAAATTAGAGTTTAAGTACACATAGTGGTAAAGACCACAAAGAGATAAAATACACATAGAAATAAAGGTCGAATGACCATTTGTTACAGTGGACTAATTCTACAGTAGGGCAGTAGCAGCATGGTTCGCATTATAAGAATACAGACCTTGACTCCTGCCTCTGTAATGTACTAGCTTTGTGAAACTGGGGGTGGTATTTAAGCCCACCGAACCTACTTTACTCATCTGTAAGATTACAATAATATTTATTTTATAAGATTATTGTGAGGATTAAAACAAATATATTAATAATAGGTACCCAGTATATGCTAGATCCTTCTCCCTATCCCTTTTGTCTTACAGGATTTTCAGTTGACTTTTACATTTATCTGATTTATGACTTAAATAGATGAAAGTGATTACAAAATTAGCTGCAATCTCACATTGCTTGCTTCAATAAAAAAGTGAAAGCAAAACTAAACCTTTTACTGTGTGCCTCATTAGCTCAGTAAAATCTAATTTTCTCTAATTTCTTTCACTTCCTATGGGAAAGACCAAGTGATTATTGTAATTCATAGTCACATTTCACAATTTTTTCATACCTCTCTGGACTTTTACTTTGTAAGATAGAACCTGAATTTGAGTTCTAATTTAGACCGCATAGGTGAGGGGAAGGTGACGGTATATTTTGAGGAGAAACGGCAGAAATTTCCTTCACTAATTTGTGAAATTTTCTCAAAGTTGCTAAAATCTCAGAAAGGAATTGGACACATTCTCATATCTAAGGACAAAGAAATAGGCCATTTGCAAAAGAATAGGCCATAACAACTCCCCTGGGGTAGCTATACTTCTGTCTTTCTTAAATGGGGAAAAATAAACTGCTGAATTGGATGGTAAGATATCTATGAGAATATCTTCTACTTACTATGGGCTAGGGGATGTAACTAGAAAATCCATTTTTACAAATAGTATGGTGGTGTTTTTCCATAGTGCTAGCAGTTCCCAACCATCTCATATCCTGTAATACACTGGTGCTAAGAAATTCAAGAGAGTGGCAACGTTCTTTTACAAAATGTATTAATGGAGGAACAGTCCAGCAAAATTTTGCTGGAACAGTCCAGCAAAATCTGGAGAAAGAGATATCACTGTGTGATGTGTGTGATTTAAGAGCAAAACAATGATTATAGAGTTTCTTCTTTCAGAAGTACTGATTTAAGAAACAATGTAAGTAAGCTTGTGAACTTTCAATAATACTGGAAGCAGGAAACACTAGGAAAAGATGGCAATAACAGAATTCATTAGATGAGAACTTGAGGGTATTATCATTTGGATATTAAAAGAAATGAGACAGAGGCTGAAGAGGTTAGTTGTATCATTTTTTAAAGTTTCTATTAAAGCATAATATGTGTAATATTCTATATAATAATTATATTTACATACAGACAAGTACAAAAATAATAACTGTACAGATCAATTCGTTTTTGTGACTGAGTGGATTCATGTGATCAACAGTCAGATTGAGAAATAGAACATTATTAAATATCCTCCATTATCCTGCTTGGAGTCACTGTCTCCCCTCAAAAAACACCTTCCTTTTAGCATCACTTAGTTTTGCTAGTCTTCAGCTTCATATAAATGGAATTATATAGTTTAATATTATATTTTGAGATTAATCCACTCAGTAGCTTATTCACTTCCATTGATTTCTAACATTCCATTAAATGAATACACAATATCTCTATCCATTCTTCTATTGATAGGCATCAGGGCTGTTTCCATTTTGGGATCCTTTCAAATAGTATTGCTATGAATATTCTTATGCATGCCTTTTGTGAGGATATATGCACAATTCCTGGGTTGTATACCTAGGGATATATTACTGAGTCATAATATGTGCATATGCTTAGTCTTCAAGATATAGTTAAATTTCCAATGTATTTATACTTCTGCCAGCGGCATATGATAGCTTTTACCAAGAATTGATGACATCATTTTAAAAAAATGTTATCCCGTTTAATGGAAATGTGATAATATACTTAGTTTTTACTTTGCACCTCCTTTATTACTTATGATATTGAACACCTTTTCTATTATTTATTGACTCTTTGAATATACTCTTTTGTTAAGTACCTATCCCAGGTTTTCACCTATTTTCCTATTTGGTTGCTTGCTATGTACTAATTGATTTGTATTCTTATATGTTCTGGATATAAAATTATGTTTGGGACTGCTGAATTTACTGATCAATTTAGGGAAATTGGCATCTTTACAGCATCAAATCTTTCAAATTATGATTGTGTTTCATGGTTTCACTTATTTAGGCCTTTTAAAATTTCTAGAGGGTTTGCACATATTTCATTGGATATGTCCCTAAATGTGTGTGATTTTTAAATACTATTATAAATGGTAATTTTGTATTTGATTTTCTTGTCATTTTTTTCTGTACTATCCTTGTATCCAAATACTTTGCCAAACGTACTGATAAATTCTTATAGTTTGTATATTATTCTGTATTTTCTAAGAACATAGTATCTTATGTGACTAATGGCAATTTTATTTTTTCCTTTTTAATTCTTGTGCCTTACATTTTTCTCTGTGTGTATTGCCTTGAATAGAATCTCCTATGAAGTGTTGAATAACAGTGGTGAGAACAGGCAACTGTGTCTTTTTTGCCCAGTCTTTAAGGGACATTCTTCATTATTTCACTAGCAACTGTATTTTTGCTAATTTTTCTAGATATAGTAATATGGTTAAGAAAGTTCCTTTTATAATGCTTGTATGCTGTTTATTTTTTAATATAAATGATATGACATTTTATCAAATATTTTCTTATATCAATTCAAATTATCATATTTTTTTCTTCAATATGTCTGCTACTGTGGTTAATTATGTTTGTAGAGTTTTGACTGCTAACCCCAAATTTTTCTTTGATGTAAGAAATGCAAAGAAATTATGATATATAATCATGTTTTATATATTACTAGATTCTTTTTGCTTGTACTTTATTTAGGATTTTGTATTTATGTCCATGAGAAATCTTGGCTTCTAATTTTATATCTTTCTATGTCCTCATGAGACTTTGGCTTCAAAATTTTGCTGACCTCATAAAATGGGGTAGGAACTGTTCCCTGTTTTTCCATTCACCAAAATAACTTTCCAAAATATTGATATTATTGTTATCTTAAATGTTTCACTAAATCACTACTAAAACTGTATGGGGCTGATCATATTTCATAAAAACGTTTTAAAATACAAATCTGGTTTCTTTAGTAAATACAGGATAATTATGGTTTTCTTTTTACTTCTGTTTCTGTTTTGGCAAATTTATCTCTTTTGCTCCTCATTCTTATATTTCTCTGTTCCCAACTCAAATCATGTTTCTTCTGCCTGATAATTACTTTTAATATTTTTAAAGTATAATTCTTGTACTTGTGACAGATACTACCAATGTATATATTGTTGTATATATATATATATCTTAAAAACATTTCATTTTGCTTTCAGTTTTAAAACTTTTTTCTGGACATAGTATTATAGTTTGCCAATTATTTGGATTTAGCACTCTAATGATTGCATTATATTGTCTTTTGGTTTTGATAATTTTTTCTAAAAGTCAGTTGGTGGTCTTATATGTTGCTATTTTAAGGTTAGTGTAGCTTTTTTCTCCTGCTGCCTTCAAAATATTCTTTCCTTTTCTTTGGTTCTCAGCAGTTGGACTAGTGTATGCCTAGTCATGATTTTCTTGTATTCATTAACAATTAGAGTTTGCAGTTTCTTGGATCTATGGGCTGAAATTTTTCATCAGTTTTGTAAAATCTTAAGTTACTATCATATCTTGAAAAATTTCTTCTGCCTAATTTTGTCTTTCCTTCTAGGGACTCTATGACAGATATATTAGATATTTCAGTGATATATGTACACACATTTTTGTGCACAGACACACACATTCTTTTTGGTCCATTCAGTTATTCTCCTTTCTGTGTTTTAGTCTGTATATTTTCTGTTGATCTATATTCTAGATCAAGGACACTCTCTTCCACTAACTTGTTGTTAAATCTATCCACAGAGTTCTCTATACTGGTTATTGTGTTTTTTAATACCAGTATTTTACTTTGATTCTTTACATAAATTTCAATTATTTGGGGAATTCTCCATATTTCATCTCTTTTCCCCATATATATCTACATTTTTCTAATTAGAATACTTGTCTGATTACTCTAAAATCTGTTTCACATAGGTCTGTTTTTACTGTCTGTATTTATTTTATCCTATTGACTTTCAATCATTTAGTCCTTTCTCTTGGCATGTTTTGTTAATGTTTTGAGTGATTCCAGACATTATGTAAAGAGCATTTTTTATAGCATCTGTAGCACCTTTTCTCGGGGAAGTTTACTGTCTCTCTTGCTAGGTGGATAGGGAGGAAGCTGATCACATTAATCCAATTAGGGGCTGACTTGGCTTGAGTCTAGGTTGTAGGTTTGATAAGACTTCTAGCTCTGGTCTGCTCAACCTATTTCTAGGTCATAAACTTTGAGAGGTCCCACCTTAGATTTTTGGTCTTTCAAAATCTCCTCTTCCTCCACTGACCTCTGAACTATTACTTTGTTAATCACAGCTAAGCTTCTGCTGAAAACTCCACTCTTCTTTGCTCAGCCATGCTTGGTCTACTAATAAGCCCATCAAAGTCATTATTTCTGTTGCAGTGCTTTTTTATTGCTAGCATTTTTTTTTTTTTTTTTGGTCCTTAGGATTTCCATCTCTCTGCTGACATTGCCCATCGGTTCCTGCGTGCTGTTTACTTTATCCATTAGAGACCTTAGTGTATGAATCCTAGTTGTTTTAAATTCCCGGTTTGATTATTCCAGCATCCCTGTCATGTCTGGTTCTGATGCTTGCTCTGTTTCTTCAAATTGTGGGTTTTGTTGCCTTTTGGTATGCCTTGTAATTTTTTCTTGGTAGTTGGATATGATGTTCCAGGTAAAAGGAACTTCTGTAAATAGGCCTTTAGCAATGTGGTGATGTGTAGGGAGGGAATGCATTCTACAGTCCTATGGTTAAGTCTCAGTCTTTTAGTGAGTCTATGCCTGTGGACTGGGAACATCACAAATGTTTCTCAGGGATTTTTTTTTTTTTCTTCCTGATGAGGTAGGACAGCATGGCTAGAGTGGGTAGGGAGTTTAGGTACTTCTCTTCCCTAGGTCAGTTAGGCTCTGAAACTACCCCAGCAGGCTAGGCTCTGGTTAACTAGTTTCTCCTGAGTATAGGTCGTGTTAAGAGTGTTCGGGCATATTTAAAAATAATTCCTTTTCCCAACCCCCAGCATGAAACTCAATGGGAATTTTTTCCTCTGATATTTACTGTGGGAATCTGCTTGAACTCCTGAAGGTAAATCTCACAGTATTGTGGGGGCCCTTCTATGATAAGATCCCCCTGGGCTTTTTAACTCTCAACGGTTGTCTACACTGTGTCGCCAGCAATTTGTCAATTACAGCTCAGATTTTCCTACTGTGGCTCTGGTTCCCACAGTGGTTTTCTGTCCTTGGGTCTGAGCCCTAGGAAGCCATGATTCCCTGTATTTACCTGTCTGTCCCTCTAATCTTGGGGGCAGTGGTTTGCCCTTGTCCCCCCCTCCCCTCTCTTATGGGTCCAAGAAGAGTTGACAACTCAGTGTGTTCAGTGTTTGACTTGTTAGGATGGAGAGTGGTGATTTCCAAGCTCATTGCATGAGGACCCGGAAACTGGAAGTCTTTAGTTTGTGTAAGATTTCATCTTAGCTTCCTAGATGGTCCCTTTGACTTTAGAATTCAGTGGATTTCACAAACAGAGAAGCTGAAGAGCTTGGGACTCAGTTCTCTTCCTCTCGTTTTTTCCTTAGAATCTGATCCTGATTCGCAAATACTCTAATTTGTGCTTGTTTTTGTCATCTATCCCCGTGAAACTCCCTAACACTATGCTGTTATTCAGAATCTTGAGCACTTTGTCTCACCTTGAGTGTGGTTCCCACTCAAATGGGAGAAAAGCAAACAAACAAACAAAAAACAACTGCAGAATGTTGTCATACCTCTCCAAAAGGTTTTGCCTTCTTAGGCATTTTGTTCCCTTTAAGTCCAGGTTGCTTCATCAGCTGTCTAATATGTTAAAATACACACACACATTTTAAATTTTCTCTCTCTTTTCTAGTCTTTGGTAGGAACATGGAATTGCTAGAAGTCTTTTTATAACTTTTAGAAGCTGCTACTTAAATCGTTTCTAACATATTCACTGACACATTATATTTTTTTCTCAAATTTCATCGTCATTGCATCCAAAAAGGCCACCAAACCTCATTTTCATTATCATACAGTTAAAAATATTTGAAATTTCCATTGTGATTTCTTTTGACCCAAGTTATTTAGAAGAGTTTTCTATTTTTTAGACATTTGAGGATTTTTCAGCTTTTTAAAAAAATTATTGGCGTGTAATTGCTTTACAATGATGTGTTAGTTTCTGCTGCATAACACAGTGAATCAGCTATACATATACATATATCCCCATGCCTCCTCCCTCTTGGGTCTCCCTCCCACCCTCCATATCCCATCCCTCTAGATGGTCACAAAGCACTGAGCTGATCAGCTATCTTTTTGTTATTGCTTCTTAGCATAGTTCCACTGTGGCCAGAAAATTTATTCTGTATTATGAGAGATCTTTTAAATTTGTTGATACATGCTTTATTGCTCGGCCTATAATCAATTTTGGTAAATGTTCCAAGCATGCTTGGAATGAATACATGTTCTTTAGTTGTTATTGGTGGCATTCTGTGTGTCAGCTTTAGGCTGAATTTTTTTTTTTTTGCAGTATGCAGGCCTCTCACTGTTGTGGCCTCTCCCATTGTGGAGCACAAGCTCCGGATGCGCAGGCTCAGCGGCCATGGCTCACGGGCCTAGCCGCTCCGCGGCATGTGGGATCTTCCCAGACCGGGTCACGAACCCGTGTCCCCTGCGTCGGCAGGCGGACTCTCAACCACTGCGCCACCAGGGAAGCCCTAGGTTGAATTTTTTAAAAATAATTTTGTCTCATCTTCTATAGCTTTAGTGTTTTTTTGTGTTCTTGTTCTATTACTGAGAGGAATACCTGAAAATTTTCCCAATATATTTGTGGTAGTGTTTATTTCTTTTTTATTTCTATCAATTTTTGCTTTACATCGTATAAACCTAGGTTACTACATGCATACGAATTTAGAATTGATTACCCTCCTGGCACATTGACCCTATTATCATGTTGAAATATCTCTCTACAGCTCTAGTAATTCTTACTGCCTTAAAGTCATCTTTGATGTTAACATAACTATACCAATTTTCTTATTGTTTTTTTCATTTTATTTTGGCATATTTCCCATACTTTTATAATAACCTTTTCTTTACTTTTAAATGTCAGGTGTCTTTTTAAAGCAGCCTATACTTAGATTCTATTTTTAAACGCAGTGACCACTTTCATTTCATTATTTATTCCTCATCAAATTACTGGATTTGTTTATACATTTGGATTTATGTATATCTATTAGATTACAAGTTTTTTTCCTGTTTCTTGCACACTTTTGAATTGATCAAGTTATTTTAAAGTTATTTTTCTTCTTTATGAGATTGTTAGTTGCAAGCTCTTTTTCTGCTTTATTACCCAAGAGACCACAACAAGAATCTTTCACTTAGTAAGATTTAATATCTCTGAATACTCTCCCTGCTACCTCCAAGATGCTAAAATTTTAAAATAATGTGACATTATAGACACCCCTGCAACTTTTGTGCTATTGTTTTCAAGCATTTTCATTTAATTATTATAAATATATTTATGTAATTCAAGCAACACATTATTATTAATATTTTGTAAATTTAGCATTTTCATTGTTCTTTGTATTTTCCTGCATTTCCATGATTCTGTTCAGTTGTAGCTTTCAGAGAAGCTAGGACTTCAACAAAGGAGATAAATCAAAGAAATTGGGAAGGAAAGGAAAGAGTATTAAAATCCATTGATTTACTACTACATGTCAGGGCGTGTGCACTATGTTGGTAACAATAAAATTAATGATGAATTTCCTGCATACCATGAGCCAGGCACTATCCTAATTCTCTATATGCAGTACACCTTTAAAGCTTCAGAAAAATCTTCTGGAATTTGGTTTAGCTCTTTATGATATATGGAAATAGGTAAAGCTCACCTTTCAGTCAACAAATATATATTGTATCCTTTTATGTGCTAGGAACAGTTTGAAATGTTGGGGACACAGGAAAGAAATGACAGGCAAAATCCTGGTCATTTTGGTGGCTACCTTCTGGCATGAAGAGATAGGCAATAAAAATGAACAGGTTAATATATGAAGGATCATATGATGTGAGAGATGATATGTGCTGTGCAGAAAAATAAAGTGTACATTTGATGTGCTATACTAACAGGGTGATAAGAGATGGCCTCAGTGACAAAGCTGCATATGAGCAAATTCCTGATGAAAATATCAGACTCTAAAAATGAATTAGGGCTCAGAAAAGTTAAAAATTATAAAATTTATAAAACCAATGGAATGCTGAGTCAGTCTCCCCAGTTACAAAGTCTGGGCTTATTCCACTGGTCCACAGAGGTAGGAAGAGTAGAAGTAGGGAATACTGAAACAAACAAACAAACAAACAAACAACAAAAAAACAGGCCTCAAGGCCTTTTCCAGATAAATATTTTCTAACCCTATCATTTTTTGTTTCCTTAGCTCATCTATTCTGCTTCCTTCCTTAATGGCAAAAAAATTCTTATTTCTTAAAATTGATATGTATATATAAGATGTCCCAAAAATATTAATGCAACTTTAAATTTGATAGATAGATAAATCTACATACCCTTCATATAAATAATCAATCTTTTCATGCTATATATGAGGAAACAAGTACAGACATTCTAAATTTACTCAAAGTTGCATTTAAGAATCTCTCTCTCTGTTTCCTTGTAATCAAGAGTCAGTCACTACCAATTAAAAATGCATGCACTGGTGATAAAGAGCAGTGAATTTTACTTTCATGTTAGGAGGAAAAATAAATTGTGTTTTACAACATCTCCTATTGTTCATATATTTTTTTCTCTAGCTCTCCTAAAACTTAACTGAAAACTATTTCAGGAAAAAAATCTTATTGCAGTGGGGTGGGGAGAGAAGGAGCAACTAATGAAAAGAAGCTGAATTTCATCAAAGACTAATCTAGTATGCAATAGGTAGCATTGTCAGATATAGTACAGACACCCAGTTAAATGTATCAAATAAATAACAAAATAAACAATAAATAAGTTTTTTGTATAGGTATGTCCCAAATAGTGCATGGAACAGATTTATACTAAAAAAAACCACTCATTTTTATCTGAAATTCAAATTTAACTTAAAATGCTGTATTTCTGTTTGTTAAATATGGCAACCCTAGTAGTAGGAACAGCACATAAGATGATCCAGAAATTGAACCAATTCAGCAGAAAGAGAATTTGGAGCCAGAAGGAAAATAGACTCCCAGGAAGTAGGCTGCCTTACTACCTCTGTTACTTCAGGAGTTTTGGATGTCCAAAAAGAAGAGGTAGGATATTAGGGGTGGGGGTTGATACAATTTAATCTATTGGGGTTGGGGGCAGGAAATCCCACATGAAATTTGAATTATTTTTACATAAGAAAACTTTATAAATACATTCCTTTCTCTGAAAGCAGTATGTTGACTGAGTTTCCTAGGTTAGATTAATTGATTGAGCCTCAATATCTCCATTGTCTTAATCTCCTTTCATAAATACTTTATGAAAGATTCTTCTAGTTATGTTTTTCTATTTTCTAGAGGTAAATCCACACATAACTGCTACTTGCAGCTGCCAGAACATCCTTGAAAGCCACCTAACTACCCAATCTCCAAAAGATTCTAAAGAGAAGTTATTGGTTTTTTTTTTTTTTTTTTTTTTGCGGTACGCGGGCCTCTCACTGTTGTGGCCTCTCCTGTTGCGGAGCACAGGCCCTGGGTGTGCAGGCTCAGCGGCCATGGCTCACGGGCCCAGCCGCTCCGCGGCATGTGGGACCTTCCCAGACAGGGGCATGAACCCATGTCCCCTGCATCGGCAGGCGGACTCTGAACCACTGCGCCACCAGGGAAGCCCTAAAGAGAACAGTTTTAATGATCATTGTTAATCATCACGTTGATTCTTTTAAAAATTAATTATCACTTTCATGGTGTATTTTAGAAAATATCCCATATATGCTTACCAATTGGTAT
This sequence comes from Tursiops truncatus, assembly GCF_011762595.2. Taxonomy (NCBI): domain Eukaryota; kingdom Metazoa; phylum Chordata; class Mammalia; order Artiodactyla; family Delphinidae; genus Tursiops; species Tursiops truncatus. The sequence continues at coordinate 45,544,224 of NC_047046.1, forward strand.
TTTCAAATGTAAATAAATATATATGCAAAAAGCCATGCTGAAGTTATACATATAAAGTAAAAATGGTTTTATTATATTTGGGGGCAAACTCTTCAGTACTTGAAACCATATTATGCAATGTGTTATATAGATATGACTCCATGTTAAAAAGTGTTTATTAGCATTACTAAAGATATAAGAACAAAGCAACACAATAAAGAAATACAGAAATAATTTTACAAAATTATAAGTGTATACTGTTACCGTGTAGAAATGATTAAAACATTGACACAAATTACTATGACATGCAGTATTATTTGCCAGTTAAGTATTACTTGGATATATTTGTTGATTGTGTTTCTTTATCATTTAGTCAGTTTTACTGAGAATAACTAGAAGGCTGATCCAAATCTATGAATTAAACTTAGATTACTCATTTTTATTTTACCGTGTCATAATGTATTTCTCATCCATATAAAATTTCACCAGTTGAGTAAATTGTTTAAAATTCTTCACAACTATAATAAATCTATACAACATGATGAAATCCAAAGCTATATGGAGGTAACAATAATTGTTAGCAACTATTAAATGTAAGTTATTTAACCAACTTGTTTTTACACAGCAGTAGAGGCTTTAAGTGCACTAAGCTTGTCAAAAATGTTTAAAGGCAGTTTGCATTTATATTCCAGTGCACTGCTTCTAAAGGTCATTTTTCTAAAGCATGCACAAAGAGACAAAAAGACAAAGAAGATCCATTTATTCTCATATTACCGTTTCATCAAAACTAGGACTGAATTGCCATAGGGAATATGGTATTGGTGACATTTTCTAAGATAATGATATCTATTTTATATGGAACTTTTAATACTTTAGACTTAAGAGGTAGAAGAAAAAATAATATACAACATTTAATATTGTGTCACTCTGTATTTGTATCATTCAGGCTCTCCACAGGAAACAGATTTCACACACAAACAGGGTGTATTTAAAATATATCTGAGGAGATATTAGTGAAAAGACTATTTACAAGTGTGGGCAATTAAGCAAAGCAAAAAGCTTGGGTGAAGCTACTTGGGGCTAGCAAGAACTGTTAGTAATCATGTATCTGAAGAGGTAAGAGGATTGAGCAGTTACTAGAACTGGAAAATGTAACTATAGCTAGCTGTAAGAGGGGGCTCCCAGGAAGGAACTGTGGTGTTTAATAGATTCAACAGGAGTCAGTGTAATGTGTAGCCCAGTCTCAATGCCCCCCTTCCATCCTACCTTTTGCAAGTGTTTCCCACTGATTAAATCCAACCGTATGGGAAAGGAGCTCATTGATGCATTCTATAAAGTTAACTTCTCAGGAAACAGAATATGGTGGGAAAGGGTGAGGAGGAGACCTGGAGATGCAAACAAAAATACCCAGCACAGTCCACCCCTTTTGCTTGTCAATTTCTACTCTTATTCTTTTTCTTGATGAAAAATGTGTGAGCTCATGCAAAATACCATAAGCTCTCATTTAATCATGGGATGATAGCACTGTAGATATATTCCCACCCAAAGTATGTCTTTAGCCACCGCCATTTCTTAATGTAAGTGGAGAGAAACAATTAATATAAAACCTGACTTTAACAGTCCCATTTCTGCACCTTCTGTGTTTCAACACCCATTTAATGTTCCTTTTACCCTATGTAATTACCTAGAATGGATAAGACTCTTTATCAAGTGCGGTGACCCAAACGTTTATTCTTGAGATCTGAATCTTTTTGGCCCCATCTTTATTAGACTGAGTGTTCCATTGATTACTATTGGGAAAAAGTGTACTAAAAGGTACTAAAAGCCAGTGAATCCTCTAGTTCCAGACATTGTGTTTCTTGTCCTATTATGTAGCAGCCATCCACTTTCTCCTTGATAATGAATATCAATCACTTCATCAGGATACTGACCCTTTTCACTGAATGACGTGAGGAGCACAAAGAGTAATTTCAGGTTTTTTTGTTTTGTTTTGTTTTAATTTAAAGGAGCGTAACTGTGTTCTCTAGTAGAAGCATTTCTACCTTGGACACTGAGACGTCTAAGGCACCAAAGTCAAGGTCATGGAAACAGAAAGCAAAAAATGCTTCTGGTGATTTATTTTATGCTATAGTAAAAAAAGAACACCCCTACCTCTAACCCCTTAGTTTCCCCATTCTAAGTACTCTAGCTGTAGTAAAGGGAGACCCATATAGTGGCTTCTGGTTTATGGCATATATTACATGATAAATGGAGAATGTCGTGACCTTAAAGAGACTTGTCTGTCCCTCAGTGGTATAACTAAACTTTCAGCAGGCTGTTCCACAATTCTATAAAGCCAGCTGCAATTGAATCATGAGGACGTGCTAAGTAAGTAAAATTCATGGATGCCAGCTCATTGCTTCACTTCTTTGCCATACAAATGAATAGCATACACTTTGATTGGTGGTGATGTTATTTGACATGTTAGGATATCTGAAATTCCCTGAATAGTGTCACTGGCAGAAGTGTTACAGACAGGAAGGCATATTTGCATCCCAGATTTTATATATACATATCTACCCCTGTGTGGGGATAGATCTGATAGATACGATGAAAGGGGACAATGTAATTAGCCTGCTACCGGGAGGATGGCTACTCTTTGGGGAAATAATACATTATTAGGTGCTCAGCATTAGCCTCTGGGTTCTAGCAGTAACCAGATCAGCCTTGGTGAGGATAATTCTAAGTAACCAAAGTCATGCATGGCCTTTATGCCATCCTCCATGGCTACTTCATATGCAGCTCTATCAAGCAAGCAGAAGGATGTTTGGAAAAGAGTCAGTGACATCATCTGAAGGGTCATAGTCTCTCTCCTTTTATTTAAAGCCTCCTCTGAAATGAATCTTCTCTGACGATCATTTACAGCAAACACAATTACCTTCATCACTGATGCCTATATCCAGAAGTTCTTTCAATTATTTCTTGTCTAGACTTATCACCAATCATGCAAATCTTGTTCTTTTCGAAACCTTGATAGGTCATCCAACCCATTAGCTAGCACAGGCATTTTCTTTAGACAGACTCTCCTTTTACATGAAGGAGACAAATAGGTGTACTGGCCCAAGTTCTGTCCACTAGGAGAATTTCCCTTTACTGAAAATTTCAGTCTTCCCCTGAGTGGGGCCATAATACAGTGGCTATCCATTGCCAGGTGGTGTCAGTATAGTATGTGGGTGGCTGCTTTTTCCTCCAGCACAAGGTGCTCATAGAGAACTCCTTTTGAAGCTTGAGATGTGATATGAAGGAGAGAGAGTAAAACAAAAGGAACAGCTACCATGGGTGTCTAAGGTACATGTTTGTGTAGTGTACTTGTTTCCTCTGATCCATCTTTGTTTTGTTCTTACACACTTTATCTCCAGTTTTCAGTGGAATGTTGAGATATACACCCAGCTTTATGACTTAGTGAATTAGATAATGCCCAAATCATCATAGGTATTTTAGGTCACACTTTTACTTGGTGCTTTATTATCAGGAGTTTGGATACTAGAAACACCCCAGGAGCAACTTTTCAAATGACCTCTGAGATTGGCAGGTGAAACATTTAATAGTGGCAATATCTAGATCAGTCTGGGTGAGGGGACATCTATGATGTTGAACCCACAGTTTTATCTTTGAGAAAGAGAGCATGGCCCTAGTATAAAACTCAAACTGAGTCTGAGCCATGGTTTCTTCTTAAGTGCTGCCAGAGGCTCCACTACAAGTTTCTGTTTTCTTCCTACTGCAGGGAGTGGCAACTTTTTCTATAAAGAGACAGGTATTAAATATGTAAGGCTTCATGGGCCATACAATCTCTTTCACAACTATCCATCTTTGTCATCATAGCACGAAAGTATCCATAGACAATAAGTGAAAGGAGAAGTGTAGCTATATTCCAATAAAATTTGCTTTGTGGGCATGGAAATTTAGATTTCATGTAATTTTCACGTTATGAAATATTACTCTTGATATTTGTTTCAACTATTTAATAAAATAGAAACTATCCTTAGCTTACAGGTTATACAAAAATAGGTGATGGGCCAGATTTGGCCAACAGACTGTAGTGTGGCACCCCTGGTCTACTGGGATGTGAGGCCCAAGTAGCAGGGCAGCTTGAACTGCAGGCTGGACCTGCTGAATAAGTGGTTCTTGCTTCAGGTCCTCTCAAACTAACAGTTTTATGGATTACCCAGTAAAAGTATTGATGTAGCATACCAAATTGTGGTATAACTTGACTTCAAAATCCAAAAACATAATGACATACGGTCACTTTCTCTTTGTGGTGAATGGTGAAGTAACTTATCTCTCACTTTAGAAAGGATATTCTGATATGAATCATAGTCTGCTAGCAACTTTACCAATGTGTCAGGCCCCTAAACATTCACAGAGTATATCTCTCATCCTTTGGCATGCATAAATCTTACTGGGACATCTAGAATATTTACTGCTCCCTGATTACCATATCTATCTGGCACAGCATCTTCAATATAAATGAGGAACATGATGTTCTATTGATATTTCTTTTCAAGATGCTTTACAGATGCTTTTTCCAGTTACAACTCTGTTGAGCGTTATTAGGCCCTGAATATTAGTTAGAATATTGGTTTAGCTGATGTAATACTGTTTTGTTGTAACAGAAATTATTTCTCTGTTTTGTGTATAATAGATTACAGTTGACTCTTAACACAGGTTTGAACTGCCCGGGTCCACTTACATGTGGACTTCTTTTCAATAGTAAATACTACGGTACTACACAATCTGAGGTTGGTTGAATCCACAGATGCAGAACTGTGGATACACAGGGCCAACTATAAGTTACTTACAGAGTTTTGACTCCGCAAACGGGTCAGCACCCCTAACCCCCATGTTGTTCAAGGTTCAGCTGTATAAGCAAGTACAGGCATATATACTGTACTGCTGGGTTGGGAACCTACATCTCCCTATTTTGTTAAGTAACTCTTCTTGAGTCCTGCTCTTACCTGCATAATTCACCACTAAGTCTGTATCCCTTTCAGCAGGAAGGAATATGAAGAAAGTGATGGGCATGTCCATTCCCTTTAGTGGGACAACCTGAGAAATGAACACATTGCTTCTATTAATATTCCATTGGTCAAAACCTAGTCACCAGACCAGAACTAGTAACAGCAAGGAAGGCTGCATAATGTATCTTTAGGTGGCTCCCCATGTGCTCAGATTTAGGGATTCTAACATTAATGAAAGATGGATGAACAAATGCTGGGCTAATATGTAATTTATTATTCTATAGAGACAAGTGATTTAAAGAATTCTCTGTTCTAGTCAAATAACCATGACTCATTCATAGAGATGACTAAATTTAACATAAACAGTTGTCTCATTGAATAATAGAATATTAGAACTAGAGAGAAACTTGAGATGATTTAACCCTAAACACTTATTCACATAAGAATAAAGTGAATCCCAGAAAAAAAATTAGTTAAGGTAGCAGAGCTACTTCCTGGCAGACCTGGCATTACATCCAATAATCCTACTTTATAGTCTTTCTTCTTTCCACTAGTTCATAGTATTTATCTTATATCTAGGGTTTGTGTAGGAATGAAAAGATGGGTGAGGCACAGTCTGGCAGATAGACAGTAGCCCACTGGAACCAACAATATAATAAGAAAATATATATGCAAATAATTAAGGATAAACCAAAATGGAATAAAACATGATGTCATAGAATGCTGAAACAAAGAAAAAGCAATGCATTCCCGTGTGTGAAAAATAGGATATTTTATGTATGAAGTATCTTTTGAATTAAATATATCTTCATAGTAAGATTATATTAATAATAATTTTTAAAATAATAAGCGAAAAACTACCTCTGTTATCTAGAATATTTCAAATTGCTTTAAATTGCGCTACACTGGATTAGAAATGTAAGCACCAAACTAAGACAAAATTTAATTTATAGTAATACATCAAAGACTTAATTAGCAGCAAGCCTTTATATGTCTCCAAAAATGCTAATAGAATGTATTTATATGATCAGCATCTACTATGGTCAAGTGCTATTCAAAGTACTGGGTTTAAACTGATAAATGGCATAGAATTGCACCTCCAAGGAAATGAATGGAGTTTAGAGACCTCAATGAATCAATACACAAAAAGCGCTTAGATTTTGCCTAAGCTTATTGAAAATGTTGTATGATTGTTTGATATTAGTATTGCTTTTTCTCATAATGGATATTCACTTCTGCAATTTTGCTGATATTTGATAGAAATGTCCTAATCATCAAGACATCTATAGTGTTCCAATGCAGTAACAATTATTCCCACATGTAAATTTTCTTGTATGAATAAATATATTCATTAATAGGTCATGTTTGACTAACTTTTTTGTGATGGTAACTGTACTATATCATGGATGCTAAACCGTGTAGTTACAGCAGCCATGTGGAATAGGGAATGAATTATAAAATAATAAATGAATTATAAAATTATAAATTATACAGTGTTGTAAATACAGTGTATGTCAGATCTGTGGAGAAAGTTATGGCTAAATTTCTTTTGGAAATAAGAAAATTCATCATATATTTTTCTAGAGTGTGGTGCATGAACTGAAACTTAAAAGACTAATAGAATCTTGCCAGACACATAGGTGAGGAAGGGGAGGAGAGCAGTGGGACGGGAGTGGAGCTTGTACATTCCACAGAAGAAAGCAGCAATGAGGAGAAGCATAGTGACTTTGCAGAGCTTTATAGTATGGCTTTGGATGCAGTTCTGAACACGGTGAGGAGTGAGTGAGGAGTGAAAGGAATGCAAAACCCAGTTCCAGCCAAGGTAGAAAGTTTGACTTTCTCCTCTAGTCAAATGGAAGCCATTTAATGGGGAGTAAAATAACAAGATTGGCCTTTTAGAAAAAGTCTTCTATATCCATGTAAGATAAAGATCATAGAGTAGCAAAACTTGGAGCAAGAAAACTCGTTATATGACAGTATTGAAGTGTAAAAGTGCACAAACCAAGATAGTAGGCAAGAAACGGAGATTTTCTTGAAGAAACATATGGCTGCCAGGTCTCAGGTTGAATTTAAGATGCGTTTCCAGTCATTTTAGGAACAAAAGATAACATGTAGAATATCTTATATATAAACTTTGGTGTTAATTTGGATAAAAACAAACAATATATATATGTATAAGTTGCAGCATGTTAAGGAATATATATTTTCTTTTCAACTATTTAAGAAAATAGAATGCTGTTCAGTTTTAGCAAAAATAACTTTTAGGATAGTGGGTAGGCAGTATTTGATCTGAAGTGTGTGTCAGCTGATTTTTTTCTAGACTTTCATAATTTAAAGCAAAACCATTTAGGGTGTACGGTTACTGCCACCATTGTTTCCTACAATTTAACATATTGTTAATGAATTTATTCTGAACACTAAAGACTTGAGTTTTGCCTGTAGAATTGATAAGACATGGTCAATCAGGTCACATTTGTCATCATTGTCACTGATCTTTAACGCTGACCCCAAGGATCTCTCTTTGGAGAAGAGAGAGATGTTCAGCCTGAATGCTCATCTGATACTGGCTTTTGTACAGAAAGCAATAAACACTTTGTCAATTATAGTCAACAGAAATTTTCGCTCTTCATACCTAATAAAAAATTTAGTTTCCAAATTCCTAAGGAATGTTCTTATACTCCCTCCCCTGCCCCTAGTTACTTTTTAAGGATGCAATTATATACAGAACTAGATTGAATTGTCTGATGAAGAATCATGTTATCTGAAACCTAACATGAAAGTTTGGAACCAACAGGCCAAGTTTGTATGTAAGAATTTATCCAAGAATCATTAAAGTTGGATATTGTGATAGAAAAATATTTTCATCTGAAATATTCAGGGAAGACGTATTGGATCAGATGAGATTTGAAATGGATTTTGGAGGAAGAAAAGAATTTTGCTAAGAGACATAAAGTCATCTCATGTATAAATCATCCTATAAGCCAAATCAATATGTAACAAACATAAGGTAAATTCAGTGGACAGTATTTAATACGTTATAACTTGACTGGATTAGAGAATTCAAAAGGGAAATTTTAGATAAACTAGGAGGACTGCAGAAACTAGATTATAGAAGCTTGTGAATTGTCAACATAAGAATTTAAATATCTTTTAGACGAGAACCCTGGGTAGTTTTGTGAGCAAGAAGGCAATTGTATTAGAGGCTTTTTAATAATATGACACTGGTGGCATTTATGATGATTTGATAGGAGAGGAAAGCTAATGATGGTACAGCTCTTCAGAACTTTTCAATTCTCTAGGTATGAAGAGATAGGCCCTAAAGGTAATGTTTGTAAGAGATAAGTCTGAAAAATAATTCAAAGGAAGTAGTTAAATATCATGATTAACTGTTTACTGAGAAAGAGTAGAATTAAATATGATTTTAAGTAGAATTAAATATGATTTTAAATATGATTTAAAATCAAAAGTCTGGCTGGCTTAACTGGTTTTTCTGCTTAGGCTCTCACAAGGCTGAAATAAAGGTATCAGCCAGGGTAGAAGCTCTTATTTGGAGGCTCTGAGGAAGAATCTGCTTTAAAGCTCATTTGAGTTGGCAGAATGCAGTTCCCTGTGGCCATAGGTTTGAAGTCCCTGTTTCCTTTTGGACTGTCAGCTAGCAGCTGTCTGAGCCCCCCAGAGTCACCTCTCTAGTCCTTTCCACAAAGCTTCCTACATATTCAAGCCACCAGTGGAGGACAGACTCCTCTTCATGCTCTGGAGTCCTGGCTTGCCCTTCTGCCTCTAGCTGGAGAGAGAACTCTGCTTTTAAAAGGCTCATGCGATGAAATTGCAACTTCTTGGATAAACTTCCTTTTGATTAATTCAAAACTAAGTGCTTAGCAACCTTAACTGAATCTACAAAATCCTCTTTGCCATCAAAAGCATAATCACAGTTTCTGAGATTACAAAGAAACCAGGGTGGGAGGGTCACTCTAGAAAGCCGCCTACCACCTGGAAAATTTGTTTTACTTTTGTAGTAGAATTTTTAAATTTTCAAGATCTCCTAAATGTAATATTTTTCACATTTCTCTCATTTTATTATGTATAGTTGTCCTGTGGGCGTTACGAATTCCATCTTCTCAGATGTTAACACTTTTTTTTTTTAAAGTTGGTATCTCACTTTCATAGTAGTTTGCTATAGCTCAAAGATTTGCCGGCAGTTTATGTTTGGTTTTGAAAATGCCTGTTCAACAGGTGAGGGTCTGTGGGGGATGCAGGTAATGGTGGTCTTTGTGGTGTTGACAGGACCCCCTCAAGATAGTTAGCAGTAACCTTGGATCATCCCCTTAGGCCTTAGTCCAAGCATCCCACTCAATGCTTTAGTCTTTGGCCAAATGCCCTGGTCAGTGAAGTCACAGAGGGACAGGCTGTGAAGCTCCCAGGCTAAGTGGCTCTAAGTGGCCCAGGTGACTCTTCCTGCCCCAAACTTACCCTTAAGCATGTTCTCCTCTGGCTTATGACTACTTCCAGGTTTGTTTCTTAGTATATCTAACAGTACCTGCTTTCTAGCTTTCAGGAATTCCACAACATAGCTTTCTTTCTTATTTTATTGTGATAACGGGTTTATTCTGTCATTTCATAGGATTTTAACAGGCTTGTCATCTTGATCCTCTCACAGAGCATTCACTTTGTAAAAAGCACCTTGTTGTACTGAGAAGTACAAAGATGTATAAGACATGATTGATTCTTTGATTTTGTGGGGAAGAAGTATTAAATAAAGAATTTACTCAATTTGTCATACATTCAATAAACACATATTCTAGTTCTTCAAGTTACCAGATATTGTGGTGCTTAGATAAAAGGGCAACCAATATGGGCACAGTCTCTGCCCTAACAGAGGTGACAAACTAAAGATGATATTTAAAAATAGATGAGCATTCATAAGTAGGAATGATAAGTATCATGATAGGTGGAGGAAACACAATATAGGTTAAACACAAAATAGGTTAAAGAACTCTAGATGTGGTGGGGAGGGAAGCGCTGTGAAAGAATTGCCCTCCTCTGAGATCTGAGAAAAACAAACTGACAATAAAAAAAGGAGTCTGATAAAGCTGGTATTCTATGGAGATATGTGTCTCTGGTTTGAAGTGCTATCCTTGTAGCTACATAGGTTTTTTTGGCCCTGGCCTTGGGGCTGCAGTCTTCAGGCCCATTTTCAGTTAACCCTCAGATGAGAATATATCTTACTACAATTTGTTATGTGCCAAGGCCATACTGATATGCATGACATCTACTTATGTTCCTATACAAAAAGTGAATCCACAAATCCTTTTAATCAGTTACTAAGTACGTGGGAACAATTATATGCTAAGTATTGCATAACTGTATGAATATGTGTGCTTATATAAATACTTGGCACGTTGGAATATAAGAAAAAATAGACACAAAAAGGAAACTTTACCCCTGAAAATTTAGTCAAGCAGTAAATTATAATCTATTGATTCTTTTGTATCACCTTCAGTTTCTAAGGAAAGTAAAATTTCTGAACATATTATGGAATTTTCTGAGAGGATCCCAATAGTTCCCAAAGGAATCAAATTACATCCTAACTACAAGGCTGAAAAATAAAATCAAAATTCCTTACTAATTGAAGAAAGGAAATACCTTTACAGAAGAATTTCATCAAGTAAACGTTTTCTTTCCTTATTGAATCAGAGCTGTATTTAATCAAGGCATGAGTGGACTGCCAAGTTCTCTTCTTATGTTTTACAAGAAATAAAGCATCCAAAAATAGATTTCTGCTTCTTAGTACACTCTAAGTCACTGATGTTTCAAATCTCAACTAAGATTATACTTTCACAGATTAATTCAAATGGAGGGATGAAGGAATATTCCTTATAACTGAAACAAAAATAACATGAATGTAACGTGAAAGATCAGCTTGGGTTCTATGTATGGCAAAAAAGAAGATGATAATAGATCCGGTTTCCTTAATAGCTTAATTGTTGTATAATTGATATACAAAAAACTGCAAATATTTTAATGTATACAATTTGATGAATTTGGACATATGCAAACACCTGTGATACCATCACCACAATTGAGGTCAAGGATAGATCCAACACCTCCCAGAGTTTCCTTGTGTTTCTTTGTTGTTGTTGTGTTTGTTTGTTTGTTTTGATGTGTGTGTGTTAAGAACACTTACCATGATATCTGCCCTCCTAACAAATTTTGAAGTGAAATAGGTCTGTTTTTTCAACCTTTGTTTGTAGAGATAGAAGACCCCCTCCAAAATCCTGCCCAGAGTGTGACTAACTGTTGGACTATCTCTTGACTGCCTTTCAATGACAAGTAAAACTTTGCTTTCCGTCACCCTCCTATAAGTATACTGGAATGAAATTGCAAGACTGCTCTTAAATGAACATATGGCTAAATGAGCTCTACAACAGAAATAGACTCGATATTGAGCTTTGTGCAACAATAAATTGCACGTTTAATTGCCTGAAGCAGTAGTACATATGACCTTATTTTATGGCAATTATATTTATGGAATCAATTCAAATAGGAAATCCAAGATATCTTTTTCAATGAAGAAATTGCAAGAATAAACTGCACAAGTCTTCAAATTTGGTTTAACCTTGCAGAAATGTACTGACTGTTCATAGATTTTTTTTTTTCACGTATGAGAAATATATATGGTTAAGAAGGTGTCAGATTCAATAAGCAAAAAGCCTTGCTGTGGTTCTTCCCAAGAAGAATATTATTTCTCAAAAGAAGCAAAAAAATTCTACTCACAAATAACACTACAACAAACCAAAGAGATTAACTTTTGAAGCACATAATGCTTTGGTTGGGTTTATTTCATTATATTTCATCTACCTTAAGCCATTCATTGTAAGACACACCATTATTTTACCATCTATACCAACAATAAGGAAAAAATGCTGCCAATTAAAGGATAACTCAGTGTTTTAACAATTGTCTTACTCAACGCAGGAAATAGTCACACTAACTTTTCCTCTATTCTGGGGTTTTAGTAACGGCTCTGCCTTTAGCTACATTGTGGTGAGCAATAGTCTACTACTGATCTTAACAACAAAAGTTAAACTGCTTCTTGAGGATATCTTTCTCCCTGAGATCCTATAAGCACTTGGCTGCTGCTTTGCAAGAAAATGAGGAATTATAGCCAGTTCCCTAATGATGAATATTTTTTTCACAAATATCAAATTTACCCCCCATTGATCACTTTTCACGCCTTCCTGATTACATAGTAACTTTTTCATTTAATGCCAAATTGTGGTGTAATCCTTTAAAGACATTTTAAATGGCAATTACACTTAGCATGTGTTGTAACAAGAGGACACATAACTCTTTTGAGAGAAGAAGAATATGCAGCTATGGCTAAATGTGTCCACACAAACAAGTAATGAAACTACATCACAACTGCCACCTGCCCAAAAGTGATAATAAGAGGGTATAATTGTAATTCACATCAACTTAAGATCAACACACACACACACACAGACACACACACACACACACACACACACACACACACAAATATACAGCTAAAAAGGAATAAAGTATGATGGAAAAACATCCTGAGTTTCTTCCTTTCTCTGAAGTTCTTTATAGTTAATTTTGGTGCTCACTTCCTAGAATTTGTTATGTGGTTACAAAACTTTTATCTCAAATCCTGTCTTTTTCATAATCTAAGTACCTAAGCACCGAGATGAGGAAGAAAACATTTCAAACACTTCCTAGGTAGTAAAAGTTATTGGTTAAAAGTTTTTATTTTGTTTTTTTTTTTTTTTTTTTTGGAGAGTATAGGAAACAATAGAATTTTAAGTGTGCATCACATTTGAAAAGATGCTACTTGAAAAGATTCAACTAAGCAAGTTAGTCACCCCCTCTCTCTCTCTCCCTGAAACCTCTGATAACCTCCATTGAGTCCTGTGGGTGAGAGATTTGCAGCCTGCCCCCTAGTGGCCTAAGGCGTTTGCTTACTGTGTTAGCCTGTTGGGCTGCCATAACAAAATATTTACCATAGACTGGGTGGCTTAAACAAAATAAATTAATTTTCTTACATTTCTAGAGGCTAGAAGTTCCAAATCAAGGTTTGGCAGGGCTGGTTTCTGTTGAGGACTCTCTTCCTGGCTTGCAGATGACTCCTTCTATGTCTTCACTTGGCATGTGCATGTGCATGGGGGTTGAGTGAAGGGAAGAGAGAAAGGGAGAGATAGATAGATAGATAGATAGATAGATGAGAGAGAGAGAGAGAGAGAGAGAGAGAGAGAGAGCGCCTCTTCTAACAGGGACACCAATCCTATCAAATCATGGCCTCACCCTTAAGATCTCTTTCACCCTTAATAACCTCTTTAGAGGCTCTATCTCAAATATAGCCACAATAGGGGTTATAGCTTCCAAATATGAGTTTTGGGGGTCGGTGGGGCACAAAATTCAGTCCATAACCCCCCCACTGGTTTAAAACTTCTACTTCCCATGTAACTTAATAGCAACAAGTATTGATATGCCCCTGACTTTTTTTGGGGGGGGGGAGATGAAGCTGTTTAATGAATCCTACCCCACCTACAATTATTTATTTACTTTTTATTGAAGTATAGTTGATTTATAATGTTGTGTTAACTTCTGCTGTACAGCAAAGTGATTCAGTTATACCTGAATATATATACCTTCTTTTTTATATTCTTTTCCACTATGTTTTATCCCAGGATATTGAATATAATTCCCTGTGATATACAGTAGGACCTTGTTGTTTATCCATTCTATATGTAATAGTTTGCATCTACTAACCTCAAACTCCCAATCCATCCCTCCCCCCTCCCCGATGTTTAATAGAACTAATTGTAGAAAAGATTTTCCCTAAAGCCAAGTAGTTGTCTCAGCCACTTCTGTTTAGGGAAAGTAGTGCTTGCATAGTTCAAGGTCAGTTGAAAGAGTTTTTAATCCTAAAACCCCACATAGCTGACAAGGGCCACAAACTGACATTTGTTTCTCTTAGAACCGGCATGTGGCTAAGACAATTCAAGACCAGTGACTTTGCTGAGGTTTGAACAGAACAGGGACCTGGCTCTGAAAATTTTATGGCAAGAAGGAGAAGAGAAGAATGCTTTCTTCCTACAGGCAGCTCATTCCATAGAAAAGAAATAAGAAGGAACTGCTTATACATGCCAATTTCTCCTTCCAGCCTCACATCAGATAAAAGGGCAGAGAGACCAGAAGTGATACTGTTAGTTGAGTTCCTTCCACATGAAAGGAAATATCAGGAGGAAGAAAATGCATTCCTTCCAAGAGACCTCAAACAGAAAATTCTAAATATTTCATTTGTAATATTTTGCTGACAATAATTAAGACAAAAGACAAAAATCCCAATATCAGTATTACCATATGAAGTGATATCATAGAGAATAATTTAATAAAAAATCTCTATACCACTTGATTGATATCTCTGTAGAACATTCTTGTTGCAGAAGACATGCAGAGTTTTTGTGCATCCATCATCCCTGTTTTTAGTTAGACTCCTGAGTTTCCTTTGGGAAACTCTCCCTCCTTCATGGCCTGAAATCTTGGGAACTGTCAAATAAAGTGACCCAAGGTTATATAAATCGAATGCCAAATAAAAGTCTTTAAGGGTCTTTGAATCTTGGGTAGGGTTCTGCAAATAGGAAAGCAGCCCTGAAAGTAATGCTGCTTTGAGTCCATTACCTGTTTCTACTTTTAGCTTTTTTCAAAACCAGGTTGTTTAGCTTTTCCTTTGATTCTTTAATTATTCTTCAAATTTTAATAATGTGTTTAATTAGTCTTTGCTTAAATACCACTGGTGATAGAACCAATTACCTCATGTACTATCTTTATATGTTAAAAATACTCTCCCTTTTCTAGAGCTGAAACTTGAGCCCTATAGCTTCCTCCATTAGTTCTTTTATTTCCCTAGGGATATAAAAAAAGAGATCCAAATCTTCCATAGTGCCATTCTTTCAAATTATTGAACTCTTTATTTTTTCCATATTAATTCCATATTAGTCTCTAGAACACTTTCTTAGATGGCGTGACTTATATTGTTACTATCCTTTTTTAAAATCATCACTAATTAATCTTACTACTCTAAAAGCGAAATGTACAAAATTGATTATAATGTTTTTTGTGTGCTCAATTGAATGCAGAGAAAAATGAGACTATTAACTATTCATGTCTTAAGTCTCTCCTTTAGTGGTCTTGTCTCCCATGAATAGAAGCTAAATCATTTTAGATGTTAGTATAAATACAACCACTATTACTACTTTATAATTATATGTGCATAAATATATACATATAATTATTTCATAATTATTTAAAGATACTTTCCATAGATAAGTGAAATAACTTCATATCTTTACTTGTACTTTTTCTAAGTGAAATAACTTTACCTATTCATTTGTATGGTAACACATTTTTATGTTAGAATTTAACCAGAATGCAAAATAAAAGAATAAAAGAGACAAATGGGAGCAAAGTTATAATGGAGTGAGAAAAGGAGCTCAGAGGTTGAATCCATAGGAACAAATGAAGAGAGGCAAAAATTATAATTAATAAGTTTAGCATAATAAGCTCTCTATATATGTGCTTGCTATTTCTTCTCTCATCTTCCTTAAAAGACATAAAATTATATAAAGTAATAATTATAATAATATATTGTTGGGTTTATAAAATATATAAATGTAATATATATAATAATATTAACTGGAGTATCAAGTTAGTATAAATCTGAAGTAGATTCTGATGTTAAGTTGTATATGATAAGCCCTAGAACAACCATTAAGAAGATAACTCAATAACTATAATAAAAAATTATTAAAGAAATTGAAATGTTACCCTAGAAAATATTCACTAAATACAAAAGAAAGCAGTAAAGGAGAAACAGAAGAAAAGTATGAGACATATAAAACAAAAAGTAAAATGATGTGGCAATTAGGCAAGAAAAAGAAAATAAAAGTTCTCCAGATTGGAACTGAAGAACTAAAGCTATCTCAATTTGTAGATTACATGATCCTGTATATAAAAAAGTCCTAAGGAATCCAGTAAAAAATCTATTAGAACTAATACATTTGTTCAGTAAAATTGTAGGTAAAAGATAAACATACAAAATTGTATTCTTATACACTAGTAAGGAACAACATAAAATTTTAAAAAATTCCATTTAGAATATCACCAAAAAAGATAACTTATTTAGGAATAAATTTAACAAAAGAAATGCAAAACTCACTCTGAAGCAACCTCCTCAATAATGATCCTATGTGTGATTCTCTTTGAATACATACTGCTTAGGGTTTGTTGAGATTCTTGCACCTATAGATTAATTTTTTTCCAAATTTTAAAATCGTCAGCTATTATTTCTTCAAACATCTTTACTTCTTCCTTCTTTATGGGAATCCCATTACATGTACCTTACTATGTTTAATGTTATTCTGTTAATTTTTCTTCAGATTAGATAACATCCGGTGTAGATCACACTTCATACTCACTGATTTTTTTTCTTTCTCTGCTGTTTCATATCTGCTATTCAGCACTTCCAATAGGTTCTCTCTTCCTCTCTCTTTTTGGCTGCTGCACTTTTAAACTCTAGAGTTTCCGTTTAATTTTTTTTAGTAGTTTTAATTTCTCTAATAACTGAAAAATAATTTAAATTAACAGAGAAACTAAAATGGTGCTTAAATATATGTGTTTAACACAAAAGAACAGAGTACAGGAGGAACTGATACAGGAACAAAAAAATACAACATAAAAATCAAATGTGGATATTGTGATCTGCAGAACAGCTATTAAGTAAATAGTAACTCAAAATATAGTTTAAAAAATCAACAGAGGAATCAACAACAATGACAAAACAGAAGAAATATAGAAAATAAACACCAAAATGGCAGATGTAAACCCAGCTATATCAATAATTACATTAAATGTGAATGGACTAGTCCTTCATTCAAAAGGCAGAGATTGTTAGACTGGACACAAAAAAGCATGACTTTCTTACATGCTATTTATAAAGATACATTTTATATTCAAAGACACAAATAGGCTGAAAAGATAGAAAAATGTGTGCCCTACAAATTGTCTCCATAAACTAACTGAAGTGGCTATATGAATATCACAGAAATTGACTTATATTTCTTGTAAGAAATCTTTCTAGAAATAGAGACATGTCATAAAGATGAAAGAATATATTAAGAAGATATGATGATTATAAATGTATATGCACCTAATACTCCCAATAATATAAGAATTAAAAATATCTTCACATCTAAATACTCCTCTCCTGGAGTGAGGAGTGGGATGAGTTCTTCAGTCTTTATAACCATATGGGTTTTGTGCCATGAGCTCTTTAGCATGAAGGAAAATATTTTCCTTCTGACAAGTGTGATTGTTGCAAACAATTAGCTAAGAAAAAAGAAGACAGAGGTAACTAAGCTTTGGAACTCTGTCCCAAAGTCATGAGCATAAAGGAAGCAACCATTTGCTCTTAGCTCTTTTGGGAATGATTGGCTCATGTGGGCGCCACATTATGGTTATGTGGAATTTTGAGCTGACAGCTAAAGGACATACTTTTTTTTGTTGTTCATATATGACCTTAACTCTCATTTTTAGGTATTAGGAAGATCCACTCTGCTGAGGCTGAGTCTTAACCATACCAAGAATATTGTGCATTTTAGGTTTTCACAGCATACTCCACTGATTCTTTACAGAGCTTGTCAACTTGTTGTCATGAAAAGATCCAGCTTTAGAGAGTTATAAGCTATGCCACTTTTAATTCTTCTTCCCTAGAAGAAAGAATATGTTTGGCTGGTTTTTAACATTTCGTATTTTCATGAAGGCTAATATTATTAATTTATTCTTCCAGCTAGTTTTGGTTGTGCCATCTTTTAAATAAAAGTGAATCATTTTGGGGAGCACACGGAGGAATGATGCAGAGCACAACACATTGTCAGAAGTGTGGTTTGAGATTCAGGAATGTAATCTTGTGTTGTTTGTTCTGTTCTCTTGCCATAGAGCTAGTTTTCTCAATAATAGCTGCAATGGAAATATCAAATATGAAAGCTTCATTTCCCCATCCTTCAAAAAGCCTTTTAACCTACTTTGAAATTCCCAAAGAATACCTAGATAAATGCCTATCAACTGAAAAATGTCAAAGCTAATGCTCTGCTTCAGAATTAAAGCACAGAGAAAAAGCCTGCAATACAGGTACAAACTTCTTTGGTGCCTCTGAAGCATTCCTGCCAGTGTTAACTCACAAGGGCTCATTCTGCTTCTGAGGCCACTAACACAGTTTGCTCCCACGTCTGCTCACAGTATATCCTTTCTTGTAAATAATGGAGTAAGAATATAGAAATAGGGTGAATGAAATGGGCAGATAACCCTTGAAATAAATTAAATGACTGTGGAAGTTGCATTGATATTCCAGACCAAACCCCACGGCCTGTTTATGCATTGAAGGGGTCACATGTTGAATAGAATCTTAAGGTTCTGAAGCCTAAATTCAAAGTAAATGGCCTAGTGTCCCAGGAGAACTGGTTCTAAAAATGCCAGGTTTCAAAGCTAAGTGAAATAGCGATCATCTGAATTCTCTCAGCCTAAAGACATCCTTTACTTCAATTTCTAAAGCGTTCCTCCTGGGAGTGCTTAGTCTTTCTCTTTGGTGTTTCT
This sequence comes from Tursiops truncatus, assembly GCF_011762595.2. Classification (NCBI taxonomy): domain Eukaryota; kingdom Metazoa; phylum Chordata; class Mammalia; order Artiodactyla; family Delphinidae; genus Tursiops; species Tursiops truncatus. The sequence continues at coordinate 45,562,874 of NC_047046.1, forward strand.
GGTCATGGATGTCATACATTCAAACTCTGAGAGTAATCATGAGAGAGGAGCAAAAGAGAAGCACCTAAGAGTTCTGCATTCCCACTGCAGAATTTAATAAACGGTAATGATATCACAACTCTTACTCACCTTAGCTGGTGTTTTGGAAAATGCTCTGCCCAGAGAGTCTTGGATGTGTATACGGGGGTGAAAGTGGGGACAGGAGGTGGTCACGTTTTGTGCTTTTATTTCCAAAACTCAGCACGTGCAGTTCTTCTACAGAGGACTGCCCTTAGGTTGCCAGAGCCTCATTTGCCTGTCTTGTACAGAGATCAGGAAGCACCTGGGAATTTATATCTCCCTCACCAAGTCAAAACGACACTGAGGCATAACTTACATTTCAGAAAACCCTTGCAAGATCAGGATGAAGCCATTTTTTGCAGAAATTTGCCTGAGATGATACCTCGCTTAGATTTTCCATTTCATAACCCTTCCCTGCCCTGCTTTCCCTACTCCCTTGCCAATTCCCCATGAGGCATTTTCTTAATAAATCTCTCACCTGTCAATCCACGCCTCAGGGTCGGCTTCTGGGGATCTCAACCCATGACGCAGCCTGGCACCATGGGATTAAGCCACCCTAATAAAAAGAGCAAAGGCATTTTGGTGAAGGTTAGAGGAGCAGAGGGGCTTCAGTAACTAAAGAAAAAAAAGGGTGCTGGTAACCTTTACTATCATGTATCTTATTCTTCACCACCCTTTCTCTTGCATCTTTTTTTTGTCCCTCTTCAAGAGTACTGTGCCTTTAAACTCCCCTTAGAATTTCCTTGTGGGAAAACCATCATTCATTTCACTCCTTGCTCTCCTTCCATCAAAACATATTTGTTCATAATGCTAGTTCTCAGAATTTTGGACACTGTCCTCTAATTTGATAAAGTAATTCTAGCAAAAGTTAGTTGCAATTGTTATATTACTCATCTCTTATATTATACACAAAAATACCTGTAGCATATATATTCAAAGCAGAGCATTAAGATAAAAAATGAAAACAACTCAGTTCCTATCCTAAAGACAGGTAAAATCTTTTTAGTATAATAAGTTCACAGTAAAACTATTAGAACATTTCAAATGTCATAAGAGATACATGTACAAAGTGCTTTATGTGTTCAAGGAAAGGAAAGGAACTCTGTGGCAGTTATTTTTGCATATCATTTCATTCAGAAATTAAGTTAAATAATGTAAGTATTTAACATATTTAACATATTAATGTTAAATATTAACATAACATTTAGAATGTTAAGTTAAATAATGTAAAGAACTGGCTCTTACTTTCTACAGGTAAGGCAGTGAGCTCAAATAAGTTAAGTACTTGACTGAGGCACATTGCAGATGAATGCCAAAGCCAAGATTGAAAGTACTCTTTTTTGCATCCAAAGTCTGTGCTCTTTCCTCTACATTACTTCAAATAAGGGCAGCAAAGAATGCTTGAAATTTAAAGTGTATTCAGGAAATTAGGTAAAAGATATCATTTATATCAGGGATTGAGGTATTTACCTTACCTGTATTATTCTTGCACTAATCCTGTAGAGTAGATATTATGTCATCCACTTAAAAATTAAAAAAAAAAAAATCAGATGAAGTAAAACTTGCTCAAGCTCACAGAACTACAAGGTGTGGGTTTGATCCCAGGTCTTTCACTCCAAAGCCTGATGTTTTACTTAATTTTCTTTTGGCTAGAAATTGAGAGGAGAGTCTGCCAGATCAAGTGGAGAGTAGAGAGGAAAACAGAGCAGGGGAGCTCCGAGTGTGTATGGGGAGAGGGAGTAGACAGTTGGCTGGGGTATCATCTGATGAACGAAGAGCAGGACGACAGCATAGACTGGCCAATGCTCTGCTTAGGTCTCAAGGGGTTTTGATGTCAATTGATGTGCCCATCAATTGTGCCCAGACTGTCACTGAAGATTTTCAACCAAGAGCATAGCATGGTCAGAGCTGAGTTTTAATATGCTAACTTCTTATATTTTTCTGGTAACATATGAATATTTTATATATATATATATATATATAAACCACAAAAATAAGGAGTATTTACTATTTTCGTCAGTGTGTTTTAAATGAGGTGAATTGGGGTCAGGTTAATTTCCTATTGCATCCTTTAACTTTACCATGTAGGATATTGCTTATTTTATCGTTATCTATGATAGACTCTTCATAACCTTTGGATGCAATTTTTACTAATGTCATCACAGTTTATAAATAACAAAATGCCAACTGTGTCAACTGCTGTGCATTCTCAGAGGATCTAAGCCTGACTATAAGGATGAATTGCCCATCAACCAAATACAAAACAGGGAGTGAAAATTTAATCTAATTCAGCAAGGTAACAGTGACCACAAAGCTTGAGGTTGAGAGTTCTGGATAGTGGTAACATTTGATGTTAGGTGAAAGATTAGATCATTAACAATGGCATTTGTTTACCATAAGGCAAAAATTGAGATAATCCTTGGGAGATCAACAATTTCAGGAACCAGGCAAGAGCGTCAGATGTCCCAAGATACGGCTGGAATCAAGGGCAGTTTCCAGGCTCTGTCTATCCTGGATGTGCATGTGGGGTAGCTAGGAAGGGTGAGGGGAAGGTGACAGAGGCATGGAAAAACACTGGGCAGCAGGAAACTGACTAGAAAATTCAGAGAGGAACACTTCCCTACGCCCAAGAGGAGAAAGGATAAGACATCTATTACGTGGTGTTCTAATCAAACTTAGCAAGCTGTTTATAAAACACTAAGAAATGGCTCCATGTGAAGTCAGGACGTTTCTAGGCCCGGGGATCAGATAGGAGAATATTTACTCTTACACTAAGAAGGACTGACACAGTAAGTAACCATGATTTCTGTAAGAGATACTGGGACAAAACAAGAGTGTAAATCAGTTCATTTATTCATTCTATCAAAATGTGTTGGGTACCTACTAGATGCCAGGAAGAGTTCTAGGTACTGGGGATAAAATAGTGCAAAATAAACAAGCAAACAAATAATGAAAGGTAAAAGTTCCTCCCTCTTGAAGCTTACCTTCTGGTGGGGAAGACAAACAACATACAGAGAAGTAGTAAACGTATAACGCGTCAGTTACTGGCAAGTCCTCTGCAATGTAATTACAAAATTATAGTGACATTTCTCCTTGGTATAATCCCGGGCCAAAATGCAAATGTAAGGAAGGAAGGACAGAAGAGAGGATGTAACTCCTGACTGGTTGGCACCAAGGCTGAATGGAAGGAAAGGTCTTTAAAGGTTCCAGAACAATTCACGTTGTCACTTGCAGAGCAGGAAGTGAATTATTTGCATATCAACTGCCTGCCTCTCTGTCATTTCTGAAGCAATAAATGTACTGCAAGAATGTGAGAATGAATCCAATTCGCTTCCTTAGGAACAGCAGAGCATAGTTGGTTTGCCACTTTGAACAGGAGCACTGTTTTATTTTTTTGAGTGAAACCATCGTTTACGGTATTATACATCTAGATGGTTAAAGTTTTCTAAATTATCAATTACAGAGACCAGGATTCTGAATTTAATAGACTGTTAATCTAGGTTCATTAAAGTAGAACTAATTTTCACTATGTTATAAACTATGTCTCTAATTTCAAATTAATGGAAACTCCTGGAAATTACTATCAAACTTTGAAAGCATTATCTGCTATTGAAATGCGTACTTCTGAAGAAGACTGCCTGTTGAACCAGTCAGCCTCACCGTTATTACCATTAACTCTCACACGTTGATTAAATACTAATGTGACCCCAAGGAAATTTCAACTAAGGGTTTTTTTGTTTTTTGTTTTTTTTCTTTCTATAGGCCTCATGCCTCCAAAGCTATTAAGGTACTCTCTTCTTCTGCTAATTATCTGAAATGTTATTAATCTGAAGGCTAAAACTCAATAGAACTTCTTCAAAGCTACTCTACAATGACAGTGGAGTTGAAGTTAAAAATATAATTAAGAGATTGAAGAAAAATATTCTAGTGGTTAATTTCTAAACTTTTAGACCTTAACACACATGCTATTATCTTCTTTTGTCTGATTTTTTTCTTTTTTCCCCAAATTGTTTTTAAATGGCGAAACTGCAGTCTTTTGCATTTTGCAAAGAGATTGGGAAATAGTCACCATTAAAAAACAAATAGGGCTTCCCTCGTGGCGCAGTGGTTGAGAGTCCGCCTTTCGATGCAGGGGACACGGGTTCGTGCCCTGGTCTGGGAAGATCCCACATGCCGCGGAGCGGCTGGTCCCGTGAGCCATGGCCGCTGAGCCTGCGCGTCCGGAGCCTGTGCTCCGCAACGGGAGAGGCCGCAGCAGTGAGAGGCCCGCGTACTGCAAAAAAAAAAAAAAAAAAAAAACTTTCATATTGTAGCTGATATTTTTAACACTTTGGTTCAAAAATCTATGTAACCTATAATCTATATTATTACCTTCCCAGTGGAACCCTCACTCCCACTCCCATTGTACCACTCAAGTTGAATGTGCCCTCTGGAGAGATGAAATTCTAGTAGCCCTGGTATGGAGTTGTCACTCTTCTACACAGGTCCTGAGCCTCAGGAAATGCAAAAATAAAACAAGCATGTATTGCATCTACTTGTCTGGGGAAGAGATAAAATTCAGGATAGTCAGAAATTCTGTCTGTTTAGCTCAGAAAGAGACATAAAGAACTGTTAAATTCGGTGTTCCTGTAAGCTATAGGATAGGCATATCCTTTAAAGACTAATTAATAGTGATTTCACATTTTTGTCATAATAAATGGTCTGTAATGAATGAAACCAAGTTTTATGGATCTAGTGTAGTTGGCTTCTTCTGTGCATGAAAACTTTAAATATTTGACAGCTATCCATATCAGTAAGCATTTTCAGAAAAAAAAGAATTATTTTACATACGAAGGATGTTTCACTTATAACATCCTGGCCTCATAATACATTGAGAAAGTGGTCATTATATTCTAATCACTAGTATCAATTAGTAAGCACAATGGTCTTGACCTAAATAAGAAAAAAAAATTATGTCAAAGATATTTTTAGAATAGCAGAATTGGGTTTATTCTAGGCTGAAATAGACCAAATCTTACTTTCAGATTGTTCATTAAACCTTTGCTTCTCTGTTTATTTTTACTTAAAAAAAGTTTGTTTCCTCAGAAGTAGACATGGTTTCAGCACATTGACAGGGTATCCATTAGTCAACCATTCCTTTATTCAAAGCTTTACTCAGCAAGTATTAATTGATCGGTAAGGACAAAGAGAAGGGTGCTTGGATTCAGTCCTGGAGTCTATCCATTGTTATAAGGGTGAAACAGAAGAATGGGTTTAACCTTTACCAACTTATTTTTCTCATTCATAACATGAGAAAATAAAAGTACTTATTCATAGTGATACTATCAGTACTAAATAAAATAATGTTAAGAAAATGTATTTGGTACAGTGTAGCCCTCCTGTGCCTTTTGTTCTGATTATATTTATTTTCTTCTTTTTTCTGACAGGCCATTCATTTTATTCCTGGTTTGTTTTGCTTTTCTATCTGCACTGCCTAAAATGCACTTCTTTTCTATAGTGAACTCTTATTTAACAATGAAGTTCTAAGTTACCCATCGTCTCTGTTACAAAATCTGTATTGACTCTGCCTTCTCTGCCCATCCTCCCGACAGGTAGAATTGACTTTCCTCACTTTTATACTTCCTGTATGTGTCATGGAGGTTTCTTTCATAGCAAACACAAATTTCTGTTTCACTTTTTGTTTACATCTTTGTTTCCTTAACTAAATATAAATTCCTGAAGACTTAGAAATACTTCGTATTCATATACTCTTCCTCAGAAAAGTGCCTGAAATATATTTAACATGCAGCAAGTGTTGAATGGATGACAGCATGAATAAATGCATATTTTATGCCTTAATGTCATTATTATGGGTATAACGGGAATGTACATGATTCAGTGAGTTCCCAGAGAGCTTGCATTGAGCTTAGGAACTTCATAAAAAGTATATTATTTAACCCACTGAAACCTGTATTTATAAGCAAGAAACAAATATTAGAAAATTAGAAATAAGTTTTCTAAAAACATGGCAAAATTGGGATTGGCAATGAAGGCTGCCATGATTTAAAGCTCCAAAGTCTCTCTCTCCCTCTCTCTCCAAGGGAGAGGATGTATTATATATACATACATATAAAATATATATAAACAAGCCCTGACTTATGGTGGTTCAACAGTGATTTTTCAACTTCATGATGGTGCAGAGAGTGATACACATTTAGTAAAAACCATACTATGAATTTTGAATTTTTATCTTTCCCTGGCTAGTGATACTCCTGTGATGCTGGGAAGCAGCAGTGAGCCTTAACTCCCAATTAGCCATTTTATAATGGCTGTAAACAACCGATACGCTTACAACAACCTGTTTTTCACTTTCAGTACAGTAGCCATTATTATGTTATGTTATGTTATGGACTGAATCATATCTCCCCAAAATTCATATGAAGAGATGAAATTCCAATACCTCAGAATGCACTGTATTTGGATATAGGGTCTTTAAAGAGGTATTAAATTAAAATGAAACCTTTGGAGCATGCCCTAATCCAATCTGACTGGTGTCCTCCTAAGAAGAGGAAATTTGGACTTACAAAGAGACACCAGGGAAAAGGCCACGTGAGCATATAAGGAGAAGGTGCTGTCTTCAGGCCAAGGAGAGAGACCTCAGGAGAAACTAAATCTGCCAACACCTTTGGTTTTGGATTACCAGCTCCCAGAATTGTGAGAAAATAAATTTCTATTGTTTAGGCCACCTAATCAATGGTATTTTATTAGGCATTCCTAACAAACTAATTTATATATGTGTGTGTGTGTGTGTGTGTTAATATATATTTTAATATATATATACATGTATAATATATATTTAACTTGCACTATTATTACATACATACCTAGTTTTATATAGTCAAATAATATCACAATACTTACAACTAAAAACAATGGTTATGTGTCTCACTCTGGATTCCTGTTCTCCAGAGACTACCAATTTCACCTCTTTTAGCTGTTTCCTCTTGTATTTTCTTCTTATTTCTACAGAGCATGCTTATTATTATGCTATATTATTTTTACTTTCATATTTAGATATTATTATTAAATTCCCACCAGAGAAGATGGAGATTTGCTTTTTTTACATTTTTTCCCCTTTCTTCTAGGACATATATTTCATAATTTTGCTGAAATAAATATGCAGTGTTAACATAATTATGACCACAGAAATGTTATTCTAAGCTCAGTTGCAGAAAACTAGAATACTAAACAGCAATCCCTTTGATACTTCTATCCGTGAGAATCAGCAACATTCTCTTCAGCCTGAAGGGACCTTTCCTGCCTTGCTTGAAGTCTGCAATGTATTCCCATGGGACAGTTAGTTATCTTGTAGAACAAAATAATTTCTCTTTATTTGTCACTTCCTGTATACTGTTCATTGACTTCCAATCTATAATGTTAGTCAGATCTCAGCATGTTTCAGAAGATTAGTTAGAACATTAAAGCTACAAAAGAGGATTACAAATCAAAAGTATTAAAAGATTTTGCTAAATTGTATCAACACAAATCTGGAAAAGAGGTGTGGGAATGTATTTTTATGATGTTAAATCACAGAGGGAAAAAAATAATTTCAGATATATTGTTGAGAGTCAAGATATCCCCACACTCACAACCTATCTAGGTCCTATGATAAAGTCTATGGAAGTCTATTCACCATGACTTTCAGAAATACTTTGATGGGAGTAGAAATAGAATCTTTGATAACTATTGTAATGACTAATTTCTATAGGCCAAAGGGTAATGAGAGATACTGCTAATGGAAAGGATATTTATTTTCAGTACCAATGCTGGAAGCAATCAAGAAGCTGCTCTAATTTATAAGATGAAGATATATATACTCTACTTAGCACCAGAATGAGCTAAACTAGATAAATCTTTGGTGGTTACTTATTGATCATGGAGTCCTTAGTGATAAATTTAACAACTACTCATAAAGTTCCTACTTGATTCGTGGACTGGAAATATCTTATGTGTGCCAATCAGAGATCTGATATGAGCCATCACAATAACCATGACCTGGTACCCAATTCCCAAACCTGTATCAGATCAGAGAATCCAAGTCCTTTGAAGTACTCTGGGTACACCTGAGTAAGGAAACTCTAATAACGTCATAAAAATGTACTTTAACTACTTTAACCTTTGTTCGTAGCTTCTCTTACAGCTATTTTTTCAGGTTTACTGTGCAGTGGGTAAAGTAAAATATCCATACTGTTTGAGGATGATTGAATACTGATTCTGAGCTAATGATAACTTTGAGGGATTCACAATATCACTGTGGACCACAAGGATAACGTGGTCTTATATGTGTCTGGGGATAAATGGATATACTCAACAATGATCAGAATTCCTACCTTAATTCTGGGACAGAAAGTATCCGTTAAGAGTTCCTGTAATTTTGCTTTCCTCCCAAAATAATAAATCAAAAGTAATACTATATACTTGGGAGATTGCAGAGTGTAAAGCCAACATCAACGATTTGAAAGATGCCAAGGGGGTGATTCCTATCACTTCCTCACTTAGCTCACCTGTTTAGTTTGTGCAGCGACAGATGTATCCTGGACAATGACAGTATTTATGGTGAATGTAAACAAAAATAACCAAAATAGTGTCTATTCTTCCTGTTGTCTCTTTGCTGTAGGAAATCAACAAAGGCCTTTGTCTCTGTTATATTTGTGTCTACTACCACAAGGTAAAGAACAACAGAAGCAGTTTGCAGTCAACACAGATAGCACTGTATCTTTATTCTTATGCTTTAGATCTGAATAAATAATTGGAATCTGTGCCATAATTCAATTTTACAGAGCTTTGATCATCCCAGAGTTTCAAAGTAAATGAAATTGGGCTACTAAAGTGGTTGGTCAATTAGCCGAATTCAGTGTACAACCTGTTTTTGTAAGGCTTGTGGGCTAAATATGGTTGTTACACTTGTAAAATGTTGTAAACACACATACACACACACACACACACAGATACACACACAAATATATGACAGGAACTAAATGTGCCCCACAAACCCTAAGCTATTTATGCTCTGGTGCTTTAGAGAAAATATTTGCTGTAGAAAATTTTTCTACTTAGACCAAAAAATAAATAAATAAAACTGACTACATCAATAACATCATATTAATATTATAGAATCTAGTAAGCAGGAAGTGACAGCAGTGGATAACATTCTTTTCTACTGACGTATAGTTGATTTACAATGCTGTGTTAATTCTGTACAGCAAAGTGATTCAGTTATACGTATATATATATACGTTCTTTTTTAATATTCATTTCCTTTATGGTTTACCATAGGATATTCAATATAGTTCCCTGTGCTATACAGTAGGACTTTATTATTTATTCATTCTCTATATAATAGCTTACATCTGCTAACCCCAACCTACCACTTCACCCTTTCCCCAACCCCCTCCCCCTTGGCTACCACAAGTCTGTTCTATATATTCGTGAGCCTGTTTCTGCTTCATAGATAGGTTCATTTGTGTCATAGTTTAGATTCCACATGTAAGTGATATCATAGGGTATTTGTCTTTCTCTTTCTGACTTACTTCACTTAGTATGATAACCTCTGGTTGCATCCATATTGCTGCAAATGGCATTATTTCATTCTTTTTTATAGCTGAGTAGTATTCTATTGTATAAACATACCACATCTTCTTTATTCACTCATCTGTCAATACACATTTAGGTTGCTTCCATGTCTTGGCTATTGTGAATAGTGCTGCTATGAAAATAGGGGTGCAGGTATCTTTTTGAATTATAGTTTTGTCTGGATATATGCCCAGGAGTGGGATTGCTGGTAATTCTATTTTTAGTTTTCTGAGGAATCTCCATTTTCCATAGTGGCTCCACCAACCTACATTCCCACCAACAGTGTAGGAGGGTTCCCTTTTCTCCACACCTTCTTCAGCATTTGTTATTTGTAGACTTTTTAATGACGGCCATTCTGACTGGAGTGAGATAGTTTTGATGCGCATTTCTCTATTAATTAGCGATGTTGAGCATCTTTTCATGTGCCTGTTGGCCATCTGTATGTCTTCTTTGGAGAAATGTCTATTTAGGTCTTCTGCCCAATTTTTGATTGGGTCTGTTTTTTTGTTGTTGAGTTATATGAACTGTTTGTGTATTTTGGAAATTGAGCCCTTGTTGGTCACATCATTTGTAAATATTTTCTCCCATTCTGTATGTTGTCTTTTTGTTTTATTTATGGTTTCCTTTGATGTGCAAAAGCTTGTAAGTTTGATTAGATCCCATATGTTTATTTTTGTTTTTATTTCTATTGCCTTGAGAGACTGACCTAAGAAAACGTTGGTATGATTTATGTCAGAGAATGTTTTGCCTACAATCTCTTCTAGGAGTTTTATGGTGTCACATCTTATGTTTAGGTCTTTAAGCTATTTTGAGTTTATTTTTGTGTATGGTGAGAGGGTGTGTTCTAATTTCATTGATTTACTTGCAGCTGTCCAACTTTCCCAACACCACTTGCTGAAGAGACCGTCTTTTTCCCATTGTACATTCTTGCCTCCTTTGTTGAAGATTAATTGACCATAGGTGTGTGGGCTTATTTCTGGACTCTCTATTCTGTTTCATTGATCCAAATGTTGGTTTTTGTGCCAATACCATGCTGTTTTGTGGATAACTTATAGTACAAATTTATGCCATGAGGTATAAGATAAATCCCATGAACAACTGGGTCTGCCAACTCGGTGTCATTTCAGTGTTTCTGGTGTTTCAGGACACTTGGGAAATCCACCCAAAAGTACAATACACTCACTAGAACTAAGAAAAATGTACAATGCTTTATGGAGCACCCTTTGGGTTTGGGAAAAAAGCATTTGGATCTAACCCATTTGTTAAATGAGCTCACTGACTACCCGCTTTGAGTAAGGTCCAAAGCAAGAGAAGGCTCTCCATTCTCCAAGCATGATGCTACCTACCAGCTCTCTCCTTGGCCCTATAAACCAGAAAATCCAAAGTTACTTAAGTTTTGGGGGAAGACCGAAATGCTTTATGGAGTTAGTGACAAGCCCCAATAAGAGCAGGGCTCAATAAACTACAGCCTGCAGGGCAACTGCCTGATTTTATTGCCTTATTGGAACACCATGTTCATTCACTTACTTATTGTCTTTGACTACTTTCATGTGTTCTACAATGGACAAATTAAGCTGTTGTGACTGAGACCAAATGGGCCATATGCCCAAAGTATCTACTAATCGGCCCTTTAAGAAAAAAAATGCTAACCCCAGGATAAGTGGTTCACAGAGTATTTTCTTAATATTCGGAGAAATTTACTTGTCAGATGCTACTCTCCTTTCAAGACACAGGCTTTGGTTTACTCTTGGTCCCTAGTAGAAACTGACTGAATACCAGGTAACCAAGTGACCTTAGCTGCCAATAATCACTAGGATGTTATTGGAAATATTGACCTTAATTCAAGAATGACCAGCAGTCCACTATCATCAGGTAGAAGTGATATGTAGAGGACTTAGTTCTAATAGGAAACAAAGGCAAAGAAAGTTTCATGAGCATGTGGCTTACACTCAGTGTACCTGCTCTTGCCTCACTGTCACTTCAGTCCCACCTTTGATCTCATGGGAGTTTCCCTATGACTGACTAAGGAGGAAAATAGCAAGCCTGGATAACAGAGGATATGTGGAAGGAGACTACTGTAGCATTATAGCTCCACTCGTATGTGACCTTGAAATAAAAGTGGAGAAGGAAAGCTTTCAAAGGGAGAGAACTTCAGGCGGTATGTTCTGTGGTTTATTTTTCCTGGAGGAAGCATCTCCCCAGAAAGGATATTTCTGGTGGAGATGCCTGGAAAGAGATATAATTTTATTCATGACTGGTGACTAATCATTTGGTAGCTGTTCAGGGACTTGAAAAGAACAATATAGAAGGATTGAAGACAAGGAGTTCTGGGAAAGAGTGACATGAACAGATCTCTCAGAATGGGACTAGAATGTGATGTTTTTGTTCCATGTAATTTTTTTAACACAAGTCTGAGTTGCAATGGAGACTTTCAATAAGCAAATGAAAAAAAAAAATTAACTGTCTTGTGGTTATCAGTTTTTTCCTAAGTCACATCATTACCTGCTCAGTTAGCTTATGAATGAAGTATCCATTTTTGCAGGGATGGAGAAATTTCATGGATTCCTCAATTAGATTTTCCTCACTAAGGCTTAACTGACTATAGCCACTACTATTCAACATGCCAAAGCAGGGATTAGCTCTGAGCCCTGATGTACTGCTATATTCTGGAGCACCTATTATAACTGGGTATCTCATATATATATGTTTATTATATATGTATTTATTTTACATTTATATATAATATAAATATAAGTAATATATAATTATATTTTACATGTAAATATATATTTTATATATACATTATATATTATATATTTACATATATTATATACTCCTGTCTTATTCAGAAGAAACATATTTTAGAGAATAAAACTAAGACAATGGAGTGATAGTCACTGGTCATAGGAGGGACTCAATCACTCAGATACAGCTGGCCTTATAGATAGTAAAATCTAGACACCAGCAAGTCATAGCATTTTGTGAGGTTAGTATGTTTTCAAAGTTGTATAGTTTGTGCTCTGAAAAAGATATCAGGATGTATAGCTGCTACGCTAATACCAAGTTTACATAGGTTCAGAAGTATTAGAAATGGATACATTTGGAGTGACAATTCTGACAATTACATGAACAAACTCTAATGAGTTTAAATTAAATTTGTTCCCTCTGTCTATATAAATCTGGGCTCTATTGGTTTAGCCTTGGTAGAGCAGGGATGGTTACTTGTGCCAGGAGTCAAGAATTGTGAAGGCTCTGATATTTTATCCTGCTTACAAACTGACAGGTTAGCTGGTCACAGTTTAATGAGTGAGATGATTGGGTAAGAGAAAAGAACTTTATTATTCACAGAATAGCAAGTAGAATGAGCTTACTCCCAACGCAAGCCAATGGGTTGGCCGAGGTAGATAGATGCTGCATGTGCAGTGAGTTTGCATCACAGCTGTTATAGGCTGAATGCTTATGTCCCCCCAAATTCAAATGTTGAAGCCCTAACCCTCCATGTAGCTGTATTTGGACATGAGGCCTCTAAGAAAGTAGTTAAAGTTAAATGATGTCATAAGAGTGGGACCCTGATCTAACAGGATTAGTGTCCTCAAAGGAAGAGACATCAGAGCACACTTTCTCTCTCAGGGGCAGAAAGGCCATATGTACACATAGCAAAGAGGTGACTGCCTATAAGCCAAGAAAAGAGGCCTCGGAATGAAACTTACTTTGCCAGCACCTTGATCTTGAACTTCCCAGCCTCCAGACATGTAAGAAAATAAAATTCTGTTGTTTAAGCCACCCAGTCTGTGTTATTTTGTTATGACAGTCTGAACAGGCTAAGACAACATCCAAAGAAACTGAATCTTAGAAAACCTCAATTTTTTTTTTTTTTTTTGTAAGAGACTGTAAGCAAATCCATCCAAAATTTGCCCCACATAGAGCTATTACCTTTATTATACCGGGCAGCAAACAAACCTGCCCTCTGTTGGGGAGGAGGAGTACTGCTTTCATGTTCCAAGCCTTTCTGCTGCACAGAAATGCTGGAAGAAATAGTCCAGAACAAAATCTCTTAGTGCCTACACTAGCAGACATACAAAAATGTCTCCTAACAAATTATCTCTCAAACCTAGTGAACACAAAAAAATCATATTGGAGTCTGTGGCTGCATTCTGGCCATTTCAGGCTTTTCATGCTCTATTAGTACCTAAAGGTTAAAAACAGATTTTGATGATGGCTACATGACTGGTGTATATTATTAAGAAAAATGGAGCTGCTAACACAAGTTGGGATGGTAAAGAGGATGTTTGAAACCCAGGGGAATGCACTAATATGCCTCCTAATTCTGCTGTACTTAGTGATAAAAGATAATATAATATCTATGAACAAGATTACCATGAACTCAGTAATGAAGTCATGAGTAAAGTAAAAAAAAAAATCTTACTCTCAGGTAAAAATCCTGAGGAGCTGATATGCTGGTTAGGGGTAAAGGGAAGAGGAAATTGGAAGTAAAGCAAGAAAGTTATAAATACAAACTATAGATCTGTGACAACTTGCATAATTTGGAACTAAAGTATCTACTCATATTTTGTTCCTTATTGTGTAATATTTTCCTTTATTTTTTATTTTATTTTTTTGGCAGTACGCGGGCCTCTCACTGTTGTGGCCACTGTTGTGGCCTCCCGTTGCGGAGCACAGGCTCCGGATGCGCAGGCTCAGTGGCCATGGCTCATGGGCCCAGCCGCTCTGCGGCATGTGGGATCTTCCCAGACCGGGGCACGAACCCACGTCCCCTGCATCGACAAGCGGACTCTTAACCACTGCGCCACCAGGGAAGCCCTATTTTCCTTTATTTTTAATCCATAATTCCTCTGCTTAAATAAGACATGAAGATGGTAGTTAAATTTAAAATGTAGCTTTATACTGATTTTATAATTAAACAATAGATTCTATACTTCACTTGGGGATTATCCAAAGACCTGCATTTAAACCTAGATGAAGTAATTGATGTGTCTTATTTGATTTCCCTTTTAGCGAGAGGATGTGCTTACTTTTATCGAATGAGAGAGAGTTGCATTATGTTAAAAGAAACACATTATTTGTGTTGTTTAAGGAAATGTATGCATACAAAAAGGCTGTATTTTGATTTTGAGTAGGAAATGTGGAATGTAGTGAAAAATCTGTCATGTTTGTAGTCTGTGTTTGCATTCAACGTATTTGGAAATCACTTCCTAAGTTTGGAGTACTTCATATTTAACTTGCATGTCCCCAATACAAATAGTACAGCTCATTTTCCCCAGCTTTTCTTGTTGCTAGCATGTAGGCGCATGACCTTGGTTTTAACAGTAGTTCATATACACAACTATATGAGACTGTTACTTGAAGAACAGGACACAGATATACATAAGAATCTGTCTTTTGGCCAGCATCATGGTGGAGCAAGCTCTTTAGAGGTTCCAGTGTTGGAGCTGTGATACTTCTGTAGGATGTGATGTTAGTTACACATAAGGCACCAGTGGGATTATCACTAGAGTAATCTCCTCAGTGTGGATACGCTTCCTCTGTGTGTTTTCTGAGCTCAACTTTCTTGTCCACCTAGAGATTTTGAGAGCTACGTGATGGATTGTAATACTTTCCAGTTTATTTAAACTAACCCAAGAGGATTTTGTTGTTCGTTACTAAGAATCTTGGCTGATATTCCTGAAAATGTCCCTAACGAGCACTCATGTTGTTAATGTGTCTGGGTATAAAATTCTACTTTAGAAATCATTTGCTGTGAAAATTTTGATTTTGATTAAAAGCTTTTTATCACATGTAGGACTGATTGAATGCTGGACGTATAACCACCTCCATTGTTTTCTCCATCATCCAAGCTGCATCGTCTCTTTGTGGATTATTATAAAAGTCTCCCCACTTTTACCCTTGACCCTAAATCTATTCTCAACAAAGAGCCATAATTATCTCTATTGGACTGAAAGCCAAAGTCATCACCCTGGCACAAGACCCCGCATGGTCTCGGTCCTGGATCCCCGCTAAATGTTTCCCCTGTTACTCTGGACCTCTTTTATTCTGCTACAGCTACATTGGTTCCTTGCACATACCAGGCTTGTTCTGACTTCAGTTTTCACCTATTCCCTTTGCCTGAATAATTTCTATATCAAATAGCTGCATGGCTGGCTCCTTTATCTCCTTCCAAACATTGTTCAGATGTCCTTCTCTCAGTGTGTGTGTAGTCTTCCCTGACAACCCTATTTAAAATCATAATCCTACTATTCCCCACAGCCCAGACCCCACCAGGCACAGGATTCTCTATGTCTCTTTTGGTGTTCTGAGATTCAGTTGCCAATGTGTGTGTGGGGGGGTCCTATCTACTTGGAGATAGCATTTGATCCTATAAGTTAAGAGTGAATTCCTATAAGACATCACCCCACCCCCCACTTCAGGTGCCAGTCACAAGCCCAGCTGTGACCTGTGCTTCTGACCAACTGAGTATAAATCAGTTTCCCAAGACCTCCTCCTTAGGTTCAATTAATTTGCTGAGTAGCTCACAGAACTCTGAGAAACATTTTACTCATGAGATTATTGGTTCATTATAAAAGAATACACTAATATGTATAAAATAGATAACTAATAAGAACCTGCTGTATAAAAAAATAAAATTCAAAAATTTGTAAAAGGAATAAATAAAAAAATAAATAAAAGGATATGACTCAAGAACGACCAGATGGCAAAGATGCTTAGGGAAGGGATGAGGAAAGGGAGGGTAGCTTCCATGCTCTCCCCACCTTCCAACTCTCCCAGTGCCTCCACATGTTCACCGACTCAGAAGCTCTTTGAACCTGTCCTTTTGGGTTTTTATGGAGGCTTCATTACATAGGCACAATTGATTAAATCATTGGTCATTGCCAATTAATTTAACCTCCAGCTCCTCTCTCCTCTCCAGAGGTTAGGGGCTGGGACTGGAAGTTCCAACCCTCTAATCACAGGGTTGGTTCCCTGGCAAGCAACCCCCATTTTTCAGTGCTTTCCAGAAGTTGCCTCATTAACATAACAGGAAATTCCAAGGCTTTTAGCGAGCTGTAAATCAGGAACGCTGGATGAAGAGAAAATATATATTTCTTATAGAGCTGACCCTTGAACAACACAGGTTTGAACTGCACAAGTACATTTATATCTGGGTTTTTTTTCAACAAATATGGACAGTACTACACAAACAAAGTTTGGCTGAATCTGCAAACGTGAAACCAAGGATACAGAAGGCCAACTATGGGACTTGAGCCCCCTTGGATTTTGGTATATGTGGAGGCTCCGGGAACCAATGTCTTGATACCTTATTCCTAGCTTTCTCTGTCTGGGTAGCACTTATCACCATATAAATTATGATAGTATAGTATTATAGTACTAATTAGGTCATCGCAGAGCACTGAGCTGAGCTCCCTGTGCTATACAGCAGGTTCGCACTAACTATCAGTTTTATACATGGTAGTAAAGCTGAGCTCAGAAAATACACAGCAGAAGCATATCCACACTGAGGAGATTACCCTGTGAAAATCCCACTGATGCCTTATGTGCTACTAACATCACATCCTGCAGTTTAAACTCTGGCACTGGATTCATATGTCAGTCTGCCACTTAAAAGTTGTGAAATCTTGGACAAATTAATTTTTCTCTGTGCTTCAGTTACTGAATCTGTATAATATGGGTAATAATAGTTCCTCCCTCATAAAACTGATACGAGCTTTAAACAAGTTAGTGTATGTATGTGAAGTACTTAAAAGAGTGTGTTAAACATAGTAAATGCTACCTATTTGCTAATATTAGCCATTATTATTAAAAATTGCTTATTTGTTTTTTGTTTCTTTCTCTCTTTCTCTCTCTCTCTCTCTCTCTATCTCTCTCTCTCTCTCTCTCATGACTAGATTATAAGTTCCATGAGGGCAGGGATTTCTTTTTTATTGGAGTATAGTTGCTTTACAATGGTGTGTTAGTTTCTGCTGTACAATGAAGTGAATCAGCTATATGTATACATATATCCCCTCCCTCTTGGACATCCCTCCCACCCCTCATCCCACCCATCTAGGTCATCACAGAGCACTGAGCTGATCTCCCTGTGCTATACAGCAGGTTCCCACTAGCTATCAGTTTTACACATAGTACTGTGTATTTTTGAATATACATTACATACACATATGCATTATCTATCTATCTACTTATCTCTCTGTCTATCTCAGTATAGATATTTACTGCTGTATTCCCAACAACTAGAACAGTGCTGTGCACACAGAAGGAATTCAATATATATGTGTTAAATGGACTCCAGCCATATTTTGGAGTGGTTGCCTGGCTATGTGGGATTGTTACCCAATATCCAGTCTTGTAAATCTTTTTCAGTAGCCATCAAAATTTGCAGGGAAGACTCCTCCAGACTCTGCTGGGTGCTTTCAGCCTGGCGGTTTTCAGGCCACAAACTGTTGTTTTACCTTTCCATATGTGAATTTTATTTATTTGGTTTTGCCTCAATGGCCAGCATTCCCATGTTCAAAGACACTTCAGTTAAACCTTTCCAGACATTAAACCTTCAGCCACCAGGGAGAAGGAAGTGGAGCTACCTGGCTGAGGGGAATTTGAGAGAGGCTCTAGGTGCCTAGTAACTTTCTAAGACAGATTCTTAACCAATGCACTTGTTTCCTGCCCCTCGCTCACCTCTATAGTCAAATGTAAAGGTTCTCACTGCTTCCAAATCCTGAGCTACCCAGGGTCCCGTAGGAACCACAGGCATGCTCTGAGGCTCCTGTACCCACCCTCCTTGAAAACCCCTGGGGGTCAGCTTTGTCCTTTCTTCTAAGTCAGCCATCACTCATCAGTCTACCTTCCAGCATTCAGAATTTTATTGTCTTCTCTCTAGTGTTAATTTCTCTCAACTTTTCTTTGTTCTTACAGATTTCTGCCTATAAAAATATCTTGATAGTTCTTTCAGTGAATTTTAGGGAAGAACAGATGCTAAATGTGAGTTCAAATCACTGTGCTTAATAAGCTTCTGATCTTTCCATTACAGTAAGTGCTTGACTCTGTTTGCTGATGGGAATGAGAGGGATGATAAGAAAAAAAATTAATTTCATGAAAAATGATTATGAATTAATTAGTATATCAGGGCTTTCTAGACAGAGAGAAACCAATATGCAGAAATGAGAGCATTCCATAATTTGTTTAAGAAATCCATTGCATTTTGTAACACTAATGTCATTTGTTAGATTAAGGTCAAGTTATCTCACATTAGCAAAGTTCCTGACAAAGAGTTTATATATCAGAATAACCTGGGGGAGATTTTTAAAGCACAGAAGCCTAAGTGCTACTCTAAAATCTTATTTTAGAATATCCAGGGTCAGTCTAAAATATACATTTTTAAAAGCATTACAAGCTCATCTAATGTATAAAATTATCAAGAGCTGTTCAACTAGAGTAGTGTTTAGTGACATAAGTTGAAAATCATCTTTAGGTGTAGTCCCTTGGATGACAAAATGAAACATTCATATTTCACTTATTCAATAGATATTTTAAAACAATCTTATTATTATTACATTCCTTGTTGTCAAGGAACTCACTCTCTAATGAGGGACTATTACACCCTTTAGTGTAAAATGGTCAGGACTACATTGTCTGTGATAAAGTAAAGGGACACACGTATTTCCTTGTAGGTCTATGATGTGTTCTTTTATCCTGATGTCCAAAATAATTGTAAAAAAACAACATCAAAAAATTAAGTAGAGCCAAGATCTCAAGGTGGCCCTGACTCCTATAAGAAATCTTTCCCTTAACTCAGCAGGGCACACAATGTAGGGGACAATGTGATACTTTACCTTTTGGGAATAGTTACATCGATACGCACATCCAGCAATGACTGGATAGATATATTTTTGCAGTCTAAAATTACCATCTTGTATCTAGGACAGGTAGAAGCAGGAATTTTTTTAAAAGTGGGAGAGGGAATAGTTGTGGAGGGAATCTTCCTTTCACCTTCATCTTTCCCTGCTGAGGGACACCTATTATAGCTCCAAGTCACCGTATCTCTATTCATGAATATGCTTCCCACACTTCATGATTTTGAATCAGGAGATAGATGTCTGTGCCCTTAATTAGCAATTTTAAAACCACAAGTACCAAAAAATAACAAAACTTAATATAGTCCTATTGAGAGTTAGTTAACCTACTCCATAATATTGCTGCTTCAGCATCAGTTTTGTGTGGCTAATGGCCTGCAGGGACCTTGAAGTGACACTGGCTTCCCCCACGAATGCCTGCCTTAAAAATGACCTGCAGAGTCACAACTAAATGTAAGTTCCTGATATGATTCCCCCAACACCCCTTGTAATAACAGTGTCTCCTGCCTCCCAGCTCCTTTCCCTTGTGTGCCCCTCAGATAAGACTCCCTCAGAGATTACCAAAACCCTACTCTTTTTGGTTTGAATTGACCTATCTGGCCTTAGCTTGGGAAACCCAAAGCATTCCACCTGTGGGCCTTAGTAAAGACATGTGCCCAAGTCCTGCTCTTTACTCCCCTGTACCCTACCTTGACCTCCCCATGTGACACTTCAAGGCATACTGTGTACCTCTTCCAGCACCTGTGAGTAATAAATTGCTCTATTTCAGTTTCCCCGTGGTCTTTTGTTGAACTTCATCATCCACCATCTTGGGGGTTCTGCCTAACAAGTGTTAATTTCACAGAGTCACAAGTCCTCAATGTAAAAGCAATTATAATTTAAATGGATAATTTGGCTGATAATTTTTTTAAGAGAAAGCAAACAGCAGATCCTAATACTCCAGAAAATATTAGTTCAGCATATCTCATTTGTTGCTTTTGTGAAAAGCAAGTCTGCACAACACCAGATGAGGTACAGTGCTAACTGTTCCATCAGTCAAGTCAGAGGAAAATGTAGAAACGTGCAGAGCTGTTTCCTTGCAACCTGTCAGTATCTCAGTGTGACTGGAGTGACTCAAGACCATATGTCTTTCCAGTTTAACCATATGCAGTCAATGGTTGAATTCTTCAGCCAAAATCTACAGCCAGACTTATTTGAGAAGAATTCTGCTGCTGCTGTGTGTAGGACCAGATAAAGACAATTCAAGCATATGATTTATTCCTTTAAGTTGCCTTTCTGGTAATCAAGTAAGGTTGTCTATATTAACTGAACAATTGTGAAATCTTTATTCTGACTCATTCTGTGCATACTGGGATGGATCCAAGTCCTCAACTAGCTCTTGAAAATATTTTTTTTTTTGAGTAAAACCCTACATGCTTAATAAAAATAAATAGGAAAAAAATCAGTGATCCTTGCATGTCTTTGCTCTACAATAACACCCGATGGTCAGTAACATTAATATAGTGCTTATTATGAGTCAGCCTTCTTTTCAAGTAGATCAGTTTTATAAAATGACTTTGGAAGTAAAGGATCTGAATATTGATTTATCAATAACTGTCAGGGCCTATATACTCTCTGGAAAGGTTTTCCATTTTCCCAATTTGGAAAAAAAAAGGAATTTGCAAGATCCTTATTGATCGGTCCCTCACTTCTCTTTCCAGCTTCATGCCTACATATGCCATTAACCACTGCCCTCCATCTAGATTTCAAATACTTTTGTGTTCTTACATGTTCTATTTTCTCTCTGTCTTTTACTTTTTCTCTTTGTTGGAATACACTTTGTCCTCCTCTTCCAATGGATAAGTTTAATTCATTTTTAAATCCATTCATGAATGTCACTTCCTAGGGAAATCTTTAGGTGTTCCTAAAGTCATGGCATATCCTTATGAAATACTTGTTCAATGAATATATGAATGACCTATAAATAATAATAAATCAGCTCCCACCTTCCAATGCTTAAATTGATTTTCTCCTGTCCTTTTACAGAGCCTAGAGTTTCTACATTTGTAAAAATACTATTGGTTTGTTCTTGTTCCTAATTGTGATTGGACAGTCTCTAGTGTTTATTTTCTGAGTATACTTACCATCGATTTTACCTAGATACTTTCCCAAAATCTTCCTGTGGACTCCATTGTTTATCAATATTAATTGATAAATATCCAATATATGACGTTTCTAATATTTTAGTCTCACAGTCTTTGAAATACTCTAACCAAATGATACCTCCACAATATTTCAAGTATTCATTACTATTTTCTGTATTCCACTTTAACCACAGATTTCCAGCTATCTCATGCAGTAATTTCATATATAGCTTGTGATGGCTAATTTTATTTGTCAACTTGACTAGGCCGGGGATGCCCAGATATCTGATTGAACATTATTTCTGAATGTGTCTGTGAGAATGTTTCTGGAAGAGGTTAGCTTTTGAATTGGTAGACTGAATAAGCAGATGGTTGTCCCCAGTGAGGGTGGGCATCATACAATCTGCTGAGGGCCTGCATAGAACAAAAAGGTGAAGAACAGTTGAATTTCCCTCTCTGCCTGACTGCTGAACTGAAAGATCCATTTTCTCCTGCCCTTAGTGCTCCCGGTTCTCAGTCCTTCGAACTACACACCAGCCTTCCCGCATCTCCGGCTTGCAGAGGCAGATCGTGACTCTGTCAATACCTTAAAATGTCTCTCATATATATATATATATATATATATATATATATATATATATCCTCTATTCATTGTTTTTCTCTGGAGAACCCTGATTATTACATACATGATGACACACTACAAAAAATAATTGTTATAATAATGAAAATTTCTATTCGTTGGTTATTTTCTGTGAGTCAAGCATGCTACTAAGTGCTTTACAGGCAGTATCTCCTTAGGTACTAGCCCTGTAGCTTAGAATATAGGATCTATAAGAAAACAGAGTATATCCATCTCATTCACTATTGTGTATCCAGTGAAGAGTGTAGTACCTGGCTCACATATTTTGTTCTATTAGATATTTATTTAACAAATGATTGGTAGTTATTAAGCCCATTTACAGGTGAAGAAACAGGCACACATATGTTATATAATTTGCTTAAAGCTGGTTACTAAGTGAAAAATCTGTAATTCAAAGAAAAGTTTATCTGATTCCATATTGCACTCTTGAATATTATTATAATTTACTTTTCTGTCATCTTTTCACCTCTTTCCTAAGTAACTAAGCCAACTTTAACCTACATCTCCTTCTCAACCTAACCATGGTCTTATTGCTTTAATTATTCTCTCTTTGAAATCTTTAATTTCTCCTTGTCTAATGAATGTTTATAAGATAAATGAAGAAATGAACAAAGACCTAGGTGTCATTCTAAGAATGCACAATAATCTGATTCTATAAGACAAATAAGATAAACACATCAGAGCAGAGCAGTATGCAAAGCATGATGGTGAAATTTGCAGACCAGAAGAGATAAAGTGAAAACATGTCACTTTGTGAACTACTTACTGGTTTAAGAAGAGCATGCAAATAATACTGTAAATAATATTAGAGATTCTTACTGTACAGCAAGAAAATTCTGAGAAAATTCAAGAGTTTCGACAATGCTTTTGATGCAGAGGATGCAGTGTTTATTGGACACTAATAAATTTTTAAATGGCCAGCATACTCACACATTTAGCATTTCATGCCACCATAAGGACTGTATTTATGATATTACCTTAAATATTTGACTTCATGACAGTGTCAAAGGCAGAAAGACACCGACATCATTAAACTATGCACCTGATGGTTAGTTTTATGTTCCAGTACCCAATCAAATACTAATGTAGAGATTTTGTAGATAGGATTAAATAATCAGTTGACTTTAAGTAAGGGAGAGTATCCTAGATAAACTCGCTGGGCCTGATTCAATCAGTTGACAGACCATAAGAGCAAAACAGAGGCTTTCCTTAAGAAGAAACTTTACCTATGGATAGCAGCTTCCATTTCCTTGTGCTCAAGAGTTCCAGCCTGACCTTCCTGAAGGTCTGTCCTATAAATTTCAGAATTGCTTTGCCAGCCCCAACAATCCCATAAGTCTGTCCCTTGCAATAAATCTCGTAATACAAACATCCTATTTCTTCTCTTTCTCTGGTAGAACCCTGACTGATACAATGCCATATGCTTGTGTATTCAGTAATAAAAATGATGGAGGAATGTGTGTGTGTGTGTGTGTGTGTGTGTGTGTGTATTCTTATTCACATATAATACTCATCATCCTGAAAAATTATTAACAAAGCTTTTCTGTTTTGTGAAGTTCAGGGCTGGGCTATGAATTAGAGTAAATATAAATTTAGTCTTCTTTTCTTCATAATACATGCAACTTGAGGGTTTGTCAGTATTCCAGTAGAGTCTTTTGAACATTTATCCATCAGCATTAGCAATTTTGACAGGCCAACTACTTGCTGAATACCAAATGCAGAAGCACTAAGCCATCATTTTTAGACAGGTTATTACTTTGAAATGATTATTATTTAAGATATCTTCCTCCATATATTTAATTCAGACTCTCTACCATCTCAACTATGAAGTGCTTTGATGTAAATTGTATCTGTATGTGGTGTATGTAATATTAAAGCTTTTAGTAAGTATGTCTTTGTAGTCAAAGGATTTTTGATTGTTCTTAATACATCAAGGTATGAGATACACAACAGCCTGTTTATGTTGATGTCATATTAATCTTTAACAATGCAAATGGAAGTTTTTACAGAATTTGATGATTACTTAGGCATAAAATATGTTTCTTAAATTATTTCTGCAAAATCCATTTCAAGGGTCATTTTAAGTCAAAATTCAAATAATGTCAACTTTTTCAATAATCATGGGGTGCAGATTTTTTTTTTGTTTAAGAGTAGAAAAAGCTTACAGCAAATTTTATTGAAAAGAGGGTGGTAGAAAAATAGACATAAGAAATGCAGACACACATGCACACATACATAGACTGGAACTATTTCTACATCATTACATATTCATAGGCTTGATTCACCCTTGTTAGGAGTTTGTATTCTTAAGCAAAAGATGAGAATAAACTCATCAGCTAGTGAAAAAGTACATTTGCATGATACCAAATCCTATAACTCATTAGAGTTTTTCTAATCAACTCATCTGAATAAGATATGATGATGATGATGATGAAAATGAAGATATAAGAGAGCAATAACTATTTTTGCATAGTAAGGCTAGTCTATAAGAGTATAGTCCAATTAGATGAAACAGAAACATTTACCCCATATGATTTATTTATCTACACAGCTGCAAGATGTCAGTGAGAATCAGAAATGCCAATTTTATTGTTTGTTCACAATTTTAGGACTGCCTCTAGTGATTGGAACCCGAATCTGGTTTTCCCCCAAGCAAGCTAGGATAGAATGTACTCAAGAATAAAGTGAAAAAACGATGGAGGTTTCTCAGTATAATTCAGAAATATATGCATTTATGAATAACTAGTTACTAAAATTATATTGGTAACTTTTATAAAGGAAGAAAGAAAAAGTTAATTATAACATAAAATATATTCAAAACAATAACAGATGTTCCTAATAAAAATCAATATGAATTGTTATACTAAGTAATGAAAATAAATTTTAATGTATAGTTGCATGGGAAAGTATATACAGATATTTTGAAAAGATACCTTTATTTAAATCAATATCAATTGCCAAATCCACAAGATGCTAAGTATTTGAAACAGAAAATTATAGTGATTATCTACATCACAATAATTATTCTGATTCTGTCTATACTATGTCTTACTAAGTTTTAAACTAAATTTAATAAACAGACAAAAGAATAAACTGAATGGAATGAGCAGACAGGAAGCAGTTAAGTTTTTCTTTTTTAAAAGCATAGTTACGTTTACATAATTATCTCCTGCCCTTCAAATAAAAGGAAGCACTGAATTCAGCGATTTGCATAAGTAGATGAGTAAGGAGATGGCAGGATGGATGAGAAGGAGAAAGAGTTGAGGTGGACTACCAACTCCTAAATGCAGAGGTAGGGGATAAATATGGTGTTATATTCAGAAGGGCAATGAGGGCATTACTCTACTAATAAAATCTTTGCTCTATGTTAGTAACAACCATCAGAAAATTAATGCAGGGGAAAAAAATTTAGAAGATGCTTCAAGGGAGTGTCCTAGATCAACATGTAGAAGAGCACATAACCAAATTCCAGGCAAGGGCTGGTCTGGGAGTGTTTCCTGGGAAAGGGTGAAGAGTGGGATACCTCTATCAGCAGAATAGCACTTCACAATAGGAAGCGGGATCGTGAAGAGTTCTTACAGGCCTACTAGGAAGTTTAGTTTCATCCCAAACATATAATTTATTTGTAAAAGGCACTGGTGCTTTATGAGAAAAGATTACATTGAATCTAAAGATTCAGTTTGTATAAATTGAGTTAATCTGGGGTTAATTCTTATTTAAACACATATTTGTTGTGTGACCTTAGGCAAGGCAAACCCCAAATCTACCAGCAATCTTGTCCAGTAACAAGTGGTAAGCAACAGCTACAAAATTCAAATCCCACAAAACCTAACCATATGGGATTCACATTTTCTCTCCCACAGGTTGAATTTGTGATCCCAGAGTCTTACCAAAGCCACCCAGATAACACAGATCCTGTTTACCTCTGTATTTAATTTTTTGTTTCCTTTTTCTTTTTTAAGTTGAGGCATAACTTAGAATAAACTGCACAAATATTAAGTGTGCAGATGATGAATTTTTCATTGTATACACCCAAGGAACCACCACCCTAATGAAGATTCAGAATATCCCAGCATCCAGTAGGCTTCTTTGTACCCTTCTGATTCCATAACCCCCTCTCCCACCCTCGCCCTGGGCAGGTTAATCACTCTTCTGACCTCCATCACCATAGATTAGTTTTGTCTGCTTCAAAATTTTATGTAAATGGAATCATACAGCTGGTATGTTTTTGTCTGGCTTCTTTTTTTTCAACATGTTTTGGGATCCGATCATGTTACTGTGTGTAGCATTACGGTTTTTTTTTAAATTTATCTGTTTAATTATTGAGTAGTATTTCACTGAATATATGTGTATATATATGTTTATATATGTACATATATATATTACAGTTTATCTATTCTACTGTTGTCCGACATTCAGTTGTTTTCAACTTTAGACTATTGTGAATGGAGCTTCTGTGAACATTAAAAAAAATAATTAAAAATTCAAATCCCACAAATTCATCATCCAATGACACTGCTGTGAGTAGTCTAAAAGCTTACTAGCAGAAAAATAAAGGCATTTAAAAAAAGATGAAATTATACTTCTCAGCCTAGTCAAAGCAGAGAATTTAGTATTTCTCTTAAAGTCAGTATAGAAATTTCTAACTAATTTGGTATGAAATTTTTATAACATTGAAATCTTTATAAAATTGAGTTTTCCTATATAAATTGTGACATATCTGTCCTTTTTTTTTACTTTTTCAATAGTATTTTTTTCTGTAAAAATTTTGTACATCTAAGACTTACTATTTTTAGCTACAATTAATATACTTCTTTTAATTAAAAGAAGGTGATATGAAGGTGAGATGATCATTAACTCACCTGCAGTTGTTTGAAATAATACAAAGACCCCACGTAGCCTTCACTTATCCCCAGTGAGAACATTCTGCAAAACTATAGTATGATATCATAACCAGGATATTGACATTGAAAAAGTCAAGATAAGACCAGTACATCACCATAAGGATTCCTGTGTCACCCTTTCATAGCCACATCCAACTCATACCACAGTCTCTAACCTCTGTCAAGCCCTAATGTTCTGCATTTTTATAATTTTGCCATTTCAAGACTACTATATAAAAAGAATATTGGAGTAGACACAACTTTATCATGGTATATTATCTCTTATAATTTTCTGTATTTGCTAACACTTCGTTTAGGGTATTATTTATGTTTGGGAGTGGTACCGATTATTTTTCTTGTTTTTATTAGTCCTTACTTGGTTTTGAAATTAAGGTTTTATTATTCTTATAAAATACTTTGGGAGTGCTTTCCAATTTTCTCTACTTTGAAAGAGTTTGTATAAATTGAACTTATGTATTTATTAAATACTTAATAGAACTACTCTCTAAAACCATTTCAGCAACACTAAAATTTAGATGTACTTTCTTTAATGGTTATGATTCTTTTGGATTTTCTGTTTCTTTTAGAGTCAGTTCTGATATATTGCATATTCCTACAAGTATAATTCTCCAAATAATTAAAAAAATGTATTGGCACGAAAATATCCATAAATTCCTCTTACTAACAATAAAACTTTGTATTATGATATAACACACATACAGAAAAGTATATAAAACATAAATATAGTTTAATAATTTCTCAACAAGCAAAAACTTGTATATTCAAAACCCACATGAAAATAAAGAACATTTCCAGCACCTCAGAAATCCAATATATGTTGCTTAACAATGCTAACTAAATCCTCCTTCCTAGAAAAGTATATTACTCTGAATTTTGTGATAATCACTTATGTTTTCCCTTATGATCTTAATACCTAATTAGCATTATTAATTATTATAGTTAGTGATACCTATGTTTTAACTTCATATAAGTGAATTCACATTGTATTGTTTATCTCTGGCTTCTTTTGTTCAATATTACTTTTGAAAGATTCAATCATATTTTGGGGTATTGTAGTATTTTATTAATTTTTAATTATATATAGGATTTTATTGTATGATTTTGGACAATTTATCAATTCAAATATTGATCACAGCTTAATGGTTTATTTTTCACGGCAATTGACTATTTTTTGTCAAGAAAGAATTGATTCCTAATTTTATCACTTACTTAGCTGTTTGAGTTTAACTGGTCACCTAATTTTTTTCTAAGTTATTCCATAAAATATGGAAAGCAACCCCTATTTCATAGTTCATATTGATTAAATAAAGTACTCATAATGTAAAATAATCTTCCTTTTCATCATTATAGTGTAGTGTCCTCCTTTATGTACTCATTGATAAAGTATATAATCTTTTGAAGAATTTTGGAATATTTTTTCCTTTTCATCTAACTTTTAAAATATGTGTATTGCTATAATGTTTGATGCATAAAGCAATTTGGAATATAATCCTCACTTATTTCCATTTTAAGTAAAATTTTTCAAATGACTACAAAATTTACCACACTTTAACTTTTTAAATACTTTTCAGTGTTGCTAGAATATGAAAATTAAATGCTTTAAAATGTTTTTTCACCATTTGGAGTCTCCAGCCATACAAATTTTCAAAAATTTTCAAACCTTTTCTTGGTTTTTGAAACCTCTTTTTCTATAAATAATTTAAAATATCTAACTCTGAACAGTTTTCCCTTCTTTGGGAATCCCTATTTGCCTCCAAATCTCCATCACTCCACTTCTTCTCAGTCACACAAAACAAACATGTAATCAGTAAAAATGCTGTACAGTTTATGTAAATGCAGCTTCAAGATGAGTTTTCCAGATCTAGATTGACCACATAACTCAGTTTGCCTGGGATAATCCCCATTTATATCTGTTGTACTGGGGTTGTTACTGATAGTCCATTTACTACCCAAATCTCCTAGTTAGAACAATAAATTATAGGGTTACCCTACCTATTCCTCCTTTCTACTAATTTGTTGGTGACAAACCTATTATTTCACTGCTAAAGTGAAACGGCTCTTTTTTTCCCTTTGTTCCTGACATAGATTTAAACAGTTCCCTCTTGCCATATGAAATAAGTCTAGAGTAATAGTTTTTATTACATATTCCAACACATTAAGAAATAATTAAGTTCCTCAAGAATCTTATGAGATAGGTCAGCAGGTTTTATTAATTTGCATTATCCAGGTTAAATAAAATGAGTCACAAATGAGCTGAGTGACTCTTGCCCTAGTTCAAGGTAGAAAACTAAAATCCCAATTCCTGATTTTTGGTTCCTTGCTCTTTCTACCAAAGATCAAGCAGCAAATATAACATTTGGAAATAATTGGCTGAAAGCTACTCTTAAAGAGCAAAGAAGAATGAATTCTCAGCCATAAGTCCTAGTTGCATAAATTATATTTAGTAGGACAAGTAGAATTATCAGTACCTTTTTCATTTCTAGAATATTTACATATGGTAGCATGGGAAGATTGAAAAAGATTTGGCCACATCAGCCACTCTAAAAGAGGATTGCACTCTCCCATCCTAAGGCTAATGAACACACTTTATGATGCAATAGTATATTTGATTAAGCAAAGGTAGTTTGTCAACCAAATTAATTGACAATACCTATTTGCTCACGTACTGTCTCCTGTGTGGTAGGACCAGTCCAACTATGTCTACAGCCACTTGCTCCATGTTCTGCCTTCCTATGTTCCAAGGCATATTTCCTTAATTTCCACACAACTTAGTCACTGTTATGATCTCTCTGAAAACGCTCACGTGCTCATCTCCTCCTGCTTTCTTTCCTCTTTATCTTTCATTCCTTACAATTGGGTATTTGCCAAACAAAGAAGGTAGAAGGTTTTGCGTCCACACTTAGGTGGTGATAGGAAGTTTGCACTCCGATGAAACTACTGAATTATATGACTCATGAAAGTCACTCTTGCATGCTTTATTGGAAGCACGTATTATATGAAAAGTGAAAAATACAGGAGAAAAGGGTAGAATTGCCAGATAAAATGTAGGATGCACTTAAATTTAGTTGTAGATAAACAACAAATAATTTTTTAGTATAAATTCCAAATATTGCCTGGGACTTATTTATGTAAAAAATAATTTGTTGTTTATCTTGATTTCAAATTTAACCTAGTGCTCTGTATTTTTCTTTGTTAAATCTGGCAACCCCAGAAAGGGGGAAGGCAGTTAGAGGGCTAATATTGTCTATCCTGATTTCTGGAACAGAAGACTAAAATCCCTTAACATAAAAAATTAGAATAGTGGCGATAGCCAGTTATCCTTTTTACTCCCTCTCTTCTTTCTGTTTTCTTGTTTCTCTTCCTCCTTTTCCTTCCACTTTCCGGCTCTTGTAAGTAGCAGTAATAGTGGTAGTAGTAGTCGTAGTAATAATGATAGTACTATTGATGGTAGTAATAGTACTAGCAGTAGTAGCAATCTAATAATATTACTGTTTTCCTTTGTATAATGCTTTCACATGCATCATTTTACTTGATCTTTAGTGATTTATATATTTTTCCATATAGATACTGAGAATGGGGAAGAAGGAAAATAATCACAGTGATCTATTTAATATATTTTTTGTTTAGACATATTCTTCCTATGAAAGTAGCCTCCTATTTAAGTAGGGCAGGTAAAATGAAGTTGAGACATAATCCAGATTAATTCAGAGCCCAAAGCCTCTGACTAATGATTAAAGTTGTATTGGGGCTTCATTTTTTAGATGAGTTGCTATATTGACTTTGTTCATTGAACAAAAGGATTTTAATTAAATGTATTTACCCTGGCAAAGTCTAGAGGAAATTAAGCAGACTGTATTCGGACAGCTCTGTATTAATGAACTGAAGGGGAAAAGTGAGGCAAATGTTATAAGTTAAACTACTTTTTCACTTGTTGGCCTTTGTAATTTTAGTGATATAGGTCAGAATATATGTTGACTCTGTATAGCCATGTAGTCAACTAATTATACTCTCCTTTAGTAGTAGAGTAGTAGTTTTAAGCATTTGGTCTTAAATAATATTTCCAGAACATGGGAATTTTAGTAAGTGATTGAGAACCATCATGTGAAACACTTTAGTGGATATTGTGCTAGAGTGGGAGAGTGGTTATTAAAAAGGTGGTATAGCATATTGTTTTTGACATGATTCATATTGTTTAGATCTATCATCCAATAATTAATATTTGTTATGCAAAATTTAAATTTATGCTTAGCACTGTAATAGATGGCTAACAAAGATTATTTCATTTTTATCTTCCAATATCCCTAGAAGGAAGGTTGGTCTTAGAATGTATTAACAAGTAGCTGAAAGTCAGTCAACTGTATAGTGGTAAAGCTAATATTTAGACATGCTTGTGTTTACTTTGAGATATAATGAACGTACAATAAGCTCCACATGTTTAAAGGGTACAATTAGATAAATTTTGACAAATGTACATTCCCATGGAAAAAAATCACTACAATCAAGATAATGCACATATTCATCACCCCCAAACATTTCCTTATGCCTCTTTGTAATCTGTCCCTCCCATCTTTTCCAATCACTCTTCTTGTCCCCAGAAAATGACTGATTTATTTCATGTTACTAGAGATTAATTTGCATTTGCTAGAATTTCATGTAAATGGAATCATACAGTATGCAATATTTTTTCTGGCTTCTTTTGCTCAGGAGAATTATTTTAAGATATATCCATTAAATTTTAAGGTATAATTGTCCTTATCAATGATTATTTTGCTTTATATTGCTAAGCAGTACTGTGGTATATGGATATACCACAAATGTTTGCCCAGAAGGTGTTACTGAACATTTGTGTTGTTTCCAGTTTGGGGGCTATTACAAATAAACTGCTATGAACATTTGAATATAAGTCTTTTAATGGACATTGTTTTCAATTTTCTTGGATGAATACATAAGAGTGGATGTCTGGACCGTAGATTAGGTGTGCTTTTAATTTTTAAAGGAACTGCCAACTGTTTTACAAAGTGCTAGTACTGCTTTACATTTCCACTAGCAGCGTTTTAGACTTCTAGTTGTTTTGCATCCTTATCAACACTTGGGGTGGCCAGAGTTTCTAATTTTAGACATTCAAGTAGGTAAGTAGTTAAATCACTTAGGTTTAATTAGAAAACCCTTAAGGACCAACAATGTTGAGTGAACATCTTTCACCCCTGTATCTTCTCTGGTGAGATAAAATGTCTGTTTGAATCTTGCTTATGTTTACAGGGTTATTTGTGTTCTTTTAATTATTGACTTCTGAGGGTTCTTTATATATTCCGTATAGAAACATTTTATCAGTCGTTATTTGCAAATATTTTTTCTGAATCGGCAGCTTGTCTTTTTATTTTCTTAGGAGAGATTTTTGAGCATAGAATTTCCAATTTTGATGAAATCCATTTATTCTTTTCTTTACATTCATGCCTCATGATTTTTGTGTATCTAAGAAATATTTGCCTAACCAAGCTCACAAAGATTTTCCCGTATGTTTTTGTCTATAATTTTTGTAATTTTAGGTTTTACAATTAGGTTTGTGATACATTTTGAGTTGGATTTTTTATTTTGTAGCAAGTATGGATCTACATTCTTTTTTTTCGTAGGTATTTCCAACTGTTCCAGCACTGTTTGCTGAAAAGATTATCCTTTATTCACTAAATTTCCTTTGCACATTTTTTGAAGATCAATTGATCCTATATGGTGTGTCTACTTCTAGATGTATTCTGCTACATTAATCATTTACCTATCTTCATGCAAATAACATACTGTCTTAATTACTGTAGCTTTTTGTTCTTTTTCAAAATTATTTTAGTAAGTCCTTCATATTTCCATGTATATTTTAGAATCAGCTTGTCAATTTCTACAAACTGGGATTATATGGAATTTATAAATCATTTTTAGGAGATTGGTAACAAAAATACTGCGTGACTTCAAACCCATAAACATGGGATATTTCACCAATTATTTCTGATGGTTTGTTAGTAATAAATATGCAGTTGATTTTTATGTTGATCTTTGATTCTGCATCCTTGCTAAATTAGTCACTTTTTTGTACATTCCATAGGATTTTCTATGTTGATGGTTATGCCATCTGCAAAAACTTTTGTTTCTTCTTGTCCAATTTGAAGTTTTTTGTTTCTTTTTCTTGCCTTAATGTATGGTCTAGATTCTTGAGTGTAATGTTGAGTAGAAATGATCAGAATAGACACATTTGCATTTTTTCTTACCTTAGAGAAGAAGAGAAGACACATTCCGTCTTCTACCATTATGATGTTAGGTCTAGGTTTTTCACATATTCCTTTCTCAGGCTGAGGAAATTTCTAAGACCTCTGAGAGGTTTTTTTTTTTTTTTTAATCACAAATGGAAGTTTTTTTCTTATGCCTTTTCTGCATCTATTGGTATAAACATATCATTTTTATTTTTCTGTCTGTTTATGTGTTTGATTACACTGAATTTTGAACATTGATCCAACTCTACATTCCTGGAATAAACATCACTTACGATGTGTAATTTTTCAAAATATGTTGTTGGATTCATTTTGCTAAAATTTTATTCAGAAAATTTTTGCATCCATTTTCATGAAGGTTATTGGCCTGTAGTTTTCTTTATTATCTTTTCTGCTTTTGGTATTAGAATAATTATAGCTATATATAATGATTAGAGAAGAAGTCCCTCCTTTTAAGTTTTGTACAAGAGGTTATGTAAAATTGGTAATATTTCTTCCATAAATATTCGACAGAATTCACTAGTGAAGCTAGGTGGGCCTAGAGTTTTCTTGTGGGAAGATTTTTAACTACAAATTGAATTTTTTAAATAGACATAAAAGTATTTAGGTTATCTGTTTTATTTTTAGTGAGCTTGTAGCTTCTTTCAAGAAATTTGCTTATATCATCTGTTTTCAAATTAATTGGAACGGTTGTTTGTAATATTATCTTTTTATGCTTTAAATATCTGTAGAATATTGAGTGACATCCATCCACTCATTCCTAATGTTGGTCATTTGCACTCTTTATTTTCTGATCAATATGGCTAGAATTTTATCAGTTTTATTTATCTATCTCATCAAACAGGTTTGGCTTCATTGATTTTCTTTATTGTGTTCTGTTTTCTCTTTCATTATTTCCACTGATGGAATTACTTCCATCAGTGATATTTACTTTCTTCTGCTTTTGGTTTTATTTCCTCTTTCCTAGTTTTTTAAAGTGGAAAATGAGGCTCTTGATTTGACACCAGTCTTTTCTAATATAAACATTTGCTGCTAAAAATGTTCTTCTAACTACTCTGTAACTGCATTCACAAAATTTTGATATTTTATTTTCTTTCAGTTCAAAACACTTTAAAATTTCTATTTCGATTATTTGTTTGACCAATGGGTTATTTAGAAGTGTATTATTTTGTTTGCAGATGCTTGAGGGTCATTCCAGATATCTTTCTGTTGTTAATTTCTAATTTAATGCCATAGTAATATAAAAACACACTTTATATTACTTGAATCATTTTAAACTTATTGAGACTTGTTTTATGACTCAGAATTTGGCCTATTTAGGTAAATGTTTCATGTATACTTGGAAAGAATGTGTATTCTGCTTTTGTTCAGTGAAGTATTCTATAAATGTCAATTAGGTCAATTTGGTTTATAACAT
Source organism: Tursiops truncatus (assembly GCF_011762595.2). Classification (NCBI taxonomy): domain Eukaryota; kingdom Metazoa; phylum Chordata; class Mammalia; order Artiodactyla; family Delphinidae; genus Tursiops; species Tursiops truncatus. Next base: position 45,597,744 of record NC_047046.1, read on the forward strand.
TATTAAAATCTATACCTTTTGATCATCTATCTAATTATTCTATTAATTAGGGAAGATATCTGAAAACTTTTACTATAGGTGTAGCTTTGTCTATTTCTCCTTGAAATTCTATCCATTTTCACTTTGTGATTTTTTAAGCTATGTTATTAGTTTCATAAACTTTTAGGATTGTTAAGTTTTCCATATAAGCTTGTCACTTTCTCATTATATGACTTCCTTTCTTTCTGGTAATTTTCTTTGCTCTGAAATCTACTTTATCTAATTTTAATAGAGCCATTTCAGATTTCTCTTAATCAATGTTAAGAATATATGTACTTTTCCTTCATTTTATTCTTAAAATATTTGTGTTTTTATATTTAAAGTTATTTTCTCATAAGTAGGATAGGCTCTCTTCCTTTTTCAGTCAATCTGAGAATCTTCACTTTTTAATTTGTTTGTTTCTGTCATTTATATTTAATGTACAATAATTTTTGATATGATTTGGTTTAAAATTTTCTCTCCATATCTTCTTTGTTCCTTTTGTCCCCTTTTCTGCTTTCTATTGAATTAATTTTATAGGTATTATTTTATTTTATCTCTTTTCTTCATTTGTGAGCTATAGCTCCTTGCTGTGTTATATTAATGGTTTCTTAAGGAATTACAGTACACATCTTTAACATATCATGAGATATCTTCACATTATATTATACTGTGCTGTTTCATATATCGTAAAAGAACTTTACGATATCGTAAAGTTACATTATATTATACTGTGCTGTTTCATATATCGTAAAAGAACTTAAGAAGTGGAACTTCTATTCCACTCTTCTCAGACTTCGTTATATTATTGTTCTACAATTTACTTCTGGCTATACTATAAACTCCACAATATATTGCTATTACTTTTGCTTGAAACAGTTGTTTCTCTTTTTAAATATTTTTAAAAACAAGAAAAATTCTTTATATTTGCCATTTCCAGTTCTTATTATCCCATTGGGTAAGCCCAGATTTTCATCTGCTATCATTTCCCTTTTACCTGAAGAACTGCTCTTAAAGTGCAGGTCTACTGATTGATATTCAATTATTTCACTTAGGTATATTTGAAAAAGTCTTTATTTTTGAAAAGTATTTTTGTTGGGTAAAGCTATCTAGATTGGAGATTCTTTTTTTAAACTTTAAAGATATTTTCATTTGTCTTCTAGCTTGTGTTGTTTCTGACAAAAAAAATCTGTCACAGTTATCTTTGCTCATCTGAATTCAATGCTTCTCATTTCTCTTGGAGTTTAATATTTTCTCTTTATCTCTGGAGGTAAATAATTTTATCACGATGTGCATTGGTGTGTTCTTTGTGCTTGGGTTCATTTTAACTTTTTGAATCTTTGGGCTAATACTTGTCATCAAGTTCAGGAAAAAACATCAGTCATCACTTCTTCAAGTAATTTTTTTTTTAACTTCTCCTTTAACTCCTGAATTTGTCCTGTAGTTCACTAAAGCTCTGTTCTTTTTTTTGTCTCTGTTTTATTTTCAGTACACTCTATTGCTATGGCTCCAAGCTCATTACACATGTTTCTGCAGGGCTTAATGTACTGCTAATTATATCCAGGACACTTTCACCTCAAATATTATATTTGCATTTTTTAAAAGTTAAATTTGACTCTTTTTTAAACCTTCCATTTCACTACTTTATATGCTCAATTTTTTGCTACTTTCTCAAACATACAAAAGACAAACATAATTGCTATTTTAATGCATTTTTGTACTAATTATATCATCTTTATCATTTCTGATTCAGTTCAGATTAATTAATATTTCCCCTTATTATGGGTAGCATTTTCCTATTTCTTTGCATACTTGGTAATTTTTGTTTGACTGCCCAACATTGTGAATGTTAGATGTGGGATCTTTTTGTATTATTAACAATATTGTTGGGGCTTCCCGGGTGGCGCAGTGGTTGAGAGTCCGCCTGCCGATGCAGGGGACACGGGTTCGTGCCCCGGTCCTGGAAGATCCCACATGCTGCAGAGCGGCTGGGCCTGTGAGCTATGGCCGCTGAGCCTGCGCGTCCAGAGCCTGTGCTCCGCAACGAGAGAGGCCACAAAAGTGAGAGGCCCGCGTACCAAAAAAAAAAAAAAAAAAAAAAAATAGGATCAGTTACAAAAAAATATTCAAATTAAAACTAGAATTTATTTTGTGCTGGTAGGAATATAATTTCTTATATTATTTCTGAAGGCAAAATAACCACACATAGCAAAATAAAAATGTCCATTGCTTTTAGCTAACCATTTTTGTCAATCAATATTTGATTAGATAGGTTAAGAAAACAAAAGAATGTGCACAACAAATGTCATAGAATAAGAAATGGTCAATTCAATTAGCTGTGTTTCTGTACGTAGACTATTTTTTTTAACATCTTTATTGTAGTATAATTGCTTCACAATGGTGTGTTAATTTCTGCTTTATAACAAGGTGAATCAGCTATACATATACATATATCCCCATATCTCCTCCCTCTTGCATCTCCCTCCCACACTCCCTATCCCACCCCTCTAGGAGGTCACAAAGCACTGAGATGATCACCCTGTGCTATGTGGCTGCTTCCCACTAGCTATCTATTTTATGTTTGGTAGTATATATAAGTCCATGCCACTCTCTCACATCGTCCCAGCTTACCCTTCCCCCTCCCCGTGTCCTCAAGTCCATTCTCTACATCTGTGTCTTTATCCCTGTCCTGGCCCTTGGTTCTTCAGAACTATTTTTTTTTTCTTAGATTCCATATATATGTGTTAGCATACGGTATTTGTTTTTCTCTTTCTGACTTACTTCACTCTTGATGACAGACTCTAGGTCCATCCAACTCACTACAAATAGTTCAATTTCCTTTCTTTTTATGGCTGAGTAATATTCCATTGTATATACGTGCCATATCTTCTTTATCCATTTATCTATCAGTGGACACTGAGGTTGCTTCCATGTCCTGGGTATTGTAAGTAGAGCTGCAATGAACATTGCGGTACATGACTCTTTTTGAATTATGGTTTTCTCAGGGTATATGCCCAGTAGTGGGATTGCTGGGTCGTATGGTAGTTCTATTTTTAGTTTTTTAAGGAACCTCCATACTGTTCTCCATAATGGCTGTATCAATTTACATTCCCACCAACAGTGCAAGAGGGTTCCCTTTTCTCCACACCCTCTCCAGCATTTATTGTTTGTAGATATTTTGATGATGGCCATTCTCACTGGTGTGAGGTGATAACTCACTGTAGTTTTGATTTGCATTTCTCTAATGATTAGTGATGTTGAGCATCCTTTCATGTGTTTGTTGGCAGTGTGTATATCTTCTTTGGAGAAATGTCTGTTTAGGTCTTCTGCCCATATTTGGATTGCGGTGTTCATTTTTTTGATATTGAGCTGCATGAGCTGCTTGTAAATATTGGAGATTAATCCTTTGTCAGTGCTTCATTTGCAAATATTTTCTCCCATCCTGAGGGTTGTCTTTTCGTCTTGTTTATGGTTTCCTTTGCTGTGCAAAAGCTTTTAAGTTTCATTAGGTCCCATTTTTTATTTTTGTTTTTATTTCCATTTCTCTAGGGGATGGGTCAAAAAGGATCTTGCTGTGATTTATGTCATAGAGAGTTCTGTCTATGTTTTCCTCTAAGAGTTTTATAGTCTCTGGCCTTACATTTAAGTCTTTAATCCATTTTGAGTTTAATTTTGTGTATGGTGTTAGGGAGTGTTCTAATTTCATTCTTTTACATGTAGCTGTCCCATTTCCCAGCACCACTTATTGAAGAGGCTGTCTTTTCTCCATTGTATATTCTTGCCTCCTTTATCAAACATAAGGTGACCATATGTGCGTGGGTTTATCTCTGGGCTTTCTATCCTGTTCCATTGATCTATATTTCTGTTTTTGTGCCAGTACCATACTGTCTTGATGTCTTGTAGCTTCATAACTTGATGTCTTGTAGCTTCATAACTTGATGTCTTGTAGCTTCATAGTAGAGTCTGAAGTGTGGGAGGCAGATTCCTCCAGTTCCATTTTTCTTTCTTAAGATTGCTTTGGGTATTCGGAGTCTTTTGTGTTTCCATACAAAGTGTGAAATTTTGTGCTCTAGTTCTATGAAAAATGCCAGTGGTAGTTTGATAGGGATTGCATTGAATCTGTAGATTACTTTGGGTACTATAGCCATTTTCACAATGTTGATTCTTCCAATCCAAGAACGTGGTGTATCTCTCCATCTGTTTGTATCATCTTTAATTTCTTTCCTCAGTGTCTTATAGTTTTCTGCATAAAGGCTTTTTCTCTCTACTTAGGTAGTTTTATTCCTAGGTATTTTATTCTTTTTGTTGCAGTGATAAATGGGAGTGTTTCCTTAATTTATCTTTCAGACGTTTCATCATTAGTGTATAGGAATGCAAGAGATTTCTGTGCATTAATTTTGTATCCTGCTACTTTACCAAATTCATTGATTAGCTCTAATAGTTTTCTGGTAGAGTCTTTAGGATTCTCTATGTATAGTATCATGCCATCGGCAAACAGTGACAGCTTTACTTCTTCTTTCCAATTTGGATTCCTTTTATTTCTTTTTGTACTCTGATTGCTGTGGCTAAAACTTCCAAAACTATGTTGAATAATAGTGGTGAGAATGGGTAACCTTGTCTTGTTCCTGATCTTAGTAGAAATGGTTTCAATTTTTCACCATTGAGAATGATGCTGGCTGTGGGTTTGTCATGTATGGCCTTTATTGTGTTGAGGTAAGTTCCCCCTATGCCTACTTTTTGGACGGTTTTTATCATAAATGCGTGTTGAATTTTGTTGAAAGCATTCTCTACATCTGTTGAGATGATCATATGGTTTTTATTCTTCAATTTGTTAATATGGTGTATCACATTGATTGATTTGTGTATATTGAAGAATTCTTGCATTCCTGGAATAAACCCACTTGATCATGTGTATGATCCTTTTAATGTGCTTTTGGATTCTGTTTGCTCGTATTTTGTTGAGGATTTTTGCATCTATGTTCATCAGTGATATTGGCCTGTAGGTTTCTTTCTTTGTGACATCTTTGTCTGGTTTTGGTATCAGGGTGATTCTGGTCTTGTAGAATGAGTTTGGGAGTGTTCCTCCTTCTGTTATATTTTCAAAGAGTTTGAGAAGGATAGGTGTTACCTCTTCTGTAAATAGTTGGTAGAATTTGCCTGTGAAGCCATCTGGTCCTGAGCTTTCGCTTGTTGGAAGATTTCTAATCAAAGTTTCAATTTCAGTGCTTGTGATTTGTCTGTTTATATTTTCTATTTCTTCCTGGTTCAGTTTTGGAAGATTGTGCTTTTCTAAGAATTTGTCCATTTCTTCCAGTGTGTCCATTTTATTGTCATATAGTTGCTTGTAGTAATCTCTCATGTTCCTTTGTAGTTCTGCATGGCCAGTTTTTACTTCTCTGTTTTCATTTCTAATTCTATTGATTTGCGTCTTCTCCCTTTTTTTCTTGATGAGTCTGGCTAATGGTTTATCAATTTTGTTTATCATCTCAAATAACCAGCTTTTGGTTTTACTGACTTTTGCTATCGGTTCCTTCATTTCTTTTTCATTTATTTCTTACCTGATCTTTATGATTTCTTTCCTTCTGTTAATATTGGTTTTGTTTTTGTTGTTCTTTCTCTAATTGCCCTAAGTGTAAGGTTAGGTTGTTTATTTGAGTTGTTTCTTGTTTCTTGAGATAGGATTGTATTGCTATAAACTTCCCTTTTAGAACAGCTTTTGCTGCATCCCATAAGTTTTGGGTCATCATGTTTTCATTTGCATGGAATATATTTTCCCATCCCCTCACTTTCAGTCTGTATGTGTCCCTAGGTCTGAAGTGGGTCTCTTGTAGAGAGCATATATACAGGTCTTATTTTTTTATCCATTCAGCCAGTCTAGATCTTTTGGTTGGAGCATTTAATCCATTTACATTTAAGGTAGTTATCAATAGGCTTGTTCCTATTACCATTTTCTTAATTGTTTTGGGTTTGTTATTGTAGGTCTTTTCCTTATCTTGTGTTTCCTGCCTAGAGAAGCTCCTTTAACATTTGTTGTATAACTGGTTTGCTGGTGCTAAATTCTCTTAGGTTTTGCTTGTCTGTAAAGGTTTTAATTTCTCTGTTGAATCTAGATGAGATCCTTGTTGGGTAGAGTAATATTGGTTGTAGGTTGTTACCGTTTATCACTTTCAGTATATCATGCCACTCCCTTCTGGCTTGCAGAGCTTCTGCTGAAAGATCAGCTGTTAACCTTATGAGGATTCCCTTGTATGTTATTTGTTGCTTTTCCCTTGCTGCTTTTAGTATTTTTTCTTTGTGTTTAATTTTTGATAGTTTGATTAATATGTGCCTTGGTGTGTTTCTCCTTGGATTTATCGTGTGTGGGACACTCTGTGCTTCCTGGACTTGATTAACTATTTCCTTTCCCATACTTGGGTAGTTTTCAACTATAATCTCTTCAAATATTTTCTCAGTACTTTTCTTTTTTTCTTCTTCTTCTGGGACCCCTATAATTTGAATGTTGTTGCATTTAATATTGTCCCAGAGGTCTCTGAGACTGTCCTCAATTCCTTTCTTTTTTTTTTTTTTTGCGATACGTGGGCCTCTCACTTTTGTGGCCTCTCCTGTCGCGGAGCACAGGCTCCGGATGTGCAGACTCAGTGGCCATGGCTCACAGACCCAGCCGCTCTGGGGTATGTGGGATCTTTCCAGACCGGGGCACGAACCCATGTCCCCTGCATTGGCAGGCGGACTCTCAACCACTGCGCCACCAGGGAAGCCCTGTCCTCAATTCTTTTCATTCCTTTTTCTTTATTCTGCTCTGCAGTAGTTATTTCCACTCTTTTATCTTCCAGGTCACTTATCTGTTCTTCTGCCTCAGTTATTCTGCTTTGCTTCCTTCTAGAGTATTTTTAATTTCATTTATTATGTTGTTCATCACTGATTGTTTGCTCTTTAGTTCTTCTAGGTCCTTGTTAAACGTTTCTTGTATTTTCTCCATTCTATTTCCAAGACTTTGGATCACCTTTACTATCATTATTCTGAATTCTTTTTCAGGTAGACTGCCTATTTCCTCTTCATTTGTTTGGTCTGGTGCATTTTTGCCTTGCTCCTTCATCTGCTGTTTGTTTCTCTGTCTTCTCATTTTGCTTAACTTACTGTGTTTGGGGTCTCCTTCTCACAGGCTGCAGGTTCATAGTTCCCATTGCTTTTAGTGTCTTCCCCCAGTGGGTGAGGTTGGTTCAGTGGGTTGTGTAGGTTTCCTGGTGGAGGGGAAAATGCCTGTGGTCTTGTGCATGAGGCTGGACCTTGTCTTTCTGGTGGGCAGGACAGTGTCCGGTGGTGTGTTTTGGGGTGTCTGTGACCTTATTATGATTTTAGGCAGCCTCTCTGCTAATGCGTGGGGGTGTGTTCCTGTCTTGCTAGTTGTTTGGCATGGGGTGTCCAGCACTGGAGCTTGCCGGTCGTTGAGTGGAGCTGGGTCTTAGCGTTAAGATGGAGATGTCTGGGAGAGTTTTGTCATTTGATATTATGTCGTTCTGGGAGGTCTCTGGTGGACCAATGTCCTGAACTCAGGTCTCCTACCTCAGAGGCACAGGCCTGACATGCGGCTGGCGCACCAAGACCCCGTCAGCCACAGGGCTCAGAAGAAAATGTAGAAAGAAAGAGAGAAAGAGAGAGAGAGAGAAAGAAAGAAAGTTATTAAAATAAAAAACATTAAAAATTTTTTTTAAGTAATAAAAGGGGAGAGCAACCAAACCAATAAACACATCCACCAATGATATCAAGCACTAAAAACTATACTGAAAATAATGCACAGACAGAACCCTAGGACAAATGGTAAAAGCAAAGCTATGCAGACAAAATCGCACAAAGAAGCATACACATAAACGCTCACAAATAGAGAAAAAGGAAAAAATATATATATATCGTTGCTCCCAAAGTCCACCACCTCAATTTTTGGATGAATCGTTGTCTCTTCAGGTATTCCACAGATGCAGGGTATATCGAGTTGATTGTGGAGATTTAATCCGCTGCTCCTGAGGCTGCTGGGAGAGATTTCCCTTTCTCTTCTTTGTTCGCACAGCTCCCGGGGTTCAGCTTTGGATTTGGCCCCTCCTTTGCGTTTAGGTCGCCTGAGGGCGTCTGTTCCCGCTGAGACAGGACGGGGTTAAAGTAGCAGCTGACTGGGGGCTCTGGCTCACTCAGGCCTTGGGGTGGGAGGGGTACGGATGCGGGGCAAGCCTGCAGTGGCAGAGGCCGGCGTGATGTTGCAACAGCCTGAGGCTCGCCGTGTGTTCTCCCCGGGGAAGTTGTCCCTGGATCACGGGACCCTGGCAGTGGCGGGCTGCACAGGCTCCCGGGAGGGGAGATGTGAATAGTGAGTGACCTGTGCTCGCACACAGGCTTCTTGGTGGCTGCAGCAGCAGCCTTAGCGTTTCATGCCCGTCTCTGGGGTCTGCGCTGATAGCTGTGCCTTGTGCCCGTCTCTGGAGCTTGTTTAGGCAGTGCTCTGAATCCCCTCTCCTCGTGCACCCCGAAACAATGGTCTCTTGCCTCTTAGGCAGGTCCAGACTTTTTCCCGGACTCTCTCCCGCTAGCTGTGGCGCACTAACCCCCTTCCGGCTGTGTTCATGCAGCCAGCACCAGTCCTCTCCCTGGGATCCGACCTCTGAAGCCGGAGCCTCAGCTTCCAGCCCCCACTCGTCCCGGCGGGTGAGCAGACAAGCCTCTCGGGCCACTGAGTGCTGGTCGGCACCGATCCTCTGTGCGGGAGGAAACTCTCTGCTTTGCCCTTTGCATCCCTGTTGCTGCGCTCTCCTCTGTGGCTCCGAAGCTTCCCCCACCCCCCATCCACCCACTGTCTCCAACAAGTGAAGGGGCTTCCTAGTGTGTGGAAGCTCTTCCTCCATCACAGCTCCCTCCCAGAGGTGCAGGTCCAGTCCCTATTCTTTTGTCTCTGTTTTTCCTTTTTCTTTTGCCCTACCCAGGTACGTGGGGAGTTTCTTTAGTTTTGGGAAGTCTGAGGTCTTCAGCCAACGTTCAGTATGTGTTCTGTAGGAGTTGTTCCACATGTAGATGTATTTCTGATGTATTTGTGGGGAGGAAGGTGATCTCCACATCTTACTCTCTTCTGCCATCTTGAAGGTCTCTCCTGTAGGTAGACTATTTAGTCAAGAGAATATGAAAGGTAACATCTTGAGCAAAGATTTTTGTCGTAGATAGTTCTGAAATGAGGCAGTAAAATATAACCTTAAATACAGACAAAAGCAGATCTTCTTAATCTCATTAGAATCTTATTTATAGGAATATATTTATCACAATAGACCAGTGTATTTTACCTTTATAGAAAAATATGCCATATTTAAAATAAAATCATGAAATATTGTCTATAAAATATATAGTATAGGGAGTAATCTTTTGTAGGAAGTAACCTAATTTAGGAAAAAGAAAGTTTTTGTTTGTTTCCACAGTGAAATTTTAATAGCTCATCTATTTTATAAGACCGTTTAAATAGACTTTTAGTTAGTTCAGTTAGGGGGTTAATTAGCGTCACGTTTATTTGCTTTATTTCCATTATTTCCATATTCTAACAAACTGAAAAAAACTTTTTTAGGGAAGATGAAATGTAACTGTAGATACAAAATAGTTTAGAAAAGAGGGGACATAGTAGCAGATAGAGATTTTTTAAAATCACTGATTTATATGATAAGTGGCAATGGTTTGGGGTCAGATAAGGATGTAACATTTTTAGAAAAACATAAATCAGTAAAGTATTATTAAAAATAAAGAAAAACTTGAACATTAGAGCAGTTAAATCATTAACACAATAATGCTGTTAAAAACATTTGTAGGCTAGGCACTTTGCAGATTTACTAATTTTTAAAGGATGGAGACTGTTCATCTTGTAAAAAAGTTTTTTAGGTGTAAAAATACAAGGAGAGCCATGTGATTTTTTTTTTTATGGCTTTCATTGACTTCACAAAAGAAGTGGGAAGAATTTAAAAAAAAAAACACAGAGCAGTGTTACATTTGAATGTACAGGCTGAAATATTGAATAAAATTTTAAAACTGAATGCACCTTCATCAAGTTAATATAATACTTAAGTTTACTGAAGGAGAACAAGGATATTCTAGCATTAGAATGTGCTATCATTATAAGTTTCTTCTATTACATTGATGATAAAAAGTATTATCTCAAGAGGTGCACCTGAATGTTTGATAGAATTAATAATTAATTCTTCTTTTAAATTCTCATCAGACTACAAATGTAAGGGAATTCCCTTAACCTGATGAAGTTTATGTACCAAAACGTTATACATCCCATAGATAAGTCATACTTTAAAAAAATTTAAATAAAAGACTGAACAAAAGTAAAGGCGACCTCTATATCCCAATTATTTCACATTGAACTGAGAATTCTGGTAGCTAGCCAATTAAATGACAGAAAAACAGAAATAGAGGCACAAATATTTTAAAGGAAAGCAAACTCATAGTTATTTGCAGACTCTGTCTACAGGATAAACCTAAGACAATCTGTAAATCATTAGAACCAATAAGAACATGCAGCAAATGTGTTGTATTCAAAATCACAATCTGAAATAACTAAAAATATACAGTATTAAAAAATACTCCATTCACAATATCAACATAAACTAAAATATTAAGAGCAAAAATTGCCGGTATATATGTGCAACTTCTTTATGAAATAAAAGATTATGAAGTATTGAAAAACATAAAAGAAGCTCTGAATAAATAGAAGTAGATAATAAGTTCATGAGTGAAATATTTTATATCTTAAGTAAGTTAATTCTGTCCCAAATATATTGATCAGTGCAATGTAATTACAATGAAAATCTAAAAAAACAAAGTTTTCTTGTAGATCTTTAATGAGAATGCAACAAAAATATCTAGGATAGTTCTGGGGAAAAAGTAATAATGGAAGGTTTCTTCTTGCCAAATATTACAACTTATTATAAGTATGATTCAAGATCAGAAACGGATAATACACAAGTAGAATAGAATAGAGAACTTATAAATAGACCCAGGAAAACACGTTCTCTTGGTAGAAGGGGACATTACAAATCAGTAGGCTAAAGTAGAACTATTAAGTAATTGATGTTACAACCATAGTCGTTGCATAAAGGAAGAAAAAAATTGGTTCTTATCTTACATTATATGAAGTTTTTCCAGATGGAGGAAATAACTCAATAGGAACACTGAAATTTAGAAATATCACAACAAAGTTGTAGGAGAAGGTAAAATATCTGATATATGATAGTGAAAGAATTTTAAATTGAATACATAAACACATCTTATAAAGGTTGATGAATTTGACTATCAAAACTATGAACGTCCACATGACTAACATCATCATAAACCAAGTTAAAAGATAAGCTAGGGTTGACTAGGAGACAATATATGCCACTTTGTAGCAGATAATTATTATCCAATTGCATTTCTGAATCCAATAAGAACACATACATCCTAGTAGGAAAAGAATTAAAAGATTCAATGATAAGCAATTCACTGAAGAGGAACCCAGGAGTCCCATAAAAGTATCAGAATATACCAAAACATTTTCAACAATATGAGAAGTACCAGCTTACAAAGAAAATAATATCTCTTATTCATACGGGCAAAATTTATAAAAATTTGATAACATGATATACTGTAAAGGGTCTTGGGAAAACTGTCATAGCTATATATGGGAGTATAAAATGTTACAATAACTTAAGAGAAAAATTGGCGAAAACATTATAATTATATCCCTTTCAAACCAATCATTCTATTCTACCTATAATCTGTTTTTAAAAGTTGGTGCACAGGTGCACAAAAATATACATATGATGATTTCCATTTTAGCTCCTTTTGTAATAAGAAATAATTGGAAACAATTTTATATGTCCATCAACAGACTAACAGATAAATAAAATGTGTTATTAACTCTATGATGGAATACTATATATAGAAGAAAAGGAATTAACTACATTAGCATATACTGATACAATAGAGAGCAAAACAATTGTGAAAAAAGAGAAATTGCAGTATTGTGCTCAATATTTAAATGAAACTCACATAACGTACTATTATATGTTGCTCTCTCTCTTACACACACAATCAAAAGACATACTGGGTAGTTGCTTGTAGTACTGGGAAGGTACAAAGGGATAGAATTTGGGGTGAGGGACACAGGTCACTTTAGATTTATTTACAGTGTTTTATTTCATTAAAATAGACTTAGAAGAAATATGGTAAAATGTGGCCAAACAGAGAAGCAACAAGAAGAAATATTAATCATTCCACCAACGAGGCAGCGCTAAGCACCACCAAGAGAGTTGAAATTTAGTGAACCTTATTTCAGAGTTTTGTTGTTGCTGTTGTTGCTTTTTTATTGAGGAAAAGTGGTGAAATGGTCTTCAAACTCTTAAGATTATAGTTTGGATGAGTTTATAAGTAAAGCAAGAGCTTACATTGAAAAATATTTAAAGTATATCTTATTATTGTGATTCACAATCTCTTTTTCCATCAACCAGATCACTTACCTTTTCATATGTAACTTGTTTCCATGGACCAACAAAGTTTTACAGATTAGAGCATAGTGATTAACGGTGCACCATGTGATAACATTTCATTTTTTTCTCTATCACTGATCCAAAATACCAGTGTTTCTCACAACATTCCTAAAAAGACTCTGCCTTAAATACTTTTAGAATTTTTTTAATAAGAATTGGAAAGAGAAATTGATTTTTAAAGCTTCTTTGTTCAGAGCATTTGTTTAATTCAGTTTAAGTCTCACTTTTTTAATAAGGAGTTGGTATCTTTCATGTCTGTTGAAAACTGTTTTGGACACACCTAAGTATTGACCACTTCAACTATGTGGTAATGAATGAGACCTAATTGCAACCTGCTGGCTGCGAATAAATTGTATGATTGATTTTTTTGATAAAAGAATAAACCATTTTAAACGTTTGAATCTACAAATCCACAGTTATGAAAACACAGCAGGCATTACATGGCTCCAAGCAGAGATTATGAGAGATGAGTGAGTAAAGTTTGTTGTTTTCACACGCAGAAATAATCTGTCAGGACTGTAAACTGGTAACCATTTAAGAGCATTAAACTCAGTGTTTCCCTATTTTGCTTAATTTTTTTACCTTCCTCTTTTATTCTTCAGTGTGATTATTCAAAATTTCTGTTGTTTATGGGTCATTCAGTCCTGCAGGCAACAATTCAGTTCCATTATTTTGCTTTCTGCTATTGAAATTACCTGTTTTTCAGTAATGATGGTTTTCTGAGATGTGAAACACCCAGATGCTGCAATGATGAACATCATTTAAATACCTGAATAAACAGACTTATCCGAAGGCTATCAATTTTTCTTTTTGAAGCTCCCTGAAACATTTCTTAATGTATCACCCTTTGTTAACAACTTCATCACGTTTCTAATTAATTGTGTCCCCTTCTTGGCTAAGAAATAATCTAACTAAGTATTTCTGTGGTTAGGGGAAGAAGTATTGGGAATTCTGCAACTTTCTTTCTAGAGGCCAGGAAGAAAAGCCTGAAATAACCACCATGTCCTATGTGCTTCTTGTGTTTGGCACTGTATTCTCTATCATTTGCAGAAGTCACTCTTTGGCACGCCACTCAGTGCCTGGCATATAGCAGACATTATTGATTATATTAGCCTGTTTCTTTGATTTTTGTGAGTCTTCTTGTACATTCAACGTCTTCTCTGGAAACTAGCTCCCCTCTCCTTCACACCTTGGGTCCTTGTCTTAACCATGTTTGTAGCTTCTGTAAACTTCATGCTTTAACATCTACCCACTATTCAAATGTCCAACACTCTGTTCCAGACAACATGATAATGCGCCTGAGTCACCTTGCCTTGGCTTCTGCCTCCTTCATTACCCTCCCTCTTTGCAAGGAGTCCTCCTCCTGGGAGCCCGCCTTTCACATACAGACCAACCAGTCCAGAGGCTACACCCCCAACCATCACCCCTGTCAGACTGTCTCACACTCTGGGTCATTATCTACCTGCCCCAATCACCCAGGGCAAAATTCCAAACAAGAGAATGTCCCTATGCCCCAGCGCCCACTGAAATTATTCAGTCTAGCCAGTCCTAAGCCTGCTTACCCAGCCTTTCCTATTCCTTCTCACAAAACCACACTAAACCCTCTTGCTGACATTTCCCCTCTCCTTCTATCTTGTGACAGATCCATCTGAGCCCCCCACAAAATGAGTGTTCCCTTCCCCTAGGAACTGTGAGTAACAAATATCTTTTCAGTGATAAGCATCTCCTGATCTGTTGGCCTTGCTATACCTCAAAATTTCCATTAACACACTCTATTTTAAAACAGTCCCAGCTTTTACTTTTTATATGTTTTTAACTGGTTTATGTCTGCTCAGTTTCATTTAAACCTTCCCGTAGTAGAGTATGTTTCTGTCTGTACATTGGCTCTTGACCAAATTTATCCTGGGTTCATCAATTTGGCATATTGGTGGGTTGACCCACCCGATCCTGATCTTTTCACCATTAGATCTGATATCTAAGGGCCTACTGAATATATCCTTTGGATGGTCTAGAGGCAACTCAAAGTCAACATTTACTTAGATGAACTCAAAATCTCACTTGAACCTCTCCTCCGTCAGTAATTCCTATCTCAGATCTTGGGCCAGAATAGCAAGAACTACCTGAATATGTTCATTCCACCAGTTTACCATTATCCTAGTTCCAGTCCTATCACATTTTGTTTGGACTGTGACAATGAACTTCTCATTTGTTGTTTTGCCCTTATCGTCACATTATTTTTCACACTGACTCCTATTTTTTTGAAATACGAATGTGAACACGACCTTCAAGATAAAGCCCCAAATTTGTAACTTGACATTTCAGGCCTTTCGTGGTCTGATTATTGCCTGCCTCTCAGCTTCACCTGCTGTAATTCCCTGTCTTTATTTTCTTTCACTAACAATACTGAATTGCTTATAATTTCCTACCAAGGTGACAGAGACTTTGTGATCTTCCATCTGCCAGCTACCTTCTCCTAATTGTTCCCTTGGCTATATCCAACTCATTCTTTAAGACTTACCATGTATCATCTCTTCTAGAAAGACTTCCCCTGAACCCCCCTGATCTAGGGCTGTGCTTTTGTGCTTTTATAACTTGTGCCTTTGAAATGCTCGGTGCAGTTTACACGTGGTATTTAATATATTTCTTAAAGATTCTCAGCTGTATAACACATATACTAATGAATAGTACATCTTAACTTTCCCCCTCTAGTGCCTGTCACAAGGCCTGGAGCCGTGTAGTCATGTAGACAGTATTATTTCAAGTGAAAAATAATCATGTACCTGAATATGCCTGGTAGAGGACCAGTAGACTGTACCTCTCTTGGTACAAAGAAGATGAATCAACATGAAGAGATTTAGTAAAAATATCTCCAATAAAAGATTCACCCTGAATGGCCTGTTGGATTCAGAAAAGCAGAAGCTAATTAAATGTGCAATGAGAATTAAGGTTCAAATAGGTGGTAAGGTAAATATTGATAAAGAATACTTGCAATAGCAAATAGTTTCCAGGTTTCCTTTTACATTTATGCTCATCATATAAGTTGTACTCACTTCTATACCATTCTAACTACAAGTCCTTGTTCTTGACTCTTCACCTTTTGCCTTTGGCGTAGCATTTGTTTGTCTTAATGATTGGCTTGTGGACTAATGACTGCTCTTTGGTAGTTACTGCATTTGGAGTGAACCTTAAGTCTCACATTTGTCTCTTCCCATCTGGCTCTTCCTAGCTGTTGGACCCCCACATTTGACTCTGACTGAGTAACAATCAGGATGTGAGCCTCCTCCAGATTCATAGACATCAATATCAAGAAATTATGGTCTCAACACCAATTCATTAAAATAATGCATTCAAGCCCTGCTACATCATAGCAGTAGGTAGAAGGTAAACTAAAATCAGGCTCCCTGTCCTTGTGTTATTCCATTTTGCCTTAGAACTATTCCGTAGCCCAAACTTGAAACAGCCATATGAACTGCTTAAAGAAATGGTCTTTTTCACCTTCATCCACAAAGCAATATAGTTTTAGTGATATTTTTGTAAAAGAGGCACAGGAGATTGAATAGTGTTAGTTTTTAACACTATGTAGCTGAAAAATACCACACAATTATCCCCAGCCTCTACTGAGTTTGAAAAGAGAGAGATAATGGAAGAAAATATTTTTTGTCAAGCAAATTGATAACCATTTCTCCTTCTTTATTCTTACTTGTGCTGTACAGTATATTTATAAGTTATCTTTTATCTGTAAATTATTGTTGATTTTTAAATTGTATTATATTATATTAGATATATTTTATATATTACTTTTATAAACTTACGTATAACTTTACATATATCTTTTTCATTATAACATTATATATACTGGTAAATATTTAGTGAGAAAATATATAAATTCTTTTTTCATTTTTTCTTTTTGTCCCATAAAACAAGAAGGAATTACATCAGCTGAGATTAGGCAGAGTAAGAGGTTATGAAGATTTAGAAAGTGCACTAATAAGGAAAATATATAGAGTTGCCAGGCATGGCTAAGGGCCCAATATATATTTATATATATATGTGTTTATAGAGAGAGAGAAAGATACGTACAGACACATGCACACATACTTATATTTAGTATTATTCAATTTTCAAACAAAGGTAAATTTTATGTAATTGAATATAAAATTCATGGAGAGTAATTTTAAAGATGAGTGACTTTTGGAATCTCTTTTTTAAATAAAAAGAATAGATATTTTGAAGGTACATAATGACTGTTCTTTTTTTAGATGCACTGTTTTTGTCTCTTACTAAAATAAACTCACAGACTGTAGTTCCCTGAAACACCCTCTAAAAAAGTTAAATTTGCAAACAAATAGTCTTCTGGCACAGTGTTTCTTTGTAATGATTGGTTGCACATGGCCAACAGTTTCTCAGTTTCATCCTAGAGTTCCTTAAAACCCTCAGGTAGATACCATCTGGTCCTGGTGATTAATCTACATTTACTTTATGAATTTTGTGAAAACATCCTGACTGTGGACCAATATTTGATCTTGTATATCCAACCTACTCATTTCCTGGAACAAACTGGATTTGGGAATCTCCCTAATATCTTCCTAATAAAAATCTATGGCAAAGATTTACTTCTGTCTGTCATACCTCACATTTTTATCCTGGAGTATATTGTTTGTCCCAAAATCACCCAAAGATCCCAGGGATGATGCCCCAGCTGGATTTCTACACTAGATAACAATGAAATACTTTTCTATTGGCTTTTGAGTCTCTCATGAGGTATCCTTTGCCCAGCCTGCTTGTAGGTTACATTGATGAACTTCTCTTTTCTCCTCATTCTGTCTATCTTTGCACTCCTAAGCATATTTGCTAAGCAGTCTATTTTTTTGCAAATACTTGGTGTTTTTGATAATTGGCACACATTTTTGGTGTTCACAAAAATGTGTATATCAATTGTAACCAGACATTTTATACATATTGATTCTGAAAAAGGCCCCCTATTTTTTTTTCTTGACATGTGAACATCTTCTTTTCCTCTTTTTAATCAGGTGTTGAATTTTCGTAAAAACTATTAAGAGATTAGAAACTATTACTATAATGAGAATTTTTTATTCTTTACTGTAAGTACCTGAAATTCCTGACATTGTCAATTGTTTGCTTAGCTGCACACAGAATAAGATAGCAGTGATTTGGGCTTCCTTGTATAATATATAGGAATAACTAAAGAAGCTTCTATACAGAAAGAGTCCCATGTCTTTTCTGAAATTCCACTAATAAATGAATGTCTAGAAATACTAAATTCAAGATGATTAAATATTTCTATTAATTTGCAACATGTAGAACTAATTCAATAAATTATACTTTTTCTCTGAAGAACTCAAACATGTAACAGCTTCATCACTTGAAATCTCACAGTCAGAACTGTGAGCTGGGGACATGTAGTGAGAGAGGTTGGTCTGATCAGTATCACTTACCCCAAGATTGCTATTTTCTGCTGCTCTCATTCTGCTCACAGATAGACATGCTGATATTTTCCACAAGACACTGCAAAGTATTTCAGTACAGCAAAAACCCACTAAAGCTCTTCACCTGTGCAAAATCAAAAAGTCATTTTACTTGCAGCCATAGCCAAACATTTATAAATATCACAAAAATAAAACTTTAGTAATTGAGCAATTTCAATTCAGTATTCATGTTTAGAAATTATTGCTTGCCGTGCATCAGCAACCACATCTAGTAAGTAAATGAAATTGGGAGCCATCAGTGACCACAAAGGGAGTGTAAGCTGTAGAGGGAATAGTGAAAACTATGATTTGCCACAGTATTCATTTCAGCCAGGTAAATAACTGCTTATCATACTCTCCCTAAGGGAGCAATTAAAACTGAGTCTCAGGTGATGAAATGTATTTTCAGCAATGGAGACACACTCATTTTGCCATTGCTCCTATTTTGTTTGCATATATTCATCATTAATTAGCATAATCATATTTTTTTCAATTTATATACATTAAGTAAAATACATGAAATCAAATGAAGAAAAAACATACATATTACATGCATATACACACAGACATGTATACACACAACATGCATGTATATTTTACTCAACTTTGTCTAGTAGAGCTATAGGTGAATTTTCACCTTGGATCTGTTGTTGACATGATGTGCAGCTCTAGGCAAATTATTTTAATGCATGAATTTTAGAACTTTTTAGAAGCAGTTAAGATAATTTACCTGAGATCAATGCTACTAATTCAGTTACTAAATTGCATTTGCATATTGAGGATTATGCTCGAAATGGATAAAAATTGATTTGGGTTTCCACAGTGTACAGTTAATGGCACTTGGCCATCTAGAAGAATAGTCTTAGACCATCTTTTCTTTCTGCAGACTTGATAACCAACTCTGTACCAGTTCTCTTCATCCTAGTCTTCTGCTTTTATATTTTGAAGCTTATACTCTTGTTTCCGTTCAATCACTATTTACTATGGCCTACTGCAACCCAAAATTCACCTCTACTTCCTTACTAAAATGTTCACTCTCACCTCCCTCCTGCCATCTTTCTCAATGACTTCTGCATTCACATAGAAAATTTGTTACAACCCACAAAATAATTATACATGTTTGACTTGTTGCCAGAGGGCACCTTTTTTCTGTCTGATTCTCAGGGATTATTGACTTTGTTATCTACCCTATTTTATACACCTAGAATATATGCTTTGTATCTCTCTGGGGGCATTCTACCTCCCATTATTACACTTTTTTCTTAGATTGAGACTTTTTGGCCACATGAGATTTTCCTGTCTACCATTAGTGTTCTATTAATAGTTGCTTTAATAGTGCTGTAAATAGTACGTAAGACTCATTTCTTCCTGGATCCTTTTTTAGACTGAACGTTCCTCTTCTGTCAAAAAGGGTATATTAGTCATCTGCATGTATGCCTTAAGAACCAGCACTATGCTTTGATCTTGATGCATTCTTAGTAAACTTGCAAAGTTCAACTGAATAAGGAACTATTGAGAATTATATCAATAGAAGGAACTTCTGTTTCCAATGATAAATGCATGTGTTTATCACCCATCCCACCCCATATGCCATTGAAGTGATAGGAACAATACTTTAAAGAATTAATATATAACAATCCTGGAAAATAAGAAAGAGTTCCTTTAGTTTATTAGAAACTTGGGGGAATTTCTATTTTCAAAAAGTGGTTTTAGGGCTTCCCTGGTGGCGCAGTGGTTGAGTCCGCCTGCCAATGCAGGGGATGCAGGTTCGTGCCCCGGTTCGGGAAGATCCCACATGCCTCGGAGCGGCTTGGCCCGTGAGCCATGGCCGCTGAGCCTGCGGCTCTGGAGCCTGTGCTCCGCAATGGGAGAGGCCACAACAGTGAGAGGCCCGCGTACTGCAAAAAAAAAAAAAAAAAAAGTGGTTTTAAAATCATGCTGGAAGCAGATCAGAGAAACCACAGTCCAAAAACAAGTGTAGGCAAGAACCGCTGCGCAGATGAATGTCCTCCCTCTGTACTGAGGCCTGAAGAAACTCTACTCTCAGAGTCATCAGGTACAAAGGGTAGTAGGGGCCCATGGGGCAGTCAAAAAAGTAAAGAGCAAATTAGAGCAAATATATATATATTTGCTCTTTACTTGTTTGATTTTTTGATTGATATATAAAAATAATTACAATTACAATACATGTGTAATTTTAATATAAGAAGAAAACTGAAAAAAACAGTTTTTAAACAAATTAAATTAAGAAAAATTAATTTAAATTAATTTTTTTTAAAAAAGCAAAGCAATAATAAGGTTTCATACTGGATTTGAATTGAAGGAAAAGAACAAGGACTTCCCATCTTTAGTCTTTACTGTATAGATTTTATTGTCATTGCTTTTTTATTACAATGAGTATGTATTTGAAAGACACAGTTTCGTTTTCTGACTTCCCTGCTAATAAAATAATATAATCCAGTGATCAACCAATAAAATCTCACTTAGTCCCCAATTTCCAGCCCTCTTTAGAAGCTAGCAGTTGGCATACAGTTTAGTCCTGGCCAGTGGAGTACACTGAGAAGTTTGCTGGTTAAATTCTGATAAAGGAGACAGATGTTCCAGCACAGTCCTGCTTGCCCTTCATTCTGCCTTGAAAGTGGACATGATGGCTGGAGCTATAGCAACAATTTGCATATGTGAGGAAATAAACATGAGAACAAAATAATATAACTGTCTGTGACATTGTTGGCAGCTGTATGGCTGGTTGTGCAACTCCGGCCTCAAGACTATTGGTTAGGTGAGAAAATGTAATCCCCATTTGTTTAAATGAATGTGTTTCTAGTTATCTGCTGGTTGTATTATAAGTTAATAACTTAAGAAAAAAGTTAACATTTCTAGTTCCTCAGTTTTTTTTTTTTAATTTTAAATTTTTTTTTAGTTCCTCAGTTTTAAAAGTCTAATTGAACATATAAGAGAAACATAAATTGTAAAAGTGCCTACAGAGATAATAAACATTGTATATGAATATGAAATAATATAGAATAAACCAGACCTAACTTACAAACCAAGATGGTTGATAATTTTCATGTTAAATTACTGTGAGCTTTTTATTAAAAAAAAAAAACCTAAAAATTAACCTTACTTTTAATAACAAGATTTTGTCAGAATCCTGTCAAGCCCATTCAACTGAAGTCATTTTATAGCAATCCACCGAGTCACTAAAATATTCCTAAGTTTAAAAGAATGTCAGTTTTTTATCCAGTTAGCCCTAGAAGGATAGTCTGTGATACTGAGATCCTGGACTTTCCAAACTGACAGAAATGCCTAGTTAACTTGGCACTGTTATAATACAAAACACACCATGTTTTGTGACTCGGGGTCTGTCTGTTCCTCTCTTTCTGACAAATGCTGGCACTATCAAAAAAAAAAGCTGTCAATTCTCTTAGATGTGTCATTTTATAAGGGACTGATTTCTTCTCACTGCCTAATGAGATTTTACTCCAAATAAGTGCATAAAACATATGGAGATAATGTTCATTAGATCTAAGGGAACTGTTATCTTTAGAACTGTCAGAGTTGAAATTTTAAACAGATAAAACAATATCTTTTTTTCAAAATAAATGGCTTTTGTTTACTGTTCAACACATGTGTTAAGGCTAAAGAGAATTTGTGATAATATCTACAACCATCTGATAATTCATTAAAAGAGCATCGTGTTCACAGTTTTTTTGGAAATGACCATTTTGCTTGCTCCATCCAGGTCCCCTGAGTTGTCTACTGGCAACTTTCAATATTAGAAAAGTATTATACATCCCTAAATGTTTATATTTCTTTGTGTCTATAAAATATTTTAGCCTCACGGTTATTATTTTTAGAGTACAACGTATTTTATCTACACACTGTCTCTCCAAATTAATTGTAGGCACTCAAAAGAGAGATTGTTAATTTTATTTTTAAGTAAAAACATGGAATTGTTCTGCCAGAAAGAGAGTTCAATTTATTTATGGTTGATGCTGATAATTATGGTATTTAATGATAGAGTAAAAATAATATGCCTGCATTTTAAAGGTATTTAAAGGCACACACGATTCGCTTTTTGGTTGAGAGTTTGCTTCAATCAGTATACTCTGTGTTATCACAGAATGGGAAATCTCAGGTAGAAACTGGCTCATGCCAAAGTGCCTAAGTAAGTAAATTAACACTTGTATACTATCACAGAAGCATGCCTAAGTGAGAAATAGCCTAAGTGGGAAGAGTGTTGGTGCTGGTGTTTTAGCAGTTATCACAAGAAACCTTCCTTGAAGACTACAATATTTTTTTTTCAACGCCTAGGATGTATACAACATACAGTCAGTGTGCACTTTTTTTTGGCCTTGAATCACAAGGAATGTGTCATAGACTACTGTAAAGACCTTGTCAGGTCTTTTGGGAAGTTCAGCCTGCACCCTTCTCAAGGGACCTTGATAGCCTTGTGGCTGGATCCAACTGTTCCTAAGGTTTATGGAAAGTCTGATATGTGCCAGTGGGGTAAGCTGTGGCCAAAAGTGAGCCGTTAACAACACTAGATGGTATAATTACCAGCATAAGGGTATCTTACCCCTGGAATATTCATTCCCATCATTCCTATTATCTGTGTAAATAAGACTTTCCAGGCCCACCTGGGTTTAATGTGAAATAAATCCCAAGTGTCCCTGGGATATAAAATCAGTAGGTCTAGACTTCAGCACAGTCTTTCATGGTTGGATTTGTGCTTGCATCTCCTGGTTCCTCTCTTTATTTACTCTGTTTGTCTCGGACAGATAACTTCATCCCTTGGGTCAGGCTCCTCATTTATAAAAGAGGGGTATAAAAGCAATGTAATTAAATGAGATAGTGTACACAGGAGCCTTAGCATAGTGCCTCATATTTTTTTGTCTCTCAAGAGATAGAGGAAGAGAGGCTAATTCTTTTCCCACATTTACTTCATGAAATGCTGGATGGCATTTCCTGTTAAGATTTGTAGATTAGATTTGGTCTTAGAATCAACACAGTATCAAGAGTTAATGTCAGAGTGGGGAGCAATATTTATATAAAAGTTAAAATTCAATGAAATTTCAGCAAAGGCTCGACAATATAGTCACAATTTTTTTCTTCTCCATCACACAGATCATACGTCTATCCCTTTGTTAATGTTTCAGCGTATCTATAAGCACTAGAATCAAGAATGCAAAGGCATTTTGGTGATTAACCATTTATTTACAACCAATTAGTTATTTTCTTTTATTTACAATAAACTCAATAAGCAGAATCTCACATTTTATACCATGTAAGCATCCTTAAAATTTTAAAAATAAGATCTTTTGAGACTTAAAATGAGTTCTTTCAGTAGGACTGTTTTGATTTAATCATAAATGTCATTGGGAAAAAAAATTATACTCAAGAATTCAGAATTACCTACTATGTTCTACGCATAATATGAAAATTTGACTTTTCTTATTTAAGCATAGGCAAATACACTTAAGTATGTGATTGTGCCTTGCCCCTGTAAATAATGAGTGGGGAAATTCACTTAACCTGGTAACATGTCAAAACATTGATTGCTTTCTAACAAACCCAGTACCCAGTAATCATACTCAGTATCCACTAAGCTACATTTCATTTGTTTTCTTTAATGAGAGGTGAGAAATTCATTCCTAGTTCAAATTTTTGTGGCAGGTTAACATGAATTTGGTTTACAGCTTCACATTCTATCTCTTCTTCAAAATCATCCAAATCTATTTACAGGGAAATAAAGTCAACATTGATGGCATTGTTGGCCAAAGTGATGTCAAGAAAATCTGGCAAGAATATTAGAAAAATAGAAGACATAATAAAGAATAGTGAATTTAAAAAAAAAAATCTCCTGAAAACTTTATGCAGTAAAAGAAAGAGCACAGTAGCCAGAAGCAAGAGCACAGGGGAGAAAATAACACTTTAATCCCTTGCTAATTCTCACAGATCTGAGCTCTCTGTGGAAACTGAAATAGGAAACTCACTGGCCTTAGGCATATAAAAAACATCAAAAGTGAAAAAGGTCACACCAAGTTTGAGAAACCTTGATCTTTATGTTAAAAAAAAAAAATGGGAAAGCCTAATCTTTTGCTAGCTCAATGTAAGATGAGACATTTTCAGTCAAATCGTGAATGTTAAGAAAATACTTTCAAAAACAGAAATAGCATTTTTGAAAGCCTGAAACCAAATATATAACAAAATAAAATCATTTAGGGTATCAAGGAACACATAAAACTACTGTACTAAAATGGTGTCGTTTTAACAATAACATATAACAATATTGTTATACAATAATATACGACAACTGAAAAAAATTTAAAGACTATATTTGAAGATACAGGTTATAAAACAATACCCTAATGAATGAAATAAGTTATGTAAAATATTTAATCATTTAGAGTTTTATTTTAAAGGATATTTTCCCTATAAAGTTGAATTGTTTAAAATAAGATATTTAGTAGTGATTTAAATCAAGGTCATAAAATAAATTTTGATCATTGAAGAAAATTTATGATTATTGAAAAAAATCAAAGTTTCCCTTAATAACAACCAACTTCTCGTATCGCTTAATGATAATTTTATTCACAATATTATAATTCTGGATTGGGATGGTCATAGAAGGTAAGACACCAAATGATGTAATTTCTACTGCAATTAATTCATCACTGTCTGTCTTTCATATGAAGAACAGCAATGTCATTTAAAAAATAAAATGACTCATCATGGAGAGAGAATCACCATGAGTTGCTTTTTTTGTTTTCTGTGTTTTAAATTTTTACTCCTATCATGTTAAAGAACAAATAGTAGCAGTCTTTGAAGAATTGAAATTTGGTCACCTGTGACTTTAAAATGAAGTATCATCTTAGATTTTATGGCAATAGTGCTCAAATTGAATGCATGTAAGGAACACCCACCTTACTTGATGAACGTTAATAAATTTCTAGGTCATGCCCCTGAGAGGTTGATCAATGGGTCACCTAGAGGCCTGGAATCTACAATTTTAACAAGTTCTCCAGGAGGTTGGGTTACAGTTGCATGTTGGGTCTAAGTTTAAGAAACTGTCCCAGAGGCTCAAGTAAAAACCCACTTCCCATATTTTTACTCCCTGGTAGTAGAGAGAATCCTTACCATATGAAATATGGAGAAAAGACTATTGCATTGTTCATTTAGGGAAAGTCAAGGTGGGAGATTGTCCATCCACAAAAATCTATTCTCTCCTTTGCCCTTAGTAACTATAGCTGTGACATGATTGACCAGTCAGCCACACTTGCAGATAGGTGAGCACGTGACCAAGCTCTCACCAGTAGAAAATGATTGAAAACTGTATGTCCCGTTTCTGCTCAGTGCATTTAAGAATGGCATCATGCTTCTTTTACATGCCCCCACCCACCCCCTACTTCATGGGGCTTGCATGGTGATGATCAGAGAGAATTTAAAAGCCATGTTATAAAGTTGGAAGAGCTGCCATCAAATGGCTGCCACTTGTTGATGCAGATCACCATTCCTGAACTGTTAAGTGAGACAGAAATCAACTCTATGTTTTAAAACCTCTGAAATACTGTTGGATCACTTATTAGTCATACTAACTACTCCACAAAGTATAAAGAAAAGTGTTATCATTTTAATACTTTTACTGTAATTAATATTATTGAACTCTAACTCTAGGCCAGGCACTAAGCTATTGCTATAAATATCTCATTTCATCATTCAAACAATCTCATAATATGACACATTTTCCTCATTTTACCAGTAAGGCAACTGAAGGTGTAAAGAGGTCACAGAACTGATTTCCGGTTACTCATCCAGCAAATATTAAAGTCAGAATCTGCTAGAGCCAGGATTCCAACCCAGATGTGTGTATACTGAGATTTTTGCTCTAACCAGTATAAATTCAGAAAAAAATTAATATTTGCATTCATTTCCACAGAAAACATAGTAATTTGTTGTATCCGTAGACCTAATGATGACATTTGTCGGCATCATATTTAAATTGATAATCCCAAGAAAAATGTCTCTTTCAGTGACAGGGAGATTAATATTTCAGTGACTGAGAAGGGACATTAACAGCAAAACAACCTGAGGTAAGGTCTGAAATAAGATATTTCCAAGAGGACTGGTCAACCACAGAGTTAAATTAAGGATGGCATGGGGGAGAGGCTTCTAAGAACCATGCCAAATAGACTGTCTAGGCTTCACAAGATCAGGCTATACTTAGGAAAATCAGTGTTTTCTGCTCAGGGCAAGGAAATAAACTGGGATCTGGTCTCTGGGTAAAACAGCAAACTGAAAAAAAAATTCTTTATTTCCTCTTGTTTCTTAATTGTATCTTTTTTATGATTCCATTTGTACTGGCTATAATTTGTTTTTAGGAGTAAATGTTGAAAATTATGACAAGGAAATAATTATTTACTCCTTCTCAGGCGAGACTGACAAAACACAGGAAGTCCAGTGCCCAGTCCTATTGTTCCCAGCAAGAGTCCTACAGGGGAGACCTGACAAACCTGTTGTAGCTTGCAGAAGCTTATGCTCTGGACCACAAGAATTCAGGGCAGAAATAATTGCTTATTTTTCTTTATAGGATCAACTTTCTTAAAGGCCTACCTGAACTTGAAATTCTGGGGTCCTGGGTATATACTGAGCAATTCCCTTCACTGTTTTTTCCAGGTGTTATAGAAAACAGATCAGAGCCAAAAACAGTTCAGGTGTTCTGACAGGGCAATGAATTGATGGCCCTTCAAACAAATACATTTAAAGTACCTATTCATCATTATTTTAGAAAAGCAGTTGAGTAGTCCAGGGGAAATGCTTTAGCTCACATACTCTTTTTTTTTTTTTTTTTTTTTGTGGTACGCGGGCCTCTCACTGTTGTGGCCTCTCCCGTTGCGGAGCACAGGCTCCGGACGCACAGGCTCAGCTGCCATGGCTCACAGGCCAGCCGTTCCGCGGCATGTGGGATCTTCGCGGACCGGGGCACAAACCCGTGTCCCCTGCATCAGCAGGCGGACTCTCAACCACTGCGCCACCAGGGAAGCCCTCACATACTCTCTTTAACATAGAAAAAGTTCTGTACTTCACAGGACTCTTGCCTCAGAAGGCATTTCCTGGGGTATTTTGGATAAAAGTAAGGATACTTTTGACTATCACAACTGAGGGGCATTGCTGGAATCGGTTGAAGGAGCCATGAATGGGAGACACTTTGCAACATAAGGGATAGTTTTTCTACACAGTAAGGAACTACCTCTGTCCCACGGATTTTAAATGTCTTGCTGGAACTTCATGGGTCAAAAATGTACTTATGACTTTCTGAACTTATTTTTGCATTTTAGAAGGCATTAAATTCTACAGTCATATAACTGGAAATTTAGGGAAATTTTTAACACTGTTCTCTTTAGAACATTAGCAACAGTTGTTTAACATTTAGAGAAATTAAATTGCCAATGGTGGTGTTTGATTCACCATTTAAAGATACCTATCAATGTAAGTTTGTGGGTGTTGTATTCATGATAAAATATAAATTTATATCGACAAGATAATTATATACACACGTGTGTATATATACGTGTGTATGAGTGTTTAAGTAGTTCTCATCTCAAAATGCCAAATAGATGCAAAATGTTGACAATATTTAGTTGAAATTTGAAGTTGAGTTTTATAGCTTTGCCCACAAATCCACAGTTACAAATTACTCTGCCAACACTTTTTCTTTTTTTAATTACACTATGGAATGGTCAAAATTAAGTGTACATTTTACAAAAATAAATACCATTGTGTCTGACAAAATTATACTTCCAGGATTTAAAGTAATGTCCGAGAGCTATAATACTGTCCCTGGAATGCTTATAAATATTCCAATCTGAATAATAAAGCACTCGTTTCTTAAAGAATAGCAAACTGATACAAAAATATCAAAAGCTAAAAAATATTGGAGAAAAAGATAAATTTATCAGCTTCAGCAGGTCATTAGTTTAAGGAAGGAGAAACACCCAAATCAAATTATTTTCTTCTCTTGAATTAAGCAGTGAAAATGATTGAAGAAGAATCTATAAGATAGTGAAAGTTAAAAAAAAAATCCATCTCTGTAATGAACAGCAGATAAGCATCTTTTCTTTAGAAGTGAATGAAAGTATCCTCATAAAAATAAAGTTCTACTGCTTGGAGATGTATGGTTTATCACTAATTAAAAAACCATAGAGGAAATGTGACTTTCAGAATTGCTAACTTGGCAGCTATGGAAATATGCTGCTCAGATCTGCTACAGGCTGGCGACATTCACTGATGTCAGCTGGACTTGTCTATCCTCTGGATCTACCATTGTATTCATACTGAGGCCATGCTTTCTGTGGGCTGTTCCAGTGAGTACAGTGGAGGTACCAGCACAAGTCCATTCTAACAGGGCAGTAGGTTCCTGTAGCGGGTGACTTTAGCTTGAGGATCTCCCATCTGCCTATTCTAATTTTTCTTAAAACTGCTCCGTAATCCAAGGTTCTTTATTCCCAGTCCTCCTTCTTTTCCTCTCTCCTTTCACAGGTGTCAGACCTGTGCTGCATTCTGAAGACACTCCTTGTCTTCTTCTGTTTCCTTCCCTTTGTTCTTCATAGGCATTTCCTCCAAGAAATTTTTAAATGTCTAATCCTGCCTTGGTGTCTGCCTCTTGAAGAACCTGAGCTGACACCCTAGCAATAAGTATACTTGTTGACAATTTTTATAACGTTTATATATCAGTTTACATGAAAAATTTCCTCTCTCCAATATCATTGCTTATGAAACAGATGGAGCCCTAGGGTTAGGAAGTTAGTAAGGTGGGTTTAAAGTCTCATTTTAAAGTTGAATCAAGTATTTTAGCATATGTTTCAATATTCGTCAGTCGCACTTAACCACCAAGAATTAAAGACTTCATAAACCAAAGAATGTTGTTATTAATGATAACAACATTATCATGGATAATTAATGTAACCCACTGAATGATAAATTTTATAAACTGTGAAAAGACAATAAAGAAATGAACAACTGATCCTAAAATTATTCTAAAAGAATTTTGTTCACTAATTGATTCTGTTGTAGAATTCTTTTAGTTAATCAAATAAAAACTGAATACCAAAGTTAAAATATTATGAAATGATGTGACATATTTTTAATATGTTTTTGAAAAGATAAGTGAGGTTCTTATATGCCATAAAGTAAAGGGAGTATTAGTAACTTTATTAACAATTGTATACTATTTTAAAAATCCTTGCTTGCCAGGAACTTTCACTTTCTATCTTTGCAGCAGTTAAATAAGGATAAGCTCAAGCACACAGAAATGGAACTACACTGCTCTCATTTGTGTTCTATCTAAAAAGATATAATGCTTAAATTTAAAAATCTGTATGAACATGTAATACTAGGTTGGATGATTAATCCACTAGAAATGGATATGAAACATGCTAGTCAATAATTCAGGAAGAATTAATTAAAAGATGATTTTGAACCCAAAGCATGATTTAATACATCTAATTATGATAAGTTTTGGACCCCATTAAAACTTACAAAATCATTCCTTGGAAAGAAACTAAATTTCTTATTAAGAGCATTTCCAAGTATGTATTTCGATTAAAACAGGTGTTTGAATGGCAACAACACTAGTTGCAAATAAATAACAAAGAAATTTCAGGATTTATTTTTTAACAGCAGAGGAACAAAATCCTTTCATGTAACAGACACATGAAATGCAGAGATTTCATTGAATTTCTTTAGTAAAGGTGATGTAAAATATATTTCATATTCACTTACTAACTTGAAAAGTATACATTAAAATTGTTTGTTAGAGGCATCATTGTTTTTCAGTCTACAATGACACAGTCCCAGAAGGTCTACTCTATATCTCTATAGCCTGTTGTATATTGTCTTTTTCTTTAAAATTTCCAACTTTTCCTCTAGTTCTATATGATGACTAAAGTCTTTTTAAGTTGCAGAAACTGAATATTTGCCTCTACAGAGGAATTTTGTGTCAAAGATTGCTCCCTCTTCCTTTGAGCAATAAATAAATCCCCCCTGCATTTTCACTGGTCACATGGTCACATTCCCAACTCTCTTCTGCAGCTAGGTATGTCCATATGACTAAGTTTGGTCAATGGCATTACAAAGAGTTAATGTCTGCGCTTTTGAATCATCTCCTTAGTGATGGAGCCCTGTATCTGGGTGCTCCTTCCGCACTTGCTGGTGGCTGGGAAATGGGTGATACTGCTGCTTCCTTGAAAGCGACATGTTGGCATTGGCCATCTGATCTGCCTCTAGACGATATCATAGGTTAAATCTATTGCGCGTAAGCCTCCACATTTGAATCCCATCATTAGCCTCTTTCTTAACAATACAAATTGTTTATTTGTATGACTTGTTTTCTGTGATCCTTGTGACTACCCCAGTCTATGTCATAACACAGAGGAGTGTTTTGACGTTAACTTACACCTAAGGACCTGCTTATTTGTGAGAATACTTTCTTCTTCATTGCTTCCAACCTCTACAGTCTGTAATTTGTCTTGGCATGTTATTCCTGTGCCCGTTAATGTCATTTCCTTATTTCTCTCATCAAAAACAAAAAAGAAAACTAAAACCTGGTATATTTTTACTTTTCCTAACACCAATTTTTATTCTGTATTTTTCTGTACTTTTTATATAGATGGTCTCTGATTTTTTCTTTTACTTTTCTTAATTAATTATTACTGAGTTCCAGTATCAGGCTATTTCATTATGTCTTTATGTTTCATCATGTCCAGGCAATTTACATTGAAATGCAGTGTTCTATTATCAATTATTTTTTCATTTGCCTTTATATTTTAGATAAGAAATATATATAATTTTTTGGAAATTTTGTGTTATGTTATCCATAAATTTTATTCCAGGATAGTAAATGGGGTATGCCTTATAGAACTAACATTTTATAATAATGTGTGTTATAAAATGTGAGTACTGAGTCTAAAAGTCTTGAAATCATCTCTGTCATGTCCCTCCAGAGATCTCACCCCCTAGCCCAAGTGGCTTATCCAAGATTCTCTTGCAAATACATATATTACATTTCCCAGGAGGAAATATGGTAAATGCAATCTATCTGGGCCAGCAGATTGGTGTCTGATGGATTGGGACTCATCACTGGGGTTCACGTAGGCCTTAAATCATTCAGCTCTGAAGTATCCACATCAATAAGAAATGTTGCAAGGAATGAGTATCATGGGAAAAACTAGATATCACGTAAGGCAAAGTAGTGGAAGCAGTATCATGACACGTGGATCATGTTGAGGAATGTGTTCTAGAGAAACAGAGATACCACAAGGGAATAGCAGGACAGAAAGGTATAGCATGGGAGCTGGAGTCTCATAAATAGTTACAAGGATTAAAAACTAGAAAAACAAAACAAGGGGAAATTTTTCAGCTGAAGAATAGGAACATAAGAGGAATTTTCATTTATATATCCTTTATCACATTTGGCTTCTATCTCTTCCACAGTTTGGAGTAAGCATTAGAGGGAGATTATGAAGCAAAAACAAATCATGATTTTTATGAATCTTGTAGTATAGAGGTTAGAAATATGAACTGGATAGACTTTGAGATGATGAGTAGCTTTTTACTGAGATACTATTTTATGATATGCAATAGATTAGGCACTTTCTATATTATCTCATTTACTGTCAACAATCATTGAATTATACACTTTAAATTGTAAATTTTAATGTATGTAGATTATACCTCAGTATACCTGATTATTAAAAAAAAAAAAAAAAACTCCATGTATACTAACTTAGATGGAATTCTATTACCAGAACTAGAGTTTATTTATTTTTCAATTTGATTAATTCTTATTTTGAGAAAAACACATGAGTTTATTTATTTGGGGGAGGAGTGACAGTACCCTTGCGCCTTAATCTGGTTGCAAAGGATGGTGAAAAAAAGAAATTATATTGAATCTTTGGGAAGAAGAACAGGTACCAAAAATGGTATGATACAGGTTAATTCTCTACACTTTTCAATTTGCCTAAAGCTGTCTCTGAACAGGCCATTCTGAATCAGGAACACTAATTTTGATCCTATTCCCTCTAGGCTTTATTTGCATATATTTGTTATCTTACAGTGCATTTAAGTAAATCAGACTAATTACTATAAACAAACATACATGAGAAACAATATTTGGACAGTGATGATCATCTTAAAATGCGACTACATAAGGTGATTGGAATTTCATTAAAATTAAAAATAGAAGTCCCCAAGGATGAAAACTTATATATGAATAAAGTTGATTCTTTAATATTATATTAACTGGGCATGTTAGTATTGTAGCAGGGAAGGGATACAATGGTTGCCACACAACCATTTAGACCTTTTAATAATCTTTCAGTGGAATAAAAAAGAGATAGTATTTGGTGTGCACAGATGGTTTAAAAAGTGTTTAATTGTACATTGTTTTGGCATTAAAGAATTATTAAAATATATCACTATCTGAAAGATAACATTACAAAACGTAAATAATTTCTCAACATACAAGATTGAAATGTCTTATCTTAAGCAAAGTGATACTTAGCAAATATCAGGAATGTACATTTAAATGGAGTGAGGGGATCATTAAATAAACATTTACTGGATTCATTTTATGTTTCAAGCACTTACATTACTGGATATTTTACTCTTTCTGCTTTTCAGAAAAAAAAAGGTAGTCAAAGGTACTTAAATAACATACTTAAGATAAATTATTTTAGGCATTATATATACAAATAATTCATTTCACTTGTTTTAGAGCCTTCAAAGTTCGAATGAAAAAACAGAAGTGTCAGTTAAGGAAAACATATCCTAAAGGATGGTGAAAGGGAGCAGAATTTTCTACCCCAAAATATCCTTCTTTGGCAGAAAGATTATCTTGAGCTGTTTTGTTTTTTTCTTTTCTTTTTTTTTTTTTTTTTTGTGGTACGAGGGCCTCTCAGTGTTCTGGCCTCTCCTGTTGCAGAGCACAGTCTCCGGACGTGCAGGCTCAGTGGCCAAGGCTCACGGTCCCAGCCGCTCTGCAGCATGTGGGATCTTCCCGGACCGGGGCACGAACCCGTGTCCCCTGCATCGGCAGGCGGACTCTCAACCACTGAGCCACCAGGGAAGCCCTGAGCTGGTTATTTTTAAGGAACTGCAGACACAAGAAAAACTCTGAAAGCCAATAGAATTTATCCTTTTGTAGGAGAAATTTACATTTATAAGGGAAATCACCATTGTAAGGGTGTCTCCCTCTCTGTACCAGGAAGAGGACGATGACTAATTCTCTAGAAATTTATCAATGGAGAATGCAGGAAGTTAAGTCTGCATAACAACTGTACCCTTTTTTACTGTGCTTTGCCTGATAATCTCCCAGAACAGCTTCCCGACCCAAAACATCTTCTTTGTCTTTAGCTGGAGATGGTATTTAATGTGGTAGCTTGGGCCATTTCCAGGAGTTATTCAGTTTTCCTGGATATCTCCCATGTATAGGGGAGGTATACACGTTATTAAACTTCTGTTTGTTTTTCTCCTATTAATCTATTTTTTTATTACAGGGTGGTCTCAGCCAAGAACCTAGAAGGGTAGAGGGAAAATTATTTTTCCTCTCCTACAATGGTCTGTTGCTATACATAGTACTGGTAGGATAGTGTTAGAGTCCATTTCTAATTTAGTTTATTCTATTCATAGCACCCCTTCCTTGTCCAGAATTTTAAATTATATTCACAAGTTATAGTCATTATGTAATTTCCTTACAATTTTACTTAAATTAATTAGACAAAGTTGATCAAATGCTTACTAGGTACAAAGAGCTACTGTAAGTAAATACACTGATGACTAAGACAGAAACTTAGCCTGTCCTTATGGAGCTACATTTACATATTTTTATTTGTGTTTCTTTTTGCCTTTTTATTACTTTAATATCAACAGTCTCTCCTGTATTAAAATACATGAAAACGTAGATCAAGTCCATTTTATTGACTACTTATATTTAGCACATAGCACAGTGCTTGGCACATAGTAATTGTTCATTAAATACTTTTAAATGAATGGACAAATGAATGACTTCTTTTTCAAAAGCTTAACAGTATTGCTAAAGTTAATAAATAATGGGGGGTGGTGGTGGTGGGATGAATTGGGAGATTGGAATTGACATATATACACTAATATGTATAAAATAGATAACTAATAAGAACCTGCTGTATAAAAAAATAAAATAAAATAAAATTCAAAAAAAATAAAGTTAATAAATAGTAACCTGAAAACTCAGAAACAAACCAATCTTATTTTTTAATTCACTTTTTCATTCAACTACTCAGAGATAAAACAAAAACGTAATATTTATACATGGTGCCTATACTCAGTGAATTTAGAGGTTAGATAGACTTAGGTCTGGTATAGACAGACTTATAAGGAAATAATTGCTCTAAAGCATCATATGTCTCTGAAAAAGAGAATTCAAGATGATGGCTACCTGATACCTAATAAATGAACACCAGGTAAAACCAGAGAGGGAAGACAGTTTCCTCCCTTCCTTTCTTCTTTACTTCCTTCCTTCCTTCCTTCCTTCCTTCCTTCCTCCCTTCTTTCTTCCCTTCCTTCCTTCCTTCCTTCCTTTTCAGAGGCTCAAGAATGATCTCCAAGCAGTCACTAACATAACTTTCTTTTCCCTCTATTATAATTTAGGATCATGCCAGGTTTATTCCCCACTGTGATTAGTATATGGTACTAGCTTATCAATAAGTTGGTGAATTTTGAATGAATGTCAGTATGAGAAATACTCCAAATTATGAATAATACAAGTTGTTCAACAGAGTGATTAGTTCTCATTTTAGTCATATGCTCTTTGATTAAGCAAGGACCAAATCCTTGTAGGATGTCTGCAGTGACATATTTAGCTGCTGTTTATTGGATGTGTGGGATGGCACTGAGTACCATAAATATTCAGAGTCACCTATGGCAAAAACCTAAATACATATTCCTGCCTGAGTGACAGGAGTAGAATGTTGGGAAAAATAGGAAGGAGGAAATGATATTAAAAAATGTGGCAGGGCTTCCCTGGTGGCGCAGTGGTTGAGAGTCCGCCTGCCGATGCAGGGGACGCGGGTTCGTGCCCCAGTCCGGGAGGATCCCATGTGCCGTGGAGCGGCTGGGTCCGTGGGCCGTGGCCGCTGGGCCTGCGCGTCCGGAGCCTGTGCTCCGCAGTGGGAGAGGCCACAGCGGTGGGAGGCCCACGTACTGCAAAAAAAAAAAAAAGTGTGGCAGTCTCAAAATGCTGATATTATTTGGTCAAATAAGCTACAGTACATATATGTGATAGCTATTTTTAACACACAAAACAGCAATTGTAATGATATACCATAAAGTCAAGAATCAGAAACATATTATTAGTCTTCCCAATGATAACTGTTCTACAAGATAGAAATAATAAGATGTATTCATTAGGAACGTGATTTGATTTGGTCCAGTTTTTACATGTTCTATGGCCTTAGAGGACTTATATGATCCCCATGAGCCTCAGTTTCTTCCTACTCTCCATCTTTCATAGTATTCTTTGGGTTTTACAAATTGTTAGCAGTAAGTAAAGTTGTTTTTGGCATATGGAGGTATTTTAAAAATATAAAAAGTAATAAAACTCAAAGAAGTTTAAAATTTTGCATGTTCAATACTGGTACCCAATACAGAACAACTTTACCAGTTAAGAAAACAATAACAAAACAAAATACCTGACATGTCCAAATATTAGAGTATCTTATCAGAAACATTTTTAAGAAAAGCTAAAATAATATAGGTGACAATGTTGAACTTCATCTGAGTCCAGAAACAAAGATGGTTAAGAAATACCTCCCGCTTTTGTGTTCCAGAAAAGGCTTCCCACAAAGAGCCTCCCTACCTCATATGACTTCATGGTAAGATTCGTTGTCCACTGAACCTCCTGAAATGCCAGATGCAGATCCTCCAACTCCCAGGTTCTGTCTCATGACTAATTAGCTGACATTAGAACTGTTGGTCCTCCTGAAACTAGCTAGACACAGGGATAAACATTTTCTGTTCGGCTCACTGACTGAGACATCTCCTGATTGCAAAAACAACCCCACCGGTAAATCACCTCACCTTTATCTTGTTTACTCCTCCCTGTAGAAGTCTAAGGCAAACCCACATGGCTAAGACACTGACTTTTAGATCTCCCTAATGCAATAGACTGAATAAAGTCAGTTCCCTTACTTGCTTGGTTTTTTTCCTATCCAAAAAGATATTCATTTATATATTAACCAAACATTTACTGAGTACCTACTCTGTGCTAAGTAGTGTTTGAAGTTCTTAGAATTTGGTAGTAAAACAAATTTTTCCTGGTCTCAAGAAGCTGATATTCTGGTGTGAGGTGAAAGAAGATAATAAGAATGGTAGCAAATACATATTTATATGTCAGACAGAGATAAGTGTTGTGAGGGAAAAATACAGCATGGTAAGGAATAGTGGCAGAAGGAGGAATACTACGTGAAGGTGTTAATACACAGGGTAGTCAGAGACAAGATGGCCTGAATGCCTGAAGAGGCTGACATCATGTGGCTAGCTGGGGAAATTGCATTCTAGGCTGAAGGAAAGGTAAGTGACAAAGGAGGCCCGAGTGACTGGCACTGCAGAGTTTAGGAAGAGAAGTGGGAAATAAAAGAAATGGGGGCCTAGATCAACGAGGACCTTGAAGTGTAGAGGGGAAGACATTGGTGGGTTTGAAAAGAGAAATAACAAAATTTCACTTAAATTGTAAAGACTTGTTCCTACTTTCTAGAGAAACTTATGAGCAAGACTAGTTCAGATTCATTTGCTATGATCAGGGTCGGGGGAGATGGGTAGAGGGAGCAAGTGATTGTGACTTCCTTAGATTTTTGAGGTGAGGATGATGAGACATGGTCAGATTCCAGATGTATTTCCAAGGTAGAGCCCACAGATTTCACAGAAAGAGAAAAGTAGATGGGTCTGTGATAACTTCAAGTTATCTGTATATTTTTTCAGTTTTCTTTTTCAATAGCACTTACAGAAATGGAAATAATGGAGAGAAAAATATTAGGTGGTCTGGGAGTATTTTTTGGGGGAATATGTTTGGTTTTGAGATGCATATTTGACACTGTAGGGGTTCAGAATAGGCCTCCCCAATTTGTTCCACCTTTGCAAGAGAATTCTTTTGAACTAAAAGCAATCTAAATCCTGTGGGTTCAAGAGAAACTATTATCCCTCCCTTAACCACTTGGAAGAATTTAAATTGGGGTTTTTTTCCCCAGAAAAAGAGTTATTACCAGAGATAAATGATATCTGAGTGGCTTCATCTATATAGTGCAAATACCTAATTACCAAACACCTGCTCTTCTTACCGTCCTGTGAATGACCCTCCTCTCTTTGGAAGCCCCGGAGCCCTGTCCCATTCCTTAGCTCAGGATGGCATGGTCTACCTCATTTTACTCTTCTGTCTTTGAACCTCTCATGTGTGGGATTCCCACGGGTACAAAATTAAATTAGATTTTCTCCTGTCCATCTGTTTCATGTTAATTTAATTCTCAGACCAGCCAGAGAAACCTAGAAAGGTAGAGGAAAGTTTTCTTCCTCCCCAGCAATATCTAAGTAGATATGCCACATGTAAGATTGTGTATATGAGTCTGGGAGTGGAGATATAAATTAGGTGGTACTCAGTGACATGATATTATTTAATGCCATGAGACACAAGAATATCCCCCAGAGGAAGCTCTTAGAGGAGAAAATAGGCAAAAGATTAATTAAGTCCTGATACTTAAGCTTAGAGGCAAAATAGGACAGTGGGCTTCAAACCATGTTTCCCTGTGTCCCCTGAAAGGATTTTGAAACAACCAGCTGTCCCTTTGCACATTTTAAAATAATGTTATCATGAGCCCAAGATGTTATAAAGAAGATAATTTAATGTATTATAAATATTGACATTTTAAAAATTTAAAATAACACTGTTATATCACATTTTTTGTTTTTTTTGCTTTTTGGTACGTGGGGCTCTCACTGTCGTGGCCTCTCCCGTTGTGGGGCACAGGCTCTGGACACGCTGGCTCAGCGGCCATGGCTCACGGGCCTAGCCGCTCCGCGCAATGTAGGATCTTCCCGGACCGGGACACGAACCCGTGTCCCCTGTATCGGCTGGCGGACTCTCAACCACTGCGCCACCAGGGAAGCCCTGTTATATCACATTTCAAGCATACTTACTGATTCTAAGATGATGAACTTTGATGGTTACCCTCGTTCATCTAAAAATACCTGATCAAGTGCTTCTTTGATAGTCAGGAATTTTACACTTTTTCTATTCAGCTAATATTTCTATTCTACTTAGTTTGTAAAATATATTTAATATTATGTACTGTTGTGCTTGAAAAACTTTTAAGGTCACCCACTAAAATATTTCTCTGGCAAAAAAAAAGTTTATATTTTTAAGTGTAAATTTGTTATGTCTTGTAATCATTGGGAGATAAGACTTCTCTGTAAAAATTTCCATAAAGTTCTAAGTGTGAAAATTATTTTCTGATTGAATTATTGTTACGATTATTAGTAGTACAATTATTAAATATAAAAACAAAAACATTAAATTTTGATTACAAAGTTAATAAGATAGGGGGGCTTCCCTGGTGGCGCAGTGGTTGAGAGTCCACCTGCCGATGCAGGGGACACGGGTTCGTGCCCCGGTCCGGGAAGATCCCACATGCCGTGGAGCGGCTGGGCCCGTGAGCCATGGCCGCTGAACCTGCGCGTCCGGAGCCTGTGCTCCGCAGCGGGAGAGGCTACAACAGTGATAGAGGCCCGTGTACCACAAAAGAATAAAAACATAAAATAATAATAATAAGATAGGGTTAGCATCAATTCTATTAATATTTTTCATTACATATGTGTGTGTGTGTGTGTGTATAAAATCTTCAAAAAGCCTTGCTCAAATAAATATGTAGATGGGAATCAACAGTCACTTGATTTTAAAACCCTTAAATTTTTTGCCAAAGACATGTAATCTACAAAGATTGGTTTTAACTTTCAAATGCCAGATCTCCAAATATCACCAACACAACCTGTTGATAAGTCAAAGCTGAGTTTAGGTTTATAGTGGTAAGAGAGAACGCCACCCAGTCAGAGCTTTGTGGTAGGGTCTTGCAGTAATGCCAAAAACATGGTCAGATATTATGGAGAATTTCAAGTCTGGCTTAAGGCATGAGTTTCAGTAAATGGCAGGAGGAGGGTACAGTGATTTGATTAGAATTGGGTAAGAATCATGATATAAGTTTATAATTACTGGAACCAGAATGCTAGTATTTTGTGAAGCAGGGTAACCTGCCTGTTGATGCTTTCTACTGAAGAATTTATGAGTCTTTCAGGAAATTCCTGTAGTGAACACTTAAGTTATTTGTCGCTGGATGAGTCTCTCCTGGAATAATAAAGCTATAAATATTTATAACTTTAATTCTTATAACATTAAAACGGTAAAGTCATCTTAATGTAGACTGTAGGATGTGTGTATGTTGGGGGTGGGGGTGGGGATGGAGTCGGTGGTTTTGATTCTCAGTGTCCAAGCTGTGTTTGATGGTTCATGAGTTCTGGTTCTCATAAGATTCTACCCAACACATCACAGAGTTCTCCTTCAATTTCATTAAAAATAAAGATTGGAAAGATCTGGCAATCTATTGTAAAGCTATTAGTCACTCAGTTGTTATAGTCTTTCATTTTCTCAGCACCTACATTAGCATCTATGTGGCACCCTCTTGTGTTTAGGGCAGTTCATTATAGTGAGTTTCAGGAAAGGCAAAGGTATATTCTTCTTTGGTAAAGTTAGAAGAGTGACTGTGAAAGGAAACAAAAAAGAACCAGCATGATTTAGTCTCAGGCAAAAATAAAATGGATACAGTGATTCCCTTAAAAGTGTTTGTCATTGTAATACTTGAAAAGTCTTTGTAGACCCCTGTAACTATGTACTCATAAATTTGAAAATCCCTGCTCTAGAGGAGAAAGCCCCAGAAAAGAAGAACCAACTGAGAACAGTGTCCAGAAAGTAATTGGAGAGAGAGTTTTAAGAAGGGGGAGATGGTCAGCTGTATCAGATGATGAGTTTGGTTGAGTAAGATGAGGATTAAGTATTAACTGTAGGATTTAACAATGTATAGTTGTTGATGAGCTTGACAGTGGAGTTTTGATACTGCAGTTTAAGAAAGAATAGGATAAAAGTTACTGGAGCTAGTAAGACTGTATAAAATTTCAAAGGGAGCAGAGATATAGGGCAATAAATTGCAGATGAATCAGGGACAAAACTTTTTGGTTTTGTTAATTTTCAATTACAGCACTTATATAACTATACGAAGTATATTTGTGGTTTTAATTACAAAATATAATTACTGCATGTGTACAGAGAATGTATATATTATACATATATGTAGTCAATGCCCATTATTCACAGATTCTGAATTTGCCAATTCACTACTTGCTCAAATTTATTTGTAACCCCAAAATCAACACCTGGTGAAAACCCTGAGTGGCCTGACATGTACATTCTCCATTGAGGTCAACAAGGCAATGTTCTGCCTTCTTGTTTCAGCTCTCAAACTGTAAACAAGTGGGTTTTTTTTTCATGGTCTACTTAGTGTCACAATTTTTTCATTTTTGTGCTTTTTGTCTAGTGATTCCCCTGTTTAAAACACCCTCCCAATGTGATACTAAGTACAGCTATCTAGTGCCCCTAAGCATAAGAAGGTTCAGTATACCTTAGGGAGAAATATGTATGTTAATAAGCTTCATTTGGGCATGAGTTATCATGCCATTGGTTTTGAGTTCACTGTTGATGAAGCAACAATACAGTACAGTTAGAAAAAGGAAGAGGAAATTCAATGAACTGTATGTGAGTCTCCTCCAAAAACTGTGTAATGAAACTATGGTAAATACGGAAAAGTGGCTAAATTTGTAGATTCATGAGACGCTGACTGATTTTTAAAAAGGCACAGTGAACTGTACTGTAGTGAGGATGAAAGCCAAAGAAATTTGTCCCATTATCCAGGTTCAGGGAACTGTTAAACCCATCTCAGCTAGTTCTGGCTGGTTCACACATTTCAGAAAAAGGATCTGGTATGAAAATGTTAAACTTGAAGGCAAGGCAGATTCCACAGATCAGGAGGCTGTGGGAGAATTTGAAAAAATAACTGCTAAGCATTATACAGGGAAAAAATTATATGGTTAAGTATGTTTCAACACTGATGAGACTGGCTTGTTTTACAAGGACTTTGGAAAACAAACCTACATAATGCAAATAAATTTCAAAGTTCCTAACCTTAAATATTCAAAGACCATGAAATTAATTATATTTAAGAAATATGTATTAAATACGGTTCCTTTAAACAGAAACACATGTAAAACAAAATGCTGTAAACTGAGGCTCTCAGGAACATAACCCTGTGTTTCTACTAGGAGCAAAGCTTACATATTCACTAATTCAGCACTCCTGGTGAATTTATAGAACAAAACTAGTGTGAATAGAACTGATTTTATATATATATATATATATATATATGTATGTAGTCATATATATATATATGCATTCATATATATGCATTCATATATATGTGTATTCATGTGTATGAATTCATGTGTGCTTATATATTCATAAGCATATATACGCATACTCTTTGGAATTTTCCAGTAGATATGAAAAAATCTGATAATGATTGAGAGAAGGAACTATTTAAGGAGGAAATTCTTTAAATTAATGCGATGTTGGAATCCAGTGCATAAATTGAGGTGCCGTCAGTAGATTGTGGCGGCCAGCCCATCTGCTGTAACGTGAGGAAAGACAAAATATATATCTACAGATACAACTGAGTTGGTAGACATGTAAATGGAAGCATCTGGAAATTTTCCAATTTCTCTATTAATGAAAAGCATGCTTAGTAACTGAGAGTGAGAAGGAGAAAAGGTTGTAGAGGCTGGAGGAAAGAGGAGCAGATGAGAAAGAGTTGAGTGACAGAGTGACTCCACCAGGGAGACAGAGAGAAGGATTGCCTGGAAGGACCTAAGTCCCCTTCAGGTTTATAATTATGAATTTAAAGTGAGTCCAGTTAGCATTTTTATGGGTTTTCTCAATCCACTTTTAGTTTTTCAGGTGCAGGCAAGGAATATGTGCAGAGTCGCATTTAACCATGTTGAAATTTTGCTAGAAGGAAGATTGTTAATGCTATGATTTAAATATATTTTTAGAATTTTAGAATTGGAAGAGACTCAAAGTTTTTATTAGCTTTGGGAGAAAATATATTTCAGAACACAGTTTTTGAAGCTGGGTGAACTTGTTTCCAAATGCCAGATACATCTATTAGACTTAGCAAATTACTTTAAAAAAAAACAACAGTAAATTGGAAACAATAACATATTTCTTTCAGAGTTGTTTAAAGATTAAAATAAGACAAAGAAGAAAAATATAAAGAAAACACCTATTACAGGAACAGGCACATAATTGGTGCTCAAGACATGCTGATTTTCTTCTACCTTTGCCTACATTTTAAAATGATAGACTGGGGATGTTTAGAAACATTTTTAGAGTCTCAAAAATATTTACAGCTTTTTTCTCTGCTTCTGCTGACTGTTTTAAAATTTTTCAATGGCCTAGGCAAAGGAGAAACTTTAGTAGAAAAACTACAGTTCTCTGACTCTTCCTAATCACACAAAATTTGCCTTTCCTTAAGGTCAGAGAGTGAGAATAATGACTCTGTAGTGATTTGTCCTTTTGCATTTTGCTCATTACTTTCTTCTTGGCCAATTTTTGATGTAAAGCAAAAAGCTTTCTCTGTAGGCAGTTCACCATCAACAGAGAAAATGTCAACTATGTAGTTTCTTCAGGAAAAGAGTAAAACTCTTCAGCACCTCAGTTAACTTTAGAATAAATGTTTTAGCACAGGACGTCGGCATATTTAACCAACCCCCTTTTGGTGATTATCCTTTCTATAGAAAAGACCAGTGCATTCTCAAGTCTGCTGAGAGTTCTGTGGGCCTGATATTCAAACCTCAGCTTGAGGTTTTAAAATTGCTTCAATTTCCTGGTTGTATAAGTAACACAATCACCCACTATGTTTGTTCTCTTCTGATGCTCTGCCTCAATTCTGTGCACACACTGCTTAATTTGTGCTAAAATTAAGCCCACCACAGGTCTGGCAAGGCAGCCTTTCCTTCTGATACCACCTGTTGATAAGACATCACTAGTCAGTAAAAGACTAGGCACTATTGTCTTGGTCCTACAGCCCCTCCTCCCTCCCCCCCCCATACACAACACAACAGTTACGCTAATATTGTTTTAGTGAGAACATACTGTATACAAGTCACCGTACTCAACACTTTTCTTGCATCATCTATTTATTCCCATGGTAGAGGCTACTATTATAACAATTTTACAAACATAGACACCCAAAGGAAAGTTAACTTGCCCCTGCCCTCTTGAAGCTAAATTCTAGCAGCAGAGATAATTATTAAATAATTATATAATAATAAATAGCTAATTACAAAATTAATCATTAAGTGATCATAGCAGTAAGTGCTATGACAAGGTCAGACACACTGGGAATATATTGCATACTGTAGACCTGACTAATCTGGGGAGTCTGGAAAATCAGGGAGAGCTTCCTTGAGGAAATGTTATTTAAACTAAATTCCAAAGGGTGAGCTGAAGTTAACTCTAATGATAAGGAAGGAGTAGAAGGGTGGTCATTTCAGAAGAAGAAACATCTCTTCTGAAGACCTGACAAAAAGGACTGAGATAAACACAGAGGGACTAGAGTGCCAAGAAGTAAGAGTGGCATGAGAACAGGCTAGAAGGCAGAAACCAGATCATGCAGGACATTCAGGCTGCCCTAGAACTTTGTAATTTATCCGGAGAACAAGGGAAATCCTGTCAGAGTGATTTGGGGAGAGTGAAGGGAAGTGGCTCTAGTGAAAGCCGGGAGACCTGCTAGGAGGTATTGCAGTATTCCAAGGCGAAGAGAGATGATGGCAGCATGGACTACTATGGTGGCAGATGGGAAGGAAAAAGTAATGGGTTTAAGAGAAATTTGGTAGGAGGAATCAGCTGGACATCATGGCTGAATTAGCTATAGGGCTGAGAGTAATAAATGAGTGCCAGTCAACTGGATGGAGTACTCTAATGACAGCTTCAATACACCAGAAAAGCCATGTTTGTTTACCCTACAGGGATACAAGGGATACATTTTAGAATGATTACCTTTTAGAGTGTTTAAAAAATATTCTTATTTCAGGATATGTTTCAGGGATTTGAAATGTTTCCTTCCATGGTGCAGCTCTGTCACCTGGGATTGGGAAACAGAGGGCAGGCCTAGATTGGCAGGGTGAGGACGGAAGTTCAGCTGTCGGAAGAACCCAGCTACTAGGTGGCAGAAGGGTCAAAGATCAAAACCAGGGTTTAATTATTTGACAGTGCAGTTTCA
Organism: Tursiops truncatus; assembly: GCF_011762595.2. Classification (NCBI taxonomy): domain Eukaryota; kingdom Metazoa; phylum Chordata; class Mammalia; order Artiodactyla; family Delphinidae; genus Tursiops; species Tursiops truncatus. The sequence continues at coordinate 45,642,264 of NC_047046.1, forward strand.
GGTATTGAGTAATTTACTTAGAACTCTATATTACTGACACTTTGGATAATATATTGATATATTATTTATGAACACTATAATAACATAATAATTGCTATATTGAGTGTCTACTTTCTACAGAGTATGCATGTAACCTGATTTTGTCAATCCTTATGCTAACCTTCTGGGTTAAATACTCAGTGTGATCAAGTGGCCCTTCCAAAGTTAGTAAAGTGGTAAGTGGTGGAGGAAAGGTACAACCTAGGTGTGTGTTGCTCCTCAGCCTGGCTCTAAGTAGCTCTGCCTCGTATCCAAGCACAAAGGGAAAGCCACTGAGCAAGGCGCCCCATTCCCTCCCGCTGATGTCCTTTGTGACTTAGAACTGAAATCTCAATTGTGACCCAAGTCTAGCTAAACACTGAGGTGAGGTTTTCAAGGAATCCTCTCCTTTCCCTTTTGATTAGAGTTTCACATTCTGATTTGTCTCAGGGAAAATGGGTTGAGTCCATTTCCGTCTATTATCAAAAGCTCTATACAATGAGGAGCGGATGATGGTAGTAGATGTATTTGAGACAACTATGGTTGAAAAAGCTGGGTACATTTTGGGTAAATAGATAGGACCTCAAGAAAGTATCAGGCATCATATAAAAATACCTGGCACTTTCAAAGTACTAAATGAAAGCACAAGTTATAGTTTGTTTTACAGTTTCTCTCTAAAAATAAATCTATTGTTCACTGTTAAAGAAAAATCTTTAGTTTCTTTTCAGATATGGGACACAGATTCTTTCCCTATATTGCATTAGTGTTCAGATGTCCATGTCTTCCCAATCCCTTTTTAGTATTTTTTAACAAAAAATTTACTCTTTCTAGAAGATTGACCATATATATCTTGTTTTAAAAGTTCTTTAGTTCAAGAGTCTAAGAAGCCAGGAATATTTGTGAAGATACAGTTTATAATGGGATTATCCAATGTGTTTTTATAGTTTGCTTTTTTTTTTGATATAAAAACTACAGTCCAATCCTGTCTTTAGGTTCACGTCTGCTGAACCCACTTTTGCACACACCACCTTTCTAGGCAGTCTGGATACAAGGTGATTGGTGCAAAAAGACAATGGTAAAAGTCTGAACTACTTTTCCTGCCCTTCACTGAACTTTCTCTTGAGCTGCATATGGCACTGTAGGTAATGAGTTAGTTCCAACTGTGTGTCACCATCTTCACCTACAGAGAAATAGCATTCAAATGTTCTGAGTCAAGAACTACCAGAGAAGCTGTAAAAAAGTATAGCTAAAAAATAATTAAGAAGCTTAATTTTGGAACCCAGCAGCACTGTACATACACTGTTACATTGTCTTATGCTCTGCTAAATGAAGCCCTTCAGAGGAGCTAATGGAGAAAGACATCCAACTAAATAGCTCGTAATCAAAACCCAAAATAAAGGTTCTTAATATAATTTGCTCCAACTTACCTTATTTAGTGTGTGATTGGGTCAGAGATCTTTGTAATGCAGAAGCTAAATCCATTTAGAATTTTCACATACACCATTAGAATCACAGAATTTCAGAGCTGGAAAAGCAAAAGCTGATAAAACAGTTAAAATTAAGTCACTCTTTTAACCTGGGTAAATCAGCAGTAGCAGGCTCTGTTTATTCTTGGGGAATACGCTAGGTTCACCTTAGGGGACTCATAACTTGACTTAACATGTGGAAAATATATGTACATGTATGTGTGTGTGTGTGTATACACACACACACACACACACACACACACACATATATGACTACACAAAGATGATTGGCATTAGAAAGAAAAACACTGGGCCAAACATTGGGAAGGACCTCATTGCAAATCAGCAAATAAGCTGTGGTAAACTAGTTTTCTAATTTTCCTAAACACTGTCAAGGAAGCAGTTTATTTAGATTACAAAAGATATTTGGATCAAATAGAAGAGCAATAACAGCTTGGCATTTGGTACAGTGTAGGTGACTTTTCACTATAGCATCTGAAGTGTTTTCTTACAGATTTCTTCATGCATCTGTTTGGCATTGTAACGAAGAAGAAAAATTATCCTGGTTTTACAGATGGAGAAACCAAAGCACACAGAAGTGTTGTGACTTCCCTGGTATCAGAAAGCCTTTTACAGAGACTCAGAACTAAAATCCAAATATCTAGGTTTCTAGTTTAATACTTTCAGTCATTAGATTTCACTGTTTCCTGACCTTGGGCCTCACTCAATACCTGAATGTATTATTAGTGTTCTGTGAAATCTTCCCCAAGGATCTCTCAGAAAAACCCACACTGTTATTTTGCTTTGGGTACAGTCCTACTTAGAAGGTGGAGAAACACTATTTTTTTGCTTTTTAAGAGCTTTTTAAGAGCTTTCTATCTCAAAGTAGGTCAACAAAGAGTATGCAGTTCGCCAATATGGGAAGCAGTTCAAATCACCCACAGTGGATTTGAACTTTGAATTCTGGAATAACAGATTCACATTGGCCTAGTTCAATTTTATTTTCTCAGATGGCTACAAGCCCCATTGTCTAAAATGGGGTTTATATGGTACCAGGATAAAAGGGTCTATAGCAAACATAAAGCAAACGCTCTTTAATCTGACTGTTCAAGCACCAAATAACCTTTAGAACTGTGTTTATTTTGCATGTATTAAATTGTATTGGGAATGAAACACCAACTGATCCAGACCGATCATATTATTGAAGATAAGAGATTTGCTGAATCTCAGGAGCAAACGATCTTAGAAGTCACCTATATCAATGCTGCCCTCATTACTAGCTCTATAATATAATCATCTGGGAGATTTAAAAATATATATTTCCACGGCCTCATCCTACACAAACTGAATTTGGTCTGGAGTAGAGAGATCATATTAGTACTTTTTTCTTTTAAGTTCTCCAGGTGATTTAGTTATTTAGGCAAGTTTGAAAGACACATATATATAGGCACTCTGCCAAATTGAGAGGAAAAGAAACCCAATCATTTTCTAGGAGAAAAACCAGTGTTCTTTGGGCTGGAAAAGTATAAACCAGTTCTCCAACAACCTGCCATTCCTGGAAGAAGAGACCACAGGGGTCTCAGACCATCTGAGTTTGGAGATTATATTCTCAAACCCAGAACCCTAGCAAATAAAAACTGAAAATTTTACTTAAAATAAGAGTAGTTATAGTTCTATGAGAAAATAGTTTATTTTTAACAAAATTACAGACCAGTGCAAGATTGTATAATACAAATTTATTAAAGAGTGTCCAAAAAGACATATAGAATGTGCAGTTTCTGAACATCATAATACAGTCCTGGATGCTAAACAAAAAAAGTCCTATTTCAGTATGAACTGGTGTTTAACTTAAAATAGATGCATATGGTTACATACAGAAATATTTGTAGGTAAGTGAATATATACATATACATGGTATCTTTTTGCTCTGTCATCTGAGAGGTCATAGAAACAGTGATATCCCAGTTTCAATGAGCTCAACTAGCACCAAAACCTTGTAGTGCCAGAAAGTAAGTATTAAAAGCAAACAAACAAAATTCAAAATAAAACAAAGTTGGAAATATGTCAAAGAAATACAAAAGCCATCTGAAAGAGCTCTTGATGGCCAAAGCTGGAATGATTTCAGCAACAAAATAAGTAAACTCATATTGAATTATAACCCAACATACAAAATAGATATTCATGAGTCCATTAGTTATAAATAAATGATGGATCAAATAAATTAAAAGGAAGAAAAGAGACAAATCTCCAGTGCAAAAGAATTCCAAGTAATTGATGTAAATGTTCTGTTTTTAAGGAGGTAGGGCATAAGCTCACTCCTTAAATGTGGGCTCTGCACAATGACTTTCAAAGAATACAGTACAGATAGGGAGAAAAAAAGATAAGTTTATGGTGGGTAAAACTGACAAACACTACATTAAGTGGAGTGATCGCTAAGATCAACAATGATAAATCATACTGATAGTATGTACCCTTGATGTGAGGAAAATGGCAATTTGCCTCTATGGTCTTCCTCCTTAAAATATATCACACCAGTCTAATTATGAGAAAATACCAGACAAATCCCAGCTGAAGGAGATTTTACAAAATATCTGACCAGCACTCTTCAAAACTCTCAAGGTCGCCAAAAACAAGAAAAGTCTGAGGAACTGTTACAACCAAGAGGGACATGACAAATTGATATAATTAGGTATCGTGGATGGGATCCTGGAACAGAAAAAGGACTTAGGTAATAACTAAGGAAATCTGAATAAAGTATGTAAGTTAACTAATAATGTAACAGTTCATTGTTCATTAATGGTGACAAATGTAGCATGCTAATGTAATATGTTCATAATAAGAGAAACTGAGTGTGGGGCAAATGGGAACTCTTGCACAGTTTTCACAATGATTCTACAAATTTAATACTGTTCTAAGATAAAAAGTATATTAAAAAAACAAATTTCCTCCTCCCTTAGGAAAGGATGGATAACCAACCTGTTCTTCGTTCTTGCACACAGCTATGCAAGATTCTTATTTAGAAACCAAAGTTGACTAGATATTATCACTAATTTCAAAACCCAATCATGGAGAAATTTTTCTACATTAAATCTAGAGCCAGCTATTACAAATATTATCTATGCTATAATAGCTTCACATTACTGGGGACCAGTTTCATATTCTATGGAGAATAATTCAAGTTTTCAAGATAGAAAATCTCCAAACATTGTTCTCCCACTAGTAATGAAGCCTATATTTTTTCACGGTCACTAGTCCTGCCAAGCTATTTTTCTCCTGGATATTCTCATGGATTTTTTTTTTCCAACAGTGGCTGCTGTTCAAACTTACATAATAGAATTGTCACACTTTATAAACTGTGTTGAATATTCTGATCCCTTTCATTTGAAGAGGTCCTCTATTTCATGCCCAACTAGCTTTGAGGTCCTTCCGAGATAATCAAGTAGTCATTGGCACCTTGCATGTAATAGCCCCTGCTGCGTGAATAGTCCATAAATTCAATTCTCTGTGCAAAAACCATGGAAAACAGAGCCTTCCAGCTTAAATCACTGGCAAGCTACTCTATTAGATATCTGAGGCTGACCCTGATAAACAAAATTTTGGAAGAAATCTTCTATTGTTGATAGTACAATATCAGATGGCTTAGATGTAAATTTTAACAACTGCTTTCTCCATAGAGTAATGTTATACACTGGTTTTTCAGGCTACTTTTTTATATTATATTGATGCTATTTTAGTGGTTTAGCTACCTCAGTGATTTGTGATTACAGTTCCTCCAGCCCTAGAGAGACCATTGTCCTGAGTCAGTGTGATAATATGATCTACTCTGAGAATTCAGTCTGCACTATTATTCCTGCTACACATCAGATAGTGAGCTGCTGTTGCACATCCTAAACTAGTTACATTAGAATTCCATCTAACTAGTATAGTTTGCCATTTATTTATTGCTGACCTGAGGCAGTTTCAGACACATGTGACTCTCTTTAACTTGCTGTAATTGAAGTCTTCCTATATTCTCCTGAAAGTAAATATTAGAGACTCAACTTTGCCACTATCTGTAAATCTCACCCTAAAACCTGTGTGTGGTGCTCCTCCAAAATGCTTCAGGTAGAAATATCTTTTTAAATATATATTTCTACTTTATCAGAGCCACACATCTTCCCCATATCATCTTTCCCTATTATAAAACAGCAGGAGAAAAACAAGTTCTCTTTCTCATGTTTTCTGTTTTATAACAGGAAAAAATGATATGGCACCATTAAGCTAGTCTAGGCAAACAACAAGCAAACTGACAAAAAAATCTTCAAGTTGAGGACTAAATGAAAATAAGCATAGCTGATACACATATATGTACACATATATGCATACACACATATGTATGTTCATAGCTAGTACAGACAAACACATGTATGTAAATCTCTGAGCCACAGAGAATTCATATATTTTTTTTTACTTTTTATTTTCAACAGACCTCTTTAACTTAGTGATGAGGATGCATTTTAAGTTAAAAGATAAATAAAAGAAAGCTTCCAAATAGCAAAAAAAAAAAAAAAAGGTATTTATATATTGACACATTCCTTCTCATTAAACATTGCTAATTTTAACTCAGATAGCAGTTGAATTTCTAATCAACATTATACATACTTTCTATTCTTGTATCAACCTGAAATTTAGTCCTCATCCTCATCAGTACCACAAAGAGGGTAAATAAAAAGAAACTCACTTTTGCACTTAATTAGGAATCCATTTTTATAGATTATTGATTCTGTTCTATTAAATAATTGAGTATGTCTAATCTACACAAAGCATAGTAATAGTCTCAAATCACTCTAAATTTTCAATAAATTCAACTGATTACTTATGTGCTGATCACGATAACTTTACTAACACTAATAAATTGAAACATTTAGATTTTTCAGTGATCTAAACAGTGATCAGTTCACAGTTCAACTGAATACAGGATGATTATTTTTGTGTCTTTCAACATCCAATTAGCATTAGTGTGAAAACATGCAATTTTTAGTTTAAAATATTCCTCAAGCTTACTTTTTAACTATAAGGTGTGTATATCTTATGATAAAATGAAAATAGCACAGGTTTTGATATTAGACAACATAATTTAAACATCAGGCCTAGCGCATACTGACAGTGGGCCCCAGAACAAGTTACCGATCTTGCCAAACTCAATTTTTTATTTGTGATGTAAAGGCAAAAAGAATTTTCCTTTCAATAACGATTTTATTTAAAGTATAAAATAAGAGAGGACCTTCAAAATGGCAGAGGAATAAGACGTGGAGCTCACCTTCCACCCCCTAAATACATAAAAATACATCTACATGTGGAACAACTCCTCAGAAAACCTACTGAATGCTGGCAGAAGACCTCAGACTTCCCAAAAGGCAAGAAACTCCCCACGTACCTGGCTGTCTGGCTGACAGGGTCTTGGTGCTCCAGCCAGGTGTCAAGCCTGAGCCTCTGAGGTGGGAAAGCCGAGTTTAGGACAGTGGACCACCAGAGACCTCCTGACCCCACATAATATAAATCAGCTAGAGCTCTCCATCTCAGTGCTAAGACCCAGCTCCACTCAACGACCAGCAAGCTCCAGTGCTGGACACCCCATGCTAAACAACTAGCAGGACAGGAACACAACCACACCCATTAACATAGAGGCTGCCTAAAATCATATTAAGGTCACAGACACCCCAAAACACACGACCGGATGCAATCCTGCCCACCAGAAAGACACGATCCAGCCTCATCACCAGAACACAGGCACCAATCCCCTCCAGCAGGAAGCCTACACAACCCACTGAACCAACCTTACCCACTAGGGGCAGACACCAAAAACAACAGGAACTACGAACCTGCAGCCTGCGAAAGGAGACCCCAGACACAGTAAGTTAAGCAAAATGAGAAGACAGAGAAATACACAGCAGATGAAGGAGCAAAGTAAAAACCACCAGACCAAAGAAATGAAGAGGAAATAGGCAGTCTACCTGAAAAAGAATTCACAGTAATGATCGTAAAGATGATCCAAAATCGTGGAAATGGAATGCAGAAAATACAAGAAACATATAACAAGGACCTAGAAGAACTAAAGAGCAAATAAACAATGATGGACAACACAATAAATGAAATTAAATTCGCTAGAAGGAATCAATAGCAGAGTAACTGAAGCAGAAGAATGGATAAGTGACCTGGAAGATAAAATACTAGAAATAAGTACTGCAGAGCAGAATAAAGAAAAAAGAATGAAAAGAATTGAGGACAGTCTCAGAGACCTCTGGGACAACATTAAATGCTCCAACATTCAAATTATAGGGGTCCCAGAAGAAGAAGAGTAAAAGAAAGGAACTGAGAAAGTATTTGAGAGATTACACTTGAAAACTTCCCTAATATGGGAAAGGAAATAGTCAAGTCCAGGAAGCGCAGAGAGTCCCATACACAATAAGTCAAAGGATAAACATGCCAAGACACATATTAATCAAATAATAAAAAATTAAATACAAAGATAATATATTAAAAGCAGCAAGGGAAAAGCAACAAATAACATATAAGGGAATCCCCAAAAGGTTAACAGCTGACCTTTCAGCAGAAACTCTGCAAGCCAGAAGAGAGGGGCAGGACATATTTTAAATGATGAAAGGGAAAAACGTACAACCAAGATTACCCAGCAAGGATCTCATTCAGATTCGACAGAGAAAATAAAACCTTTACAGACAAGAAAAAGCTAAGAGAATTCAGCACCACCAAACCAGCTTTACAGCAAATGCTAAAGGAACTTCTCTAGGCAGGAAACACAAGAGAAGGATAAGACCTACAATAACAAACCACAAACAAGAAACAAGAAACATCTCAAATAAACAACCTAACCTTAGAACTAAAGCAATTAGAGAAAGAAAAACAAAACACCCCAAAGTTAGCAGAAGGAAAGAAATCATAAAGATCAGATCAGAAATAAGTGAAAAGAAATGAAGTAAAAGATAGCAAAGATCAATAAAACTAAAAGCTAGTTCTTTGAGAAGATAAACAAAATTGATAAACCATTAGCCAGATGCATCGAGAAAAAAATGGAGAACTCAAATAAACAGAATTAGAAACGAAAAAGAAGTAACAACTGACACTGCAGAAATACAAAGGATCATGAGAGATTACTACAAGTAACTATTCACCAATACAATAGAAAACCAGGAAGAAATAGACAATTCTCAGAAATGTACAACCTTCTGAGACTGACCAGGAAGAAATAGAAAATATACACAGACCAAGAACGGGCACTGAAATTGAAACTGTGATTAAAAACCTTCCAACAAACAAAAGCCCAGGCCCAGATGGCTTCACATGTGAATTCTATCAAATAGTTAGAGAAGAGCTAACACCTGTCCTTCTCAAACTTTTCCAAAATATAGCAGAGGGAGGAACACTCCCAAACTCACGCTACAAGGCCACCATCACCCTGATACCAAAACAAAGATGTTATAGAAAAAGAAAACTACAGGCCAATATCACTGATAATCATAGATGCAAAAATTCTCAACAAAATACTAACAAACAGAATCCAGCAGCACATTAAAGAATCATACACCATGATCAAGGGGGTTTATCCCAGGAATGCAGAGATTCTTCAATATACACAATTCAATCAATGTGATACACCATATTAACAAATTGAAGGAGAAAAAACCATATGATAATCTCAATAGATACAGAAGAAGCTTTCAACAGAATTCCACATCCATTTATGATAAAAACCCTCCAGAGAGTAGGCATAGAAGGAACTTACCTCAACATAATAAAGGCCATGTATGACAAACCCACAGCCAACATTGTTCTCAGTGGTGAAAAACTGAAACCATTTCCACTAAGATCAGGAACGAGACAAGGATGCCCACTCTCACCACTGTTTTTCAACATAGTTTTGGAAGTTTTACCCATAGCAATCAAGAGACGAAAAAGAAATAAAAGGAATCCAAATCGGAAAAGCAGAGTAAAAGAAGTAAAACTGTCTGCAGATGACATGATACTATACATAGAGAATCCTAAAGATTCTACCAGAAAGCTACTAGAGTTAATCAATGAATCTGGTAAAGTAGCAGGATACAAAATTAATGCACAGAAATCTCTTGCATTCCTATACACTAATGATGAAAAATCTGAAAGAGAAATTAAGGAAACACTCTCATTTGTCATTGGAACAAAAAGAATAAAATACCTAGGAATAAACCTACCTAAGGAGACAAAAGACCTGTATGCAGACAACTATAAGACACTGCTGAAAGAAATTAAACATGATACAAACAGATGGAGAGATATACAATGTTCTTGGATTTGAAGAATCAACACTGTGAATATGACTATACTACCCAAAGCAATCTACAGATTCAATACAATCCCTATCAAACTACCAGTGGCATTTTTCACAGAACTAGAACAAAAAATTTCACAATTTGTATGGAAACACAAAAGACCCCAAATAGCCAAAGCAATCTTGCGAAAGAAAAACGGAGCTGGAGGAATCAGGCTGCCTGACTTCAGACTATACTACAAAGCTACAGTAATCAAGACAATATGGTACTGGCACAAAAACAGAAATAGGGATCAATGGAACAGAATAGAAAGCCGAGAGATAAACCCACGCACATATGGTCACTTTATCTTTGATAAAGGAGGCAAGAATATACAATGGAGAAAAGACAGCCTCCTCAATAAGTGGTGCTGGGAAAACTGGACAACTACATGTAAAAGAATGAAATTAGAACACTCCCTAACACCATACATAAAAATGAACTCAAAATGGATTAAATACCTAAATGTAAAGCCAGACAATGTAAAACTCTTAGAGGAAAACATAGGCAGAACATTCTATGACATAAATCACAGCAAGATTCGTTTTCACCCACCTCCTAGAGAAATGGAAATAAAAACAAAAATAAACAAATAGGACCTAATGAAACTTGAAAGCTTTTGCACAGCGAAGGAAACCATAAACAGGACGAAAAGACAACCCTCAGAATGGGAGAAAATTTTTGCAAATGAAGCAACTGACAAAGGATTAATCTCCAGAATATACAAGTAGGTCATACAGCTCAATATCAAAAAAACAACCCAATCCAAAAATGGACAGAAGACCTAAATAGACATTTCTCCAAAGAAGATATAAAGATTGCCAACAAACACGTGAAAGGATGCTCAGCATCACTAACCTTTAGAGAAATGCAAATCAAAACTACAATGAGGTATGACCTCACACCAGTCAGAATGGCCATCATCAAAAAATCTACAAACAATAAATGCTGGAGAGGGTGTGGAGAAAAGGGAACCCTCTTGCACTCTTGGTGGAATGTAAATTGATACAGCCACTATGGAGAACAGTATGGAGGTTCCTTTAAAAACTAAAAATAGAACTACCATATGACCCAGCAATCCCACTACTGGGCTATACCCTGAGAAAACTATAATTCACAAAGAGTCATGTACCACAATATTCATTGCAGCTCTGTTTACAATAGCCAGGACATGGAAGTAACCTAAGTGTCCATCAACAGATGAGTGGATAAAGAAGATGTGGCACATATATACAATGGAATATTACTCAGCCATAGAAAGAAACGAAATTGAGTTATTTGTATTGAGGTGGATGGACCTAGAGTCTGTCATACAGAGTGAAGTAGGTCAGAAAGAGAAAAACAAATACTGGATCCTAACACATATATATGGAATCTTAAAAAAAAAAAAAGGTTCTGAGCAACCTAGGGGCAGGACAGGAATAAAGACACAGACCCTTAGAGAATGGACTTGAGGACATAGGGAGGGGAAAGTGTAAGCTGAGCCAAAGTGAGAGAGTGGCATTGACATATATACACTACCAAATGTAAAATAGGTAGCTAGTGGGAAGCAGCTGCATAGCACAGGAAGTTCAGCTTGTCCTTTGTGACCACCTAGAGGGGTGGGATAGGGAGGCTGGGAGGGAGACACAAGAGGGAGAGGATATGGGGATATATGTACACGTATAGCTGATTCACTTTGTTATACAGCAGCAACTAACACAACAATTCAAAGCAGTTATATTCCAATAAAGATGTTAAAAATAAAGTAAAAATAAGAAAATAAATGTCAAATAAGAAAATAAGTGCTTGTTCTCTAGGAAAAAAAATATATTAGGTACTAAATATTTCCCTTCCTCATTACCTTGTACTAGAAAGGGCCTTGGACTTAGACTTTCATTTCTTCCCTCATTCAACAAGTACACATAGAGCACCATAACCATTTACATTAGCACCCCCAAAACAAAATACTTAAGTATAGTTCTAACAAAATATGTACAGGATCTATATGAGGAAAACTACAAAACTCTGATAAAGATATCAAATAAGAATTAAATAAATGGAGAGATATTCCATGTTCATGGTAGAAGATTCAGGGAGGGGCACAATGTCACGTCTTCCCAAGTTAAGCTATAGATTCAATGCAATCACTGTAAAAATCCAAGCACGATTATTTTGTGGATATTGACAAATTGATTCTAACTCTTATGTGGAGAGACAAAAGACCCAGTGTAAGCAACTTAATATTGAAGGAGAGAAACAAAGTCATTGTACTGGAATTACCCAATTTCAAGCCCTATCCTAAACCAACAGTAATCAAGACATTGTGATATTGGTGAAAGAATAAACAACAGCCAAGTAGAATAGAATAGAGACCCTCAATATAGGCAACTGAATTTTGACAAAGGAGGACAGACAATATAATTTTAGTATATATATTTATATAATATGTAAGTAGTATTAATATATAAAATATTTGTTAATAATATAAAGTTTATTAATTGAAGTAATAACTACAAATGTAAAAAGATTAAACACAGTGAGAAAAGTGACACATAAACTGTGTATGAAAGAAGATTCAGCAATATGTAGCCCCAAAGAGGACTATTTAAAAGAAAAGATAAAGAATATTTGAAAAGAAAAGCTGAAAAAATACAAAGATAGGGCTTCCCTGGTGGCGCAGTGATTGAGAGTCCACCTGCCGATGCAGGGGACGCGGGTTCGTGCCCCGGTTCGGGAGGATCCCGCGTGCCGCGGAGCGGCTGGGCCCGTGAGCCATGGCCGCGGAGCCTGCGCGTCTGGAGCCTGTGCTGCGCGACGGAGAGGCCACGGCAGTGAGAGGCCCGCGTACAGCAGGGAAAAAAAAAAAAAAAGATAAATACTAACCAAATCAAATTGCTTAGATAGTAACTTCAGTATTAGGTAGAATAGAATAAAAGGTGAAGGAATCATAGAGAAATAATATACATTGAAAAAAGTAAAAAGATCAAGAGGATATGTCACACATGCAAATATATGCATTTACAATACAGCTTATATATTAAAACAATAATTTACAGGATTATCTGGAAGAAACAGAAAAATCAACAGCTATAATTAGACATTTTAATGTACTATTTAAGAAGCGAATATATCAAATTAAAACTAAGCAAATTATTGGAAAGGTAAAAAAAAATCACAATTTATAAGTTTGAGTTTATATATGTATATGTATCTATGAATATATGTATACGTACATACACACATATAACAACTGCTTACAGAGAAAACATGGAGTGAATAAACATTTTGAGTCTACGTGAAACATTCACAGAAATAAGCTATGTACTAGACCAAGACAGGATATTTTAGCAAGACCACAAAATACAGATTGTTTATGGTCTCTAGCAAAAGTATGATACAATTAAAAATCAATGGTAAAAATTGATGTCTGAAAATAATCCCTACATAACATTTAGCTAAAGAGCATTTCCTAAGGAAATTATATTTAGTATTTAATGACAATCAAAGCACTAATGGTAGAAGTGTTAGGGGATATAGTTTAGGCAATACTTAGAGGAGATTTTGTATATTTTTATCTATAAGGAAATGAGAAAGACTAAGAATAAATGAGCAAAAATGGTGAAAAGCAAAACAGTTATTCCACGAAAGGTAGAAAAAATTAATTTAAAAAGACCAGAAATGAGTAGAAAGGACAGTAAAAGTAATTTATGAAAAACAAAACTGATTGTTTGCAAAGATACATAATCTAGACAAAAAAATGAAAAAAAACTGATCACCAAAATACAAAGAAACAAAACAAATAAAAACCAGAGGGAGGAGGGACAGAAATTAAAGATAAAGAGACAAGCGTTACAAAATACTATTACAAACATCTGTATGTCAAGAAATTTTTGAACCATAGGATACAAATACATTTTGGAGAAAATAGAGTAGCCTTGTACCAATAGAAAAAATAAATCAAATTTTCCGTAATAATGAAAAATTTAACCTCTGACACAACAAACATTATTCTTTAAAGTAATGTCAATTCTAAAATGAGGCTTCTGGATTTATTCTTGTGTTCTTGTTTAGAAAGTATGTTTTGATTGTTATAAGACAACTAATGGGAAAAATTCAAATGTCCTTAAAAATAAAAATTAGAATTGAGCCACTTAACTCATTTTACCATGTGTTTCCTAAGGGCATCTTTATGACTATTAAATCTGATTGGAGACAGAGCTTTGAACCTTTGGTCAGATAGCTTGCTAATATATGTACTTGAATTACACAGATTTACTCAGCAGAGTACCGCACAGGAACATATCCTACCCTACCAAGACTCCCATAAAATTGGGAGCAGTCCAGGACACACTATCTCTGCAGGTAATTATTCCTAAAAGGAAGGAGGAAAGACCTAAACTAAACTTGTAGGGACATTTTTTTCCAAAGATACCACAGAAAGGTGTGAGAAGTAAGGAAGAAGGCAGAGGTGGTACCCATGGCCAATGGAAATCACTCCAGAAATAAATGAAGTAAAGGAGAAAGGACGTTCACCCCTATACCTGCCAGTGAGCATAGTATTTAAAGCACTTTGGTGTCTTATAATAAATGCTAAATTTAGGTTTCTTATCTTTTCTACATAGACAATGAGGCTTTATTCCATGTTTCCATATTAAAATCTATTCAACAAATAGGAATAAAGCTCAGATGAAAAGATATTCTTATCTATCCAGATCCATTAAATTCCAAAAGCCAATCCTCTGAAACAGAACCTATGTAGAAATGAAAGAAACTAATCAGAAAAGTTGTGGATGGCTAGAGAGCAAAAGAATACTGCATGAATCCAACAGCTAAGTCCTGGGTATGTCAGATTGTTTGCACTGCCAAAAGCAAGTCTTTGCTTAATCAGGAGCACACTTTGGTCTGGTGGCTGGGTGAGCACAGTTAGTAATTTCATGCAAAGCAAGTGAAGTTTAGCAAGGTTGGCTCAGGTTCAGATACAAGACCAACATTTACCCCTGCAGCCATCTATAGTTCAGCCTCTTCTCTTAGATAAAATAATAAAATCTCACGGAGATATTTTCAATATTTCAAAAACTTTTATCACATAGTCTATCCTCAAATACTTACATAACATAAATAGTGTGGTTGTTATTTTCAGCATCTTACACAAAATTTTTGTAATAATTAACACCTAGCTGGTATGCCCAGCTAGGCTGTTTTGTGTTCAACTCTTAAATTGGATTAAATATATTCACCATTACGTAATTGATATGAGGATTTAAAGAAATCTAAAAACATTGAAGGTATTGTTATTACTAAAATTACAGTAGAGCAATATACCATGGTATGGTATTTTCTAAAAAGTCTGGGCTAGGAGCCAAAATCCTAAATTCACATCTTAACATCCTAGTTCTTTCCCTCTGTAATACATCACTTTAGGAAATTCACTTAATTTCCTTGGGCATCATGTATAAAAATGCCTTCAGCTTTGGCATTCTATGATTGTAAGCTAAAACCACATTAGGTAAAATCTAAGACATCTCATTGTCAATTCTTTGTAATTTCCTTAAAATCATTGTGCTTCATTTTTTTTGGTCTCAACATTTTTTTTCTATTGTTTACTACATTTGTTTATAATACATTATTTCTAGAACTTTATAAAGATCTTAACTTCCAAAGAGTGCCAATTATGGTGGGGACTCTCAAACTTTAAAAGGCAAGAATTAGATAAGGCTGGCTTTCTTGGATGTTCACACCAGGATGTTTTTTAGTAAAAGTTTTTTATTCTAAGGGCCTAGAGTATTTTCTAACTGAAAACCCTTCAGCCACAAAAACTGAGGAAAGAAAGCATGGTGTTCCTGGAAACTGGTTAAGGAGTTTCTTTAATAATATTATATTTCAGATTCTGGATCTAGAGGTACTGGGATTCACATATCTTGTAAAAAATGAATAGGATTAATGCAGGTTTTCTGACTGCAACTATGTTTAAGTAGAGTTGTTTCTGAGGAGTCAATCAGAGCTCATCCACGTATGACTACCTCATTTCCATGGTAACCTCAGCCATAGTAAATAAAACCAGGATCCCAGAAGTAAGCCACCAAATTCTCTGATAACACAAACATCTATGAACCAAAATGTATGGACCACTGCCTTTACTTTTTGGAAAACACGTTTTGGAAAATTTTTACTTAAGGCTCTCTTTATTTTAAACCAAAATTTGCTAGGTATGGCTATCTTGAATCCAAGGCTAGAAATAAGTTCACTAAAATATAACAGCAAAGGAACTGCAAAAATCAGGTATACGGATTAGGTGCCATAAAATAACCAAGAAGGAGGGACAGAAAAAGATTTTTGATAAACATACAAATTAAAAAGGCTTAACAGTCTGGGGCCATTTTTGTAAAGCTAATTAGCCATGTACAGTTAAATAGCTTCCAAGTTCATCTTTGTAATAAAAGTAGAATAATCACCATATGTTAAATTATGCTTTTTATACTCTGTTCCAAAGTCCACAAAAAATTGGTGTCAAAGTAAAAACTTTACCTCAAAAAGTTTTAAATGTAGAACATACAAACAAATAATGACTTTTACAAGAAGAAGTTTCATTTATGTGAAATGCTTTATTTCTATATAATGCCTGAGAAGTAAGCCATTGTTTTACTCTAGAGCTGACTAAATGTCAACTCTTTGATTCTATAACATTAACCATCAAGATTTTAAATGCATTAAATTCCATGTTGCCTTAAGACAAGTAAACTTTTCCTTTACTTACCTGATTGTCTTCCCCACTAGGATGGGAATTTTTGTCTCTGTTTATTGGTATATCCGCAGCACCTAAATTAATGCTGGCACATACTAGTTGTGTAATAATTTTTATTTTTGATTTATAATTCATGAGGAATAAAGGAATATTAAAAGCATATTTT
Source organism: Tursiops truncatus (assembly GCF_011762595.2). Classification (NCBI taxonomy): domain Eukaryota; kingdom Metazoa; phylum Chordata; class Mammalia; order Artiodactyla; family Delphinidae; genus Tursiops; species Tursiops truncatus. The sequence goes on from NC_047046.1 coordinate 45,658,980, forward strand.
GTGATACCACTCTGCAAAACTAATATTAACCCATAGCACTTTTGTAATTTAAGCCTCCATCTTTAATTCCTGGGAGCAAACCTCTTCAATTGAAAACCCATTCCTAACAAAGTTAGTAAAATGCAAGTAAATAAAATGACAAATAATGCTAATAGAAAAAATAGTAATAGAACTAATCCTAGTGTGATCTCTAGCATGTTAAATAAAAACAATTCTTTCTCTGTGTATCCCTGGTAGAACTTTTTACTTTATTTTGTGTCTGTCTTTGCTTTATTTTGTCTTTCTTCCCTTTAACATTTAAAAGTTAACTACATTTTCCTAATGTACAGTTAAATAAAACAAAAAAGAAATAGATGGATAGATCTGCTTTCAAACCTATAAACTATATATATATGAGTCTCTTTATGCAAAGCACATGTGCATACAAACAAAAGCTATGTGACTTTCTGGACTACTTTCTAAGACACACAAAATAACGTGCAGGGTACTTCCCAAAGTACAAAACACTGCCATAGCCAAAGAAAATAAAATATTGTTAAAATAATAACTGTGATTCATGGAATCCTTACTAAATGCCATGTTGCATATTTATGTACCTAATTCATCTATCTAATCTCATTTAATACCCACAAAACTCCTGTATTAGTTTTCTGTTGCTGCTGTAACAAATTACCATAAAAATTAGTGGCTTAAACAACATAATTTATTATCTACAGTTCTGTAGAAGTCTGACTCAGGTCTCACTGGGCTTAAATCAAGATATTGTCAGGGTTGTGTTCCTTTTGGAAGCTGTAGGGGTGCATGAAAGTTGGAGTTAACTAAATGTAGGCTTGAAACACATTTCCATTCCAAGAAGGGCAGCTTTGGGCAAGTTATGCACAGTAACCTCATATGTGTAATGGAGATAATTCCTTCCTTACAGCAATTTTCTGACAAATAAGCCATTATGTATATAGAGCATCTACCGCAATGATTGACACATAATAACTACCTACCCACCTCTTGAATTTCACTTATTATGCACATATTGACCAGTGAACTAAATTGCGGATTTGCTGTTTGTGAGTCACGTGTCCTAGAATAAACCATTTTGCCTCTGATCCACAGTTTCTTTACCTATGAAAGAGGACTTACAAAAAATCAATTCGCCCTGAGAATTAAGTGAGATCCAGGGTATGAAAGCACTTGTAAACTGTTAAAATAATTCGCTAATGTTATTCTAGGGCCACTAGTTTAAAGTTCAGGAATTCTTAAATCTGAAATGGTTATCAGTGTTCCACATCTCAGAAGACAAAGGGCCAATGAGCTGTCTCATTTTCAATTCCAACATTGCATAATTATTAAAGCCAAACCCAGGAAGTATTTCTGAGCCAAAATTCAGAAGTTTTTCCCTAGGCTTCTAACACCAATTGTCCTTCTATGTAATACACTCTAACAAAAAATTTCTAGGAACTGTTCTCCAAGTGCATGTCTGCAATTTCAAACAGACTCACGCTGCCATCTGCTCCTTCTGATAAGAGACTCATCTGTCTGCTGAGAAAGTAGGGAAAAGGCTCACTAAGAAAGAATAATGCGATTCTTCAGCCCCTACAGCCTTGCTGGGTGGCTCACGGACATGCACCAACTAATTAGGGGTCAAACCAACATTTTTAGGGTGTATTTGAATGGGATTTGAATTCATTGTGACTGCACTCTGAACAGCACTACATACAGCTACTGGTGTAATTTGGACAATAAGCCCAGCATCTGCTACCTTTCAGCAATAAGGCATAACAAGAGAGAAGTATGATTAAGGGAATTCACCTAGCTCAGTGGTTTTCATGATTTTAAAAAGCTGAAATGAGAGGTGTTTCTACATAGACAAAGGACCATGTATATGTTTGTGCTTATGTATATATGATCTAAGAATAACTATAATGTAGCTTTCTCATGTTAATGACAATTATAAAATTAATCTTTTTTTAGATTTAAGGGAAAAATTAAACTTTAAAAAATAATCCAAATAAAGCCTTCAATTCACAATAATTATCAGGATTTTAGTCATTAACATAACACATTAAATTATATAAGTGATACAATTCGTATTATGTCTACATTGGGTTTATAGTTAGAAAGGAAATTGAGATATTTACCCACATATATATGCCTGTATATGCACAGAAAATTCCTGGAGGTACATGCAAAAAAATTGTTAATAACGCATATCTCTTGGCAGCAGAATAAAATTTTGGTTGGCAGGGAAGTTTGGAGAGGAGAAATTTTAACTTTTTATCAATTACCTTCCTGTACTCTGTTTTGAAATCCTGAACCTATATTACTTTATATAATTAAAAGACACTCATCTAATTAAAAAAGGGAATTGGAAATTAAATCTAATTTGATCTAATCAGTCTAATTTTAAAGAGTAATTTTGCACTTGGAATCAGGAAATCAAGTTAGTTTTTCTCTTCTACTAGCAGTACTGCAATTAATATTGAGGGACTTCATCTGATTGATCTTTCTTTCTCATCAATGAAATTGCAACAATATAATCAGACCTAGTCCATCTTTCAGAGCTCTATTAGGGCTAAAACCAGACTTACTGTAACATACTGTATTATTAGTATTATGGTAGTAAACTGTGGTCGTGTCTAGCTATCAAGAGATGGAGGCAGTTTTGTATATATTCAGAAAATTTCCATTTGCTTGAATAATTCAAATAATGCTACCAACAAAACCAGATATTCATTCAAAATATCAAAATTATATTTTTAAATGAAGGCTATATGCTGACAATGTTGCAGAATATTTTTACCTTAAAATAGCTATTTCATAAGTTTTCAAGACAAAAAGTACTGGAGGATTGATATTGTTATTCAAAATCCCATATTTGACATTTCTTTCACTTAGCATTCATTTTAACTCATTAGGAAAGACTCACCAAGAGTGATAATAAGAATATAGGTCTTTGACTTTTACCAATATTTTGCTTTGTTTTTCTACTCCCATAGGATACATTAACTGCAATTCTTGATTTGTATTTTTGAAAGTTCTACAAAACAACCTCCCAGCTGAAATGGGAAAGTAGGCTATAAACTGGAGAGATAAAAGAAGGCTGCAGTTTCCCATTTTATCCCTTTCTTCCCCCTTAATTTTTTTCTCCGGCTAATTCTGAGCCTACCTGAGTTTGGGGATGGAGGGGAGAAGTAAAAATCAGTCTAAATGAATGAATGAATAAATCAAAGAATCAACCAATCTTGACAACCTGGGCTTCATGTCTTCAGCTACAGAGAGACGATGAAAAGGGATATTTATTTGTTTTAAGGCAGAGAAAGACAAAGAGTAAATGTAACTAACAGGGGAAATCTTCACAAAGTTTGCAGGATCTATATCTTCTGAGGTTCTGTGAATGCTTATATGCTATTGCTCACATAATCCCCATGTTTCTGCAGCAAGTAATAGGTGTGTACATGTATTTTAATTCTTAAGTCCTCTACTATTAGTAGGTGTGTTATGAAGCTAGATGAATCATCACATTTCTGTGATTATTTGTATGGTTATATGTATGCTATGGTTGGATTTTTGTATGCCCCAGTAGAAAATGTCAAAATAGAATAATGGAAACAATAATGGCAAAAATAATCCATACAGGGAAAAGGGCTCCTTTTCTTTGCACAGGTTTTCAGCAACTTAGAGGAACATGCAACATCCTTCCCCAATAGGACATTCTTTTCTTCCAGCCAAATACAAGCTAATAACAATATAATACCTAGTATATTTCTAATACCTCTTCCCCAAGGAGCCACAGCATTTGCAGATATTATCTCATAAATCTCCAGATTTCTGTGCGCTTTGGAGAAACTATGTATTATTAAAGTCACATTACGTAGCTGAATCAGGGCACAGAGAGGGAATATGTATTCCAAGAAAAACAGCAAGATGGTTATAGGACTTAAACTTCATCCCACTGAGTCTGTGTTTTTGTTTGTTAGTTAGGGATTTGTTTTCACGTAATGATGGTTGTTTTGATCCTGAGATCCATGGATGAGTAGTATCAGCATCACCTGGGAACCTATTAGAAATTAGACTCTCAGGCCTCACTTCAGACCCACTGAACCATAATCTGCATTTACCGAGATAGCCAAATGACTTGTATGTTCACTGAAGTTTGAGAAGTAAGAGACTATTGCATTAAAAAGACCTAACAACTTTCATGCTTTTAAAAATTCTCTCTACACATATGTAGATGGCAGATACTGGGTAGCTATTCACCAACCTCATTTCTCTTTCCTTCTGAGAACACTGCCGTATTACATTTACCACTTTCTCTTGCAGTTAGGTGTGATCACGTATCTAAGCTTTGGCCAATTACACATGGGTGGACGTGATAAGCGCTCTTTTTAGTCTTAGCCCACATGACCCTATGCTCGTTGTCTCTCTTATTCTTATCTCAGTTTAGAGAGTGACCAGGAATGTAGTGAATGCACTGAAGTTAACAGTTTTTTTTTTTTTAATATTTATTGGAGTATAGTTGATTTACAATGTTACGTTAGTTTCAGGTGTACCACAAAGCGAATCAGTTATACATATATTATACATATATCCAGTCTTTTTTTAAATTCTTTTACCGTATAGGCCATCACAGAGTTCTGAGTAGAGTTCCATGTGCTATAGAGTAGGTTCTTATTTGTTATCTATTTTATATATAGTAGTGTGTGTATATGTCAATCCCAATCTCTCAGTTTATCCCTCCCCCCACCTTGTCTCCTGCTAACCATAGTTCGTTTTCTACATCTGCGACTCTACTTCTCTTTTGTAAATAAGTTCATTTGTACCCTTTTTTATATTCCACATATAAATGATATCGTGTATTTGTCTTTCTGTGTCTGACTTACTTCATTCAGTATGACAGTCTCTAGGCCCATCCATGTTGCTGCAAATGGCATTATTTTGTTCTTTTTTATGGCTGAGTACTATTCCACTGTATATATGTACCACATCTTCTTTATACATTCCTCTGTTGATGGACATTTAAGTTGCTTCCATGTCCTGGCTATTGTAAATAATGCTGCAATGAACATTGGAGTGCATGTATCTTTTCGATTTATGGTTTCCTCCAGGTATATGCCTAGGAGTGGGATTGCTGGGTCATATGGTAGTTCTATTTTTAGTGTTTTAAAGAACCTCCATACCGTTCTCCATAGTGGCTGTACCAATTTACATTCCCACCAGCAGCGTAGGAGGGTTCCCTTTTCTCCACACCTTCTTCAGCATTTATTGTTTGCAGACTTTTTGATGATGGTCTTCTGACCGGTGTGAGGTGATGCCTCATTGTAGTTTTGATTTGCATTTCTCTAATAATTAGTGATGTTAAGCATCTTTTCATGTGCTTTTTGGCCATCTCTGTGTCTTCTTTGGAGAAATGTCTATTTAGATCTTCTGCCCATTTTTTGATTGAGTTGTTTGTTTTTTTGATATTTTTGTTGTTGTTGTTGTTTTTGCGGTACGCAGGCCTCTCACTGTTGTGGCCTCTCCCGTTGCGGAGCACGGGCTCCAGACACGCAGGCTCAGCGGCCATGGCTCACGGGCCCAGCCGCTCTGCGGCATGTGGCATCTTCCCGGACCGGGGCACGAACCCGCATCCCCTGCATTGGCAGGTGGACTCTCAACCACTGCGCCACCAGGGAAGCCCTGTTTTTTTGATATTGAGCTGCGTGAGCTGTTTGTATATTTTGGAGATTAATCCCTTGTCAGTTGCTTCATTTGCAAAAATTTTCTCCCATTCTGAGGGCTGTCTTTTTGTTTTGTTTATGGTTTCCTTTGCTGTGCAAAAGCTTACAGAGTTTTAAACAGCTTGGATCCCTAAATGCCTTGGACTGCATGAGGAAGAGAAAATGCTCTTGTGTTTAGCCATTGAGTTTCAGGGTTTACCTGTTTGAGGTAACATTTTAAACTTTTTCAGAGGTAATTATTAAGCTTTAAAAATAGTATCTTGAATTGTGATACAGTTAAAAGAATGTTAGGTGAATAATATTGGGCTAGTTTTATCCCTTTAACTGAATGAGCACAGCCTCAATTCCTTTGGACTCATTTTATGTCATGTTTCCCTTTCTTCATAACTTCCTTATTCATCTCTACTTAAAATCTATTATTCATGACTTCTTAGCTCTAGAATTCTTTACATTGCTTAATTCTCATTTTCAAAGTCAGGGAAAATTTAGAGAAAAATTACTGGTTATGATCCCAATTTTGTAGATGCACCGTGCCCCCGATCTACATTATTACATATGTATGGCACCAGGAAGACTATGGCGGTTTATAAGCATAATAACGTCCCTTATTCATTTTTACTTTTGAGAATATGTTTAATAATTTATGTATCTATCCAGAATGTTTGTTTATTTAGTCTTTATTATAAGTGAGCCACTTGTGGAAAAATTATAGATATCCCCACTGGCAGAAAAATACCTCTTCTGACTGACGGAGTTTTAATAAATGATTTATAACTAGCTCTCTGATTTCTTGTTATGACTGGTCTCCTCAAACACACCACACTTTCAGACATAGATACAAACACAGTTTCTATTTTGAATAGAATCTCTACATTCACGTGGAGAGAATGATCTAAAATGGAGAATCATTGACTATCTTTTTATAAATATTTCTCTGTAGAATAAAACCATAAAATGCACAGTGTCTGATTATGTACTACACAGCTCAAGCCATTTGTCAGCCGTTCAATAGTAGTGACTTTTTTTTTTTTAACAAATTTGAAGAAAGGAAAGAAGGGAAATAAGACCTTACCAAGAAAAAAAAAAAAAAGATTTTTCAAAGAAAATTTTTTGAAGAGTAAAATCAATGCTGGTTTATTTCTCTTATCTTGTTTTACTTATAAAACATTCATAAATTGAAATAAAAATTAATATTGATTAGTAACCATAATTAATGTAGAGTGATTTGCTTATGCTATTTAAGCTAAATTAATTTGAGACTAATAAAAAACAAGAGTATTTTAAAATATTTTAAAGATTTTGAGGGAAATTATCTTTTTATTTTTTTAATTTTTAAAAATTTTTGGCTGCATTGGGTCTTCGTTGCTGTGTGTGGGCTTTCTCTAGTTGCAGCGAACAGAGGCTACTCTTCATTGTGATGCGTGGGCTTCTCATTGCGGTGGCTTCTCTTGTTGCGGAGCATGGGCTCTAGGCACGTGGGCTTCCGTAATTGCAGCATGCAGGTCCTAGAGCACACGGGCTTCAGTAGTTGCAGCACACAGGCTCTAGGGCATGTGGGCTTCAGTAGTTGTGGCATGCAGGCTCAGTAGTTGTGGCTCGTGGGCTCTAGAGCACAGGCTCAGTAGTTGTGGTGCACAGCATGTGGGATCTTCCCGGCCCAGGGATGGAACCCGTGTCCCCTGCATTGGCAGGCGGATTCTTAACCACTGCACCACCAGGGAAGTCCAGAGGGAAATTATTTTTAGTACTACATAGATTTCTCAATTCTTTTCTTTGAATTTTTAATATAATTTTAATCCTTGTGCCAAGATTTTAATTCTGTTCTTGCCTTGGTTTTGTTCATTACACAGCCGCTAATTATAATAATAATAATAAATGGGGTATTTATATCATCTCACCTGGAGATCACAGGAAATATTCTTAGTCAGTTATTATGGGACAATTCTCAGGAAACTTTGTTCCAGGTCGATTTATTGGGGTGCTGAAGGGGTAGGTCCAGAGCTCAGGTCTGCCTTATAAAAAGAATAAAACTTTAATTGTGATCACCCATTTTAGACAATTATAAAAATATGTTTATTGAATATATTCTGCTTTGGGGTTCCAGAAAATGAGTTATTTGAGGTTAAGTTTGGGGCTTTTTGTTTTTCCTATTATTTAGAGGTTTAACTCCACCTGAAGATACATCAGAAAATGTACTTGGCTTTGTTTTAAAAAATAATTCTCAAAGAATAGTAAGGGCTATTATTTTCTACAAGGCACAAGTTGTTCGTTCGCATCATTTTCTTAATTTATCCCGCATCCTCTTATACCTTGGAATGTGTAAACACATTATACCATGCATCTTCTTTCCCTTTTTCCTTTCTGTACACCTTTCAAAGTTTTGAAAAAGCTCAAACAAAAGTCAAGCCATCCTCTTCAGAGACCCAGAAACGACTTCTTTTTCAGAGCCATCACTAGTTTTTCCTGGTGATCCACTGTTGCTAGTGCAGCTCTCTGTGATTTCAGGAGCCACCTGCTCAGGGTCATAGATGATCTGGCCCACACAAGAATTTTTCTCTACCGTCCCCTACATCCCACTCTTTCTCCAACCCTCCGCCATTCATCATTCATTCTTAAAACTTTGATTTGTGGAAACTTTATGACTCTTCCACTAGAAAACTGAATATTTTGTACAAACATTAAATTCCAATTCCAATTTTCATAGGTCCACAGACTACTTAAAGTATTTTCATTGACCTCTGTTTAAAAACCTCTGTTTTAGATGGCTTGACATGATTGCTTAATCAAGTCTTAATTTTTACTTTCCTTTCTGGATTAGAATCACACTTGCACTGCCTGCACTTCAAAATATACACAATCCAGTGATTGGATAGGACTTGGAACATGCCACTCAAAGATAGAACAGGTTTGGGAATCATTGCCACTTCCAAATTCCATGAAATATCTGCATTGTCTGCTCAAAGCCTGCCACTCCACACAGCTGATTGGATTTACCTCCTCTTCTGTTGCAACCTTTTTCTTCCCTAATATTAAGTTAACCAAAGTTATGGGAGGTGTTCTAAGATGCCCAACCCCTTCCTGTATTTTTTCATTCTCTGGTAAATTATAAGGGAGATAGAAACAGAAAAAAATAAACAAACACCTTTGAAAGGTGTTAAATACATTTTTGTCTATCTGTATTTATCATTCAGTAATCTTGAAACAAAATCTTCTGCTTGAGAGGAAACTTAAGAAACTTTAATCAGGGTTTTGGAACTTAAGTCCAAGGCCACCACAGTTATCGATGGTATTGCATTGAAGACTTGACTTTGTCATCGTTGTCCCCCTTCAGTAAGGCATTGCAAGTAAATAACTCCCTTTGTTCATTCTTAAAATGTGGAGACGTGTCAGGGAAAAATGAAAGCAGAAAATACTATTCATCTCTCCACAGAGAAGATGAATAGGCATCCTTGTTTGTAATGTCTGGGATTTGGCAGAGCTATACTCAAGGAAGAAAAATAAGTATGTGTGAGTTTCCAAGGAAGAGCCCTTTGTAGTGGACAGTCAAACTCAGTTGTCTGTGAATAAATCATTAAAGGATGGAACATTTATTTTGAAATTGAGAGCCAAAAAGAGGAGGACGGGGGTCCTGGAAGGAGACTTTTGGAAGAAAGATGAAACAGATTTGAGTCCAGTCCAGTCCACAATATAGGTTCCAGGCTTTGTTCCTGACCCAGAGGGAGCTGGTGGCAGGGTACCAGGGGAACAATCACTTTGAAGCATAACATTTCATCATCCACACTACAGGACCCATCCCAGATTACCCCACCAGGTAAAGAGGCTTATCAGCATTTCCTCATTTTATTGCTACCACTCCACCATTATAAGCATGTTAGGACAATTTCAAAAAATTATTCCAATATATTTCAAGACCTAGAGGACTAACGGACATGTAATGGTTCAGTCAATTATAAGTCAATTGTTAAATCCAGCAACTAAGAGGAATGGATATACCTATTAACATGTACTATGTTTTAAGCAACATCCTAGTGTTATTTGTGCTATTATTTCTAATTCAAATAAATGTACTGAATAAGTAATTATTGTGTTAGACATATTGTGTGTGATAGACATGTACTATTCCTAATTCTGACAACAATGCTGAGATAGATACTGTTTTCTTCATTCAGCAGCTGAAGAACTTGGGATCCCTAGGGTTAATTAATTTGCCCAAGGTCAAGCAGCTATAAGGCTGCAGGGCTGTGATTTAAATCAAGATCTGTGTGAAATGCATAGCTGTACAGAGAATTAGATACATGTGTGTCATATTAACTTTTCACCTTCAGATGAAACACTGACTCAAGTTATTTTAAGATGAGGTTATCATTTTTGATGGCTCACACACTTTAATTATCATCAGATATTATTCTTAGTACTGACCAATTTGAGTAAACTGCTTATTATCTGCCTACAGTTCTCTTGGTCACCACAGAGACTGAGTATATAAGTCTAATCCAGCTTTATTCCATGTTTAAGAATCAGACTTTTTGCCTTCCCTATTCCTTGTTAGGGCTCTTTAAAAGGACATAAAGGTATTTGTAGAACAATATTATGACTGGAGTTGAGGCAATTTCCTTGAGCAGAATTATAGTAGATGTCTTATGGTCATCTCCTGTGAAACAGTAGCTTCCAAACATCATCATAAGCCTAAATTTCAAAGCCTAGATTCTTAAAAAAAATTTATTGTGGTATAGTTAATTTACAATGTTGTGTTATTTTCAGGTGTACAGCAAAGTGAATCTGTTATACATATACATATATCCACTCTTTTTAAAATTCTTTTCCCATATAGGCCATTATAGAGTATGGAGTAGAGTTCCCTGTGCTATACAGTAGGCCCTTATTAGTTATCTATTTTATATATAGTAGTGTGTATGTGTCAATCCCAATATTTCAATTTATCTCCCCCTTTACCTGCGAGTAACCATAAGTTTATTTTCTACATATGTAACTCTATTTCTGTTTTGTAGATAAATTCAGCATACTTCGAAAAGAAACATGCACCCCAGTGTTCATTGCAGCACTATTTACAATAGCCAGGACATGGAAGCAATCTAAATGTCCATCAACAGAGGAGTGGATAAAGAAGTTGTGGTACATATAAGCCTGGATTTTTTAACATAATAAACCATCTCCAGTCTTTAGCCACCCACCCCTCCCCCACCAATTACTGTGCCTTTTACCTTTTCAATGACCAGAACTAATACACTGCAGAAATTTTTAATTCCAATACTCCATTCATTCACTGTAACTTCAGCCCCACAACTTAATTATTCCTAACAAATATGTTCATCAAATCAGAAATTTCCAGGCTCTAGATTGCCTGGTTTTTAATCCAGGCTCAATATAGCCACTTGGATCTTCTTTCTCTCTTCTCTGTATTAGAATCTGTGATTGAGCACCTGAACTAAACTCTTAACAATACCTTGTATTTCCTTTTTTCTTATTATGTAAGTTTCAGGTGTACAGCATTATAGTTCAACATCTGTATACACTACAGTGTGATCACCACCACAAGTCTAGTTACCGTACATCACCATACAGTTGACCTCCTTCGCCCATTTCTCCCACCCCCCAACCCCCTTCCCTCTGGTAACAACTAATCTGTTCTCTGTAGCTATGAGTTTGCTTTTGCTATATTTTGGTTGTTCATTTCTTTTGTTTTAGATTCCACATGTGAGTGAAACCATATGGTATTATCTTCCTCTGATTTATTTCACTTACCGTAATACCCTCAAAGTCCCTCCCTGTTGTTGCAAATGGCAGGATTTCATTCTTTTTACGGCTGAGTAGTATTCCACTGTATATGAATATCACACCTTCTTTATCTACTCATCTATCAGTGGACGCTTAGGTTGTTTCCATATCTTAGCTATTGTAAATAATGCTGCAGTGAGCATAGGGGTGCATATATCTTTCCAAATTAGTGTTATTGTGTTCTTCGGATAAATGCCCAGAAGTGGAATAGCTGGGTCATGAGATAGGTCTATTCTTAATATATTTAGGACTCTCCACACTCTTCCATAGTGATGGCACCAATTTATAGTCCCACCACAGTGTACAAGTCTTCCCCTTTCTCCAGATCCTCTCCAACATTTGTTGTTTCTTGTCTTGTCTTATCTGTTAGCCATTCTGACATGTGTGAGGTGGTATCTCATTGTGATTTTGATTTACATTTTCCTGATAATTAGTGGTGTTGAACATCTTTCCATGTGCCTGTTGGCAATCTATATGTCTTCTTTGGAGAAGGGTCCATTCAGATCCTCTGCCCGTTGTTTTTAAATGGGTTGTTTGGTTTTTTGTTGTTGAATTGGATGAGTTCTTTATACATTTTAGATATTAACCCCTTATCAAATATACTGTTTACAGATACCTTCTCTCATTCAGTAGCTTTCCTTTGCACTTTGATAATGGTTTCCTTGATGTGCAGTTTTTAGTTTGATTTGTTTATATTTACTTTTGTTGCCCTTGCCTGTGGAGTAAGATCCATAAAAACATCACTCTGACTGATGTCAGTGAGATTACTGCCCATGTTTTCTTATAGGAATTTTATGGTTTCAGGTCTTACATTCAAGTCTTTAATCCATTTTGAGTTAATTTTTGTGTATAGTATAAGATAGTGGTCTTGTTTAACTCTTTTGCATGTGGCTGTCCAGTTTTCCCAACACCGTTTATTGAAGAAGCTGTCCTTTCTCCATTGTATTTTATTTGCTCCTTTGTCATAGATTAATTGTTCATATGTGTGATGGCTTATTTCTGGGCTCTCAATTCTGATACATTGATCTATGTGTCTGTTTTTGTGTTCCATATTGTTTGGATTCTTATAGAATTGTAGTGTAGTTTGGAATCGGGAAGCTTCACACCTCCACCTTTGTTCTTCTTTCTCAAGATTGTTTAGGCTATTCAGGATCTTTTGTGGTTCCATACAAATTTAAGAATTATTTGTTCCAGTTCTGTGAAAAATGCCATTGGAATTTTGAGAGGGATTGTATTGAATCTATAGATTGTTTTGGACATTTTAACAATATGAATTCTTCCAATCTATGAGCACAGAATATCTTCCTATTTTGCACGTCTTCTTCAGTTTCTTTCATTAGTGTCTTACAGTTTCCAGTGTAGAGGTCTTTCATCTCCTTGGTTAAATTTATTCCTAGGTAATTTATTCTTTATGATGCAATTGTAAATGGAATTGTTTTCTTAATTTCTCTTTCTGCTGGTTTGCTATTAATGTATAGAAATGTCAGAGGTTTCTGCATATTTATTTTTAACACTACTTTGCATTGTGGTACAGCTTTATTTCTTTATTTTTTAGTTATTTATTTATTTATTTTCGCACCTAGGCAGCAAAACTCCACTTTTGGGTCCTCTGGGTCAACAATGCAATCCCATTTTTTTCACTACCTGTCACCAAGTTATTGAATGCTAGTGCATAGATTAGAGCTAAACCAGTATGTAAATTAGCACCAGTAAAACTGCAAAGTGTTTCAATTACAATTTTAGCTGGTCCATTCGGTCATTTTAGACATTCTTTTTTATCTTGTTTTTTCATTTCTTTCAAGTATTACAGAAATTCACCTCTCCTCTTAAGTCATTTCAATCTCCATCAACTTTGCTTTTAGCAGACAAACTAAAAATGATAATCTCTCTAATTTTCTTTCTTTTATAATTTAAAATACATATTATCACCATCCTTACCCCTGCCCTTACTTGAAAATGTAAGAGAATAATGCAATCTGCTTCATAATAACATGGTTCATTCACTAATGCCTTTCACATCAAGACCTCCCATCTTTTGCTTTTATCCAGTGCTTTGTTCCACCAGTCCTGTACCCTCTCTAGCTGTTTCCTTTGCAACCTGTAAACATATCTGAATCTGTTTTATCTTAAAAATAATCTCTCTCTTAACTATATGCCCTCTTTATACTCCTGAAAAATCTTTTTCCTCTTCATACAAACGTCTAAAAGAAGTAAACATCTTACTTGTTTTCACCCTCTCATCTGTTTCACTCAACTAAATACAGTAATTCAGTTTTTATCAGTACCACACTCCCAAAGCAGCACTTTCTGAGATCACCAGAGCTGTTCTGATGCCCACACCCTATGAATATATAATGTGTTTATCGTAACTCTGCTAGATATTGCTAATTGCATTTGCTTATCTGTCACGGCGTTCTAAATATTCTTTATATCCTTGGCTTCTGTGATTCTCTATTCTTCTAGTTTGCCTTGTACTCCTCCAGTAACTCCTATTCTGTCTCTTTTTTAAAAAATACACTCTGGGGGCACTGAGAAAATGGTGAAGGAGTAAGAAATGGAGATGACCTTCCTCCCCACAAATACATCAAAAATACATCTACATGTGGAACAACTCCTACAGAACACCTACTGAACGCTGGCAGAACACCTCAGACTTCCCAAAAGGCAAGAAACTCCCCATGTACCTGGGTAGGGCAAAAGGAAAAACAGAGACAAAAGAATAGGGACAGGACCTGCACCTCTGGGAGAGAGCTGTGAAGGAGGACAAGTTTCCACACACTAGGAAGCCCCTTCACTGACAGAGACAGGGTGTGTATGGGGGGGAAGCTTTGGAGCCATGGAGGAGAGCACAGCAACAGGGGTGCGGAGGGCAAAGCGGAGTGATTCCAGCAGAAAGGATCGGTGCCGACCATCACTCACCAGCCTGAGAGGCTTGTCTGCTCACCTGCCGGGGCGAGTGGGGGCTAGGAGCTGAGGCTCCAGCTTCTTCGGAGGTCATAACCCAGGGAGAGGACTGGGGTTGGCTGTGCGAACACAGCCTGAAGGGGGCTAGTGCGCCACAGCTAGCCAGGAGGGAGTCCGGGAAAAAGTTTGGACCTGCCTAAGAAGCAAGAGACTATTGTTTCAGGGTGCGCGAGGAGAGGGCATTCAGAGCACTGCCTAAATGAGCTCTAGAGACGGGCGTGAGCCATGGCTATCAGCGCAGACACCAGAGACAGGCATGAAGCACTAAGGCTGCTGCTGCAGCCACCAAGAAGCCGGCGTGCAAGCACAGGTCACTATCCACATGTCCCCTCCCAGGAGCCGGTGCAGCCCACCACTACCAGGGTCCTGTGATCCAGGCACAACTTCCCCGGGAGAACATATGGCACGCTTCAGGCTGGTGCAACGTCTAGCGGGCCTCTGTCACTGTAGGCTCATCCCTCATTCTGTAACCCTCCCTCCCACCAGCCTGAGTGAGCCAGAGCCCCCTAATCAGCTGCTACTTTAACCCTGTCCTGTCTGAGCAAAGAACAGATGCCCTAAGGTGACTTACAAGCAGAGACAGGGCCAAATCCAAAGCTGAACCCCAGGAGCTGTGCAAACAAAGAAGAGAAAGGGAAATCTCTCCCAGCAGCCTCAGGAGCAGCGGATTAAATCTCCACAATCAACTTGATGTACCCTGCATCTGTGGAATACCTGAATAGACAACTAATCATCCCAAAATTGAGGCGGTGGACTTTGGAAGGAACTGTAGACTTGGGGTTTGCTTTCAATATCTAATTTGTTTCTGTTTTTATGTTTATCTTAGTTTAGTATTTATAGCTTACTATCATTGGTAGATTTGTTTATTGATTTGGTGGTTCTCTTTCTTTTTTTTCAATATATATATATTTTTTTACATCTTTTTTCTCTTTTTGTGAGTCTGTATGTGTATACTTCTTTGTGTGATTTTGTCTGTATAGCTTTGCTTTTACAATTTCTCCTAGGATTCTGCCTTTTTTTTTTTTTTTTTTTTTTTTTACAATTTGTCCTACAGTTCTGTCTGTTCATTTTCTTTTTAGTATAGTTTTGAGCACTTGTTATCATTGGTGGATTTCTTTTTTGGTTTGGTTGCTCTCTTTCTTTCTTTCCTTTTTTTATTTTTAATTTTTTATTTTTATTATTACTATTTTTCTTTGCTTTTTTTCTTTCTTTCTTTTTTTTCTTCTCCCTTTTCTTCGTCACAACTAAAAGAATAAAATACCTAGGAATAAACCTACCTAAGGAGACAAAAGACCTGTATGCAGAACACTATAAGGTACTGATGAAAGAAATTAAAGGTGAAACAAACAGATGGAGAAGTATACCATGTTCTTGGATTTGAAGAATCAGTAATGTGAAAATGACTATACTACCCAAAGCAATCTACAGATTCAATGCAATCCCTATCAAACTACAAATGGCATTTTTCACAGAACTGAAACAAAAAACTTCACAAAAGACCCCGAATAGCCAAAGCAATCTTGAAGAAGAAAAATGGAGCTGGAGGAATCAGGCTCCCTGACTTCAGACTCTACTACAAAGCTGTAGTAATCAAGACAGTATGGTACTGGCACAAAAACAGACATACAGATCAATGGAACAGGGTAGAAAGCCCAGAGGTAAACCCACGCACATACGGTCACCTTATCTTTGATAAAAGAGGCAAGAATATACAATGGAGAAAAGACAGCCTCTTCAATAAGTGGTGCTGGGAAAACTAGGCAGCTACATGTAAAAGAATGAAATTAGAACACTCCCCAACACCATACACAAAAATAAACTCAAAATGGATTAAAGACCTAAATGTAAGACCAGACACTATAAAACTGTTAGAGGGAAACATAGGCAGAACACTGTATGACATAAATCACAGCAAGATCCTTTTTGACCCACCTCCTAGAGAAATAGAAATAAAAATAAACAAATGGGACCTAATGAAACTTAAAAGCTTTTGCACAGCAAAGGAAACCATAAACAAGACGAAAAGACAACCCTCAGAATGGGAGAAATTATTTGCAAATGAAGCAACTGACAAAAGATTAATCTCCAAAATATACAACCACTTCATGCAGCTCAATATCAAAAAAACAAACAACCCAATCCAAAAATGGGCAGAAGACCTAAATAGACATTTCTCTAAAGAAGATATACAGACTGCCAACAAACACATGAAAGGATGCTCAACATCACTAATCATTAGAAAAATGCAAATGAAAACTACAATGAGTTATCACCTCACATTGGTCGGAATGCCCATTATCAAAAAGTCTACAAGCAATAAATGCTGGAGAGGGCGTGGAGAAAAGGGAACCCTCTTGCACTGTTGGTAGGAATGTAAATTGATACAGCCACTATTTAGAACAGTATGGAGGTTCCTTAAAAAACTAAAAAAAGAACTACCATATGACCCAGCAACCCCACTACTGGGCATATACTCTGAAAATACCATAATTCAAAAAGAGTCATGTACCACAGTGTTCATTGCAGCACTATTTACAATAGCCAAGTACATGGAAGCAGCCTAAGTGTCCATCGACAGATAAATGAATAAAGAAGATGTGGCACATATATACAATGGAATGTTGCTCAGTCTTAGAAAGAAATGAAACTGAGTTACTTGTTGTAAGGTGGATGGACCTAGAGTCTGTCATACAGAGTGAAGTAAGTCAGAAAGGGAAAAACAAATACCATATGCTAATACATATATATGGAATTACAAAAAAAAAAAAAAAAAGATGAACCTGGGGCAGGACAGAAATAAAGACACAGACTTAGAGAATGGACTTGAGGACCCAGGGAGGGGAAAAGATAACCTGGGACGGAGTAAGAGAGTGGCACTGACATGTATACGCTACCAAATATAAAATAGATAGCTAGTGGGAAGCAGCTGCATGGTACAGGGAGTTCAGCTCGGTGTTTTGTGACCACCTAGAGGGGTGGGATAAGGATGGTGGGAGAGAGACACAAGAGGGAGGGGATTTGGTTTATACATACAGATGTAGCTGATTCACTATGTTGTACAGCAGAAACTAGCAAAGAGCTGTAAAGTAATTATACCCCAGTAAAGATGTTAAAAAATATACCATTATTACAACTGGCGAAAGACATTCAAAAATTCCTAATCTGTAAAGAAATGATTCTCATCTTACCTAAATTAATGGAGAAAAACTCTATGAGCTAAATACATGTGATAGGGTCAGGAAATGAAGAAAAAGGAAACATAAGAAAGAAAAATGATGGGTTTGGGGCAACTCTGGATATTCCCATCAGTTTGCATATAGAAATATTTTTGACAATTTCAAAGTTATAGAAAGGCCACTTACAAAATATCTATCTATAAGGGAGCATTCATAAGATAGCATTCTTTTGAATAGACCCCGGATAAACTAAGAAATCATGGATAAAATTCAGTGTTATACGGAAGAGAAAGAAGTATGCTGAAAAGACTGCATCTTAAAGTTCATATATAATTTTAAAAATATGTAACAGTAGAGAGCCTCTGGGAGAAATGAATCTACCAGGGAGAAGAAAAAGCATCACCTAAGATATAAATATATTTACAACCAACCAATAAAATACTTTGAGTAAATAGAGGGGAAATATACCAAAGGCACGTTTTCTTTTTAGAAATTCTGTTTATTTCAACAATGGAGCAGTCAAAGGCCAAGTCCAAATGTCCAGTTCAGTCCAAAGAATATAATTTTATAAGTCAAAAAATAAGGCTTTTATAGAATACTTTCTTTGTAGTTATTTGGCCATGTCTACAAAAGGAAACTCATATTTGTTTCTTTATCTTCTTTTGTAATAATCTGGGAGAACGATGAAAGATAAAAATGAAGAAAGCTACTAAAGCTTTGGAAACATTAAATAGTTTCTGTGTCCTTTAAGTTCCACATAGCTATGAAATTGGCCCTTTACCAACATAATATATTACATATATGCATAGATTTGCTGTAAGAATCTTCATAACTTCTTTAAATTAAGAATTCTGTGTGTGTGTGTGTGTGTGTGTGTGTGTGTGTGTGTGTATACTTGGACACATAGGATTTTTTTTTTTTTTTTTTTGCGGTACGCGGGCCTCTCACTGTTGTGGCCTCTCCCGTTGCGCAGCACAGGCTCCGGACGCGCAGGCTCAGCGGCCGTGGCTCACGGGCCCAGCCGCTCCGCGGCATGTGGGATCTTCCCAGACCGGGGCATGAACCTGTGTCCCCTGCATTGGCAGGTGGACTCTCAACCCCTGTGCCACCAGGGAAGCCCCATTGGATATTTTTAATGTCTACAAATTTTGTTTAGACTTGCTTTTCATTTTACTCACATTATTGAAATTAGAGTGTCAGTTTTCAATTTTCCATGACTGATTATTTATTTGGGTATATTTTTAGTTATACGTCAACCAACTCCTACAATGCTAGGAGTTGAATGAAGTCAAGAAAACATCAGTGATGGCATGAGTATGTGTCTGAGCTTCTGTCTCCGTCTACGTTCTTAAAAAAAAAATACAAGTTGACTTTTCACATTTTTAAAAACTGTATGTAGCCCTCATCATTTCTACAAGTTTACTAAAATGGTAATTAACTATATAAATTTGAGATACAGATATTATAAATTCATATCTACACATTTCACTAATAATTTTCAGAAGACAGTGAGATGAAAGAGGACAATAAATATGGGTAACACAACCTCTAATAGATACGTGGCACAGAGGCCAAAAGAGCTAATGTGCCATTAGATTGAAGAGTGAAGCTAAATCCAACACAAAGGAGGTGATAATCCTTGGCTGTTGTGTACAGGAGTATTCAGTTCCACGTAGCATTTAGAAGAGGAAAATAGGACACTAAGAGGTCAGTTACCAAAGTGGAAAGGAAAATCACAATCTCACCATTTCAGGAAGAAAAAAATACAGATCTGAAAAAATGAGACATACAATTGTCCACTATTGTTTAAAAGACTTTTATAAGGACTAAGGATTAGATACCCTTTATAGTTCAATAAGCTGGAACTGTAACTGCTATATTAGATTATTCTTAAGAGGAACTTTCTCATACAGTTGGAAGGATTAGATGAAATTATGCAATTTACTGTGTTAAAGTTGTTTAACACAGTAGTTAACACATAGTAATGACTCAGATATTTCCCACTGATTACTGCTAGTAGTAGTAGTAGCAGCAGCAGTAAAAATAAATTATCTTTAACCTAGAATTTCCATGATTTAAAAATTGATAAAATGGAGTGAATTTGTTTTAACATTGTGACGCTGTCTGAACATTATAAACAGACATGCTTTATTATTTATTGACATGCCAAATTTTAAAGAAGTATTTTAGTTTCTTTTCTGCCCTGATACATCTGCTTAGAATTCGCAGTTGGATGTATACCTTGGATATATACCAATGAATACATGAGCACTTGGATGAGGAAGCAACATACTGTCATAAACCATTAAATTAGTGGAAAGAACTTTGTCATTTATCCAAACATAATTGAAAGCAAGTATGATTTCATAGAAATTCACATTCCTGACATGTGATTTCAGAAAGTCTTTATAAGAATTGGATTTCATAGGCCTGAAACAGTGAATTTTTGACAGAAGTTGATATATCAAAATCTCTGGCGCTAAAGATCTAGCATAGAGAATAACAGTTGAAAATGTTACCCAGCTGATTCTGACACATACACATTCCCTCTACTAACTGGTGAGAACAATTTATTCAAATACTTACTAATAAATTCAGGGGAAAAAAGCCCACTTCACAGTAGAAAGATGGAATCAAGAACTGAATTCATTACACACAGATTAACCTGATTCATAAATCAGGTTAATTTATGATTCGGGTCAGTTAAATCTTTTGTTTTTAAAGTTCTTGTTGTTAGGACCTTTGTGTATCTTTTATATATTTTTTTGACTGTGGAGAGAAAACCAACATGGATTGATTACCTGCAGCACGCCTGGCACTAGGCACTGTGTTTCACATGCACAGCTTAAACAGATTTACAAGATTCCATTGTTTAGGAGGTGGATGGCAGTGCCCCCATTTTACAGATGAGTATGTAGACTGTCAGAGTGATTGACGCTCCCAAGGTCATTACAGCTAACACATGGTAGGTATTCAAGCCTGGACTACCTGATTGCAGTACTAACTTTACAATCCCTAGCTGTTCAGTAGAGGTGGAATTCAGAAGTGGTACGTCTTGAAGCCGTACATTTTTAATATGTGCCCGGAATTCATAACAGATAGCACTGCAGGGCAAAATTCAGTGGTGCCAGTTTTCCTGCACTGAATTCTTTCAAAAGAATTGTTTCTTAAAATAGTCCTTTATAGTAAGTTTTTACTTACTATAAGTAAAAAAAAGTAAGTATAAGTAAAAAAATTTACTTACTATAAGTAAAAAAATTTATCTGTAAATTATAATGGAAGCTCTTCAGAGCTTTGGAAAACATAGTCCATATCACATCACCCCCAAAATTCAGCAAATGACAAATAATCGTATACAAAAGTCCACTATTATTACAGGTTTTTCATAGAAAGCAGAATCAGCCTAATCCAGGGAAGAGTAGTAATTAACAGATAAGAGGTTCATTAAATGAATATGCAGTGTCATGACGTTGGAATTGGGCACTGATCACTGTTAGATACAGATTTTCCCCTTGTCTGGAAATTCTGACACCACATCTATCTCTTGATCTATTTTTAGAACTTTAATGAGTAGATCACTAAGACTTACCTCATTAACTTATGTTCTGAGAAAACATTATTTACAGAGATAATAGTAGGTTAGAAAAGTTACTACTCCCAAATTTGTGAAGAAAAAATACATGCAGAGAAAAATAACATTTATTTCATAGTGGGAAAATCTGACCTTGTTTAACAGGTAAGCTTTTATAACATTTGTTTTCCTAGAATTAATCATCTTAAAATATATATATATATTTTTTTTTCAAGGACATGAGAAATATTTACCTAATTTTTATAGCTCCTATAACTCACAGCAGCACATCATTTAAAGTAATATTTAGTATTTACTCTCCTTCTGCACTTGTGAATTAATAATTATTACATATTAATAATAGTACTATTTTCAAAAAGTATTTAAAAGCATCTTTAGTGTGACTTTGTGTAACTGTGGTAATAGAGGTTCCACTATAATTACATGCATTTTAATGTATATTTTGAAGTTTAAAGTCATGAACTCAGAGTTTTAATAAATTAAATATAGCATAGAGAAAGCATGTACCCCTTCCACCAATTCTATAAAAATGATAGTGAAAATTAAAAATAATGGTATAAACCCAGAGGGAAAAGGGGGAAAGGTGATGGGAGAAGTAATATGTCTTCAATAGTTTGGACCTTGGAAAGCAGATGGATAGACGTGGCAATTGACTAGTAGGTCCGAGGAGCCTGGAGGAGGCGGAAGACCAATCCGAGGCAGGTCAATTCCCTGCATGGGAAACAGAGAAAGTCTGGGAATGAAGGCATGAAGGAATCTTTGGAGAGCAGGACAAAAGAAACCAAGAGAATTGATTGCACATCATTATAAAGAGCGATTATACCCCAGATTCTCTTCTTGAGGCCCTTCAACAACAAAATTATCCCTTTTCCATCTGGCAAAAGGCAAAAGTCTTTCTCTGTAAAAATATCAGAGCTGGGAGTGGTGGTGAGGTAGGCTGGGGAGAGGGTGTGGCTCTATGAAATACAAAGGGATCCAGTGAAAGTGTAGGTCTTAAATCCTGAGCCCCGCCCAACCCCATTATCTTGCTCAGCAACAAAGCAGATTTTTAATATCCAGTCATATAATTAAAAGAGTTTTCTTTGGGGAAAATAACCAACCCAAGAGAAAAGGCACACAGATACTAACAGCCATGGGCCTGGTATCGTCCCAGTCAGGTTTAGGGAATCTCAAATCAGCAAGATCTACTCAAGTATTCGGTTTCCTATGTGCTTTTAGGATGTTGGTCTAAATATAAACTAGACTCAGAGATCATCAAACAGTTGAAGAGTACCTCCAACACAAAACATAGAAACCTAAGAAAATAAACAGAAATGAAAGGAGTCAGGAGAAAAAAAGATAATGGAAGACAAGGATAGAAAACATTTTTAAAAATTTAATCTTCAGAGAGATAAAAAAAGATATACATTCCTTAAGAGCAGAGTCCTTTTTAAAAGAAACATTTGGAGAACAAGAAAGAGCCTTTAGAAATTAAATGTAATATGGCAGAAATATTTTCAAATCCATTAGTTTGAAATGTAATGTTGAAAATTTTTCCAGAAAATAAAATGTAAAAATTTAAAAATGGAAAATTGGTGAAAAATAAAGGATGGATTCAGAAAGTTTAACATATTAAAACTAGGGGTTCCAGAGGGAGAAAACAGATGAAGGAAAATTATTAAAGAAATAATTTTTTTTAAAATACTGGATCTGAAAATCATCATTTTCCAGATAGTAGCAACCCATTTAGTATTTTACACAATAAATAAAATAAAGCTCATATCAGAGCATCGTGAAATTTCTGAATTTTGCAGTGAAAATAAGAGGTGAGAAGCTTTCAAAAAGCTAAAAACATTTCTTAACAATAACGTTAGAGATTAGCAGGAGAAAAACATCAAAATTCTGAGAAATAATTTTAACCGATAATTTTTTGTTTGATCAAAGTATGAATTGATTCTAAAGGACAGAAAACAGTGTTTCAGATTTGATGGTTCTTTAAAAATTTATATCCATCTATTATCCTTTCTTAAAGTGCTACTGGGGGATGTGATCTTCTGAAATGAGGGAGGAAATAAAAAACACAAAAGGTACAGGGACTCAGGAAAAAAGTTTCCAAAGTAGGAGACAGACAAAGGGAATTCCCAGGATGGTAAGGAGACATCCCAGGACAATAGCTGTACAGCAGGCTTAAAGCATCCTGATCAAGAAATTCCCTGGAAGTCCAGTGGTTAGGATGCTGCACGCTTCCACTGCAAAATCTTGCATGCCTTGCGGTGCGGCCAAAAAAAAAGAATCCTAATCAAGATTGAAGCATAGCTAAAGGCTCTAGTGAGAATATCTCTGTACTGACTGAATGTTGTTGAGTAAAAGCCACTCCCAAACTTAGTTATTTAAAATTTTTTTTTATTATTACTAACATTTATAGACTAACTGAGCAGTTGATTGCATATCTGGGCTGGGCCAGACTGATCTTGGCTAGACTTGTTCACTGATCACTATGTGATCAGCTAGTAGATCGTCTGAGGGCTGACTGTGCTAAATTGGTCTTGTGGGACGACTCCTCTCCTTTATATTTATCTCATACCTTAACAGCAAACTAACAAAAAATAATCTCATGAAAGGAAGCAAAAATGCACAAGCACATTTTCAAGCTGCTCCTGGTACTTAGTTTGCTACTCTCCTAGAGGCCAGTGCAATTCATACGGCCAAGCTGGGAGTCATTGGAAGAGTGCTATCAAAGGGCATGGATGCAGGCAGATGTGAAAAACTGGGGTGATTAATGCAATCTCTCTGCCATAATCTCTAAGAAAAATGTAAAATGATACCTTTTTGTATTTCCTGATATTTTGAGAGGAGTTTTAATAGTTCTGAGTGAAAGTTTAGGGTTAAATTAGTAATAGACACATAGAAAACCAGGCACACAAACACATTCAATAATTATTAATTCTAGGAAAAACAGAACTATAATAATGTTGAGACTTGAAAAAATCAAGAACTAATATAGGCATGTAATTAATATCATAAGGAGTGTCTGGTGGGTGGGCAATAGGAAAAGGAGATTGCTGAGTTGGTTACAAGCCTTACAATAACATTTGAGTTTTTAAACTACGTACATATATATATATTTTTAATCTTACATGTAAAACAAAAATATATCAAA
The DNA here is from genome assembly GCF_011762595.2 of Tursiops truncatus. Classification (NCBI taxonomy): domain Eukaryota; kingdom Metazoa; phylum Chordata; class Mammalia; order Artiodactyla; family Delphinidae; genus Tursiops; species Tursiops truncatus. The sequence goes on from NC_047046.1 coordinate 45,683,358, forward strand.
AGAACAGTAATAAGATATCTTCATAAAGAACACTTTACAAAGATATCAAGAGCTGAAAGACCCTGAACTTCCTTATCCTCATTTCCCTTAAAAACAAACAAAAAACAAATGAGCTAATCAATCTCTATCATTCCTTTTTATTTAAAAATTTCAAGATCCACAGTTCCGACAAATCTTGTCAAAGACTTATTCTTTAAAATCACGTCTTTAATTTTATTTTTAAATAATAATTTAATGTCTCAATTTAATGTCTATTCTTCTGTTCATTTCTTCTATATGTGTTTTGTCTATATCTATTTAACCCCAAATTGTGCTGTTTTGAGATCATCATTACTTGTTTGTTTAATAGTAGGGCCACTGTCCTTGTTCCCAAACTGCCTGAACCAAAATTACTCCATTTATTTCTGAGACGAAAAAAGGATTTTCAAAAAGGGCTAGAGAGTGATATAAGTACCTCAGGCAGGGAGATAATTTAGAGCTCCTTCAGACAGATGTCTTTTAAGTTTTGGCTCAACAACTGTATAGTAAAATAGTCAGAAACATTTTTTGTTTGTCTTTTAAAGTTATTCTTAAGGGCATTATCTACTGCAGGAAGAAATGAATGCATTTCAATAGTAAGGTGTTATAAATGGATGTACCATTTGGTATCATTTCTAATTTATTTCAGTGATAATTTGTGCTTCTTATGAATTGGTGCTCCAATCAGCTTCCTGACTGGCACTCCTTGTTATTGAGTTTTGGTCTCAAACACACTAGAATATCTGCAGTGCTCAACAAATGTCAGTGTGGTTCCTTCTTTCTTGCCCGGGGTCCATTTTTCCATGTTCACAGTTTATAAAGCTTTTTGGATGTTTCACCATTATCCTTGCTTTTCCTAGAGTGATGTTATACAACATGCTAACATAATCATAGACTCTTTCCTCTCCTAACTAGCCAAAGAAAAACCTTTCCAGCTTAATCACCTACTCCTTCCTACCCATCACCATTAAGAGAGACATTTAGTGTGTGTCTAAATGTTAGGTTATTTATTTATTTTTTTTTTAGGCAGAGTCAGTGAGCAGACAAAAAGGATTGTAACAGAGATCTGGAGAAGAAGAAAGGTTCAATCATGGTAGTTTAAGTCAATCTACACCCTTGTTGAAGATCACTTCACTGTGCATGGGTGAGTTTATTTCTGGTCTGTCTATTCTGTTCTATTGGTCTTTATGCCAGTACCATACTGCTTTAATTACTGTAACTTTGTAATGTATCTTGAAATCAGGAAGTTTGATGTCTCCAGCATTGTGCTTTTTTTTTTTTATAAATTTGTTTATTTTTATTTATTTATTTTTGGCTGTGCTGGGTCTTCATTTCTGTGTGAGGGCTTTCTCTAGTTGTGGCGAGCGGGGGCCGCTCTTCATCGCGGTCCGTGGGCCTCTCACTGTCGCGGCCTCTCTTGGTGCAGAGCACAGGCTCCAGATGCGCAGGCTCAGTAGTTGTGGCTCACGGGCCCAGTTGCCCCGTGGCATGTGGGATCTTCCCAGACCAGGTCTCGAACCCGTGTCCCCTTCATTGGCAGGCAGATTCTCAACCACTGCGCCACCAGGGAAGCCCCTCCAGCATTGTTCTTTTTTTTTCAAGATCACTTTGGCTATTCTGGATCATTTGTTGTTCCACATGAATTTTAGGAGTGTCTCGCCTACTTCTGTAAAAAATGTCATTGGGATTTGGATGCAGATAGCATTGAATCTGTAGACTGCTTTGGGTAGTATGAACATTTTGACAACATTAAGTCTTCCAATCCACAAATATAGGATGTCCTTCCATTTATTTGTGTCTTCTTTAATTTCTTTCATCAATGTATTATAGTTTTCAGTGTACCAGTCTTTCACCTTCTTGGTCAAGTTTATTCCTAAGTGATTTATTCCACTTCAAATGGCACTGTTTTATTAATTTCCTTTTAGGATCGTTTGCTGTTAGTATACAGAACACAACTGATTTTTGTATGTTGATTCTGAATCCTTCACCTTTACTGAATCTGTTTATTAGTTCTACCATTTTTTGTGGTGTCTTTAGGTTTTTCTAGATATAAAATCATGTTATTTGCAGAGATAATTTTACTGCTTTCTTTCCTGCTTGGATGCCTTTTATTTCTTTATCTTGCCTAATTGCACTGGCTAGAACTTCCAGTATTATGCTGAATAAAGGCATCTCACAATTGTTAGGATGGCTGTTATTAAAAGAAAGAAAAAAAGATAACAAATGTTAGTGAGATTGTTAAGGAATTGGAACACTTGCACATTGTTGGTGGGAATGTAAAATGGTACAGCTGCTGTGGAAAATAGTATGGACATTCCTCAAAAAATTAAAAATAAAACTACCATATGGTCTAGCAATTTCACTTCTGGGTATATATTTTAAAAAACTGAAATTAAAATCTCAAAGAGATATTCTTCACTCCCATGTTCATTGCATCAGTATTCACAACAACCCAAATATCCATCCACAGATGAATGGATAAGGAATAAATTGAGTGGATATATATACAGTAGAATATTATTCAGCCTTAGAAAATGAAATTCTACTATTTGTGACAATATAGATAAACTCTGAAAATAATATGCTAAGTGAAATAAATCAGTCACAGAAGGACAGATACTGCATGATTCAGTTTATATGAGATATCTAAAATAGTAAAATTTGTAGAAGCAGAAAATAGATTGGTGGTTGCCAAAGCCTGGGAGAAGGGGGAAATGGGGAGTTGTTGTTCAGTGGATATGAAGTTATAATTATACAAAAGAAACAATAAGTTGTAGAGATCTGCTGTACAACATAGTACATAATTCGCAATACAATATTGTGCACTCAAAAATTCGTTTAGAGCATAGACTCATGTTATGTGTTCTTACCACAAAAACAAAAGGACACAGGGAATTTTGGAAGTGATGAATATGTTTATTACATAGTATTATAAGTCCAAACTCATATGTCTAAACTCATCACATTATATACATTAAATACATAAATGTTTTGGTATATCAATTATACCTCAATAAAGTTGTAAAAAATCAATATACCTCAAAAGAGCAAAGGATGGGGGGAGGAGGGAGAGGGATGGACTGGGAATTTGGGGTTGGTATATGCAAACTATTACATTTAGAATGGACAAAAAACAAGGTCCTGTGGTATAGTGCAGGAAACTATATCCAGTCTCCTGGGATAAACCATAATGGAAAAGAATACTTTAAAAAAGAATGTATATATGTATAGAGAAAAAAAAGCAAAGGATGGGTGTCTGAGGGTGCGCAAAGAGTTGGAGCAAAGGAGAAGAATGCTGGAGAGAATTTTGTGAGACTGTTTCGTAAACAGGATGATCAGGAGTGTGTTGTTATGCTGGAAAATTGGAAATGAAAAAAAGGGAGGGTTTACGAATTATATTTTCTTTAATTTCTTTCAGGAGCTATGAGGGAGAATAGAATTTTTATGTAATTGTTTTTACCCTCTCAAACTGTGCTTCTTGAAATGTTATTCTGCTATAGAACCAAACACCACGTATCACACTCAGTAGAGCCACAGTGGACTGTCCTTGCCAGGCTGTGCCTCCTGACGCCTCTAAAGTAGCCACCCCTAGAGAGGAGTGGATGGGAAAGGGTCAGCTTCTCAGCTCTTGCCACACTTTGTCACCAGGACCCTAAGCTGCTTTGCTTGTCTTCAGGTTCTCACGAGTTCTCTCCTGAGCTACTCTAACTTTGGTCCATCCTCCACAAAGAGCGGCATCAAGCACAACAAGCTAACTGATTATCACTCCATCATCCCCAAATTCCTCTCTAGTTACCGCCAAATTAAAAAATTAAACCTTAAGAGAAAAAAATATATATGATAGGTATGAGAGCTTCTGCCCCTAGAGCAGTTGGAACAATGTCCCCTGCTATATTAAGAGTGTCTATATCATCTACCCTGAAGGGGCATGATGAAACAAGGTTGGGATATCCAAGTGGGCAATGGGATAGTGTATTTGTTGCTCAACAGATGTCAGGGCTGAGATTAAATATCAAAGAGACAGGAGGAAGTCCAAATAATGATTTTAAATGGCTATAGATTTAGGGGGCAAATATGAATTTGAATTCTGTCATGGTCACTTTCTAGCTGCTTCACCTTGAGCACAACTGTCCTGCATCTCAGTTTCCCCATGTATAAGAGAAAAAGTTACATATGGAAAACTGTAAACTGCCAAGAGGTAAAGCATTTGACAAATAGTAAAAGCAAGTGCACAGCTTTTCATGTACTTAACAAAAGATTTACTTAGTGGATATCATGTGCAAAATTTTTGAGATTGAAAGGACAAAATAAATATAGCACTGATTCTAAAGAAACCAAAACTCTAGTAGAGGAGATAAGATGTGTGTGTGTGTGTGTGTGTGTGTAAATACCCAGAGAAATGTCACTAGTGTTGTCATTGAGAAGAACACAAGTACTACAGAAACTCAGGGAGAGAAGAGATGATGTACAGCTAGAGACATGGAGAGAAGTTTGCATTTCTGAAGAATAAAAAAGCTGGGAAGTGGGATTTGAAGTGTCTCATAGATGTTAACACTGGGAAAAGGAAACAGCTCTTCTTCTCAGAGCAGTAAGATTACGGAAAGATTAAGTAAATTAAAAAAATGTTGATATGGAAGGAAAATATTGTAGGTATTCATCAATTGATAGAAATAATTCAGAATCTTTTAAATAAATTCAGAGGTAAGTCATCATTAAAGTAGAAAAAAAGAAAAGATGAACAGAGAAGTGAGAGTACTAGAAGGAATCAATAGAATTTGGTGAAATGATGGATGTTTTTTTCTCCCTGGATTGTTGTCTGCCTGCCCCCTCTCTAACCAATTAAAGCCTACATAGCCTTCAGCGATAAATTAGTTGTGTCTCCTTAAAGTAATCTCTGTTCCTTTCTTTTCTCTCTCTTCTGTGATTTCTCTTCTTAAATGTTCTTATCTTATATAGTCTATCCTGATAATATAAACTTATACCATACACGCATGACATTTTCTTCCAAATAGTTCCTGGATATATCTTGTCTGTAAAAGCCTGTAAGCTCCTCAAGGCTAGAGATGCCATCTTATGCTTATCTTTCACTGTTCCTCAACGTTCAAAATTGACTTCTTATACAACTCGTACAAAGATTTGGGGGGGAGGTTTGTGAAGAAGTAAAGAAAGATTATATTCCTTTTACTATTCCAGAAACTATTTTATTTTTATGGGACTCGAATGAATAAAAGTTATTAAATCAGTCATATTTATATTGGTATATACATAAAACAAGATTGCAACTGTCTAGATCATGGGATTTTATGACTCTGTATTTATATATAATTCTTAGCAAAATAGTGAAAAGTATTTTGTAAAGATTTTCAGTAAGGTAGAAAATGAGCCCCAGTCTGGTTAGTTTAATGTCAAGAGAGGCTGAGTGGTCTATTACCTAACCATGCCAAATTCTGTATCCACCCTAAAAGGAGCATAATCAAAAAGACTATAGCAAAGACAAATGCAAAGTTAAATAAAACAATGAATCTAATACCCATTAAGGGCAGAGACTAAGTTGATTATCCTTTTGTAAAACAACTAGAATAGTTATGATGATCATTTATTTATTTAAAAATTAATATAAAATATCTTTTATAATTTCAAAATTGATGTGAAATAATTTTGGGAAATTTAGAAAAGTATAAAACAATTAAGGCTATCCATGAACACTCCAACCAGAAATAGCCAGTGGTAACAGTGCAGTATATAATATTCCAAAGTTTCAATGCCCGTAAAAATCTCAGGGCACTTGCTGAGAAATTGTCTTGCTGAGAAATTAAAGAAGCTGAAGAGAAAGATGAAACCAGGACTAGAGTCTTAAAGGCACCCTGGGAAATATAAGATTTTCTGCTACATTATGATTCAATCTAATAGCATGGAAACAATATACACTGTATAAGAGACTCATTGGTAAATATTTATTGAGTTCTTACCCAATTCCAAAAAATTGGGCCAGGCAGAATGGGGATACAAAAAAAAAAAAAAGGATTCTGTCCCTGTTCTTAGAGAATCATAATCTGGTAAGAAAGATAAGATAGAGAAATAGGTGAAATATTAAACATCACTAAAATACTTAAGTAAAAATTCAAGGCAACAATGAAACAGATATCACAAGATTTTATCTGATAAATTACCAAATGAAGTCCACAGACAGTAATTGCTATTTGAGTTCACAATCACTTGAGTGTGACTTATGGCAAGGCACATTTAGATAGCAACTCTGTTATAACTCCTAAACTTCCTAGGAGAATTACATGTACAAAGGATCAGTGCATGTATACTTTCAAGTGCACACCGATAAATTGAAGTTATCCTGTTTTGGTTGGTTTGTCCTATTTTCCCCACTTTTATGCATTGCAAAGAGCATTTGGGCTAGGAAACCCAGTATATATACCATGTTAATAACAATAAATAGTACCCTTTGGCCAAAGAAGCAGAATCCTGACCACCAAGAGTCTCATCCTTGTCCAACCACCTACAATGGTTTTAATCATCTTTTACAAGAAAAATTCATGTGCAGAGGACCAATCCTGACAATAGAAGTCTTTATTATCATGTGGTTTTCCTAACACACACCCTAGGCCTTGTGGAAACCTCTGTTTTCCTAAGCTAATAGGAAGTCTAAGTGACTTCTCTTTCTTGAAAGACCTCTGTCTCTTAACAATATAATATTGAGGGGAAAACAAGTTCTGGGAAAACATCCTGAAGACCAGAAATTCATAAAGGAGCAGTGTTTCTTCCTAAGTGTTACTGTGGTCCTCACCTTCTCCAACAATCCAAGCCTAAGGAGCCAAGAGTCCACTCATGAGCACACCCAGGCCCTGTGCCATTGAGGGAGGAACGAATGGATTTCGAATTGTCTGAATCCCAAAAGATGGCTTCTCTTTGAATTTCATAGAAGAGCTGAAATCTCTCTTGGACGTGGGAAGGAGCTGAGAGCGAATCACACTCATTAGCGAGAATTCCTAAAGCTTTGGAGCCCTGAAAGAGATGATGCCCATTTGAGATGCAGTTGTGTTCTAGCACTCCACCTGTCTACATCAACATTTCCTAATTCTGTGGATGGAATAATAGTAGATAAGGGATGGGGAAGTGGTTAAAGATGGAGTTTTTAGGTTTCCTTAGAAGCCAACAATATGGGCTGGTAGAAAACTCTGTAAAGGCATTACACTACAATTTTCAGAATTCTGCCATTGTTATTTCTAGTGCCCAAGGTTCCAGAGAAAACAGCTGTAAGCTGTTGATAGATTGATTTCTATTGGCTCAAAAAATGCTAATTCTTTCAACTATACATTTGAGGGTGTGGCGGGATATTACAAGATTCCTCATACAACACTCTCTGTCTTCTAACTTGACATCATCTAATGTGAAGGCTGAAAAGACAGAATGACCTTTCCCAGGCTCCCCTCAGCCCAAGATCATCTATGTCACTTAGCGTTCCATCAACTATGGAATTGTGAGCTGTGTGAGATGAGGACATCAGATCTCTGGGGAACCACAGTAGCAGAGGCATCTGGTTTTTCAACAGTGGAGTTCAGGCCTCTAGGCAGCAAGAACACTGATGCTTCAGGGAGAGCAGCCCTGTGTCTGTGTCTGTGTCTTTTTCCTGGCCAAGGTATCTCTGACTTCATTATTCTTAAATAAGTAACTTCCAGAGTGTACTTTCCTGACTGATTAAAATTGCTGACAAATTTGGGAAAAGTTGATGATCAATAAAGAGCAGTTTACCTGGTCATTCTGGGGAAAAAAAAAGATTTTAACCAAAAAAGCGTAGATCAAAAAATCATTCTACAACTGAAACACATTCAGCCATCCCTGAGCATTTAATGAGCACCTGGTATGTGTCAGGCACCATGCTAAGGTAACGGGACTACAAAGATGAAAAGATCTAGTCCTCAGTTTAAAAAACTCACTGGTGAGGGAAACAAATACCTTATAATAAGGGCAATGACTGAGGAAAACAACAGATGCATTATAACAGAAAAAGTAAAGAGTTCAGTGAAGGGCGATTGTCTCAGGAAGAATGCCTGGAGGGGAGGGCGTACACCTAAAGCTTAGAGTAGGGGTGTGGAGCATTTCCAGCAGACTGGAGAATATGAAGGAAGCATGAAAGTAAGCCAGAGCGTGGTGTATGTTCAGGTGCTAAGTGAAGTGCTTGGGAGGGAGAACTACAGGATGAAGACAGGAGGTACCTGCGAATAGGAGTCAGATGACAAAGGTCATTGTAAACCATGCTGGAGAGCTTAGATGACACCTATAGACACTATGGGAATTATTTATGGAGTTTCAAAGTGGTACTAAAATGCAGGTGTAAATTTTAAGCAGGTCACTTAATGGCAGTGTGAAGAAACTAGCAACAGCGTTGCGAAGGCTGGTGCCATAGCGTCTATGTGACACAACATGGCTTGGAAGTGAAACAAAATAATGCAAGAGATGTTTGAAAAATATTTCAGAGATAAATGATGTAGGACTTGATATTAAAAGTGCGAGGAGACTCTCCTGTGACTTCTAAATTTCTCTTTTGAGCATGTAGGTAGAATGTAAGAAACAGAGCACAACACACTTGGATGTTAGTCAATGGAAAAATATTGTCCAGTTGTCCTCAGGTAGAGTTTAAGAGTATGGCAACCCCACTGGGAGAAGATTCTACGGAGACAGTTTACAGTTCCAGAAACAGTGCCTAACAGAGTGATCGGATGGTGTAGTACGCAGGTTATAGAGGCTTTTTTTCTCAATATTGTTTTTTCTTTACATTCTGGAAACGTAGTCTATTGCTGGAAAATAGTAATCTGGAAATAGTAATCTATTGCTGTTAATTATACAATTGAGCATGTACAAAAGAAGTAAAAATACCACATCTCTTCTCATGGGAGACAAGAAAACAGAAGAAAATGATTAATAAACATTCCATGTCAACTTCAGAGTAAACATTTGCTTCAAAACATATTACCCATATTACTGATAGGAGTGTGAGATGAGTGTCACACCTCATGGGTAAATGGAAGTAGACACTATATTGCATTGTTAAAGAATTATGAAATTATCCTTCTAATATATCCGTTTCATGCTTTCTACATACTACTCAAATTTAAAAAGATTGCCTCTCACAGAATTAATGCTTAAACAACTTTAATGTAATTTAGTGATTCTGTCAAGTGAATTCAGCAATGAAAATATTAGGACAATCCCAATTAATATGACAGAATGGCAAGAGAAGCAGCTAGCTGAACAATATTTTCACCTCTGGATGTTGTCTTCAATTAAATTTTCTATCAGATGAAAGAACTGATTAGTCTTTTCAAGCAAGAAGTCTTGCTTCCTGCAGGTAAACAAAACTGTTTCCATTAAAGCTTTCAGTGCCTTTAAGAGGTTGTCACCTCTGGCTGGTGAAACAGTTTATGGCATCTCAGCAGCTGCTTTCATTACATGCACTTATTTTGCCACCAGTGGCATGCTGCAAGTTTGGGAGCATCACCTACAAAGGCCATAGTTGGACTGCTGAAAAAGAGACCAAAAGGCCAGCCAGTTATTGTTGAACTCTATGATGTGTATTTATTTCTATGCTTTGATATGTAGTTGTGTAAACACAATCTAATTAGTGCCAACGCTAGCTTTATAATGAAAACAACCCATTTTCTTACTTGATATCTAATTTTCTCATTTGCAACATATTTGATTAAAAAGAGCACACCACACCGTCTTGTTGATTGCAGCAAGAAGGAGTTCATTATTACATTATGAAGGCAATACACTGGGTAATAAAATGAATTTGGCCAGGAAAAAATCACATGTAAAATAATTATGTTGAAGTGGTTTTAATGGAGATAATCACACATTTATTTAAAAACACACTTGAGCTCCTAAAGCATGGGGTAAACTTTGAGTAAATATCTTGAATATTCGATTTGTAAAAATGTGTAAAAACTAATAAAGGTGAATTTGGTAGTTCTCATTTAACATTAGGTCTAAATATGATTCAGTTCAGCCTCGGCTGTATATGTATCTTAGTCATCAATTATTTTTTAGCAATTTTTAAAAATTGTGCTCACTGATTACTTATGTTAACTTTCTGGTATTTATTCATGATACACTACTTGAGGAATACATTCTTATATTTACATAGACCACATGCTTTTATATAGTTTATGATGAGCATCTACCTACCTTGTAATGAACCTCTATGGTAAAGAATATTGTGCTTCCAAGATTTCTTTTCCCATTCTGTTTATGTATCATTTTAAGAAATGCACTTTTATATAGTCTACTGTCAGGAATAGTGTGGCAGTCAAAAGACTATAAACATATTGTCTATTATTACTGAGTGTCATTTACAACTACCATGCACATATAGCAGATGTGTAAGTAATAGAAACAAGGAATGTGAACATGTATTTTTAAATAAACCATATTTTATACTTATAGTTGTATATAAGTATAATGTTACCATATAAAGAAAGGTGATGTTTTTTTGTTTCAGAACCTCATAATCACTGTCATTTAATATAGTACATAGGTGAGTTTGCAGACACTTCCCATACAAGTATAATTCATGTTGTAAAGAGTATTCTTAAATAGAAATCAGGCATCCCCGCGCGCGGAGGGCGATGAGGCTGGCGCCGAGGGCCAGCGATTCAGCACGGGAGCGCGGCATTGACGGGCTGGCCTAGGTGGGGCTCGTGGCCCTACGTCGTCTGGCTGCGACGCGGGTCCTGCGCACGCCGCGGGGTCGCAGCCGCCGGGCAGTGAGCGCCCGAGGGGCCGGGAGGCGAGCCGGGGACCCCAGGCGGGTGTGGGCATCATGTCCACAGCTTGCGTCCCCGGAGCTGCGCTCGGGCCATGATCACTCGGTGAAGCTGCGCTGCAACACCGGGGCCGACTTCTTCCCGCGCTGTGAGGACCTGTTCGCGCTGCAGGACTCAGTGCCTCTGCCCACCTTGCGCGCTTCCCTGCGGGAGGGCCTGCTGGAGTTAATGCCGACCGCCTCCGCCGGGTGGACTGGGCGGCGCTCCTGAGCACCCTCTGCCCCTGATCTGTATCCAGAGCTTCTTCCAGCCACGGCTGGGCGAGACAGTAGCAGTGGATAACTTCTCCATTGGTGAAGGAACCATCCAAAGCTGCTAGACAGAAGAAGAGAACTATAATTTTGGAAAGTGGTCGAAAAGGAAAAGCTACTATTACAATTGATGTCCAGTGGAGCCCCAGAATAGAAGCAAGAGGAATATTCCATTCCACATTGGCAACACCGAAGGAGATGATGCTTTAGAAAAAAGATTTCTTGACAAAGCTCTTGAACTCAGTATGATCTCCCTGAAAGGGCATAGGTGAGCACATGTCCCATCCAGAAGCTTGTCACAGAATTGGTTTAGTTTTCAGATGCTGAAGGAGACACATCTAGAAGCCTGCCCATCCTGGAGTAGCAGTTATTGTAACTAGTTGGGAAAGACCGTTTGTTACGGGGGTGCTCCTGCTGCTGCTTACAGGCCCCTTAGCACGATTCCACGGCCGGGAGCATGGGGGGGGCCACACCTTCTAGGAGCTTTGGTCAAAATTACCTTTGAAAATCTCTGCTCTGACAGCACAGAGGTGCCATCCCATCTCTGGTGCAGCTGGCACAGCCTGTTCAGTGTAAGAACGGACACTGCTGCTCCCCTGAACGTCAGAGACAGTAGTTAATTCTGTCAGCTCCATGAAAAATGTATGTTCTCACGCATGAGAACAGCTGCCCGCTCCCTGCCCCCTGCACGGCAGGCTCATCGAAGAGTTGAGCTAACCTAGGTTACCTGTGAGCGTGATGGTCCTTCACTGGGTTGGAAAGGAATTTTCTAATGACTGAGATGTGTGACGCTCCTGGCCACCTGCGGGGGCTTTCAGGTGGGAGGTTGGACACGATGGCCTCTGGTGCCATGACTCTCGCAGGAGCTGGTGACGGGAAGGAGGGTCATCCTGATGCTCAACCAGATGTTCCTGTTCTTAATGGCTGCATTGGTGGTTCTTCTGGGTCCGTGGGAGGCATTCGGGCCTCTCTGCATAATGCTGTCACCATCGAAGATGTCAGAAGCTGGCAGCCTTCATGAAGCATTTTTTGGAGATGCACCAGCTATGAGCACATCCTAACCAATATACACTCTGCCCTTGAACAGTGAACAAAATTGAAAGTCACTTGGGCATGTCTAAAATACTAAACAAACACAGTATTTTTCTCGAATGAACATACTTATGATAGATTTTCTTCTTTTTTCAGAGAACAGCAAAACATCCACAGCTATCCCAAGCTGTTGAAAATTAACCTTAATTCTGACTTGAACTGGAAGCTTTTAAAAAGTCTTCTCTTGCTTTTCTACCAAATTCCAGCTACTGTTGTCTTTGCTGCTACTTTTTCTGCCTAGATCTCATATTCAAAGCTGCCTATGGGTTTAATTATATGCAAATTGCAGGTTGTTGTTTTTAGAGACACACAGACACACAGCATGGAGGGTTGGTGGAGCCCTCTAGGTGCTGAATTTTGATCCTTTGCAAGATGACAGCAGTGGGGTCTTCTGGACTTTCTTTATACGGTTATTCTCATAAAGCGATAAAAGTGACTTTCTATATGTTTATATAGCAAGGTCTGTTTTTAATACCAAATAGTTTATATCTTTATGCATTTATATCTCTGTACCTTTATGTTTCTAATAATACGGTTCTTGTTGGTATATGTTGAGACTTTGAGAATTTGTTAGGATCCCTGACCTTGTGCATTAGAGTGTTACGTTCTCAACAGTTGTGTGCCTCCCCTTCCCCCTCCCCTCTCCCTTTTTAAGCTGCTTCACAAGATTTGGAAGCTCTCTGATTCACTTTTACTTTCCTTTCAGTGAGTAGAAGAATGGTTGGTTGGTTGGTTGGTTGGTTTTGTTTTTCAGTTATGTTGTTAAACTAAAAATCTGTGTTAAATTCCATTACTGTTTCTTCACGTGACTGTTCTCTTTCTGGTGTTTGACCAGTGATGCCGTGAGTTCGAGAAGATCTTTGCTGAAGAGTCTTTTCCCCTATTGTTCATCCATTGTCAGTGTTTTATGTTGACCGTATGAAGGACATTAGAGTCCGAAAACATCTAAAAACTAAAAATTAAAAATTAAAAAAAATAAAATAGAAATCATATGTAAGTCTGAAACTATCACAAAAGCTAAAAATTATTCTATGAGGTAGCTATTAAATATAGGCATTAGCTGGAACTATAACTGTGCTGTGATTTTATTCTTGCTTTGATTTTTATTTTGATGACTTTGCCAGTGTTGTGTGTTCCTTTAAATACTTTATATCAAAGGAACACTGCCAAGTCTCTGCTCTGTAAATCCTTACGTCTAGAAAAAATGCATCTCTTAGTTCTTTGATCCATGAAGCATCTTCTTGCTTTTCTTTTTATTATAAAATCAATGCGTATCATTAAAGAAAGTTGGCAAACTGATAAATATAGGGGAAAAATCACCATAGTCATACCACCTAAACACAGATATTATAAAAGCTTTGTTGTGTTCCTATTATTTTTTTCCTAATACATGCTTCCATTTTCAGACTTTCAGCATACTGGACATATAATTGCATGTCCTGCTTTTTATTCTATTTATACCACAGACACTTTCATGGATCAACATTTTTTTAATTGAAGTATAGTTGACTTATTATATTAGTTTTAGGTGTACAGCACAGTGATTTGAAAATTTTATACATTATGCACCATACAAAGTTATTATAATATAATTGAATATATTACCTGTGCTGTACATTACATCCTTGTGACTCATATAACTGGTAGTTTGTTTCTCTTAATCCCCTTCACCTCTTTCACCCATTCCTCCACTTCCCTCCCCTCTGGCAACTACTAGTTTGTTCTCTGCAACTTTTTAAAAAGATAAAACACTTTATATTTTAGAATAGGTTTAGATATTTAGAAAAGTTATAAAAATAGTACAGAGATTTCCCATATAACCAATCCAATTTCCCTAATTATGAAATAATATTGATGTGTTATTATTAACTAAAGCCAACACTATATTCACATTTCCTTAGTTTTCCCTAATGTCCTTTTTATGTTCCAGGATCCCACCCAGGACACCACATTACATTTAGTGGTCATATCTTCATAAGCTTCTCTTGGAAGGGACAGTTTCTCAGACTTTCCTTGTTTTTGTTAACTTTGACAGTTCTTGAAGACCGCAATCACATATTTTGTAGGATGCCCTCTATTGGAATTTATCTGATTTTTTCTTATGATTAGACTAGGATTATGTGAGGAAGACCTCAGAGATAAAGTGCCATTGTTATTACATCATACCAAGGATACATACAATCAACATGACGTATCACTGTTGACATTGACCTTGAGCACCTGGATAAGGTAGTGTGTGTCAGGTTTTTCAATGTAAAGATAGTCCTTTACCCCGCTTAAGATACTCGATACTTCCTTCTGTGCATAGCCCAGGCTTGAGGTCTGCTGCACTTTTGAGAACAGTATATCTACATAAATTATTTGAAATACTATTCATGGGAGGTTTGTATATTCTTCCCCATTTATTTGTGCAGTCAATATCATTTATATCAGTGTGGACTCATGGATATTTACTTTATACTTTGAGTTATGATCCAATATTACTTTATTTTGTTGCTCAAATAGTTGCAGGTTTGACTATTGGGATCTCTTCCAGTAGTTTCTGTACCCCTTTGACATCCCCCTATCAGTGCGGTGGTTGTTTTTTAACACTTTATGATTTTCTAGCATAACAAAGAATCAACTTTTCATCTGCTTTTCTGTATCATCAATTATCTAATGTAATACTTACTCCTCAGACTGCAGCAGCTGGGGGTTCAATAGAGTCATAACAACTGTTAATAAAATATTAGCTTTCAGACACCTCACCGTTTTGCAGCAGAATCACTGGCATGCTGTGTCAGATTCCTCCCTATGGTTCTATCGAATGGCAGAGGTTCCCCTCAAGCAGATGTGAAGAACCATGATTGACCACATCTTCCGCCTCAGAGTTTAAATCATTTATTTATCCCCAAGGGTTAGCTCTTTATTCACCCCTAGTGACAAGTGCAGTTCATGTCATAATTCTTGATATGATGCCTGGTGATAAACCTTGGACAAGTTAATTCTTGCTCTGATTGTTTCCTCATCTGCCCACTAAGAGAAAAATATCCTTGTCTAGCATAGCTATAAGGAAAATTAAATATTGTATGTATCACATAGATAGATCATATCACATAATGGACATTTAAAGAATATACAGAAATCAAAACATAAAATGTATTCTTTACGCTCACCTTATACAAACACACACACACACACACACACACACACGTGCAGTAGATATTTAATACATGTAAGTTCCTGTACTTTTGTCCTCAGATTAGTGCATCTCTGTGATGACACAGAAGCTTCATTGGATGGCTTCTTTACCTAGCTCTTCTTATTCAACATGCTAGCCCATGTTCCTAAGGTCTGGTACAGAAAAAAATTGACTATCACTTAGTGATAACCTTTTCCTGAGCCCAGTTACTGTCTCTGAACCGAGTTTGTGTCAGCTTCTTTCCCTTTCCCCCTTGAGTTCCTGATTAAGGAGACTAGATTGTGTGATGAATGCTTACGGAACATGGCCCTGGATAGACGGGATACTCTTGATGTTTGCTGTGATTGTGCCTCTCAAGGGCACCTTGGGCTTTCTCATGAATACGCTGCCTGGCTCGCACATGATCTCCATATGACCAGCCAGGTTGGAGCCACAATGGCACACAGGTTGCTCGCCCTGAGCCCTGATCATTTTCCTTCTCCATATCTGTAATACCACCCCCATGCTCTTCTAGAAATATTACTTAACCCTTTGCGCCTCTATGAACACTTCCCTGTCAAAGTGGAGCAAAGTGAGAAAGTGCCTGTGATTCCTAAACAAGCCGCCAGCTCTCAGCTGAAGCTGCATGAGCTAGAAGACCTGAAATGAGGAGAGAAATAGCGAGAAGTGTAGAGAAAGGGGAAGGAACCCATTTGAAGTTATTTTCTTCTTTGCTCTCCTAGTTTATTTATTTATTTTTATTTTATTATTATTATTATTATTTTTGCGGTACGCGGGCCTCTCGCTGTTGTGGCCTCTCCCGTTGCGGAGCACAGGCTCCGGACGCGCAGGCTCAGCGGCCATGGCTCACGGGCCCAGCCGCTCCGCGGTATGTGGGATCTTCCCGGACCGGGGCACGAACCCGCGTCCCCTGCATCTGCAGGCGGACTCTCAACCACTGCGCCACCAGGGAAGCCCTATTTTATATTTTTAAGAGAAAAGTAAAACTTTGTTTTGATTTTTGAGTATATGTTAAATCAAACTTTCTAAGGTTACTGCTACTGAATGATAAAAAACTAGGCTTTATATGTGGAAATTTCTAAACATACACAAAAGTGGGGAAAATTGAATTCCCCTGATCCCATTATCCTCTCCTATTACATTTTAAGGTTTCCTTATGTTATGTGCCAAATATGGTTAATTGCCTAACCTAGAATCATTCCTTCCCACCCCATCCACTTCCTCGTTATAAAGAATCCTGATTTGTGTTGAGATGGCAACATGCCCACTGTGGTAAGCTTAAAGCAGCCTTCCCTTTTGAAAGACAGTTTCCAGCCAGCCCAACGTATGATCCAGTTCTGGCCAATGACATGTAAGAAGAGTCTTCGTTCTTTTTGACAAAAGAAAGCCTCATTTTGCCCATATTTGTCCTCTTTATTTTATATCACATGTATTTTATATGTGTGGATGCAATACCTGAAACTCTAGTAGCTATTTTGTGATCAGGAGGTAAAGAAGGTCAAGGGAATGGCTGAGATGCCAGTCTAGGGCACTAATACTATTCAATCACTTTACAATCCTGGAACTGCCTACTTCCAGATTATTTATTGTGTGAGATGATTAAAAGGATAAATTGCTGCATCACTGTTGCAGGTAGCCAAAATATTTTGGTCTGCTTTTACAATGGATTAATATATTTGGTTTCATATCATAAGAAATTAGAATCATAAGATTAGAATCAAAATTATAAATTAGAATCATATCATAAGAATATAGAATCTCATATTTGTCATGTCCTAAATTTTGAGTTGAGATACACCTCACAATGTGACTGGTAAATCAGTGAAAGTACTTAATCAAAATTCCCCAGTGGGAGCTAGAAGGAAGAGATACTACAGTGAGCTCCAAAAAGAATGGTCAGAAGAAGGCATCTGAGGACTTTTGCCTGGCTTTTAACCTGTGCCAGCAGCTCACCCAATGTGAGAGATTTACCTTTTCTGTACAGTCCTGGTGGTATAATGATGTTTGCTGCTACCCATCTTGGAAATAATATTGAGCAGCTAATGTGGAATATTCTCTGTGTCAGCATATTCCTGCCAGCTGCTCTCTATACATATACAGGGGATATTTTGACCTAACACAGCAGTTAAGGCATTTTGAAAGGCTAAATTTAATTTAACTTATTTTTTAAACTGATTACTTGATTGTTAACTGATTACTATGAAGTTTTGATTATATTTTCCCCCATGAATTTTCTTTGGAGGATGAACTAGGTAAACTCCTAGTTTGAGTCTAGGGTCTTTACTCTCTGGCCCCTCTGGCTGGAAAACCCACTCTAGCAGTCTTCTTTACTTGTCCATATTCTCACACCTGGCACCAGGCACTGATTGCACTTAAATATGCACGGTCTGATCTAACTGCTTCCAGATCTTCTTATTGTGCTGAGACATCTCTGGTATGTGCCAGAACTGTTCTTTTCAAAATTCCAGGGAAGAAGTCTATTTCCTTACAGCTGTACCTCATTTTTGAGGTGTCCATGTTCATTTCCAGGCCCCGAACAACTCCCATACACTTGGCCTTGCCCAGGCCTCACTATTCTACTTATTTCTCTCTTGTCTGAGTCACTTAGGGCTTTGATGGTCAAGGTTTAAGCAAAAGGTAGTTCCAAGACATGCCTTAACCCAAAGTAGTAGGTGGGAGTGGAGAGGGGGACAAGAGGACCCTTCCAATAAGCATATTGAGTGCTTATTACGTGTCAGGATCTCGGCTAAGTTCTGCACCTAGGCCGTTCCAGCAGACTGAGAGCACAGAACCAGGAGTCAGGTGATACGGTCTAATGGACAGATGTTGCAGCACTCAGATGCCACTCCAGCCAGATTAACATGGAAACACTCACTCCCCTCCACAGATTGTTTTTGGATGAAGAGGGCTGCCTCATCTAAGATCATGTCCTTCATGCCCCATTCTCAAAGGTGGCCTGTATCCAGCGACTGGTGAATACAGGTGTACATAGGTCCCTTTGCCCAACTCTGCAAGGCCATCCCAGACCCAGAGCTCTGGAACTGTGACCTTCGTTGTGGCTTTATTCCGGCTCAGCTTCTCCCTCTGCCTGTTCTGTTTCATTCACCCTTCCAGGATGTTGATTTGAAGAGCACTCCCCCAATAAATGTCCTACAGGCTAATTGCTAATTTCCTTCTCAGTGTCTGCTTCCCAGAGTAACTCACCTGCAACCCCTCTGCTCACCACATTGGGTCTCGTGTTTCTAATTGGAAAATTAAGGAAGCTGGTTTTGTTCTCTAAAGCCTACCTCCAGCTCCATAATTCTAACTTGAAAGGGGGACTCGAGGTGGGGAGAGATTTTGGCGGCCTTAAATCACACCAAAGTAGCCTCCTCTTCCTGAATCAAAGCCTTGGTTCTGAAGCTGTGTGAGGACCTGTATGGGTCAGAAATCCCTACAGTAATTCTTCACTGTCACTGATCAATGTGACCTATTATATATTTTATTCTTTTCGAGGCTTTTCTTGTTTTTCAACATGTAGTTATGTATGCCATGTGTGAGGTCATTTTTTCCTTTTCAAATAAATCACGTAACTTCTGTGTTTGTCAAGAAACCCAAACTAGAGAAATGTGAAATGTGAATTGAGAAAAGTTCAGGTGACTGAGTTCCATTAATTCTCAGAAATGACGAGTCAAGGTCAGTCAAAAGAAGAAGAATGAGAAATATCATAAAGTGATTTTCTTTTAAATGGGGGAAAAATAAGCCCTAGGAGGGTGTTCACCTTAGTTCTTTAGAAATATTTTATAGCTTATAAATAAGATGTAGGAGTTTATAAAACAAAGCCCACAAATTCAATACTTTAGAGAAGTAAAAACTTGACAATTCGATATATTTTGACTATATTTAATATAATTTAAAATAAAATCATTTGATTCTCTCTGCATGGTACCAAAGCTTCCTGAAAAAAAAATTTAAAAGGCATTGAATGAGCATATTAAACTTTCAAATTTCATTAAATGGACATCAATATATATTTAATAGAAAATTCTTGTATTTCAATTTGTATATTTAATATTTAGTGGTAGATATTTGACATCATTTAAGAAAACATTTAGTTGATAATATAATTTTTTAATCCACTTATTTTAACATCACATAAATAAATAAGTGCTGGGAACAAGGCCAGAGATAATGAAAGCATAAAATTGCCCCAGATAAATTTTGTAGGGCATTTTCACTGGACCTTTTAATCTTTCTTCCTTCTTTTTTCAGGTCCACAGGCATCTCAATAAATAAAGCAAAAAAATTACACTTATTGGCCCCATACCAATAACAGTTCTTTAGAAAATGACATTTCTGATAAACTTTAATATATTTATCCAGTGTTGAAACCCACCAGTGATCCTGAGCTTTGTCCTGAGCTGTATGAACAGGCCACTGTCACTTTTCCTAGATGACTGTCATAGTCTCCACACTGATTCCTCGGCTTCTCTTGTCTTTCTGTTATTCAAACAGCAGCCAATGATGTCTTACAACTTGAATATGATTTCACCACTCGTCTGCTTAAAGTCCTCTAAAGGAGCCTCATCACTTAGAAAATACACACACACACACACACACACACACATACATACATACATACATACATACATACATACATACATACATACACATTCTTTTTTCCCCATGGCTTAGAAGTCCTCACATCTCCAGTCTCCTGTCTTTCTCTGAAGCCTCATCTTCTTACATTTCAATCTCTCTCTCTCTCCCCCACCTCTCTCATTCCCCTGTTTGTATGTACTGTACCATGAATTCTCTATTTCTTTAACACACCAAGCTTTTTGCCACCCCAGGGCCTTTGCCCTAGTTATTTCATCAGCATAAACATCACTTTCATTTTTACTATACTAAGGAGATGAATTATAAACCATTCATCTTAACATTTTCTTTAGATTTACGTGCCCCAAATTTTACATCACTGGCTTCCTTTGGTATTTCTGCCTCAGCTTCAATTCAATTTCACATCTTAGAAAAGCTTTCCCTGACCACTGACTCAAGCAGCCTCCTTCCTCCCGCACATGCATTATCACTTTAGTCTGTTTGTTTTCTTCTTTATTAATCTCTGAAATTGTCCTATTTAATAACTTGTTTAACGTTTGTTTTTCCTCACTCAATAAATGTCCATGAAGTCAGGGAACTTGGTTGTATTCTTAATATGTAAAACAATTTCTAGAACATAACAGACACTATGACCGATGTTCTAATAGATGTCGAATCAAAAAGAAAAAAAATTGGACTTTACCTCAAAAGCTGTAATCAACAGATTTATTATCAAGGGATATAATAGGAATGTTTTAATTGAATCATTATAAACTAGCTTTTAATCAATTCCCAAATAAAGTGTATTATTTCCAACACTCATCTATGACATGTTTTTTCTAGTCCCTCGTAATCCATTGAATTTGTTTACTCCATTGAGTGACCAATATAAAGGTAGTCCTATATAAAAACCAGTTAAAGCACAAGGCTGTTTTATTAATTTTATTATTCAAGCAATACAAGATAATTGTATAAGGTATAGAAAATGCTGATAAAGAAACAAAAATGGTAAAAATCTGTGATTCTATTAACTTTAGTTAAGAATTTATGTACATTTTCCCTGGGGCTTCTCTGGTAGCTCAGTGGTTAAGAATCCACCTGCTAATGCAGGGGACATGGGTTCAAGCCCTGGTCCGGGAAGATCCCACATGCCGCGGAGCAACTAAGCCCATGTGCCACAGCTACTGAGCCTGCGCTCTAGAGCCCGCGAGCCACAACTACTGAGCCCATGCACCACAATGAAGAGTAGCCCTCACTCGCTGAAACTAGAGAAGGCCCACGCGCAGTGCCAAAGACCCAATGCAGCCAAAAATAAATAAATAAAAATTTTAGAAAAATTTATGTACATTTTCCCAGCTTTTTGTTTCTTTGTTCTGGATAATTACAGAATTGGAATTTTGACCTACAGTTTTGGCAAATCAATCCTGATGCTTTGGGTAGAAGTTACAATATAGAAAAGAATGGAAATAAGCAGTTATAGAAGATATTGCAATATCAAAAAAGAAATTTAATAAAGGTATAAATTATGATTGAGATAGTGGGAATACAAATGATAAATTTGAAAGATCATTCACAAAATCTAAAACAACTAGATTTGAGGGACAAGAAAGAAAAAGCATTCAAAATTAATATGGAAATTCATGAAATTATGAATTCATTTATTTACTGAATAGTTCTTTATAATACTCTTCCCACATTTGAGCTAGTTGTTGAGTTGAGCAGAGAACAAATCAGAAAAGAAATATCCTTTCACAGGAGTTTACATATAGGCCTAGATGATATTCTTAACAGAAGCAGCGATGTAAAGGGAAAAGATGTCTAATTCAGTTATGAAAAATGCAGTTTGGTGCTGGAGGAGAGAGGTGGCCAGTGCAGGAAGTTGAAGAAGTATAGAACCTTCAGCAAAGTGAGTCACTGGGATTCTATGAGAAGAATATTGTCTCATTTTATGAGAGTGCAGATAAAATTTCCTGAGGAGTTTTGCTCCAGGCTACACAGCACAAAACTGTTTTCACTCAAAAATTATTTCAAAGATCATCCCCAGGGTTAGGTTTAAAAATAAAAAGAGGATCTTGGCATTTTAGTATGTTAAAATGACACCAAACTGTGCTGATATTCCCCTGCACCACCACCATGTCTTGCCCGTTCCCCATAGCTATTTTTTCATTCTCTTGCTTTCTCCTCAGGGTGCTCAGGGGGAAGAATCACAGGGAGATTAGAAGGCAGAAGGGGAAAGATGCTGTGCTTGTTCTTCCCTGCTGCTTCACTTGGGCAGTGGTATCACATCGCTCATTCCCACCCATGATGACAGCTCCTGCCAGGTCCCCTTCATCCTTGGCTCTTGGCTCCATCTTGCACTGGGCCCAAGGAACACTGTCCCCACACTTGTCCCTTCAGACCTAAAGTTGTTAGTAGCTTCCTGCTGCTACTGGTAGTCTCTGGTCTCTGGTGCTTAATGTTCTTTCTCTGCTCCTTACACCATCCACACTTCTACAAGTAGCGCCTTCAATTAAAGTCTCTTGAACCATCTGAGTTGGATACAGTTGCCTTCTAGGACCCTGACTGATACACTGGAGGTTTTGTTTACTATTTTTAGATAGGAATGAGTTTGAATTACTATTTTTAAAAGATATCACTCAAGGTTTGTTAGGTGAGGAACTTCTGTTTTCCTTAAAACACCTAAATCCTACATCTGTTCCTTCATTGAAACTTTTGCTTATTCAGAATTCATTTTCTGTTGCTCACATACTTACAACAGCTCCAGAAATTTTAAGCAAAACAAACAAAAAAGCAAAACAAAAACACGATTGCTTTTAATAGTGGACAGAAGGAACCTGATAGAATTAGAAGGTCCCAATTCCAACTTGTACCTTGCATCAAAATTGTTCCTGGCATGTGGTGCTAATTCTTCGGCTAGTTGTGAATTGCTGTCCTAAACACTGAGCCCGAGTTCCTTTTTTGTCCCATATTATGAATGTGTTATTGTCACAGTGTGCAATAAAAATTACTCTCAGCTGCATACAAACTCTGGATAGTAAATGGCCCCCCAAATAGGCTTACCTTCAATTTATGCTTTTGCAGGTTTCACCTCTCATAGTGATTAATATCATAACACCATATAAGGCTCAGGACAGTCAGCAGTGTAGCCACCATACTTCAGAAGTCAGACAGTGGAAAAACACTGTGCTAGGAACATAGCGTCCTTTGACATCCTGATTAATGAATATTTGTGTTACATAGAATAAAGATACACACACACACACACAAAACCTTCCTTCTAAAAGAAAAGGCAATTGCAAAAAGATATTTTGACAATAAAAAAGCAATAAATCACAGAGTGTACCCATTTAAATTTATGAAAACCCCACGGAATTAGACAATTTCCATCAGTGAAGGGGTCAGAGGGTGAAGTTGGGACTAAGTAAAAATATGAGCTTGGGGTCTTGGGTTCAGAACCATTTGGGTAAAAATATTCCTAGCATTGGATGGACTGCATCTTGGATTCAATAAAAGAATGTGTTTCCAAGAAAAGACCTTTAAAAAAATCTAGAAAAAATACAAAACTGAGCTTTAAAATAAACTCCAATACCTCATCTAGGTCACATATTAAAGCAAACTTTGTTGAAAGAAGCTTTATGTTTTTATTTTGTTTACATTTTTAATTTTTGTTTTGACTTGAAAGCAAATTTATTTTGTTCTACACATTCTAATAAATACTGTCACAAAATTTTAATACGTTACCAAGGACCTTCTTAAATTTAAGCTGGGAACTCCTCTTTCCTTGTTAACCAGTCTTTTGAGCCAATATTGTGCCTTGTACTTTGTACCTAGCACTTGATATCTTATTGTAACTGCATTTAGTGCATTATAAACTGTGGGCTAACACTTTGCCTGGCGCTGAGGATACAAAATCAATAAAGTCCTTGCCCCTGCCCTCAAGAGAGGTACATTCTAGGAAAAGAGAAACAACATTTAAACAAATAAGTCCACTAAAATGTTAAGACAGTACACAGGAAAAGAAGGAAATGAAGGAAGAAAAGGAGACAATTCATGGAGGAGCCCGGTACACTTCAGAGAGGAAGTGACCTTTGAACTGCATCTTGAAATATTGGAATGTCCGTTTTCAACACACATTGGGTCCAATATATTTCAGGCTATGGAAGCACTACGAATGAAGGCATGGAGATCATCATGTAGGCTTGACACTGAGGTTCTAGCATGAGGAGTTATTATTTCATTTTAATCCAGGTATTCATTTATTTTGTTAGAGAAAGTGGCGATGCAGGGAGAAAGGCTGCAGAAATAAAGCCAGATACGTCTGTGGAACCTTGACTGTGTACAGCTTATGTCCTTAATAATGATTTTGGACATTATTTATTAAGCATTCAAGGACTTCTGAAGAGTTTAGAGCTATTTGAATATGTTTCCTCTCTCCTTTGAAAAATGGGGACAATAAAAATCTACCTCCAAAAAAAGGATTAAGTGAGAAAAATTATGACTCTATTAGTTCTTTGTGACTCTCAGTTGCTATTATTACATATTTGGCCTGGAAGATTTATATTGGTCTTGAAAATGACCTTATAACAAAGTATTAATAGAAATATTTTTGTAGAGAGGCAGAAGCAATTCTCTAATACTAACATATATAATTACCTTTCCTTTGAATATCAAATTTTAAACTTTAGCATTTCTTAAATGCTCAAAATGCTGGATCAGGCCAAATGATCATTCTCTCACTTTAAATAATTTTAACTTTGCAATGCACATAATTATAAGTTCTAAATTATTAAAATTAAATATTCAGTACTTTCTTGGCTATTTGAAAATCACAAACGAGTACTATACAAGTTAAATTCTAGTTCCTATGAAAACTCTAAATTTAATCATGGAATACTTCAGTAAGTTTCCTAAAATGTCAAGTACTAATCCTTGTTCGTGTGATAATGTGATGATTACTCTGTAAGAATATGGACATGACAGTGTTCAGTAAATATTCACTTGAACAATATTTTTTACGATACTTGAAGAGTGGTGTGAAACATGTATTTCCTTATGTAGAGCTAGAGGTTTGAATCTTATAATACTGAAAATATTATTTTTTATAAAACTGACAAGTGATAAAGCTGCAGGATTGTTGTGAATCTGCAGCTACCTGTCATTATAATGTGAAGTAAATGATTCTGAGGGAGATCCACAAAATGAGGATATCAGCACGGACTAGAATGGTCACCTTCTTGTCCAATTTATTCAGTGCATTTGGTCTTGACAGTATGAAACACTCAAGCTGGCAGCTGGCATCATTTTGAGCAACTGCAGGTTCACAGCCCAGTCAGGGACTATTTAGAATCCTGTTGTCCTGGATCTATGTGCGTGGGATAAGGGTGTTGTAGCCTTCGATGTTTGTTTAAAAAGGGGCATGAGGAACTGACTTCTTGTAAAACTCATTTTATGACTTCATAAAGAAAGGTTTTCCACAGTTATTGGTCTTCTGTCACTCATTAGCAAAATTGCTTCCCAAGGTCAGTGTGACATGGCTCAATATTAGAGTGTAGTGTTCATACTGTAGTTGTCTGATAGCACATGGGATGGTAAACAGTGAAAAATCAGCTCTTATTCAGGGATGAATGGTTAATGTTATTTGCCAGGAGTTCAGACTAAATAGATAGAGTAGCTTTTGTCCAAATGGATTAAAGAAAACTCCATTTGTGATTTACAAGAGAAGAAATGATGAGATGGTTATGGGGTTTTATTGCACGTTTTGTTCTAAGAGATTTATGGATAAAATTTTGTCCTCAGATTTACATAAAAGGTTTATTGGCTCTGTGCATATTAGAGCAGAAAATTGCTTTTATTTAGTGATGCTGTTTTCCTGAAATGATATTTCCAAGCAAAATTCATTCATCATAATTTTTAAAATTCATATGGGCCTTAGTTACTCCAAAATTAACCCATAGTGCATTTTTAATCAAATCATAAATGTGGTATTTCTCAGTGTAAGTGCACTGGGTCTTCCTGAAAATCTTATCACAATGTAGTAGAAAAAAATAACATTTTCTAGTTATCCAAATTATGAAAATTTGGGGAGTTTCAACTATGAATACTGTTTCTGTCTTTACTGAGAAACAGTAACCCCAAACTTCACTTCACATTTGAAAAATGAAGACAAGAAGGGGCCCTACCTCATCAGGCCAACACAATAGCCAATACAAATATAGTAAGCACTTGCTAAATATTTATGAGTATTATTATCTCAAAGTATTGAATGGTCTCTTTTTTGTAATTCTGTTTGCCTGGTATTTTTACATTTTGCCTCATTTGGATTCCTTAGTCAATAAAAATATCTAGTAATTGCACACGCTACTTATGGAAATGAAAATGTTTCTGCTATTTTCTGCCTACGGTATTGAAATATTTGATGTTGATAATGAGTTTTATTAAGTGAAGTGAAGCATACAATCAAATAGAAAACATGAAGAAAGTTGAAATTTAACCAGGCCCTGTAATGCATTGTGCCCTAGCCCAATAGCACAGTAACAGCATGAATTTTGAAAATATGTTTTTTACATTTATTTACAGTACATGTTAAATTTGTCCATCTCATTTCAACTTCCACAATGTGTCTCTTATCAAACCCACCGTTATCTCCCACCTGCATGGTTGCAATGGTTTCCTAAATCACCTTTCTAGGTTCACTAGAATCTAACGAAAGTTGGGTCCCTCCAATTCATTGTCCACACAAAAGTCAGAGAAATGCTTTCAAAACACAAAAATGTTTGTGCCACTCACTTGCGTAAGGCCTTCAGTGCCTGACAATTGTACTCACAATAAAATCCAAAGACCTCAATTAGGCTGTCAGGTTCTGAAGGCCTTCCAGCTTCATGCCTTGCCATGTTCCTTCATGTCCTATATTGACCTTCTCCCAGTTCCTTGAACTGATCCAACTCAGAGTGTTCAGAATGGTTTGCAAAGCTATATCTGTCTGACTATTTGTTTAATATGTGTCTGTCTCTCCCACTAATCTAATATTTCTAGGAGTGGAGTGTTGCTTCTATATTGTCCGCTCTCATGCCCTCAACACCTTACACAGTGCCTGGCACAACTAAATGATGTGTGATAAAGATTTATTCAAGAAATGAATGAATATTGGTTAGGCACTTCCTAAGTGTCAAGCACTGTGCTAGGCACTGAGTTATACATGAATATGAAAGTGTGCCTGTCTTCAGTGAGCCCCTAGTCTAGCGGATTGGGTATGAGGTGAGTAGGCAAACAACAGTAAACAGTATTCTACCAGGACAAAGCATAGGGTGCTAAGAGAGAAGAAGGAGATCAGGAAATTTTCTCAAGAGAAGTGGTTTCTGAGCTGAATCTCTTAAAGGATGAGAGGAGTTAGGCAGAGAAGGCAAGGCAAAGGTACAGTAGATAAAAGGCAAATGAGTGCAGTCATGCCAACGCAAAGCAAATGCAAAGTGGTCTGGGAAGATGGACAAGAAAGAAAAAGTGAGACATGTATCAGTGTTCATTTGGATCCCTTTGCAAATAAGAAAACGTCTCATTAAGAGCTTTATTATAATTTCAATTTTATGTTTATTATATATAATTATTATTCATAATTATTGGCAGAGAAGTTAAACATTTACCCAAGGTCCACAGCTAAGCAATATATCTGGGATAAAAAGTTGTATGTGTATATTTGTTATTGTTTACTCCAAAACCCATTTTTATTCTTTTTATGGAAAGGTAGATTTTTAATTTAAATATCAGTATTATTAGTAAAATGATATAAATCTTCACTATTACTCATTGCACTAAAATTACAAATCAATCCACCCCTTCATCCAATTAACTTTTAAGAATACATCAGAGTAGGAATACAGATCCATCTGTGGCATGGGTCCTAACTACACCTTTGCTTGCAAGACCATATAATTTGCCTCAAGACTTTTTTCCAGAAAATATTGTTTTGTTGGTTGACCTTCATTTACTATCCCTCTTATAAACCATAAATCATAATCAATTTGTGTCTTTGACCATTTTTAGTCTTCTTCCCTAATAGAATAAGCTAGAAAGCTTTTAAATCCTCGATAACAAAAATGTGCAATGATGCATTTCATTATAGATAGCCCAGAGATTTGGGTGGTATTAATGATGCAATTATAGTGGAAACGAAGGACTCTAAAACTGAAAAGATAAATAAGTATATCTTCTCTCACCCTGAGGGTCTTAACTATCACATTTCTTGAAAATTAAATTC
Source organism: Tursiops truncatus (assembly GCF_011762595.2). Taxonomy (NCBI): domain Eukaryota; kingdom Metazoa; phylum Chordata; class Mammalia; order Artiodactyla; family Delphinidae; genus Tursiops; species Tursiops truncatus. Next base: position 45,711,567 of record NC_047046.1, read on the forward strand.
CCTGTCCTTAAATGTAATAGACTGACAACAGCAAAACAAAGATCAACTATATATATTTAGAATGGAATACTACTTAGCCATAGAAAAAAAATGAAATTTTGCCATTTGCAACAACATGGATGGACCTGGAGTGTATTATGCTTAGTGAAATATGTCAGAAAGAGAAAGATAAATACTGTATGCTGTCCCTTACATGTGGAATCTTAAAAACAAAACAAAACAATGAATATAACAAAACAGAAACAGACTCACTGATTTAGAGAACAAACTAGTGGTTACCAGTGGGAAGATGGAAGGGAGCAGGGGCAAGATAGGAGTAAGGGATTAAGAGGTACAAACTACTAAGCATAAAAGTAATAAGCTTCAAGGATATATTGTACAGCACAGGGAATATAGCCAATACTTTACAATAACTTTAAAATGGAATAACAAATCTATTATAAAAATAGATTATTTTTATAATCTATAAAAATATTGAATCACTTTTTTTAAGTCTTCTAATCTTGCCAACTGACATTAACATAATCTATCCAAAAATGACTCAAGATTTTAGAAACCCATCCCACTCACCAAAACATTCAGGATCCTGCCCTATCCAAAAACTTGCCAAGTTGTCTTTGGTAGATTCAATTGAAACTTGGTCTTTCTGATTTTAGTTAATATCATAGTGAACTAACTCAACATTAGTACATAAGACTAATACAGAATGAATTACAACATGTACATACACACACAGCCACAGAAAACCAACAAAATCCCCACACCAGGGTCTCTGCTATGGAGATCTAACTGTATGGGTCTTGTTTTCCTTCATTTTGTTTTTTAGATGAGCATGAATATAGTGATGAAAGCTCAAGTACAAATCCTTTGTCTCTGAGCAAATTCAAATTCCATCAAAGTCTCATATTAATGAGATTTTGTACATAAAGCCTCTAGCAGTAAGCCAGACAGTCACTTAACAACACTTCCTGAGTATCTATCAGATGGGATCATATTACGGGGTGACTTAAACATCAAGGTAAACTCACGTACAGAAAATCTGGAAAATAACAGTTATTCCCCAAGAGGTCATTGTTTCAGAGATCATTTGAAGTAGAAAAAATGAACTGTCAGATCTAAGCAGTGAACACAGTATTATAATATTAACCTGAAGTTTCTGCAAAGAGGAACTTCCCTTAAGTGATGATCAGTATTGGCTATTTTCAGCCAATCATTTTTATCATTGCTTATCTTCTTCCTAAAAGTGAACTCTAAAGTTGTATAAAAAGTTAAAATGTCCTTTGACATATAAACTAGTTTTTTATATCAATCATCTCCAATCTGACTTAATGCAATTTAAAAGGTAAGTTAAAGAGAATAAAGTTAATACAAAAGTTTATAAAAATCTAAAAATACGTTCTGAAATTTTTGTTACCAGAGAATGTAAAGTATGTTATTTATGCTGTTTTCAGCATTATACATCCATTTTGACCATACTGTGATTGGATCAATCAAGTCGATTACTTGTTACCTTTGAAAAGAGAAAATCAGAAAATTTATACCTTGATTGAAAACCTCTGGAAAAATTATTATATGATACAATGATGAAATGCACTTTGAATTCATTAAAAAATTGCACATCTTTTCACTTTCATATGAAGCTTTTAGATGTACACCAGGCTTATAACTTTTTATGAATAAGGGCCTTGGTAAGGCTATAACACACTCAATTTATGATTCAAAGATAACTGACATCGTGTATTTGTTATAGTAGAGGGAGAATTCATTGTCCAAACTAGGGCATAGAAAGACTCCCAACATAAACAAAGTTTGTCTCAGCTACTGAAGAATGGTCACTCTAGAACAAAAAGCAAATTAATTTAATCTTTGATATTAAAAGTATACACATAAACTGTGTATATACACACATAAATAAATGTTTTAGGTATGTAATATATATATATCATATATATAGCACATGTTTTATAAAAAGGCAAATGTAAGGAAGGGACTTAAAATGTATATATAAATATATAAAACTTTTTGTACTTCTTTTTTCCATTACCTAAATTATATTCCACTATTTCAGATATATAGTGTTATAACATATACCCTAATGGATTAGACACCCCTCAGAGTAAAGTTACTCTCTAATGCTGGGAGTGATAGCTAGGGAGGTCAAGATTTACAGCTGTTTTAGATCACTGGGCTGCCACTTAGAACATATGATTCCAGGGAGTTAGAAGTTAATTATACCCTATCTGACTGACGTTAGTAGATTGTCTTTCTTGAATTGAATTGGCACTTCGATAGGCTAGGTCTTCACGACATCATAAAAAGAAAAAACAAGATAATTTAGCCTAATCTATTAATCAGTGCATTAATCTTTGATGTTTATTTTTATCCAAAATTTCACATCATACAATGAATTGAATGATACAGTGAATAGACTGACACAATGAATACATCAGTAATTTTAGGATACTATTTTAGACATGGGACAGAAAAATAATTCATTACACAACACTTCTTGTATATTGCTTGGTTTTTGACATTTTACCATCCTCATACGTTAATTGATTCAGAACTTCACAATAATGTGTTGGGAACTTTGGATATTAAGTCTTTTACTTAGCTGACTGAGACCATTATTGTAATGGCCTAAAAGACACAATATGCTTCTCAAACCTTCTAATTAATCCGGTATCCAGATCATAAATTATATTAAATTGCAGAGTCATAGAATCCTAGGTCCCATGAGAACTATGTAAGTCATTTATTCAAACATCCCACCAGATGAATCAAGTGGAAGCACTGGTTTGTTCTCAGAATGATTAACTAGCTCATTAGTTCTATAATTACCCCATATACCTCATCTCAGTTCTGTGCTGTATTAATCTATCCTCTTTAACCATGTCCTTGTCACTTCCTTTAACAATATAGTTTAAACATCTGAGTTTTAGATCTATTTTTCTATAAATATTTTCAGTTAATAATAATAAATCAAAATATTAAGATTGAAATTCACATTATTGTTTCAAGGCTCAAGAGCTTCTTAGTAGTTGATGTCTCGTTAGTAGTAGTAGCTGCTTAGTAGTAGATTTCTGATCCTACTACGGTAAAATGCCAGAAACACGGAAATACAGATATATTGCAATTCTAACACACACAGATGATTCATTCTGCTCTCAGAAAAAATGTACAATTGGCACTTTCCACCATTATGGGAATGTTTTTTCTCCCTCCCCCCAATATTGATTTACTGTAACATTTGGATTACTGTAGATTGAATCACATTGAACTAAAGGTAATTCTTGTCCAGGAATTTCATACCAAGTTTTATATCAAGGAATGAAGTATTATCTACACTGAGATTGTGAATCCATGACATAAATATAATTACTGTTTTAATAATTACTAATTTAAATCAGTTATAATATTCACAATAATGTATATAATAAATACATCTTATATTTGAAAAACTATTTGTAATAATTTAAAAAATAGTTCATTGTTTCCCTTGATCACAGTAGTGCAATTTTTCAACCTGGAAATAAAATTATAATTTTACTCATGAAATATTTTACTGCCATATCTTGTATGGAATATGATATTCACCAAGCAATTCAATTCAGTGATGTAATTTTTCCTGGTTAAAAACCGAGGATATTTATTAAGTTACCATTAAATTGCCATATATATATATATCTACAATTGAACAACGAAGAGAAATTTATAAAATAACCCATAATTTAAAAGAGATGGCTGCCTGATCACTTAAACTCCCTGGAAATTTGACAAGCCTCTCTTTAGAAAACTGATCTGGAACTGGATTATAGAAAACAAGGACATTGGTATGGACTGCCCTTGAACTTATCTGTAAGGTTTAGATATTGATTTGATTACTACCAAATAATGATCAGCAGTATGTGGTACAAAATGAATAAGAAAAAATTAGCTGAAAAAATAATTAGAATTAGGATAATAGATGAACTTTATAAAATAAGATGGTACAAATTACAAGCACTATAAGTCTGTGTTTAGCCCCTACCACATTAGTAAAATCCTTTTAACATCCTGTGAACTATAGCCATAAAAAGAAGCAGGTCACGGGCTGAGTCAAAGCCCTAAATATTTTATTCCTCTTCCCTTTGAATAACATCTTTCTAGTGCCATAGGTGAAACTTCCCATTATTTCATCACTTTATGCCTGAGGAGTGAGAAAACCAAGATAGGGAGGAAAATATAAAGGGGGAAAGAAGGTCAAGAGACATGAAGAAAGAACATAATATCAAAATATTGCCTTTTCTTTTCCCTCACTTTCTCTTTCTTCTCCCAGATACCACGTTTGCAGTTGAATGCTAATTCTTTAGTAGAAAAACTAGACTCAAAAGTTGTGGGGTTTTATCAGTAACATGAGAGAGAGAGAAAGAGACAGACAGACAAAGACAGAGAGAGACAGAGAAAGGGAAAGTTAGTTAATCAAAAGTCAAAGAAGGAGATCAGGAACAAGACAGGAATGCCTACTCTTACCACTTTTTTTCAGCCTAGTACTGCAAGTCCTAGCCAGAGCAGTTAGGCAAGAAAAAGAAATAAAAGGCATCCAAATCTGAAAGGAAGAAGTAGAATTGTCTGTATTTGCAGATAATATGATTTTATATATAGAAAACCCTAAAGACTCCACCAAAATACTGTGAGAACTAATAAACAATTTTGGTAAAGTTATAGGATACAAAAATCAATATACAAAAATGTGTTGTACTTCTACATACCAACAACAAACTATCAGAGAGAGAAATTAAGAAAAAATTGCATATACTGTAGCACTGAAAACATTTAAATACTTAGGAATAAATTTAACCAAGGGGGTAAAAGACCTGTACACAGAAAACTATAAGACTGATTAAATAGATTGAAGATGATACAAATAAATGTATAGATATCCTGTGTTTATGGATTGGAAGAATTAATATTGTTGAAATGTTCATACTATACAAATTAATCTACAGATTCAATTTAATCCCTCTCAAAATTTCAATGGCATTTTTCACAGAAATAGAACAATCGTAAAATTTGCATGGAACCACAAAAGACCCTGAATAGCCAAAGCAACCATGAGAAAAAAGAACAAAGCTAGAGCTATTACACCTTCTGATTTCAAATTGTATTACAAAGCTACAGTAATCAAAACAGTATAATAGTGGCATAAATGTCATATAGATCATATAGACACATAGATTGATAGAATAGGAAGCTCAGACATAAACCTATGCATATATGGTCAATTAATTTTTGACAAAGTTGCCAAAAATATAATGGGGAAAAGGTAGTCTCTTCAATAAATAGTGTTGGGAAAACTAGGTAGCCACAAGCAAACAAATGAAATTGGACTCCAATTGTATACCATACACAAAAATCAACTCAAAATGGATTAGACTTGAACATAAGACCTGAAACTGTAAAACTTCTGAAAGAAAACGTAAGAAAAAAGCTCCTTGACATTGGTCTTGGCAATGATATTTTGGACAGCAAAAGCAAAGGCAATAAAAGCAAAAACAAGTAGGACTACATCAAACTAAACAGCTTCTGCATGACAAAAGAAACCATAACAAAATGAAAAGACAACCTATGGAATGAAAGAAAATATTTGCAAACAACATGTCCACTAAGGGATAAATATCCAAAATATACAATGAACTCAATACAACTCAATAGAAAAAAAGCAAACAAACAAACCTCAATTTTTAAAAATAGGCAAAGGATCAAAATCGACCTTTCCAAAGAAGACACACAGCTGGCCAAAAAGTACATGAAAAGGTGCCCAACAACACTAAACATCAGGGAAAGACAAATTAAAACCACAGTGATATATCAGCTCACACTTGTTAGGATGACTATTATCAAAATGACAACAAATAACAAGTGTTGGTGAAGATGTGGAGAAAAGGGAACCCTTGTGGTGGGTATGTAAACTGAAACAGCCACTATGACAAACAGGATGGAAGTTCCTCAAGAAATTAAAAATAGAATTACCACATGATCTGGCAATCCCACTTCTGAGTATATTTCCAAAGGAAACAAAATCATTATTTTGAAGAGATATCTTTACTCCCATGTTCATAATAGCAGCATCATTTACAAGACAAAATATGGAAAAACCTAAGTGTCCATCTATGGATAAATGGATAAAGAAGGTGTGGTATATATATCTCTATATATACAATGGAACATTATTATCCAGCCTTAAAAAAGAAGAAAACTTGTCATTTGCAAAACATGGATGAAACTGTAGAGCATTCTGCCAAGTAAAATAAACCAGACAGAGAAAGACAAATATTGCATGGTGCATGGTATCACTTATACGTGGAATCTTAAAAAAAATGTCAAACTCAGAAACAGAGTAAAAAAGTGGTTGCAGAGACTAGGGGGTGGGAGAAATAGGTAGAGATTAATGAAAGGGTACAAACTTTCAGTTACAAGATGTACAGTTTTGAGGATCTAAAGTGTAACATGTTGACTATAGTTGATAACATTGTATTATATAGTAGAAATTTGCTAAGAGAATAGAAAAATGTTCTCACACAGACACAAAAAGGTAAATATGTAAAGTGATGGATGTGTTATTTACCTCAAGAGGGTGAATCCTTTCACAATATATATGCATATCAAATCATTCCATTGCACACTAACAATTTTACATTTTTTTGTCAATTATACACCTAAATGAAACTGGGGAAAAAAATCAAAGAAATTTCTGGGTTTTAGCTGTATAGATCATCTTATAATCAACACCATTCAATTGACTTTTCATGTCACTTCTAAGGTTAAAACAAGGTTCTATATGTTGTGAATTCTTAGAGCTATTTGCAAGACATTTAATTTGTTCATAAGGTAATATGACTATAGATTAAGGGCCAATTATTTTACTGTATACTTTGTAAAACTAAAACATGGACTTTTCACATATTTTCCATTTAATCTTTCAGCATCTGTTTTTCATCTGTAAAATGAGTTATTAATATCTCCTCAGGTTATTTTAAAGTGTAAAATGAGATAGCAGATGAGAAATTGTTTTCAAATTTAAAGGCCTTAAATGAATGTTTAGTGATGCACCCATCCTTTAAAAGCAAAAATTTGAGCTTAAAATAGAAAACTGCTATAAAACTTGCACCAAATACGTATTTATCTAGAATGTTATACGATAAGATTTGCTTTCATTTTTGTTTTTTAAAATGACCAAACACCAAATTAACTATATGTAGACCTAAGTAACTAATGGGCTAACAGAATTTTACTTGAATACCTGAAAATTACATTTCCTAACACAAGGATTTTTTAGAAATTCTGACTTGGGAGACTCCTACATATGTATGTTAACATCACAACATGTCAGAAGAAACAAAATTTGAAACAATATTTGAAAGCCTAATTGTGCTTATTTATTAAATAATTTGAAAATGAATAGATACATGTACATGTATAACTGAATCACTTTGCTGTACACCTGAAACTAACACAATATTGCTAATCAACTATACTCTAATATAAAATAAAAATTAAAACCCAAAAAGACTACCATGCTTAAAAATGAATTATTCCCATAATAAAAGACAAAACCCAACTTTCATTCAAAAAAATAAAAAATACATGATTCATGTATAGAAATGTAATAACCCAAAATAAAAGTAAAAATATTCAGTCAAAGGAAACTATTTAAAATAAATGTATCTATAGATTATTTTCGCTAAGCTGTGTTTTAAGGATGAATCTAATTCTTCACCTTTGGAAAAAGAAGGGGTACCTACTCTATGCACAGATTCAAGAGAGACTGTTCCAAAGAAGGAATCTCTGCCTTCAAACAGAAACTGGTGCCAAGCCCTCCTTGGAGGCAGCTGAAGAGCAGAGAAAATAGTCACATATGAATAATGTGTCCGTTGCTCAGAGTGGCCATCAGTATTTTCTCTGGTGGGAATTCCCTGCTGCAATTTTTGAGTCAGCATAATTAATTTTTACTTTATTTTTATGAGAATAATAGTTACATCATCTTATCTACAACTACTAGGCATCAACATGGCTGTACCATAGATTCCTGAGACTCAACATTGTCATAACAGTTCTCTCGGGCTTCCCTGGTGGCGCAGTGGTTGAGGGTCCGCCTGCCGATGCAGGGGACACGGGTTCGTGCCCCGGTCTGGGAAGATCCCATATGCCACGGAGCGGCTGGGCCTGTGGGGCATGGCCGCTGGGCCTGCGCGTCCGGAGCCTGTGCTCCACAGGGGGAGAGGCCACAACAGTGAGAGGCCCGCGTACCGCAAAAAAAAAAAAAGAAAAAACCCCATAACAGTTCTCTCTTGTTGTTGTTGTTTTCATAAACTTGTTCGTTTTTATGTATTTCCTACTCACCCTGTTACCAAATGTAGTTAATCATGGAGTTATTCCAAACTGTTCCCCATCCACCACAGTATATTATCCAACTGAATTGATTCCATCCCTGAATTCTCTCTTGCTTTTCTTTTCTCCTCTCCTTCCACATTACTACTGTTTTAATTAAGGTGTGTTTACTTCCTGCCACACTTCTAATAACTGTAGCTCCTCTCCCTATCCAGTTTTTTCTTCTCCAATCTACTCTTCACAGTTGCCAGTTCTCATTAAAGCAGAGCTTATTTTGGCACTTCCCTGTTGAGAAATCATTTGGAGGTTCTATATACGCATAAAGAAAAGTCTAAGTCTTTAAGGTGGTTTAACTAGATTGTTCTTGACCCACTCCTATACACCTGTTCAGGCTCATCCATTTTCCCTCCACTCCACACCTTGGGGTCAGAAGCCTCCTCTCTTCAGACAGCCCACCATCCTCAGACACCAACATTTACTCAATCCCCTTGCTAATCCTATTTCCTCTGCTGTAATCATCTTCCTTCACTTGTCCTGGTGAATAACTCTTCACCCTTCAACATCATTCTCCCTATGAAGGTTTTCCATATATTTTCCCTTTTCTAATTTGGTTTAAAGTCAATCACTTCATACATCTACACTACCTTAAATTTTTATACATACTTCTATGTCAATACTTGTCCCATTGTAATAATATAATTGTTATGAGCTTTGGCTTTTGGAGTCAGAGAGTCCAGGTTTAAGTATCTGTTCTGCCATGGACTTGCTAGGAGACTTGGAGCAAGTTAGCTTCTTAAGCCTCACTTTCCTAATCTGACAAATGGCATTATAATATCTACTTCATGGCATTATGGTGCTAGTTAAATGAGATCATTTATGTAAAATGGGAAGTACAGTTCCTGATGCATAGTAAGCACTCCAAAGATGGAAATTATTACTATTTCTTATCACAATCAGTAATAGTTAATGCACTGCTCTCCTTTGCTGGACAATAAGCTATTTGAAAGGAAAAAAATACATTTTCATTATTTTATCTCCAGTCCCTGATTACACATTGCTCGGTATATACAAAGCAAGTTATATTTATCAAATTAAAAAAGAACTTGGAATAAAAATGTCAAAGGAAAGATAAAATCTTACACTCCTTGAATTTATCTTTATCACATCCTGACTTGTAACATTACAGTACCATTAAGAAACCAATGACAGTCTTGATTCCAAATACAAGATAAGAGACTACATATGTAAACAACAATAAAACACATCCTTTCTTCCTGCTATCTCCTTAAATTCAGATTGATCAACTTTTTAATGCATGAGTTTAGCCAACTGAGACACAGCTGAGGTGAGGTATTTTCATTACAAGTTAAAAGAATTGACTACATTGGAAGATGATGAAGGTGAACAGTATGACACTTTTCAGAATCATATTTCTTTAGAAGCACAGTGTTTTAACTACAGTTCTCACGTTATCAATTTTCAAAGCCCAGTTGCAAGATAAATTTTATTTTACTAATGCCCTACATATCATGTCTTTCTTTTCATTTACTTGCATTACTCATGCACCATTTAATAATTTATCTTTGCTCTGAAACTTACACTGTGTCACTTCTAGAAAGATTCATAATTGTTATTTTTTTTAATAAAAAAGCTAGAAAAGGGTTTGAAAAGTTAGAAATGACAATATGATTAGTATTTGAGAAAATATATTTGGTGTAAAATATCCAGTTTTGTTAAAGTGCATTTATCACTAAGTGCATAGACAGCAATGTCAGTTTTTCGTTAACCTAACAAAGCCCAGAGAACTTGGGGAATGCTGAGGACTGGGGGAGCTGATTTCTAAATTGCCTGGGTTTTCATTCAAGAACAAACATGAAAAGAAAAACTGTATCAAACTGCTGAAACTATCACTGACATTTCAAAATTTAGGGTGGATTATTGAAGCATAGTATATGGCTAAAGTGAAATTTAAAAGCACCAAATTATGCTGAGCTTCAAAGAAAAGTTTTGAGCAGGTAGCAGGGCCAGGTTTATCACATTTATCCCTACAGTTTATACATGAGAAAATTAAGACTCAGGTAAGTTTCTATGTTTAAAATCAGGTCGATTTAGGAGACAAGTAAGACTAGACCATGTATGTTAACATATATATTACTTTCATCATTACTCTTTCCTTTAAGTTCATGCCTTACGTTCACATTCTCACTTTGTGAGAAAAAGTTTCATCCACTTTTGTCCAAGAAGGTAGAGTATTAGCATCTGTTCTGATGCTGCTGAATTAAATAAATCAAACATTAGTTGATAGATTCCCATACTTCCTGTTGATTGCATTCGATTAGGATTATGTAGAGTTAAGTAATGTAGATATCAAATAATGGTAGAAGAGACTAATGATCAGTATAGTGATTCCTATACTCACACTTAAGGTCATTCACAGAGTGGTTTACCAAAGAAGGGTTTGAAGTATGACCAGCATCCTAGAGTTCTCTGGGGAGCCGAATCCTGCCCAATCCCAGCCAGGGAAAGTCCAGATGAGCACTCACTGCTTTTCCTGGCCACAGTTGCCAATAACATCTCACTGAAATATCTCCAGTCTTTCTTTTTGTCAAACAACTCTTCTGTCAAGTTCTTGAACTAATACTGTTTCCTACTGAATACTTACTCCACACATAATTATTCAAAATTAGCAATTACTGACTGAATAAATTCTAAGCTTTTGATATCTCTGAGATATAATTTAAAAGAATGTTATAATAGCAAAAATGTGCAAACATTATTTTGGTAAGAAAGAGAACTTGAATGTCTGGAAAACACATATATCCATGCTGATTTCAACGAAATCCAAGTAGTTTGAGCACCATACACTTGTAGAAGAAAACCTTTAATCTCTTTTCTTTAAACTAGGCTCAAACCCAGCATAATAAAAAATTATCTCCCAACTCTTCATACTCAGTGAAAGCCTGGAAAATAGCCATAAAGTCAAGTACATAGCTGATAATAATGCCTTACTTTATATACTGCTTTATAATTTGTAGAGTTCTTTCTTAAAGCTATCTCATTTGATCTTCAGAACTGCCTTTCACACTATACAAGTATAGATGTATGATCCTTTATCTCCTCTTTCAAAATTCAAAAATCTCTGAAGACCAAAAGGTTTTTTTTTTTTAATTTTTCAAAGTTTGTTGCCAAAACTCATTTAAAGGCAAAACTAATCTGAGCTTTCATCAGTATGTTTATAGACCTTGCTTTCCCCACTTAGTATAAATATTCATGAATCACTGCAAATATATGAATATGTTTCTTTGTGGGATGCTGCTCCAGACCCTATTTAGTATTAAATAAATATGATAGATGCACTACATGATTTTCCTAAATTTGAATTTAAACACAATTGGATCCACAGGTTTCACATAATATGTTGTGGGCCATTGTTTATATGGTCAATTTAATGAAGAAAAAACCAGTTCCTAGTGGTTAAAGAAGCTCACCCAAGGTCACACTTCCAGGTAACTCTCATTTCAGGTCCAGTGCTTTGATGGCTTTCTTCAAAAACATATTTGCTAGATAAAGAAGATTTTAGCCAGTGCAATAAACACTTAAGAGATTTTAGATCACAGTAGCTCCGTTTCAAATATACTGCTTGTCCAGAATGAGTAAAGGACAACATATAATTTTTATTCTTGTGTAAATTGGCCTATGGTCAAACTATTCACAAGTCCTCTAAGAAAAGATATATAGATATGTCTCTCAATCTATAACTTAGTAAAGTGACAGTCCTTCAAAACTGTAAGTGGATATTTACCCAAAGTGAAAGTCAACTTTTCAGTTAATATGCTCCACCATCAAATAAATATTTGACTAATAGTAGACACTCACTGATGTTTTCAAAATAAGCATGTCAACTGAAAAGGAACATTTCTTTACAGATCCAGCTATCCTAGTTCTTCTACCCTCAACAAACTTAGAATTCTCTTCAGAGATATGAAAGTTTACATACCAAAATTAATTAAAGAACTTTTTAAGGGGTTGTTAATGAAGTAATACACCAGCTTCTAATGTCTCCTTTACCCACAAGTGGATAACATACTATTAGTTATAAAAGACGGTGTTGTGGATATGAACATAAAACTTTATCATTTTATGTATCAGTACTTCCCAGGTTTCCACTCTAAATGTTCACAAGACAAACAGATTTTTTTCTCGCTTGATAAACAGAATTGGGGCCTGTAGCATGTAGTGTAGGGGTAAAGAAAGTCTTCTCTGCCTAAAAATGTTACTTAGAATTATGTAGGTCTTTAGAATCAAAAGACATCTAAGAGGCCTTCTAGTGTAAAGAGTCATCTCCTGCACTTCTAGAAAGGAAAATTTAAATGCTGGCGTTGCATTTTTGTCATCTGTATTTATTAGAAAGTCAAAAAAAGCCTTCCTGTAGCTTCCATACATTTTAGCATATTGTCTCTGAAAAATAGAGAATAATTTCAATCCCTTCCATATAACAGTCCTTTAGATGGTTGAAGCCTGTTACTACGGCCTCCATTTCCCATAACTTTTACATCCCCACAATAATATAAATAGATACTTTACTTGATTTTGTAACTTGCAGGGTTTTTTTATAGCAATGAAAATAGCAAAATTGTATTAAAAGGAAGTGATAAGTTGCAAGGTTGGATTAAAGACAAATGGTAGTTATTGATAATAATTAATGTTTACATGATTCTTACAATTGCCAGGAACTATTCTAGAACTATTCTAAAATGTGTCCTGTGTAAGAAAATTTAATCCTCACTCTCATCTTATGTGCTATTTACTATTATTATTCCCATTTTATAAAGGAGGAAACTGAAGCACAGAGAGGTTAATTGACTTCCTCATGGTCACACAGTAAATGGCCAAGCTGGAATTTAAACCAGCCATATCATTATGCTTATCCTCTATGCCATATTATAGAATCTCTAAAGGGCTAATGGAGCAAAGCATGCCCCCAAAGTACTAAGCAAATTAACAATTGATAACCCAAATAAATGAGGACAAAGAGAAGGAGCAAATGAGAAAATCCACATGTTGTCAGATGATATAATTAAACTAGTACAGTAGTGAGGTTAACTTCATGCAAAGTCACCTGAATTTTAAACTTTTAAAACCTCCAACCATCAATTAATAATTTTTTTAGAACAAGTTATTTCTCTGTAGGTGGGATCACTTGGTCTCAGAATTAGATTATTAGAGAGAAAAGAAACCTAGAAATAATTAAATTGATCTTTAGTGGCTTCTTCAGTGGCATCTTAATTTAATATATATCATCCTTTTTTTATAAAAATAATGAAATAAAAGCAATTTTACTCTCTATTATTGGTTCACCTTACATAAGACCCAAACATTCATTATATAAATCATTACTGTGTTATTACTATATTCCAGATACTACTGAGCATCAAAATACCATAACAAAAGACACTATCTCTGTCTTTAAATAATTCATAGGCTGGTGAGGGAACAGAGAAATAAATCAAAAATTATAATCCACTGTAAGTGCAGGGTAGGTTTAATCACAGGTTTAGTGAAAATAGACATTTTAGGTAACCTTGAAGGAAAGGAAGGAATTATTGCCTGGAGTCTTAAAGAATTTTTCAAGTTAACTATGGGGCATAATGGAGAAAATAAGCCTTTGAACAGAAGTAAGGCATGTTAAAAAGCCTAGAGGTAAGAGAAAGCATCTAGCATTGGGAAAATGGCTAAAAACTTGTTCCTATTTAGAGACCAGGTAAAGAGAGAATGCTGTTACATTTCCAAACAAGGTGGACTAAAAGGAACCATATTTACCCACTTGCCTTGCACAACCAAAATCAATCAATCAATCACAATATATATAAAAATATTATTTTAAAGACAGTGGACATCAGCCACTGATCAAAGGTGATTCCTGAGAAACAGAAAACAGACAACGAGAGCACTATGTCTGCCCCAGCTTACTGACTTCAATTTGTTTCATGGCCATGGTGCAGGCAGGGGAACCCAGCAGAACACCTGAGTTGAACTAAAAGTTCAGGGTGACCAAAAATGCTAGCGTTGGCAGGACTGAGTACCTATGAGGAGAGTGCTGCTCAGAAAGCATACTCTAGATATGTAAAGGGTCCTTCTCAAGTATTCAGCTGAGTACCGATCAGCATACACTTCCAAGGAAACTAGTTCAGGGCCAAGGGCAATCCAGAAGGATTAAAAAAAACAGTGCTGATGCTTACACATGGCAGAGGATAGTGACTGATCCCACTAGCTAGATTGAAAGACCTCATGACTCACTGGGCATTGTCTAGAGTACTCAGAAGAGTCTTATCTCAGTAGTAAAAATAGCCAGACGCAAAATCTTGGTCTGGTCCCATAAAACAAATCTTAAAAGTAAGACCTAAAGGATAAAACTGTTCCAAGTACATAGCTGCATCCTACAACAAAATTCAAGAATATCTATAGGAATACAAGAATATCCAGGACCAACAAGTTAAAATTAACAATGTCTGAAGTTCAATAAAAAATTTCCAGGTATGGACAGAGACAGAAAAATATGTCCCATAACAAGGAGTAAATCAATCAACCAAAACCAACTCATAACTGTCACAGTTGTTAAAATTAATCTCTTCGTGCAGAATGAAATGATTCCACATGGAATTGTGAATACACAGAAAGAAATGAAGGATATTGAATATACATAAATATCGCCTATTATTTTAATCTTTTAAAAGGTAATTGCTTGTTAAAGAAAAATAGTATCGATTTTTGTGGGGTTAATATATATTTAATACACAATATATGATAATAACATAAAGACTGGAATGGGAGAAATGCAAGTATACTATTGGAAAGTACTTGTACGGGAAGTGCTATAATATTACTTGAAGGTATACTGTGATAACTTAAAGATGTATACTATAAACCCTAATGCAAATACAAACAATAAAGCAAAGATTTATAACTAATAAAATAACAAAGGAAATAAAATAGAATCATAAAAAGGATTTAATCAAAAAGAAGGCAAAAAAAGAGGGAGACAGCAATAAAGAACTGTTGGGGAAAATAGAAAAGAAATAGCAACAGGAAAGACTTAAAATCAAACTTACCAATAATTACATTAAATATAAATTGCCTAAAAATTCATTTCAACTATAGAGATTGTAGGACTGGATAACAAAAGCAAGAGTCCTCTATATGCTGCTCATGAGAAACACACTTTAAATGTAAAGACAAGCATGGATTAAAATTTAAAAGAAAATATATACCATGCTAATATTAATCTAAAGAAAGTTGGAATAGTTATATTGATATCAGATAAATGAGACTACAAAACAAAGAATACTGCCAAGGCTAAAGAGGATCATTTTATAATGACAAAGTGGTCAAGTCATTAAAAGGACATAACAATCCTCAAAGTTTATGAACATAGAAACTGAGATATGAAATGTTCATAACAACTTTATGAAAAAAAAGTTTCAAAACTTCTAACCTACAAAGAATTCACTAACAAACTACACTTGACCTTTGAACAACATGGGTTTGAACCGTGTGGGCTCACTTATACATGGAATTTTTCAATAGTAAATAATACAGTACTACACGATCCATGGTTGGTTGAATCCAAGGATGTGGAACTACAGATACGGAGGGCCAACTATAAGTTGTATTTTCCATTATTTTTTAACTGTAGAGGATATTTAGCAAGCTTTTTCTTTTTAATGTATTCTAACATTTTAGGACTGGAAATCTACTAGTGTAAATTGTTAGAAGTCATCTTTTCTTCTTCACATATCTAAATAACAAACTCCTATAACAATGTTATTCTATCCATAGTGACAAATTAGGCTAATTCAGACTATTACATTTATGTAGCAAAATTATAACATAAAGTATAATCAATTTTTCTGTTACATAACTTTTTAATGTAAATAGGTAATATTGCATATCTCATGTACATTTACCCTAATATAACTCTAAGTCATGACATTTAAACAACTGTCATTTTTAAGATAGCACAGTTCAGATGATATATAACTTAAAAACTCTAATTTGAACTATACTTGTATAGGAAATATAGGCAAGATGTTTTTCCAAAATATACTCATTATAGTCCCTATTTTTATTCATACATGATTAACCAGCCATTAATGAAATTTTCTCTATCACTGTAAATATGATTATACCACTCTATTTTATCATGGGATCTCTCCTTTGCTCTCTTAGGCACTAATATATACTGCATAAATTATTGCAAATGGATTTCCTACTGTTATGTGCAAAAGCTAATAAAAACATAAGTTTAAAAAGACAGAAGACTTAAAAGCATCTACTGGCAACTCATGATTACAAATATATTGTCAACAGGGGAATAATACTTTAAAGCTATAAAAGCCAATAAAATTTTAAAATATAAATCTTTGGCTTCTACCAGAGAATACAATTTTTAATTGTCTGTGCCCCTAATGGCAGTTAAAAATTTTAGTTGAATATTCTTATCATCACAAATCTTAGCAAAAAAATATAAGATGCATAGATTTTTACTTGCTGTTAAATTAAAAATAAAAGAAATAATGACCCATTTTATACAAACATAAAACTAGCAGATGCATTCCATCAGGAAAATACCACCCACCTCTATTTGTTACCAGCAAATACACTGGACCAGTCAGTGTCTGTCTCTGGTCCAAGGTGTCCTTTAACTAGAGGTAAGGTTAAAACACAGCATGATCTATGTGAAATTTAGACATAAACTTGATTTAACCATCCATATGTTGAACTTGACTAAATAAACTTTTGTAAAAACATTAAGTTGAACATGCAACTTATTAAAAAAATAAAATAAGAGGTTGGCAGTCACAGGTCACTTAAATCTCATTTTTATGGGAGAAAAGTTGGAGTTTCCACATATAATATCTGTATTCAAGTTCTAAAGTTTGCTTTAATTACAATGTATTCTTCTCAATGTTATTTCTTATTTGCAAAAACAGCCACATTCTCTGACTTTGAATGCTATGTTAAATTAGGCAGCACTTGTGGAATCTGGTTGCTATGAAAAGTTCTAAACACCCCTTGTTTTATTGGAAGGAAATTGCATTCATCAGTGAATGAGTCATAAAGATATGTATATCCACCTCAGCTGTGTTATCATGAAGGATAGGGCTGAAAGCTAAAGGCAAAAACCAAACCTCTCCAATAATTCTAAAGCGGACATCAGTCTTTTTGTACTCAAAATCTCCAGAATTGATTATACCTGCAAAGTGAATTTTCATTAGCAATTTTAATGATTAAAAATTTTTTTTCATATAAAAGATCATGCAGGGAATAGGTTAATATTTTTAAATTTCCTTATTTTTTATCATGTTCTTCTCTTTTGCTTTAGAGACTATGCATCCTACTTGGATTTTGAAATCCATTGCAGCTTCCAATATTTCCCCTATTTGAGGCTAAATCAAGGAATTGTTTAAAATTATATCAACTTACAATACTGAATAAAGATAATAAAAATTAAAGTTTAAACCCATCAAAAATGTTTTGAATTATATAACAATGTTCAAGGTATGAAAATTTACATACTCTTCCATATAATTTATTAAATGGCTTTGAAGTAACTGGTACATTAACAAATATTTAACATAACAAATATTTTAAGTTAATCTTCCTTAAAAAGAATTTGAGAAAAAATTAAGACCCAAAAACTTATTTCAAAACATAATGAGAATGTCCCTTGTCTGTACAACACTTCATTAGTTTAATGCTATCTTTAGATTCCCAACTTCTTGCTATACATTACATGGTATACTGTGCTATATAATATAGTCCAGAAATGGCATGGATTCTAACAAATGTACTCAGGAGCTTTTGTTACATTCTCTGAAGGCTCTGTCTATATATGAGAATTATTTATCAAAACATGGTTTATAAAGTCCAAATTACTAGAATGAACTTTACACAGGCAACTCTTACCTTGAAAATGAGATTAATTTCCAAACAACCATTTCCATACCATTTTGGATACCAGATTGCCACCTTCATGTCTTCTAGCCATCACCTCTGCCTTGTGCTATTATCCCTTCCCCTAGACTGTTTCTACAGAGATATTTTCTCTATGTGTCTTGTCTTTACATTCTTCACATTACCAAGGCTGCAAGGAAGGTATTTGGGCCAAGATGTGTTGCTTTTGCATAATTGTATTGTTAATTTATTCATTTCTTCCTCCCTCTACCTCCTTTTCAACATGGGACTGCTGGATGAAACTTTCTTTTTAATCTGGCCTTGTTTTCCTCTAATCAAAAACTACTGTCACTGGTTATGTCTTATCCATCTCCTTTTTCTTTGGAGAAATTCTTTTTCCTGGTGTCAACTTTTATGCTTGCTTCTTTGACAACATGGCTAATTGAATGGATAGGAAGGCAAGAAGATGATTTGTGAACGGGTGCTCTCTACTCTGTCCTCTTTAATGCCAAATTTCCATTTCTCCAAGTGCCTTTAACTGTCATGGGTGTTACTTTAAATTTTATAGTAAGAAATGCGTAAAATATTTAGACTTCTTAGCTTCATTTTCCACAGCATCATTTGTCCTTGGCAATTACTATCTTCCTGTTTCTATATCTTTTCTCTTAATTTTTGATATCGGGGGGAAATGTAAGGGATTAGGCTACCTTTTACCTCAATCATCTTTCTGAAACTTTCGTATAATTTTTATCTGGAACTAGTCCATCAAGACAAAGACGTGTAGGTTATTCATCTATTTGATACCTTTAATGCCTTTACTAGATAGTAATATTTTTAAGGAAAAAAAGCCAATAATGGATATTGCTCCATTACCATTTATTGTATCTATACACTTTATCAGCTACATTACAGATTAAAACAACATTTCTGGATTTGTCTAGGAATTTAAGGCCATTAATGATACATTGTTTGAGTTCCTTAGACTACAAATTGGAACTTGCCCTTTTTATTAGAAAATTTTTAACCAATCATTAATTAAAGGTCTTACCAACTTTCCATTTCAAAGAAAACAGATTTTTGTGTGTGTGTGTGCTTTAAGAGAGTATCTTACCCTCACTTGCTGAACATGATTCTTTTAACACTAAGAAGCTCATGACACTGTGATGATGGATTTTATTCTTTCATTGAAAAGTCTTAAGTCTTAGATTTCTTTCTGTGTACATCTTCTTTCCTAAAAGTTTCTTAGGATCTGACCCTACAGCCTGTATCTATGCTGAATAACTATGTTATGATCTGAAAATAATACCTGAGAACTACTTATCCCAGAAGAGTAAAAACTTACTTTATTACCTTTTTACAAAAAGGAATAAAAGCACAAAGGTTTTGTGAAATCAATAGACTATCACGACCTGTTTTAAAATTTGTATGATCTGAATGGAATCTATGGTTTACTTCTTCACTAAAGGGAAACAAAACTGAACTTTAGCCACATAACAGGGAGGACTCTTAGGAAAAGTTAAGTTGACTTGCCTGAGAGCTGTAGCAGAATCATGAAGACCTAACTTAATTATGCATGAGTAAGGAAGAGCCAGAATTCTCAGAAAAATCACGGATCAAGGGAGCAGTTAGTTAGCCCTGGCTGGTAGTTTCAGGATCTTGGGAATGATAACTTAACATAGGCATGTTCTTTCCTTGGGATTTTTCTTTAGAATTTTTATAAATTTGAAAAATGTTCTTCAACAGCCAAAGTACTATTCGCATTTAGAGACAAAGGATCCAAATATAACTGTTGCTAGGAACTATCTTCTTTATCTTAGCAGTAAAATCTCCTGATGGAAGAGCCCACTGTGTGGGGAATGAGGGGAATGGGGTGGGTATTTTGACAGGCACATACAAAGACTTTGTCTCTACCACCTGGCCCTGCAGTTGTCTTTGAGGAAGCTGGAAGAAAGCCTTTTCTGTGCTCCAGGAGGACAGATGTTCACAGAAAGTTCAAAAGGGATGGAGGATAGGGGGCCATTGAGGGACATTAGAACTGTATTTTTTTGGGTGACCTAAATTCTTATCCTTTTCCTGCTAAGGATTCTTTAGTAAAATCTACATTATTCACTAGTACTTTGCAAAATTGACTATTTTTTTAATGTGATAAAAATGTTGTTTCAATATTGGCATAGAGAAATAATAGAGGCTGCCTCCAGGACAGACAACCATAGCTGGATTAAATGTAGCATGAAAAGGAGATTGTTAAAAAGCAAAGATAAATCTGGAGTCCCAAACTCTGTTTGTCTGGATTTAGAGGAATGCTGAGAGCTGGAATACTCTCTCAGCTTGGACAATAAGAACATTAAGAGCTTCTCATAACAACTGTGGCTGACACATTATTGGTGGTCATCAAAACTGCAAAGAGCACTCTTAAGAAAGTTGTAGATGTATCAAGAAGCATCAGGATGATGGTGATCAAGATGGCCTTACAGTTCCTCTCAGCTTGAATGAACTTCAGACAGATTTCTTTCTGACTATAGGCCCCTAACCTCCACTTCCTTAGAGCATTTATTTTATAAAATTTGTAATTGTAAGTTCTCTCTCTGCCCCTTTGAAATGTATGT
The DNA here is from genome assembly GCF_011762595.2 of Tursiops truncatus. Taxonomy (NCBI): domain Eukaryota; kingdom Metazoa; phylum Chordata; class Mammalia; order Artiodactyla; family Delphinidae; genus Tursiops; species Tursiops truncatus. The sequence goes on from NC_047046.1 coordinate 45,732,497, forward strand.
GAATCTTCTCCTAGACTTTTGCCAACTTAAGAAGCCAGGAAATGTCTGTCTCAAGACATTTCTCCCATGCATATTTTCCTCTGAGTATTTCTTTGATTATGTGATTCCTCACATATGTTTAGCAATGTATCTCTTTCATCCGGCAGCATGTCACCCAGGCAGCACTACAGAGTTTCCCAGTATGCCAATATGATGACAGTGTCTGTCTGGTGACCTCTGTGGTTCCAGCCACTTATAATTCTCTGATGGCAGCACATAGTAAAGTGGGGGGGAAGTGATACATTTGGTTTTCGTTTCTCACTATGCTTTATTAATGGGTCTCATGGTAGTGTTTCTTCTGCTCCCATGGTACTGGTCTCGAGCCAACAATTCAATAATACCAAAAAATATCTATTCATCTCAGAAAATTATGTTTAATATTCATGGGGCATTCTCCCCTCTTGTGGAATGAATTTTCCTCAGAGACTCCTCATTCCTTGTGTAGCCAGAACACTGGCAATGACTCAGGGTTCAGGCCCCTCTATTTTACCAGACATACCCAAGCACATCTGATTTTCACTTGGTCTCTAGAGGGGCCCTGACACATTAAAACTAAACTAACTAAAGGGAACTTTTACCAGCTACCTTTAAATGTAAATATTGGTCACCTCACTTTCTAACTTTTTTCATTACATTACTTTATGTCTTAATTTACAATACTAAACCTAATAGAGTTCACCATTTGATCAACTTTTCTTATTAATCATTTTCTTACGTTCTCTATTTAATCTGATTGTTTTAATTACAACTTAAAAATACTTTTATATTTTTGAATTCAACCCAGCTAATATTAGAATTTATATATGTGCTGAATAATAATATCGTGTTAGTAAAATAGAGATGGACTCTCTAAAAATGGGAAAATATTGCTAAAACCCTCTTTTAAGATATTTTGCTCTGTTCTTTGTGAGGTGCTATATAGGAACTTAAGTATATTTGCTCTTAACAAATAACTTTTAAATATTTAACCATCCTGACTTTTGATAGAAATATTCTTCATGTAAATATGCATGATAAGTGGCTGCACTTCCAGATTTTTAAACCTGTGCCTGATATTTAGAAAAACATGGGCAAAAATAGAATTTATGGTTTTCAAAAAATAAGTTTATTACATCCACACATCTTGAAAATATGCTTTGCTAACCTCTCTCTCAGAGCATACACCTGGCATCTCCAGGGCAGATGTTCTAATTTGCTTGGTGCTCCTAAGCATGAGCCCTAATGCTCAAGAGAATATACTCTGTAGAATGTGGAAAGTCCTCATTTTCTGTATTAGAAAAGTAATGTTGTTAGTTAGCATCCTCCAAAATGTGTTTAGAGGTGAAATCGGTATTTTCCATGATGTTCTAAAGTTTCACGGAGAAAAGTTGTTTTAAGAAACAACATTACATCTCCAAATACAACTTATCACTTCATTTCTCTGCCAGGTAAAATCAAGTTTTAGGGTTGATGTTCTAATAAAAGAAAAACCTCTAAAGAATGATATATTTTGGCAATTCTAAATCAAATATATTTTGTCACCAAGGAGAGGTCATGCTTTCAACTTGTTGTTTTATACCAGATGTCCATTTAGGCCCATTTCCAATTTTAAATAAATCTCAGACACATCAGTTGATACCAATTAATCTGATTCCATGTACAAAGGTTAGCATCCATGTAGTAAAAATTTAAGAAACCCAGCAAATAAAACTGAAGAATAACTACTTAAAATGACATGGATAAAAAGAACTGTGGAAATTAAAGGAAGTGAATCCTGCAATATTATCCTAAATTCTAAATCAGCAAAGCATGAAATCCAACTCTTGGAAGGATTTTGAAAATGTATTTAACACTACAACATTCCTTGAACTCCATTCAGGCTTACTTTTGTTCCATGGTTTATACTGTGCCAATCAACTAATTTCACTTAGGCTTTACAGAACTCATACAAGTAGAGATTATAATTACCTAGCAAGTTAGTACATGGCAAGGCTGGAACACAACTGACTTGGAAGACTGTGTCAAGAAATCAGTATTTATGATTAATGTTGATTTCCAAGACACCAACGTTAATACTTTCTTGTCAAAAGATCTCTTGTATCAGTACTTTCTTACCAAGTGAGTATTGGTGACATTTATCCAGAGTTAAATCCATGACTTGAAATCAAAGGACAATCAGTAAGTCAGTGGTTAGTGTCTAAGAGTCTGAGCTTTGGAGTCAACGAGACCCAAGACTGAATCCTAGTCTTGCATTAATTAGCTCCATGGCATTTAGCAAGCTACTGATTCTCCCCATTGTGTGAAATGGGTCAAATGACAATTACCTTAAAGATTTTTTGTAAATAACAGTGTAGTCAAATGGCAGCTACTAAGAGCACTATATAAATTATTTCAGGATACATGAAATAATGGAAAGCAGAGTTCCCCAGAATGATGAACATGTACTTTGAATTGATCTTATGTCATATGTGAAAGAATCTAGTTTGATAGTTACTTATTTTACAATAGAACAGCAATAATCATTATCTCGAAACTATGACTTTATGGGTGTATTTCTTTAAGTTGAGTGTTCCTTAGTTTGAGGCTAAGACAATTCAGTGAGTTGGTTTAAGGTTAATTAAAAAAAATGTATTACTATCTTTCAATGGGACCAAAAGATTTATAACTTGTTAAAAATATTTAAAATAAATTTTAAAAATCAATTTGGATGTTCCTCAAAACCCAAATTAATGTATTTGGGAGAATAAAAGAAGAAAGGGGAGAAATAAATAAAATAATCTTGTAATCATGGTATAGAACATATGACTTGTAGGTTTAGCTAAATTTATTTTCTAATATTACATACAAAACCTAATTACATATTATCATATGAGTGACCTATTTTGATTCTACATAAAAATCTCACTATAATTTATAGAGAGATTGGTTCACGATGGCAGAGCAGAAGAATGTGCTCTCACTGCCTCTTTAGAGAACACCGGAATCACAACTAACTGCTGAACAAACATTGACAGGAAGACACTGGAACTCACCAAAAAAGATACCTCACATCCAAAGACAAAGGAGAAGCCACAGTGAGATGCTATGAGGGGCGCAATCACAGTAAAATCAAATCCCATAACTGCTGGGTGGGTGACTCACAAACTGGAGAACACTTATACCACAGAAGTCCACCCACTGGAGTGAAGGTTCTGAGCTTCTCATCAGGCTTCTGAACCTGGGGGTCAGGAAACGGGAGGAGGAATTCCTAGAGAATCAGACTTTGAAGGCTAGCAGGATTTGATTGCAGAACTTCAACAGGACTGGGGGAAACAGAGACTCCACTCTTGGAGGGCACACACAAAGTAGTGTGCACCTAGGGACCCAGGGGAAGGAGCAGTGACCACATAGGGGACTGAACCAGACTTACCTGCTAGTGTTGGAAGTTCTGCTGCAGAGGTGGGGGGTGGCTGTGCCTCACCATGAGGACAAGGACACTGGCAGAAGAAGTTCTGCAAAGTACTCCTTGGCGTGAGCTCTCACAGAGTCATTAGCCATTAGCCCCACCAAAAAGCCCAGGTAGCTCCAGTGTTGGGTCGCCTGAGGCCAAACAACCAACTGGGAAGAAACCCAGCCCCACCCATCAGCAAACAAGGGGATTAAAATTTTACTGAGTTCTGCCCACCAGAGCAAAAGCCAGCTCTACCCACCACCAGTCCCTCCCATTAGGAAACATCCACAAGCCTCTTAGATATCCTCATCCACCAGAGGGCAGACAGCAGAAGCAAGAAGAACTATAATCCTGCAGCCTGTGGAACAAAAACCACATTCACAGAAAGATAGACAAGATGAAAAGGTAGACGGCTATGTACCAGATGAAGGAACAAGATAAAACCCTAGAAAAACAACTAAATGAAGATAGGCAACCTTCCAGAAAAACAATTCAGAATAATGATACTGAAGATGATCCAGGACCTCGGAAAAAGAATGGAGGGAAAGATCGAGAAGATGCAAGAAATGTTCAACAAAGATCTAGAAGAATTAAAGAAAAAACACCTAGAAGAATTAAAGAACAAACAAACAGAGATGAACAATAAAATAAATGAAAACTACACTAGAAGGAATCAATAGCAGAATAACTGAGGCAGAAGAACGGATAAGTGATCTGGAAGACAGAATGGTGGAATTCACTGCTATGAAAACAATAAAGAAAAAAGAATAAAAAGAAATGAAGACAGCCTAAGAGACCTCTGGGACAACATTAAACTCAACAACATTCACATTATAGGGGTCCCAGAAGGAGAAGAGAGAGAGAAAGGACCTGAGAAAATATTTGAAGAGATTATACCTGAAAACTTCCTTAACATGGGAAAGGAAATAGCCACCCAAGTCCTGGAAGCGCAGAGAGTCCCATACAGAATAAACCCAAGGAGAAATGCACCAGGACATATAGTAATCAAATTGGCAAAAATTAAAGACAAAGAAAAATCATTGAAAGCAGCAAGGGAAAAATGACAAATAACATACAAGGGAACTCCCATAAGGTTAACAGCTGATTTCTTATTAGAAACTCTACAAGCCAGAAGGGAGTGGCGTGATATACTTAAAGTGATGAAAGGGAAGAACCTACAACCAAGATTACTCTACCTGGCAAGGATCTCATTCAGATTCGATGGAGAAATCAAAAGCTTTACAGACAAGCAAAAGCTACGAGAATTCAGCACCACCAAACTAGCTCTACAACAAATGCTAAAGGACCTTCTCTAAGTGGGAAACACAAGAGAAGAAAAGGACCTACAAAAACAAACACAAAAAGATTAAGAAAATGGTAATAGGAACATAACATATTGATAATTACCTTAAACGTCAATGGACTAAATGCTCAAACTAAAAGACACAGGATTGCTGAATGGATACAAAAACAAGACCCATCTATATGCTGTCTACAAGAGACCCAGTTCAGACCTAGGGAAACATAAATACTGAAAGTCAGGGGATGGAAAGATATTCCATACAAATGAAAATAAAAAGAAATCTAGAGTAGCAATAGTCATAACAGACAAAATAGACTTTAAAATAAAGAAGGTTACAAGGGACGAGGAAGGACACTACATAATGATCAAGGGATCAATCCAAGAAGAAGACATAACAATTATCAATATATATGCACCCAACATAGGAGCACCTTAATACATAAGGCAACTGCTAACAGCTCTAAAAGAGGAAATCGACAGTAACACAATAATAGTGGGGGACTTTTACACCTCACTTACATTAATGGACAGATCATCCAAACAGAAAATTAATAAGGAAACAAACTTTAAATGACACAATAGACCAGATAGATTTAATTGATATTATAGGACATTCCATCCAAAAACAGCAGATTACACTTTCTTCTCAAGTGCGCACAGAACATTCTCCAGGATAGATCACATCTTGGGTCAAGAATCAAGCCTCAGTAAATATAAGAAAATTGAAATCAGATCAAGCATCTTTTCTGACCACAACGCTATGAGATTAGAAATGAATTACAGGGAAAAAAACGTAAAAAACACAAACACATGGAGGCTAAACAATACGTTACTGAATAACCAAGAGATCACTGAAGAAATCAAAGAGGAAATCAAAAAATACCTAGAGACAAATGACAATGAAAACACGATGATCCAAAACCTATGTGATGCAGCAAAAGCAGTTCTAAGAAGGAAGTTTATAGCTTTACATGCCTACCTCAAGACACAAGAATAATCTCAAATAAACAATATAACGTTACACCTAAAGGAACTAGATAAAGAAGAACAAACAAAACCAAAGTTAGCAGAAGGAAAGAAATCATAAAGATCAGAGCAGAAATAAATGAAATAGAAACAAAGAAAACAAGAGCAAAGATCAATAAAACTAAAAGCTAGTTCTTTGAGAAGATAAACAAAATTGATAAACCATTAACTGCTCATCAAGGAAAAGGGGGAGAGGACTCAAATCAATAAATTTAGAAATGAAAAAGGAGAAGTTACAACAGACACTGCAGAAATACAAAGCATCCTAAGAGACTACTACAAGCAACTCTATGCCAATAAAATTGACAACCTGGAAGAAATGGACAAATTCTTAGAGAGGTATGACCTTCCGAGACTGAACCAGGAAGAAAGAGAAAATATGAACAGACCAGTCACAGTAATGAAATTGAAACTGTGATTAAAAATCTTCCAACAAACAAAAGTCCAGGACCAGATGGCTTCACAGGTGAATTCTATCAAAAATTTAGGGAAGAGCTAACACCTATCCTTCTCAAACTCTTCCAGAAAATTGCAGAGGAAGGAACACTCCCAAACTCATTCTATGTGGCCACCATCACCCTGATACCAAAACCAGACAAAGATACTACAAAAAAAGAAAATTACAGACCAATATCACTGATGAATATAGATGCAAAAATCCTCAACAAAATACTAGCAAACAGAATCCAACAGCACATTAAAAGGATCATACAGCATGATCAAGTGGGATTTATCCCAGATGCAAGGATTCTTCAATATATGCAAATCAATCAATGTGATACACCATATTAACAAATTGAAGACAAAAAACCATATGATCATCTCAGTAGATGAAGAAAAAGCTTTTGACAGATTCAACACCCATTTATGATAAAAAAACTCTCCGAAAAGTGGGCTAGAGGGAACCTACTTCAACATAATAAAGGTCATATACGACAAACCCACAGCAAACATCATTCTCAATGGTGAAAAACTGAAAGCGTTTCCTCTAAGATCAGGAACAAGACAAGGATATCCACTCTCACCACTCTTATTTATTTGACATAGTTTTGGAAGTCCTAGCCACGGCAATCAGAGAAGGAAAAGAAATAAAAGGAATACAAATTGGAAAAGAAGAAGTAAAACTGTCACTGTTTGCAGATGACATGATACTATACATAGAGAATCCTAAAGATGCTACCAGAAAACTACCAGAGATAATCAATGAATTTGGTAACGTTGCAGGATACAAAATTAATGCACAGAAATCTCTTGCATTCCTATACACTAATGATGAAAAATCTGAAAGAGAAATTAAGGAAACACTCCAATTTACCACTGCAAGGAAAAGAATAAAATACCTAGGAAAAAACCTACCCAGGAAGACAAAAGACCTGTATGCAGAAAACTATAAGACACTGATGGAAGAAATTAAAGATGATAGCAACAGATGGAGAGTTATACCATGTTCTTGGATTGGAAGAATCAATATTGCGAAAATGACTGTATTACCCAAAGCAATCTACAGATTCAATGCAATCCCTATCAAACTACCAATGGCATTTTTCACAGAAGTAGAACAAAAAATTTCCCAATTTTTTTGGAAACAAAAAAGACCCCGAATACCGAAAGTAATCTTGAGAGAGAAAAACAGAGTGGGAGGAATCAGGCTCCCTGACTTTGACTATACTACAAAGCTACAGTAATCAAGACAGTATGGTACTGGCACAAAAACAAATATGGAACAGGATAGATAGCCCAGAGATAAACCCACACACATATGGTCACCTTATCTTTGATAAAGGAGGCAAGAATATACAGTGGAGAAAAGACAGCCTCTTCAATATGTGGTGCTGGGAAAACTGGATAGGTACATGTAAAAGTATGAAATTAGAACACTCCCTAACACCATACACAAAAATAAACTCAAAATGGATTAAAGACCTAAATGTAAGGCCAGACACTGTCAAACTCTTAGAGGAAAACATAGGCAGAACACTCTATGACATAAATCACAGCAAGATCCTTTTTGACCCACCTCCTAGAGAAATGGAAATAAAAACAGAAATAAACAATGGGACCTAATGAAACTTAAAAGGTTTTTCACAGCAAAGGAAACCAAACAAGATGAAAAGACAACCCTCAGAATGGGAGAAAATATTTGCAAATGAAGCAACTGACAAAGGATTAATCTCCAAAATTTACAAGCAGCTCATGCAGCTCAATATCAAAAACACAAACAATCCAATCCAAAAATGGGCAGAAGACCTAAATAGACATTTCTCCAAAGAAGATAATACAGATTGCGAACAAACACATGAAAGAATGCTCAACATCATTAATCATTTAAGAAATGCAAATCAAAACTACAATGAGATATCATCTCACACCAGTCAGAATGGCTATCATCAAAAAATCTACAAACAATAAATGCTGGAGAGGGTGTGGAGAAAAGGGAACCTCTTGCACTCTTGGTGGAATGTAAATTGATACAGCCACTATGGAGAACAGTATGGAGGTTCCTTATAAAACTACAAATAGAACTGCCATACGACCCAGCAATCCCACTACTGGGCATATACCGTGAGAAAACCATAATTCAAAAAGTGTCATGTACCACAATGTTCATTGCAGCTCTATTTACCATAGCCAGGACATGGAAGCAACCTAAGTGTCCATCAACAGATGAATGGATAAAGAAGATGTGGCACATGTATACAATGGAATATTATTCAGCCATAAGAAACGAAATTGAGTTATTTGTAGTGAGATGGATGGACCTAGAGTCTGTCACCCAGAGTTCACAGAAAGAGAAAAACAAATACCATATGCTAACACATATATATGGAATCTAAGAAAAAAAAATGTCATGAAGAACCTAGGGGTAAGACAGGAATAAAGACACAGACCTACTAGAGAATGAACTTGAGGATATGGGGAGGGCGAAGGGTAAGCTGTGATAAAGTGAGAGAGTGGCATGGACATATATACACTTCCAAACATAAAACAGATAGCTAGTGTGAAGCAGCTGCATAGCACAGGGATATGAGCTCGGTGCTTTGTGACCACCTAGAGGGCTGGGATAGGGAGGGTGGGAGGGAGGGAGACATAAGAGGGAAGAGATATGGGAACATATGTATATGTATAACTGATTCACTTTGTTATAAAGCAGAAACTAACACACCATTGTAAAGCAATTATACTCCAATAAAGATGTTAAAAAATAAAATATTACTGGGTTTTTGAGCTATTCATACAATTTTGTACTTATATCCATTCTATTCTCATTTCTTATTGGATTGGATCATGCTAGTAAATTTTCTGATAAATTTTTTTATACAGATAATACATTTTTGACCAGTAAGATCAAACTGAATTATTTAAATCCATGGGCATAGACTTTTGACATATATATATTTGTAAAATATAACAGTTTACTTATATGTAGCCCTTCTTTCTCACTATGTAGTTTCACATAGCCTACATGCTTAAGAATGTGGGTTTTCAGTATTAGAATTTCAGTTGTGTTAACTTAGGGAACACCAGCTACTTCTGCACCTTCTCATCAATATTGCAACCATCATTCTTTCAGAGCTCCTAATCAAACCATCTTCTAATCAGTTTTTATTTAAAGAGCATAGCATACTTCATATTTAAACCTCTAAAAAAAGCATGCTTTTTTTCTTCTGAAAGAGTCAGAACAATGATCTTTTAATTCTGTGTCACTCTGAAATGACAGTGTAACTTTGATTTTTAGATTTCTTCTCATCAGAATTAATAGAACAAATTTCAAAAAATAATTTACTATAACTTCATCTTTATTTTCCAGTGTCCTTGAAAAACAGAGGCCCAAACAACAGTCCAAAATTTAAACTTAGACAAATATGTAGGGCACAACATCTTTGTGAATCTAAATTCTAATTTGGTAGAATTAATTAGTGAAAAAAGATTCCATTTGGGAGCATTTCAGAGAGTCAACAGATATATTTAAGTGCCACACTACTACCATCACTTCAAGTAACGAAAAGTAATTTTCAATAAAGAGCTATATGTCAGAGGCAATAACACAACTGATGAGTTATTTTCTTAACTGCCATTTCTGCTGTTAAGATTTTTTTGCCAAGGAACCAATCTTAGGAAAAGTCAAACTCTGAGCAAATCAAGCTATTTCTTCTGCTCACTGACTTCAGATTACCTTAAGGTCCTAGATGTATAATCCATTTCCTCACTTTTTTCACAAAACTAATTTGAATTTTTGCAATAATTCCAACACACACGGTGACAAAATATGGGCACAAAACTGAGAGACTAGCCAATAAGCTACTTCGGAGAATTATGTTGGACAAGAAAGTAGTAGCTAATTATTCTGTCAAATTGTCAATGCAATGAATTGAAAGATTGGTTTCAATGACTTTTTTCTTTTGAAAACAATCGCCAAATCAATAAGATAATTAATTATGGGTATATGGAGATTAATTTGGGAAAGGCATTTTTTGTTTAATGAAAGTAAAAAGATTGATCTCAGTCTTCCAGGATTCACGAACTACACGTAGAAAAAGACTGTATACAACACATTGCATGTTGAAATCTAAATAGGTGAGATCAAGGGGAGCTTCAATCATTTAAGACACCTTCATGATTTCTTCATGGAGGAAGTAAGACCTCATCTGGATGAAGAAGGAGCAGGAAAAAACATCATAAATATCAGAGGACATAGCAATTTTGACAAAAATGTGAAAGCATAAGTAAATATGCTCAGAGCACAGGGTTTCTGTAGGACAGTGAGGCTGTTTTAAGGGTGGGGTTGTAATTCTGCATTAAATGCTAAGAAATTTAGCATAGGGTTGGGAAACTTTTGAATTTTTTTTTATTTTTTAGCTATGGAATGAATTTAGAAGGCAAGCATTTGTTATGGGTCACCAAAGTGATACTTCTATAATAATAATGTATGATCAAAACTTATTTTTTCTACTCCTCAATACTCTAGGAGTGTGTAGTGACTGTGCACTGTGCCCATTTGTAGGACTATCATTTTATGATGTTACGGCTGAGTGGGCTGCATCAAAATCTAGCTTTTGTCAATCCCAATCTCCCAGTTTATCCCTCTACTCTGTCCCCCTGGTAACCATAAGATTGTTTTCTACATCTATAACTCTATTTCTTATTTTTGGAAATAAGTTCATTTGTACCATTTTTTTAGATTCCACATATAAGCAATATCACACAGTATTTGTCCTTCGCTGTCTGACTTACTTCACTCAGTATGACAATCTCTAGTTCCATCCATGTTGCTGCAAATGACATCATTTCATTCTTTTTTATGGCTGAGTAATATTCCATTTTATATATGTACCACATCTTCTTTATCCATTCATATTACTACATATAAAATAGTTAACTAATAAGGACTTACTATATAGCACAGGGAACTCTACTAAATACTCTGTAATGACCTACATGGGAAAAGAGTATTAAAAAGAATGGATATATGTATATGTATAACTGATTCACTGTGCTGTACAGCAGAGAGTAACACAACATTGTAAATCAACTCTATTCCAAGAAAAATTTTTTTAAAAATCCAGCTTTGGGGATGTCAGTCTCATTTTGAGAGATAGACTCTATTTTGGGCTTGAGCAATAAGCTGGGAACACTGGTGTCCTGAGGAAGTGCACATCACCTCTGCTTGGGAATTCAGTCAGAGCCACCAAGTCTCTGAGCTACAGTGCAAAACCCTAAATCCACAATACATTGTCTAATCCAGTTTTCAGAAAGTAAATATTCCAGAATAAAAACTTCGATCGAAATATAATTTTTTGGAAATTGAGGCAAAATGAGTTGAAAAATCTAGAGATATTGGAAAAAGGAGAAAAAACAGTTCCAAAACACAAACAAGAATGTTAAGGATTTGGGGAGGTTTGACGGTTTGACAGCACATAAGCAAAAGCAGATAGTTGAAACAAATTTTGCCCAGTATAACCTTGGTAAAGTAAAGGATAAATAAGTCATGTTAACTTAGAAAATTTCACAGATAGGAAAACCCTTCTTTCCAGAACAGTATTTCCACACTGCTCTGATACCTTAAACTGGTGAATAAATATTCCTGCTCTTGTATCCCTAGAGTAGAATGAAACCAGAAGAAATCTGTTAACGGTAATGCCTTCCTCTCAATAATAACAGCGTGAAAACTATGCATTTACAATTTCACCATTTTCTGCTCATCAACACAGTTGGAACTTTAGATTAGTTCGTGCAGAGAGCCTCACTGCCCTCAAGTCTTGGCACAAGAATCTGGACTTCTCTATGTGTCAAAAAAAGGTTTTCTTGACAGACTGCTACCCTAGGAGAATCCAATATCCCAAATGTAAGGCCCTGGATTCAACCACCTGGTCTCAGTTTCAAAACCTTGAAGTTAATATCTGTAAAAAAATTCAGAGTTTTGGATAATAAATTGTACAGGCTAAACTGTCCAAGCTTCATAAAGGAAATAAAGAAAGGGAAAAAACATTCATTCATTTAACAGTTACTGAGGTCATTTAGCATAGAAATAGTGTTCACATATAAACCTCACATGTATCTCATCTTGTAAAATTTCCACTTTGTTCGGTTTTTAATATTTGCTATTATAGTCCTGATTACATGCCAGAAATTTCCATTTAAGTTGAAATGGAATTTTATGATTATGTCTTGTGCCCGGGACTAATTTGGAAAGTAGGAAGTAATACATTCTTAGAGGCAAATTTTTTATAGAACCAAACTGGGGAGGAGCATTCTTGCCACTAAGTGGTAGCACTGAAATTCACCTTTCAGCATGCATGGGCTTCCTCAGAGGTCAGTACACGACCCCCCAGGCAATCTCGAGACCGAGAAATGGAACTGAGCATCCCTTCAGTTACTTTGCTGCGCATCTCTGAGGTATTCAGAGACAGTGCATATCTGACAGTTATGAAGCTGGAGACTGGGGACCACAATTGCTACCGTCGAGCATGGAGGCTGCAGGAGAGGCGTGGTGGAGGAAACTCCTCTCCCATCTGTCTCCTGGCACATTTTTAGTTTGGTATTTAAAGAGCAGAAAAGCATTACTTCAAATTTAGACCATTACTTCATGTTGATCATTCTTGAATTTATATCACTTTGGTCCTATCAAACTCAGTTAAATATTCAAAAATAAAATCTTTAAGTCTCCAGTAAGGTACGACTAGTCAAGAATTTCTAGTTAAGGAAGAGCAATTCATTATTTGTCTCTGGTCCATCTGTAAGCCGAACTCAGTTTAAATGGTATTTGTTTTAATAATTTTTTAAACTTTCTGAATATATTTTAAAGCTAATTAAAATATGATGCATGCAACTGATTATATAGTTAATGTTGATGTGGATAGAACAAGATCATTAGAAATATTTCAAATGATAGAAACATCCTGAAATAAGAAGATATATTTGACAAGTCTATTTGTAGATCTAAATAAGCAGTAATAGACATTTAAAGTACAAAATAAGCATTCTATTTGTGTCTGCATTTGCAACAGAGAACAAAACTGGAGGCAATGCATATCAGTGCTTAGCACTGTGGGGCCTTCATAAGGTGGTGTAACTCCTTAGGACTCATGCTACATACAATTCCAGGCCGGAGAGGCCCTTTTGCCATAATAACACAAATTTCTCCCTCATGCAAAATAACACTCACCCCCACCCCATCCAAAAACCCTCAAAAGTCTTATCTAATCACAGTATCAGGCTCAACGACTGGGACCTGGTGTTATATATCAAGTTTAGATATGGATCCTCTTGATCTAGAGACCTATGAATGTAAATAGATTGAGAAAGAGAAAGAGAGCAATAAACAAGTCAATTTTTTTTTACCTCATACATACATCACACAATCTGTGGAATAGAGACGAGAACTCCCATAAACAATCACATTTGAAAAGGAGAAGCACATAGAAATCACCATTCCATGGTAACTCAGAATCCTGCTGTGCAGGTCTGTCCAGTCCCCCCTATCTGGAGGTTAGGAATGGTCCTTGATTAGGTCCAAGTCCTGGGTGTGGCTCTCATCGTCTACCTCCCCGTGGCTTTAATCTTACTGCTATGAGGGATTATTCTTTTTTCATTATCGTTATCCAATTCTAAAAAGGTTGATAAAGAAGATATGCTCTGTGGCAGCTAAGTAGCTTTCTTAGTCTAATTTCTGCCTGCAAAACTGGAAACCAAGAGTTATTTTAGATTTTAAACAGCTTCAGTCCCTTTTAGCCTTGGCTGGTGGTGCTTTAGCCCTGTTCCCCAAAATCCCTGAGGGTTTTATGTACTTGATTACAGTCAACTACATTTGCAAAAGTAACAAATTTGTGAGTTTTATTATATATTCTATTACCATAAACTATATTTACAAAAGCCACAGACCTTTGGGTGCTTTGAGTACTATTGGCCCATCAGGAATCTGTGAGACCACGCTTTCTAGAGGCCTTTAAACCCTGTGAGGATGTTCTCGGTGCCACCTTAATTCTTTCAAACATCTTAAGAAAGCATAGGAGGGTTATTCCTTAATTTGATCTATACCCCTAAGCTACGTCTTAAAGACCCTTGATTTTATCTTTGCCCCAAAGCTGTATCTTAACTTGATAATATTTTACTGTCTGGCAGGGTTAAAGAGGCAGAAGAATTTTAGAGTTTTACAAACCAGCACATTTGGGGAGCTCTCTATTTTCTCTTCATTCTCTTTACTAACTAGGTAGTTCTTTTCTGAGATCATCTCTCTTTTGTTACCTTACTAAATACATCCAATGAAGCTAGATCACTCATTCTACACTCTGCTTGGAATCCAACTTGCCCAAATCCACAAATTAATTAAATCTGATGTCAGCCTTCCAGATGAACACAAGTGACAGTTTTTACAAACATTTCATGACTATATCTTATGGGCTACCATTTTCTAAGCCTCTTATATTAGCTTCCTTTCACTTGCCGTCCAAGCCTGAAATCAGTGCCCCATATTTTAATTTCTTGTTTTATCAGCACTCCACTTCAAGTACCAATTTTGGCATCAGATAACTTTTGCTGCAATAACCACAAAAATCAATAACATACCAAAACAAGAATTTATTTCTCACACATCTTACACATTGACTGAGGTACCTCTGCTTTTGTTGGCTGGACTCACTCCCACATCAGTGGGCCTATTGAGTTTAGTTGGGCTTACCTGAGTAGTTCTACTTCAAACATAAGGCTGTGGGTTGGCCAAGCAGCTCTGCTTCATGATTCACACAACCTCCTTGGACCTGCAAACCAGCCAAGGCACAGTACTCTTATGCCAACAGCAGAGGTGCAAAAGAACACGTCAGGCACACAAGCACATTTCAGTCCTACATGCTGAAAAAGCCCTTGCTTTTAACATTGGCCAAAGCAAGTCATCCCATTATCCAAACCCCGAATCTAAGTGTGGCAAAGAACACTCTGTATGTTTAGGGAAGGATTGCAAAATTATGTGAAAAAGGTATCAGTTGAGGAAGGAATGGGATCTACTTTACTACCAAAACACTTCTGTAGAAAAGATAATGAGTTTGTTACATTTTATACTCAAAAATGTATATAAACATTTGGGTATATCCAGGAGGCAACTGAGGTCAAAGACTTGGTGATATCAAAGCTAGGGAAATAGATCTGGGCAACACTGCTATATAGATGTGCAGAAGCTTTGCAATGCATACAATATGACAAGGATAAAAGGGATAGTATTTTGGAATAAATGCAAATATGCGATGATAGATTGTGGAAAAGAAGATAGAAGAGGAGTCTAAGAAGGAGCATCCATGTATAAAGTAAAGTACATGTCAGCAGTGTGGTAGATACCAGAAGAAAAAAAGAATTTGAGGGAGGAAGAAGTCATAAAATGTACAAAAAGGTAAACAGGGCTAAGGCCTAGAAATAGATAATTACATCTGGCAATTAAGAGGTATTATTTCCAAGCTACACATATATATGAAGTAATCACATAATCTGTACATGGTTTAATGATATCTAAATACAAATTATGGATCACAGCATCTGACTTTAGGGCTGCCTACCCTAAGTCCAATTTAATAAACATTAGACTTTGCCCTTCATATCTCTAGAGGCAAATCAAATATTAAGATTCTTTGATATTTATATCTAATATACTCTTATAATTAGATGCATGTGGAAGGAGAGTAATTCAAATCACAAAAGTTGAAAAAAACAGTTAGTCTGACAATGCCTCTTCAGTCTATCTCATTTACAATATGGGTAATAAAAACTATAATTAGAATAAAGCACATTAGGAGGAACAAATTCCCCAAGCCTACCCTACAAATTTTGACTCTGTGCTCCAGAGGGAACTTATTTAAATGAGCAAAAAGGAAATGCAATTCACTGGGAATAACAAAATCATAAGTAATATCAGTAAAGTTGTTTGCTCCCCACAATAATATCAGTTGGGATATTATACAAAGAGAAATAACAATGTTAGATTCTAACCCACCAGGAATAATTTTTCTATCAAAATTTGTTCAGCTAAATTAAACGAAGAGAATACTATACATGGAATATGCCTAGCAAAGGTTCATCTACCTTCTTTATACACATGGCAAGAAACATAAAGTAATTTTGGCCACAAATGTTGATTTTCATGTATGCAAGCATTAGGAGTTAAGTTGTGTGCCTTCAAAAAATGTATGTTGAAGTCCTACTCCCCACTACCTCAGAATGTAACCTTATTTGGACATAAGTTTTTTGCAGTTGTAATTAGTTAAGATGAAGTCAACCTGGAGTAGAGTGGGCCTCCAATCCAATATGCCAGTTTTCACAAGGTCACGTCCCTTCCTAGGGTGTTCTACCTCCAATGACTCATCAGTGCGTGCACAGAATGTCCTGATCAACTTGGCCTATAACTCCAAAAGGTCATGCTAGCTCAGAGCTCACCATAATGTTGGCTGACACCATGATTGGAGTTGCATCCTCCACTGACCCTTCTGGTCACTTCTGCATCATCCCCTCCCTTTCACACGTATTGATCCCAAGAGCTGTCCTTAAGAGGACCTTGCTCAACCAACTCCATCTCACAGTTGGCTTCCCGAAAAATAAATCTGCAATGCCCACCTAAGCCAGCTTTTTTTCAAAGAAGATATCACCATGAATGCTTGTCAAGACAGGCCTTTCTTCTCCCTTTAGCAAATTAATCACACTCATGCAATCATTTATTCATTCACGTACTTGTTTTCAAAGATGAGTAAGCCGTGCTTTCTTCCCTGTAGGCTTCTTTCCCTATAAACTAGGAGAGGAAAACAAACATGTAAAATAAATGTGAATAAAACAAGATAGTTGGTTTTCCAGAGCTAGGTGTGAAGTCCAGACAAGCACACATGAGGAGCTAGAAATCACTGTTGCTGTGCTGATTCACAGGCCATTTTGCCAGCTTCCCTTTTCTTCTCTCCTTATGTAAATCCTACACATCTGATAATGACAAACTTGACGTTCATCTCGTCTGGAGAACTTCTCCTGGCAAGTCGTCTCACTTTATTTATTTAGATTTTCACTGCCAATTATGAAAATCTTTCTGGTTAAAATATCATTACCTTTACTTTCAATTCAAAATATGTGTCTGCAGTAGGCAAAGTATAAAGTGCAGAGTTTCACAGAATTGATTGGAAAAATATGTATAAGTCAACTATTTTCCTGAATTCCAAAGTTGTCAGTCTGCAGAACTTTCTGGAGTGTATAGAAATGTCAATAAGAGGTTTCAAGATAAAACAAGGCAGGCTCCCTTAGAACAGGGTTCATTACTTTCCAAAGGAAAAATAATACTGATTTCTACAGTTCTGCTAAAATATTCTCTGTCTCTTTCCATATCGCCAGATAAAGGCTGGGAAGTGAAAGGAAACTGGGGAAATAAGAAAAGTTATTTCACCTGACCTACACATTTTTCATTGATCACTTCATTACCAAATTATTCTACATACATCAAAATGACACTATATCATCTTACTCAGAATCAGTGGTACAAATTAGGAGCTCAGTAAACATGTAAAATGAAATACTTAATGAATAAATTGATAGAAAATCACCTGCAGTTTACTTCCCATTAAAAAAATCTCAAAATTATACTCTTTGAAAAGCATTTTTGCATGTATATACTATGAGCATGATGCATTATAAGGCTTTGTCTCTAAATTTTTAGGGTTAAGTGAGTAAAAAATAGGGTTGCTAAAATAAAGCCAGGTAGGCAAGTAAAAAACTATATCCCATAGATCTGTGGAATTGCTACCATACTCCAGCAGAAGCAGCAACATATGCAGAAGTTCTACTTTGCACCTTTTTCCTTGGGTAACTGCATTTTCAGAAATTATATATTTAAAGTTATTCTGCGCTATTATATTTATAGAATATTTCAGTGATAGTTCTGCCCAAAGTCATGTCTAAATAACCATTTCTGTATAAATTTGCTCTAAAATTAATACTGTACTCAACACTTGTTCCTATGTGCTCTGGCAGCATTTCCGCACCTTGAAGAGAGGATATTTAAGAAAATTATAGATATTCTGTTTCTGATGAGCACACTAATCAATTACCCTTCCCAACACACTTAAACATAACCTCAAAGAAGTAAAAATTCTTGGCTTTTTTCATTATTATGTGTGAGTAGCATGAATAGCTTTGAAATAACAAACTGCAGTGAGCTGACTACTCCACCACCATTAGACCACCATAAACTATAAGAAAGGGCAACCAAGCCTTAACCCCTTGTGTGTTTCTACTGCAATGAGATTTTTACTGATTGTCTAAGACCTTCAACGAAGCATCAATGTTAGAATACTTAGTTTGAGCTCTGTAGGATTCTGGAGTAAATGGAGAATTTAGGGCTGAAGCAGCACAGCAGGATCTGGGATAAAGCAATTGATGGCGGGGGCGGGGGGTGATAGATTTGAATCTAATTTTAACATTTGAATTCAAATGTGATCCTATACTAATCTCTCTAGCAGTTTACTGCCTACAGTGAAATTAACCTAGAAAATAAGTCATTAAATGCAGCCAAAGAAAGGTACGTTTATGTAGAATCTGGACAAGTTGGCAGTGATTCAACTCAAAGTAACCTTTTTCATACACTCTGCATTTATCTTTTTTAGTACATTTGTATACACAGGAACAAACATTATTGCTAAAAGCATCTTTGGATGGCAGGATTGTAAATTGGGTGAAAATATTTAATTACTGGTGCTCAGTTCCAGGGAACATGAAAACAATATGATTGAAGGGAATGGGAAAAACATGAGTTAAAGGAAATATTCTTTCTAAAGAGCATCTGATCCTTTTCTCTCCTATTTTTTTCAGGTTCAGAGGTTGGAACACTGTGTCTCATTCTTTGATTGACCTTTCTTTCCCACTTAGTGACTAAGCAAGCAAAATCTGCAGGGCATGTTTTACAGAATTAGTATAAGAAATGTGAGAAATAGCAGGCAAAATCTATAAGGAATTCACTATAAATATCTTCCCAAGATTTGTCAACCTTGAAAGTGATTACAAATCCTATTAAAGTTTATAAATTCTTAATACTTGCAACCTTTTTATAGTGAAAGATTTTAGACAGCATTTAAGTTGCCTAAGTTCTTTTGTGATCGAACCAAAGATCTTTGAGTGAGGATGCTATATAGGAGAGAAGTAAAAAGAGAGTAATGGAAACGAGAAAAAGAGAACCAAAAACAGATCAAGCTTGGACACAGTGCCCTCCAATTACCTATTCAGTTACAATAATAGGTAATTATTGTAACTGAAATGAAGATAGGAAGAAACAATCAATGTTCAGCTTTTGTATCAAAGTAAACAAATTAACCCTTTGGCCAATTCTTTAGCTTTTTGAGTTGCAAAAGGCTACATCACTAGAGCAAGAGCTAAGTTCTTGTTATTCATATAGGCAGAGGTGAATAAGTAATTGATCAGTTTATGATATCCCCAGGCATCTAAAACTACTAAAGATTTTTGTGGTTTGGGAAGAAGGGAAAAAAGGCAGAAAGTGAGAGGCATTAAAGGGACATTGGGTCTTGCCCAACCTAGCATTAGCTCCAGAGTGTATGTGCACTGAGGAGGAGATTGATCCTACAGATGTTTCAAGGGTGACATGTGTCTTGCGTGCTAGGAAGCAGCCTGTGGCAATGTCAAGAGAGTCCCCACATGCTCCGATAGGGCACAAGGAGCAACCAACCCCCTACCCCTTCCATGCCCCTTGGTGGAGAGTGTCAAGGATATGACACTCAGCTGGTGGTCTTGAAAAAGATGCCTTGTTGGGATTGGAGAATGAATCAGATGGGAGGTCTCTGGGGACAAGCCAATGGGAACGATGCCAACAGCACTGACTGGGAGCTTCTACTCTTCTGGATATGATTCTACGTACAGTACATGGAGGAAAAAGTGTCCCTGGGAAGATGCAGGGTTGAGAAAGAATCCTAAATTCATTTTTTTAAACCTCAAATTAACTGAGTTTGTATGAATTGACTGAGGAAGATTATATTTTTCTCCAATCAAGTTGAATGGGAACATTTCTGTTGAAACAAACAAAGTTACCACTTGGCACACCCGAGTTGTAGCTTGAAATTGTGTTCACAAAATTAGGTCTCTCTTTTTGTGAGCTTTCAATTATTTGCTTATGTTGTCTTTTGAGAAACTCTAGTCTGGTCTCTAGTCTCTACCTTATTAAATTTACTTGTCCTTGTTATACCTCCAATGCCTTGAGTTATACCTGTGGCATTAAGTTGGCACTCAACAAACATATAGTAAGAAAAGAAAGAAGGAAGGAAGGAGGGAAGGAAGGAAGGGAGGAGAGGAGGAAGAAAGGAATAAAGGGTTACTTGCTTCCCAAAATAATGAAAACCATGATTTAAGTCTTAGCCTGCCAGTTAACTTACTTTAACTCTCTAAGACTTATTTTCTTAACTGTAAAATAAAGATAATGATACCTCTCTCCCTGGATGCTTATGAGAATTTAGTCAGGTAATGCCGGTACAGTGTTTGCTATGGTACAGCATTTAAAATCAGCCTTAAATATACGGTGGTTATTATTACCATTATTGTTTGTATTATTGCTAATAGTGTACACTGTCTATATCTCATCACTTAGCATTTATTATTTTCTAATTATTTTCCATTTATTCATTCGCGAATTTAGTATGTAATGTGCCAGGTACGTCCTAAGCATGTAACAAAATTAAAAATATTTAATACCTAAACAACAACCCTATAAAGTAGATACTTCTATTATTTTCTTTTTACAGGTGAGAGTATCAGGGCACAGAGAAATTAAATAACTTACGAAAGATCTCACAGTGTACAAATGGCAGAGCCTTCTTCACCCCAATATTATGAGGCCTCTCACTTATAATCATCTCTTCCCTCCTACTAACTTTCAGGTTTTTGAAAACAAACTCCTTGTTCGAAATCTGCTTTTAAATCTCCTTTGGCTTCTAACATAGTCCTGAAAACATGGCTGGTACTTTCTCTTTTTTTCTTTCTTTTTTCACTTTTTCGCATACTTTGTTACAAACGTATAATTTTTAAAATATAGACTGTAAAACTCCATCTGCAAAGGTCTGCTATTGTAAGGAGTGCATACCAGCAGTAAGGATTCTTTTTTCTCTATGAGTTTTTCTGTCAGTTTTGCTAGATAGTGGTAAATACAGGACCCACCATTTTACAGACCTGACTGAAGCTTCTGGCTGTATTCACATTGATCTTTTGAAGCATCCCTGCTCGCCTCAAAATTGAATGGAGTCTGAGCTTCAACCTCCAGGCAGTGAGATCAACAGCCGCCCATCTAGACTCTGGTTTTGAATGGTTTCCAGGAAGTATGATTTCTGAATGGGTACTGTACTTCACGGATTTGTTTGAATTGCCCATGCAGCTCTGTGTTTGTTAAAGAGCATTCTTCTTTTAAAAAATAAGAGGAATAAAAATCTTTACTCTTTAACCAAGGTACTTTAAAAAATGACCTTTTTGGTCTCTCAGCAGATATTCCCAAATTGATCCTATCACTACAAATTTTAGTGTTCTACTTCCAAATATTTATAGGGTAACCGGTGGAGGGGACCTTATAAAATTAAAGGTACAGCTTCTCTTGAAATGGATGTTACTTTCTCAGCACTGATTAATTGATTAGTATAAATTCATCTATTTATTTTGGCCAGATGATGGCATCATTTCAGTTGTAAGGACAAAATGTGTTTGTGGTACTTACATTTTAAAAGATACAAAATCAGTGCTTTGCTAGACCCTTAGTCGTTGTATATTGATATACCTGTACATTATCCTATTCTATTTGATTGTGGTTGCCATGTTTTCATGGTCAATGTCAGGAGTTACAGGAATGTGTCTGTAATGAAAACTTTGGAAATTCCAAATAGACCTGAGACAAAGGGTCTCTCATTCATTGGGCTAATCATTGAGAAACTAATTTATTATTTGTGGAGATTTTACTAGCAGAGATAAAGCAAATTAGTAATGCCTAATAGTGTGTGGGTGGCTAACACACATTCTGCCTAAAAGAAATATCTAGCAGCAGAGACATGCTGTCACTTGAGTTGCATCTACTGCCATCAGCTGACCAATTTAATAATTACTAGCTACCTATTTAGTAAATGGGGCCTGAAGGAGTATTGGGTCAACATAAGGGAAGATATTGAAACCCAAAAATAAAAAACAGAGATGTATGTTCTACTATTCAATGACTGGCCAAAGTAGCCAGCTGTATAGCATTGCAGTCCGGTCATTGCAGAAAGGTCTTCCATCAGATGTTCTGCTGTTCCCCACTATGGACCACATCCAGTCATAGATCCCTTCACATTTTTTTCCTTAGCTCTTTCCCCAATTTTGCATTATTCCCTTTATTAATATCCTACTTCCCATGTACTTTTGGGTATTTACCTGTTCTTTCTGTTCAGTGGTAATGGATTTCACTTGATGGCTATAGAGATACCATTGTTAGCCTCTTTGGTATTTGCTTATTCAGGAAACTGCTCTTGTAAAAACTTCAGTTCAAATGCAGTTGACCAGCAGCATGGACTGTGATCTGAAACTTCAACATGAAATTGCTAACATCCTCTAAGGCTGTAAAACCAATGCCTCGGCATATCCTACTCAGTATCTCCAAATGCACTGGAAATTCACTGCTTATTTTGCCATCATACTTAATACTTGATCTACCTGTTCCACTTTAAGAAGAAAAGGTAAAGCACATTCGGGAAGGAATAAGATACTAGTAGGGACACTAGTAGAGACAAGTAGTCCCGTGAAAGGGGTTTCTGTCCGGGAATCGACTGCATCTACATGTATGATGATTTTCAAAGGTACTACAAGAATGTTTGGGGACTATTTCTTAAACTCAGGTTTGAGGAGTAATTTTCTAAGATATAAAACTAAGCCAGATATCATTAAGGAAAATATTTTAGATTATAGAACACAGCAAATATAAATTGAAAGATACACTTCAAAAAGAGGAAAATATTTTAGTGCATAGGACAAGAAATATTCCAAGTCAAATACAAAAAGATAAAATTAAAGAGAGAGAGTAAGCAATGAAAATGTATAAGAAATCATTAGAAAGTTACTTTAAACATATGGTCATTAAAATATGAGAATTAACCTCACTAATAATCCAATAATTTAAATTAAATGAGTTTTTTCAAAAATTAAATTGGCAAATTAAAAATTGATAATAAAAAATGAGAATAAAAATGATAAAAGCCCAGTGCCAGATCCAACATTTTGGAGGGCAATTTGACAATAAGTGTCACAATTTTTAATGTGCATATACTTTGACCTATAAATATCACTTCTGAAAACTTAGGAAATAAATAGACATATAATAAGTGGTAAATATATTGCAAGGATATGCACACCTGAGTTGTTTATAGTGGTGCAAAGTATCATTAGCCTAAATGCTCATCAACAGTATTTAGTTACATAGTCTAGATCCATACAACAAAAAAAATATTCTGCGGAAATCAAAAATAATTATGTCATTGACTTTTGGATGAGTCCAAATTATATTAAGTGAAAAAAGGAAACAGAACTAATCTAAATATTAAACTGTCTTTACAAAGAAATGAGATTAAAAAACAATATGTCACTTTAAAAAGGCAAATTATATGAACAAGAATCTCACAAAAAGTAAACACAAAATGGAAATAAATTTAAAAATTAATGCTCAGATTTATTCACAAGAAAGAAATATACTACAGAACAACAATAATGCCCCATTTCTAAAATGATTCAAGATAAAATATTTTATAAAATCATGTTAGTGAAGCTGTGAGAGGGTGGATATCGTCACCTATTGTTGATGAGATATGTCTAATTTTGAAAAGCAATTTGGAAGTATTCTTACTGCAGATCAACATATCAGCAAGCCCACTTTCAGAATATATCCAGCAACTTTAAAGCTAAAAGTTTTAAAGATATAAATATCTGAAAACTCCTTTAAATATTAAAAACAATATTAATATCAAGAAGTAGGAGACAGATCTAATAAATTATTATAATCTATACAATGGAGTATTATGCAGGGATTAAAAAGAATGTGGTAAATTGACAAAAAAGTGGATTGTAATAAATGCTCAGTAAACATAAAATAAAGGGTAAATCACAGAACGGTGAGTTAAGAATAATCATATTGTATGAAATAAGCTATTTATGAGTACATGTTTTATCATACAAAACTGGCTAGTTCTGTGAAAGAGAGGATGTGATCATAAAGACTGACTTTTTGAACCTTTATTCATATAATATACCCTCTGTATCTTTGTGTGTGTGCTATTGGTTTGTCATATACTGGTTTGTATTACTACTTTTTTAATAGACCATTTTAAGTTATTGCAAAATACTTAAATATAAAATGCCAAGCAGTATAGTAAAAATACTGGTCTTCTGTGATACGGTCAAATTTCTATTTCTATACTTATCCAAATATAAAAGCCATAATCAAATAAATTTTAAAATTCAAAACTGGAATAATACACTCTAATATATTGATGCTTTATAACTTTATATCTTGATAGTCCTAATGCTAAGAACACACAGAATTAAAGCTAAAAGTATTCTGTGTCATAAATATAGAGTAATTGTTAGTACCTACATAGTAATAATAATAATATTTAACTTTTTTAAAGTTGTCAAAGGCTCATAATGTCAAAGGCTCATATCTTATTTGAGCTTCATAACAGCCATGTAAATTATAGATGAATATAATACAATTTTAATGGAAACTACTCCCAAATCCCCACATTCCACACACACAAACATCTTAGAGACAAAATGTTGCATTTAAAAATGCATTGTAATATAAACTGAAACACAGATTTTAAAAATGTATCTACCTTAAAATTTACCTCTCTGAAGGTTTAGAAGAATAAAAAGTACCATATTAGCATATCTTATGTACAATAGCAAATTGTTTATCCATATTTAAAATGAATACTTATAATTGTTCTTGTATATAAATTAAGTCTAGTTTGCTCCACCTGCAGTGAATTTGTATAAATTAGGGTAAAAACAAAATTTCCTCCTTCCTAGTTGCAGCAGTATATAAAGCTGCTACAAGACACACTTGTCAACACCACACAGGTAGGACTCATGCAATAATGAAGCAAACTGATTTTTTTTCTTCCACTGTCCTTGCAAACCCTTTCAGTGAGGCTTGTCTCCTTTTCTGAATGAAATCTCAAGCAGAGCCCATATATTTTTCGGTCACTGTCTGCTTTTATAAAGGCCTGCAGTCACATTACTCTCTCTAATCATCCAAGAGATCCATTCCAGTAACTGGTATGTTCAGGCAAAGTAATAGCCAAAACTCCAAACTTCGATAAAATTCAAAGCTTCTTCCCTCCCTTTTCTTGGGCCTATTGAAGGCAAGAACACTTCAAGTGGAAATCAGTAGGGAGCTGCCTGGCCCCTCTCCTTATTCTCTCCTCTTCCCCTTTCCTCCTCCTTCTCTAAGCTATTGATAGAACAAGCAAGGAGTCAGGAAAGTCTTATTTCTGTCTATTCTGAGGCCATGGTAAGCCGTCCATGGATTCCCTCCCACTTCCTGGGAAATACGTCTTTCTTTTGGGCTTTCTTATCCCCCATCATACTTCATATCACTCCAAAGAACTATTGGATAGGAAATATGTATTTGCTTTTAATTTGTCAATTCAAAACGTTTGGCTGGAGAGGCATGACGGTGAGTGTAGTTGAAGACGGCAGTACCCAGACAAGGAAGGGGGATCTCTAAACCCAGAAACCAAACTGGGTGAGTGATTTGGGAGAGTCATTTTCACACAGCACTACACCTAAGGCAGCACTTATGCTCAAACTCTGAAAGCTTGCATAAAAATGTATTATCCAGTGTATTCATACTACTTCTCAAGCACCCATCATGGTATCTTAATCTTGGTTGTAATTATATTTTGTGTATATACTTATAAATACAAGTTATATAATATATATGTGATATATATTATATATATAATAAATATGTAATATGTGATATCTTTAAGCTTTTTAAAAATAACTTTAGCGTTAGTTTCTACATTGAGTGGTATGTAAGAAATTTTTCAAAGTATTTTCTAGATCAGGAAAGACCCAAGAATAAATTATTTTAATACTTCTCCTATATATGCATAGAGTCAGCTTATCAGGAACTTCAAAATAACAGCTTAAAAATAACCACTAGAAAAAAGAAGCAATTAGTCAAGTGAGGGATTTTCAAGTCAAAGTAAGTTGACATTGTAACTTTGTATTAAACTGTTTGCAAAATATGCTATTTCAAATTTTAAAAATTCAATTTTCATATTTGTTGACAAAAACTAACATAGGGATGAATAAAGTATTGCTTACGTCTGTATCCCTAGCAACTACCTAACTCTACAGGATCTAATCAGTAAGCTCACCACCCACATACTACAATCAGCGTCTATGTTTTTGAAATTGTTAACGTATCTCGCCCTAGTCCTTGTAGGGGAAAATGGAGATGAGTATCTTATCACTTACTTATCATCACAGGAAAATAAAATAC
Source organism: Tursiops truncatus (assembly GCF_011762595.2). Taxonomy (NCBI): domain Eukaryota; kingdom Metazoa; phylum Chordata; class Mammalia; order Artiodactyla; family Delphinidae; genus Tursiops; species Tursiops truncatus. Next base: position 45,759,302 of record NC_047046.1, read on the forward strand.
ACATTTCTATTACAGCTTTGATGTCACAGAACAAATATATACTTCTGAATTTAGGATTTCTGCTTTCTAATAGACAAGATTTTTTAGTTGATATTTGTCTGGCAACCAGTGGGAAATGATTCCCTGTTTCTCACTATTGTCAAAAAGGATGGCAATGTCAGTGTCTATGTAGTTTGTCTCTCACAAAGACCAAAGAGTTTTAAGAGCTAGGGTTCAAGATGTGGTTATGAATGAGGAATTATTTAATCATATTTTGGAAAAGCTATCAAGTGTATTTCTATACTTGCATTCAAGAAGAGATCATTTGGTAAATTTGTTTATTCTACAAAATATGTGTTATGCATCTACTCCGTTCAAGCACTACGTTAGGTACTCAGGATACAAATATTGGGGAAGGGGGAACTAGTTTCTACCTTCTAGGACTGTATAGAATGGAGATAGAATGAAATAGGCATGCTAACCAAAAGTTATAATGCGAAGTGTTGTTGCTATAATAAAGTCACATACAAACACAAGAAGAACTCAAGACTGACAGGATGAAGGGGCACTTGGGTGACAGCGAGCACCAGGCCTGACAGATGCGAGGACTATCAGATGTGAAGGCATGAGTCTGACAGGGTCTGGCAACACTAAGTGATTCAGAAACAGGAAGTGGAATGTTGAATCAGGTGAGATACAACATTTATGTAAGGGTCATACGAAGAAGAATCTGGTATGTTAGCAGAAGACTAGATTTTATTCTTTAATTAAGTTTTTTTAATTGCATTTCCATTTGTAGGTGACCAGTTAGCTTTCCGTGTTGAAAAGATCATTCTGGAGATGATACTGAGTCTAGACTAGAGAAAAGTAAGCATAGAAGAAGAAAGATAATTAAAGAAATTAATATAATTATCCAAGTGAGAAGAAGGAGGGAAGAGAATTAGGGCAGGGGCAGTGAGGATGAAGAGAAGGGGACCAAGAAGAGAGATGTTTAAGACATTGAGAAGGTGCTAAATTTTTGATTCCAGAAGGTAACCAAGAGGAGATGTCTAGGCTGAAGTTCCTCTGTTTCTGGATTGGGCTAATGAGAGGATGATCTTAAGACAAGGGATATAAAATGGAAGATAAATTTGTTTTATTTTGTATTTAGCAAGAGTTTGAGGAAAAGAAAGTTCTCTTTATGTTACATTGAAATGGAAGTTCCTATGAAAACCTTTATGGATTTTCCTACTGGAGAAAAAAATACTTTTAAAACTATTTTTCTTTTTGTTTTACATGATTAGGAAGTTTTCATAAGATCTCTATAAATGGCCAAATAAAGCTGATATCTAATGTTAGTAATATTTAAACCACTGATATTAGAGTAATTCATCCAGAAATTGTATTGGAAGTACATGGTTTAAAGAAAATATAAAGTATTGGTTCTCTACTCTTTAAAAAAAGAATGTTTTTTAATGCCAAATTGTCATTTTTAGTATCATGCTCTAAGGCTTTGACTTCAAATGTTTTTGAAAATGGCTCAGCCAATGTACCCATTCACACCTTCCAGGGGAGTCAAGGGGAGGTAGACGTGAGAAAATTCAGTGATAAAATGAGTGTCACCACCATCAGCCAAATTACAGCAGGACCTATAGGAAGCTGACCCAGGCCCTGGACCTGGAGTGCAGTAAGATGGATAACATTGCATTACCAAAACTCATCTTGAGCAGAATATTAGACATGGTTGGAAGGAACATGTTGATAAATCATGTAAGGTCAGGGTGGAGGTTTATAGGAATCCCATGGGCCATTCTTGAATAACAACATATGGTCACTAAATAGCCTTCCAAGAAAGGTGAGTCCTCTTATATATATGCAAGGGCTTTCTGGAAAAGAGCATGCAGTTTCTGAGACAGAACTAATGTCTTAGTCATAAAATAGGAAACAGCCGACTCTTCCTCCATGGGTCCTCCTTCTCTGCCTCAGTCTCAACCTCTCCTCTAAAAACTGTCAAAATTTTATTTGTTTAAAAAGGTGCCAAATTACTTGGCCTGTGTGAAGCACCCAATTATTAATATTCTTAGAGTACTCATGCATTTAATCCACTTAGTCCAAGAAGATAAATAAAATGCTCAAAAAAAGAGTCCTTCATGGTCTAAAAGGTTTTGTTTTTCCTTCCATTTTTCACGTCTACCCATTTGCTATTATCTATGGTGTGCTTGCATGTGATAGAAACCCCTCTTTTAAGGTCAGTATGTTTTATATTGGCATGTTTACCTCTAATATCCAAACTTGAACAGGTTTATGATTATGAAAAAGGGGCAATATGCTGGGAATATTAGTACATAAATCATGTAACATAAATTAGTACATAAATCATGTCAGGAAACCTATCCTGTGTTTCAAAGCAGCAAAAAGCTTTGAAAGTATTGATACAGGTCCAAACAAAAGAGCATGCAGAATTTTTTCTTTTGTTCTAATTGGATATCTCCTAGAGATGTGGCATATTTTAAGTCTTAAGAATTCCACTGATTGTAAACATTCTTATAAATAGATTCATTTAACAGACTTTGATGAGAGAAAGGTTGTCAAAAACTGAAATTCGTTTCTTAATATTTGCCATTTTATACTTCATTCTGTAAATTTTAGAGTTAGAAATGTAAATTGTTCTTCTAGAACTAGAGCACTCAACCAAAACAATAACTACAGTGTTTTTCTAAAAGAGCAGAAATAAAGACAATCATTTTAATTCACGTTAAGAATTTAGAAGAGTAAAGATTTACTGTTAAGTTTGCTCAAATTCTAACATGCCAGTCATGCTGAGATATTCAAATAATGTGTATTTTCTTCAGCATCGTTCAAAGCCTCCATTAAATTGCTTACATTTAGCCTATTATTTCATCCTTCGACCTTATGAAGCAAGTTTTCCTGAGGGATATAGTAAAACATGATCTGAATGACAATGTTGAACTTTCAAGTCACAATTGTTTTCTTCATTAAGACATTTCCACACTTCCTCTGTATGTAAGACAGGATCAGAAGGACAGACTCTAGTGAACAAAAGAGGAGAACATCTTTAAATGTCTAATTAAATTATTATTTTTTTTTTTTTTTTGTCTCTCAAGTTAGAATCAAAAGACTTGAGACCTGGTTCTGCTATGGGTTGTTTGTGCCTTTAGTTTGAATGAGCTTTAAATCCTTACATCTCAGTTTTTCCCAAACAGAAATGAATGGAAAAAAACAAAACCATTTCTATGCACCTAGTTTATTCCACTGTTCTATGGTTTTATGATAAAATAAGTTTAAATAATGAACTTTTTGTTCTTTTTGTTTCCCAAAATCATAAACTCTGAGACAACTCCTTAAATTTTCTTTTGATAAAAATATAAATAAAATTAAGTTAAAATCATATGAGAATTCTCTTTTCTTTAAAGAAACAGTGACTATCCTACACAACGAAAGTAAAACACTTTGACAATAAAATTACCTTTGCCTGATTAAACACCATGGTGAAATGCAAGTAAAGGAAAGAAATCCATATCAACAAAAGCAGTAGAACAAGTAGAAAGGGAAAATAAATTATTTGGAAACATTTCTTGCACAGACATAATAGTACAACAGATTAGTTAGCAGATGATAGAAGTAGACATGAGTTTGAATTATGGTACCATAACTTCCTAATTGTATAACCTCTATCAGATAAATTATCCAGCCCTTTAAACCTCAGTTTTCTAATCTATACAATGGGGATAAAAATAGAAAACAACTCTGAAATTGCTTTGAGGACTAGATAAAATAATGCATTGAAGTTGCTTACTATAGGACCCAGCAAGCGCTCAACAGGTAGAAGGGATCTCAAACATGCCTGGAATTTAGTCTTGGTAGAAGCCTCAAGAATACTTGAAAATTTAATCTTCAGTTTACTAGTCTCATGGCAAATATTCAAGAATGAACAATGATAGTCTTTTAACATTTCCTTGCTTGTGGAGACCAGAAAGACAGGTAGCAGCATCTCCAGAGACACTAAAAAGCAAAACAACCACGAGAGTATGGGAGAGAGCAAGTTTTCCCATCGGTCAGAATTCTCACCTGAGTGAGTGGAAGTATCAGTAATTCACGTCTCTGTAGGCAACAGTGAGGTAACTGAGAACATTGTATCTTCATCTCGAATCATGACACAGCCATAATTGTATATATGATTTATAGCTATTGCCATTAAAGAAATATTTTATTTTTTTTCACTTTCCATCACTCTCATTTTCTTCCCTTTTTTCTGGCAAGGAGAAAAAGCATAAATGTAGGGTTTCCATGTTAAAGGCTTACTTACTCTAGCCAAAGTTCCCCTTTCAATCCCAATCCTCTGTGGAAAGTCTCATGAGGTGTCTTAAGTCATGGACCAGGAACTAGACCTAAAATTTCCAGGATGGACAAGCTGGGAAACGGTATCGAAGGCAAATCAGAGATGGTTTCAACAAAGTCTTTAACAATAACTTTCACTTTTGTAAATAAATATTTTCCTGAATCTTTGCATTTCTTTAGGTTCAACTGCTCAGAATCATCTTATTTCCTCTACAATGGCATGTCTCCCCTCCCGCCAGATCCCCACTTACAATTTGTTTCTAATTATTGATTTACAAGTGTGTCCTCCCCTGTGTTATTGGCTTGAGACTTTCAAGTTATACCCCAGTTGAATCACATGTTATCTTGAAATCACCATCCTCCAACTGAGAAACCCTTGGACTTTTGCTTTGGTTTTGGTGGTATTCATTTTTGATAAAGATGGGTACCTGTCCTTTTGGTCAAATATTATCTTTTGGAGGAAATCCAAATGCCCTAAAATAGAGTTATTTCTATCATAAAATAAATAACAAAAACTCCAAAGAAAAATTTAATTTGAATAGAATGAGCTTCTTAAACTTTAATTTTGGGAACCTGAGACTTTTCAATGAATTTTCTGTTGCAAAATTCAGCTTTTCTTGGTCCTAGCAAAGTGAATTAGAACACAGGCAACTGTTCAAACTTCTAAATTTTGAAACAATCTCTATGTTTTACTCAGTTTGTTATTGCTCCTTCATGCTGTGACTATGGTAAATACTTCTAAGATGTGTTTGTTGAATGAGTCTAGTCCAAATCCATACCAAAACCATATATCATGGAGCAGAAGGTACATTTATTTGTATTGCATTGTCTGAAGTGATTTTCTACACTGATTTAATTTAAAAGATAATTATTTTTCTCTTCATTCTGCCTAGTGGCCTTATTTGCATGATGGTCTTCCCTTGTTGTGTGTGGTTTTTTATTTTTGGAGGTGGGATCATATTGCAAAATTAAAACTTTTTGGACTATTGCATGAGTAGTATGTATTAAAGTAGTACAAAGCTAATAAAATCATTGTGAGTTACATGACATAATCAGCTTTCAGTAATAACAACAGAAACAAAAATCCTTGATTTATGTATAAGAGTATTTGGATACTGCTGTCCAGAAAGTCACTCAAATTATTACACAAGCTTGAGTAATGAACAACGGACCCTCTGCCAGGTTTCTTTCTGTCTTTTAGAAATTGCAAAAGATACAACAAATATGTGCTATTGTGGTCTTTAAAATGTTGAAATGTCCTTGCATCGCTGGGATAAATCCCACTTGATCGTGGCGTATGATTCTTTTAATGTGTTGTTGGATTTGGTTTGCTGGTGTTTTGTTGAGGACATTTGCTTCTATGTTAATCAGTGATATTGGCCTGTAATTTTCTTTTTTTTGGTATCTTTTTCTGGTTTTGATATCAGGGTGCTGGTGGCCTCATAGAATGAGTTTGGGAGTGTTCCTTCCTCTGAAATTTTTTGAAATAGTTTCAGAAGGATAGGTATTAACTCTTCTCTAAGTGTTCGATGGAATTTGCCTGTGAAGCCATCTGGTCCTGAACTTCTGTTTGTTGGGAGTTTTTTAATCACAGTTTCAATTTCAGTACTTGTGATTTGTCTGTTCATAATTTCTCTTTTTTCCTGGTTTATCTTGGGAGATTGTACCTTTCTAGGAATTTGTCCATTTCTTCTAGGTTTTCCATTTTATATAGTTGCTTGTAGTGATCTCTTATGGTCCTTTGTATTTCTGTGGTGTCAGTTGTAGCTTCTCCTTTTTCATTTCTAATTTTATTGATTTGAGCCCTCTCCCTTTTTTTCTTGGTGGGTCTTTTTGTAGGTTAGAACATCATGAAAATTTGGTTGACGTTCCATAACTGGTTAGACAGAGGGCAGAGGGAACAAAGGAAATGAGGCAGTGGATACTTAGAGGATAAGTCATAAATTGTGTTCATTTGAAACACACACCTGTACACAGACACACACATATATACACACACATATGTATACACACATTTCTTAAGGCGCAGGGTAACTTCAGCTGACATCTGTGTTACACTTAGAATGTGTTAAGTGTAAAAGACTAACATCATAAGATCAATAATTTCTAGAGCTGCAAAAACACGTGTGCAGTATAAACATCTTTCTTGAAAGGGTAAATTTTACAGTTCATATAGAATAGTTTGGTTTTCTAAAACTGCATGCGGTATTCAAATGTATAAGCTTCAACTTTATACCCAATATCAGACTCTATATAAATATCATCATTTCCCATGATGTTTATATAAAATGAATGTAATAAAATTTTTGATTACACATTATGGAAATCCATATGAAAAGACAGAAGATACCATATGTATAGAAAACCTTTCAAGTTCTCATAATTTTTTAAATCTCATTTTTCCATAAAGAATAATGGTATCTCAGGATAAACTTCAAACGGTTCTCTTTTACTCTTCTTTTTTGTAATCATGTGAAAAACACACACACAAAAATAAATGCTGTGAGCGAAAATGAGCTTAACATTTAGCTTTAATGTCATCTCTCCCTATAGAGTGACTCTTTAGGTGAGGAAAACATTCAGTCAGTATATCACACAAGCAGTAAATTTTCTGGAAGTTTCTTCTCATGTGGACAGCAAGTATCCTCATGAGGCTTCCATAGTTATTCTGCACAGTCCTCTACATTCTCTTCATAATTTGAGGAAGGTGTAAAACAAAAGCCTAGAAATCTAGATTGATATAACATACTTGAAAAGAAAACTGTTAGAAGTAGTTGAGATATATTTATGCCTTTGTACCAACCAGGCACACATGTATTAAAAGCTGGGTGACAGAAAATCAATAAAATGCATTAAGCCTGACTTGCTTCCACGAGTTAAAAAATAAATAAATAAAAATGAAAAAAACCTATTATTCCATTCAAAATACATGGTCGCCTACGTGGTGTTAATCCTCTAGGAACACGCCTGTCTTAAAGGATTTACTGATAAAACTAGTAAATAGGAGGGTCAAGATTTACGATCCACTCTACGTTTTACTATATTTGTAAAGAGTATTCATTTTCCTCAAATAGCTGAGAAATATTTGGCCCATAACAAAGAAGTGCCACATTTGATCCAAATTGTTAACATTTTGTATTAAGGATTAAGTACTTTTACGGGCTTCCCTGGCGGCGCAGTCATTGAGAGTCCGCCTGCCAATGCAGGGGACACGGGTTCGTGCCCCGGTCTGGGAAGATCCCACATGCCGCGGAGCGGCTGGGCCCGTGAGCCATGGCCGCTGAGCCTGTGCGTCCAGAGCCTGTGCTCCGCAACGGGAGAGGCCACAACAGTGAGAGGCCCGCGTACCGCAAAAAAAAAAAAAAAAAAGGATTAAGTACTTTTTAAAATACTAGCTCTGGTTGGTTTCTTTGTACTCAGCGTCAACCAAAGCTATCATGTCACTTGGCAGAGAAGCTTCTATGGGAGCAACTTTGCCCAGGGCTGATCCTTTGTGCACTGAATCGCTATCTCAGAGACGTGTTTGGTGTTCTGTCTTGCAAAAGCTGCTGCTGCTTTGTGGATCCACCTGATGTTTTAGACTCTGTTTGGTCCTTTGGTCTCAGGTGGTTATCTATAGCCCTGATGTAAAAGAAAGCAATTTGTTTCCACACAATTTGGTGTAGACCCTTCTGTTTGCAGACATTCTGAAACCATCACTCTTTGTTGGCTTTGATGTCCTATGAGCCTGCTTAGAGTGTACGAAATTCCTTCCACCGCCACGTGCTCAGTAAAGGAGTAGAAACCCTGACTCCCTTCAGCTTCCAGCTACAATTAGCTTAGCAGAGGAATGCTGCAATTCCTTACATGAATCCTAATGAACTGACTTTGCTCCATGACCTCAGTAATATCAACTTGTCATCTAATGTTAAAGTTTGTTCCAGGATTGTGTGTCCTTGAACATAACATTTCTTATCAGTGTGTGTCAAATTACTCATGGGTAAAATGGAGGACGTAAGGGATAGACAAATTCATGTGGTATTCTAAATATGAGAAACGAAATAAATCATTATTTACTGTACGTCAGTCAGTCATTCAGAAAGAAATAGCAAAGGATTAGTTACTCACATTAATTCATTTATTTATTCACTCATTAAAATATAAGCTCCATGCAGACAGGAGACTTGTTTTTCTTCTCTGGGGATCCAGTACTAAAAAACAATGTCTGGCACATATGCTTACGTCAAGAAGATACAAAGACATATTAAAGAAATAAAATAAAAGTAACTTCTTACCCTCAAGTAAGTACGCCAGTTGTATTACAGTGAAAAAAGCTTGGGGTGGGGTGGGGAAATTCAGAAAACCAGAGTTCCTCCTTCCACTTTGAAACCTACTTGGTATATGATCTTTGACATCATTTAACCTCTAGGTGCCTCAGTTTAGTCATCCGGAAATGGAATAATGTGCAGTGCATGAGGATAATATATTGAGTTCAGTCATATATAACAGAAAATCCAAGTGAGTAATAAAGTCTTAAACAGGATGAGCATATATTTTTCTTCAAGTAATAAAAATTCCTTTATTGGCAATTGAAGTCAGACTTTACAGCTCCACGGTACTATCAAAGACCCAATTTCTTCCTGCCCCCCTGCTCAACTGTCCTTAACATGTTCACCTCATTTTATGGTGACAGATGGCTGTTGGAGCTTCAGTATCACAATATTGCAGGCGGAAAGATGGGAAGAACAAAAGTTCAAAGGGTCAATCTGGCTGAGTTGGCTTCCTTTTAAGGAGTTAGGCACATGCTATACCTTCCCTTATATCTCAGTGGCAAGAACTATATCACATATTTACAAGGGGTGCTAGGAAATATAGTTTTTAAACTGTTCGTTTGCATATCCAACGAATTCAAAACTCTGTTAAGGAGATTGGGAAGAATAAATCTTGAGTAATAAACTAGCTCTTTTAGTCACAAGAGTAATCTGTTTATGTATATAATCAACATTTATTGCATAGGCATTTAGGGTTAAGTATTTTTCAGTGGTTGAGATGGAGAGCAAAGAATGTCCAGTGATGAATAAGATAAGTAAAATGCTTTCTCTAGACTATTTGTGTCCCCCAAAATTCATATGTTGAAACCTAATCTCAAAAGTGTTAGTATTAGGAGATCGGACCTTTGGGAGGTGATTGGGTCATGAGAATAGAGCCTTCATGAATGGAAATAGTGACCTTTTAATTTTTTTATTAATTTTTATTGGAGTATAGTTGCTTTACAACATTGTATTAGTTTCTTCTGTACAGCAAAATGAATCAGTTATATGTCTACATATATCCCCTCTGTTTTAGATTCCCTTCCCATCTGTGTCACCATGGAGCACTGAGCAGAGTTCCCTGTGCTATACAGTATGTTCTCATTAGTTATCTATTTTATATATAGTAGTGTATATACCTCAATCCCAATCTCCCAATTCATCCCACCCCCCCCTTCCCCCTTGGTAACCATAAGTTAGTTTTCTACATCTGTAACTCTATTTCTGCTTTGCAGATAAGTTCATCTGTACCATTTTTCTAGATTCCACATAAAAGCGATATTATACGATACTTGTCTTTCTCTTTCTGACTTATTTCACTCTGTAGGACAATCTCTAGGTCCATCCACGTTGCTGCAAATGGCATTATTTTGTTCCTTTTTATGGCTGAGTAATATTCCATTGTATATATGTTAAACAGACCCCAGGAATCTCCCTCACCCTTTCCATCATGTGAGAACACAGGACCATCTATGAATGAGGAAGTGGATACTGGATCTGCTGGAGCCTTGATCTTGGACTTCCCAGCCTCCAGAGCTGTGCTATTAAATGTTTCTTATCTAAGCCACCCAGTCTACGGTACTTTTGAGGGCACCTATTTAGTGTTGTTCCTAATGTCTTGGAAAAAGATAATAAAATAATATTTATAAATTTTTTTCCCATCAGCAGGTCTATTTTAAAAGCTTAATAAAAACTTGGTGCAGAAGTCCCAAGGCTAATATAAAGGGTGGGGAAGCTGATTCTGTTACAGACTTGGGTTCTTCAACTCTTTAATCGATAGAAATTGATAAGAGGCCAGATGAGAAATTCAAGTAAGGCTTTATTGGGACTCCTGCTGCAGCATGATGGAGCAAAAACAAGAAACAGGTTCCCTTACTTGCTTCTTGAGGGGAGGGCAAGCTGTACACTTAAATGAGGTAAGGGTAGGGTGGGATCATTGGTTAGGGCAGGAGGGGTGGCTTAGGTGGTCTGCCCACCCTCTTGGTGGTGTTATGTGCAGGGATCATAGGCAGTACCCTGCTTTTGCTCCCAGCATCTCAGAGGTGGCAGTTGGATTTTGGCCTTTTCGTATCTTATTGTCCATAGGGCTACTGACTACTGGGCATGTGTGAAGTTATTTTTAGTCCCTTAGTGTTTCTTTGTGTTCTGTTGCTCTAGGAGACGTTTGTCCAGGTGCAAGCCCTCCAGTAAAGGGTACCAGGTCCCAGTCTCAACCTGTCTCAATTCTACGTCTTTGTTAGAGAAGCATGGCAGGAATTTCTATACCCATTTATGAAAACAATTTTGTACATTTCATAAAGTGATCAATGTTATTTTGGTAGGCTGAGTGGATGAATAGCCACCTGCTATGTTAGCTTTCCTTACCAAGGTCAAAATTCTCTGAAGTATGCACTCACTAGGAGACAGTACCCTGAGACTTAACTAATTTTAAACTCTCCACCTACATTTTTCAAGGATAGTTGCCCCATAAGAAGCATAAAATTCTCTACCATACTATTTTGTTTCATTTGACCCATTCTGTAAATTTCAAATTGGCTATCTTGATTATGATAGTTAATATTTTATGAGTTTTCTAATATTTAAAATTGGAACGATATCACCTACCTCATTAATCAAAACAAGTTTACATGTTAGATCAAATAACGGAATGAGAGTTTTTCACCAGCCACAAATTACTGTACAAATATGAATTGTTGTTATTATTATACTTTGCTTTGGCTCCTCTTGTTCTGCGCTATCAACATTATTCCTTCTCCCACACAAATTCTTTGCTCAATAATGATTTCATAAAAACACATCATCTTCTAATGGCATGGCAATCCTTCATAATTAAAATGAAAGTAAAAGAAATTAAATACAGCCATGATTTTATATTCTTCTGAAAATTCTCCCCTAATTTGCCATCCTACTTATTACTCTCACATCTCACTGCACTAACCAACGTGAATTTCAAAGTATATTTGAATAGTTATTTATTCATTTCTATAATTTATACTCTTTGCAATATATCACCCTATTCAAATAATTTATTTACAGAAAATTCAGCTATTAGCTATAATGAAGAGAAGCGGGACACTGATAATCTAAAAAAGTGTTTAGGGCAGTTCAGATTTGCTTGAGGGAGGTGAATTTTTTCAGAGGATTTGTTTTCGTAATTATATACTTTTTTCTACCTAGAATTAAACTTTATTTGCATTCCTTGGGCAGGAAAGTGTGAGATACTGAGGAGAATTCTGAACACAGAGAGAAGATGCTCTGGATATAAACAAAATTCCATCATGAAGAAGCAACACAGTTTTAAAATATACCAATCATTCACAGCTGGTCACATAACACATTTGCTTATGTTCATTCCATTTCTCCACCATATTATAAAGTCACTGAGTAGATGGACCAGCTGCAAATAAATTATATAACTATTGAAGTGAAATGTACCATACCATGCCCTTGGATGGTATCCAAGTCTGGATATGTTCAGTAACTTTAACTAGCAAGAATATTGTCACCTAATTCTGGGGTTGACCCAAAAGCTAATAAGTTCTTGTGATTTTAATGTGTCTTTTATCCTCTCTTTTCTAATATAAATAGTTGGTGTGTGTTTATGCATATGTATATGTGGAGAAAGGGAGAGAGAGGGAGGAAAGGGGAAATTGGATAGGATAATGAAAGAAAATGATGTTCCAACTGATTTTTCTTTTCTGCCAAAATTCACAGTGGCATAAAGAATGATTTTGGAGGAGAAAAACAATAAAATAAACATTTAAAACTCATATTTCATAAGTATAAAGTGATTTTGGAGTTTACCTCAATGAATATAATGGAACATTTATTGCTTTTATTTAATTTAGAACAGGATATGCATTAGCTGTCTCTTTGCTAGGTTCATTTATAAACTATTAATGATTTAATTTGCATTTTCATCAAGAAGGAAAAAAAAAAAACAGTTATTGCACAGGTCTCTTTTTCTCCAGACTCTGAGTCATTATTTAATTAAGTACTGTTTATGGTTTTATATACCACATTTGCATTTTCATCTAGGTGCTGCAATTGAGTAAATATATTTAATTTATCACCTTATATATTTTTTAATCTAGGTGTATGGAAATCATTAGCTTTTCTTATAATGCCATGTTTTCTTTAAATTCTTTAACTCACAGACAGTAGTTTCACTTCCTTTTCTTTGAAAATAGTGTTGCTAATAAGTTAGAGACCAAAAGAAAACCAAAATATTCTGTACAAATTTTCAGTGACCTAGTTCACAGATTCCATTTTAAAAGTAATTGCATTTTTACTATATATTGTGTAGTATTTCCAATTACTATTTTACACAGACTTAATTTTCCCACTGCATGTCTCCTTTTAAGAACTATGTAAGTAGTTAACCATGTTTTGAAAATTCTACAAAATCCTTAATAAAGCTTTAGCTAACATAAAAGAATATTATTAAAATGGAAGAAATGAATACAATATATGAGCTCAAGAGACTGTGATTATTATCTACAATTACAGAAAGAATTGTTTTCAGGAAACAAGTATAAAATTACAAAAAAGAAAATTGATTTTGAATATTAAGGAAATAGTATGGAAGTCTTTAAATTCTGTGATACTCTACTGAGCTACATAAAATAATTCCCTTATGTGGAATAGTTTATTGGCTTCTTTAAAAGAATATGAAATCAAAGTGGCAGAGAAAACTCTATAGCTACCTCTATATCATCTATCTATCTATCTATCATCTATCTATCTATCTATCTATCATATATCATCTCTGTCTCTATCTCTATGTCTATATGCAGGTGTTTAAAGAGAATATTGAAAACTTACCAACACTTCACCAGAGTGGTGAGGTGTCCCCAACCTAAGATTCATTCTTTATACCTATTGCTTTCTTCAGAAATGGTAAGAGGAGTCTTCAGGCTCAACTTCTGCCACCTCCCCCACCACAGAAAAAAACAAAAACACAAGGTCAGGGGACCAAGAATTAGAGCTTCAGTGGCCTGGAGTTGGAGCATCAGAAAGTTGGACTTGGAGATGGGGCTGAGAGATTTGGAAGCATAGGGCCAAATACAGAGCAGCAGAGAGTTGGAGCAGACAAGCTGGTGGGCTGGCCTGAGCCTAGTTGCCCTTTGTCATATGACTATAGGAAAGTAGTTAGGTGAGAAAGTGGAACTTGAGACATCTCTTCTGAGTCAAAAGAGGAATGTAAGAGCTGTAAGTCAGGGGTGGCCACTGTCAGAATTAAAAGCAAACTATATCTGGAGGAAAGTTTCCCCAAGATAACTGCAGGATTAGGACCGCAGACAGAGACTATCAAAAACTATGAAGCCAAGCCTCTATCATGATAAACAGCAGGAACAAGACACAAAAATTTGAAAACACGGATGGCAGATTTAGGAACTGCCAGATATAGAGGGTAGGATAGCTATGTATAAAATGTAAGGAAATGAAAAATACATTTATAAGGTAGGCATAGAACAAGAAGCCATAAAGAATGATGGGTATATTTGAAAAGTAAATTGAATTTCTAGAAATGAAAGACATAGCCATTGAAATAAAAACAAACTCAATGGACAGGTTAAATGACAGATGCATTTGAAAGAGAATTTTATGAACTTGAAATATATGTTTAAAATTACTTCGAAAGCAATAAGAAAAACTCAGAAGGTGGAAAACAAGAAAGAGAAATTAAGAGACGTGGAGTACAGAATGAAAATTCCTAACACATCTAGTTGAAGTTCCAGGAGTAAAGATTAAGCAGAATGCTGAAGAGACAATATTTAAAATTATAATAGCAGCAAATTTTCCAGATTGTCAAAATATAGATCCACAGATTAATGCTTCCGAGTCAGGATTAAGAAAAAGAAATCTATGCCAAGACACACTGTAGGAAAACTGAAAAAATTACCAAAGACAAAAATCTTGAAATAGAAAAAAGGAAAGACTACCTACAGTGGAATGACTGTTAAAAGAACCACAGCATCTCAACAACAGCAACAGAAGTCAGAGACATGAAATGGTGTCTTTAAAGGATTGAGAGAAGATCATAGTCAACATGGATTAATACTTAAAATACCATGCATTATGTTATATTCTTATGATATTCTTTTATATAATTCCAAATTATTAACCTAAACACTGTATGTTATATAGGATTGCATATATGTGTGATAAAACTATGCTTACTGTATTTTTGGAATAGTGGTTATGCTAAAAGGATGGGGAGGCAGATAAAAGGATGGGATAAGGGAGGAGCACATTCACAGATGTATGTTACAAGCAATGTTGAATTTTTTATATGTGAGTTGGTTCATGGGTTTACATTGTATCATAATAAGAAAGCAAGCAGTCATAGGCCAAAATAATAGTGCATCATTAACCAACGTCTGGGTTATAATAAAACACCAAACAAAAAATAATCTTTATCCATTAATTAACTGAACATAAGAAGTAGATTACGAGAAAAAATAATTACTTAATACAATTATTTAACTGTTAATAATTGTTAAAATCTTACGAAAGAAAGAAACAGCTCTCAAGTTTATAGATGTACTCTGTGAATAGTCCTCATCAACATCGATTGCTTTTCTCCCCTCAGGGTTGAGATGGAAAGCACAGCAACAGCATGATTTCCTAGCGTCATGGACTCTGAACCTCTTTTCTATTACAGAAAAGACACTTATTATCAAAATAAATACTTAATAATAATAATACTTAATAAATACTTAATAATCTGCTTCTAATGGTTGTACACAGGCTCAGAAAGAAATAAGGTGACCTTGAAATGCTGCAGTAAGTACAGGAGCCACTATATGGAGGAAATACCTTAAGGGCAATATCAATTATAAATACCTAGAGAGAAATGATTCAGGATGACTATGTTCATGAACGTTCTCTGATTTCATTTTGCAAATTATTGAGTTGTTATTTTAGATCACGATGCATTTTGAACTACTGTCTCCATTAGTTCTATATCACTTAATATTATTTCTGTCATCACTTTGTGTCACCTTGGCCCTGAGTAGCAATATAGAGAAAGAAAGACACTGATTTGGATCACAGAGTCTTGCCAGGATTTGTTGATCCCATGATAGCTGCTGACAACATTGGCATAAAGCTACAGATAAATTCAGCCAAGCTCAAATGATATATTTTTGACCAAAATTTATATAAGCTAAACACACATATTTCAACTTGTTTTTTTAATTAAAACAATCATATACTTGTAAAGGAATCTTTATACTTAACTTTACTAGTAGTTTTTTTTTAATAATTAAAAAAAATTTTTTTAATTTATTTTTGACTGCATTACGTCTTTGTTGCTGTGCACGGGCTTTCTCTAGTTGCAACGAGTGGGGGCTACTCTTCATTGCGGTGCACGGGCTTCTCATTGCAGTGGCTTCTCTTGTTGCGGAGCTTGGGCTTCTCATTGCGGTAGCTTCTCTTGTTGCAGAGCTCGGGCTCTAGGCGCACGGGCTTCAGTAGTTGTGGCACGTGGGCTCAGTAGTTGTAGCTTGCAGGCTCTAGAGCGCAGGCTCAGTAGTTGTGGCACACAAGCTTAGTTGCTCCGCGGCATGTGGAATCTTCCTGGTCCGGGGCTCGAACTTGTGTCCCCTACATTGGCAGGCAGATTCTTAACCACTGAGCCAGCAGGGAAGCCCTACTATTAGTTTTTAATAAACATTATCAAGGGACTATATCAAATTCTTACATTTTCTATATATCATCTGCATTAAATTAACAAGTCTTTCACATCTGAAAATACAGATATTAAATGTTTGTATTAGCATATTTTTCTATCAAAAAAATCTTTGATGAGGTTTAATAGAAGTAAATATGTTCCTAGAAAACTTGTCATAGATTCTTTCAGAAAAGAGTACTGCTTCAAAGACTTGAAATTAGCCTAATACATATATAGTAATCTTTCATGATAGCTGCTGATGTAAGAATAAGACTGTAAATAACTTCAGTTCAGTTCAAAGACGCTTTATAATGTAGCTTCCAAGATCTCTTTCCTTGCATCATTGAAGATTTTAGAGCAACAGCCAATTTTTATACCATAGCAAGAACTTGAATAGCTCTATAGAAATATAATATATTATATTATACAGGCATAAATGAGATACACAGGCATAAATAAATATAATAAGTAAGACATATTATTCAATGTAAGGTACGTTTAGCCTCCAGATTAATCTGTGTTGTCACAAATGGCAAGAATTCCTTTTTTAAGGCTGAATAATATTCCATTTCTTGTATATATCACATTTCTTTATCCATTCATTTGTCAATGGACATTTAGTTAGCTTCCAAGTCTTCACTATTGTGAATAATGCTTCAGTGGATATGGGAGTGCAGATATCTCTTCAAGATCCCGATATCAATTATTTTGGATATATACACAAAAGTGGGATTGCTGGATCATGTGGTAATTCCATTTTTAATTTTTTGAGGCAATTCCATACTGTTTTCCATAGTGGCTGTGTCATTTTACACTCTTACGAACAGTGCACAAGGATTCCCTGTTCTCCACATTCTCAGCAACACTTGCTTTTTGTTTTTGTATTTTGGTGACAGCTATCTTTACAGGTGTGAGGTGGTATCTCATTGAGGCCTTGACTTGCATTTCTTTGGTGATTAGTGATGCTGAACACCTCTTCATATACCTGTTGGCCAGTTATGTGTCTTCTTTGGGAATATGTTTATTAAGTACCTTTGCTCATTTACTAATTGGATTATTTGTTTTCTTGCTATTGAGTTACATATTTTAGATATTAACCATTTATGAGATATATAGTTGGCAAATATTTTCTCTCATTCTGTAGGTTGCTTTTGATTTTGTTGGTTGTTTCCTTTGCTGTGCAGAAACTTCTTTTTGTTGCATTTCTTTTATTTTCTTAAACCACTGTATTGAGCTACAATTGACATTAAAATCTGTACATATTTAATATAAACAATATGATGGGCTTGAAGATAAGTATACAGTTGTGAAACAGTCACTACAATCCAGACCTTTTATTTATCAGGAGTTTACTTATGGTTTATGAGAAATTTATAAGGTTTTACTTTTATGAGAAATCTAGCAGAAGGGGAGAGGCAGCACGGTGAAAGGAGGGCCTCTGGAGTGTGGAGTTCCAGAGTTTGGAGTCGTGTGGCTGACAGGGTCTTGGTGCTTTGGCCAGTGTCAGGCCTGAGCCTCTGAGGTGGGACAGCCAAGTTCAGGACATTTTTACAGCAGAGACCTCACGGTCGCATGTAATATCAAACAGCAAAAGCTCTCCCAGATATCTCCACCTCAATTCTAAGACCCAGCTTCACTCAATGACCAGCAAGCTACAGAGCTGGACACCCTATGCCAACCAAATAGAAAGACTGGAACACAACCTGCCCATTAACAGAGAGGCTGCCTAAAATCATAATAAGGTCACAGACACCTCAAAACACACTACTGGACGTAGTCCTGGCCACCAGAAAGACAAGATCCAGCCTCATCAACCAGAACACAGGCCCCAGGCCTCCACCAGGGAGCCTACACAACCCACTGAACCAACCTTAGCCACTGGGGACAGACACAAAAACCAATGGGAACTACGAACTTGCATTCTGTGAAAAGAAGATGCCAAACACATAAGTCACGCAAAATGAGAAGACAGAGAAATACACAGCAGATGAAGGAGCAAGGTAAAAACCTACTAGACCAAACAAATGAAGAGGAAATAGGCAGTTTACCTGAAAAAGAATTCAGAGTAATGATAGTAAAGATGATCCAGAATCTTGGAAATAGAATGGAGAAAATACAAAAAACGTTTAACAAGGACCTAGAAGAAATAAGGAGCAAACAAACAATGATGAACAAAACAATAAATGAAATTAAAAATTCTCTAGAAGGAATCAAGAGCAGAATAATTGAGTCAGAAAAACGGATAAGTGACCTGGAAGATAAAAGAGTGGAAATAACTACTGCAGAGCAGAATAAAGAAAAAAGAATGAAAATAATTCAAGACAGTCTCAAGACCTCTGGGACAACATTAAATGCACCAACATTTGAATTATAGGTGTCCCAGAAGAAGAAGAGAAAAAAAGGGACTGAGAAAATATTTGAAGAGATTATAACTGAAAACTACCCTAATATGGGAAAGGAAATAGTCAATCAACACCAAGAAGTGCAGAGTCCCATACAAGATAAATCCAAGGAAAAACACGCCAAGACACATATTAATCAAACTATCAAAAATTAAATACAAAGAAAACATATTAAAAGCAGCAAGGGAAAAGCAAAAAATAACATACAAGAGAATCCCCATAAGGTTAACAGATGATCTTTCAGCAGAAACTCTGCAAGCCAGAAAAGAGTGGCAGGACATATTTAAAGTGATGAAAGGGAAAATCCTACAACCAAGATTACTATACCCAGCAAAGATCTCATTCAGATTCAACGGAGGAATCAAAGCCGTACAGACAGGCAAAAGCTAAAAGAATTCAGCACCACCTATCCAGCTTTACAACAAATGCTAAAGGAACTTCTCTAGGCAGAAACACAAGAGAAGAAAAAGACCTACAATAACATATCCAAAACAATTATGAAAATGATAATAGGAACATACATATTGATAACCACCTTAAATGTAAATGGATTAAATACTCCAACCAAAAGACATAGACTGGCTGAATGGATACAAAAACAAGACCCATATGTATGCTGTCTACAAGAGACCCACTTCAGACCTAGGGACACATACAGACTGAAAGTGAGGGGATGGAAAAAGATATTCCATGCAAATAGAAATCAAAAGGCAGGTGGAGCAGCAAGTCTCATATCAGAAAATATAGACTTTAAAATAAACACTATTATGAGAGAAAAAGAAGGACACTACATAATGATCAAGGGATCAATCCCAGAAGAAGATATAAAAATTGTAAATATTTATGCACCCAACATAGGAATGCCTAAATACATAAGGCAAGTGCTAACAGCCATAAAAAGGGAAATTGACTGTAACAGAATCATAGTAGGGGACTTTAACACCCCACTTTCACCAATGGACAGATCATCTGAAATGGAAACAAATAAGGAAACACAAGCTTTAAATGATACATTAAACAAGATGGACTAAATTGATATTTATAGGACATTGCATCCAAAAAAAACAGAATACATGTTCTTCTCAAGTGCTCATGGAACATTCTCCAGGATAGATCATATCTTGGGTCACAAATCAAGCCTCAGTAAATTTAAGAAAATTGAAATCATATCAAGTATCTTTTCTGACCACAACTCTATGAGACTAGACATCAATTACAGGAAAAAATATATAAAAAATACAAGCACATGGAGGTTAAACAATACACTACTAAATAACCAAGAGATCACGGAAGAAATCAAAGAGGAAATCAAAAAATACCTAGAAACAAATGACAGTGAAAACACGACGACCCACAACCGATGGGATACAGCAAAAGCAGTTCTAAAGAGGGAAGTTTACAGCAATAAAATCCTACCTCAAGAAACAAGAAACATCTCAAATAAAAAACCTAACCTTACACTTAAAGCAATTAGAGAAAGAAAAATAATAAATTCCCAATGATAGCAGAAGGAAAGAAATCATAAATATCAGATCAGAAATAAATGACAAAGAAATGAAGGAAACAATAGCAAAGATCAATAAAACTAAAAGCTGGTTCTTTGAGAAGATAAAAAAAATTGGTAAACCATTAGCCAGACTCATCGAGAAAAAAAGGGAGAAGAGTCAAATCAATAGAATTAGAAATGAAAAAGGAGAAGTAACAACTGACACTGCAGAAATACAAAGGATCATGAGAGATTACTACAAGCAACTCTATGCCAATAAAATGGACAACCTGGAAGGAATGGACAAATTCTTAGAAATGCACAACCTTCCGAGACTGAACAGGAAGAAATAGAAAATATACACAGACCAATCACAAGCACTGAAATTGAAACTGTGATTAAAAATCTTCCAACAAACAAAAGCCCAGGACCAGATGGCTTCACAGGTGAATTCTATCAAACATTTAGAGAAGAGCTCACACCTATCCTTCTGAAACTCTTCCAAAATATAGCAGAGGGAGGAATACTCCCAAACTCATTCTACAAGGCCACCATCACCCTGATAACCAAAACCAGACAAAGATGTCACAAAGAAAGAAAAATGCAGGCCAATATCTCTGTTGAATATAGGTGCAAAAATCCTCAACAAAATACTAGCAAACAGAATCCAACAGCACACTAAAAGGATCATACACTATGATCAAGTGTGTTTTATCCCAGGAATGCAGGATTCTTCAATATATGCAAATCAATCAATGTGATACACCATATTAACAAATGAAGGATAAAAACCATATGATCATCTCAATAGATGCAGAAAAAGCTTTTGACCAAATTCAACACCTATTTATGATTAGAAACCCTCCAGAACGTATGCATAGAGAGAACTTACCTCAACATAATAAAGGTCATATGAGAAACCCACAGGCAACATGTTCTCAATGGTGAAAAATACAAAACATTTCCACTAAGTTCAGGAACAAGACAAGGTTGCCCACTCTCACCACTGTTATTCAACATAGTTTTGGAAGTTTTAGCCAGAGCAAGCAGAGAAGAAAAAGAAATAAAAGGAATCCAAATTGGAAAAGAAGAAGTAAAAATGTCCCTATTTTCAGGTAACATGATATTATGCATATAGAATCCTAAAGATGCTACCAAAAAACTACTAGAGCTAATCAATAAATTTGGTTAAGTAGCAGGATTCAAAATTAATGCACAGAAATTTCTTGCATTCCTATACACTAATGATGAAATATCTGAAAGAGAAATTAAGGAAACACTTCCGTTTATCATTGCAACCAAAAGAATAAAATACCTAGGAATAAACCCACCTAAGGAGACAAAATACCTGTATGCAGAAAATCATAAGACACTGATGAAAGAAATGAAAGATGATACAAACAGATGGAGAGATATACCATGTTCTTAGATTGAAAGAATCAACATTGTGAAAATGAGTATACTACCCAAAGCAATCTACAGATTGAATGCAATCCCTATCAGACTACCAATGGCATTTTTCACAGAGCTAGAACAAAAAATTTTATAATTTGTATGGAAACACAAAAGATCCCGAATAGCCAAAACAATCTTGAGAAAGAAAAGCGGAGCTGGAGGAATCAGGCTCCCAGACATCAGACTACACTACAAAGCTACAGTAATCAAGACAGTATGGTACTGGAGCAAAAAGAGAAATATAGACCAATGGAACAGGATAGAAAGCCCAGAGATAAACCCACGCACATATGGTCACCTTATCTTTGATAAAGGAGGCAAGAGTATACAGTGGAGAAAAGACAGCCTCTTCAATAAGTGGTACTGTGAAAACTGGACAGTTCCATGTAAAAGAATGAAATTAGAACACTCTCTAACACCATACACAAAAATAAACTCAAAATGGATTAAAGACCTAAATGTAAGGGCAGACACTCTAAAACTCTCAGAGGAAAACATAGGCAGAACACTCTATGACATAAATCACAGCAAAATCCTTTTTGACCCACTTCCTAGAAAAATGGAATTAAAAACAAAAATAAACTAATGGGACCTAATGAAACATAAAAGCTTTTGTACAGCCAAGGAAACCATAAACAAGACAAAAAGACAACCCTTAGAATGGGAGAAAATGTTTGCAAACGAAGCAACTGACAAAGGATTAATCTCCAAAATTTACAAGCAGCTCATGCAGCCCAATATCAAAAAAGCAAACAACCCAATTCAAAAATGCACAGAAGACCTAACAGATATTTCTCCAAAGAAGATATACATATTGCCAACAAACACATGAAAGGATGCTCAACATCACTAATCATTAGAGAAATGCAAATCATAACTACAATGAGGGATCACCTGACAACAGTCACAATGGCCTTCATCAGAAAATCTACAAACAATAAATGCTGGAGAGGGTGTGGAGAAAAGGGAACCCTCTTGCACTGTTGGTGGGAATGTAAATTGATACAGCCACTATGGAGAACAGTATGGAGGTTCCTTAAAAAACTAAAAATAGAACTACCATATGACCCAGCAATCCCACTACTGGGCATATACCCTGAGAAAACCATAATTCAGAAAGAATCATGTACTACAATGTTCATTGCAGCAGTATTTACAATAGCCAGGAAATGGAAGCAACCTAAGTGTCCATTGACAGATTAATGGATAAAGAAGATGTGGCACATACATACCTTGCAATATTACTCAGCCATAAAAAGGAAACGAAATTGAGTTATTTGTAGTGAGGTGGATGGACGTAGAGAGTGTCATACAGAATGAAGTTAGAAAGAGAAAAAACAAATACCATATGCTAACACTTATATACGGATTCTAAAAAAAAAAAAAAAGGTTCTAAAGAACCTAGGGGCAGGACAGGCATAAAGACTCAGATGTAGAGGACGGACTTGAGGGCATGGGGCGGGGAAAGGGTAAGTTGGGACGAAGTGAGAGAGTGACATGGACATATATTCACTACCAAATGTAAAATAGATAGCTAGTGGGAAGCAGCCGCATAGCACAGGGATATCAGCTTGGTGCTTTGTGTCTACCTACAGGGGTGGGATAGGGAGGGTGGGAGGGATATGCATGAGGGAGGAGATATGGGGATATATGTATACATATAGCTGATTCACTTTTTTATACAGCAGAAACTAACATAACATTGTAAACAATTATACTGCAATAAAGATGTTTAAATAAGCCAAACTCATAGAAACGGAGAGTATATACAGGTTGCCAGAGACTGGGAGAAGGCGGAAAAGGAGAAAGTATTAATCAAAGAGTACAACGTTTCAGTTCTACAAGATGAATAAGTCCTAAAGATCTACTGTAGCACGTAGAGCCTATAGTTAATAATAATGCAGTATATACTTAAAATTTGCTGAGAATAGATGTTAAGTTTTATTATTACAAAATTAATACTAATAAAAAGGGTGGGAGGAAACATTTGGAAGTGATAGATACGTTATGGCATAAATTGGTGATGGCTTCACAGATATATACTTATCTCCAAACTTGTCAAGTTTATACATTAATTATATACAGTTTTTGATATGTCAGTCATACCTCAGTAAAGTTTTTTTTTAAGAGCATTTTTTCCTAAAATAACCTTACCTTTTTCTCTATGTTTTCACATATGCATCCAAAAATCTGAAATATCAATGATTGCATTATGATACTCTATTTACCCTAATAAATTAAATGTTTGGAGGAGACCTCAAATATGATGCAATATACTGGTGGATATGCAGTATAGAAGAAGAGCTTGCAAATATAAACATTTAAGATAAATGTCATACAGTCTATGAGCACAGGCATAAGAGCTAGAACTGAATTTGAAACTTGGCTCCATTGCTTCCCAGCTGGTGACATTGGGCAAGTTTCCGTATCAGAAAATGGAGATGGTAACTATCCTAGAGGTACGTTTTTAACATTAAATGATAAATGCACATATTGTCTCGGCAGAAGATCTGTCACTTAATAAGCACTCAGTAAATGGTCCTTATGTCACTAGCTATTTTGAAGGGTAGCATAGGAAGAGAAAGAGAAATGCTCATCTGAGTGCTGATAACCTAAATACTCAGTGAGCTTAATAAAATTCAGGGTTTAGTCTGAGGCAACTTAATTAAATATAGTCATTCTCTTACTTCGTTTCCCTATAACTCAATTTTGGAAGGAATCTAAATTTTAAAGGAGATGGACTCTACTTTTTTGCAAGTGCTTGCTTTAGCTTCATGATGTGAAACAGCAAAGCAGATGTGATACTAGGAAATATGAGATGGCAGAGAGCAAATTTGGTGGGCCAAGTAGAATTTCTGTGGGTGTAATGATTTTTAGGAACTGACAGCAAGCTGTCTAATACCATATTTCCATATTCATCCTCCAGTAGTATGAACCACAAAATTCCTAGCTCAAAACCTTCCTGGTTGGCTGGGTGATAACTTTGGGAAGTTTTATAGCTGAACTTTAAAATAAATCCACATGATTTGGGGCTTTAAATTCAATTTTTGGAATACTAATCTAAGAGAACAACAGACATTTATTCTGTCCAAATGTGCCATTGGCTCTGTTAAAACCATGCTGCATAATTCTGTGAATGATTGAGAACCTTATATTGCCTTCTTGTCACCATAAGTTCCATGAAAGGCAGTAACTCCTTAATGGATATTTGTTCACCTGTCTCATCTATTCCAATAAAAAGCTGAAATAAATATACACTTGAATTGCTTTGAGGATTTATTCACAGAGAAATGATCTGTCAGGAAGTTAGTTATATCCATGAGACATTCATTTCTTCTCCGTGTGTAGTCGGCCACCAGATGGTAGCTCTCCACTGCTCTCATGGACTGCGAATTGGCAGTAATTGAAACATCAACACTCGCTTCAAGGCTCCGATAGAGGAACCACATCCCCAGTTCTCCAAGTCCTCTGAACCATGAATTTGGAGTGTTCTGCATTTAATGTCATTGTTTTTATTTTGCAAAAGTCAATAACATCTTCACAGAAAATGTTATACATGTGGTGGAAAAAATCCTTGAAGTTTTATCACTTACATTTTACATAATTTTATCCTGATTCTAAATGGCTCCAAATGGCATTTTTTTCAAGACGGTATAAAACATTGCATGTGATGAGTTTCACTCTAAGAAGGATATTACTTTGAATTGCTTTGATTTCATTGAAGACATACGTAGATTTTTTTAATGATGGGAAATAAAAATAAATTACTATTTGATTACCTCCTGTATCATTTTCATGATTCTGAGCTAGACAGACAAAAGGACACAAACTGATTATAGCTACTCAAATAAACAATGCCCCATCTCCTTATTTTTCCAGCAAATACTTTATATTGGTCATGTTCCTAACTGTTGACAAAATACTATAATAAAATCTTGATTCAATTTATCAAATGTTTATTGAAAACTCACATGTACTATCCATCGTGCTTGGCGTGGCAGAAGAACAAAGATGGCTATGAAATAATATCTGACAATTTGAGGCTTCCTTTCCAGTGGGAGAAACCGAGCATAGAAGAAGACACAAAAAGAATGATTTCAGGGAAATTGTGATGTTATAACAGAGGCACAAAGAGTAATTTTTCCTGGAAAGAATTTTTTAAAAATCATTGGAATGTAATAAAAAATAAATTGGATTGTAATAGATGAAGATGGGGCAAGGACATTCCAGACAGAGAGAACAAGATAATAAAAGAATAAAATATAAAAATAACGGCATAAATTCCAGAAAAGAGACTGAGTACACGAACAAAAGGAGAAATGGACTCTGCTCTGGAGGTTAATTGGTGACTTTACAGGGATATAGTTTTCACTGATATGGAATTTTCTTGATATTACTAGAAAATAAGACAAAATAATTATTTTTATTCTGAGATTAATATCAAAGCTAGTTCATTTTTAAACAAGTATTCAGTATTCTTTAAGCACCATACTGGAATACTTTGCATAAATACCTGTATTGTTCACATTGCTTCATTGTGCCTTTCTTGGTTCTCATTGCCAATATCAGGACAGAATCTATATAAATCTCTAAAATTCTTAATCATTAACACCATTTCCCTCACGTTAAACTCCAACTCAGTTATGAAAATATTAATGAATCTTAATATGGCTCCATGAAAAGTCTCAACTGTGATGGTCCTGAGTGTGTGACCAGTGTGTGTGCCAAGCTGATTGAACCATTTTTTTAACAATAGCTTTTTAGTTCAGTGTAGGGAAGGAAAGAGCCTGCTTTTACACAATGCCAAACCTTGAAGAGTTCCAATTTCAGCCTAATCACACAGTCCTTAAATTTTCACTCTGCTTGAATAATGAAAAAGGGTGATATGAAAATTGTATGAAACTAGCATGCCCCAGGACAGGTAGGGTAGGATGCAATTACATATGCTTCAACAGCTGTAGCAATGTGCTGTAAGGAAGGCTTTTAAGGTGGCAGAAGTTAACTGCACGGGTTTTAGGGAAGAAGAAAATGTATGTGAAGAAGCAAAGGGAAAGGACACAAACTCCGAAAGGGTGTCAGATTTAGAAATTTGAGAGAAAAAGGATTATTCCAAATTAGAAATGGACATAAAAAGGTAAATGGTGAGCCTCTTTTTTCAATAGAAGAAATAAAAAGGAGAATCTTGGCTGAGTGGAAAGCACTGTATTCCTTGCTCGCCTCCCAAGCATAAAGCTCTTTATGATGTACCTGTATATAAAATAGGATGTCCTCCTGTAAGCCAGGCTGTGATATTTCCCCAGTGACACTGGTCCACAAGGCAGCTCAGTAAGAAAGAGCACATTTTACTGCAATATCTGTAATGACAGTGGTGTCTATCTTGGACTAGATATTTAGGACCATAGAAACCGCAATGCATTCAGTCTTGCCTCCAGCTGAAAAACACAAAGCTTTTGAAAGCGACCCTCTGGGTGGCATTTCTCTAATGAAGGCTGAATCACTTTTTGCAAGCTGTGTGAGTTTGTCACAAAGAAGAGAAAGAGACTGTGTATGATAGTAGGTGTCACATTGAAAATAAAAGTTTCAAAAGGAAAAGGAGTAAGTTGTGTTATCAATCTTGGTCTAATCCATCTTCCCCAGAGGGCTACCTTTTTACAGAGCTAGCTGGACATGAGCTATGCTGTTCACTCCTTGTGGGTGTACAATAAACACAATATCTTACAAACATATTCTTCACTTCGCAAATGTTTTCAGAAAGAGTATGTGATAAATCACCAAAAAAGAAATCTTCTTGGATTTTGTATAATTACTGACTCTTCTAGAAATGTGGAGAGGTGTACAAGTATTTTTAATAAGCCTGATACTGTGAATTATAACATTTGCTAAAGGATATTATCACTTGATCTTTAATTGATACTAATAAATTAATTGTACGGCCCTAAAATAATAAAGACGGAGGCTTGCTCAGAGAATGAAAGTTTACTGTTGAATTTTAATGCATAATTCAAATATATCAGTTTAATTGCTCATTCTTCCCCATTCTTTGGACACTTCATTTTGATTAGCTAAATGTGTTTTGAAGACATTTTTTCAGTTTGCTGAAAAAGTCAAAATCTTTCCTAAGCTAGAATGTAAACACAAACACTAAATCATTTGTGAAATATCTGTCAGCAATTTACAATCTCATAACCTCATTTCAAATTAAAATCTCTTAATGCTCTGTCATTCTCCCCAGGGGAGATCAGCTTGAAATTCTCAAGGCAAATACAAATTTTTCATCCAGATTCAACTTAATCCTGATTTCTCATTAGAAGGCTTATTTAGAGTAACATGATGTAATCTGCTTTCTCATTATGGACAGCTGTGTTTATCAGCCTCCAGCTATATTAAAGGTACAGATATATTCATTCATGATTTTTAAAAAATAAAGCAATTTGAGTCACTTTTGTAGTTCTTTTGTATACCCTTTCATGAAAAATTTCACCTTAATTCTGTATGTGGTCAACTTCATTTTTATCTCAACAGTAGGTTATTTTTAAAAAACAGAGTATTTGGGAAAGAAAGAATAACCCAGATTTTACTTGTCCTTAAAGTGTTTTTTTCTCCCGTTGTGGAGCACAGGCTCCGGATGCGCAGGCTCAGCGGCCATGGCTCACGGGCCCAGCCGCTCCACGGCATGTGGGATCTTCCCGGACCGGGGCACGAACCCGTGTCCCCTGCATCGGCAGGCGGACTCTCAACCACTGCGCCACCAGGGAAGCCCCTTAAAGTGTTTCTAATGAGTGAATCTATACACTTTCAAATTAAATTATAAAATTAAAGTACAAAATTAAAAGATCCATACCACATTAATGCATAAGATACAGAAATATTTGGGAGATTCATGGAGTGGGGTAGTTGAAAGGAATTAAGGCTCATCTTTAAATTATCCTCCAATCTCTAAGCAAGAAGATACATAAATCATACCAGAGGAAAATTTTGAAGTTTTAAGATCTCCAAAGAAATTCACTCACTGGCCTGTCTCCAAAAGACTCTTCCTTATATATACATGAAATCTAGCATAGTGTAAAAACTATTTTTTCCTTATCCTTTTCTTGGTATTGATGAAGAGTAATGAATTATAATTTCAAAATAATAATCTTTCTCATACCAGACATCTTGCAAAGTGGACCAGGGGCCAGTTACACCATAATATTCACCAGTGTTGGTTGCCAGCTCTATTCCAGAATGTGCATGAGCAGGGAACCAGTCCAAAAACAGATTCACATCTCTGGGGCCTGCAGGGAAATGGAATAGTCCCCTGAATCTCTCTGCTGCTTTGACAAGAAGAAGGAGTTTATAGGGCATAGCTTTCCATCTCAGAGGGTCAAGAGTAAACTAGATACTGCCTTTTGATGTTGACCTCATTTTAAACCCCTAAATCATCTCTGATTCTAGAATAAATTCTCTACTCTTCATTGATTGATATTTAACTGTACATAGCACCAGTTCCAGGTATAGAGATACAGAAAGATGATTCTGATTTCCTTCTTATTAGCTATTAATCAAGTTAATTTAAAAAAATTGTACCACAATTACTTTCTTATAATAGTCAAAGTCTGTTTGATGAATTTCTTACAAGCAAAGTATTTCTCTGCTAAGCAGCTATTTCTTGAACACCTGTCATATGAACAGGATTGTTGGAGACATTTGGGGGACACCAAGGAAAGAGTAAAAAATAATGCAGTTGCTGGCCTCTAAGAATATGTAGTCTCTGAAACAATACATAATCAAGTGTAAGAGATTGTCGTTGGGCTTCCCTGGTGGTGCAGTGGTTAAGAATCCGCCTGCCAATGCAGGGGACATGGGTTTGAGCCCTGGTCCGGGAAGACCCCACATGCTGCCGAGCAACAAAGCCCATGCGCCACGATTACTGAGCCTGCACTCTAGAGCCCACGAGCCACAAGTACTGAAACCCATGCACCTAGAGCCCGGGCTGCACAACTAAAGAGTAGCCCCCACTTGACGCAACTAGGGAAAGCCATGCGCAGCAACAAAGACCCAATGCAGCCAAAAATAAATAATAAATAAATTTATTTTTTTAAATATGTTGAAGAAATAGTCATAATTGTATATTGTTTGTATATATTTATGTACATATATACACATATATGAATTAATAATCAAGTATAATTATATATTATATGTGCATATTGTATATTGTGTATACGTACATGTGTGTATATGTATGTATATGTATATGTGTGGGAGAGAGATAAAGAGAAAGAGGGATATGACATTCAGAAGTGATCTAATATTTGGGCTAGGAATTTCTAGTTGGATAAGAACCATTGATGGAACAGAGAAAACTTTCAACAAAAGAATAACAAGTGAAAATTAAACACAAAAGATAGAAAATGAGTTGAGACATCTAAACTACCACTTTAAATCCTCTTGTTATTCCCATTTCCTAGACTATTTTGTTGATGGTGAGTGGTTTCAGGTTTTAGATGGGCTCTTCTGCCACAGATAGATATTGGTGTTTGATCAAAGGAGAGGGCAGGAGAACTGAAAGGAACATGCTGCTTTACTGACACGTTAACTAACACAAAAGTGGTAAGCTCAACTCTTTTCTTTCATCTTTTTACATCCATTATAAGACAAAGTTAAAAAATTTAAGAATTTTGAAAACAATCCAAAAAAATTAATGTCCATTTTTATTGGTTAATGATCATAAATCAGTCCTTTATACAACTGAAAATGTTTTTTCTTGATGTAAGAGATGCAACTAATTTATTCAACTGAAAGTCCCAAATATTAGCTAAATGTTTACAAGATATTTCAAAAACACAATGCAAATATTGTGAATTCAATTCTAAGTTCAGAAAATCTCAGGCAAACTTACTGGTCAAAGAATTAGGAACCTTCCTTTGCTGAACTAGCTCACGAAGGTGCATGCACCAACAAGCCACAAGGTGACATTTTCCTAGGATTAATAGTTGTGGTTTAAAATGTCTCATACATCATCCTACAAGAAAAACGGAAAACATGCATTAACCTGGCACCAGCATGCACCACCTAATAATGCTGGTGCTCACTCCTGGTCTCCTGTAATCTGAATCCTTGTTGAACAGCTGTCTAGAACAGGCTATGGCTTTCTTACCTTCCCTTTAGCTGAACTTTCCATCTTAACAACTTTCTTACCTAGACCCACAGTATTTTATGGCCTTTCCCTGGCCAGTCAGACTGATCCTTACTCTTGTTGGTCAGTCTTATCCTATTGTCTCCTAAACCCCAGTGTGACAAAAAGGCATCCTGCCTTTACCCAAAGTTACCACAAGTCCTCCATTCTTTAAAACCCTATCAGTGGGCTTCCCTGGTGGCGCAGTGGTTGAGAGTCCGCCTGCCGATGCAGGGGACGTGGGTTCGTGCCCCGGTCCGGGAAGATCCCACATGCCGCGGAGCGGCTGGGCCCGTGAGCCATGGCCGCCGGGCCTGCGCATCCAGAGCCTGTGCTCCGCGGCGGGAGAGGCCACAACAGTGAGAGGCCCGCGTACTGCAAAAAAAAAAAAAAAAAAACCCTATCAGTTATGAACAGACAATGCAGTTAGACAATGTAAATAGTATTCAATGATCACCAAAGACTAAACTATTTTTTGTTGGAAAAACTCACACATTTATATATCAAAATAATGCTTTCCTTGGATCTTGAGCAAACTCAAAGCATTGGCGAACAATAAGTGGAAAATAGGGGAGGGGAAAGAAGAGAGAGGATATCTGTGTCTATCTGTATTTGCTGAGATGTGCCTATGATGCTCAGAGTTTTATGAATGATTAGGGCTATAGTTAGGGCGAGCATTTATCTTGATTTGCCAGAGGCAGTGGTAAATTTTGCCTTTTCCTGGTATAATTACTAAGAGCATCTTTATTACACTTAAAGGTGTTCCCATTTGAATAATAAATCTCATTATCATTCTACCTAGAGTCAGAGAAGTTGTCGTTGTGAGGATGCGTTATAAAAAAAAAAGTTTTGACTGAGAGAAGAGTGTCATGACTTGTGGAAAGCAATGAGTCAACAGTAGGCAGTGAAATGATAGGAGACCAGGACTGGAGGTTGAGGCTGCTGATTCTTATGTGGGTGAGAGTGAATATATTTGCTTTTGTGGAGTGCAGTGTTTGACTTTAAATGTTACAGAAAATGAGATCAAGTAAGCAGAGAGAATCCTAGTGATTAAGAATTTTGAAGCCCATAATTTAGAATTTTAATTAGACTTTAGCTAGTAGTCATTTTCCTTCTCAGAAGAGGAGCTTGGCTGTCCAATTTATACAGATGGATTCTTGATTCTTTTTGCTTTAGAAAGTCTCAGTTGAAGGCACAAGATACTGACATCAGCATAAGTGGCTGTTATCCTGGTCTAGACACAGTATGGGTAAAATACAGACCATGATTGTGCCTGTGCAGGTTAAGAGGGGTCAAAAAGAAATAAAAACCTCAGCTATAGATACTGTGAGGGTGATATAAAAGCAGCATCCCTTCTCGAATGATACATATGCATTTCATTTATTTTGAGAGTATAAAGAGAAAGGCATTTGAAATATTAATTAATGTGCATCAAGATTTTTAATTTCAATGAACCCCATTTCTTTATTGACTTTTCTCCTATTTGTGTCTCAGGAAAAGAAATAAAAGCAAAATGTTAACCAGATAATATAAATACATCTTAGGTTATTTATTTACTATACACACGTCTTACATATTTTAATGTTCATGTGTTTATTTTGTGCCAGTCTGTGGACTAGGTGATGGAGGAATGGCAAGGGGCGAAACAGAAAAAGATTTCTTTGCCTTCAATGGGGCTCCATTGGTAATAACATGGAGAATTGGGACCATGCTTTTGGGGGAAGTAACATAGAAATATATAACAAGGACATATATGTCCATATCTTTTAGGTTATTAATGTTCCTCAACAATTAATTCTAATGAAATAAGGACAATTATAGATGATAAAGCCCAGTACACAAGATCTTTCTTGCAATGGTGTCTGCAGTACCAAAAGTTAGGCAACCAACAGACTATTAAGTAAACACACACAAACACACACACATATAATTGCATGTCTGCTATTTCTAGATTACTTTAAAAACTAGAATGTAAAAATACAAAAATAAATGTGATTGTTTTGGAGGACAGTGATTTTATAGATTTTTTTCTCTATTTTAAAAACTTTCTGTAATGTCATTTTCTCAAGTCCATTTTTAAATAAAAATAAAGAATAAATTCACATTAGCCTAACAAATAATTAAGAATGTAAGACACTGAGGCTTGAAGTTACTTTCTTCAAGATGAAAAATTAAACTTATGAAATGAATATTTCTTTGCTTCATTCTATACATAATAATGAGATGAAGCCTGTGTGATTAAAAAAAGAAAAGACCATGGGCTGAGAGTCACAGGCTGGGGTTTTTGTTGCTTTTCTGTCAATAGCCAATAGCTAACTCTGACTAAAATTTCTTGGACTGTAACTACTTATCTATAAACTGATGAATCTGAACTCAATTAGCTATTAGTCTATAAAAAGCTTTAAAAAAAGAATAAAAACATTTTAAGTCTATGAAAGGCTGCTATTACAAACAGCTACAACTAATTACACTTCTGTTATAAAGTGAACCTCATTTGAAATAAGGTTTACATTTGTAAACCTGCATTTATCTTTTTATGTTTAAAATGTAATTTTATACATCACTGATAAATCCAGATATACACAATTTTAAAATAAATCCATAAAAATAGTAAGCAGTATCATCCTCAACTTAGAAAAAATAGCTATCTTGCCTTCTTTCTTATTGTAAGAGTACTGGAGTGTCAAGGAGCCATTTGAAAAAAAGTCTCGTGTACCATATGACATTATAACTCTTCACTAAATGAAACAAAAAGATAGAGAGTCCCCTGGGTAGCATGTCCCTAATGAACAGAGAGTTGACATTAAAATGTGACTGGTTGACAGGATAATCTGAAAACCTCGAATGTACTTGGTGCATTTGTATGAATAGCCACGAGACAGGAGCTAAACAAAATTACTATCTTAATTTATTTTGTCATTGTTATATGCATTTTAATTGACACAGAAATTGTTTAAACATTCTTTTTTGAAGAATTTTGCATTCATAAAAAACAATCATGTGGAAAATGCATAATAGATTAAGGCAGGGCCTATTCCATATACATATTTCTATGTATACATAGATTGTCCTCAATACATATATATTTAACAATTAATAACTAATACTGAAAAGTAAGTTCCATAGGAGCAGGAATTTTTGTTTTTTTGTTAACAGATGTATACCAACCTCCTAGAAAAGGGACTGGCACATAGTAGGTGGCAATAAATACTTGTCAAAAGAAAGAGCAGATGATACACAGGAAAAATACCCAATTTCTCACCTAAGCTCATTGAGTTATATTATTGTTAAAATTTCCCTCTCAAAAATGTAGTATTTAGAAAGAAGCTTAGCAGTTTAGTTGTAGGGGTAACAAAAAGGTGATGGTGAATGCAAAAGTAGATGAACACAGGCCCATGAACTACCTTCAATCTTCAGCATGAATTATTAGATTACTGGATATGTAAATGCTTTCAATAATTTCTTCATAAAATGGAGCAATAAAGATACTAGCATGTGATATATCTATCTGAGTATGTTTACTGGTTATTTATTTCTTCATATCCAAAACTTAGTGGCTTAAACCACAGTGAACTTTAATAGTTCTTACAGTGTCTGTGTGTCAGCTATGTGAGGATGGCTCATCTGGGAAATTCTGACTCAGGGTCTCTTGTGAGGTTACAGCCAAGATGTCAGCCAGAGCTGGAGTCATCTGTAGGTTTGTCTCAGGTTTGCAGGTCTGCTGTAAAGAAGGCTCACTCACAAGACTGACAAGTTGGTGCTGACTGTTAGCAGGAGATCTCAGAGTGCCCCCACCCGGGCTTTTATCATGGCTTCTGGAACATGGTCAGAACATGGCAGCCTTGTGGCCTGAGAATGAGTCATGAAGAGAGCTAAAGATAGAAGCCATGGTGTCTTTTGCACCCTAGGCTCAGAAGTCACACTCTGTCACTTTCATGATATCCCATCTTTTGAAAAGGGTCACTAATCGCAGCCCACATTCGGCAGAGGGGAAGAGTGAGGCTGCTCCTTCTGAAAGGAAAAATATATTTGTGGACATATTTTAAAACCACCAAAACTATTTAACTGATTTTATATGTAAGCTCCTTATCCATTGCTATATTCATGAAGGGGAAATAAACGAGGTTGGGAGATTTTCAGTTTTACAATACAATGAGTCATATAATCATCCAAATAGACATTTCTGCACACTAAGAATCTTCCCCCCAAACTAGCCAAGTTATTATCTCCATTTTTCATTTCATTTTGTCTATGAGCACATATTATATGTATAGGAAAACTTTATTACCAAAGGGTCTAATATTTACTGTGTGGACTATTGTAGGTATCTATAAGAACCTCCTGGGGAACGTGTATTAACAATGCAGATCCTTGGGTTCCATCCCAGCCCGACTAAATTAGAATCTTGTGTATAAGATAGTGGGATCTTTGTGTTTTTTTTTTGTGGTACGTGTGCCTCTCACTGCTGTGGCCTCTCCCGTTGCGGAGCACAGGCTCCGGACGCGCAGGCTCAGCGGCCATGGCTTACGGGCCCAGCCACTCCGCGGCACGTGGGATCCTCCTGGACCGGGGCACGAACCCATGTCCCCTGCATCGGCAGGCGGACTCTCAACCATTGCGCCACCAGGGAAGCCCGGATCTTTGTTTTTGACAAGCTCCTAAGGGTGATTCTGATTCTGGGTGGTCCATTAACTCTCATTTAATAGGCTCAGGTAGAAAGAACCGGTAAAACAGGGCATCATTTTTAGTGTAACCGTGCTAAAACAAATGTCTGGATATAATTTCCCATGTCAGGGGCTAGTTAATGGAAATAGGATTGCAAATGTGTTTTGTTCCAACTTTATGAACTACAGCATCAAATAGAACTACTAGAGGAAAATCATAATGTTTTCCACAACTCTGCTATAGGTTAGGAACCAAGCAGGAAATATTGATAGGTTTAAATCGTTACAGAAACCTGAAAATTTTTGAAGTGAAAAACTGCATCATTTAAAATTAGGCTTCTGAGTTACAAAGCAGGAAAGGCAAAGAAATCAAGCATCACTCGTCACCAGTTACAAAAGATATTATGGGGCTTCCCTGGTGGCGCAGTGGTTGAGAGTCCGCCTGCCGATGCAGGGGACATGGGTTCGTGCCCGGGTCCAGGAAGATCCCACATGCCACGGAGCGGCTGGGCCCGTGAGCCATGGCCGCTGAGCCTGCGCGTCCGGAGCCTGTGCTTGGCAACGGGAGAGGCCACAACAGTGAGAGGCCCGCGTACAAAAAAAAAAAAAAAAAAAAAAAGATATTATGGAAAATGTTGCATCACAACAACAAAAGGGAGGAGAAAGTCCTGACAGTGACTCTTTCTATACAACAGTAATGTTTGCAACTATCTTCTGAAAATAAAGAAACAAGCCATTGTTTAATATTTGTAAAATGTCAGGAAATAATTAAACAGCTCTAACTTCATTAAATTTTAATTGTATTAAAGCAATTTTCAATGCATATTATTTTACATTACTTTTTAAGTAAATTTGGAGCTTTGTGAAAGATGGCCTACAGCTCTATCTTTTTCCATTCATTCACAATACTGGAGGAATGCAGGCAACAATATATAACATGGATATAAGGTAGGACACATATTTTTAATGGACTCCTCTGAACATATGCATACAAAATTTATATCCTTGCAAGATACTCATTTTATCAGCTCATAGACTTCTTGCATATACCCTCATGCATTGAGGGGTTACATTCAAAATCAGTTAATAAATTAACACAAAACAATGTTATATGTATGGTACGTAGAAGCTACAAATATGAGTCCTAAATACAAAAACTAGTGAGTGCCAGAGCCAAAATTTGAATATCTTCCGAGCCACAAATCCCATTATACCATCATCGCACAACCCTCCCTCCCTGAAGAGATAGGTACATGTTACTTTTGACCACAAAAGCCTTATTCATTTGAATTCCCATGTTTTCACCAAACTTTGTGTAAATGTTTTATTTTTCCTTTGCAATTAGTCTTTCCTTACCTATAATTCTATGTCTTCCTTTCAATGTAAATAACATTTTACATGCGATATGTATATAGTTCCACAAAAGAAAGTATAGGTGGTGGTGGTGATAGTGGGAATCAATTTTAAAACACTAAGGTATTCATATACACACTTTATATGTATGAATTTAGGAATGTAATTGTAATGTCACGATGATACCTTAAAATTTGTACAGATAATTATATTTTATGACATTTACTGAAACTTATGTTTAGCCTTTTTAATAGGCTTTACGTTATTAACCCTAAAGATCCAGGACCAAACAAGTTAATTTGATTAGAATTGTAATACTCAACAAACACTGTCTGATGGAGCTCACATTTCGGAAGTAAGGGGTTCCATATTCACCTTGCAAATGCAAAGTCCCTCAGCATATTTAACACTGTCTGTCTGGAAAAGAAAATCTTTCCTTATTTTTCAATACCTACTGGCTCTGTATACTAGTTTAAAAAAAAAAAAAGAAACTAGCAATAGGTGAATGATTAAGTGACTTTATTTTAAATTTTAATAGGTTTAAAAAATGTTATCTGTTTTTAGGTTATATATTGCTACATAACAAATTACTGCAAAACCTAGCCATTTTGGTATAATCTAGCATGTTTATGAGTCAAGAATTTAGTCAGGGCTCTGACTAAATTCACTAAATCACTAAGTGATTCTTTGGTTCTATGTAGTGTCAACTCAGTGGTCACTCAGTGGTATTCGGCTACTTATTTTCTCTAATTGAATAAATAGATCTCAAATGGATGAATCAGCCTGCAGAGTCTAAGACAGCTTCGGTCACATTCCCTGTGCCTTGGCTGGAAGGCTGTTCTCAGCTGGGACTGTTCACCAAACTGCTTACCCCTGGTCTCTTGAGCATATTAGTCCCAGGGCTGCTGGCCTTCTTTCAGTGTCTCAGAGCTCCCAGAGACTGTGTTTCAGAGAAAGGATACAGAAACTGCCAGTTTCTTATGGCCTGGAGCTGGAAGCTGACGTAGTGTCTCTTTTGCCATTTTCTATTTGTCCTGCCTGTCACAGAGTACCCCAAGATTCAGGGAGGTGGGTCACAGATTCAGCCTCTAAATAAGGAGAGTAACAAAGAATTTGCAGCCATTTTTAAGCTGCCATAATTAACCAGGGCTCTTTTGCTTGCAAATAACAGAAAACTAAATTGAAACTGAACTAAACAATAAGGGGACATTGTTGGTCACAGAACCAAAAGCAGACATGGGCTTTGTGTGCAGCCTGATCCAGGGGCTTGACCTCTGGATCTAGGAACTGGTCATTTCCCAACTTACTGTTATCAGAAGAGTGAAGGATGTGGAGCAGCAGAAACAGCAAATGTTCATCACACAATTATATCTTCATCCATCATATGCATGCATATGTGTGTGTATTCATGTGCTTTTAAAGCATCGAAAAATAGTGGTCAGATACAAGACATGCAGAATAGACTTGGAATGAGAAAGCCTGGCTGGGCTGCCCTGGTGGCGCAGTGGATGAGAGTCCGCCTGCCGATGCAGGGGACACGGGTTCGTGTCCCGGTCCGGGAAGATCCCACGTGCCGCGGAGCGGCTGGCCCCGTGAGCCATGGCCGCTGAGCCTGCGCATCCGGAGCCTGTGCTCCGCAACGGGAGAGGCCACAACAGTGAGAGGTCCGCGTACCGCAAAAAAAAAAAAAAAAAAAAGCCTGGCTGTTCTCCAATTCAGACCTTGAAAGCAGTGAGACCAATTATGCCACTTCCCAGAGTATGAGTTTTGTCACTTACTGGAAATTACCTCTCCCAGGAGACTGAGTTGCCTTGTATTGCCAAATCTGTCAAGAAAATACTAAAGTGCGCCATGCTTTTGGAGACACTTTACCTGCCCACTCTTCTTGGGGGTCAGTCTTACGCCAGGATTCTGACTCCAGACCTACATCCATGATTCTTCTCTTTAATTACCACACTTTGTCTTGTCTGTTGTAGCCTTGCTTATGTTAGAATCCAGCTGAGTTGTATTTATATCAGAAATTTTATATTGTATTTATATCAGAAATTTTACATAAAAATCAGTGTTTACCTTCTAATTAATTACCCTGAGTGACTGTCCACCCATTCCAATGATGTTATACAATTAAAGACTTTTCGTAAGTTAAGTTATCATTTGAAATGGTTCTTATAGCCTGCACACATTCTTCTAAACATCTTCAGGAAATGAAATTGTTGACTGTTTTGAAATAGCAAAACTCACTGAAAACCATTTTGTAAACCTGTCCTTTGAATCAGTGTCCAATGAACTTTCCCCTACAGGACTACATTATACTATGGTGAGTTCTTTAGTTTAGTCATTAAATTTAATTCATGTCATTTATATATACATGGATAAATCTTAATCTGTATACAGTAATTAAAAATTGTTTTTATTACTTTCCTAATTATTGATTTTCTCTAAGTGACTGAGTGTAACACTAAAGTATACATTAGAACCATGGAAGGAGTGTTTTAAAAGTTAAAATTCTAAGACTTTCATTCCAAAGATTCTGATTCAGAAATTCTCAGGCCGGGACCATAACATACTTGGTTTTTTCCTTTATAAAAAATTTCTTAGTTATTTTTTAAACAGCACATGCTTGTTTAAAAAAAAAAAAGTTGAATCTAAATATTCATAAAGCATAAGTTAAATATTCCCCTGTATACTTTTCTTCCTTTTTTATACCTATTAGGTAACAATCTGCTGTGGATCCCTCTACAATTTTATTTATGCTAAAATAAACATATTTATCTGTTTTACTTGTTTATAAATGGGGTTATATAATAGACATTCTCTGCAGTCTGCAGCTTTTTTTCACTGAATAATGCATTACAGATATTATGTCAATATATTTAGGCCAAACTCATCTGCATTACAAACATTATGTCAATATATTTAGGCCAACTTGTACAATATTTCATGCCAAGATATGCTACATTTTTTTAAATCCTTTACACACTGATGAATGTTTAAGTACCATTTCTTCACCTGTTCTTTGTCCTGCACTGAGTGCCCCAGAAGAATTTTTTAGGTGGCCTCCAAATCCAATATATTCTTGAACACAATATAGTTTATTGATAATTATAGAAGAAGACATAGAATGCAGGTAATATAACAGCAACACAAATAACTTTAGCAGGAACAAAGGCCATCAGCTTTTTATATTGTCTTGTATTCCTACTGTAAAAATGTCTTCAGTATGCAATATCTTTATCTGCTGGTGTTTTTATTTTGAAATGTGATTGCTAATCAATGGTATCCAGCTTTTAAATTTAAATAAAAATTTCCAAGTTACTTTTTAAAATGTTGCATCAATTCAGACTTCATAAGCAATGTAAGATGGTGTTCATTTCCTTGCATAATTAATAGCACTAGATAGTATTACTCTTTGTAGTTTTTCTAAATTTGAAGAGATAATCATGATACCTCATTGTTGGTTTAATTTGCAAAATATATGACACAAAACGTCAATATCTGCAACATGCAATAATCTCCTATAAACTAATAACCAGAGAAAACACCCCAATGGAAAAATGTACAAGGATTATGAATAAGCAATTCAAAAAAGGAAATCCAAGTGGCCAATAATCAGACTAAAAAATGCTCAGCCTCATGAAAAGTAGACGACATATCTCCTCAAAAAGGATGTAAGTCTCAAGAGGGAGTAATTTCTGTCTGTTCTGTTTACTGATGGCACAACCCCAGCACCAAGAACAATGCCTGGCACGTGATAGGTGCTCAATAACATATGGTGAAAATTTGGTGTCTGTGCAGAGAGGCTGAAAGTAATGGAAGGAAGGAAGTTGGTTAATAAAAGCCAAAATGACCCCAGACTCACTTATGTCAGATATAACAGAGGCAAAAAAATTAGAAGTGTGGTAAAAAATCAGGTACTAATTGAAGGTACTCTGGCATGTGGAAAGGCCAATAGCTAGGCTTTTAACGAAGGAAAAATGTGCACAAACTCTCTGTACTTTTTGTGTGGTATAGTGGAAGAACACTGTAGATTCAGGCATTGGAGGAGCCTTCAGTGAAATAACCAGTTCTTCATGGGTTAAGCAGTACTTGCCACCCAAAAGTTCTATCCATGTAAACAAAAACTCAAGCCAGCTTCTTATTCCTTCATTCTTATTATGAAAGACCAAATGAGAATCATTAGACATTTGAGGAACTCTTACAAGCCAGAGGAAGAAACAAAGATAAAAAGAAAATGGACCCTAGAGGAAACAGAGGTAATTCAGGGAACAGAGAATATCAATGAAGGAAAGAAAGGAAGGGAGGATGGAAGGAAGGAAGGAAGGAAGGAAGGGAGGGAGGAAGGAAGGAAAGAAGGAGCCTAATTATCGTCTTCATGGATATTCAACATTGCATCCACAAAACAAGAATCAGATCCTATGAAAAAGTAACAATCAGAAAAAGTAAGGACTAAATCCTAGCACAGCACCAAGTCAGAACACAAATCTAAAGTTTCAAACCAGGAAATACTAGTATAATCATTTTTTAAATATGAAAAAGATAAGTAAGAAATATATGTGGTTAAAAGTAGTTGCCTCTGTGGAGTGAAACAGTGGGAAGCAGTGGTACTAATTCTTCTGGGATATTTAATTTTTGACCACATGTATGAGCATAATTAAAAATATTTAAATGATGAAAGGGTATTCCTTCCTGGATTATGAAGGAGGAAAAAAGAAGGACCTGAACTAAAGTGGTGGCCACACCTCTACACTTTAAAATAATAACTCTTTTTT
Source organism: Tursiops truncatus (assembly GCF_011762595.2). Lineage (NCBI taxonomy): Eukaryota > Metazoa > Chordata > Mammalia > Artiodactyla > Delphinidae > Tursiops > Tursiops truncatus. The sequence continues at coordinate 45,800,872 of NC_047046.1, forward strand.
ATAAATTATTTATTTTTGGCTGTGTTGGGTCTTCGTTTCTGTGCGAGGGCTTTCTCTAGTTATGGCGAGCGGGGGCCACTGTTCATCACGGTGCGTGGGCCTCTCACTATCGCGGCCTCTCTAGTTGCCGAGCACAGGCTCAGTAGCTGTGGCTCATGGGCCCAGCTGCTCCGCGACATGTGGGATCTTCCCAGACCAGGGCTCGAACCAGTGTCCCCTGCATTGGCAGGCAGATTCTCAACCACTGCACCACCAGGGAAGCCCAATAATTCTTCTTTAAAGCAAGATTGTATGAGAACTATATGAGATAATCTGGAAAAATCATTTGTGACCAATTTAAGCCTTTGCCACTCTTTTGCTGTTTATCAATCAGCTGTTTCTTAGAGTGATAATAAAGAAATCACAGGGAAGGTGCAATCTTAGGGATATAGCATTGTGTGCACTGAATGGATATCCTAATTGAGGAAATCAAAATGAAATTAGAATTCATTAGTGAACTATTCATTAGCCAGGTAACAGCTTACAGGAGGCCAAATACAGATTTATAACCCATCGGCAGACCCCTGTTAAATAGGTGTCACAAAGCAGGTTCAAGGTAAATTTTTGAATGATTATTGGATAGTTCAAAATAAAGCTGCTTGGATTTCCAAATTATGCAAGTCTATTTTGCTGGAAAGTCAATTCACTATGTCAAAGCTACAACCTTAATGCTTGAAAAACAGCATGGCAATAAGATTATATTTTATTTCTCCTACGCCAGAGAGAAGAATTCTGAGTGATCCAAGCCTCCAGATAATGTGGAAGAAGAAAACTGCTGAGGAGCCACTGTTTCCAGCATGAACTGTAGGAGCATGATGGGGAAAAAAAGTGAGTGTATGGACCATTATTGACCTTCTTATATCTCCATTAAACAGCCGGTCTGAGTTTCTTTTGTTCAGGAAGCTTTTGTTACCCAGGTATCCAGTAAGCAAATCTGACAACCTCCTTGTACAAATTCAAACGGCAACTAGTGTGTGTACTATCTTTCGCAGATAATGGATATTTTAATCGTTACTTAATGTAAATAGTGCCTTAATTAGAAAGTACTCTGGTGGTGGAAATTTAGATGGGCTAGTGACAGAGATGATTCCATGTAGCAATCACTGAACCCTTCAAACTTATCACAGTTGGTCACTATTCTGCTGTAGGACCTGAAGAAGTGAATGACATCCAGGGATTGGGTAACAGTGTTGGTGGAAACATGAGAAAGTTGAGAAAATACTCATTGCTTTGTTGGGGGGTTTTTTTGTTTTTTGTTTTTGCGGTACGCGGACCTCTCACTGCTGTGGTCTCTCCCATTGCGGGGCACAGGCTCCGGACGCGCAGGCTCAGCGGCCATGGCTTACGGGCCCAGCCGCTCCGCGGCATGTGGGATCTTCCTGGACCGGGGCACGAACCCGTGTCCCCTGCATCGGCAGGTGGACTCTCAACCACTGCGCCACCAGGGAAGCCCTGTTGTTTTTTTCTCATTCTAGATTCTCCTCAAAATCTTCTACTTCTATGTTTATTGAAATTGAGACATAAAGTCATTTCAATTATTTTCTTAGAAATAAAAAGTGAGATACAAAATAGAACGAGAATTTACTTTTTCTCATAACATTCAAAAATTTTAATTTAGTGAAACATCAAAAAGAAATTGAGAGGCTTCCCTGGTGGCACAGAGGTTAAGAATATGCCAGCCAATGCAAGGGACATGGGTTCGAGCCCTGGTCCAGGAAGATACCACATGCCGCAGAGCAACTGAGCCCATGCTCCACAACTACTGAAGCCCACGCACCTAGAGCCCATGCTCCACAACAAGAGAAGCCACCGCAATGAGAAGCCCGTGCACCACAAGGAAGAATAGCCCCCCCTTACTGTAACTAGAGAAAGCCCGCACGCAGCAACGAAGACACAACACAGCCAAAAATAAAATAAATAAAATAAAAAAGAATAAAAGTTCTTATAATATAAAAAGAAAGAAAGAAAGAAAGAAATTGAAAGGCAAACTGCTAAAACATTTCTGGGCTAGAAGTTGAGGATTATCACTTATAATTCTGTCTTTGTCATCAAATACCTGTATGTTCTCTACCTGTCATAGGGTCACATGTAAATCAAATGAGCAGTTTGGAAAGAGAAAAAGGAAAAGAAAATGTTATTTATATTTGATAGTTATTATTGAACTGTTTCATAAGGGATAAGATACAATAAAAATACTTGGTCAATAATATACTGTTTTGATAGAACCATACAGTTAATCTATCAAATGATTTAGCACTTCTCCAATCCCAAAACAAGTTACTTTTAAGGTTTTTTTTTTCATTTTTGAGGTAGAATCACATAGGAAACTATCTTTAAATACTATAAAATACCCCCAAAAAAGTATAGTGCCATCATCCTAGCAGAAGTGACAATTTTGTACCAAATTTTATTTTAAAATATGATGAATTTCTGTGTATATATTTTTTTAGGTTTTTATTTGTTTGTTTTTTTATACAGCAGGTTCTTATTAGTCATCAATTTTATACACATCAGTGTATACATGTCAATCCCAATCACCCAATTCAGCACACCACCATCCCCACACCCCACGGTTTTACCGCCTTGGTGTCCATACGTTTGTTCTCTACATCTGTGTCTCAACTTCTGCCCTACAAACTGGCGCATCTGTACCATTTTTTCTAGGCTCCACATATATGCGTTAATATGCGATATTTGTTTTTCTCTTTCTGACTTACTTCACTCTGTATGACAGTCTCTAGATCCATCCACGTCTTAATAAATGACTCAGTTTCGTTCCTTTTAATGGCTGAGTAATATTCCATTGTATATATGTACCACATCTTCCTTATCCATTCGTCAGCCAATGGGAATTTAGGTTGCTTCCATGATCTGGCTATATAGTGCTGGATGGCTAAATAGTGATGCAATGAACATTGCAGTGCATGTGTCTTTTTGAATTATGGTTTTCTCTGGGTATATGCCCAGTAGTGGGATTGCTGGATCATATGGTAATTCTATTTTTAGCTTTTTAAGGAACATCCATAGTGTTCTCCATAGTGGCTGTATCAATTTACATTCCCACCAACAGTGCAAGAGGGTTCCCTTTTCTCCACACCCTCTCCAGCATTTGTTGTTTGTAGATTTTCTGATGATGCCCATTCTAACTGGTGTGAGGTGATACCTCATTGTAGTTTTGATTTGCATTTCTCTAATGATTAGTGATGTTGAGCAGCTTTTCATGTCCTTCTTGGCCATATGTATGTCTTCTTTGGAGAAATGTCTATTTAGGTCTTCTGCCCATTTTTGGATTGGGTTGTTTGTTTCTTTAATAATGAGCTGCATGAACTGTTTATATATTTTGGACATTAATCCTTTGTCCGTTGATTCATTTGCAAATATTTTCTCCCATTCTGAGGGTTGTCTTTTCGTCTTGTTTATGGTTTCCTTTGCTGTGCAAAAGCTTTGAAGTCTCATTAGGTCCCATTAGTTTATTTTTGTTTTGATTTCCATTACTCTAGGAGGTGGATCAAAAAAGATCTTGCTGTGATTTATGTCAAAGAGTGTTCTTCCTATGTTTTCCTCTAAGAGTTTTATAGCGTCCCATCTTACATTTAGGTCTCTAATCCATTTTGAGTTTATTTTTGTGTATGGTGTTAGGGAGTGTTCTAATTTCATTCTTTTACATGTAGCTGTCCAGTTTTCCCAGCACCACGTATAGAATAGACTGTCTTTTCTCCATTGTATATCTTTGCCTCCTTTGTCATAGATTAGTTGACCATAGGTGCATGGGTTTATCTCTGTGCTTTCTATCTTGTTCTATTAATCTTTGTTTCTGTTTTTGTGCCAGTACCGTATTGTCTTGATTACTCTACCTTTGTAGCATAGTCTGAAGTCAGGGAGTCTGACTCCTCCAGCTCCATTTCTTTCCCTCAAGACTACTTTGGCTATTCACGGTCTTATGTGTCTCCATACAAATTTTAAGATTATTTGTTCTAGTTCCATAAAAAATGCCATTGGTAATTTGATAGGGATTGCATTGAATCTGTAGATTGCTTTGGGTAGTATGGTCATTTTCACAATATTGATTCTTCCAATCCAAGAACATGGTATGTCTCTCCATCTGTTGCTATCATCTTTAATTTCTTTCATCAGTGTCTCATAGTTTTCTGCATAAAGCTCTTTTGCCTCCATAGGTAGGTTTATTCCTAGGTATTTTATTCTTTTTGTTGTGATGGTAAATGGGAGTGTTTCCTTAATTTCTCTTTCAGATTTTTCATCATTAGTGTATCATTAGGAATGCAAGAGATTTCTGTGCATTAATTTTATATCCTGCTACTTTACCAAATTCATTGATTAGCTCTAGTAGTTTTCTAGTGGCATTTTTAGGATTCTCTATGTATAGTATCATGTCATCTGCAAACAGTGACAGTTTTACTTCTTCTTTTCCAATTTGTATTCCTTTTGTTTCTTTTTCTTCTCTGGTTGCCGTGGCTAGGACTTCTAAAACTATGTTGAATAATAGTGGTGAGAGTGGACATCCTTGTCTTGTTCCTGATCTTACAGGAAATGCTTTCAGTTTTTCACCATTGAGAATGATGTTCGCTGTGGGTTTGTCATAGACAGCCTTTATTATGTTGAAGTAGGTTCCCTCTATGCCCACTTTCTGGAGAGTTTTTATCATAAATCGTGTTGAACTTTGTCAGAAGCTTTTTCTGCATCTATTGAGATGATCATACAGTTTTTATTCTTCAGTTTGTTAATATGGTGTATCACATTGATTGATTTGCATATATTGAAGAATCCTTGCATCCCTGGGATAAATCCCACTTGATCATGATGTATGATCCTTTTAATGTGTTGTTGGATTCTGTTTGCTAGTATTTTGTTGAGGATTTTTGCATCTAGATTCATCAGTGATATTGGTCTGTAATTTTCTTTTTTTGTAGTATCTTTGTCTGGTTTTGGTATCAGGGTGATGGTGGCCTCATAGAATGAGTTTGGGAGTGTTCTTTTCTCTGCACCTTTTTGGAAAAGTTTGAGAAGGATGGGTGTTAGCTCTTCTCTAAATGTTTGATAGAATTCACCTGTGAAGCCATCTGGTCCTGGACTTTTGTTTATTGGAAGATCCTTAATCACAGTTTCAGTATCATTACTTCTGATTGGTCTGTTCATCTTTTCTATTTCTTCCTGGTTCAGTCTTAGAAGGTTATACCTTTCTAAGAATTTGTCCATTTCTTCCAGGTTGTCCATTTTATTGGCATAGAGTTGCTTGTAGTAGTCTCTTAGGATGCTTTGTATTTCTGCAGTGTCTGTTGTAACTTTTCCTTTTTCATTTCTAATTTATTGATTTGAGTCCTCTCTCTCTCTTTCTTGATGAGTCTGACTAATGGTTGATCAATTCTGTTTATCTTCTCAAAGAACCATCTTCTGGTTTTATTGATCTTTGCTATTGTTTTCTTTGTTTCTGTTTCATTTATTTCTGCTCTGATCTTTATGATTTCTTTCCTTCTGCTAACTTTGGGTTTTGTTTGTTCTTCTTTCTCTAGTTCCTTTAGGTGTAAGGTTAGATTGGTTATTTGAGATATTTCTTGTTTCTTGAGGTAGGCTTGTATAGCTAAACTTCCCTCTTACTACTGCTTTTGCTGCATCACATAGGTTTTGGATCATCGTGTTTTCATTGTCATTTGTCTCTAGGTATTTTTTGATTTCCTCTTTGAGTTCTTCAGTGATCTCTTGGTTATTTAGTAACGTATTGTTTAGCCTCCATGTGTTTGTGTTTTTTATGTTTTTTTCCCTGTAATTCAGTTCTAATCTCATAGCGTTGTGGTCAGAAAAGATACTTGATACGATTTCAACTTTCTTAAATTTACTGAGGCTTGATTCTTGACCCAAGATGTGATCTATCCTGGAGAATGTTCCATGCGCACTTGAGAAGAAAGTGTAATCTGCTGTTTTAGGATGGAATGTCCTATAAATATCAATTAAATCTATCTAGTCTATTGTGTCATTTAAAGCTTCTGTTTCCTTATTTATTTTCATTTTGGATGATCTGTCCATTGGTGTAAGTGAGGTGTTAAAGTCCCCCACTATTATTGTGTTACTGTCGATTTCCTCTTTTAAAGCTGTTAGCAGTTGCCTTATGTATTGAGGTGCATATATATTGATAATTGTTATATCTTCTTCTCGGATTGATCCCTTGATCATTATGTAGTGTCCTTCCTTGTCTCTTGTAACATTCTTTATTTTATGGTCTATTTTATCTGATATGAGTATAGCTACTCCAGCTTTCTTTTGATTTCCATTTGCATGGACTATCTCTTTCCAGTCCCTCACTCTCAGTCTGTATGTGTCCCTAGGTCTAAAGTGGGTCTCTTGTAGACAGCATATAGATGGGTCTTGTTTTTGTATCCATTCAGCAAACCTGTGTCTTTTGGCTTGAGCCTTTAATCCATTCACGTTTAAGGTAATTATCAATATGTATGTTCCTATGATCATTTTCTTAATTGTTTTGGGTTTGTTTTTGTAGGTTCTTTCTTCTCTTGTGTTTCCCACTTAGAGAAGTTCCTTTAGCATTTGTTGTAGAGCTGGTTTGGTGGTGCTGAATCGTCTTAGCTTTTGCTTGTCTGTAAAGCTTTTGATTTCTCCATTGGATCTGAATGAGATCCTTGCCAGGTAGAGTAATCTTGGTTGTACGTTCTTCCCTTTCATCACTTTAAGTATATCATGCCACTCCCTTCTGGCTTGTAGAGTTTCTGCTGAGAAATCAGCTGTTAACCTTATGGGAGTTCCCTTGTATGTTACTTGTCATTTTTCCCTTGCTGCTTTCAATAATTTTTCTTTGTCTTTAATTTTTGCCAATTTGATTACCATGTGTCTCAGCATGTTTCTCCTTGGGTTTATCCTGTATGGGATTCGCTGTGCTTCCTGGACTTGGGTGGGTATTTCCTTTCCCATGTTATGGAAGTTTTCAACTATAATCTCTTCAAATACTTTCTCTGGTCCTTTCTCTCTCTCTTCTCCTTCTGGGACCCCTATAATGTGAATGTTGTTGCGTTTAATGTTGTCCCAGAGGTCTCTTAGGCTGTCTTCATTCCTTTTCATGAAGTTTCAGGAAGTTTCCTGATGGGAGGGACTGGTGGTGGGTAGAGCTGACTGTTCCTCTGATGGGCAGAGCTCAATAAAACTTTAATCTGCTTGACTGTTGATGGGTGGGGCTGTGTTCCCTCCCTGTTGGTTGTTTGGCCTGAGGCAACTCAACACTGGAGCCTACCTGGGCTCTTTGGTGGGGCTAATGACAGACTCTGGGAGGGCTCATGCCAAGGAGTACTTCCCAGAACTTTTGCTGCCAATGTCCTTGTCCCCACGGTGAGCCACAGCCACCCCTCACCTCTGCCGGAGACCCTCCAACACTAGCAGGTAGGTCTGGTTCAGTCTCTCCTGGGGTCACTGCTCCTTCCCCTGGGTCCCGATGCACATACTACTTTGTGTGTGCCCTCCAAGAGTGGAGTCTCTGTTTCCCCCAGTCCTGTCAAAGTCCTTCAATCAATTCCCATTAGGCTTCAAAGCCTGATTCTCTAGGAATTCCTCCTCCCATTGCCGGACCCCCAGGTTGTGAAGCCTGACATGGGACTCAGAACCTTCACTCCAGTGGGTGGACTTCTGTGGTAGAGGCGTTCTCCAGTCTGTGAGTCACCCACCCAGCAGTTATGGTATTTGATTTTACTGTGATTGCGCCCCTCCTAGTCTCATTGTGGCTTCTCCGTTGTCCTTGGATGTGGCGTATCTTTTTTGGTGAGTTCCAGTGTCTTCCTGTTGATGATTGTCCAGCAGCTAGTTGTGATTCTGGTGTTCTCACAAGAGGGAGTGAGAGCACGTCCTTCTACTCTGCCATCTTGGCTCCTCTCCCTCTGTGTATATTTAAATAATAAAACGTATTTTCCTTGTTTTCAGAGTTGGAAGATAGAAGCAGTACTTGGTTAGACACAAAAATAATGTCTCAGTTTAAAATATTATCCACAAAATCCATTCCCAAGAGTGTAAAGTCAAAAACTGTATGTTGAAGATATAGGTTAATTTTAAGAAAATTTAAATTATTTTAGGCAAATTATTTTGAGAAAAGGGTTATAATTATTCGTTCCATTAAAATATTTTTCCTTATTCCACTGCAGTTTAACCAAATAAGAAAAAAACTAAGGAATTAAATTTTTTTTTGGTTTGGCTAGTTTAAAGGATAATGAGCAAATGAGGTAGAGACATGGAAAGGAATCAGATTTACAGTACATAAATTCCAGAAGGAGAACTTGAGACATTATTCAGTAGGCAGTGTTGAACCATAAAAGAACACTAAGGTAGGCAGTGGCAAAATTATAGGCTACTTTAAAGAAGATTGATCTTGACTATCTGAGAATTGACCTCTGAGAGTTGTATTTCAGAAAAGCATTGTTAATAAGTCTTTGCTATACGCCAACATCTAAGAAGTAAAGGTATGTGAAGGAACCCTTACTTTGGTCCTGCCCTTGAAGTAAACAGTCACTCAATACTTTAAAATGCCTTACAGATGCCACCACATCACCTTGGTCAGCTAGGTATACTTGACTTGAATATTTTTCAGTACCAGGTCCTATTAACATCCAAAAAGATCTGCAGATGTCTAAGACACGTTTTCATGGTTCACTTTGCCTGCTAGGCTTCTGTTTCTGTGTATGTTATTTCTAGGCTTTACCATGTCTCTCCAGATACTAAACCCAGAAGAATCTTTGAGATGATCCCAAGATCCACTCCCAAAATTTTACATAATCATAGAAAATTTCACCAGAGGAGATGGAGGAGTGCTTTGTATCACAGCAAGACAAACAACCTTTAAGCGAACATGAACTAGCATCATTTTAAATTATCTTTTAGTCTACTCACCTCCCCAAAGCTTACTGATCTCCATCATTCCAGCTTCTTTTCATTTTATGAGCATCTCTTTCTCTTTCTTTTTCATCACTCCTTATTTTTCTCTTCTCCATTCTGGACCAAAAACTACAAATTACTAATCCCCCACCCATCATAAATATAGCTTCCTTCCCCTACATATGATGATTTGGTATCTCACAACATTCATGCCACCCTGGCCCCATCTGTTCCTAAGAATGCATACAAAGTGTTTCCAAATGAAAATACATCGCTTCCCAAAAGGTCTAAGTGCTAGCTGGTAAAATAAATAAATTTCTCCCCCAATTAACTGCTTCAGAGTTGAAATCTATGTTCAGTACATAATCTATGCACAATAAAGAGTGAATGCTATTTTTTCCAGCTTTATTGAGATATAATTAACATAACATGGTGTTAAAGTTTACAACTTGTTGATTTGATACATTAATATATTACTAAATAATTACCATTATAGCCTTATTTAACACATGCATCATGTCGCATAATTACCGTCCTTTGTAGTGAGGAGGCATTTAAGATCATACCAACTTTCAAGTATGTAATTATTAAATATAATCACTATGCTGTACACAGTAAAGATTGGATGCTATTTAGTTAATTTCTTGGGTTAACGGGCTGGGGGCTGTTGGGGGGCAGAGGTAAATTTTGAATCCAACTCCAGACCTCTATCACTTATCTCTTTTTGTGTCTTCTTAGAGTGTGCATGTGTTTCATTGACTTAATCGAAGGATAAGACCCTTTGAGAATAATTAGCACAGATCTCAGATTTGACCTCAAGATCTGGTCTTTTCATCCCTCTGACTGTAGTTTCTAGAAGTAAATTTCCAAGTGACTGTGTTTTGACTTATGTCTTGGACTGGATGCAATAATTATAAAAGTAAATACAAAGAAAACCTGGAATCCCCACTTCTTTCTGATCTGAGCTACAGTGTTCAAGTCTTAGACTCATGGTCCTTGGTTATAGTAAGGAAAAGAATACTAATATCTGGCCAGAGCCCAGTAGAGCTGTAAGAAAAAAAAATTTTTTTTCCCAAGAAAATACTGTTAAGAGTTTCAAATTAATATTTTGTAATTATAAGTAACACATGTTTTATAGGCAAAAAAACAGTTAATTTTTGCACATTTGAATATTTTTCCAAGATAAATAGAAGACTGAAATGTTATTAGATGCTGATACTGAAGTATAGCTCATATGGCTACACACCATGCTTGACAGAGAGGATGGACCAATTTTTTAAGTTGACTTGATAAATATATTTGAAAGTAAAGGTTTTAGAAATTTAACTTTTATTCCAGCAAGTAATATGACTAAATATGATTACAGATGGAAAAGGAGAAAGATACATTTATAAGGGAAGTATTATCATTCCACCATTAACACCATCAATATCGTAGTTAACATCTTCGAGCAATTTTCATGTATCAGCTATTGTGCTTGAACATATACACAGTGTTTTAATTAATTCTTTCAGAAACCCCATTTTAAAGATAAAAGAGGTGAGCTTTAGGATTTTTAGGTCAATGACTTAAGGTTACGCAACCCGAAAAATGTCACAAGGTTCACAAGGTTCTAGGACAAGATACCGCCCTGCCTTCCAGAACAAATATTTTATGCTTATATAAACACTGTCTTCTGAGATCCAGACACATTGGGACTATACTAAAAACTTGGGGTAATCTCATGTTTCTGTAATTTAAACTAATGAAGAGTCTAGGTGCCTTGGCAATAGAGAGGAAGCAGATAAGAAGTAGAAACGAATAAGACAAAACTACATATTTGGGGTGATTGACCTCATTAGCCTTCGAGTGTGACTGATTAATTTGAATTTTGTTATCACTTGTTCAGTCTTGCTGTGTAGTCTGTCATATATTATTGTAGGTAGCTAGCTGCATATAATAATTTTTTCATTTCTGTGAAATCTGCCTAGGTGCTATGGTGATAGTCATTATAAAATGAGTAAAATAAAATTAAGACCACTACGTGTATAGGAAAAAATCAATAAGGTAATAATTTAAAAGTAGACATTTGGTTTTTTATATATTGTTAGAGCACAGAAATAGAATTACATTTGCCCTAAACAGTTGGTGTCTCCAGTTTTACATTAATGCATATGAAAGAGGTAGAAAGAAAAAAAGTTAACATAGAGTGATTGCATGAAAAAAGTGAATCATGTAAGATGTTCTATACTGAGACTAAGAGTATATAATAAAGCATATTGTTTCTGGTTCGGGGGTTCTAAAATTAAATTTCAAAACTTATTTTGAAATATCAGTCCGTACCTCGTACAAGTTTTCCTAAAAGTATGGTTCCGCCCTTTTTGTTCATCTATATTCAACAAAAGAAAATGGAAAATACCCCCCTTTTTCTTTTAAACTACTGACTCAATTACTACTTGGTATTTGGCAGACAACCAAGAGTAGACAATTCTCCACGTGACAGTGTTTTTTTTTCTTCCCACACATTCATCCTCCCTAAATTCAAAATATGTGTCTTCTGATGACAACAGATTGAACATGTCTTTGGAGAATTTGAGAAAATATCCTAGAACTACTGTGATTTCACTATCTCCTGTTCACATCAAACACTGCCCATCCCTTTCTCAGGAGCAGAGAAGCTTATGGGAGCTTGAAGAACAGAGTCCATAAAGTTTAATCTGCTCTTTTACATTGTGAGCAGTTTGTAAATCGATTCCTTACCAGATGCTGTAATTCTTTTGGCCTGAAGATAAATTGTTGAATTCCAAGAGAATACAATACTAAGAAAACCATTAACCTTGACAATTCAGAGACCAAATAAAGCACATTATTCATTTGCTGTTCTTGTAAAAGAGTATCAAAAAGTTAAAAGAACATTCATGTACATCTTTTCACCTATTTAGGAAAAATAATTGGCTTATTTATGAACGACAAGAGTAGAAATTTCATTAAGGAATGTAAAATTAATGGAAAAATGAAAGCTGAGGAATCTCACACAAGATACAGCACAGTCTTATCGGTATGTTGGCAGTCAGGGCTTCCTTTTTTTTGTTTTGTTTGTATTGTTTTTGTTTTTAATAATCTTGCTCTAGTGACTTTTTTCTCAACTGAAAACTCAAAGAGTCTGAGGCACGTTAGCTATTGGTGATTGGGTCTGGAGACTTTCATTCAGAAAACTTTACGAGATACACTCCCACATGCAGAAAAAGCCCAGGATTCCAAGAGAGAAGCATTCTTATTTTATTATCACACACTCATCTCCAGCCTCTGTGAATTTATCATTCCCTTGACGACTACCTGTCTCACCTTAGAAATTAACATATATTTTACTTTTCTTTCTCTAACATTAAAAATTCATTGCAATGAATAATATAGCAGGGCTGTGTATAAAACTAAACTATCTGCATCCTCTTTTAAATGTTTGTTCTTCAGCAGAGAAACTCTGAGGAAAACATATTGAAAGGATGAACAGTAATTTAATTTTTTATCACAAGCATTAGTGGCAAATAAAGGACAAAAGTACTTTGCAAGGCTAAAGAAAAAAGATGAGATATTCATTAAGGGAAAATACTGCCTTCATACTGACTGCCAGGTCATGCATATTCTTTTTCTTTTCAAACAGAAAATCACAAGATTAATATGCAGACCCTGGAAATATTTTCTATGTATGTCACAAGCAACAAAATTTTTTTTTTACATCTTTATTGGAGTATAATTGCTTTACAATGGTGTGTTAGTTTCTGCTTTATAACACAAGAAACAAATATTGAAGACACTTGCTATACATTGTTGGTGCTTTTAGGGATATCTTAAAGCTTTTATGAAAAAAATGAGGTTACTAAACAGCCTTTTTATTAAAATATGAATCTAAAATTCAGAACTGTATTGTTTTCCAAAGTCTCTTGAATCATGATCTTTTCTGAAACTCAGATAAGGGAAAAATCTGTTATCAAGTTAGATTGTTAATTAGCTGTGTAAAGTAAGAACAAAACAGAATCTTAATTTTGACGGTGCCCAAAGTCGTCATGACATATTCTACTTCTCCATTAATTTTGCTAATTTGACTAACAGGAAGCTTAAAAATCCTACAGATCAAATTCAATGAAACAATACTGCCAATCATTGCTTTAGAATTTTGCAGCAGTATTAAAAAGAAGGATTAAAATAAAGTATTATCTTACATTTCTAAGGGAAAATTTAGAAATTATTTTATATTTGCCTGTCATATTTCTAGGCTCTATAATATTTGATCCATGGGTAATGAAAAAAATATTTAATCAGGAAGGCTTTATGGTCTGTGAGGAAATAAAACCAAGTCTCATGTAGCAATAACTCTATTAAACAATAATATAATTAAATTGTTCACCTAGACTTGAATTGAAGGTCTCTGTTTAATTATCTGTCCTGACCTTTAATTGCAGACCAATGTTGAGGAAAAAAACTGTAGTACTGGCAGCATCCCACCTTCAAAAAACTGAATCTTCTCATCCTAGGCTCTGTCTCCAGTTTTCCATTTTTCACCCTTGAGCAAAGTTTCCCAAACATGGGACCTTTAGTGTCTCACCAATTTCTTAACAGTGCCCTTAAGCCAAAAGAAATAACTGAGTTCCACTTATTAGGTTGTGATATGCAAACAGCTTAATAAGTATTTATGTCATAACAGCTTAGTTGACTATTGAAAAGATAATACACATAATTGAAAGAAAAAAGTAATAGCGTTATTTCATTCTTAAATAACTGTAATTTCTTACTTACCTGCTGGGCACTGCACAACTTCCGATATTTTGGAACCAGATTGAACATTTCGAGTACTGATTTGTTCTTTTTATGGCAACAACTGACATAAAAACCCCAGCTTTTCAAAGATATTATGTAATTGAATGGAATATCGTATGATCTAATGTCCAGCCTATGAGAACAACATTGAGCTAGTAATTTTCCCAGGGTTCAACCAATGTCAAGTTTTGGCACTTCCTTAAAAAAATTAAAATTCCCATAGCAACTCTAAATTCATTGAAGACCCCAGAGAAACAGCACAGAGTTTGGGACTGACCTCCCTCAAAGAAATTCTAGAGGGTAATCAGACAAGCTAGTTGTATGCCTATCCTTCTCTTTAAAGCTCAGATGACAATCTTTTGCTTCCAATTCCAATTTCATCTCCCTCTCTCTCTCCTCTCTCTCTCTCTCTCTCTCTCTCTCTCTCTCTCTCTGGCACACACACACACACACACACACACACACACACACACACAACTGATCACCTTCCACCACTCATTTCATTCATTCATTAAAGAAATATTAGATATTATAGGGCTTCCCTGGTGACGCAGTGGTTGAGAGTCCGCCTGCCGATGCAGAGGACACGGGTTCGTGCCCTAGTCCGGGAGGATCCCACGTGCCGCGGAGCGGCTGGGCCCGTGAGCCGTGGCCGCTGGGCCTGCGCATCCGGAGCCTGTGCTCCGCAACGGGAGAGGCCACAACAGTGAGAGGCCCGTGTAACGCAAAAAAAAAAAAAAAGAAAAAGAAATATTAGATATTATTAAATGTCTACTATAGATACCTTGATTAATTTTATGGACACAGTGATGAACAAAATTCAGTCTTTGCTCACAAACAGAGGTAGTGGGAAAAGCTATATAAGCAATTACTCAATTATAATGCTATTCTCCTAAGTAGGAAAGAGCATAGCGCGTTATGGGAATACATAGACAAGTCAACTGGCCAATCTGGGGAATTTGAGAAGTGTCATATAAATCAAAAGTCTAAAGGTATCCTTATATATCATATACAAATAGTATTCTCTGTAGGGCTCAGTTTTCACTTAAATGATGTACTGTAACATAAACATACTTTTTTCCATCCTTTAAAAATAAAGTCTCTAAAATCAGGAAACATTTGAAAGAGTTGTACCTTTTAAACCATTAAAGGAAAAAAAAATAAAGCCTACACCATAGTGCACCTCCAAAAACGGTATCAGAGCTAAATAGACAAAGGCAAAGTATGTAAACCTAAAGGGCTCCTCTTTGGGATGGTATTTTGAGGCACTTTGGAAAGTAGACAATCACTTCATAGGAATTCTGATGGAAGAGTATCAGATTCACCAACTCACTGGAAAGGATCTTTAGTATCCAGAGGATCTCCAAACACATGCTTTTGTTTTTGTTTCTGTCAATGTTTAAGATCACATATGTATATACTCACTTAAGTATATGAAGATCTCAGTACAGCTATACCAAACATCATTTTTTTTTTCTTTCTTAAAATATTTCTGTTGGGGAAGTCATTTAGGTACCAAATTAAGTATACATCTTACAAGCTTATTGTCTCTGGCTTTCAAGTGGCAAATTACTGCCATCATTTGACATACTTATTACTTCTGTCTATACATTTACACAGTGAAGCTTAAAGCACCTGTGATGCCAGAAGCCCCAGGGCATATTCCAAAAAGTGTTTGTGACATGGCATAGAGAATGGGTATCATCTGAAAGAAAGCATGCTCGCTGGTAAGGCTTCAGCTCTATGCATCCTTTCACAGCCTTCCCTAAGTGAACAAGAATAATAATTGCAAGCTCTTATGCCACACTTACTATGAACCAGATAATTTTCATCATGCTTTACCTATGTAAACTGATTGGCTTCCATACAACCCCATGAGTTAGGTACTCTCATTATCCCCAGATGAGAAATTGAGACCGAGAAAAGAAACCAGCAAATGGTGAAAACTGATTTAAAATACAGACAACCTGATTTCAGAGTCTGTTTTCAAACCAGTATATTATACTGCTTCCTGCCCCAGATTTTTATTCTAGTTACTGCCACCAGAGATACACATTCACCTACAACCCCTGAAGAAAGGGAACCTAAGGAAATGTTGGGGATTTTTGAAAAAGGAGGACATCCATATTCTCAAGTTCTGTGGAAAGATTCAAGTTTACAGTTATTGCTAATTAAGATTCTCTTCTTGTCTGAGCTTTCCTTCAAAGGATGTCACCATGTTTCACAAGATATAAACAGATCTTTCAAGCTAAACACAGTTCTCCCAAATTGGTGTTAACTAATATGTTAATAGGAGGCATCTGGACCTCTCTCTCAGTGACTATATATAAAACCCGCCTTGCTGTCCTTTGACTCTTGCTGCCTACATTTTTAGTTAGTCTATGGTTCCCTAGATTTGATTTTTAGCTCTAATCCTTACTTTTAAACTTTAAAACTGCTTTGCAATATCGACCTGTTTCCATGATATCACAGGTGATTGTAGGTGACCAGACCTCTATCTTTCCTGCCATGCCCTAGGTCTTTCGCGAGGACGTGAGCCTCTGTCAACATCTGGCACTGTCATCCCTACCCAGAACCATACCCAGAGGCCTCAGGATATGACCCCAGTACATCTGGCAGGAGCAGGGGAAGGCAGGCTCCTTTCCTGACACCCGAGCTGGCTTGAATAGCATGCCACAGACGTGTTTATCCAGTGAACAACCTATAGTCAGAAAACATTTCTTCAGTAGTCTGTGTTTGAAAACATTAATATTCAAATGCAACAATATTGCATTGGTTTTCAATGTCTGGCTTTTTCTTGTAACCAGTCAGTCATTCAGGCTTGCAGTCCTTGCAGATAATTTTCAACCTCACTGCATAAAAGGAAACAACACGTCCTATATTTTAGAACTTATTTTTTTTCATGCAGCTTCCAAGATTTACATAAATAGCAAGAATAACATGGTTAAAGCATTCTTCAGGTTGGTTTTAAGCAGAGAAGTAACTGAAGTCAAATGTCAGAATAAGTTCCGGTTGACTGTGATTTTTTTTTTCTGTTCCGTAAAGAACGATTGTGATAACTTGATCATGAGTTTGATAGAAAAGTGTGGGCTTTGTATTGTTCCTAAGCAACAGCACCACCTTCTGTCTGCAGAAATACCAGGTCCCAGTGAAAGCAAAACTTGCTTTGCCATGTGGGAGCCTAATTGGGGGCTTAGGCAAATAATGTAAATCCCATTTTCTCCTTATTTGACATCAGTGAAGTCAAAATTATATTCAAGTAGCCCAAACTGCATTTTAGGAAAAATAAACTAAAAATTGCAATGAAGCACATATAAAGAAACATCACAGCTTCACTATAGTTCTGCTAGACCTGCTAAGCTCTTCCAGGTATATCCTTTTATCTATTCTCCCCACGTGGAAATTCTCCAAAATAGGCTGCAAATTTCGTGGTTTTTACAAAAAAGAAAGTGTGAGCTCTAGTCTGTTACAGCTGGAATAATTTAGAGAACCATGTCTCAAATCTTGTAGTCGCCTCCATCTCCTGTTACAGTATGGGGAAAAAAAGAGATCTAGGGGTGTGAGTAAAATCACAACCCCTTGAAGTATGTGTGCCTTCCAAACAGAAAGCTGTGTGAAGCACACATTGTTGCTGTTTTCTGTTTTAAGTGAAATAACTGAAGCCTTGAGCAATTAAAGAAATTATAAAGCCAAAGTTAATTTGCTACTAAATTCATAAAATTCATGAAGTAATGTAATGAATAGCAATGTAAATAAATGTGGAGGAGGTCACAGCAGGAGTCTAAGTGGTCCTTGGATAATATCTGGGTAAGTCTATAAAACCAGGGACATGGTTTCTCCAGGAGTCTGTCTTCAGGAGAGCTCTTGGAAGAACTCATCCTGAGGTGAAATGAATTCAGGTACCATGATCTTAAACTAGTCCTTCCTAAACCATCGGCAGTAGGACAGTTATGAAAACATGGCTTCCATCCTCAGATCTGCCTCATAAAAACTGAGAAAGCTATGACACTAAAACTCTGTAACACGTTAGGACATGGGCAGACCTACCTCTATAAAAAACATCACTTAAGAGGAGTGAGGTTTTCTATCCAAATTTGCCACACACCACCATGCAATATTGAAATTGTAGAAATCCTGTTCATTATTGGTGATGATGTCAGGCAAAGTATCTCCAGTGCTTGGAGAGAGAACTTTGCAGAAGACAGTTTTGGTGGATCCATTTGAAAAACATCCTAGTAGGACTTCTGAAGATACATGATACCCAAAATGGGCAGGAAGGGTACATAAGGAGGAAGGATTTGCAGGAGATAGTGAGGCTCACTGTGAGAGAAAGAGAGACAGACAGAATGCAATTGCAGTTATCATTGTTATCATAAGCCCTCCGTTTCCACTTGTGAGATTATAGAACCCAAGTGTGAACATGAGAAGGCTCAATTCTGCAAAAACAGGAGAAAAAGGTACATATCATTGATATTTTATTTCTCAAAGGGCTGTATCCATCCTTTTTGAATTATCTCTACATAGTTGAAGTATTATAGAAAGTTATGAGTTAATTTAAGATGGATCCTTCAGGCAGAAATGTAATCTTTCCCCTTAAAAAATTACCTACATTTCCCGTGAAGTCAACCAAAATTCACTGGCAAATTATACAACTCTCCATTTAGTTTTGGTTAGATAAGTAAACCTCGACATTATTAAGAGTTATTTTTTTCACTGCCTGGAGACATAGAAGGGAATAAATGATCTCTTGAAGTTCCTTCCTATCTGTGATTCCGTTTGTTAAAACTTTCTACAGAAAGAAGTTCCAATTAGAGCCAAAAGTTTCATGGCAAAACTCTGCCCAAGTCCCAAAGTCACTGATTCCCAAGGACTAAGCCACAGTGCCAGTATTCCTGTGTACACTATAGGAACCAAAATCGTGCCAAGTATAGAAATGTAGGTGTCCCAAATGTCATTTCAATGGCAAACAAGTGACTTTTCTTCCAGAATAGAACTGCTTACATAAATTTCAATCCCTGCAATTCAATTTTGAAAAACCATTGGCTACAGGAACCCACTGATCAATGCAAAAATACAAGCAGAATAATAGGTTGCAATAAAAAGTAGATAAATTAACCATCAGGTAGAAATATTCGTGAGTTTTTCATAATTTATACTTCTCTTTAATCTTTCACAGTCTACATTAAAATCTCATTAAAAAGTTCTCAGAACCAATACTCATGGTGCTATATTTTCTTAGTTTCCCTCTTATAAGAACACTGTCAGCAAGTAAATTATCCTCCTTGTAAATAATATTTTAAGGATACCTGCTTTTCAAAGAGTCTTTTAATGAGAGATGAGAATGTTATTTTAAGGGAATATTCCTTAAGTTTCCCAAAGGGTAGACCATTTTCAAACTACCAGCAACATAAACTGCCACTTGGAGGGTATTTTTTTTTATGGTTAATATCTGAACAAGTACCTTTCAGCGCATTTGCCTATGTTGCAGACTTACTGTGAGTCTTTCACCAACACACAGTGACTTTCTGAGACAGCACAGCTACAGCCGTTCAGTTTATAAAAGCATCATCTGCTTTGTTAACCAGGCACTAGGCAGCTATCTCTAGTGTCTCCCTTTGCCCTGTGTTCCCTGCCAATTTTAATCCAGGAAAAACAGGCCATTTCACATTAGGATTCAGCTTTTCATTCAAAGCTGCTGCCCCTTATTCTCCTTTGGATTTTAGTCATATTCTTAATGTGAAATAGTGTCAGGGAAAAATCATCCAGGACAGAAGGCAAATGCTTAGCTCCTACTTTGCTTAACTATACCACTGCTTTATTCAACTCTTACAGAATTGGAAAGAAATTAAGTATGTGAATTCTTTCTGCTCAGAGCAGGACCCTAAAGATTAAGAATACTAAAGTTGGTTCTGAATAAATCCTTATGCTAGGTGTTATAAAACCAGCCCTTCTGTACCTCCCTCTTATAACTCAAAATTAATCAAGATACTGATTAGAACGCGCTACAATAAGTGAGCAACTTCAAGGAATCCATGAAAGGGAAGGACTCTGGTCCAAAAGAAACAAAATATTGGCCTTCCCTTTCCCCCATAATATCAGGAAACACTGATATTCTTTGCCTCTTCTAATACCATGATCTGTTTGTTGCTTTGTAAATTCCTAGATCAAGAGAAGGTAAAAAAACTCAAGGGTAAAAGCCTATCAAAATATATCCCATAATGTGATTGTTCCAGAAATATGCTGGCTTTTGAAACCAAAAAGCCATAAATAAGAAGTTTTGTTACTACCTTATAAATAAATATAGAGATTATCACTGGCCAGACTGAAATCAGTATTTGCCAAATTGGTAATTATTTGAGTAACTTCTTTTCTAAAACTACAGTATTACCTTCTACCATTAATAATCTTTTCTGTTTGTATAGCAAAAGTACAACTTTACACCAACATTACAGTAACTCTAAAATCACTCTGCTCTTTTTCCCTATTTGCATTAATTTCAACTACAGATATACAGGAAGGATTCACCTCCCTTTAGGCTGGCACCTGTCTAAGTATTACCTATGAATGAATAAACCATTCATTAAGAACAGAGATATGTATGTAATGTGGTGGGCAAGGTTTCATTTAAAAAAGAAATTATTAGAATTTAGTGATGCTAAAGAAACTAAAATCCAACTGTTCCTTTCTAAATTCTTAAACGGACACATGCCAAATCTTTACACGTTACATACATTCCTTCCTACTTTACCAACTTTCTGCTCTATCAAGCAAATAAGTATTGAAAGTATTTATCATATTTCTTCCTTGGGTATTTGCTTAAGCAAATTATGAGCTGCCACTTTAAAGTATCCTTCTGTTGTCATAAATTCTGAAGAATTCACTGTTCAGAATATCTGCTAAGAAATTTTCCTTCTCTGTCATGAAGAAGGGTCTGAAGCAAAGACAGACGTGAATCATTTTAGAAGATAAATAAGGGATTATTCATTTACAATGAGATTATCAAGAAAGGCAAGTCGATTGAAGTAAATGGGAGCTCATTTTTTTAAAATGCAGGGAAGCTAAGAGCCTAAAAAATCATTATAGCTTATTTTACATTGGAGAATTGGGAGGTCAAGCCATTAACTTTGTGAATTCGTAGAGGTTTCCCAGAAGCTTACTCAAATCCACTCCTAGGCCAATGTTAAATTTATTCAGCTTATTAGCATAATAACATAAATGACCATTTGCAAAATGAAAACTGATAAGGGTTTCTAAACACTGCTAGTGAAAGCTCAGGGTCACACTGAAAAATGGTAAAGTGATAAACAAGGATCTACACCAGCACCAAACCAGGCAAAAGACAAGCCAGTCTTTTATCCTCCTATAAAAAATAACTAGTCTTATTTCTCTGTGTAAACTTGTTTTTATAATAATTACTAGAAATAAAAAGTAGTAGACTCTACAAGTAATAAAAAATGAGTTGAAAAGAAAATTAAAACTCCAAGTATTTTTATTAAATATTCTTAAAGTACTTACTAAGTAAGTTTTAAATTGTTTTATGTTGCTTGGCAATTAACAGAAAAAAAATAAGTGATAGTGACTGATAGATTTTAAACAACACATTTCTTTACTTATTCCAGGCTAAATCATAGCTGTATTTAATTCAAGGAACAAAAAGAGATGAAAACATTTAGCCATGACAACTCTTGACAACTCTTAACAATTTTGAAGCAAAATTCATAGTTTATATGCATGTTCCATCTATGATTTTTCCTCCAGCCAAACATCCAATATATAAGAAAAGATATTGCTTTGCCAATGCCTAAGAAATACCTAGAGAGAAAAATATACATCAAAAGCTCTATATACTACTTGGCAAACTACAGAATCCAAGAAGACTGTATTACTATAAAAAAGCAGAGCATTTATTCAAGACTTCAGATTAGAAATGCTGACAGATAATCATTTAGGTTGTATGGATTAAGCAGAGATATATGCAGAGAGGCCTAGATTCTAAATTTAGTTCTACTACTTATTCATGTGGTTGTAGTCAGGATTAGATTAGGTAATATAGATGAAGTACTTAGAGCCTATTGCTGCAAATAATAAGATTGTCTGGTATCCTATTCAACTACTTGACAATCAATAGATACTTACAGCATACTTTGTAGACAACACTGTGCTGGGTTCCATAGAGAAATCACAAAACTATATGACACAACTTCTGCCCTTAAGGGGCTTACAGAAAAGACAGGCAGTTAAGAAACATACAGCTAGGGACTTCTCTAGTGGTCCAGTGGTTAAGAATCTGCCTTCCAATGCAGGAGATGTGGGCTTGATCCCTGGTTGGGGAACTAAGATCTCACATGCCGTGGGCCCGCATGCTGCAACTACTGAGACGGTGTGCTCTGGAGCCCGTGGCGTAACTAGAGAGAAGCCCGGGTGCCACAGTGTGAGATCCCACGTGCTGCAACGAAGGTCCTGCGTGCCACAAATAAGGCCCGATGCTGCCAAATATAAATAAATAAATATATTTAAAAAAAGAAAGAAAGAAACATACAGCTAATAAGAAGGAACAAAATAATGCCATTTGCAATGACATGGATGGACCTAGAGATTGTCATACTGAGTGAAGAAAGTCAGAGAAAGGCAAATATCATATGACATCACTTATATGTGGAATCTAAAAATATGGTACAAATGAACCAATTTACAAAACAGAAATTGAGTCACAGATGTAGAAAACAAACTTATGGTTACCAAGGCGGGAAGTGGGGGAAGGATAAATTGGGAGTTTGGGATTGACATATACACAGTACTATATATAAAATAGATAACTAATAAGGACCTACTGTATAGCACAGGGAACTCTATTAAATACTCTGTAATGACCTATATGGGAACAGAATCTTAAAAAGAGTGGATATATGCATATGTGGATATATGCATATATAACTGACTCAATTTGAGATACAGCAGAAACTAACACAATATTGTAAATCAACTATACTTCAATTAAAAAAATAAATAAAAAAAGAAACATAAATTATGCTTTGAGTAGAAAAAAATTTGTAGTTCAGATTAAACAGTGATCAAAGAAACCAGGAAAAGAATCATAACATCAGAAAATGTTCTAATTGGAAGAAGTCTTAGAATTTGAAACATCCTCCAAAGTGGAATCCTTCTTAGGTCATCTCTTATTTCCTAATTGATAAAGATCTCTAGCTTTTTTTAAGTCAAAATCTTCCTTTTTGGTACTCCCAGTTTTGTCTTCAGGGAAGTCTTCAAAATTTAGATATTTTGATGTTCAGAGATTTTCTGAAGAATAAAGTTTAAAATAAGTACATTAACAAAAATGATTAGGAAAATTAAGAAAACTATTGTATGCTTTCTATCAACAGATATGTTTCAACATTATTTTACGTTGTGTTAAGAAATTTGTCATCTATATGTCATCCTCTAAGTCTGATGTGAAGTTAATTCTTCACTAATTATTTGGCTTGATGCCATTCTGAGAAGCACTTACTAGGAACCTATGACTAACACAGATTCATTCACCGATTCATTTATACAACAGATATGTATGAACACTTCTATGTACTAAGCAGTATTATAAACCCTGGGGATGGAGCAGTGAATATAACAGATAAAATACTGTTGTTGTCAATTTATCCCTCAGAAATCATGTTAACAACCACAAGAGTGATTTCACTTACCTTCTATTTGTTTGACTCTCCTCCCAATATGTGAAGAAGTAGGGGGGAAAAGTCCATTCCTAAATAAATCAGAAGACCTCACAGAGTACACGTACAGACTGCCTTGCTAATAGTGAATTCCTGAAGCCTTTGAGGGAATAAAGTAATTTGTATTCTAATTCCAAATTCATGAAGAGTCTTAGAGTGTCAAGGAAAGTTGTGCTCTTTGAAGATGATCTAAGTAAAGATATACAGTTCAGCCAAATGTGCTCAGATTACTATAAACTCTTTTCTCTTACCAATTCCTAAAAATGAGGATATCATTTGCTTTGACATGTGCTTTATATTACAGTGACATATCTTAAAGAATTGATCTTGGCCAAGTAAGAAAAATGCTAAACCCTTTGTTTTTTGCGTATGTCCACCACGGAAAGTATCCTGTATGCTGTCATTAAAACTGCTGGGCTAATAGTAAAGACTAAACAGTTTGTTTCAAACAGATCTGTATAAATAATTGAGAGTTCCGAATGCTTAGCCACTTTTTCAAATCACACAAAATCCTTGAAACTTTACAACTGATATACATCAAAACAACCAAACACGGAGCTTTTCATCAAATAAATCAGGCTGAGAATTTTAACATTTCTGCAATTTGTTATTTTTTGGCTATTAGTGTAATTGAAAATTGCTCCTAGAGACACAAGTTTGTCCCATATGAGTCACAAGAAAAGTTCAAAGAAATACCATATGAACTAGTTTCTGCATTGAACCTAGATGAAATGACAGCAATGTACAAAGAGGAAGCACCCTGCTTATTCTCTTGTGCAAATTCTGATACTGTTTTCCTAGTTGGGAGGAAAAAGAAAGATCCTTTATTTATTTACACTGTTCCTAGCACAGCTTTGCCCTTTAGTTCTTTCCAATCCGTTTCATGATAATTTGGTCATCAACCATATCATTAGGTCAACCATCCAGCATACGAAAATACTATTTCACCATCGTGTGAAGAAGCAGCATGTAAACTATATAAGTGGAGAGCCCAGAATTTATCTCATGGAGAGCCCAGAATTTATCTCCGCAGAATAGAGAAGAGGAATATAGATTATGTTCACATTTCTTCAGATTCTTTTCATTCTACTCCTCAATGACTCTTCTTCCTAGTCTAGGTCTGTGTCTGCTTAATTACTCATGTTATAGTCTGTGTATAAGTTTAATCTACTCCTATTAGCAGTACCAAACATTCCCCTTTTCCTCCAGGAATCTAAGTACATAATTTTTTCCCATTCATTGTTATAAAGTAGTCCCCTGGCTTCTCATTCATTCAAGCTTCTCTATAATCTTGTAAGTTTTCCTAGCCAAGCAAATCACTCAAAAATGTTTCTTCATCTATAAATAGGAACACAATTCCTAGGCCATAGAGTTGTTAGAAGAATCACATTGAATAGGATATGTAAAACGCTAACACTATGCTATGCCAGGCTCCTGGCAAAAAAAGGAGCTCCTATGTTTATTCTGTTACTTACCTTTTCTTATTTACCTGCTGTCTACAACCCACGTCATCCTTTCCCACCACTTAAATGCTCATGTGTTGTTCTGCTTTCAACTGATCCATTCTGATTCATTATTCTGCTGCTCATGTATTGCTTATGAATTTACGGTTACATCTGTCCATCATAATTAACATTTATGTGAGATTTTTCTAAACAATAACATCAGTACAGAGATTCACAATACAAATTTAATACTCTTATCAGAAAGTACTTACTCCTTCCTTTACACTACCATATCTCTTTTTGTAATTATAAGTGTAGGGCTTGTTAGCATATGCATCATGTATGTGTGTGTGCTTATGTGTATCTATTACATATATATACATAAACGTGTGTGGGTGTGGGTGTGTGTATATAGAGAAAGAGACAGAGACAGAGAGAAAGACACACAGGTGAAAAGAGAGAGACAGAATATTCATTTTTGAAAATAAAAATAAAACTCTGTTTAACATTATGGCAGCAGTGAGACCCGACAGGGTATATTACACATGGCAGCATATATTTTAAAATGTTTGCTGAATTAAATTTAATAAGGACAGGATTTGCAAGTCACAAAAGATTAGGATGCCACTGAAGTGGTGAGTCACTTAGTGGTGAGTGCTTCTTAGAAATACAAAAGTTTTGTAACATTTATCCAAGTGGCAATTCCATTCTCAACATATTCTTCATACAACTTGCACTGGTTCCTAACTCCTGTGCTGCATGGTCCCAATAGATGACCTCTCTTTGCCATGACTATACATATACCCCTAAGAGGCAAAAAGAGATTACTTGTTTCCTTCTGTTTCTTTTTAATCACCCATAGTGTATAGGGCTTGAACAATTGGACACTCAATAAAAGTTATTAATCGTCACATTTACTTAACTGAGGTCCCTCATATTCCTAGGATCTTGAAGATTTCTGCCTATGAAAACTCATAGGACCAATACCGACAGGGATATGGCAGGGGTGTGGGCGGGGGGGGGGGGAGGGGAGGAAGGGGGGCACAGTTCTACTTTGCCAGTGGCCAAGCACAGCTGTCAAATTTTCCAGGAGGAAAACATTTTGGTTGTGTTAATAAACTCATATTAATTATTATGTTAAATCACTTAGAGATACCTGTCCAAGTCAGTTTTATTGCTATCACAGAAAATAACTTATGACATCACATGACAAATATTTCCCTAAAATGAATTGAGAATATAAAGTTGTATTCTTTCCTTATCCCCATAAGATACATTCATGTTGCCAAAGTGTCAGACTTCATAACAGCCCATTTGCAATAATTCTGCCCATGCATAAGTTAGTGTTATATTTTGCAACTATCCGTGTTTTGAAGTGCCCCCTTCCTAACCACGTTTGTCATTTCTTGGCATCTCTAGCCATCTTTTGGCATCAAGTAGAGCCAGCAGAGGTTTACTGGTCATCAATAATGCACCGAGAGCAAAGTAAAGAACTGTAGCACTATAGGGACTAAAGGACAGGTCTCCTGATGCACAGGAGAAAAAAAATCAACCGTGGATCACATAAAGAAAGCCCAGCCTAATCTAGCCTTCAGCACTGTTTGAATTGTGGTTTGTTTCTGGAAAAAAAAAGAAAAACTCTAATTAAGATAAATAATATAGGACATACAAGTTTATTAAAAATGCAATGATTTATTTAATAATTTAATTTAATAATAATGCAATGATTTATTTAATAATTAATATTATTATTTAATATAAATAATTTATTTATTAAATAATTGTTTAATAATAAATAATTATTTAATAATAAATAATTTTATTCAATAAATTTAATATTAAATTTAATAATAGTTTTATATTATAGGCCAATTACTGGAGAGTCACAAAGAGAAAAAATAAGAAACAGGTAAGGGGGATATGTAGGTTTTTTAAAAAGGCATAGAGAAAAAGAAAAGAGACTCAGGGGAGTATTGATACAAACAAAATGTTTTCATAGAACTGTTTTATTTTGTAGTTTGTAGGAAAATTCTTCCCAAAGCTTTTAGAACTTTTTGTGTCCTTGACAGGAAAAAAAAGGAAATTCCAGCCGTTGGCACATGATCCATTGGTGCAAGAAACAATGAGCCATATTCAGAAACTGAATGTTGAAAAGGCAAACTATTTTAGCATTTCAATAGGGCTAATTGCATTATTAAGTTATAATGGCAAATGCTAGCACTTGATTAAAGAAGCAATAAGTTAATTATTATGCTTATGATAATATATCAGTCAGGACAAGGACTAGAATATAGTCGGAGAGAGTACAAAATTGATTAAAAGTGGTGTCAAGAGTTACTAAAAATTAAAAGCAAAGAAAATCCAATTAGAAGAATAAGTAACAGTAGAAGCAAACTTAACCATTAACATTTAATCTAAATCCTACAAGGTCCTACAACAAAGAAAAGTTAAAAATAGGATGCATAGTTGGGCAGAAATGATTTTTAATCTCTTTCAGAGTTTGTATCCTGGGAATAGGAAGTAAGAATTACCAAGAAGAAGGCAATGCTAAAGCAGGAAAGCTTAGACACATTTATCGTGTTTTGCATAAAAGGATCACTCCATTGAAACCACCACTGAACAGGAGTCTCACTTTTCTATGACTCTAGCTGGCCAATAGGTGCTCCTCTGAGGAGATTCTTCAAAATTGACACTAAATCAACCAAATTTTAAAGATAATATATTGACATGATTGTTAGGACTGTGACGAAAAGTCATTAGAAGGAGCAGTATGAGAACAAGATCATGAGAATCAGAAATTATAGGCAGAAGAGGCACATTTCAGGCAAGGCATGCATCCACTTCTCCTATCTGCTGAGTTCCTCCCGTTCACTTTTTTTTTTTAATTTTATTGAAGTATAGTTGATTTACAATGTTGTTCCCATTCACTTTTATTTTGCTGCACTAAGAAACTTGTAGAGAATGAAAACGAAAAACATGGAAGATATTTAGAAAGCAATTTGGGTTGTATTAACTTAAATAGTAACTTATACCATGTGAGAGCACTTTGTTAATTTATAATTATATACATTTAATCATGCTGTCTAGAGAGAACCTTTAACTTTAAAGTAAAACTTTAAACTTAAATAAGATTGATATAAATTTAACACACAGTCCTCAGAGTCTGTTCTCAAAGTTAAAAGTCCAAAATACCTGATGCAATTCTTTTGTTTTCTAACTGTAATCATCAACTGCAATCAAACAATAGCAAAGATTAAAACAAAACAAAAAAGTGTGTTTGTATTTATAAATGTCAGGCCTGTATATTAACGCATTTAACTATTTATACATTTCAGGCATTCTGCACTACAGTGTTTATAAGTGTTTCCAATTAAAACATTCTGATTAAAAATTGGGGAAAAAATGTTCAGATCTAATTTTAATGCTTTAGCTGGAAATCAGTTGTCTCTATACATGAATTCAACCATTGCATCTCTCTGTTAGCTGGTTGAACACTCCAGAAGAGGTCATATCTTCTGAAATTATTAAGAACTAATAACATAAGCCTTGTCTTTTCCTAATATTCTCCAAAGTACTCTATCATACCGCACTATGTACATATATGTTTATAATGATGACCTTGTTACCATTGATACACATTTTATAATAATTTTACTTATAAAAATGTAATAATTTTCTATAAGAAGTATAATTTATGTCTCATTTAAAATATTCTAGAATATGGCCCTGAAAAAATTATATAATTAATTTAAATATCACCTTATCCTCTCATTTGACTAAGGTGGCCTCAACAGAAACCTCAGCTTGACTAAACTGTTGGCAGGTTGTTTTCTGACTCTGGACCACTGACCTCCCTTTGCTTACAGCATTTACTTTAGAAAGCTTGCAATCATAAATTCTTTCTCTGCCCCTTTGAGATGTAAATAGTCTCCCAGATTTTTGCCAGTTTTACAACCCCAGAACATCTTTCTCAAAAACCTGAGAGCTGTTCCTCTGAAATATAATCATCTAGAAAGACAGTGCCTTTATCTCCCAGTCAGTCTCTGAGGGATAAGTGACACTTAGCAATCCTGTAAGTGACAATTAGCAACCACAGATAACATAATCATATTGACTAATCTCCCCTCTAACTTCCTCCAGTACTTCTCCAATAGCCTACACCGGTGCTTGAAAATTCTTTCTGCTTTTTGTTACAGTGAACTTGAGGTCAGTCTCTCTCCCCTATTACAACAGGTTGGAATAAAGTCTTTTTTGCCTGCTTAACTTATCTAATTGAACTTCTCTTTGAGACATTACACCCTGTTTCATCTCAGTGGAGGAACACATTCTCTAAAAGAAGTGATATTTTAACAGAATTCTTCAGAGTAATACTTTGATGTGCCATTATTTTTATTAGGATGATGAAAGACAGCAGAAGAAACAATGTGGAAACAAGACTGTGATACATAAAGAAGGGCTTTAAGTATGCTCATTCCCACACTGGCTCTAACCATAGCCATAGCCTGGCCTCACCCTCACATGCTGACATCCCCTGATGTTAGAATCTGACTACACCTCTGTGAACACCAAGGATTACATACTACTTACAGGCAGAATCCAGCTAGGAGTCATGTATGCATATGAATTTGAATGTCACACAGTTCACCATTACCCATATATCTTACACAATTTCATTTGTTTACATTACCTTCTTGAGTTCATTTGATATATAAGGCTTTTAATATATAGCACCTTTTAAAAATTGAGTCAGAAACTTTTAGTGAAACGATATTTTTTCCTAAAATGGAAATAATTTCAATATTTAACAGTTTCAGACTTGTATGCTTTTTCTTTTTGAAAATGTAGAGGTTTCTTTTCTCCTTGTAAAAGTAACTTCAGACTTTTGGTTTAAGGTGGTGGACTGAGCACATGCATTGTTTACCAACCCCACCAAAATCTTGTTGAAACAGAACTGAAAAGTTACATGAAGGAATAAATCATAAAAGCACTGAAAACAGCAGAGGGAAAGAGAAGATTAGTAGACTGCAGACTTTGAAGGATGTTTAGAAAAGATAAACAAAGTGCATTAAATAAATTGGATATGGAGATCTGAAATTTAGAACATGTACTGTAGGTGGCTACAAAATATATAGTAGACATTCTTCCTGGTTGAGCCTTAGAAAATTTCTAAGCTTGTAGTTACCAAAGAACAGTGAGCAAGTGTGAGATATGGGGAAGTCAACAGATTAATCTGTTCAAGAACATCCTGAGGGATAACTATGCCAATTAGTTCCTGTTATCTCACCAACATCAAAAAACATAATCAACAGAAGTATCTCTCTTAAGATATCTCTATATCTCTAAAGAAACTGAGCAATCTGCATAAGGTCTCTGGTGAAAGATGTTTATTTCATCCCAGAACCCCCAAGTCCCACAAAAATAATACTGGTACCATTGACTACAATAGTTCATTTAACTAGTGGCTATGCATGCTATTTTGAATTATTTTATATTGAATATAGTTCTTCAGAGAATATCATTGTATAGACTTGTGTACGTTCTTTGAGATTAGATTATAATTACTTTAACAAGTTCATAAAAGTTCATTGGAATTGGAAATAAATTCTATGTCTAGATTAATTTGGAAAGCATTGACATATTTACAAATGGAGGATTTGGAAGTGACAAGGGCTCATATATTGATTTGTAAGAACTCCAGCCCCTTAAATTAAAGGGCATTGATGACAGAGGGTAAAGAATGACTGTTGGTAACTAGATATGTTATTACAACAATTGTTTGAGTGGGAAACAGAACAAAGCCATATAGTAGGAGAAAATAACAGCAAAGTAGAGCAGAGCTCCAACTGCCAAATGTCTGCTAAAAATTAGAATTATGAGTTGCATACATCTGCTCTCTGAAAATACAATTTTCCCAGCCCTAAGGTGGAGAGGAGACAGAACCAGGGCAATAAAACCAACTTCTTATTTAACAGAGTGAAGAACAATCTTGTCTTAAACGAAAGTGAATAAAGAAAAGAATCATAAAACCAATAAAATTTGTTTATACATTGTGAAAAAATTCAGAAAAGGGAAAGAAAAAGAACTTTAAAGAGTCAGAAAAAGAATTGTCTTCTAAACTGTATTTGGTTCAGGATCTAAAAAACAATAGCAGAAAACTGCTAACAGTAGTTTATGTCATGGCTTTTCTGAGAAGGCAACAGGATGGAATGGAATATTGACAGAATGAGAAGAAACTTAGGTAGATGGAATAAGAAAGGATACAAATAAACCAAAAAATTAAAATCTACTTTAGAGGCTACAAAGTTGAGAGAATATGAAGACCCATATTAGGGATTCAATAAATATGAGTTAAATTATTCAAAGGCTAAAAAACTAAATCTGTGAGTTGTAAACTTGTGCTTTCTTGAAATATAAAACCAAGTAGATAAAAATAATAGAGAGAAACTGATAGATAGGGAGACTAGAGAATAGAAATCCTATCTACATGCTGATAAATTTCCTTAAGAAAAGACTAAAACAAATGACACTAGAAGAAATAGTCAAAGACATTTTAAAAAAGATGTTTCCCAGAGAAAAAAGAACTGGATCTGATAGTTCTAAAACTTCAGCATATTCAAAGCAAAAAATTAGTAAAGAGACATATTTTTCCACATTTTATAATGTGTTAATGACAACAGTAAGGTCCTACCATCAGACAGCTGGGGTAAAAAAGACAACAACCAAGTTACTTACCAAAAAAAACAGAGCAGGGCTTCCCTGGTGGCGCAGTGGTTGAGAGTCCGCCTGCCGATGCAGGGAACGTGGGTTCGTGTCCCGGTCTGGGAAGATCCCACATGCCGCGGAGCGGCTGGGCCCGTGAGCCATGGCTGCTGAGCCTGCGCGTCCGGAGCCTGTGCTCCGCAACGGGAGAGGCCACAACAGTGAGAGGCCTGCGTACCGCAAAAAAAAAAAACAAAAACAGAGCGAGTAACATTAGACAAAAATGTTCATAAAAATCAATGTTCATAAATAATACAAAATTGAAACCTCACCAATGTACACTGTTAGGAGAATGGCTAAATCTTAATATATTCATAAAATAGAATAATAATAAGCTATAAAAATAAATGATTCACAACTAAAGAATGTGGTTGAAATTTTGATATTAATACAAGGAATACTCATTTTTATACAGCTAAAAAAACACAAACATTACATTGATTAAGCATACATGCACTGGATAAAGCTACTTTTAAATATCAAGGGAATATTAGACATAAGAAAGAGGTATTATTAATACTGAAGGGATGATACTGTTAAGAAGTGAAATGGCATAGGGAAGAACACATGGGTAGCTGCAAGTCATCGATAATATTGTATTTCTTGGGTTGCATGGTGAATTCACTGATATTATTTATATTATTCTTTATAATTTACATATATTCTTTTATGCGTCAAATATCATAATAAAAAAACAAAGAGAAGAGACTTTCACTTCCAGCAAGATGAACTAATAAGGACTGGTTTAACTCTCCTATCTAAACTAAACTACTGAAAATCAATTAAAATACAAAATCATTGTTTTCCAGTATACTAGATATCGGTCAATAATAAAAAGTAATTTCTAAGATATAGAAAACAAATGCAGACATCCACAAGCAAAGAGATAAATCTAGAGACAAATCTTATACCCTTCACAAAAATTAATTCAAAATTGATCATAAACCTAAATGTAAAATGCAAAACTATAAAACTTTTAGAAGATAATATAGGAGGAAACCTAGGTGACCTTGGGTTTGGTGACACTTGGGTTTTAGATACAACACCAAAGACCTGATCCATGAAAGACATAATAGGTAAGCCAGACTTTGTTAAAATTAAAAACTTCTGCTCTGTGGAAGACACTATCAAAAAATTAGAATACAAGCCACATACTGTGAGAAAAACTTGCAAGAGACACATCTGATGAAGGACTGTTTTCTAAAATATACAAAGAACTCTAAGAACTCAGAATTAAGAAAATGAACAACCCAGTTAAAAAATGACCCATAGACCTTAACAGACACCTCACCTAAGAAAATATAAAGATGGCAAGTAAGCATATGAAAAGATGCTCCACCTCCTATGTCATCAGGGAAATGCAAAATAAAGCAACAATGAGATACCACTAACCATCTATTACAGTGGCCAAAATATGGAACACTAATATTACCAAATGCTGGCAAGCATGTGGAGCAACAGGAATTCTTACACATTGCTGGTAAGAATGCAAAATAGTACAGCCACTTTGGAAGACTTCAGTTTCTTACAAATCTAAACATACTCTTAATATGCAATCTAGCAATTGTGCCCCTTGGTATTGACCCAAAAGAGTTGAAAACCTATGTTCACACAAAAACCTGCACATGAATGTTTATAGAAGTTTTATTCATAATTGCCAAAACTTGGAAGCAACCAAGATGTCCTTCAGTAGGTGAATGGATAAGTAAATGGTGGTACATACAGACAGTGGAATATTATTCAGTACTAAAAAGATATGAGCTATCGAGCCATGAAAAGACATGGAGGACACTTAAATGCATATTATTAAATGAAACAAAGCAATCTGAAAGGGCTAGGTTCTACATTGATTCCAACTAGATTACATTCTGGAAAAGTCAAACAATGAATACCATAAAAAGATCAGTGAATGCCAGTAGTCAGGGAGGGGAAGGATGAATAGGCAAAACACAGAGGATTTTTAGGATAGTGAAAATAATCTGTATGATATTATACTGATGGCTATATATCATTATACATTTGTCTAAACCCATAGAATGTACAGCCCCAAAAGTGAACCATAAAGTAAACTATGAACTTGGAGTGATTAGAACATCCCAATGTAGGCTCATCCTTGGTAAGAAATGTACCATTTTGGTAAATAATATTGATAATGGGGGGATGGGTGACTATGCACGTATTGAGGCAAGGGATATATAGGAAATCTCTATACCTCCCTCTCAATTTGCTGTGAACCTAAAACTGCTCTGAAAAACTTAATTTTGGGGAAAAAAAAGAGAGAGAGAGAGAGAAAGGAAGAAGAAATAAAGATACAAGAAAGGCTTGTATCTAAAAAATAAAAAGAATACCTCAAATGCAATCATAAGAGAACAAATAACAAAATTTTTTAATGAGTGAAGAATTTGAAAAGGCACTTGACCAAAAAAGCACATGAAAAGAAACCCCAAATCATTAATCATTAGGAAAAAGCACTTTAAAACCACATTGAGATATCACTACACACCTACTAAAATGCTAAAAATCAATAAGACTAACCAGCCATACCAGTTATCATTCAGAATGTGGAGGACCTAAAACCCTCATGTATTGCTTTAGTAATATAAAATGCTACAAACACTTTGGAAAATAGTTTGGTGTTTTGTTTACAAATTTAATATATACCTATATATTATCCAGCCGCTCCACTTCTAGGAATTTACCCAAGAGAAATGAAAGCATATGTCCCATACAAAGATTATGCACAAATATTCACAGGAGCCTTATATGTAATGCCCACAAACTAGAACAACCCAAATGTCCATTAACAAATGAATGAATAAGTACAATTTAGAATATCCATGCAATGTAATACTACTCAGCAATAAAAGAATAAACTATAGACACAAGCAACAATATTGATGAATATTACAATTCATGACAACTTGATGAATCTCAAACTGCTGCGTGAAAGAAGACAGACCAAATGAAAAGAGTACATATTGTATAATTCCATTAACATAAAATTCTTTAAAAAGCAAACAAATCTAGTGGTAGAAGGAAGATCAGTGGTTGCCTAAAGAAAGAAAAGAGTAGGTGGCAGGGAAGAGCAAGATAAGAGGGTTACGAAGGAACAGGAAGAAACTTTAGAAGGTGATGGATATGTTCATTATCTTGAATGTAGTGATGGTTTCACAGGTATATGTATATATGTGTGTAGGTTTAAACTTAAGAAAATTACATAGTTAATACATATGCAGTTTATAGTATGTCAGTTTTACCTCAAACTGTTTAAAAAATAAGATAAATGAATACCCATTCATGATAAAATCTCTCAGCACACTGTGAATAGAGAAGAATTGCATCAACTTGATAAACCACAAAAAGACCCTACAGCTAACATCTTACTTAAAAGTGAAAGACTGAATTCTTTCCCACTGATATCTGGGAAAAGGCAAGATTGTCCACTTTTATTTGTATTCAGTACAGTTGTGGGAGTTCTAGCTACTGAATAGGCAAGATAAAGAAATAAAAAGCATACAGATTGGAAAGGAAGAAATGAACTATCCCATTTGTAGATGATATGATTGTCTACATTGAAATACCCAAGGAGTCTGTAAGAGTCTCCTAGAACTAGTAAGTGAGTTAGCAAAGTAGGATACACAAAAATCAATCACATTTCTATATACTAACAATGAACCTGTGGAGATCAAAGTTAAAGACACAATGTCATTTACAAGCACCCCAAAGAAAATTAAATACTTAGGCATACACTCAACAGAACAAGTGTAGGATTTGCATGTTGTTAATCACAAGATGCTGATGTAAAAAAGATCAGAGAAGACCTAAATAAATGGAAAGACATATCCATGTTCATGGATTGGAAGACTCAACATAGTAAAAATATCAATTCTCTCCAAATAGGTCTATAGATTTAATGTAATTCCTACCAAAATACAAGCAAGGATTTTTATAGACATTAACAAACTTATTCTAAAATTTATATGGAAAGGCACAAGCCCTAGAATAGTTAAACAATCTTTACAAAGAAGAATGAAGTGTGAGAAGTCACTGTATGATACTAAGCCTTACTATATAGGTATAGTAATCAGAATATGTGCTATCAATAGAGGGATAGATACAGAGATCAATGCATAGACTAGAGTACTCGAAAGTAGCCCACACTAATGTGCCTAACTGATTTTTGACAAAGGTGCAAAATTAATTCAATCAAGGAAGGATGGCCTTTTCAATAAATGGTGCTGGAACAAATGGATATCTATAGGCAATTGATGAAACTTGACCTAAATTCAAAATGAATGATGGACTTAGTGTAAAATGTAAAACTATAAAAAAACTTTTAAAATAAGAAAATCTTTGATATCTAGGGCTAGACAAAGAATTCTTAGACTTGATAGCAAAAGCACAATCAATAAAATGATAATTTGATAAAAATGAATATCATCAAAATGAAAACTGTTATTCTTCAAAAGTCCATATCAAATAGATAAAGATACAAATTACAGACTTGGGGAAAATATTTGCAAACCACATATCTGACAGAGGACTAGTATCTAGAATATATAAAGAATTCTCAAAACTCAACAGTAATAAAACAATACAATTACAAAATAGTAAAATATGCAAACAGACTTTTCAACAAAGAGAATATACAGATGGCAAGTTAGCACAGGAAAACATGTTCAACAAGATTAGCCTTTAGGGAAATGTAAATTAAACCATAATGAGATGTCACTACTTATCTTCAAAATAGCTAAAATGAAAAATAGCAACAACATCTAAAGCTGACAAGGACACAGAGAAACTGGATCACTCATATATTGCTGGTAGGAATGAAAAATGGTATAGATGCTGTAAAATAACTTGCAAATTTCTTGTAAAACTAACTGTGCAATTATCATGAAACCCAGCAATTGCACTCTTGGGCATTTATAACAGACATTCAAACTTATGTTCACACAAAAATCTATGCAAGGATCATCATAGAAGCTTTATCATAATAGCTCAAAACTAGAAACAACCCAGATGTCCTTCAACAGG
The DNA here is from genome assembly GCF_011762595.2 of Tursiops truncatus. Lineage (NCBI taxonomy): Eukaryota > Metazoa > Chordata > Mammalia > Artiodactyla > Delphinidae > Tursiops > Tursiops truncatus. Next base: position 45,837,545 of record NC_047046.1, read on the forward strand.
TGAATGGTTAAACTGTGGTCCATCCATACCATGGAAAATTATCATCAGTAAAAAGGAACAAACCTTTGATACACTCAACATCCTCAAGGAATCTCCAGAGAATGATGCTGAGTAAAAAAAGAGCCACACCAAAAAGGTTACGTGCTATATGATTCCATTTATATAACCTTCTTGAACTGATGAAACGATAGAAATGGACATGAGCTGAATGGTTCCCGGGGTGGGGACAGAAGGAGGTAGAAATGGCTACAAAAGGGTAACAGGAAAGATCCTTATGGTGATGAAAGTATTCTGTAATTAACTGTGTCAATGTCAACATCCTGTTGTAATGTTATAATATCTTTTCATAAGACGTTATGGTGAGAGAAAACGGTAAAACATACAGGGTATCTTTCTGTCTTATTTTTCACAACTGTTGCGACTCTATAATATCTCAAAATATAAAGTTTAATTTTAAAAATAAAGGGGAAATGTTTAGGTTCTGCATATGTCATACTAAGCAAAGTTATTTGTCAAGTGTGAAAAAAACCAGAACAGAGCTGTAAAAATACACTATTTTAAAAAATACTTGAAGATATTATCAAACAAAAAAAATGAAGCAAAATTAAGTCTCAAGGATAGGATATACAGGATATTTTTTAAGTGATTAGCTCTGAAACCAAGGAAACAAAGACATACATCTGAAGAAATGCTGCACAGCTGGCTACAAAATTGATGTGCAAATATAACAAATTACCTTTACAAGGAAGGAATATAAATGAAAATAACATTTTAATAGAAGTAATCTATATTTAAATACCAAATGTTCTTTTAAAAACAAAATATTAAGGATCAGGCAATTTAATGGCTTCTGTTCCACATTTAATTCTAAGAGTAAGATAAATAGTTGCTTTACAGATCTGTGGCGTTGGATAACAATTTTTGAATATAAGATTTTTCTTTAATCACTTTCTCACAATTTCTCTATTATTCACTATAGATTTTCTCAAAATGAAAGCAAGATCAGATAAATATCATAATTACCTATTAAATTTTATATAAAGTTACATGTATCTGTGTTTACTTCATTAAGTACCTACCTAAAGTTAAAATAAATGTTTGCAATATTAAGTTTAACTTCTGCATCCAATTATTAAACACAAGTTCATCCAAGTGAAGCTCAATAAAGCTTCATCATCCATAAACAGTATTTATGGTTTGGCACTATGTGCCATTGTTTGGATCTGTTGTTTGTTTATGGTTTTGCATTAGGTGCCATATAAAAAGTGATGCATATCCTAGGTGACAGAGTGCCATGATGAACACATAAAAACAGCAAGCAATTTCTCAGTTCTCCATTTCAATGTTCATTTAAATTAAAGTGACTAAACGTACCCTGTAATCCTACATAAAATTATGTGACTTTGACACTTATTAAAAGTTCATAATGAATATCACAATAAAAATGCTTAGATCTTAGGCCTTAGGCATCTGAATACCACATCCAAAGCAGAACTGTAGAAATTGTCTTTATTCAGGGAGAGAGCCAGAGAGACAGAAAAAGTTTCAAAAAATTCAATCTAAATGTATTTTATTTGGATACTAAGGCAAACATTAAAATGATGCTCTGAGATAAAGCCTAAAACACACAATTCTATTGCCTGTATTATCCGTCTAATTGTCTCACCATTTATCATGTTTTGGTTAAGGTCCCTTAGTTTGTATCATCACCTTTCTTTACATTCTTAATATTCCCAGCCAGAATAATATTTTCTTACAGCAAACTTTCCATGATGAATTCTAAGACCTGAAAGTAAGCCTATGAAGTGACCTAAACAAAATCTTGCTCTTATCTATTTTATACTATACATTTTCTATCCTACCTTTATTTAAAAGCTGTACTTAGAGACATTATACTATATCCCACAGTGTTTCCTTAGCAACTTCTGCAGTGCTCCTGAGCTACAAATTTTAATTCCACCACTTTCTTTGTGGTGGAATTTAATTCCATGTTACTTTCTTTGAAGTGTAACATGTCTAAAGCTTAAGCTTTTGTATATACAAAATTCAGCACATTTTCAAGTTTTTCTATAGGTAATTGTAATAGCATCTGTTAGTAGCTGTAGATAGAAGTAAGATAAGCTCAAAAAACAGACAATGAATAGCATGATTTCATAAGAATAACTAAATTACGGTTCTTTTGAATTTAACATCTAAATCCTCTTATAAAGATCCACTATGTTGGATCCACATTTAAATCTTGTTTCTGTGCTTGGTCCAAAAGAAGAAATACTGTCATCTGAATAGCTTGAAATGCATCTCTCTCATAGATAGCTTAAGGATATTACTTTCTGAGCCCCTTAATCCTGAACATTAAAGCTTTTGTATCTAAACTGAGTCCGAGTGCTTTTAAGCTTTAATGTGTACAATTATATAACAGTGATTTTGCATCATTTTTTAACTTAATTTCTATCCATTGCATTTCAAAAGGAAAACAGAAAAATGTAAGAAATTTTCCTGTCATATTATCAATTTGCCATTCTATTTCTGTTAATCTTATCACCCATTTTCTCCATAAAAACAAAAGAACAGATGTTTAATCACAGTAGGTGCTGAAAAGGAGTAACTAAAATAGCAATAATGTGTGTATGTTGACTGCATCTATTGCTAATAGTGAGCCTATTTATTCTGTATACACAAAATCACTCTCAGTCCTGTATAGAAGATGCAGAGTGATGACATGGAAAGAGCATGGACTGAAGAGGTTGAAAAGGTTGGTTCAAAACCCAGTGTCAGGTTTTTGGAACCCTTCATTTTGGTAAATTACTTACTTTCTCTTTACTTACAGCTTTGGCTCTATAAATGCATAAAATGCATCTACTTTAAAGACTTTGAGGGAGAGGAAATAGGCAGTCTACCTGAAAAAGAATTCAGAGTAATTATAGTAAAGATGATCCAAAATCTTGGAAACAGAATGCAGAAAAAACAAGAAGCATTTAACAAGGACCTAGAAGAACTAAAGAGCAAACAAACAATGATGAACAAAACAATAAATGAAATTAAAACTTCTCTAGAAGAAATCAATAGCAGAATAACTGAGGCAGAATAATGGATAAGTGACCTGGAAGATAAAAGAGTGGAAGTAACTACCGCAGAGCAGAATAAACAAAAAAGAATGAAAAGAATAGAGGACAGTCTCAGAGACGTCTGGGGCAACATTAAATGCACCAACATACGAATTACAGGGGTCCCAGAAAAAGAAGAGAAAAAGAAAGGGACTGAGAAAATATTTCAATAGATTATAGTTGAAAACTTCCCTAATATGGGAAAGGAAATAATCAAGTCCAGGAAGCACAAAGAGTCCCATACAGGATAAATCCAAGGAGAAACACGCCAAGACACATATTAATCAAACTATCAAAAATTAAATACAGAGGAAAAAAAAGCAGCAATGGAAAAACAACAAATAACATACAAGGGAATCTCCATAAGGTTAACAGCTGACCTTTCAGCAGAAACTCTGCAAGCCAGAAGGGAGTGGCAGAACATATTTAAAGTGATGAAAGGGAAAAAACTACAACCAAGATTCCTCTACCCAGCAAGGTTCTCATTCAGATTCGACAGAGAAATTAAAACCCTTACAGACAAGCAAAAGCTAAGAGTACTCAGCACTACCAATTCAGCTTTACAACAAATGCTAAAGGAACTTCTCTAGGCAGGAAACACAAGAGAAGGAAAAGACCTACAATAACAAACCCAAAACAATTAAGAAAATGGTAATAGGAACATACATATCGATAACTACCTTAAATGTAAATGGATTACGTGCTCCAGCCAAAAGACATAGACTGGCTGAATAGATACAAAAACAAGACCTGTATATATGCTATCTACAAGAGATCCACTTCAGACCTAGGGACACATACAGACTGAAGTGAGGGGATGGAAAAAGATATTCCATGCAAATGGAAATCAAAAGAAAGCTGGAGTAGAAATTCTCATATCAGAAAAATAGACCTTAAAAATTACAAGAGACAAAGAAGGACACTACATAATGATAGAGGGATCAATCCAAGAAGAAGATATAACAATTGAAAACATTTATGCACCTAACATAGGAGCACCTCAATACATAAGTAAAATGCTAACAGCCATAAAAGGGGAAATCGAGAGTAACACAATCATAGTAGGGCACTTTAACACCCACACTTACAAATGGATAGATCATCCAAAATGAAAATAAATAAGGAAACACAAACTTTAAATGATACATTAAACAAGATGGACTTAATTGATATTTATAGGACATTGCATCCAAAAAAAACAGAATACATGTTCTTCTCAAGTGCTCATGGAACATTCTCCAGGATAGATCACATCTTGGGTCACAAATCAAGCCTTGGAAAATTTAAGAAAATTGAAATTGTATCGAGTATCTTTTCCGACTACAATGCTATGAGACTAGATATCAATTACAGGAAAAAATATGTAAAAAATACAAACAAATGGAGCCTAAACAATACACTACTTAATAACCAAGAGATCACTGAAGAAATCAAATGGGAAATCAGAAAATACCTAGAAACAAATGACAATGAAAATATGATGACCCAAAACCTATGAGATGCAGCAAAAGCAGTTCTAAGAGGGAAGTTTATAGCAATACAATCCTACCTTAAGAAACAAGAAACATTTCAAATAAACAACCTAAACTTACACCTAAAGCAATTAGAGAAAGAAGAACAAAACAACCTCAAAGTTAGCAGAAAGCAAGAAATCATAAAGATCAGACCAGAAATAAATGAAAAAGAAATTAAGGAAACAATAGCAAAGATCAGTAAAATTAAAAGCTGGTTCTTTGAGAAGATAAAAAAAGTTGATAAACCATTAGCCAGAATCATCGAGAAAAAAAGGGAGAAGACTCAAATAAACAGAATTAGAAATGAAAAGAAGTAACAACTGACACTGCAGAAATACAAAGGATCATGAGAGATTACTACACGCAACTCTATGCTAATAAAATGGACGATCTGGAAGAAATGGACAAATTCTTAGAAATGCACAACCTTCCGAGGCTGAACCAGGAAGAAACAGAAAATATGAACAGACCAATCGCAAGCACTGAAATTGAAATTGTGATTAAAAATCTTCCAACAAACAAAAGCCCAGGACCAGATGGCTTCACAGGAGAATTCTATCAAACACTTAGAGAAGCGCTAACACCTATCCTTCTGACTCTTCCAAAATATAGCAGAGGGAGGAACACTCCCAAACTCATTCTACGAGGCAATCATCACCCTGATACCAAAACCAGACAAAGATGTCACAAAGAAAGAAAACTACAGGCCAATATCACTAATAAACATCGATGCAAAAATCCTCAACGACATACTAGCAAACAGAATCCAACAGCACAATAAAAGGATCATGCACCATGATCAAGTGGGGTTTATCCCAGGAATGCAAGTATTCTTCAATATACGCAAATCAATCAATGTGACAAACCATATTAACAAATTGAAGGAGAAAAACCATAAGATCATCTCAGTAGATGCAGAGAAAGCTTTCGACAAAATTCAACACCCATTTATGAAAAAAACCCTCCAGAAAGTAGGCACAGGGGGAACTTTCCTCAACATAATAAAGGCCATATATGAAAAACCCAACATCGTTCTCAATGGTGGAAAACTGAAACCATTTCCTCTAAGATCAGAAACATGACAAGGTTGCCCACTCTCATCACTATTATTCAACATAGTTTTGGAAGTTTTAGCCACAGCAATTAGAGAAGAAAAGAAATAAAAGGAATCCAAATTGGAAAAGAAGTAAAACTGTCACTGTTTGCAGATGACATGATACTATACATAGAGAATCCTAAAGATGCTACCAGAAAACTACTAGAGCTAATCAATGAATTTGGTTAGGTAGCAGGTTACAAAATTAATGCACAGAAATCTCTAGCATTCCTATACACTAATGATGAAAAATCTGAAAGTGAAATTAAGAAAACACTGCCATTTACCATTGCAACAGAAAGAATAAAGTATCTAGGAATAAACCTACCTAAGGAGACAAAAGACCTGTGTGGAGAAAATTGTAAGACACTGCTGAAAGAAATTAAAGGTGATACAAATAAATGGAGAGATATACCATGTTCTTGGAATGGAAGAATCAACATTGTGAAAATGACTCTACAACCCAAAGCAATCTACAGATTCAATGCAATCTGTATCAAACTACCACTGGCATTTTTCACAGAACTAGAACAAAAAATTTCACAATTTGTATGGAAACACAAAAGACCCCAAATAGCCAAAGCAATCTTGAGAAAGAAAAACGGAGCTGGAGGAATCAGGCTCCCTGACTTCAGACTCTACTACAAAGCTACAGTAATCAAGACAGTATGGTACTGGCACAAAAACAGAAATATAGATCAATGGAACAGGATAGAAAGCCCAGAGATAAACCCACACATATATGGTCAACTTATTTTTGATAAAGGAGGCAAGAATATACAGTGGAGAAAAGACAGCCTCTTCAATAAGTGTTGCTGGGAAAATGGACAATTACATGTAAAAGTATGAAATTAGAACACTCCCTAACACCATACACAAAAATAAATTCAAAATGGTTTAAAGACCTAAATGTAAAGCCAGACACTATAAAACTCCTAGAGGAAAACATAGGCAGAACAACCTATTACATAAATCACAGCAAGCTCCTTTTTGACCCAGCTCCTAGGGAAATGGAAATAAAAACAAAAATAAACAAATTGGACCTAATGAAACTTAAAAGCTTTTGCACAGCCAAGGAAACCATAAAGAAGATGAAAAGGCAACCCTCAGAGTGGGAGAAAATATATGCAAATGAAGCAACTGACAAAGGATTAATCTCCAAAATTTATAAGCAGCTCATGCAGCTCAATATTAAAAAATTAAACAACTCAATCTAAAATTGGGCAGACGGTCTAAATAGACATTTCTACAAAGAAGATATGCAGATTGCCAACAAACACATGAAAGGATACTCAACATCACTAATCATTAGAGAAATGCAAATCAAAACTGCAATGAGGTATCACCTCACACCAGTCGGAATGGCCATGGTCAAAAAATCTACAAACAATAAATACTGGAGTGGGTGTGGAGAAAAGGGAACCCTCTTGCACTGTTGGTGGGAATGTAAATTGATACAGCCACTATGGAGAATATTATGGAGGTTCCTTAAAAAACTAAAAATAGAACTACCATACGACCCAGCAATCGCACTACTGAGCATATACGCTGAGAAAACCATAATTCAAAAAGAGTCATGTACCACAATGTTCGTTGCAGATCTATTTACAATAGCCAGGACATGGAAGCAACCTAAGTGCCCATCGACAGATGAATGGATAAAGAAGATGTGGCACATATATACAATGGAATATTACTCAGCCATAAAAAGAAATGAAATTGAGTTATGTGTAGTGAGGTGGATGGATCTAGAGTCTGTCTTACAGAGTGAAGTAAATCAGAAAGAGAAAAACAAATACTGTATGCTAACACATAGATGTGGAATCTAAAAAACAAAAAAAAATGGTTCTGAAGAACCTAGAGGCAGGACAAGAATAAAGATGCAGACGTAGAGAATGGACTTGAGGGCACAGGGAGGGGGAAGGGTAAGCTGGGACGAAGTGAGAGAGTGGCATGGACTTATATACACTACCAAATGTAAAATAGATAGCTAGCGGGAAGCAGCCACATAGCACAGGGAGATCAGCTCAGTGCTTTGTGACCCCCTAGAGGGGTGGAGTAGGGAGGGTGGGAGGGAGATGCAGGAGGGAGGAGATATTGGCATGTATGTATATGTATAGCTGATTCACTTTGTTATAAAGCAGAAACTAACACACCATTGTAAAGCAATTATACTCCAATAAAGATGTTAGAAAAAACAAGAAGACTTTGAGGGTGGTGTTTTGCTTTTTAATTGAAGATTTTTTTTTTTACATATTATGTCTGAAGAGCAAGCATTGATTAGGACTCAAGAAAGGTGGATTCATCTAACCTGAAGAAGCCTGTATCCTTTGCATATTTATCGACTAGGCATTGGCAGTTATTGCTGAGGCTGTCCTTCAAGATTGGACTATGCTACATGAGCAGACTTGGAAAGAATGGGAACTTGGATGTATTTTCATGCGTGGTTCCAGTAGAGCTGATGGTGACCCATCCTGATTTCAGAGGCATAACAACACAAAGGATGGAAATTGTTTTGATAATTAAATGAGACAGTGTAATTTTCATACGCAGAGATGTTCATAACACATAATAGGCATTTGGAATAAATATTAATTATCCTTTGTTTTGTCCATTTAATTTTCAAATAACACCTTCTGAAAAATAATAGTGTAAATATAAATAATAAATAGTGTAGCATAAAATTAGGAAATAATATAACATTTTCTAAGTGTTGCCATATGTTATATACACATTTACATAGATGGAAATGTAGATTCTAAGTAGACAATCAGATCGTTATTCGTGGATGTTTACTCGGTTCCAAGTCCTGTTCAGAAAGTTTTAAGTTAATCCTCAAATAGTTTTATGAGATGGATACTATTATTGTTCTACTTTTCAAATGAGTAAACTGATTTGCAGAATAAGTTACATGGGTAGGAAAGATGAGGCCAGGCAGGACTAAACTGTCCAACTGCAGAGCCCACTTACAGCAGATGTCAATAATAAACCACAATAATTGCACCAAATACATGTTTTAAAATATAAGTTTAATAAGGATTAGACACATGTCTCTCTTTAACATATAACTTTAAATTTATTTCAAAATCCTCTGGCTTATTATACAACTACCTTAAGGTTCAGGAAATAATTTTAAAGAATATTACAAAACTTCAAATCCTATTTGTTCTCACAGATTTTGAATCAGAATTTTCAGATCTTTGTCAGGAACTATACTGATATAATCACAGACTACAAATATGAAAAAAAGTTTCTGCTTAAAAAAAAACTATCAAATGCCTGCTATAAATCCCACCTCCAAACATAAACACTGTCTTTTTAAAAATCTGTGCACTGTGTTCTCGAAAAGATTAGATATCTATTGGGAAAGACAGCCTGTCTTAGAAGTCAACCCCGAACTATCTAACTCTGTAGGAGATAGAGATTTGCCTGGAGAGGGAAGCCAAATATTGCCATGAATAATCTCCCTTACAGCAGTTCTGAAGCTTTTAATTTTCAGCATTGCTGGTCTCCAGGTACATGCCCTTGATTTACAGTTAACAGAAATTGAACCAACTCCATGCAGAGTTCTCAGTATTAGTGTGTAACACTATTTTCAACAGTGTCTTCCTTCTTTCTCCTCCTTCCTCTTGCCCTCTTCCTAAATTTCTACTCATTTCTCTTGCTTTATTCTCTTTAAAAATTTTTACATTATTTATTTATTGCATGAATATCTCAAACATATTCCAGACAAACTAAGAAATGCATATATGTCTGAGTTTTTTGTTTAATTACTCTTTTTCTTCTTCTTCCACCATCACTTCCTAAACCTTATAAGTAAACTGATCAGATCTTCTCTGGGAAATGACTCAGCAAGGATAATTACTGCCAAGAATAGCCTCTATCTTCCCATCCTCTCCTTTGTTTCTTGTTCATTTTTTATTCATCATTCTAGTTTCACTTATATCAATTTTCCTGTGTTTTATCTCCCTGGGGTACTTGGCTTTCATAGTGTTTAAATACTGATGCTCAGATTTTCCAGAATCAGGCTTACAGAGTCTCTCAAGAAATTTGGTGGCCTTATTTGAGTTTGTATATACCATAAAATGCATTTATTTTCTCTCTCTTTTATTTTAAGGCAACTGTATGGATTTTTTGAAATGTGTCACATATATTTGTAGATAATTGTGTAAATATGTTTAATTAATACATTAGCAACCAAAAATAGTAGTAAGAAGGATTATCTTTTGGAGCGTCATTCTAACCTCCAACAAAAAACTTAGATAATAAATCTGCTGGGAAATCTGATACCTACCATGATACTAAATTTACGTAGTGTGAAAGACGATGTTATTCAAAGACAGGGTCAACATCAAATTAGGAAATAGCTGCTAGACATAAAGAGCCCAAAGTTTCATAAAATAAGTATTTCTTAATATCAATTATAAGCTCTAGAGAAAAACATGTAAATAAAATGTGTTCCTTGACTTCTCAATCTCCTACTAAATGCAGGGATGAAATATGCTCAGCCTCAGCCTCTCATTGTAAACCCAGGGACCTGCTTCTGTGCCTTGCTGTCCCTGCAGTTCTGCTTCCTGGTGGGTAAGGTAGCTGCACTGGTGATTTCCAGAGCACTGTAATCCACTCGCAAGTCTTCTCTGCAGGTTTAGTCAGCTTTTGTGTCTTTGCCTCCTTTTTGTCTCCTAAGGCTGGTCCTGGTCATTCCAAAGAAACCAGAGCTTCCCCATCTCTCCTTAGCAGGCAGTTCTGTGTTCAGCAACTGGTCTGTCCATCTTCTGCAATAAAATCCAGCTCTTACAACAAATGGCCAAAACCCATCAAGAGGATGGGGAGTTATCCAGAAGCGGTCCAGCCTGTATATATCCCCTCTCCTTTGGTGCTTACCCTAACCCCTGATCCTGCCCAAATCACTGTACCTTACTCCTCCTCCTATGGCATTGCCTCACTTGGCCCTGTGGTAGGTACAATGTGACCAGAATCATGAATCATGAGTCAACTACAGTTGATGCTCAAATGTTGTACACTGGCTTATATAGCTAGAAGAAAACTCCTCTTCTTCCAGAGCTCAAACAATTTTACATTTGCAAAACACACAAATTCTTAGGTAAATGCATGTTAAAACCACGTATTAGCAGAATGCTCAATTGTGTATACATTGGCAATAAATGTTTTCATCTTTAATGTTTATCACTAAGATTTTGGCTAAATGTCAGTTGTACGCTTTTGCATGCCTAAACATACTTTCTAAAATTAATTTCCCAAGGAAGTAATTTGGAGTTAATTGCATGGTAAGTGAATTTTAGTGTTTTTAGTGTTGTATACTTAAGAAACCTCAAGCCATTTTCTCCCTTGGATCAATAGATATTTGACATATAATAGCTGCATTTTGTAATCTAATTAAAGGATTATTTGACATACTTATAGCTTTGACACATTGAATCAAGACTTCCTGACAGAGAGCACTGATGTTGAGTGTTTATTTTCTTAGGAAATACTTATACACTGAGGACTTGTCTCATAATGAAATACCTCATGTATAACATTAGCAGTCATTGGTATCAAAAAGTACTGAATAATTTGTAGATTGCTTAATACCATCCATATGACAAAAACTGTTGGTATCATATGGAAAACCAGGAGAATCAATAATTTCAATTAAATCTCAAGATTAAAAACCCTTCTGAGAAAAAAAATAACCAAAATATTACCTTATGATTGTAATTTAAGTCACTTCCAATTCTTCAAGTTAGTACTTGATTTTGTATAGCCAAATTTTATGATCTTTTTCTCATTTAAACATAATTCTTATGATGCAATTTACTGCTTCCACTTGGAATAATAGTTATGTTATCCCCAGGTTCATCATAATGATGAGTCTTTTATTTATATATTTATATTTTTTATAAAATACAAATTTTCACAATATACTTTCCACTTGTGATACAGATGATATTGATCTAGTTTTATCAGTGAATGAAATCAAGGTTCAAATGTCTTGCCTTAGGTCACATAGCTAATAAGAGTTAGAGCTGAGACAGGAATAAAATCTGTTTTCAATGCATATATTCTCGAAATCACATACCCTCTTGTTGTGCCCTCAAGGGAAGCTTAGCAGCAATATGGGGAATGAAGACCAATAGAAAATGTGCTCATCTAGGGTGATTGACACTTCCATGTGCTTCATTCCTTGTGCATATTTTGCGATTGTTTTTGAGGGTTCTGAACTAAATCTTAAAGCCATTCACAGAGATCACAGATAGATGAACATGATTTTACAAGTCTTGTTCTTGACTTTGGGAATATATTTTTTCCTCGCTATACATGTATTCCAATCAATTATCAAATTCCTTCATTTATAATAATTAATGAGAGTAGTTATGTTTACTATTTATTCACTCATTTATTCATTTAACAACTATTATTGAGAACTTACCAGGTGTCAGGAACTTCTCCAACAACTTGAGGTGCAGCAATGATAAAAGAAGAGCACAATGGCAATTTACTTTAAATTCTCAATCTTTCAAGTGACTACCATGATTCTGATGAGAAAATTCAAGCTTAGAGTTGTTACTCACTGAAGGACTCAAAACTTTTAAGTATCAGAGAGAGAATTTAAATCCAAATAGGTGTCACCTAAAACAATGCTTTCCCTTTTTCTTGCTCCATGACTTATATCCATTCCATTGACACAAACCATATTTGGTGTTTGCCACCTCACAATTTAATTGCTACATCAGTTTCCTATCTGACTGTTTAGCCTCTAGCATCTTTCTTTTCAAATTGATTTTATATACCATAGTCAGACCAACTTTTTAAAACATCAGTTCCATCATTTCAATCATCCACTCAAAAATGTCAATACTCACCATTCTCTTTTCCAGTAGGTGAAGCCCAAACTGCTTATTCAGGTATTCCAGGTTCTGTGTATTTAGTTCAATCATACTTGTCTAAACTTATTTCCCTCACTATTTCTCCTTACAACCCATGCCTCTACCCCTCCCCTTGTACCTGTCATTCAACCACGTCATACCCATTCTGACTTCTAGTCTATATTAGCTTGTTTCTCCTACCTTGTGTCCTTCCCCTCAGTTTCAGTTATACCCATCTTGGCTTCTAGTCTACATTAGCTTGTTTCTTCTACCTCAGGGGTCCTTCTCCTCAACTTCAGTTCTCCATGTCTTACTTCAAGTTCAGCTGAAGTCCCAGTTCATTTGCTTCGCTTTTTCCATCCTTTCTAGTACAGGGTAGTCTCCCTTTTCTAAAATCTTAATGCACCTTATCAATCCATTTGGTTGTGTTCCAGCAACATAATTACTCAACTGCTTTCTGCATCTATTTCTTATGTTAGTAACTAGATTGTAATTCCTGGAAATCAGAAACCATGTCTTAACGTTCCTTTTCAACTTCTCCTCAGTAGTACAATGTACACACTTAATAAATACTATTAATTTAATTTATTAATATAGTAACTGTACTTAATATACTATTAACTAATATATTTCTCATTAAAATCTGCAATTACAGACTGACTATAATTTGGGCAGATTTTCTGTTTGTATGCACAATGATATCTTGCTAGTATTGTATTTAATTGAAAAAGTGTAAGGCATCGTCATTTTACCTATATCTTTAACTGTTTTTTATTCCATTAACTTAAAAGTATTTTCATTGTTACCACATTTTTCATGTTTTCAATTGAAATACATTTTATATTGATTCTTCCTTCTACATTTGCATAGTTACCAATATATTATAGTCCCTCATCATTTTATTTCAGAATTACTTTTTGGCTGTCTATGAAACGATTGTTTACCTCATTAACAAAATAAAGAATGAATAAGAACAAAAAAAAGACTCTCCAAAGTTCAAGCAATTAAGAAATATGAAGGCATAGTACTACAAGAACTTACAGTCTGTTTATTAAAAAACAGGCAAATAAATAATTACAATACTTGTATGATAAAATATGTATAGAAAAAACACCAAGCATAACTGGGTAGTGGGAAAAGAAAGGTGGACAAGAGAAAGAAAATGGAGAAAAGGAGAAGAGGTGCTCAGACTGAGTCTGGAGGGCTTACTAAGCTAACACTAGGAAGATAGGAAGGTGTAATGAAAGAATTCTGAACAGGAATAATAGTGAAAATATTCTTCCATTGTATTTATACTTCTTTCCATAGAATACCCAAGATTGCACAGGTCATTACTAAGACTTTTAGGTCCTGGTAGGACATAGCACACTCAGAGAGGGTGATTGACTATTACAGGGTTATGGGCAGGGTTAAGGGAAACTAACAGGGAATAGTGAATACCAGGGCTAGCAACAGGGGGAGCTGTTACAACCCTTGGGCTTAAAGGAACAATGGGAGGGAATAGTTACCTGAACCTGGAGTAAATCAGCTCTGAAAGGCTCTGCAAGGAGCCGTGGCCTTTGCCAGAGAGATGCTACCAATCTGTTGCACTCAAGCATGGAAGGAGGCAGGGCAATAAAAATCTTAACCTTAATTTCTTCCCAACCTCTGATCTCCCAATAATGTCTCTCATGGGTACAGGCAAATGGAAGCCCGCAAGTAAGCACTGCTGTTCATAACTCTGCTTCGTGGAGCACAGAATAGAGAGGAGATCTGAAAGGATAAACAAAATACCCGGCACAGTTCTTTAATTTACCACAGCACCGAGAAAAGCAGGCTGTATCATTTTAAATATTTTTACAAAGCACTTGAGGTTAGCAGCAAAGAAAATTACCCTTAGAATCTTTCACAACTGGCTCTTAGAAACAGTGTTCCCAGAGCTGAAAAATGTTGGCCATCCTCAGGGGTTGCCTATACACTTGCTTCTCTACCTCAGGCAGGTTTCTCCTCCTGCCTTGCTTCCTCCTTGCTTTCCTGCGACAGAGGTACACTTTATTTCCCCTGTACCCAGGACGGTTCCAAGCTCACCTAGACTCTCCAAAGTCCAGACCTAACAAAGGAAAACTGGTGGTCCCAAGGCTAATTGACTTGCCTCGGGACTTGCCTCTTTCCACTATGATTGAAATTAGAATTACACTTACTTTAGTAGACACCTCACCTTCTACCTATGACTTTAACCTATGGCCCTGGGAGAATAATAATATACAGTTGAAGTAGCCCAGTATCTGTACAAGGGGTACAATAGCAGAGGGGTGATTTTCATCACATTTCACCCTTCTGAATTATCAAAAGAAAGGACAAATCTTTCCTCTTACATTTCTCAATATTTGGATTATTTAACTTTAAATGACTACAGATGTCCTTGTCAACACTACAGTCCTGCTAGAGCCTCACAAAGACAGAGAGTTGGGGTTTCTCCCTAAAAATAAGATAAAGAACATAACTCATATCCTTCCTGCAGTTTGTAAGTCTCACTTCCAGGCTCTTCCAAGCTGCATCTTTAAAAAAAATATATGTATCTCCAAAAAACAAGCAACAATTTGCAATCACACTATAATTAAAATCTATTTTGAAAAAGATACTTTTCTCAAGAGGAAACATAACATAGAGATGCAATTCTGCTTACAACACAAAAATATTATACATTGCTACCCAGGGTAATTTAACTACTTAGAGTCACAACTTCTCACATATCTCAACTTCTGCTTGTGTTGGGGGTCCCCAAGACCACCCTCAGGTCTGATGACACACTAGGCTTCACAGAACTCAGAAAAGCTGTTTTACTCAAGGTTAGAGTTTGTTAAACAAAAAGATGCAGATTGAAATCAGCAAAAGGGAAAGGAACATAGTGCAGAGTCCAGGAGAAGCCAGACTCAAGGTTCCAGTTGCCTTCTCTTGGTGGAGTCACACGGACAGAACTTAATTCTCCCAGTACCATGTATGACAAGACATTCAAAGTGCTACTCACCAGGGAAACTCATCAAGCCTTGGGTCCCGGTTCTTTTAATTGGGGCTCAGTCACACAGACATGGAACATCTGCATGACTGACCTTGGCTATTCAGTCTCCAGCACCCCCCAGAAGTCAAACTGATACAGCACAGCCCTGGACCCCAAGCAAAGAAAACAGGCATTCACCATAAATCACATTGTTAGCCTAAACTATCTGGCCCAAGGTGCCAGCTATACAAAGCTACTCTTATTAGACTGGATATTCCAAGGGCTCTGAGGTTATCTCCCAGGAGCCACACAAGGGCCATCTGAAGACCTTTGAAATGTGCAGAGTTTGGACAACCTAGGCGTGCTGAGTTAACCCTGTAATTCACACTGCTTATAAATATATCTTTGCTTAAGGAAACAGTCCTTTGCTTTGGTCTGCCATTGCAAAAACCATTAGCAAGAAAAGTGTGTTCAGAGCTCTGCTTCTAAGATAGAAAACTGCTAGTAGCTTTAAAATAAGAATGTTTCAGGTATCTCTTAACCCCAAGCCCAACTTCTTATGATTTCAAAACTCTCAACGCCAAATTTTAGCTGTAGCTCTAACTTACAGTACCTTGCACTTCCCTTTTCCTCAGTCATTGTTAAAAGAAGAAAACATCCACCATCCACCACTATGTGGCTAGAAATAAATGTTTAGTTCTAGGAAAATAGCAAATTAAAGTGAATTCTCTTTTTGCAGGGTGCTCTGCAGATTCCTGCCATTTTAGCTTTTAGGAACTGAACTCTTGTCAAATCTCAGTTTGAACCCAGCAAGTCAAGGACGTTCTCTTACAGAAATCAAGTAATAATATCATACCAAGGTAACAGTGGGAACTCGGTGACACTCAAAAGAGGGAACAATTCATAAAATGAAAATAAAAGTCAACACTATTAATATTAAAAATAGATTATCTTACATCGGTAGTAAGTCAATGTATTGATATTAATTCTTCTGTTTTATAAGCACTTTTGATAAATATTATTTTCTTTCCTACATTATATTTGACACACATTGATTTCTATTGAAACATATTTCTGAAATATTCATCTTTCAGACAAATCATATTGAACTAAATTGTTCTATGAAAAAGATAGTATTTTTATAATCCAGACTTTTGAATTGTGTTCTACTGCCCTTAATAGGTCTGAAATAAAAAAGGTAAGATAGAATATAATCAAAATAAATGAGACAGCCTTTAAAGAATGCCCACCTTTTATTTGGTGGCCCTGTAACAGAACATGCTGTTGTACTGTAGTTTAAAGAACAAAACTATAAACACATATAAGCCCTTGGGTGAAGGTGACATATATAACAAGTGATTCAACTACCAGGTTTGTCCATCCACTGCTAGAACTGGAAATTAGCCAATAAAAGTATAAATTCAATTGCATTATTTTGAAGCAATTAAACTTGCCTGACCTCTTTGGCTGTGATAGAAAAAGAGCATTTGCTGTGACAGGATTAGATCAGTGAGAGGAAAGATAGTACAGCAGGAGATAAAATACTGATTTAAATTTTGCTGCAAGGTCTAGAGAGACTTGCTTTCATTTACTAGAAATAAAACACAAGAAGGTTTAGTGTCGAATAGGAACAGTTATCAATCAAGATCTCTACCTAATGCCAGTAGACCTCAGGGGAAAGTTAAATGACTTGTATGCAACACAAGGCTTACTGAACATCAGAAGAAAACCACAGCATGATGGCGAAAATCATATTTCATTTTTATTGAACCATTTATTGTAAATCATAAAATAACAGCAAAGATTAAACAGGGAAAATGTCTGTTGTTTGAAAAGTATTTATCTTTCTCCTTTCAAGAACGCATAAGATGTATAGATTTATTCTGCCATTCTGAGCTCAAAAAAAAAAAAAAAAGCTGGTGGTCAAGTGTTTTGTGTTGGATTTCTTGGCCTAAGTTATGAAGAAATTAATTTGACAATTTATTTTTAATGATGAATTGCTCTCCTGTGTGTCTTTGTGCTTGGGTGATCAAAACATCTTTACAGGGAACCCTCTTGCACTGTTGGTGGGAATGTCAATTGATATAGCCTCTATGGAGAACAGTATAGAGGGTCCTTAAAAAACTAAAAATAGAACTACCATATGACCCAGCAGTCCCACTACAGGGCATATACCCTGAGAAAACCATAATTCAAAAAGAGTCAGGTACCATAATGTTCATTGCAGATCTATTTACAATAGCCAGGACATGGAAGCAACCTAAGTGTCCATCAACAGATGAATGGATAAAGAAGATGTGGCACATATATACAATGGAATATTACTCAGCCATAAAAAGAAATGAAATTGAGTTATTTGTAGTGAGGTGGATGGACCTAGAGTCTGTTTTACAGAGTGAAGAAAGTCAGAAAGAGAAAAACAAATACTGTATGCTAACACATAGATGTGGATCTAAAAAAAAAAAAAAAAAAGTTTCTAATGAACCTAGAGGCAGGACAGGAATAAAGATGCAGAAGTAGAGAATGGACTTGAGGACACTGGGAGGGCGAAGGGTAAGCTGGGACTAAGTGAGAGAGTGGCATGTACATATATACACTACCAAACATAAAATAGATAGCTAGTGGGAAGCAGCCGCATAGCACAGGGAGATCAGCTCGGTGCTTCGTGACCACCTAGAGGGGTGGGATAGGGAGGGTGGGAGGGAGACGCAAGAGGGAGGAGATATGGGGATATATGTATATGTATAGCTGATTCACTTTGTTATACAGCAGAAACTAACACACCATTGTAAAGCAATTATACTCCAATAAAGATGTTAAAAAATAAAAATAAAATAAAATAGCTTTGACCCTTAAAAAAAAATACTCTACAGATTGAACAGAGCATGATTTCCTTTTCAGAGCTTCCTATATGGTAACTATTTGAAAACGTGTTTTTAACTCTCAATGCTTTAGCCAATACAATGTTTAGCAAAATCATTTGATTAGTTATTCCTCCCAGCATTACAGCTGTCTCCTCCTCTGTAAAACAACTTTATTCTCCAGGTCACTAATAACTTCATAATCACAGTATTGGCACTAAGCCAAATTGACCCTCCTGAAATGTCTCTTTCCTTCTCTGAGCTTCTGTGTGGCTACTTTTGTCAAGCATCTCCCCTTACCTAACAGATCCATTTTTACCTCTTCTCCTCCTCTTTCTCTCACCACTCCATAAAACAGGGCGCTCCCCACATTCCAGCCCTCCACTTCTGTACTCTTTCTTCTTGAAATTATTTCTCTTAGTAATATGGTAACTTTCATTGTATAGGAATGACCCCCAACTTGATGTCTCTATCCTCTCCCCCTCCTTCATGTCCCAGTGTTCTGTCTCCCAGCGCCTGATCGATACTTGTCAATAGATGATCCACGGGAACCTCTAACTAGCCAAATCACACACATACAAAAAGCATTAACCTTCCTTGGTCCAGTTCCCTTTCCCTTTATTCCTTCATTCAGCATATACTATTTGAATACCTACCATGTTCTGGCTTTCGTCTAGATCAGGTATCAACACACTTTTCCTATAAAATCCAGATAGCCAAATACTTTAGGTTTGCAGGCTATGTCTTTGTTGAGACTATTTGAGTCTGCTGTTGTAGCACAAAAGCAAGCATGTACAACGTGAGCACGTTTGAGTTAGGATAAAACTACTTGCGCATCTGAAATTCAAATTTCATATAATTTTAATATGTCATGAAATATTACTCTTGATTTTTTGTCAATGATTCTTAGCTCATAGGCCATAGGTAAACCAGTGGCAGACTGGATTAGACCCATGGGCCACAGTTTACCAACTCCTGTGGTAGATAGTAAGAGATTCAGCAATGAACAAGCAAGACAAGCTCCTTGCGCTCAATGATCTAAAATTTTAAAAGAACTTCCCCTACGTCTGCTAATAGTGACATTCTCCTCTGCTTACACAGCAACCTGTGTCAAGTTTATGCCCTATTATTTACTATAACGCACTCAAACAACAAGCGCTTTGATTCCTCTTTATCTCAGGTCTTCACATTATCAAACAAAACAAGTTTATACTGGGAAAAAAAGAATCTTCTAGATATTAATCTCAGTTTTGTATCACTTCAAATTCTCTCAATAACAATATATAAATGTTTGTATTTATAAATAGTTGAAGATATTTTATATTTCCAAATTTAATCTTATTTTTTTCTCTTGGCATTTTCTATATAGCTATTATTTTTTAAAGGTTTTTTTAAAACAGTTGTATTGAGGTATAATAGAAATATAATAAGTTACAGATATTTAAAGTGTACAATATACTTTTACTTATGTATTAGTTTTTTAATAACAGCTTTACTGACATGTAATTTGCCTATCACAGGAGTCACCCTTTTAAAGCAAACAATTCAGTGTTTAGTATATTCAGAATCATGCAACCATCACCACAATCTGATGTCACAATTAGATCACCACAGGAAGAAAGCCCATACCCTTACCAATCACTCCCTATTCCCCACTCCTCTCAGCCCCTAGCAAACACCAATTTACTTTCTTTCTCTATGAATTTGTCTTTTCTGGGTGTTTCATACAAATGAAATCGTATAATATATGCCCTTTTGTGTGTGGCTTTTGTCACTTAGGAGAGCATTTTCAAGGTTCATCCTCACTGTAGCAGGTATCAGTATTTCATTCCTTTTCATGCTGAATAATATTCCATTGTATGATATGCCGCCTTTTGTTTTGTTATTCAACAATGATGGACATTTGCGTTGTTTCCACTTTTTGGTTATTATGAAGAGTGTTACTATGCACATTCATGTATGAGATTTTTTACATGTAGACATATGTTTTCACTTCTCTTAGACCTACCCCTAGGAGTGGAATTGCTGGGTTATGTGGTAACTCAGTGTTTAACATTTGCAGAAATGCAGCTGCACCACTTTACATTCTCAGCAGCCATGTATGATGGTTCCAATTTTTCCACTTCGTATGTATAACTTTTGTTTTCTCTGACAGAGTGGGTACTGGTTCAAATCTTTCCCGCCTTATTCCTGGACTATGGAAATAGCCTCAATTTTTACTATTCGTCCTCCATCTTTCATCTGTTTCAATTCACCCCACAATCCCATGAACATCAGTTTCATCCTAAACAATACTAAGCAAATATCACTGTCTTACCCCACAAAAGTCTCAGCAGTTATTTACTATCTAGCGGATAAACTGCTAGTAGCTCATTCTGCAAATCCCTAAAAATTTGTAGACCAGCAGAACTGGATATCTGTTCACCAATAGCCTGTAGCATTCTGCAACAGAAACTCCCCTGTTCAACCAAAACTGTTTATGCATAGTCTTGCTGGGTTACATCTTCTACCGGCAGGGCTGGCTTCATCACCTGCTATCTGTGTAGTCACTCAGGGACCCACACGTAGAACATCCTTGCACTGAGTTCTGGGCTTTCCTGTCACCATCTTGAAATTTTAATAATGTTTTAACAAGAGGCCCTACGTTTTTCATTTACAGTGGACCCTGCAAATTTTGTAGCCAGTCCTGTCTGTGGAAGTTAGGTTTTAGTGTCTAACCCCATCCAATTCAGCACACACTCTTTGCATCTCAACTGCCTTTGTTAGGACTGCAAAGCAGGACTTCCCTGGTAGCACAGTGGTTAAGAATCCTCCTGCCAATGCAGGGGACACGGGTTTGAGCCCTGGTCTGGGAAGGTGCCACGGAGCAGCTAAGCCTGTGCGCCACAACTACTGAGCCTGCACTCTAGAACCCGCACTCTAGAGCCCACAAGCCACAACCACTGAAGCCCGCGTGCCTAGAGCCCATGACCTGCAACAAGAGAAGCCACAGCAATGAGAAACCATTCACTTCAACGAAGAGTAGTCCCCGCTTGTGGCAACTAGGCAAAGCCCGTGCGCAGCAACGAAGACCCAACACAGCCAAAAATAAATTAATTAATTAAATTTAAAAAAAAAAAGAATGCAAAGCACATTTCAGGCTAGTCAATTCTTTATGTCCCTTTTATGATATTAATGCTCACCAAGTTTTCATTCTGAGTTCAGTTTGCATCTTTATTCTTCCAGAGAAGTCATGATACTCATCATTATTTTATTTTTAGTTCACAGCCCAAGCTGACATATAACCTTAAATAGTTTAGCAACTTTATTTTTGACTTTGAGATACAGAATCTTTGGGCATTTCCTTTAAAAAAGTACTCTAGCTTAGAAAAAAGGCTCTCAGAATAGAGGTTTTGATCAAATATATACCTTGATGATGCTAAAGCCCCTTAGGCAAAAAAAAAAAAAAAAAAAGAAAAAAGGGGGGGAAAAGTATACATTCTCTAAGTGGGGAAAAATGCCTTGCCTACAAGTGTCTTTCCTATCCTAAAAAGCAGATAACCCCTTTCAGCTTTAGGGAGCACATGATTTTGGCCAAGATGTAGAGATGTACTTCACTTTCTGAAAAGTGTCATGCTCCAAAGCAAGTATATGTGAGTTGAAGTTTTATAAATTAGATACATCTTTTCACTGCTGTAAGTTGTAATCTCAGAGCTAGGAGGTAGAATTCCACAAGAAATTGTTTAAAAGGAGGCTTTAGACCTGCATTTTAAAGTCTAATCTATTTCATTTTACTGCTGCTCAGAATGTTACAGCCAACAGTGGGATAAGCCCATTTTTAAAACTAGTTACATTGTTTGCATTTGGGGAGATTTTAGATACATGAAAATTGGATTCTATTTTTCTGGTCTAAAAAAACAAAACAACACCCAACAAAATCTTGAAGAATTATCAGGAGTTAGCAGCCTTATTGCCTATTCCACAATAAGCAAAAGGTTGGGGTTTTTTTTAAGTCTTAATTTTTTTAGAGTAGTTTTAGGTTCGCAACAAACTTGAGAGAAAGGTACAGAGATTTCTCCTATACCCACTGCCCCCATACGTGCTTATTCCATTATCAACATCATTCACGACAATGATACATTTGTAACCAAAGAGGAGCCTACATCGAGACACCGTCATAACCTAAAGTCTATAGTCTACCTTAGAGTTTGCTCTCGGTATTGTACATTCTGTGGGTTTGGAGAAGTGTATAATGATATACATCGATCATTATAATATGTACAGAGTATTTTCACTGTCCTAAAATTCCCTCTGTGCTCTACCTATTCATCCTTTCCCTCCCCTTCCCCTGGCAACCACTGATTTTTTTTTATCATCTCCATAGTTTTGCCTTTTCCAGAATGTCATATAGTTGGAATCATACAGTATACAGCCTTTTCAGATTGGCTTCTTTCAATCAGTAATATGCATTTAAGTTTCCTCTACGTCTTTTCATGGCTTGATAGCTCATTTTCTTTTAGAACTGAAGAATAATCCATTATCTGAATGTACCACCATTTATTTATTTATCCATTCACCTACTGAAGGACATCTTGGTTGCTTCCAAGTTTGGGCAATTAAGAATAAAGCTTCTATACACATCTGTATGCAGATTTTTGTGGGGACATGCATTTTTAACTCTTTTGGGTCAATACCAAGGAGCACAATTCCTGGATCATATGATAAAGAGTGTGTTTAGCTTTATAAGAAACCACCGAACTGTCTTCTGATGTGGCTGTACCATTTTGCATTCCCACCAGCAGTGAATGAGAGTTCCTGTTTTCCCATACCCTCATCAGCATTTGGTGTTGTCAGTGTTCCAGATTTTGGCCATTCTACTCGGTGTGTAGTGGTATTACATTGTTGTTTTCATTTGCATTTCCCTGATGACATGTGAAGTGTTATATCTTTTCATGTGCTTATTTACTCTCTGTACATCTTCTTTGGTGAGGTAGCAATATTCTTTAAGATGTGGCCTTTGTTTCTTCATAACAGTCACTGGCTGTATTTAACCAAAATTTAATGCAATCACTCTCTGTTTATTAGACAATAAATTCTGGTAAAGTTTCTCTGGATCCGAAATAAGTAAGTGAAAAATGGAGTATTAAACATGCATTATTATTTCCCATCAGGACTTAAGAAAAAATGGAATTCCTTGCTCCTGGCTTCCAAACTGGGTCTTTGCATAGTTGTAAATTACCACCTTCTAAATCTATTTGCTAAGTAAATAGTACTGGCTTATTTTAAAGCAGAATAAACCTGTAAAAACACCACATCAATCAGTCTACTAAAAATGTAGAAGGAATTTCTCTGTTTGGCCAAACTAACCTCTTTAGTCAGAACAATTAAGTTCAACTTCCAGGAGTCTCTTGTACCGATACAAAAAAGAAAAAGAAAAAGGTTCTGAAATTTCACTTAATAGCGCTTCAATTCTGCAGCCCTAAGTTGTTTAGATCTTAAAATCAACTGGATAGTTTGTCTTCACTGACTATTCCACACAAGAATGATTACTAATTAATTACTCATCATCAAAACCACCCCAAATGAGAACGTGCAGAGAAAATACACACAGTTATGTCATTACTTCAAATACAGAGACAGTATAACTCAGTGGCTTTCAGTATGGTGGCATATTAGAATCATTTACACAGGTAGTAGAGGTGGAGTGGGGAACAGAGATGAAAACATACCCTAAGAATTTCTGATTTATTTGGTTCTGATGGAGCTAAGGGGTGAATTTTTAAAGTACTCCAGGTATTTCCAATGTGCGATTGCAGTGGATAGAATTATTTTTTTGATTTATCAAAATCAGAACAGATCAAAATCAAGCCTGTTTCAAGACAGGCTCAGACTGATGAGTTGTGGATTAGTTGTGGTCACACTAAAGGTTTAATGAAATGAAAAAGTCTCAGTATCCTTGTTCCATGTGAAATAAGTTGTTCTGTCTCATGTTAAATGCAGGCACATTCCTTAAAGCAGAGCCCACCACTTGTGGTGGTGAAATTTCTGTTTGCTTTGTTTCACTTTGTGTTTCATCTATGGGTAGGATAATTACAGATGAGTCCCTGCAGCGTATGGCACGGTGGGCTGGGGAGAAGAAACCAGATGAGGACAAAAGCACAAATACAAAAATAAACATAAGTCAAGTTTGTGCTGCTGGGTAGTTTTCTTTCATCTTTCTGTGGGGTTAATTAACTGCGTGATATGTCTTTACCACTTTGATGCATCTGAAGCATCCCAGAAGGCTCCTCCTCCATACTCTAAATTATAAAGATGTATGATGATAGTAGAATATTCAGTTTAACTAGAGTTAAATGAATCTCTCTGGGCAACATGGATGTATACCCTCACCACTATCCTTATCGTAAACTGAACCCCCATTGCAAGGTCTCACTGAGGCCAAGAGTTGCTGGTGGGTTTCCCCACGTGCAGGGTGCACTCTGGCCTCATCCCTCATCGTACTAAATTCACCAGATGTCCCCATGAACCACACTAAGTTCGCTTTAAAAGTTTTTACAAAGAGTGTTATAAATTTGCTTTTAAAATTGCTCGCCTGAAAAAAAAATTTTGCCTGAGCCCATCATTTAATTATAATTGACAACAATTTCTGTGCAACTGCTGCCAATTGAGAAAATTTTAACCCACAAATTCTTTGCAAATTCGAAGATGACATATTATTACATTTTGTGGACAGTTAAACGTTATTTATTTTACTTGTTTAGATTCTGTCTTTATGTTTTGCACCAAACATTTCCTTTCTAGTCCAAGATATTTTCAGGGGCCACTGAATTCTCTGGGGCCTTAGACTTGTGTCCAAGTGTCTGATGGATAAATGGGTCTTTGTTGCCCCAACTCTGAGATTCCAGTGAGAAATTAATTATGCAAAGGGACAGCGGCAGACCATATATGACAGTAGAACGCTGAGCAACAACATCTATGGCAACCAGCTCAGAACAGTGAGGACACTTGGTCACTGCCAGCTTCTCTATTCCCTCTTCTATCTAATCAGAATATGCCTGAAGGCTTCCTTTTTTCCACTATAAAGACTTCCCACTTCCCTACCTGCCTTTGAGTTTCTGCCAACCACAGGTGATGGTGGCTGATTCTCCTGCCATAGAAAGCTCTCAATAAATAGCCCTTGCATGTTCTCATTCAAGTGATCTTCATTTATTTCCAGCCATCAAGGAAATAGTGGGAAGGGGCTGGTGAGTGAATCTACATCCGACTTCTCATGGCATCTCTCTTTCCTGTTTGCATCTATGTTTGCAAAAGAATTCTAGAGGATAATAAACAACAAATGAAGGAGGAGGGAGTCACTGGTTTCATTGTACAGACTAAAGAATTTGTTAATTTATGCCACAGCAGTTACTATTTTAATTGATAAAGTATTAAATTCATTTTATCTTGTTTTTTTAACACCTTTACTGGAGTATAATTGTTTACAATGTTGTGTTAGTTTCTGCCGTATAACAAACTGAATCATCTATATGTATACTTATATCCCTATATCCCCTGCCTCTTGCATCTGCCTCCCACCCTCCCTATCCCACCCGCCTAGGCGGTCACAAAGCACTGAGCTGATCTCCCTGTGTTATGTGGCTTCTTCCCACTAGCTGTCGACTTTACATTTGGTAGTGTATATAAGTCCATGCCACTCTCTCACTTCGTCCCAGCTTACCCTTCCCCCTCCCCATGTCCTCAAGTCCATTCTCTAGTAAGGTCTGTGTCTTTATTCCCGTCTTGCCCCTAGGTTCTTCATAACTTTTTTTTTTTAGATTCCATATATATGTGTTAGCATACAGCATTTGTTTTTCTCTTTCTGACTTACTCCACTCTGTATGAAAGACTCTAGGTTCATCCACCTCACTACAAATAACTCAGTTTCGTTTCTTTTTATGGCCGAGTAATATTCCATTGTATGTATGTGCCACATCTTCTTTATCCATTCATCTGTTGATGGACAGTTGGGTTGCTTCCATGTCCTGGTTATTGTAAATAGAGCTGCAATGAACATTGTGATACATGACTCTTTTTTGAATTACGGTTTTCTCAGTATATGCCCAGTAGTGGGATTGCTGGGTCGTATAGCAGTTCTATTGTTAGATTTTTAAGGAACCTCCACCTGTTCTGCATACTGGCTGTATCAATTTACATTCCCACCAACAGTACAAGAGGGTTCCATTTTCTCCACATCCTCTCCAGTATTTATTGTTTGTAGATTTTTTGACCATGGCCATTCTGACTGGTGTGAGGTGATACCTAATTGTAGTTTTGATTTGCATTTCTCTAATGAGTTGTGATGTTGAGTACTCTTTTATGTGTTTGTTGGCAATCTGTATATCTTCTTTGGAGAAATGTCTGTTTAGGTCTTCTGCACATTTTTGGACTGTGTTGTTTGTTTTTTTGATATTGAGCTGCATGAGCTGCTTGTAAATTTTGGAGATTAATCCTTTGTCAGTTGCTTCATTTGCAAATATTTTCTCCCATTCTGAGGGTTGTCTTTTTGTCTTGTTTAAGGTTTCCTTGGCTGTGCAAAAGCTTTGAAGTTTCATTAGGTCCCATTAGTTTATTTTTGTTTTTATTTCCATTTCTCTAGGAGCTGGGTCAAAAAGGAGCTTGCTGTGATTTATATAATAGGTTGTTCTGCCTATGTTTTCCTCTAGGAGTTTTATAGTGTCTGGCCTTACATTTAGGTCTTTAATCCATTTTGAGTTTATTATTGTGCATAGTGTTAGGGAGTGTTCTAATTTCATTCTTTTCCATGTAGCTGTCTAGTTTTCCCAGCACCACTTATTGAAGAGGCTGTCTTTTCTCCATTGTATATTCTTGCCTCCTTTATCAAAAATAAGTTGACCATATGTGTATGGGTTTATCTCTGGGCCTTATATCCTGTTCTATTGATCTATATTTCTGTTTTTGTGCCAGTACCATACTGTCTTGATTACTGTAGCTTTGTAGTATAGTCTGAAGTCAGGGAGCCTGATTCCTCCAGCTCCATTTTTCTTTCTCAAGATTGCTTTGGCTACTCGGGGTCTTTTGTGTTTCCATACAAACTGTGAAATATTTTGTTCTAGTTCTGTAAAACCTGCCACTGGTAGTTTGATAGGGATGGCATTGAATCTGTAGATTGCTTTGGGTAGTATAGTCATTTTCAGTGTTGATTCTTCAAATCCAAGAACATTGCATATCTCTCCATCTGTTTGTATCATGTTTAATTTCTTTCAGCAGTGTCTTATAGTTGTCTGCATACAGGTCTTTTGTCTCCTTAGGTAGGTTTATTCCAAGGTATTTTATTCTTTTTGTTGCAGCAGTAAATGGCAGTGTTTCCTTAATTTCTCTTTCAGATGTTTCATTATTAGTGTATAGGAATGCAAGAGATTTCTGTGCATTAATTTAGTATCCTGCTACTTAACCAAATTCATTGATTAGCTCTAGAATTTTTTTGGTAGCATCTTTAGGATTCTCTATGTATAGTATCATGTCATCTGCAAACAGTGACAGTTTTACTTCTTTTCTGATTTGGATTCCTTTTATTTCTTTTCTTCTCTGATTGCTCTGGCTAAAACTTCCAAAACTATGTTGAGTAATAGTGGTGAGAGTGGGCAACCTTGTCTTGTTCCTGATCTTAGAGGAAACAGTTTCAGTTTTTCACCACTGAGAAAGATGTTGGCTGTGAGTTTGTCATATATGGCCTTTATTATGTTGAGGTAAGTTCCCTCTATGCATACTTTCTTGAGGGTTTTTATCATAAATGGGTGTTGAATTTCTTCAAAAGCTTTTTGTGCATCTATTGAGATGATCATATGGTTTTTCTCCTTCAGTTTGTTAATATGGTTTGTCACATTGATTGATTTGCGTATATTGAAGAATCCTTGCATTCCTGGGATAAACCTCACTTGATCATGTTGTATGATCTTTTCAACGTGCTGTTGGATTCTGTTTGCTAGTATTTTGTTGAGGATTTTTGTATCTATGTTCATCAGTGATTTTGGTCTGTAGTTTTCTTTCTTTTTGACATCTTTTTCTGGTTTTGGTATCAGGATGATGGTGGCCTCGTAGAATGAGTTTGGGAGTTTTCCTCCCTCTGCTATATTTTGGAAGAGTTTGAGAAGGATAGGTGTTAGCTCTTCTCTAAATGTTTGATAGAATTCTCCTGTGAAGCCATCTGGTCCTGGGCTTTTGTTTGTTGGAAACTTTTTAATCACAATTTCAATTTCAGTGCTTGTGATTGGTCTCTTTATATTTTCTATTCCTTCTTGGTTCAGTGTCAGAACGTTGTGCTTTTCTAAGAATTTGTCCATTTCTTCCAGGTTGTCCATTTTTTTAACATATAGTTGCTTGTAGTAATCTCTCATAATCCTTTGTATTTCTGCAATGTCAGTTGTTACTTCTCCTTTTTCATTTCTAATTCCATTGATCTGAGTCTTCTCCCTTTTTTTCTTGATGAGTCTGGCTAAAGGTTTATCAATTTTGTTTATCTTCTCAAAGAACCAGCTTTTAGTTTTATTGATCTTTGCTACTGTGTCCTTCATTTCTTTTTCATTTATTTCTGATATGATGTTTATGATTTCTTTCCTTCTGCTAACTTTGGGGGGTTTTTGTTCTTTTTTCTCTAATTGCTTTGTAAGGTGTAAGGTTAGGTTGTTTATTTGAGATGTTTCTTCTTTCTTGAGGTAGAATTGTATTGCTATAAACTTCCCTCTTAGAAGTGCTTTTGCTTCATCCAACAGGTTTTGGGTCATTGTGTTTTCATTGTTATTTGGTTCTAGGTATTTTTTTATTTCCTCTTTGATTTCTTCAGTCATCTCTTGGTTATTTATTAGTGTATTGTTTAGCCTCCATGTGTTTGTATTTTTTACAGATTTTTCCCTGGAATTTATATCTAGTCTCATAGCATTGTGGTCATAAAAGATAATTGGTATGACTTCAAGTTTCTTAAATTTACCAAGGCTTGATTTGCAACCGAAGATATGATCTATCCTGGAGAATGTTCCATGAGCACTTGAGAAGAACATGTATTCTGTTGTTTTTGGATGGAAAGTCCTATAATTATCAGTTAAGTCCATCTTGTTTAATGTATCATTTAAAGTTTGTGTTTCCTTATTTATTTTCATTTTGTATGATCTGTCCATTGGTGAAAGTGGGGTGTTAAAGTCCCTTGCTATGATTGTGTTACTGTTGAATTCTCTTTTTATGGCTGTTAGCATTTGCCTTATGTATTGAGGTGCTCCTATATTAGGTGCATAAATATTTAAAATTTTTATGTCTTCTTCTTGGATCGATGCCTTGATCATTATGTAGTGTCCTTCTTTGTCTCTTGTAATAGCCTTTATTTTAAAGTGTATTTTGTCTGATATGAGAATTGCTACTCCAGCTTTCTTTTGATTTCCATTTGCATGGAATATCTTTTTCCATCCCCTCACTTTTAGTCTGTATGTGTCCCTAGGTCTGAAGTGGGTCTCTTGTAGACAGCATATATATCTATATCTGTCTATCTATCTATCCATATATACAGCATTTTGTATCCATTCAACCAGTCTGCATCTTTTGCTTGGAGCATTTAATCCATTTACATTTAAGGTAGTTATCAATTCTTAATAAATATCGTTCTTATTACCATTTTCTTAATTGTTTTGGGTTTGTTACTGTAGGTCTTTTCCTTCTCTTGTGTTTCCTGCCTAAAGAAGTTCCTTTAACATTTGTTGTAAAGCTGGTTTTATGGTGCTGAATTCTCTTAGCTTTTGCTTGTCTGTAAAGATTTTAATTTCTCCATCAAATCTGAATGAGATCCTTGCTGGGGAGAGTAATCTTGGTTGTAGGTTTTTCCCTTTCATCCCTTTAAATATGTTCTGGCATTCCCTTCTGGCTTGCAGAGTTTCTGCTGAAAGGTCAGCTGTTAACCATATGGGGATTCCCTTTTATGTTATTTGTTGCTTTTCCCTTGCTGCTTTTAATATTTTTTCTTTGTATTTAGCTTTTGGTAGTTTGATTAATATGTGTCTTGGCATGTTTCTCCTTGGATTTATCCTGTATAGGACTCTGTGAGCTTCCTGGACTTGATTGACTATTTCCCATATTTGGGAAGTTTTTCATCTATAATCTCTTCAAATATTTTCTTGGTCCCTTTTTTTCCTCTTCTTCTGAGACCCCTATAATTTGAATGTTGGTGCGTTTAATGTTGTCCCAGAGATCTCTGAGACTATCCTCTATTCTTTTCATTATTTTTTCTTTATTCTGCTCTGTGGTAGTTATTTCCAGTATTTTATCTTCCAGGTCACTTATCTGTTCTTCTGCCTTGCTAATTCTGCTACTGATTCCTTCTAGAGAATATTTAATTCCACTTATTGTGTTGTTCATCATTGTTCGTTTGCTCTTTAGTTCTTCTAGGTCCTCCTTAAACGTTTCTTGTATTTTCTCCATTCTATTTCCAAGATTTTGGATCATCTTTACTATCATTTCTCTGAATTCTTTTTCAGGTAGACTGCCTATTTCCTCTTCATTTCTTTGATCTGGTGGGTTTTTACCTTGTTCCTTCATCTGCTGTGTGCTTCTCTGTCTTTTCATTTTGCTTCACTTACTGTGTTTGGGGTCTCCCTTTTGCAGGCTGCAGGTTCATAGTTCCTGTTGTTTTTGGTATCTGCCCACAGTGGCTAAGATTGGTTCAGCGGGCTTTGTAGGCTTCCTTGTGAAGGGGACTGGTGCCTGTGGTCTGGTGGATGAGGCTGGATCTTGTCTTTCTCGTGGGCAGGACCGTGTCCAGTGGTGTGTTTTGGGGTGTCTGTGACCTTATTATGATTTTAGGCAGCCTCTCTGCTAATGGGTGCTGTTGTGTTCCTATTTTGCTAGTTGTTTGGCATAGGGTGTCCATCACTGTAACTTGCTGGTCATTGAGTGGAGCTGAGTCTTAGCTTTGAGATGGAGACCTCTGGTAGGGTTTTTGCTGTTTGATACTACTTGGAGCTGGGAGATCTCTGGTAGACCAATGTTCTGAACTCAGCTCTCCTACCTCAGAGGCTCAGGCCTGAGGACCTGGTCAGAGCACCAATACCCTGTCAGCCACATGGCTCAGAAGAAAAGTGAGAAAAAAACAAAGAAAGAAAGAAAAGAATAAAATAAAGTTATTAAAATAAAGAAATTATTAAAAATTTAAAAGTAATAAAAAGAAAGAAAAAAAGAAAGGAAGAAAGAAAGGAGAGTGCAACCAAACCAAAAAACAAATCCACCA
This sequence comes from Tursiops truncatus, assembly GCF_011762595.2. NCBI lineage: Eukaryota > Metazoa > Chordata > Mammalia > Artiodactyla > Delphinidae > Tursiops > Tursiops truncatus. The sequence continues at coordinate 45,869,209 of NC_047046.1, forward strand.
ATGATAAGAAGTGCTAAAAACTATACTAAAAAAGAAAAGAAATGGTCAGACAGAACCCTAGGACAAATGGTAAAAACAAAGCTATACAGAACCTAGGACAAATGGTAAAAACAAAGCTACAGTCTTCTGAAGGAATTAACAGCTCTTAACCCAACAATGGCAAGATTGATGATCCACAAGCTGTAGAGTCAGTGTCATGTTAACAGGCAAATTGTGCTTTTCTTATGTAAGACTAGGATGTGTTATCAGATATAATAGCCTCCTTAGTAACTAGGGAGAAAGTTAAACCTTATTTATCTTATCAACTCAGAGCCTATGTATGCCTCATTAGCATTTAGCAGAAGACCAAAATTTTTTTCTACTTTTAAAACTAAAGTCTTTCAATGAACTACCTTTTTTCCCCATTCTGTTGGTGATGGTAAGTTGCTTTTCTTTCAAAATCTTTGTTCTTAATTTTTAGAAAAACTAGAATTTCAAATATGAGAGCTTAAACAATGGCCATTTCAGAAACAGGAGCTATGAAAACGGGCTGTTTCAAGCTGCAGCAGCTTCAAATGATTCACCTTTTGAGACAGCAGTTGTTAGATTCAGCAGGGTCCTAATGCCAGGAGCACATTTACATTCAAATTAAACTGCATATAATTAGAAGTTATTTCTTCAAAGTAGGAACCCCTTTGTGTAAGAAAATAATTGCACTTATGCAGAATTTGAATTAAATTTTTACACTTAAAACACCCATCTTGGCCATACTAATAAGGATGCGGAAAATTGGCTCAGTATTTTCCCCTTTTGAGTAGTACTATGTACTTACCCTTCCGTTAACTTTCCCATCATTTACTTTGAATTTTAGTGTGAAAAATCAAAAGTGTAGGCCCATATGCAAAACAAACATGACGAAAAATCAAATTTCCGTTATGATTAACAAAGTTATTTGAAACTTTTTTAAATGAGGAGACAAACTTCTATGGCTCAAGAAAAAACCCTTCACCCAACCCACCTGCCCGCCAGCAGCTACTCTCAATACCTCTACTGAAACAGTTAAACTTTCCTTCATGTAAAGTCTGATTGTGATTTATCTGACCTGATCCCCTTACAATATTAACACCATGACCACTCCTTAGAAAACATTTTCTCTTTCAGCAAATATTGATGATGCCACACACACACACAAAGAGGGTACAAAAAAAAAAGGTTTCTTAGTGGCATAATGAGCCTTTCAGGAGGAACAGGCAGATCTCCCCAGCTAGTCTGAAATGGCCTGAGAGAAGAAGGAAAGTAAACTGACTTGTGGTTTTTATTGTGGTTAGGAGGTGGGGACAGTGAGGGATCCCATATGCAGGCAGGAGCTCGTGTGGTCTGAATTTTCCACCAGGCCCAAAAGGGGGAGAATCCAGGCTTTCTTAGCTTGCTCAGATGTAGAGAAGAAAAGGGAGGGGTGAATCTTAAAAGCTGTCATCTGTCAAACATCAAAAACATGAAGTCAGGTTATTTACTGCAAAGGGATTTGTACAATTTGAGGAAGTTTACCAATGTGTGATGCAGGGAATCTGCGTAGAGATACTATGAAGATGCACATCTGAATTATTACATGCACCATATCCAGGTTTTCATTATCCACTCAACTCACACAGAAACACAAGTAATTGTGTATTTAATGTCCCTATTTATTAGCACTAGACTTTGAATAACCTGAGGACAAGAAATATATTTTATATGCCTTGGTATTTCCAGATTCTAGCATGGTGTCTGGCACATAGTGAATGTTCAATAAATGTTTATTGAATAAATGAATCCATCTACTATAAAATTTATTTTAAAATACTTGAGCATAAATGGTGTGATAGCTGGCATAATAGTTCACCCTAGGGGCAATTAGATAAAATGTGCAATACTTTCATCAGGATTACACCCTCCATAGTCATTGGTTAGCATTTTAAAGACTCTTAATCAGTTCTCATTCTAGAGGCAGCTTCGACAAAAGCTGTAATTGTTTTTATTTATCATAAGCACTTTTAAGGTATGAATTGGCATAAAGGATTAAGAAGTGATATTTAATTGGTAGAAAGTGTTTTGTCCACTATATGTGGATTGACTAAAAACACATCATAGGTCCCTCAGCCCTGGCAGGAGCGTGGTCTAAGAATCTATCATGCCCAGTAGCCCATGATGTTTATAACTTAGGGCTCTGTTAGGTCTCCTCCTCAGAAATGTACAGAGGAGTCTGAGCCTCAGGGCTCCTGGGTACAGCCCTAGGTAGCCAAAGCCCGTGGGCCGAGCATCCCTGGCTTTGATTAACCTCATCCTTTCCCCACAGTTGTATCAGAGTGTCATGATATAGAAAAGGTTGGAGGAGCTGTTTTAGATTATTGTTGCATCTGCTTCAAGTGAACCTTTTAGAGAAGATGCTTATTGGAGGGCCTAAAAAGACAGAGGTGGGAACTCATGGGTCTTAACAAGCACAACATGAATGACTGTTTTGTGCCTGCTCTCTAGTATCTGCTTCAAAGTATGCAGAATTTGGTTTGCAACTTGCTTTATTTTAAAATACAACCATGTAGTGAGGTTGTGTGGGAAGCCTACAGCCATCACCCACCCTCAATAATTAAAAGCACTTGACATCACAAGAAGGAAATATAATAAATGGAAACCACCAAAGTGGCTTAGATAAGTTCACAACATCCCATCTCTAAAATAAACTAGTTTATTATAATATAAAGGAACATTCCTTAAGACCTTTAGATTTATAATTAAGAAATACTTCATGAGGAAGTTCTGTATTAGTTTCCTAGGGCTGTTGTAATAAAATACAACCAACTGGATGGCTTAAAACAACAGAACTTTACTGCCTCACAGGTCTGGGAGCTAGAATCCAAAATCAAGATGCTGACTCTCCCTCTGAAACGTGTCAGGGATCCTTCCAGGCCTCTCCCTACCTCTAGTTAGTGGCTCACCGGCAGTCTTTGGCTTGTAGATGCATCACTTGGGTCCTCTGTCGTTCCATGGCTTCTCCCTATGTGTCTTTCTCTTCACACAGCTGTCTTTCTGTAAAGACACCAGTCATCTTGGTGTAGGAGTTCACCCTTCTCCAATATAACCTCATCTTAACTTAACCAATTACATCTGCAATGACATTATTTCTTTAAAAAAGGTCACATTCTGAGGTACTGGGACCCAGGACCTCATGCCTTTTTGGGGGCGGCGGAGGGGGACACAATTCAACCCATAACAGAGTCTATTTGTGAACTTGCCTATCTGAGAGTTCCAGATCCCAAAAGATAGCTGATTTTTAATTTATTAATCAAAGGATAGTTTTTTTGAGTTTCTCTTATGTAACAGAACTAAAATCTCAATCCTTGTTCTCAGTGAGTTGTTAGTCTAATGATAAGGCAAACATATAAGCAAGTAAATGCCGTAAAGTCGCTGTTCTAATGGAAGCATGTGCCTCATTATGGTGAAGCATAAAACTTAAGAGATGAAAATAATTATAATAGATTGTGTTACCACTTTATTGAAAATTTTTTGAAAAACACACATTGTCCTGAATTCTAAAATGCTCTAAGCTCTCATTAAGAACTTTCGTTTGTCCTGAAAAGAAAGCAAGACTTTTTAATATCTCAGAGAAAGTAAAGCTAATAACAGAATAAGATGATTCAGCAATTTTGAAAGCAGTTTTGGATGCAAAAAAAAAACAGCATCCATTTTTCAGCTCCCACATGTCTTGTATTATAGGAAGTAATCAGTATTGTCAGCCTCAGAGAAGAAAATGTGACTATAGCATTCTTGTTTTCACTGACAGATCAAATCTTGTTCCAAGCCCATCACCTAGAAAGCATTGTTCCTTTGAAATATAATTTCTCATACGTTTAATGCTTGTGTAACTCCTTTTTCCTATGTACTTAACATCAGAAAGTCAGGGCAGCACATTCATTTCCTATAAAGAAAAAGAAAGAGCAATAATAATAATAAAACCTCAATTTTGTACTTCAGTGGCACAGATGAGGAAGGTGCAGAAGGGTATTCAGAAAAGCTCTTAACTCCAGGCTGGAGCCGTGGGTTGCAACGTACAGAGTCCTCCACAGACAGGGAATCTCTGTACCTCACTCACTTGCCCCTCAGCTGGTGAGCTGCCTGATTTTTATCCTTAGCGTATCCCAGGCTCTCTCCAACACCATCCGTACTGGTCTCTGAGGCTCTTTTTTTTTTTTACATCTTTATTGGAGTATAATTGCTTTACAATGGTGTGTTAGTTTCTGCTTCATAACAAAGGGAATCAGTTATACATAAACATATGTTCCCATATCTCTTCCCTCTTGCGTCTCCCTCCCTATCCCACCACTCTAGGTGGCCACAAAGCACCGAGCTGATCTCCCTGTGCTATGCAGCTGCTTCCCACTAGCTATCTATTTTATGTTTGGTAGTGTATACATGTCCATGCCACTCTCTCACTTTGTCACAGCTTACCCTTCCCCCTCCCCATATCCTCAAGTCCATTCTCTAGTAGGGCTGTGTCTTTATTCCTGTCTTACCCCTAGGTTCTTCATGACATTTTTTTTTCTTAAATTCCATATATATGTGTTAGCATACGGTATTTGTCTTTCTCTTTCTGACTTACTTCACTCTGTATGACAGACTCTAGGTCTATCCACCTCATTACAAATAGCTATACTACAAAGCTACAGTAATCGAGACAGTATGGTACTGGCACAAAAACAGAAATATAGATCAATGGAACAGGATAGAAAGCCCAGAGATATACCCACGCACATATGGTCACCTTATTTCTGAGGCTCTTAAACCGATTATCTTTCTCCTTCCCACGCCCCGCCCCAAGGTCCCTCCTCTTCTCCTCACTCTCTGATCCAGAGGCCCCATGGTTTCTCTCCAGCATTCTTACTTTCTCTGATGCTGAAGACTTCAAAAACAACGCACCTAGAAGCATTTATTTTGTGCATTATGCTAAAAATGTCTGTCTCTTTCTTTGTGTTAAATTGCATTGGGGTGGGAAAGCAGTGGGCAGCGGAAGCCCTCTCATCCCTTAACCTGGGAAGTGACTGGTCACAGAATTGAAATGGCAAGGACATGCTCCAGCTACAGGTGGAGCGGAAGAAATAGTCGTCCCATATGTCATTTTGAGGAAAAATTTCATGTCATATAAAACTTGGGACAGAAGACATAAAGAGTTTCTAACCATGTCCTTTTATGGTGTAATCTTCTCTTATATTTGTCACAGGAAGAAGTACTGTGAAAGAAAGAAGGAAAGTGAGAGAAAGAGAGAGAGAAAGGAAGAAAGAAAGAGAGAGAGGGAAAGAGAGAGAGGGTAAAAGAGAGCAAGAAAGAAAGGAAGAAAGAAAGAGAAAGAGAAAAAAGGCAGGAGGGAGGGAGAAAAAGAGTAAACAGGAATTATTCTCTCAGAATGTAACAAAAAAGTGTTCCTTATATGTATTGATATTCTGAAGGCTGAAATGAAGGAGAGAAATCTCTACTATGACTTTAAGAATTGTAAGACTAATAATAATAATACAGATTATTTTTTCTCTTTGAGCCACTCATGGAAAAGTTAATATGTATCACTTTTAATACCAACATAGGATATATTAGAATTATTTTTAGGTAAAACAAACAAAAAAACCTTAAGTTAATGATGTTTTCAATCTCACAGTATCTTCTAATACCCTAAATGTCTTCATAATATCCTAAATATTTTCTAATTATAAGAAATGTTTTTCAGGGACTTCCCTGGTGGTACAGTGGTTAAGACTTCACCTTCCAGTGCAGGGGGTGCGGGTTTGATCCCTGGTCGGGAAGCTAAGATCCCACATGCCTTGGGGCCAAAAAACCAAAAACATAAAAATAGAAGCAATATTGTAACAAATTCAATAAAGACTTTAAAAAATGTTTTTTAAAAGTAGATATTGTTTAAATTCTCTCTTACCCTCTTATTTAAATCCTTTTTTCTAAATTACTATAATTTAAGGTTGAAGTAAATGGTCTTTACACCAGGAGTATTTTATGTAGAAATTTTTAAATGGGGTGATATAATTATCACATATGATTATAAAACAAATTCTCCAAGTCTGGTGAATATTAACTGATAAAGAGTTGCCCTAGGCAGATGGTGCTTGAATGAAAGAATTGATCTCCTAGGAGGAGTTTTGCGTATCAACTTTTTAAAAAATTTTTATTGGAGTATAGTTGCTTTACAATGTTGTGTTAGTTTCTACTGTACAGCAAGTGAATCAGCCATACATATACATATATCCCCTCTTTTTTGGATTTCCTTCCCATTTAGGTCACCACAGAGCATTGAGTAGAGTTCCCTGTGCTATACAGTAGGTTGTCATTAGTTATCTATCTTATACACAGTATCAATAGTGTATATATGTCAATCGCTATCTCCCAATTCATCCCACCCCTGCCTTTCCCCCTTGGTACCCACACGTTTGTTCTCTACATCTATGTTTCTATTTCTGCTTTGTAAATAAGATCGTCTATACCAGTTTTTTCTGATTCCACATATATGTGTTAATATACGATATTTGTTTTTCTCTTTGTAACTTTTTACATTCCCACTGGTCAAAGCTTGCAACCTACAGATTCACAATGAGTTTGGATGATCAAATTTATTGAATTGTATCACTCTATTAATAAGATGCTTTACGGCCATACATAGAGTTTGCAGCCATTTTCCAAGACATGTGCTAAAAAGTACTTTTTATGAATATGGCAGGTCTCCACCAAAGATGCCATATCCTAATCCTCAGAACCTGTGAATATGTTACTTTACGTGGGAAAAAGGACTTTGCAGGTGTGATAACCTTAATGGTCTTGGGATGGAGAGATTTACTAGATTATCCGGGTGGGTCCAATATAATCCACAAGGATTATAAGAGGGAGGCAGAGGGTCAAATCAGAGAAGGAGAAGGGACACAGAAGCAGAGGAATGCAAGCAGCCTCTAGAAGCTGGAAAAGCCAAGGAATGAACTCTCTCCTCCAGTCTCCAGTAGGTACTCCGCTTTTGTTTTTAATCCTGTAGGACCCATTTCAGACTTCAGACTATAAAATAATGAACTCGTGCTGTTTTAATCCACTAAATTTGTAGTAGTTTGTTGCTGTAGCAATAGGAGACTAATAAATGGGTTATATCACTTGGTGTAAGAGAATCAATAAAGTATAATATTTGAGAGCTTAGGCTCTGAATTCAGACAGATCTAGTTAGAATATACTTCTCTGCCTCTTGTCATGTACTACCAAGCTAGGCAATTAACATCCTCCAGCCTAAAAATGTTTCTAATTTGTAAAATGGGTATTAAAGTAGGCTCTAAAGATTAAAGGAGATATTTGTAAAGCACTTTAAATCGGGTCTAAGTCTTTAGCAAGGCCTTGCTACGACTATTAGCCACTGTTATCACATATTATAAATATATTAAGACAAATTTTTTACCAGGCATTAAAGAGAGTTTCTTACTCTTATCAGGTGAACACTGGAACCACCTTGTCTTAGGTAGCTATTATTATCCCTTCATTGCTGTGAAGGAAATGAAACCTCAAAAGTTGAATTGAACCAAGTTATACAGAGCCATTCTCACAATTTTATGGTTAAATATGAAGCAGAAGATAGAAGTGCCGATTCTGAGAAATATGATCCATCTGTAACATCGGAAAATGGAGGGAAAAACAGAAGATTAAATTGTAACGTGGATCACATATTTTTTCAATATTCTTTTTCAGAAACAAAAGCATAATCAAGCAATTTGTAGTCAGCTTTCTATTATAGATACCAAATCATACTCTTGGAAAACTTGAACGTAATTGACTTTTTATTCATTTTTAAATACCTGGAGCCATGGGCTTCCCTGGTGGCGCAGTGGTTGAGAGTCCGCCTGCCGATGCAGGGGACGCGGGTTCGTGCCCCGGTCCGGGAAGATCCCACATGCCGCAGAGCGGCTGGGCCCGTGAGCCATGGCCACTGAGCCTGTGCGTCCGGAGCCTGTGCTCTGCAACGGGAGATACCACGACAGTGAGAGGCCCGCGTACTGCAAATAAGTAAATAAATAAATACCTGGAGCCATAATTTTTACCTACCTTATAAAACAAATGTGGCTTTTTATTTTCACATCAGGATATTTTTAAAAGATTAGTGTGAAGTGCCTATAAATATGCAAAGATTTCAACAGCTAAGACAAACATCTCAGTAAATAACTTAATTGAGCTGTGAATATTTAGTGATTGAAATCCGATTACTTTGTGGCTTAATTTGTGTACTGCTTGACTGCTCTGCAGTTTCAAGCAATTTAACAATGTAGACAGTATATGAAGATAGAATGTTAAATAGTGAGTGAGGCATTCAAAGTAAAAATGTCTGAGTTGTGCTCATTTTTTAAAAGCATCTCACTGAGTGGGTTGCAGGCTCAATTTAAAGGCTCCATTTAGGCAGAACACATAAAAGTCATGGAAGGCACAGATTCTTTCCCCTCACATCTTTGGATAATTAGTTTTACCTTCTTGTTGAATTTTGGTGATCTTTAGGCTCATAAAGATTAATAGCATAGCACACAAAATCACCTTCACTACTGTAAAATACAGTTCTCTCTGTGACTGCAAATGTGTCAGTAGGGTCAGTGAGTTTTTTGATGATCTAATGCTTTCAGAAGACATAGAGTACAGGCTCTCCTGAGAGATCCCTTGTTATCCTAAAATGCAGCTAAATGTGTTTCTGATATTTTACAGAGCTATATACCCAGATACGCTGAATTTTAAGTTAGGTCAATAAACAGGGCAAATTTGGAACTTGCATGCCAAACAAACTGGACTTTTCCCTCCATATGTCTTTGTCTAAGCACATTCCAGAATATTGCTTCTGTCATCAATTTATTTTATTCTACCCTCAAAATAAAGCCATCAGTCTGTCCCTCTCCCCACTCAGCACTCACACCTAAACTGCTTGGATTAGTGAAAGAATCCCAGTTTTTCTACATCAATCTCACTCCCCCACCCCAATTCCATTCTTCTCACAGAAGCCAAATTATCTATTCAAAAACCAGTCTTGGGCTTCCCTGGTGGCGCAGTGGTTGAGAGTCTGCCTGCCGACGCAGGGGACACGGGTTCGTGCCCCGGTCCGGGAAGATCGCACATGCCGTGGAGCGGCTGGGCTCGTGAGCCATGGCCGCTGAGCCTGCGCGTCCGGAGCCTGTGCTCCGCAACGGGAGAGTCCATAGCAGTGAGAGGCCCGTGTACCGCAAAAAATAAACCAAAAACAAAAAAACAGTCTTGTTACTCTCATCTCAAAACCTGTTGATGTCTTCTTAGGCAGTTAGGAAAAAATCTAAAATCCTTAGTATGAGCCTCAGGGTTCTATTGTTTTGACTGCTGCCCGCCTCTTTATTCATACTAACATATCCACATATGATTATTTCAACATGTAGCCAATATAACAATAGCAATAACATACTTTATACATATTTTGTCATACTAAATAGTCAAAATCTGAATCAGCCCTCCGCCATTCAGACTGACCACATCTCTAGACCTCAACAGCCACATGTAGTGTTTATGCTGGATGCATAGTTCTAGAAAACCAATTCGTTAATGTTGATGAGAGTATCAGATGAGGAGAAACACAGGTCACTAAATAGTTTCCTTCACAAACTAGAAAATTTTTTTCTAGAGTCAAAAAGATGCCTAAGAAGTAAAATCTTTCCTCCTAATAAGTATTCATTGCTAAGCTAAATTATTTTATGTCAATATAAATTACAATTAGCAATCTAATAAATTCTAATATCTTAGATTTAATAGCTGTTCCCTTTATGAGTATTACCTTTTTGTTTTATAATGATTACATATTAATGTTGTAACAAGTTATGAAGTTTCAATATAAGTACCACATACTAAATGTGCTTTACCAGCAAAGAAGTATTTCATGAAAACCATTTTGGCATTTATAACCAAATTAACGCAACAGTAAACACAGTAGCAAGTTCATAATTACTGTGACAAATGTGGAATAATCGTAGGAGCTAATAACATCTATCCTTCAAATATTGTAACTTAGCTATTAAAGGAATTTAAAATGGATTTAAACATTTTCTAATTTTTATTTTCAATAATTTAAAAAGACAGAAAACTACTAAAATTGATTGCAGTGTGAGCAAAACTGCACTTAATTAGTTCTGCCCTAAATTAGCTTGTTGTCTGGTTGCTTATACTTTTTCGGCTTTTATATTACTGAGAACTAGGCAATTGTTCAGTCATGAAAGAAAGTTTAAATTTGGTGCTTTTAAATGGTCATTTGGACTTAACTGAATAAAATTCTCAGTGCCAAGGTCTAAATTGCAGTGATCATTTAGCAACTGACTGATGGGTCATCTATTCTCATAGCAGAAACATCTCTTCAAATTAATCAGTGGTCACAGGCACAGCCAGAAATGGGAATTTAAATATAACCCCATTTAAACCATATCTCAAATGCAGAATTAACAAGAATCATTATACTCTGAAATGAGGAGCTGTTGTTGGCCAATTACTAGGCAAGAGCCAGGTTATAAGAGTTTGCCAAACTCTTGCTTTGTTTTTCCTAACGTATTTTAGCTCCAGCCTGGAGAGGCTATTTCTTGAGTTCTTGATAAAGCAAGATTATCCTTGTCTGTAATTCAGATGCAACTTCATGTTTCAAGTAGAGACTGTTTTCCTAAAAGCCACCTGACACTCCAAGCTGCTAGTGTTCTTTCCCTCCATTGTAAACACAATCTCATGAAATCATCTGTCCCTTGTGGTCCTGTCCTAGGTACAATTTCATTGTCACTCTTCCAGCTACTTCTGGTTTGATTCTAATATCTTTCCAAGCTTCTGTTCAGCCTCATAGATTTTCAGATAATGTTTCTAGATCCTTCCCTCTCCTATCTGAATTCACACTTCTTTCCCAGGAATTATCTCAGCCCTAAACTTTCTGCCTAGGATCATTCTTTCTTCTTTCAGTAGGTTTTTGTGACATTATAAAAATAATATTCCCAAGATCAATATGTTCATCCGATATGCAGGAATTAACCTGTTAAAACAGGTATCTTGGTTTTCTTCACACTGTGCAGAAGAACTAAAAGTCCCAGTGTCTATAAAGCGATACTTCTCAACCCCAGCTGCACAGAAGAATCACATGCAGGGACCTGGGTCCTACCTCAGAGATTCTGATTTAAATGGTCTGTGGGGAGGCCCAAGCATCTGTATTCCTAAAAGTAATTCTAATATACATTCAAGGATAAAAGCCCACCCTCAATTGTCAGAGAAGCCTTGAGTAAGGAAATTACTACCAGCTTAGACACCATGGAAAACAGGTGCTGAGAACAGATGTTGTGAAGTGGACTTGCCCGAGAGGAAGGACCTGAGAATAGCTGGTGAGTCTGGGAACCAGAGAATGGGGAAAGTTGTCTATGTTAGAGCTTAAAGACCCTTTGTGAGCAATTTATATTCAGAATTAAAAAGAGAATTAGAGGGCTTCCCTGGTGGCGCAGTGGTTGAGAGTCCGCCTGCCGATGCAGGGGACACGGGTTCATGTCCCGGTACGGGAGGATCCCACATGCCGCGGAGCGGCTGGGCCCGTGAGCCATGGACGCTGAGCCTGCGCGTCCGGAGCCTGTGCTCCGCAACGGGAGAGGCCACAGTAGTGAGAGGCCCGCGTACCGCAAAAAAAAAAAAAAAAAAAAGAGAGAGAATTAGAAACAGAAAGACATTAAGGTGGTATTTAGTGACTTAAACTAGCAGCAAAGTGTAAATTAAAATACTGGATCAGGCCAAAATCAATTAAAAATGTATCTTTTTCATATGTTAAAGAGAGATAATAAACCAACTCTTTAAATGATAGATGGTCAAAATTAATGTGCAAACAAGTTAATTTTTAAAAGTCCCTTCTCTGGACCCTGTGACTGCCTCTACCTAGTTGCCTCTTCCTCTTCCCTCCACAGTCCAGCCGGCATCTCTAAGAAATATGGCACTACTTCTTTGCCTCCAATCCACTGTCCACTCACTGGCACTCTGAAGCCACCTCCACCCAGATCAACAGTGACTATTGGTAAATCCCATGGACTGCTTTCAGTTATCTTGCAGGGACTCAAGCAGGTTTTGACAGCGTTAACCACTCTCGTGAATTCCTCTCTCTTACCTTGGTTTTTGTGACACTATCTTACAAGGACTAGCCTTCCATATCTTGGAAATTCTTACTATTTTTTCCGCTAGTGGTTAACTTGTCCCTTACTGTCCCATTCTTATAGCTCTTGGGACTCCGTCTTTGGCCACATCCACAAATCACACTTTACCCAGGCAGTTTTATCAACTCCTATGGTTTCTGCTACTCTCAAGAGGCTGATGACATAAACATCTTTGTCTCCTGCCCAGATATTTAGTCCAAGCTCTAGAACCAGCATGTTCTCTCATAGTTTTCCCAGGCACATTACATGTTATATGCTCAAAACTGAATTCATGATCTTTCTCCCAACTTTTATTGCCAGATTTTCTTACTCATTCTAATCAGAACTAAGAAGCCAGGGACTTCCCTGGTGGCACAGTGGTTAAGAATCTGCCTGCCAGTGCCAGGGACACAGGTTCCAGCCGTGGTCCGCGAAAATCCCACATGCTGCAGAGCAACTAAGCCCGTGCGCCACAACTACTGAGCCTGCACTCTAGGGCCCACAAGCCACAACTACTGAGCCCGCGAGGCACAACTACTGAAGCCCACATGCCTAGAGCCCGTGCTCCACAACAAGAGAAGCCACCACAATGAGAAGCCTGCGCACCGCAACGAAGAGTAGACCACGTTTGACGCAACTAGAGAAAGCCCATGTGCAGCAACGAAGACCCAGCGCAGCCAATAAATAAATAAATTTATTTTTTAAAAAAAGAAACAAGAAACCATTCATGACATATTTTCTCTCTCCCTCCACCCTATAAAGTACATCATTTTGCTCCACAAAAGATGGTCTAAAGACTAAAAGCTTTGACATCTTCTGAGAGCTTGTTAGAAATGCAGATCTCAGCCCCCTCCCTAGACCTATGGGAATCAGAATCTGAAGTTTTTGCAAGATCCTCTGTTTATTCTTATACACAGCCAAATTTTAGAAGCACTGCTCTACAATTCACACCTTAAAAACTCTCCAATTCAGCTCTCCATCTCCGCTCCTACTATCATAATCCAGGCCATGAGCTCCCCAAATTAGCTGCATATTACAACACATTGGGGATGTTTTTTAAAATACCCATGCCAGGTTCTACCCGTGGAGATTCTGATTTAATTCATCTAGAGTGGAATACAGGAATCGGTAATTTTGAAAAATTCCCCAGGTTGTTTTATTATGTAGCTGGCACTGAGAGCCACTCATTTAAACCATCATCACCCTTCAACCAGACTATTATAATAATCTCCTAACTGGTCTCTCAGTCTTCAGTCTTTCCAATTCTCCTTATTCATAATAGAGTGATCTTTCTTAAAATCTGTGTTTCAGTGGCTAATGTTGACCCCAGCACTAAGCCCATATACTGAAGCATGACAGACACAATCCTCCAGCATCCATTCCCAACTTATTTAGCCAAAGTCATTTCTCGCTATAACATCTCCTCCTCTTGCGCTCTTCTGCGTCGCAAACTGAATTGTTTGCAGTTCACCAAATGGACCATGGTGTTTCGTAATTGTTTCTCCTCTTTTTACAGCTGTATTGAGTTATAGTTGATATACAAAGGACTATACATATTTAATCTGTACAATTTGGTGAATTTCGACATATGCAAACACTCATTATACTATCACCACAATGAAGGTAATAGTTATGTCCAACACCTCCCAGAGTTTCCTTGTGCCCCTTTGTTTTTGTGTTTTGTGTGTACGTGTGGGTTTTTTTGGTTTCTGTGTGTGTGTGTTAAGAATACTTAACATCTACTCTCCTAACAATTTTGAAGTGTTGTTAATTATAGACACTAGACACTGTTGTATAGCAGATTTTGAGACCTTAACAACTAGCGTAACTTAAACTCTATACCCACTGAAAAACTCAATTTTTCCAGCCCCCAACTCCTAGCAACTACTTTTGTATTCTCTGCTTTTATGAATTTTACTATCTTAGATACTTCGTATATGTTGAATCATGAGTATTTGTTCCTCTGTGGCTGGCTTATGTCACTTAGTATAATGTCCTCAAGGCTCATTCATGTTGTCACAAATGGGGATTTCCTTCTTTTTTTTAAGATTGACTAATATTCCATTATATATATATATATATATATATATATGTATGTAGTTACACCTGTCTTGACCCTTCTCTTCCCTCCCTATGGTAGAATTGACCACCCCATCCTTTCAGCACTGCTAGATTTCAGACATATCTACAATACTGCATTACAGTTATATTGAAATTGTATTTATTCCCGCCTCCTTCTTTCGGCCTGCAAGTTGGGGCAAGAGCCATACCTAATTCACTTCTGCATCTTCAGAGCTTCCTATGTAATAGGGACTCAATAAGTGCATATAAAATACATCTACAAAGGAATAAAATAAAATTCATACTTCTGTATCATTCTTAAACATTTTAAAAGGATATATTTCATAATGTACAATATGTGCCTTTGTCACAATAATATGGCAATACCTAAATATCAAAATTTCCAGGATCAAAGGACTGACTGAATTTTTATCTTAAGGTAGCCTCCTGCTTGACTGTAAGATTAGAAGATTATTACACCGCCGATGGTCTGCATCACTCAGATGACATTTAACCAGCATCCCTTGATTGTGAAATTAGTAGAGGGCAGTGGTTAGAGTGGGGCCTTGGACGTTAGACAACACCTGGTTCAAATCCCACTTCTCCCCCCACCCCAACAATAGCTGGGCAAGTTTCAGCAATTTCTAAATCTCACTGTGCTTATCTGTAGTAGAAGGGCTTTTATCATAATAATAGAGAGCAAAATGATCTATTTTGACATGGTTTTAAATTTTGGTAGTAAGAAATTTCTACCTTTCTCAACTAACTTTTTTCTAAGAAATGTATCTGCTGGGAACTCCTTACCCAAACGAGACACCGCTAATCAGTTGATGGACAGTATCAGAGGTAGAGCTTGGAGGCTTTAAAAACCTAATCTACACTAAAAGGAGGCATTATATAACATAAGAAAATTTTGTTATAATATGTTTATTAAATAATTACTGAGTACATCCTGTATGCTAGGCATACAGGATTTTAAGCCAGTTCCTGACATTAAAGACATTAATACGTGAAAAAAATAAAATATGCATGCAACAGTGATACCTAATATTTACTTAAAACTTGTGTGTGGTTACCAGTTGGGAGAAGGAAGAGGGGAGAAGCAATATAGGAGTAAGGGAGGGCTTCCCTGGTGGCGCAGTGGTTGAGAGTCTGCCTGCCGATGCAGGGGACACGGGTTCGTGCCCTGGTCCGGGAGGATCCCACATGCCGCGGAGCGGCTGGGCCCGTGAGCCATGGCCGCTGAGCCTACGCGTCCGGAGCCTGTGCTCCGCAATGGGAGAGGCCACAACGGTGAGAGGCCCGCGTACCGCAAAAAAAAAAAAAAAAAAAGGAGTAAGGGATTAGGTATAAAATAAGCTATAAGGATATATTGTACAACACAAGACATATAGCCAATATTTTATAATAACTATAAGTATAACCTTTAAAATTGTGAAATCACTATATTGTATACCTGTAACATATAATACTGTACATCAACTATACTTCACTAATATAATACTGGACATCAACTATACTTCAATAAAAAAGAGATATAGTTAAGTACTTATAGAAAAACTTCAAAATGAGCAATAAATTACTAAGTGAATACACACACACACACACACACACAAACTTGTGTTATGTTAGACAGTGTCTATAACCCTCATATCAACTCTAGAAGGTAGACATGATTAAAATCTTTGTACTGTAAATGAGAATAGCAAGGTTTTATGACCTGCTCGAAGGGTAGCCTGCTAACAAGACGGAAAGGTGGGATTTGAACCTGGTACCGTCTAGCTCCCAAGGCCCCACTCTTAAGCACTGCCCTCTACTAATTCTTTACAATCAAGGGATGCTGGCCAAAAGGCATCTGACTGATGCTGTCCATTAGTGGTGTTAATAATCTTCCAATCTTTCAGTCAAGCAAGAAAGCTAATTATCATAAGATTAAAAATTCACTCAGTCTTTTGATGCTGAAAATTTAGATACTTGGACACATCTGGTTAATTCACAGAACTTTTACTTTTCATCCAGATGGCTTGTCATTATAGATGTCATAACATAAATCCAGCAAAACTTGAACTACTGAAGCTTTTCTAAAAGGACCTCAAAGCACTCATTACTCTTTCAGAAGTGTAATGGTGACTTTGATACACTACCATCTTTTGTGTGAAGCTCTATAAGTAAATGAAAATGGTCTCATTGCAAAGATATAAAAGTAGAAAATAGAAAGTTGTATTGATGAGAAATCTTAAAGTTTCTTTCTTTCTGAAGAATCTAGAAAATAGAGAAGCACCTCTGGTGTTGGAGTCCCCTCTGTGGACTGAGGAACTGGTGGACAATACAAGCATCTTAATATTTTAGTGTTTCAGTGTCTTAGTGTTTCTGTTCAGACATTCCCCAAGGGTGTGGCCAGGCTTAATCCCAGCAGTAAGACCATAGGTCATGATGTCATTATATTAGGTAGTCCAATAACCAGTATTCTTTGTTTTCATATAGACAGCCATGAAATGTAAACAAGATGAGCTTTGTTGCTCTTTAGACACTTTTAATATTTGTAGGCCACATCTCACATGAAAATGGAATGATAATACCTGCTTTTGTTCATATTCTTAGAGCTAACATTGGCAGAAATGTATCTGTTCTCTTCTTTGGGGAAGGAACTGGCATTTTAGCTAATAGTCATTTATCTTACACTGATTAATTTTAAGCTTTTATTCACATTCATCATAATTAGAATCAGATCATGGAGTTCTGTGTGAGGCACCAGCATCCTCCTTTAGAAAATCAAACAGATTGTAATTAGGAATTGTTGTGATATTTGGCAGAGCCGTGGAGCCTTCTGGGTCACTCTCTGTTTGTTCTTTGTGCAGAGCCACCCACATGAAGCAGCTGGAGCTCCAAAAGGACATTTGACTGATAAACTGACTTGATTGATTCAAATTTGATTACAGACTGGAAACACATTTTAGTTCAAGTTAAGCACATTAATATATATCAGTCAGAATGAAGACCCAATTGCTCCTTTGTTATTCATTAATGAAACTTAATGACTTCAACAGAACATTAATGAAGAGAAAATATTGGCTTGCATAATTCATTTGGAAAAATTAATGAATTGTTGTATTAAGGGCAGCCTGTTCCACACAGTAATTACTGAGGCTTTGATGGAGAATTACTTTTTGTTACTTATTTAGCAAGCTGTTGTTTACTTTTTTCATTTTATATTGATTTGTTATGCATATAGTTTTTTTCTCCTACAGAAGGAAATTAAGTATAATTTGAAATGATTATAACTATGTACTTACAATTGATAAGGTGGCTACATTTTAATATGATGTTTACTAAATTCGACATGCAGTACAAAGATAAAAGGATTATTTAGTGGTAATATCATATACAACTAGATTTTCAACACAATATCTGACAGATAATATCCTTATTTAGTAGGTAACTAGAAAGCAGAAATGGGATAAAATAAACTCCAGCAAGTTAGCATCAAGGCTTTCCTTTTGACTAGGCAAAGTCATGATTTGTTACTATTTTAACAGAGGTGTCATATATAGATATTTCATAAGAAAATTCCAATTATTAATGTTTTCTAGAATGCAGTATCAATGGCTATATGAATGAGTAATTAAACATGAAGCTGAATCAATAGTTTAGAATTCTCATTTTCTTTCAACTTCTGTGTTCTTCTATGACTTTGATGTACATACTAAACTTCATCACATCTATTTATGTAGAATAGAAACGTTAACAGAAAAATTCTTGATTAGAGTGTACCGACTAATGACTAACTGGTTTGACAATACAGTGGTAAGATGATGATGATGATTATTAAGATTAATCCTTAATATAATGTTCATTAAATTATCTTTTCATAAGCTACAACTCTGAAAGAACAAGTAATTTGTTTTAAATTATAAACAAGTGATCAAGAGCTACCCTTCTTTTAGAAGATAATTCATTATCTGCAGTGAATAAATGAAAGTGTTTCTACATTGAATTGCCTCAAAGAGACATTCATTCCATTACAGGGTAGATTATTTGCCCTTAATGTCCAGATCACCTGCGTAACAGCACCATGCTTCATTAAGATAAAAAAAGATAAAACCTGAAGTATTCGCATTCCAAAGTAAATCAACCCAGCTCTCTGCTGGTGGGTTTTAGCTTTTTCATTACTATATGGATATGACGGATACTTTTCAAAACCTAGTTTAGACAAACTGTTCAGAAAGAAATGAGTTCTCCTGATCAAACGAAAATTAGGGTGAAAATTGATGTCCTTCTTTCCTCCCCCCATGGAAATATTTAAGAATAAGAGACAATTATTTCTCAGAACGGTTAAGTCCTCTCAGGATTTGTCTCCTTCACACATTATGCAGCGACTATTTTAAACTCAGCCTATCTCCGAGGGGTGAAAGATAGAGAAAATAAATGAAGGAATGCCACCCAATATCGTTATTTCTGCAGACAGGAGGCACGTGCGTGCTTGAGTCCCTTATTTCTCTTATTTCACAGAAGCAGAGAGCTCAAATCATTTATTTAAACATTAGATTTCTCCACTTTATTCATTTCTCAAGTAACCACTGGATGGCAGCATAGGATGATAAATCAAAATTGATTCCTTAATTCAAAATCATCCACCAGAGGTTATTAATCAACGTGAATCCTTTCATGCCTAACACATGGAACTGGTAACAAATTTATTCATGGAGAAAAATGTGTGTGATATTTAGTCCCACCGTGTGTGGTTGCAGTGACACCTTACCAAGTAATTTCTCAATTTGGCCTGGTAGAAACCATAACAGAATCTGTCTTTCACGCTGCAGTATCTTGCAGGGTGTTACCAATGTGAACATGAATTTGTAGTGAGAAATAGTAGAGTTTTTACAAGAAAATGTAAAAGATCTGTCCATGACAGCCTGAGAGTTTCCTTTTTAAAAATCAATCCCAGGTTTCCTGTCTCCGGCCCCATTTCCCTCTCTCATAAAGAAGTAAGTAAAATGTGCAGAAATCCATTCTGATTATATCGAGTGACTTGGGCTCATTAACACAAGATTTTTAATATTCCCAATATCTTCTGCAGAACAGGATGTAATTTATCTTCAGGCTGGATGATCAGCCGATGAATTTTAGGTACTTTTTTTTCCCCCCCTGTGCCTTAGGATGCCTCAGAGGGCGTGTTCCTCACTCCTACACTAATTCTGCTTCTCTTTCTTTTGGGAACCATTATCTTTGCTCATCTCCTTTCTTCTACTCTCCATCTGGATGCCTTTGTTTATCAAAGAAGCTCTGGTCAGCTTTTGAGTACCACCTACCCATTTGGACCACTTGAGACTTTCTTGCCTGGCCATATTTTCTCTTGCTACCAAGTTGCTCTTTGAGAGATTACACCTTAATTTCTTATGAATTGAAATATAACTGACATATAACATTATAATAGCTTTAGATGTACAACAGAATGGTTCAAAATTTGTATCTATCATGAAATGATCACCACATTTAACATTTTACACCACAGTAAGTCTAGTTAACATCCATCACCACACAGAATTACAAATTTTTTTTCTTGTGATGAGAACTTTTAAGGTACTTTTAGGTACTTCTTAAAAATTTAAAAACTGCAATATTTTAAAACATTAGTTTAGATTTAGAACCCCCATATTCTATATTTCCTTACTTTACATGTATTTCCTATTTTCTCACATGCCTACAATTGCTTCACATGATATTATTTGTCATGCTTAGAAATCCTCAGAATGGCATTTTCATTGGGATATTGTGGAGTACTACTTCCTAAGGAAATGTTTCACAAAAGAACGTCCATTGGAGGAATTATACATAAGATTCCTTTTGAAAAGAAAGAATACACATTAACATATGAAGTCTGAAAAGTCTCACAAAAAAGAACTATTTTACCTTTTATAAATCCAGGTTTTTAAACTCTGCTATTAATTTGCATTAAGAAATGCAGATTTAGAACATATAACTCAAAGAACTAAGATTACAGTTCAAGATCCATAATATCTCTTACATACAAAACTGGCATTTTTGACACCACAAATACTGCGATTACAATTCACTTTGTTATCAACCCAGAATATTTGTTAACATTGAAAATACCATCAAATTCCAAAATTCCCTAGACAACAGTTTTAGACTATTTTTTTAAATTTCTCATATATCTTAAAAGATGTAAATCATTCAGTTGATTTAAAATAAATCTTTTGTGTGAAAATTGTGCACCGTGTAACTCTGAGTTGACCTGTGAAAACTGTCTAATTTATCGATATATGTTGCCATCTAGTGGCCACTTCTTAAATCACAGTTTGAACTCTCAGAAAGGAGTGGGCCTTTGCTTGGAAGGTGTCATACAGTAATTACTTTCAGAAATAGAGTAGATTATCACTAAACTCAGATTAATTTATAATTCTATAAATTTAACTTGTGATGAGTATTTTCTTCATGAAATCTTCTATTTGATTTTCATTTCACTTATCCGCTTTTCTAAATTTACTGAGTACCTCTAAGTGTAAACAGTAGTTTACTATTTTAGGGGGTTGGACATCAGGGTGATTTTGACCTGCCCAAAATCAGGAGGCAGTGGAGAGAGAGAGAAAGAGAAAGTAGAGTTTTCACAGCTTGCTCACTTGGAAAGAAGTTCAAAATTACCGGGGAAATATAAGCATCAAATATCGCATGAGAGGGGAAAAAAGTTAGATGTGTAATAAAATTAGGACAGGATACAATGTTAACACAACCTGACTAAAGTCTGAGATGACTGGCCTAAGAAAGCAGAGAAATTAGAGACAGAATGAAAGAGTGAGAAAGAGGCTGATTTTTTTCAAAGTGAATATTCTTAATGCCTAACCAATAGAGTTTCAACATTTCAAAGCTTGGCTAAAATAATAGAACTGTCTCCATCTTGTTTCAGATATTTTTAATCTTTGCAATTTTTTAAATTGTATTTTATTGTGGTAAGAACATTTAACATGAGATCTACCCTCTTAACAAATTTTTAAGTGTATAATACAGTGTTGTTGTTACAGTGTCACACAGCAGATCTCCAGAACGTTATCATTTTGCATAACTGAAACTCTATAACCATTGAACAGCATTTCCCCATTTTCCCTTCTCCCAGCCCCTTGCAACTACCTTTCTTACTCTTTGCTTCTATGAATTTGACTATTTTAGATTCTTCATATAAGTGAAATTATGCAATACTTGTCTTTCTGTGACTGGTTTATGTCATTTAATGTCCTCAAGGTTCATCCATGTCGTTGCATATTGAATAATTCCCTCCTTTTATAAGGGTGAATAACATTCCATTGAATGTGTATACTACATTTTCTTTATCCATCTGTCAGTGGAAACTTGGGTTGTTTCCACATCTTGACTATAGCGAATAGCAATACAATGAACGTGAGAGTGTTAAGATCTCTATAAGATCCTGACTTCAATTCTTTTGGATAAATACCCAGAAGTGGGATTGTTAGATCATATCATAGTTCTATTTTCAATTTTTGGAGGAAAAAATATACTATTTTCTATAGCAGCTGCACCATTTCCTATTCTTACTAACAGTGTAAAGGGTCCCAATTTCTCCACACCCTAGTTTGTTGTCCTTTGTTTTCTTGATAATAGCCATCCTGACTAGTGTGAGGTGATATTTCATGGTGGTTTTGACTTGCATTTCCCTGATGATTAATGATGTTGAACATTTCTTCATGTACCTATTGGCCATTTGTATGTATGTCTTCTTTGGAGATATAGCTACTTAAGTCCTTAGCCTATTTTTTAATCAGGTTATTAGTTTTGGTTATTGAGTTGTAGGAGTTCTTCAAACATTTTGGAGATTAACCCCTTATTGGATATGTAGTCTGCAAACACTTTCTCCCATTTCGTACGTTGTCTTTTCACTCTGTTGATATTTTCCTTCGCTATGAATCTTTGGAATTTTAAACGAAGACTTTGGAAGCTATCAAACTCCTTTAATTTAAAAAATGTATAATCACATATCATACAACTTGTATTTACGTTACGTAGTTTGAAAAAAACAATAAAATTAACTTAATAAATACGTGGGAACTTGGTAACAAATATTCAGGTTTCTTCTAGAATATTATATCTATTAGCTTGCCGCTAAGTAAAATACTAGCTTATAATATCCCCAGTGTGTATTTTCCCCACTATTGTTGTGCTGTCCACAGGAGATAGAACAATGACAGAAGACATAGGTTGCAGGTGTTTCTGCCAATGTTTTAGCTTGTTTCAAATTGCCTTCTGAAGATACTTCTGCTTTTGAAGATACATGTGACAAAAACAGCGTGCTTCTCTGGCACTGCCCACATGTTTGTGCATCCCCAGGTGTCTTCACACTGTGCTCAAACACAGCAGATGTCTGAGTGGTACCAAGTGGCAAGTGGCACTGAGTAGGGAGACAGTCTGGTGGTTGGTCACACAAGTGGTCATTAAGGCAGCTCTTAGTCTGATCAGGGTTACCTGGATGGCTTAGACCTTGAATCTCTAGGTGTTAATTCTCTGGCACACGTACACAGAATCTAATAAAAACAGAAGGACTTAGTTGCTTAAATGGGATGTGGGTTGGGGAATAAAAACAACCTATCAGAAAGAAAAACATGCTATAGAATTGTTTTGTGTATTATGAGCACAAATTTTGGGGGGAATAAGTGTCTCTTCCCCCCTCCTCCTTTTCTCCTATATAACCATAACCTTTTCTCCAAAAAGAGATCAGATATTGTTTTGTATTATATTCAACTACATAATTTTACTTCCTATATACATAACATTCATAAATCTTTTACTATGTACAGGCAATGTTCTACATGCTTTAAATATATGAATTCATTTAACCATCCCCACAACTCCGTAAAGTTGGTATTGCTTTTTTGATTTTAAAGATAAGAAAACTAAGACTTAGAAGATAAGTGGCCTTTCTTAAGTTACACACTTAGTAAGTGGCAGAGCCAGGATTCAGATTCAAACAATCTGACTCTAGATTCCATGCTTCTCAGCCACTATGACCCCAAATCTAACCAAACGAATTCTGCTGGACATGTGGAACCAAGAATGGAATATTGCTTGATTTTTTTTTTTAACTCATAATGTTTTTCCTTGACTACATTGCTCCTCCAAGTAAGAATCCTGTATCACTGTATTAATTCTGGAACATTCTGCAATTACAACCTTACAATACTTCTTCACCAGTCAAAATCAGCTGATAGTTAGACAGATATATAGACAGTTAGCAGACAGTTAATATTTGTAAAGCTGTGCCCCAAATGGTGACCTCCTCCCAAATAGTATAATGATGTTGATAATTTGGTAATGACCCCTTCTCTAAAGTATTTCCCTATAAATACAATGAAACTATTACTAAGGATCTGTTTCCATTCCAGTCTTAAGCACAATTTTGCAGCATGACCACCTTGGAATAATTTAATCTCTAAAAACAGCAAAGACAAGAAATCAAGTTAACATTGTTTTATTATATCCCAGATCTGTAAATATTGCGTTACACATTAAATTTTTGCTTATTTTAACCTGCCATGCTTCTCTAAAAGCAAAGTAACTTCTCTGAACAGCAAAATTAAAGCTCTGTTAAAAAACGTTGCAAAATCTCACTGCATTTTAGACAGATAGTTAGCTGCTTCCTTACAAAAATAAGAAAAAAATAATTTGTACATTTACATAAAAATTCAAGAACATTCACTGGAAGAAAAATTAAAGCTTCAAAAAGATATTTTCTTTCACACTAAAATAGCATAATTTTCACCTTACATATGTAAGGAAAAAAGAATACTATATGTTATAAATGTTTACATTAAAAATAAGAAGCCCTTAAAAGGAAAATTACTCTTTAAAATGTCTAAGTCTAAAAAGCTAGATTTCAGGAGCAAATTAGAAAACAGAAAATGGAGCATCAAATAGAAAATTCAGACACCTGTTTAATTGAAGACATCTAGCTCAGTGACCAGAGGGCCTCATTAGGAATCCAGTATTCCCCATGAATGCCGTGTTTGTCCTGCACAACCAGTTCAGGCCCGTCCTGAAGACACTTTCAGACTCAGCAAGGAGTCAGCTCTCTTCTTGATTCCACACTCCAAATAAGAAAGGGTTGGTGACACTTCACCAAACTCAAATGGCAGCTGCCACTGGCCTGCGAAAAGAGGAAAAGGAAGGGCCTGGCCTAGGACAAATTACGAAGCAATGTTGCTTCAGTGTGTACCACTCATGTCCCTTTTGTGGCCTCTCTTTTTGCCCTTGAAGGCCTGGGCTTTCATGTTCCTCTCTGACTGTGCAAATACTCCACTTGGGCTTGCCCTCTCCTGGAGTTCTCTGGCCCCACCTGACCACGTGATCTTTTTCTTTCATGAATTCAAACTTCTTAGTTCCTCTATTATTTAAAAAATCCTCATAAGAAAGCAAACCCGGAAAAAGTAATTTATACTGAAGGGTGATTGACAGCCCAGAGTATTTGCCAGCTAAGTGTTATTGACAAGGTTGGGAGAGAGACTAAAGAAAGGGGGCCTGATGGGAGGGCTGATTTCCTTGAATCACATCTATGCCTCTTTAAAACAGGGCAGTGATTAGGGAAATGACATTTTATAGTTTCCAGGCTTGGATTAGAACACAGTGTAAAGGTGACAGATTTGAGGTCTTAGGACAGTCACGCCCCACTTTCGTAAGATTTACCCCACCCCAGCCCCCTTTAGCCTTTAAAATCTGACCCAGAGAACATGGTTGTTTGGCTCTATATTTTTTTAAATGTCGATTGGTAGGAGAGACAATGAAAATGGTTGTAGAAGATTTATTTTTACCAGAATTAGGTTAAAAGAAGTTTTTAGTGTTAGCTCCAAGAAAAACATTTCATCTCTGGAAACCTGTCACTGGAAGTCAAGGAGCCCTAGCTGTGATAGCCAGTCACCAGTTTGCTCCCAGTCTGTAGATGCAGAAGGAGACTGCAAAGCAAATCTACAGTCCCACGTGATCCCTTCTTGCCTTTCCACTGAAACCAGAAAAGTTTAATTAACTGTATACAATTTTAAACAAATTACATAAATGTACATGAACTATTTCCTGACATGCTTAGTTATCATGCAGCACCTAAGAACCAAACATAAGTTCTCTATTTTTTAAATCCCGGATATTTATTATAGAACACACCACACCCCTGCCTCATTTAAAATTAAATGTTTTTCACTTTGTTTAAAATGTTGTTTTTCACTTTGTTTTAAATGTTGCATTGATTAATTATTTAACCATTAATGACTAGTGGTTATATATTTAACCATTAATGATTAATGGTTATATATTTGACCATTAATCAATAAACATCAATATGTATGTATGTGTATATATATATACATATATCCAGTTCAAACTGTATTCCTATCGAACATTGCTACTTCATGGGCTAGCTCAACAAATTCTGCCTCCAAAGTAAAATAAAGAATTTTTTTTTGCAGGGTCGGGTATGGGGAGCAGGTCCCAATTCTTCATAGCTGCAATATCTTAAAATTAATTTAGTCTTAATTATTTTTCTTTCAAACTTTTCTTCAACTAGTGGTACCTATTATTTGTTGTCTATTTTTTAAGCTGTCATTTGAAGTGAGTATATAATAATGTGCTATTACGTTTATCATAAGATTAGATGTTAATTATTTTAAGTTTAAACGTCATTGCTTTTGGGGAATTTTGCAAGGCCTTCCAGAGGCTGTAGCATGTGAACAAATTTGAGAAGCACAAAATTTAAGCAACACCTTGGAAGATATTAAATTGCACCTAAGGTTTAAGTTTCCCTATATTCATTTGATTCATTATAGCATTGTGTAATATTTACCTGCTTTAATAAGGAATAATGTATTTCATTTGAAAATGGTAGTGAATAGAAATAATGAATGTTAATGCTCATTGCTACTGTAACTACGATGGGAGTCTGTTTCTTCAGACTGATTCAATGGTGTAACTACAGTCCATCTAAGGATAAGATATTCTAATTGCAAATGACTACTGTCGAGAGAAAATAGCCATATGTGCTAAACTTGCAAATGAAAATATGAAAGTATAATTCTCAAGAGAAGAAAAGCAACTTTTTCTCAGCATAATTCTCATTACTGGCAAGTTATCAAAGGTAGTTCTGAATCTCAGGAAAAAGACTTGTGATTACAATCTCAACAGAAGATCTTTACATTAAAATACTGGCAATAACTCTGTATGGTGAATATAGTTTTCTTTCTCGAGATTAAGGAAATTTAGATATATTCCTCATAACAGGACTTTTGTAAAATATAAAACACACTTTCAAAAGTATAAAAGCAACAAATTTTTTTTTTTTTTTTGGTCTACACTTTCCTGGTGTAGTTTTCACATTGTGGCTCTGTGTTTTTGAGACCTTATTAGGGCAATCTAGTATCTAGAACTGCTCTTCATAATCTAATTGCTACCCAGAAGAAAAACAAAATTCTAGTAGCCTTCAGAGCAAATGACCAGGTGCTACTGATTTTTTAGAGCTAAAAAAATCCAACATAATTTACCATAACGATTAAGATTCTACTTTTATCTAAAGCTGGAATAAGGATGGAATTTCTAGCCCAGAGAGCTGTTCTACTATAGTCAGTCAAATACAGCTTCTATTGTTGGACTAATATTTAGCCAATGTATTTATTGGAAAAATATATGCAAAGAAGAGGAGGTCCTTTATAGACCTTAATTCCAGTGCTATAGCATGAGATTTGCTGGTTGTCTATTTACTCAGCAGTAAAAGAGGCAAAATCTGTTTTAACATTTTAAACTTCCTGAAAAGATAAGTAACAAACTGTTTTAAAGTAGAAATTGGTATGTAGCATAATTCAAAAATTTTAGAAAAATTCATACATATTCATATTCATAGATATCTAGATATCTAGATATAAATTAAATCTTATAATATGCCTTTCAGAAACCTCCAGAATGTCTGACAAAGATATGTCTAATTGTAGCACTGTAACATTATTTCTTTGTGCATGTTTCTGCTAAGGCAGTAAATTTGGTTTCCAAATTATTTAAAAAGTCAAGGCCATCCTCTTCCTGTTTTTCACTGCAGCAACCTACAGAACCAGCTGGAGACCCTCTTCCTTCATAGTTATACGTAAGAACATAATCTTCAGATGGCATATGGTCTTCATCCTGATTACACAGATGCAGTTTCTGTAAAGTTTAAAAACAAGGGATTGTATTATTGTTTTAAACACACTGAAAGATAAACATAAAATTTATTTTTTATTTACCTTTTATGTTTAATTTTTAACCAGTGTGTCCTCTAATGGATTCCTACATACAAAAAATGCACATGGTTGGTCTACATCACAGCCATACTACGAAGTCAGTATATTTTACATTTCTAGTAATCCATACAAATCCAAAATTATGTATACACATTATATTTAAGTACATTTAAATTATTACTAAATTCTTACCCCTAAATTTTATATCTAGAGGTCAGGCTAGTCCACAAAACGGTGGCAATATGCATAGCGGTTAGGAATTTGAGCTTGGATAGTCAAGCAGTCCTGATTTGGAGTCATAGCTTGGCTTTACCAACTAGCTACATGACTTTGAGCAAGTTATAATACTGAACATCTTTAACTCTCAGTTTCCTCGTTTCTAAAATAGGAATACAGACAATGAGTATCTCACAGGATCATTATTAAGTGATGAAATAATAATGCATGAAAAATACCCTTATTATGTCCAGCACATAGTACATGTTCAATAAACTAAAATCACTATTATCTGCAGATATAATGTCAGTAATTACCACATTGTCTTCAGAATCAAGCTTCCGAGAGAGCCAAACCATGACAAAATAAAAAGATGCACCAAAAAGTTTCAGTGAAATTTAAAATAATCAAGATAACTCACACTGCAAAAACCTGGCCAGAATAGAGGCCAAGCATTCGGCCACATTTACCCTCGCTCTTTGTCACTGGCCTGTGTGCCAACTTGTCAAACTCGTGCACCTCTCCCCTTTCTCACCTGTGTACACATCCCCTCTCAAACCCAGCGCTTATTACCTTGGCTTATGTTAGCAAGTGCCTCTCTTCATGACCATTTTAGCCTCACATCCCATTACCTGACATGCACATTGGAGAACACCCCTAAGAGTGTTTCTTAAGCTTCCCTCCTCCTCAGCCTGATCTTACATGGCTACTGTCTAGAAACAGAAAAAGGATTAACATTTGAATTTGATGAAAAAAATAAATATGCTGTGGACCTATGATAACCTACAGCCATGTCACAGAATGTTGCCCATCTACAGTCCATCAAAGGCTTTAGGGTTTCTGGACCAGTGTTTGTATTACAACAGCACTGGTACTCTCTGATAAAAGAAGTGAAAACTTCGTACCAGAAAGAATACTTAATTCAGTGGTCCTCTACTCAGGCTGCACGTTTGAATCACCTGAGGAGCTTAAAAAAAAAAAAAGCTAAACCAATTAGAATCGGAATCTTTCAAGGTGAAGCACAGGCATTAGTATTTTTTAAAAGCTTCCCAGGGAATTTTGATGTGCTGCCAGGAATGAAAATCCCTTATTGAACCCCCCTATCTTTCACATCCTTGCTTTCCTCTGAATTAGAAAACAGTTTATATATGCATGATGCTTTTTACATGAAAAAATAGTTCATATGAACCATATTATTTAATATTCACTCCAGAATTCTGTACAGACGCTTTCTTTTCACAGAGAGATGCAGATTTGATTTGGGGATTTTTGTGATTGTGGAGAATGAGATTTTTTCCCTATTCTTCTATATTAAAAGAGTTCATGAGATAAACACACACCTAAAAATGAAATGCAACTTTAGTGAGGGATAGTAGAATCCTCCAATTTTCATGAGATTTTAGAAATTAAGAGAAATGTGACACATGAAATAAAAACTTTTATATCAAATACTGTAACAAAATCAAAGAGCAGGGGCAAAAATAATCAGAGAGTGAGAGAGAAAGGATACATTGGAGAATCTGAAAAAGAAGTTTCTGAAAATATATATTAATCTCAATTTCCTAATGTCCTCCACTTGGACATTTAAATTTCAGGGTCAAAACACTCAAGAAAACTCACTTCACCAAGGCGGGGCTGAGTGAAATTGTACCACTCCGAGTGGTCCATCTCCACAGTGCCTCCTCTGCAGGAATCCAGGGTGTGATGATGCCCGGCCCCCTGGCACAATTCCAAGGTCTGGTTTCCTCCTTTTACCATTTCAATGGTTTCCTGCCTGCCATTTTGAACTTCTGATCCCATAGTGCCACAAAAGCCTTGGCTAGAGTTGTTGACTGTATGGGTCGTAAAGCCACTGGGAGAACACTGAAATAAGATAAAATAAGACAGTTCATATAGGGAGGAAATGGATTCCAAGTAAAGTGGCAAGAAGGCAAAGGAGACAGCTCGTTTACTCAACCTTTTATTCATTCATTCATTCAACAGACATTTATCACTTTCCAATTAGATGCAAAGATAGAGACAAGGTCCCTCAGTGGCTTCAAGAAGCTCTTACTCCAATGAGGCAGAAAAATAGTTACTTTAAGAATGTGATTATGCTGATGTACAGGTGAACACAGAATGCTATAGGGACACAGAGGAAGAGCATGAAAATTCAAACTTGGAGAAAGTAAGTGGAGCAAACTGGGAAAACTCTGAGCTGAGGGATTCCTACTGAGAAATAGGAGGAAGAATGCATTATCTGTAAGAGGGTCTAGAGGCAAAGCCAAATGGGGTTCCTTGGGGGTTCCCAACTTCAGCCTGTCGAGAATGCCTACCACAGAAAGTTCAAAGAGAGAGAGGAAGCTAGAGAGGTTATAAAAGGCCAGAGGACATAAAGATCTATATGCCATGCTAAAATTTTTAGACTATCTTGAAGATTATGGGGACAAAAAGAATGGTTTTAATAACAGGCAAGGGACATATTTAAAAAAAATCATTTTAGGCAATAATGTGAAAGACAAATAAGAAGGAGACAAGTTTAGAGTCATGGATATCAGTCAGTGAAACATTATAGGTGAAAAATGATAAGGATCTAAGCCAAAGTCGAAGCAGCGATGATGAAAAGAAGAGGATGGACTCCATAGAGTGCTTACTGGTGGTTAGACGGATGAGGCAGCAAAGGGAAGGGTCAGGAGTTATTCCTATGTGTCCTGCTTGTGCAACTAGATAGATGGTATGATTCACAGAAACAGGGAGGAAGGATGCACTTGCGGGTGAGAGGAGGGTGAGCAATTCAGTTTTGGACGTGGTAAACGAGAAACCTGTGGATTTCCAAAATGAGTATATGAATATGTGGTCTGGAGCTCAGGTGAGAGATCTGAGCTGGAGTATAATTCTGGGAGTCACGTCCATGTAGGGGGGAGTTGAAGCCATGGGAATAAATTATATCACCCAGAGAAAACTGCAGACCAAAAGAAAAAAAGGCTAAGAATAGAACAACAAGAAACATCATGTTTTAAAGGGTGGATAAAGGAATTAGAGCTGTGACAGAACTGATGTGGAATAGCCACTGAGATAATACGGAACCAAAAAGCCATGACTCTCTAGCCAAGAGAGGATTACGGTAAAGAGATCAATGGTGTAGAAAAAATCCAAGTAGGGTAAGAACTGGTTCAAATAAAGTAAGCACCCATGAGAGTCAAGTAAAAAAGTGGCCAGTGGTGACCTGTGTCAAAAGAATTTCCACGGAGTGCGGAATGAACAGGAAGTAATGTCATAGAGAAATCGAGTAAAAAATATTTCTCTCAAAAAATTCAGTTTCAAAGAAAAAGAAATATGGAGGGATCTAGGGGAGGACAAAGAGTCAAGGGAATATTTTAAAATGGAAAAGACTTGATTAAACATTAACTTAATGCTGGAACTGAACACCAACCCTCCAGGCCACAGGTGAGATGTTTAGTTACAGCAATAACCTCTGCATGTCAGTTTGAATTCTAAACCATCACTTTCATGACAAGACCTCCACTATAATCAGGTGTCATTGTGTCATCTTCTTACCAATTTATTTTTTCTATCTAATATGTAGAGTCTCTATCAAAACAAAGATTTTCAAGTTCAGATAATTTACTGAATCTGAAATATATCTATAAAAGTCAAACATATTATTTTACTGCCTTTGAAAAAAATACCAGAAAAGAGAACTGAAAAGTAGCCATTTGGTGGCACTGCTACCCTACATTTTTTGCTTAGGTCGCTGCTACAGTAAAATTCTATCTCACACTCACACACACACACACACACACAAATCCTGTTTGTCAAATCTCCTTGATGGGTATAATTTTGTCATTATAAATACATATTGAGATCATATTTCTAAGCTAATAAAGGGAGAATTGAAAATAAACTAAAATCAAAGCTGAATCCACAGTACTGTTTCCCATTCTCTAATCTCTGTTCCTTCCTCCAAGTTTATTCTCATAGGGCATCAACAACTCCTTCTCCATGTTAGTGATTTTCAAATTTACTTTTCCAGTCCTGATTTTTCACACAACTCCTAACCCCATCTGAATGCCTTTGACTTAAACTCAGATTCAAAACTAAAGTTACCACCTTTACTCATTGTATTAAAATGAGTTTACACATTCACCGTGAAATTTTGTTGCATTTTGTAAAAATATGCCTAAAATTATATACTGGTATAAATTAACAATTTCAAGTCCTTTTGAGAAGTGTTCCTAATAGAGAACAGGTAAATAGGTATATGTTATGGTGAAGTGGCCAATCAATGCCACCGACTCCAGCACCAAATGGCAAAGAAAAAAAATTAAGTACAGCTCAATCATTTCATTCTCAGATATAAAATAAGAGCTTACTATGAGTCAAGGACGATCATGGGGCTAAATCTATTTCCTGAATGGAGAGATAATTACAGGGTTCCACACATAGGCATGTCAAGCATAGAGGAGTCATGATTTTGCCTGATGGTGGGAAGGAAGTGAAAGAAATAGTCGATAAGAAAGGCATCATCACCTTGAGATACCGAAAAGGCCTGATATAAAGTCACTGTCCCGGGCTATAGCTTCTGTCACATTGACTCCACTTTTTATTTTATTACTTAAAAGAAAACAATTTTATTTATACATTTAAAATATTTCTTATCCATCCCTATTTTAATTTTCCAATAACCATTATCCTAGTAGAGTTATCTCATGCTTAAATTATCAAAAGATCCTAATCCTTTATCCTCCCCATTCCTAACGTCTTCCTGTTCTTGTTGGTCACCTACTGATTCAGTATCACACTGCTCACGTTATGCCACTTTCGTGCAGAAAGCCTTGACTGGCTCTCCCTTACCAAGAGAATAAATCCAAAATCCTTAGTGTGCCACAAAAAAGTTTCATCCCCCATCCCTCTCTTATTGTATCTTCTCCCTCCAGAACCTAAGTGTCAAGCCTCTAGTCCAAAACATCATTTCTTCCATTTCAAATCAATTTATTTACTATTTGGTGAATAATCCCTAAACTTTGTCATCTCCTTTTTTATTCATTAGGCTGTTTTTCTCCATCTCTTCACTTTCAAACCCTTCGTGTTCTTTATGGTACAGAGTAATCTGTACCTCTTCCACCAGGCCTTTCTGGTTGATATCCAGACATCATGAATATACTCATGTATCATCAGTATCTTTGAACTCCACCAGTGTCCTATCATATTGGGGCTAATAGTTTACTGTCACATTCCTATTTATTTTTCAATTTCTCAAGAATGAATTGAAATCTTTTCGAGGGAAGAACATGCCTTGTAATAATTTTTTACATACTTCCCGCAGAACAAGAAGCATAGTGCCAAGCACCTCAGAGGTCCCAAGAAATATGTAAGAAAAGAAAGTGGCAGTATTGTTCCAATCTGCCCCCCCAAACACACACTTTTTTGTAAACATATATCTTTTTGATATTTTTAGTTTATCTTGAGAACTTTCAGCAAGTTCTTCCTATTATAAATGGTCAAAGAGTTAGATAAACAAACAATATCTGAAAATATACATTGTGGAGAGCAGTCAAAAAGATTCTTCTTATAATAAATTCACAACATCAAATAATAAGTTTTAAACCATAACACTAGAGAGTAGAAAAAAGATAACTAAAACAATACATCTGGTTTAATAAATGCCCTATAAAAATATTTGAATATTGACAGATAACATATTTATGTCTACAGAATCTGATCAAATGAAAAATAGAAATTAACTCCTAAATTCTGAAATAACTTCATGAGGATGAGTTAAAGAAATTGTGGGAACTACTCAGAGATAAATAGCCGTATAAAAAAATTAATAAAATAAAATTCAAAAATTCAAAAAAAAATTACTTACCACTTTGTCATCTCCAGGTGCTTCTGTGTTTGAGATGATTAAGTTTTGCTGTGCCACATCTTCAGGAAAACTTTTTTTATTTCTGGCACTAACAAGTCCACATACTACAGTTAGCAATATAGCTGAGTTAAAAACAAAAACAAAAATGTTTAACATGCACACAATAAAATACTCATCTTTTATTTCTTATTACCTAAGGTGCACAGGAGGAAAACAAGTCACTGAGCGTGGTGTCCCACAAATTACCCTGGCCCTTCTAAATGAACAGGCCATGATTTAGCTTAGATTTTAACATTTAAAGCGATTATATGTATATTTTGATACACATATCTTCAAGAGTTTGGATTCCACCCATCATTTAAGTATTTTGAATCATGAATTTTTAAAAAATCAATGACTTTTTTTTTTTTTTTTGCGGTACGCGGGCCTCTCACCGCTGCAGCCTCTCCCGTTGCAGAGCACAGGCTCCGTGGGCCATGGCTCACGGGCCCAGCCGCTCCGCGGCACGTGGGATCCCCCCGGACTGGGGCACGAACCTGTGTCCCCTGCATCGGCAGGCGGACTCTCAACCACTGTGCCACCAGGGAAGCCCCAATGACATTTTTTAAGACAAAGACTTTAAAGAGATTTACTGATTCCCAAAAGAATGGTTTGCCAATACGAAAAGATAACAAAGCAGACTTTTCTTCCCAGAATAGATTTATCTCCAAGTATCTTAATTAAACTTACTTTGTATTTTGCCTATTCAGAATTTTCATTCTGCATCATAATTGTGGGAGGTTGAAATATATGATAATAAAGCTAAGAGCAACAACAACTCTTTACAATGTTCTACAAGCCCCTATACCAAGGATTGCCAACCTACGGCCCCAAATCCAGCCCACCATGTTTTGTATGACTCAGGAGCTGTGGGTTTTATATGTTTAAATGACTGAAAAAAATCAAAAGAATAATAGTTTATTACACGGGAAAATTATATGAAATTCAAATTTTAGTGTCCATAAATAAAGTTCTAATGGAACACAGCCATGCCTGCGGTTTAAATGTTTTCTATGGCTGCTCTCTCGCTACAAGGGCAGATTTGATTGGTTACAAATGAAACCATATGGCCTGCAAAGTTTAAAATATATACTATCTTGCCCTTCACAGAAAAAGTGTACCAACCCTTGCCAACTGTGTGTGGCCCCTTGTTACCTTTCTGGTTCCACTTCCTACACTCCTCTTCCCTCATCCTCTCTCTACTCTCAGGCCACACTGGTCTCCCTGCCTTCCTTGATTTCTCAAGCATTCCCTCACCTTAGGGCCTTTGAACTGACTTTCTCCTCTGACTGAAAGCTCTTCCTTAAGTATTCTTGGCTGACTCTTTCACCTTTTCCAAAAACCATCAATGATAACCTTCTCAGTTAGGCTGGCCCAACCATCTATTGAGAATTACTATCACTAGCACCCATCCCCCGCACTCACCCACACACACTTTACAGCACCAGAGACCCTAATTATCTGGCTCTATTTTTTTCCTCCACAGCATTTAATTTATTTATTACTTTACTGTCACAAGGAAGACTTTGTTTTGGCTTGTTTGCTTTTGTCTGCTTTGTTCATTGATGAATCCCAAGCACCTAGACAGTTCTGGTATATAGTAGGTGTTCAATATATATATATTTTTTTGAGTTGATAAAAAATAATAAACACTTATTAGAAATGTACCATGCACTGTTTTAAGCTCTTCACATGCATTAACTCAATGAACCTCCGGTGCTACCCCATAAAATAACCTACTACAATTATCCCTTTTTACAGATGAGGAAACTGAAGCACAGTGAAGTAACTTGCCCCAGGTCACATGTCTTACAAATAATAGAGCTAGGGTCCAAACCCAGACAGTCTGGTTCCAGAGTCTTACTCTTAACCACTAGTCCTATCACAGAATAAAGGAACAACAGCTAAAATAAGCTGAAGGATTGAATGGAAATGAAAAGAGAAGAAAAACTACGGCACCATTGGGAACTACATAACTGGTTAGGAGGAGGTTAATAGAATTTAATCAACCTGGTAGGATACACCCAAGAAGAGATATTGCTGTGATTTGAACACCTCCCATAAGTCTGTAGCTGAAATGAAAATGACATGACACGAAAGTGGCTTTTAGTGGACTTGCATATGGCAGAAGTTTTAGATTGTTTGATTTAGCCTTAAAAGGGGTAGTATGAGGACCAAGAAATAAAAGCTATACATTGACAGGTTTGGCAAAATCTAAGGCATTTTCAACAGTTCTGTCCAAGAATGAAATCTTTGATCTCAAAAAGGATTTTGCTTCTTACAGAAAATATTCACTCAGAACTCAGAAAATAATACAAAAAGAATTTGTAAAGGGGACTCACACCTGACAGATAGCTGGACAAGATTTCTTTTCAAAGACCTTTTCCTGCACTCAGATATTTATTTTATATTTCAAAGTCAGGTAAGTAAAAGGACTTACAGAAAAGCAATGCTATACCCAGAAGTATCGCAAGGATCGCCCATGTGCCAAGTATCGCTCCTGCAGCCATGCGACATTGATCTGGGTAAGTACAATCACAGAGGTTCACTCTCAAGGTTTTTGTTGCAGATTGACCTTCTACATCTTTTACAGTAATGGAAATAGGATATTCTTGAAATTTGGCATTTTTCCGATATGAAAGACGGGCAGCTGTATCTGAAAGAAAAGAATGATATTTTTAATGAACATTGATTCCTCCTCTAACATCTGTTCCACCACACCTATTTTTAAAGACACTATTCTCAAGGAACCAC
This sequence comes from Tursiops truncatus, assembly GCF_011762595.2. NCBI lineage: Eukaryota > Metazoa > Chordata > Mammalia > Artiodactyla > Delphinidae > Tursiops > Tursiops truncatus. The sequence goes on from NC_047046.1 coordinate 45,905,577, forward strand.
CTTCCATGTGAAAATGGATAAAAAAAGATGACGATCTTCAACCTTTTCAGGCACTAATATCACCAGATGTATGTTGCCCACTGTAACTTTTTAGAAGAGAGGCTTAAAGAAATAATTTGGCATTGGAGTGACCCAGCAGCCTTTCAGCAATATTTAGTATTCCCTTATTTCCTCCCTTATCTACAAGCTAATGATTGGCTCTTGACATACACTCCAAGCATTTCTCTAAAGTACCAGTTTATGGTACTCATAAAAAATTAACACCAATAGTTACACACAAGAGATGTCTTAAGTTCATATTTTCTTATCCATTTATCTTCTGGTACCTGTCCACTGTCTTTATGTATAAGGTAATTTCTCAAAGGGCAACTGACCCTTGGTATTTAACACCTTCCCTGTGGAAGTAATCTCAATACCAGAAAACTAATTAACATCACCCAGGCTAGGTATAAGGCTTACATAAACACAGACATATCTATATCCTAACAATACAAGTTTTTACGAACAGCGATATTTCCCCAATGAACTTGCTACCTTATTTCAATGACTTTATTATCAACTGACCAAAAGCTCCACACACTTTCAATGGCAATTGCAATCTTTTGGGTTTTTCAATAAGTGAAATGACAAAATACCATAATGCACCTCCTGGAAGTGATCTGTAATTTCTAAGCCTTTCTTAAATGCACGGTTAGAGCTGTTGAGAACTTCAAAGATTTCTGGCTACACCTCAGACACAAAGCTCCCCAGAGGAATGTGAATTACCACTAAGGTTTATTTGGAACTTTTCAGGATTATATTGTGTTTAAAGTAAAATCCTTCAAATCTCTCTCGTCCCTCAAGACCACAGGCTTATTCATTACCTCAAGACCAAGAGCCATATTCATGTCCATTCACTCGTACTAGTGCAGCAGCCTCTGACTTTCCCTGCTACTCAACTCTGCACTCTTCAAACTGGCCTCCTAACTGTTATCAATGTCACTGTTTTTAAGACATAAACCTGGTACAGCATTGCCTTACTTGTACACTCTCAATGCGTACCTGCTGTCACCAACCATACAAAGGTCAGCCTCCTCAGCTAGTACATAAGGCCCTTCATCACCACTCCCGCCAAATCTCTCGGCATTCCTACTAAAACCTTCTAAACTTTAACAACCCTGATTTACTTATTGCCCTAGTATTTTCCTGATTTCATGCATATTTGTTTATCAATTATTGATTAAACAAACATTCATTAAGCAGTTAGTGTCTACCAAGCACTGGGCTAGGTGCTGGAAATACACAGATGGGTTACAAATGTTCTGAGAAAGTCATGTATTAGAGCAGAAAGGTAAACACATAAGAATACAACACGTAGATTACATGTAGATACAACAGGTAGACAGTAGGTGCTCCATAAATATTATGAATTAATATCAAGCTAAGAAGTGGGAAGGAGGTAGTCTAGGCAGAAGGAACAGCATATGCAAAAGCTGAATTGCATGAAAGAGCACAGCATAGCAACAAAACAGCAGGGAACTATGGCTATAACATAGAAAACTGTACACCTCAGAAACCACTACTGTAGCAGTCTGCACTGCAGGCTTCAGTGCCAGGCCTCTGTCCACAGCCCACCATGTTTCCTTCCAGAATGTTATAGAGTGCTTATCCCACATACCCAGACCCCTCATTTCCAGAGTCTGCTTACACTAAAATTTAAGCCTCCCACCTTCTGTTCTTTCCTCATCGCACAGTAGTTACTTCAAAAACACAGCAAGAACAGTTTGTTTTAATGATAAGTTGCTCAATATTTTAACAAGGATTTTTTGTCTTTGTTGTAAATGTAAATTCTGCCTTCATAAAAATTATGATTTTGTTTCATTTTATGTACAATATAAAACACAGGTCCCACACAATGTGTGCAAAAGTTACTTCTAAAATATGTTCATGAGAATCCATTTTACATTATGCTTCACGTGAGTAAAGCAGTAAATCCATTCTCACTTATTTCAGAGCATATAAATCATTATTTTTGATGAAATACCATTAACTTTGGCAAGGGTCCATAGTCTGTTGATATCTGGAGAAGCTTTTGCCAAGCTGAAGTGAAATGGAGCGCCGTGCATGGGCTCGTCAGGATCAACGGCTGAAATGTCAACATGTTCCATCTTTGGTTTGCAAATTACTAGATAATTTTGAAGTATTTCTGGCGGATTATCATTCTCATCTACAATTTTAACTTCAATGGTTCCAGTACATGATCTACTATCTAGGAAGAAAGGAAAAAAGTTTAGTGTAGTTCATAGACTTTTATAGTTTCTTAAGAAAAATAATCAACTAGATTCTACATAGGATGTATGGGTTTTTTTTTAAAATAAACTCTGATCATTAGAGAAAATGGTAAATAAGAAGGTAGATGGATAAATGAAACCTGTAGATCACCTAAAATGAGTATGCTGTTGATAGTATCAGATATAACTGGCCATAAAACTTTTACCAGAATTATTACCAAAAAGTAAAACCAAATGTCTGAATTTCAAACTCTCTATTTCCTTGGGTTTCGTTTGGTCCAGATGTTAAGGAACAGTAAAGTGACTACAGAAAAGTTACTCTAATCCTGGTACACATTTAAACCACTTAGGGAGATTTTAAAAAATATACGATGCCCAGGCTCCCCAACCAGGGATTCTGATTCAGTTGGTCTGAGGTAGTGTCTACACCTTGATATTTTTTTAAATGTCCCAAATTATTTTAATACGTAGCCAGGGTTGAGAAACTCTGGGTTACTTTAAGGAACAGAATTCAAGGAAAGAATTATTTTGACTTAATAGTCAGCTGAGCTATTTAACAGCTCAATTTAAAATGAGGTAAAGAGATCTAGAAGAGTCTGGTGAGACCATTTCCTCTAGTCCTAGACTTAAGTTTCATCTCTGTCCTCTGACATAGAGATCTATAGGCATTTAAGATGCTGCCATGCTAGGGATATAAAGATAAATAAGGCATGGTTTCATGTCACCAAGCAGTTTCACCTTGTTTGATGATTAAGATAAATAGAAACAATCTTTAAAGTAATTTCTAAGAATTCTGTATACTTAGCACAAGGATAATTCTGCACAAGAATAAATGAAGTTTATTCTCTAATTCTTTTATAACATACCAGATGAAAGCTGGTGTCTTACCTTTATCTATTGCCAGGACTGTAACATTATACAAGGCACTTGTGGGAGTTACAGCCTCCCTGTCTAAGATTTTGGAAGTTTCGAGTGAGCCTGTAATTTCATTAATGGTGATCCACCCTTTCGGGTCATGCAATAATTTGTACCTGTTAATAAAAAGTAAAAATAGTTTTTAGCACTATAAAATGTATTAAAATATATTACTGTCTCATTATTACAAATACATAATTAGTATGTGGTTATAGATTTCTTTGTACCTTAAACCACTGCTACTTCTAGTGTCAGGGTCATATGCCTTATATCCATCGATCTTTGAACCCACTGGGGAGTTTTCTTTAATCTGTACACATTGGACTGCAGGTCTGCATTCAGGCCCTTCGTCCTGATCCTTCACATTAACTGTGACCACGGCTCTGTTCATGTTTGCCATTCTGAGTGTCACATCTCCAGTAAATGGAGCTTCATTGCTTACTCCAATTTCCAGGATCACTTGACGGATTTCTTCATAATTCAGTGGCTTTAAAAAAAGGACAAGTATATGAACATCAGTGTAAAATACATTAGCTATTTTAAATAGCAAGTGATCTTTTGTCGATATGAACAGTGCTACATAAATTCTGTGCTCTCACTTAGCCAATATTGACTTTTATCCTTTGCTAAAGAGAGAGGTGATTCTTCACTAAGCCTTTAGCAAGAGTGGTCAGAAAGTTTCTGCAGGTGGTTTTATGGAGTTGTGGGAAAGCAATTCCTAAAATATTTTTATAGCTCATTCTTACTAAGGAAAATTATTCTGAACCTGAAGATAATGCGAAAACATGACCGTGTTCTTCTGGCCTTATTTAGAAGACCGGCCTAAGGGTCATCTGACTCTCGGAGAAGGTTCAACTTACTATTTACCACCGATGAGGGCCCAGACATTTTACAGCTCTTATAAAACTAGATGTTGACTTAAAGCTGAAATGGTGCAGTGATTTTATTTTCTCTCTGATAGAAATGGTATTTCAAATGCATGTTTTAATTGTCCTCTAAGGCATATAACTAAGCAATCTTTATTTCAGCTTTTCCTTTTATCAAAATCCATACAGCTTCTCATTTCTTCTAGGAAGCTGCTTTGGCTTTTTGCTGAGTCCCTCACTGATAAGTTAAGTAAACTTTTTACCGATGCTAACTATTTTTATGAAAATTTTATTTTTGACAATTTGAGAATTATACTTTGGCATTGTTTGTAGTTTATCCAATGAAACTCTCACAGTGAAGAATGCAGAGGGGTAAGAAAAATATAATGTGCTATTGGCACTATTATTATCGTCATCCCCATTTTAGAGAGCAGGAAAGTGAAGAAGAGGAAATAAACTGGGTTTCTCAAAGCCAAAAGAAACTCATTCAAGCTGGAGTTTCAAGCCAGGTAGTCTGGTATGAGTCCATTTTCCTAACCACCACACTATAATCCTTCTGCTTAATTGACTCACCAGCCTCTAAAATCTTCTAAATCAATTCTTTGGTTACAATTGATTTTTATACAGCAAACAAGCCAAATCCATAAAACAGTATTTTACACTGTACTGAAAAGCTAACGCACTTTTTCTTTCATTCTCTTTCTGCTTATCAAAATAATCACTGGCTGAACATTGAACAAGATCAAAACTGATGAGTAAAATTTTGGGTTTAAGCCTTTCTCCACATCTCCACTTCTAGGCAGTATCAAGCTGAGATACTAATACCACAAGTCCAATAAGAAGTCAAGAAAAGTTCTGAATCTTAGAATCTACAAAATGTATGTGAAATTCTTTTTGATTCTTTTATTAATATCCCAGAAACTGGAGCGCCAAGAGAGAAAAGGATTAATATCTGTTTATTTGCCGCTAATGAACACTACCTCACAAATTGCTCGTATTGCTATGATCAGGCTGAGAGTCTGCTAGCAATGAGAAATGGATGGAAATTTAGAAAACAGCTGCTGCCCTAGAAGAGGTGCAGTTATTCAATCTAGAGTTACTTGCTAAAAGCCCTAGAGATTTTTAATGCAATCTTTTAAGGCTTAAACTGGATATTGCTGTAGTAGCTTAAAACTCTGCAGTAGCTTAGAAATCTGATGGGATGAAATCAATGATTAATGAAAAAATATGAATTCTCTTCAACCATAGGATACCTTCTTGTTTCATCAACTGAAAAACAATTGTCCAAAAATATCCCATATCTGCACTAAGATGCTAACAATTCCCTAGAAAATGTATTGTTGTGAAGATGGATGTGAGGACTTTCTACGTTGAGAATGACCAAGAACTGTCTTCCTCACTCAAGCTCTGATGCACTGCTGCTGTTGCTGAAATGCAGAGAAAATACTAAGATGGAAAGATTACCCAGGACACCCAGCTAAAGACTGAATTAGCTCATACTCTACAGTTTCAAAAAAGTTATCTATTATGGAAAATTATAACACTATTCCCAAGAACATGATGTGACTTCTAAAAATATAATACTAATATCCTATAGTTTACCAAGTGCTCTCATTTTCATTGTCATATTTGAACAGCTACTAGGAAGGCAGAGAGAAATATTATTTATATTTTACAGATAATACAGAGGCTAATTTTCCAAGATCACAGAGCTATGCAAAGCAATTTAACACAGGGCTTGAGAGCAGATAACCTGGAATCAAAGAAACATAGATTCAAATCCTCTCTCTACTACATCTGAGCTGTGTCACTTTGGGTAGGTTTCTTAATGTCTCTGAGACTAAGTTTTCTCTTCTGTACAATTGTTATAAGAATGACATTTAACATTAGCGCACACAGTAAGTGCTGCTTTACACTACAGGACAATTTTCTTTCTTCTTCTGGGTAAGGAATATAAAACCAAGAGTCCTTCCCAAAAGAGCCTTTTCTGCCCTTATAACCTGGACCCTAGAATGTAACAGTACTACCGAAAATACAACATATAAAACAAAGAATATGTTCATTCAGTGCTGTTTGATGTAATACTATATTTCATCCTCAGTATTACCTTTAAGAAGTTCAGATACAACCAGTCATATATTCAAGAGAGAGAGAGACACAGAGAGAAGAATATGAGCCTCTAAATTATATCATGTAAAGAATAGTTAGAGGAATTGGGAATATTTATCTTAGAGAAGGTAAATCTCAAATAGACATCACAGCCTTTTCAAAGGATTATACCTGTTTTGTATAACATTAGAGATAAAACCTGGTCCAAAGACACGGGTTACAAGGAGAATAATTTAGGCACAGTAAAAGTAAGGCCTTCTGAGAATTAGAGTTCTCCAGACATGGAATAAGCTGCCAATGGATATACAGAGATTCTTACGATCGAGACTGTTCAAGCATAAGCTAGATGCCTAATAGCTGGTAACAAATTATAGACGAAAGGCAGCATTAAAGCAGAACAAGTGAACTAAATAGATTAAGTTCTCTTCCAACTTGTAAAGTCTATGATCTGAAACTACTTAGTTGATTAAACCATTAGTTGATTAAAACTTAACTTGCCAAATTGTCTATTACTCATTATTACTTTACCTTTACAACACAGAGAACACCTTCATTAGTTTCTTTGTCTGTACTGATTTTGAAATGTCCATTTTCATTGCCCTTTAAAATAGTAAAATTGGCTCTCCAACTGGCAGTGTTAATTAAATCCTTATCTTCTATAGGTATTCGTAAGATTTCCACATTGAACGTATTTTCCTCTACTGATGCTTCATACTGAAACAGAGAAAGCGCATTAAAAACTTACTTTATAAAGGAAACTTTTACAAAGAAAGTAAAATGTTTCTTCCACTCCATAAGTACTTGTTCTTACAGCTTTTGCCTAGATTATTTTAAAACATGAATCACAAAAGCATTGTTTTACTAAGGGTTATCTTTTAAATGAATGAAGAACTTTGTTACAAATAAAAGACTAATGCTATGGTCTTTAACAAAAGGGAGAGAATATAAATACTATTATGAATAAATAAAAGGTATTTATACATCAGATATTTCATTTTATTGATAAAATAAACATGCATACTTCAAAGTATGATAAATATTTTATTAATTCAGATTAAATAAAGATAACAATAGAGATCAATTTTGATATTATCTACTTACAGCATTTTGTCTGAAAGTGGGTAAATTGTCATTTGAATCTTTTACTGTTATGATGCAAGTTGCTGTATTCATCAATCCAAAAAATTGACCATTCATGTCTTGCACTTTCATTATCATTGAGTACTTGTCTACAACCTGAAAACAAAGCAAATATTTAATTAGCTTTAAAAACCTTGTTTAGATTTATAAAGGAAACCTCAGTTGTTCACACTTCTATTGGTGTGTATCCACGCTTTTATTTGATTTCCCTATTTGTATATACCCAACGACATGGTAGACGGGAATAAAGCTGAAAAGGTAAGCAGAAATTCAATTACAAGATCCAGAGTAAGAATGTAGACTTATGCTTAAGCAGCAGGTAATGGGAAAGGTTTTATGCGAGTCATAGTGGGAGCACAAAATAGAAAGAGTTGAGTTTGAGAAAGAATATATTTAAAAGAAGGTCGAGCACAATTTGGAGTAAGCTGAGCTGAGGTTCAAAGAAACCAGTTAAAGGCTCCTGAAATAGTACAAAGCTGGGGCATTTGCAATGAGGACAAAAGGAAAGGGTGAGGAACGAGAGAAAGAGGGGGTGGAAGATGCTGCTCAGGTGTACTACCTGGATAACAGGCACACAGAAGTATCACCAACCAATACAGGAAGACAGCGGTTCTCTGAGGAAGTGAACACTGGCAAGGTTGGCAAGGAGAGGCAAAAAAAATGAGTTTTGTCTGGTGGATACTGAATTTTACGTTCCTATGGGAAATCTAAGGAGAAAGGTCCAGAAGACAGCTGGATAGATGGCCCTATAATTCAGGGGAGTTCAAGGCCAGAAACACCAATCTGGGAGTCAGCAGTATGTAGATAGTGGTTGAGATTATGGCAAGAATCTGATTTCCTGGGAGAGGTTAAAGGATGAGAAGAGCTGAGGATATAAGGAACAACAGCATTTCAAGCAGGAGGGAAGTAAGAAGACAAAGCAAAGGACAGACACTCAAAACAAAAGATCAGAGAAGCAGGAGAAGAACCAGAAATCCAAGAGAAAAGAGAGTTTTAATAATTGCCAGCACTAGAGAGAGTTTTAATGATTAACCTTTGGATTAGGCAGTTAGGTGGTCACTGTTGACTTCTGCGAATGGAGTTTGCAAATGGTGTGTTGATGACGAAATGGAGTCCCTGGTCTGTGACACAGTCACCTCTGTTGCCTTTCCTTCTATTTTACTCTTCTTTAGCCACTCTACTCCTTTTGTTCTTCTTCATTTTCTATTTCCCTCTCTCCCTTCCTTGGTCTTTATTTTACTCATCCTTCTTTCACGGCGGAAACCAACATTCCCACCCCGAAACGCTCCTTCCACAGGCTCCAGCACTCTCTGAGACCCTGCTTTTTCTTCCTCTAAATGCAGTTTCTCTAGCTCCCTTGTTCATTTCTTTACTTCCTGTATTGTCCCCTACAACACACCTCATGGTTGTTCCCCACAAAATCCCATTATATTTTTTTTGATCAAGCAAGCATATCTGGATTTGACCCCAAATCTGTATCTTACAAGCTGTGTAACCTTAACTTATTTAATTTCTCTAAGCCTCATTTGTCAATATTGAAAAATTAGGAAAAATCCTTGTTTTCACTTGATTACCGTATCATCTCTAAATATTCCACAGATTCAAAACACATTCATATTGTTCCCTTCAAACTTTCCCATTTATTATGGCCATTATGTATTTTATCACATAGCATGTCCTGACCCCACAAAAATAAAAATAATAATAAATAAAACCTTTGTGCTCTTTTTTATTCTTTTTTATAGGTTCTCACCACCTCTCCCTTTTGCTCTGACATCAAATCCTGCTGATTTCTTCTTTATAATATGTCTCCCAGTCGTATCGATCCTTCCATTTATGTTACTCTAGTTTTAGTGGGAACCACTGAAGTGTTCTAATAAAGCTACTTTGTACATATGAAATTGATTGATCTGCCTCAGTCAATAATGCAAGACTCTGAGTTAAATATGGGCTGATGAAATGGACAAGAGCAAGATCAGAAGATTCAGTGCAGTAATCTGACCTGGGCAAGTCAATCAATCCTTCTGTCACCTTTCTCCCCTATAGATTGGATATAACCTCTATCTAATCAAACAAGGAAATTATAAAGATGAGATCAAATTATGCATAAAGAATTTGAACATCAAGTGCTATACACGTAAAAATATGCTATTACTATCATCCAAATAGTGTTACAGATTTTTAATAATCAACTTTATCTCAACTAATCCTTTCCTGATTAAAAGTACATATCTATAATAACTGGATAGGGATCAGGGTATAATCTATACCCATGGAACAAGCAACACTAATTGTCCTACATGAGAATTGAGCTGGAACACTGAGCTGGAACCAACTAGCCATACACGAGAAATAAAGTATTATTCAATAATATCAACATTCATAGCAATATCTTTTTTTCTCACCCCTTCTGAACACCAGTTGATCTTTATTTCTATTCCTCATGGTTTCTCTTACATAAGGAAATAGAAATAATATAAAAACAGGTAACATAGCCAGGAATTCTTATTGTCTTATGCCTAAATAAAATAAAATGAGAAACTCCTAATCCACAGGATAGCAAATTATAGTAAATTGGGGGTGGTGGGTTCAACCCCAAGTAAAATGATAATCTACGGATTGTGAAAGCTACCTCTCTGTCCAAATAATGAGAGACTGTGATTACACCTGTGCTGGGATGCACAGAAAAGATCCCAGGTTTTCCTGGCGTCTGCTCCAAAATGCTATACATCAGGCGCGTATGCATCGTGTCTGGTTCATCTTTGTCTGTGGCACAAATCACTCCCACTGTAGTACCTACATGTTTAAAAAAAGAGTCTTTACTTTCCAGAATTGCAAAATATGTTTAGGCATATCAACACTTCTCAAATTCTTAACAGTGATGGTGGAAACCTAATTTACGATGTATTTCTTACCAGAGATATTCCATCTTTACACAGTACTGATGAAGATGACTTCAAATTTATAATATGAAACACTTTGATGCTGAGAATCAAGGCATACTCTTACTTTGCTCACAGCTTAAACTATTTGATAGTAAATTTATTAAAAACTTATTTAAATGGCATCCAAGAATAATTTCAACACATATTCCCACATACTGCAATAACTAACCTAGCTGGAGAGAGAAATCATGTCTCCTAAGCAATCCGATTTTTTTAAATCAAAGTTTTGATTAATAACTAAATTAAGGCTGACTTGGGTTATAACTGGATAGATGATGAAGTTGACCTTTTACATCTCAGTCTCTTTTCTATTCTATTTTTTGCTAGTTCTTGATTTGCTTCCTTCTCTTTCACCAGATTTGTATCCAAACCTCACTGCCCCCAGCCCCACTTAATCTTATTTCATACTATTTACCATTTAGGGAGAATTTAAGTTAACTGTTTCTGCAGTTAGAGCTATTAGTATTTTTCATCAGTATGGAAAGTAAGAATATTGCTCTGATAAAGGACTTCAGGTATCAAAGAGTACATACAGGTGGTATTTTTATAGTCTAAGGATAGTGTTCCAATGCCCATGAAATTATAATACATAGAACCACTTTGCCTATAGCCCTGTATGTGAGGTTGGCCTGAGGAACAATACATAGACACATACAATCATATACATATATATATGTGTATATATATATTCATTGAAATTTTATATTTGAGGGAAATAAAAGCCAAGTAAAACTATTAATGCAAGGAAGTATTAGTTTTAAATAATTTTGTCATTATATCCTTAAACTTTATATATGTGTGTATATGTGTGCTTAAGTATATATATATATGTGTATACATATATATGTATACATAGATATAGATATAAGTTTGTAGAGAATGTCCAAATACATACTTAAAAGTAACAAAAAGATTTCTGCCGTGGATCAATAGGAAGACATGAAGTAATAATCTTATTATTATAAGAAAATAAATTATCTTTTCATAGAAAGCTGTTTATAATCTTTATAAGACATACATTTTCTTCCTGCAATTTCATTGACAGGAAGACATAAACACTATTTTAATTCTCTGGATACAGAACTCCTTTACTTACTACATAAAACCTTCCTAAAATCTTGACTTGAAAATTCTTTTCCATGAGTGCTATATTTCACTATTCATTGAGCACCCTTTGCCCAAACCCTCTGTGTGTGAGTTAAGGCAAACTCAGAGAACACCTTCAGAGTACCACAGCCTTAACAGGGCTGAACCTACTGGTGTGATATGCTTAAAGTATTCTGGGTTAATCTGGGCATCAAAGTGTTTGCCCTAGATCCTTCTCTGTTACTACCAAAGAGAACAGAATGTTCAACAAAGAGTCTAAAACCAATCATCCCTCTTTGAAAACAGAAAAATGTAAGAGTCATAGACTTGTGAGGTTAAAAACATTATAAGTCAACAAACATAATTAACTCATTTTATAGATCAGAGAACTTAAAGGAACTTCCATTAGTTCCCACAGTGAAATAATAACAGACCCTGAATCAAAAACTAGGTTTCCTAAACTCCAAAGCAACAATAATTTTTTTAATTGTACCACGTGAGTAATAAAGAGGTTAACATCTATGACATCAAATTATCAAACTAAAATATAAAAGGAAAGAGCAGTTACAACAATCCACTGAAGATCTAAGTAACTCCTAGAAACTTTAATAAGCAAGTTAGCTAATCCTCTATGGTTGAGTTCACTTCCTTTCAACTTTATTGTGAGTGGTTATTCTCCATATTGCAAGTCTCAGAAGACATTAAGAATGCCACATTTAAGGGCCTATTGAAGTGAAACACTTTGGTTTTCCACATGTGAGAGCAAGTGTTTAGGATGGAGAACACACAAAGTTTCTCTGAAGTTATTCCTGTATTCACTCTAAATTGGAAGTAGTAAAGTAGTAGTTTAAAGAGAAGAGACAATATAGATAAGAGATTAAAAAATTGTATCCTCAGTGGATATCATTCAATACCTTCCTAAATAAAACCTAATAAAACTATGTACATTGATTTTAGTTTTATCGTACATTCTACCCTGCATGTCCTCCCTTGGAGCTAGGAATAATGATAAACCCACATAATAATAAGATGAAATAAAGTATATAAGCCAAATATGGTACAAAGCTTGAATAACTGTTATCTGCCTTTATAATTCATTGGTATCATACCAACAACACTACAAACTCCTATAATACCTTGTAAATTACACATTGATTAGATTTGATAGGATTAAATGTATTCTGGTAAGTAGCTATTGGTCCAGTGTCATCTCAGGATGATCTGGCTTTGAGTAAAAACTCAACCTCTCAAACAAAGTATATAAACATTTAACATAGCACATTTTACTCCTAAAAGTTGTCTTACCAATTCTACTGCTTTCTGAAACTTCAAAATTATAAATTGCTTCTGTGAAAATAGGGTAGTTGTCATTTTCATCCTCCACTCTGATGGGCAGTGGAAGAGGTAAGTCTGCTGTATACCCATCTGCAGTTGACGCATGGGCAATCAGCTGTAAAACAGTGAAAAGCTAGTTCAACAGTCCATTATAAAAGATTCCAGCATGAAAGAATACTATGCTTTATCTACTACCTTCTCTGCAAATCTTTTCAATAATAAATCACTTCAAAAATTCCTGTTCAATGCTTCTTTAGTTATCAAAACATCAAACACAGAAAGACTTTAACTACAGTTAAAAGTATCCAATGTTTGGTAGAAGTGCCTACACTTCAAATAAAACCTAGGTCAGAGTACAGAGAATCAGAGACTACTCAGGTCATGAGACTAAGGAATTAAATGTGAATATGGAGACGTGGATTACAGTCCTTATTCTCCCCATAATCATAAAATTGTATTGGGAAGAACAGTTAACCTCCCTGCAATGGGGAAAATCCTGACTATATCATCTAAATGAGCCAATGACTCCCGACTTTGTCACTACTGAGCCCCTTTATTGTTTAATCTCATAGATCACATATTTGTAAGAGGTTTTCTAACAAAATACATTTAACAGTTTCCACATTACTAATTAATCAAAAGCAATGTAATGTCAAATAGAACTTATTTCTTTTTTCATTTTTAAATGATTTTTTAATATAAACAATTTTTCCATAGTTAAAGGTGCACTATTTCAATTATAAAAGAAACATCCTTATCATGATAAATTTTAAAATTCTGTAAAGTACAAAAGAAGAAAAGAAAAATCCATGACCTACTACCCAGAGATAAGTACTGTTCACATTTGATGTATTCCTTCAGTCCCTTCTGTGTATATATTTGTACACAAAAATTGAGATCATACTACTGTAAGCTTATATCCTTTTTTTCCAAAAAGCAAACAAACGACTTTATGCTGTAACCATTTCCCAAAGCCCTTAAACATGCTTTGAAAATGGGATTTATTGGCAGTCTAATAATCTACCACATAGACATACTGTAATTTATTTAACTAGACCCCTATCGGTGGACAAATAGAACGTATTTCTATTCAGCATGTGATTACAACACTGAGTTGAAATTTTTCCAGCCAAGAGCAAAGAAATGTCATGTGGTGAACATCAGTCAAGTTTACTTACCCAGCATCTCTTCCCTCTTCATTTAGGAAGAGAATCCCTCTTTCCTATGGGGAATCGGTCCCCCTGTACCACATGACCCCAGAGCATTGACCATATTACACTGAAAATTGTCTGAATGATTCCCCATTGATGTAAGTTCATCCACATCAGAATGCTGGCTTATTATGCCTTGTTTGGACTTGGTCTCCCAGTTTTGCTTCCTTATATACTTCTCGGATATCATCAGATAATTAGACAGGTGGAACAAAGACCAAAAAAGGAAAAACAAAAAACACAGAGCAGAAGAGGGACACTGGAAGAGGACCCTTCCAATCAACTGTGGCCCTGTCTTGGAGAGAGGAGAAAGTACCACGACCAGAGAGAGAAAGAGAATCTCATAAGCAAAACCAAATCCTGCAAATTTGCTGGAATTTACATCCAAATACAATTAAATTTCTTGGCTTCATTTGAGGCTTACCTAATACAAGTTGAGATAAAGAGCAGACCAAGTATTCCAAAATATTACACAATCTATTTCCTTTGTCTTTCAGATCCCCTCTAAGAAGAAGTTCAGAAGACAGGAAAGAGTAGATGCGCTATCAGAAGTTTAGTTTAAACTATGATTATAGTTTAATCATTTAAAGTTATGTGTATCAATAAAAGTCCTACATCAAAAACATCATATTCTTCACGATCCACAGGCCGGGTACAATACAGATTTCCAGTGTCTCTTTCTATGAAAAACAGATTTAGAGGTTCTTGGTCAACTCCACGCCCACTTATTGAGTAGAAGACGGTATAGTTCTGTGCCGCGTCAGATTGAACCTAAGAGGAAAAAGCATATGTAAAAAATTTTTCATGAAAATGCTATTTTTAAATACAACTTATATGTTTATATATATTTTTATTTTAAAGAGATGACTTTAATAATATAATAATCACCTTTGTCACTTCATCAACATGCAAAATGGTAATGAACAATGGTAATTTGGCAAAAGATTTTTTTAAACTGCTCAAATTTAATGAAAACAATGTTCAACATAAATAGTAGCCAAAGACAACCTCATATTAAGGCACAGTTTCCCATCTAGTGATTTGGCAAAGGTAGAAAAAAGCAATAATACCCACTGTGGACAGGGGTGAGGTAAACAGGGATTCTCATATACTGTTGAAAGGAATGCCAGTTGTAATGTTCCTTAGGGAGGGGAATTAACAAAAATTAAAAGAATGAGAATAAATAGGGAAGACTCTTCCTGGTAGAGGAAACAGGAAGCGCAAAACAACCAGACCAGGGTCGTTGGCCACTGTAGTTGGAATAGACAGAACTATGGGAAAAGGAAGTCGGAGAGGAGGACGAATGCAGTAATAGGGCCACGGCATGTAAGAGATTCCAAGGATGCTGACTTCTGCTTGGAGTCAGATGGGGAGCCAATGGAGAATTTAGACAAGAGTAGTATCTGATTTATATTTTAGAAGGAGAATTCTTGGTGTTCTGTTAAGATTAGACTTGGGTGGGCAGGTAAAGGAAGAAGCAGGAAGGCCATTTAGAAAGTTACTGCAAGAATTCAGGGGAGAGAGAACTGTTTGTTAGACCAGCGTGGTAGCAATAGGGGTTGTGAGAAGTGGTTAGATTCTGGATATAATTTGAAGATACAGCCAACAGAATGTGCCAGTTGGTTGGCTGCATGGTGTGAAGACAGAAGTCAGGGATGACACTATGTCAGTGGGTGCAAGTATCCCCTGATGTCTATTCTGCCTATCTTCCTTAGTATTAGAATTTGCAGTTGAGCACAAGGTTGCCTGGAAGAAAGACTTTTCTCAGTCTCCCTTGCAATTAGGTATGACCACACAAAAAGGTCAGGTCAATAGGGTGTGTGCAAAAATAATACATGCAGGGGCTTCCCTGGTGGCGCAGTGGTTGAGAGTCCGCCTGCCGATGCAGGGGACACGGGTTCATGCCCTGGTGCGGAAAGATCCCACATGCCGCGGAGCGGCTGGGCCCGTGAGCCATGGCCGCTGAGCCTGCGCATCCGGAGCCTGTGCTCCGCAACGGGAGAGGCCACAACAGTGAGAAGCCCGTGTACCGCAAAATAATAATAATAATAATAATAATAATACATGCAGGATCTAGACTGTACTCTAGAAAGTGGAGGAGTTGTGTTCCCTCAATGGGACACAGTGATGAGCCATCTTCAACCTGGAAGGATGGCCAAGCTTAAAACGGAAAGAATCCTGGGCCCCTGGTGATTTCTCAAATTAGAATCTCTTTACCAGATCACACGTTGACATGAAAGGACTAAATCTCTGTCATGCTTTAGCCACTACGATTTGAGATCTTGGTAAAATGTGGCTATATCCTTATCCTATTATAATACAGGAATTAAAATTTTAACTATAAAGAATGGATGGATATGGTAAATTGGGGCTCAACATCGATTTCACCTCCTTCTACTGTGTCCTCTCATAGTGTAGATATTAGAAAGATTCAGATAAAAACAAACCAAAAACTCTCCCTTTTCCAGGGTCTCTTGAAACAAGAGTTCTGAATTAAAATACAGACAGTCAGGTGCGCTTGCATGAAATTTGGAAGCCATAAGGGAGATAGATGCCTCCTTTTTGCTGCTTCTACTGTTTTTGCTGACTCTTTGTGGTGCAATTTTTTCTTCTTTTTTCCTGCAGCAGCAGAAGTTCTAATGGTTTTTCACAGACTTCGTGGATGCTGAGAGACAGGATATAGATCAATCTTTTTGTGAACACTGATGGGAGCAGTTAAGATTGTTTTGGAGCTGCAGTTGGAGGAGCAGCTTCCTGCCTGTGGTGGTTCCTTGCCCAGTGCAGCTTCCTGACCATGGCAGTGGCACTCTGGCTCTAAAATGACTGGCTTCCCCATCATGAAGAAAGCAGTATGTCCCTTGGCTATAGATTCTGTGGGGTAGATAGGAGATTCGTTCCTGAAAATTCAACCTAAAGTTTGTTTCTTGAGCCTTCCCAACAATTCTGTAAACTGTTTAATACACGATCGTAAATCCCTCTGTTAATTCCTTAAAGAGAATTGTGCTCTCCGCAACTAAAACCTTACCGAATGGACTCTACTGCCCCAAGAACTGAAAGGATGCAGCTGCCATTAACTGAGAGGGGAGGATATTTTTTATAAGAAAACGCAAACATTTGATTTTTATACGTTAAGTTTGAAATGTCTACTGAAATTCCAAGTGGGAATATTAATTAGGCAACTTGGGCTGGAGATATGAAGTCTTAAGTTTCCAATGTATAAAAAGTACTTAGGGGCTTCCCTGATGGCGCAGTGGTTGAGAGTCTGCCTGCCGATGCAGGGGACACGGGTTTGTGCCCCGGTCCGGGAAGATCCCACATGCCGCGGAGCAGCTGGGCCCGTGAGCCATGGCTGCTGAGCCTGCGCGTCCGGAGCCTATGCTCCGCAACGGGAGACGCCACAACAGTGAGAGGCCCGCGTACCGCAAAAAAAAAAAAAAAAAAGTACTTAAAGCTATGAGGCTGGATGAGATCACCGAGAGAGTGAATATAAATAAACATTACACAAGGTTCATAGTCTGAGCCCTGGAGCTCTCCAAATTTAGAGACTGAGGGGTCAGGGTGGTGAGGGTTAGGAGGATGTGGGAATGAAGAAGAACCAGCGAAACATACTAAGAAGGAGTGGCCAGTGAGAAAAGTGGAAAACTAGGTGAATGTTGTCCTAGAAGCGACGTGAAGGAGGGACAGGTCGGCTAAATCAAATGGACACACGACAAGGAAATGAGGACTAGAAGTGGTGACTGGTTTAACAGCGCAAAGACCAAAATTACCTCTGACCAGTATAAGTTTGGTAAACAGAAGTCATTTCTTAATACGCTTTCACCAGTGCTTAAAGTACAATAATCTAAGAGAAGAAACCAGGGTCCAGAACTGGATAGAATTTTCTACAAGTGTGAAAGACACTGGAAGCATAGTTAAAAACATAAACAAGTAGGACACAGGTGGCACCACTGGTATTAAACATCAACCACAGTAATAGAAATGTAAGGGAAAAAGGCAAGCATAATGCCATAGCCTCAGCTCAGTCGTTATTTCCATTGTGTATATTCCATTTGGATCTTTATGCAAAGTAAACCTGACCCTGCTTAAAAACGTCTTGTTTTTAGGAAAAAGTTAAACTATCTAGCAGATCACACCTGGCCAGTTCTGGGTGGACCCTACCTGCCTCTTCTGCCCCATCTCCCTGCTCCACGCCCATCACACACAGGAAGGCTAAGCTCCGTGAGCTCCCGCGAGGAGCCGTGCTTGCTTGCACCTCTGTCCCCCTCTCTTCTTCCACAGTGATTTACCTGCATGACACTCTCCCATCCTTCAGGCTTTAGCTCAGATG
The DNA here is from genome assembly GCF_011762595.2 of Tursiops truncatus. Classification (NCBI taxonomy): domain Eukaryota; kingdom Metazoa; phylum Chordata; class Mammalia; order Artiodactyla; family Delphinidae; genus Tursiops; species Tursiops truncatus. The sequence continues at coordinate 45,923,781 of NC_047046.1, forward strand.
CCTCCCCCTCTAAGTCTTTTTTCTGTTTTTTACAGCATTTCAGCCCATGAATTCTCAAATCACCCCGACCCAGCCCCATCTCAGCACTCATCATGCAGTATTGCAATCATTTGCCTACTTCTGTCTTCCTCACTAGACTCATAAAATACATGACAGCAAAGGCCATGACTAAATGTATTTCTAGCTTCAGTACTTAGAGCAGTGCCTTCCACAGGACAGGGTAGGTGCTCTATAGCCGGCTGCTAAGTGAATGAATAAACTAATAAAGATCATTTAGTGGCTGTAGAGTCTTTCTCATATTATTATTATTAGTTTTTTAGTGATTTTCTAGTTTTTCTCATTATTAGCTTTTTAGTGATTTTCCCATTTTATGTACTTTTATGACTCTCCATGAATATCTTCAATCAAATCTGTTGATTTTTAAATGTTTAAAGAGTTATTAAAACCTGGACAAAACAGACTCTTGGAACTAATTTAGCAATCCCAATCAGAAGGAATGGAAAACCTACCTGTTGAAGGAACAAAGGGAAAGGGCCCAAGGAATTCTCTTGCATTGAGCAGGGGATAGGCGCCCATCTCCTCTTGGAACGCCTGAGAACAGTCTCTTTAGTGTGTCTCTTCCTCAGTACCTGAATTTAGAGAAAGAAAATTAACAATAAACAAAAGCATCACAGCCTACTTCATTGTAAAACAGTGGATGGACCATAAATCTAACACCTCTCTGGAGGCTCAGTGTCAGGAATTTCCATGCTGAAACTAAAGACCAGATAATAAGGTCTTCTTTGTGTTCGAAGGATAAGAAAGAATGTATCCAGACTTTAAAGGTTTCATGAACCAAAGAATTTAATTTCACATACCTTTCCAACACTGACCATACTTTCAGGTTAGGAAAATTATCACTGTACTCTCAGTTCTTCCTGTTCCATCCCAAAATGAGATGGAGAACACATCCTCTTTCAGACAATCTATAGACAGCATTTACTTGTTCTTTCTGCTAAAACCTCATGCTCTCAGGTGAACTATAGTGAGATAATGCATGTTCTTCATTGCCTGAACACTCTACCTGCACTGTCCAATATGGTAGCCACAAGCCACATGTGACTATTTAAACTATTTAGAATTAAATAAAATATAAATTCCACCCTTCAGTTGTACTAGCGACATGCTAAGTAGCAGTAGCCATTAATATTGGGTGACCATATCACACAGTGCAGATTACAGAACATTTCCATCACTGTAGAAAGTACTATTGGAGTTTTTAGTGATTTCCATCTAAGCAGTCATTTAAGAATTTAGATGACTTTTTCATTAATACACTTCACATCGATTAGTTGTAATCCAGTGAGTACTTTCACAACGGCATTCCTCATGACACGGAATTTAGAACTACAGTCAACAATCACTGAGTGGTGGCTAATACCATTCAGACGCATACATACTCCAGGATTTCCATCCTATTTTAACATCAGAATCACTGTGGCACTTGAAATCAACCTCTTATTCACTGGGAACTACTGCACTTAATATTAATTTAACATGTACCTATTGACTATGGGTCTGGTGTAAATGAGGCTATAAACACAAAAGGGATTGATTCGTGCCCTTAAACAACGACAGGTAAATTGTTTGTGCTAATAAAAAATGCCCAATGCTACAACAGAGGGATAACCAAACTGACACTGGCACACAAAAGCAAGTAGACTTTAGAGGTGGAAGAAACCTTCACAGAGGAGGTGTCATTTAGATTTAACAAAGTAAGATCCAATGTCTAATCAGTGTTGAAAAGGGAAGGAGAAGGAGGGAAGGGAGGAGGAAGGAAGGGAAAGCAAACAGAAGGAAGAGAAAAGATAAGGAAAATAAAGCCTATTTTTTCTTTTGTCTTCTTTGCAACCTTTAATGCGAGTATTTAAATGAGAAGAAAAACATGCCTGAAAATATCAATGTACTTTGAATACCTTCTTCTGATGTTCCAGGAGCACAGGAATCTCTTTCTGTGTCTGTTTCTTTGAGTCAGAAAGCCATATGGTGAAAGATCTTTTCTCATCAGACAACACAACAGCATGGGCTGTGTATACTGACCCATCTTCTAGAACTCTGAAATCAGGATCACTGGATTGGATGTGGTCTGCAGATCCGAGGCACTCTTTCAAATTAACTGCAAGTAGGAATTTCCAAGTTGTAACGTAAGAAACACAAGCAAAAAGAAAAACAGTGTTAACATAATTTATACAATCTTCTTCAAAATCCTGAAGTGAAATGAAATGAACCAATCACTCTGCATTTATCAAATATCTTAAGACTCTTTACATGTATTTTTTTAAAGTGATAATACTTTCTCTGTTAAAAAAATGACAATTCTGGATTGTATATTTGTATTAAATAAGGTTTTTTAAACCTTTATATGCTTCTAAGAGGCTTATGAAAATGATCTTCCTATTAAAGACGTCTGTGTGTTGCAATCATGACAAAGCTGAGCTACATGCCCGCCCACACAGCTGGATAAACAAACAGAAAAGTTTTCCTTAACAATATAGTCTGAGTCTTTTAAGATACACCTGTGTTAAGCCAGAAGTTTCACACAAAGAGTGACAGAGTGTATGAGTTTGGCAAACAGTCAAGTAAGAAAAATCTTTAAATTCTTCCCACTAGCGCTTTTCTGTCACATCTCCCCCACCCCCCACCCCGACCCTCACCAACGCCCCAGGGGCCCAGAGTTCTCTTTGTGTTCCTGTTCCTTGCTTTCCAGGGCTCCCCAGTGAAATGCTATGTGGAATCCTCTCCCCCTGGAAATTTTCCCAAGTGAAAAGTCATAAAATATAAGTATCATACAAGTGTTTTGATACTTTTATCAAAAGTATCAAATCCATCCCATTCGTCCACTATCTGCTTTGACAGAAACCAAACTGATACATCAATACACACTTAAGTAATAACCTAATACTCACTTAAGTAATATCATCTCAAAAGATTCATGTTACCCATGTATAGTGTTTTCACTTTAATCCAAATCTGTCACAGATGGAAACGTTAAGTCAAAATGAAGTGAACATCTTTAGAAGTGATGACACATTTCTCTCGTGTTCACATTTTTAGCAGAGTGATAACCTCTGGTCTATTCCCCTGGAGGAACATCCCCGACTTCTCTTTACATCCTCTCCTTTCTTCCTTCCCAGAAATGGGACACTGTTGAAAATTAATGTGGCGTCTCTGGGACAAGCTATATCTCTGAAAAAAACATGATGCTTTTCCTCCAATATTCCCTGTACCACAGGGAAAGTCCACCTGGACAGAGCTTCCCAGCTGTTGGGAAAGGTTGAGGTTCCCTAACTTCTCAAGTGTGCAAATGGCTGATTAAGCGCAGTTTTGAATGGAATAGTTCACCTTGTTATATTTCTCACTGCAGCTATGGCATTGATAAAAATACCGCTCTGATTCTCTCAGGTCCTTACCTATATCTCTCCGGTGCTTAGAATCCTAGAGTAATGAAAGGGCTACATTCTACATGTAATTCTTTATGTAATTTTTACTGTTAAAACATAAGTGACTACAAAAGCACGGATTAGCACATGTTCATTAGAATCGATGACAGAATTCTATAGAGTTCTAAAGAACAGAACATATATTTTAAACTTGACTTGTATCTAATTATTGGTTCCGGCTAATTCCAAAAGGCAAAGATTGGATAACATGCTCTTTCCAGCATAAGTAAATTAAATTTGTTTTAAAAACACTGTTTTGGGCTTCCCTGGTGGCGCAGTGGTTGAGAGTCCGCCTGCTGATGCAGGGGACACGGGTTTGTGCCCTGGTCCAGGAAGATCCCACATGCCGCGGATCGGCTGGGCCCGTGAGCCATGGCCGCTGAGCCTGCGCCTCCGGAGCCTGTGCTCCGCAACGGGAGAGGACACAACAGTGAGGGGCCCGTGTACCGCAAAAAACAACAAAAACAAAAAAACACTGTTTTGAAATTGCTCACCTCTGCCAACCACTTTGTCTGCCTCTAGTTTGGAAGGTATATGAAATATCACCTTTTTGCAAGCTTCACAAGCAAAACTGAAGACCTAGGAAAAAATGGTCACATTAATACAGTATAGAATAAAGAACTAAGTTTTAGATATGCAAGATATATAAGTCCTAGAGATCTACAGCTAGCAATACTGTATTGTATACTTAAAATTTTTGCTGAGAGTAAATCTTATGCTAAGTGTTCTTACCAAAAGAAAATAATAATAATATATAAAGAAGGTGAGAGGAAACTTGGAGGTAATGGATATGTTTATGGGATAGATGGTGATGATGTTCTCATGGGTACATACTTATCTCCAAGCTCATCAATTGGTGTACATTGAATATGCACAGCTTTTTGTGTGTCCATTTCACCTCAATAACATAGTTTTTAGAAAAGAATAAAGAACAAAGCCATATGATCATCTCAATAGATGCAAGCAATTGACAAAATCCAACACCGACTTACAATTAAAAACTTTCAACAAACTAGGAATTCAAGAGATTTTGCTCAATGTGATAAAGGGCATCTATGAAAAACATCCTACTTAACAGAGAAAGACTGAATGCTTTCCTCTGACATAAAGAACAAGACAATGATGCCTACTCTCACCACCTCTATTCAACATTGTACTGGAGGTTCTAGCCAGGGCAATTACACACACACACAAATAAAATTAAAGGCATCCAGATTGGGAAAGAAGAAATAAAATAGTCTCTATTTTCAAATGATATGATCTTGTACATAGAAAATTCTAAGGAATCCACTAAAAACTATCAAAAAAATAATAAGTGGTTTCAGCAAGGTTGCAGGATACAAGATCAACATACAAAAACCGATTGTTTTCCTATATACTAGCAATAAAAAAATCTGAAAACAAAATTAAGCAAACAATTCTAGTCACAATAGATATCCCACCTTCATAGATTAAAAGACGTATTCCCAAAATTCATCTAACAAATTCAATGCACTCCCTACTGAAATCCCAAATAACTTTTTTTGCAGAAATTAAAAATCAATCCTTGAGGAAATGCAAGGAACCCAAAGACCCAAATAAACTTGAAAAAGAACAAAGTTGAAAGATTTCCCAATTTCAAAACTTACTATAAAAAACAATAATCAAGGCAGAGTGGTACTAGTGTCAGGACAAACATATAGATGAATGGAATGGAACTGAAATTCCATAAATAGGCCCTTACATATTTAAAAATATATTATTGGTTTTGTTTGCTGCCACTTATTTTAGTATTTCAAATATATGTTCACAAGTAAGATCAGGCTACTACTTTTCAACTTCATACCATCCTCATAAAATGAGTTAGGGAGAGTTCCACTTTTTTCTGTTCTTTGAAACAATGTATATAAGGTAGAGATTATCTGTTCCATATAATTATGGAAAAATTCACCTATCTCAGGTCTGGGCTTGATGGATATGACAGTGTGTGTATGTGGAGACATTTGGCTTCCAATTCAGTGTCTTTATAAGTCTATTTACAGTTTGTATACCTCCTCGAGTCAACGTTGGTAATTTGTATCTTGTAGAAAATTGCCTATTTTGTCTCTTTTCAAATGAACTAGAATAATATACTAATATTATTATCTACTTTTTAAAACATCTGTCCTCTCCACAACTGTGCCTCTTTTTATTCCTAATATTGTCTTATCTGTGCCTTCTCTATTTTTCACTTGTTCAGTCATAGCAGGTTGGTCTATACTTTCAAATGATAGCATTTGGTTTTGCTAATCCTCTATATTGCTTGTTTCTTTTTCCTTTTTTAACTGTTCTTCATAAGATATATTCTAAGTACACGTGTATTTTAAGAAATAATAAAAGAAACACTAGGGCACTTACCTTCAAAGTTAAGAAATAAAACATTACTATTATTTTCAAAGTCCCTATATAACTCTCCCTAACTGCATTTTCTTCTTGACTTCAACCTCTCCAAATATCAATAATGAATGATATTTTTTTGTAAATCATTTACTTCCCCATTTCTGCTTAATTTTATCCCATGAGTATGTATCCCTAAAGAAAATTGGTTTGTTTTGCCAACTTTAGGCTTTAAATATATGTAGTCATATGCCAATTATATGCAACTTGATTTCTTTCCTCAAATTATGTTTGTGAAATAGATCCATGCTGAATATATAGCAGCAGCCCATTCATCTTTGTCGCTGTATAGTACCTCACTGGAAAGCAGGTACAATTAATTCATTAATATAAGGGATCGATATTGGAAAGGATGATATTCACATATAGATTTCAGTTATGCCATGTTTCCTGAATTATAAAGAAATTTGATACTATGTTTGTGGGGACTGGATATATTACTGAAAATAAAGTAAAAACATAAAATAAAATAAAACCACCATTAATTAGCAATGATGAGCTAATGACTTTTAAAGGTATTTTAAAAGTAACTTTTGTACAAATGAGTGCCCAACAACAAAAAAATACAACATACAAAAAAAATTTTAAAGATTAATGAATTATGGATTGACTATTTGAGTTATAAAAGAATTTATTTTAATGAAGAACCCTCCAGGACAACTTTAAATATCTGACATAAAACTTAAGAGTTGCGAGCAACTTTAAATTAAAATGTAACAAATTAAGTTTTAAAAAATGATAATATAAAGTATTATCTACTCTAGTCTGGGAAAAATGAATTGCTTTGTTTCACTTTACAGTACTGTCCAAATTGTATTAATTGTATCATAGAAAACTTATCATACAAATCATTAAATCCTGATAGAACTATCTAATGCCAAAGGGAGAGTGAAAACACAGGCATACGTGTCAGTGTTTCATTTTTGTGCTGTTGTTCAATTTTAGAGTGAATAGGCAAGGTAGGCTTTCTAAAATAACACCTTTTTCAATAGAGGAAAAAGAAGCCAAAGAACAGAAATTTATAGAGTATCTGAAACATAAAGGAGATCTTGACTGAGCATATCGGTTACAGAATTTTCAATTCGTCATTTCTCCTGTGGACACTTGCCATCTTAGAGACAGAAATCTTACTTTCAAGTTCTTACCACCCTGAATTGTAGGATTTACCTTTCTGTATTCTCAGTGCTTTGATGATTCTACTAAATTTCTTTCTAACCAAACTCTGTATGATGGGATTCTAGTTAAATGGAAAGTATGATTAGCTGCAGGTCACCAGAGATGCCATATATGGGATGGCAACTGCCACAAGGATTACAACAGGGCCCAAAAATGTGCACAGCTTACATGTATTTAGTGACTCAGAGAGTGCTGCACCATTTAGCTGTATCTCAATATGAGCACCAATAATCTCCATTAAAGAAGGTAGGTGATAATGAACTAATATAAATATATACTACAACTCTGACTTCCTTAAGATGGTGGTTTTGAAATAAACTAGTTCGCATTTACTTATTTTATTTGTCCTAAGCTTTTTTCCCCACTAATGCAAAAGATAATAGAAAGTATTATACTCACTTTTATTTTAAAAATTGAATATGTCAAATGTTATCAAGAACAATAATAACAAAAAAGTCTGTTAAAGGAGTCACATTATTCTCAAATGCTATAAAGTCTGAAAAGATAGAATGCCCGTTTGTCAACATAGGTTGCAGGCAGAATTTCACATACTCCAAGGGGAAAAGCATGTTATGTTATAAAGAAAAATACTATTTTAATTCCTTTTGAAGAGCCCTTTTACCAAGTGATAGATTAACCATGTCCAAGTACATACCATTTATAATATATAATAGTAAATATAATTCCCAAAGTGGATTTGATATGGCAAACAATATTCAACACACATATAAAAGGATCTCATTATTTATAACAGGGCAGAAGACATCTGAGCAACTGAGCTAATGTGAATTAGTTTTCACCATTCCTAACAATTTTGCTACTTTAAAAGGAGAAACATTTTAAGAGATACTCAGTGCTTTCAACAATAATGGGATGATCTGACACGTTTCTTTTCTAGTTTCCCCCTCTCCTTTCTTCCTTTTCTTTGTATATGTGTATGGAAGGATGATTAGGAATTGTAGTTAATTGTAGCAGTTTGGAGTATACTGAGGATAGAAAGGTGGGAAAGGGATGCAGATTCAGGAGAAAAGTGCAGAAGGGAAGATTCCACAACCTATGGGGCAGCTCAGTGGGAAAGCTAACACCTTAAAAGTCTCAGTTTTCTGTTGAAGCGCTCACTTCAAACAAGGAATTGTCTTTGAGAAATCCATTAAGGGGTCCATAAAATGAAAACTGCGTTTCTAAAATGTTATGCCCTTAATATTATACCAAAGAGTCCTAGGAGTCAAAAGGAAATACAGATATAGGATGGTCAACAGAAGTCTTAATTTATCCGTCTGGACAGAAATTGAAGTTGTCTGTAAACTGGGGATTGCAGGTGAAAGAAATTATTCCATATACACTCTCTAGTATACAAGTCTCCAGACAGACCATTTAATCTAAACTTTAGGAAATTTTTTTTTTTTTTCTTGTGGCATAGTGGTGGATCTGGCTGTCACACAGTAGGGGCTTGAATGTTAGTGTCCTCTCTTTCTGTCCCTGCTTCGCTCCTCTATCAGCCAGTGCCATGGCTCCTGGGAGTGTGGCCAAGTGTTATCCCAGTCTCCAGACTCCAGTCTCCTCTAGAGCCATGAAGGACATAGAACCCTCAAGGGGCATCATTCTTTGGAGGAGAGCTTCCCTTGGCTCCTCTTCTATTTAGGTTCTGGTTTAGGGGCAGGTGCCTCTGCTAAAACTAAACAGTATGTTACAGCCTTTAAGGATTAAGTAGCATCTTAGAATTTTAGACCTACAGAATTTATGGGGCTCTTCTAGTCAAGGGGATGGCAAACACAAGCAGGGAGGCCTCCTTTCTCCCTTTCCTTGACCATGGTATGACATTGCCAATCAATCACAACAATATCACAAGTTTGGGATGTCTTAGAATCCTCAGCAGGACACTAATACAGCAGGACACAGAACTGACATTTAAAATAAAACATTTCTTATCCTTGATCTAACACAACTCCTTATTTTAGGAATAAGGTGAGGACCTCTGTTCTCCATGACCCTCATTCCTCAACTCTGTCCCTTTATCGCTAGTTAATCTTGACCTGGGATGATTCCCACTGATCATTTCATGAACATTCTTAGATGGCTCCCTTCCCAGCAAGTCTTTCCTGAGCAGTCCTATTCCTTGGAATAAAGCTCTAGACAATTTAGCACTAAGAAACTTAGCATGTTTAACTTCAGAGAGCTGCTACAATCTCCTCACTTATTTGATGGAAAGTTGAAGTCCAGAGATTGAAGAAAAGTGATTTGCCCGAGACCTCAGAACAACTTATGAATATGCCGGGTGAAGTCCAACATTCTAATTCTTGGGCCACGGCTCTCCCTATTATACCTTCTTGTGGCTGAGGTTCATTTCTTATTAATACTCAATGCATGGAATCATAGACTTTGGAGTTAGGGTTAGGGTTAGCGTTAGAATTATATATAGTACCTTTTCCAAACTTCCACAGAAGACAGAACTTCCTTTCTCCATGCTCCATTTCATGTGAGTGTATCAAAAGGGACATGTTAAAATCTAGAGGTTTTAGGAAGCAGGAGATGGGTGTAGTGGAGAATTGCTGAATCTGTATCAGTCAGTTGCTGTTCATCCACTGCCTGACTATATGACTTGGGCTCTGGGTGGGCACTCCCTTTGCTCACACTTTCCTAGACCAAAGCCCTGTCCTGAAATGATCACACATTAACTGACCAGACGATTTAGGGCTCTAGCCTCTCCCATTTAAATGACTGTTTCCCTTAATCTTTAGGTAACACACATCATCTACAAAAAAAAAAAAATAATCCTAAAGGAAGTCATACACTAAAGCTGATGCTATCCCTGTTTAGACGTACAGGCACCTTCCTGCCTTGCCGCGCCCCAGTACTCCCACCACCACACCCCGCCACCCGGACAGATACTCGCATTCCACGCCCTCCCCTCCAGCGAATACACGAGAAATCTTGAGAACACAGCACCTCCGCTGTTTTCTTCTCCCCATTCCGGGATTCCTTTCGCAGGGAAAACACAAAACACTAAATTCATGCTTTTAAACATGTTAGCTGGAAACACTTTCAAAGATATCACAAAAGAGCGCACTTTGAGAGCAGTTCCCACTTGTAAAGAGTCATTTCATCAGCTCATTTTGTTGGAACAGCTGCCTGACAGGTCGACGCCCTCACCTGTACAATTTCTTGTCCATAAATATATCTTAGATCATAACTACTAAACCATTATTCATAACTCGATGATTCAAAGAGAGGTCAAAGCTGGCACCCACACGCCCTGCTTGGGGGCTGAGAGCAGCAAGAATCCAAGTAGCCAGAGTCGACCTGCTCCCGAGCCAGGCTGGTCCTCTCGCCACCGGACCAAGCGCGGGGCAGTCGGGAGTTCGCAGCTTCTTTCCAGAGCACGTCTTGAGCGCAGCCGTGGTCTCGCCCGCAGCTCCGCGTAATCGCACAGAGTTCCCGATTTTTCGTTTTGTGTATCGCGATTTCTCCGAGACTTGTCCGTACCTTCCTCTAGGGGTGGATCTCATCTTGGGTCTCAGGTTTCCTGGGCACAGAAGACCCCCAGGCTGGGCTCTGGGCTTGCGCAATCCTGCCTGGAGCCGGACAAAGAACCACCCAATCCCACGCCTCTCCCAACACTCCTCTCAGCTTGATTCTATCCCCTCAGCCCCACCCAACTCCCCCATCACACCGCCGACCCAACCCCCATCCCTAATGGAGCCGCGCACGCCCTCGCGCCCCAGGTATACTCCGGGTGGCCAGCGCTGGTGGACCGCTCAGGTGAGCTGCTTCAACGGAGGCAAAACCTGGAAGCCATTTTTCAGAGGTAACTCAACGCCGGGACCCAGGGGCAACGCTCCAACCCCTCCTCTCACCAGCGTCCCCATCCCAGGGGACCCTGGGGTAGGGGATCAGCCCCTGTAACTCACTCAGGGATCCTCCAAAACCTAACCCAACACTCTTCTTCGCTCTCTACCCAAACCCACCCCAACCATCATCACCAGCCCTAGGAGCCAGGAAAGGAGCGCGAACCCCAAGCCGGCCCACTCGCCACGGCGCACGAGAGAGCTCAGCGAAGCGGGAGCCCATCCCGTAATTCAAACAATGGAACAAGTCCGAAACAAAACCCTCAGTCCGGAACTGACTGAGGACTCGTTTCCCATTCTCATCCCTCAGACCCCGAATCTGGCTCGTCTGTGCCCCGCCCGCCCCCACCCCCAAGATGGAGCTGAGCCGCGGATGTCACCTTTCGGTCGGCTTCCCCCCACCGCTCCCCCTGCAGGACCAGGGCCCATTCGACCCCCTGCCGCATCCCGGCTCCGGGTAGGTGGTCGCGCCCCACCCCCCCCGGGCTCCACTCACCACAAGGGTCAGCAGTAGCTGCCTGCAGAGAGCTCCGCGCAGGGAGCTGTGGGGCCCGGCGGCAGCCATCGGGGTGCGGGGCCGGAGAGGAGGACGCAGGCACCGGGCGGGACGTAAGAGACCAGAGCCCGCCGAGGTGCGGCGGCGCGGAGGTGCACTTCTTTCAGCTGCTCGTTACGTCGCCCGGGACTTTTTCAGGTTTGCGTGCCGGAGGGCGTTTTCACTCCTGAGACAGGATTGGACTCGGGAGACGCGGAGCCGCCCCTCCTCGTTTTTTCTCAAGTTTTATCACCGCGAGAAGCTCTGGGGAGCTGCCCAAGACTGCCCTTAGGCTTCTCGGAGGCCGCGCCGGGTGCTCGCTCGCGGGAAAGCTGTCCAGGCCACCCCCTCTCTGCCAGCTCTCCCACGCCCCTCCCCCGCCCCCGGCTGCCACGCCTTTCGCGCAAAGCTCAGTGGGGTCTTCCTCGCAGACAATGCTTGGCGCGTTCCTACTGCGGAAGCCAAAACCGCCTGCAGGGATCCCTGCCCCAACACGGGCGCTCCTGGGTGCCAGCAACACCCTTGTCATTGGACCAGCGGATCCTCCCTTCAACATCTGATCAAATGCTGGGCAAAGTCTCCTGGTTAATGCAAAATATATGTATTCTACCCAAATTTGCCTCACACGTTAAGATAAAGGACGGGAGGGGAAATTATCCCAAGAGGCATGAATAAGCTGACACTTGTTATACCAGAAATTAAAAGCAAATAAAGGAAATTCTGATATCTTACCATTTTCACGCACCCAAAATATGAGGGATTACACTCAAAGCTTTCATTTCCTGCCAATCTCGTGGCCTTACCTGAGTCTTCTAAGAATTTGTTCTTCTTATATGAAATTATTGATTTGAGTAATTACCTGGTAATTATACTAAGACGCAATTTTTCGGTTTGTGGTAAAAGAAAAATCTACCACACAAAAGCTTCTAGTCTAAAATGAGTCTTACAGATTCAATATCATTCAACAAATGTTTATCACTGCCCAGAGTTGCACAGGCACTGGGGCTGGAGGAAAGAAAATGCACAAAACGCAGTTCCTGCCCAAAGCAATTCAAAGTCTGTGAGGGAATAAAGGCATTCATCATAGCCCAGTATGCTAAACCTTTTAATAGAAAGGAAGCTTACAACACTAGGGCACATTCCTTTGTTTCTCTCTAGACTGAGTTTTGTGTCCTCCAAGGCCCCACCTAGTAGACTCAGGATGAACTCCCTCTTACATATGTGCTGTTGCTTCTTAAAGTCCGTGCACAAGTTCCCAGGTCAGGACGCTCAGACACTGCAGATTAATCAGAGAAGGCACTAAGGCCTTCATTCATCCCACCCTAGTCACCCCAATAGGCTGCTTGTCTAAGCCACGTGTTTCCCTAAAACTCACAGGCCTAAGCTCTCAGGTCTCAAACCCTAAGCTGAGCTTCCCAGTCCCACCTCTGAGGCATGCAAGGCTCCTATGCACCCATCAGAGACCCTGTTTCACCTCTGGAGGCCTCGTATGGAAGAGCTCTTCCAACCTCAGAGAACGCTCTCCATACTTCACTCCAACCATTTTCACCTCCCATCCTCCAGACCCTCACCTTGACCCACGACCTCAAGACCGAGCCTCTCAAAGTGTCCTCTGGCCCCAGGCCGACTTTAGAAACAAGCCAGGATGATAGCTCTCATCAGAAGGCAAATTGGCTAGCACTTGATTTTGGACCCTCAGCCTCCAGAACTAAATAATGTTTGAGATAAGAACCAAGGAGAAGGTTAGGAACATGTTTTGGGCAAAGACCATAGTAATAGCCCTAGCGGAGCTCTCAGGAGTCTTGTAAGGGTTTCCCACATAAAGGAAGTAGGAAAGAGTTTCTTCAGAACCACTGGATGGAAGACCTGTGCTGAGAATCAGGTTAGAAAGGTAGTCTTCTAACAAACCAGGCTGAGGAGTTGAATTTCATCCTAGAGGAGATGGAGAATCATCCACTCAATCTGTAAGAAAGATGATCACTTTGGGTGAGTTAATGGGCTCATTAACTTCATTAATGAACCTGTTTCTGCCATGATACAGCTTTTCCTTAATATTTAGGAAATAAAAGATTTGAAATGTTTTTCTTTATGCTCAGTAGCCCTAGTTTTCAGTGATTTCAACTTTGTCTAATAGAGTCTGACCTGATTACTACTGTCTTGCATGTGACTAAAACCATAAGATAGCTATCATTTGCTGTATAATTAAGGCGATTGTTAAACCTACTGACTATATATGACAGTTACTCTGAGCTTCTATGTTTAGCTTCTACAAAATAAAAATTACAGGAATCTATTCCAGAAATAGTGTAAGAAAGCATATTGGTGATATTTTCTATTTGTATTGTAAAATTCTAGGTGCAATATGAATACTGAATAATAACATTATGGAGTATAACTATCTTGGAATTTCCTGTTTTGCTAAGACATGTATTTGTCCACCATGAGTATATTAAAGTCCTAATAAAAAGCAATGTGTTTTTATAATTTAGAAAAGAATCTTCATAGGCAGTTATAATTATAAATATGACTTGAAGACAAATTTAAGAATTGCTTTTATTTCTGCTGTGGAGATTATAATTTTAAATGAAATTGTTGAAAATTTATTTAAAACCTGAGCTTTAGTTTGAATATAGTTAGAACTGGATGCCTTCTATAATAAAATTAATTTTAAATCATCATGAGACATCATAAAGCATAAAGAGTTATTCTGAAATGTCTTTATTTTAATACCCTGTACCCCAAACTGGAAGTCAGTTGGAAGTCACGACTAAAAGAATAATGTACAAAAATGGGAAAGAAATATGATTTTTCCTTGTTATCTTCTTAGTTTGAGGGTAAGAGCAGCAATAAATAGAAGATCAAAAATAGAAGATGATCTTAAGCTAACGTCTAAAACTTCAGGGATCCAGGTGAATTGTCAAATTTTCAGTAGAAAGCAAACTTAAGGTCATCAGGAAGAGTTCTCTGTAGCTAAGAAGGATCTTTGGCCACAGAAAGGGTAAAGACCCTAGGAGCTGGGAGCCGACTCCTAGCCAGCTGAGAAGGCTGCCTTGCACAACTCCGCGCCCACAGGTGCTGGTCTCACACACCCACTCACCTCAGTGGTTTATATGGGCGGTGACACCGCAAAAGTGGGTCCCCTCACACACGCCTATAAAACACAACCAGTACAACTGTATGATGTTTGGAACAAATTTGCTGGTAAGGGAAGAGATATTTATGAAAAGCTTAAATTAAAAGCAAGTAAAAGTTTCATGTTGAATAGTCCTACTAGTGACACAGAATGAGTTCTGCCCTGAGACGTTAGCTCCGAAGCATTTGTAGAATATTATTTAGGGTAAATAGTCACGGTAATGAACAGTATTCAAACAAATTGCTTGCTGGAGCAAGAGTGGGAAATACTGTACAAACATGTACTCAAATGCCAGGAGCGTTCTCAGACTTAATTTTTAGAAATTAGCTCCCCTTAGTGTATCCACTTGCTCTTTTAGAGAAGCTCTTCCCTGGTGCTTGGCAACTGGGCGGTCGGATTCTCTCATCTCCACTACTGTTTTCCTCTAAGAGTACTAAATTCTGCTACTGCCCTTCCAGCCTCCAGGAGAGGATGCTGCTTTTCCTGTAGCACCTTTCCCAAAGTGTGGCGGTAGGTCCTCCACAAATTTCCCACAGCGCCGCTAAGAACGGCCTTGATTTTTTTGTGTGTGTTGCATTTAAAAAGACTGCTGGAGACAGTTGACGTCAAGAGTAACCTATAACATTGCATTGATGCTCAGGACGAGAGCCATCCACGATCTCCATCAACCTCACGGCAAGCACCCCTCCCAGCGCTATTTCCACCCCCATGGAAATGCTCCGGGAAACAAACAGAACCTCAAGCCTAGACCAGAATGAGCCCTGGCCTCCCAGGGAACAGAAGTTTACCTTTCCTCCTCTTCTGTGCTGTGTCCTTACTCCTGAGGATTAATTTCTACCCAGAGTGATTGACAGTAGGATTACCCATTTCTTTCCGGAGAAAACACTCCCAGCCACAGAGGTGTGACCTTTCACTCTAACCTTGCAACAAACATTCAAAAATTGAACATTTGTACATCTCTCAAACTCAGAAATATCCAGTTTAAGAAACACCATGATAATAGTCCAATCCAGATAGGGTGTGCCAGGCTCAGAAAGGCTCCCTTTCAGTCTCTCCTTATTAATAAATGATTCAAGGACTATTACAATAGTTTTACTCTTTCTCCACGGAAATCTTCAGACGCCCTGACAAATAGCCTCTCTTCTGCAAACAGGCCTTTCAAGGAGAGAGGAATGTTCTCCTGGTGACTTCTCACCAGGCTGGAAGGAAGACGGATTTCCACACAGAAAACAACTCCATTGTGTGAGTGATAACTTCTTACATTAACTACACAAACCCAGGGTAACAAAGTCCTGCTACAGGGTCAATTTAGTCCTTCCTATCTTGGAATCATCCCATAATCCTTCGCTTCATGTCAGCATGAAAATCTCTTCCCACCGGGTGAGGCTTTAGTTTCTCCTATATGTTCTCATGTCGCCAGGAGAGCACATTGTGTGCATCTGTTGTTCAAAGAGCATTACTCATGGATGAAGGCTACAGGTGTGAATGGGCCAACTTCCAGATGCCATGTGTCATTCATCTGATTCATTGGCCCGTCAGCCTTCTTTTTTCCCAGAAGTTTAGGAGGACCATCCCTCAAAATCAGCTTGGGGAAGTGGCAGACCCCCAGCTCAGATGCCTATCAGCTAGCTCAGGAGTGGAGAAACAGATTTTCCCACCAGTTCTCTATGGGCAGTAAATTATTAAATTCAGCAGTTATTATTTATTGTTCTTAATTGTTGATTTTATTTTAAATTATCTACTCATTAATTTTATCTACTTAAGATTTATTCAACTTGATTTGTTTTTTTCTTTTCCGCCTGCCCATTTTCCCAAGCCCTCTGTCACTAGATAAGGAGTAGCTTTCTACCAATTAGCTACTTAGTGTTCACTGAACAAGCCAAACACCAAGGTTCTCTCCTTGCACTGCTTTCAAGCATCATACTTGTGTTTGCCTTTCAACATTATGATAAGCTGCACTTTTCCCTAATTGATAAGTTCTAGTCTTAACTTACACACATCTATGTAAGGTTATACCAGATCCCTATTCCTCTAAACAACCCTAATGCAGGGATCTTACCTGAATGTTAAAAGAAAAAGAGAGAGAGAAGCTAGAAATATTCCTATTAGGCATGTAGGCATGTCCTAGAAAGCCTATTTTGTTGTCCCTTTCTCCTAAGGTTGCAGTGTTCTTGACATGTGCAATAAAATCGGCTGCTTCTCCCAGATTCCAAGTTCTGTTTGGATGGTGGTCCAAGAAAGACTTGATCTTAACTATAATATTTCACTTTAAAAATGAGAATCTGTTACCAAAATCACCCTTTCAGGCCCCCAAAGTAATAAATAGTACTTTTAGACATCTCAAAATAAATTATTCCAAACTCACAGAGACATCCTTAAGAACTTTATTTCCTACTCAAAACAATGTTAAGTAGAGCCCTGAACCAAGATGGTGGAGTAGAAGGATATGCTCTCACTCCCTCTTGCGAGAACACCAGAATCACAACTAGCTGCTGGACAATCATCAACAGGAGGACACTGGAACTCACCAAAAAAAGATACCCCACATCCAAAGACAAAGGAGAAGCCACAATGAGATGGTAGGAGTGGCACAATCACAGTAAAAGCAAATCCCATAACTGCTGGCTGAGTGACTCACAGACTGGAGAACACTTATACCACAGAAGTCCACCCACTGGAGTGAAGGTTCTGAGCCCCATGTCAGGCTTCCCAACCTGGGGGTCCAGCAACGGGAGGAGGAATCCTAGAGAATCAGACTTTGAAGGCTAGTGGGATTTGATTGCAGGACTTGAACAGGACTGGGGGAAACAGAGACTCCACTCTTGGAGGGCACACACAAAGTAGAGTGTGCATCGGGACCCAGGGGAAGGAGCAGTGACCCAAGGGGAGACTGAACCAGATCTACCTGCTAGTGTTGGAGGGTCTCCTGCAGAGGTGGGGGGTGGCTGTAACACTGGTAGCAGAACTTCCAGGAAGTAGTCCTTGGCGTGAGCCCTCCCAGAGTCCACCATTAACCCCACCAAAGAGCCCAGGTAGGCTCTGGTGTTGGGTTGCCTCAGGCCAAACAACCAACAGGGAAGGGGAAGGAACCCAGCCCCACCCATCAGCAGTCAAGTGGATTAAAGTTTTACCGAGCTCTGCCCACCAGAGGAACAGTCAGCTCTACCCACCACCAGTCCCTCCCATCAGGAAACTTGCCCAAGCTTCTTAGATCGCCACATTCACCAGAGGGCAGACAGCAGAAGCAAGAAGAACTACAGTCCTGCAGCCTGTGGAACAAAAACCATATTCACAGAAAGATAGACAAGATGAAAAGGCAGAGGGCTATGAACCAGATGAAGGAACAAGATAAAACCCCAGAAAAACAACTAAATAAAGTGGAGTTAGGCAACCTTCCAGAAAAAGAATTCAGAATAATGAGAGTGAAGATGATCCAGGACCTCGGAAAAAGAATGAAGGCAAAGGTCGAGAAGATGGAAGAAATGTTTAACAAAGACCTAGAAGAATTAAAGAACAAACAAACAGAGATGGAAAATACAATAACTGAAATGAAAGCTACACTAGAAGGAATCAATAGCATAATAACCGAGGCAGAAGAATGGATAAGTGACCTGGAAGACAGAATGGTGGAATTCACTGCTGTGGAACAGAATAAAGAAAAAAGAACGAAAAGAAATGAAGTCAGCCTAAGAGACCTCTGGGACAACATTAAATGCAACAACATTCGCATTATAGGGGTCCCAGAAGGAGAAGAGAGAGAGAAAGGGCCAGAGAAAATATTTGACGAGATTATAGTTGAAAACTTCCCTAACATGTGAAAGGAAATAGCCACCCAAGTCCAGGAAGTGCAGAGAGTCCCATACAGGATAAACCCAAGGAGAAACATGCCAAGACACAGTAATCAAATTGGCAAAAATTAAAGACAAAGAAAAATTATTGAAAGCAGCAAGGGACAAATGACATATAACATACAAGGGAGATCCCATAAGGTTAACAGCTGATTTCTCAGCAGAAACTCTACAGGACAGAAGGGACTGGAATGATATACTTAAAATGATGAAAGGGAAGAAGC
This sequence comes from Tursiops truncatus, assembly GCF_011762595.2. Taxonomy (NCBI): domain Eukaryota; kingdom Metazoa; phylum Chordata; class Mammalia; order Artiodactyla; family Delphinidae; genus Tursiops; species Tursiops truncatus. The sequence continues at coordinate 45,942,436 of NC_047046.1, forward strand.
TACAACCAAGAGTACTCTACCCAGCAAGGATCTCATTCAGATTCGATGGAGGAATCAAAAGCTTTACAGACAAGCAAAAGCTAAGAGAATTCAGCACCACCAAACCAGCTTTACAACAAATGCTAAAGGAACTTCTCTTAGTGGGAAACACAAGAGAAGAAAATGACCTAAAAAAACAAACCCAAAACAATTAAGAAAATGTTCATAGGAACATACATATCGATAATTACCTTAAATGTAAATGGATTAAATGCTCCAACCAAAAGACACAGGCTTGCTGAGTGGATACAAAAACAAGACCCATATATATGCTGTCTACAAGAGACCCACTTCAGACCTAGGGACACATACAGACTGAAAGTGAGGGGATGGAAAAAAGATATTCCATGCAAATGGAAATCAAGAGAAAGCTGGAGTAGCAACACTCATATCTGATAAAACAGATTTTAAAATAAAGAATGTTACAAGAGACAAGGAAGGACACTACATAATGATCAAGGGATCAATCCAAGAAGAAGATATAACAATTATAAATATATATGCACCCAATATAGGCGCACCTCAATACATAGGGCATCTGCTAACAGCTATAAAACAGGAAATCTTCTTTAACACCTCACTTACACCAATGGACAGATCATCCAAAATGAAAATAAATAAGGATGCAGAAGCTTTAAATGACACAATAGATGAGATAGATTTAACTGATATTTATAGGACATTCCATCCAGAAACAGCAGATTACACTTTCTTCTCAAGTGCGCACGGAATATTCCCTGGGATAGATCACATCTTGGGTCACAAATCAAGCCTCAGTAAATTTAAGAAAATTGGAATCACATCAAGCTTCTTTTCTGACCAAAACGCTATGAGATTAGAAATCAATTACAGGGGAAAAAACCATAAAAAACACAAAGACATGGAGGCTAAACAATACGTTACTAAATAACCAAGAGATCAATCACTGAAGAAATCAAAGAGGAAATCAAAACATACCTAGAGACAAATGACAATAAAAACACGACGATCCAAAACCTATGGGATGCAGCAAAAGCAGTTCTAAGAGGGAAGTTTATAGCTATACAACCCTACCTCAAGACACAAGAAAAATCTCAAATAAACAATCGAACCTTACACCTAAAAGAACTAGAGAAAGAAGAACAAACAAAACCCAGAGTTAGCAGAAGGAAAGAAATAATGAAGATCATGGCAGAAATAAATGAAATAGAAACAAAGAAAACAATAGCAAAGATCAATAAAACTAAAAGCTGGTTCTTTGAGAAGATAAACAAAATTGATAAACCATTAGTCAGACTCATCAAGAAAAAGAGGGAGAGGACTCAAATCATTAAAATTAGAAATGAAAAAGGAGAAGTTACAACAGACACCGCAGAAATACAAAGCATCCTAAGAGACTACTACAAGCAACTCTATGCCAATGAAATGGACAACCTGGAAGGAATGGACAAATTCTTAGAAAGGTAGAAACTTCCAAGACTGAACCAGGAATAAACAGAAAATATGAACAGACCAATCACAAGTAATGAAATTGAAACTGTGATTAAAAATCTTCCAACAATCAAAAGTCCAGGACCAGATGGCTTCACAGGTGAATTCTATCAAACATTTAGAAAAGAGATAACACCCATCCTTCTCAAACTCTTCCAAAAAATTGCGGAGGAAGGATTACTCCCAAGCTCATTCTATGAGGCCACCATCACCCTGATACCAAAACCAGACAAAGATACTACAAAAAAAGAAAATTACAGACCAAATCTCTGATGAATATAGATGCAAAAATCCTCAACAAAATACTAGCAAACAGAATCCAACAACACATTAAAAGGATCATACACCATGATCAAGTGAGATTTATCCCAGGGTTGCAAGGATTCTTCAATATATGCAGATCAATCAATGTGATACACCATATTAACAAACTGAAGAATAAAAACCATATGATCATCTGAATAGATGCAGAAAAAGCTTTTGACAAAATTCAACACCGATTTATGATAAAAACTCTCCAGAAAGTGGGCATAGAGGGAACCTAACTCAACATAATAAAGGCCATATATGACAAACCTTCAGCAAACATCATTCTCAATGGTGAAAAACTGAAAGCATTTCCTCTAGGATCAGGAATGAGACAAGGATATCCACTCTCACCACTATTATTCAACATAGTTTTGGAAGTCCTAGCCACAGCAATCAGAGAAGAAAAAGAAATAAAAGGAATCCAAACTGGAAAAGAAGAAGTAAAACTGTCACTGTTTGCAGATGACATGATAGTATACATAGAGAATCCTCAAGATGCTACCAGAAAACTACTAGAGCTAATCAATGAATTTGGTAAAGCTGCAGGATACAAAATTAATGCACAGAAATCTCTTGCATTCCTATACACTAATGATGAAAAACCTGAAAGAGAAATTAAGGAAACACTCCCACTTACCACTGCAACAAAAAGAATAAAATACTTAGGAATAAACTTACCTAGGGAGACAAAAAACCTGTATGCAGAAAACTATAAGACACTGATGAAAGAAATTAAAGATGGTACCAACAGATGGAGAGATATACCATGTTTTTGGATTGGAAGAATCAATATTGTGAAAATGACTATATTACCCAAAGCAATCTACAGATTCAATGCAATCCCTATCAAATTGCCAATGACATTTTTTATGGAACTAGAACAAAACATCTTCAAATTTGTATGGAGACACAAAAGACCCCGAATAGCCAAAGCAGTCTTGCGGGATAAAAACGGAGCTGGAGGAATCAGACTCCCTGACTTCAGACTATACTACAAAGCTACAGTAATCAAGACAATGTGGTACTGTCACAAAAACAGAAACATAGATCAATGGAACAAGATAGAAAGCCCAAAGATAAACCCACGTACCTATGGTCAACTAATCTATGACAAAGGAGAAAAGGATATACAATGGAGAAAAAACAGTCTCTTCAATAAGTGGTGCTGGGAAAACTGGACAGCTACATGTAAAAGACCTAAATGTAAGTCCAGACACTATAAAACTCTTACAGGAAAACATAGGAAGAACACTCTTTGACATAAATCACAGCAAGATCTTTTTTGATCCACCTCCTAGAGTAATGGAAATCAAAACAAAAATAAACAAATGGGACCTAAGAAAACTTCAGAGCTTTTGCACAGCAAAGGAAATCATAAACAAGACAAGAAGACAACCCTCAGAATGGGAGGAAATATTTGCAAACGAATCAACGGACAAAGGATTATTCTCCAAAATATACAGACAGCTCATGCAGCTCAATATTAAAAAAACAAACAACCCAATCCAAAAATGGGCAGAAGACCTAAATAGACATTTCTCCAAAGAAGACATACAGATGGCCAAGAAGCACGTGAAAAGCTGCTCACCATCACTAATTATTATAGAAATGCAAATCAAAACTACAGTGAGGTATCACCTCATATCAGTTAGAATGGGCATCATCAGAAAATCTACAAGCAACAAATGCTGGAGAGGGTCTGGAGAAAAGGGAACCCTCTTGCACTATTGGTGGGAATGTTACTTGATATAGCCACTATGGAGAACAGTATGGAGGTTCCTTAAAAAACTAAAAATAAAATTACCATATGATCCTGAAATCCCACTACTGGGCATATACTCAGAGAAAACCATAACTCCAAAAGACACATGCTCCCCAATGTTCATTGCAGCACTATTTTCAATAGCCAGGTCATGGAAGCAATCTAAATGCCCATCGACAGACGAATGGATAAAGAAGATGTGGTACATATATAGAATGGAATATTACTCAGCCATAAAAAGGAACGAAATTCGGTCATTTGTTGAGACGTGGATGGACCTAGAGACTGTCATGCAGAGTGAAGTAAGTCAGAAAGAGAAAAACAAATATCGTATATTAACGCACATATGTGGAACCTAGAAAAATGGTACAGATGAACTGGTTTGCAGGGCAGAAATTGAGACACACATGTAGAGAACAAACGTATGGACACCAACGGGGGAAAGCAGTGGGAGAGTGGGGTGGTGGTGTGATGAATTGAGTGATTGGGATTGACATGTATACACTGATGTGTATAAAATTGATGACTAATAAGAACCTGCTCTATAAAAAATAATTTAAAGAAAAGAAAAGAAAAAAAACACAAAACAATGTTAAGTAGTGATCATATATTATCTGGAACAGCTTCTCAACCATCTAATGATGAGTTATCTGATCTCAACTGCTGTACTGTTCCAAAGGTCCAAGCAAAGACTGGAGCCCACTGCCTCTCCCCATTTGTCTTATCCTAGGAAGGGTGGACAAAACGAAATTGGAATGGACAAGCGATGTGGATGTAACTATGACATCTTTCCCCTTATGGTGACCTGCCTTTCTGTAATAGTCCCAAGATAATTGACACCAATGTCATCCAATATCAACTTTTCCTTTCTCATTTGGCATACCGAGAATAAGGTTTCCTCTCTTCAGAGAGATACTGAAAAGTGATAAGGACACACATGTTCTCATGACATAATGTAACATAAAGACATCTTATTTTCTGCCACATTCATTTATCATAGTATACAAAGTATTCCCTGAGAATAGGTGGCCTGAGCCTTGCTCTATTGGGCTCTCTCAGCAATAGTTTTCCAGACTCATCTGTTCAAAGGAGAAGGGCATACTCTATCATGGCATTTAGCAAGGAATATGCCAGGTTTTTTTATTTTTCCCAAGTTTGCCCAAGGCCCTCTAGCTTTTTCCTTCCCTTCCCCTCCAAATGTAACAGGGATCCCAGTCAGCCTGACCTGGGTACTCTAACCCCATCTGTCTAGAGATTCTAACTGAATTTTTAAATTGCCTGTTAACTTGTTTGACATAATTGCCCTGGGGTAGGTAGTTTTTAAATCTCTGGCCTCTCCATCTTGTAAAAATGTAAAATTTTAGAAAAGATTTTTCCTTTTACATCTGGATTACATAGAGTAAATTTCATAGACCTTAAGCATACACTTCAATAAGCTTTTTTTTCCTTCAATAAGTTTTGACAAATATATACATAAATATATATATGGTTGGCCAAAACGTTCGTTAGGGCTTTTCAGTAACATCTTACGAAAAATCCGAACGAACTTTTTGGCCGACCCAATTATTTATCTATATATAAATACATAGTGTTACCTTCATTCAAATCAAGATAGAGGACATTTCCTTCACCCTAGTCAATACCCCCACCCTGAGGCAACCACTGTTCTGCTTTCTGTCACTAAGGAGTAGTTTTGGCTTCCTTAGAATTTCACATAAATGGAATTGCACACTAACTTAGTTATCTATTACAGCATCATTTTTTATCTATTGGACATCACTTTTGCATTATTCCACAGCTTAGTGGGTTAAAACAACTAGGACTTGTTATCTCACAGTTTCTGTGGAATCCAGGCTTAGCTGGCTGTCTCTAGCTCAGGTTGCAGTCAAGGTGTGTAGCTGAGGCTACAGTCATATCAAGGTTCCACTGGATCTGTTTTTAAGTTCCTGTACATGACTTTCGGCAGGCTTTCCTTGATAAATGTTGGCTAAGACATCAGTTCCTTGCCACATGGGCCTCTCTAGGGCAGCCCATACCATGGGTACCTGGCTTCCCTCAGAACAAACCAGAAAGATAAGGTGCACAGAATGGAAGCCACAGTCTTCTTGTAACACAACATCAGAAGTGAGATTCTGTCACCTCTGCCTAATTCTGTTGGCTAGAAGTAAGTCACTAGAAACACTCCAAAGTCAAGGGATGGCGATTACACAAGGGCACGAACACCAAAAGGCAGAGATCGTTGGACACCATCTTAGAGGCTGACAGCCCCCCAGAATGTATGCTTTTGTGTCCGATGTCTTTCATTCAACATTGTTGTTGAGTGTATCAGTACCTTGTCCCTTTTATTACTGAGTACTATTGCATTGTCTGTACACCACTGTGTGTTTAATTCTTCTCTTTTGTGTTGTTTCCACATTTTAGCTGTTATGAATAAAGCTGCTATGAACATGTGCAAGTCTTTTTGTGCGCATAGAGTTTCATTTCTCCTCCATATATCCCTAGTAGTAGAATAACTAGGACATAGGGCATAGGATAAGGCTATACTTCACTTTCATTCAAACTGCCTGACCAATTCCCCACCAGCATATATCAATATATATGAGTTCCAGTTGTTCTACAACCTTGCTAACACATTTTTTGTTTGTTTGTTTGTTTGCGGTACACGGGCCTCTCACTGTTGTGGCCTCTCCCGCTGCGGAGCACAGGCTCCGGACGCGCAGGCTCAGTGCCCATGGCTCACGGGCCCAGCCGCTCCACGGCATGTGGGATCCTCCCGGACCGGGGCCCGAACCCGTGTCCCCTGCATTGGCAGGCGGACTCTCAACCACTGCGCCACCAGGGAAGCCCCCTTGCCAACACATTTTTGTCAGTCTTACCACTATGGGTATCTCATTGTGGTTTTCATTTGCATTTCACTGATGAAGTGATATCTTATGTTTTAAATTTGCTTTCCCCTGATGACTAATGATGTTGAGCAAATTTTCAAGTGCTTATTGGCCATGTTAAGTACAATTGCATCGTCTGTCTCCTCATTACTGTTTTGTGACAATATTTACTACATATTTTTAAAATTAAATTATGTGTAATAAATATACAAATTATTTAAATATAAATTCAAATTTTGTACACTTTAAATAGAATTTTATTTGTTGAAAATGTAATTCAAGTCCTCCTCCTTCCTCTTCCTCCTCTTCCTTTTCATCTTTATATTGGCTAATGTTCATTACAAAAGTGGTTCCAGAGTCACAGGAGCTGTTAAAATCTTGTGTTTCACAGGTTGGATTTACAAGTAGGAAGATGGAGGCAAGGGTATCTTCTAGAAAACGTTATTGTCTAAGCTTTTGGACCACAAAACATTTTTTAAATTTCTCTTTGGATGCCAAGATAAAATTTATAGTTATGGAGGAGAATGTCCCAGTTCTGTAATTGACTCAAAAGTTTGGGAAGGGGGCTTCCCTGGTGGCGCAGTGGTTGAGAGTCCGCCTGCCGATGCAGGGGACACGGGTTCGTGCCCCGGTCCAGGAGGATCCCACATGCCGCGGAGTGGCTGGGCCCGTGAGCCATGGCCACTGAGCCTGCGCGTCCGGAGCCTGTGCTCCGCAACGGGAGAGGCCACACAGTGAGAGGCCCGCGTACCGCAACAAAACAAAACAAAAAGTTTGGGAAGGCTGCAGTGGGTCCAGGACTGACTACAGATTTAGGAATATCACCACCAGGAGCAGTAGTTCGTAACTCTCACTGCGTATTGATATCTCCTGGGGAGCTTTTAATAAACACCAACGTTCAGGCCCCCCCTCAGATCAATTACATCGGATTCTCCGAAGGAGGGGCTCTCTTAAGTGCTTTATTTGAAAGCTTCCCAGAGTATTCTACTGTACAGATCAGAAATGAAATTCTTGCTCTAGATGAGCAGTTCTCAAAATGTGGTTGTTTAACCAGTAGCACAAGCACCACTAGGAATGTGGAAGTTCTTTACTCACTCTGAAATATGACAGATACAAAACCCAGGAAATGATGAAATTGACGTTGGAAGAATTCAGGCCTTTGGGTTTTTCTAAGATGCAGATTCTTAAATTTTTTTTAAATGTTTCATTTTGATTTAGATGTAAATCTCCTTTTCCCATTTTTTAGCCCTCTTTGTAGCATTTATATAATCTATTTAATCAATACTTTATAAGAAAGGCTTAGGTCTGCTTTTGTGTACTTCATCAAGTCCTTTCATGGTGGGCATGATGAAATGTACTGTGGTTTCCAGTTCGTTTATTACCTGGACTGTTGTTACCTGTATTCGTTTATTCTTACTTTCAAAGTCTTTCCCTAGATTTCAGTAAATTACAGGAGAAATATATATCAAGGAAGTATTTCTTCCACACACCCATTTAGGTCTAGATGTTTCCTATCCTCGGTGAAATATTAATGGCTAAAAAGATTCTAATGGTTCCACTTTCCTATCTCAAGTGCAAGAATATTTATTGTAACTCTTGGGTCTGGGTCTTTTAAATGGTTTCCAGATAAACTGTCTATATTATTAAGACTTCCCTCTGCTTACAATTGACACAATTCTCACGATTTATTTTGATGTCCACAGCTATTGGCAAAAAGGAAAAAAAAATCAGGTATTGTTTTGGTGTTCTTTCCACTTAGATAACCAAAGCTATCATGTAAGACTTTTAGCATCATGACACAGTAAACACAGGACAGAGATTGGTGTTTCCATTGCCTTCATACTAAGTACTGAAATACAATATCTTATTTCTCAGGGACTAATGCCAGTCTTGAAACAAAATCACGCTTCCCTTTGAGATAGCTCTGTTCATCTCTACCTAGATGTTATGGGTCTTGTTTTTCATTTTGGTTTTTAAAAATCTCTTCCTTTAGCTCATGCTTTACCTACTTTTTCATCTTTCCATTCCACACTCTCAACTGGGACAATAAAAATGTTCTCAAGACACATATAATTGACAGTGGTGAAGGCATGCTTCCTGAAACCACAAGTTTTCTGCCACACCTCTTTTAGGAAAACCAAACAGTCCTGACACCCAAGCTAGTTTAAATATCCTGAGAAATGGGTATTTTATAGGGGTCATCTGGAAAGATGTACTGAGGTGTGAACTTGGAGATCTGAATGATAGAGGAGACAAATGATCTGGAGGGAAAGCATCCCAGCCTGAGAGAATACCAAGTATAAAAGCCCTGGAAATCAAGAACAAGCTTGTCTGTTCAGAGAACAGAGAGAAGCCAACAAGTGTTGGAGTGGAGTGAAGGCTACTAGCATATAAAGCAATAAAAAGAAGCAACAGAGATTTAAAAAAACTCATGGGCCCCGTTAATGAGTTTAGGTTTTATTTTAATTTCATCTGCTCATAAAAAGGCATAGAAAGGCTTTTGGGTGGTGGTGGGGGAGGAAGGCGTGATCTGATGTATATATTTTATTAATCACTTATGGCTGCTGCAAGAAAAGAGATTATAGAGGACAACACTGGCAGATGTAGCAGTTCAGGCCGAAGGTGATGATGGTTTGACCTATGAAAGTCAGTGACGCAACTAGTGATGGAGTTTGGATTTGTGGTATAACTTGAAGTTAAACCTCATAGGACTGGTTGATAGATTGGAGATGGGATGTGAGAGAAAGAGAAGATTCAAGGGTGCCTACCAAGGGCTTTGTACTAAGCAGCAGTGTGAACACAATGACTGAATGAAGGAAGGAAATTGGGAGAGGAACTGGTTTGGCTTAAGACATGAAGGGTTTTATTTGGACATGTAAAGTTTGAGATATCTATTACATACCCAAGCTAAGATGTATTATTTAAAACTTTGAGAGTGAAAGAAAATCTAGGGAATGAGTGAAGATAAATCCCTTAGTTACTCCAAGAGTCAGGAAGGAAAAAGGAAACAGCTTCTCCTAGACTAAGGAGGAGTGGCCAGAAACTAAGGAGGAATGGAATGATCTGTGAACATGGTGTTCCATAAGCCAAGGGAAGACAGTTTGTCACCAAGAAGGAAGTAATTAACTGTGACATAAGCTTTTGAAAAGTCAAGTAAGATTAAGGCTAAAAACAAGTCATTGGATTGGACATGACTAAGCCATTGGTGATGACAAGAAAGTGAGTTTCCTTGGAGTGGTGGTGATGAAGGTACGATTGCAGAGCTGCACATGGACTAGGCGAGGTGATGAGGAAATAGAGACAAAAGCGACTCTCAGATCTTCGCTTCCTTGCACCTGTCACACTTTGGTCCACCTGGAAACAAAGCCTGAAACACAGATGTGAGAGAAGCCAGTCTACTGGGAGATAATCCTGGAGGCAGAATCAGAGACTGGGAAAATATAAAAGTCACTAAAAGTTGTGTTATTGACTTGATTAATGCTGTGGGCTCAGTCCCATTTGTCGCACTCTGAGAAAGGAGGTCTACTGCACTTCAGAGTTGTATTCTGGAAAGAGAGTACGTGACCAGGCAATTCTAAGCTACCACAAACTTAGAGGCTTAAAACAACACACATGTATTATCCATAGTTTTTGTGTGTCAAATATTTGGACATGCCTTAGCTGGGTGCTCTGCTTTATTCTCACCAGGCTGCAACCGAGGTGTCGGCTGGGCTGCATTTTCATCCAGAGGCTCAGGTGGGGAAGGATCCACTTTCAAGCTCATGCTGATTCTCGGCAGGTTTCCTTATGGCTGTGTAACAAATGGCCTGCTTTTTGTGGCTGTTGGATGGATGGTGGGCAGCATTAAGTCCTACAAGCCACCAGCAGTTTCTAGAGGTCACGCCAGTTCTTTGTCACATAGGCTTGCTTAATACGGCTGCTTATTGCAAGTCAGCAAGAAGAAGCTCTTTCCCCGGTCCACTAAAATGGGATGTTATATAGCGTAATCATACGCTATGTGGGTGAAGTCTCATCCCATTACCTTTGCCATGTTCTATTGACTAGAAGCAAGTCTAGTCAATAGACTTGCTTCTAGTCAATAGAAGTCCTGCCCTGCCTTCTAGTCAATGAGGCCCGGCCCTCATTCCAGAGGAGGAGATTACTCAAAATCATGGACACCAAAAGGCAAGGAACCGTTGGAGGGTCACCTTAACAAACAGGAATCTGGAGCACATGTCCACTGACTTCTCTTCCCTTTACGGTGAGGGTGGGCCCTGAGGAGCAGTCACTCCTCTGACTTTCTGGGCTCCATCTACACACAAGACTGAGAGGTGCTGAAGCAGGTGCTCCAGGTGGACACTGGCAGGTGTGTGGAGCTGTCAGCCTCAGCTATGTTAAAATTGGGTGGGGTGTTGAAGGGTTGTCCTATGGGACTCAAAGCCTTCTGCAACAGCATCATTTGGGTCTCTGTTATGTAGGTTTTTCTATGAAAAGGGACGGAGAAAATGAGGCAAACGCTGAAGGACAACTTGAGGTAAACAAGTTTTATGCACATGACAGAAGCAAATTGCAGGGTGGCTAAGAGCGTAGATTCTGGAGTCAGATTGCCTAGTCAGATACTGATTCTATCATATCCTAGTACCACTACCCTGAGCTAGTCATTTAACATTTCTGTGTCTCAGTTTCCTCATCTATAAAGTGGGAATAATAATAGTTCTTAACTTGAATGAGCATAAAAATAATTAACATATGCAAAGTTTTTACAATATGGCACAAGAAAACTACTATATCCATGTTAACTATTATTTCTATTAAGCATTTCTGTTTATTATTGGAGATGATCCAGGCAAGAGCAGATTATGGACGATGTAGGAGAGGTTAATATCATGAACAAAGATCTTGAGGAAGGAAAAGGTCATGGGAACCAGTGTATTAATGGAGAGGTTGCCTTAAATAGGAGCAGAGCAAGTCATCCATTATAAAGGATGGAGGTCAAAGTACATGGTATAGTTGTTGGTAGTCTGGTAGAGTTGGTGGTGGAAAGATGAGAGAGTTCTGTTTCTATTTTGTCATTAAAATCAGTTGCAAAGTTATGTTAAGCAAGGAAGGTAGTCTAGAGACTTAAGCAGAGAGTAGGTGTAAAACAGGAAATTGACTAGACCAGTCTTTTGAATTGTTGACTCTAATTCATAGTAAGAAATATTTTTTATGTTGTGAACTGGTACATAGCTCATACGTGTAATCTGGAACTTAAATTTCATGAATAACACTTACTGTTCCCATGTGTAACACACACTGACCATTTCTGTTCATTGCCTTCTAATTTATTAATAATGCAGGTGGCCATCCCTCGAGTTGATTGGCTGTGTTTCAACCAATTGGCTGTATCTCACTGTTTGAAAAACCCTGAACTTAGGTAACAGGGCAGAATTGTGGGTCAGCACTGACAACATGGTTAAATGTTTTTTCTTGAGCCATGTTCCAGGGTTCATGTAAAATTCATGAAAGAGTTGGCAAATCCAGTGATAGGATTTTGCTGAGTAATTACTCAGCAAAAGAAGAGAAGGGAAAAGAAGTTAAAGTTATAGTGGAATAGATTAAAGCAATGAATAAATTGAAGTTGAGAAAGGAAGGAAATGATGAGATCAATGAAACAATGAAAAAGTGGTAGGGTTTTGCAAGAGACTGAAAATTGCCAAAGATGTTATTGGAAGATTTCCTAAAGAAACGCAGCCAAAAAAAAAGAAAAAGGGAACTTCCCTACATAATTGAGTTTCAGGCACATATCCAGACAAACTATATAAATCAAAGCATCAGAAGAGTTCTGGGATAGACGTGTGCATTTATCTATTAAAGACATTTTATCAGGGCTGCTTACCAGCTTCATGTTGGCATGGAGCTAACATCAAACTAATCCAACTATCTTTGCCCTGTCCTTGACATACATCCCCACACACCACAGCCATTGCAATACAATCTCTTTGACTTGGAGGACGTTTGGAAATCAATGATATACTAAGACTGAATTACCACTTCACTTATATTTGATTAACATGGAATCATAGAAAATTATAACAAAGTGACTAGATATTTAACCTGGTTTAACTCCTCAGTTTATTGAAGAAACATACACCCAAAGAAGGAGTTATGTGATTTTCCTAAAGATGCAGATGAGTTTTTAGAATGTTGAGATAAAAATTCAGAATTTTGGACCCATATACCCTCTCTTAAAAAATCTTTATGGAGATAAATTAATCTGTTAAAACCAAAAATGGTTGAAACCCATAATGTTGTTTTTTTCTTTCCTGCTTAAACCTAAGATGTATTGGCAGGTTTTAAATTATTATTATTGTTGGAAGAAACAGCACCCAATTATAACCATAAGAAACAAAACTGTGTCTGCAAGTTAAATCCTGTTCTAGGAAACTATCCAAATTCTTTTACTGTGAACAATCAATGAACCATATAAAGAGTTTTAGAAATAATTTTATTAATTAGAAGTTTTTAAATGATATTTATTCTCTAAGATTTCTATCTGCATTATGCAAAAAGGAAGAATTTAAATTACTGATGTTTATATGAAAATTTTGCATAAAGGAGACATTAAAATAATTAGAAAATGACTCCTATTTTTCAATTAAAAAAAGAAAGTACAGATTCCAGGGACTTCCCTGGTGGCTTAGTGGTTAAGAATCTGCCTGCCAATGCAGGGAACACGGGTTCAATCCCTGGTCGTGGAAGATCCCACATGCCCTGGAGCAACTAAGCCAGTGCACCACAGCTACTGAGCCTGCACTCTGGAACCCGCGAGCCACAACTACTGAGCCCACGCGCCACAACAACTGAAACCTGCGTGCTTAGAGCCCATGCTCCGCAAGGAGAGAAGCCACCGCAATGAGAAGCCCACACACTGCAACAAAGAGTAGCCCCCGTTGGCTGCAACCAGAGAAAAGCCCGCTCCCAGCAACGAAGACCCAACGCAGCCAGAAATAAATTTATATATATATAAAAAGTACAGACTCCAGACCAGACCACAATGTTACAATGTTTAAAAGGTAATGAAGACTCAGCAATCTTTTTAAATTTTATTTTATTTATTTATTTTTGGCTGCGTTGAGTCTTCGCTGCTGTGCGTGGATTTTCTCTAGTTGTGGCGAGCGGGGGCTACTCTTTGTTGTGGAACACGGGCTTCTCCTTGTGGTGGCTTCTCTTGTTGCGAAGCTTGGGTTCTAGGCACGCGGGCTTCAGTAGCTGTGGCTCGTGGACTCTAGAGCGCAGGCTCAGTAGTTGTGGCACACTGGCTTAGATGCTCCACAGCATGTGGAATCTTCGTGGACCAGGGCTCGAACCGGCGTCTCCTACATTGGCAGGCGGATTCTTAACCACTGTGCCACCAGGGAAGTCCTCACCATAGGTCTTCTTTGTGCAGAGATTAACTTTGTGTCTATGGGAGGAGGAAGAGGGAAAGCTAGGCTTGCTACAAAATGAACAATTTATTTGGTTCACCCCTGCACTCATGCAAATACTGTTTGAAATATTTCATTTGGTACGTCTAGTAAATTGTTTACTTTTTCTTAGTCTAGCCAGCACATGAAAATTTACTGATCATAAAATTTGTGTGCTAATGCAAAATTTTTAGACGAAAAACACGAGTGCACTCAATTCTTATGAGATGATAAAATATTGTTTTTGCTTCAATTCAGTCATTTACTGTGAATGTAACATGTTCCTTGTAGCCTTGATGTTGTAAGGCTAAGATTTAAAGGTTTTTTTTCTCACAGGTCTATAAATCTCCAAAAATCTAAAACCTATGAACTTTTCTTGTTATTTCATTTATTATTTCCCCCCGATTTTATAATAAATGCTCATTGTAAAATGGAAACACAAAAACACAATAAAGAAATATTTCATCTGCAGATTACCACTCTATTTTAGTATATTACATAGAATCTTACATTTATATGAATTTGGAATTATACTAGAGAATTGTCCTACTTTTTCATTAATACTGTATTTTGTCTTTTCTTAATTAAATAGCCTTCAAAATAAAATAATTGCATGATATTCCATTATCATCATAACAATAGTAGCAATAGCTATCTTTATTAATTCATTGATGAGTCAAGAACTAAGATAGGATCCTTGGGACGTCCCTCGTGGTCCAGTGGTAAAGAATCCGCCTTCCAACGCAAGGGACACGGGTTCGAGCCCTGGTCCGGGAACTAAGATCCCACATGCCACAGGGCAACTAAGCCCGCATGTCACAACTAGAGAGAAGCCCACGTGCCACAACGACGAGTCCACACAGCAATGAAAAGATCCCGCAGGCCTCAATGAAGACCCCGTGTGCTGCAACTAAGACCCGAGGCAACCAAAAACAAATAAACAAATTTTTTAAAAAGATAGGATCTTTACATGTATTACATCATTTATTCCTATTTTGTCCCCATTTTATATGTAACAAATCTGATGCTCCCATGATTTACCAAGGTTCCTCAGTTAGTGATAGCAAAGTTGCAATTTGGATTCATGTCTTTCAGACTACAAAGTCAGTGCCCGTGGTCACTACATCCGTCATCCTCATTTATGGTAACTTGTATCACAGTAATGTATTATAAACCATTTACTTTCCTATCATGGGACGTTTAGCTTATTTCCAATTATCCACATATTTCATACTACTGAGATAAACATCTTTGCATGTGTGTGGAATCTTTGCACCATTATCCTACCTTTTCAGGATAAATTCCTTTTACCTGATTTACTGGTAATTTTGCATCAGAATTCTGTAGGTTGACCCCGCCCCTCTCCTTTCAACGATGGCTTTCAGAACATCTCATTCCCTGTAGGTTCACCTCATGTCCTTGGTTCTTAGAAAATTTCCAATTGGCCCACTTCCCATGGGAACACTCTTTAAGCTGCAAGTCTTGACTCTTCCACCACATCCCTTCCCTGTTTCATAAAACCCTCTGAAGCTCCTAGCCATCATGGTTACCCAGTGAGCACTGCCTGTCACCCTGCCCGACACGGCTTCCACATGACAGCATAGCACTGCCAAGTATCTGCCACTTCATGGACAGAGTCACCTGTTGCACCTGGTGCTGACCCTCCTTGCCCATTTGTCTCTGGAGATTTGACAACCTGATTTGTTTTGGGAAGAGATGCAACATAATTTGCATGCATGTTATTGGTTAGCAGCATTTATGTGGCAAAATTAGCTCATTTTCTTTAGTGTTTACTGATTGTCTTCATCCCACGATTCTACCTTAAGACCATGCCTCCACTTCCCTTCCATGTGGTTGGCAGGAATCACGGAGCAGAGTTCATTCTGAAATGGTTAATCAACTGAAATTGTGGAGTTTTACAAACTAATGTGTTTCAACTCTTTGGTACATTTCTAGCATTTTGTGTAATGTATCTGATATGAAGAAGCAAACTTTAAATACTTCAGTTTCATAAACTTCCAAATAATCACCTAAATCAAGATACTAATCCCTATTCATGGTTCTCAAAATTTAAAGGGTGTAAAAGTGACCTAGCAAACTTATTAAAAAGTGTGGCCTTCCATACTTCTTCCCAATAACCTGTCATCCCTGTGATTCTGATTCAAGGGATTTTTTTTTTTTGGGGGGGCCACTTTGCCTGTGGGATCTTATTTCCCTGACCAGGGATCAAACCTGCACCCCCTGCAGTGGAAGCACGGAGTCTTAACCTCTGGACCACCAGAGAAGTCCCAAAGGGATCTTTATTTTAACAAACACAATGGGTGATTCTGTGGTAGATGATCGGTGAACCACACTCTAAAAAATAGTGCAAGCAAATATTTCAGCAAGGTCACCCTACTATTTGTCTACTGTGAAAGAACCAGCATTTTGCTCCATCCTCCTTCCTGTATCCTAACATAAATAAAAGCAAACAGGCAACTAGCAGAAATTCCACAGCTCTAACCTCTTAGCTCTGCGCAGGTTTCCTGTAGGGATGTAAGGGACAACTACACCATGCCTTGTCCTGTGCAAGAGGAGCTGATTCAGCTTGTTCCTTCTCATATGAGCACAAACTGTCTGTATTAGGAAGGCCTTACATGGCTGTAAATGGGAGCGCATTAAATGACTGTATGCAAAAAAATGAATGAATGAAATTGTGTTTAAAATTCTCAGAAAATTTGGCAGTTTGGGGCAACGAATAGGATGTGCTATGCGACAAGAAAGAGAAGCTAAGGCTTCTCAGCTTCAAGCCTAAGTAATAAGAAGGAGGACACTATTTATACAGGAAACTCAGGAAGGCCTGATTGGATGGGGCAACATGCTGTTTGTCTTTATGCATAATGAGTTAAAAGTACTAGCCTAACAGAGGTCTTGACCTAAAAGTAAATAATAGGATAAAAGAGGTCTTAAAGAAGAACTGGATAAGAGCTGTAGCTCTACACAGATACCATGTAACCTCTTACAGCTTCATTATTCAAGGAGGTAAAAAAAAGGATGGTTCTAGGTACATAGAAGGAAAAGCATTTTGTCCTCAGGACGTTACTGCCTAAGGGGTCGACCAGGGCAAAATCTGGGGTCGAGATTTCAATCTTGAGCCCAGGAAAAGGCTGGAGGTAGAGACTAAAGGGAAAGTTTGTGGTCAAAGTCAGATTTTGCACTTAAAAAAAAAAAAGAAAGAAAAGGAACGAAGATAAAGCCCTGTCTTAAAACAGGGAATCCAATAAAGCAGAAAATGATTATACAGAGATCGCAAAAGCAGATTGCACTGAACTAACGGCAGATCCCCGTTGGCTTCCTCTGTTGAAGCAACATTTTGTAGGGGAAATCTCTAAGAGTTTTGCCTCCTTTTTGCTTCCTGAGGCAATGTATGGCTTATTAGGAATTTTATCTGCTTTTCATTTAAGTCTTAAGACTGATCACACACTGATCTGTGGGCTATGGGTATGATGTAGCTTCCTGACTACCAAGAATCAGAGACCTGGAAACTATTATTAGCCATGAAGTTCCTAAAGGCCATCACAGGTAAAAACACTGATCGAGCTTCTGGGGAAAATGAACGGGAACATGATGGCAAGTTGTCAGCTGTAGAGAAGTGGATACAGGAGCTATGATTCTTCCCAGCTATGGCATCCTCTGCTCCTATGATAATAGCAGCAGCTGACACATATATTGAGGGCTAACCCAGTACCAAGTCTTTTCATGAATTAACTCTTTTAACTGACAACAAAACTATGAAGTAGACTCCTCCAACCCCCTCAATAGGTGTCATACAAGTGAGGAAACCAGACTCAAAGCTTGAGTGACTTCTCAAAACCCACAGCTAATAAGGGTGGAGCTGGGAGTTTGCATCAAGGTAGTCTCTCTGGAGTTTTTGAGTTTTTGCATTTAGATTACCATGGTGACTGCCAAGAGTCTTAAACTCCCAGGCAAGCAACTGCTTGCCTCGGAGGCAAACCATTCTTTAGCAGAACAAGCTAGCAGAACAGCTAAGGATGGGCTTGACAGGAGGAATCTTAAGCACAAGTAATTTTCAAAGAGCTTTAGAATTAGTGCCCTTTTTAAGAAGCGGATGTTCCTCTTTCCAGGCAATTTGAATAGAGTAGTTTCACAGTATTTCAAACAAAGCAATCCTTTGCAGATACTTCAGCAACCTTTGCAATGTATGTTCTGAACCACTGGAAATATAAGACCCAGTCATCAGATGATCATTATGGAGAAACATATGCTCAATTGACAAACATTCAAAAATGAAAAACAAAAATAAAAATAATCCCCCCCCAAACCCAACCTTTTCATTATCCTGTTTTCTTAATTGATTTTTGTTAATATGAAATGGGTTGTATATGTGACTTATTTAAAATTATTTGGTTTTATTAGGAGTGCCTTTTAGGTGGACCACTCTGACTTCCATGTTTAAAAACCATTTTTTATTCAAATGTCTTACAGCCACCCTAATAGAACCCTAGGAAAGGAGTTCTATTATTATTCCCCATTTTAGATGAAGAAAACCAGACACAGCGAAATTGTGCAACTTAACCAACATCCCATAGCATCATAGTCTTTAGAATAGTAAAATTAGATAAATGTAACAATGGACCAATTTCCTCTCCAAATCAAACTCTAAAATTCTAAAAAATGTAGAACAGGATTCTAAAAAAGAGACTCACTTCTCTAAGTAAGAAAAATACAATCCCATAAGCTCATGTCAGACACATGATTAACAAACACACTGATTTTTAAAAATTACTTGATTTACTTTATCATAACTAGTAATATACAAGAATTTTATACATAATGTATTAAAAATAACTTTGAGAAATAGTATTTTTGACTGAGTAGTGATGAAACTATTGAAAAGATAAACTGATTATTGAATAAATTACCCAGTGTTAATTTTTAAAAATAACTGTTATAAGCCAATCCTGTGAATTCAAAATAGGCATATTATTAACAATCCTAAATATCAGAAATACTTTAAAAATGTCCATATGGTTAGCACGGATAGAAAATTCATTGACTGAAATCAGCTGTGAAATGTAGCCTGGAATTTGGTTGGCTATTAAGTTTAATTTTGTCTTATTATTTCAAAATTTAAATAGTTTGAACCAGTTCGACATCTGTTAAAAAACTGTAATCTCAAAATATTTAAAAAAAAAAAACTTTACAAACACATAGCTATAACTAGCCACCTCATCTAAAAAGCTATAAAAGTTATTCCTAGAGATTTCACAATCCCTGTATTGCAAAGCTTATTTCAAAAAACATCACTATTTTGCATTTATAAACTGTATCCTTGCAATAATGAACTGTAAATATACTATCTTATACTAAACCAATTTTAATTACACTATTCCTTTTGTTAACATAGAATTTTGCATCAAATAAAAGCATGACATACTTCTACAGTTGAATGGCAAAAGTAAAGGGTCTTTGTTGAGGAGATAATGAAGCAATCACCAAAATAGTTGAAATAAAAAAATCGACATTACATTGATTTTAAGAAAAGCCAAGAATACAGGTGCTTACGTAAAACAGAAACACAGAATAAGTCACTTTATAAGCGAGGAAAAAAGAGGCGGCTTTTAAACATATTTAGATTCTCCAACCCAAATCGGAATTTTAAGAACAAAAAAGAAGAGAAAGAGAGAGATAGAGGGAAAAAGAGAGGGAGAGGGGGAAAGAGGGAAGAGAGAGGGTGAGAGGCAGACAGAAGGGGTGGCGGGGAGTGGCGGGGACCAAAGATCAAAACCTTGCAGGAGTAAAAAATACATTCTTCAGCATTTTTTTAATTTAAATTTTGCGGAGAAGGTGGGTAACAGAGGAAATGTAGATTCAGTGCCGGATTTCACAGAGAATACAACACAAAAACTGAAGTCCACCAAAGTGGAATTATAGTAACAGTCAACGCTTAGTTGGGAATCTCCCTTTGCTTTATGAGGCAAGGTCACGTTACAAGACTAAAACAATAGCAAGAATGCAGTGTATACACTTTAGAATGTTTAGGAGAACAACAGTCTTCAAGCACCACACAAACAATTAATTTAGGTAACTGCAGATAATGTTAGAGCAAGACCTCTTCAACTTTCCATTCGGTTATACTCCAAGTAGTCTATGATATAGACTTGAGTTAATTACATACTATTGCACTATAAATTGGCTGCTGTCACTATACCCAAATGTAAACAGTAACGCAGACTTTCTCAACTTGTCTATCTGCAGGTGTCCTTAGGTGGAAGACAAGTATTTAAAAACTACGGAAAAATCAGGAAATTTGTGTAGTTGTTCACAGCATCCCTCTGTAAAAGCACATTTGGCTAAAGAGATCTCAACAAAATAAAGGGGAAAAGCCCCCCAAAACAGCATCTTCTATTTTTAAAAAAATCCTGGCTTGTAATAATAATTTAAAAGAGACAATTAAAGCCACTGGCTTTTGTAGACTAAATAGAACACACTCATCTCTTCATGCATGCTTCTGCTAGTGTCCTAAATTTGGGTTCCAAATGATCCAAAAATTCAAGCCCATCTTCTTCTTGTCGTTCACTGCAACAACCCACAGAACCAGCCGCCGATCCTTTTCCTTCATAGTTATACGTCCGGACGTAGTCTTGTGCATGCGTATGACTGTTATCCTGATTACACTGCTGGACCTTCTGCCAAGAGGAAAAACACAGCATATTTTATTACTATTTTAAACACCGAAACTTACTAGCATAAAAATAATTGCTTTGATTTACCTTTCATTGTTTAATTTTTAATCAGATTGTGTCCTCTAATGGATTCCTACATATAAAAAACACCCACAATTGGTCTATATCATCAATCATACCATCAATTCACTACATAGCATGTTTCTAAAAGTCACACATGTGGCAGCAAGTATACAAGTGTTCGTTTTAAGTAATCACTGCTTTCTCTTTCAAGATTATGGCTAATGTGAAATGCATCCCTTACACTGAACCTGAATGAATGTGGGCTCAGAGCTTTCCAGATAGGCATAGTGGCTGTGCAGGCTGGAATTGCCTTGGACCCCACTTTTGGCCTTTAAGACATGACTTGTCTGATGACAATGGCATCAGAGAACTGGCAACACAAAGTCATGAGAAAAAGAATTTGAATATCATATGATTTCAGAAGCAATTAAAAAGCAAACAAAATATGAGGAAAAGTCAATATCCACTTAACATCTGATCATAACTAAATCAAAATTAAGGAAAATCAAATTTCTTATTAGTAGGTTAATCATTAATTGAAAATAAAGATCAGGCCACTAAACTGTAATCATTTAGAAAGTTGCAAAGGAAGCAAAATAGATTTGTAGGTCACTTAGGGAAACCCACTTCACCAAGGCGGGGCTGAGTGTAGGTGTACCAATCGGAGTACGCGTATCTGCAGTTGTCTGCCTCTACTTGTCCTCCTCTGCAGGAATCCAGGGTGTGCTGTCCACCTCCCTTACACGATCCCAGGGTGTGATGATGCCCGGCCTCCTGGCAGGACTCAATGGTCTGCCCTCCTTTCACCATTTCAATGGTCTCCTGCCCTCCGTTTTTCACTCCGGATCCCGGGGTGCTGCAAATTCCCTGAGTGAAGCCTCCCGCAGTATGGGTTGTGAAGCCGTTGGTGGAATACTGAAACAAAACAGTTGGCATTGGGGAAATACGGAGGAGAACAAAAAATGAGAAAAAGAGCAAATCATGCAGATAATGCTGTGACTTTTCATGCTATAAGGTAAGCATTCTGAGGGCAGGAACTCCATCTGTCCTGGCAATCCCAAGTACCTAACTACCGTAACCCCAGTACTTCACGTAGCGTCCAATACAAGAAGCAAACTATAGATGCCAAGTGGTCTGAGCCTTGAGACAAGTCAGAAAGCTTGATGTATACTCCTTCTTCAAAAACATCTTAGACTACTGTACAACTTCATTTGTGAAATCCTTCCAGCATCTCACATCTCAAGATCAGGGTTGTACACTATTGTCTCACATGGATTGACCCTTGATTCCCTTCACCTGACTAGAACAGAAACAGAAATAATAATCAGTATTTTTATTTAGTGTCTAACTGAGTTCCCTTCAACTGAAACAAAATCAGTAGAAATAAAAGTTGCTGTAAAAATCTTAGCAGCAATACTAAATCCGTGTGATCTTATTAAATACAAATAAATCAGCAGAGAAAATAAGAACACCAAAGCTCTGGCCACTAATTTTCCATGTTACGTTTCTGTAGGAAACTCTAAGTTTTATTTTTTCAAATACCTTCCTAGATGTCAACATCCTTTTGTTTTCTAAATCCTTCCTGCTCTAATCACCAACTATGCTTTTTGCAGGGAATTTACTTGTTCCTCAACCACATATTAGGCTGGAAAACAAAGCGGAAGCAGTGTAATCACCTGTTAGCATTACTGCTTCATATAGTTGACTTCAGGCTCCTTTCTAACCTATTAGAGCCTGAAAGCCTCCATTAAAGTTCTTCCCACGATGATCAAAGCCTGCAGTCATTTTATCGCTATTGCCAGAAAAAAAATTAAAACCATATGCTGATGATCTGTGAATAACTAAATGAAACATTTTTACACACAACCAGCAGCTTCAACATATAAAAAAGACTGGGTCTGAAGTTGAAGCCATGACACCCTTGAAATAGAAAATAATAATGACATGCCGAAGGATTTTTACTATTAAGTGACACTATATGGCCGAATTGAAATGCCATATATCACCATAGGATCAATGTCATTTTATCTGTCTCCTGGGACTGATGACATTTTATATATTGTAAGTTACCAGATTTGAAAAGAACTTTGCCCAGAAAAGGTCATTATTGTTGGTTAGGCCAATTTATCGTCTGTATGTATTTTGAAAGGACAAACAATTTACCACTTTGTCATCGCCGGGAGCTTCAGTGTTTGATACAATGAGGTTCTGCTGGGCTAAATCATCGGGAAATACTTTTGGCTTTTTGGCTGCCCCAGTAGCCCCACAGACTAAGGTAAATAGGACACCTGGAGGATGAGAGAGATGTTCAGTTTATCGTAAAACAATGTTATGAATTTATGATGACAAATATGAAAACAACTTTCCAGAAAACATAAACATTATTGCTTGTGTCAAAGTAGCATCCAGTAGAAAAGTCTGCCCTAACCAGATATGCCACACACAATGCTAAGTGCTGTATTTGTGTTGAATTTTATGTCTATGCTAATTAGGATAGCACTAAAATGATACCTAAATGCACTTTCAATAAATAAATTAAATATGTGTGTGTTAAATAGAAATGTAGCTATATACAAATGAGCAGCCATAGATAACAGTGCTGATCCTAAGAATGTGTCCTGAAAGTTATTTTAAAAGCTATCATTTGAATTCATGAAAGGACTTACAAAATAGCAATGCTATGCCCAACAATATTGCAAGGACGGCCCACTTTCCAAGCATCAGTCCTTTGGCAGTCCTCAAAGGTGATGGAATCTTGCAGTCACTTCGGGTAACACAGTCACATAACATCACGTCTAACTGAGTGACAAGTGATTGGCCAAGCCTATCTGCAACTCTGACAGGTACTGTATATCGTCCAAACTGGGGGTCATTCAGATAGGAAAGACGTGCTGCTGTATCTGAAAGGAAATAAAACCAAGCATTGTAGAATGTCATTGATTTCTCCTGAGCATAAATAAGTAACTAGTGACAGAATATTCATATTTCCCTACAACTGGATATTCCTGATGGGAATGGCACAAGTGCTACACGATTGTAAGCGTGAATGGACGAAGTCTTTCTAATCATATAAAAGTTTGTCTACACTGCCTCTTTTTAGAAAGGTCTTTCTTTTGGCTTTTGTAATAATATATTTTATCTGTGGATAAACAAATCCTTCCTATCACAAATAACAGACTTGTTTAGAGACTGATTTTTATCACATCTTTAAAATTTAAAAATTTTTAAAATACCAGTCAGTGTATATTTTCTTTTACGCATGATTCATCAGAGAATTTCATAGACTAAAATTCTGGATGTTTCCCCTTACTTTGTTTTCTATACATTGTGCCACACCTTGAACATATTTTCAAGGCATGAGTCATGCTGCTGGAACTTCTTCTCATGGTCCTACAAGACACTGGGACCAACTGTATTTTTTTTGGTTTCGATGTATGTTATCTTAGGTCAATAGTAGAAAATATCCAGGTCAAAATCCTAGTCTTGGGAACGCCAAAAATATACTACTCTACATGTAGATGACACATGCCCATGCCCAAGAATAATCCTCCCCACTTAACTGGCTCAGTGTGACATTTTCATTATTTCATAATTTGAAGCTCTAAATATAAACTTGGATATTTGGGTAAAAAAAAAAAAATCACTGAATCAAGTCAATTTTAAGAGAAAGCATGGTTAACCCAGTGAGTCTATGTATGTGTAAGAAATCATAAGACTAACAAAACCACAATTTATGATTCAAAACATGCCATGGTCTATTGCATTGACTATCTTGTTTACTTCCCCCAAGAATCCCATTTTACACATGCGTAAATTGATGCCCAAGAAGAATAAATAGCATGGCGAGACCTAAAGCCTCTTTAGGATACGTTCTTCTTAACTTGGCATTTCCCAGGCTTTTGGGCTCTTTCACAGCCCAGTAAAACTTTAAACTAACAAAGTTTTGACCAACAGAATCCTGACAACGTTTCATTGTACTAAGTAGGAATATTTTTTAAAATTACCACCTCCTTTAACATTATGTAAAAAGAAATATTATGACACCAAATAAGTAGAAAGGACATCTAAATATAAGGTTAGTTCTCAAGCACGCACACGTTAGAATGCTGTTACAGACACTGAAAATGTTGTCAGTTCACAGAGCAACTTGTCATAATAGGAAGTCAAGGAATACTCATCGAAAGCATGGGAATGAAAACCTTTCAAGGGCATCCACTCAGCTTACAGTGGATCTTGAGTCGTGAAAGCTGGAGTGACATGACATCATGATGCACAGGTACTGTAGTGCGGTCAGGAGACGCAGAATGTGCTGGAAAGTTAAAGAGCTGACGTAGAGAATGAGGCCATGGTGGGACAAAGGGAGGTTCCCTTTGTCTTCGCCATTCTTGTCACCATAGATTCTAACATGGGTAAAGTCAGAAGTACAGACTGGTACCAAGTGGGGGAAGAATCCCACATAGAAAACAGTAGACAAGAAATGGTCAGAAGTCAATGCAGTGCAGAAAGAAGGGATGCTACGGTGGACACTGTGATGCATACCCAGATCCCCTGTAATCAGGGATGTATTGCCCCAGCTGCTTGGGAGGCTATCAGCACCATCAGTGACTGTGCCTTCCTGCCAAAGGTCACATCCCTGCGGGCAGCCCAACCCACTGATGAAGCAATGTGAGAGCACAGAACAGAATGGCCACTCTGAAGGGCCATTTAGTTCAGACTCCCCGTGAGTCAGCCGAGGCTGTCCTTTGGCCTGAGCTACAGCTTGATTTCTCTTTTTGCTAAATCCTGCTTCCCTTCCTTTCACACATATTAATGCCAAGGAAACTCCTTGATAAACATTCAGCCTGGAAAGACTGTCTCAGAGTCTGCTTCCTGGGTAGCATACCTGCAAGGGATGGGGATTCCCTTATGACTTAGGAGACCACTGTCATAGGAAGACTCTGTGTAGGTGGGAGTTACACAAGTCAGGAAGTGGTTACATCAGACCTAGTCTGGGGTGTGGGGGGGGGGGTGGAGTACGAATGAGAATTCACCCAACACCAAAGGGAATCCCGGCACAGGACTGATCAGAGACCGGCACTTCCCACCACATCAACACTGAGAAACTCATGTTCTTTTGTTGGCGGTTACCATTCAGTGAATTATTCTTCTACTCCAACAAGAAAAAAAATATTTTAGATATCCTGATGCTGAGAAGGACAAAGTAATGTTTAAAAACACATACCGTTCATTTTTGTCAGTCTCCACATTCTAAGTACTTCTGAATCAGAAACACCTTCCAAACTGAAGTCAAAGGGTGGGCCGTGTGTGGGTTCATCGGGATCTACGGCCACAATCTCCGCCGATGACATGACAGTTTTACACATTATCACTGTCCTTTCAGGTATGAATGGGCCGTTATCATTCACGTCTTCAAGTATAATCCCTAGTGTCCCAGTACATGTTCTCTTACCTAGAAAATTGGATATGAAAATACAATTTTTTAATGTTTTGAGTTTTCACTGGGACATTACACACTGCAAAAAATTTATTACTTATTAGGCACTTGTACCATATAAATGAGAGTGACAAGCACAGTCCCAGGCTATGTCCTTAAGGTAAGTTAAGAGAAAGACATTATCAATTTCAAATGGGTTGTACAGAAAATAACTGCTGTTTAGATTTGTCATTCATTCACTAAAGAGCTGCAATAGACATGGGAACTTTTATGGAGGTGAGCTTTGACAGATTTTTAAAAAGAGGAAGGAAGAGGGGACCAACAAGGATATTTCTGGTATATTTAAAAGCACAAAGAGATTTAAGGAGGTGGGAAAGCACATACACACACCTATGTTCTGGACATAATGAAGGGGAAGGCACATTGGTGGGAGCTAACGCTGGAAAGAAGAACCAAGGGTCCTTGAAAGCCAACGTAGGGAGCTTGGAGTTTAATATGCATTTAGAAAACACTTAAGATTTGGGAGCAGGAAGAGTGAAAGACAGAAGGCATGTATTTGGGAGATTAGAACAAAACTAGTACACGGAATTGTTCAAAGCATGAAAGACTCCAGAAGTGGAAAAACACTTTCAAACCAGAATAATCACTCTGAGGTGTAGCCTAAGGAAGTCATCTATCTACATATTCAATAAAAACTTACTGAATAGCTACTTTGTACAGGGCACTGCAGTGGAAAATCTGGAGATTCAAAAATGAAGTGGTCATGGGTCCCGGCCACAAATTAGTAACACGGTTGTGAAGTCTGGAGTTGAACATAAATCCAGGACTTGTGTCTCTAAATCGTTTATTCTTTCCATTTAATAAGAAGGCCTTGAACATCAGGGGTGGAGAAGAGGATGAAAAAAACCTGTGCCACCCGCGATCTGGGGCCATGCCTTATACGAAGCTGCCCACGTAGGAAAGCGGGAAGACCGGGCACTGGCGTGCAGTCACAGCCTCGACCCAGCAAAAGAACCTGTGATATTCCCAGGGTCATCATGGGCCAGGAGCCATAGCCCACCAAGTTAAGAAGGGGTTCTGAAATGTGGGCCACAGAAAAGAACATGGTGGAGGCAACTACAAGACCACTATGAGGTAAAGTGGAAGAAAGAAAAGAGTCAAAAGCAGAGGCAAACCAATACCTCCCATTTAATGTAAGCTTGCAAATTAAAATTCCTGAATGAGCAAGATTAATGCTTAAAGGAAAACCAACAAAATCAACAATCAAAAGATTAATTCACTCTATGCAAGATATCTTCGAAACACGTATATTTACTATCTTCAAAAGCATAAAGAAGGTTAACTGTTTAAATAAGCATGAAAATGACACTGAAATTCCAGTAGAAATAACATTCATCTAACAGGGACTCTAGAAAAAAAGGATAAATAGAATGGTAGGGAAGTAATACTCAAAGAAATACTTGCTGAGAATATCCCAGAATTAAAGAAAAAAAATGGATCTTCTAAAATATATTCTGACTGTAGTGCTGGGTAAATAAAAATAAATTCTCAGCATAAGACTGAATTAAAACTATATATAGAACACAACCTAGGGAACTATAAAAGTTATCTGGATGTATTACCTATAAAGAGACAATAATTAAACAGACAGTAGAATATGCGTGAGCAACAAGTAATGCCAAAAGATGATGGAGTACCACTTGCAGGGTACTGAGGGAAAGAAGGGGTTAACTCAAAATTCTAAACCAAGTCAAATGATCAAATCAAGCATGAGAACAATATTAAAATATTTTTCAGAACAATAAAACTGACAGGGTTTATCATCCACAATGCACCATTGAAGGAACTAGTAAAGGATATAGTTGAGCAGGAAGAAAAGGGAACTAGGAGAGAAGAAATGAGATACAAGAAACAATGCAACTCTCTCTCACTTTGGATAACTTTTATTTATTTATTTATTAATTTTTTGCGGTACGCGGGCCTCTCACTGTTGTGGCCTCTCCCGTTGCGGAGCACAGGCTCCGGACGCGCAGGCTCAGCGGCCATGGCTCACGGGCCTAACCGCTCCGCGGCATGTGGGATCTTCCCAGACCGGGGCACGAACCCGTGTCCCCTGCATCGGCAGGCGGACTCTCAACCACTGCACCACCAGGGAAGCCCTGGACAAGTTTTAAAGAAAAGACAGAGACACAAAGGAAGCAGGGAGACATGTATACATGTATTTTATCCATCTGACAAACTTTTCTATTAGGACAGAATAATCTCGTCTCTCAAATTCTCTCGTTCTTATGCCATGTGGTATTTTCTTGCTCTGACAATTGTTTTGCAAGATGTCTTGACCATTTCTTTCCATTTGAGGCCACACACGGTGTTGAAAACACATGTCTTACTGATTAAATCTGGTTAATTATAAAGTCTTTAAAAATTGACCTCGGGACTTCCCTGGTGGCACAGTGGTTAAGAATCCACCTGCCAACGCAGGGAACACGGGTTCGATCCCTGGTCTGGGAAGATTCCACATGCTGCGCAGCAACTAAGCCTGTGCACCACAACTACTGAGCCTGTGCCCTAGAGCCCGGGTGCCTAGAGCCCGCTCTCTGCAACAAAGACAAGCCACTGCAATGAGAAGCCCGTGCACCACAACAAAGAGTAGCCCCCACCCACCACAACTAGAGAAAGCCCGCGCGCAGCAACGGAGACCCAACGCAGCCAAAAATAAATTAATTAATTAAAAAAAAAATTGACCTCTACAGTGTTTGCTGTGCTACCACGGTGCTAAATGCTTGAATTTCCCTTCCATGAAATATTTAGAGTTGTTCAATAAACTCCATTGTTTTTGCACATTGTGATGAGTAGTGGACAATATTTCAACCAAAGATTTTAGACATCTAACTCAGTGTTTCACAGCTCTGCTTTTCATCTGTTAATAAATAATATTCTTTTATTCACTGGAACGTATGCATGCAATGCTCACCTTCTAATATTAATATAATTCTATACGGGTAAATATCAATTCCTAAAATGAAGTCTTGGAAGGTGAGTTACCTATGGGTCCATGATTTATGTGCATGGCACTCTTCTGATAAATGTTTTTTAAAAGTTTGAAAGCACACTCCTCCTCCCCAAAGTTAGAATCTTACAACAAAAGTAGAAACCTAAAACTCAGCTATACAGAGGAAACACCTGGGCGAAACTGCCAACTGAGGTTAGATTGAGAAGAGAAGAGAAATTGAACTTAAAGCTTAAGAAAGAGCTCTGTTTAGAAGAGGAGAAGGAAGTAAAACTAGAATGCATGTAGATAAGAGAGAAATGTGTGGAAAAGTTGAGACATAGAATCCTTGAGGGAGAGTTTTAAAAAGAGGAAACAAGCGCTGTAGGAAAGTAGGAGAGGGAGTGAGCACAGGCTCAGAGGTCAGTGCTCACAGGAGAGAACATTTCTTGTACGGAAGCAGCAGCTGGGAGGGCTCAAAGGGAATGAGCCAGGATAGATTTTAAAAAAGGTAAAAGACAAAAACAAATAAAAAACATACTTTAGTATGATCTCAGTTCAGAAAATAAAAAGATGTGGAGTTATTTATCCCCCACCAGCTTCAAAAGAAATTAATGGAAAAGGCCCTGTTACACATTTATTCTCAACCACAATGATGATTAACCGTGCCTCTCTTCTAAATGCCATAAAAACATTTGTTCAACAGAGGAAAATGTAGAATAAAATTACATCCAAAATCTCTCATTCCAGACAGTAAATTTTATCTCATTGATGAAAACGATTTGCCAAGTGCAATTAAAAATGTAAAAATAATGGATTTGATTTTCATATTATTTCTCTTCTTTTCACTTGCTTTGACCAAAAAGCATGTTTTGACAAAGGGACAAAGGAAGTTGAGGCCTTAAAGGGCAGTCTTTAATTGGTTGAAGTTAAATTAACAATGATTACAACTTTATACCAATTCAATCAATGGATATGAGCCATTTCTCTTTAATTTAGAAAAAGTTGAAATATCTAAAACATCTTCCAAAATCACTTCTAAATTCTAATTTTGCAAGCTATAGTATAATAATTTATGTTTACTGTAGTTAACATTTTTATTTTACAGAGGCAAAAAGTTCAAATGTATATTACGGTAAAATTATATTTTATGCAGTAAAAGGATCTCATTCCTAATCATTGTGCTCACATTCCAATTTTACAGGGCTCATAGAAAATGATTTTCCATTTTATGTGATTTTGTGGATTCACAGAATTCTTCTAATTTTATAATATCAGAATACTAACCCCCAAGTATATTGTCAGTTTCCTGTAGAAAGATATAACTTTTTGAGTACTGACCTATGAGGCAGTAAGTATGTTCTCTCTGTAATAAATTTTCCTGTCAAAGTGAATATTTTAAGAGATATGACTAAGTAAATTGAAGCTAATTTTTCTAAAGTAATTTTCTCAATTTTTAATGATTATTTAATTTTAATAAATTATAGTCTCAAGTATTTTCTATGACTAAATTATTTTATACCGTAATTACATACAAAACTGAGGGTACTATTAGAAAGCAGACATGAGTTAATAAATTATAGCAAACCTCTCAATTACTCTATTTGTCATCTGGGGTGAAATAAATTTTGAGAATGTATGCAGCTGACTTAAAAATGTATGTTGTTTAAAAACTGAGGATGTCTGGAGTTGGGGGTGTATACAGCTGGCTTAAACACAAAGTTCTTACCTTCGTCTGAGGCAAGGATTGTGATATTATATATACCATTTCTGATGGTCTTTGCCTCTCTATCCAGGCTTCTTAAAATTGTGATTGATCCTGAGTTTTCATCAACACTGACCCATCCTTCTGGATCACTTAATTTCTCATACCTGTAAGTAATGAATTAAAATAGCAAAATGGATCGTAAGCCAAATTACAATACTGGTATCACAATAAGTTATACATTTTAAAAACATGATAAATTTGAAATCAACTAAAATAGAATTACAAGTACCTTATGCCACTGCTACTATTTGTTTCCGGGTCATGTGCTTTATATCCAATGTCCTTTGTGCTCACTGGTACATTTTCTTTAATACGAACAATTTGCACTGCAGGGCGACACTCAGGGCCTTCATCCTGATTTTTTACACGAACAGTGACTGTCGCCATGCTCCCGGTTGATCTCGAACTAGCAAAATTTGGAGCTTCATTAACTACACTGATTTGTAGGGTCATCTCTTGTTTTTCTTCGTAATTCAGTGGCTACAAAAGCAAGTGTGTTGGAAATCAGATCAAGAAATAGTACTTGGCTATGTGAACTAGTGTGTAACTAGTTAGCTGTGGAAATATGTAAGTGCTGTGTCGGGAACAGTCATGAAAATATTAAACATATACCCACAAATATGATGGTGGTGGAAGGAGGGAAATCCTTCAACTGATTGAGCATTTGGGTGGAGCCAGCAAAAAAAAAAAAAAAAAAAAAAATTCCTCAACTGCAAATTTAACAAAAGTAATATTATAGGTCCCGATGGCGATTTCAGATAGTATTTAATGAAATACTATTTGAAATATTACTTTAGGGACTCCGTACCCTAATCAACAGTAATTTACTAGTCCATTAATTTTGGAACCACTTTTCCTACCCTTCTGAGATGAGTACAATTATTCGTACCTGGTTTGGGGTAGAAAACGTGGGTCAAATTTTATGAAACGTATTCAAGATAAGAGAGACAAGAAAATAGAAAGCTTATGGGCTTTACACTTTCCTTTTTAATCTCTTTTATCCCAGTTACTCTCTAAAACATGGGTAGTACCAAGTTTAATGGAAGGTTTTCATTTTATTTTGCCTGATATCTAAAGAAAGAGATAAGATTTAAGGGACAATCCCTTTGCTGTTTTGAAACAGAAATTAACCCACAAACTGCAGCTAATTTTCATCATTGTAAGAAAAAAAGAATTCGTCATGTTTGATCCATTCTCCTTGTGAATATGTACAGCAGGGAAGCTACAGAGACCCAGGATAGAATCATGTTTTAGTTAGAGGCAGCAGAAATAAGCCCATGGTTTTGTCCAAAGCCAGAGCTCAGATCACTTTATGGGCTAACTCTGCCTCCTGAATTCGCAGTGATGTCTTCTGAGATAATTGTAGAATATTATTAGAAAGAGGTTTTAGAAGTATTTACATCTTCAAATGGGTGAGGATTCCCATTTTGAACCAGGAAGCTAAGAATGTAATGTACGCTGGATACAGATGAACAGATCTATAAACAGCTTTCCTATGGGTCTGACCAGGAATAACTCATCATCTGGGAAATTCAGTAATTAAGTACAGGCTCCTGGACACAGCTATAGATAGAATAGACTAGGAAAGTTTGGCAGTGTCCCACTGGTGTCAAAGCTGTGCTAGTTTTTTAATTGTTAAGAGATACTGGTTACAAAGTGGGTACTATATCATATTCATTGAACATGCATATATAATCATTTTAAACTATCATGCCTTTATAAAAAAAATGTTCTACAAAATTTGTATATTCATCCCACTATATATATGAAAAACATAGTGTTTACATTTACCTAAATATCTATTTTATTCCTACATTTACCATAATTCCTTTCTTTTCATTAAGCTCTAGTATGCTAATCTGTGACACTATAAGCTACAAATAACTAATTTCCTAAGTTATTCTTACCTTAACCACACACAGAACTCCTTCATTGGTTTTGGGATCTGTTACAATTTTAAAATTTCCATTTTCATTGCCCTTTAAAATGGTATAATTAGCTCTCCAATTAGCAGTATTAATTAAATCCTTATCTGTAACGGCAACACGTAAGATTTCCACATCAACTCTATTTTCCTCCACTGATACCTCATACTAAAATAATAAAAAACAACAAAAAAAAGTTTAATTAGTAACTCTCACAAAAACAAAACACCAGGTAAAGCCAGCCCAGTTCTTCTAATTTCTAAAGTACTATGTTAACATGACTTTAAACCCCAAGTCCAAACTACTGACACGTGGCTGGGAATACTTCCTTTGAAATCATGGGGCATGGGTGGAGGTGCACATATGTAGCAACTAACACTACATTGTACATTTTTCTTTTATTAATATCACACACTTACAGATAAACGGTTGAATGTTGGCAAGTTGTCATTCACATCTCCAATATTAATGATGCAAGTTGCAGTTGTCTGCAAACCAAAATATTGACCATCCATGTCTTGTACTTTTATTTTCAATTGGTATTTATCAGTTACCTGAAAAGTAAGTATTAATTACTGAGTGAAAGCAACATTGTAAATGAAATCTTAATTTACACCCTATAATTTCCCTTGCATTCAAAATTTAAGAGGTACACTATTAGATTTCATAGTTTTCATGTACTGGCAGAAGAACAATTTCCTCACACTAGTAATTTTTAATTAATTTACAAAAATAGAGTAGTTTCTCAAATTGAAAGTGCTACTCATGGAAGTAACTGGTTTTAGCATTACTTAACAGAAAGAGAAGATATAGTCATAGTACATTTTAAATTGCCTAGTAATTAATCAAAATCGTTATCTCCTATGCAAAGTACATTCTTATATTCAAAAATACACAACAGTGACTCTATACCAGTCTCGTAATGAAGCAATAAAGGTATTCTCCTGTAAAAAAAAGGTGGATTTTAAATATTTACTTTACATTTACTAAAAGATCATTAAATTAGCATGAAAACAAAGTTTTGGAACTATGTAATTTTTTCTTCTTCATGGAAAATAGATTCTGGTTCTTAAGCGTTTTCCGTTCTTCAGAGATTGCAGAAGGCTCATCACTGGTTTTAAAAAATGTGTATTTCCGGGCTTCCCTGGTGGCGCAGTGGTTGAGAGTCCGCCTGCCGATGCAGGGGACACGGGTTCGTGCCCCAGTCTGGGAAGATCTCACATGCCGCGGAGCGGCTGGGCCCGTGAGCCATGGCCACTAAGCCTGCGCGTCCAGAGCCTGTGCTCCGCGGCGGGAGAGGCCACAACAGTGAGAGCCCTGCGTACCGCAAAAAAAAAAAAAAAAGTGTATCTCCTCATAATGGTTTCATTTGTCACAAGTGTTGAGATATGGAAGGATTAACAACAACACTAATAATAATGTCTCTGGACTGAACATTAGGAGGCTTGGGTTCTACTTCCAAGTTCAAAAATAACAAATGTACTCTTGGGCAGTTGGAAACGTATTTTTCCCTTGCTTTCCTCTTCTATAAAATTATAACAACACCTTCCTTTATAATTCACCTCTTTTCATAAGACTAAATTATATGTAAAAAACTATCCTAACTGTCCACCTAGAATATTCACCCTTCTCTTAAAAAGCCACCTTCTTTGGGCTTCCCTGATGGCGCAGTGGTTAAGAATCCACCTGCCAATGCAGGGGACACGGGTTCGAGCCCTTGTCCGGGAAGATCCCACATGCCGCGGAGCAACTAAGCCCGTGTGCCACAGCTACTGAGCCTGCGCTCTAGAGCCCGCGAGCCACAACTACTGAGCCTGCGTGCCGCAACTACTGAAGCCCGCGTGCCTGGAGCCCGTGCTCCGCAACAAAAGAAACCACTGCAATGAGAAGCCCGCGCACCGCAACAGAGTAGCTCCCACTTACCGCAACTAGAGAAAGCCCTCGTGCAGCTATGAAGACCCAAAGCAGCCAAAAATAAAATTAATTAATTAATTTTTTAAAAAAGCCACCTTCTTCCCTTTAGATCTCTTAAACTTTCTAGCCCTCATGAATTACCCAAAATAAAACTAATATTTCTCTCGATCACTATGCTTTTTACAAACCCAATTTTTCCCAATTTATTCTTCTCTCATAATCAGTCACATGAGAGTTAAAAATTCATGGCCTTATTTCATTAAAAAAATTTTAAAAGCTCATACTAGTGTTACGTATGGGAGGGAATATGTATTCTGTTTGTAATAAACTATGATTTATTGGGAATGATCAACTGGCTGATAAAACAAAGAAAGAAATCAAGTTTGGGACCTAAATATTAACTTGTGATATCTTCAGATGGAAGAAAAATTCTGATGTTTAAAGAGCTTAAAGGGCTGAAGGCCCTTTAATAAACAATATTAAATATTAAATATTTATTTATTTATTGTTTATTTAATAAATATTAAATATTAACAATAAAAAAATTGGAAACCTGGGATCAGAAAGTGAGTCCAGAGCTCTCTTGGGTAAAAGCACTCCAAGACTCCTTCATTAGTCAAATGTTTTCCACTGATTTATCAGAAGGATCTATTCAAGGCTTGATGATAAAAGAGAATTTGGTCTATAATCTGCTCTTTCTGAGCACATAAATTCCATGAAGAATCTGTATAATTTGTAGAGCTGTGACAGCAATTCATTCATTCAACAAACGAAATTGCATTCTTCACTGGCACGTACTCATGGTAAAAATAAATAAATTATAAAATTGAATTAAAATTTACCTAGGAATGTCCTTGTAAATGCAGTAAAAATGATTAATTTTAATAAATTTTATTAGATTTCAACCCATAGTCTATCTAAAGAAATGGGAGGTATATATAAAGCACTTCTGCATAACATAGTATGATGTTCTTTTCATGGAAAAGTACTTGTGTGATTGATTTATAAGCTGAACTAGCTATTGGGTTTTTTTTCATAGAATACCATTTTTACATGAAAGACACCTATGGTTAGTCAGACTGGTATATCTGGAAGACATTTTGTCATAGGTAAGGTGAATATGTCATTTCAAGGAAAACAGCTATTTGTTGCCAATGGTCAATTGGAGTTTTCAAGCCAAAATGAGGATTCCGGAAAACTTTTACGAACCATCGTGATATTAATGGAGATGAGGAGGTGATTTTTTCCAATATTGTTTAATTAGATGTGTCAGTATTTGGAGGATCTACATAACTCAGTGAGTCAATATTTCCCATATGACTAATGCACGATGTTACAAAATCACACATGGTAAACTATCCACTCATAGCAGAAGAAAGACCAATGTATTTTGATGTAACAAAGTAGGAAAGTTCATGGACAAGCCTTCTTCAGAGTGCACATTGCAAAACCCATTTATGACACTACCACCTGTCAAGATTTGGTGTATCAAAGAAGACTATCCACAATGATCTGAAATTACTGTTAACATACTCTTTTCTAACTTCATATCATGTTGGATTTTCTTTACATATTTCGTCTAAAACTATATAACAGACTGAATGCAGGAGATGTGAGAATCCATTGGTCTTATACTAAGTCAGGTATTGAAGAGATTTAGAAAATGCATAATAATGCCACTCTTCTCACTAAATTACTTATTGTTTTAGAAATGTAATCATTTCTTATAAAAATATTATTTACATTAACATGTAATATATTATTTTAATTGGGTAAATAAATACATAGTTTAAACTTTTATAGTTTTAAACACTTACAGATTAAATAGTGATAAATATAACCCACATAAACAAAAGACCTTTGGAATTTCCAATAATATTTAAGACTGTAAAGGGGTCTGAGACCAGAAAAGTTGCAGACCACTTCTCTAATCCATGCGAGAGGGAGAGGAAATGAATCGATATGAGATTTAGGAATCAAAGAAAAACGTGACAAACACATATTACTATATTTTAATATTAAGGATTATAAACGTAGGAAGTAGGCCAGAATAAAGGTTTGGGGGAGGAGGTAATAGTTTAATAACAAAATGAACAATTACTAAACTGGGGTAGTTGCAGTAGAAATGGACAGAATGTGAATGTTACGATCACTTTGGAGTCAATATCAAATGCTTTGGAAAGTAATTTGATCTGCAAGAGGAGACATCAAATACAATTTTGAGAACATGAATCCAAGGTGACATTAGAAAAAATGTGTGAAGGAAAAGAAGGTACTAATGGCATTTTAACTAGAGAACATGGGAAGGAGAGCATGTTTAGAAGGAAAGAAGAATTCATTTCTAGATGTACTGAATCTTAGGTACTTGTGAAATGTTCAAATAAGGATTTCTAGCAGTCAACTGAAAATGTTAAACCAGAGATCAGAGACAGATAAACTTTCATTTAATCTATGTAAGGGGAAAGAGTGTAGATGAGATTGTTGATGAAGAAATGACACAGATAGAAAAAGAAGCATTGTTATCTGTAGATAAGAAAATTCTGAAAGTTTTACTTTTCATATATGACATTTCTTGTTTTTTACAACTATAAATAATTATAGTTTGTATAATTATTTTACAACTATAAATAATTATAGTTTGTATAGTTTGTAAATTATATCAATTTATAAAATTTGATTTTATAAAACATACAATTCAGGAGAGAATGAATTAGCGGTTCAAATTCAGAGCACTGCAAGGTCAATGACCTCCATCAACCTACCTAAAATAATTTTTGTTAAATTAGATTCACAACATGCTTTTCAAAAGCACATCTGCAGGTGGTATACAGAGATATGCAGGTACTGCTAAGTAGCCATGTGATAATCAGGCTTTATTTGTTAATATTTACGTTACCTCTCTGTCTAGCCGAGATGATGTTGTGGTGATCACACCTGTAGCTGGCTGCATAAAAAAGAGGGTGGGTGATGCTGGTAACTGCTCGATGATGGAGTACATTAGACGCGTGTGCAGTGTGTCAGGCTCATCTTTGTCAGTTGCACAAACCTGTCCCACGGTAGTACCTACATACAGAAAAATCCTCTTTAATTTCAAAAACTTTTACAGTTTCAACTTTCCCTTTATTTGACTCCTCTCCATCTACCACAAAAAAGTTTTGGACCACATAATTGATAATAGTAATAGGTTTTTTACATTTTCAGACTTCTATATAAAATAGCACTTACTTTTAAATATCCCAGCGTTCCAACATTTTGGAATTTGGTAACCATATTTGTATTTACTGTATTTATTGTATAAATTTATAAATGTTGATAATATCCCTCCATGGCCTTTGTATTCCTAGACTAAAGAATTCCAATTATTCTTTAACCTTTTTCTATTTGTAAGCCTACACTTAAATTGATCATATGGGTCAGTTTACTCTGCAAATTCTTGGTTTAGTTAGATTTTTCTAAGGGAAGACTCAAAATCTGCATTCCGACTCCTAGTTGAAATGGTCAATTTTCAAAAGATTGAGAAAATATATTATTCTCCATGACCTTTATGATAATGCTCAGAATACTGTCTATCATTTAATCACTATAGAACATCAGCCAGCTCTCTTCAAGGCCAAGACAGCCGTTGCTCAAAGACTTACTCTTTTTTAGAAAAGAATATTCTAAAAATATTCTTAGAATATTTAGAAAATATGGTCTCTTAAAAGTATTTATTTTACCTCACACAGGAAGGCAAAGTAACATTGAGTCACTCCTATTTTTCAGGCACTGTGCTTGGCCTTCAAGGTATATTGTGCTTCATTTAACCTTCAAAACAACCTTGTATATTAATATCCCATTTTACAGATGAGGAAACCAAGGCTTGTCAAGATTAGGAAACTTGCCCAGGGTCATGTCAGACAGCTAGCAAAAGGCAGGGTAAAATGCCACCTACAGCCGCCCGTCTGGCAAGTCCCTTGTTCTTGGCAGCAGGATGTGCCACCTCCCAGTGGCCAGAGTGAAACTCAGCTAATGAATTTAAACATTCAGTTGCCGTGTATTGCCACGGTGGGTACTCACCAACTCTGCAGTTTTCAGTAACATTAAAAATGTAAGTTGTTTCCGTAAAAATTGGGAAGTTATCATTCTCATCCTCGATTCTGATTAGTAGGGTCAGTGGATATTCTGGAGTATATCCATCCTTAGTTGTTGCAAAGGCAACGAGCTGTGAAGAGAGTAAAATGGAAAAAAAAAAAGCTACGGTTCAAACTTGCTTTCGCTTTGGCTTTCATTTGGAGACTGTTCAGCATCACAGTGTGGATTTCACCATTTGTTACTGTTTTGGGATGTGAACATAACCTTAATGCCAGAAGAGATGGTTAATTTCATGATGCACTATAGCATTTTATGTTTAAATTTATCTAATATAATAACATAGCTAAATTTGGTTACCTCACCATTGCTGTATTGTTGTTCATGAGTGTAAGGGTTTTTATTATTATTTTCCCGAAAGTGTCTTGAGAACTATTTTGCTTTGTTTGAAAGTTTCAGGTGCATGAATTTTAAATACAATTTTCTGGATCTTTTATAACTTTGAATTCTTAGGATTCCAAATTCCCCAGGTGCAGTTAACTGAGATATTATTTTATTTTCTAATTAGAATTTTAGGCATATTGATGATTGTATTTAGATAACTTTCTTCATAAGAATTTTTTAATTTAAAAAGGGGGGAGTCAGAAATGGACCAAATGAGTGGTTATAAATTGGGTCTAGAATGCGATTTATTCTTTTGATTTTATAATATGAATTTCAATTCCAATTTTTCTCGTAACAGCTATCATAGAAAGAACAGACCATCACAGGTACTTAGAAGGTCATGTTGTAGTAATTCTAAAGCTAAGTAATTACATCATCCAAAATAGATATAAAATAATTAAAACTAAGTTAAGCAAAATGACCAGCTCCTGTTGGAAAATCAACACAACATTAGGTTAAATTCTTATATATTAACGCTCATCCCACCACAGGAGGTTGCCCAGATGATGAAAAGACCTAGTTATCCTAGTTAAGCACTGTCCACACTCCTTACTTGCTCACCACAAGTTAACTTTCTCTCATTGCAAAGGTACCAAGGCTTAACTTCTGAACTTGACTTACCTCCTATGGTATCACTCTCAGTACCATAAAGAGGTTCACAGATCTTTTCTGCCAAATAAATAACTACTGTTCAAAGTGGTGCTCTTTTTTTCTTTTGAAAAGAAAAATAGTAAACTGTAATTCCCAGAACAATCTAATAGAATCGAAGGCTATTTATTCTATAAAATTCTTTTTGCTGCCAGTCAGGTCTGTACTATCAGATGTACCCAGAGCACGGATGCCAAAAGTCAGAAAACAGTCAAGAGTAAATGAATTGAGGAAGGGAGACGAAATAGCCACGTTTAATTTTACTAATACAATATGTAAACTTTAGACTTTACCTCAAAAGATGGATACATTTCACGATCTACAGGACGAGTACAAAACAGGTTTCCAGTATCTCTCTCTACATAAAATAAATTTAGAGGTTCTTTGTCAACTCCAGGCCCACTTATGGAATAGTAAATAGTGTAGTTTTGTGCTGTATCAGATTGAATCTAGAAAGTAGACATCATATACATAAAAGACAAATTTGTATTTCAGCAAAACTTTCATTTATATACTTATGCAATCATACTGACATTTTACAATAAGTAATTGCCCTCTTTAATTTATTATTATGTCTGAATAAAAAGCAGCAATAGAATAAGGAAGACTAATAATTGTGAAATTCAAGAGCAA
The DNA here is from genome assembly GCF_011762595.2 of Tursiops truncatus. Classification (NCBI taxonomy): domain Eukaryota; kingdom Metazoa; phylum Chordata; class Mammalia; order Artiodactyla; family Delphinidae; genus Tursiops; species Tursiops truncatus. Next base: position 45,982,897 of record NC_047046.1, read on the forward strand.
GGCATGAGGAAAATAATGTAATAGCATCTTAGCTTTCCAGAATAACTAAGAAGTACTTTAAAGGCTACGTGTAACTACATGGATCAAGCATTTTGGACTTTCCCTGTCTTAGATAACAAAGTATTCTGAGCATGAAAAGTTATCCTTCTGTCAAAGTTTTACACCTCAAGTTTTATTATATATAACATAATATTTGAGACACTGGGTTTAAAGTATACTGTCGGCAGGCAAACATCTGGAAAGTGGTTTCCTTAATTAGTTTTTGTTATTTCTCAGCATCTTCTCTATTATAGGGGCTAAATGGGAGGATGAAAATGAGTGAGAATGGAAATGACGTAATATCCTGGCAAGTGTGCTACTTTGGTATTTGATTCAAAAAGAAAATTTTTTCCCAAATTGTTTTCATCCTCTTAGTAGGATCCTTATCTATTAGGATGACTAACAATTATTTTCTAACAATTTCTTTCTCAACTTTAAAATGCTCTTTTCTCAGCTGCATTGAATTTGTTGATGGGATATAAACAAGGATTCTCTCTCACCATTTCAAGAACTGGGGGAAAAGAAACCTAAGAGCTAGACTGAATGGTAGTGACCACTGATAAGGGAGGAAGGAAAGAAGATTTGCTGGGGTTTCCACTAAAAATGAAACAGGGGAGAGAAAATGTGGATCCAGTCTGATTTAAGCAGTGGACCTGGGAAGAAACCATGGAAAGGTGTATGTGTCTTTCCCCTTCATGGCATTTGACCTGTTATCAACAATTTCATCCTTTGTTATGGAAGATGTTTTGGGATTTTCTAGACTATGCCCAGGCTCTGAGATACCCTTGATGATATGAAAATTCATTAAGGAAGCATGCGTTTGACAGTGCTATATGGGTTTTACAGTTTTATAAATGGCTTTTGCATGACTAAAACTGCAAAAAAAAAGTATACATAGGTATAGAGAGATGCATTTATACCATATATTGAAACATATGATAGACATACTCACCCATACATTCATACACACATACTTTTTAAATAACTGCATACTCATTGTCTAAATTTTTTACAAAGATGGAAACCATAGACTCTCACAGTGGAAGGAAAGTAAATTATACCTGTTGAAGAAAGAGTGGGAAAGGACCCAAGGAATTCTCAGACACTGAACAAGGAATAGGAGCCCATCTTCTCTTGGCACGTATTAGAACTTTTTCTTGAGAACGCCTTTTCCTCAGTACCTCAATTTAGAAGACAAAAAAATATTAATAATAAATATTATTTATTTAAAAGCCAACGACTACTTTATTTTCAAACTTTAAAACTCTGATACATCTTTCTCCTCTCATGAGGATTAGCTGGGGAGGCGTAAGACCATGGTAGTGCTTGAAAACCAAACGAAATGTCAATACTAGAAAAAAAATAACCAAGAAATCCCTGCCCTAACTGTTATCACAGCAATCCTATTGAGAAAATAACTTGGTGGGAACATGGAAGAGAGAGAGATGAAATTGGAAGCCTAGAAGCAAAACTGAAAAAAAAAACACTGTACTGTTGCCACACTACCATGCAAAAACATGGGAGGAGAGATATGCAAAGAATGTAAGTAGACAGGTGCCCTTCTAAATTTAGCGTAAGCATCTTCCACTCACCGGCAACTAGGAAGAGCCAGGGGACCAACAGAGAGATCTGTGTCAGAACGAGGAGAGAAACATGGTGACAACTCTCAAACAGCTGTCATGAGTAATGGCCAGTGGTTGAATGAAGTCATTTTGATCTTGGATGTCAAAAAGTCATAAGTATGTGTGAAGTCCAAACCTTAACCTAAAATAGTCCTCCATTTTCTAAGACTAAAAATTATGCTAAGATACATGAGACCTATCTCTGGATGCCTCATGTATCTCAGAGTAATTAACCATGTCATGACCCTATACTGCTGCCCAGAGTAGGACACCATCCTAAGTCATTAACATGCCATATGAGTTCTTGAATAATTAAAAGCTACGAAGTCCAAGTTATATACAAATATCTTAAACAATAATGTTTCTTGTTTTGGAAACCTATTCCACAGTGAAGATCAAGAAATGCTTCTCTGTGTCTAATCTCAAGTTCTCATGCTGTCCCATATCCCAATTTCTCCTTTTATGTCCCAAATAAAAAGAAATTATAATCTGTGATAACATATGTTGAACAACCCTTTTCCATTTCAAAAATGTTAACTTGAGTCATGGCTTTTATTCTTCTTCAAGCTAAATTATCCCATATCTTTTTTGATTCACACCTTCCCTGGTCATGTTAGTTCCACCTGAAGAAAACAGTTCATCATACTTCATTTTTATACTTTGGTATACCTTTGTTTGTTGCTCTAAAAGGACAAGTATTTTCTTCTCTTCTTGGGTCTCTGTGTTGGAAAGTAATATGGTAAAAGATCTCTTCGCTGAGGACAAAAGAATGGCATTTGTTGTATAGACTGAACCATCTTCTAAAATTTGGAAATCAGGATCACTTGAATGAATTAGATTTGCAGATTTAAAGCACTCCTTCAGGTTAACTGTAGAAAATGTACACAGCAATCATTTGTAAGGTAAAACAAAGCAATATACAGCTTTAACAGTAAGCTATGCATTTGAGGTGGGGCAGTCAAAGACTTTAATTACACTGACACTTGTAAGTTTTGCATTTTTAAAAGGATATATGAAACTATACGGTTAATTCAGTTGTGCGTAACTAAACGTATCCATCACTTTTGATACCTACTTCACAGCCTTTTAAAGAAGAGACATTTGTTCTGAAATCAAAGCATGTGAACTCTACAGTCTGAATATTAAACTCACACCAAAAAAGTTTTTCTTTATTAACTGAAACTAGCCACAGAGCAATACATGAGAACACTTAAAACAAGTTAAACAGAATCTAGAGATTAAAACTGGTAGTTATTACATTAAATTATTACTGAACTCTTTGCATCTGTTGTTAAATAGTCATCGTATTCTGTGTCTTCATTGGTCTGATCTTTTGGTATACATTTGAGTTATACGAAAAAAAATAACTGAAAAAAAAATATGTGGAAGTAAATGTTGTAAGATGCCAAAATATTTTAGGATAAAAATCCAAAAACAACACCTTTAAACTCAAGAAATAGTTTCAATACTATTTCTCAATTTCATAGACGTGTTATAACATATACCATATCCTTCGTCTAACGTAAATATTAGTAATTACTCAAACTAAACAATTTTAACTACTTTATATAATCATGTTTTTCAATAAAGTACAATATTCCGTTCATTGGATTGACACCATATATATTTTTTAAAAAGTATTGGAATGTACTATATTAGTTTTAACTATTAGTTCCAATAGAGTTATCCTCCTAAAGATTACATTAATTTTACAAGATCAACCAAATTAGGATTTATTACATATCCTGGCAGTTTCTTACCTCTACCAATATATTTTACAGCATCTAGTTTGGAGGGAACATGTAGTGTCACTGTTTTGCAGGCATCACAGGCAAATGTTAAGATCTAAAAAAATCAGTATTATACATTAAAAAGAGCCTTTTCATGTGTACATAGTTTATACAAATTTGTATAATTATAAATCTGTTTATATAATTAGCAAAATAAAATAAAAAGCATACACTGGATTAAGAATTCAGAAAAAAACTGCATAGAAGAGAAGAATAAAAACAACAGACTAAGAGCCATGGATCCCTCCCTCACAAAGCATGTAAACTCAGAGAATTGCTTATCCTCTTGGGCTTTGTTTCCTAGTCTGTAAAATGAAGTTAATAATAATTTCACTAACTTAGTGGATATACTGAGAAACCAATGACACCCTTTTGTGGGAAAGCACTGGAAACTATTAGGAAGGCAGCACAGGTATGTAAAAGGAAAGAGAAACAAAAACAAATTTAATGAGCCAGCAAGTTGTTTCAATTAACTGTCAACTGTCTATGAGTTTTGTTACCAAATCAAAAATATCCTAAAGAAAATTCCAATGCTTTTAAAGAGAAGCACTGACTCATTGCCATGGAGTGACTTAAAAAGTATTTACATATGACCCCACACATATAAGCACACGACTTTGAAATATGAACTTATTTTGAAGTTCTCAATAATGAGAATTAAGGTCAATGTTAAAAGTATTTCACTTAAAAAATTTAAATGATTTAGTGATTTATGCTGAACCAATTCCAATACAATACATATTTGAGCACACTGAAAATAAATTCTGTTCTCTCTGAAACTTTATAATGGATGCTTCTGAAAGTTTCACAGTTTTTTGCAAAGGTTTTTGATGAAAAGCAAAACAGCCAACCAGCATTTACACTGTTATTTAAACTTTTATTTTTTTGGGCCGTACCGCACGGCCTGCAGGATCTTAGTTCCCCCACCAGGGATCGAACCCATACTCCCTGCAGTGGAAGCTCAGAGTCTTAACCGCTGGACCGCCAGGGAAGTCCCTACACTGTTATTTAAAAGTCTATAAACATAAATTAAAATCATCAAAATTTGGATGAAAATTTTTATTTCCAAAATACACTAAAGACCCTTTAAGTATCTAATTTAAATTATGTATGAAGGACCAAGCATGGCAGAGATTACATTTCATTTGGAACTCAGAGATGGACATGACAAAGAGACTGTACTTGAATTAGAAATAAAAAGATGAAAAGAATCTTCATTGGTTGCATAGCCCAGAGAGAATAGGAGTAGAATCAGACATGTGAAGAGTCCAGCTCAAGGTGACAGAAGGCATACACCCACTGATTCATTCAACCAACATTTCTTGGTTTCTGCCTAGGTGCCAAGAAGTGTTCAAAGGCTACTACGGTGAACAAAGAGAACTCGACCTCACAGAGATTATTTTACACTAAAAGACAAAAAGTAAATACACAAATGCACAAAGGTCACACAATGCCAAGAGTAAGTGTTACGAGAAAAATAAAACAGGAAGAGAGGGTGATAAAGACCAGAAACTTGAGTGAAAGCAGGATGCAAACCAGTTCACTAACTGGGGAAGAGTCTTCCAGGTGGAGCGAAAAGCCAGGCCAAAGGCCCTGGGAGGGGACTTCACCTGGTGCGTTGAAGGAACAAAAAGAAGGGTGTAGCAGTAAACACAGTGAGGGAAGAGTGAGAGGACATGATATTGAAGAGACAATCATAGGCATATCATGTAGGGTCTAAAAGGCCACAGTAAGGAGTGCAGATTTTATTCTGAGGGCAAAGAGAAGCACAGTAGGTTTAGACACTGTGGAGTGGTGTCACGTGGTGAGCATTTACACAGACTCATTCTGGTGGCCATGTGAGAACAGACTATGGGGAAGACAGAGTGGAAGCAAGGAGACCCATTGGGAGGAATCTATCTGAGAGGAGAGGTGGTGACTTGGACTAAGGTAAAAACGATGGAAAAGGTGAGAAGTGGCCGAATTAAGACAATGTTTCAGATAACAGTATCCTGGACATCCAGTCATTCACGCATTCAACAAATACTTACTGAATGTTCTAATATGTACTAGACACAGAGCAGTAAAAGGGATTCTCATGAAACATTCAATTCAAGGATAAGACTTATTTGAAATTTCAATAATGGAGGATAAAAGCTATGACAGGGAAGTACAGGATGCTTTGGGAGAGCACTAGCAACCAGCCTCCTCTAAGAGCCAGGTGAAGAGGGGCAACAAGTTAGCCATGTCACAGGGAGGCAGAGCTTGTATGCTGCAGACATAGGAACTGCATATGCAAAGGCCCAGAGATGACACAGACTTGAAAATGCAATTTGCGATGGTTGATGCATATAGCACAAGAGGGACAGGAGTTTAAAATGGATTCACAGAAGTAGGTGTGGGACAGGTCCTGAACAGCCTTAACAAAGTACACATATAGATTTTTCTTCCTAAAGATAATAAGAAACCAAAGATTTGTTTTAAGCAGATAAATTACATAGCAGCTTTCTATTTGAATAAGGTTAACTCTGACCAGTGTGACGAATGAATTAGGGGAACAATTTGCATTTCCAATAATGGGACTTAGGGCATTCAGTCCAACCCCCAGGCCAAAACTAACAATGATGGATACATGTTTTTAAACCATCCTAAAACCATCCAGCTAGGCAAAAACTGAGGATAAAGCTGGAACACAGTAGTAACCAGAAACAACTTCTAATCTGAAAAGATTAGATTCTGGCTTTTTGGCCTCAAGAGAGGGGAGTGAAATCAAAGCACAGACCTGCCTAAGATCTAAGAGAAGATCTGTCCACATTAATCTGGATCCCCAAATGCGAAACCTTCATTGTAAGAGTAAGCTAGTAGTAAACTGGTCCTCACATGGATTTGTGATCCACATTCACATCACTCATTTGTTCTAGGAAACACAAGCCGCTAATTAGTTTAAAGAAGCCCTGGCATGTGACCAGCACCATAGGTGATGAAAACCACTTGACCAAGTCAATAACCATTCTTAAATTTTTAAAAAAAGTGCCCCCAATAAGAATTGATAAGTGCTACTTCAATAGAATTATATTATAATGACATCATCAATGGAAAAGCATTAGCAGTAGCCTCACTAAACTCAGAAACAAGGTAGACTTCCCAAGGGTCATCATCTACAGCTAACATTACATTAAAGTATATTAGGCAAGAGAATGATATTAGATGGCATATGAATTGAAAAGAAAGAGGTTAAAAAGAACCACTATTTGCATTTGATATGACTATTTATCTGGAAAACCCAAGGAAATTAACCACAAAACAATAAGAAATTCATAAGGGAGCAGAAACAGCTATTAAAATACAGAAATCATTAGTCATCATACACATAAACAAAATCTGTTAAACAATATAATGGAAAAGAAGAAATCATTTTCAAAAGTGATAAAAAGTTAGAATACCAAAAAGTAAACTTAACAAGAAACATGTAAAGTTTATTTGAGAAAAACCTGAAACTATTTCTGAAGGACACAAAAGCAGACTTGAACAAAAGAAATATATATTATTGTTTTGGATAGTAAAAAATCAACAACGTAAGTATATCAATTTACACTAAGTTAAATTATAAAGTTTATGATCCCAAAAAAAAATCCCATTGGGCTTCCCAGGTGGCACAGTGGTTAAGAGTCCGCCTGCCGATGCAGGGGACACAGGTTCGTGCCCCGGTCCCGGAAGATCCCACATGCCGCGGAGCGGCTGGGCCCGTGAGCCATGGCCGCTGAGCCTGCGCATCTGGAGGCTGTGCTCCGCAATGGGAGAGGCCACAACAGTGAGAGGCCCGCGTACCGCAAAAAAAAAAAAAAAAAAAAATCCCATCAATATTTTTTCTGGAACTAGACAAGCTGATATAAAATGTAATAAGGAAAAATAAACAATTAAAGATAGAAACATTATGAAAAAGAAAAGCAATGAAAGGATATTAGCTTTAGCAGATACTGAAAGGTCTTATGAAGTCTCAATAATTAAAACAATGCAGTATTTGGTATATGAATAGACGGAAAGAGAGTAGATGCATATAAATTGGAAAGGAAGAAGTAAAAGTTTCTATTTACATTTGTTACAATTGTATATAGACCATAGGGGTTGTAACTTTTTGTTAACACTCACTAGCCATTTATGAGTTTCTATTTCTCCACATTCTTGCCTACAGAGCCTGTTGTCAAACTTCTGGATGTTTGCCAAATGAGAAATGATATTTCAATGTATTTCTTTCTCTTTTTTTTGTAATACCATTTTTAAATTATTTATTTGTTTGTTTTTTTAAAGATTTTTTTGATATAGACCATTTTTTTTCTTTTTTCCTTTAACATCTTTATTAGAGTATAATTGCTTTACAACCAATGTAGTTTTAAATTCATCTTTCCTCACTATAAGTAAGGCTGAAATATTTTATGGGACATTTTTATTACTTTATGGTTTTTCAGGTCCATGTTCATGCTGGACTTCTTGATTTAGAAGAGCTCCAACCACAAGATGGAATTGTATAAGGAATGATTTCGATTTAGCAGTGGAGATCCCTGATGACCTTAGAGAGACAGAAACTTCATTAGGTGTTTAGGTAGAGGCAGCGTTCAAGTGGTTACTAAATGTGTGAGGTGAGGCAAGATGAGGAAGTTGGGAGAAGCTGATTCACAGAAGGGTGATGGAAGGGAAATGTAAGGGGTGTCCCCCAAGCCATTTTTATTTAGTAATGTTCCTACTTTTCTTTAACACGTCTATCACACATGAGGCTCACAACCACAACAAGCATCTGAGGCTAGCAGGACTTTGCACAGACATGCACATGAGCATCAGAACAGCTTAAGACCCACCAAGCCTTCCAGCCAGAATGCAGTAGGATGAGGGGGGTAGCCACAGCCACCCCACTTCTGGCCTATCCAGCTTTGAAGCTAAGGAAGGCCAAAGAATGAGGATTATTCAACTTTATTCAACTTTATTATTATTCCCTTATATGTGCTTTCTTCTAAAAAGGAAGTGAGAACACGCGGAAAGTTGTGTGTGTCAGTATATAAGATCCAAGCTATTTATGGCCTGCGCCTTTTAGTACCCGTGCCTAATCATGCCTTTTCCTTCAAGGGCAATGTTTAAAAAGAAGTGTCAAAAAAAAAAAAAAAGTGTCAACTTTATTAAGAATCTAAGCAAAATCCGTTCCTCTTGTCATCAAAGACATATCTTACGACCGTTATTTACTCCCTTCTTGATTTCCTCAGCTGTGAACTATTACTTGCTGTGCACCCGGCCCTGTGTATGTTATTAATGTGCCCCGGTAATTTAGTTAAGAGTTTGAAGTCCCTGGAGTTCCATGGGAAAGGCATTCTAATAATAGTAACAACTACAATTTCATTAGTTAAAAATTTCAGGACTTCGTTGTAAAACGAGAGAGGTAGAGTAAGGGAAATTACACGGATATTTCCCGCCGCCAGTTGCACCCCTCCCAGAAGGAATCCTCCCTCTGTCTGTTCTCCAGGTTCGTCCCCTTGTCCTTCAGGGTTAGGGACTGGAGCCCTAACGCCTGCGGCTCAACGTGAAAGGACACTATGCGCTTTGACCTCTGTACTTGGCCTATGTAAATTTTGTCCTTCCAGGGGACCCAGGAAGCCCTGACTGGGGAACCTCTGATCCCACAGTCTCCCAGGGGCTGCTCTCCCCGCACTGGATTCCTATGCCTTGAGGTCCCCCAAAGAGACCTCGGTCTTTCCTGCCAGGGAGGGGGGCTATCCCTTCCGAATAAGGCCACCTCCTTTTTCCCTCCCAGCTTTGGGGTCTTTGCTATTGGGTTCTTTAAAGCGGGAAGGAAACTAGGGCTGGAGGGCTTGGCGGGGGATGGGGGAGCGGGGAGAATCTGTATGCCTCCGAGGCGAGAGATCGGGAAAGCCACTTCCCCGAAGTTCAAGGGGGATGAAATCTCACGTGCTGACAAACAATGGAAACCGTACCAAGGACCACCGAGGGCCGGCCCATCTACTATCTTTAGGCGCAGAGGGTGGAGACCGCCCCAGCCCCAGCTCTTCCCTCCCCCCTTCACTCACACACTAAGATCAAAAGGCTCCTAGTTCTTTCACCCAAGGACCTGCGATTTCGATCCCCAGCGGCTCCCCTCGTCTGCGGCCGGAGCCCGGCACTGAGGTCGGATGGACTGCCCCGCCCGGGGAGGTGCGCGAGGCGCAGAGGCGCAGCGCGGGGCGCGCAGCGCTCGCCGGCTTGTACACAGAGGCCACGGTTTGGGACGGGCGTTTGCAGCCGCTCATCTGCCTGCGCTGATCACATCTACCGGAGACACCCTTCTCCTCCCCTGCGGGATCGCTGCGCCCAGCTCGCTCTCCTCTGTCTGCCCTCCCCCCTACCCCAGCCTACGGCACTTTTTTCAGCCAGCCCCAGGCCCAAGAACCCCCGCATGGGCCGCCGCCACCACCGCCCCCCGCCCCCAAAGTTTCCCCTCCCTCCCCCATGGGTCCGTGCGCCCACTCGGGACCGGGGTCCGGGCAGCCACTCACCGCGAGGGTCAGCAGGAGTTGCCAGCAAAGGGCTCCGCTCGCGGAGCCTGTGGGTCGCGCTGCCGCCATGGGAGGACTCGGAGGCAGGTCGCCGGCCGAGGCACCCGGAAGGCCGGGGTGGGAAGGCGCAGCCGGGCGAAGGGCCGCGGGCCAGGCGCAGGCTGGGCCGGCCGCGCAAGAGTGCGAGGCAGAGAACGTGGCGCGCGGAGGGAGCTGCTTTTCTTCTCGGTTTTTCTGAAGCTTCTGCGTCTCACCCCAGGAGCTTTTCCTCTGACCGAGGGTGGGGTTCCAGGCGCGTCCGAAACACACCGATCGGCCCCTCCTTGGTATTTTCTCAAGTCTTTATTTCTGGAAGAACGCCAACAGGTGGGAACTCCCTCTCGCCGCCACCCTTTTTCTGTGCTAGGTGTTTCTCACCGACGGACACCACCCATATGCCCCATCTCCCACCGCCCCGGTATCCGCCTTGAGGATTAACAGCTGGCCCTGCCCAGCAGTAGTCCTGACTGTACAGAGACTCGGTCCTCGAGCGCGTCCTGCCGCAGGAGGGGGCGCGCTCCCGGCCCCGACTCCGCCCCGTGCGCAGCGGCCAGTTTCAGACCCGCAAAGGCCGCCTGGGAGCTGGAGAGGTCGCGTTTTGTGTCACAGCTAACTAAGGCCCGCCTATTAGAGGGTTGACCCCAGGTAGACTGTTTTATACACTCTTTGCTGGAGTTAATTTACTGCAGACATCCAAGTGCAATTCAGACAGAGGTTTCATCTGTGACACACCTTTGTTGGGGTCTTGTTTGGTTGTTGTTGGTCTTTTTTTTTTTTAACAGAAATGTCCTGGCCAGTATAGCAATGATACAAGGAAATTACAATAATTAATCAATTAAAATAAGGGAATCCAGGCATCAAGGGTGAGTTACTACTGAAAATACATCTTGTAGACGTTGGTTAAATGTGGGCCTACTGATTTCATCCAAGACCTTCCTTTGTCACAGTTAAAGCCAACCACTGACCTTCTTGTAACTTACCTCCTAAATTGGACTCCTGGACGTCTGAGATTTCTCTCTTCCCTTCCCACCATAAAAACCAGAGTTCGTGGTAAGGAAAGAAAAAGAATAGGATAAAATGTATGTTTTGGTTTGAAGTATACTTAAACTAGATGAATTATAGGAGTACTTAACCTGGAAGATTAAAATATAAAAGAGGTATGCTTGCAGCTCTTCAGAAAGCAATGACAGGGCATTCTGAATCTCCTGCACCTCTTTTCAATTATGGCTTAAACCAGGGAATTCTGACCACAAAGGAGAAACTTGTCTGTTCCATTTCATTTGGTTTGTCTCCACAGGGATGTGTGGAGAAAACTTGTTTGAAAAGCCAGCCGTGATACATTTCAGCTCTTGAAAACATGTACAGTCCTAATACCATTATACACAGAGCCAAAATTATTATAATATTGACCATATACTTAAATTCAAAAGTATTGTCAAACAGTACCCGCGTTACATTCTATGTATTAGTCCCATGCTCTATTTTATTACTGAATGACACATAATGAGCTGTTCTGTTATCTCCATGTATATAAAATTTATCATTGAATCTTTGCTTGTAAAATAAGCCTGGGTCATCAGCATGAGACTATGGTTGACATCGTTCTGTTTCCATAATTTTTTAAACCTCATGTTTTTTCCAGCAATGCTTTCATAAACACACCTCATCCTATTAATGAAGATATCATGATCTCTAGCGTGAAGCTTTCCAGAGGAAGAGAAGCAAGCTAGTTTCAGGTTTAAGAAATCTACTCAGGCTGTCATCATACCCCTTGACAATAGGACATTTCCAAACTCTTGCCTACCCCTCAACCTTTAATGCCTAAGGGTAGCTCATGTTTTTCCACATTCCAGAAAAGGGGAGAAGAGCAATTTGAAAAGAATTCACCTTAGATACTTATTTTCATCGTTCACATTACGTAACTGATTGAGGTTACTCAGATGGTGATTTGTTTGTTTCATTGTGATTCTTTAAACAAAGAAATGAATTATAAACTCTAAACAAGGGGCCCAATTAATTTAATAGATTTAAATTAGACTATATGGCTTCTGAAATAGATTCTTCTATACTACAGTCTTGAAACAACAGGTATAAATTTGAAGAGATAATGAAATATGGGAAGATGAAATTTTTAAGTATGTCTTTTGGCTGTGAAGATGATTTTGCTGACTTGAACTGGTTTTCCATTCTGCTATAGTAAAGAGAGCACCGGACCAAAAGTCAGGACCAAGTTCCTTTGTGTCTTGGGCCACTCATGTAACCTTAGCGCTCAGCACGCCTGTTTGTTAAGTAAGATAATTAAAGTAATACTAGATGCTGTCTATGGCACCTTCCACATCTAAAGTTAAACTACTTAGACTCCTTGTGGCTTATTTTTGAGAAGTTGGCTGGAAATAGGTGTTCCTTTCCAAGTAGAAAGTCAGAACCAGAGTTGTCCTTAAAAAACTGAACAAACAGCAAGGCACTTGGGGCACATCTCTGCAACCTAGCTTCACAGTTTTCTAATTTCAGAAACCGGAAACTGAACATATTAATGGCAACAAAAAATACCACTTACTGATATGTACACAGGGACAGCTCTCTTTGAGCTGCGTGATTCCACTGTTGAAGCCTGGGGAGAAGGGTCCATGTGGACACGTGATCTTTAGGGTGCCTCTATCTTGGCATGGCCAATGACACAGAATGGAACCTCAAAGCAAAGGAAACAGACCTAAGGGGGGAAAAATGAGGTTGAAGAACGTTGTCTAGTTACTTTACAGGTGAAAGTGAAGAGGAAAACATCAGATAACCATAATAAAATGAGCACAATTAGCCTATTTACCTCTCAGAGTTGTTACAAGATTAAATGATGCAGAATAAAACCTAGCATATTCTAAGAGCTCCATGAATGTTGGTTAATATGGGTATCCCTCTCCTGCCCACTGCTACCATACCTTTACAACCCACTCATCGCCCACCAGGCTTCATGCTCATGACAGTTCCCTAGTTCCTGTTCTTCCTCTTTGCTCAGGTACTGGTCTAGGGCTGAACCCCAGTGTTAATTCACTCACCACTCCCAAATCCTTCAGGCTCTGTCCCCCCAACACGACCCCCAGACCTCATCTGATTCAGAAGGATTAACTATGCAATACCAAAATGAGATGCCACAGCTCGCGCTGGTTTTGTACTTACTGAAAATTGGGACCAATTTGTTTTCAACATTTAACAAACATTTATTGAATGTCTACCCTGTATTCCCATAGCCCTCTTGGCATGCATTCCTAGTATTGCAGTTAACATACTGAATAGAAATTCTGTTCACTTTTTCTATCTCTCATTTTACACTGTGAGCTTCTTAGGGCAAGGACCATCAGAATTCTTATATGATGGGAGAAAAGCTTTTTAAGTGCTGCCTTGTTCGATAAATAAAATATTTATTTTTTAATGCTGCCATATTTCTTTGAAGTTCTCTTCAAAATTGTCCTCAATAAAAGAGTGTACTAATCAAATTCAACTTCCATTACCTTTCAAAATATATTTTTGAAATAAATAAGGGGTAGAGTGTGAAATAAACAATCAGTCCATTCTTATCGAAGTACTTTCACTTAAAAGACCCTCAATTAAAAAACAAGCCAATGAATGAATTCTGAGGCAGTTGTGTTGAACATGACCGTGTCTGCTCTTGCCTTTAATAGAATGCCATTGACATGTGCCACTCTGGAGTGCTGTGAGCAAATATATCCTTAAAACCACAGAATTTTCAATTATTTGCTTTACTAACTAACTAGTTTGACAAGTATTTATTCAGTATCAACTATGTCTCAGGCACTTTCTCAGCCCTGGGAATGCTGTGGTGAGCAAAACAGAAAGGGCATGTGCTGGAAGGAAACGCCTAAGGAAGTACAATTGGGCTGAACAAGTACTCTCCACCTGCTATTCACCTCATGCGGACTCTTTTGTGAAAGAAAAGACTAATCTCAAGTTAAGTGCAAAATGATATATAAAGAGTGTTCTATAAGGATGAAAAATCACCAACTAAAATTCATGTGTTAAATTCTGAAACGGACCTAGGGACAGGAAACTCACTGTTTTGTGAGATCACTTCACTTAGAACATATTTGCTCTTGGCTTCTTTGACAGTCATGTCTCCTGTTTTTCCTGCTTTCTTCTTCCCTTTCTGGCTGGGTCTGTGCATTCTCCTCGCCTGGATTCCTCTGCTCGACCTGACTTCTAAATATTGCCACACACAGACACGTTTGCACTTTTTCAGATCTGTACTCGAGAGGCTCCTACCATGGGTGTTTTGTATATGCTCTTCCCTTACCTGGAACTTTCTTCTGTCTCTGGCCTGGCCCATCCAATAAATAGCAACTTTTATTTTCTCTCCCACCAGGTCAAATCCCTCTCTGATCAGGTCAAATCTTCCTCATTAAAAAACTGCCTGGGGCTTCCCTGGTGGTGCAGTGGTTGAGAGTCCGCCTGCCCATGCAGGGGACACGGGTTCGTGCACCGGTCCGGGAAGAACCCACATGCCGCGGAGCGGCTAGGCCCGTGAGCCATGGCTGCTAAGCCTGTGCGTCTGGAGCCTGTGCTCCGCAACGGGAGAGGCCACAACAGTGAGAGGCCCGCGTACTGCAAAAAAAACAAAAAAAAACCCAACTGCCTGTTCTTTAGAGCACTTGTCACAATTACAATGTTAAATTTGAGTAATTATTTGATTAATATTTGTTTTTCACCAAAGACCATACATTTTCATGACTGCACTTGACCTTTTTTGGTTCTCCCTGTATCCCTGGCACTAACCAGCATGAATCCTGGCACATCGTAGATGCCTAATAAATAATGGTTGAATGAGTGAGTAAATGAATAAATGAATGAATGACTCCTGGGAGGTTTTTTTGGTAAGTAATTCTTTGTTTTTCTAATTTTAATGTTTATTGGCCTACTAAAATGATGTCTTGAGTCAAATTTAGCAGGGTGAGTGTTCCTAATCTGGTCTCAAACATAATGGACATGTATTAGTATATTTGTTAAAATGTGAGCTGGGCCTACCAAGAATTTCTAGTATGGTTTTTGCACAAGAACAGACAAATAGGCTAAAGAGTTTTAAAATTCAGAAAGAGACCAGTGCAGAAATAGGAACTTAATATATGATAAAAGTGTGGACAGCACACACCACTGAAAAAAGAAGAAATTATTTAGTGGTGTCGTTAGGAAAACTGATTCTTTATTAGAGAAAAACAGAACCGATTCCCTACTTACCATCATGTACAGAGTGGACTCCAGATGGGATAAACTTCCTGTGGTGACAAAGATATAAGTTAATGGAAGACAATATAGAACATCTATATGACCCGGGGTAGAGAAAGATTTTTAAAATAACGCCCAAAAAGCATATACCATAAAGAAAATTTTAAAAGATACGTTTGATTACATTAAAATTCAGGCTTTCTATTCAACAAAGGACACCATGAATAAAGACAATAGGTGATAGATTGGGAGAATACATTAGTTATGACTAAAACAGACAAGGGAATAATATCTAGAATGTGCAAAGAATTCTTACACATGACAGGAACCACAATAGAAAAAAATGGGCAAAGGGTGTGACCAGGCATTTTACAATAAAGGAATCCCAAAGCCTACAACGCATATTTTAAGAAACCAGAGAAGTGCATTTTAAAATCATAAAATATCCTTTACTCCTGTTGGACTGACAAAAATTAGGAAGCTGATGCTTCCTTGTCAAAGTGACTCCCTGATTAAATCTAACTCTCTACCCTCCCAACTGCTACTCAAACCTCCCAAACACCCTCCTTTATCCTTAGTTTCCTTTACAGACTTAGCTTTCAATTTCACATACAAAATAGCTTTCAATTTCACATACAAAATAGCTTTCAATTTCACATACAAAATATCAAGGAATACTACAAGCTTCCCCACACCTACCCACCTGTCTGCATCTGTGCCATATTTGTTATATATGGGCTTTTCTTCTATACTGTAGAAGAACTGCCTCTGTTCATGGCTAAGGTCAGCTTGTACACTTGGGCATTAATTCCCATCTCCTCCCACCTCCTTGAGAACATTGCTCTAGCAATTCTGTTCCTTCTCTCCTATGTCATCATTTAATCCATCTCTATCTTCCCCAAGTGTATATAAACAAAACAAATTCCTAATTACAACATTGATTTTTAATTACAGGCATGGAAATGTAATTGCAGTTCATAGAGACAATTCTATGTAACTCACTCCAAAGAAAATAATAGCAAGGAAAGTAATAGTAATAGTAATTTATTTAAATGTGGGTAATTTTTTCATCTATTCGATTTTGGGAAGCCAGCTAAAAAATATAGATATAGAGATAGATAGATAGATGATAGATACATAGAGCTATAGATCTATATAGATATCTTGATGAAGATTAAAATGTGGTTACCAGGGGGTCTGGGAGGTAGGGAAATAGGGAAATCTGGTCAAAGGGTGCAAGCCTTCTTAAGTATATGAGTTGACGGATGTGTTAATTAACTTAATTCTAATAATCATGTCATAAAATATACAGATATTAAATCATCACATTGTACACTTTATGCACACCAGTTTTGTCAATAATACCTCAATAAAACTGAAAACAAAAACAAATCCAGTCATTCCCCAAACATTTACCTGGCCAGCTACCATGTTAGTGTTCTTAGCCTACGCCAGCCCTGGGTCCAGTCCCAGCAGAGTGGGCTTTCTCGGAAACACTGTCCAAAATAAAGAAAACCTGTTCAAGTACTTCAAACCTTTTCCAGTGTTGAGGCTCAGGGCAGGCCATCCCCAAATATGCCACCATGGCGTAGTGATTATTTTCAGTTAAAGTTATTGAAGAAATGGCCCATGCGAGAGGGACGCTCTAACCCTCCTTTCTCTCTCCCTGAAAGCAGGAAATGAATCTCCTGTGAAAGGTGCCCTCCTGCATCTGGAGGTAGAAGGACACCCCTATTTCCAGAGACAGGGAATTCGGGCTGAGATCCTGTATAAACCAACCTTGTTACTGCTTTAATTTACCACCCAAGCCCAAATTCTGTTTAGATTCGTTACTCATTAAGCACCCAAAACCGAAGTTTCTTTGTCCTGTCAATTCCTCACAAATTTATTGTTTCTTTGCCTAAAAAGTATAAAAGCTGCCTGCTTTGGCCACTGCTTAGGTCCATTTCTATGACACTTCTGTGCATACAAATTAAAATATGTTTCTCTTTCTCCTGTTAATCTGTCATGTGTCAATTTTTTTTTTTTTGCGGTACGCGGGCCTCTCACTGTTGTGGCCTCTCCCGTTGCGGAGCACAGGGTCCGGACGCGCAGGCTCAGCAGCCATGGCTCACGGGCCCAGCCACTCCGCGGCATGTGGGATCCTCCCGGACCGGGGCACGAACCCGCGTCCCCTGCATCGGCAGGCGGACTCTCAACCACTGCGCCACCAGGGAAGCCCCATGTGTCAATTTTGTTATTAGTCTGGCACAAGAACTCAAGAGGGTGAAGTGGAAATTGCCTTCTCCCTGATGCTAGCCTTTTCAGGGGGTATTCTTAATACCTAGTAACCTTCTTAAAAATGCTTTCGTCCCATGGCTAACATTCTGAGTGCCCTTTATACAGTTTGCTGCTGTTTCCCGAAAATTTAAAGGTAACTTTTTCCTACTTCTCACTTTCTACTCCTCAACAGCAACAACCATCGCCACATAAATAAAATAAACCTTCACATCACATCAGTCTCCAGCTTCATTGCTGTGTTTAATCCCTCATCTCTCATCTGGACCACCTTCACTGGTCTTCCAGCTCTACAACCCCTCCAATCCAACCTCCCTAAGAGTGGTTTTAAATTTGTGTTGTTTGGAACTTTAGTAGATCTTGTTTTTTGCTTGTTTCGTTTTGCTTTTGGTTGGTTGTTTTGGCTTTGTTTGGCCTGGGAAGCCTTACTTCCACTCCATCTAGAATGTCTTCTGCTTTGCTCAGGGAGCCTTCCCTCCTTCCCCATGGAGGGGAAGCACTTTGAGTCTTCTGCAGCTTTCATATCTGCCTCTGTAATTGGTTATCTGACCAAAGTGTTGTAATTATTTCATTCATAAATCTGTCTCCTCTGGAGTGCATTAACCTTCTATTCTTTATATACTCAAATAATTGCAGAATTCTGGGTTTGATTTATGTTTGGACAAAGAGTGTACAGTATTGTTAGTAACAAAGGTAGGAACAGCAAGAAAGCGCTAGTTTGCGCAGGAGTTAAATAATTTGCTTTTGAAGGTACTGAGTTTGAGATTTCTGTGAGCCATCAGGCTGGAATAATTAGTAAGCAATATGGATGTGGAATTCAAAAGAGACATCCAATCTGAAGACGCAAACTTGATCATTATCAGGATATGAATAGTTAGGGCAACTCCAAATGAAAGCCATCTATCTGTTTCACCCATTGATTCTGCTGTGGAGAGAATGGCTCTAATGTGAGGAAGACTGTGTGTCTTCCACCTTCCCACAGAAATGTACCAGCTGAAGATTGAAATTTACATTGTAGAAGGATGTATGTAAAATATTTAACACAGATTCATAGGAAGTATTTTTTCTTTTAGGATTGATAAGCTAAAAACACTTTCCATTGTAGTATGGACCTGAGAAGGCCATTTCAGGAGAAATGTTCAGAGGGTAATCACTGGTCAGCCTTACCTTTAAATCCTTGCTCTATGAAAACCTAGCAGTCTGATCTTGTTTAAGTCACCTAACCTCTCCCAGCCTCAGTTTTCTTACTGGGAAAAGGAATAATAAACACCTAAACTTGGAAGTATGTTATTAATATTTTCAATGAGATAACATTTGTGATAGTTTCCTGTAATGCTTGCACAGAGTAGGTGCTCAGTAAATGTCTTCAACAAGCATTTACTGAGTTTCCTCCATGTTCCAGACACTGTTTTAAGCATAAAGATCTCTGCCCTCATGGAGCTTACACTCAGATGTGGGGAGGGGAGAGAAAACAATGAACATAATGAAGAAACAAATTATATTGTACACCAAATGGCAACATAATCCATTTTATATAGAAAATTCATGTAGTGTAAGTAGTCATAGCCTTTAACACCTGCAGGGTCCAGGAAAGTAATCAAAATAAATAGGTTGGTTGAAAAGAGCAGCCTTTTTTATTATTCTGCTTTTGTGAAGATAAGAGCACAAAAAATACATCTCTTTTCCTTCCTACATCTACCTTCAGAAAACAATAGTACAAGTGTCATGATAAATGGCAATTGACAGCCTTCTTATCTGAGACATAAATGGCAAGCCTCCTAGGGCTCTGGCACTGGCAGAGACCCTGGGAAAGTCACTTGTCACTTCCAAGCAATTGGTGGTCTTTGGGAATATGGACTCCGTGTTGCCAGACCCGCCAATTTTTCAAGCAAAGTCACAAATTTGCATTTGGGGTGAAATATCCTGATTTTTAATATAGCCGTTTATTTATAATTTTTTCAACTGTAAAATCTTCTCCTCTCCTCCCCCAAAACCCCCCCCAAAATTTGCAGACCACATATGGTTTAAGGAAGTAATCAGGTTTAAATCTCTGAAAAAAAACTGAGGTTTTATTTATGTCACTTTTAAAATAAGCTTTAGCTCTGCAGTATTTTGTAAAACTTGGCACGTGAAAGTGTGAGCCACTCAAACTACTACATAGTCACTAACTATTTTTTTTTATTGCAGTGTAGTTGCTTTAGAATGTTGTGTTAGTTTCTGCTGTACAGCGAAGTGAATCAGCTATATGTACACATATATCTCTTCCCTCTTAGACCTCCCTCCCACCCCCATCCCACCCATCTATGTCATCACAGAGCACTGAGCTGACTCCCTGTGCGATACAGCAGGTTCCCACTGGCTATTTATTTTACACATGGTAGTGTATATATGTCAATCCTAATATCCCAATTCATCCCACCCTCCCCTTCTACCCGCCCCCCCCATCCACATGTCTGTTCTCTATGTCTGCGTCTCTATTCCTGCCCTGCAAATCATTATATAAGGAATAAATATTTTGCTAAGAATCTTACTGACCTGGGGCAGGAAACACTGGTTAAGAATAAGAAACAATATTTCTCCTGCATATTTGCCCCCAGATTACCTCCTATCATTATTAAACGTCTTCCTTAGTTACAGTGCCCTGATTTTGTTCAGCTGATAAACCACATTTCTCACTCTCTCTTGCAGCTAGGGATGGACAAGTGACTAAGTTCTCCCAAGGATATGTAGGCAGGAGTTGTTGGAGGGAGCTTCTGGAAACGCTCCCTAAAAAGAAAGTCTTCCTCCTTCCTCTTTTTTCTGCCTCAGACTCAGACGTGATAGCTGGAGTTGCATGAGCCATCTTGTGATTGTGAAGCAATTTGTACAAAGGATGGTTGAGCAGAAAAAGTGAAGGCTCCTGGGACATTGATGATATTAAGAAGCCCCTGTAGGGCTTCCCTGGTGGCACAGTGGTTGAGAGTCCGTCTGCCGATGCAGGGGACATGGGTTCATGTCCCGGTCTGGGAGGATCCCACATGCCGCGGAGTGGCTGGGCCCGTGAGCCATGGCCACTGAGCCTGCGCATCCGGAGCCTGTGCTCTGCAACGGGAGAGGCCACGGCAGTGAAAGGCCCGCGTACCGAAAAAAATAAAAAATTAAAAAAAATAAAGAAGCCCCTGTAAGTCCAAGACTCTGAACTTGTTTTACATTAGTGAAAATGAAATTTTGCCTATTTAAACCACTTTATAAGAAATTGATTCTTTACAAGAAATTGATTACATTAAGAGATAATTAAGAGGTAGAGTGAACTGGTTGTAATTCTATGTGGGATGTTGGATGGGGGAGGGCAGAGGGGAAGAGTCAAGGGTGATGCCCAGGGTTCTGGCTTTGGCTACTGGGCGACAATGTGCCCTGAGCAGGCAGGATCAGGTGGTTCATGATGTCTAAATAAATAAATAAGCCACTTTATTTCTGTTACCAAGTAGTCTAATACAAGTCCTGAGATCATTTTAAAAATACCTTTTTATATAGCCTCTAATGTGGAAGAGCAGAATTCCAACTAAGTTAATAGGCATGTGGAATCACCATTTGTCATATAGCAAAACCATAAAATTGTCTTGTCACCTGCTGAAACCTCCTCAACTTCCTGTGTTTGTTAAAATCACCTTTACTCATTTTGAAGTCTAGTTGAATTGGCATAAGAAATATTTTAGACTGTGATGTAATTTGTTGGATTAATTAATAGGAAAATAAATTGTATTTGCTTTTATTTACCTATATATTAATTAACTGAAAAATGAGATCATGCCTCAAGCTATTAGAATGCAACCAAACATTGAATCCCTCAGACTTAAGGGAACACATCCATTTGATCACACAATTTATAGGGACAGAGACTGAAGCAGTGGAAATAGTATGCTAAATCTTAAAAGGTGTGTTTTAAAATTAGGGAAGATGTTTTCACTGAAGTTTTTAACTTAATGCATCAATTAAATACTAAATGCCATGTATATATATATACTATTGACACACACAAAACAAACAAACAAACAAAAACTCTTGTCAAGCACAGGCGTAAGGGAGAGCACAGTGATGACTGAAACATAATCGCTGCATTGAAGAACGTCAGTTTGGCTTATAAAACCAACAAATAAAATCCTTTTTATAGTTGAGGGGATTGAAGTAAATGAGCTTCAATGACTTGTTAAAGATCATACAACAGGTTAATAGTAAAGTCCAGACTGCCTCACTCCTAGACCCATGCCTTCTGACAAAGTCAGGCTTCTGACTTCAGGGAGAACAGAAAAGAGTATTTTCAAGTGAAGAAAAGGTACACCTTTTTGACTTCCATTAAATAATTAATACTTCATTTTGCCTTGAGACTGTTTAGAGGACACAGAAGTATCTTCAAGAACAACCATTTTTGAAATCTTAGCCAAAAAAAAAAAATGAGTTCCCAAGGCAGATTAAGTTGATTGAATCATGACTTAAGTAAAACAATTATTTCCATCCAGTCTCTGTTATCTCCCTATATCAGATTAGACTAGCTACATTTAACAGAAAATCTAAAATTTCATTGCTTAAACACAGAAAGGTTTAGTCACTCAAGTGGACAGGTCCAGAGGCAGGAAGACCAGGGCAGGTTTGGAGGCTCCACAAAGTCACAAGTGATTTAGGCTCCTTCTATCTTGATGCTCCACCATTCTCAACAAATGGCTCATGGTTTCCAATCTGAAGCATCATAATATGGCTGCTTGAGCACCAGCCATCACATCTGTGTTCTAGAAGTCATGAAATTCAATTGAGGGATGCAAAAAACAAAATAAAACAAAATAAAAACAAACAAAAAAACCTAAAAACATCTTCCAGCTGAATCAGCTCCTTTGAAACACCTACTCAGAAATTTCATACACAGCAATTCACTTGCTTCTCATTGACCACAATCTAGGACACGTCACACTTAGTTCAAGGGATTGGGAAATACTGGTCTCTTAGTGAGGCCCATAACCATTCTGAATGAAATCAAGGTCCATCTCTAAGAAATAGTTAGGTTAGGGGATAGTTGGTAAACAACCAGAAGTCTCTGTCACAACTGTCACAAAATATCAAGGGACATGTGTTTGTCAGTGGCAAGTGTCCCCTTGATATTTAACTTCAAGTGTATTTAATATTAAAATATCAATACCAAATTCATATTTGATTTTAATAATTATTTGTTATCTATTTAATATTAATGACACATAAATATTAGATTAAAATATTAAGATTAAAATAACTCTGAAAATTTGTCTTCATTTCCTTCTGCCTGACTTCCCAGTCTGAAATGAAAAGAAATAATCGTGACAGAATATGGTTACTCAGTAAAACACAACTGGTTCTGACAGCTTCCTAGCCACACCTATGATATTCAAAGTCAGCTACACCCAGAAAAATAAAAGCTTAAAAACATACATGGTGATGAACTGGCTCAGTAAGAAAAGAATACATCAAGTCATCTATTTGCCAAAATGATCTCAGGATACTGCGAGTGCGTTGCTTAAACTATCCAGGTTATTCAGGTTGGTTTTTAAACATAATTTAGTAAATTTGTTGGATAGACCCTGACCAAAAATAATGTCAAAATGTGATTTTTTCCCCCTCAATTATGGGTTGGCAAAATATATTCACTAAGTAAAGTGGCAGTGAGTATGCCATGTACCTAAATTTGGTTACCCTATGTGCCACTGTATACCCTCCGATATACGCAACCATAGGGTACAAAGTATACAGAGAGTCAGTTACAGTTATTCAGGTACAGAAGAACACAGAGTAGGGTGGGAGATTCTGCTGTGTGGGTGGACAGAAGACATGTGGCCTTGAATTGGGGTCACCAGGTGAGCCGGGACAAATTTCCTTACCATTTGGCAGCCGTAGACCTGCTGCCTGAGACTACCAGCGTACTCACTCTAATTGGCTAATTGTGTTGTTCATCTATTAGTTTTTGCAGGTTCTAACCAAGGGATCATCTATACAGTGCTTGTCAAATTTCACGTACAAAGGGATCTCCTGGGACAGCTTGTTGAAGTGCAGATTCTGATTCACTAGGTCTGGGGTGGGGCCTGAATCCACTTTCTTCACCTGCTGTCAGGTGTTATGAACAGCACTGAGTAGCAAAGACCTAGTACAGAGGTGAACTTGTACACTGGGAACACCTGCAAGGCCTCCCCCACAGAGTTTTTTATTCAGTGGGTCTGAGAAAAGACCCAAGAATTAGCCTTTCTGGCACATTCCCAGGTGATGCTGATGCTTCTGGTCTAGGAATCACACTTCAAGAACCACTGATTTAGAATTTCATTATGGATCTCAAAGAGGTGAGAAATATGGTGGATGTAGAATAGTAACCTAGCTCTCTTACAGAACGCCTACTATGGACGAAAGGTCTTTGTGAAGTTGGATTTTAAATTTTATGTAAATGAACCATATAAATGTCATCCACTCTTAATTCCTAAGCTTTCTACATATTTTAAGAGAGACAAAGTCAAAATAAGAAAATTCTTTCATTTCCACTTTGGATTAGAGGGTTCCTTTTAGTTTTTCTTGAACTATACGTGGCAGAAAATAATTCTATGTGAATTTTTGGTATGAATTCTAGGTAAAAATTCAGGTATCTCAAAGGAAGCCTTGAAATTTCCTTTTAAGAATAATTCCATGTTATAGCATTTAATGGTCCCTAAACATGGACAAATAAAAACACTCCACAATTACAGGTATTCATTGTTGCACTCTGACAACTAAATTTTTAAAAATTTGAAATCTTATGTATCTCAGACCAAATATGGAGGAAGGTCACACTTATTTTTAATTGTTTTTTTTCTCTAAAGTTAGTAAATAAACAAAGTCTAACTCCGTAGATTGATTTTATAAAGGACATTTTATTCCTATCAATCAAAAAACTTTAAGTAAAGATTTTAAAATAATTTGATCTATCCACATGAAATGCATATAATAAATATACTTTGCACATAACATTTCTTACACAATTATTCTATCTATATATTTGAAAGTGGTTATTATTTTATTGGTAGTGGCAAGGATTTGAGATCAAGTGTGGTTTTTATTTTTTATGCAACACTATCCTTTCAAAGAGTTTTTTAAAACTATGCTCGCTTAAATTTACTGGGCCCTACAAAGTATACAACGATCTATCCATTCTTTTTTATTTTTTTTAATTTTTATTGGCGTGTAGTTGTTTTATCCATTCTTAGTAGTGCTTTCTCCTGCTATATGTAGTACTCTTTTCTTTAACCTAATTATGTAGAAAGACAAAGGCAGTTTCTGCTCAAATGCAATGTTCCTTCACATTTATTAGAAAAGCAGATAAAAGAAACCAGAAACATGTAGCAATATACATAATTTGTTTCATTGCCCTAATCTAATTGAGGATTTTCAACTAGTACAGGACTTTTATAACTAACACACACCAAAATGGAGTTAGCTTTTCCTCTATGATAATAAAAATCCTCAACTCTAGAACATCTATTGTGAACATTTTCCAAATAACATAGCATATTCCATTTTCTACGAGTAAACATATGCATAGATATCAAATTTTACAAAATAGGGCTTTCCTGGTGGCGCAGTGGTTGAGAGTCTGCCTGCCGATGCAGGGGACACGGGTTCGTGCCCCGGTCCAGGAAGATCCCACATGCCGCGGAGCAGCTAGGCTAGGCCCGTGAGTCATGGCTGCTGAGCCTGCGTGTCCGGAGCCTGTGCTCTGCAACGGGAGAGGCCACAACAGTGAGAGGCCCGCGTAACGCAAAAAGAAAAAAGAAAAAAATTTTACAAAATATTTTTAATAAACCTAGGAGGAATTAAAAGCTCAGCAAAGTTAAGGAAGTATTTAACAAAGCTCATTTATAACAATTATATCAATTTTCATCTGTCTTGGTGTTTCCATGGAATTTTTTCACATGAAATAGTTTGAGATCTTGATCAAGATAGGAAAGTTTAACTGTACATTTTCCCTAGCTATAGATTTAATTCTTGAAAACAATTCAGAATGATTAACTTACTGACAATTAATTAACAGACAATTAACTTACATGAAATAATCCATCAAATACAATGTTCTATTAACAAACTAAATTTGTAAACAGTTCAGCAGAGTTTCATAAATTTCATCAATCATACAATTAACATTTAATTTTGAGTGTAAATAAAGAATGACTTTGAATTTCCTAAATAAACCCAAAGGCATCATAGTTCCTCTGTGAGATAAATTTTAACGATATTTTGAAAAAATTTTAAAATAGTCGAAACTGCTTAATACAAATTCATTTCCTACACTTTCTAATAATTTTTTTTTTTTGCGGTACGCGGGCCTCCCACTGCTGTGGCCTCTCCCGCTGCGGAGCACAGGCTCCGGACGCGCAGGCTCGGCGGCCATGGCTCACGGGTCCAGTCGCTCCGCGGGATGTGGGATCCTCCCAGACCGGGACACGAACCCGTGTACCCTGCATCGTCAGGCAGACTCTCAACCACTGCGCCACCAGGGAAGCCCTTCTAATAATTTTGATTATAGTTTTAGAGTGTCTTCTCTTGCCGATTGAGAAATCAGCCTTTGACCTTTAATTGTATTTTATGTTCAGATACAAATTTTCTCTTTCATTCTTAAATTTAAGAAATATGAAGACATAAACAAACATGTCAGTTAATGTTTGACTAGTGAGTTTTAATTGCTTAGCAAACATACTGCATCTACATTCAAGAATATAACTTAACACGTTATTATTATATATTTCCAAAATTTTAATATTATATTTTAAAATTTCAAAACTGGTATCATTGTCAGAGTAACATGTACATCAAATAACAGATATCCAGAAATTGCATTACTCTCCAAAATTATTTTACTGACAATGGCTATAAAAATGGACACCTTTTAAAATATAATCTTACTTATTAAAACTTTTCTTTTCTGCTCTAATATCCAACTTCATATCAAGAAACCCCTTTACTTAGAAACTGTGACTAACAGTAAGGAGACTAATCACAAAATTTAAGAAAATCAGATACTCATTTGTTTCAAAGGTTAACTAGCTAATAGATTAAAAAAATTATTTTTGTCTGAACGAGAAATATCCTTGTGATATATACAGTTAATGTTTATAAATCTATAGAGTTTGGCACAAAACACTATTAAAATATTATTTAAACATATGGTTTCTTTCTAAATTAATAAAATATAATGTCCTATTAAAATGTTATATATTCAAAATAGTTTATTAACTCATGTTCTCATTTTTTTAATCCACCACCATTCAAAAAATGTTTGGTAAGAATTGCATTAATAGATTTCAATTTTTTAACATATATATGCCAGACACTTTTTCTGATTTAACATTTTCTGAAAGTGATTACCAACGCAACCTGAATATTAAGCTCCGGGTAGGATAGTCATTCAATCTTTAGCATACTCAAAGGGCTAAGCACTGTGTATCAGGGTTGTAAGCCTAATTCCTGCTGGGCTAGTTCCCCAAATGCTTGAAGATGGTGGGCGCGTGTCACACTAGAGAGAGCATGTCCTTGCCAAGGTATTTATATTTTTAAAAAGTAATAATACATCATGGTGGGCAAACAAAACACATTTATGGGTTTCAATCAACCCACGGGCATCAAGGCTGCAATTCTTTAATGGAAATCCTCTCACGTGATCCTTCAAAAAAAATCTCAGAGGCTCAAATTGCTGTGAGCTTGTTCTGGTCCATGTCTTTCCAACAATTCTAGAACCTGTAGGAACCTGATGATGCATCCACATGGACAGAGATCTCAGGATCGAGCTGGGAGCACCTCCGGAGGGTGAAAAATATAGTGGGAGATGAGCCTTATTCACCAGTTGGAGATTGTATCAAAGAATGTTTAAAAAATCCTTCAGCACAGAGCCATGCAGATAGAGGAAGCAATTCTCTTGCACCAAAGACAATACTTCTAAAAGCATAATTGTCCCCAAGACGGTGAAGAAAATATTTAATTTTCATCTAAAATAAAAATGTACTTTTCACTAGCTCCCCATATACTCTTCCAGAGCATACCAAGTAACATAAGTTTTCAAATAGAAGGTGCAAGACAGCACATAGTACAGTCCTAGAAAGGGCAATATGTAAATGCATATAAATGGAAATTAACAAATGAAACATTTATTTCTGGAGAACATGGAAGTTATCTCAGACAAGGAGAATTAGAGGAAGCTTCGTATTTATAGTATCCTTATCTATATGACTGGAAGTTTACCTCCAATAAACAAACAGTTTAGCAGATGCTGCTGTCATTTTACATTCAATAAACTCCTACATATGCATCGTAGATGTTACTCTATTAAAAGGCACACTTATTTCTTTACACGTGTCTTTGCTAGGGTCCTAAATTTGGGTTCCAGATGATCTAGAAACTCAAACCCCTCTTCTTCCTGCGGATCCCTGTAGCAGCCAACGGAGCCAGCCACAGACTCTTTTCCTTCATAGTTATAGGAGTGAACGTAGTCTTCAGAATGTTTATGCTCCTTGTCTTTTCCTCACAGATACACCTTCTGTTTTGAAAAAGCACATTTTATTATTTTTAAAAAAACACCTAAACATATTAGCATAAAAATAATGTCTTTGATTTACCTTTTACTGTTTAATTTTTAATCAGAGTGTGTCCTCTAATGGATTCCTACATATAAAAAATGCACGTGGGGGCTTCCGTGGTGGTGCAGTGGTTGAGAGTCCGCCTGCCGATGCAGGGGACACGGGTTCGTGCCCCGGTCCGGGAAGATCCCACATGCCGTGGAGCGGCTGGGCCCGTGAGCCATGGCCGCTGAGCCTGCACGTCCGGAGCCTATGCTCCGCAACGGGAGAGGCCACAACAGTGAGAGGCCCGCGTACCGCCAAAAAAAAAAAAAAAGAAAGCACATGATTGGTCTGTATTATATTCATTATTAAAACATAGCAAATATATAAATGCTCCTACTGAAGACATTGACGAAAACAAAAGCTCCACATACATCACACAACTAGTTTACAATTTCCCATTTAAACATGAGATTGTATAAGTGAAATGTATCTCTGCAACTTTTTCACATATTTGGGGGAAACCAAAATAAGCTATGATTCTTATGTTTATACACTATTATATATCTATAATAATATAATACATTAACTGGCTAATATTAGTCTATGTTGATTGATCTGAGCATAAAACAAGGAGCTAAAACCCCTCATAAAAGCTTAACAATCTATCTGGTTGATGGCGATAGGATTTCATAACCACATGGAGGATTCAACATACTAAAAATATTTATAATTTGTGATCTGCACAGTACTCCATAACAAATATTTCACTCTAGGTGATTTTCCTGGCAACTTTTAGGGAGGAAGCTATCAGTCTTTTTACACGTCCTAAAGTATAAAATGCCTACATATGCCACTTCTAGATCAAGTTTTGTAAACCTTATTTTAAAAATTGAACTTTACAAGATCGTTTTTCTCTTTGGGTTTGGACCTATCATCCACCTATCTCTATGATAATTCAACATGAAAAGGTAATGAGCTCCAGATGTATGAGGAGGAAACCTTTGGGGAAATCCTGATTTATAAGTAGTGTTTACTTTCATGTAATATGAACTTGAAGACACTGGCACTTACTTCGCCAAGCCGAGGTTGGGTGAAGCTGTGTCATTCGTCGTATGTGTATCTGCTGGTGTTCGTCACTCCTTGTCCTACACCCTTGACAGATTTCAAGGTCTGATGTCTGCCTCCTTTGATGGGGTCCAGAGTGTAGCAGCCTTTGACCACCTCAAAACTTTGATGTGTTTTGACTCCCTGGCCACCAAGTGTGCTAACAGACATTCTTGTGTCACAGATGTTGGATTTCTGTGTGGGGAGTCTAATATTTGCTTCCTAAAATGAATAAATCAAATTGAAACTAACAATTTTCTTTCATTTATTTCCCACCATGGGCAAATCACTTACCTGCTGTGCCTCTCTGTTCCCCATGCATGAAATCAGGATAATAATAGTACCCATATCATAGGTGTTATAGGTTAAATTGTATCCCTTCCCCCCAACACATATGTTGAAGTCCTAACCCTCAGTGCCTAGAATGTGGTCTTATTTGAAGATAGGGTCGTTATAGATGTAACTAGTTAAATTAAGATAAGGTCATACTCAATTAAGGTGGGTCCCTAATCCAAAAGGGAAAAGTTGGACACAGACACACACACATACAGAATGCCATATGAAGACTTGATTTATGCTGTCACAAGCCACGGAACTATCAGAAGCTAGGAGAGAGGACTGGAACAGAATCCTAGCACCTTCAGAGGGAGATGGTTCTGTGATACCTTGATCTCTTAATTTCTATCCTTCAGAACTGAGACAATAAGTTTCAATTGTTTAAGTTACTCAGTTTGCGGTACTTTGTTATTGCAGCCCTAGGAAACTAATACAATAGAATTATGAAGTTTAAGTGAATTAATACATGCAGGGCACTTGGAGTTCTGCTTGGCATAATAAGTGCTCAGTAAGCATTAGCTGTTATTATTATTACTATTTTACATAATAATCGACTGTTGTCATTGAACCACCATACAAACCAAAGTGAAATCTGATTTACCATCACTTCTTCTCCGGGTGCTTCAGTATTTGATACAATTAAGTTTTGCTTGGCTACATCTTCTGGAAAACATTTCTTTACTGTACTCTTAGCAGTAACACAGATATATGTAAACAAAATACCTAAAAAATAAAAATATATAAGTAAAATAGCATTTTTTCATGCTAGTATATATTAAATCATTTGAATCATTTGATTTATTTTAAAGTTTCTTCAGAGAACTTTTAAAAATCTGTTCCTAAATTGAGATCTCTTTGGGTCATAAAATTTTAAACAGAATATTAACAAATGTATTAGCATACAGACCAGCTCTGTCTTAGTGAGGTTATGTTATTAGGCTAAATAAGATACAAATCAATAAAAAGGAAGAAAGATGAAGTGAACATAGTTTATTAATAGCTCTCTTCCCAGGTTCAGAATTAAATGCTTTCCTTATTTCCTCACACTGAAATAGTAACTTCATTTGATTGGAATTTAAGCTAGTATTATTTGTATTTAAAATCCACACAGAACAACTCAAAGATCTTAGAATCACAAAACAAAGAACATTAGTCATAAATCAAACAGGAAAGGCAATTATGTAAAATCAGTGTCTGGCTTTGAAAGTGTACATCAAGTGCTAAGAGGAATATCCAGTTTAACCTGAAACACAAATCAATGAACACAGACAAAGTAAAGACTATGGGAAAAGTTTGTAAATGCAAATAGGCTGTATGTAGTCAAATAGATTGTTAAAAATAGAAAGAAGGGGGGAAGGAAGGGAAAAGGAGCAAACACAGGAAAGAAGAGAGAGAGGAAGAGAGGGAAGGAGGAAGGAAGGGGAGAAGCCTGGGTAATGATTTCCATCACTTTTGCATCTCCAAAAACCAGTTTGCAGAATGCAAAATCTTAGCATTCTTTGCATCCTTTTCCTCAGTGGCTCACCATATGACCATTTCCCCCACGTCGGAGCCTTATTAAGATGTATGCTAAATCACTTCATTAATATACATTAATAACGTTGAGCATAAACATCTAAGTAAATTTTGAAGCTACTCTTTTCACTAACTCTTTTTGTGCATTCACTACATGAAAGTGACTGGTTGAGAGACTAAGTAGTTACTGATAATAGTTGTTACTGATATAAGTAGTTACTGATAATAGTTGAAGATTGTGAAAAGGTAATTGAGTGTGTATGTTTGTCTACTTCTAAACCTTATTTTAAATTAAGCACATAAGCAAATACCAAGTATAGTTGAGTAAGGAATGTCATAATCTTGGAGCTAGAAAGTACATCTTGGGTTAACTAAAATCTAAACTTACTTGTCAGCAATAGGGACTCTGAAATGCCAGAGTTCCCCATTATTTAAGTTTCCAGGAACTGGAAGTTCACTGTTATGAATCAGCCCACTCCATGTACAGAACTCTTTAATTAACCACTAGAAAGTTTTCAGGTTCTTTCTTATCAAGCCATAATACACCTCCTAATCATTTCCAATTTTTTCACAGGTTATTTTGGAGTATACACAAAATGTTTACCTCTTCCACATGACAACCCTGAAATATTTATTTTAAGAAAATTCTTCTTACAGCCGAATATAACAAAGCATTTGTAAACTTTTGAACTCAAGTTTCTATAATACATGAAAACTAATTGTTCCAGGTGCCTGTTATGCACCTGAACTTGCAAAGCTCTTGGTAGTGAAATTCACAACCTGGACCTGGAGATTCACAGGGCTCTCAAACAACAGAGGAATGACAAATATCAGTACGTACATGAAGCAAACATGCCAAGATCTCGGCCAGATGCTTGGTAGAAAAGATATATAGCAATGATAAGGGTCCTTGTATGAAAATGAGTTTAGAGTCTAGCTAGAGGAAAAGAATGTACACGAGAAACAATGAGAGCACCCTTTTATAGAGAAGACACATCACCTGTGATAATTACGATATTATTCCCAGGGAAGGAGGGCATAAAAGGTGTTCATAGAAG
Source organism: Tursiops truncatus (assembly GCF_011762595.2). NCBI lineage: Eukaryota > Metazoa > Chordata > Mammalia > Artiodactyla > Delphinidae > Tursiops > Tursiops truncatus. Next base: position 46,014,992 of record NC_047046.1, read on the forward strand.
AACTGAACAGGGACTTCCCTGGTGGTGCAGTGGTTAAGAGTCCGCCTGCCAGTGCAGGGGACATGGATTCGAGCCCTGGTCTGGGAGGATCCCATATGCGGCAGAGCAGCTAAGCCCGTGCGCCACAAGTACTGAGCCTGCATGCCGCAACTACTGAAGCCCGCACACCTAAAGCCCGTGCTCCGCAACAAAAGAAGTCACCGCGATGAGAAGCTCGTGCACCACAGCAAAGAGTAGCTCCCACTCACTGCCAACTAGAGAACGCCCGCGTGAAAACTGAACAAAGACTAGTGAGAGCTACCACAGAAGATGTCACTGCCATTCATTTGAAGAAGCAAAGGGACCTGAATTTCAAACAGGAGGGGCAGTCTAATTCTAGGTGGAAGGTGTATAAAACGGTGCTTTCTAGAGTGAAAGCAGGGAAACCAGCCTTACTGACAAAAAAATTAACACAAAAAATACAAGGAAATAAACTGGATTCTAAGAAAGCTGGAATACCTAGATCATCATCATAAAATATTTATGAGTATCAAGACTAAACATTCATTTGGAAATATAAGTACTTACTTATATATTTGGCCCTTGGAAGCATATATTAAATGGATTAAAGTTCAAATAAACAAAATCCTTTATGACACCATACGGTCTTCCATTAACATTTACAGCACCCTTATCTTTACTTCTTGAGCACATCCAGGTTATCAATGGGCCTGGGACATAGACTCACAAAGTTTAGATTTGACATTTCATTTCTTTGTGCTATGATCACTGTATTTAAAGACATTCTTTTGTCACCAAAAGACCAAGTTAATTTCTTATATCTCTGTTTTCCATATTTTCCTTCTCTCCAAAAAGTACTTCATTTTCTATCACCAAACTTCTGCATTTCCGTGAAGTTTCCTCGCTTTATCCTTTAATCTGGGTGGGCAACTCTTTAACTGATTTCCACTTCTCATGATATGCATACATTCTTTGATGGGGAAAATTTTCATACCAGGGAATCTGTTATGAGAACATAATAATCCCTCAACTGATATTGTGTGAAAATTTGACCTTGTCTTATGAATCCTAATTTTCATGGCCTAGTACTTGGAACTTAAAAGACAATCAACATTTGTGGAATAAGTGAGTAAATATAAATCCTTGTTTGACATCATAATTGTGTTCCTGAACCATTCAGATTTCACTTTTGCTTATACAGAAGCAGCAAATCACCAGGATTATAAAGGAGTGGCAATGTTAACTATATTTCTCAGTTAATGTTTCCCCCTTTCTTTAGTAGATTTTTTTTCCTACTTATACTGAAAGAATTACATTAAAAGATTGTGTGAGAGTTATCAAGAGGAAAGGAAGATCATATGCACATGATTAAGTAATAATATTCAAATTGAGGTTTTCTTTCAGGTTTTGAAACCTAAAAATTTTTGGCTTACGGGCATAGTTCTTTCAAACTGCGTGGTCATCTCACTAATTATGATGTGCAACAGACCATTTCCATCCCAGGGTAACAGGAATAGACCAAGGCTGAGAGAGGAAGTAAGGAAAAAACCTGAATGGGACACATGTAGATGAACTGGCTTGCCCTTCCTCTATAAATCATAAGCAGCAGTATCTTCATTAGCTTAACCTTTGTCTCTCATCAGAGAATCTATTTTTTTCATAGATGTGACTTTTAGTGTAAAGCTATAGAAAAAAGTATGGGTATAATATATGAGAAAACATCTGTCTTTATCTTATTATCAAAATATCAAGGGGCAAAATGAATAAACATGAAACATTTCATGACTTACTTTCAACTTTTGTTTATTTCCGTGAGATTTGATATGTGTTTGTTCATACACTCGCCCATTCCTTCTAAAGAAATTCAGTGATTCTATAGAAAAAGACCACAACATTGCCGTTCCAACTTGTTTGTTTTGAACATCTAGTGTATAAAAATATGCTAACCATAAAAATAATGGAAACCACCTTGGATTAAGCAGATAGTCAAAAACATAGGCTCTGTCATAAAAGCCCAAGTTCATTCACGTTTATCATCAGTGGAAATTTACCCCACATGAGTGAGTGTGTAATTGGTGTGGTGGAACGCCATATTGTAACTTCTATTTATATTTTTTATCATCTTCTTTTAATATCTATTTTTATGATATATACATTAGCATAGTAGTATATGTATATAAATAAACACACTAGTAAATATATGGGAGTGGTTATGGACTGGTCTCAGCCTATCAATAACCAAGGTTGTGGCTGAACTGGCCCTTATGGTTCCTCTTATGATTGCAAGATGCCCTAAGTAATAATGATCAGGAAACATTGAAAAAAAAAAAAGTTTATTACTTACAAGTCCCGGAAATTACATGGCACACTTGGGGCCACAGAGCAATTGTAAATTTGTGGGGAATGGAGGGGGTGGGGCAAGGGAGTGACACCTGGGATTCTTCTTTTATTGAGGTGGAGGCTGGGCCCTTGTGTTTCACAGGCTCACTCTTAATTTAAAACACAAGAGCAGGAATTTAAAGCACAGGGAGAGATAAAACCAGCAGCCCAAATGGTGAGTTACTGAAATCAACCAAGATCTCTAAAACAAAGGAGCCTGGGGAGATGGTGTAGGGGTCAGCCTGGCTCTTGATCTAGTTCTGTGGTTAGCAATGTGTTTATTTGAGATATCAATCAAAGCTTAAGTCAGGCACTTGCATTACAAAAAGAGAAGCCAACTGACAGGGCTTACACTGCAAAGGTTCATATTCAAAAATGATTTACTGCTTGGAGGATATATTCAAAAGAGTTTTGAGATCTCTACATTAGGACATTTGAAGGACATTTCTTCACAAAACAGGTTCTAGAATTAATCTTGGAGAATGATTGCAAACCTCAGCAAAAGACGTTAAAAATCATTGTTTGACCATTTATTTAGGAAATAGGATAAATGTTTTATTCCCCAGTAAGAGAGACTCAGAACAAATCTATCTGAATCCAACTGTTGAAGGTGGGCTGAATCCCTCCAGCAAGTTCAAATCAGAATAATCTAAATCCGTACTCCTGAGAAAAATAGGGATCCTTGATGATGCCACTATGTCCATGGAAGAAGTCAAATAATATGGACCTCGAAACTGGGACTTGGCCCATTCACCACCTCCTAGTTTTGCATTAGTGATGCACTGGGACCTAAACTGGGTGTTTTCCAAGCAATTAATCAATCATAATGCAAACATTTTTTGCATTAAATTTTGATCTGGAAACAAACAAATTTAAATTTAGCCCCAAGATTTCCTAAAATATGTCCTATATTTATATTTTATTTCTAGAAAATTGCACTCACCTGCATCCATTGCAATCACGGAAACATTGTATTGGTTGTCTTTTACAAATGTTGATTTTCTATCTAGAACTTTTACAGTTTTCAAGTCACCAGTGTATTCATTAATTTCAAACCAGTTATCTTCATCTCTGTTTTTTTCTTTTTTACATCTTTATTGGGGTATAATTGCTTTACAATGGTGTGTTAGTTTCTGCTTTATAACAAAGTGAATCAGTTATACATATACGTATGTTCCCATATCTCTTCCCTCTTGCATCTTCCTCCCTCCCACCCTCCCTATCCCACCTCTCCAGGCGGTCACAAAGCACCGAGCTGATATCCCTGTGCTATGCGGCTGCTTCCCACTAGCTATCTACCTTACGTTTGGTAGTGTATATATGTCCATGCCTCTCTCTCGCTTTGTCACAGCTCACCCTTCCCCTCCCCGTATCCTCAAGTCCATTCTCTAGTAGGTCTGTGTCTTTATTCCTGTCTTACCCCTAGGTTCTTCATGACATTTTTCTTAAATTCCATATATATGTGTTAGCATACGGTATTTGTCTTTCTCTTTCTCACTTACTTCATTCTGTATGACAGACTCTAGGTCTATCCACCTCATTACAAATAGCTCAATTTCATTTCTTTTTATGGCTTGCCTTCTTATACATAGTTTTTAGAAATCAAATGTAAATGCTCAAACCAAAGAGTGGACATAATCTCAAAATCTGTCATCCTAATAATACATAGAATGTTCCCAAATTTGAAATCAATTATCATCACAATTAAAAAGAAGGAAATTTTGAAAATACATTACCTTAAGCCCTCAGCAGTGCTGCTGTCCGGATCCACTGCTTCGTATCCAAGGAGTGTTGTGCCCACAGGAGGCCATCTTTACTCTTATTAACTTTTACTGGTGGTTGGCATTCGGGGCCCTCATCATGGTCTTTAACTTTAACAGTGACAGTTGTAATGCACATAGTAGGAGTTTGTGAGTTTGCTGCTTTAGGGAATTGTGCTTCGTTAAGTACACCAATTTGCAAAACCATTTGGCGATGTACTTCATAGTTCAATGACTGTTCGATAAACATACCAAAATGAGTCTCTCTCTCTATATATATACATATATATAGAAGACATAACTATGATTCCAAGTTTTAGCACGAAAAGGAAAATCATTTTTATGTATAAAATGTTACCAAAAGTTGTTGCTAATGTATTAACGACGAATAATTAGCTTCCTATAGTGACAAACACTATCAAATGCAAAATTGTTGATTTTTAAGATTCAACAAATTTTTCTTCTCACTTTCCTTTGGAAAGGTCCTGCTTTCATTTTTTTTTTATTACAAGTTTAAATACTAATAGAAATACAGAATAAGTGTTTAAATAAATTCAAATGGACTATTTCTCTTTATTTTATTATTATCAAATGCGATAACAGTGATAACTAAATTAGCAAAAGTCCCTCTAAGCTAAGTATATAAAATAATTAGATAGACTGTAACCAAGCAGGACCCTATGGGGCCTTCCCAGGGCAGACTTCTCCCCCATATACTCTGCTTTAGCTCCTTTCTGTAGTACCTAGATAATAGTACCTGATGCACACTTCCTGAGTTGTTTTAAAGATGTGAAAAGCCCCCACCAAATGGAAGATGTTAACTACTTGATGACCATGAGCTCATAGCCCACAGGCCTAAGGACTGATAATGTTAACCCCTATGACACCACCCTGTTACCTCACCATCAACCAATCAGAGAATTGTGCAGGAGCTGATCACATACTCTGGGATGCCCCTCCCTCACCTTGCCTTTACAAATGGTTTGCTAAAATCCTTAGGGGAGTTTGGAGGTTTTGAGCACAAGCCACCTGTTCTCCTTGTATTGGCACCTTTTCAATAAAGCTGTACTTTCCTTCACTACAACCTGGTGTCAGTAGATTGGCTTTACTGCCAGCAGGCGAGCGGGCCTGAGCTTGGTTCGGTGATAAGACTACTAGGACATGAGATTTGGCTATAATGGAGCAGTTACTCTGAGTAGCTGAGTCAAAAGATATTATCATATTATCTAGCAGCACCTTTTCAAAGTATATTATATACAGATTTGTTAGTTCATGAACTGAGTAACTAGAAAGAATCCCAAAACAATAAATGACTAGAGACTAAAATCTATCAAAATAACAAAAAAAGAAAGAAAGAAATCTAGGAAAAAGTCCAAAAATATTTTTAAAAGAAATTTAAAAAGAGAAAGGAAAAATAAGCAATATTATAATTAAAGGACAGTTTCTAAAAATTTTATAAGGAACGCAAAATTTATGCATATCACTTCTAAGAAAATACATACTCTAACTTCTTTGGGAGTTCATGATCAGTTTACACATAGTTTAGTGACTGAGAAATTAATTAAGCAATTCATTACTTCTCTATCTAGTAAACATGTAGTTGTGGTGATGATGTCTGGATGTACGGAGAAATGCTTTGAATTGTCTGGAATTTGCTGTAAGATTTTATATTTCAGACAAGTATGTAGAGTATCAGGTTCATCGAGGTCTATGGCAGTCACTTTTCCCACTGAAGTTCCTGTTAAATAAATCCAATACTGTCAACAACTTAAAATAGCGATATAATTGAATTACAAACAAAAATAAAATCAAGGCATTGCTGTGGCATATTCTCCCAAAAAACCCACAAGTTGACTGATTTTACAGATAAGTGGAGAAGTATCTAAATGCTCTCCCACAACTCCAAGTTCCCCTAACCTGGAAACTTCAGTTAGGTGGCTACTGTGAATAACATAATTTGTGTTCTGCATATGTGAGAACATCCACCCCACCGATGGTAACAGAGGTTCTCAAATTCTTCCTCTCAATCCAGTTCATGGGCCATTTTTTGATGGGACCTTCTCTGTATATCTTGTTTCTTTAATACCCCACTTGATAGTGTTAAAGGAAAAGCACAGTTTTGCATATAACAAAGGTTTTATGCTTTTATATTTTAATAAATGTGCTGAATTGTTAATACATATAAGACAAACATTATGCAACGGTCTGAATATCATTTGGACAAGCTTTATGGCTCAGAAATCAGATTATTGGCAATATTACTTTAGCAAACCATTTACTGTGGGAAAATAATATTAAATATGCACACAAAATAATATTAAATATGCACATAGAAACTAAGAACATATCTTGCGATTTTTGAGAATGAACTAGACTTGCTATGTCCTTTGGTTTGATGAGGCCACAATCTTGGCTGGTGAGAGCATCAAACCAGTTTAAAATTTTTTCAATTTGTTTGGGAAATAAGCTAAGTAAAGAAATGCAGGGCTCCCCTCGTGGCGCAGTGGTTGAGAGTCCGCCTGCTGATGCAGGGGACGCGGGTTCGTGCCCTGGTCCAGGAAGATCCTACATGACGCGGAGTGGCTGGGCCCGTGAGCCATGGCCGCTGAGCCTGCACGTCCGGAGCCTGTGCTCCGCAGCGGGAGAGGCCACAGCAGTAAGAGGCCCGCGTACCGCAAAAAAAAAAAAAAAAGAAATGCATACGTTGTTATAAGCCAGATCAGCATTTCCATACCATAATCTATTTCTGGGTCCTTGAAAATGTATTGCGACTTTATAAAGATTCAGATGCTCTATTGCTTTATAAATACATCTGGGACACATATGTACATGATCAAAATAGAAAATATAAACAGCCTTTGTCTGTCATTGTGGATTAATCTAACAAAGCTAGTAACTTTGTGTATCAGTTAGCTGCTTTCTACATGTGCCTAGAAAATGAGCACAAAAAGGTTTGCCTTTGAAGAGCCTATGATCTTATAAGGCTACAAAGTTTTATGTAGAATATCCATGAAAGTCAAGCATTTAAAAATGTTTTGCGTAACTGTGCCTAAAACATTAATGAAGAATTCAACTGAAGTAAAATTCTCATGTTTTTCCTAAGATGTGAACTTACCGGTTTGGCAATTCTCAGGCACACTAAAGACAGTCACTTTGTCTTCAAAATATGAGGCATTATCGTTATCATCTTCAACTTTGAATAGTAAGGGGAGTGTGTACTCAGGTGCATAACCGTCCACAGTAGTTGCATAGGCGTAGATCTGAAAGGTAGACAAACACCCTCAGCTAATTCTTGAATAACAATTAGGCACAAAATTAAACCTAGCGGTTGGAGAAATATGTAATATTTAAAAAAATCATTGGCAAAGGCCTATGTAACTAAGAACTTATGCAACAGAGAGACAACACAGCAGCACAGACTATGCCTGCCCTATGGCTTCAATCCTTTCTCATTATTCTCTCACCAAGTACCATGCACTCCAGCTGAAGGAGGCTACTCTGTTCCCTGAATTAACTGCATGCAGTTCTGCTTGTTAGAATGCATGTAGACTTCCCCTAGTCATGCTAATAACAAGTATTTTTTTCTAAAGTTTATACAAAATATGATTCTAGTTATTTTTAGATTTATATACACATATAAATATCAACTATTTCTGGGTGACTCGATTGTGTTCTTTTCTCTACCTGTATTTTCTCATTTTTCTATCAGTAACATGTATTTCTTGTGTAGTAAAAATGCTAATAAAATCATATATATATATATATATATATATATATATATATATATATATATATTCCAAACTCTATCTCAAAATGATATATCTTGGTCCCAAATGTGAGGATTTAATGCCTTTTTTCTTTAAATACCATAAAATATTTCTGAAGTTTTCTGGTAAATGGTTGAGTTAAACAGATTTTCTTCACTGACAGGAACAACTAAACCTGCCCAAAGTGAAGTCTGTATTAACTCAGTTCTTCACCACAACTAGCCTTCCTGATTTCCCTACCTTAACCATTTTCTAAAATGAACCAGGATTAAAGTCTCAGGTATCTAATTCCTCCCCCTCTTTAGCCTTATATTAGTCAGTTGCCAGGTTCTAGAGATTACAGCATTTCTGTGTCTCTGTCATTCACTTCTCTTTTCTATTCTCAATGCCATTATCCTCATGTGACTCCAAATGTATCCTATCAACTTTCCTATTGTATCCTACATACGTGTCCTACCAACTTTCCTACAGTTGTCCTAACTGACCTTCTCCAAACTATGTAGCCCTCAGGAGTCAGATTCATTTCCACAAAGCACAATTTTAATCATGATATTAGCTAATCAGACTTTTCAGTGATCTTCCTATCATCTACCAGAGTAACACAAAATCCTCACTGTTGTGTGGAAAGGAAACATTTCATCTTCACATGCTAAGCTGGAGGGGAAGAAATTTCCACTCCAATCTCTAGGACAGAAGGTTTTGAAATAACCATTCATGTTCTCTCTGTTCCCTTTTTCACTTTTCCCCAAACAACCTCCAGCTGGGCTTTTTCAGTAATAAACTTATACTTTGATTTCTGTCAGTCTGATCCCTGTATCTTAATAAATTCTGCACTCAGGGATACAGGAGTGTATTGTCACCACTTCACCACCACCACCATCACCACTACCACCACACTATTCAGCCTTCCTATCAATCTCTCCCTCTCCCCTCATATTTGATGTAATTTTTTCTTCCTTTAACTGCTGTCATTTTGAGAGTTTTGGCTAGAGAAAACTATGTAATTGTTTTATGTCCCTATTAGTTTCCAATTGCCCTCAGGGGTGAAACCTGAGACTTCGGATATTTGTGTGACTGAAGCACCTAACACAGTGCCTTGCTTGTTGCATTCAATTCCATCCATCTTTTTTTCTTAGGAAAATAAACCACCCCTTAAGTTTGCCCTCTGTAAAAACTGTTGTAAACATTCTATGGGACCACTTGTAATGAATTCTTCTACTTCATCACGTTGGTATTAAAACATCTCCCTAGCTAACCTAAGTCCATCCTGCTGTAATTTACACAAATTTTTGCTAGTTTTTCTCTTCAATGGAAATGATCATCTACTTCTTGCTGTATAATCACTTGTAGTTTAAAATAGGTCCTGATGCTCAACTACAAATAAATATCATTATTCCACATTCCACTGATTTTCAGATGTAGTGATTTTGTTTCTGGTACTATTTCAGGTACTAGTTTGATTTTTTACTATTAATGTGCTGAGCATCTCCAAAATAAATAAAAATTCAAATAATTATTGTAAAGATGATTTAAACTAGAAATGCAGCCGAACTTTAAACCACAGCCTGGATCCCTAGGAGAATCCAGTAATATTCATATGATAAAGGAACTAATTATAAATATTTTCATAATTAGTCACTAAAGCAGCAGTTTCAGAAAGCTCAGTACAACTAATGGTTTTGCAGTCTAGTTCCCATTATTCTATATGAAAAGCAATGATAATATATTTAAACATTGTTACAATACCTATAAATAGAATACTGTACTTTAGTAGAATTAGTCATATTTTTAGCTAAGTTAGAAGAGTATTATTTAAATTTCTTGTGTCTACTATTGTGATATTTCCCCCTTGAATTCTTCTGTAGCTTGAAGAACCTCATCTCTTTTAGCCCTTTTGCCCTATAATTTGCCTTTATCTCTGTAATTGCTCTCATCTTTGGGAATGTGTAAACAGTTGTCAACAGAAGTTGGGGCTTGAATTTACCCTTGTAGAGAGGGTTATTGAGTGTAGACTGGGCAGAGGAAGGGAGAGAGCAGTGACACCAAAGCTGAGTGTGTACAGAATGTAACTAGCAACATGAATTTAAAGACAATGGATAGACTTGTGTGTCTGGAAAAGAAATCATATGTTACAAGATAGTAAGGCTCTGGCTGGATAGGTAAGAAGGGATCAGATTGAGCTGATTTTTCCCTATAAACTTATAAAAGGTACAGACTCTCCTCAAAATTCAAAGAGGAAGAGTGTTTGCAGCTGCTTTCTTTCATAAAATAACTTGGAATTATTGAAGAAAATTCACTTCTTATACAACTCTTCTTTAAAAAACTTGCAAAAGGGCCTTATATAAATCCCTAAAAGACTAGACGCATTGAATGGTTTAAAACAAATTCCTTCAACTGCAATAATGGTGTGACTCATCCAGAAAAATCTTTACCTGCCAAAATTAAACAATACAACATGAGGCAATAGAGCAAATGGGAGCACAGTAATGATATGTATTGAATTAGACCCTGTTCCCAATAATCAAGGAAATCTAATTATTTCGAACAACAATAATTTATTAACACTTAACATTCAAATAGGTTAGATAAAAGCAAAGAATTGGAAAATCCCATCCAAAGCCCCAGGCTTGAGGACAAAATTCTGGAATATGTGCATTATTTGATCTCTGCCGTTGGAATATTTTTAGAGAGCTTTACTGTTTATATGGTGATTTTGCCAGCATTATGGCATTTAACGATCACAACAGCTCGGAGGTAGATAAGACAACAATTCGCAGCCCATAACACAAAGAAAACAGATTCTTGAAGTTGTGACTTGTCCAAGACTAAAAGCAGAAGTGGCAGATACTGAAGATCCACTAATTTCCAGAGAAATAAGCTTTCCAGTAAAAAACAGTAAATGAAACTGATCTGATAGAAAAGCAAAGACATACTATTTTGATTTTAACCTCTACGTTGACAGAGAAGGCTTCTATTCCACATTGTCTCAAGAGATTTTACAACTTGCACCATGTTTACATCTGGCTGTTATACTTTATGAATTTTGTTGATTTGCAGTTGGTGTTTCTTAATGTCAATTCAATCTTAAGCATGTTAATGGAAACTAGAGAAACACAAGTAATTCTGAAGGAAAATTACTCAAAAGGCCAACTTTGAGCAAAAATTCCAAACTATTTTATTCCTTTGTCCTTTAAAAGACGTCAAAAAATTGTGAAGTAACTTTTTAATTTTGTTTTATTTTATTTTATTTTAGGCCACACCGTATGGCTCTTGGGATCTTAGTTTCCTGACCATATATATCCCCTCAGCAGCGAAAGTGCAGTGTCCTAACCCCTGGACCGCCAGGGAATTCCCAGTAGCTTATTTAAATTATAAACTATTCTCTTTCCCTTCCCTCTTGCAATGATCTTAATAAGAAGCCAAAAGAGACAGCAGATTGACCAGTGAGAAGCAGCTAAAGACCTCAAAAATCCATAAACAGTATGTTATCAGCAGAATAAGAAATGAAGTGTACATCACAACGTACAGAGCAGGCAGCTTTCTTTCTCCACAAGAATGACTGCTAGTGTTAGAGCTTTTCTTCCTATGAAGAAGCTATAAAAGCAGCAGAAAACTTATATATTTACATGTGCGTGTATGTAAATATACATATTTGTCAATTATTTATTTGGCTTTTTGATAAAAAGGTCAAAATGTTTAAAGTGAAGAAATATAGCATTGCTTATCATTCTAGATACGATGATTTTCACATACATAGTAACGTGAAGAAAATAAGTAACGATTGTATATAACAATATCATGGATAATGCCCAAACAATTTCTGTTTTTCATAAGTTCTGTTTTTTATCAATAAGACACATACACACACACACACACACACACACACACACACACACACACACACACACACGGAGTAAGAACCAGTTTCACCTATTTGCTGATTTAATCACTTGTCACTTAACCAACCAGAACTTTATAGGGTTTTGGTGAAAGATGCTATCTTGAGAAATATTGACCCGCCTAAAAAGAGATAATCCACTTACAAATATTAAAGAATTGATTTTATTCCACTAGAAGTGGGATGATGAAAATTTGTTAAAATACTAGCTACTGTGCAAAGCACTTGTATACCTATATAAAGACCCACAGGGGGGCTTCCCTGGTGGCGCAGTGGTTGAGAGTCTGCCTGCCAATGCAGGGGATACGGGTTCGTGACCCAGTCCGGGAAGATCCCACATGCCGCGGAGCGGCTAGACCCATGAGCCATGGCCGCTGAGCCTGCGCGTCCGGAGCCTGTGCTCTGCAACGGGAGAGGCCGCAACAGCGAGAGGCCCGCGTACCAAAAAAAAAAAAAAAAAAAAAAAAGACACACAGGTCAGCGTGTGTTCCAGCATATTTTATTTTATGTGATATGGAGACTCTTTACAATTTGGACATAAAATAATATTTTGTAAGCCTTATTCTAAATGTATAACAAATGTAAAATACATGTAATATGTAAGCATATTCTAAATTTGATGAAGACTTCTTGTAATCAAAACAAATTTAGCTGGGAAACTCTCTTATAAATCGAATCCCTTATTAATAAATCATCTCATAAGACCAGATTCACTGTGCAGAGTTTGCTTAAAGTGAGATTTATGTGAATTCCAGTAACCTTCTCCCTTCCCACTCTCTGGTTACCACCACTCACTGCAAGAAGACGAGCTTAGAGTCAGAACATTCAAACCAATCCGGTGGACTGGCCCTACTGCATTCTCTGAAGAGAGGGACCTCATAGAATGTTCTATTAAGATGGGAATAAACTGTAGATGGTCTCATCTCCTCTTTAAAGAGAGACTCAAATCCATAGTTACTTGGGAGAAAGCCACACAGGGTGGAGCACCACATCTCCAGCCAGAATCAATCTTCACTGACCCACCTTGCCTTGTTCTGCAGGTAGGTCGCTCTTATTGCCACACCTGAAAACATCTGATATTCTGACTTTGCTCCCTGGCTACTGCGTTGTTCATTTTTACACCAGTTGTAAATAGCCCTATTATTCCTTAAAACCGTCTAGTCTTTATGTATGTTAATTATAAGTGGAATAGACAAACAAGTGAGCATTCAAGAGCAGTAATTTTAGCACAGAAGGAAACAGATGAGATGAAGGGCTCTTGTGAGCAGATTATTGTGTTTAAGTCTTGCCTAATATACCTTCCTTCCTCCTGCTTCCAGTACAATTTCTATCTCCTTCTGTTCCTGTCTCTGAGTGTCTGAAAGCAAAATGGGAAAACTCTTCTTTTCAGAAGACAAAATGAGGTTATGTGCTGTGTAAGTGGAGCCGTCTTCTAGAATGCTGAAGTCAGGACCACTTGACTGAATTAGGCTCGCCGACGGGAGACGCTCCTTCAGATTCACCGCAGGGAAGAAATGTCACTGTAATTTGTAAAGTAAAACAAGAATAGAACAAGTTTTACAGGAATGACAACCTCCAGTTAGTGCATGAGAAGCAAAAAGGGGGAGGTTACGCTTGGAATGTGTGGAATAATTACTATTCTAAAACTTAGAGGCCATAAAGATTAAGTAATTAAACTGATGGAGTCACCGTTTCCACTGCTTTCATCATTTAAATATTTTTAATGTCACTGGATTTATTGTTTCCACTTTAACTCGTGTATATGTACAAATGTGTTGTTTTCTATTATGTGTAGTAAACTGTATGATGTCAGATTTTGAACTTGTTTGCGATAATCTGTGATAGTTAAAACTATCTTGCAAAAAATAAGAAAATTGGTCTATACTTAAGTAATATTTCTCAGTAATACTGCAAGTACTAATTCCATAAAACCTTTTGGAGGCTTAATAAACCCCAAGCTTAGTAATGCTTAGTGGTTGTATCAAAATATTTCCTTTACTGATTCATATTTAATATATTTACCATATTTACTATGTGTCTTTAGAGTATAGACTGTGTACCATTTAAGTGCTTTTAAAAGATACAAGGAGGGGCTTCCCTGGTGGCGCAGTGGTTGAGAGTCTGTCTGCCAATGCAGGGGACACAGGTTCGAGCCCTGGTCTGGGAGGATCCCACATGCCCAGTTGACATGCCCACATGTCAACTGGGCCCGTGAGCCACAACTACTGAGCCTGCGCGTCTGGAGCCTGTGCTCCGCAACGAGAGGCCACGACAGTGAGAGGCCCGCACACCACGATGAAGAGTGGCCCCCGCTCGCCACAACTGGAGAAAGCCCTCACACAGAAACGAAGACCCAACACAGCCAAAAATAATAATTAAAAAAAAAAAAAGAAAAAAGATATAAGGGATTAATTCAAAACCTCAAAGCACTGGGCAAAGTATATAGAAGTATACCACTTCTGTATACAAGGTGTGTTTTTCTTGATGTAAACTTAAGGCTAATGAAAAACACTGATGAAAGGAATGTTACCCCTGGACTCAGAACAACCAACCCATGCCTCAGGTATGGCTGTGATAGTAAGACTACTTAAATTTTTATTTGACTTTCTGAAGCTATTCTATGAAATAGATCACATAAATTCTTGATGGTTACTTGGTCATTGTAATCAAACTCAAGCATAAATTTTATTTTGGGACATTTCAATTTTGACGCATCTGTTTTATATGTAATCAATTAAAGAATGTTGGAAGCAGATCAGTCATAGGAAACTAAAACATGTTTCTGGTTTTGGTGCCTCTCTTTGTTTGTACTAAACTAAGATAATTTAGTCCTCTGATGCTTGCTAATTTTTCTGGCAAGAAAAGTGTACAGCTAACTTGGTACTTTGTTTCTAACCACTACCAAAAAACAAGTAGTTTATCTTTCATTTCATGTCGAATTTTAATGCAAGTAGCTACCATATGGCTTTTATCCCAAACTTTACAAGAGCAGCTGGAAGCTAAATGTAGTAGTTAAAACTACGAAATTCGTAACATGGTTTCTCACCTTTGCCTACAAGTGCTTCAGCCTGAAGATGAGAAGGAACTTGAAGAGAAATAGTCTGACAGGCACTGCAAAATAATATTAAAACCTCAAAAGAAGGAAAAAAATCAGGAATTACATTTGATCACAAACTTTCGCATTACAGTTTTGTCTTATTGATAAAAGTATTGTCAATTCAGAAACAAATTAATCTTCCAATCCCTCAATATTTTTTGTATTCATTTTAAAAGGAAACAGCAAAGGAAGTGGCTTTAGGGACACAACAGTCATTTAGTATCAATGAAAAAATTAAAATGAATAGAGTTCTTAGAACCAGAATTCTATTGCATCCTTTCAAGAAAATGTGTTACAAACCATTGACTCTATATAGAGTTTATCATCTCTAAGACCATTTGTAAATGTCATTCTGATTTCTTAGCATGAAGAAAGTACTTAACTCTGGAATACAATAATCACATATTTGTACACAAATCATCATTTTCACAGCCCCAAGCAATTTGACCTGTAGTTAAATCGAGAAAATATTCGAGGATATTTTTAACCGCCTGAAGACCAACATCCATAAATATTCGCTGATCTCAAATTACTCCTTAGACTGTCTTTGCATAAACTTCAAAGTCTAAATGATATCATTCACAAAACTAGTCTAAAAAGAAATACATTTCAGAATTTAGAGAGTAGACTTCAACAGGGTAAAGATTTTTTTTTTTTTTTTTTTTTTTTGCTGTACGCTGGCCTCTCACTGTTGTGACCTCTCCCGCTGCGGAGCACAGGCTCCAGACGCGTAGGCTCAGCGGCCATGGCTCACGGGCCCAGCCGCTCCGTGGTATGCGGGATCTTCCCGGACCGGGGCACGAACCCGTGTCCCATGCATCGGCAGGCGGACTCTCAACCACTGTGCCACCAGGGAAGCCCCAGGGTAAAGATTTTTAATTAAATTCAAGACACAAATATTGCTTTAAAAAGCTATATACCTAACTCAAGGAAAGAAGACAGAGACTATCTGAAAAATAAGAGAAAAGCTATCAGTTTAAAAGTGAAGGTAAGTTCAAAACCTATTTTACTTATTTTTCTTGGCATTTTCTGTTTATTTGCTTGTTCTACTGTTTTTCCAAATGACAGTTTCGTTATTATTTAAATATAAAACAGAGCTAGGACAGGGCTTCCTTGGTGGCGCAGTAGTTAAGAATACGCCTGCCAATGCAGGGGACACGGGTTCGAGCTCTGGTCCAGGAAGATCCCACATGCCACGGAGCAACTAAGCTTGTGTGCCACAACTACTGAGCCTGTGCTCTAGAATCCGAGAGCCACAACTACTGAGCCCGCGTGCCACAACTACTGAAGCCCACGTGCCTAGAGCCTGTGTCCGCAACAAGAGAAGCCACCGCAATGAGAAGCCCGCGCACCGCAGCAAAGACTAGCCCCCACTCGCCACAACTAGGGAAAGCCCGCGTGCAGCAACGAAGACCCAATGCAACCAAAAATAAATAAATAAAATAAATAAATTAAAAAAAGAAAAGATTAAGAAAAAAACCCGTCTTGACCAATACAGATACTAATTAAGATGCAATTAAAAAAATAGAGCTAGAACAGATGGGTCAATATTATTACCAATTTTTCTCTGAGGACATATTTCTAGAGTTATGGGACCCACTATTTGGGAGAAGGAAAGAAAATCATCAGCCATATTATGGATGTATATTTCTTTTCTAACTCAACCCAAGTTTATTGGCTATATGGTGTCAGCCTATTTAAACAGTCTGTAATTTTACAATAACTCAGGCAGATAATACTAAAAACTGGAATTTAAAAAGTTACATTTGTATTCCGCTTTAAGTAACCACTTTTTAAAAAATGAGTCTTGGGCTTCCCTGGTGGCGCAGTGGTTGAGAGTCTGCCTGCCAATGCAGGGGACGCGGGTTCGTGCCCTGGTCCAGGAAGATCCCATATGCCGTGGAGCAGCTAGGCCCGTGAGCCATGGCCACTGAGCCTGTGCTCTGCAATGGGAGAGGCCACAACAGTGAGAGGCCCACGTACCGCAAAAAAAAAAAAAAAAAAAAAAAAGAAAAGAAAAAGTGAGTCTTATTTCTTGACTTATAATATTTTTATTCCTTTTTTAAAAAATAATGATTGGGGCTTCCCTGGTGGCGCAGTGGTTGAGAGTCCGCCTGCCGATGCAGGGGACACGGGTTCGTGCCCCGCTCCAGGAAGATCCCACATGCCGCGGAGCGTCTGGGCCTATGAGCCATGGCCGCTGAGCCTACGCGTCCGGAGCCTGTGCTCCGCAACGGGAGAGGCCACAACAGTGAGAGGCCCGCATACCGCAAAAAAAAAAAATAATGATTACTTGTTTTTATTATAAATTTATTTATTTTTGGCTGCATTGGATCTTCGTTGCTGCACGTGGGCTTTCTCTAGTTGTGGCTAGCGGGGGCTACTCTTTGTTGTGGTGTGCAGGCTTCTCATTGTGGTGGTTTCTCTCGTTGCAGACCACAGGCTCTAGGCACACAGGCTTCAGTAGTTGTGGCTTGTGGGCTCTAGAGCACAGGCTCAGTAGTTGTGGTGCACGGGCTTGGTTGCTCCGCAGCACGTGGGATCATCCTGGACCAGGGCTTGAACCCATGTCCCCTGCATTGGCAGGCGGATTCTTAACCACTGCACCACCAGGGAAGTCCCAATGTTTTCATTCTTAATACCAGGGAATGAAGTACACAGTTACAAAGTTATTAAAAACCTAAGTGGAAGCCAAGTTTCTGTATTTTTTCAAGACTGTCATATTTTTCTTTATTATTTTTTTTCAAGTTAAACACCTTGCTTGAACTAAGAGCTCTGCCCTTCTTTTAGCCCTTCCTGGGTAAAATTAAGAAAGTCCTGGATATTTCACCTCTCCACCCAGAATCCTTTTCCTCTTCTAGCAGCTCAGTGGAACGAAGTATGTTAAATAAGTACAGCTTATTTACTAGTAGCAAAAGCAAACCTCAGAACTTCCTGGGTCAAACGGCTGAGGAGTGAATTCATTCCATCACTCCTTAGAAAAACACCACAGCAAGACTGAACAGGGGATTCCCTTGAAAAACTAACAGGTTGGCAGTGGAAACTTGAAGAGCAAACCAAACACCTGCCATCCCGGGTCACAAGTCTCTCAACTCTTCCTTGAATTTTTCTCAGATCTGTTTTTGTTCTCCCAGTCTGCCTTCTCTGCCTTCCACTACCACTCTACTCTCTTTCAAGCCCAGACTAAAGGAGGGAAACGCACAGTAACATGCTTGAACTCCCTAATCCTTTGCTTGTTACTCACCAGGAAAGAGAAAAGGAGCTGCTTAGAGAATATGCTCTCTGGGGCAGTGGAGGCCACAGCCATCAGAAGTAGTCCCAATGGTCATGGGTGGTGGCTGGATACCAGGGAAGCTTGGGATGCACAGGGTGGCTTCAGCAGATTCCCGACAGCTGGCACTTGTACAGGATATTCTGCTGCCACCTTGACGTGGATGAGCTTGATTTGGAGAAGAGTCAGGAGGCAAGTGGTAAAAATGACAGGAGGAGGAGCCCCAGAACAATTGCTTTCCTCCTATTCTCAGGTCAGTCCTCCTCCTTCAATTCAATTACCTCGGAATGGAAAGAGGTTTTCCTAGAAGTGGGGAGGGTGGGGTACCACTAGCTCTTCCTCACAGCTTTCAAAATTTCTACTGCCACTTGACACATAGGCAGAAGCAACAGGGAGCACCCTCAATCCTCAGCCTTCCTCCCTCTCCCCCCATGTTAATGCTCTGAAGTCCTCCCTGGCTATTACCCACTCCCATGTCCTCCCCTCCTTCTTGGCCTTGTTAACCTGTCTTGGCCCTGGGTACAAACATAGATTGTGTGTGCACAAACTCCACTCAAAGAAGTGATGCCTCCTCAGCTGCCATTGGCAAATCGGGAATACACAGCCTGCAGTCACATCTATCAGAAGTTATCTCCCCATCTAAGCATTTTGGTGTAGTCTGTCACACCTAGCACTGCAGTTCTGCCCGAGGTCTGGCGCTGTGGTCCACAGCAGCAACTTCACAGATGTGTTGTATCTACTCCTTATTATTGTCTGCATGCTGTGGTTTGATTCTCTAGATGTCACAGGAATTTCCTACAGTGCATATTGAAGTTATACAAGTAAGTGAATAAAGAAATATCTGGGGGCTTCCCTGATGGCGCAGTGGTTGAGAGTCCGCTTGCCGATGCAGGGGACACAGGTTTGTGCCCCGGTCCGGGAAGATCTCACATGCCGTGGAGCGGCTGGGCCCATGAGCTGCAAAAAAAAGAGGCCACGACAGTGAGAGGCCTGCGTACTGCAAAAAAAAAAAATAGCTGGGATATAATTTTCTTATTGCAGTCCTTAAAATTTTTTAAATTCAGTTTACTTAAACTAAAAAAGGAAAAACCCAGTTCACCCATTTCTCCCACCATTTCCCATCCCCTGCTTCTTCTTTTAAACCACCAATCTATTCTCTGTATCTTTGAGCTTGGCTTTTTATTTATTTATTTTTTCTTAGATTCCACATGTGAGTGAGATCATGGGTATTTGTCTTTCTCTGACCTACTTATTTCGTTTAGAATAATGGCCTCCAGGTCTGTTCACGTTGTTGCACATGGCAAGATTTCACTATTTTTATAGCTGAATAATATTCCATTGCATATATATACCATCCATTCATTCATTGATGGGCACTTAGGTTGATTCCTTATCTTGGTTATTGTAAATAATGCTGCAATGGACACAGAGGTGCATATATCTTTTCAAATTAGTGTTTTCATTTTCCTTGGATAAATACCCATAAATGGAATGGCTGGATATGGTAGTTCTATTTTTACTTTTTTGAGGAAGCTCCATACGGTTTTCCATAGTGGTTGTACCAATTTACATTCCTACCAACAGTGCACAAGTGTTCCTTTTCTCCACATCCTCACCAACATTTGTTATTTCTTGTCTTTTTGGTGGTAGCCACTCTAACAGGTGTGAGGTGATATCTCATTGTGGTTTTGATTTGCATTTCCCTGTTGATTAGTGATATTGAGCATCTTTTCATGTACCTACTGACCATCTGCACATCTCCTTTGGAGAAATGTCTATTCAGATCTTCTGTCCATTTTTAAATTGGATTGTTTGCTTTTCTGCTATTGAGTTGTATGAATTCTTTATATGTTTTGGATATTAGCCCCTTATCAGGTATATGACTTGCAACTGTTTTCTCCCATTCAGTAGTCTGCCTTTTCATTTTGTTGATAGTTTCCTTTGCTATGCAGAAGCTTTTTAATTTATATAGTCCCGCTTGCTTGTATTTGCTTTTGTTGTTTTTGCTTTTGGATTAGATTCAAAAAATCAAGGCCAAGATATATTTCAAGGAGCTTACCACCTACGTTTTCTTTTAGGACTTTATGGTTTCAAGTCTTATGTTTAAGTCTTACTCATTTTGAGTTTTTGTGTATGAAGACTGTGGTCCTGTCTCATTTTTTTGTATTTGGCTCTCCAGTTTTTCTAGCACCATTTATTGAAGAAACTCTCCTTTCCCCATTGTATATCTTTGGCTCCTTTGTCATAAATTAACTGACCATATATGTGTAGGTTTATTTCTGGGCTGTTTATTCTGTTCCATTGATCTATGTGTCTGTTTTTATGCCAGTACCAGAATTTAAAAAAAAAAAAAGATATTAGGAGGTACTTCTCATAGACTGCATCCTGGTCAGGGCCCTCCTTGTCCTCATTGAGGAGGTAGTGCCCCTTGGCCGACATTTTCCACCCTTGGCACACCCTCCCAACAGTCTACTAAGGAAACCCCAAGGCCTGGGGAGCTTCTGTCTGCCCCTGTGCACCCAGGCCTCTGGCCTCTCCAAGCCTGGCAGGAGGGGCTGAGGATGCACCCCCTCAGCCTGTAGTTCCACAGGCACATGGGCCTGCACTGCTCCAGCTGCCAGGCCTTACTCATTGCATCACTGGACTCTTCCTTTGCATCCTTTGCATCCAGGCTCAGCTGACCAGACATGTGGGTCCTCAGCTCTGCTTCTGCTGCTCCACTCTGCTTCTGCTCCTGCAACCATCACCCGAGTGCAATACCATGCTATTTTAATTACTCTAGCTTTGTAATAGAGTTTGAAAGCAGAAACCATGATGCTTCCAGCTTTGTTCTTTCTCAAGACTGCTTTGGCTATTCTGGGCCTTTTGTGGTTCCATACAAATTTTAGGATTGTTTGTTCTATTTCTGTGAAAAATACTATTGAAATATAAATATTAATTCTTTTCTTACTGCATTCTTTTTATTACTCATGACGAGATTTTTTTCTTGAATATCTTTACTCAAGAACACCTACGATCTAAGACCAACTCTTTTTAAAATCACTCCATTCATCCAAATTACTTGTACATTGCATGCAGGATATCCTAGTGTAAAAGTACATTATTCCATCGAGCTAAGTTTTGTAAACACTTATGACCCTTGCAATGGAGACTTTAGAATCATTTCTCCTATCACAACTCAATGAGTTCAATATCAGTCTCACACAACAGCAGTAATGGAACTTAGGAAAGGAGGGTAGATATTTTCAAATGGTAATTGTTTAATTTGGGTTATAGAAAGGGAACTAAAATTCATATTTAGGGAATTCCCTGGTGGTCCAGTGGTTAGGGCTCCACACTTTCACTGCCAAGGATGTGAGTTCAATCCCTGGTCGGGTAACTAAGATCCCCACAAGCCACGTGATGTGGCCAATGAATAAATGAATGAATAAACAAATAAATAATAAAATTCTTATTTAATGAGCCACTGTTAAGAATCAGAAACCATGACAGACATTTCACTGAATCCTCCCAAACATCCCAGTGAGGGCTCCTTTCAGATAATGAAAACTTGAGAAAGTAAGTAACCCATTAATGCAGAGATGATGGAGAAGTAAACGTTTGAGCCCAGGTCTGACTGCCACCAAAATGCTACTCTTTTCACTCTCTTATGCTATTTTGACAATAAATGTATATCAATATATTAAAAATGAGCAGAAAATGATGACTGAGTATGTGAGAATTCTGTCTTGTTGAGCAATAAGCCTGTTTGAGGCCAGTGAAATGTATTCAGAAGCAGTTATAACCTACACCTCTTGATTACAGTCAATCATCCTAGAATACTGTGAGCATCTGGCCTCTTTTGTGACCATTACTGTAGTCAAGTAAAATGGCTGTTTGACTACTTACTTTGTAAATGTTTATACTTGAAATTACTCTTCCTGCTCTTGTTACTTACATTTCTACCTCATGTTTGACTGAAAAGGAAAGGTACAGCTCAATCCCCATGCTGCTGAGAAAGGAAAAATGGAAGATTTACTTTTGCTTATTTGACTGTGAATGTAGAAATGGAAATAATAATATAATTGCTTCTTTGGAATTAGAGGCCAAGAAGGCTTGGGAAATAAAACGTTCTGGAAAAAGAACTAGATGATGTCTTGTAATATATTATTGCCAAAGGTACAACCACCAATAAATATTTACTTTGAATCTGCACTGGAATTTGATTTCTCAATGAGAAAATAAAATCACTTTAATTAGGGACTTCCCTGATGGTCCAGTGGTTAAGAATCTGCCTTCCAATTCAGGGGATGTGGGTGAAAGATTTAAATCTAAAGACCCACCTGACCATTGCAGTTCTTTAGTTTTTAGCTTAAGAGGTGTCAAGAATATAAGCCTTTCTATAAATTTCAAAGAATGTGTCTTATAGAAATACAGTGACAAATTTCATAAAAGATATTTATTCATAGCTAACTTGCAGAAATTACTGGTTATCAATAAATTCAAGGCCTCAAAATAGCCTCTTACTCATAAAATTATTATCTGTTAGGTGACCCAATTTATTCTAACAGACTTTGGACTGGTAGCAATGCTTTATACATTAATAAGGCCCTAACAAGGCATTTTGGGTTAAGTTTACATGGTTGAAGATAACAGAAACTACAGGGGTAAAATAGGGTGTGTGGTCTTAAAATAGAAGATTAGAAGTGTATGAACAAATTAAAAAGAAGTCAACTATAGAAGACATCTGGGTCTCAGGAGTTTAATTCTCAGGGGAAAACCCCTTCAATTCCAGTGAACTCGTGGACTTTTATCTGGCTAAAAGCTTATTAAAACTTAGAAGCAACTCATAGGTATTGAGGATTACTAGCAATGATTTCTTAAGGCTGTTTACATAGAATACTGACTAATTTTACATAAAATGACTACTTCCCATTATTATCAAAATTGTTGGCAGACTTATGAAATGTCAGCATAAATATCCGTATAATTTAGAACTCTATTCAGCACACACACCAAACTCAAATCGGCTTAAGAGAAACAACAAAACAAAACAAAATTGTTGAGGATAAAGGGATTTGTTAGGTCATGTAATTGGAAAGTCCCGGGATCTCCTAGATTCAGGCATAGCTCAAGCCAAGTTATCAAATGATGCCACCAAGATACTGGTTCTCTCTATCTCTTAGCTCTGGCTTTCTTTGTGTTGGTTTCATTATCATTCAGTTTTTCTCAGTGCAGAGGCAAAGATGGTCACCAGAAGCCCCAAGATTACATTCAACTGTTCAGTAGTGCATAGTTGAAAGAGCATGTCTCATTTTTAATAGCTGGAGCAAAACACAATCTCACTGGAGAATCTTGCGCAAAAGGCTAAAGTCAAGGGATGGCCAGACCACATGGGCAAAAAGCCGTGAGGAGGTCTTGCTCGAAAACAACTGTCAGCTACTTACAGAAAAAGGAGGCTAGACAAGCAAATTAAACGAAGCCTAGTAAACTGACATTTTCTTTATTGTCACCTCAGTAACGCTGGTCAATTACCCATCAATCATTAACACCTTTTATATTCTAAGCACTACTAATGGTGCTGCTGATTGAAATCTGAAGAAAACATTATCTCTGCCCTCATGGAGCTTACAGTCTACTATCGGTTTTGAAAATTAGTTAAAGTACTTCATATGATATGATCAGGATTGAAATCCTGGTGAAATAAACACAATGAATATTTTAGATTTTTATTTATTTCCTGATATTTCCTCCAATTATTAATTTCTTTGGTGGCCTTCAAAGTTAAATGTTTAAAAAGTGTTTTTTTTAAATGAAGGTGGAATTTTACTGTCATTTATATTACATATTAAAATCATATTTTTAAATGTTGATTTTTAAACGTAAGAGTATGTGTCCCCTACCTAAACTTCGTTAAGATAGAAAATGAGGAGAGGAAACTTCACCTATGATCTAAAGGTAATTTTCCGGGGTATATCTTCCAGTCTAGTTTCTGTGTATAGAACTTTTAACATTTTTATACTGTGCTATAAATATAATTGTGTAGCACGCACTGTCCCCTTAATAATATAAAACAAATATCTGTCTTATGTCATGACAAGCCCTAAATGGATTTGCTAGAAACTGTATTAAACTTATTCAGATAAATGATTTACAGTTGATTTATCCTCTCCATAATATTGGGTATTTAAGCTGCTGCCAATTTTTCATCGTTATAAAGACCATCTTCTCTAGATTCAGGAGTATCTTTCTGAGACAGGGTCCCACAAGTAAAAGTTCTAGGTCAAATGATTTAATGGGACTTAATAGCTCTTGGTATATAAAGCCAATTTGTATCACAAAAGCAGAGTACCAAGGTACATTCTTACAATGAATACAATAAATATCCTAGACAGGATCAAATGTTATCATTTCATTAAAAATCCTGCTATTTTAATCAGTAAAACATTATAATTTTAATCTGAATTACTTGTCTAGTGATGATGTCTAGCACTTTTCACAACTGCCAAGCAATTGTATTTTTTTATTATGTATATGCTCTTTTAATATATTGGCACATATTTGGAACTGTAAGGAAATTTGGCACATTTTGGAATAAACCAAACAAGTTAATAACTAAAACTCTTTCTCCAATGGAGCTTCTTGAGTTGAGAAGGTTGTTACACTTAGCTTCTAGCCTTTTATAACTTTGTGATTGAATCTGATGATTGTGCAAAAGTATTTTTGCCTTATAAGTCTATTGAAATGCTAATCTTCCCTGAGAAACTACTGGTATTTTCTGAAGTAACAACCATAAACTCACCCAGAGGTTTATAAATTGATTTGTTGGCTAGATTGAAATATGTGTTGTCATCTCTAGCAAATGTGATACATACTCAGAGGAACCATTTGTAATTTCTTTGCTCTTGAACTAAAAATAAAACCCATTCCCCAAGGTTCCTGCAGCTTGTTTTGGATATAACAAAAATAAATATCTATTGATCAGATTCTGTATAGTGTTTCATGAAATGCCCCTAAGAATTTGTTCTTACCTAAGTTTAATTGAACAAACAGACTGTCATCTCAGTGGTCCTGCTGCTGTTCGACGGTCAAAGGGTGAAGATGAGGGATTAGATTGCTGGTCATTACAATGGTTGCTATGAACTGCTGCTCTTTCTTTTATACGGAAGATAATTAGAAAAATGAGAATGGGAAACAAACTGCTCTACATGATCAAACAAAACAAGTTCTCCTGTTTGAAGAGAGAAACACTTTGTAAATTGTTTTGTCTTTTGATAAAAGTTTCCCTATACAAATTTGAACTAGAATATTTCTGAGAATGTTTGCCTGTACTTTGAAGATGTGCATGGCTGCACACTGTGCTTCTCCTGAGACAGATCAGAGGTCTCAGGTACAGTGAAAAAGTTCAGGTTTACCTCAACTTAGCCTAGACTGTTGTGCTGACTCTTTTGCTATTTTACCTTTTTTGGGGGGAGGGGTCCACGCGACATGCAGGATATTAGTTTCCCAACCAGGGATCAAACCTGTGCCCCCTGCAGTGGAAGCATGGAGGTTTAACCACTGGACCGCCAGGGAAGTCCCATTTTACCATTATTCTGAAAGGAAAGCACATTATGGTCTGTTTTGCTGAAGCCCTGGTGGTGTTATTTTCATTAATAGAATATATAAGAACTTTTAACTCATATAATGTATAAAATAGTAATGGGATGGAGAAAGGGAAGATAGTAACTCATGAATGTTTTTGGACTAAACTACATTAAAAATACACATCTACACTTTAAATTTGTGTTAACCGAGGTTTCCTTTATGTAAATGGACTAAGAGTGATTAACATTAAGCAAAAGAAACTACACCCTTTAAAGCATACACCCTTTATGAAATAGCCTCAGTTAGCCACTGGGCTCAAATTATTATTGCATCATAGGTGCTTCTGCAGTCAACTGGTAACATACAATTCTCCTGCCATGGAATAATTTAGGGAAAGTGAGTCTAGAAAGTGCTGACTTTAGGAACTCCCTGACTTAATTCGCAGAGTTTGGATTCAGATTGGAATTGGCCCAATATTTTGCCAGGTTCTCAGATAGTGTGAATTAGAATACGTTCCCTATTTTTTAATAAATATCTGTTATGTGTCTATCACACTGCTTGAGAATGTGAGAAAAACGAAATTTGTAGAGGAGAATAATTATGCCCTAAAAACGCTTACAGTCCTTTATCAGATATATCTTTTGCAAATATTTTCTCCCAAGAGAGTAGCATTTTTGTTTGTGTGTGTGGTTTTTTAGGATCCATTGCCGGGTTATAAATGAATGTATATACATTCTGTATATTCATTTCTGTATATTCCTTTCATTTAATACAATAATGTAGGTATTTCCTAATTTATGTTTGTATTAGTTTGCTAGGGCTGCTGTAACAAAATATCACAAACTGGATGACTTAAACAACAGAAATCTACTATTTCATTGTTCACAAGATGTCAGCAAGGTGTTTTTTTTCTGATGGAAGGATCTGTTCCAGTCCTCTCTCCTTGACTTATAGATGACTGTCTTTTCCCTATGCCTCTTCACATTATCTTCCCTTTATATGTGTTCAAGTTTCCCCTTTTTATAAGGATACCAGTCATATTAGATTAGGGTCCCTCATAATAACCTCATCTTAACTAATGGCATATGCAATGACCCTGTTTCCAAATAAGGTCACATTCTGAGGTACTGGGGGGCAGGACCTCAACATATGAATACGGGGGGAACACAATTCAATGATAACAATGTTGAAGTCATTTATTCAACTCTTTCAATCCAATGAAAAAGGACAATTACACCCTCTGTGCTTTCATGCCCTGTTAGTTATATATAACTCCCCTTATGTCCGGGTGTCTGCTTAGACATTGGTTACCAGGAAAGGTAACAAACCTCTCCTGGTTCTGTTACCCCCACCTGAATTGGTATTAGGTGTGTTTCTCATATAAAGCTTCTTTACCCTGATTAGCCATCTCCAGTTGACTGGCAAGTTTTCCTCCCTGGATGATAAATTCTTTCTATTCAGGGACTGTTTATTCCCAGTGGCTAGAATTATGCCTCCCACGTGGAGGGAACCAAATAAATGTTGAATAAAAATAACAGGATTAAGTATTGAGAAATTAATTTGTCCCCATAAGACCACACACTTCAGTAGTCATTCTTGTCTTGACTTGGCCGTGCCCCATCTCTCTGTCTGGAATGCCCCCTCACCAGCTAGCTCATCCTCCTTTATCAAGAATCAGTTTAAATCTTCCTTTCAGAGAGCTTCTCCTGGCCATCTAATTTAAAGCAGATCCCACGGTCCCCATTATTTTCTCTGCCAGACCCTTCTTTGTTTCCTTCTTAGCAGTTATTACAAATTAACATTGTATTTTACTTATTTTTCTTTTTGTCTCTTTGTCTATCTTCCCCATTAGAATATGCCCTTCATTAGGGCAGGGCCCCAACAGTCTTGTTCATCATCATATCCTCAGAATCCAACAGTGTCCAGCACACAGATTTTGTCCCTTTCCTGGCTGTTGTGGTTTCCCTGGGGGAAAAAATAAGTATATAATGATTAGATTGTTTCTCTCCTCCTTTTAGGAAAAATTAACAGGTTTTTGTATTCTGAGTTTGGAATTCCTTGCCCAAAAATCTGTTACAGAGTTCAAAAAATTTATTTTTTGAGATAAATAGAAGAGAGATAAAGAGAAGAAAAAGAAAGAAGAAGGAGAGGAAATATGGCCAAGCTCCTGGAATAATGCTCCCATTTAGCATAATAGGTAAAGTCATTTAGCCATTTAGTCGTTTAGTCAGAATTTAAACGGTAGGTCTGCCTCTTATACTTGTGTACTTTGAGTTAAAACACTTCTCTGCAAATAAGTTGTTTAATCTGTGAAATTTGCTGTCAACTGGATTAAATATAAAAATAATTTTTTTTCAGGCTAGGTACATGTTTTGTGAACTTGGAAATATTCGAAATTGAATTTCCATTGATTTCACACAAGGCAGACAATTTGTTAGGGTATAATATTCTTGGTCACATTTTAGTTTATTTTCCCTAAAACTTATTTTGTTTCATTTTCTGCTAATTCTTATATTTCTGCCTGTACTCTTTTAGGGTGCATTTTGTTCCTGAAGTAGAAAAATTCTGCCAATATATTTCTAGGTGTGGGTCTTTTAAAATTTATTTCACCTAGAACAGAGGCAGTTCCATAAATCTTTATCCATTGTAATTTTTGTGGGCATGTTTTTTTCCCTTTTTTAAATTTAATTTTTTATTTATAACAAGAAGGTATGTAAATTCAAATATACTGGCTAAAAATATAATAGTTTATTGCCTTTCTCCTCCCAAATCCCAATTCTTACTCCTTAAAAGTAACTACATTCAACTTTTAAAACTACTTCTTCTGCTATTTGCCACCGCATTGCTAAATAATGTGCTTATACAGAAATTATTTTCCAAATTCAGACTATTATTTATTGACTTTCTGCTATAGAAAATATGTGTTTACCTCTTACATACCCCCCAGCCATCCACAATTCTCTACCTCCCAGCCAACTTCCTTCATAAACTTTGACTAAATTAATGTTCAATTCCACATTATTATGACTACCAACGAGCTCAGACATACCAAGTAGTAGCTCAGTTCTATTTATATCTGCAGGCATTCTTCCTGAATACCTCCATCCTGCCCCAACTGGCCTTGCAGAGTTTTAGGCCTTCAGCACAGCTGATATCCTGAGACTTCTCTTCAATAGTATCATGGGAATTTCCTTTGTCAGTTTCATCTCTTTTGTATGCCTCTGGGTTTTTTTCTGTAAACTTGATGACCCAATAGCAATGAGCACACCCAGTGCCTAGATCTTGATTTCTAAATTTCTAATAAAAAGATCCAGAAATCCTAGAAAACTGATTGATTGCAGGTCTGGGCAGGAAAAATTCAAGATGAGCATAGATGTCAATGTCAGATGTCAGATCTCAAGATGCTGAAAGTGAGGAAATGTTTAGAAAAGAAAATGGGATGGTGGCAGGTCAAAGCGGCATAGGAGCCAACCTGGAAGAGCTCCCAAAGACCAACCTTAGAACAGCCCAAGCAACAAAATAATCACATTATTGGACTACAACCCAAAGAATAAAATAAATATTACAAGCCTATACTGATATAAATAACTGGACAAATATATAAATGGGGGTAAATAGACAATTCTTGTTTTACAGATGAACTCCTACTAATAAATGTGGAGGGAAAGAAGGAAATAGAAAATCACTTTTCAATTATTACAACAGTAACTGCCACAGGCGAGATCCACCCATGGATGCTAAAGCGTATGGATGAAAGTTTTTATAAAAAAGAAAAATTATGGGCTTCCCTGGTGGCGCAGTGGTTGAGAGTCCGCCTGCCGATGCAGGGGACACGGGTTCGTGCCCCGGTCCGGGAGGATCCCACATGCCGCGGAGAGGCTGGGCCCGTGAGCCATGGCCGCTGAGCCTGCGCGTCCCGAGCCTGTGCTCCTCAACGGGAGAGGCCACAGCAGTGAGAGGCCCGCGTACCTCAAAAAAAAAAAAAAAAAAAAAAAGAAAAATTATGACTTTATAATAAAGAATCCTAGCAGAGACCACCTTAATCACACAACAACCAAGATTAACATCATCAATAATATATATCGGCTCCATGTAGCTTCTTTTTTAAAAATTTATTTATTTATTTATGGCTGTGTTGGGTCTTCATTTCTGTGCGAGGGCTTTCTCTAGTTGCGGCAAGCGGGGGCCACTCTTCATCGTGGTGCACAGGCCTCTCACTATCGCGGCCTCTTTTGTTGCGGAGCACAGGCTCCAGACGCGCAGGCTCAGTAGTTGTAGCGCACGGGCTTAGTTGCTCTGCGGCATGTGGGATATTCCCAGACCAGGGCTCGAACCCGTGTCCCCTACATCGGCAGGCAGACTCTCAACTACAGCGTCACCAGGGAAGCCCCCATGTAGCTTCTTGATACAATGTACTGAGAAAGGAATATCACCTCTGTGGCATCCTTCAAAAAATGCAGAACCTCAGTCTAATCATGAGAAAATAGCAGATAAACTTAAATTGAGGAACATTCTAAAATATAGTTGACAGGTATTCCTCAAAATGTTAAGGCAATGAAAGAGGAAGGAAGACTGAGGAACTGTTACAGATTAGAGGAGTCAGGTGGTAAGACAACTAAATGAAACATTGTTTCTTAAATTGGATCCTGGAACAGAAAAGGGACACTAGTAAAGAAACTGGTGGAAACCACCCCCATGAATTCTGTAATCTAGTTAATATTATTGTACCAAGATAAAGTTCTTAGTTTTGATAATGGTTCTATAGTTTTGTTAGATGTTACTGTAAGGGAAAGCTAGGTACAGGATATATGAGGACTCTCTGTATTATCTGCATAACACTTGTAAATAAAAAGTGCATAACACTTTGTAAATTTGTCTTACAATAAAAGATTTCAAAAATCAATCACCAAGCCAATAAATATAGACAAAAATGTCTTGCATTATTTGAATTGTTAGTACTTAAGTAAAATGGTCAAGACATTTTGATGTCTTTATCAAATATTCATAGATGATCCTAAAAAGTAAGTACATTTCACAGCAAACAGCATCCTGATATACTGTTGCAGTTTCTACTTTTGTTTTCATTTTTTTACCTCTTCATTTATATGAGAGAGAACATTTTAATAAAAATCATTTGACTTTATTTTACTGAGGATATTAAATATTAAACTTTAGTTTCAGCTTACTAACTTAAGTGGAATCGCATTAATAAATAGAGTCAAACAATGTTCTTAGGATATTTATTTAATGTAATCATTCTAATAAAGTAGCTGCTGGATTTGTTGAGAGAATTTCCTTTAAAATGATGCCTCCTAAGCTAGAAGTCTATTAAAAACAATATAACAATATGTTATAAGTCCCCAATTACCCTCCATGCACAACATGGAGTTGTTCTTACTCAGGTTTTGCTTACAATTAATGCCGGTGTGTTTTAAATATTATAAAATTTAGATGACATTTTCTGAACAATAATTTATTCAGGACTTACTGTCACTCCAAACCTGTGTGATGACGATATGGAAGGGAAATGGCAAGAGGCTCTCTGTGTGTCTGTGTTAAGTCAACCAGGAACCATGCAGATCTGGGAGAGAAACAGATCTGGGTGAGGTTGAGAGATCTCAAGTGGAACATTAGGTGTGTCCCATGCATTGCATTTATTTCTCCCAGTAGAATTTGGGCTCTCTAAGAGTAAGGAACCATTTGTATGTGTCTTTACATTTCTGGTACTTCATACCTCACAGTGAGGCGTCCAAAACAGTCCTTGAGTAGAGTAGTTTTGAACTGAAATAATTTGACTAGAATTACCTTGTGTGACATGAGGAAAACAGAGAACTGTCTGAAACTGTTGAGCAGGGGACAAATATCAGATTTGCATTTAGAGAGGTACAAGTTTAGAACTGCTTGCACTTGTTCATTCTAATGAAGAGAGATCACAAATAAAGCAGTAGCAACAGGAGAAGAGAACAGGAGGAAAGGGAAGAGTCAAAGATGATTGTTGCATTGTTTTGGCTTATGTATTACTTACTGAGAGAGTACAGGGACATGAGCTGATTCAGGTGTGGAAGATGTTATAGTCAGTCTATCCAGGTCATATCCTAAGTAGGAAGTCAAAAATTGCATTTGGAATTTAGGACTGAAGGCTTAAGTGGAAAGATAGATGTAGGAACCATTTACATTAAAACTGAAGTTACCCTGAAATGGATGAGCTCAATCAGAGAAAGTGTACTGACTGAATGAGAGAAAAAGAAAATACAGAAGGGAACAGAGAATATATAGAGTCAAAAATTTGGACAAAAAATCAGGGAAATGTGAATCCGAGGAGCATTCAGGTAGGAATAAAGGAAGGATGTCTTTCCCAGGGAAGAGAGAGTTTTAAGATTCAGCAGTGTTGTCAGGATTCCTGGCTCCAGACAAGAGAAATGAACATGAGTTAACATCACAGACAAGGAGTTTAATGAAGTGATAAGAGATACATCACAGAATCAACACAAAAGCTGATGAACCAGGCTCAGAAAATTGGGAGGCGCCAAGGAGACTTCACCATAAGAAAACACAGTGAAGGCCCTGTCACAGGACGCTTCTACCTAGGATGTCACCTGCAGTGACAGGACACGACAGTGCCGCCCTCATAGGGTTAGCCCCTGATACAGCCAGGAAGATCTTCTTAGCCTTTGCTTCCCTTGCTCAAATATCAAATCCCTGGGAGAGGGGATCTAATCTCCTAGCTCAGGATGCCAGAAGGCGGGGAGACGGGATCCCTCCCTTTTGCTTCGCCTCCCATTAACACTCTGAACAGATGTATCCGCTACATCAAGAAGAATAACAGCTATTTCCAATAAAACTCTTATAATGTTCTAGGTCCTGTTCTGAGCACTTTATAGACATCAGCTGATCCTCGCAACCACCAAATGTGATAAGTATTATTACTTTCCATTTTAACTGAGGTTAAGCTGAGACTTCCAGGAGTCAAATGACTCCCCAGATGTTACACTACTAGAAAGTGGCAGAGCAAAGATCAAAAGCCAGGTAGTCAGTCGGTTACAGAGCTCTTTGGGGGCAGGGTCTCACATGCTGACCTGCACGTCTAGGTAACAATAGGTTTGTTGATCAATGAAGCAAGGACAAATGTTGAATTCTTAGGTTTAGATAATGATGCAGAGTGTCTTCTGAGAGACAAGGAAAGGAGGAGAGAATGGATAAAGATGCCATAGAGGATGGTTTTGAGGTATTCCTTGTCTTGATTTATATTTCTGCTCAGAATAAGCAAAGACATCACTCCAAAAACAGTGAGATAGCAACGGAAGTCAGTGGCAAATGGTAAGCCTTTGTAATAACCACTGTGTAGACAAATAGTAGAGTTACTCTAGCTAAAGCTTGGGAACATGAATAAGGTGTGGGCCCTAATCTTCCTTTCTTGGTAATTATGCTTGAACAGTTCAACTGAGATGAAGAGACCATAAATTCAAGTTTGAAGCTTATTGGTCAGGACCAGCAGAAACCCAAGGGTCAAAAGGTAAGAGAGTAAATGAAGTGATGAACTGTAGTACCTGAGCTGGCATCGTTATTATAATTACCATCATAGTCATAACAGCTATCATTTATTGACTGGTTTCTATGTATCAGACACTGTCAAATGCTCTACGTGCATTATCTCAAACCATGCTCATAACAACTATATAAAGTTGGTACTGTTATTATCCCATTTTATAGACAAGAAAACTGAGGCCTGGAGAGTTTAAGGTCAGAGAGCTAGCAAGTGGTAGAGACAGGACTTGAACCTACTTGAAACCAGTAGAGCACTGTGAATGGGACAAAATGTAAGAATCAAAGATTAGGAGTTGGAAAGCTGGTAAAATAAAAGAAAGTGAGAGGATTGAATTCCAGAAGATTGGTTATGGTCAGAGAACAGAATGTTTGAGTTTATTATTTTACCCCTCAAGTGGTTCTGAGTGACAAGCTTCAAGGTTCATTATGGGAGTACTAAATACACATGGTGCCCCTGTATGCACAATACGCAGCACGATCTTGAACAATGGGGGATGCAAACCAGTGGATAAGTAATTCTCCCTTTCATTCTCTGGCCAGAAAGTTCTGGGGGATGTTTCATAAGGCTTCTCAGATGTTGACATGGGACTGAGCGCAAGTCACCTATGGTGGTGACCAACTAAGTAATGTACCCATGTATTGGCTATTCCCTCCCCCATTCTTCTCTCCCCTGCCCTTTACTCTGTTGGGAGTTGCTTCCCAAATAAACAACATGCACTCAAGGCTCTACGTTACCTCAGGCTCTGCTTCTGGGACAACCCAAGCCAAGACAATTGGAAGTAGCCTTAGAAGACAAACCTTTAAGATGAATGTTCCTTCCTGGGAACAAGAATTCTCTTTCAAAATCTACCCATTCTCTTCTCATTGCCTGCAGACCTATAATCAAAGTTGGGTCTGGTGTTAGAGTTCTTTAGAGAATCAGAACCAACAGAAAAAATATGTACCCAATAATGTGTGTGTGTGTGTCTGCAGATTGAAAGAGAAAAACAGATTTATTTTAAGGAATTGGCCCAGGTGATTGTGGAGTCTGCCAATTTTGAACTCTATAGGGCAGGCCAGCAAACTGCAAATTTAGGTAAGGGTTCATGTTGTCTTGAGTCCAAATTCTGCAGAAGAACAGTCTAGAAACAGGCGGGGTTTTTTATGTTGCAGTCTTGAGGAGAATTCCTTCCATTTCAGGGAAATTTTGTCTTTGCTCTTAAGGCCTTCAATTGACCAGATGAGGTTCACCCATATTGTGGAGTGTAATGTGCTTTGCTTAAAGTCTATTGACAATTTACAACTAAAATATACCTTCACAACATCTAGACTGGTGTTTGTCAGACTGACACCGTAGCCTAGCCAAGTTGACACATAAGATTAAGTATCACAGGTCTCATGAAGCTTTATGGAGAAATACAATCTCTGCTCTGGAGAGAAATAGTTTATACACCAAAGGAACTGAAAGAGCTTGTCTGTTTGTACTGCCAGGAACTCTGACAACACAGGTAGGATTTCGTGTTGGGCTTTAGAGGGTAGAATATAAAGCTGGTTAAGGAAGAATTACTTGATATGAGAACATTCTTTGTAACTAAGGATTTAATGTCAGCAAGAAAACTTGGAGCCATTCCTAATGTGCTGCTGAAAATATTCCTCGGAATTTGGACATGTAAATGAAGTGGCAGTGTTGAAGCTCGGGGGTTAGATGGTGTGGGAGGTGTGAATATTTTAATAAATTTATTATGTGAGATGGTAGAACACATCATCTGATTATGTTCTTGAGAAGGCCTAGATGACATTACTTAAATAAGGAAATACGGAATGCACTGGTGCAGGGATACTGGCATCTTTGAGACAGACAGTGGTTGTCCTCTACTGGCTGGAGTTTACCGTAAAAGATGCTGCCACGGGACCTTCAAGATAGCAGAGGAGTAGGAAGTGGAGATCACCTTCCTCCCCACAAATACATCTGCACGTGGAACTGCTCCTATAGAACACTTACTGAGTGCTGGCTGAAGACCTCAGACCTCCCAAAAGGCAAGAAACTCCCCCACGTACCTGGGTAGGGCACAAGAAAAAAGAAAAAACAGAGACAAAAGAATAGGGACGGGACCTGCACCAGTGGGAGGGAGCTGTGAAGGAGGAAGCCCCTTTGCGGGCGGAGACTGCGGGTGGCGGAGGGGGGAGCTTCGGGGCCACGGAGGAGAGCGCAGCAACAGGGGTGCGGAGGGCAAAGCGGAGAGATTCCTGCACAGAGGATCGGTGCCCACTCACCAGCCCGAGAGGCTTGTCTGCTCACCCGCCGGGACAGGCGGGAGCTGGAAGCTGAGGCTCGGGCTTCGGAGGTTAGACCCCAGGGAGAGGACTGGGGTTGGCAGGGTGAACACAGCCTGAAAGGGGCTAGTGCGCCACGACTAGCCGGGAGGGAGTCCGGGGAAAAGTCTGGACCTGCCGAAGAGGCAAGAGACCATTGTTTTGGGGTGCGTGAGGAGAGGGGATTCTTTCCCTGTCTGCCCACAGAAGGCAGAGCACCGCCTAAACGAGATCCCGAGACTGGCGCAAGCCACGGCTATCACCTTGGACCCCAGAGATGGGCATGAAACTCTAACGCTGCTGTTGCAGCCACCAAGAATCCTGTGTGCAAGCACAGGTCTCTATCCACAGCCCCGCCGGAGCCTGTGCAGCCTGCCACTGCCAGGGTCCCGTGATCCAGGGACAACTTCCCTGGGAGAACACACGGCATGCCTCAGGCTGTTGCAATGTCATGCCAGACTCTGCCACTGCAGGCTTGCCGCGCATTCCAGTTATAACTACCGTATCCCTCACTCCCCGCCACAGCACACCACCACCACCACCACCCCCCACCCCACGCCCCAGCATGAGTGAGCCAGAGCGCCCTAATCGGCTGCTGCTTTAACCCCTTCCTCTCTGGGCAGCAACAGATGCCTGAGGGCAACCTACACGCAGAGGCGGGGCCAAAACCAAAGCTGAACCCCAGGAGCTGTGTGAACAAAGAAGAGAAAGGGAAATTTCTCTGTGCAGCCTCAGGAGCAGTGGGTTAAATCCCCACAATCAAGTTGAGGTATGCTGCATCTGTGGAATACCTGAATAGACAATGAATCAACCCAAAATTGAGGCTGTGGACTTTGGGAGCAATAGTGGACTTGGGGTTTGCTGTCTGAGATTGACTTGTTTCTGATTTTTATGTTTATCTTAGTATAGTTTTTAGCGCTTGTTATCATTGGTGGATTTGTTTATTGGTTTGGTTGCTCTTTTAAAAATTTTAATAATCTTACTATTTATTTATTTTTTATGTTTCTTATTCGCTCCCTTTTCTTCTGACCTGTGTGGCTGCCAGGGTCTTGGTGCTCCAGCCTGGTTTCAGGCCTGAGCCTCTGAGGTGGGAGAGTCGAGTTCAGGACGTTGGACCACCAGACACATCGTGGCCTCACATAATATCAATTGGCAAAAGCTCTCCCAGAGATCTCCGTCTCAACACTAAGACCCAGCTGCACCCAACGGCCAGCAAGCTCCAGTGCTGGATGCCCCATACCAAACAACTAGCAAGACAGGAACACACCCCCACCCATTAGCAGAGAAGCTACTTAAAATCATAATAAGTTCACAGACACCCCCAAAACACACCACTGGATGCCCACCAGAAAGACAAGATGCAGCCTCATCCACCAGAACACAGGCACCAGTCCCCTCCACCAGGACGCCTACACACACCACTGAACCAACCATAGCCACTAGGGGCAGACACCAAAAACAATGGGAACTACGAAACTGCAGCCTGCGAAAAGGAGACCCAAGACACAGTAAGTTAAGCAAAATGAGAAGACAGAGAAATATGCAGTGGACGATGGAGCAAGGTAACAACCCACCAGACCAAACAAATGATGAGGAAATAGTCAGTCTACCTGAAAAAGAATTCAGAGTTATTATAGTAAAGATGATCCAAAATCTTAGAAATGAATGGAGAAAATACAAGAAACATTTAACAAGGACCTAGAAGAACTAAAGAGCAAAAAACACTGATGAACAACACAATAAATGAAATTAAAAATTCTCTAGAAAGAATCAATAGCAGAGCACATATATACAATGAATATTACTCAGCCATAAAAAGAAACAAAATTTACTTATTTGTAGTGAGGTGGATGGATGGGCCTAGAGACTGTTATACAGAGTGAAGTAAGTCAGAAAGAGAAAAATAAATACCGTATGCTAACACATATATATGGAATCTAAAAAAAAAAAAAAAAGGTTCTGAAGAACCAAGGGGCAGGACAGGAATAAAGATGCAGACATAGAGAATGAACTTGAGGACAGGAGGAGGGGGAAGGGTAAGCTGGGATGAAGTAAGAGAGTGGCACGGACACATATACACTACCAAATGTAAAATAGATAGCTAGTGGGAAGCAGCCGCATAGCACAGGGAAATCAGCTCGGTGCTTTGTGACCACCCAGAGAGGTGGGATAGGGGTGGTGTGAGGGCGATGAAAGAAGGAGGAGATATGTGGATATATGTATATGTATAGCTAATTTACTTTGTTATAAAGCAGAAACTAACACACCATTGTAAAGCAATTATACTCTAATAAAGATGTTAAACAAAAAAAAAAAGAATCAATAGCATAATAACTGAGGCAGAAGATCAGGTAATTGACCTGGAAGATAAATTAGTGGAAATTACTACCCCAGAGCAGAATAAAGAAAAGAGAATGAAATGAATTGAGGACAGTCTCAGAGACCTCTAGGACAATATTAAATGCACCAACATTCAAATTCTAGGGGTCCCAGAAGAAAAAGAAAGGGTCTGAGAAAATATTTGAAGAAATTATAGTTGAAAACTACCCTAACATGGGAAAGGAAATAGTCAATCAAGTCCAGGAAGCTCAGAGAGTCCCATACAGGATAAATCCAAGGAGAAACATACCAAGACACATATTAATCAAACTATCAAAAATTAAATACAACAAAAAAATATTAAAAGCAGCAAGGGAAAAGCAACAAATAACATACAAGGGGATCCCCATAAGGTTAACAGCTGACCTTTCAGCAGAAACTCTGCAAGCTGGAAGAGAGTGGCAGGACATACTAAAAATGATGAAAGGGAAAAACCTACAATGAAGATTACTTTTCCCAGCAAGGATCTCATTCAGATTCGATGGAGAAATTAAAAACTTTACACACAAGCAAAAGCTAAGAGAATTCAGCAACACCAAACCAGCTTCACAACAAATGCTAAAGGAACTTCTCTAGGCAGGAACACAAGACAAGGAAAAGACCTACCAAAACAAACTCAAAAGAATTAAGAAACTGGTAAGAGGAACATACATATCGATAATTACCTTAAGTGTAAATGGATAAAATGCTCCAATCAAAAGACATAGACTTAAAAAAAAAAAAAAAAAAAAGACATAGACTGGCTAAATGGATACAAAAACAAGTCCCATATATATGCTGTCTACAAGAGACCCACTTCAGGCCTACGGACACATACAGACTGAAAGTGAGGGGACTGAGAAAGATATTCCATGCAAATGGAAATCAAAAGAAAGATGGAGTAGCAATTTTCATATCAGACAAAATAGACTTTAAAACAAAGACTATTACAAGAGACAAAGAAGGACACTACATAATGATAGAGGGATCAATCCAAGAAGAAGATATAACAATTGTAAATATTTATGTACCCAACACAGGGGCACCTCAGTACATACGGCAAATACTAACAGCCATAAAAGGGGAAATCGACAGTGACACAATCATAGTAGGGGACTTTAACACCCCACTTTCACCAATGGACAGATCATCCAAAATGAAAACAAATAAGGAAACACAAGCTTTAAATGACACATTAAAGAAGATGGACTTAACTGATATTTATAGGACATTCCATTCCAAAACAACAGAATACACATTCTTCTCAAGTGCTGATGGAACATTCTCCAGGATAGATCATATGTTGGATTACAAATCAAGCCTTGGTAAATTTAAGAAAATTGAAATCATATCAACTGATATGACAGCTATGAAACTAGTTATCAATTACAGGAAAAAAACTAAAAAATACAAACACATGGAGGCTAAACAATACACTACTAAATAACCAAGAGATCACTGAAGAAATCAAAGAGGAAATAAAAAATACCTAGAAACAAATGACAATGAAATCATAACAACCCAAAACCTATGGGATGTAGCAAAAGCAGTTCTAAGAGGGAAGTTTATAGCAATACAATCTTACCTCAAGAAACAAGAAGTATCCCAAATAAACAACCTAACCTTACACCTAAAGCAATTAGAGAAAGAAGAACAAAAAACCCCCAAAGTTAGCAGAAGGAAAGAAATCATAAAGATCAGATCAGAAATAATTGAAAAAGAAATGAAGGAACAATAACAAAGATCAATAAAACTAAAATATGGTTCTTTGAGAAGATAAACAAAATTGATAAACCATTAGCCAGACTCATCAAGAAAAAAAGGGAGAAGACAAATCAACAGAATTAGAAATGAAAAAGGAGAAGTAACAAAGGACACTGTAGAAATACAAAGGATCATGAGAGATTACTACAAGCAACTCTATGCCAATAAAGTGGATAACCTGGAAGAAATGGACAAATTCTTAGAAAAACACAACTTCCCGAGACTGAACCAGGAAGAAATCGAATATATAAACAGACCAATCACAAGCACTGAAATTGAAACTGTGATTAAAAATCTTCCAACAAACAAAAGCCCAGGACCAGATGGCTTCACAGGCGAATTCTATCAACATTTAGAGAAGACATATCACCTATCTTTCTCAAACTCTTCTGAAATATAGTAGAGAGAGGAAAACTCCCAAACACATTCTGTGAGACCACCATCACCCTGCTACCAAAACCAGGCAAAGATGTCACAAAGAAAGAAAACTACAGGCCAATGTCACTGATGAACATAGATGCAAAAATCCTCAGCAAAATACCAGCAAACAGAATCCTACAGCACATCAAGCTACCAATGGCATTTTTCACAGAACTAGAACAAAAAATTTCACAATTTGTATGGAAACACGAAAAACTCCGAATAGCTCAAGCAATCTTGAGAAAGAAAAACGGAGTTGGAGCAATCAGGTTCCCTGTTTTCAGACCATACTACAAAGCTACAGCAATCAAGACAGTATGGTACTGGAACAAAAACAGAAATATAGATCAATGGAACAGGATAGAAAGCTCAGAGATAAACCCACGTGCATATGGTTACCTTATCTTTGGTAAAGGAGGCAAGAATATACAATGGAGAAAAGATAGCCTCTTCAATAAGTGGTGCTGGGAAAACTAGACAGCTACATATAAAAGAATGAAATTAGAACACTCCCTAATACCATACACAAAAATAAACTCAAAATGGATTAAAGACCTAAATGTAAGGCCAGACACTATAATACACTCAGAGGAAAACATAGGAAGAACACTCTTTGACATAAATCACAGCAAGACCCTTTTTGTTCCACGTCCTAGAGAAATGGAAATAAAAACAAAAATAAACAAATAGGATGTAATGAAACTTAAAAGCTTTTGCACAACAATGGAAACCATAAACAAGATGAAAGACAACCCTCAGAATGGGAGAAAATATTTGCAATCGAAGCAACTGACAAAGGACTAATCTCGAAAATATACGAGCAGGTCATGCAGGTCAGTATTAAGAAAACAAACAACCCAATCCAAAAATGTGCAGAAGATCTAATAGACATTTTTCCAAAGAAGATATACAGATTGCCAACAAAGGATGCTCAACATCATTAATCATTAGAGAAATGCAAATCAAAACTACAATGAGGTATCACCTCACTCTGGTCAGAATGACCATCATAAAAAAATCTACAAACAGTAAATTCTGGAGAGGTTGTGGAGAAAAGGGAACCCTCTTGCCTTGTGGGTGGGAATGTAAATTGATACAGCCACTATGGAGGTTCCTTAAAAACTAAAAATAGAACTACCTTCCTGAAATTGAGTTTCTGATAGGTCTGTTTGCTGTGATAATTTGCTTTTTAAATGGAAATATCCTAAAAGAATATAATACTTAACCTCAAACACAGGATTATTACAAAGCCTGTTTTTCATGTTTGCTGTGAGAAACTGAATTTACTATGTTTGTTATAGAAAACTGCATTTGTTAGAATGTTTGTTTTAAGAAACTGGGTCTATCATCCAGGTTATAATACTCATTACAGTGCCTGTGTGTATAAATTCACCATCTTTGACCTCATTAACTTCATTTTGTAACTCTGTCACTTTGTAAGTGGCATCAATTCACTTGCTTTTCAGAGCAACAAAACCCTTTGTCTTCACTTTCTCTTTACAGGCCTGTTTGAGAAAAATAAATTCCATGATTCTAAAACAAAACAAACAAACAAACAAAAGAAGTACCATATGATCTAGCAATGCCACTACTGGGCATATATCCTGAGAAAACCATAATTCAAAGAGAGTCATGTACCACAATGTTCACTGTAGCACTATTTACAATAGCCAGGACATGGAAGCATCCTAAGTGTCCATCGACAGATGAATGGATAAAGAAGATGTGCTACATGTATACAATGGGATATTACTCAGCCATAAATAGAAATGAAATTGAGTTATTTGTAGTGAGGTGGATGGACCTAGAGTCTGTCATACAGAGTGAAGTAAGTCAGAAAGG
Organism: Tursiops truncatus; assembly: GCF_011762595.2. Classification (NCBI taxonomy): domain Eukaryota; kingdom Metazoa; phylum Chordata; class Mammalia; order Artiodactyla; family Delphinidae; genus Tursiops; species Tursiops truncatus. The sequence goes on from NC_047046.1 coordinate 46,056,951, forward strand.
GAGAAACAAATACCATATCCTAACACATATATATGGAATCTAAAAAAAAACCAAAAACCTAGGTGCAGGCAGTACATCAGGACATTCCTGATGAACCTAGGGTCAGGACAGGAATGAAGACGCAGACATAGAGAATAGACTTGAGGACTCGGAGAGGGGGAAGGGTAAGGTGGGGTGAAGTGAGAGAGTGGCATGGACATATATGCACTACCAAATGTAAAATAGATAGCTAGTGGGAAGCAGCCGCATAGCACAGGGAGATCAGCTCGGTGTTTTGTGACCACCTAGAGGGGTGGCATAGGGAGGGTGGGAGGGAGGGAGATGCAAGAGGGAAGAGATATGGGGACATATGTATATGTATAACTGATTCACTTTGTTATAAAGCAGAAACTGACATCATTGTAAAGCAATTATACTCTAATAAAGATGTTAAAAAAAATAAAACTCAAAATAGGGAAATGAATTAGCAAAAAAAAAAAGTCTCCACCGAACAACCAGCAAACCAGCTTAGCAACATTCCTGGGTGGATTCTCCTATGAATAATTAGCCCTGAGCAATTAAAATGTCCGGCAGCAACACCTCCTCTTGTAATCTTTGATCTGTCTGAGACTGCAGGATTCACAACAGAGGTGTTTGTTTCATGATTCATCCAAATATTGACCAGGAAAAGGAAATTCTTCCTTTGCTTTCGTGCACCAGACTTAGGCAGTCTGGTGGTGGTCTGAGCAATTACTCTGTGTGGTGGGGAGGGAATCCCTCACTCAGTCCCACCAGGCCTTAACATCTCACCCCCTGCCTATCAGAAAAGACTTCTTTCTGGTTTCTCAAACCCCACCTTCAAAAGCTCAGATTACATGACATTTATTTTGATACCATCAAAGTTTTGCTGACAACATGAAATTTTTGCCTGCCCTATGTCAACAAGTATATTCTTCAGATAATTAGACAGACAAATTCAGGCCTTGGTTAAGGGCCCAGAAAAGAAAACTTAAGTCACAGTTCATTCCAGTCCCCCCTCTCACCGCTTCCTCAAGGTGGCCATTAGGAGAGCAATGAATTGTGTGACAAAAGATGGTACAGTGTCAGAACGTACAAGAAGTCCCATCCAATAATTCCATGCAAAGAGCCATAGACTAACCATGTGTCCATAGGGCCTGAAACAATATCTTACATGAGAGACATGCAGGTAGATGAATTTGGTGAAAGGTATTTATACACTGTGCAATATAATTGACTTTTTACCAAAGTGTGTTGAGCCAAGTTGCTGTGTCACTGATGGATTTGCCAAAGATTCAGTGGTTTTATTCACATTGGAGGAGCAATCCGTTGAGGGAAGTAGTTTCAGTAGCTATATTTTATTGTTCTTGCAAGATAATAAACTCCTTGAGGCAAGAACAGTGTTATTGCACTTTCTGTATAAGGTGCCTGACACAGTGACAACTAATACTCTTCGGCTGAATGTATTTGAGTAGGTGACCTTTTGAAAGTAACCAACACACAGAAAAGAGGAGATGTAAGAAGACCCAGGTTTTTATCCAGATTCATTCATTGCTAATTTTGAAAATTCTTAAATCACTTAAATGTACTGGGTCTCAGTGTTTTAATACATACAGAGTAGGGTTGATAAAGGTATTCACCGAAGTTGTTTTTTATTCACTCAGCAATGTTTATTTGGTGCAAAGTAAAACAATGTTTCTCCTCTCGTGCAATGTATATGATGGGTGAATAGGTGGGAATAAACATGTAAAAAAATAGAGGACTCCTAGCAGTAATAACTGCTATGTAGACAGGACCACAGGGGAAAGGAATAAAGAGTTAAATCCCCTAAGATGTCCTTGTTTGTTGGTTTTGTTTTTAATTTCTCCTTTTTCTCCAAATAGAAATCAACAGACTTTCTTGAAAGGGGCAATGACTACCTGAATCAACTCTGGAGTGTTTTACAGATGCAGGTTTTTGGCAAACACGAAGGATATAGAACCACAGCCCTAAAACTCTAGGGTCTTCATAAAGTCTCTGTAGACATGCTGGTGTCTGCTGGGGGCAGTGGACAATAATGTACATATATATCATTTATATTTCAGTTGTCTCTAAGTGTGAGGCTCTGTAAGTAATGCATTTTGAAAAGCACTCAAAGTTTTCCTCACTGTGATTTTCTCACTGTCCTTAGCCAGTACGACTATGGACTGAGTTGACTTCTAAAATAACTGACTTGAATTCATTTGATAAACCCAAAGTATTAAAACTCATTGACTCAGATAACTCACTTCCAGTAGGATCTAGCAAATTGGAAACTAGATTTGGTCTGTGATCTCAGAGGGGTATGAACACTACACGCTGGTCATTGTGGCTACCTAGGTAAGACTTCCTTATTAAAACTTGGCACACAAAGCATGGACATGAACAGCAGATGGGATCATTTGTTGTCTTTAACACTGTACACCTGCCCAAGTACGGCAAGACAGGGGAAATCCCACAAAACAGAGCCAGTGCTGCAATTACCCAACCACGGGGTAGGTATAGTTGAGATCACACTTTCCCTGAGTGGAGAGCTACAGCAGCCTTCCTGGCTTGTTCCTTGAGCTCTCTCCCCAAGACATTGGCCACGCAAAGTGGGTGTTTTCAGGGTATGAAAAACTCCTCCAAGAATGCTTCTAAAAGGTATGGTGAATGTATTTTCAACTTAAATGTGTTTTCATACTATTGGCACTCTAAATTTGCCACTTATCAGAAAAGCCCTTTTCCTCTCTTTCCTACATTTTTCTTGGCCTCTGAGGAATGTGGTAAGTAAAGATACGCTGGAAAATAAAGAAACAGAACAAAAAAAGAACTCCACTTGCACTGGAATGGAATCTGGAGATAAAGGTTTGAGATGGCCATTTGCCAGCCCTGAATCTGGCTAAGTCCCAGTAACGTAGGGTTGTTATCCAACCCATAGAAGTTTTGTGAGGGTTAAACAAGAAATAATTTGGTTATGAAAATGTTCTGTAAGGTTCAAAGAACCACACGCTTAGAAGGCTTGAACAGCTACTGGCCTTTTCTTGCGTATGGCACGTGGGACACTTATCAGAGGCTGAACGCAAGCCTGGGCTAATAATAGTTTATTTGAAGTCGGCGTCCAGGTTTTTGAGATATGAGCTTTAGAAAAGAACTGGAAATGAAGGTAGTCTAACCTCCCTGAGACTGCCATTCTAGTAAAGAAATGCAGTGATATCCCAAGCCTCATGGTCTTGGCTAGCTTTTGGCTGGTCTCGTGGCTGAAGCAATATGGCATGGCTGAGAGCAACAGGAAGTGGAAAAACAGACCCTGGAACCACATTGCTGAAGGCCAGCACTATAGGCAATTTGCCAAGGAACAGTATAATCTATAAAGGGCTGGGAGGCAATAATACATGAAGAAAAATGATAACAGGAAAGTGAAGCATTTAGAGTAATGGTCTATCTCACAGTAGAGTCTTTGACAAGTGACAAAAATGGAGTCTCTCCATCAGGGTTTCTAATGTACATTTAATTTCTTATATAAATCTCTCATCTCTTTTGCACTCATGATTTGACTTGTCTTTTAGGACGCGGTTTCTTAATCTGGAAAGGAAACTGCTGAATCTCAAATTGCACTTTGTCAAACAATGACAGTCTTCGTTGCCAACATCTAGGACACTCCCTTCTTTAATTTATTCTACCTGATCAAGCACAGCATTTTCTACAGCCCTGCGTCTTTAAAAGAATGTTGAAACTGCAAACACAAAAAAAGAAATGTTTAGAATGAAATGAACTATAAGCTAATGGGTAAGGGATTGAATGAAGGCCAAAATAGGAACTCATCTAAAGCAAACTTTCAAAAAGAAATCTGTTAAGAGAGTAAAAAACAAGCAAACAAAACAAACAAAAACTGCCTTCAGTCTTTTATGTTTATTGATCAAATCTCCTAAAAAGTTGCCAGAAAGCACTTAAAAAAATAAGCATTATTTTATTTTACACTGAAAGCCTGAAGATCCCTTAGAAACTGGCCTAGTTAGGAAAGAGAAAACAGGAAGTAGGAATTAAGAGGGCAACCCCAGAGAAAAGATGGCTCAGATTGGGTATATTTGGCTGACAGCTGTGCCCCAGGGAAACACCAGATGAGTCAATCAAGTGCTACAATCTGACTAGAGAGCAGCAAGTAAAGAGATCTTGATCACAGTTGTCAGAGGCGAAGGCAGCAAACATTACAAGAGAGGTGCTTGTTAGCCCAGGAGGTTGGCTAAGATTTTTCTCTAATACTCAACAAAAACATTCAGGAAAGCTGGAAGGGTGCTCACCGGAATGAGTCTTGCCTGACAGCCCCGGGAAGAAATAAAGGATTACGTGAAAGAAATAAGTTTTGTAGACTATATTCTACAGAAATTATGAATCTTGCAATCATAATTACATATAAAATTGGCAGTTCATTCAGATTTTAATATGCCTTTGTGGACTTCTGCTTGCCCTGTATGCCTTAAGGAGAGGTGAGGATGAGAATTCAGCCACTTGGAGATATTCCATGAAATTAACTTCCTCTGAAAATGCATAGAATATGGAATAGAACGAGGTACCATCACAGCACTGACAATACATGTCATCACTGCTGTCTTGGGAGAGAGATAGCTCTATTCTAAATTAATCATTAATTTAGCCACCTTTAAGATGAATCAGCTGCAGAACACTTCTTAGTTTTTCTCTCTTGCTCACGATAGAAAAAAGGTCTAAGAAATTAGTCTGTGTACCAAAAACGAGTTAAGTTTTGAGGGGCCCAGGCTTTTTCCCAAGCTAGGGCCAAGAGTCAGAGCTGCCAACCACCACTTAAGTATTAAAACCACCTCCCTCCCTCTGTGAAGCGTTAATGGACTCCATCCAGCTCCTGGCAGACATCTGTCTACATCACACATAAAATTAAACTAAATTGGCAGTGTCAGCAGAGAAAAGGAGATTTCATGGGTGTGGAGACAAACCAACCCTTCAGGTGAGAAGTGACTTCAGTCCTAGTTAGAGATAGTCTCCTCATGGTGAGTTCTGAGAAGCCAAACATTTTAAATGCCTTTCTCACTGTTTTCTGCCCCATAAAGAGCAGGTACCACAAATGATGCCCTCAGACCTCCTGTGATAAGAAACACATTAGATTCTACGAGTATCTGTAGCTACTGTGTAATAGCGGGGATTACACACTTATAGGTTTACTTCTACTTCTGTTTTACTCAGTTAAAACTCACTTATTCTTATAAAGGCATGAGGTAAGTGGGAGTGTGTAGGTGTCAACTACTGTTATTATTTTTCCACTTTTTAAATAGAGATATCTGATACTCATCCTTGCTAAAGAAAACATGCAAAATCAAACCGGTAATCTGGTTAGCACTTTGATATATTCTAAACATTCTCTTGCAATATGACCAAGGCATTACAAATGAGCAGCGGCTCCTTAAAAATGTCGACTGAAACCTCCAATGGCATGTAAGATCCTACAGATGGTCTAAAAGGCTTTATTTCTCTTTCAAATCATGTCATCTAAGATAGAAGCACTATAGCTAATACTGATAGTAATAATAATAATAAATACCAGTGTGTCTTTTGTACATTATCCCATTTCAGCTTTCTCTGAGACATTATCACAGTGGTATAGGCTATGCAAATTACCTTTATGAATGATGACTAATACTTTTCTTAAACAAAACTAATGGATAATATGGTTTTTCATTTTTCACTCTAAGTATAAAATTAATGCAACTATTTGGGGTGGGTGTATGCATTTGTGTGTATGCTATGGTGTTAGAAATTTATTCTTGTTTACTCAAAGTGTATAACAGAAACTAAACCACTATACTATCGATATCATTAGGGTGATACCACTTCATCAGTGATGAGCCCAGGAATATTTTAAGATGTGTATCAATAACATTTTAGAAACCATCATTCATCACACTGAAAAACCTATTGGAGTAAAAGTTATTTCAACTTCCATTCGTTATACTATAGATGGTGTTTGATAAGATAAACCTGCTATTTAGTATAAGAAAGGATTTAGATGATGCCAGGAATTTTCGGTCACACGTGCTCTTTGAGTGACACGTACCATCATGGTGTTGAGTTTTGGAGTTGAAATGTGTGGGGTTGGGGCAGGGAAGCGGTTCCAGGAAGAGAGCAAGCAGAAAGATACGAGACAGGTTGCTTTATCTTGAGAACAGAGCAGAAGCCCCATTTTCCTACTCTAGCATAAGATAAACAGCAAAAATTACTTTAAAGCAATTTCTTCAATCTCCTTCAACTGAGGTCAGATATAGTTCTCGTGATTGAAACAGCAATATTTATAGATAAGATTCTGGATATAAATTCAGGAAATTCAAAAATGATGGAACCAAGGCAGTGCCTAAAAAATGTTTTCAAAATCTTAGGAATCAGCTGATTAAAATTAAAATTCTGTATCAATACATATTCTACAATCTACAAATCTCAACTGAAAATGATTCCCTCGCTATCATCAACTGGAAGAAAATCTAAGAAGCTTGTCTTTGAATTCCTTCAAAAATAGAGAAAACCATAGTTATCTCTATTCCTAGCTATCTTCTCCACAAGTCACAGAGTTTTTTGAAGCCCAGGATAGCTGCTGTCTGCCCTGATCAGTTCAGTAAGTGGCATAAGGAAATTTGAGGAACTGTAGTTTTAGGAATGAAGGGACCGTATCAGTAAAGTAAAACTAAGGTCACCAAAGTCACCGAATATCATTTTACCTTATCTTTCTTAAAGAGATTAAAATACCATTAAAAAGTGAACCATCAAAGAATCACCTTAGGAAAAAAAAAAATCTTTTTTTTTTACATCTTTATTGGAGTATAATTGCTTTACAATGGTGTGTTAGTTTCTGCTTTATAACAAAGTGAATCAGTTATACATATACATAAGTTCCCATATCTCTCCCCTCTTGCGTCTTTTTTTAAATCAATCAAGTTATCAATTCCATTCCTTAGACATTAATTAAAATCTCACATACATTATCAAAGAAATTACTTTTTTCACTAGAATTTTGAGATGGCATTTTTACCAACTTTCCCCAAATCTGTACTTTAGTATCTTTATTATTAACTTTTCACTAACTTGTTATCTTTTCTAAACTGACTTATGCCTATCCATCCCATATGCCACTGGGCTCACTAAATACAGACACTAGCTGCATCTCATTAATTTCTACAAGGAATTTGTCTCTAAAGGTGTTGTTACGCTTATTATTGGTAATATAAAAAAAATAGCAAGAGACAAGGAAAAAAATCTTTGTTATAGTTTTGTTTTTCTGTCTATTGTGATGATATGAGGTGTTTTACCATTTATTGGAAAAAAAATCATTTCTGGAATAAAAGTCAAAGAAACTATACCACATTTCAGGGAACTTGTAATAATGTGGCTCTAAACCCTGGTTTTAAAAGCCTGGGAGGTTGGAGAGGAAGCGAGGAGGAAGGCTGTCCCAGTTTTCCACATGCAGAATGATGCAGCAGGGCTTCCCTGGTGGTGCAGTGGTTGAGAATCTGCCTGCTAATGCAGGGGACACGGGTTCGAGCCCTGGTCTGGGAGGATCCCACATGCCGCGGAGCGACTGGGCCCGTGAGCCACAGCTACTGAGCCTGCGCGTCTGGAGCCTGTGCTCCGCAACAAGAGAGGCCGCGATAGTGAGAGGCCCGCGCACCGCGATGAAGAGTGGCCCCCGCTTGCCACAACTAGAGAAAGCCCTCGCACAGAAACGAAGACCCAACACAGCAAAAATAAATAAATTAATTAATAAACTCCTACCCCCAACATCTTAAAAAAAGAAAAAGAATGATGCAGCAAAACAGTGCTGTGAATAAGCCAACATGACTCCTGAACATATTCAAAAATGTCAATTAAAAGAAAAAAAGCCTTAAGGTAAATCTCTGCTATAATACGTCGGTTAGTTTCTTTAACATCCAGTTTGATTCACTGGACTTTAAAATGAATTGAAGAAATTATCAAACAGTTAAAGTTTAGGAAAATGATACCTAATGTAGAATTATAAAATGCGTCTTCATTATTTAACCTAGAAAAGGTTAACAAATGTCAGGACCTGCTTGAAGTATATGAAGGAGTGTAAATGTCATAAATATATCATTAGAGGAAATTTTAGACTTTTTCCAAATCCATATCCTGGCTAGCCATCACTCCCACTTTGACAGTGAGAGGTGCTGAGTCCAGTGAGCTGAAGCTGCTTGTTCAAAACCAGAGATATTTCATGAGAGATGCAGAGATTAAAAACTCAAGCATCCTGTCCCCTTCTTATACTTTTTTTTTTTTTTTTTTTTTTGCTGTACGCGGGCCTCCCACTGCTGTGGCCTCCCCCGCCGCGGAGCACAGGCTCCGGACGCTCAGGCTCAACGGCCATGGCTCACGGGCCCAGCCGCTCCACGGCATGTGGGATCCTCCCGGACCGGGGCACGAACCCGCGTCCCCTGCATCGGCAGGCGGACCCTCAACCACTGCGCCACCAGGGAAGCCCCCTGTCCCCTTCTTCAGGCATGAAAATGAAGTAATTTTATGGATTTTTCAACAAATATACCAGGATCTACTATTTAATGAATGTTTGCGTCAAAGTAATTGCTTCAGAAAGCTGGAATGATGGCATCAAACTTTTTTTATTTTTTTGGCCGCACTGCGCAGCATGGGATCCTAGTTCACCGACCAGGGATGGAATCCACGCCCCCCTGCAGAGGAAGCATGGAGTCCTAACCACTGGACAGCCAGGGAAGTACTGGCATAGAACATTTTTTAAAGTACTTCTTTTAAAACTATTTGTAGACTCAATTTACATGTCACAAAAGAGACTTACTGTATAATTTTTATTCTAAAACATTTGCTTAGACCTAAAAATGCATCACTCAGCTTAAATTATAGAACTAATCCAGAAACTTGTTTCTGAATGATTTTTGGTCATGGTTAAAATTAAAATCCACCTTAAAGGACAGAAATTTGTCACCAGAAACTTTAGTGCAAGCTTTGAAATTAATTGCAGAGGAGTCTTAAAATACTGAGCGATGCGGCCAACAATGTATAACAATTGGGTAGTTTTCCAATATGAATACACTGAAGGAACATCACTAATTTTCTATGTATATTAATCAAATTAGCCATATCAAGGAGAGGAAGAATATTGAGTAGTGAATATTTCTTCTTTTGAATATTTCCCTTAATTATGTTACACTATTAACAATTTTTAAATAAATCTTTTTTTAAAGACCATTCCACTTATTCATTTAAATGCTAAAATCCTTTGACAATCTGTAAGCTACACCAGTAGAAATGTGATAATCTTTTCACACTCTTTAACTTTGCAGCAGTATTATAGTCATAGAGAGTTAGACAATAATTAAGATGGCAATATAAGTATATGCTTTGAACACTGCCATCCATCACTGCCATGTTCCTAACACATATAAAGTATACTTTTTAAAAAGGAAAGTAAAAATACATGAATGTGCTAAAAAATTAGATAAATGTAATTGTGGACATAGAAATAAGGACATTGTCTAATGGATAGCTGAGGTGCAGTAGAGGTCTTCCCTTATTTTGGAAAAGACTAGAAGTACAAAATAATTCTAGACTTTCTTAGAAAAAAGATTTGTGTGTGTGTGTGTGTGTGTGTGTGTGTGTGTGTTAAAATTTGAAGATAAATACTAAAACTGTAGATATGTAACTCTTGCTTCTAGAAGCCCCATATGAGGTAGAATATTGGAGTCTGGTTAACTGCCTAAGTTTGGATGCTGTAGTAGAAACACCCACCACCTTTAAAATGAGGCTTAAAAATTTCAAATTACTGCCTAGAATGAAGGCTTATATAAAGTCACTAGGGAAGTTGGGAGAACAGACACACTTTTGCAGTCAGTAATGGGCTGAGACATCTCCTAGCTTAGTAACTAGATCAGCATGTTGCTAGGAACAGCACAAAAGCCATAAACCATGAATATATGCCCTGATTTGGCCTGAAGCTCTCCAGGTCATCTCAAAACTGCAAAAAAAAAAAAAAAAAAAACAAACCCATAAAGGGTCAATAGAGGGAAAGGGAGAGAATAAATAAGCATTTTAGTGAGTTCACAGATCAAAATTCCAAAACAAACACATGTTTAAGCAAACGTGGCAGTAAGAAAGACAATGAACAAAATCAACAATCAGAAATGTAACTATTCTAGATAAAATAAAAATGTAAGAGCAATCTGTAAATAACTTTAAAATAAATATGATTAGGATATTCAAAAAGATGAAAGAAGAAACTCCTGATTGAGTAAGAAATCATGAAGCCAAATATGGCAGAAATGAGATAAGAACAGAAGTATATGCAAGTGTAGATTTGAGAGTCCAAATATAAATAGGTATGACAATAAAATAAATAGAGCTTGTCTTGAAAAATCCTTATCAATTTGACTGTAGTAGTCCCATTGAATCATAGAAAGTAAGTTTATTTTCCTTGTCTTCTTTTACCAAACCTTAACTCATCCCTAAAAAAAGAAAAATTAGAGTCAACTATGTCAATTGATTATATGATGTTCTAATTGTAAAATATATTTACATCATATACGGAGGAGTAATACTTAGAATTTGTAGAATTATAGCCTGAATTATTCCTTTTCAAGTATTTAAATTTTTATTCAACAAAATCCAATTCATGTTGTACATGGAATAACATGCATTACATTGTGAATATAAATGGTAGTTCTAAATAAAAAGTTTAATTATTGTTGAAAAATTAAGCATTAATATTTGTAAATGAATATAATACTTGCTAAATAATATAGTGTTGATTCCTGATTCCTGTTGACTCCTGATTATATAAAATAATATCTCAGATATTATTTTATACAATAAATGTTATATAATTATACCATGGTCTTATTCTGGATAGTTGCATAAATCATATTAATTTTTCCTGCCCTTGAAGGAGTTGATTTCTTTTCATAACAATCTTGTACATTAATTGTTAAGAGCACAAGCTTTGGAGACTATTTGAATTTTAGGTTTAAATTATGTATTTGAAATGTGAATCCATCAGGATAAAGCCAGGAAACAGAAGCCACTTTAAGTCTCTCAAATAAAGGAAATTAAATAAGGAAGTTGGACAGAGCTGAGAAGTCAATCTACAAGGCTATTTAGAGATTAGCAGCAATAGCAAGCAGCTCCCTCCCTGATGGCTGGAGAGACTGTGGGGAGGGCATGGTGCTTCCAAGGATTTAGAAGCCTAGTGGGAACTAGAACCACGGAAGCGATGCCAGGCAGAACTGAGACCTTGGAGAGAAGCCCATGTGGTGGTAGATAGAACCAAGGAGGAGAAGCAGCTGTTTCTGGAGATGCCCCAGGAAGCAGAAAGAGAAGAGGAGAAATATACTAACTTCTCCCCTTCTCCCACCCTCCCACATTCCACAAGTACCTCCCATTGGCCACCTCTTGCAGAAGTCAGAGGACAGGAAGCCTGGGAAATGTAGTTCTCTGTCGTGCAGAGCAAGGAAAGGGCAGGAAATATAGATTTGAAGAAAAACAGTATACTTCACATCTTGAATATTTTCATCTTTTTCACTTGTGAAATGAGCATTGTAATCCAGTGTTGTTGTAAACGTATGCATTTAAAGCACTGAGCAAAGTGCCTGCCATATTGCAAGCTCTCAATAAATGTGAAGTATTTTAATGATAGACTAGAGTCCCTGTGATAGACTTAAGTCCCTGTGTTGTTTAAAATCTTAATCTAATCTTTATTGTGCTTTGGTTTCTGTTTATGCTCTTCTAAATTATAGCCTCATACTCCAGAAGTAGTCCTCCATCCTTCCTCTTTAGAGCAGCTATGACCTCCTTCTCTTCAACTCCAAAATTCTTATCAAAGTAGTGTTGATGGTTTCATGGGTCAAATGATATTTAGAATTTCTATTTGGGTTTGAGAAATAATTTTAAAATTATTTGAGAATAATTTTCTTGAGTGTCTATGATATGTCATATTTGAGACTTTAAATACTGTATCTTATTTAATCCTTATCATATCTACTTCATACATGATGTAGGTATTATTATCACCATTTAAGAGATGAGAAAGCAAAAGATCAGAGGTAAAATTATTTGCTTGGAATCATAATATAACCAGAGCTGCTGTTGAAATCCAGGTTTGCTCAACTTCAAGGCCCATACTTTGACCACTACGACACCTAGTGCCTTCCTACTACATTGGCCCATTTTTTCAATTTTCATATACCAAATTATCATGGGAATGCACCTGTCACTTAAAATGTTTCATAATCCAATTCTTTTCATTCATTCCTTCAACAAATATTTCTTGAACACTATGTGACAGGCAATCTTCTGAATGCTGGAGTTTGCAGTCTAGCTGGGGAGAGACAAGAAACTGGTGTCTTCATTTTCCCTTGCTGTGTAACAAATTACCACTAACTTAGTGACTCAAGACAACACACATTTATTATCTCATAATTTCTGTGGATCAGAAGTCCCAACGTGGCTTAACTGAGTTCTCTGATTAAGGTCTCACACAGCTGCAAACAAAGTATAGACCGTGCCTGGCTCAGGGCTTTTCCACGCTCATGTGGTTGTTGGTGGCATTTACTTCCTGCAGGTATGGAACTTCAGGGGTTATTGATCTGCTAGAAGCTGCCTGAAGTTCCTTGCTACATGGTTCTCTCCAGGGGGGTCTCTCAAAACACAACAGCTTGCTTCTTCAAAGCCAGAAAAAATAAAGTCTCTCAAGCAAGTCTGCTAAAGAAATGGAATCTTTTATAATGTACCCTAAACCCAAGGACGACATTCCATCCCCTTTGCAATAAAAGGTGACCTCCCATCACTTTTGCCATATTCTATTGGTTGGAAGCAAGTCAGAGGCTCTGCCCATACCCAAGGGGAGGAGATTATACAAAGGCATAAATACCGGGAGACGGGGATGACGGGGGCTTCCTTGAAGTCTGTCTGCCACACCTGTAAATAAATATACGAGGATAACATCAGATGGAAATGAGTACTCTGCAGAGAATCAAAATACGGTGTTACGATTGCAACTTGGTGTCTCGTGATTGAATGGGCAGATAAGGCCTCCTTGAGGAAGTGGCAACTGAACTGAGATCTGAATGCCTAGAGGAAGCCAGCTAGTCTGGCTGTGTTAACAGTGAGACCGGCTGGAGAGCAGTGGATGACAGGGAAAGTGGTATGAAATGAAGTCAGACAGGTAAGCAGTGGTTAGGCCATGTATGGATTTACAAATGAACATATTTCTTCGCTATGCTATTATTAGAAGGTTTGAAGTAGTGTGAAGGTGTGATCTAGTTCTATATATTTTTTGAAAGGTCACTTCAATTGCTGTAATGAAAATAGATCCTAGGGATTTACGAGTAGAAGTAAGAAGAGCAGCAGAAAGCCATCATGTAGTCTGGGGGTTAAGCAATGAGAGGTTGGACCGGGGTGATAGTGGTGGAGATGGGGAGAGGTAGATGGGTCTGAGAAATGGACCTGCTGATACACGAGGTGTGGGATATGAGCAACAGAGAAATCCAAGGAAAACTCCTTGTTCTTTGTTCTTACTACCTTGATAAAGATAATCTTGTGCAATCCAGCTTTACTTCAAGAATAAATTTCAGTTTATGTCCAGATGATCACCTCCTTGTGTTAACTGTTGTTGCATATAGTTCTTTCATCCATTTATTGGGAAATTGTTTTATCAAGGAGCAACCTCAGATCTCACTGGTCCACATCCAGTCTGACTGCTTTAGGCAACTCTCAGATAAGTACAGATGTTACCCTCAGTCACATCTAGTGAAACTTTCTGATATGCTTTGCTTATGAAGTTAGAAAATGTGTGAAATACAAATTTCAAATGACACTATCCAGTGTGGGAGAGTGAATAAATTTTCTTAAGGATGATTTCTTGTTAAACTAATTATTTTGGGTCATTGCCTTAAGATGAGTCAAGAACCACATACAGAAAATGAAGTAACAGAGTTTTTTTGTTTGGGTTATGGTTTAATAAAAATACAACTTTAATTTTTGGTCTCCCAGCATCCTTTTAAAATATAATCATTGGCTATAATCTTACCCTAACTCTAGATGAAATTGGGGCAGTTCCCATGAGCCTTTTGTTTATTCTTGGATGAACAGATCCTTAAGTCACAACATCATCACAAAATACAGTCCCGGGCTTCTCTGGTGGCACAGTGGTTGAGAGTCCGCCTGCCGATGCAGGGGACACAGGTTCGTGCCCCGGTCCGGGAGGATCCCACATGCCACGGAGCGGCTGGGCCCTTGAGCCATGGCCGCTGAGCCTGCGCATCCGGAGCATGTGTTCTGCAATGGGAGAGGCCACAACAGTGAGAGGCCCGCGTACCGCAAAAAAAAAAAAAACACTCCCAATTTAGAAATCAAAACGTCACAGAAAAAAGTATATATAAAACAAATAGGAGAATCAATTCTTCAATATTCACTCAAAGGTAAGTCCTCTCCCCTTTCCCAGCTGAGGCCTCTATAGTTGGCCACCTCTGTACACAGGGGGTGCTTTGGCTTCTGCTCTGATATCCTTCATCCATCCCTCATTCTCTAGGGGGTGTGTGAACCTCCATCAGGGATGAAGCAGAGGAAGGGAGGAGAGATGAGAATTCGGACTTGGCTCGGTGGACTCACTCTCTTGGCCTGGCAGTGCTTCTCTTATAAGTGCTTTCAAGAACGATACGGGGGTTCCCTGCAGGTACCTGGGTGTTGGCTCAGGACACAGGCAAAGGCCCAACTTCACTGGTGGCCCCTCCAACCCAGGCACACATTGCTGGCGTCCTTCCCTCTCCCAGGAGCTCCAGCCAAGCTCCCTCTCCACATGGGCCACACATTGTCCACAGGAAACACATGGGTACCTGCTGGCATGACATAACCTGAGCTATTCCAGCTCAGCCAGCCTGGCTATCCCACTGAGCAGTCAGCCTTCCCTGCCCTCCCTGTGTCCTGGGCTAAAGTCAGAGCCCAGGCGTGGCCTCGAGTAGCGAAACAAAGATATCACTCAAGAAGTCTAAATCACTCTTGTTATTAATGTGTACCAAAACTTTGTCAATACTATTAGTAATCCAGAATGGTAAATATTTTGATGTAAATAGGATCTATGTATCTAAATTAGATTAGTTTAGAATATTCAAATTATCTTTCTCTCTCTCTCTTCATATATACATATGTGTATGTGTGTGTGTGTGTGTGTGTGTGTGTGTGTGTGTGTGTGTGTGTGTGTGTAAAACTCTTAAATAAATCCAGATTGGAAATTTTTTTTATTTCTGAGCTCATTCTCTCTCATCCACAGCTTATTTGAATGAGAGAGTTGGATTATATCGTTAAGGTTCCCAGAGACAACAGGTAGGATCTTGCCTTCAGCCTACGGGGCAACTACATTCCTTGTTTTGCCAGCGCTGCTGATTGAAAGCAGGGCCCTGGATTAAAGGCAGAACACACCCTCGGCTCTTAAAACATCAAAATGAGCAATGGAGGACTCTTTCAGTCAGTGTTTTCTTACATCTCAATGAATTTGGATTCTCTTTATGATTTCTGAAAAAAATATTAGATAAACATTTTTATCAAGAAGGTCAATGAAAAAATGTTTAGCCAATAGAAATAGAAAACTAACTTAATATGAGACATTTATAGACAGAGAAGTAAGAATGCCACCACCCCTGGCCTCACGTTCACTATTTCACAACTGTTTGTAGTCCCACAGCTTGTCTGTACTTGCTTGTTACACTTTCAGGAGATGGTCCACTTCTTAAAGTATTTACTCTTGTTCATATTGCCTTAAGAAAAATCAGTAGAATTCTAGTTATAGTATTTATAGATAATGTACAATATTATTTCCTCCCTTTGCCAACTTTGTATAAACCATGAATATCTACAAATACAGAGAAGAGAGAGAAGAGGCAGAGTACTGGCCATGGACAGAACTCCAAAGGGACTGCAAACTGACATTGACCCTGGCGTGTACTTATCACTTTTTAACCATGTTAGTAATCATGCTAATTTGGATTTGCTCACTATCTCAGGAGTGAGTGAACATACCACACACACACTGTCAGAGCTTGCTGCTCAGATTCTGAGATCCCCCATGGGAGGATCTCAGGAGGAAAGAAGGTATTTAATCAGTCATTCTGAGTTCTACTGAGCAGATGACTCTTCTTTAATTGCGTGACGCCTCCAAAGGTTACAAAACAATATTTTAATTAAAAATTTTAAGAGAACACTCACCTTTGCTTTCATTCATTCACGCATTCATTCATTCAACACAGGTTCCTGGAATGCCTAGATCTATAAACACTTGGTGAGGAGTGGAAGATATGATGATGAACAAGACATTCTCTGCTACCATGGAGCTGACTATCCACTGGTTCACTCATACCACAGCCTTTATTGAGCACCTATCACATGCCAGACAATGTTCTAAGTGCTGGGACACAACAGAGAACAGACAGAAAATAAACAATTTTTTTAAATGTTGTAATTTTAGGAATTGATATGTCCTATGAAGAAAATGAAGTAGAGGAGGTGATGGCAGGTGCTATTTTTAGATTGATGACAGAAGTGATGTTGAGAAAAGACCTCCATGATTAAAACAGTGAGTCAACCAATTTTCCTGTGGAAGAGCATCCTGGGCAGAGAGAATACAAAACATAAGATCTAAGTAAAGGGACAATGGACCATTTCTTCTGAAGCTTGACTACGTTTTGAAGGTCATATGAACAATTTCCAACTTCACTATGTTCAAATTTAAACCAAGTCGCCATTAAGTCCACCACACACAGTCAACACTAACACATGTTTTGTACACTGACCTTAAAGTTTGTGCAGCTTGATACCTCATGCTTTTCTCTGCTTGTTCGTTTGTTTGTTTGCTGAGATTTGTATGTACCTATCATGCCTGAAATCTCTAGGACAAATGCAAATCATTCAAGTGTATCACTAGTCTATAATTTTTTCTTGGAGACAAGTCCACTAGAGTACTCTGTCCTCCTCTGACCTGAATGGTTTGTCCTCCAGGCTGGACACTCACTTATCATACTGGGTCTTCCTTTCACAAGCATCCTGAGCATTTTCTTCTCTCCTGTGTTGGATCTCCTGATTTCTGGTCCCACGTCATCCTCTTTCTTAGATTAGTTCTCATTGTAATGAATAATATCCTCTACTAGCTTACTATGAAAGGACACATGAGAGCAAAAAAATGAGATGTTGGATATCTGAAGAATTCTCTATTCTACCCTTATACTAAACTAACAGTCTAGCCAGGAATAGGATTCCAAGTTAGTAGTCAATTCCCCTAAGAATTTCAAGGGCACATCTCCAGTGTTTTCTAGCTCTCAAGGTTGCTGAGAAGTTTGATGCCATTCATTCATATTTAAGAACAAGGCAATGAAAAGCTGAATAGAAGTTCAGTGTGTGTGGATAGAATTTAACAAATTATAGACATTGTTAGAGAGTATCCATCTAGGAAATTAAATTCAAGTACTCCCGAATCTCAATGACTCTAAATCTTTGGTGGGGAGATAGAGCCGGTAAATTTTTTCCAGGGAAGAATCTTCTCCCATTTTCCTACCTTGGAGAAATATTGCTGGCAGTCAACATCTCTGAGCTAATGAAGGAAAAGGGTTAGGATGTAACCATTCAGAATGTAGGTGTTTACTTAACCCCCATTTTCAGCATGGAGGTGACTGCAAGTCCAAAGTCTCTCTAGTTGAACCTCTCCAGAGAGTCAAGGCTAATCTTCTTCTTGGGTAAAGGAGGGTTATCCATCACTTCTGAAGGATTTCGAAGATGCAGTATTAACTACTCGAAATATTGACCCTTACCCTTGTTTTCTCTCCATTTGCATCTTTCTCCAATCCTTGAGGCCTTGGGGTTTTGAGGAATGAATTCATCTACTTCTGGTTTCAACTCTCAAAGATCTGCTGATTCAAATACCCCTTGTTCATCTGATGTTTTCATTCTAAAACATAGTTGAAATTGTTTGCTTACTCTCTATTTTATCCTTGTACACTGACAGTTGTTTTAATCCCATTAGGTTGTTTAAATCATTTGAGTTTGATTTGGGGTGTATTTAACCTGCAGTATCTAACTAGAAACTCCCTCGAAATGTTTTCCCCACAATTCAATTCCTTTCCACAAAGAATTTCTTATAAATAGAATTTTATTAATCTCATTTCATCTCAACTCATTTCATCATTGTGCAAAATTAAGTGGAAGTTATAAAAAGAAAAGGCTAATGTGAGAGATAAGAAGCCTACATTTCATAAACTTCATATGTTTGAGACAGAGATGGAGATTGCTAGGTCTACCAGAAGCTATATCTCTTTACTTTCAATCTGATGCTTATTGGATTTAAGCCAGTTGAATATACGAACAGTTATAAGGTACAAGAATAAACTTAAAGGATATGGTTTAAATGCTGAAAATGCTAAAAATGCTAAAAATGGTGTTTCACAAAGTGTAATTAAGGATTTTACAATGGAACTCTTTCTGTAATATATGTCTATTATTAGTCTTTAAAGAATTTGAGTTGTAGAAAGTTCCAGTAACATAGGAACAAAACTATAGAACTGCCCAAACAATTTTTAGGCCTCCATCTTAAATTTAAGAGCCATAAAGAAATAAATAGCTACTCAATTAGAAAGGTTATAAAGTATTCAGTAACACCAAAGTTCTTCTGATATTTTCTGAAACTCTCTTGATCTACTTACTTTCTTTTTCAACTGTATTATAACTCTTCTCTATCAAAGCTTGTTTTCATTTTTTAAAAATTATTATTCATGTTACACGTTACTGAAAGTACAAATCAATGTTTTACCTCTTGCCCTTAAAAAAAAAAAATCAGGCATGCTTAAACAGTTAGAAAATATTTGAGAGAACAATGTGGTGTAATAAAGAGGATTAAATATTGCTGACTGAAAACAAATATGTATTCTCTTTGCCAAAATCCCACTAAATAAAATTTTGAACAGCAATCCTGGAAGCCAGAAGATAATGGAGCAATATATTTGAAATTCTAAGGAAAATTAAGTTCTAACTTAGAATTCTATATCTAGTCATACAATCAATTAAGTGTGAGAGTAAAATAAAGACATTTTCATAATGTCAAGTCTCAAAATGATTATTTCCAATGCGCCTTTTCTCAGAAGCTGCTCTCTTCAAGGAATAAATCAAGAAGTAGAAATCATGAGACCTGGGGAACAAGAGATCCAACAAAGGAGAAGAAGCAGAAAATGCTAAGAGTAAGAAGGAAGTGGAGTCCTAAAACTAATCTGATAAGAACAGCCAGATCAAACTGGAGCTGAGAGAGAATACCCCAGGAGGGAAACTAAAAAGACAAAGTCAAACAAATGAACAAATAAACAAAGAAAAAAACCTGAGTGAATGATTATCGAAGTTTTCAGAGTTCTGTGAAAATACTGGGAATTAACCTAACGAAAAGTACATAGAAATCGAAGCAGTGAGACAATTGCTAACGAACTCCAAGGGAAATGGAAAATTCCACACGAAAAAGGAAATGTGACCATAGTATGCTATGTGGTTTAGCTGTGAACAATACAAACATAGTCAGAATAATGGAAGCACTGAAATTTCTTCTTACCCCAAATTATGGGATAGCTGCATTGGGAGGTTGCGTTGAGAGAAGAATGTATTGAAACAGGGTTGTTTTGGGTTTTTTTTTTTTTTTCCATTTGTTGGTTTTAAAGAGAGCTAAATGATCATGTCATCTTCCATAAAAGGAATTTAATGGATTAGGTCTCAATTTTTTTTTTTTTTTTTTTTTTTAGGTCTCAATTTTTTAACTGAAGAGTACATTTAAAATTGGAAAGAAATCCTAGAAGCAGCAGAACTGCAAATGGGTTGCTTTTGGTAGGCAGGTCAGGAATGGGTAGGGATTGGGCATGAGATTGCTAATATTTCTCATGAACACTTTGTCATTTTATTTGACATGTTAAAGAATATTGGTGATTTTTTTTTTAATGAGTAGGGACCACCTAGATTTAAATCTTTGCCCTGGTCTGGTTATTCAGTAGCCTAAACAAGTTTACTGAGTCCTCTGAACTTCACCCCCATAATTAGAGGGTAGTTTTTAAAACAAAATAAGGAGTCTCCAAATACTTCTTTCCTTGGCACTCAGGCATGTTTTAAGCATATTTTCTAAACCCAGAAGCTCCAAATTCTTGACAAGTCACAGCATGACCATATCTTCTTCCCATGCCAAGGGTTCTAAAGATTCGTGCTCAATTAGACTTCCACCTCCCCCGCCACCGCCCCCAGCCCCCTGTTCAATGGATTCTGCAGAGCCTGAGGAATAGGAAAGCCCCAAGTGAACCCATAACTCTTAAGAGATTTCCCAGACAAGAAGGGGAATTTCCAGGCATCTTGGATTTCCTAGGATTTTAGAGATTCTCAAGTCTCAAGTTTCAATATGAGTCCTTGCAACAATTCTGAAGGAGCAGTAGAAGGGACGGCTGTACATGCCCAGGGCTGGGAGGATGGCAGATTAGCTCACTTATGGCACCGTGTGTCTACTGGGGAAAGAAGAGTGTGATTTCTTCTTAACTCAAATTTATATCTATGTATCTGACAGATGTTTTTACAAGAATGTTTAAACCTTTTATTTCACATTTTAAAAGATTGAATATATTTTCCGATTTAATAATTCTTAAACTAGTACTTTTGGAAATTTGTATATGAATAAAGTAGAAATAGAAGATTGTTTGAAGCGAATGGTGTTTTAGCACTCAGCTGTTTTTCTGTCTCATTTGCTATTTACAAAGCAAACTGCACCTCCTTAACAGTTCCCACTCTGAAAACAGATCCACATTCTTCTCTTATCAGGGGCTGGTCCCTTACACTCAACTTAATGTTCAACTAAAGTAACTCACACTTGTTTTACTTATTTCACATGCTTTACTTTCTCTGGGAAAGAGAATGAACATTGAGCTGTGCTGAGTATTCATTTTATTCGACTGTGTTTAGATGTTTTATACTTATAAACACACACAATTATAGACTGTTTCCAACCTATTTAAGTTAACACTTATGAATGGATGTAGCAACTGTCTGCTTACCACCTTATGGTTTTAAAGTAAGTAATCTCCCATTAAAACAAATTAACCAAAAGAAGTAATTATACATATATCAATTTATATTTGTGTATAATGAGTCCTAAATTTTAAAAGTATTAATTGACTCTTTTATTCTCATTAGCACCTTGATTTTGGGCAAAATTTCAAATTAAGAGGGTTCAACCCCTATTACTCTAGTAGAGACGATCATTTCTCCTTCTACCGCTGGTTAGTGGGTTTTTAATTGTCTAAAATTTTAATGTAAATCTTGAACTATAGCAGCCTCCAGGGAGTGTCACGGTTTAGATTTGGGGTTGCTATTTCCAGTCAGTCAAGAACAGAGTCCTGAGCCAAAATGAACCGTGTGGAGAGCTCTGACTTTATCTTTACTATTGCATTATATTCCCTCACCAAAATCAAACAAACAAAAATGTGGTTTTGTTTTTACTGTGATTTACATAGAGGAGAATGCATAAATCTTAATTGCATAGTTCAAATTTTGACATATGTATGTACCCAAGTAACCAACATCCAGATCAAGATATAGAGAAACATGTTTATCGTTCTAGAAAATTTCTCCACGCCACTTTCCAACCAATAGCCCTCCCTTTCTCCAGCAGTAACTGCTTTTCTGATTTCTATCACCAAAAATTAGTTTTGCATATTCTTTGCATGAATTTGATACGAATAAAATTATAAAGTCTATACTCTATGGTGTCTGGCTTCTTTCGATCAATACTTTTTGAGATAAATACAAGGCCTGAAGTTTGAAAAAAGAGAAGTAAAAATGGCTTTTCTTCACAGATGGCATAATTATGTGTGTAAAAATCTTAAGGCATCAGGAAAAAAAGCCTATAAATACTAAGAAAGTTAGTCAAGAGCTACAAAGTCACCATATAAAAATCACTGTATCTCACTACGCCTTCTGAATATTTTTATGGTTGATTAAGAAATTATTTGCCGGAATAGAAGTATTCTTTAACAAATAGACACCCAGGGACACACACAAACATAACTCCAAAACAAACATGATTAACAAGGTGAAAAAAGATCTAAAATATCCCTAAAGCCTAGTAAGGAATCAAGGTTTTTAAAAAGAAAGTGCCAGGCAATGCATAGAAGAAAGCATTTAACTCTTGTATCCATTCGTTTGTCCTTCTTGAGGAACCTTTCACTTATATATACCTATCCTTATTTCTCTGTGAATACAATTTTTAAAAATCAAGTTGCAAAGTATTTGACAGAGAAAGATCAACTGGAAATGGGACCTTGTGCTTCTTTCCTTTGTTTATAAACCCGAAGATTCTCTCATGAGTAAAGAATTAAATGAAAACATTTAAATTGTCTTAAAAACGGAACTACTTCTGCACACTTGGTGTGTGTGTGCACATACGCACACGTTCTGTCTTTAGAAGGTATTAACCCTCACAAAGGATAACTGGTCAAATGAAACAAGTGCAATACTTAAAGAGATGTAATCCAGTTAAGTAAAGTTTAAAGGTTAGTCGTAGACTATGTACAAAACAAGGCTACCAGATAATTTGCTTTTCTACAGCTAACTGAATACAATGTAGAGGATGACTATAGACATATTTATTTTGAAATTTCCAGTGCTAGACACTCTGCTAAGGACTTCACATTCCTTACCTCATTTAATCTTCACCAAAACGGAAGCAGGTAATAGTTTCCCCATTTTATAGATGAGAAATCAAGGTTTAGGGAATTTAGGTAACTTCCCCAAGGTTTCACAATAATTAAGTAAAGAAACTAAAATTCAAGTCAAGAGCTTCCTTCCACGCCCTGACCCCCTTTGCTGTCTTCCTCTATGTAAGTCGATATTCTCCATTTCCATTTTGAACATCTCATAAATGAAGGTAAATTTGTTATGTACAAGTAAATTTCCTAAGAGCAATGTGATATAGAGACTAAATTCTAATAAAGGAGATCGTAATAACTGGAATAAAAATCTGGTATAGTCTAATTAAATAGTTTTGTTTTTCCATGTTGAGCAAATAGTGATTCCCTACCTGTGATTTTCATGTAAATATCACAGCAACTGCATGGGAAAGATATTCCTACAGTTTTACAAAGCAGCACACTTGGGCTCAGAGGTGAAATGATTGTCACTCAAAATCACAACAGCTGACTATAACCCGGACGGTTACAGAGCTCATTCAATTGAGGATATGAACAGAGTTCACAGAAAGAAAAATGCAAATGGCCAATAAAACTTTAAACCTCAACTTCATCAAAATCAGAGAGATTAACATTTAAGCTACAGATAATATAAACCTTTCAACCATCAAACTGACAAACATAAATAATTCAAACCTTCTAATGATGAAAAGGATGTGCAGGTAATGGAATTCTCCCTCATTCCTGGTAAGTGTGTGAATTGCTACAACTTTTTAGAAAGTCATCTAATTAATATCTAGTAAATTTTTAAATTTCTTACATTTTGATTAGGAAATTTCACTTTAGAACCAATCCATCACAAATACAAACTTTGGATATATGTACCAGGGTTTTTATTACAGCCTCCCTTGCAATAATATATGAGTACATATATACTTAAATATGCAAATTAAAACTAGATCCACAACAGTGCAAAAGTCATTCATTGGAAAAAAGGTTAGTCTTTTCAACAAATAGTGCTGGAACAATGGGACGGCTATAGGTAAGAAAATGAACTTCAACCTACATGTTATACATTATGCCAAAATTAACTGACAAAGGATCATAGACTTAAATCATAAAACATTTAGAAAAAAATTTTTTAAATCTTTGTGACCTGGGGTTAGGTAAAGTGTTCCTAGAAGTGACACAAAAAACACAATCCAGGGCTTCCCTGGTGGCTCAGTGGTTAAGAATCCGCCTGCCAATGCAGGGGACACGGGTTCGAGCCCTGGTCCGGGAAGATCCCACATGCCGCGGAGCAGCTAAGCCCATGCGTCACAACTGCTGAGCCTGCGCTCTGGAGCCCGTGAGTCACAACTACTGAGCCCGCGTGCCTGGAGCCTGTGCTCTGCAACAGGAGAAGCCACTACAACGAAGACCCAACACAGCCAAAAATAAATAAATTAAAACAAACAAACAAAAAAACACAATCCATTCAAGAAAAAATTGATGAACTGAATTTCATCCAAATTAAAAATGTTTGCTTTGTTCAAGACACTGCTAAGAAATCAAAAGGCAAGCTACAAACTGGAGAAAATGTTTGCAAATCACATATGCAATAAATGACCTGTATCAAGACTGTATGACTAACCCTCAAAAATCAACAGTAAGAAAACATAAAAACCTATATAAAGGTGTGCAAAAGACTTGAACAGACACTTCACCAAAGAGGATCTAGAGATAGCAAACAAGCACTTGACAAGATATCCAATATCACTAGCCATTAGGTAAATGCAAATTAAAACCAAGGTAAAATACAAAACCATTAGAACAACTAAAATGAAAAGTACTGACAACATCAAGTGCTGGTGAGGATGTGGAGCAACTGGAACACTCATACATTGCTCCTGGGAATACAGAATGGTACAGCCACTCTGGAAAAGTTGGGCAATTTCTTCAAAATTAATAATTTACTGGAGAGAAATAAAAATTATCTTCACACTGAAAGACCTGTACCTGAATGTTTATAGTATCTTTATTCATAATAATCAAAAATTCCATCAACCCCAAGCTCCATCAATTTCTAATGGATAAATAAACTTTGGTAAATTCATATCAAAGGAACAAACTATTGATAAACCCTACAGCTTGGATGAATCTCAAAGACATTGTGCTGAGTGAAAGAAATCATCACACTTTAGCTTTTGTAGTCCCAAAAGCTACATATTATATGGCTCTATGTATATAACATTTTCCAAAAAACTAAGCTATCAGTTTGAGAACAGTTCAGTGGTTTCAAAGAGTTACAGATGCAGGAAGCATGTGACTATAAGAGGATAGCATGAGAGTTTTTGAAGGTGATGAAATTGTTCTATAACCTGATATAACCTGTAAATTTTAGATTTACACAAATCTAAAATTCAAAAACTGTACACCCCCAATATCAATTTTACTGTATGATAATTTAAAAATTAAAAAACAGGTTGGAATTATTGAATAAAGAATGATTCTTCGATGTGTATGAAATATTGTACAGTTGTTAATATGAATGAATTAACCTATCAATACCTAATAATCTGAGTGGGTATCTCCGATATGTTGTTAAGTGATAAAATCAATTCCAAATGACCCCATTTTTGCAAAATTAAAACGAAAATAAAACTTATAAAACTTATATGTGTATGTATATATGTGTGTGTGCATGAATGTATGTGTATGTGTGTGTATCTGTGTGTATATACTATGTTTCTATAATTCATTGTATCATTGTACAGAAAGATGGTATCGGAAAGATGGTATCAAGGATACCATGGGATCGTGGTATCATTCATGGTATCATTGTACAGAAAGATAATTAAAAAGTAGAGGTAGAGTGGGGTTTAGAGGTGGAGTGGAAAAAACAGTTAATTTTGTAATTACTGTATAATTTCAGTGATGAAATTTTTGTTGAAAAAGAATAAGATAATACCTCTTATATAGGCATGAGTGTTTTGAAAGAATGTTACTTCTACAAAAACACAAATATGTGTCCCTATACCTAGAAAGATGTTTAAAGAAATGCCTTTTAATTATTATTCATCAGTGATTTTAGTCTTCAGGACATGGTGAGAATTGAGGAAATTTGAAGAGTTTATTGGAAATTGCAAAATTCTATAAATCCTTAGATTTAGGTAAATTTACATTTTCAGTGAGCTGTGACCACAAACAAATTTCAAAATAATTAGTAATATTTCAATCCAATATCAAATGAAAGATGATTTTTTAAATAACAGCACAATTTTCTTCAGCACATCTTATGGAATTAATGAAGCATAACTATATTAATAGCTACATGATTGAAGGCATAAGAAATTACAAGTAAATTGTTTTATAATTTAATCCCTTTAAAGCAGGAATATTATTTAGTTATTTATAAATTGTACTGTACTGATGTATGTATTTTGCTAAGTCAGGGATAATATTTTAAACTATATAAAATTCACATCATATCTTTATTCATAAAAAGGATATCCTTTTTCTTAACGGAATAACACAGGCCATTTCAGATGCTTTCCAAAATAGAATTTTTTGATAGCAACAGTACTATTCAACACTCTGTTATCGGGTAAAGGAAAATCATAATTTGAAAACAGAGAATTTTTCACGCTTCTTAAACAGGAATATGTTCCCCAATATCACAGATACAGATTATCATAAGGTAAAATTTCCTGAAGGTGGCAACATCCTAAGCAAAATCTGTCCTCAACCTTTGCAGCAAGCTCTTCTTATTTATGAAGTATTATTACAGTTGCTGGTTAAAATGGCTGGTAATATTACAAACCATTAGTAATTATGAAAACAACGTCACTGTAATCGTCATACTGATGGGATTTCTAAAGGACCCCTAGTTATAGTCTATACTTACAAATATATTCTTACATATTTATAAGCATATGCTATATATATAATATATAAATATATATAAGACTAAACATATGTGTTACTCAAATTAAAATATATTTGTCAAGGATTTTATATCTATAAAAATTTCTGTTCCCTGATTCATTACATTAATTTTCATACTAATGTTAGTAAAGTGACAAGGTGGCAAACATACATTTCAATATTCCAATTTCCAACTTTGAATCATTTTCTTATCAGAAGAAAATAATTTTAATGCCAATACTTTCTTTACATTTCTTGAAATATGAGAAAAATAATCATGATGAATATTATGACAATGATTCTTAAAACCAGGAATGGCCCCATAAATCAGGAGATAAATTCTAATTTAAACATTGGGTTTTAAAGTAGTTATTCAATTCAATTCACAGTTTTAAATGAAAACCCACAAAGTTTCATGCCTGCCAATAAAACATTATTTGATGATATACTTTTTTTTAATGTGGACAATTTTTAAAGTCTTTATTGAATTTGTTACAATATTGCTTCTGTTTTATGTTTTGGTTTTTTGGCCTCAAGGCATGTGGAATCTTAGCTCCCCCACCAGGGATCAAACCTGCACCCCCTGCATTGGAAGGCGAAGTCTTAATCACTGCACTGCCAGAGAAGTCCCGATGATATAATTTTGAAGTTATAATTCTCTATATAGATGGTTGTGGCTGTTATCATTAATATCAAAAGGCAAGTTTCCTGACCATACTTTGCCATTAGGGACTCTTATAGGAAGAAAGAGTTCATTAGTATGGCCAAGATAATCACTGCCATCCCTGATTAAATACTCTGTCAGAGGGCTTCCCTGGTGGCGCAGTGGTTGAGAGTCCGCCTGCCGATGCAGGGGACACGGACTCGTGCCCCGGGCCGGGAGGATCCCGCATGCCGCGGAGAGGCTGGGCCCGTGAGCCATGGCCGCTGAGCCTGCGCGTCCGGAGCCTGTGCTCCGCAGCGGGAGAGGCCACAACAGTGAGAGGCCCGCGTACCGAAAAACATAACAAAACAAAACAAAACAAAACTCTGTCAGAGATCACAGTCACCTCAAGGGAAATGTTAGCCTGTAGGAACAATTGAAACCTAGGATTCATTAGTAAGAATCTTATTATCCCCAAATCTTTCCATTCATCCCCAACTGGGTTGTACCTAACTTCTCCCACACTCCACACTCATACAACTCCTGAAAAGAGAACCGGCATTTTCTCAGTAATAGCAGCCATTAATCCTTTGCCATGTCATTCATCAATGGAGTTCCTCTGGTCTAGGTATTTTTTTCACAGAAAATGAGATGTGTTTCTCCATTCATAATAATTGGTTGGTTGATTTCCAGTCATTTGTTACTCCATGTCTAAATTCTACTGTGTTTGTCAGCAATCTCCTATCTAAATTTTAAGACCTATTCATCATGTATAAATTAGACTGTCATATAATCAAATGTTTCTTAGAAAAATAATGAAGTCTTTTGTGCCACGGGTACAAAGACATGATGCATCTTTGCAGATGGTAACAGGCAAGCTAGCTAACCCATATATGACCATGTGGTTTAGCAAAGAAAAAGCAGTACTGGAAGGCAGTAAATGCAATCTCAGCAATTTTTTTTTTCCTTTAGATTTTCTCCACCCAGAGCTTTCCTCTCTATTCCTATTGCATTTTCATTTCTCCTTCTTTCCACTTCTTCCTCTACTCTTCTTCATATCATTATTCTTCCTTCCATTTGTTTCATTTTTTTCCCCTTTTTTCCCCTCTGTCCCTTTTCTCTGCAGTTTCTGACTCTGTGAGTATAGTGGACTTAGGGATTTTCCAAAGGTTTGGGAAAAGCACTAGGCCTGGGACTTGAGGTCACAGAGGCAATAACAGCACCGACTCTGGGTGGTGATGGACAATGGTTAGAGTGATGACTTATCCAGATATCACTGAGTAGAGGAAAAATGGAAAATGGGGAAAAGGAAAGTTCTATGCAGTTTACTTATAAACTGAAAACCAAAAATTTCCAACATAACTCGTCCAATAAATCCGATTTTTTACATAGTTGGGACTAGCAAGTTAAAAATTCTTACAATATTTGGCCTAAACTCCTCAGCTAATACTATAGAGTATACCCGGCAAGCATATTATAGATACAAATGAAGAAGTGGGCTCCTTTTTCTATACTTTGCTAAACAGAGCTTAATGAAGAAAAGATTTAAGAAAAGAAATGAGAAGGTTATTTTAAACCAAATGAGATCACTTAAGCATGAGTGATATAATAGAAGACATGGCATGATTTTCATGGCATGGAAATAGGCATGATTCTAGTATGGGGAACTTTAAAGAGATAAGAGAGAAATGAAAGTTGAACTACAAGAAGCAAAGCATTCATATATGTAATTAACAATTGCCTTGGAGGAAATTAGAGGACACAGGCAAGAAAAAAAAAAGACAATCAATATTATAATGCTTGGGAATGACAGAGAGAGAGAGAGAAAGAAAAAGAGAAATGATCTAGAAGCCAGATAAAAAATTCTTGTTGATTGCAGTAATAAGGAGGAAATAAATTAGGAAGATAACATGGAGAAGAAGCAGTAAGATTTTGCCATGAGTGGAAGGAAGGGCTGGTTAGATCATCTGCCAAGTGGAGAAGATGTAAACATCTGAGCCACACAGAAGAAATATGTGACTGCTGTACAAGAAGTCAGTTTTGCCCTAAACCAAGTAGAGTGAAAACACTGGTTCTGCCAACAAGCTGATTTTTCCATCAAGCATGGGACAGCAACAAATACATAATTTAATTACCATTGAAAGCAGAGATGACACTAATTGTATCTTAAGCTCTTCATAATCTCATGGAATGTGATAGTCAGTGAATTGTGGACAGCATCAAGCTCATTTCTGGTGCTCAACTAAAGGCACACAATAAAAAACTAAGTTAGCAAGAAGGAATTTGTGTTATTATTCTGTATTAGCTACCTGGAAAATCTTAGGTACTTTGCATTTGAGACACGTTTTCTTGTTGCCTGATCCTTCTTGCAAAATGAAGGTATACAGGCAGTTCTTTGCCAAAGTGAACACAGAAAGGAGAGGCAGGGCAGAGTCACCCTAAGCATATACCTCCCTCCTCCTCTGCCCACCAGTAGAACAAGCCAGTCACATCAGAGGTGAGGCATCCGTAGCCTCCACCCATTTTCAGATTTCCCACTGGAATACTGACTCTCCTCTATGGACCTCCAGTAAGGAAATGAGAACGCAAGAATAGAACATAAACTCTTAGTTTCCGCAACTGGGAGATAACAGTAGGTATTAGTTATTCCTTATGCAGCCCAGGACGCTTGACCTCTTTGGATACGCCTGTGGTGTCAAAGGAATTCCATTTACAAAAAGGTCCCAAGTCTTTAGATGGGTGGGTAAACACTGGAGCTTATTGTCAGATTTTCCTGTGACTGAGTTAGAACACTAAAGGTTAGGGAAAAGGCTATTTTTTTCCTTCAAACTCTAGGAAGGTAGCCTTAGAGTTGCACTTCCAGTCAAAGAAGCATAAATGTAGATGGCTCTGGACCATGAAAGCAAGAAGTCCTGGGCTTAGGAAAGGGACTACACAATGTATTTTGCTGCCTGCTTTAAAGGGATTCAAATAGTTCTTAACAAAAACAAGTTTATAAAAAGCTCTATCCAGATTCATAGGGACGATTTAATTACTTTTTAAATTAACATACAATATAAATATGGTATACTTATGGTGCCTCTGAAAACTGCACCTATCACGAGCGTATGGCTCAGTGAATTTTTATCAGATAAGTATTACATCTCATGTAACTAGCTCTCTGATCATGATCTAGAGCATTAACAGAAGGCCTTCCATCACCAACTTCTAATGTAACTACCAGCCTGAATTCTAACAGCATAGTTTTGCCTGTTTTTTGTTTTTAAGCTTCTGTTTATTTACCTTGAATAAATGAAATAATGCTGTATGTTCTCTTCTTGTATCTGGCTTCCAACCAACATTATGTCTGTATGATTCATTCATATATTTGGGGGTAGTTATGGATTGGATTGGTTATTCTCATTGCTGTACAGTATTTCATTATATGAACATACTGTAATATATTATCCATTCTACTATTGATGAACATTTGAGCAGTTTTAGTTTGGGGATGTTATGAATAGTACTGTGATAAACATTCTCATATATGTGTCTTTCAGTGCATATATTCATTCATTTGTGATAGGTATATATCAAGGAAGTGGACTTGCTAAGCCATAGGGTAGGCACTTGTTCATTTGTTTTAATAGATAGTACCAAACAATTTTCCAAAGTGTTTCTACCAATTTACATTGCAACTATAATGTGTGAGAGTTCCAACTGCTCTACATTTTTGACAATATTTTCCATCTTTTTATTTTAACCTTTCTGATGGGTGATCAGAGGGATTTAGATATGTACCCTTAACGGTGGTTGAGGAGTCTTGCACCCAGATCTTGATAATTCCAGCTGTAAATGATGTATTTGGGTCTCAGATTCCACTTTGATATGTAACACCTTTTTGGTAAATGAAAATAAATTGATTTTTCAGAAATCTACCCAGCAAGCCAAATTTACCCATCAACAAAGACTTTGAAAAACAGTTGAGGGATCTGTTCTTCAATTCAGTCACATCGAATGAAGCTGCAGTTTCAAGGACATATAGTTTTTTAAGTATTGGGTTGGCCCAAAAGTTCGTTCGGGTTTATCATACCATCTTATGGAAAAACCTAAATGAACTTTTTGGCCAACCCAGTAATTTCATTTTTCTTCCTAATACTTTTACTTTTAATCAGTCTGATTATCTGTTCCTTTACAGATATATATCCAGAATGCTTTGGTGCTTTCCAAAGCAGATTAAGGACCTCTTAGAAAACTTGTTCTAGATTAAAATGTTATTTACCTAGTTATTACTGCCTGATTTTTACTGTGATAATTATCAGAGATTCAAAGAGCAATAAAACAGAACCCCCTTTTCTAGCAACTCACAAACTAAGGAGAAAGATAACAGCTAACATTCTTTGAGTCTTTCGTGTATGCACTTCACACACATTATCTCACTTAATCCTCATTAACAACACAGGAGTATGTTCTATTATTGTCCCCTACTGCAGATGAGGAGACCAAGGCACAGAGACATGAAGAAACTTGCCCAAGGTAACAGTGATGTAGAAATGGCATTCAAAGCCAGGAAGTCTAATCGCAGACTACGCTTTTAACCATTATACCATCTTATGACTATAACAAAAACCAGAATACAACACGTGCTTTAAAATAGAGCTGGAAACAAAGTTATCTGAGAGATACAACAGGAAGAGATGAATTCTGACGGAGAAAGTTGGGAAATTTATGGAAATGGCATAGGATGATCTGGGTCTTTAAAATTAGGTAGTACGTTGAAGGAAAAAATGAGAAGGAATGGAACCTCATGTAGAGAAAACAATACAGATTCAAAATTCCTTGGGGGAAGGAAGTGTAACCTGAGAGACTAGAAAAAGGTCTGTAAGTTAACAAATGTTGAATGGACACAGAAATTTAGGGCATGTCAAGTACTTTATGCATCATGTAGCCCTGTACTGCAGTTCAAGTGGCTGACGGATGAGAGAGTGAATAAATGGGTTAAAGCGCACATTCAGGAAAGCAGTACTTTGGGGTGAGCATAACTGAAGTAGAACCTCGGCCTAAGGTTTAAAATTTCTCATTCTGTAAAATTTATTTTGTACTATAATGTTGGGATCTTCAATGAAGTAACTCATTTCAAAATTGTGGGAGTGGCTTTGCTAAAGATCACTAAATTTAATTGTATAGAAACTAGGCCAAATTTCAAGTCACTTTCAATAGTGTTATCTTCACATAATCACTTTAAAATTTTACTTTAAGGGGCTTCCCTGGTGGCGCAGTGGTTGAGAGTCCGCCTGCCGATGCAGGGAACACGGGCTCGTGCCCCAGTCCGGGAAGATCCCACATGCCGCGGAGCGGCTGGACCCGTGAGCCATGGCCGCTGAGCCTGCGCGTCTGGAGCCTGTGCTCCACAAAGGAGAGACCACAGCTGTGAGAGGCCCGCGTACCGCAAAAAAAAAAAAAAAATTTTTTTACTTTAAAATGATTAAAGAAATCACTGAACCAAAATATTATTTTAGCATTAAAGAGAAGAAATAGATATAAAATATGCTTCAAATAACAAATGTTGAGGCAATGTTAAATAAGATGAATAAATAAACAAATAATGGCTAAGTAAAGGTATTTTAAAATTAGTACCCCCAAAGTACTTGGAAAATATTTATCCTTGCTTATAATCAAAGAGACATAAATTGTAACAACCTGGAGATGATATACTACACCTATAAGAATGCCAAAGATATGTTCAATGATACTGATGGCTATGTTGTGGTGAAATTGACCCAAGAAAACACTGTTAGTAGCTTTATAAATTATACAATGCTTTTGGGAACAATGTATTCAAGAATCATGAAGAAAATCCATATCATAATTATTCCATTTCTGGAAGTTCATTTATTTATTCAATAGATGTTTATCAAGCACCTATGGTAGGGGCCTAGAATATAAATATCATCAACATGTATTCCCTTCCTTCAAGAAACTAATATACTAATTGAGGGCGGACTTGAAAAATAAAATAAAATACTACCTCTCAGTTTAACAGCTTTATAAGGTATGGTATGCATGAGGGGAAGAGAAAACTAAGAATAAGTTATCTTAAGGAAACCATTTGAGACAGCAAAAAGAAATTCATGAGGATGTTAATGTGGTATCTGCAACAGTAAAAACAAAATCAAGGAGAAAAAAAGTCAAAATCCCAAAATATATTGACTTAATGAAACAGTTTAAAGCATTCTGATAAGACAAGATAGAGTATGGTAATACCTTTAAAAAAGAAAAACCATATTCAATAAAAATATTACCATGTAAAATTGTTTACACAATATAATTATGGCATGTAGAAATATGCAGACATGAGGTAATGAATAAAAATTGATCAGCTCGACTAAAAGATCATTTTAATCAAAAATGGCATTTAAGGTTATTTTTTCTTTCCAATAAAAGGTAAACTTTACTCATTTAATAATTCCTGGAAAATTAAAGGGAAAACATTCAGGTTGTAAAATTATAGAGATTATACCTAAATATTAAGGTAAAAACTGCTGTATTAAGTCGCAGAATGTTGACAACCTAATGTTTTTATATTTGCACCGTATATTTCCAGTTCAAAATCTTTCTCAACTATTATCATTATGAACACAATATTCCTGTTAAAGAAGTGGGTGTTGATTGGTGGCTATCTCCATATTTTTCAAGTGACAAAAAGAGAGCTGAGATTATTTCAGTGACGTGTCATTTGCTTGGTTACAAGAGCAGAAGCCTCTATCTCAAGTCAACAATGATTTCCAATGGGCTCAGTAGCCTGTAATCAGAACATTTTAAAGTAACTTTTTCTTTATCTGCCAAACTTTGAATACAGAAACCTGTGATTTTTCCAACAGAGATTATTTTATAGCACTATAAAGTCATTCTGGAAGTCTAACTATGACTATGTTTTAATAAAGCAGAGAGATACAAAATTCTGAAAATACATTTGAGCCGGTAGAATTTTTCTCAAGAAGAAAAAATCCTGTGAGATTTTGTTTTCAATATATGCGCACACAGCATATTTTCATGATCGAAGCAAGTAATCGTTATTACAAGAAAAGAAGCACTCAGAATTATACTATAATCAGATCAGCTTTTCAGCATTAACCTCTGTTATTATTAGTTGGAATAATACACTAAGACTTTAAAGAATTATGGGTGAAACCTTTGTAACTATAAAGAATTATGGGTGAAACCCTTGTAACTAATTGCACTTGTGAATTAACTAACAATGCTTGGGTTGTGCCTTTTTTCCCTCCAAAGCTATTTGTAGTTGTACCAACAAGCCTGATGGGTAGAATTTGACCTCTTACTCATAACATTGAAAACAAGTGTCCCATGCACATTTTAGGCAACTATCTATAACAATTTATGTTGATCCCAACTTTCAAGCAAATATTGTATAAAATAGTTATTACATACTCTAATATTCCCATTAAAATTCTTTAACTGTAAAAGTTGAAAAAGAAAGTTATATTCTCTAATAAGTTATTTTTAATCTCTTGAAGAAAACTACCTCATATGCTTATTAACTTGACTTTGCACTGTATAAATAGAAAAGTGAAATAAGTTTCTTTCCTTAGGAAAAAAAGAATTATCTATTCTAAGTATTGAGAATATCTAACTTTCTAGAATTTTATCTATCTATACTTTAACAAAGCCAAATTTGTGAGACAGAAACTATAATGCTAATATTTTTCTCATTCTTTTAAAATAATGATTAATAAGAAAAGTAATAAAGGCTCTAACTAATTATATTTCTTATGAATGTTCATTTTGATCTATCTATCCTAATGATCTCAAAACACTTAAACATTTAGCTGTCCCTGATTTAGTCTTTTTTCTTGTTCACTTGCTTACCCACTCCCAAGTCTATATTTTAAGTAATTTGGATCAGGGCAGATTTAAAAATCCCAGCTTGTTCATGGGAACCGACTGATTCAGGATGAATCTTTCCTAATTATTTTGTGTTCACATGGGCTCCTCCCTAAGCTTCCACCCAAGAGGGAAAATTACCTTTCCACACCCAACTAAAAACAAAGTCAAAGGATAATTCCTTTGGTGAGCAGCGTCACTGAATAAGCAGGTTTCACTTGGTGTGTGTGTAGTTTTTAATGAAGATCTACTTCTGTAGATTAAGTCAACAAAGTAGTTTTCACATAGAAGAATATGCAATTCTGTTGTTGCTTTTTCTTTAGAAATTAAATTCTGAAATTTACAACCTTTATTGCCAAGTTTTTAAAATCCCAAATGACACATGCTGTATCCTGTACGAAACAGTTTTCTCAAAGAGCAAATTATAATTCTTTTCTTAGTCTTTTTTTAAGTCTTTCATCTCTACCCTTCCAAAATAACATCTTCTTTCGATATTATCAAATTTTACGCTGTTCTAAATGAGCATGTCTTTGAGTTAGCTCCTTTTTAGAAGGTAAATATATTCGTGCCATGGTTTTAAAAACAAAACAAAAAAACCCTGACAGTATTAGGGCACAGAACAGTTTCTTACCCTCTGAATATAAAAGTCCAGGATTAATTACTGTCTGGTTTGACCTGGGAAAAGTATCCAAGCCCTCCAGAGAGGCCTGGCCCAAGCTTCCTCTATCGGGGATTGCTTTGCTTTAGGAGAACAGCATAGATTGTGTGCTCAGAAAAAAGAAAGGAGAAAAATCCCCACGAGCTGAATTGATATTCCAGAGAAAGATGGAGGGGTTTTCACAGAACAATGAGGGCATACTGGTGAGGTTTTAGAGCCTCCAGTTCGTCTCTAAACCCACCTTCATTAGGACCCCTGCCCCCCACCCGCCCCGGCGCCCCCGCGGCCCACCCCTCCCCCCCTCCGTTTCCAAGGTGATGAGTCAGACAATCCACTCACCTCGGGAGTGGTTTCTGCCCTGGTAACTGGCAAAGTGCTCCACTTGAGGGTTGATAAACACTTTTTGAAAATGGTGGTGATGACAGATTTGGGTGGGCTTTTGCCATGTAGAGGATGAGAGTAGAATTTTAGAGGCAGGATTTGGGATGAAGGCCACTGCAAGTGAAAAGAGCTACAGAGAATCAGTAATGTGTGTGGATGTAGGAATAAAAGCAGAAGTTTGAAAACATTTCTATCTTCCACATGGTCATAGCCTTTACTTTTTTTTTTTTAAGTTTTTTTTGTGTGTGTGGTACGCGGGCCTCTCACTGTTGTGGCCTCCCCGTTGCGGAGCACAGGCTCCGGACGCGCAGGCTCAGCGGCCATGGCTCATGGACCCAGCCGCTCCGTGGCATGTGGGATCTTCCCGGACCGGGGCACAAACCTGTGTGCCCTGCATTGACAGGCGGACTCTCAACCACTGCGCCACCAGGGAAGCCCTAAGACATTCCTTTAACTATATTTAATTCTCATAACCGACATATAAGGTACATACTATTATTACTCCATTTTACAAATGTGCAAACTTCAGCAAAGAGAGTTTAAGTGACCCGTCCAAGTCCACACAGCTAATAAGTGGTAGAGCCAGGATTCAACCCAACCAGCTCCAGGGTCCATACTCTTAGCCACTGTCCTATAATAACTTGCTGAAAACTAAAGACAGGAGTTTACTCATCCCGTCTCCCCAGGATCTCTAGTGCTGGGAATACTTCATGACCATCTATTATGTTACTATTTATGTTAATATTTTTAAATGTAAGAGGATAAATTTTAATAACTTCCTGTGATACTATGTTCTGATCATGAAGTTCTTCCTAATATTCACCTTAAATATCCTTTAATATAGTGAAATGCATGCTCTTTGGTTCAGTCCTCAATGGATACAAAAAAGCCCTCTGGCCTTTCATTTTTCTTTTCTACCAGATCATTCCAATCACAATACAAATGTATCTCCACTTCTCCCATCAAAAAAAAATTTTAAACAAACATACAAAAACATCTCTTGATCCCACTTCTCCTTGAGCTACCTCATTTCCCTTTTCATCGTTTATAACGCAACTCTTGGCAAGAGGTCCATACTCAACTTTGCCATTTCATCTACTCCTATTCTCTTTTTTTTTTTTTTTTTTTTTTTTTGCGGTACACGGGCCCCTCACTGCTGTGGCCTCTCCTGCTGTGGAGCACAGGCTCCGGATGCGCAGGCCCAGCGGCCATGGTTCACGGGCCCAGCCGCTCCGCGGCATGCGGGATCCTCCCGGACCGGGGCACGAACCCGTGTCCCCTGCATCGGCAGGCGGACTCCCAACCACTGCGCCACCAGGGAAGCCCCTACTATTCTTTCTTAAACCCATTTTAATCAGGCTGCCACTCCCACTATTTCTCAGAAATTGGATCCAACTGATGGTCAGTTTCTCATCGTTCATATACTGTGACCTATCAGCCTCATTCAATACAGTTGATTATCTTTTCTTTGGTACATCTTCCTCACTTGAGTTCCAGTATACCACACTCTCTTTTCTTCTCCTCTTACTATTCACCACTTCACAGATTACTTTTATTGGCTCTGCTTCTTCTCCTTCAGCTCTCATTGTTGGAATTCCACAAGACTCAGTCCTTGGTTCTCTTCTCTTTTCTTGCTACACTCCATTGATTACATCTTCTTGTCTCATGGCCTTAAAAACCATGCAGATGCCAATGACTACCGAATTTATATCTACAGCCCAAACCTCTTTCCTGAACTCCAAATGTATTTCTCCAAATGCTTATTCAACAGCTCTTCTTAATATCCAGCAGACATCTCAAACTTAACGTCTTCAAACTGATTCCCTCTTTGGCCCCTTCACTCTGCCCCAGACCTACTATAGCCATAGTTTATCCCCATCTCAGTAAATTGCAACTCCACACTTCAAGTCATTTGGACCAAAAATTTTGATATCTTTTACTCCTCTCTTTCTTTCATACCCCATATCCAACCTGTCTACAAATCCCTACTCTACTTTAAAAATTTATCCAGGACAACTTCCTTCCACCTCCACTGCTACAATACTAATACTGGCAACCAAGATCTTTTACCTGGGTTACTGTAATAGCCTTCTAGCTGGTATGACGGTTTCTCCTCTCCCTCTCTAAAGTCTATTTTCCACATTACAATGAGAGGAGTCCTTTGAAAATGGAAGTCAGATCACATCAGTGCTCTCTTTAAAACCTTGCAGTATACAATATAATTAACTACAGTCACCAAGCTGTACATTACATCCCCAGGACTTTAATAACTGGAAGTTTGTACTTTTTGACCCGCTTCTCTCATTTCAGAGCTACTATTTTTTACTTTGTATACGTTTTATTGTTTGAATTTTTGTAATAAAAACTAAAAAAGATATTTACAAAAAAACCCAACCAACCCTGCAGTACTTTTTCATATAACAGAGTAAAAGTTAAATTCCTTATGATGCTTTTAAGATGGCCCTACATCATCGGTCCCACTCATTATCTCCTCCCCTTCAACTCTGTGTAAGGTATTTCTGCTTTAAGATATTTGCCTTGCATATTTCCTCCACCTGAGTTGTTCATCCTCCAGAAATCTGCATGGATAACTCCCTTTCCACCACTCACCTGTGTAACAGTGGCAAATCCCTACTCTTAAATTTCTCTTCCCCGGTCTAATTTTTCTACAGCACTTAACACTTTCTTACGTGCCACATAATTTACTTATTATTTTGTTATACTTATCTTCTCCACCCACAAGACTGGAAGCTCCGATAACTCAGGGATTTTTTGGGACTATTTATTTATTTACTCCTGTATCCCAAATGCCTAAAATAGTGCCTAGCAGATGGTAGAAAATGACAACTCTTTGCTGAATGAACAGACATGAAAATAACTACCCTTCCTCAAGCTCTAGCTTTCTAGACTGAATAAATACGGTTCATTACATTAAGCCTACTTTCCAACATGAATAATTTTTTATGATTCTCCTCCAGATTTTCTCCATATTCTTAAAAGCTTACATGTTATGTATCCAAATGAAACTCAGCACTACAATAAAGTCTGTACCGCCTGAGAGTAGAAGAATAATCGCAATGAAATTCTCCAAGTACTCTTCCATATTTATTGTGGAATTGCTACTTGATTTCTGATATTATTCTAAGAACTAGAAACAAATATTTTCTAGAAGAAGAAACGATAAACCTGAGCTCTTTATTCAATGACAACGATACCTGGCCTCTGATAACCATATGATTTTAATGGTAGATTATTTGTTCACTAGTATAATCTCTCCCTGACCCTCCTATAGATTATTTCTACTGTACTTTGAAACCCTATGGCTCTATATACAATAAAACCTAGAGTAGTTATCTACAGCTTCATATACCATTCCACAGTAGTACCATTTGTGCTTCAGAAGGACACGTGACCCTTTCCTGTGGGCTTTTCTTGTCATCAACAAGAAACAGCTAGATTATTCTGGAAGATATACAAAGATCTTATTTGCTACTTGAGTGTAACTATGATCCAGCTGTGTCAAAGAACTGAATATGTCCAAGTTTCAGAGCTAATAAGAGCTAAGAAAATGCAGCCTTGAATCTAGCATGATTTTTACCTTGATGACACATTAATATCATTATCTATCAAAGTGGCAGGGTGGTAGAGTTTTTTGTTTTGATATTTTTGGTCTATTCATGTATTGTAGAGTATGATGCCTTGGCAGCAGGATTTGATGATAAATTTCTGTTTACTTGGCTAAAGGTACATACTAGTTTTCCCTGTTAAGATTTTACAAGAGGTCTTCCCAGAGACAGCAGCTGGAGCCCAAATTCTCTTGCCCCATAGTCAGTTAACTCTCTTCACGCTAGAGCCTGGGAGTCAATAGGGCATCCTGGAATGAACAAGGGCTTCATAGCCACTTGGAATTTGGCTTGAATACCAGATGCGTCACTTCAGCAAACATTTACTGGGTCTCCATTTTATGCCAATTCTGGTTTGGATGTTGCGTATAAAATAGTCCAAAAAGAACACAAGTTTCCTGTTCTCATGGAGCTTAAATCCTGCAATTTAAATCTCTTTGGTTAAACCTACTGGTGTTACTCAGAGTTCAGCTGAGATAACTTACCAAAATAACTTATGTCAAGTGCTTGGATGGTATATGTCACCTTCTGGGGAGAATGGTATCCTCATACCTTACATAGTGATGTCTAATGACTGTTCAAAGCATTGCCAGTCTAGTGTTCACTCTTTGGGAATGTTATGAAAGGCCATGTTGATAGAATAAAGTATTGACCTTTATGACATCAGCTTCAAAGATTAGGGGCTTGCAGACAGAGGTGGTTTGCCTGAAAAAGGAAAAACCTCATTATTAAATTGTTATTAATGAATTCGTTTAAACAATTTTTTAACAAGTTAAGTGTCTAGCCACACATCATCTCCTGGGGTTAACGTTCTTCTGAATCGTTCTTTTGTATAATGTATAGAGCACTTGAAAGAGAGGAAGCCTGGTATTCTCTCAAATTTTAGGGAGAAAATGAGTCAGTTATTTCACTTCTCTGGGTCTGCTTCTTCTAGAAGATGAGAGAGTAGGACTTGATCTAATGACGTCAAACGTCCTTACGGTTGCAAGATTTCCTGGCTCTAGTTTAATTGTCCAAAATTTATGCTTTTTATTTTATTTTTTAACATATTTATTGGAGTATATTGCTTTACAATGGTGCGTTAGCTTCTGCTGTATAACAAAGTGAATCAGCTATACATATACATATATCCCCATATCCCCTCCCTCTCACGTCTGCCTCCTACCCTCCCTATCCCACCCTTCTAGGTGGTCACAGAGCACTGAGCTGATCTCCCTGTGCTTTGCAGCTGCTTCCCACTAGCTATCTATTTTATATTTGGTAGTGTATATATGTCAATGCTACTCTCTCACTTCATCCCAGGTTACACTTCCCCCTCCCAGTGTCCTCAAGTCCATTCTCTGCGTCTGCATCTTTATTCCTGTCCTGCCCCTAGGTTCTTCAGAACCATTTCTTTTTTTTTTTTTTTTTAGATTCCATATATATGTGTTAGTATACGATATTTGTTTCTCTCTTTCTGACTTACTTCACTCTGTATGACAGTCTCTAGGTCCATCCACCTCACTACAAATAACTCAATTTCGTTTCGTTTTATGGCTGAGTAATATTCCATTGTATATATGTGCCACATCTTCTTTATCCATTCATCTGTTGATGGACACTTAGGTTGCTTCCGTGTCCTGACTATTGTAAATAGAGCTGCAGTGAACATTGTGGTACATGTCTCTCTTTGAATTATGGCAAAACTTATGCTTTTTAAGCTGCAAAAGATAGTCTATATTTGAAATGCTATGTTCTTCATAAGCAATGTTCATCCACATATTTTATAATCTTCCAGATTGAGATTATGTTTTTAAACTTTACCA
The DNA here is from genome assembly GCF_011762595.2 of Tursiops truncatus. NCBI lineage: Eukaryota > Metazoa > Chordata > Mammalia > Artiodactyla > Delphinidae > Tursiops > Tursiops truncatus. The sequence continues at coordinate 46,098,575 of NC_047046.1, forward strand.
CTTCTAAATAAGTAAACAAAATTTTAAAGGGTTCCTAGTTTCCTCTTGTCTTAATTTCTTCCATCCCGTGTATCTATGTACATACAAGTGAGTGTGTATATATGTGTGTGGCAGCAAATGTAGGGTCAGTTGGAGCATTTTAAGGGAAATTTGTATGGCAAAAGCACAAGTCCTGAAAGCAAACTTTCTTCCTGTTCAAGCTGTGATCCCAAGGAAAATTTCTGTCTCCTCATTACTGGCTGCCAATCTACAGTCTATCAGATTCCTGACTGTAATCTCCACCTTGAATTCCTAAACCTAATAGGTAGGAAACCTTTGGTTATGATACTCAAATTAGCTTAATGCAAATTTCTTGGCTCATATACTACTAAAAAATCTAGGGGTTGATTTTACTTGGATCCAGGGACTCCAGTGACACTCCAGTGACACCATCAATACTCGGTCAACCCCTTCTCTTCAGACCCTGCTCTTATGAGTTAACAGTCTAGTATGGAAGCAGACAGATTAACAGGAAATTACATACTGGAATGTGATAGGTACAGGCATGCCTCATTTTATTGCACTTCACTATTATACTTCGCAGATACTGCATTTTCTACACAGTTGTGGTTTCTGGCAACCCCGAGTCAAACAAGCATATGGGCGCTATTTTTCCAACAGCATTTTCTCACTCCGTGTCTCTGTGTCACATTTGGTGATTTTCACAATATTTCAAGCTTTTTCATTACTATTATTTTATTTGTTACTGTGATCTGTGTTGAGTGATCTTTGATGTTACTATTGTAATTGTTTTAGGGCACCATGAACCACGCCCATATAAGATGATGAACTTAATTGATAAAAGTTGTGTGTGGTTTGACTGCTCTACCAACTGCCGTTTTCTGTTTCTGTCCCTCTCCTTAGGCCTCCCTATTCCCCGAGACACAACAATATTGAAATTAGACCAGTTAATAACCCTACAATGGCCTCTAACTCTTCAAGTTAAAGGAAGAGTCTCATGTCTCTCACTTTAAGTCAAAAGCTAGAAATAAGCTTAGTGAGGAAGGCGTGTCAAATCAAAAGCTGAGATAGGCCAAAAGCTAAGGCTTCTTGCCCCAAACAGTTAGCCAAGCTGTGAATGCAAAGGAAAAGTTCTTGAAGGAAATTAAAAGTGCCAGTCCAGTGAACACACAAATGATACGAAAGTGAAACAGGCTTGTTGCTAATACAAAGAAAATTTAAGTGGCCCGGCTAGAAGATCAAACCAGTCATAATATTCCCTTAAGTCAAAGCCTGATCCAGAGCAAAGCCCTAACTCTCCTCAGTTCTATGAAGGCTGAGAAAGGCAAGGAAGCTGCAGAAGAAAAATATGAAGCTAACAGAAGTTGGTTCTTGAAGTTTAAGGAAAGTTTACTTGAAGTTTAAGGAAAGAAACCTTTTCCATAACATCAAAGTACAAGGTGAAGAAGCAAGTGCTGATGTAGAACCTGCAGCAAGTTATCCAGAAGATCCAGCTAAGATAATGAATGAAGGTGGCTACACTAAACAACAGATTTTTAATGTAGATGAAACAGCCTTATATTGGAAGAAGATGCCATTTAGGACTTTCAGAGCTAGAGAGGAGATGTCAATGCCTGGCTTCCAAGCTTCAAAGGGCAGAGTGACTGTCTTGTTAGGAGCTAAAGCAGTTGGTGACTTGAAGTTGAAGCCAATGCTCATTTACCATTCTGAAAATCTTAGGGCCTTTAAAAATTATGCTAAATTCTCTCTGCCTGTGCTCTATAATGCAACAACAAAGCCTGAATGACAGCACATCTGTTTACAACACTTTACTGAATATGATAAGCCCACTGTTGAGAACTACTGCTCAGAAAAAAGGATTCCTCTCAACATATTACTGCTCACTGACGATGCACCTGATCACTTAAGAGCTCAGATGGAGATGTGACATGAGATTAATGTTGTTCTCATGCCTACTAAAACAACATTCATTCTGCAGCCCATGGATAAAGGAGTAATTTCGACTTTCAAGTCCTATTATGGAAGAAATACATTTCATAAGGCTGCCATAGATAGTGGTTCCTCTAATGGATCTGGACAAAGTCAATGGAAAGCATTCTGAAAAGGATTCATTATTCTAGATGTCATTAAGAACATTCATGATTCATGGGAAGAGGTCAAAACATCAGCATTAACAGGAGATTGGGAGAAGTTGATTCCAACTCTCATGAATGACTTTGAGAGGTTCAAGACTTCATTGCAGGAAGTAATTGCAGATGTTGTGAGAATTAGAAGTGGAGCCTGGGCTTCCCTGGTGGCGCAGTGGTTGAGAGTCCGCCTGCCGATGCAGGGGACACGGGTTCGTGCCCCGGTCCGGGAAGATCCCACATGCCGCAGAGCGGCTGGGCCCGTGAGCCATGGCCGCTGAGCCTGCGCGTCCGGAGCCTGTGCTCCGCAACGGGAGAGGCCACGGCAGTGAGAGGCCCGCGTACCGCAAAAAAAAAAAAAAAAGAAAAAGAAAAAAGAAATGGAGCCTGAAGGTGTGGCTGAATTGCTGTAATCTCATGATAAAACTTTAATGGATGAAAAGTTGCTTTTTATGGATTAGCAAAGAAATTGGTACCCTGAATCTACTCTTTGTGAAGATTGCTGAAATGCCAACAAAGGATTTAGAATATTCCATACACTTAGTTGTTAAAGCAGTGGCAGGGTTTGAAAAGACTGACTGCAATTTTGAAAGAAGTTCTACTGTAGGTAAAATGCCTTCAAATAGCATTGCATGCTACAGAGAAATCGTTCGTGAAAGGAAGAGTCAGTCGATGAGGCAAACTTCATTTGTTGTCTTACTTTAAGAAATTGCCACGGCCACCCCAACCTTCAGCAACTACCGCCCTGAGCAATCACCCTGAGCATCAACACTGAGGCAAGACCCTCCACCAGAAAAAAGATTATGACTCAATGAAGGCTCAGATGACAGTTAGTAAATTTTAGTATTTTTTTATTAAGGTAGGTACATTGCTTTTTTAGACATAATGCTATTGCACACTTTAATAGACTACAGTATCACTATAGTGATAACTCTTTTATGCACCAAGAAACAAAAAAATTCCTTGAATTGCTTTATTGCCGTAGTCTGTAACCGAACCCCGAGATACACCTGTATTATAATAGAAGTGATATTAGAACACACTAGTTCTTCCTAGGGAGTCAAGGAAGGTTGCAAAGAGGAGAAGCCATTTGAGATGCATTTAAAAAAATAAGAAATAATTTGCCAGACTGAGAAATGAGGCGAGGGCTGGGGGAAAGACATCCCAACAGGATGAAACTACATGAGCACTGTCATAGAGGAATGAAAGGGCTTAGCATTTGGAGAAAGTATATGTAGTTCAGTGGGGAACATGCTGGAAGCTGGAAGTGATGAGGGAAGAGACGAAGATTTGGGTCAGATATGAAGACTTGAGATACCAAGTAAAGAATAATACTCTTCTAGCCAGTGGCCTGCCCTGCTCACTGGTTTATAGAAATGCAACCTCGTGGAAGCACAGGTACAGGGGCTGTCTAGGCAGCTCATTGGGTATTATACTAATGGTTAAGATTCCCAGTTGTCACTCCACTCTCAACTCATTTTCCTCAGGATGGGACTGCAGACAACCCAGAAGAATTTTGGTGCAGTTTCCAGCACTAGCTCTGTTACATCGGGACCCTATGACTGTTTGCATAAAGAGCTGTCTTTCTCAGACACCCTATGTATTCTTCCTTATAGGAGATGCATGTGTTGGTATTTATTGACCTACAGAAGCTATTTGAACCCCATTCAACTAACTTACCCTTTTAAATGACTGATCTAACAGGCTAAAGGACCTGAATACCCGTACAGAATGTACCTTTGCTGCACCTGTTTTGTTGGTTCTTGTTTCCAGCTGTTATGAGAGGACCTCCTTTCCCTACAAAATCTATCCTGCACCCCAGCTATGTCTAGAACACCCAGAATTCCCAAGATGTCTCATACATGTTCATGAACATGTCCACCCGAACATTCCATATGACATCTACCATTTTCTTCCTTTCCTCGCTGGCCTCTTCCAATGACGTTTGCTCCAGGGGGCTACAGCTCTCAGAGATAAGCCACTTTTACATTATTATCATCACCTTCTGTGATATATCATTGTCTCCTCCTGGAATCCTCAAAATGTAGAAGCTACAATGGGTTCTGCAAAGAAGAGTTATTAGACTTTCCTTTCCTATTGGGAGCCATGTTTTAGTGTTGCCAGTAATTAGTGTTTATAGGTTTTACTGACGATATCATTTCAGTTTTACATTCAAACCCTCCTTTTCCAATGGAAACAGGTATGCACTGAGGTCAAGAGGCAGACTGATACATGAACAACATGGTGTATTCATGATTGTTTCTACTTCTCAGACAACCAATGCTTTGTTTCCTAGACCAAACTTGTCTTCCTGACTGTCTTCACAGGTGAGCGTCTCTCCCAGGTAGCTCATCAGTCCCTCATGCATGCCTAAATTTCTGATGAGCCTGTCCACACATAATGAACCCAGAGGCACACAACTGGGTGGCAGGAAGGGAGCTTTCCTTGTACTTCAGTCCATGTCTCCCCCATGTCAGCAGCCCTTGCCTTTGAGGAAGAGCCACAAAAGGGGAGAACACAGTTAATGTAGTTATATATTTATTCACTGAAATTACCAAATTCTAAAAGAGCTTTCTATGAAAAAATGCTTTAAAAGCTCTAACATGAAAAAATATGTATCATTTTATTTATCTCCCTTTAGCATCCTTTGAAACATTTAAAAAATAATCAAGTGGAGTCATTTACAAAAGATACAGTGATAATCAACATGAGGTCAGGAGGAGAGACAGAGACTTCATGTACTGGAAGCAGACAAGCATAGCGTGGCCCAGGAGCAAAGCCTTGTCCTGGGAGAGTGAAGCACACTTGAGAACAGGACAGTGTGTGTCACTCAGAGTTCTTCCTGCCCTGCCCATGCCTGAGATTTAAGGAGACAGTGGTACAGAAACTTTCACCTTTGAAAGATGCTACAACGCATCATTAATTTGATGTCCTTCCATAATAAAAGAGGGTGACATTCTCTTTTCCTCTCCCCAGACCACTGCATCATGGGATCCAATTCTTTTTAGCGGGAGAGGAGGCACTGTCTGGGCAAGGGCAGTGGTGCACTTGGCATCACCAGATGTGCTCATGAACGCTTTGATGAAATCCTCCAAGAAATCTCGGAAATGCTTGGGGGTTCGGAGGGGAGTCTATTTGCGATCGAGGGGCAAGTATTAGTAGATAGGGACGCTGTCTGACAAAAGATCAATTACAATGAAAAGAACCAGAACTACTTATCCACCCCTTTTTCCCACAGTCTGTTCTTTATTGCCTCTCTATCATTCGTTTATCAGTTTTAGTATAACTATAACCTTTGGCATATTTCCTGGGTGGTTCACTGTCTCCTCAGAAAAGTCCCTGAACAGATTGTACCGAAAAGCACATCATTGCCCTTTGTGCTTCTTCAATTCACTACGAACATGACAACCGGACAAAGTTCCTCGTCAGCTACAGAAACCCAGTTTTGGACTTTATGAACGCAGCAGCAGCGTTTTGTTCTTATATACTGCCTCCGGTACAATTTAGTCCCATTAGCTCTTAATTGGCTTACAAGCAGTGCCTAAAACACATCACCTTGAATCATAAGGATTCTAGCGACAGGATTCTTAACTCAACTGACTCCAACCTTTCCTTATCTCTTCCCTCAACTCCTTTCACCACTTCACCCCTCTCACAACTACCCCTCTATCATCTCCCAGAAAGTGTGCAAGAGAACCACATTTCACGCCATGCAAGCGTTAGCTGACTTAAAAGTTTCTTTTCTCCCTTCTCTCAACCTGCCTCCTTTCAAGAGCCGAACATGTTTAATCTCAGCAGAGCCTCTCCACCCTTTCTACAGCCCAACCCAGATTCTGAGCACAAGTTGCTGCACGCTCTGGGCTTCCCCTCCTCCACCCAGTTGTACCTCTCCACCCACCGCCTCTGTCCCCCGCCCAGTCTACACCTGGATGCGATCCCTGCTCTCCCAAGCTACTTACACCATTATCTTCACCACTCCCCATCCCAAGAGCCAATCTTACTGCTCGTTGTTCACTAGATGGGAAAAAAACCTTAGACAGCACCCAAGTAACTTTTAGCAGTTGAGGAGGAATTCAGATGCTCTAGACAGCCACTTTCAATCCTTCAAGCATAACCCATCACAAAAAATATTTTATATACTGATCCAGTACATACACACATATACTGAAGAATACATAAATTAATACAATACACCAGAGGAAATAACACGGTATACCAAGTCTATCATCACGCACAGAATTAACTTACATCAATTCAATCACACCTCTTAAAAAACTGGAAACTTACATGGCAGGTGTGTACTCTTTATTATATTCTGTACATTTCTGTGTTATAATGATGATAACTGACACTTATTCAGTACTTACTCTGTGCTTGGCATGTATATTAAATCATGAAATTCTTCTAACGCTATGAGGTAGACCCTGGTATTAGCCCTACTTTACCAATAAGGAAACTGAGACACAGAGAAGTGAACTAACTTTCCCAGGGTCACAGGGATTGGAAATGACCAGACTAGGATTTGAAACCAGTCTGCCATACTCTGGGACAAGTGCCCTGCCCTCCTACCTTAGACATGTGTAACTTTAAGTCACTACGTAGGGTTATGCTCACAAAACAAAGTATATTGTTGTTGATGGATAATTTAAAGGTTTTTATAGGTTAACATCAATGTGATTCTGGTTCCATCCACTTACTTTACAATAATCTTACTCCCTGCAGGGTGAAATTCATAATGCAATAAATTGATGTTAATAATTAATATAATGTTTCTAGTTAAATATAAAGCACTTTTAATAAATTCCATTTCTAGATCTTGGGACTGATTGATATTATGAATAGAATGTAAAAGACTTGAAACAGTAATTTACTAGTGCATCTTTCTATTCTTTTAAACAAAAAGGGGAAAACACTTACGTTAATGCCACCATTGTCAATTGAAAAACAACTAAAAAACCCCACCTCTACAAAGCCGTAACTATGTACTAGTGTCCAGGCAATCTTAAAATTATAAGCCTTGGAAAACTTAACAAAGACCAACTTCTTTCACTCAACAGAAAAAAACCAATAACAAAGTTTTATTGTTATTCTATCAATAACAATTTTATCAATTATTACCTAAAATTTTCATTCTTTTTATAATTGTGAGGATAATATAACTCTTTTGGTTCCTTTAATTCTAGGAATGCCTGAGTAGTATCTTTATCCATCATCCTGATTGTCAGGATAGGTTGTAATAGTTTCAATCTTATATCTCAGTGGGTTTTTTTTCTGTCTTAATAAAAATGGTTAAATTTATGAAATCTTACATTGAGAGTCTACGCCAGTGTAGAAAGAAAAGCACTAAAGGCGTCAAAGACATGAGCTGACCTTGGACAAGTCTGTTTTGCCATCTCAGGCCCTCGCGTGTCTTTTGTGAGCTGAAGTGGTAGACCAGGCAATAATTATGGTTGTTTGCAAAAATTTGATTATTCCAAAAATATATTGAGTTCAAAAATATATATATATATTGAGTTCATATTGTATGCTAAGCACTCGGGTATAAAAAAGTAATCATTTATAATCACATAAGATAGAAAAGTTTACCACACAAAAAATCATCAGAATTATGTATTATGATGAGAATTAACCTTGCAGCTTCACCTAATGCAATTCTGAAGTTCCCTTTCTCTTAAATTTACAAGAAAATGTAATTATAAAAATACTTATTTCCTAGAATCACAAACTGTTAGAACTAGAAGGAGCCTCATTTTGTTTAATGTAACATAACATTTCCACTTCGTGGAAAAGAACTCTGCCACCCAGAAATATGTCACCCTTGCTCAAGGTATGACTTACTTAAAAATGAGTGGTAGGAGGGCTTAAAAAATAACCACAATTTTCCTCAAATATTGCCAAGGGAAACTCATGTTTAATATCACAAAATTTTAAATAGGACTTTTAAAATTCAGTTTGTCTTCTGTATGTTTCCATGCCTTTGAAGTATTTGAAATACTTTGTCTTCAAAACTAAGTTCTATGTGAGTAATTTAAGTTGGTACCGAGAATAACGAGTATGTCTGTGAAGTTATACTAGTTGGTCACACCCACCAGAAAAAAAAGTTTAACATGTTCTTGCTGAGAACATAAATTTATTAGACTTATTAATTTAGCAAAGTATTAATACAAAGCACCTGTGGCGGGTGGTAAGCTAAAAGACAGCAATGGACATGGGATAATGGTCAAATCCACAAGTGTGATTCAAGTTCAACATGTGCATCTAACACGGGCTGAGTGTGAGATCACATTTACGGTTATGGTCAGAGCTGGGAGGTATCTCTGAAGGGCCAAAATGGAGTTAGACAGTAAAAGAAAGTCCATTCAGGTTCTAGTAGTGTCTCTAATTTCAAAATCATTTTGAAATCAAAGTACTATTTAAATCAAATATTCACCGCAACTTAGAGAATTCTATGACCATACATCACCACTTTGTCCCAATACTACTTTCAGGTGGGGGTCTGGGAAACTCTAGTAGTGTATCAACCTTACAATTTATCAACTGTCAAAGTACAGGAAGGTCATTACCTGGCTGGATCCTGCAAATACTGTCTTGATGTATTAATAGCCCCTAGTAAGCAACAGGCTCTTAATTCAGTATCTACACAGTTAGGTTGAAAAGATGGATAAACTGTCACAATCTACTCATTTGTTCATTGCTGTCAAGTATTGGCTGGTTGTAGACATAATCCAGACTACTGAAGCATCCACTTATCTTTCAGCAAGTTTTGATAATCTTTAATTTTAAGTGCCACAACATCCTGAAATTCAAAGACAATTAAATAAACTAAAAAAAAACTCCCAAACAAAAAAAAACTTTATACAACTATTCATAGAAGCATTATTCATAACAGTCAAAAAAGTTGAAGCAACCCACTGTTCATCAACTGATGAATAGATAAATACAATGTGGTATACCATATAATGGAATATTATTCAGCAATAAAAATGAATGAGGGATGTTAACTAAACTTACTGTGGTGATCACTTCTTGATATATACAAATATTGAATCATGTTGTACACCTGAAACTAACATAATATTATATGTCAATTATACCTCAATAAAAATAGATAAATAAAGGAATGAAGTATAAATAAATAATAAAATAAAGCACAAAGACAGTTAAATAAACTATATATAAGATCCCTAAAAAGAAAGATGTCTTAAAAGATGGTGAATGATTCATTTCATAATGCGTGCAAAAGTAGTGAATGTTTCATTTAAAATACACTTTAAATTTAGGAGTTAAGGAGGTTTTCAAGTACTTTCATTAACTTTGAAAGTCTTTTGGTCTGCTACCTCTATTGCAGTAAAATACATATGGCAGATAATCACACTACCAGAATTTGTTTTATATTCAGTTTTTATTTTCAGTGCTTATATTCTATTACTAATTGTAAATATAAAACAATATATATTTTTTCTCTTGGCTGCATTGGGTCTTCGTTGCTATGCACAGGCTTTCTCTGGTTGTGGTGAGTGGGGCTACTCTTCCTTGCAGTGCGCGGCCTTCTCATTGCTGTGGCTTCTCTTGCTGCAGAGCATGGGCTCTAGGCACACGGGCTCAGTAGTTGTGGCTCGCAGGCTCAGTAGTTGTGGTGCGTGGGCTTAGTTGCTCCTCAGCATGTGGGATCTTCCTGGACCAGGGCTTGAACCCGTGTCCCCTGCATTGGCAGGAGGATTCTTAACCACTGCACCACCAGAGAAGTCTTAAAACAATATTACTAGTGATTATTTCAATAAATTTATTAATTTTTGAACTTTGGAAAATTTAAAACTATTTAACATTTTTGCATCAAACATGTGGTTTAAGAGGGTAATTCAAGTATCAGGTCAAAGAGCAACTTCGAGGAAATCTAAGCATCTTTCCAGTTTTGCAATAAAGAAAAAATTTTTGCTGCATCCATTTTTTCCTGCATTCATACTTGAAGACCATATTATTTATCAGGGTCAATAACATTTTATTTGAAACATTAACAACTTTATGTAAATTAATGAGAAAAGTAAACTCATTGCAAAAAAGTAATTTATCAGTATATCTTCCTAAATGGTTAATCGCCCCAATATTTGTCAGGGTTTTATGCAAAATTCTGTGCTAGATACAATATTGAGTACCTGGTTGTAGGCACTCAATAAATACTAGTGGAATAAATGAAAGAATAATATTAAATTCTCAAAGACTCTTGGAAAATTCCTTGCAGGTGAAAAAAAGAATATTAAGGAATTACTCATTATTTGTTTTAAAATAAACATGGCTTAGGCTCATGTTAACAGTTTAGTGGCCAGTGGTTCTTAGCAGTTTCTGTTTTTAAGGTATACAGCTCTCCTTTTAAATATTTGTATAGTTTGCATTTATATAAAAGCTTTTTACTGGATAGTAATACCATTAATTAAATCTGTCAAGAAAATACTCAATTACTATAGTTATAGTTAATTAATTTTATTTGTATTTTATTAATTTTACAAATAGGATAATTTTCATAAATATATGAACTATTTGATAAATATTTGAAAATTCAAACTAATTTTTGGAATTATCACTGTTTAAATAATAAATGGATAATATATAAATTTGGATCTATCTATTTAGTCTACAGACAATGATGGGAAACTGTAAGATATCAGAGGCTCCTTGCAATAATTTCAGCCTGCCAAGTTCCTGGCTTACAGATTGGGCTACACTGACCTAAGGAAAATAGATAATATAAATATATTAATAAAGCAATACTGTCATTTTCTCCACAAGGGCATAATGCTCTTTGAACTGTGACCTTCTTATGGATATGTTGGATCTCCAACACCTAGCATAGCATCTGATACATAATCAAAACACAATCCCAGTTTATTGCATGAATAAATTATTGAATTTCATTAATTGGTGTCTATAAATTCATTATCCATCACTTTCCCAAAATATTCCACTGACAGAAATTTTTTTTTGTTTTAATAGTTGATGGGTGTTTTGTTTTGTTTTGTTTTTTGCGGTACGCGGGCCTCTCACTGTTGTGGCCTCTCCCGTTGCGGAGCACAGGCTCCGGATGCGCAGGCCCAGCGGCCACGGCTCACGGGCCCAGCCGCTCCGCGGCACGTGGGATCCTCCCGGACTAGGGCACGAACCCGTGTCCCCTGCCTCGGCAGGCGGACTCTCAACCACTGCGCCACCAGGGAAGCCCGATGGGTGTTCATATACCAAGTATGAGTTAGGACCTGAGCATAGGTGGAAGAGGGGCATTTTGAGGAGCAGGTGGAATGCCTGCTGGCTCATGGACCACACCACGCTGGGGATGTGGTCCTATTTGTACCCCCTGCCTCACAAAAAAGAAGGCCTCTGAGAAATGCTCTCTTTAAAGAAGAACTAACTGCTGAAGTCAAACTGCTTTTTATGAAACATCCTGTCATGGAGGAACCCCGGCCCTAGCAGGCTTTAAAAGTAAGGTCATATTCAGTGCCCAAAAGCCCCTGTTTCTAGAATTAGGAAGAAAAGCCTGTGGAGATTTCACAATGTAATATCTAGCCCTAATAATATCTAGCTCTAATATGAGACTTTTTCTAACTCTAAAAGTCTTGACAATAAACAAAAGACAATGAGAGGAGAATCTTTAGTATAGTGTGAGGAGTTTACAGCAAAGACATACACACCAACACACATGTACACACACACAGAGGCTGAGATCATCCATCCTCCAGAAGGAAGATACAAAACAGATAAACAACAGTAATAAATTGTTAAACAAATATTTGAAGAGGAATATCCAGTATTTAAGAGAGTTGTTTTAGATTCTGGTTGTATAAATAAAATGGGCATGAAACTTTCCCATCCAGAGTCTCATCCTCAACTTGTGGTGAGGAGAAGCAACTTATCACAGGGCATCTTAAGATGCTTCACAGATTAGTAACTTAAACCAACTGTTGAACAAACACCAGAAGAGTAGTGCTTGGCCTTCAGAAAAATAATTCTCATGTGGGCTGATGCGAACAAGTGAGTGATGGCTGCAAAGACACCTGCCATGGTGTGTCCCGATGAGGCAATGGTTGAGGGAAGGCCACGCCTGTGGGGACCTTTGCAACCCACTCTATAGCAGAAAAAGGAAGTTCACCCTTGTTTCCACTTCGAGTAAAACCAAGCACAGCCAGTTAGAGTAGAGCTAACCCAAAGACCAAAGACCAATTACTTGCCAAATTCTGTCTCTTTCAACTCTCCAGGCTTTGGCTCACTGACTTTAGCACAATCTACTCCCTGTAGGATGCTGCACTTCCCCCAACCCCACATCCCATCCCTCTCCATCTACAGACATCCTCCACATCCCATCAGGATTCATCTCAAATGCTGACTCCTTTATTAAGACCCTTCTCACTCTTTAAAGCAGATTAGTGTTTGCTCTTTACTCTTCTCCTAGAGAATCTTGTACAAACCTCTATTACAGAAGTTGTCATGTGACATTGTAATTCATTTTTACCTGCATATATTCTCCCATTAGACTGTGTTAGTTAACAGCACACAGACCTCACTTATCTTCGTATCCTCAGATCCTTGCCCAGTGTGTGCTCAGTGAATACTGGTTGATGCTTCGGTGCCAGTGAGTATGACTCTCCCTGCTCCCTGGCAGCCTCCACTGAGACTGCTCAGGTTATCACCAGCAACCCCTCCTGCTGGCGGCAAGGTTAGCACTACCTCCTTTCCCTCCGGTGTTCTCAAGGATTCTTGAAGCCGTGTCCTTATCACCTTCCTCAGAATTTTTAGATAGTTGAGGTTTGGGTGAAATGGGGCCGAGATTATTCAAGGAGAGGGAAGAACTACCTGGGTATCATTAACAAAATAAAGACCAGGAAGCAACGTTCTGGAATTTGGAAAACTATCCATCGTCAGGCTCAGATGACTTCTTACAAGACCATTCAGCACCTGGCTTCTGCTTATATTTCTGGTTTTATCCCTCACCAAGTCCCTTCACAGACTTTGTTTCACCTCTATGGAACTGCCTAATTCACCATGATTTCTCATGCCCTCATTTAATTCCCATAAACTCTTGCCTATTATACAGACATCATTATCTCCATTTTTCAAATGAGAAAACTGAGACTCTTGGAAAGTGATTGATTTGGCCAAAGTCACGCAGTGGAAGATCCAGGATTTGATCTCAACTTGTCTGACTCCAAAGTTTGTCTTCTTTGCCTCTATGTCAAGCAATTTCCCCTTATTAACAGAAACACTCAGATTGTTCTCCATTGCTGAAAATGTCAGAAACTGGCAATAACAACTTAAATCATAGAATACCCCCAGGATCATTGTGTCTGTACTCATTTGTGTAACAGTTGTGATATATGCACCAAGACAGTTTAGGAATAAAATCTTGTTAGCTAAGCTTCTATGTCAGAGGTTCTTGAACTTTAAGGTACATCCAGTCCACTTTGGACACTAACTAAAAATATAATTGTCTGGCTCCCACTCTCTAGAAATATGGATTTAGTAAATATAAAATAAGGCCTGAGAATCAACATTTTAAGAACATTTTGAGACACAGTTTTCTATATACTCTTTATTTAATTTGCAAGGAATCAAACTTAACACCTCTGAATGGAAGTAAATATGTTTGATGGTAAAAACTTTCATAAGATCTTGCAGTTACTCCTTGATGTGATTAGTCCAAGAAAAGAGTTGGTGATATAATATTGACACATGATTTCTGATAGAACTGGGCATTTCTCTTATTCTTAGTTCACAATCAATGCAGATTTTTCTGGGTGTTCTTCTCACTGACTCTAAGTCCACAGTTCTGTGACTCATACTAGTTTGACTGCTTGGATGTGCAGTTCAGGGGTTGGTCATCAGCATTTCATACTAACTAGTGGATTATATAATGGAATTTTGATGATGTTTGCAGTTGCTTGAGTTGAAAAACCCTCCCAAGAACCAGACACATGTTTTAAAAACCGGTTCCCATGTTTCTTGTTGTTAATTTTGTTATAGTTGCCAAAAAATATGCACTGCTCACTGACTGCAACAGCAAATTTATTTTGGAACTCCCCAATGGCATGAAAATGAAAAAAAAAAATCACTGCTTGAGATCAAGTGATGAGAAAATGGTTACAACAGATACTAATTTCTTTTCAAGATGTTGTGATGGAAGTAACTGTGGGATGAGTTTAGAAAAATGCTGTAAGAACTTAGGGTGGCAGAATTTCTTTAAAATAGGGCTTTAATTCAATTTAACTTAAAATGTTTATTGAGTATTTATGGGACCCCAGGCAACACTAAGGAAGCAGAGGGAAGAAGATATGCTCCCCAACTTTAAGGAGATTTTAATTTTTTAAGAAACATGTACATAGTATCTAGAATACAATTCATATCATCATAAACACCAGTTCTTACGCATGCCACACGCTAAGCCTTGTGAAATTGTTCCACTTCTAACATTTAAATTCTAGGAAAGTTTTAGGACCACAACTTATTATTCTTCCATGAATCTCATTCATTTGCTTCTAATACATATGTCTTTGATCTCATGAGACCTCCATACCCTTATACCCTGCATTTCTCCAAAATTAATCACTCATGTGATCTGTTCCTCATTCCCTTCTTCCCTTTCCAGAACATACTCCATAGTCTTTTTGGATTCTCTTGTCAATACCTGCCTTCACCTCTGGAATTCACCAATAATCATCTATTTTCAAATTTGCCGGCTGCTTCTTAGAATTTACCATTATCCTCATAGATCTTTCAACAAAGTTTGAAACACACATTGTTTCTTCTTGGAAGTACCTTTTGCTTTCATTCATGTATTTATTAATTCAAAAATATTTGAGGGGCTTCCCTGGTGGCGCAGTGGTTGAGAGTCCTCCTGCCGATAAAGGGGACACGGGTTCGTGCCCCGGTCCGGGAGGATCCCACGTGCCGCGGAGCGGCTGGGCCCGTGAGCCATGGCCGCTGAGCCTGCGCGTTCAGAGCCTGTGCTCTGCAACGGGAGAGGCCACAACAGTGAGAGGCCCGCGTAGCGCAAAAAAAAAAAAAATTTGAGTACTTTTATGCGCTAGGTTCCAGGAATACAATTTTGACCAAAAAAAAAAGGTTCCTAGTGGTGAGGACAGAGAGTAACAATCACACAAATACATGTAAACTTGCAACTATGAGACCTGTAAGGGAGAAGCTGAATAAGAGCCCTGCAAACTCCTTATGAATAGAATGTGGCAAAAGGTGAAACTGAAAAGTGGACAAGTGTCAGATAATCCAGGACCTTCTAGCCTAAACTAAAAATTTGTGTTCCCTTTTATGCTAAAAGCCATTGAATGGTTTAAAAACATATTTATAGGCTTGGATTTTTGCTCTTGAAAATGTCTTTTCCAGCACTCATGTATCAGTAGTAAACAGACTGGAGGCTGGCCGGAATGGATGCAGATCTGTTAGGAAGTTGCAACAATAATAATCCAGGTGAGGGACCATAATAACTTGCCTAAGAAAGACAGTGATGGTCAAGATGGAGAGAAGGGAATGAATTTGAGAGATGTAAAATCAAAAGAATTTGGTGACAGATTGGAAATGGAAGGTTAAAAAGAAAAAGGTGTCGGGCTTCCCTGGTGGTGCAGTGGTTGAGAGTCCGCCTGCCGATGCAGGGGACACGGGTTCGTGCCCCGGTCCGGGAAGATCCCACATGCCGCGGAGCGGCTGGGCCCGTGGGCCATGGCCGCTGAGCCTGCGCGTCCGGAGCCTGTGCTCCACAGTGGGAGAGGACAAAACAGTGAGAGGTCCGCGTACCGCAAAAAAAAAAAAAAAAAAAAAAAAAAAAAAAAAGAAAAAGGTGTCAATAACATCTCTTGGGCTTCAGTCTTGAACAACTAGATAGAGATAGATGGTGGTCTTATTGCCTGGGAAGTGGACACTGGTCAATGTGAGAAAGAGAACACGAGTTTTCAACATGATGTGTTTGAGCTGCATCTGAAATTTCCAAGAGGAGACGTTAAGCAGGCTTTTGGATGTATAGGTCTGGAGTTCAGAGTAGAACAGGCCTGGACTCTGTAGATCTACCTGTAGGTTTTTATTGCATGAGACCAATCTAGAGACTCCAGATAGGGAAAAGGAACGTAGGACCAAGACTCACAAAATAATGCATTGAATGGGCTGAATTCAGAGAATAGAAATTGTTGCATCAAGGTGAATGTATATTTAAATTTTTGTTAGCTATGGTCAAATCACCTTCCCAAAACATTTTACCAACTGGAACTTCCACTTTCAGTCAAGGAGATGATTTCCCATTTTCCTACTTCCTCCCCAGCAACAGGTATTATCTAATGTTTTTGTTATCAAATGTTTAATCTGATTGGTGACATATTTTTACTTGTTTTTGTTGTTGTTGCTATTATTTATATATCTAATAATGACTAAGATTGAGCAACTTCTGCCTATGAATCATTTTATGTCCTTTTAAGTGAAAGATCTACTTATGTCCTTTGCTGGTTTTTCTTTTGGGTTGTCAACTTTTTCTTACAGATTTGCAAGAGCTCACTACTTATTATGGGAGCTGAACTTTGTTACACATGTAAACAAATTTTTTCCAGCTTATCCCTCTTTTTTCTTTGCTTATTTGCTATATTCATGTTTTAATTTTTATGTTGCTAAAATTCATCAATCCTTAACTCTATGGGATTTAGATCAATATCCCCTACTTCAAGGTATTTAAATTTTTACTCAGTTCTTTTTTTCTATGACTGGCTTCCTTTACATTTAAATCTTTTCTCCATCTGGAATTTTTTCTGGTATAAGGAGCAGGTTAATTTTGTTCTAAGTGGCTGGCCACCTGCCTCAATACCATCTTTTGAATTATGTACATTTTCTTAGTGGTCTGAGACGCCATCTGTATTTCAGACCAGAGATCTTTCTTTAATTATACATTAAATCTATACCTGAAATTCTTAATCTATTTCATTGATCTTTTTATTCATTTTCCAGTTCCAAAATGTGTTAATTACTGTAGCATCATATTTAATACTTTGTAAGGCTTGACTTCTCTCATTACTATACTTTTCATATACTAGAATTTAAATTTCTATTCTTAATTATTTGTTACTTGATATGAATTGAAATTATTTTGTCAAATTCCACAAAAAAGAAGTTTGGGGGGGTCTTTCTGTCATATTGCTTTTCTGCACAAAAACAAGTATGTCTTTCTATTGGTTCATGTCCTCTCTATGTCCCTCAGGAAAACTTTAACGTTTTAATCATACAGATTCTACACATTTCTTCTCTGCTTCATTATGAGGTAGTGCATTTATAGTTGCTACTATAAACTAGTGTATTTCTAAATAATTGTTTAGATTATTGAATTTTGTTATTAATTAGGTAATCAGCCACCTTAATAAATTTTCATATTGTTTGCATTAACTTTTAATCGATTCTCTTGGAATTCCCATGTAGAAAAATGTATGTTTTATGAATAACCATAATTTTAACTCCCTTCCAATATTTATATTTGGCTATTACTTCCAGAAAATATTATATAATAGTGGGATCATTTTCCTGATTAAAAAAAATGTGTTTACCATTTAACACTAAGCATAATGGCAGATTTTTGTATGATACATCATTTTTATAAGGCTAATGATCATTCCATTTCTTTATATTTCATTCTTTCAGTTAAAAACAGCTGATGAATTACATCAAGCTTTTTAAAGCACCTATGGAAGTTATTTTTTTGAGTTGTTACGATGGTTAAATATTGTAATAGATGCTTCTAACTTACAATCACCTTACTGTACTAGATAGAATTTCAATTGGTTGTGACTTATTCTTTTAATGTGCTCCCCAAATTCATATGTCAATATATTATTTCAAACTTCAGCAACTTTATCAGTGAATAATATTGTTCCATTTGGTTTTGTTGTTGGGTTGCTTTTTGTTTTTGCTGTCTTTGTCTAACTTATTTTCAGAATATTTTTATAATCTGTCAGTGACTAAAGATATAAATTAAAATCTCTTAGTTCTATCTCTTTCCTTTGTATTTTTTCCTTTGAGCATGTTATGCTATTTTATTTGATGTAAAAATATTCATGATAAAGACATCTTCACCATATTTAAGTATTGTCTCCTTTAAAAATGTCTTCATTTAAATTTTATCAATAATATATAATGCTACTCCTGCTTTCTGTCTTGTGTATATTGGTGCTAAAAATATTTAGAAAACTGGACAGTAAAAACATGATATTTTCTAGACTTTAAATGCCACAATTCAAATTTTTTTCATTGGTCTCATAAATGCCCTTTATTGCTATTCTTCATTGCCATTGGATATTCTATGATCCAATTAAGAATCGAATACTGTGTGCAGTTTTGATGTCCCTTTAGTCTCCTTTAATCTAGCACAATCTCCCACTATATTTTGTGTATCATAACATTGACATTTTTGAAAAATTCAGGTCATTTTATTATAGAACATTCCAAAATTGAGATTTTTTTCTGATTGTTTTCTCATTTGAAGATTCAGGTTAAACACTTTGGGCAAGAATATTACATTGGTGACATTATATAATTTTGATTTCATCATGCAAGGAGGTGCATGTTTTCAGCTTGTCCCATTTGGGGCAATGCTTAGTTTTACCCATTGGTGAGATGATGTGATATATGGAGACCATGTAAATACCTGGTTTCCCAACAAAGCTTCACTCAATAATATTAATACCCATTGATGATCTTTACCTGAATCACTTATTACATTGCTGGGTGCAACATTAAAATTTTCTAATCTACTATTTTTTCTATATTTATTAGCTGACAGCCTTCTCTAAAGAAGAGCTTGCTTTTCATCACCACCATCCCTTCTGAGGAACACTGTGAACTCATGTATTCTTTTTTATTCAATGTGTCATAGCTCATTAATATCATTATTCTTTTTGATGCTTTTTGCATCAAGGACACTGAAACTGATTATACAGCAGAAGTCTTTGTTATTAGGAGATATATACTGTAGAAATGAAGTGTCATGATATATGCAACTTTAAAATTATTGAAAATATTCAAATACACAAATTATACAAAATATACCAAAAAAGTGTATTTGTACATATAGAGAGAGTTAATGTGGCAAAATATTAACAAATTTTAAGTCTGGATAAAAGTTTGAATCTTTTTAAGCAGAAAAGGAAAAAAAACAGAACACAAACAAAATGTTAAAAACTGATCAGTTCTTACACTAAACCTCAGGTAGATTCCGGTTTCTTCCATTGCACCCAATTTCAAAAGGAGGGAAGTGTTCCCCTCCAGTCCCCAATACCTTATTCGTCCACCTCCATTAAGTCTATCATTCGGTACTGTCCATTTTACCTCCATCATATATCTCTTTTTCCCTTCCCACTGAAACCACACTATTTCAGGTTCATTACCTAAACCATTATGGTGGCCTCCAAGTTTATCGTTGTCTCTAGTGTCTCTTCTCTATCCATTAACCACAAAGCTTCCAAGACAGATTCCTTAAGCACAGCTTTGACTAGGTAAATATCTGTTCAAAAGCTTACAGTGGGGGGACGAGGGGAAGATGGCAGAAGAGTAAGACGCGGAGATCACCTTCCTCCTCACAGATACACCAGAAATACATCTACACGTGGAACAGCTCCTACAGAACACCTACTGAACTCTGGCAGAAGATTTCAGACCTCCCAAAAAGCAAGAAAGTCCCCACGTACCTGGGTAGGGCAAAAGAAACAACAGAGACAAAAGGATAGGGACGGGACCTGCACCAGTAGGAGGGAGCTGTGAAGTAGGTAAGGTTTCCACACACTAGGAAGCCCCTTCGCTGGCGGAGACTGCGGGTGGCAGAGGGGAAAGCTTCGGAGCCGCGGAGGAGAGCATAGCAACAGGGGTGCGGAGGGCAAAGCGGAGAGATTCCCGTACAGAGGATCAGGGCCGACCCGGCACTCACCAGTCCGAGAGGCTTGTCTGCTCACCCGCCGGGGCGGGCGGGGCTGGGAGCTGAGGCTTGGGCTTCGGTCGGAGCACAGGGAGAGGACTGGGGTTGGCGTGGTGAACACAGCCTGCAGGGGGTTAGTGCACCACGGCTAGCCGGGAGGGAGTCCGGGGAAAAGTCTGGACCTGCCGAAGAGGCAAGAGACTTTTTCTTCCCTCTTTGTTTCCTGGTGCGCGAGGAGAGGGGATTAAGAGTGCTGCTTAAAGGAACTCCAGAGACGGGCGCGAGCCGCGGCTAAAAGCACGGACCCCAGAGACGGGCAGGAGACGCTAAGGCTGCTGCTGCCGCCACCAAGAAGCCTGTGTGCGAGCACAGGTCACTATCCACACCACCCTTCCGGGGAGCCTGTGCAGCCCGCCACTGCCAGGGTCCCGGGATCCAGGGACAATTTCCCCGGGAGAACGCACGGCGCGCCTCAGGCTGGTGCAGCGTCACGCCGGCCTCCGCCGCTGCAGGCTCACCCCGCATCCGTATGCCTCCCTCCCCACGGCCTGAGTGAGCCAGAGCCCCCGAATCAGCGGGTCCTTTAACCCCGTCCTGTCTGAGCGAAGAACAGACGCCCTCCGGCGACCTACACGCAGAGGCGGGGCCAAATCCAAAGCTGAGCCCCTGGGAGCTGTGAGAACAAAGAAGAGAAAGGGAAATCTCTCCCAGCAGCCTCAGAAGCAGCGGATTAAAGCTCCACAATCAACTTGATGGACCCTGCATCTGTGGGCTACATGAATAGACAACGAATCATCCCAAATTGAGGAGGTGGACTTTGAGAGCAAGATTTATGATTTTTTCCCCTTTTCTTCTTTTTGTGAGTGTGTATGTGTATGCTTCTCTGTGAGATTTTGTCTGTATAGCTTTGCTTCCACCATCTGTCCTAGGGTTCTATCCGTCCGTTTTTTAAAATTTTTTTCGTAATAATTATTTTTATTTTAATAACTTTATTATATTTTATCTTACTTTATTTTACTTTATCTTCTTTCTTTCTTTCTTTTTTCCTTCCTTCCCTCCTTCCTTCCTTCATTCCTCCCTCCCTCCCTCCCTCCTTTCTTTCTTTCTTTCTTTTTTCTACTTCTACTAATTCTTTCTTTTTACTTTTTCTCCCTTTTATTCTGAGCTGTGTGGATGAAAGGCTCTTGGTGCTGCAGCCAGGAGTCAGTGCTGTGCCTCTGAGGTGGGAGAGCCAACTTCAAAACACTGGACCACAAGAGACCTCCCAGCTCCACATAATATCAAACAGCAAAAATCTCCCAGAGATCTCCGTCTCAACACCAGCACCCAGCTTCAGTCAACGACCAGGAAGCTACAGTGCTGGACACCCTATGCCAAACAACTAGCAAGACAGGAACACAACCCCACCCATTAGCAGAGAGGCTGCCTAAAATCATAATAAGTCCACAGACACCCCAAAACACACCACCAGACATGGACCTGCCCACCAGAAAGAC
The DNA here is from genome assembly GCF_011762595.2 of Tursiops truncatus. Taxonomy (NCBI): domain Eukaryota; kingdom Metazoa; phylum Chordata; class Mammalia; order Artiodactyla; family Delphinidae; genus Tursiops; species Tursiops truncatus. The sequence continues at coordinate 46,120,123 of NC_047046.1, forward strand.
AAGATCCAGCCTCATCCACCAGAACACAGGCACTAGTCCCCTCCACCAGGAAACCTACGCAACCCACTGAAGCAACATCAGTCACTGGGGACAGACACCAAAAACAATGGGAACTACAAACCTGCAGCCTGCAAAAAGGAGACCCCAAACACAGCAAGATAAGCAAAATGAGAAAACAGAAAAACACACAGCAGATGAAGGAGCAAGATAAAAACCCACCAGACCTAACAAATGAAGACGAAATAGGCAGTCTACCTGAAAAAGAATTCAGAATAATGATAGTAAAGATGATCCAAAATCTTGGAAATAGAATAGAGAAAATGCAAGAAACATTTAACACGGAACTAGAAGAACTAAACATGAAACAAACAACGATGAACAACACAATAAATGAAATTAAAAATATACTAGAAGGGATCAATAGCAGAATAGCTGAGGCAGAAGAACGGATAAGTGACCTGGAAGATAAAATAATGGAAATAACTACTGCAGAGCAGAATAAAGAAAAAAGAATGAAAAGAACTGAGTACAGCCTCAGAGACCTCTGGGACAACATTAAATGCACCAACATTCGAATTATAGGAGTCCCAGAAGAAGAAGAGAAAAAGAAAGGGACTGAGAAAATATTTGAAGAGAGTATAGTTGAAAACTTCCCTAATATGGGAAAGGAAATAGTTAATCAAGTCCAGGAAGCACAGAGAGTCCCATACAGGATAAATCCAAAGAGAAACACGCCAAGACACATATTAATCAAACTGTCAAAAATTAAATACAAAGAAAACATATTAAAAGCAGCAAGGGAAAAACAATAAATAACACACAAGGGAATCCCCATAAGGTTAACAGCTGATGTTTCAGCAGAAACTCTGCAAACCAGAAGGGACTGGCAGGACATATTTAAAGTGATGAAGGAGAACAACCTGCAACCAAGATTACTCTATCCAGCAAGGATCTCATTCAGATTTGTTGGAGAAATTAAAACCTTTACAGACAAGCAAAAGCTGAGAGAGTTCAGAACCACCAAGCCAGCTTTACAACAAATGCTAAAGGATCTTCTCTAGGCAAGAAACGCAAGAGAAGGAAAAGACCTACAATAACAGACCCAAACACATAAGAAAATGGGAATAGGAACATACATATCGATAATTACCTTAAATGTAAATGGACTAAATGCTCCCACCAAAAGACACAGATTGGCTGAATGGATACAAAAACAAGAACCATATATATACTGTCTACAAGAGACCCACTTCAGACCTAGAGACACATACAGACTGAAAGTAAGGGGATGGAAAAAGATATTCCATGCACATGGAAACCAAAAGAAAGCTGGAGTAGCAATTCTCATTTCAGAAAAAAATAGACTTTAAAATAAAGACTATTAGAAGAGACAAAGAAGGACACTACATAATGATCAAGGGATCGATCCAAGAAGAAGATATAACAATTGTAAATATTTATGCACCCAACATAGGAGCACCTCAATACATAAGGCAAATACTAACAGCCATAAAAGGGGAAATCTACCATAACACATTCATAGTAGGGGACTTTAACACCCCACTTTCACCAATGGACAGATCATCCAAAATGAAAATAAATAAGGAAACACAACCTTTAAATGATACATTAAACAAGATGGACTTAATTGATATTTATAGGACATTCCATCCAAAAACAACAGAATACACATTTTTCTCAAGTGCTCATGGAACATTCTCCAGGATAGATCATATCTTGGGTCACAAATCAAGCCTTGGTAAATTTAAGAAAATTGAAATCATATCAAGTATCTTTTCCGATCACAACGCTATGAGACTAGATATCAATTACAGGAAAAGGTCTCTAAAAAATACAAACACATGGAGGCTAAACAATACACTACTTAATAATGAAGTGATCACTGAAGAAATCAAAGAGGAAATCAAAAAATACCTAGAAACAAATGACAGTGGAGACACGATGACCCATAATCTATGGGATGCAGCAAAAGCAGTTCTAAGAGGGAAGTTTATGGCAATACAATCCTACCTTAAGAAACAAGAAACATCTTGAATAAACAACCTAACCTTGCACCTAAAGCAATTAGAGAAAGAAGAACAAAAAACCCCCAAACTTACCAGAAGGAAAGAAATCATAAAAATCAGATCAGAAATAAATGAAAAAGAAATGAAGGAAACGGTAGCAAAGAACAATAAAACTAAAAGCTGGTTCTTTGAGAAGATAAACAAAATTGATAAACCATCAGCCAGACTCATCAAGAAAAAAAGGGAGAAGACTCAAATCAATAGAATTAGAAATGAAAAAGGAGAAGTAACAACTGACACTGCAGAAATAAAAGAGATCATGAGAGATTACTACAAGCAACTCTATGCCAATAAAATGGACAACCTGGAAGAAATGGACAAATTCTTAGAAATGCACAACCTGCCAAGACTGAATCAGGAAAAAATAGATAATATGAACAGTCCAATCACAAGCACTGAAATTGAAACTGTGATTAAAAATCTTCCAACAAACAAAAGCCCAGGACCAGATGGCTTCACAGGCGAATTCTATCAAACATTTAGAGAAGAGCTAACACCTATCCTTCTCAAACTCTTCCAAAGTATAGCAGAGGGAGGAACACTCCCAAACTCATTCTACGAGGCCACCATCACCTTGATACCAAAACCAGACAAGGATGTGACAAAGAAAGAAAACTACAGGCCAATAACACTGATGAACATAGATGCAAAAATCCTCAACAAAACACTAGCTAACAGAATCCAACAGCACATTAAAAGGATCATACACCATGATCAAGTGGGGTTTATTCCAGGAATGCATGGATTCTTCAATATATGCAAATCAATCAATGTGATAAACCATATTAACAAATTGAAGGAGAAAAACCACATGATCATCTCAATAGATGCAGAGAAAGCTTTTGACAAAATTCAACACCCATTTATGATAAAATCCCTGCAGAAAGTAGGCATAGAGGAAACTTTCCTCAACATAATAAAGGCCCTATAAGACAAACCCACAGCCAACATCGTTCTCAATGGTGAAAAACTGAAACCATTTCCACTAAGATCAGGAACAAGACAAGGTTGTCCACTCTCACCACTATTATTCAACATAGTTTTGGAAGTTTTAGCCACAGCAATCAGAGAAGAAAAGGAAATAAAAGGAATCCAAATCGGAAAAGAAGAAGTAAAGCTGTCACTGTTTGCAGATGACATGATACTATACATAGAGAATCCTAAAGATGCTACCAGAAAACTACTAGAGCTAATCAATAAATTTGGTAAAGTAGCAGGAAAAAAAATTAATGCACAGAAATCTCTTGCATTCCTATACACTAATGATGAAAAATCTGAAAGTGAAATCAAGAAAACACTCCCATTTACCATTGCAACATAAAGAATAAAATATCTAGGAATAAACCTACCTAAAGAGAAAAAAGACCTGTATGCAGAAAATTATAAGACACTGATGAAAGAAATTAAAGATGATACAAATAGATGGAGAGATATACCATGTTCTTGGATTGGAAGAATCAACATGGTGAAAATGACTCTACTACCCAAAGCAATCTATAGATTCAATGCAATCCCTATCAAACTACCACTGGCATTTTTCACAGAACTAGGACAAAAAAATTTCGCAATTTGAATGGAAACAAAAAAGACCCCAAATAGCCAAAGCAGTCTTGAGAATGAAAAACGGAGCTGGAGGAATCAGGCTCCCTGACATCAGACTATACCACAAAGCTACAGTAATCAAGACAGTATGGTACTGGCACAAAAACAGAGAAATAGATCAATGGAACAAGATAGAAAGCCCACAGATAAACCCACGCACATATGGTCACCTTATCTTTGATAAAGGAGGCAGGAATGTACAGTGGAGAAAGACAGCCTCTTCAATAAGTGGTGCTGGGAAAACTGGACAGGTACATGTAAAAATATGAGATTAGATCACTCCCTAACACCATACACAAAAATAAACTCAAAATGGATTAAAGACCTAAATGTAAGGCCAGAAACTATCAAATTCTTAGAGGAAAACATAGGCAGAACACTCTATGACATAAATCACAGCAAAATCCTTTTTGACCCACCTCCTGGAGAAACAGAAATAAAAACAGAAATAAACAATGGGACCTAATGAAACCTCAAAGCTTTTGCACAGCAAAGGAAACCGCAAACAAGACCAAAAGACAACCCTCAGAATGGGAGAAAATATTTGCAAATGAAGCAACTGACAAAGGATTAATCTCCAAAATTTATAAGCAGCTCATGCAGCTCAATAACAAAAAAACAAACAACTCAATCCAAAAATGGGCAGAAGACCTAAATAGACATTTCTCCAAAGAAGATATACAGACTGCCAACAAACACATGAAAGAATGCTCAACATCATTAGTCATGAGAGAAACGCAAATCAAAACTATAATGAGATATCATCTCACACCATTCAGAATGGCCATCATCAAAAAATCTAGAAATAAATGCTGGAGAGGGTGTGGAGAAAAGGGAACACTCTTGCACTGCTGTTGGGAATGTGAATTGGTACAGCCACTATGGAGAACAGTATGGAGGTTCCTTAAAAACTACAAATAGAACTACCATATGACCCAGCAATCCCACTACTGGGCATATACCCTGAGAAAACCATAATTCAAAAAGAGTCATGTACCACAATGTTCATTGCAGCTCTATTTACAATAGCCTGGAGATGGAAACAACCTAAGTGTCCATCATTGGATGAATGGATAAAGAAGATGTGGCACATATATACAATGGAATATTACTCAGCCATAAAAAAGAAACAAAATTGAGCTATTTGTAATGAGGTGGATAGACGTAGTATCTGTCATACAGAGTGAAGTAAGTCAGAAAGAGAAAGACAAATATCGTATGCTAACACATATATATGTAATTTAAGAAAAAAAATGTCGTGAAGAACCTAGGGGGAAGACAGAAATAAAGACACAGACCTACTAGAGAATGGACTTGAGGATATGGGGAGGGGGAATGGTATGCTGTGACAAAGTGAGAGAGAGGCATGGACATATATACACTACCAAACATAAGGTAGATAGCTAGTGGGAAGCAGCCGCATAGCACAGGGAGATGAGCTGGGTGCTTTGTGACCGCCTGGAGGGGTGGGATAGGGAGTGTGGGAGGGAGGGAGACGCAAGAGGGAAGAGATATGGGAACATATGTATATGTATAACTGATTCACTTTGTTATAAAGCAGAAACTAACACACCGTTATAAAGCAATTATACTCTAATAAAGATGTAAAAAAAAAAAAAAAGCCCACAGTTCTTTGTCTGTCATATAATACCATGCATATTCCTCAGCAGGGCATTCAAAGTCCTCCACATTCTGCCAACTCATCAGCCCTGCTACCTTCAACAACATAAAAAATATACTTAGGTCCAACTGACTCCTTTTTGCCCTGAAAAATACATATCCCTTTCTGCCTTCATTCCCATCTATATCTCCATTTGTTGAGAATGTAGTTATCCTAAAAATTTCAAAAGCTACCTCTTCCATGAAGTGTTCTCCAATTCCCTTAATGTGGAAATTATTTCCCTTTTGTAGGACTCAGAACACTCACTGTATGCATTTCCTATCACACATACATCAATGTGTCTTGTAATAGAGACAAAACTCATCACCCCTTTGAGAGCCAGTCAAGATTATAGCCTTCTTAAAGACAGGACCCTCCTTTTTTCTTTTTCAGTATTTCAGCTTTGCTTTATTTATTTTTTATAATTGGGGTATAGTTGTTTTACAATGTTGTGTTAGTTTCTACTGTATAGTGAAGTGGAGTTCCCTGTGCTATATAGCAGGTTCTCATTAGTTGTCTATTTTATACATATTAGTGTATATATGTCAATCCCAATCTCCCAATGTATCCCAGTCCCCTTCCCTCGCTTGGTGTCCATACGTTTGTTCTCTATATCTGTGTCTCTATTTCTGCCTTGCAAACCAGTTCAAGACAGAAACTTCTATTACCCTTTTTTTTTTTTTTACATTTTTATTGGGGTATAATTGCTTTACAATGGTGTGTTAGTTTCTGCTTTATAACAAAATGAATCAGTTATACATATACATATGTTCCCATATCTCTTCTCTCTTGCGTCTCCCTCCCTCCCACACTCCCTATCCCACCCCTCCAGGCGGTCACAAAGCACACAGCTGATCTCCCTGTGCTATGCGGCTGCTTCCCACTAGCTATCTACCTTATGTTTGGTAGTGTATATATGTCCATGCCTCTCTCTCGCTTTGTCACAGCTCATCCTTCCCCCTCCCCATATCCTCAAGTCCGTTCTCTAGTAGGTCTGTGTCTTTATTCCTGTCTTATCCCTAAGTTCTTCATATTACCCATTTTTACCTCTCCTAAAAACTAGTACAGTCCCTAGTAGGGCTCAAGAATGTTGGTGGAGGGGTTTCCCTGGTGGCGCAGAGGTTGAGAGTCCGCCTGAGGATGCAGGGGTCGCGGGTTCGTTCCCCAGTCCAGGAGGATCCCACATGCCACGGAGCGGCTGGGCCCGTGAGCCATGGCCGCTGAGCCTGCGTGTCCAGAGCCTGTGCTCCCAAAAAAAGAATGTTGGTGGAACTGAATTTTTTAAACTGTAGTCAAATAACACTTTCTGAAAATGATGAAGTAAATTTTTATCATCTCATAGGCTATATGGTCACCCCTAAATGGAAAATATTCTAGACAGCTATCAATGAATATATTACCCTGAAACATGACAGTATCATCATCATCAAAAGCAGAGTCTTCAAAAATGAAAGGCAATGGTGGAAAATCTTGAAATGTTAGAGGGTGATTGCATTTTGTTTGCACCAGATACAGTAAATAAGTTGTAGACATAAATTTGCCTCTGAGAGGTTGCAATATTAAGACGTTTTGATTTGGGAGGAAATATGATTACTGTAGTTACCCAAGAAGAGGCATGACATAAGGAAAGCAATGTTTCAGAAACAATATTCTGGAAGAGGAATACAAAACTAAAGAGAAGAACGCAGAGACGCAATTAGAGGTGTGGCCCGGCAATGTCAGGTGAAGAGGGCCAGGAGGGGATCTATGACAGCAAAAATGAAGACAGAAAGGCACAGATACAAATTTAAAGTATATCAGGAGTTGAGTTAGGTAAGCTACAAAGAAAAGAAGAAATCAAGCATTTTAGGGATCAATTCTATTGTATCATAAATGTGTAGGATTCCCAAAGCACCTTGTACATGTTTCTATTTAGCAAGTTGGGAAAAAGTGTGTTCTCTTTCTCATCCCAGCTAGCTTGGAGCCACTTAAGGGCAAGGACCATGTTGCATCCGTCTTTGCAACTCCCGTGCCTAGTATAGGCACAGAGAAGGCCACAGAAAAAAATATTGTAGAACTGAATTGATGACAATTTATTATAGGTAAAAGGGAGGACTGAACTTGCACATGAAATTCAAAGAGTACCCTGGGGTGGTAGCTGATACACATATGTGTGTGAATCGGACAGTCTTCCAGAAAGGAGTAGTAATACTTTTGTTTCAGGATGTTTGCAACTATGGGGTAACCTTTTTAAGAATAGGGTTCAAAATTATTTTGAACATTACATAGCACCAAGCATAGTACTGAGCATGCAGTGGATGTTCAATTAGAAATATTTTTAAATATATTTTTTTAAAAACCGACAATAAAAATCATCTTCATTTAATCATAAAATATTTAAGTAAAGTCCAGTGTTTTCAAAATCACATGAGATTTTCCCCGCTAATGAATATTCTTTCTATATAGAGAAAAACACATAAGATGTGATGATGTTGGACTCTCATTTAGAACTGACTAGAGAAAAATGAAAAAGTTTTCCTTATATCCGATTTAAAGGAAAGGAAGAAGAGTTAGACTATAGATTATTCTAGTCAATTAAATAAAGTCTTTCTGAAAGTATAAAACTAAAAATATAATTTGATTATCAAGATGTATCTTTTCTTCAATAATTAATTGCTTCCTGATTTCTGTGCACACTCTCTAGATCAATTTTCTGAATTCTCCTAAAATCAACTAATGTACTAATGAATCATATTTTGTATTACAAACTATTCATTTGATGCAGGAGTTAGCAAACTTTTTCTGTAAAGGGCAAGATAAGTAATTATTTTAGGCTTGGCAGGCTACTTGGTCTCTGTCATAACTACTCAGCTCTGCTGTTGTAAAGGGAAAGTAGCCATAGACAATACATAAGCCAGTGAGTATGGTTGTGTTCCAATAAAATAACAAAGAAGGCAATGAGCCAGATTTGGCCCATGGCTATAATTTGCCAACACCTACTTTAGTCCATTATTTTTAAATTTATTATGAAAATTCTCAAATATACAGAAAACAAAGAGAAAACCATATGCTATCATTTAGCTTTAACAGTTAACGTTTTGCCATATTTACTTCAGCTATTTTATTGCTCAATTACCATTAAAAATATTTCTGTCATCATGAGATTTTGTTCCTACATAATTTAGCATGTATCTTTAAAAATAAAGACATATCAATAAATATATTAATAAATAGAAATAGAATTATAATTAGCCAATCATAACCAATTGTATAATTTTATAATTATAATAAATAAATATCATCATAAATATAAATTAATTGATACAATAAATGATATTAATAAATCATTAATAAATAAATAGGACACAGTACTAATAAAATTTATAATAATTCCCCAACAGTCTATATTTAAATGTTCTCAAATACCCCCAAAGTTATTTCTATAGGTGTTTTGTTCAAGTCAGGTTAGTACTAATAAAAGTTATAATAATTCCCCAACAGTCTATATTTAAAATTTCCCAAAGAGCCCCAAAGTTATTTCTTTCTCTTTTTTTTAACATCTTTATTGGAGTATAATTGCTTTACAATGGTGTGTTAGTTTCTGCTTTATAACAAAGTGAATCAGCTATACATATACATATATCCCCATATCTCTTCCCTCTTTTGTCTCCCTCCCTCCCACCCTCCCTATCCCACCCCTCTAGGTGGTCACAAAACACCGAGCTGATCTCCCTGTGCTATGTGGCTTCTTCCCACCAGCTATCTATTTTACATTTGGTAGTGTATATATGTACATGCCACTCTCTCACTTCGCCCCAGCTTACCCTTGCCCCTCCCCACATCCTCAAGTCCATTCTCTGCATTTGCGTCTTTATTCCTATCCTGCCCCTAGGTTCTTCAGAACTTTTTTTTTTTTTTTTTAGATTCCATATGTGTGTGTTAGCATACAGTATTTGATTTTCTCTTTCTGACTTACTTCACTCTGTGTGACAGACTCTAGGTCCATCCACCTCACTATAAATAATTCAATTTCATTTCTTTTTATGGCTGAGTAATATTCCATTGTATATATGTGCCACATCTTCTTTATCCATTCATCTGTTGATGGACACTTAGGTTGCTTCCATGTCCTGGCAATTGTAAATAGTGCTGCAATGAACATTGTGGTACATGTCTCTTTTTGAGTTATGGTTTTCTCAGGGTATATGCCCAGTAGTGGGATTGCTGGGTCATATGGTAGTTCTATTTTTAGTTCCCAAAGTTATTTCTGTAGCTGTTTTGTTCAAACCAGGAATCCCATTAAGTATCAGCCATTGCATTTGATTGTTATACACAAAGTCTCAGTTAATCTAAAGCAGCCTCCATCCCCCAGACTTTTTTGTGACTCATTGAGGAATAGTCTGACTTTAAACAATGTAAGCAAGACCTAGAATCAAGGGACTTCCCTGGTGGCACAGTGGTTAAGAATCTACCTGCCAGTGCAGGGGACGTGGGTTCGAGCCCTGGTCCAGGAAGATCCCACATACTGCGGAGCAACTAAGCCCGTGCGCCACAATTACTGAGCCTGTGCTCTAGAGCCCACGAGCCACAACTACTGAGTCCACATGCCACAACTACTGAAGCCCGCGCGCCTACAGCCCGCGCTCAGCAAAAAGAGAAGCCACCGCAATGAGAAGCCCACACACCGCAAAGAAGAGTAGCCCCTGCTCACCACAAGAGAAAGCCCACGTGCAGCAACAAAGACCAAACACAGCCAAAATAAAAATAAACAAAATAAATAAATTTATTTTTAAAAAAAGACCTGGAATCAATACATCTCATAGGAACATTAATATAGAGGGAAATACAAACGTTTCTGTTCCTATTATCCTTAACATTTATCTCAATTCTCCACTTTTAACATTTTAAAAAAATCTTTCACCTATTTTTTAAACAATTTCTAGAGCTGATTAAGGTAATTTAGATACATATACGACACCAGAGGCTCACATATAACATAAAAACATATTCCAAAGTTTTTCTCTGGAATATATGAGTCCATGCTATGGGTGCTGTGTAAATGAAGGGAGATAGAATAGTCACTTTAATAAGGCTTAAGAAATTCTAGATCAGTAGAATCCATCACCTCCTGTGAAAGATGCTGATTATTTTGTCTTTCAAGAGGGTATTACAGTATCCCAAGCTGTGAAAAAACTATAGAAATGTAGACACTTGGGTTGACATTCTAGGGTGTGCTGTGCCTTATGAGAGAGCAAAATTATCTCCCAGAAGAATTTTGATCCTTGTGAGAAAATCTGTCAGCTTACCAGAAAACACCAGAAAAAAAAAAGAAAACAGAAAAATCACCCCAAATTTCATAAAATTCCCATAAAGTGAGAACTGTTGGTATGTAAGTGGAGGTGCACATAATGAACATTGTTCATAGTAGAAATAGGGTACAGTGAGACCAGAGAGAAGAAGCAACCTTATACGGCACTTATGCCACAGTGGGGTGTGAGGTTACAGATAAGGGGCCTGGAAGAAATACCTGAGAAAACATGACCATAGAAATGAGAGAGGTGTGTGCTGTTGCCTACCTATGTTTTAAAGTTTGGCATTAAGCAATAGGATCAGCAAGGAATCAAAAATAAGGGACTTGGCAACTGAGATAACAGAAATGCATAAAGGAAAAGGAATCAAATGTGCTGACTGGAAAAGTAGAAGGCTAGAGTTCCCACAACTGAGCAAAAGAATAGGGTAGATTTAATTAGAAGGAGCTGACTTTATAAAGAACAGGAATTAAGGCTTAGAATAAGATGGAAGATAATAAAAGCAGTGATGCTCTAACCTCTCTGCACTGGGCAATATGGTAACCACTGGCCACATGTGGCTATTTAAATTTAACTTAAAAATTCAGTTCCTTAGTCCTATTAGTTACATTTCCAATGTTCAATAGCCACATATGGTTAGTGGCTACCATAGTGGATGCACAGATAGAGAATGTTTCCACATTTCAGGAAGTTGTCTATTGAACGATACTGTTCTAAGGACATTAAGATGAGTAGGAAAGAAAAAGGCAGAGAAAGAGATGAAGGAGGAGGGATGGTGGTTCATAAACTCCCTTCCCCATTTCTTGCTTAATGTCACTAGTTCTCATGTGACAATTAACATAGCCACTGTTCTGCAGCATCGGAGTTCTGCCACACCTCCTCTCCAGAAAGCTGCTGGAGACTTTGCTGCCTTAGGATGCTCTAGTTGGTTGGTACTGTGGAACAAGGCCTTGAGTTAGGGGTGGAGTCAGAACTGGGTGTGGGGAAGAGTCATTCCATGGATGAAGAGGCCCTGTGTACATCTTAGCACCACGCCCAGAATTCAAGGTGGATAAAACATTCACTGGCCGGTGGAAAGCTTGCAGGAGCAAGTCCTTTCGCCTCCAGTGCCCAGTGAGTCTTCAGTCATTCATGGTCAGACGGTCCTACTACTAATACATTACTCAGACTAAGTCATAGGTCGATACTTACGTTCTATCTTACTTGATGAATAAGAAATTTGGCCTGATCATCTCCTTTTATTTTATTAATTCACATCAATCAATCCCTATCATAAGCATTCTTATGCACTTCAAGTAAATACAGGGAGCCTACCTCCTTCCCTCTAAACTCCATGATGAATAGCATGAAATTTCAAGTCAGTGTGGAGGAACCTTCTTTGCCACATACCTGCAGTGAAATGACAGCATTCTAGAGAACCTCTGACCCTCAGAGATATCCTTCCTTTCTGGGACAATTTTTAACACCTTTTGACCATAATCAACATCTTATCAGATAGATCTCTTTTTCCAGACTGCCATTTCAATCTCCATAGACTTCCTGCCACTCACAATATTTATATGAGACATTGCCAGGTGAACAGGAGGTTACCCCCAGAACACTTCCAAAGGCTTCCCTGTGAGAGTCATTATTTATTTTCACAGACTTCAGGGCTGCATTCAGTTTCCTGTTTGCATGTGTGGGCAGCCTTTTCTCCAGTGTATTCCCTGTGCTCTAATTGGTTCACTATATAGATTCTTGGCTCTGGGCTCGGGAATCGTCATTGACTTTTAACCCACCTCACCTGAAGAACAGCTTTCTGTGTTTCCATTTTTAAAATTATCAACAGGACTTTAATTGGTGGATTTGATTGTTTACTTTTAAGCTGGTTTAGTGATATTTTAAATTTTGTTTTACTGCATTTGAAGAGGACAGAAACTTAAAGAGAGAAAAATAATTGGGGAAGGAAGATATTCATTTAGAGAGAACACAGAGACTTCCCTGGACTTAGGCTGGTCACTTAAAAGGGATTGTGATTTATGCAAGGAACATTATAAGTATCACAGTTTTGCTTGTATGAACTAATGCTTTAAAAAATAATCGTCACTTTTACATTAGCAAATTTTCTGTCTCTTAAAAAATAGCTTAGAAAATGACTGTTTCCTAAAGACCACTGAAATGAAAAGTTTATAATGTTCTACTGTGATCTGAAGATCTGGCAAGGAGCATGGGCCAGATAATCCTCTTTGAATAATATAAACTTCCAGACTCCACTTGCCTTTTTAGCATGGGAAGAAGCTAAACAACCTGTAAATAAAGCACAGGGTGAAAAGCTCCTATCAGTTGTACAACTCTCCACACTTCTGATCATTTTAAATGCCTACCACTGGAAACCTTCAATAAAGGAATGAATCTTCCATGCCTCACAAAGAGCTGCCTTTCAGCTAGAAGAGGGTGTGTCCCCAAGCTTTTACCCGAGAGCAATGATGATCTTGTTAAGCGCTGCAATGAGACCAGCCCAAGTTTTTAGGGTGGGGATCTAGACAGGTTATACGCACATTCAGACCTGCTCCCAGAGAAGAAAGAAACACCTCAAAGCCTGCACATAAGAACATCTACTGAGAAATTATTTTAAGCAGACACCAGCTGAGTGGGGGGAGGAAAAAGAACAGAGAAGAACAAACAAAACTCCCTTGGTCTTGGATGTAAGAGAACCCAGCAGCAATGAACTGGCCCTTCTTCAGAACAGCTGCAGTGCTGTTCATTTTCCTGGTAAGTGGATCCTGTTAAAAACTTTCCATCATCATTTCACTGTAAACAAGTGAGGACTTTAAATGTTTTTTTATGTTACTTCCAACCTAAACCCGTTAAAGGTTTATGTTAATGATAAGGTGATTTTATGAATTAGATTTTTAAATAGTGTTTCTCTCCTTAATTGAAGACTCAAGATCATATTAACGCATCAGTGTTAACTCATCATATCACATCTCTGACATCGAAGTCATTGCTAAGTCATGCCAGGAAAACACTGAATTTGGGAAAGTCATATCACTACTTAATAGCATTTTGTTGTTCAAATTCTCTTTTGCAGGTAGGCTTTGAAAACCAATCTCACAGGTGTATTTTGATTTTTAACCTAGACATTTTCCCATACTTTTGGTATCTTTGCTAGTAGATTCACTCTAAATTTTAAAACATAAAATTAGGATCCATACAAATTAAAATCATAGCTGTTTGTGACTGGCTTCACCATCCAAACAATCTCAACGGTTCCATATGTGGTTGGGGGTCCATATCACTAATATCAGAAGCCCCACAGTGATAAACTATAACTTCATTTAAAACAACATTTTTTAATTTCAAAAAGAATGGCAGTACAGGAGATTTATAAATGACATAGTAGGTGAAGGAATGGCTATAATAAAGGAGTAAGTATAATTATTATGATACTGGTTCTTACTACTGGAAGGTCAGTAATGACTGTGACATAAAAGTTGTACATTTTATGATCAGAGAAATGTAACAGAATGCTTTATCATTGCCCCCTACATGTTACTAGTCTTCTCTTTAGAGATAATTCTAAGGGAAACACCAGTGTGTTGCCTCAATTTCACTTATGTTGAAAAACTGAAAATCGTAGTCTTTATCACAATAAGGTTAATATAATCCAAAGAGATGAGTGTCAGGTAAATTGTCCTACATTTTGGCAAGATGTAGTGCTGTGGTGCATATGTGTCTCTACTTGCTTAATTTTTGAACTGGATTGTTGGGTTTCTATAATAACAAGTTAGATCTTTGATTCAACATATGCTGGTTAACTTGAATTCACTTTTCATTGAGAGGCCATAGCCAGTGAATTTAGTTATAAATGAGCATCGGTAAGCTGTAGCTGTAGTTCCAAACTGCCCTTCAAACATTAGCCTTATTCCATGGATGTGATCCTGAGGATGAGATGATATCATAATTTGGGACACAGCAGGGATTAATGAGCACCACAGAGTACATCATTTGAACATAGGAGTGCTTGTTAATTATGCAATAATAAAATACTTTTATTTTTAATTTCATATAAACTTGATCCAATTAAGGCCTATTACAGCGTCAGTTGATTAAAGTTTATTCAGATGCTTATATACTTTCATTGAATCTATAAGATGCCTTCTTTTACTATTTTTATGATTATTTCTAACTAATTACATCCTATAAAATTCCTTTAAACAGCCAATTGTAACTAGTCGTTCTTCAGTACAATATATCATTTTATCAGAATCATGTATCCTCATTGAACTTTCTTTGTAGAGAGATTTCTGGGCATTTGTACTTTATTTTCTTTCTTTTTAAAAAAATTATTTATTTATTTTTGGCTGCATTGGGTCTTTGTTGCTGCACGTGGGCTTTCTTTAGTTGCGGCGAGCAGGGGCTACTCTTCCTTGCCGCTTGTGGGCTTCTCATTGCGGTGGCTTCTCCTGCTGTGGAGCACGGACTCTAGGCATATGGGCTTCAGTAGCTGTGGCTCGCGGGCTCTTAGAGCGCAGGCTCAGTAGTTGTAGTGCACAGGGCTTAGTTGCTCCGCAGCATGTGGGATCTTCCCGGGCCAGGGCTCGAACCCGTGTCCCCTGCATTGGCAGGCGGATTCTTAACCACTGCACCACCAGGGAAGCCCTGTACTTTAGTTTCTGAGTCTGGATAGTTTTTGTTTGTTTATATGTAGGTTTGTTTGTTGCTGTATTTTGCTTTGGAATCAATCATAAGTTTCTCATACACCTTACGAAAATTATTTCTCAAAGAATTTATAAAGAATTGAGATGTTTCATTTCATGTTATCGTAACATTTTTTGTAAAACATTTCACTTTCTGAGGTTTAGAAAATCACAATTAATTTTTACTACTGATTTTACTACTGATTTTACTACCAGATGATTTGGATAAATGTCCTTTGGAGCTATCCAATATATTTTGCTTTAAAATACTTTTTTTCTGAAAATTAACCATCACTATAGCAAACTCTTCCTCTTACTTTTCTGCTTGCCTTATTCTGAATGTTTGCTTTTACCAATTAAAAAAAAAGAAATCTATGTAAAGTCTTTATATTCTTCTCTGCTCAAAGTTGGTAAGTGAAAATCTACATTAGGGAGCATATTTGGACAATTTTGAAGACCTTTAAGACATTTAAGCTGGTAGTATCTTTAATGCAAACCCACTGAGAGCTGGGCAACCATGTATTTACAAGTATGTTGTGTAGTCTGCTCAATGTACCTTTAAGTTTTAGATCTTGTTCAAATTAATGGGTTAGATCAGGCAGAATAAAGCTGAAGAACCTGCTCTTATAGAGACCAAGATTGTCACAGGACTATTCCATTATTTAGACAAGTTGGCTGGACAGACAATAGTTTGCAGCTGTTATAACACTGCAAGCCAAATAAATGATGTTGATGCTACATTTATTTTTCTTTCTTTTTCGTTTCCATGAGATTAGTGTGTGTGGCTGGCAGGGGGCTGATGGGTGGGTTGAATGAATTCTAGACCAGAAAACAATGTTACCTTTGCATCAAATATAAGAAATCTCTGTGAATGGCTGTAACAGTGGTATAAGATATGGCATGGTGACTGTGGGAAAGCAAAGTAGAACCAGTAGAATTTTTATAGTTCTATTGATTTCTAAAACTTACTTGTGACTTTACGTGGTCCCATCAGTCACCTCAGATCAATACAAATCTCAAGGTGTCTTTTTCTATAAAAGCCAACTTCTGCAGCTTACACTCAAAGAACAAATAAACCTATCTTTATCTATTACCAGGATTGATCAGTTTTTCAGTTCATCATACCAGCCTAGCTTCTCTTCTTTCCATGGTTAATAATTCCTTTAAAAAAAAACCCTTCTGACCACCTGATAAGCTAACTCCACAATTTGAACTTAGCTGAAATTATTAAGGATAAAGCAGGTGTTTTTAGAGTATTTCTCAGGACCAGGGCTAAAATACACAGAATGTAATATATACTTTATTACATAATTCATCAACTTAATGTGAACTAGTCATCTTAAATTTCCATAATTGTGTTCATTGATGCCTAAAGCAAGAGAAGGACTAACAAATTAGTACAGACTAAACAGAAGAGAAGCAAAAGAGAGGATTCTTTATGCTTTCTTGTGCACATATTACAGTGATACATAAATTTTATTCATTTATTTATTTATTTTTGGCTGTGTTGGGTCTTCGTTTCTGTGCGAGGGCTTTCTCTAGTTGTGGCGAGTGGGGGCCACTCTTCATCGTGATGCGCGGGCCTCTCACTATCGCGGCCTCTCCCGTTGCGGAGCACAGGCTCCAGACGCGCAGGCTCAGTAGTTGTGGCTCACGGGCCCATTTGCTCCGCGGCATGTAGGATCTTCCCAGACCAGGGCTCGAACCCGTGTCCCCTGCATTGGCAGGCAGATTCTCAACCACTGCACCACCAGGGAAGCCCCAAGTAAAATATTTTATAGAAAATGGAAGCAGCATTTCAGTTCACCTGTTAAGTTTATAAATTGTATTTAAGCAAAATGATGATGCTCTTAAAAGCTTTGGAATTTCACAGCAGATTTAGGATCACCATGTTCTTTCACTTTTATGAAAATAGGGAGTACAAATTTGTCATCATTTAATTGGTTTGAGTTGCCACAGAGTAAAACATTTTGCTGTGTCTGATTTAGGTAATAAAAAACCTAAAGAACTAGGAAATGCTAACTGGATAAATCTGAAGGCATGGCCCCTAAAGGACAAGATTTACCTACTTAACAAGGCTCATGAATCTAGAAAAATAACACTCTGTCTATACCCAGAGCACTTAATTTCTGATAACTCTTTTCTCCACTACACATTCTTCAAGGACACTGTTGCTGAGGTTCCCTGTGTCCTAACAGGCATTGCCTATCACAGAAGCAGGATGCATGCTCACTACTGCAGTTAGACTCACTAGGCTTCCCTCAGTGAGGGAACACCCTTACAGAACACTGGGTCATGTCACCCTTGCTGGCTATGCTTGGCATGCAAGGTCCTTTAATGGACTTAGGCAAGTCAAAGTGGTTTAAATGCCACTGGCTGCTCATCCCTACTCTCAGTTGGTCTATGAGCACAGGGCACAACCTTGTCTAATGAAAAACCACATCTTCAGAAATTAATGGCTGCCTGCTGCTCATAAAACGACTTGACTGTAAGTTATTGGAGGGCAGGTTCTGTTCTGATTCACATTGGTATCCTTCACAGTGCCTTGCACCAGTGCAAGGTTGCTCAGTAGATGTCTAATTCACAAAGTAGAGGCATCAAAAGGGAATTTGGGGCTAGTTTATCTTTTTCTCCCCCCACACACTCCAAAAAATCATCAGGGCATTAAACATGAAAATAATCACGCTGAATTTCCCTAACATGTATTTTTACGATGCACTATTACATTTACATTTAATCTAAGGCTTACCATAATAGTTTCAGGGCTTAAGCCCTTTGCAAGTCTTAATCCAGTCTTGGGTCCACACCCAAGTATGGATATACATTTGATACGTATTTGTCAAATAAATAAATAAACCAATAAACAAATATGAGGAATGAGCTATCAAGGTGCTGTCAACTCCAGACTGATAGCTATTGTCCAAGTAATACAAAGGAAAGACAAAACAGGAGGTTTTTTTTAAAAGAAGCAAAGTATTATATTTTAACTTTATCTCAGGTTCATCCTTGTGATGTATATAACAGTTAAACACATCAGAATTTGATGCTTAAAAAACTGTCAAGAGACTGTGGAAGACTACCTTACAATTATTAAATGCAAGAGGTTTTCCTTATAAAAATCACTTACTACTTTCAAGACCATTTTTATTATATGCAAAGAAATGTAAACCTCAATATCAAAAGAAATAACTAAAAATGAGTATAATTAGAGAGTCATTGAAATTAGCATGCAATTTTGTGTCTTGTGGCTTTTTAAAAAAGTACGTGGATTGGCTCCTAAAATAATGATTCAGGGAGGACTCATTGAGGATGCGCTGTAAGTGAATTATGCACTGCTTTCTTAGAATGTCTTAATTGGAAAGGGCTTTAGTCTCATATTCAGTTGAGGAAACTGAGGCACCGAATGGCTAAGCGACTCACCGCAACACCCATAGGCAGAGGTCAAGAGAGTTGAGATGTACTCAGCTTGACAACGCTGTCTTCATCTCTAAGTGATTCTCTGTCACAGTCTCCACAGAACATATTCCCAACTCATTTCAGAATTGAAACTAGTCCCCTAATTGCCCCCAAATAACCTATCTTTGTTCTAGGGACAAGGTCTAGATCATTCAGGATAGTGTCCTTCAATTTCTCTCTCCAATCAAGTGATTTTCATCTCCATCCTCCTCTCTTCCCTACTCTCTGTCTTCAAAGTCCTTTCTTTCTGCCTATTCCCTCCCGTTCTCCCCATCATGACATCTCCAAGGACTTTCATTCTGAACCTCTCCGCTTTCAAATGAAAATTTCTTTCTCTCCTCTTTCTCGTCCTTCAAAAACCCATCTCCCTCTCCCAAAATATTTCCTTGGACACTACGTCTAATTCTACCATCACATATTTTTGTTGGGTTTTTTTTAATCACCAAACTTCTTAGAAAAGTGACTATCTTTATGCCCTCGGGAATTCCCTGACTGTCCAGTGGCTAGGACTCCATGATTCCACTGCAGGGGGCACGGGTTCGATCCCTAGTCAGGGAACTAAGATCTCACATGCCTCGCAGCACAGGCAAAAGAAAATAAAATGGTTTATGTCCTTTTCCCCTCCATCTTATTCCCCAGTTTCTTTCAGTCAGAAAGGGCCTGTTCCATCCAACTGAAAGCATCTAGTTCAAGGTCACAGAAAATCTCAGATTTCCTCAGGATTCACTCTGCTCAACTATTTCATATCTGATACAGTTCACACCCATCTGTCTTTCACTTTTCCCTTCCTTTGACATCCTTGATATCCAATGATATTTTCTTCCTATTTTTTTTCAGCCACTTCTTCTTTTTTCTCTTTTTGTTTCTCATTTCTTGTCATTGTTCCCAGTTATATAAATGTAGGGAATCCCCTAGTTTCATTCTCACCCACAGGCTGTTTCTTTGCTGTATTCTTGAGGGATTTCAAATTCTCACATGATTTCAACTAACCTACCTGCGAAGATATTCCTCCATATATCAGTCTTGGACCACCATTGTTCATGGTGCCAAGTCATATTTCAAACTGCTAAGCATCTTTGCCCAGGCCTTTCTCTAGCATCTCAAACTTGATGTGTTCTAACCAGCTAAATTCTGCTATGGCCTTGCTCCTGATCTGCCCATTTAAAACTGCCACCACCTGAGTTTCTTCCCTCTCTTGACTCCCACATCCCATTGGTTCTCAAGCCCTGTCAATTTCAACCATGCAGTATCTCCCCCTTGATCTTGCCCTGTCTGTTCCCATGGCCACTGCTCCTGTTCAGCTTCTCATCTCTGGCCTGATTTCATGCAAAACACTCAGCTGCTGGTGGCCTGTAATCACTGACTCTTCCCACCACTCCCACCAATTGTTGGCAGAGTAATCTTTTAAACCCACAATTTTATCATGCCTTTACTGTGATCAAAAAACTTCCATATTTTCCTACTGCACACAGGGATTTGATGTCAGAATTGAAAAGGTAACTGTATATAATTTAGTCTACCCCCACCATTTCACAAATGAGAAAACTAAAGCTCAGAGAATCGAGGAAGTGCACTGTTTTCTGACTCTACCAAGTCCTCCTTTTATCTCATGGTTTTGCCTTTGAAAGTCCAAGAGTGACATTGTTTCAGAGTTTTTTCTGGACTCGGAGCAAATCACAATAAAGTTATGTCAACAAAACACATTTTTAAGCAGTCTCGGCAGTTTTTTAATTACTAATCCAGTTGAGAGCCTGACACTGTGGTGAAACCTGTTTGGTCTTCTGCCTAAGTTGCTACTCATGGGAAAAAGAATGACCCAGCTCCATAAAGTTGCAAGGTTTCTTAGTCATCTGGCATAGTTCTCCAAAACAAACAGCAGGCACTGACACTTCAGTGTGGTAACGGAAGTACAAGACAGGTAACAGATGCATACACAACTCTGTAGCTATGAAGAAATGGCTTCCAAACAGACAAATTAGATACACCCACACCCCAGTCGTCCCACTCCTACAAACAAGAGCAAAAAGTGTTCAAGAGTTCAGAGGTAGCAACAAATACACATTTGCATTAACATCACTTCAATTCTGTGCCCAAGAAGGACTCTACAATAACATTTCAGTTACTTGTCCAAAGTAACTTGGATGATTTGGGCCATTTATTTTTCTACCCCCTCCCCTACCCCATAGTATTACTATTATTGTTGTTGTTATTATTTTATATAAGCCTTCCTAATTCACAAGGATATTATGAGATTAGATTAAAATCAGAATTATTTTGAATTCTCAAAGTTGTAATAATGTCAATTCTTTGTAGTATATTTTACTTAGTAATTTACTTGGAATAGGCTCTTATACTTTATTGTAAAACCCACACCTCAAGAATAAATTTAGGCTGAATTGTTCTGGATTGTATTTAGCCCTAAATTAATATCCAAACCTCACTTTCTTCATCTGTAAAATGGAGACAATTATAGTATTGACCACATGTACTAATGAAGATTGAATGCACGGATTTCTCTAAACACATTGCCTAGTACTTAGTTATCATTCAGTGAACTGTAATGGTGATTAATGGTAATGATTAACATTAAATAGATACCAGGAGTGTATAATTCCTATAATAAAAACATTATCTCTTTACACACTCATATTAACCATAAACACATATTTTCCTGAATTATCAATTATGGCAATTTTTAAAAATATGTACTTGGAGACTAAAATTTTATTTTTCTTTAATGGTGAAATTGAAACTAACTGTAAAAAGTAATTTACTATATTTTGAAATTACTATTATTCGTATTTTTTAAAATGCAAACTATAATTTCTTTTATCAGCAGTCCAGATAAAATCTAACTGTGATAACAGTTTTCATAATTAGCAATTCTGAAAAAAAAAACAGATAAAGTTCAAAACTTCTTATTTAGGGAAAAATAAAAGCTAAGAATTTACACTATCTTTAATGATTCTAAATTAAATTTAATAAATATAGACAAACCCTTCAAATCCACACCTAATTTTTAGATAGATATTTTACAATGTCCTAAGCATATTGATATATTAGACTTAATATATAAGTGTGTGTGTTTTTAGAAATGCCTTTGTTTCTAGAGAAAAATAATTTAAATTATATGTATGATTTTCACTAGAAATCATATGTAAAGATCAAGGCCAGAGTTGAAACTAGGCAGAGCTCTGTTTGACTAGCTCACTTGTTTGACCGGGAAATTGTTTAATGCAGGAGAAAAGACTAATGAAAGTTGCTTATACAGCAATTTGTCCCTACAGTCTTGTAATTTATTTTCATTGCTATGGAAGGATGCATTTATATCATCTGTTTTGTTTAGTGCCAACAACAAAATATCAAATATGAACTCATTTTTACATAAAGAAAATTGTTTTTATTTTAGAACTTTTTATTCTCATATTTCAAAGCAAATTAAAGATTTATCACCTTAAGATTTTCAAGAATACTAGAAAATCTTCCATCTAGAATTGGACAGTGAAAAAGCAAATATTCCAAAGCTTTCCTGATATTTTCTCCTTTATATCCTTTCTTTACTCCAAATTTTGTTTTCTGTTTCCATCCTTGGCTAGTCAGATCCCAAAACTATCATCAAATATTTTAGTATCATAACATGCTGTTGAATCACTAAATAGCATCCGAGTATCTCCAGCTCTTCAGGCACAAGATTTACTAAGAGGTCCTGAGTTCCCAACTCTCATTCTCCCTGGGTTCTAGCTTCAAATGTCCTAGCTCATATGATTACAAGTATCTGCATAGGCTAAGAATGAAAAAGAGGTTAACAATAAAAGTAATGAAAAGAAGAGTAAAATTGAAAGGTAAAAACCAAACATAAAGGAATCCTTAGCATAGTCATCAGAACTTGAGAGATAAAACTAGATTCACCTGCTAATGACTCACAAGACTATTGCTTAATTTTTTTTAAGCAGTGAGATAGCATGAATTACAAAGCATTCAGTTAAAAATTAATTATGGTTATCTTATTTTTTATAGGTGGTGCTGGAAGTTAACAGTGAATTTCAAATCCAGGTAACATATAGCAAATTAATTTTTTCCAAATTAAAAATAAGAAAAATGGTTTGGGAGAAGCAACATATTTTCCAAAGACAATTCATCCTTATAAGTAAAGTTAATGTGATGCTAAAATTAATAGATTATCAAAATTACCAATTTTCCCAATGAAACATCCTCTCTTTCTGACATTATAATTACCCCATCCTCCAAAAGCTCCAGTGGAATGTGAATTATGAATAAAAGTTAATAGATACTATTACTTTATCCTGCCCACCCAAGGTCAGAGATTATAACAGTAAAAATGGCACCATCAAGTGGCGTTCCATCAGGAGGCAAAAACGTGAGTGGATCAAGTTCGCTGCAGCCTGCCGTGAAGGTGAGGACAACTCAAAGAGGAACCCAATCGCCAAAGTAAGTATCAACCCCAAAGCATAAAATCGAAAATCAGAATGGATGGAGTTAAATTTTCAAAAGAACCTATCTTTTAAATATTTTATGAACACATCTCACTGAGAAATTATGATACAGAACAAAACTATAGCCATTCAGATTATGAAAATTGAAGCCATTAAAAGTATAAATTAAGAAATTTAGGCACTCGGGTAAACAGTTAAACATTGACTCACCACACTGGTGAAATTAATATACATGATCATATGTCACCCCAAACTCTAGATGAAAAAAATATAGTGATTTATACAATGAATTTAATGCTCAGCACATTCACAGGAACTATTTCAATGTGTGCTACTTCTGCCTCCTAATTTCTTAGAATTGAATTCCTACTTTTGGCTTTGTTATGGACATTCACAATGTACCCTGTTTCATATGCTCTTTTCCTTTTATTTTCCCTTTTCTTCCTTTTGCACACACGTGCTCACACTCATGTGCGCACACACGTGCTCACACGCATGTGCGCACACACACACACGGAAACATATCCCCACACACAGATTCACACATACAAACATATATACACAAATTTACACAGAGATTTCCCCATAAGATTGCTTACAGTCATACAATTTTTTATTTCCAAGAGAGCCCTGGTTTCACATCCTCGTCATTTTCAAAATTAAAATCTTCTACACAGTCAGATAACTCTTGTCGCCTACATAAATCTACTTTAAACTTTCTTCTAAAACTTTGCATTAAAAATTTTTTTAATCAAAAAATCAAAGTTATGTAATAATATTGGTAAACTCCTTAAGACTGCAAGGAGCTCTCTACTGTAGCCTCAACGTTAGCACAGAGACTAAAAATAATAACGATCCATTGTAAATGTTGAATGAATGAATGCATGAAAGATGACTGCATAGATTTAGATTTATTAGGGTGATATTTTACTTTTTTCTAATTTGATAGAAACAGAAATTGAATTTCTTTTATTACATTGTCATTTACCATTGAAAATATAAAGCTGTTATTATTCCTCTTATCTAGGAAAATAATTCTCTATTTCCAGCATTTCTCAAAAGATAACAGATACTCACATTCAACAATTCTCAAGATAGTTGAGAATTGCACTCTTGACATAGCACTCTTGATTTGCTCCCTGTAATGTATGTTTTCACCTGTGCTCTTTCTGCAGATTCACTCAGATTGTGCTGCAAACCAGCAAGTTACATACCGCATCTCTGGAGTAGGAATTGATCAACCACCTTACGGAATCTTTGTTATTAATCAAAAAACTGGTGAAATTAATATAACATCCATAGTTGATCGAGAGGTCACCCCTTTTTTCATCGTAAGTGGGTGAATATGTATGTTCAGGCCTACATTATTTTTGGACTATCTTAAGCTCAGATCATACTTGATTTGATTTCACGAGTCTCAATATTAGGCATTTTTGGTTGTCCCTTATTTCATGAGCATCTTATGACCCAAAAGAAACAAAAGATTAAGAGAGAAAGGAGTGTTTGCTTAACTGCCTTAGCAAAAATGCTAACCTCTGGTCAGTCCCCGGTGTCAAGCTAAAGTGTTTGTTTGGAATGGCAAGCACCTAACTTCTTTTACTTTAATTCAGTTGAGAATATCGGTTCCTCCTAACTCCAGTGCCAAATGATGATTCTGAAGCTCCTGATGGAGTCTTTCCTGAGTGAACATACTTTATGATAAAATCACATTGCTCAATGTGAACTTGAACTCAGGATGTGCCTTGGAGATACTTTAATTCACCCTTAACGAATCTCACTCTATTCTTTACAGTTGCTGTGACAAAACTTCAAACCCTCCGCCTCATTTCCACTTTATGAAGCTGACATGTGACCAACTTCATTAAAAAGTCTGAGGCCCTTCATCACAAACTCCCACAATTAATTCTCTCTCCTCCAGTTCAGAAATGTTCTGAATTAAATCCAAAAATGGGATCGATTTTCTTCTTTCTCTCAGCTGCTTATCCCAAAAGCTATCTATTTTCCCATAATTACCTGTCCAAGAACCTTAATCAATCAACTTTGTTTTTTCATCTTTCTTCTGCTTGCTCCATTGGCTGCTAATCCATTTCCATCTATCATTAGGGTCAACACTTGTTAATACTTGAAAAATAAAACTAAAGACATTTTTAAAACTTTCTTTGATCTTGTAACCTCTTCTATTCAAACCCCATAATTTTCCAAAATGCCTCCAAATAGTAATCTATGCTTGCAGGCTTTCACTCATACTGCTTTTCCGTATGCCTCAAACTACTTTAATTCCTTAGTCTTCTGTTCCAAGTCTGTATTCCTGCCTTGTCTCCCACAATGTTTCCCTGAAAACTCTAAATCAACATGCCAGCCTATTAGCTTTTCCTGATGCACAATGCATTTTATATGAAGTATATCACATAGGCAAAATAGTATACATTACACCTACATACACCAAATAATAATATAAACACCCACATAGCCACACCTATCCCATGAATGCTATATTTCTCTGAAGCCCCCGTGTGACTCTCCTTTGTCACATTCTCAAGTCCCATAAGCCCTATTCCTAATTCCAACAACGAGTTTTCACCATTCCGTTTCCTTCCTCACGTAAATCCCTTTGCTTGAAACACCCTGCCAATTCCCTGCTCCACCTGTTGAAATTTTCTTGGAAGATCTCTCAATCATTACATCCTCCTATGAAGTCACAGTAATTTTGTTCTTCCTTCGTGTAACTTATCATGTTACCTTTTCTCAAATGGGATTTTGAGTTAGTGTTTGCCTCCCCTTATTGATTATAAGTACTACTTGTATCTACCTTCAAGTAGGAAATAATATGTCTTACTGTTCTTTTAGTTTCCCACAATGCCTAGCATAATGCTCAGAGAAAGCAAGAACTTAATAAATACGTGTTGCACCATGTAATTATTCCTCTTTTCTCTCCTAGATCTATTGTCGGGCTGTGGATTCACTGGGTCAAGATTTAGAGAGAGTTCTCGAGCTCAGAGTCAGGGTTTTGGATATAAATGACAACCCTCCGGTATTTTCTATGTCTACGTTTCTAGGACAAATAGAAGAAAATTCTAATGCCAGTAAGTAGTCTACTTTATTAAGTAAACAAGACTATTTTAGCTTCCAGATCATTCTTAACAGCCAGACAACTAGAGGCTAAACTCTGTCAAGGTACTACATCATGAATGTAAAAGATAAGGTTGGAAAAGCATGTAGAACAGGAAGGCATGAGGAAATCTCCATAATGGCTTTACCCTCAACTGTGGAAGCAGCTCCAACTGTCATACACAAGGAGCAACTCTAAAGTAATAGGAAGCATTTTCTCACACACCAGCTCTGTAGTAGATTCCTAAGGAAAAAATCCAAAAGTACTTTGCACAATGGTGACAGAGGCACTGGGAGAATTTAGCCTCCCAACCTGACTACTTTGAAGGGGAATCTCATCCATTTCTATTTATACTGCCTTTTTTTTTTTTTTTTTAATTTTAACGACTCTAAAGTCACTCATAGAAATCACTTCCAGACTAGCTATTTGGTAGCCATAATCTTAAAGAGCTTTTCTTTGACAACAAATAAATGCAAAACAAGCATTGTTGCCCCTTCTTATATATGATTTAATAAATATGGGTTTTGTTTGTTTTTACTCAAGTCACTGATAGTATGTATTGGAAATGTATTACAAACCTAATCCTCTTTGGTCCTCCATGTACAATATATTTAAAGCTGACCATCTCAAGGAATGATAGTACAGGGGCACCAGAAAATCTAGAAACTAGAACCAGTATTTACACAAGGGCTTTAAAATTCTAAACGTGCAATTGCTTCCTTATGGATTACTGTAAAAGGAAATATTTTAACTGCCAAATATTCAGTCACTTGGGTGGGATAGTATATTAACTGCTTAGTGTACCATTGAAGATTGTCCTAGATATATTTAAAAAAACAGCAGAGATAATGTCTCATTTGAATTCAAAACTTCAACATACCATAGTTACTTTTAACTGTTAAGTGGTATAACTTCTTGTAAGTTCAAATAATTCTTACATTTTAATTCTATTCGTTAAAATACTATACCTACAGTTTAAACTTTAAAAAATGCTGCTACAAGAATGATAAACCATTAGCCAGACTCCTCAAGAAAAAAAGGGAGAAGACTCAAATCATCAGAATTAGAAATGAAAAGGGAGAAGTAACAACTGACACTGCAGAAATACAAAGGATCATGAGAGATTACTACAAGCAACTATAGGCCAATAAAACGGACAACCTGGAAGAAATGGACAAATCTTTAGAAAAGCACAACCTTCCGAGACTGAACCAGGAAGAAATAGAAAATATGAACAGTCCAATAACAAGCACTGAAATTGAAACTGTGATTAAAAATCTTCCAGGGCTTCCCTGGTGGCGCAGTGGTTGAGAGTCCGCCTGCCGATGCAGGGGACAAGGGTTTGTGCCCCAGTCCGGGAAGATCCCACATGCCGTGGAGTGGCTGGGCCCGTGAGCCATGGCCGCTGAGCCTGTGCATCCGGAGCCTGTGCATCCGGAGCCTGTTCTCCGCAACGGGAGAGGCCACAACAGTGAGAGGCCCGCGTACCGCAAAAAAAAAAAAAAAAAAAAAAAAAAAATCTTCCAACAAACAAAAACCCAGGACCAGATGGCTTCAGAGGCGAATTCTATCAAACATTTAGAGAAGAGCTAACACCTATCCTTCTCAAACTCTTCCAAAATATAGCAGAGAGAGGAACACTCCCAAACTCATTCTATGAGGCCACCATCACCGTGATACCAAAACCAGACAAAGATGTCACAAAGAAAGAAAACTACAGGCCAATATCACTGATGAACACAGATGCAAAAATCCTCAGCAAAATAACGAGCAAACAGAATCCAACAATACATTAAAAGGATCATACACCGTGATCAAGTGGGATTTGCCCAGTGATGCAAGGATTTTTCAATATCCGCAAATCAATCAGTGTGATACACCATATTAACAAATTGAAAGAGAAAAACAATATGATCATCTCAATAGATGCAGAGAAAGCTTTTGACAAAATTCAACACCCATTTATGATAAAAGCTCTCTAGAAAGTAGGCATAGAGGGAACCTACCTCAACATAATTAAGGCCATATATGACAAACCCATAGTCAGCATCGTTCTCAATGGTGAAAAACTGAAACCATTTCCCCTAAGATCAGGAACAAGACAAGGTTGCCCAATCTCACCACGGTTATTCAACATAGTTTTGGAAGTTTTAGCCACAGCAATCAGAGAAGAAAAAGAAATAAAAGGAATCCAAATCGGAAAAGAAGTAAAACTGTTACTGTTTGCAGATGACATGATACTATACATAGAGAATCCTAAAGATGCTACCAGAAAACTACTAGAGCTAATCAATGAATTTGGTAAAGTAGCAGGATACAAAATTAATGCACAGAAATCTCTTGCATTCCTATACACTAACAATGGAAGATCAGAAAGAGAAATTAAGGAAACAATCCCATTTACCATTTCAACAAAAAGAATAAAATACCTAGGAATAAACTTACCTAAGGAGGCAAAAGACCTGTATTCAGAAAACTATAAAACAGTGATGAAAGAAATCAAAGATAAAATAAACAGATGGAGCGATATACCATGCTTC
Source organism: Tursiops truncatus (assembly GCF_011762595.2). NCBI lineage: Eukaryota > Metazoa > Chordata > Mammalia > Artiodactyla > Delphinidae > Tursiops > Tursiops truncatus. Next base: position 46,148,998 of record NC_047046.1, read on the forward strand.
TGGATTGGAAGAATCACTATTGTGAAAATGACTATACTACCCAAAGCAACCTACAGATTCAATGCAATCCATATCAAACTACCAATGGCATTTTTCACAGAACTAGAACAAAAAATTGCACAGTTTGTATGCAAACACAAAAGACCCCGAATAGCCAAAACAATCTTGAAAGAGAAAACTGGAGCTGGAGGAATCAGGCTCCCAGACTTCAGACTATACTACGAAGCTATAGTAATCAAGACAGTACGGTACTGGCACAAAAACAGAAATATAGATCAATGGAACAGGATAGAAAGCCCAGAGATAATCCCACACACATATGATCACCTTATCTTTGATAAAGGAGGCAAGGATATGCAATGGAGAAAAGACAGCCTCTTCAATAAATGGTGCTGGGAAAACTGGACAGCTACATGGAAAAGAATGAAATTAGAACACTCCCTAACACCATACACAATAATAAACTCGAAATGGATTAAAGACCTAAATGTAAATCCAGACACTATAATACTCTTAGAGGAAAACACAGGCAGAATACTCTATGACATAAATCACCGCAAGATCCTTTTTGACCCACCTCCTAGAGAAATGGAAATAAAAACAAAAATAAACAAATGGGACCTAATGAAACTTCAAAGCTTTTGCACAGCAAAGGAAACCATAAACAAGACGAAAAGACAACCCTCAGAATGGGAGAAAATATTTGCAAATGAAGCAACTGACAAAGGGTTAATCTCCAAAATATACAAGCAGCTCATGCAGCTCAATATCAAAAAAACAAACAACCTAACCCAAAAATGGGCAGAAGACCTAAGTAGACATTTCTCCAAAGAAGGTATACAGATTGCCAACAAACACATGAAAAGATATTCAACCTCACTAATCACAGAGAATTGCAAATCAAAACTACCATGAGGTATCACCTCACACCAGTCAGAATGGCCATTATAAAAAATCTACAAATAATAAATGCTGAGAGTGTGTGGAGAAAAGGGAACCCTCTTGCATTGTTGGTGGGAATGTAAACTGATATAGCCACTATGGAGAACACTATGGAGGTTCCTTAAAAAACTAAAAATAGAAGTACCATATGACCCAGCAATCCCACTACTGGGAATATACCCTGAGAAAACCATAATTCAAAAAGTGTCATGTACCACAATGTTCATTGCAGCACTATTTACAACAGCCAGGACATGGAAGCAACCTAAGTGTTCATCAACAGATGAATGGATAAAGAAGATGTGGCACATGTATACAATGGAATATTACTCAACCATAAAAAGAAACAAAACTGAGTTATTTGTAGTGAGGTGGATGGACCTAGAGTCTGTCATACAGAGTGAAGTAAGAAAGAGAAAATCAAATACTGTATGCTAACACATATATATAGAATCTTAAAAAAAAAAAAAAGGTTCTGATTAACCTAGGGGAAGAACAGGAATGAAGACACAGACATAGAGAATGAGGACACGGGCGGGGGAAGGGTAAGCTGGGACGAAGTGAGAGAGTAGCATTGATAATATATACACTACCAAATGTAAAATAGATAGCTAGTGGGAAGCAGCTGCATGGCACAGGGAGATCATCTCAGTGCTTTGCAACCACCTACAGGGATGGGATAAGGGAAATGGGAGAGAGACACAAGAGGGAGGGGATATGGGGATATACATATGCCTATAGCTGATTCACTTTGTTATACAGCAGAAACTAACACAACACTGTAAAGCAATTATACTCCGATAAAGATGTTTAAAAAAAAAAAGAATGTTTGTTGTAAAAATTCACAAAATATGAGTAAAAACACAATAGAAATGCGTTCTTTGCTCTCCCTAGCACCGTTTTTCAGGGGCAAGTACCATCACTAGTTACTTAGGTACATACTTTCTATAATCATGTAAATATATATAAACGTGTTTCCAAAGAAGAAACAAATGTGACCATATTTTACATACTTATCCACAATGTGAGTTTTTATCGAAATATATTTTGAACATATTTCCATATTAGGAAATACATGTTTCTTCATTCCTTTTAACAATTTCATTAGATTTCATTGTATGAACGCACCAGAATTAATGAATTAAATGCCTCTGAAAACATTTAAAAAATGATGCTGAAATGAATACACACACAGAGATTGAGGGAGAGAGAAATGGGAGCTGGTAGTTGGTGTCTACAGACAGGCCAATTGTGCTTGGAACAGAGTTGATTGTAGAGAAGTCTAGTTTATGAATGCTGGAAGCTTTTCACATTCTCCACTGTTCTTCATCAAAACTGCTAATAAGATTACTGGAAAAAGTGAGGGATAGGACAAAGTAGGTAATTAAACAAGCATTTTTTTAAACCTACTAGTTACTTAGCATTTTACTAGAGACCACGCAAAATACAACAATAATATATATTTATTGAATGTGCACTATTCAATAGGAACTTCACATGATTTTCTTCATATAGATGTTTAATTCTTTCATTAACTCAATGAGGATGGTACTATTATCATCCCTGTTTATAGATGTGGAAACTGAGGCCAAGATCACATAGCTAGAAAGTGCTATAGTTGGGAATGAGTTGGTCTGGCCTTATATCATTTTGTTTCACCATAGCAGCCTTTTTAAAAAAGAATTATACTAGAATAAGAAATGAAAAGGCAGAAGAAAATATTTCTTTGTTTTCTAGCTATCAGCAATGTCTAAGGTCCCTGGTAAAATGTGATCTTTTCATCAAGACAAAGGTATAGAAAGGAGCTAAGATATTGGTATGTCGAAGCAGTAGAAAGGGAAAATGACAGAGTGCCCATTATATGGACCAACTAACCCTAACACCTTGTGGGAAAAACAATATATATTATACTACAACAAAAATTCAAACTGTCCATTTGCAATCAATTTCTCCTAATTTCTAGATACACTGGTGATGATGCTCAATGCTACTGATGCAGATGAACCAAATAATTTGAACTCAAAAATAGCCTTCAAGATCGTAAGACAAGAACCTTCTGATTCACCAATGTTTATTATCAACAGATACACTGCAGAAATTCGAACAATGAATACTTTTCTGGACAGAGAGGTAATTCTTTTTTCTTTGAGTGAGCTGTAGTCTCAAAGGAACTGATTCTAAAAGAAAGAGTTGTAAGAAAAAAAAAAAGAAAACAGTACTTTAAAATTTTAATTACATAACCTTTTCACATAATGGTAATGACATAAATATCTGTGAGGTGAAAAAAATAGGAATCCCTCAAATAGATTTTATACTCATTTTTCATTTAATCTTACTTAGCATTTGTCTCAATGTAAGAAAACTACATTCTGAGAGTACATAAAAATACACACAAGGTAGAGGCAAAAGCTCCTTTTTTTTTTCTTTTAAAGTATGTCCTATAATGAAATAAATTTAAGAAACAATTGCTATTATGTCTCCCATCTTGGTGAGTCGCAATGAGTGTGAACACGGTAGAAGCTCCAAGAATTTTTACAGGCTAAGAAACTTGTTTATCTTTCCTTTTTGTTTTGTTTATTTGTTTGTTTATCTTTCTTTGAGCCAGCATATCCTAGGCGCATTTAAGAGAACCCTTTTTTTTTTCTCTTCCTATATCTCACCTACTGACAGCCCACTGAGTACTTTGGGAAATGAATCACAGAATCAGAATGATGGATAGGAATTAAGTAACATCCAGGCCAGTCTTTTCATTTACAAATAAAAACATAATTACTGATTGTTACCAAATTAGAACCAGCATTGCATGGTTTCCATAATGTCATGTGGTCCCTTGTTTTAATTTTAAAATATCAACTTTTTCCATTACGTTTTTTAATGTGGATAGAATATAACTGATGTGCATATATTTTAGAGTTATAAATGAGGAAGTTTTATTTTCTATTTGATATTTAATTAAATTTCATTTTAAGTATTATACTTATTTTAAAATGACATCTCCCTGCTAATGATTCCTAGATTTAGGATAAATCAGATTATTTTAACACTCTTTATTGATCCAAATGCCATCAGTTTCTAGGTTACCATTATGTCCTTTTTTACTTGTTTGAAAATTACCATAAGAAGAAATTGACTATTTAGGTATTTCTCTCTCAAACTTTCTTAAAGGGCCCAGTGGGTTTCCTTTAACATGAAAAGAGTTGTAATGGTGAAGAGCTCTAAAAAGTAAAGGAACTCTGCAATCACTGGCAAGCCACCAGAGCAGATATTTTATTCTTTCTAATTTTTTTTTTTTGGATTATAGTTGATTAACAATGTTATGTTAGTTTCAGGTGTGCAACAAAGTGATTCAGTTATACGTATAAATGTATCTATTCTTTTTCAAATTCTTTTCCCATTTAGGTTATTACAGAATATTGAGCAGTGTTTCCTGTGCTATACAGTATGTTCTTGTTGGTTAACTATTTTATTTTTTAAACTTTTTATTGGAGTATAGTTATTAATAGTGTTGTGATAGCTTCAGGTATATAGCAAGGTGATTCAGTTATACATATACATGTATCTATTCTTTTTCAAATTACTTTCCCATTTAGGTTGTTACATAATATTGAGCAGAGTTCCCTGTGCTATACAGTAGGTCCTTGTTGGTTATCTATTTTCAACATAGCAGTGTGTACATGTCAGTCCCAAGCTCACAATCTATCCGTCCCCCCACCCTTCCCCCACTGGTAACCGTAAGTTCATTCTCTAAGTTTGTGAGTCTGTTTCCACTTTGTAAGTAAGTCCATTTGTATCTTTTTTTTTTTTAGATTCTGTATATAAGTGATATCATATGATATTGTCTTTCTCTGTCTGACTTACTTCACTTAGTATGATAATCTTCAGGTACATCCATGTTCTTGCAACTGGCAGTATTTCACTCTTTTTAATGGCTAATATCCATTGTATGTATGTAACACATCTTCTTTATCCATTCATCTGTCAATGGACATTTAGGTTGCTTTCATCTATTGTAAACAGTACTGCAATGAACGTTGGGGTGCATGTATGCTTTCGAACCATGTTTTTCTCCAGATATATGCCCAGAAGTAGGATTGCTGATCATATGGTAGCTCTATTTTTAGTTTCTAAAGGAACCTCCATACTTTTCTCCAGAGTGGCTGTACCAATTTACATTCCCACCAACAGTGTAAGAGGGTTCCCTTTACTCCACACCCTCTCCAGCATTTACTGTTTGTAGATTTTTGATGATGGCCATTCTGGCTGGTGTGAGGTGATATCTCACTGTAGTTTTGATTTGCCTTTCTCTAATAATTAGCGATGTTGAGCATCTTTTCATGTGCCTTTCGGAAATCTGTATATCTTCTTTGGAGAAATGTCTATTTAGGTCTTCTGCCCATTTTTGGATTGGATTGTTTGTTTTTTTGATATTGAGCTGCATGAGTTGCTTGTATGTTTTGGAGATTAATCCTTTGTCAGTTGCTTCATTTGCAAATATTTTCTCCCATTCTGAAGGTTGTCTTTTCGTCTTATTTATGGTTTCCTTTGCTGTGCAAAAGCTTTGAGGTTTCATTAGGTCTCATTTGTTTATTTTTGTTTTTATTTCCATTTCTCTAGGATGTGGGTCAAAAGGATTTTGCTGTGATATATGTCATAGAGTGTTCTGCCTATGTTCTCTAAGAGTTTGATGGTGTCGGGCCTTACATTTAGGTCTTTAATCCATTTTGAGTTTATTTTTGTGTATGGTATTAGGGAGTATTCTAATTTCATTCTTTTACATGTGGCTGTCCAGTTTTCCCAGCACCGCTTATTAAAGAGGCTGTTTTTTCTCCATTGTATATTCTTGCCTCCTTTATCAAAGATAAGGTAACCATATGCATGTGGGTTTATCTCTGAGCTTTCTATCCTGTTCCATTGATCTATATTTCTGTTTTTGTGCCAGTACCATACTGTCTTGATTACTGTAGCTTTGTAGTATAGTCTGAAGTCAGGGAGTCTGATTCCTCCAGCTCTGTTTTTCTTTCTCAAGATTGCTTTGGCTATTCGGGGTCTTTTGTGTTTCCATACACATTGTGAAATTTTTTGTTCTAGTTCTGTGAAAAATGCCAGTGGTAGTTTGATAGGGATTGCATTGAATCTGTAGATTGCTTTGGGTAGTATAGTCATTTTCACAATGCTGATTCTTCCAATCCAAGAACATGGTATATCTCTCCATCTATTTTAATTTCTTTCATCAGTGTCTTTTAATTTTCTGCATACAGGTCTTTTGTCTCCTTAGGTAGGTTTATTCCTATATATTTTATTCCTAGATATTTGCAATGGTAAATGGGAGTGTTTTCTTAATTTCACTTTCAGATTTTTCATCATTAGTGTATAGGAATGCAAGAGATTTCTGTGCATTAATTTTGTATCCTGCTCCTCTACCAAATTTATTGATTAGCTCTAGTAGTTTTCTGGTAGCATCTTTAGGATTCTCTATGTATAGTATCATGTCATCTGCAAACAGTGACAGCTTTATTTCTTCTTTTCCAATTTGGATTCCTTTTATATCTTTTTCTTCTCTGATTGCTGTGGCTAAAACTTCCAAAACTATGTTGAATAACCGTGGTGAGATTGGGCAACCTTGTCTTGTTCCTGATCTTAGGGGAAATGGTTTCAGTTTTTCACCATTGAGAACGATGTTGGCTGTGAGTTTGTTATATATGGCCTTTATTATGTTGAGGTTGGTTCCATCTATGCTCACTTTCTGGGGAGTTTTTATCATAAATGGATGTTGAATTTTGTCAAAAGCTTTTTCTGCATCTATTAAGATGATCATATGGTTTTTATTCTTCAGTTTGTTGATGTGGTGTATCACAATGATTGATTTGCGGATATTGAAAAATCCTTGCATCACTGGGACAAATCCCACTTGATCACGGTGTATGATCCTTTTAATGTATTGTTGGATTCTGTTTGCTGGTATTTTGTTGAGGATTTTTGCGTCTATTTTCATCAGTGATATCGGCCTGTAGTTTTCTTTTTTTGTGGAAATTGTGTCTGATTTTGGTATCAGGGTGATGGTGGCCTCATAGAGTGAGTTTGGGAGTATTCCTTCCTCTGCAATTTTTTGGAATAGTTTCAGAAGAAGAAATCCATGTTAACTCTTCTCTAAATGTTTGATAGAACTTGCCTGCAAAGGCATCTGGTCCTAGACTTTTGTTCGTTGGGAGTTTTTTAATCACAGTTTCAATTTTAGTACTTGTGATTGGTCTGTTCATATTTTCTATTTCTTCCTGGTTCAGTCTTGGGAGATTGTACCTTTCTAAGAATTTGTCCATTTCTTCCAGGTTGTCCATTTTATTGGCATACTGTTGCTTGTAGTTTTCTCTAATGATCCTTTGTATTTCTGTGGTGTCCTTTATAGCTTCTCCTTTTTCATTTCCAATCTTATTGATTTGAGCCCTCTCCCTTTTTCTCAGAGCAGATAGTCTTAACCTGGCATTTGTGGAGAACCCTCAAGACGTCTCTAACTATGAATCCTCTAAAATTATATCCACAACTTTGAGTGAGGATGCATATATGCATGTGTCTGGGAAAGGCTTCATGGCTTTTACCAGCTTCTAAAAATTTAAGTACCTTTGTGTAGAATCAAGAAAACAGATCATCAATAACTGTACTGCCACCCCCCAAAAAATGCAAACCATTTGCTATCTCTTTATTCTTCAGGGGTTGATAATTTGGGGTACAGAATTTTAATTCCATAAATTCTTAGTAAATCTTAATCTCTCCCCTCCTGATCATTTTGTTCTTCTTCACCCTTTATGAACTTTTTCAACATATAATAAGGAATGATGTCTTTTAAAATTTTTGCTTCTTTTAAATGATGCTGAATAAGAATTTTTGGGAATAGAAGTGGCAACTTCATATTGATTCATGTGAGATTTTCGAATTTTCAATATTCTGTGTTACCTCTATCTTCATCATAGATTTATGTAAATGTTGATCCAACATTTTAAAAGATCCTTGTATGAGACAAAATAAAAACTGTCTACATCAACTGTGGTATTGTTTGTTGTGTGTATTTTTAGCAATATGGCCAGTACTCTCTAGTTGTAAGAGGCTCAGACCGTGATGGTGGGGCAGATGGTATGGCAGCAGAGTGTGAATGCAGCATTAAAATCCTCGATGTCAATGATAACTTCCCATACATGGAACAGTCATCAGTAAGTATTAGTCCTTGAATTTAACAACAACTTTAGGTTCATTACCTTCTAAAATTTGTTCAAACAATTCTATTTATATACGTACATGTTATCTTTAGTCACACACAACCCAAATGTACACAAATATTTCATCTCATGTTTGTCTACGTAATACATATGAAAAAACCCCTATGTGAACAATGAAAAGTGAGACCACAAACATAGATCTCTTTCCTATATCATGAATAACTATAAACATTCTATATAAAACTAATATAGTTCTATTTCTCACATAGTTTGTGCTAAAATTTTTTACTTCTTGTTTCAGTATTCCATAAGTATTGAAGAAAATGTTCTAAATTCAAATTTGCTCCAGATTAGAATAATTGATTTGGATGAGGAGTTCTCAGCTAACTGGATGGCAGTCATTTTCTTTATCTCTGGAAATGAGGGAAATTGGTTTGAAATAGAAATGAATGAAAGAACAAATGTGGGAACGTTAAAGGTTATTAAGGTATGGAATAATTATCCTAAATATTTTGTTTTCTTGGTTTTTTTCAAAGTGTTAATCTTAAAATGATGTTAACATTTCACAAACTTGAGTGGGTGAAAGAATAAAAATTACTGTGTTTTAGAATTATACATGATATAGAGCTTTTTTATAGAGAGTTTTTCTGCTTATATAATTTCATAAAGACAGGCATTGAACTTTTACTTGAAACTCTTTTCTAGCAATACAATATTCCCTCACAGATCATACATTTTTAAACACAAATCTTATTTTATGCTTACAACAAAGTACGATTAATCCTTAAGGTTTTGTTTTACACATTTGAAGAATATTTTTTGAAGCAGATTAAACATTGCCTAAAAAAAAGTGTCCCTGTCAACACTGTACATCAATTATTATTCATAATAACATTCATCACATAAATTAAAAGTTGTTAGTTCATCCAGTGTGTTTTCACAGAATTAAAATTAAATTACTGTAATTGTAGGATTATCACATTCTCATCTCACTTCTGCAGCTGACCCAGGCTTATTACAGACATAAGTATACTAGAGACTTGGTCCAAGTCATAGAGATTTGGCCCAAGTCAACACAGTTCTCCTGTGTCCCCTCTACATTACCGATCCACCACATTTACCTGCAGTAGAATTTTCTCTGAGATTCGAGGGGGAAAAATGTCTGACTCCTAGGGAGCTGATAGTGAAGATTTCACCCTGTGCTACAAGACTTGTCAGTCTATTTTTTAAAATCTGCAATAGCTGTGCATGGATTGTACATGATGCATGCAATATGTATTCCTCATGGTAAAATGTAATCTCTTTTTAACTGTTTTCTTCCTTCAGAATTGCTCTGGGAAATAAACTCCTAAGGAATTCTGTCCCCATAGGAATGTGTGATCATTTGTCTCATATGTCTTCATAAAGTGTCACCATGCCTACAGCTTCCATTCACTGAGGCAGTGTGCGGATGATTTAGTTTATTCTCTACAGCATCCCTGTAATATAGGTTATATGCCCACGTTATAAATAAATACACTGAGGTTCAGAGAGAGTTTGTAACCTGCTCTGTTCTCATCACTAGTAAGTAGGACAGCTGACATTCAAACCTAGGCTTCTCTAGCTATTAAGTTCACATTCTTTCCACTACACTATCTAGGTTTCCCTGCTGGGGAAACTGAGTCCTAATCTATTTCACCCCAAACAATGATATTACTTTAGAAAATTAATTGATCTATCTGGCCTCAATATCTCTGTCTGTAAAATGGGAATAATGTTCATTTTTCTCCCAGACATGACATCATATATTAATTCTTTTGTTAGGATTATATATATATATGTAATATGTGTGTGTGATGTATATGTATACATAATTTTATAGCCATTCTTGGAGTTGCAAATAAAGCTAATATTAGAGCAAACACTGAACATTTTAGCTAAGTAGAGAGCTCAGTGTGTGAATCGATGGTCATCTAAACTACTGTTATATGAAAATTTAAAAAAATATAGTTGGTATTTATAGGCATAATGCATAGTTGTGGATTTTATGAGTAGTGGATTTTGACACCGTCTTTCATAATGAAAATGACTACTTGATAATTTTATAATATAAAGTGAATTTTTCCAGGATATGTTGAATAAAATATGGATTTCTTTTTATTATTTATATACATTCTATTATTTGATTTATTGAAAGAAGTCACATATACATTGTAAAATTTCTTGTACATAGTTCTTTATGGATAAAATCAGTCAAATGATTGAACCTATGATATACTTGGCCCATTCTTCCTAATAAATAGAGCTATTTTCTGAGAAACCTGAAATGATAGCATCTAACATAAACTCTCTTTGTTTGCATTACAAAATGCATGGATTTGACCACCTGTATTATTTTAAGTTTTTTAGTTTGGTGGACAATTAGAACTCATACATTTTCAACTTTTTCAACAAAAGATCCAAGACAATTGGACTTTTTCTTACTGTATTTTCATGTGTTTGTATTGAATTGAATATAAAGTAAGAATAGAGTGTGTATTTATATGTATTTATATTTAATTAAAGAAAAAGATGTAAGAATTTTTTTGCCTATTATCAAAGAATATCTCTTTCCTCTAGAATGTTTTTTCCCCTTATAGTAAAACTATTTCAATATGTATTTTCTAGGCCCTAGATTATGAAGCTACGAAGAATCTTCAACTTAGTCTTGGTGTTAGAAATAAAGTTGAATTTCATCAATCAATTAAGTCTCAATATAAACTCACAGCAACTGCAGTCTCTGTGACTGTGTTAAACGTAGTTGAAGGCTCAGTGTTCCGTCCAGGTTCAAAGACATTCGTAGTAACTCGTGAGATGGGACAAAACTATCAATTGGGAGACTTTATAGCTACTGATCTGGACACAGGTCTACCTTCAACCACTGTTAGGTAAGACTGACATTTTCCAACTAATTTTCACCACATATTGAACTTAAGTAAATATGTTCTTTTTAGAAAGTATCTGAATTAAAATATTTGTCACTATTTTTGAAATTCAATCATAAAACGTACTAATTGGGGGAATTGTTACCTAATTTAGACTGTTTAACTTAAGAAAATATAAAAATTTGCACAAAATGTAAGATGGAAAAATGTGAAGGTTTAAAATGTGAAAATATTTTATCTGGAAAGTTTGATGCTCCTGTGTTTATATATTTTATTGACCAGTTAGCTGATTACTACATATCATGGTTATTCCCCTTGGAAAATTTGATGGATTGATTTTACCATTGCAAATTTGCCCAGATTGAAATCAATTAGATTTAGTTAACGCATTTCAGATACTTTCTCTCTTTAATCAGCACGTAATATTGGTCAACGATAACCTTGATATGAAAAATTGGTTACATTGAGGAAAAATTAAGCTGTGTAGTTTTTTTTTTTAACTCTACGTATCCGAGTGTTTCTACTTGATCAATAAAAATCTGTGTGTATATGTGCACACGTATTTTGCAAATGTGCTTGTGATCAGGAATAATGGTGGAGTGGAAAGACCTCACAAATGAGTTTTAAAAGTTCTTTCTGTGTGTTCCTCTCACTCCATGTGAGTATTTCAGTTATAGCTCTTATCACACTGCACCGCCATTACTGATAAGCTCTCTTGTACTCCACAGATGTGAGTTCACTGAGGGAAGACCACACCCCTATCTGACTGCTTTCCAAGTTCTATTTCCTGAGTTTAGCACAATGCCTGACACAGAGAGCTATCTAACCAATGTTTGTCTAACGAACATATAAATGAGAAGGAAAACTTCAAAGTCAAAGATGAGAAGAGAAAGAGAATAGAGAATAGGATAGAGGCATGAGACAAGGACAGAGTTTGGAATCCACAAGAAGTCCTGTATATTCACTGTGTATGTGGAGAGGGGAGTGGAAATAGGGAAGGGATGAAAGCCAAGCTGCTGAAGAAGTAACTTCTTTGGTAAGAGAATAGTTTAGAATTAGCAGCAGCCCAGGAAGTTGCAGCATCTGGGCTGTCCAGGACAGTTCTGATGCTACCAAAATCAAATGAAAATGAGACTGCAGGCGTCAGAGGGTTATTCGTACATCTAAGTGGGCTAGATGTAATAGACATTCCATCACAAGTGGCTGCTCAGTAATTCTTTTTTCTTAAATTTAAATCTTCATCCATTTCTGAATGGATGGGGGCTGAAACTGCCCCCCCCCAAAATAAAGTCTCCAATAATTGAAAATTATATCCAGGAGTTACAATTACTGGCTGGAAACATGGTTTAAAATCAAAATCTCTCTTTCTCTACCCCCTGACTTTAGATAGCTAACATTAATTTGTACCATTGTCTTTCAAATACAGATATGAAATGGGAAGTAATCCAGCGGACCTAATCGCTATTGGCTCAAAAACGGGCATCATTATTTTGAGAAATAAAGTTACTGTTCAACAATATGAAATACTTGGGGGGAAATACGAAGGAACAATTCTATCTATAGATGGTAAGAAATCAATTTAATTTTTTCCCGTCTACTGGAAGTTATATATACATTCAGAAACTAAAATTTTAATTACTGTCTTTTGAAGTAACCCTTTTTCCAACAAAAGTTATCATATTGGGTATTATACAATCAAATCCTGAATGATACAAGAGGCATTATAATTTAGGGTTAAGACCGTGAGCTCTGGAGTTAGACTGGATTGGTATCTCGTACCATCACTTACTAGCTCTAAGATTTTAGAGAAGTTATTTAACCCATCTATCCCTCAGTTTTCTCTTCCATAAAATGGGCCAATAACATTATGGATTTAGAAGTACTTAAGGAGTTACTACATATAAAGCACTAGACGAGTGCTGACATTCAATAAACGTTAGTTGGGCTTCCCTGGTGGCGCAGTGGTTGAGAGTCCTCCTGCCGATGTAGGGGACACGAGTTCGTGCCCCGGTCCGGGAAGATCCCACATGCCGCGGAGCGGCTAGACCCATGAGCCATGGCCGCTGAGCCTGCGCATCCGGAGCCTGTGCTCCGCAACGGGAGAGGCCACAACAGTGAGAGGCCCACGTACCGCAAAAAAAAAAAAAAAATATATATATATATATATATATATATATAATAAATGTTAGTTCGTATTAATGTCAGTAATAGAAAATTTTTAATTTTACTGTAAAATTATTTTCAAACAGACCCAAAGCCAAGTTAACTTAACTTTACATGATCCTTGGAAAGTTGATGTACAATTTTGTGTAAACAATTTGGAATTAGCATGCTTATATTACTTTTCAAAACCAACAAAATTAAATTAGGCTAATCACTAGGAGGGAAGTTCCTCGAGGCTAATTCTAAGCAATATTTGCTACTTCAGTTTCTCTTCCTCCCTTCTTCCTCCTTCTCTCCCTTTCTTCCTCTTTTTCTTTCAATTGTCCTAAGAAGGGATTGACAATTTCCACTTGCTTCACAAGTTTAAAAGAAATAAAACAGCATTTCTTTAAAGTCATTCAACAATTCAGAATTTTTACCAAATTATGCTGGTCTTCTCCACAATCAGTCAAAATAAATGTAGTTTTTAAAATGTTTATTACAAATCGAAATGTTTATTCCATCTACATATAAAGTTTATTTCAGTGCTGAAATTGTCTTAAGCAATTGCTAGTTTCCTCCTTTTCTTACATCCAACATCAAGCTTAATTGGACACATGAAAGAGAAATTGGAACTTTAATTTACTAAACTGTAGGCTGATGGCAAATAGGGAGCATTCCCTTTGTCATTAAAAAATACCACCTTCTGGGGATAAACATTAGATCTGATGATAATAATAAAAATAACAAAAACAGTAACAGTACAATAGAATTGTTGTATTCCAACAAAACAGTAACAATAGAATCAGCATAGCTGGGCTGAAAGGGCTTGGGCTTTGATATCAGATAGACTGTATGTAAAGCTATCTCTGTTATGTACTTCCAGGGATATCTTTATTCATTTATCCAGAAACTAAGTATCGAATTCTAACCAAACGTCAGCCATTGTGCCGGATTCTAGAGTGACATCAATGGACAAAGTCTAACAACAGCGCTTACATCTATATAGTAGAAATAATAACAACAATAATAGTAACTTGCTGAAGCCAACAGCAATTGTGGAACCATTAAGTTGAAACAAATCACAGATGTCTCTCCTCCTGTGTTTCGTCAACAAACACAATAATTTACTGAAACTTTGAAGGATAAGAAAAAAGCAAATTTGGAGTATCTGCTTGTGAAACAAAAGTGCTTCATTTTATTGATATGAAGATTCCCCTCCCCCAACAGTGCCAAATTCCCTCTCCTATGAGTTGTTTGAACTGTTGGTTGTGAGTTTGAGGATATGCTACTTTATCAGTAGGAGATTTTTATACAAATGACTGACCAATCTGCCCTAAGTCTGTTGGTTTTGTCAGCCCATCAAAGGAAAAAAGACAAGAACTGAAGATGAAAGACAGTAAAACAGCAAGCAAAATCTAGTCTAATACATGGGAGGTGTGCAACACATGGTCTAGAAATGTCTCCACAGTGGCTTATGACACACTGCTGACCAATACATAATGTGGTGCTTACTGTGTATGTTTCTCAACACATAGGACAGTTTTTCTCAAGCACTAATATTTATTCGTAATGGTTTGATTTAAAAACTGAGTCACAGACAAGAGACAATATGCGGAGTTACTGGATTGGTGGGAATAAACACATTGAAATAAGTACTGATGCAAAGAGAAAATAGTTTTGTATTGTCCAACAATTATTACGCTAAATGTATAAAATATTTCTTTCATTTTAAACCTTGTTACAGATGCTCTTCAAAAAACTTCTACTGGTACAATTATTATTAAACTTGAAAGTGATTCCGGGAAAGATGGTGCACCGTCTAATGATAATAATACCAGTACTAGCAGAAATGGCCTTACTTCCTCAGATGTTACCATTGATACCAACAAAAACGTTGGCACTGTTAGCACAAATACTTTTGGTGTAGGTGGCACCACTGCTTTTCGTTCAATAAAAGAGGATAATGTATATTTTGGTCCTGCTGGCATTGGACTACTCATCATGGGATTCTTGATCCTAGGATGTAAGTACTTTAACAGTCCTGTTTTTATGTGCCCCCTAAAAAATTGTGGAGAGGAAACAAGTTTTCTGATCCTTTGATGACATATATTTTACAAATCCTTATTTTGTGCAATTATCAAGAAATTTCTATGTTTGGTGTTGGGTTTATGACATGAAAAAAAACATCAAACAACTTGACCCCTTAGAGTGCAGTGGAGGATAAAAACTTTTTTGCTTTGAATCTCAATGTAATAGGAAAGTACCATAACAGACAGGTTCAAATTGCTATTTGAGTGAAGAAGACAGTCAGAAATAACTGACTGAAACAATCAGAAAAGGCTACATAGAGAAAGTAAACTCTGAGTTGGGTTTTAACAGATGAATAGGAGGTAGCCTAGTGGACAAGAAAAGGGGAACAGAATATAAGAAGAAAAAAAATCCATGTGCAAAATCCCAAAAGAATGAGAGTGCAAGTAACTGAAATAAAGGACTCCAGCATAGAAGAAATAAAGGATGTACTTGAGAGCATGGTGAGAGTCGAGTCTAGAAAGATAGGCAGGGGCTAGACCTTGAAGGGATTTCATGCTGTGCCAAAGCTGCACAGCCTAAGGAAAGGAGAGCAAAATAGATGAAAAATTAAACTCCAGCTTCTAAATTCAATTGTCTGAGTCCCTCAAAGTTTACCCAAGTTTTCTGAGCCTTGCTTTGGCCAACTGTGAAATAATAAAACTTACTTCACAACAATACTTAGATAATGAAAAGGAAGTACCATGCATGGAAGCATTTAGAGATAGACCACATTGTATGGTCACTAGAGTGGACCTAGTCAAGGATCTAGACATGAGGGTATAACATCCAATGGATTCTGTAGGTGGTCTTTAACATTGCCTTGGATGATGATAGAAATTAGAGTGGCGATGAGCCAGATGCTACAGTCTCTGAGGAATATTTTTCCTTTAATATTTTCCTAAGTAATGACAGGGAAAAGACTCATCTGCTTTAATAGTATAATATGATCTGTAATCTGAATACTATATAACAAGTAAAAATTGATTGCGGTCTGAGGCTCACATTGATTTTGGTATCTCACCATTATTCAGCTTGTTTTCTGAAACTTTCATAATAATGTTAGAATCAAATGGAGTTATATTAGGGGTTCAAATTTAATCATAAAAGCAGGTTGTTTTGTTTTAATATGGTCCCACTGCTAATTGCAATATTCCTATCTTTTCACCATCAGTGGTCCCACTTTTGTTGATGTTTTGTGACTGTGGAGGTGTCCCTGGTTATAGGGCCAGCTTTAAGCCTGTTACCGAATGTACGGATGGAGCAATGCATTCATGGGCGGTGGAAGGACCGCAGCCCAAACTTGTGGTAAGTGCTCACTAACAGTCTAGGTTGTTATTTGTTCTGGGATAGCCGATGGGGAAAACGAAGAGAAAGGTACATCAAAATTAGATGACAGTAACCGGGGAAGCCTTTCTAAATGAGGTTCAGATTACTTTCAGTATCCTTTTAGAAAATGTGAGGTAATTTGAGAACAAACCCAGTGTATAATTATTGAAAGAAAAGAATCATTACAAATGGGAAAATGTTTCCTGTCCTTTAGGATTTGACCAATATCGGTGCACCACAAATACCACCCAATAATGCAGATACTATTGAGTGCATTGACAACTCAGGTAAGAAAAATTTTTTTTAAGTTTTCATAGTTCAAATGACTAGCGAGGAACTCTATTCTCTGTCTTTGCATACCTTACCATTTCTCAATTGTCTTATCTTTACAATTGTTCCCATCATTCTTTTTTAAATGACTAATTTGCAAATTAAATGATAAAGAAAAACCTACAATACTTATTATTCTTTTAGGTTGCATTTTTTTAAATCTTCTTCAATCATCAGAGAGTACACAAGAGATGACCTGATTAGGATTTCTATAAATAGGAGAGAAGTACTGAATTGTAACCAGAAGTCAATTTTGGCTGAGATTTTTTGGTCTAATAGAGCAATTTGAATTAAAGTACAGCCCTATTAAATAGACGTATGCTCATTTATTGAGGCTAGCATCTGCCTCCACAATTCACAAAATCGGTCTAAGAAAAAGAGGAATAAATTTTAAAAACTCATATCTTTGAAAATAATTGTACTGTCTTGCCTTATTTCAAGGTAAATAAATATTATTGATTCTCTTATTTTTCATTCAGTCTTTTTCAAACTTGTGATCATGACTTTTCCACTTTGAACTCTTCAAAATGTAAAAGACATAGGAATGTTTATGACTTATAGAACTGGACCACATTCAGAAGAGTGGAGATGCTAGTCTGTAAACTTATTTCTCCCCCTGAGGTGTCCATTATTGTTAATGACCCCAACACCCTCCACCTAAAAAGCAGAAACTCATTTTTGACTCCCTTATCTCCCTATTCATTGACACTCAGTCAGTTCTCAAGACTTGTCAAATCCTCAAATCCACCAGGATTTATTTATGCATTTATTCTCTCATTAAGTCTACAAACCTTGAACAAAGCACAGTGAGAGGCACCAGAGCAAGAAGTATGAAACACTATACCTAAACTCAAGATCTTCAAAATATGAAAGCCATAGGACACCTACCCCATTGTCAACACTTTCTCTGTCCATGGCACTTCCATAGTCTGGGCCATCCTTTTATCTCACCTGCCTGGAATTTTGTAACAGGCTTCTACTCACCCCTCACAATCAAGTGCAAATCCCAGAGTCTTCATGCAAACCCATCCCCTCACCATAGCCATGGCCTCTTCTCTGAATGCCCTGGAGGCCCTGTGCTTCTAATAATACATTGAGTATTCTTATACTGTTTTTTTTCTTAAGTTTTAGAATTTGGGTATTTTCCCCCAATTTGAAATCAAACTCTCTAAGGCATAGATAGGGTTTTATAACCTCTGTGGAGCCCCCGATCCCAGCACAACATATAGTAGTATCTCAAATAATTACTGAATTAACAAATTGATTAATAATATTATTTTGAACTCAATATCATATTTGCATCTCCTTTCTTTATGTATTACCTTCATTTTTATTTATTTATTTATTTATTTTTGGCTGCATTGGGTCTTCGTTGCTGTGCGCGGGCTTTAGTTGTGGCGAGCAGGGGCTACTCTTTGTTGCGGTGCCCGGGCTTCTCATTTTGGTGGCTTCTCTTGTTGCAGAGCACAGGCTCTAGGCATGTGGGCTTCAGTAGTTGTGGAATGCGGGCTCAGTAGTTGTGGCGCACTGGCTTAGTTGCTCCTTCCTGGACCAGGGATCGAATCTGTGTCCCCTGCATTGGCAGGCAGATTCCTAACCACTGTGCCACCAGGGAAGTCCTGTATTACCTTCATTTTATTTCTTTGCTCACTCACAACTGTGTACTTAAATGGAGAAACTATACATTACAGTAAGTTACTAATTTTTAGTTTACAATACGCTAGAGAAAAAACAGTTTACAGGAGAAAGTAAAATTTAATTTGATCAACACTTTTAGGGGTTTACACAAATGAGTATCATGGCAGAAAAATGCAAGATCTTGGAGGAGGAGAAAGAACGACAGCATTGGAACTGGTGGATGGAGTTAAAACATCAGGACAACCTAAGATATGTCAAGAATATTCTGGAACATTAAGAAGTTCTGTGAGGGACTGTAGAGAAGGAGGGCTAAATATGAACTTCATGGAAAGTTACTTCTGCCAGGTAAGCTTTCTATCCCCATGCCTTCCTTTCCATCCTGCACCCATATCTCTACCCCAGGCCCCCACTATTTCCCAACAGGGCTTTGGTGCGTGTTTCCTAACTAGGTTCCCAGCCTCTGGTCTTTACACCTGACAATCTATATTCCTGCTGAATAGTATTTCTCAAACTCTGACTTGAGCACTTTACTCCCCCACTTTAAAACAACCAGTGGCTCCCAGCTCTGTTTTGTCTGTGGCGTGAAGTCCATCCCCTTCACACAGCAATTAACCAATTGACCTCTTCCCTCGCACCCTGACATCTCCAATTATTCCTTACCAGCCACCCTGCTTGCCAAGCCCCTTTGCCTTGTTCACACTGGTCTACTGCCCTCCATGTCTTTGCTTATGCTGTGCTCATCCTGCAACGCTTTTACCTGATCTTCTCTCTCACAAACCCACACTCATCTTTCTATCCGGTTCAAACACCCCTGCTTTTCTGAAGTTTTTACTGTGAATCCTCTCATCCAAAATAGCGTTGATGTTTCTTTACGTGTATCTCTGTAGTACTTTGTTTGTACATTTTATAGAACATACCATTGCTAAAATCTGTTGGTTACATGTCCACCACTGTTTTTAGTGCCTCGTCTGCATGGGCTCTACATTATGTTGCCAATACCTGGCTCAGTTCCAAGCACAGAGTAAACATGCAATAAGGGTGGGTCCAAGAGCCGTAGTACATTTCCAGGACATTCTAAGAACCAGAGAGAATTAATTTTGCCATCTTCAGGTAGAGACAGAATTTCCCGTGGTTCTACCCCATGTGATACTTAAACCTTCAGATATTTCCTACCTCTGATACTGTCTCTGATACATTTATGTCCTTCTACACACGGGCCTAAAATACAGTCATTAACTCTCCTAATGAGAGGGTGGCTGATATTTTGAACTGAACTAGTAGTAAAAGCCTTCCAAATAGCAGCAAATAATAAGGGGACAGTTGCTGAAATCCATAGGTATACTTCCTATCCATGTCCCTACAAATGAATATCATTTTCATGAAACGTTCCATTTCTGCCTCACAACTTTTGCACTTGTATCTCCTTCTGCCCAGAACACTCTCTCTGCTTTACTGTCCCCGTGACTTTAGTCTCTGAACAACCATCACTTTATGAGATGCTGTCCCTGAACTCTCTGTCTGAAAGAGCAACCCTATCCCTCTCTACTCCTTTACTCTGCACCTCCTAACAAATACGTTTATGTGTTGTCTGGCTCATCCTACTGAACTGTAAGCCCTGTGAGAGAGGGACTTTATCCGGTTTTGTTCATTACTTTATTGCCAACTTCCTAAGAGAGTGTCTGCCGAACAGTAAGGACTCAAAAACTATTTTTGAATTGAAATGGCACAATGAGTTGGTTTGCTAATAAAGGTATTTCTGCTTAACCTGTAAGTTTGCAATCCAACATTACAAACAAAAGAGATGCAATAAAAGTACACACGTCTGTGAGCTTTCACTTTGAATTGGAGGAGATTCTATTTTTAAGAACTGTCTTTGGTCACCTTCAATTCTGAATCCAAAAGTGGCATAGACCCAGAGTCAAATTTTCCTGTTATTTTGCTTAAAAAGCCACACTGAAATAAATCTTCATGGAACCACCATATTCACTTCATCTGAAGGAAGAAAAGCACAATTCTGAATGAACCCAAATCAACTATGAACTACCTAATTTAAACAAATCCAAAAAAATACACAATTTTGGTATACTTTAAGTTCAATGTTTTTAAGTATACCTCCTTCTAACTTGGTTGCAGAATCATTCACGTGATTCCTTTTGTGCTTTTGTGTCCCAAGTGCACTAAGATGAAGAAGTCCATCTAAATAAATATCAAAATGTATTATCCAAATTACAGTTAAAATAATTCCTAACCAAATTCTTTCAAGTAATTACATAATAACTTCTAAAGAGTCTCTAGAAGATGTTAGAATTTTGTTTTATATATTTTTTTTGGTAAAGCTCTGGAAAAAAATAATGATAAAGACCTCTATTACTGTTAAAAATGTATTCATCATTTCATTTTCTCTTTCTTCTACAAATTCAGAAAGCGTATGCTTATGCAGATGAAGACGAAGCACGCCCATCCAATGACTGTTTGCTCATATATGATATTGAAGGTGTAGGTTCCCCTGCGGGCTCTGTGGGTTGTTGTAGCTTCATTGGAGAAGACTTGGATGACAGCTTTTTGGATACACTGGGGCCTAAATTTAAGAAGCTGGCAGATATCAGCCTGGGAAAAGGAGTGGAACCATATCTAGACCCTGATCCCTCTTGGCCACCTGACAGCACTGAACCGATCTGCCCTCTGCAGGGAACAGAGCCCATTGGTAGTGGACACCCACACACCTCCCCACATTTCGGCACCACCACCACCATTTCTGACAGTAACTACCCCTCGGGACCTGGGGTACAGCATCCTATTCCTGATCCTCTGGGCTATGGTAATGTCACTTTAACTGAGTCTTACACCACCTTGGGGACTCTGAAGCCCTCTGTCCACGTTCACGATAACCGACATGCATCAAACGTGGTGGTGACAGAGAAGGTGGTCGGCCCAATCTCTGGTGCCAATCTGCATGGGATGTTAGAGATGCCTGACTTCAGAGATGGGTCAAATGTTATAGTGACAGAAAGGGTAATAACACCTGGTTCAAGCCTGCCCTCCACTTTGACCATCCCTGATCCTAGAGAGTCTTCAAATGTAGTAGTGACAGAAAGAGTAATCCAGCCAACTTCCGGCCTAGTGGGCAATCTGAGTGTGCACCCCAATTTATCAAACACCCACAATGTGGTTGTGACAGAGAAGGTAGTTTCAGGCTCCGGCATGACTGGCATTAGTGGCCCAGCTGGGCTAGGTGGAGGCAGTGGCATAGGCAGCAGTGGCCTGGTGGGCAGTGGTGCTGGCATTGGGCTGAGCAGCCTGGGAGGGGGCGGGGGCCTGAGTAGCAGCATCGGGGGCACATCCACCATTGGCCACTTGAGGGGCTCCTCTGAGCATCACTTTAGCAATACCCTAGGATCTGCCCCCCCTATCACAGCCCGAAGTCGAATCACAACGTACAGTACAGGACAATATACCAAGTAGCCAGGACCCCAGCACGCTTTTGCTCAGTGATTGTGATTTAGGTTTAATTCCCACCACCCAAAAACTAACAGTGTGATTTATGACGCACAAGCAGGTGCTAAGAAAATTGTGGAACAAGGTGAGACACCTCAGTGAGAAAAATAGATGGAAATAGTGCTGTTGGGCAAGAGCTCTCCCGAGCATTTGTAGACTTTTTTCTTATAGTTATACTAACAGAATCATGACCGTGAACTAAAACTTGAGGCAGGGTCTTCTTTGTGCCTGGATGGCCTGTAGGGTCTTCTTGGCTTTTGTGTGGCCTGTAGTGTATCTCCAGCACATGGAATAAATAAAACTTGGTCATGTAAAAGCACTGGCCTTAAGATGGCAATTGGCATCGTTCTCCTTGCTCTGGTTTGAATTGCCATGTAGCTCAGGCGATATTTAAATAAAACTAAACATGCAATATGCGCTCAAGTATGTGGGAAGAATTTGAAATATGCCCCAAATGCCTTGTCAATTTTGCAGATAATATAAATAAAAATCCAATCACATATTTAGACCAGGGTTAACCATTAAAGAAAAAAAATGGCTACTCTGCCAAGTCCACAAGCCACCAAGCACTCCCACCTTAATAACTGCACCAGATGAAACAAACTTCAAATTAGGAAATGTTTCCTGGGAGGGAAATTCCATAAGAGGGTGGCAACATAGTGAGATTGATTGGGAGTGAACTGGCATCGTCTGAGTCTAGATCTTGAGATGGGGCTTCAGCTATAATTCCTATGGAGTCAAGGACTTCTCTGATTCTAGTTTGTGTCTAGTGGTAGATGCAATATTGACGCATATTGCATACTGGTGAAGTTGCAGGATATCACACGCATTTTTCCCTTTACCACTGTGACTCTGACTTAATAAAGGAAAACCTGCCAAGTATACTTCTCAGGCTGAAGCAAGTCACACCTGACATGGTAAATTACCTTCCAAAGAAGTAGACGGGAATCGCATTGTATTTTCAGATTGTGTTTTTAGTAAGTGTTATTCATTTATATACAGCTCTTTATTACACCTCTCCTAAGATAAAATAATTGACTTACACTGAGCTGTGAAAAAAAGCCTGCAGTATAGTTACGCTTTGGGGAAATTTTTTAAGGGGATCTAAAAA
The DNA here is from genome assembly GCF_011762595.2 of Tursiops truncatus. NCBI lineage: Eukaryota > Metazoa > Chordata > Mammalia > Artiodactyla > Delphinidae > Tursiops > Tursiops truncatus. Next base: position 46,172,166 of record NC_047046.1, read on the forward strand.
AGAGTTTTTAGCACATGTAAAATATTTAATGGGGGAAGTTAGAATTGTTCACTAAATAATACCGTACTATTAGTTTTAATTGAGTTTAGTACTTTTTAAAATAACCCTCTGCTGCTATTTTGAAGAGATCAGCTAGGAACTTTTAACAGAGTTTATGACATTGTGTTAATGGGAATGAAATTGTACTAGACAATCCAATTTCCTTACTCTATCCCACCTCCTAACCGAATTTTCTCACTAACCTAAATTTTACTTTCCTGATTTGATTTGTCAATAAGCTCTTGGATTATATATGCTCCAATTTATAGTTTCTAAATTATATAGTATACTTTTCTAACTTCAGAATTTAATAATGTCCTATTTATGATGAGTCATTTCTATGAATTTGCTACATAGTGTTACCTGATTAAAATCTCTAAATAGAATCAAAGCATTCTTAGAGGTAAATTTACTATTGTATGGTAGAGGAATTTTTTTCTCTTTTCTAAATTCAATGCTAATATTTGCTCACTAATGTGAAACTGGATATGGCAAAAATATTTTAAGGATTAGTCCCCCCAGTTACTCAAATTTCCCAGAGTGTTACAAGATCAAAGAATAGTTATTGGACTTCCAACACTTGTCAAAGGGGGATGGCGAGTGAATTATTTTACCCAGAGCTATTTCCCTCTATGTTATAGCAGATGATGTCAATATTTTCAAAGCCACAATACACATCTTATTTTAACTCTGTACACTATGTAAAATTTTGATAGTCTGTAGCATGCCAAAATGCAGAGGTGTAAATAGAATCATTCACAGGGAGTCTTTTTTTAATTTCTTTCTCCCATTTGGAGGTTCCATTAATAATGGGTAATCTTTACAGAAATAAAGTCAAAAGCTACTTATTGAAATATACTTGAGTATGCCTGGGTCCAGGAGTTTGAAGAAATAAAAATAATAATAATAATAATTTTTTTTTTTTTTTTTGCGATACGCGGCCCTCTCACTGTTGTGGCCTCTCCCGTTGCGGAGCACAGGCTCCGGACGCGCAGGCTCAGCGGCCAGGGCTCACGGGCCCAGCCGCTCCGCGGCATGTGGGATCCTCCCGGCTCGGGGCGTGTACCCGTGTCCCCTGCATCGGAAGGCGGACTCTCAACCACTGCGCCACCAGGGAAGCCCAGAAATAATTATTAATTCATTGTTAGTATTTGTCACTTTGATATGACATATCATCAGAAGTGTTTTCTTAAGACTCCTGATATCTTCCAGAAATGTTTTTTAGATTGTCTGACAAATGCCAGAGCAACCATCCTTAATAACTATCGTTATTAAGATCCATTAGTTACATAAAACCATGGGAGATACAAGGGAAAAAAAAAATGGCAGTATTAGTCATCAGTCTTTCTAGGAAGATACTTTCAAATCAGACTCTTTTTTTCATGTTTACACATTGATGTTCTAACTCTTTATCCCTAAATTTTAAAATTACCTTTTTAAGACAGCAACCATTCTAACAGTCATTTAAAGGCATGTAATTGTTTTTAATGAACAACCTTTAGGAAGAATTTAATTCTTCTCTTTAGACGCTTTACTCTAACTCACATACTTTACGTCATTCCATAGACGTAAAGGTATGAAAATTATTTTATAAGTGAATAGTTATAATTCAAACCCATAATGAAAGCTGAGTCTCAGATCAACTTGCTCCTAACAAAAGAGAAGGAAAAAAGAGGGATTTAATCGTTATGTGTATATAGTTTGAAAACAAAGCGTTTAATATTTATAAAACATCTCCCTTTCCAAAGAGGTAGTCCTTAGAGGCAAAAATTAGTGTATTATAAATACTTTATTATTTAATATCAACCAAAATACCATCTTGAGCTAATTTTGACATTGAATTCCAAATACATCTACTACATATTATTAGCCTCTCTGTATGTTGACTGATGTAAATGTATTTGCTCTGAAAAATTTACGGAAAAAGTATCTATTTCAGGTTATTTCTAGGGCTTCATTTGGACATCTGTTCTACATTTGTATATAAAGTTTTTAGCCTCATAATGTTCATTCAATGTATAATGTTCTGACAGAATTTTAATTATATCGCTTCAAAAATTACATATTCACTCTGACTGGATGTTTCTAGTTATAGACACAATTCATTTCTGAATTTATACCAACATTTGAATGTCAGCCAGTGTATAACACATATGACAGTCTTCAACTTTAGCAAGAGTTTAAAGGTGTTATAATCTCGGCTAAAATGGCCCCGGCTTTTTCAGAAAGACATTTGAAGCCCAAAACAAACTTTTGAAAGTATTGCCACATTTCCCCATGCCTATTTAATCAATTCCAACCTTTGAGGGGACTTCTGGTGTTTGTAAGACCTATTTCACACTGCACTAGAATACACCGGTCCATATAGATTATTAGTATCCATGAAACAGAATCTGTCTTCCAGTTCCAGATTATTCAATTCATGTTAGGACAAAAGCATAAATGGATCAACCTGTTCTCCATCAAATAATTTTAAAACAATGAATAATCTATTGTTTAGGTGTCTATATTCCTCCACCTAGTTATATTTGAATTACTAAACACTGTCATCAAGCTGTACTTAGTCTAACCTATTTTTCTTTCGCTATTTTATGAGTATTAGACTTTAATATTCATCTTGGGTGATGTTTACAACAAGGTGCTTTCCTTCAAGTTTCAGTATAAAAACTCTTGGATTATTTGGGTGTTAGTTCCTTGCTTGGTCATCTGTTGGCTACTTTAAGTTGGTCTGTAATTTCTAAAGAGTTATGTTTACAGCAATAAAATGCTTAATATGCCTTCATTACCTTTTCTGAATTGCAAGGTGGGGATGGGTCTTAGAATATAAGGAATAATTAGAGATTATCAAATCTAGTTATTATTTTCAGTCCATAGAGATCATTATTTTATTTTCACACTGTTAAGGTTTTTCATTTTCTGTTTCCTAAATCGTTTTTTCTCATGTTTACTGGCGAGCCTGCTCTCCAGAGTACTGCTTAGTAAATGTCAGAACACAGCGTTAAGCAGCCTCATGCAATAAGTAAATGATCAATAACGTGCATTTTAAGCTTTTATTTGATACTTTTAGCATCTTTATGCTTTCATATTTTTCTCTTTCATATTCTAATTTTTGTTTACACCAGCACTTTATTTCTTTTAAATGGCTTTTCTTCTTATTTGCTTTTAAAATCAAACACTTTCCTCTTTATTGGGGTGCATCTCCTTTGTGCTCTCCAATGCCACCTTCAGAACATTATCATCTTCGTCGTGCACAAAACCTTCCCCTTTTCAGACACATGCGATCTGCTTATATCCCCCCCCACTCTTCTCCTTGTGCCATTTCCTGACCTCTTAATAATGTCCCCACTTTTACTAAAGACTCTTGTATTCTGGCTCACAGTCTTCTGTGGCCTCTCCACCTCCATGGACGAGGCACTCAGCATCCCATATTCTCAGCTCTTACGCCTCCATTCCCCCAGCCACCCCAGTCACTTGCTTCTTTGTCATAACCCAGCATGGCAGGACCTTGGATGCCTCAGTTTCACTTCCTCCTATCCTTCCATCTCACTTGCTTATGAATTCCGATTGTTGCAATTCCTCCACTTCAGCAAAGCTTCCATTCTTTGGACTCCCACCGCTTTTTCAGTATCTGTCAGCTTCACCTCCCTCCTTGTCTAATCAAACTTCATGAGTCCAACTGTCACCTCTTGAAGCATACCTTCTACCTCCTTGCCCTGCTCCCCCTTTCATATCCCAAATCCTTTACCCCCGCATTTCGGTCTGCACACAAACAGCTAAACAAATTATTCAAGTGAGTTGACTTTTTTCATTTTAAATACTCGATTTCGGATCTCAGGTTAACATCACATGCTTCCCTAATCCTAGATGATTCTGTGAGAGACTTCTCATCTCATTACACCAGATTACTATTCCATACTGTCTCTGTCCTCAACCTTCCCACACCTCCTCTTCCCTCCTTATTCTCAGTTGATGACCTAATCCTATTGTTCACTGAGAAAATAAAAGTCATCTTCTTCTGCCAAACCTGCACAGACACCCGTTACACCCATATTATTCCCCCACCGTATTGCAATGGAGTTAGTGTCCTACTCATATAAAAAGACAATTCCCCATTTAAGCTCAAGGACTTTGCTCCTTCCTTAACACTCTCTTTCCTATTCTCGCTCTCTCTCTCTCTCTCTCTCTCTCTCTCCCTCTCCCTCTGCCTCTGCCTATCTCTCTGTATCTCCCTCTCTCGCTCTCTCCCCACCCCAGAACATTTCCATCAGCACCCTTCCCTGTGGCTACTGTCTCATTTTTTCTTTGTTTATTTCACCAGATTTCCTAAGACTCATGTACACGTGCTTTCCTATCTTTACCATGTCCCATGAGACTACAACATTCACCCATCAGCCCATTAGAATGGTCCTTGTCAAATTTGTCTAAGACCTATACAACACCAAATACAAGGCCTACTTTTCTGTTCTGTCCTTTCTTATTTGTTGTAAAGAATCTGAAAACAGTGACTGTTCTCTCTTCCTTGAAACATTCTTCTTTCGTGGCTTTTATAACACCATCCTCTAGGGATATTGATTATATTTCATTGGCCACTCTCTCTCTTATTATTTTTTGTTTATTCCCCAACTACCCAATCTTTAAATGGTAGTGTTCCCCTAAAGTTCGTCCCAAGACCTCTCCTGTTAACACTCTACATTATCTCTATGATAACTCATCCAAGCCCCTTTTTAACTGTTTGGGATTAAAGCTTATAATTTATCCTCTAATATCCCTCATCCCAGTAAATATGACTACATTGACCCAGTGCTCAACCCAGAATCTAAGTAGTCCTTTGACTTTTATCCTTTCCCTCACCCCTCACATTTAATCCATTAGTAAGCCCTGTTGATTTTATAACCAGAATATATCTCAACCCATTAAATAGTTTCCATCCCCATTTGCCACCCTACCAGAACTGCCTCTTAAGTAGCCTCTCTACTTCCATACTGGACTCATTTAAACAATTTTCTACAGATGAGCCTATGTGGCCTTCTAAAATATAAGTTAGATTAAGTCAATCCCCGATTTTAAGAATTTCAATGGATTTTCATTGCATGTCTTAGAACAGCCTACAGGGACCTGCCTGATCTGGCATAAAGGATGGTGGTGGGAAGACAATGGTGGCTTGGACTATAATAGTTATAATAGAGAACGTGAGGGGAAATGGATTGAGGAAATACTTTGGCCTTTGCAACTGGTATTCACTCTGCATGGAACATTTCCCTCCTCATTTTCATATGGTTGCATCCTTTCATCATTTAGGTATCATTAAGTATTATTTCCTCATAAATTCTTTCCTTGTCCAAATTGTTAATTCATTGATTCATTCATTGATTCATTCCACAGATGGTTATTAAATGCCTAATAGTTTTGCCAAGCAGTGATGATATGGTAGTGAACAAAGCTCCTCATGGAGTTTACGTTCAAGATGGGGCGGGGGTTCTGACAATGAACAAGTAAGTGTATAATATGTTAGATGGCAATAAATGGTCAAGAGAAAAAGCAGGGCAACTTAGGCTAGGGAGTGCAGGGTGGGAGGGATACTCTTTTATATAAGGTAATTGAGGCAGAGTTAGTTATAAGGCAATATTTGAGCAGACGCCTGAAGAACATTCAGGAACAAGCCATGTGGCTATCTGGGTACAGGGCACTTCAGGAGAGGGGACTACAAAACTGCAAAAATTCTGAGGTAGGCATTTGCTTGGGGTATTCAAGGGAGAAGAAGGAGACCTGCATGTAGCAGTGAAAGAAGGAAAGCAATAAGAAATGAAGTCCGAGAAGTAACAAGGGATGAGATGGAGTTCAACCTTGCAAGTCATTGTAAGAATTCTGACATTCTCAGTGAAATGGAGAGCCACTGGAAAGCTTGGGCAGAGGAGTGCTCTGCTCAGAATTGTATTTTTAAAAGATTACTGGTTGCTAGCTCTCTTATGAGAGAGTCCTATTACCTGGTTTGACCATACAGTTTGGTAGCAAAACAAGTGACAAAAATAAACCAAAAGCCCTAGATAGTTTAATAGCAACATGCAAAAAGAAATTGGAAAAAGGGCACTGAACAATAGATTAAACTAAAATCTTACTATAGGGACTTCCTTGGCGGTCCAGTGGTTAAGACTTCGCCTTCCGATGCAGGGGGCGTGAGTTCAATCCCTGATCGGGGGAACTAAGATCCCACATGCCACACGCTGTGGCCAAAAAATAAAACATAAAAGATCTCATTCTTTTTATAATATATAAAAATCTCACTTGAAAGAACTCAAGCATAATAAATACAAATGGAGAATATTAAATTGACTAAAAAGTTTGAAACAGATGCCAGTTTCTGGGCATGTACTTGTGTTCAAATAAGACAAACTCCAGCTGACTCTGGGAGACTTACTTTTCCAAATTTTACAAACAAAGCTTAATTATGCCAAACTTGGGATATCCCGGTCTGCTCTGTGCCTGTGTGGTCCCAGCCATCCTCATTATATAAAACCTAGGGAGGAAAGCCCCTGCCTCAAGAACTTTTCCGCAATTGCTCAAAATATCAGGCTCCAATTCTTATCAAAGTTCATATCTGGTTGGACCCAGAATGTAACTGGTCACATTTTTCAAAGGAAAATACTTTGCTGCATTCCAATTAATAGATATCTCTTTCAAAATGTATGCCAGTTTCTGCTTGATAAATTACTCACCCAGGCTTCTCAGGTGGTTTTGATCACATGTTCAGTTGGATTCACGCAGAAATAGACTCTGAGACAGGATGTGAGCACAATCTGGCGGGAAAGGATGGAGGTGAAGAAACCACTGGTAGTAAATGGGGAGATGAAAGAGGGAAGGGGAAGCAGCCATTAAAAGCCGGTGACCACCATGGACAACTGAAGCTCAGCCCTCCTGGGAAGGGAAAACCCTTCCTAGGAGCTGGTAAGGTACTTGCACCATAGAGCTAAATCGTCCCAGAAATGAAGGTGATTCTGTATTCAGACAACGGCTACCATCAGTTGGTAATTAAGGACCGTCCCTGGGCATAGAATTCCCCGTGCTTGCTGCACAGGTGGGTAAAGTGGCTATGGCGCCAACGAAAGGAAGAAACACAGGAGCTGGCCGTTAGAAATCGGGCATGTGGACACTGAAGTGATAAGGGCAAAATATGGAGACGGTACCGAAAGGATTTGTTACAACCACTGGTATGCTCTACAGAGCATTCTCTGATGAAATATGTGACATGGAACCTCAGAATTTTCTGATTTGACAGGCCTTTCTTGAACATTCCACTGTAAATAAGAATGGATCGATAGATTGGATAACGAAACCCAATGGTATAAAATAAGAATGTCTTCGGGTTCCCCTTGTCATAAATTTGTACCTTTATGATATTATATCATTTATATTAATTAGATTCTTCTCCCTGTAAAGTGTTTAGACATATAATCGTTCTCCTATAACACATGACTTAGCTTTACTGTTACACATTTAGGAGTGACCTTGATAGATAATTGGGTTTAATGTCTATTTAGTGCCAAAAAACAAGGGCTATGAGTCAAAGTCATTATTTTTTGTATACATAGCCCAAACACTTTAACAGCTTATTTCTAACAACAACAATACAGTTCACTGTTTCTAAGACATATTATTGCAAAAATCGAAAAAGGTACCTCAAAAATTCTATTGTCATGATTTGAATATGGAAGAAATTAAATAAAAAATTTTGAATTCATGTATGATGCAGAGAGGTCAACGTAGTGACAAGCAGAAACTGAAAAATTATTTGCTGGATACATGAATAAATGCAATCCATTCATGCCTCAGTTCTTCTAAAATCCATTCTTGCCTTGGCGTTCTATGTGAGCACTGAGCCCCTAGATTACATCATAGTGCTTCTCAAATTCCAGCCATTCCCAATAGAACTTCCCTTTCGAAGTTACTCTTTGGCATAATGATGCCTCTTTAAAATGAGGGACAATATAATTTAATTTTCTTAGACTGTAAAATGTACCTTTACCAAATGTCTTAAAAAAGACTAGATATATAAAAATTTAGACCTTACTAGTATGTAGTTAGAATTAAACGGTTAACTACAGAAAAATAGTTTATTTCCAAATATAACTAAATATTTTTCAAATATTTGAAAAATGAGTCCAAAAATATTGGAACGAGAATGTAGCTTTCTTCAAATGACAACGATCATGGTAGCAATAGAAAAGTGCTTCCAGGACCCTATGAGATAAACAAATCATAACAACTATCACCTGATAGATGAAATCAAATATATGTAAGTTCAGACCTTTTCACATTCCTTCTCACAGGGGAAGAATATTTTACTAGACAGCCCTGCAGCTTAGATGAAGGGCATGTCAAAATATCTATACATCTTTGCTCTCTATTCATGATCAATAAACAATTTGGGGGTTGGTACCTTGCTGGCTAGGGCAAGTAGAGGGCATCTGGAGAGAAAATATTAACTTTACAGTTATTCCACCATGGAAAAATCTCCCCCACTGCAAACTCATAAATTAATATTTACTTTATAAATCATCTATAAACATGATTATTGAGCATCAGTAACCAGGAAAACTTAACTCTTTTCAATATAAAGACAAAAATAAATGTGAGCCTAGAAAACTCAGATGTAAACCATGCAATGGGGAACTCAGGGCAAGTTAAGAAATTAATATGTCCCATTTGGGTGACTGGCTGGACTTCTCTTTGCAACACTCATCACTAACAACCCAAAAGCTTTCCTTCTAAAACATTCTTATTTGCAAAGTAAGGATAATAAGCCATATTTTTTAAGATATATAATGTATTTTAAAAATTATTAAAACCAAAATGAGGATTAAAATCAATTAAATAGAATAAAATTTTAAACACAGATGCAAAATTGTCAGAAATTAATTTGTTATAAACTACAGTAGCAAACAATAAGAAAATCATATTTAATGACTAACAGTAAAAGCTGAATACTAGTATATAGAAAAAATAACTTATATCTACACCTAATGCCAGAGGTTTTAATAAATGGCAAGTCTGTTAAAGATATATACACTCTATAAATTATGAAAGAAAGAATACTACTCAAAGAGAATGCACTGTATGCTAGTTTTTTCTATTAAAATGTATCTAATTTAATGCCCCAAAATCTTCCAGGGAAGAAAATAGATAAGGAATTTGCTATTTAAAGAAATAAATTAACTCACTCATGGAAACAAACCCAATTAGTGAAATTCCTGGAATTTGAACCATATCTAAATCTTTATTCATTTCAATATGCCACATTGGCATAGCACATTGATCTTAACTGTAAATAGATAATTCTACACGCTTGACAAACAAGATGCTCTAATTAGAGATAAGACACCTTAAATAAATAAAATAAAAAGATATTTTAACTTCTATACAATAAAAACTAACAAATGTGATAAAAATGAAGACAATGAAGATTTCCAATTAATGATAGTTGAGTCAAGATATTTTTACTCTACTCAACTTTATGAAATAAAATAACAATAAATAAAATAATAGTTGAACATAACAATCCACCTTCAAAAAGCAAACACACACACACACGCAATGTCTGCTAAGTACACTGAAATGTGGACCAAAACTAGGAAGTTCTAGAGGTAGTTAATATTCCTCCAGATCTCCTGTGGAGGGCAGATTTCTCTAAAAGTAAATGACACAGTCTTTCAAGATTCAGTGATGTAGGCAAGTTATAGAATTGTCAGAGAACATTCTTATAGGAAATCCGTTCCATATCACTGGTCAGTAGGTGAGTCAAAGCTGAAAGACAGACTCCTTAAAGATGTCATCTTTACTTCCTGACCCCATAGACATGAGGAAGGAAGAAAGAGAATACTATAGCACATTCAAGGTAACCCAGGGACAATCCAACTAAACTTCATGAGTAAAAACCAGCAGAAACAACAGAATGCAGAAAAGCACCTTAAAACACTTCATATATTGAAATCATCAGGCATGTACTATCAAATAAAAATCCAATAAAGTTCATATACCTAGTATACTATACTAGATCAAAACAAAAGAGAATGCACAGATTTAAAATATCAAGAATTCTTTAAAATAGGACTTAACTATAGATTCCACAGATATTAGGAAAATAATAAGAGGCTATCATAAACAACACGTTGCAAATCAATTAGAAGATTTAAATAAAATGGAGAAATTCATAGTAAAAAGTACAATTTACTCAAACTGTCTTAAGAACCAAACACTCAGGGAGGAGATAATTTCAATCTAATACAACTCTTCTAGATAAGAGAATAAAACATCACAATCCTCAACTCATTTAAGAAGGCTAGCATAACTTTGACCAAAAAATTCAACAAGATTAGCGTAAGACAGGAAAACTATATGCCAATTTCACTCATGAACTTAGGTGGAAAATTCCTAAACAGAACATTCACAAACTAAATCTAGTACTATATCAAAATGATGATGACCAAATCTGGGTTTATAACTGAAAACACAAGGCTGGGTTAACATTAGAAAATTCAATCCATGTAATACACCACAGAAACAAATTAAGTGAGAAAAATTATATAATCTTCCCAACATATAGGACATGTTTAGTAAAACATATGCTCGTAGTAAATTATGAGTAGAGAAGACTTTCTTAACTTTATACAGACTATCTATAAAATCCCCCAAATAAATATCATACTTAATGGTACAAAATTAAAAGATTTCTCTGTGAAATAGAGAAATAAAATAGTGATGTTCACTATCAAAGTTTTGTTTAATATTTTGCTGATGGTACAAAAGTAGGGGGGAAAGGTTATGGGGATGATTGGAAAAAAAGAAACAAAACTATCATTATTGTCAGATTAAATGATTGTGTAGTTAAAAATCCAAAAGACTCTTCAGATATATCATTCAAATTAAAAATAAGGGTTTAGCAAAATTGCTGGATACAAATGGCAGAATGCCAAAATCAACTGCACTTCTATATGCAAGAAAACGTTAGAAATTGTAATTAAAGAAAATATATCATTATATTATTATACTACTACCAAGGAATAATCTTTAAAAGGTCTCTGTAAGACCTTAACAATGAAAAAATAAAACTTCATTAAATAAAACCTAAAAATATAAAGAAATCTCCTTGTTTGTGGTACTCCAATAAATGACTCAAAATTGAAATTTTGACAATTCTTTCTAATTTCTGTTAAAATATTATACAAGCCTAATCAAAATTGCAGCTTGTTTGTGAAACACTTGGTTCTAAAATATACAGGAAATGCTATTGGCCAAGAACAGCCAAAACACTCTTGAATAGAACAAAGTTATGCAATTAAAACAGCTTAGCACTAACATAAGAATAGATGAATAGGCAAAAGGAAAAAGAGGGAGAGACAGAGCTTAAAAACAGATACACACTTTTATGCACACTATTATTTTTCAATATTTTATTTATTTAAATTTTTGTCTGTATATTATATATTTTATGCACACTCTCAGATTTATTATAATTGGTACTACAGAAAGCAGTGCAGAAAGCAGTCTCTTTTTAATGAAGTGTCTGGACATTAAGGTACACATATAAAAAATAAAGATGAAATCGATCCCATAACATTTACAAAAATCATCTCCAGATGATTTAGGAACTTAACTTTGAAAGGCAATATTTTATAAGTGTGTGAAAAGCTTTCTTAAGACACAAGAGCACTAACCATAAGACTGATAAACTTGACAATTTCAAAAATAAAAATTTCTATACATTATATCTTCTTAAAAAGTAAAAAGCCAAGCCACAGAATGAGTGAAAAACACTTGCAATACATATATCCAACGATGACACAAAAGACGTGTAATGTAAAGAACAACAAATCAATTTTTTAAGAGGCACAACCTGATTAAAAATGGGGAAAAAATCTTCAATATGCCTTTAACAAAAGAAAAAAATCCAAACGGACAATAAACATAGGCAAAGATATTAAACTCAACAACAATCAGAGAAATTCATAGGAGATAACAGGTACCCACCCTGCAAATTGGATAAAGTTTAAATGTCTGACAATGCTTTTGCTTTCTGTGTGGGCGAGCAAAGCAAACTCTCCGAAACTGATGATGGGAACTCAGCCCAGGTCAGTATAGTCACTTGGGAAAACAAGTTAAAGAAAATTAACTTATGACCCAGAAATTCTGCTCCTTGTACACGCCCCAGGGAAATTGTGTGCATATACTGATATAAAGGAGATATGAGAAAAGAGGCGAAGATGATAGGATTGCTGGAAGGGGGCCATGAACCAAAGAATTGAAGGCATCCACTAGAAGCTGGAAGAGGCAAGGAAACAATTCTTCTCCAGAGCCTCTAGAATTGCAGCCCTGCTGACACCATTATTTTAGCCCCATGAGACTCATTTTGAACTTCTGACCATCAGAGATGTAAGATTATGAATTTGTGTAGTTTTCAGTCACTGTTTGTGATAACTTATTACAGCAGCAATAGGGTACTAAGAGATAGCAGGATGGTTTCTAACAGCCTATTCTATGTAAAAATATAATCATTCTCAATTGCAAAATTTTTAAAAAATCCAAAACAAACTTAAAAGAGAAAAAAATAAGTAAAGATAATTGCAATGCATATGACAGAAGTTAATTTCCCTTACATAAGAAGTTTATAAATCTATAATTAAGACCTCAGTAACACAATGGGAAAAAGGAAAAAGGAAGCAAGCTTTACACATAAAAAGAAACACTAATAGCCAGTACCGCTTCCCTCCCATGAAGAGGCGCTAATCTTACCATGTTAGAAAAATGTCCATGTTTACCTGCTGCCGTTTCGGGTTACCCATAGGCCCAGGTTAATTACCCTGGCTCAGTAGCTCTTAAACTTCAGCCTGCAACTCTAGAATTACCTAGAAAGCTTGTTGAGAATAAATAATTCTAGTTCCCGCCTCCAGAGATTCTGATTCAGTAAATCTGGGGCCAAGAAATCTGCTCTTGTTATGTACTGGACCATACGATTTTGCAAGTGGCCCAAGAAATATATTTCTAAAAACACTGCCTAGCTTTTGACCTTCCTATATCTGGATTTCTTCCAAAACAACCTGAGCCCAGATCCCATTCAGAGTCTGCTAGATGCATAACTACACCGAAAGCAAACTATATATACACTATACACACATATATATATACCTTACAACTTTGCCAGAGAAGGACACTGCCAGTGTCATCAAAGTAGCCAGAGTGACATCTAAGAAATTACCACATTGTGGAACCGCTGCCACTGCTGTCATGATCAGGAGTCGAGGGTGAACTACAGTGACATTTTAGGGAATGAGTATGTAGTAAGTATGCAGTAAGTATGTAAGTAATGCACTTTAATTAATACAGAGCTAGAAGCCACGCTACTCATTCTGCCCTTATTTGGAATACATCCCACACCAAGGGCATGAAGTCCCAGAGAACCAACAAGGCCCTTCTGTCTGTGGGTAAGTATGATTTTGGGGTGTAAACTAACATCATCCTTATGTTATTAGCATAACTCTTTAGGAAACTGATGTTTAATTCCATGATTTCTAACACCCACTAAATAACCTGGTTTGCCAGCACCCTTGTTGCCATACATAAACTGATTTAATGAGGAGACAGGTTGTTTATCTTCAATGCCATCATCTCAAGGTGAACAGACATGTATTCACAGTAACTACTCTAGGTCAAGACCGAGGCAGCTTTGTTTACCTATTTTCCATCCCTCCAGGCCCATGCTAATGAAAACCCTTTTGCTTGAGTCAACTCTAGAACCTCCTTGCCTGTAGCATTTGACATAGTTTGGGACCATAAATATTTTTAAAATTTTTTTTCCTCTAACACCTGTTTTCAAGAGATTAAGCTGCCCTTAGATACTTAAAGAATATCCACCAGTAACCCTAAACTGTGAAAATTTGATGTAAAACTTTGTCCTGACACCATTTTCATAATATCTTTGCCTGTAGAGATTTCTTTTTCTTTTTTTTTTCAAAAAGAATTTGTACTGGAATGTATTGAATTAGCTGTTCTCTGTGGCATTATTTTTTTTTAATATGTGTTAAAGTGCTTACTATGTGTTAGGTGGGTATGACGTTTGGAATGAAAATGTCCTACAACTTTGGAAGCAGGATGAGACAATATTACAGAAACACAAGAACAATAATTAAATATCAAGAGCACCCCTGAAATTCAATGTACACTTTCATATGAGCAAATGAAATCAAACTGGTTTGATTTCAAACATAAATAATAGGGCAAACTTCAATTGAAAATTTCCGCTTGCAGAGTCAGCTGTTAAACTCAATAGTTTGGTCAACTCTCCAGTATAGAAAGGTTTTATTTTTTAATAATAACGTTCAACTGTCCACTCTTTTCCATTTTGCCTTCACATATCTATCCAATACTGAAAAGTGGCTTGGTATATATATAAATTGACTATAAATCAGGAGGTAGAATTCTTGCCCTCTTCATAGTACTAATAAACTTTTCAGCCTCTCTGGGCTATACTGTAACATCGAGACAAGAGAAGGAAGAGGGTACAGATTGGATAAATAATCTCTAGGGTATCTTTAAGCATTAATATTTCATGTTCTGTGTCATTCATGGCTGGTACCTCACAAGAGAAACAGAAGTAGTTGCTGTTTATCTATCTAAGCTCGAAACCATGTGCTTTGCCTAGAAAAGGATTTTCACTAACTAAAATTCTTTGAGGATTCTACTTTGAGATAATCTCCTCAACTCTCCCAAAAAAGTAAGTCCAAATAAGGTCATAGGAGTTATTGCAGAATCTTTTAAATCTGCTCATGAGAGTAATCTCCAGCAAATTCTGGGGAGCACTGAAATCAGGAGTTATAAATGGGGAAATCTGGAGGAATCATCTAAATGATATAGCCCTTATTTCTACTGATTGTTGTTTCTTTTCTTTGAAATTCACCCAATGAATAGCAATTTAGATAGATAGAAAATTTTATATTTCAGAAGAAATCAACCAAGCATGATATAAACAAAGGGGGGTAAACCCTTGTAAAATATCTCCATATGACACAGCAAGGGAAAAGTATAATTTTCCCCTTGTGAAAAACAATAACAATAGGGATCTAGACCTGTTTCATTAATTCTCTTAGGCAAATTAAATTATTCTAATTTAACATTAACTAAAATAAAACAAAAACAAATTTCTTTAACTGGCTAAACAATGGACAATTTTCCATATTATGATGTTAGTATAATACACTATTAGAGGTTGCCTCAGAGCTTGCTTGGAAGTTGTTATGGAAATAATACCATGGTGATAGCTACAGACTTCTCCCTGATCCCCTAGTTCCTTCTTAAGGTCTGACTCACCCATTGTTCAGAACCATAAATCCACTATGGACTATAAATCCCTGCTGGCTTCTCCCATTCTCTACTTTTCTGCAGTGACTCCCATTGCAATCAAAGATCTCCCACATTTATTCCTGCCTCTTGGCCCAGTGCATAGTACTGGAAACAGTGAAGCTCCTGTATGCTCTCTACCATCCTCTCATATTCTCCTTTTGAGGCAGACACCAGAAAGAATTTTATGTACATGGGCCATGGTAAACTGGGTAGCACACAGAAAGAGGGTGTCAGCCATACATTTTTTAAGCCTGAAATTCCATTTATTTGGGACACTTTATTTTCTCCTCCTATGTTTCTGTAATTCAAATCTTAAGCAGTATTGCACATTACATTTCCACAAGACACAAACCATCTCCAGAGCTGTTAGTGGTGTGTTTCTAGGGATAGAAAAATACTCAGTTAGCCAAGGAATATCCCCACTCATTGATACAGTGCAAATTCTCATCATCCTTCTTTATTCGAAACTAAGTCAAATGTTTCGTACAATGGGAGGGAGGGAAACTCAAGAGGGAAGAGATATGGGGATATATGTGTATGTAGAGCTGATTCACTTTGTTATAAAGCAGAAACTAACACACCATTGTAAAGCAGTTATACTCCAATAAAGATGCTAAAAAAATAAATATATAAAATTTTTTAAAAATAAAAACAAGGCCACAGTGCAGTTATAGCCAATGAAAAGGTCCTTGGGAGGCTGGATTGGAGAGAACCCCCTCACTTCACCCTTTCTCTTGGCAATCATCTCAAGCAGTAGCACCATTTGTACCTTCGATATATACAAAAACAAAGGGAAAATGCTGTGCATTCCAAAGCCCAAAGCTCACTGGCACCATTGATAGAGGATATATCTCAAAGAGTAAAAATAATTTAATGCTTTTCTGACCTATCTATAAAAGAAAATTTTTATAGTAGATACAGTTGTCACATTTCAAACCTCTGGAGAAAAATTCATGAAAACAAAGAAGGATGGAAGCTCAGTTGGCTATAAACAGTTACAAGGGAATGTTTTAAATGCTTATTTACTCAAGCATAGGTTTCCATAACTCTTGGTTTAAAGACTAATCTAGCATACAATGAAATAGTGGGTTAATATCCACTCCATGAATGTATATGTATTAGTTCTAGACAATCTGGAGGACCACCCAAAAATGTATTTTAAAACGTGGACCATATACTTGATTTATCAGGTCAGCGTATACATTTTTGAATTGGGCAGATATCCCCAAATATATGGTTTGGCTTAGGCAGATATGTCCAAATACTGCCTCCTCATAACAATTCATTTTTTTTCCCACTGCTTAAGTATAATTTCTTGCTCTCTGTCCCATAAATATCTTTAACATATAATTCATTTCTCTTCATTTTAGAATACTATGCCAGCCCTCCAATTGCCTAGATTCTTTCCTATGCTTGCAAAAATGCTAAACTAAGGTTCTAGAGGAACTAAGTGTTATTTGGAATACATTCCCTGACTAGGGATAGACCTGCCTTGTTTCTGAATTGCAGGGATGGGGTAGTGAAGGCAAGATGCGGTCTCCCTTTAAAATTCTCCAACCAATACCTATTAGCAATTAGAGAACATTTAACTACACTTTCTTTTTTATGTTTGTGAGTGTTGCTGCCAGCTTGAAATCTTTTCATGAGAAAACTATGCATATACTAAACCCAGACAAACAAAGGAGAAGAGAAAAATGAAAAAGGGAAAATGATTTTCAGAAATATACAGATGCTGCTCTGGTCTTTTCCCCTTAAATTCTCAGGTTTCCAATTTCAGCTTCTTCTCAATAAATATATTTCTGAGGGTTTAAAGGTGTTCCTCATCCATATTATGTACTTTTTTATCAGTGGAAATGCCATGAGGAGTGAACTGTATTGTGGTTACCTTAAAACAATTCAGTTAATGTTATACCACACTGGTTTGACTGTATATAGAGGAAATAAAGTTGCTAAAATGTGGAAACAAATATACTAGTGAAATCAGAGTTTCTTTGTCTTAACCTTATTTTTAGAAGATCTTTAAAATTGAAGAATGCAGCTCAACTATAGGACTTCTTACGGAGGGAAGCAGGAATCACCAGAATTAAGAGATGAGAGTTTCATTATTCTTTCTCCCTACACCATACTTAGGCTTGGTGCCTTTTCACAAGGTCCTCTGCTCAGAGTGTCAGTCCTTGAAGTTGGTTCTGTAGTGGACATGTGTGTGTGTGTGTCAGTATATGTAATTTTGCTTTTACAATGCTGGCAGTAAGAAGCCTACTAATTTTATTCAGCATGGTGACAGGCCCTAACATTTAAATTATTTTTCATGTTGTGAGTAATTTATTATTCATTGGGTATCTTCCCTGTAAATCTTGTCCTTACTCTGTAAGATTTGTCTTTGGTGTCCAACAAAGGGTTTCATTGCAATGAGAATCAAGGTGTGTCTATCCTCTGACCCAGAGCCCAAGCAATGCCAGCCTTCCAGACCAGCCCAGGAGCTCGGGGTGGGGAAACAGAGCCATTATAGAACATCTTCATTCCTCTGCCCAGACAACAGCAGAGTTATCTCCCAGGCCCTCCTAGAAGGGCATCTCGAAGCACATCTTGCTGAAGAGCCAAATTCAGGACCCAGAGGATTAAGACTAAAATCAAATCTCACTGGGGTTCCTGTGCAAGAGAGAACTGGAGGAATGGATTGGCTCTTTTTCAGGAATATTTGCCTTTTGATCATTTTAATGGTAAGTAGAATTTAAAGGCCTGGGAAAGAAATACAAACTTGAAACCTTGCCTCCTGTGTCAGTTGTTGGACTTTCTACATGGGATTCACTCCATTTTAAAACCCCTTCCAGCAAAGAGAGTTCTATGAGTTCAGCCTCTGGTGACTTCAAAGGACTCTCCATGCTTGAGGGAACAAATGGCATAGAGAAGCAGGGTGTAATCTGGTTGAATTCAACTTAAATGACATCAGAGACATAATCTAATTCAGAAAAAATGCTGGAATAATTCTAAAATGTATAATCAGAAATAAAATTATTTTTCAATTTTCTTTTACTTATACTTAAATCAGGCAGATTGTTGCCAAAATTCCCAGTGCAAATGGGTTCTACATTTGTAGGGAAGTAAAGTTGATCAAGCCCATTTCTTTTAAACAGTTATTTCCTTGCGAGTTTGTTTCAAGGTGGAGGAATGTTAGCTATGTCAAGATTACACTATAACTAATTATAAAATATTTGAATCATAAGAATTTTTTCCGGTAAGAAATGGTTAAAGAAAAATGAAGAAAACCAAGCCATTACGACAAACCCTTTCTGGAATTATCAAGGCATTCCTACAGTCCAGGAAGGGAACATTTAGGTGACCTATTTCTTTTTTTTTTTTTTAACATCTTTATTCGACTACAATTGCTTTACATTGTTGTGTTAGTTGTTGCTGTATAACAAAGTGAATGAGCTATACGTATACATATATCCCCATATCTCTTCCCTCTTGCATCTCCCTCCCACCCTCCCTATCCCACCCCTCTAGGTGGTCACAAAGCACCGAGCTGATCTCCCTGTGCTATGCAGCTGCTTCCCACTACCTATCTATTTTACATTTGGTAGTGTATATATGTCCATGCCACCCTCTCACTTTGTCTCAGCTTACTCTTCCCCTTCTCCGTATCCTCAAGTCCATTCTCTAGTAGGTCTGTATCTTTATTCCCGTCTTGCCCCTAGGTCCTTCATGACCTTTCATTTTTTTATTTTTTTTTTTAGATTCCATATATATGTGTTAGCATATGGTATTTGTTTTTCTCTTTCTGACTAACTTCACTCTGTATGACAGACTCTAGGTCCATCCACCTCACTACAAATAACTCAATTTCATTTCTTTTTATGGCTGAGTAATATTCCATTGTATATATGTGCAACATCTTCCTTATCCATTCATCTGTTGATGGACACTTAGGTTGTTTCCATATCCTGGCTTTTGTAAATAGAGGTGCAATGAACATTGTGGTACATGACTCTTTGAATTATGGTTTTCTCAGGGTATATGCCCAGTAGTGGGATTGCTGGGTCGTATGGTAGTTCTATTTTTGGTTTTTTAAGGAACCTCCATACTCTTCTGCATAGTGGCTGCATCAATTTACATTCCCATCGACAGTGCAAGAGGGTCCCCTTTGCTCCACACTTTCTCCAGCATTTATTGTTTGCAGATTTTTTGATGATGGCCATTCTGAACAGTGTGAGATGCTATCTCATTGTAGTTTTGATTTACATTTCTCTAATGATTAATGATGTTGAGCATTCTTTCATGTGTTTGTTGGCAATCTGTATATCTTCTTTGGAGAAATGTCTATTTAGGTCTTCTGCCCATTTTTGGATTGGGTTGTTTGTTTTTTTTTTTTTGATATTGACCTGCATGAGCTGCTTGTAAATTTTGGAGATTAATCCTTTGTCAGTTTCTTCATTTGCAAATATTTTCTCCCATTCTGAGGGTTGTCTTTTCGTCTTGTTTATGGTTTCCTTTGCTGTGCAAAAGCTTTGAAGTTTCATTAGGTCCCATTTGTTTATTTTTGTTTTGATTTCGATTACTTTAAGAGGTGGATCAAAAAAGCTCCTGCTGTGATTTAAGTCATACAGTGTTCTGTCTATGTTTTCCTCTAAGAGTTTTATAGTGTCTGGTCTTACATTTAGGTCTCCAATCCACTTTGAGTTTATTTTCGTGTATGGTGTTAGGGAGTGTTCTAATTTCATTCTTTTGCAAGAAGCTGTCCGGTTTTCCCAGCACCACTTATTGAAGAGACTGTCTTTTCTCTATTGTATATCCTTGCCTCCTTTGTCAAGATTAGTTGACCATAGGTATGTGGGTTTATCTCTGGCTTTCTATATTGTTCCATTGATCTATGTTTCTGTTTTTGTGCCAGTACCATATTGTCTTGATTACTGTAGCTTTGTAGTATAGTCTGAAGTCAGGGAATCTGATTCCTCCAGCTCTGTTTTTTTCCATCAAGACAGTTTTGGCTATTCGGGGTCTTTTGTGTCTCCATACAAATTTTAAGATTTTTTGTTCTAGTTCTGTAAAAAATGCCACTGGTAATTTGATAGTGATTGCAATGAATCTGTAGATTGCTTTGGGTAGTATAGTCATTTTCACAATATTGATTCATCCAATCCAAGACCATGGTATATCTCTCCATCTGTTGGTATCATCTTTAGTTCCTTTCATCAGTGTCTTATACTTTTTTGCATACAGGTGTTTTGTCTCCCTAGGTAGGTTTATTCCTAGTTATTTTACTCTTTTTGTTGCAATGGTAAATGGGAGAGTTGTCTTAATTTCTGTTTCAGATTTTTCATCATTAATGTATAGGAATGCAAGAGATTTCTGTGCATTAATTATGTATCCTGCTACTTTACCAAATTCATTGATTAGCTCTAGTAGTTTTCTGGTGGCATCTTTAGGATTCTCTATGTATAGTATCATGTCATCTGCAAACAGTGACAGTTTCACTTTTTCTTGTCCAATTTGCATTACTTTTATTTCTTTTTCTTCTCTGATTGCTGTGGCTAGGACTTCCAAAACTATGTAGAATAATAGTGGTGAGAGTGGACATCCTTGTCTTTTTCCTGATCTTAGAGGAAATGCTTTCAGTTTTTCACCATTGAGATTGATGTTTGCTTTGGGTTTGTCATATATGGCCTTTATTATGTTGAGTTATGTTCCCTCTATGCCCACTTTCTGGAGCGTTTTTATAATAAAAGGGTGTTGAATTTTGTCAAAAGCTTTTTCTGCATCTATTCAGATGATCATATGGGTTTTATTCTTCAATTTGTTAGTATAGTGTATCACATTCATTGGTTTGCATATGTTGAAGAATCCTTGCATCCCTAAGATAAATCCCACTTGATCATGGTGTATGATTCTTTTAATGTGTTGTTGGATTCTGTTTGCTAGTATTTGTTGAGGATTTTTGCATCTATATTCATCAGTGATATTGGTCTGTAATTTTCTTTTTTTGTAGTATCTTTGTCTGGTTTTGGTATCACGGTGATGGTGGCCTCATAGAATGAGTTTGGGAGTGTTCCTTCCTCTGAAATTTTTTGGAAGAGTTTGAGAAGGGTGGGTGTTAGCTCTTCTCTAAATGTTTGATAGAATTCACCTGTAAAGCCATCTGGTCCTGAACTTTTGTTTGTTGGAAGATTTTTTTTTTTTTTTTTTTTTGCCGTACACGGACCTCCCACTACCGTGGCCTCTCCCGTTGCGGAGCATAGGCTCCGGACATGCAGGCTCAGCAGCCATGGCTCACGGGCCCAGCTGCTCCGCGGCATGTGGGATGCTTCCGGACCGGGGCACGAACCCGTGTCCCCTGCATCGGCAGGCGGACTCCCAACCACCGCGCCACCAGGGAAGCCCCATGTTGGAAGATTTTTAATCACAGCTTCAATTTCATTACTTGTGATTGGTCTGTTCATATCTTCTATTTCTTCCTGGTTCAGTCTTGGAGGTTATACCTTTCTAAGAATGTGTCCATATCTTCCACGTTGTCCATTGTATTGGCATAAAGTTGCTTGTAGTAGTCTCTTAGGATGCTTTGTATTTCTGTGGTGTCTGTTTTAACTTCTCCTTTTTCATATCTAATTTTATTGATTTGAGTCCTCTCCCTCTTTTTCTTGATGAGTCTGGCTAATGGTTTATCAATTTTGCTTATCTTCTCAAAGAACCAGCTTTTAGTTTTATTGATCTTTGCTATTGTTTTCTTTGTTTCTATTTCATTTATTTCCGCTCTGATCTTTATGATTTCTTTCCTTCTGCTACCTTTGAGTTTAGTTTTTTCTTCTTTCTCTAGTTCCTTTAGGTGTAAGGTTAGATTGTTTATTTGATACTTTTCTTGTTTCTTGAGGTAGGCTTGTATAGCTATAAACTTCCCTCTTAGAACTGCTTTTACTGCATCCCATAGGCTTTGGATCATTGTGTTTTCATTGTCATTTGTCTCTAGGTATTTTTTGATTTCCTCTTTGATTTCTTCAGTGATCTCTTGGTTATTTAGTAACGTATTGTTTAGCCTTCATTTGTTTGCGTTTTTTACGTTTTTTTTTCCTGTAATTGATTTCTAATCTCATAGCATTGTGGTCAGAAAAGATGCTTGATTTGATTTCCATTTTCTTAAATTTACTGAGGCTTGGCTTGTGACCCAAGATGTGATCTATCCTGGAGAATGTTCTGTGCACACTTGAGAAGAAAGTGTAATCTGTTGTTTTTGGATGGAATGTCCTTTAAATATCAATTAAATCTATCTGGTCTTTGTGTCGTTTAATGCTTCTGTTTCTTTATTAATTTTCTGTTTGGAAGATCTGTCCACTGGTGTAAGTGAGGTGTTAAAGTCCCCCACTATTACTGTGTTACTGTTGATTTCCTCTTTTATAGCTTTTAGCAGTTGCCTTATGTATTGAGGTGCTCCTATGTTGGGCGCATATATATTTATAATTGTTATATCTTCTTATTGGATTGACCCCTTGATCATTATGTAGTGTCCTTCCTTGTCTCTTGTAACATTCTTTATTTTAAAGTCTATTTTATCTGATATGAATATTGCTACTCCAGCTTTCTTCGGATTTCCATTTGCATGGAGTATCTTTTTCCATCCCCTGACTTTCAGTCTTATGTGTCCCTAGGTCTGAAGTGGGTCTCTTATTGACAGCATATATATGGGTCTTCTTTTTGCGTGCATTCAGCAAGCCTGTGTCTTTTGGTTGGACCATTTAATCCATTCACGTTTGAGGTAATTATTGATATGTATGTTCCTATGACCATTTTCTTAATTGTTTTGTTTTTGTTTTTGTAGGTCCTTTTCTTCTCTTGTGTTTCCCACTTAGAGAATTTCCTTAAGCATTTGTTGTAGAGCTGGTTTGGTGGTGCTGAATTGTCTTAGCTTTTGCTTGTCTGTAAAGTTTTTGATTTCTCCATCGAATCTGAATGAGATCCTTGCCAGGTAGAGCACTCTTTGTTGTAGGTTCTTCCCTTTCATAACTTTAAGTATATCATGCCACTCCCTTCTGGCTTTTAGAGTTTATGCTGAGAAATCAGCTGTTAACCTTATGGGAATTCCCTTGTATGTTACTTGTTTTTCCCTTGCTGCTTTCAATAATTTTTCTTTGTCTTTAATTTTTGGCAATTTAATTACTCTGTGTCTTGACGTGTTTCTCCTTGGGTTTATCCTGTATGGGACTCTCTGCGCTTCCTCAACTTGGGTGGCTATTTCCTTTCACAAGTTAGGGAAGTTTTCGACTATAATTTCTTCAAATATTTTCTCGGGTCCTTTCACTCTCTCTTCTCCTTCTGGGACCCCTATAATGCGAATGTTGTTACGTTTAATGTTGTCTCAGAGGTCTCTTAGGCTGTCTTCATTTCTTTTTATTTTTTTTTTTCTTTATTCTGTTCCTCAGCAGTGAATTCCACCATTCTGTCTTCCAGGTCACTTATCTGTTCTTCTGCCTCAGTTATTCTGCTGTTGATTCCTTCTAGTGTACTTTTCATTTCAGTTATTGTATTGTTCATCTCTGTTTATTTGCTCTTTAATTCTTCTAGGTCTTTGTTAAACATTTCTTACATCCTCTCGATCTTTGCCTCCATTGTTTTTCCGAGGTCCTGGATCATCTTCACTATCATTATTCTGAATTCTTTTTTCTGGAAGATTGCCTATCTCCACTTCATTTAGTTGTTTTTCTGGGGTTGTATCTTGTTCCTTCATCTGGTACATAGCCCTTTGCCTTTTCATCATGTCTATCTTTCTGTGAATGTGGTTTTTGTTCCACAGGCTGCAGGACTGTAGTTCTTCTTGCTTCTGCTGTCTGCCCTCTGTTGGATGAGGCTAAGAGGCTTGTGCAAGTTTCCTGATGGGAAGGACTGGTGGTGGCTAGAGCTGACTGTTGCTCTGGTGGACAGAGCTCAGTAAACTTTAATCCATTTGACTGCTGATGGTTGGGGCTGGGTTCCCTCCCTGTTGGTTGTTTGGCCTGAGGCAACCCAACACTGGGGCTTACCTGGGCTCTTTGGTGGGGTAATGGCAGACTCTGGGAGGGCTCATGCCGAGGAGTACTTCCCAGAACTTCTGCTGCCAGTGTCCTTGTCCCCACGGTGAGCCACAGCCACCTCCTGCCTCTGCAGGGGACCCTCCAATACTAGCAGGTAAGTCTGGTTCAGTCTCCCCTGGGGTCACTGCTCCTTCTCCTGGGTCCCGATGCACACACTACTTTGTGTGTGCCTTCCAAGAGTGGAGTCTCTGTTTCCTCCAGTCCTGTTGAAGTCCTGCTATCAACTCACACTAGACTTCAAAATCTGATTCTCTAGGAATTCCTCCTCCCGTTGCCAGACCCCTAGGTTGGGAAGCCTGACGTGGAGCTCAGAACTTCACTCCAGTGGGTGGACTTCTGTGTTATATGTGTTCTCCAGTATCTGAGTAACCCACCCAACAGTTATGGGATTTGATTTTACTGTGATTGTGCCCCTCTTACCTTCTTATTGTGGCTTCTCGTTTGTCTTTGGATGTGGGGTATCTTTTTGGGTGAGCTCCAGTGTCTTCCTGTTGATGATTGTCCAGCAGCTAGTTGTGATTCTGGTGTTCTCACAAGAGGGAGTGAGAGCACATGCTTTTACTCCACCATCTTGGTTCAGGGTCACAAATTTTGCTTCTTCCTTAGTTTTTCCCACCAAAATTATCAGCTCTGTGAAGGCACCATTAATGGCTGCTGGTTTATTGTATTTCCAGTGCCTTGCTCTGTGCAGTTCTGGAGAGGAGAGGGCCCCACACCATGCAGGGCTGCACAGGGAAATGGTGAGGGTCGTCTCCGGGCACAGAGAAAGAGGCAACTTACGGCTGAAGCCTTTACCGTGCTTTCCTTGGAAAGAAACAGGTGAGGCAGATTCCATCCAGAAGTCTTGATTGGCAAATGGATGAATTGAGCGCTCAACTGAGCAATCAATGAATGGACCAACTAGGTTTCACACTGGTAGCACAGATGCTGGTACTCACAAATGGCTCTTCATCTGAGACACAGGGAGGGACACTTCCTCAACAGCTAACAGTGAAGGGAAGCATCACAAAAATCAGACTCCACCATGACCTAACCCGACAGCCGTGCCAGCTGCCGAGCCTCAGGTGAGCCCTTGTCTTTGCCTAGGGCCGTGGGCGCAGGGGTCGGGACCTGGAGGCTGCCTGCTGAGCTGGGAGCTACCTAGGTGGCCCCGCGCAGGCTTAGCTGGGCAAGCGCCTGCCACCAACAGTTCCTGATAGAACTTGCTTAAACGCAAACTTAATAATAATTGATTTAAACAATTCTTTAATTTTTAATAATCTAGTAAGAACTATGATTACCTGATGTATACTCATCATTTATGCAGCTTCTGACAATCAATAAATATAAGTTGATTGAATAAAAGAATGAACCATTAAATGATTATTATAAATTACCATATATGCTTAGACACATTTCTAGTCTGTCCTTTATTACACTGACATATTATTAAGTATGCTGATAATTCTGACTATTGTTACAGATGTACTACATTGTTTTTAGTATGTTTTGATATCTGGTAAGTGCAGTCACCACCCATTACCTTTTTTTTTTAAACTTATCTTGGCACTTCTGATACACTCAAGTTTAGAAAAAATAGCAAACGATGGAATTTTGATTAAAAATAAAATTAAATTGAATATATAAATGCATAACTTTGAGCCATTCAAAAACAGCATTAATCTAATGCTTTGCCTTTTCTAGTGTGATATTTTACACAGGATAAATACTTCAGAAAAAAGTTAAAACTTCTGGAAATTTGAGACTGCTGATAAATACTTTTCATTATAACCATTGACTGGTTGATAGTTTTTATTTTCTTTCAAAACCATTTCCTCTATTTCTTATATATAAGCTCAGTATTCAAAAAAAAAAAAACAAAAAACAAAAAACAAAAAAACAAAACAAAAAAACCCCAGAAAATCGTACAGTAGAGGGCAAAATAAAGTTCCCAATAGTAAGATACAATTCATTTACTTTCCATCATAATATATTTCAAAAACAACCATGAAAGCCAAATAAATGAATCCTAAATATTACACTTATTAAACATATTACATGGAAAAAATCCCATTCCCAAAAAGCCAGTTACTGTCACTAAATATGATATACAATTTTTTACTTTTTTCTTGAATGTTACCATGTGTCCATGTGTAAATGGTTGTTGCAATCTTTTAAACATGGACTAAATAATAAATACAGATAATAAAAATTAATTTGTGAAAACTTCTTTAAATTCTATTTCAGCTTATTTGAAATAAAAGTAAGTGAAAAAATAGAGTTCATACTAGGAAAGAATTACTGTTGGAGATCTGCCAGTGCTTTTGTGGATTGTTAAGAAAGTGAATAAGCAAAAGATTGTGTTGTATCATTTTAAAAAATAACAAAATTAAGTGAAATTGAATGCAGAAAAAAATAATAAAGGAAAAGGCAATAAAACCATTCCAATAATTATACGAATAAATCCTTTTTTGCAGCTAAAGATGGTGATTGGTACTGAACTGTTGGCAAGTGGGTATCACATGCTGGCACAAAGTGCTTTTTCATTAGCTCATAAGCAGTTTGAATTGTGCATAAGAAAGGTAATGCAGTGGTACCAATATACAATGTGGAAAAAGTGAGTTGAGGGGAAAAAATGAAAATTGAGGGCTATCTGTATTTACTGTCATTGGCATAAAGGATCAACCTTAAGTATTGAAAAATTTTTTCTTAAAAAGACCACGCCTTGGTTAGAAATCCATAGAGCTGAGTTTCCCTGTGATGAGTAAGATGACTGAGTTAAAGGTAACAGAGATGCTGAATGTGTGTTTAATAGGAGGCAGTGAGTATGTGTGGTGAGTGATGATGAGGTGTTAGTACAAAAGTCGCAGTGTTTGCATGTGATCAGCATAAGTATTGCTTGACTGGGAACTCTTATCTATTTAACAAGGAGGTGGAGGTGGAGACTTTTGTATGAGTAAGGCATGAGCCACCAGGTGTGGGGAACCTGAAGCTAGATAGGAACTGTCAATAAAAGAGTGAAAAAATAAATATTTATTATCATGCACCAAGCATTATGCTAATTACTTTTCAAATATTTTCTCATTCAATCCACCCTATGATCTTCCTTTTAAAGATGAAGAAAAGTGAGAAAAAGAAAAATGATATGGGAGCCCCTGTGACCTCGTTTCAATGCTCATTCATTCATTCATTAAAAATGTTTTTAGGGCTTCCCTCGTGGCGCAGTGGTTGAGAGTCTGCCTGCCGATGCAGGGAACACGGGTTCATGCCCCGGTCTGGGAAGATCCCACATGCCGCGGAGCGGCTGGGCCCGTAAGCCATGGCCGCTGAGCCTGCGCGTCCGGAGCCTGTGCTCCGCAACGGGAGAGGCCACAACAGTGAGAGGCCTGTGTACCGCAAAAAAAAAAAAATGTTTTTAGTATTTCACTATTACCTGTGAGCTGAGTGCTGGGAACGGAGAGGTTGAATTAAGGTCCTTGCCATCAAGAACCTCACAGTCAGATGCAGGAAGAAATAAGAGTTAAAATACAGTATGACAAGTGTTTCATGAGGGGTGTGAATGAGAGGGCTATGGGAGAAGAGAGGGGTGCCCAGCTGAATGGAGTTGAGAAAGGCTTCTCTGAAGAAGTGACCTTTCAGCTGAGTCTGGCAGGACTTCAGGAAATAGCCAAATGAAGAAACAGGAATGGCATTCCAGGTCAATAGAACAGAATGGGGGAGAGACACACACACACAGAGAGAGAGAGAGAGAGAGAGAAAGAGAGGGAAACTGGCTAATCTCTTAGCATAGTAAGGCTGGGGAATGAAGGAGGATGGTTCTATAAACAAGAAGTCTGAGGCCTAAATATTACGAAATTCTAAGGATATTTTAACTTTAACCTGGAAGGTAAAGAGAACCAGGAGAACAGTGACTTCAAAATCACTTGTGAAGTTTGCTCTGGAGTAGATAGGAGGAGGATGAGGCTGTTGGTGAGGAGATCAGAGGAAGTTCTCTCAATGAAACAAAGCAGTGAGGGACTGCTTTGAGTTTCATCTACACGTCCTGATCCCTGGGCTAACTGAATAATTAACTGCCCATGTCACAAAATCATATTTGAATTGTGCATTTCACATAATCAGCAAATGGTGGCAACCAGTTATGCCAGTTATGTCCCAAAGATGGCACTCTAACCTAAAAACACCAAGCCAGTAAATGCCGTTAAAACTGGATAACCCTCCTGGAAGATCATCTGCTGAAGGAGCAGAACATGAACACTAAGATCCAGGCTTTCACCTCAAGAATAATATGCTTTCTACTTTTACAAGGAATAGAAATGAAATCAACAGAAAAATCAGTGTTAGGATTTTAAGACTTTTTTTGCTATTGGTGCACCACTGATTATATTCCTAGCATAAAATTAATGTGTGGGGCTTCCCTGGTGGTGCAATGGTTGAGAGTCCGCCTGCCAATGCAGGGGACACGGGTTCGTGCCCCGGTCTGGGAAGATCCCACATGTCGCGGAGCGGCTAGGCCTGTGAGCAATGGCCGCTAAGCCTGCGTGTCCGGAGCCTGTGCTCCGCAACGGGAGATGTCACAGCAGTGAGAGGCCCGCGTACCACAAAAAAAAAAAAAAAAATTAATGTGTGCTTACTGTAGAAAATTTAGAAAATATAAAAAGAGACAAGCCTCTTAGATAGCCTCATTCACCAGAGGACAGACAGCAGAAGCAAGAAGAACTACAATCCTGCAGCCTGTGGAACAAAAACCACATTCACAGAAAGACAGACAAGATGAAAAGGCAGAAGGTTATGTACCAGATGAAGGAAAAAGATAAAACCCCAGAAAACCAACTAAATGAAGTGGAGATAGGCAATCTTCCAGAAAAAGAATTCAGAATAATGAGAGTGAAGATGATCCAGTATCTCAGAAAAAGAATGGAGGCAAAGATCGAGAAGATGCAAGAAATGTTTAACAAAGACCTAGAAGAATTAAAGAACAAACAAACATAGATGAACAATACAATAACTGAAATGAAAAATACACTAGAGGGAATCAATAGCATAGTAACTGTGGCAGAAGAACGGATAAGTGACGTGGAAGATAGAATGGTGGAATTCACTTCTACAGAACAGAATAAAGAAAAAACAATGAAAAGAAATGAAGACAGCCTAAGAGACCTCTGGGACAACATTAAATGCAACAACATTCACATTATAGGGGTCCCAGAAGAAGAGAGAGAAAAAGGACCCAAGAAAATATTTGAAGAGATTATAGTAAAAAACTTCCCTAACATGTGAAAGGAAACAGCCACCCAAGTCCAGGAAGCGCAGAGAGTCCCATACAAGATAAACCCAAGGAGAAACATGCTGAGACACATAGTAATCAAATTAGCAAAAATTAAAGACAAAGAAAAATTATTGAAAGCAGCAAGGGAAGAACAACAAATAACATACAAGGGAACTCCCATAAGGTTAACAGCTGATTTCTCAGCAAAACCTCTACAAGCCAGAGGGAGTGGCATGACATAATTAAAGTGATGAAAGGGAAGAACCTACAACCAACATTATTCTACCTGGCAAGGATCTCATTCAGATTCAATGGGGAAATCCAAAGCTTTATGGACAAGCAAAAGCTAAGAGAATTCAGCACCACCAAAACAGCTCTACAACAAATGCTAAAGGACCTTCTCTAGGCAGGAAACACAAGAGAAGGAAAAGACCTACAAAAACAAACTGAAAACAATTAAGAAAATGGTAATAGTAATATACATATTGATAATTACCTTAAACATGAATGGATTAAATGCTCCAACCAAAAGACACAGGCTCACAAAATCGATACAAAAAAAAGACCCATATATATGCTATCTACAAGAAACCCACTTTAGACCTAGGGAAACAAACAGACTGAAAGTAGGGGGGGGGTGCAAAAAGATACTCCATGCAAATGGAAATCAAAAGAAAGCTGGAGTAGCAATACTCATATCAGATAATATAGGCTTTAAAATAAAGAATGGTACAAGAGACAAGGAAGGACACTACATAATGATGAAGGAGTCAATCCAAGATGCACCCAACATAGAAGCACCTCAATACCTAAGGCAACTGCTAACAGCTATACAAGAGGAAATTGATACTAATGCATTAATAGTGGGGGATATTAACACCTCACTTACACCAATGGACAGATCATCCAAACAGAAAATTGATAAGGAACACAAGCTTTAAATGGCACAATAGACCAGATAGATTTAATTGATATTTATAGGACATTCCATCCAAAAACAGCAGATTACACTTTCTTCTCAAGTGCTCACAGAACATTCCCAGGATAGATCACATCTTGGGTCACAATTCAAGCCTCAGTAAATTGAAGAAAATTGAAGTCATATCAAGCATCTTTTCAGACCACAATGCTGTGAGATTAGAAATCAATTACAGGGAAAAAAATGTAAAAAACAGAAACACATTGAGGCTAATAAATACAATACTAAATAACCAAGAGATCACTGAAGAAATCAAAGAGGAAATCAAAAAATACCTAGAGACAAATGACAATGAAAACACGATGATCCAAAACCTATGGGATGCAGCAAAAGCAGTTCTAAGAGGGAAGTTAATAGCTATACAAGCCTACCTCAAGAAACAAGAAAAATCTCAAACAATCTAACCTTACACCTAGGAACTAGAGGAAGAAGAATGAAAAAAACTCAAAGGTAGCAGAAGGAAAGAAATCATAAAGATCAGAACAGAAATAAATGAAATCAAAACAAAGAAAACAATACAAGATCAATAAAACTAAAAGCTGGTTCTTTGAGAACATAAACAAAATTGATAAACCATTAGCCAGACTCATCAAGAAAAAGAGGGAGAGGACTCAAATCATTAAAATTAGAAATGAAAACAGAGAAGTTACAACAGACAGCACAGAATTACAAGGCATCCTAAGAGACTACTACAAGCAACTCTATGCCAATAAAATGGACCACCTGGAAGAAATGGACAAATTCTTAGAAAGGTAGGATCTTCCAAGACTGAACCAGGAAGAAACAGAAAATATGAAGAGAGCAATCACAAATAATGAAATTGAAGCTGTGATTAAACATCTTCCAACAAACAAAAGTCCAGGACCAGATGGCTTCACAGGTGAATCCTATCAAACATTTAGAGAAGAGTTAACACCCATCCTTCTCAAACTCTTCCAAAAAATTGCAGAGGAAAGAACACTCCCAAACTCATTCTATGAGGCCACCGTCACCGTGATACCAAAACCAGACAAAGATACTACAAAAAAAGAAAATTACAGACCAATATCACTGATGAATATAGATGCAAAAATGCTCAACACAATACAACCAAACAGAATCCAACAACACATTAAAAGGATCATACACCATGCTCAAGTGGGATTTATCCCAGGGATGCAAGGATTCTTCAATATACACAAATCAATCATTGTGATACAACATATTAACAAATTGAAGAATAAAAACCATATGATCATCTGAATAGATGCAGAAAAAGCTTTTGACAAAATTCAACACCCTTTTATGATGAAAACTCTCCAGAGGGAACCTACCTCAACATAATAAAGGCCATATATGACAAATCCACAGCAAACATCATTCTCAATGGTGAAAAACTAAAAGCATTTCCTCTAAGATCAGGAAAAAGACAAGGATGTCCACTCTCACCACTATTATTCAACATAGTTTTGGGAGTCCTAGCCATGGCAATCAGGGAAGAAAAAGAAATAAAAGGAATGCAAATTGGAAAAGAAGAAGTAAAACTCACTGTTTGCAGATGATATGATACTCTACATAGAGAATCCTAAAGATGCCACAAGAAAACTACTAAAGCTAATCAATGAATTTGGTAAAGTTGCAGGATACAAAATTAATGCACAGAAATCCTTTGCATTCCTGTACACTAATGATGAAAGATCTGAAAGAGAAATTAAGGAAACACTCCCATTTACCATTGCAACAAAACACATAAAATATCTAGCCATAAACCCACCTAGGGAGACAAAAGAGCTGTATGCAGAAAACTATAAGACACTGATGAAAGTAATTAAAGATGATACTAACAGTTGGAGAGATATACCATATTCTTGGATTGGAAGAATCAATATTGTGAAAATGACTATAGTACACAAAGCAATCTACAGATTCAATGTAATCCATATCAAATTACGAGTGGCATTTTTTATAGAACTAGAACAAAAAATCTTAAAATTTGTATGGAGACACGAAACACCCTGAATAGCTGAAGCAGTCTTGAGGGAAAAAAAACGGAGCTGGAGGAACCGGACTCCCTGACTTCAGACTATACTACAAAACTACAGTAATCAAGACAATATGGTACTGGCACAAAAACAGAAATATAGATCAATGGAACAAGATAGAAAGCCCACAGATAAACCCATGCACCTATGGTCAACTAATCTATGACAAAGGAGGCAAGGATATACAATAGAGAAAAGACAGTCTCTTCAATAAGTGGTGCTGGGAAAACTGGACAGCTACATGTAAAAGAATGAAATTAGAACACTCCCTATCACCATACAGCAAAATAAACTCAAAATGGATTAGAGACCTAAATGTAAGACTGGACACTATAAAACTCTTAGAGGAAAACATAGGAAGAACACTCTTTGACATAAATCACAGCAAGATTTTTTTTGATCCGCCTCCTAAAGTAATGGAAATAAAAACAAAAATAAACAAATGGGACTTAATGAAACTTAAAAGCTTTTGCACAGCATAGGAAACTACAAACAAGACGAAGAGACAACCCTCAGAATAGGAGAAAATATTTGCAAATGAATCAACAGACAAAGAATTAATCTCCCAAATATATAAACAGCTCATGCAGGTCAACATTAAAAAAAAACAACCCAATCCAAAAATGGACTGAAGACCTAAATAGACATTTCTCCAAATGTCCAAAGAAGGCATACAGATGGCTAAGAAGCACATGAAAAGGTGCTCAACATCACTAATTATTAGAGAAATGCAAATCAAAACTACAATGAGTTATCACCTCACACCAGTTAAAATGGGCATCATCAGAAAATGTACAAACAACAAACGCTGGAGAGGATGTGGAGAAAAGGGAACCCTCTTGCCCTGTTGGTGGGAATGTAAATTGATACAGCCACTATGGAGAACAGTATGGAGATTCCTCTAAAAACTAAAAATAGAATTACCATATGATCCAGCAATCCCACTACTGGGCATTTACCCAGAGAAAACAATAATTCATAAAGACATGCACCCCAATGTTCCTTGCAGCACTATTTACAATAGCCAGGTCATGGAAGCAACTTAAATGCCCATCGACAGACAAATGGATAAAGAAGTTGTGGTACATATATAGAATGGAATATTACTCAGCCATAAAAAGGAACGAAATTGGGTCCTTTGTAGAGACATGGATGGATCTACAGAGTGTCATTCAGAGTGAAGTAAGTCAGAAGAGAAAAACAAATATCATATATTAACGTATATTTGTGGAACCCAGAAAAATGGTACAGATGACTGGTTTGCAGGGCAGAAATTGAGACACAGATGTAGAGAACAAACGTATGGACACCAGGGGTCAAAAATGGCGGGGGGATGGGGGTGGCGGTGTGATGAATTGGGAGATTGGATTTGACATGTATACACTGATGTGTATAAAATTGATGACTAATAAGAACCTGCTGTTTTAAAAAATTAAATAAAATTCAAAAAAAATAAATAAAAAGAAAATGGAAATCATGTTCCATTACCCAGAGACATCTACTGCTCACACCATGATAGTTTTCCTTTCAGTTAATGCTATCATAACTCTACCCTTTGGCTGACAGCTAATGCCTAAGAAAACCAAATCTGTAGTTAGTACTTATTCTCTACACCCTCTCTCTACAACCTTATTCATTGCATATAATTTTAAAGTTGAGATTATTATAAACAAAAGTTTGTGCCTACTATTTATATTTAAAATTCTTTAAAAGTATTTTAGGGGATATTTCATTCCATGAATGAACATTGAGGTTTCTTCCACTTCTTTTATATTGTAAATAGTGACATGATTTATATCTTCATGTGTATAGCTTTGCATGCACTTTGCATTATTTCCTTTTGAATTGAAATTTCTGGGTCAAAGACTATGCAGATATTTTAAAATCTGTATATTATAACACATTATTAACAAGGTAGTCCAGGATGTTAGTGAAAACACCTTATACACTTCAGTGCAATAATCATAGCTATATTTTTTACATTTCTGGAGTTCCAGTTCCCTTCCAGTTCTGAGATTGAGTCCGAGTATCCAATAGATGTTTCCTATTACTATGAAGCTCATATTCGTTTGTAAGGATGCCAGCACTCTAGAGGAATATTTAGATAGATATCCCGTGCTATCAAGGCTTAAGTTGTCACAGGTTACTTTTGATGGCCACAAAACTTACTCAGTTTTTAGACTGAAGACAATACAGGCTCTGCTGTCTTTGTATAATGTGTTCAGCCCTGATCTATGTAGGTATAATCCTAGAACCAAAGTATTGAGCTACAATTTTCTTTTAAAATACCAAATTATCATCTAACAATTTAAGCCCTGAAAAGCATCTCTCCCCCAAAAAAGTCATGAGAAAGTCTGCACCACAATGCCACACTGGCACACCCAGGTACCACCTGTGGCCTCACTGATAAAACTAGGTTAACCATCCAACAGAAAGAATCCTTAGATTTAAATATGTGCTTTAGAGGGAAAAAATATTCCCAGCAAAAATAGGACATGATCTGACATGATGATGGTAAATCCCATCCTGGGATGGCACTTATTACTTACCTGTGGTCTTAATTTCAAAATATTTGAGATTTTTACAGTGTCCAGAATACATTAAACCCTGACTAACCTTTCACAATTGGTGGATTTCAATCAGGTTCTAGCCTGTTCCTTGTTATTTTACATTTCCACAGTTTGAAACCAATGTTTCCTCCCCTCACCCAGCCTCCCTTAACTTAGAGAATTTACATCTTCTGCTTCACCTGCACTGACATACTGGGAGGAGAGAAGATACTGTGACAAATGACACTGAAAAATTAAGATTAAATGTTCAACTCTTGAATGGAGAGGACGGAAGACCTGGACCCATCAGGGAAATTTGGCTTATACACTTATCCTTTTCACAACAATTACAAGCTGGAGTGCAAACCCTAGACAAATATCACAAGCTAACAAGATTCATTAACTGTTTCTGATGGCTGTTATCTATTCATACAGAGTATAATCTTCACAGAATGGTTAGAATCAAGATGCTTCCAACTAACTACCGATATCGACTAGTACTTTTAGACCAAATCACACAGCAAGCACTAAAACAGTTAACTGGAACCTTAACACTTTTCCATCCATTCCAATTTCACAAAATTTATCAGTGAAAACCAACTGATTACCTAAAGAAATGGAAAAAAAGAAAGTTAAATCCTTTACCATATTCTGGTAGTCAACTATTTTAAGGAGTTAATGCCTTCCTCTCTCAATCTTCAGATTTTCTCAGGGGAGCCTCATTTTCTGCTGAGAGGAAGCAAGCATGAGAATCTGAAAGAGAAGCTATTCTCTACCAGAACAAGAGGGAACAGGACACCTACCCTCCATTAACTCTGGCCTCTCCCAGTCTCTCTCCAAGTCACAGTTCCTTTCTGCCCTGTACCACAGGCTACCTCAGAAAGGAGTACCCAGCAGCAGGTCA
This sequence comes from Tursiops truncatus, assembly GCF_011762595.2. NCBI lineage: Eukaryota > Metazoa > Chordata > Mammalia > Artiodactyla > Delphinidae > Tursiops > Tursiops truncatus. Next base: position 46,208,346 of record NC_047046.1, read on the forward strand.
GGAGGACACCAGACTCCTCCCTCCACACTTTTCCCTTCCCTAGAGAGAGAAGGAGGAAGGGGAGAAAAGACCACAGAAAATTCCACTGGCTTAGCAATTATGGTTTCCCTAGAATCGAAAGGGATGTCCTTTCTCCGAAGGTAAGGGTGTGTTCAGCTCACTGCATGTTTTGGCAAAGTACTTGTGAAGCATCCTCAGCTAAGACAGAAAAATATGTAGCCTAGCAGGAAAAAAAGGGCTGAGAAATGATACCTGAAATTAAAACCACTAAGCTCCATGATAGACTGATTAGCAATGATTACTTAGGAAACATCCATCACGTTGTCAACTGGAAAATCTGTGCAAAATGAAAATTGGTTTATAAGGAGTTTTGAAATCTGGATCAACTGTTGATTTTAAGTGTCGGGTACAATAATTAGTAGTAACCATACCTCCTGGATTTCCAGGATGGGTTCACACTGATCACCAGCTCTCTCAGTCTTAACTTAAAATCATCGATCTGTTATCCCCTTATGTACTCATTCTTATTAGACTAAGTTGAGTTTTAGAAAATACAGTCACCCTTGTAGGCATCCATTAAATATCTGACAATCTCATGACCAGTTAGTCGTCTAAAATCTTTCATAGCATGAATTGAATTAGTTCATTTCTTTCCATGACTATAGATACACCTTGATCCAAGACTCTACCACAGTCTCATTCATCTTTGTGTCTCAAGATCGCCAAAAAGCACATGAAAAGCTGCTCAACATCACTAATTATTAGAGAAATGCAAATCAAAACTACCATGAGGTATCACCTCACACCAGTTAGAATGGGCATCATCAGAATATCTACAAACAATAAATGCCGGCGAGGGTGTGGAGAAAAGGGAGCCCTCTTGCACTGTTGGTGGGAATGTAAATTGATACAGCCACTATGGAGAACAGTATGGAGGGTCCTTAAAAAACTAAAAATAGAATTACCATATGACCCAGCAATCCCACTCCTAGGTGTATATCCGGAGAAAACCAGAATTCGAAATGCACCCCGATGTTCATTGCAGCACTATTTACAATAGCCAGGTCATGAAAGCAACCTAAATGTTGGTCGACAGAGGAATAAAGAAGATGTGGTACATATATAGAATGGAATATTACTCAGCCATAAAAAGGAACGAAATTGGGTCTTTGTAGAGACGTGGATGGATCTAGAGATTGTCATACGGAGTGAAGGAAGTCAGAAAGAGAAAAACAAGTATCGCATATTAACGCATATATGTGGAATCTAGAAAAATGGTACAGATGAACCAGTTTGCAAGGCAGAAATAAAGACACAGATGTAGAGAACAAACTTATGGACACCAAAGGGGGAAAGTGGGTGGGGGGTGGGGGGATGAACTGGGAGATTGGGATTGACATATATACACTAATATGTATTAAATAAATAACTAATAAGAACCTGCTGTATAAAAGTAAATAAATAAAATTAAATTTTAAAAAATTAACTTTTATAATCTGAATAAATAAATAAATATATTCAATATACATGGAAAATATACTTGATTGAATTACCCTTATTCAATCAATTCTCAACATTGTTATCAAAATTGTCTCTTCTAGTAGCTGTAGATTATGGGAGGATCTATGCTTTTAAAAGAAAAATCATGAAGAGATATTAAACGTCTACGTTCCAAGGCTTGCAGCTCTGCATAACTAGACTGAGAATTCTATTCATATTTGGGTTCAATTCTTGGACAAGTCACTTAAGTTTCTTCACCGTACTTTGCTTATTTGTGAAATTAGAGAATTGGATTAAATCAATGTTTTTATACTGTGGGTCACACCCCCCAATAATGAGTCATGAAGTCAATTTAGCAAGCCTATATAGGGAAATATTTTTAATGGAATTAGATAGAACATAAAAGAAAAGGAAATAGCAGAGTATATCACACATAGTAAGAGTATGCGCTTGCATATGTGTGTATTGGTTGTTGACATAACTATATTTTTGACCATGGTTAAAAAAAGTTTGAACACCTCTAGACTAGATCATCTTAAGTTTCCTCAGAGTCTCAAATGCTTGAACTTTAGGAATAAGTTGAAAGAGGAATAGGAAGGCCTTTAGTGGTAGGAATGGGAAGTTAGAGTGACAGAGGACAGTGTCTCTTGGAGCAGAGCAAAAGCTGTGCAGGTAAGAGATAATTCAGTGCCTTTAATATTATCCACATCATATGAAAATAAGCAGTCAGTAAATCTTTTATACAGAATACCTCTTCCTGGAGAGCACTGGGAAAATAAGAAAGTTATCAAATCCCTGGAGGACTATAGAAGAGTCTGTAAAAATTAGTACACAGTGATCCTCATTTACCAAAGGCCTATTATAATTGTTACTAAGGGAAGACCGTTTACGTATATGGAGGAAAGGGAGGCTCCATGTAGGTTATAGGTATATCCTATCTTCATTCATTTAAATTGAACCTAGCAGACCCCACTTCTGCCTCTCTTTGCTTTGATCTTCAACTTCTGGAGTATGAGATAGCTTGCACTTTGTAGATGATGAGACACGTGCCCGTAATTCCTGCCCAGTAGTGACTTGTCATCCTAACCTGGACACCGGGGATGGGACTGGTGCCCAGTCTCCACCGTAGACGAACCATGCAGTGATAGGCAAGTCCCATACCTCTCTAGGCTTCGCAAGCATCCCCTCCAAAATGTGAGTTTCTTGGACAACATATGTCTCTGTGTATGAAATTGCCCAGATCTCATCTGCTCTCACTATATCAAGTCTTTCCTAAAATGAGAATGACCTGAGGCATTCCAGGTATTTTGTTCAAGAAGAAACCAGTTTCAGAGGATCCCTCTTTGGGAGTAAAACCCCAGGTACACAATTTCCAGGATATTTTATGGTCAACTGAGAAAATTAGGAATGAAGCTTCATGGAGAGAAATGAACTGTTGTTCCTTGAGGGATAAGTTTTCTGAAAGAAACTTCAGAATTACTTCAGATTTTGTGTTACCGCGCCCCTTTCTGTGTGCTGCCCTTCTTAATGGACTAGAGAGGGGGCATCAGACTTAGTGCGTCCACTCGCACACGCTCAATCCCCCCCCCCCCCCACCAATACACACAGTAGCTTGCTTTTCTTCAAGCTCTAGCAGAATGGGTTTTAATTAAGTCTAAATGGATACCAAGCAATTTTATTAGTTGGATCTTCTTTAAGAGTGAAAAAAAGTTTGGAAGAGGGGGCACTTACATTTTCTAGTGAAAATACGGAGCGTAAAATTTCCTCTGATAAATAGAGTAATACAAATTTCAGATCTACATTCTGCCCCCAGGTAGCGTGGAAAAGGGAAAACTAATAGAAAGAAAAGACAGAATGGATGGATATGGTGAGGACGGCTTTCCTCCTGAAGCAGCAGGAAGAGAAGTGTTGAGAGGGAGGGGGAGGGGCTAGGAATCAGGAATGGAGAGAGCAAGCTGCATCCAGACAGCAGATTGGAAGAGGGGTGCAGCCTGAAAGGCAAGCAGGAGCCAGTGCTGTGCTCACTAGCCCCAAGGAGCCTGCCACACTCTGGAACTAGTCACACTGGCCCAACCTGATCTCTAACCTCACCAGGAAGCCTGCACAAGACAGAGCAGAGATAATACTTGTTCTAGGATAGACAGTCATTTCCTGGTTTGGAGCTTGTTGAACTGACTAGTTGCCTGTTCTGATTCTTGTTCCTAATTTGTACTCCATTCCCATTTTTGTCGTTGTTGTTTTTCTCATACGAGTCCTAAATGCCAAACTCTTGACTTTTATTCTGACTGCTTCTCCCTTAGACCTGACTTGGATTTCTGAGTGCTAGCACAACAAGAACTTTTCCAGATACCGAAAGATGCCCACATCTTACAGTCTGACCTGGTAACTCTGACCCTGATCTTAGGTTTTCTCCCAGGATTCCCAGATCTGTTCTTTCAATGGACCACTCAGCGGCATGATTCCTAACCCACATTTTGTTCACACTTTCAATCCACTGACTTCATTTCATTTCAAAAATATTTATTGAGTATCTGGCATGAACAGGCGAGGCACTGGGGCTACAAAGAGGAACCAGACACAGTCCCACCCTTGGGGATGCTACAGACTAGTAAGAGGGATCAACTCTTAAGCAAACATTTCAGGATAATCTTTAAGAAATCTCTACCTATGTGCTACATATGGACATGCAGACCCAGAGCACAGGCTAGTTTGGGAGATCAGAGATGGTATCTGGAGAGGATGAATCCTCAGCTCATTGTTAGGGAAGCATGTAGCAAGGTGGTGATCACAAGGTGGTGGAATGGGGGTGGGGCAACCACCAGCAGTGTGCAGCCTGGTGTGACACAGGCATAAAGAGCATCAAGTACATGTGGGAAATGGTGGCCATGAGACCTAGACGTCCATTGGAACAAATCATGGAAAACCCTGTGTCCACGGTAAAGGGCTGGCAGTTTATCTTACAGCAGTTGAGGAGACACTGAAGGATTTAAGCAAGGAAAGCAAACGCTCAGATTTGTATTTCACATGTGTCTTTTCAGTGCCTCTGTGGTGCTAAATTTGTGGAGAGTAAACCTTGATGAAGGGAAGGAATTGGGCTGATTCTGCTTTCAGTTCTGCACCTCCCAGCCCACCTCTTCCTGTGACAGTCTGTGACCAATTGAGCACAGCTGGAAGCAGCTTCACAAGCAAACTGCTTTGTCTTTTGACACTGAAGGGTATTGCTAATTAGCCAATTTAATATCTAATACATATATATTTTTTAATTGAAGTATAGTTGATGTACAATATTATATGTTACCAATGTACAGTAGTAATTCACGGTTTTTAAAGGTTATACTCCATTTATAGTTATTATAAAATATTGGCTCTATTCCCTGTGTTGTACAATATATCCTTTTAGCTTATTTTATACCTAGTAGTTTGTACCTCTTAATCCCCTACCCTTCTGTTGCCCCTCCCCACTTCCCTCTCTCCACTGGTAACCACAAGTGTGAGTCTGTTTCATTATGTTCACTAGTTTGTTGTAGTGTTTAGATTCCACATATAGGTGATATCATACAGTATTTGTCTTCTCTGTCTGACTTATTTCATTTTGCATGATACCCCAAGTCCGGGCTTCCCTGCTGGTACAGTGGTAAAGAATCCGCCCACCAATGCAGGGGACACGGGTTGGAACCCTGGTCCAGGAACACCCCACATACTATGGAGCAACTAAGCCCATACACCACAACTACTGAGCCTGCACACCTAGCGCCCATGCTCTGCAATAAGAGAAGCCACCACAATGAGAAGCTTTCGCACCGCAAGGAAGAGCTGCCTCCACTCGCCGCAACTAGAGAAAGCCCTCACACAGCTACAGAGACCCAATACAGCCAAAAAAATAAAAAATAAATACATTTATTGAAAAAAAAATAACCCCAAGTCCATCCATGTTGTTGCAAATGGCAAATTTTCATTCATTTTTATGGCTCAGTAGTATTCTATTTTATATATGTATATATATAGTCTGTATGAGACTATATGAATTCTTTTTCTCATTTCACTTTCTAGACTCTTATTACTAGGGTAAAAAAGTTACTGATTTATTATATAAAAATCCACCTTAAAATTTCTAAGAAAAGTGCAACATGCAAATGTGTGATAATAAATTTGAAAACTCTAGAAGATATGGATAATTTCCTTGCAAAATATAAATGATCAAAATGTAGCCCCCAAAATGGAAAGCCTCAACAGAACCACTGACCACTGAGGAGCTTCATATAGTGAAACTTGGAGTAACTGGAGATAAATTTCATAAGCTCAAAATGCTTCCCTAAAACTCAGGCTGACTTACCCAAATCAGTATAAACTGCATCACTTCAAAGTCTAAAGGAATAAAAAGGTGCCTTGAGAATTTGTCAATCCTGACTTCACGTGGAGAATTGAAGATTAACATTAAGTCAGCATGTTGAACAAGTTAATCAACATGCGCAAACATCCATAAAATTAGCCGTGTGCCTAAGACATCAAAAACGAAGCCCAAACCGACTCATGCACATGCTGTGCGAACAAGGGAGCCTAGAGGTGGAGTTTTCTCTACCTTTAATCTCTCTTTAGGTGTATCCTTCCAGAAAAAGACCAAATACGCTGCAGCTGTGCCGGCACTGGATCAAAAAAATAAAATCATACTGTAAAGATGTGCTTTGAGAAACGTTCAGCCTAAATGAATCCATAGGAATGTTCAGAAGTTTCAATAAAGAAAAGTAAATTGAAATGATGTTCAAAAAAGTTAATGTGAAATAATATAGAACAAAATTCTATAAGCTACATTTTGCTGTAAGACATGGATTTATTCCCTATTCAGGTAGGTAATGGATTCTGATCGTTTTCTTAATGTCAGCAAATAGAATAAGGGTGTTTATTCAAAGGAAGGCCAACTAGACATGTCCAAAACTGTAGAAGAAACACGTTCATATGTTTGAACGGGAAGTTCAGTGCCTTCCTAAGTACTATGTGAATACAAAACAGATCCACATGATACAGGAGTTACTGTGCCCCTGAAAAACAAAAGCAAGAAAATACACTTAAAATTTGTTTCCTCTCATTAAGCTTTTCAGGAGGCTTTGTAGCTCCTAGTCAGGACCCCAATGGTAAAATGCCCAAGACAATAAGTTGCGCAAGTTTTACAGGTTTGAAACTTACTTGCAACTTATTAATCATAAAAGTATCAGCGTATGATGCCTCATGTAAAAAGCCAATAACACATGAGTCTTTGGTAGAAAAGATTAAACACATCAGTCTTTGACCCAGAAGAATAAAGAACGACAGACGGCTCATTTTTCAGAAGCATCCTTCCTTTCCATGCTAGAACTAGTTCTTAACAACAAATACTCCTGTAATCCTTGGAGATCATTTTTTAAAATGTTCCATGCTGTTTGCAGATCCCATCTACAGATTGGCACCTAAGGCAGACCAGGGAGCATAGATGCTGCTGTGTACGATGCAGTGTATCCATCCCACTGGCAGCCACGCCTCATGGTGTGTGGTTTTCTTCCCATGGGTGGAGTGATGGGTTGAGATTTAAATTTTTAAAATAATAAAAAGTTTTGTTTTCTTTCCTTAGGAATTACCTATAATAATACTGGTACAATTTGACTACTAGGAAAACATAAGTCATGGCTCCCATGATACTTAAAAATATTCAAGGACTCCTGTGAAATTCAGCACACCTCTTTATCATCAAAAGGAATATATATATACAAATAAAGGGATGTAACAAGAACTACAGAGTATAGGAAATTAATATTTGACTTTGCATATTTGATTGTCTTATCTTTTCAAATCTTTTTTAAAAATTTTTTTCACTGTTTTCAAGTTTGACATGTCATTTATTAACCAACGTAATGAGTCTTTGTTTTAAACTTTTTTTTTATTCAAACAGAAAGTCACAAAAATTATAATCATCCTCGTCAGTTCACTCAGTCCCATGTAATTAATTTTTTTTCACCTTGATCTTTTGTTAGCACTTTTATGAATTCATCAGTTTTCCATTAGAGTTCTGAAAATGCTTATTCATTCAGATCAGCAGTGCAGTCAGTTACCAGAAATCTGTACTTGTCAGTCTTTTCCATGAATTCCTTGAAGATGAAACCCTTTTATAGGAACACTTTTGCAAAATCATCAGAGTACACCCAGAACTGTCTGTAAATGACAAAAGACTTAAAAGTGACCACGGTTAAAGATTTGATGAAAGTTCATAATAATGCAATTGACAAGGAAATTTAGTTATTTCTGAGATATACATTATAAAGTAATAATAGAATTATGACTTATAACATTATACCAGAACATATAAGATTTTTAGGAATTTCATGTAATTCTGAAACATTTATATTAACATATTTTCAGGCAAATAACCCAGAGAAAGTTTAGTATTAGTTTCTTTTGTTTTGTATTGTTTTGTTTTGTTTTATACAGCAGGTTCTTGTTAGTCATAAATTTTATACACATGAGTGTATCCATGTCAATTCCAATCACCCAATTCAGCACACCACCATCCCCACCCCGCCCCCGCGGTTTTCACCCCTTGTTATCCATGTTTGTTCTCTACATCTGTGTCTCAAATTCTGCCCTGCAAAACGGCTCAACTGTACCATTTTTCTAGGTTCCACATACGTGCATTAATATATGATATTTGTTTGTCTCTTTCTGACTTACTTCACTCTGTATGACAGTCTCTAGATCCACCCACGTCTCAACAAATGATTCAATTTCATTCCTTTTTATGGCTGAGTAATATTCCATTCTATATATGTACCACATCTTCTTTATCCATTCATCTGTTGATGGGCATTTAGGTTGCTTACATGACCTGGCTATTGTAAATAGAGCTGCAATGAACATTGGGGTGCATGTGTCTTTTTGAATTCTGGTTTTCTCTGGATATACGCCTAGGAGTGGGATTGCTGGGTCATATGGTAATTCTATTTTTAGTTTTTTAAGGAACCTCCATACTGTTCTCCATAGTGGCTGTATCAATTTACATTCCCACCAACAGGGCAAGAGGGTTCCCTTTTCTCCACATCCTCTCCAGCATTTGTTGTTTGTACATTTTCTGATGATGCCCATCCTAACTGGTGTGAGGTGATACCTCATTGTAGTTTTGATTTGCATTTCTCTAATAATTAGTGATGTTGAGCAGCTTTTCATGTGCTTCTTGGCCATTTGTATGTCTTCTTTGGAGAAATGTCTATTTAGGACTTTTGCAATTTTTGGATTGGGTTGTTTGTTTCTTTAATACTGAGCTGCATGAGCTGTTTATATATTTTGGAGATTAGTTCTTTGTCCATTGATTCGTTTGCAAATATTTTCTCCCATTCTGAGGGTTGTCTTTTCGTCTTGTTTATGGTTTCCTTTGCTGTGCAAAAGCTTTGAGGTTTCATTAGGTCCCATTTGTTTATTTTTGTTTTGATTTCCATTACTCTAGGAGGTGGATCAAAAAAGATCTTGCTGTCATTTGTGTCAAAGAGTGTTCTTCCTATGTTTTCCTCTAAGAGTTTTATAGTGTCTGGTCTTACGTTTAGGTCTCGAATCCATTTTGAGTTTATTTTTGTGTACAGTGTTAGGGAGTGTTCTAATTTCATTCTTTTACAAGTAGGCGTCCAGTTTCCCAGCACCACTTATTGAAGACACTGCCTTTTCTCTATTGTGTATCCTTGCCTCTTTTGTCATAGATTAGTTGACCATAGGTGCATGAATTTACCTCTGTGCTTTCTATCTTTTTCCACTGATCTATGTTTCTGTTTTTGTGCCAGTACCATATTGTCTTAATTACTGTAGCTTTGTAGTATAGTCTGAAGTCAGGGAGTCTGATTCCTCCAGCTCCGTTTTTTTTCCCTAAAGACTGCTTTGGCTATTCGGGGTCTTTTGTGCTTCCATACAAATTTTGAGAGTTTTTGTCCTAGTTTCATAAAAAATGCCATTGGCAATTTCACAGGGATTGCACTGAATCTGTAGATTGCTTTGGGTAGTAGAGCCATTTTCACAATATTGATTCTTCCAATCCAAGACCATGGTATGTCTCTCCATCTGTTGGTATCATCTTTAATTTCTTTCATCAGTGTCTTATAGTTTTCTGCATACAGGTCTTTTGTCTCCCTAGGCAGGTTTATTCCCAGATATTTTATTCTTTTTGTTGCAGTGGTAAGTGGGAGTGTTTCCTTAATTTCTCTTTCAGGTCTTTCATCATTAGTGTATAGGAATGCAAGAGATTTCTGTGCATTAATTTTGTATCCTGCAACTTTACCAAATTCATTGATTAGCTCTAGTAGTTTTCTGGCAGTATCTTTAGGATTCTCTATGTATAGTATGTCACCTGCAAACAGTGACAGTTTTACTACTTCTTTTCCAATTTGCATTACTTTTATTTCTTTTTATTCTCTGATTGCCATGGCTAGGACTTCCAAAACTATGTTGAATAATAGTGGTGAGAGTGAACATCCTTGTCTTGTTCCTGATCTTAGAGGAAATGCTTTCTATTTTTCACCATTAAGATTGATGTTTGCTGTGGGTTTGTCATATATGGTCTTTATTATGTTGAGGTAGGTTTCCTCTATGCCCACTTTCTGGAGAGTTTTTATCATAAATTGGTGTTGAGTTTTGTCAAAGGCTTTTTCTGCATCTATTCAGATGATTATATGGTTTTTCTTCTACAATTTGTTAATATGGTGTATCACAATGATTGATTTGCATATATTGAAGAATCCTTGCATCCCTGGGTTAAAACCCACTTGTCATGGTGTATGATCCTTTTAATGTGTTGTTGGATTCTGTTTGCTAGTATTTTGTTGAGGATTTTTGCATCTAGATTCATCAGTGATATTGGTCTGTAATTTTCTTTTTTTGTAGTATCTTTGTCTGGTTTTTGTATCACGGTGACAGTGGCCTCATAGAATGAGTTTGGGAGTGTTCCTTCCTCTGCAATTCTTTGGAAGAGTTTGAGAAGGATGGGTATTAGCTCTTCTCTAAATGTTTGGTAGAATTCACCTGTGAAGCCATCTGGTCCTGGACTTTTGTTTGTTGGAAGATTTTTAGTCACAGTTTCAATTTCATTACTTATGATTGGTCTGCTCATATTTTCTTTTTCTTCCTGGTTCAGTCTTGGAAGGTGATACCTTTCTAAGAATTTGTCCATTTCTTCCAGGTTGTCCATTTTATTGGCATAAAGTTGCTTGTAGTAGTCTCTTATGCTTTGTATTTCTGTGGTGTCTGTTGAAATTCTCCTTTTTCATTTCTAATTTTATTGATTTGAATCCTCTCCCTCTTTTTCTTGATGAGTCTGGCTAATGGTTTATCAATTTTGTTTATGTTCTCAAAGAACCAGCTTTTAGTTTTATTGATCTTTGCTATTGTTTTCTTTGTTTCTATTTCATTTACTTCTGCTCTGATCTTTATGATTTCTTTCCTTCTGCTAACTTTGGGTTTTGTTTTTTCTTCTTTCTCTAGTTCTTTTAGGTGTAAGGTTAGATTTTTTATTTGAGATTTTTTTGTTTCTTGAGGTAGGCTTGTATAGCTATAAACTTCCCTCTTAGAACTGCTTTTACTACATCCCATATGTTTTGGATCGTCGTGATTTCATTGTCATTTGTCCCTAGGTATGTTTTGATTTCCTCTTTGATTTCTTCAGAGATCTCTTGCTTATTTAGTAACGTATTGTTTAGCCTCCATGTGTTTGTGTTTCTTACTTTTTTCCCCTGTAATTGATTTCTAATCTCATAGCGTTGTGGTCAGAAAAGATGCTTGATATGGTTTCCATTTTCTTAAATTTACTGAGGCTTGACTTGTGACCCAAGATGTGATCTATCCTGGAGAATGTTCTGTGCACACTTGAGAAGAAAGTGTAATCTGCTGTTTTTAGATGGAATGTCCAATAAATATCAATTAAATCTATCTGGTCTATTGTGTCATTTAAAGCTTCTGTTTCCTTCTTTATTTTCATTTTGGATGATCTGTCCATTGGTGTAAGTGAGGCGTTAAAGTCCCCCACTATTATAGTGTTACTGTCGATTTCCACTTTTATAGCTGTTAGCAGTTGCCTTATGTATTGAGGTGCTCCTATGTTGGGTGCATATATATTTATAATTGTTATTAATTCTTCTTGGATTGATCCCTTGATCATTATGCAGTGTCCTTCCTTGTCTCTTGTAACATTCTTTATTTTAATGTCTATTTTATCTGACATGAGTATATCTACTCCAGCTTTCTTTTGATTTCCAGTTGCATGGAATATCTTTTTCCATCCCCTCACCTTCAGTCTGTATGTGTCCCCATGTCTGAAGTGGGTCTCTTGTAGACAGCATATATATGGGTCTTGTTTTTGTATCCATTCAGCAAGCCTGTGTCTTTTGGTTGGACCATTTCATCCATTCACGTTTAGGTAATTATCGATATGTATGTTCCTATGACCATTTTCTTAATTGTTTTGGGTTTGTTTTTGTAGGTCCTTTTCCTCTCTTTTGATTCTCACTTAGAGAAGTTCCATTAGCATTTGTTGTAGAGTTGGTTTGGTGGTGCTGAATTCTCTTAGCCTTTGCTTTCGATTTCTCCATCGAATCTGAATGAGATCCTTGCTGGGTGGAGTACTCTTGTTTTAGTACTTGCATCACTTTAAGTTTATCATGCCATCACTTTAAGTATATCATGCCACTCCCTTCTGGCTTGTAGAGTTTATGCTGAGAAATCAGCTGTTAACCTTATGGGAGTTCCCTTTTATGTTATTTGTCATTTTTCCCTTGTTGCTTTTAATAATTTTTCTTTGTCTTTAATTTTTGCCAATTTGATTACTATGTGTCTCAGCGTGTTTCTCCTTGGGTTTATCCTGTATGGAATTCGCTGCACTTCCTGGACTTGGGTGGCTATTTCCTTTCACATGTTAGGGAAGTCTTCAACTATAATCTCTTAAATATTTTCTCTGATCCTTTCTCTCTCTCTTCTCCTTCTGGGACCCCTATAATGCAAATGTTGTTGTGTTTAATGTTGTGCCAGAGGTCTCTTAGGCTGTCTTCATTTCTTTTCATTCTTTTTTTTTTTATTCTGTTGTGCAGCAGTGAATTCCACCATTCTGTCTTCCAGGTCACTTATCCGTTCTTCTCCCTCAGTTATTCTGCTATTGATCCCTTGTAGTGTATTTTTCATTTCAGTTATTGTATTGTTCATCTCTGTTTGTTTGTTCTTTAATTCTTCTAGGTTTTGTTAAACATTTCTTGCATCTTCTCAATCTTTCTCTCCATTCTTTTTCCAAGATCCTGGATCATCTTCACTATCATTATTCTGAATTTTTTTTTGGAAGGTTGCCTGTCTCCACTTCACTTAGTTGTTCTTCTGGGGTTTTATCTTGTTCCTTCATCTGGTACATAGCCCTCTGCCTTTTCATCTTGTCTATCTTTCTGTGAATGTGGTTTTTGTTCCACAGGCTGCAGGATTGTAGTTCTTGCTTCTGCTGTCTGCTCTCTGGTGCATGAGTCTATCTAAGAGGCTTGTGGAAGTTTCCTGATGGGAGGGACTGGTGATGGGTAGAGCTGACTGTTGCTCTGGTGGGCAGAGCTCAGTATAACTTTAATGCACGTGACTGTTGATGGGTGGGGCTGGGTTCCCTCCCTGTTGGTTGTTTGGCCTGAGGCAACCCAACACTGGTGCCTACCTGGGCTCTTTGGTGGGTCTAATGACAGGCTCTGGGAGGGCTCATGCCAAGGAGTAATTCCCAGAACTTCTGCTGCCAGTGTCCTTATCCCCATGGTGAGCCACAGCCACCCCCCCACCTCTGCAGGAGACCCTCCAACACTAGCAGGTAGATCTGGTTCAGTCTCCCCTGAGGTAACTGCTCCTTTCCCTGGGTCCCAATGCACACAGTACTTTATGTGTGTGCCCTCCACGAGTGGAGTCTCTGTTTCCCCCAGTCCTTTCAAAGTCCTGCAATCAATTCCCACTGGGCTTCAAAGTCTGATTCTCTAGGAATTCCTCCTCCCGTTGCCAGACCCCCAGGTTGGGAAGCCTGACCTGGGACTCAGAACCTTCACTCCAGTGGGTGGACTTCTGTGATATAAGTGTTCTCCAGTCTGTGAGTCAGCCACCCAGCACTTATGGGATTTGATTTTACTGTGATTGCGCCCCTCCTACTGTCTCATTTTGGCTTCTCCTTTGTCTTTGGATGTTGGGTCTTTTTTGGTGAGTTCCAGTGTCTTCCTGTCGATGATTGTCCAGCAGGCAGTTGTGATTCTGGTGTTCTTGCAAGAGGGAGTGAGAGCACGTCCTTCTACTCTGCCATCTTGGTTCCTCTCTCTCAAATCTTATTATTATATCACCTGAGATGGTGAAAAGGCCAGGATGAGGTTAGAACCAGGAGGGATGCTAGGTCTTTTGGATCTAACCAAGATCCAGAATTTACTTAGTTCTGGGTCCAGTTTCTTAGATTGCTATGCTCAGAATCTTAACTTTATTTCCATTTATTATAATCTGATAAATTATTAGCATTTAAATGAACATTTAAATCTCTTAGTAGAACTAAAATATATTTTTATATAAGTACTATTTTCTCATATAAGAAGCAGAAAAGAATTACCTATAATAAACATTATGCCTGGGGGAGGGGAGGGAGGAAGGACAATTTCGTACACTATCAGTGGGAATGTAAACTGGTATAGCCTTCTGGGATGACGACCTATTAAAAACTGTACTACATGTGCCCTTTGATCCAGCAGATATACTTGCACAAAATTTTTAAAGATATATTCATTTATTCACCCTGCAAATTGCTGGGAATAAGCTACTAAATGAAATAGACATGATACCTCCCGGATAGAGGGCACAGTCAAGTGGAGAAAGGCAATATAAGCACTCCAGCTAAGAAATAACAACGGACACATGGTACTAAGCCCTATACAGGCAGCAAATGGGGATGACAGATAAAATAATGGGGACAACAGTGCCCACGTTAGGGAGTAGGAAGAAAGGACCCCTCTGAGAAGGTCTCATAAGCTACCAACTGATCAATGAGAAGCAGCCAACCAGGCAGGAGAGAAACCGAGTGAAGACCTGAGGCAGGAAAGAGCGGGTGGTTTTTGAAGAACAAAAGAAGGTGCATGTGAGAAGGAAGGAGTGTGTGAAGTGGCTGGAGAGGAACACAGGGAATGGACCAGGCAGTTCCCTGGAAGCCACAACAGGCAGTTTTGATTCTGTTCCAAGTACATTGGAAGCCACGATTCTTTCAAAAATAGCAGTCAGGTTGCTGAGTGAGAGGAGGATTGGGTGAGAGGTGAGAACGGAACAGGAGCTCAGTCCTAGGCCCATTGCCTAGGCTGCCTAAGAGATGCCAGGAATCTGGTGAGTGTGGATGCCCAGAGAAGGAGGGAACTAGATGGATTCAAAATAGATTTTGTAAGTAGATTCCATCTGGTCAAGTTTATCTCCAACCAACCACAAGAACCAAAGAAAAATTTCCTAAAGAAACACATTGTTGAAGTGAACATGAGGCTCATTTGGAAAATTCCTCCATTCACACTCTTTATTACCTTATAAAAATATTCCCACAAATAAGCAATTGCCTAATCAGACTAAACAAAGCCAAAAGATGTTGACCCTAATCCACGGCATAAGTAAAAAATTTTTAAATGTGCATTCACCCATATTTACCCTTCTGAAATTTGGGCTTGAATCAATATATGATAAAAAAAAAATTGCACAAATCTTTTGAAAGAAAGAATTCCAGGAATTACAGAACCATGGTGACCATGCTGCATACTCTCTAATAGAAAATTAGATCAATAGCTCTATTTTCACTGATTTTTAAAGTTGCAGACTGTTCTCTGCAAATGCACAATTATTGCATTCTCTGACATTTCTGGATGCCTTCAAGTGATGATCCTAATGAAAGAAGTGTATGATTTCCATTATCTCAAATAACAAAAAGTGATGTATCACTACATTGGCAGGCCATTTCAGGATGTATGTATCATTTTGTTAATGCATGATTTGTGGAACTCATACCTTAATTAATGAAGTTGTGGACATTCAAGAACAATTAAATATCAAGAAGTAGTGATGTCTGACATATAAGATATAGTATATACATGTTTCCAGTCAAAACAAACAAAAACCAGTGAAGGCCTGCCAGTGAAAGCAGTCTTATTAACATCCTCTACTTGGTGAATAATAGAACTGCTGTAGATAATGAGCATTAGAAACATCATGGAAACCTCTGAAGCCACTGCCTCTTAAATAAACACTCATTTTTATTGTTTCACTTCTTATGCCATGGTTCAATTTCCAGCAGATTGAAGAATGGTCTCTTCTTACACCTACGATGTATTGTATCTATTGTCCAATTCTTACATTTTTAATATGATGCATCAAACGAAGCACAATACACACATACAATGAAGCTCCTTTTTAACGATTATGATTATTATTGTTATGATCCTCATTTTTATTTCAGTTTCTTGAGTAAAAGCCAGTTTCAAGTTGGGCTTATGTTTCCAAAGCCATTATCTGGAGAGTAATAACATAACCACTCAACAAAAACTATTGGAAAATCCTCCCTTCTTTCCTTTTCACAAACATAAACATAAACAAAAATAGCAAGTGAGAACACTGCTTAGTCCAGAAGACACAATGCAATGCACTCCCCAGCAGGAGTAACCTCCAGGCCACCTTCTTATCACCATGTAAATGTGGCCCCAACACAAGGATGCTTCATTACCTTACTGAGGTTCCCAATCCTGCAAAGAAAAAGCAGTGTTGGCTTAAAACACTGTCAAGAGCACATAGAAGGAAGATTAGGGGAGTCCTGTCTGCCTACAGAATGCACAATGGGATCCGTCCTTGCTTTCTGAAACCCTCCTTAACAGGGAAGAGTAAATGGAGCCAGCCTGAATCAGGCCAAGTCTGGTACATTACTCTCCTCTAAGGGTGCCCATACCCTATTTACACCACCTAACCAAGAATCCTTAGATGGTATTTCAAAATACAAAAATGAAATACCAGTTAAGTCCTTAACCTGTGTTCAGGTGAGGAAAGAGTGAAGTGATAATCAACATTTTAAAGTCTAATTAATTAAAATTGTCAAAGAAGGGACTTCCCCGGTGGTCCAGTGGTTAATACTCCACGTTCCCAATACAGGGGGCTCAAGTTTGATCCCTGGTCAGGGAACTAGATTCCTCATGCCGCAACTAAGAGCCCGCATGCAGCAACAAAGACCCCACGTGCCACAACTAAGACCCAGTGCATCCAAATAAATAAATAAATAAATATTTATATAATTGCCAAAGAATTGAAGCTTTAGGAAAGGTAAATCAGAAAAAAAAATTGAGTCGTATCTAGAATTTAGTCCAAAATGCAACTTATGGGTATTCCTAGGAATATCATAATTCACTGCTATCACTTTTTAAATTTCTTTTGTCTTTAGCACAATAATGCTTTGAAGAAATTGCAAGATATTAAATTATGGAAAAAGGAAGGAATTGAAAGTTCATTATGTTTTTCTCTTTTTCCCTGCCCCAAAGTTTAGAATGTTATTCATAAAAGCTTTCTGTACTCACATTATTTTTAAAGAAGTTTCTTTTTAAATTATAAAACTAATACATTCTCATTACCAAAATTAAGAAAATACATACAACCATAATGAAGAAATAAAATACATCCATAATCACTTCATTCAAAAAATAAGTTCTAGTATATTAAGGTGGTTCATTCTAGTCTTTGACCATATGTATGTATTTTTCATTATGCTATAAGAAAAAAGCCCCAGTATACATACATATAAACCCAAAACTCTCACCAATGTTAAACAAATTCAGATACTAAATTCAGAAGCAACCAACACTTCAATTGCCAAATTCTGCATTATACAAATCACTAAGTTCAATAAAGCTCATCTCAGCTTCTATCCCCTTACTTTTGTTAACTAGTCCAGTCACAGACTAGTGAATATACTTAATGCCACTCAGCTGAAACTTAAAAATAGTTAAAATAGTAAATTTTGTTATGTATATTTTACCACAATTTTTAAAAAGACAAAAAAAATCCCACAAGATTTTTACCTATAAGGTGTTTTTTTCCAACTCCTAGACTATAAAATCCTTTCTGTCTAAAATATTCTGATTAAATGGTTTCCCTGGTACTAAAAAGCTTCCAAAACCTGATGCACAGATACTTATAACATTGTTTTTCTACCAAACATTTAAAAAAATATTCTGGAATGTTAAGAGTGCTCTTAACTCTAGTGTTATAAGCAAACTAAAAAGGTGCTTTAGTAGCTTTTCCCCATCCCATAACTTGAGTTGGAGTCCAGGAGTTTAGAAGTGCACAAGTAAACAGCAGTGAGCAGGGTATCTGCTCTAGAGGAAATGTAATTAAAAGTGCACAGAGTTAACCTACTTCACTAGGCAAATTAATTTTTTAAAAACTTATAAATGAAAAGAAACACAATAGAAAGGTGTCATCTGAGTATTATCAGGGATCTGATTTTGCAATGCACAGCTTATATATTTCAAATATCCAAGGCACCATATGCGTTTAGTCCAATTTTATTTCCAATTGTTTTCATTCAAAACTTGTATTAATAACTGCTTGATGTGATGGTTTTCTTCTTCAGATTTGTAGTTTCTTTCAATAAAATTGAAAGCCATATTATTGCTTAACACCTAAAATATATTTTGCTTAACTTTAAATCTACTCACATACACTCAGGCTAAAAATAAATGCTCTTCCACAAGTTAGATTTGGGGGAATTTTGTAGGCTTTGTTTTATTTTTCGGTTTTAATTGGCACCATGAGAAGCAGCCAACTAGATCCTTTTTCAGTGTAGTCAAGGTTAACTTTTTCACTTCCACACCATGATTAGTTTATCATCTGGTACCTTCCTATTAAAACTGTAAAAACCAGCCTGTGAAGCCTGTGAACTTTTCTTTCAGCTTCCAACAGAGGATTTCATTGCTTCAGGAATTGAGGTGTGTCTAAGTTTTTACCTGGGAGCAAGAGTGATGCAAGCGTTTCTGGTTTAGGGTGGGGAGGACCTGCATAACAGGCTGTCTGCAGACTCCTGAAGACTCTTGCTGTCCTGAAGACAGCAGAGACGCTGAGAGGGCTTTCCTTAGACATCGCATGCAGGCGGTTGGAAGGACTAAAGCAGCAGCTCCCTTGGATTTGTTCACCAAGGAAATCAGAGACAATGGCTTGGCTCCTTTTCAGAACCACAGGGGCTCTGGCCATTTTAATGGTAAGTCCTATTTTTTTCTAATAATTGCAAACTTTCCCTGTTTCCTTCCTTGTTAGAGAATGCTATATTTGACTGCTGAATCCCTATTATAAATTCTAAAAAGAGTTCAGTGGAAATAAACATTTTAAAATGAAACTGTAAAGATTACCAATTTCCCCCTTTTGTTGCTTTTTTTAATGTTGTATTTTCACATAAGAAAATAAGGCAGATGATAGAAAGGAATTTGAAAGTTGCCATTTAGCAATTCTTTAGGTAAATAATTAACTAAAGAATTAAATAATCCTGGTCTCAAGTCTATTTTCCACAACACCTTCACCTTCTTCAAAGTAATGCTTTTATTCGTCTTTTTATTCATGCTTTTATTCTAATACACAAACTAAAACACATAAAAGAGAACGAGCTCTATTTTCCAAGGTTTTATATCTCTTAAGGATATGGCTAAGAATTGTACATGCCTGGTCTTGATACCTGACATGTTTTTAAGTAGTCAAAGACCATGGAATTAGAATCAAAGCAATGTTTGACTCTAGAGAAGTTGGGAGGGTTATTAAGAAAACAGCGTTTTATGTTTAGCCTTTATGTGCAAAAGACATCCAACCTTTGGGTACAAAAGAAGACAGAATATCTTATAAGCCAGTTCTTCAGAAGAGTAATACTTTTGTGGATTGGGAAAGTTTTATATAATATTACATAAAAGAGAAGTGGAATCTGGAGAGCAAAGCACTAGCCTGGATGTTACAGACTAATTTTTTCCTTAAATGTGTTGTTTTAGTAAAGAAGAAAACTTGTCACAATATTATCAGTTACACAAAGATATCAAAATAGTGAAATATACCCTAATGAATATTTTTTAAATTCCTAATACTGATTCCTCGTTTTATCAATAATAAATTGGGTTGGCCTACACATCAGTTTCCCTCATTTCCTCATCTACAAAAATTGAGATAATTGAACTTCAAGAAGTTATAGGGAGATAGTTCTCAAGGAAGAACATTCTAAAAATTAAATATGTTTAAAATTAGAATAGACTGCCTGTGAGCCAGTTTCCCAGCCTTCCTTCTCATGGCAATGGTCAAGCGGAAAAATTGGTATCACACCCTTCTGTTTGAGTCTGTTTCTATTATGACAGGATAACTAATTGTTTTGGCAATCTAATGAATTTAATTGACCCAGGAACATTGTAAAAAGAAATGTGACAATTGTAATGACTTCCCCACTTTTCCAGATGGTCCTTTCTGAACTAAATGAACTGCAGGTAGCCTCATAACCCATCTGTCCAAGCCAATGACCAACCTGGGAAGCTAGGGGATATGTGGAAGGGAATGTCAGAATAGTGTTGTCACAGAGTGTGACGGCCACATGCTTAGAGGAGCTTCTTTCCCTGCTTTGACATGTACCACTCTCAGTTACCATTCTGGTTCTGGAGTGACTGTAAGATCCTTATACTGAGGGCTGTTTTATTCTTCTTTTTATCCCCAATGCCCACCATAATATCTGTCTTACAGTGGATGCACAATTGTCTGAAGAATGGATAAATGAATGATTGAATGAGGTCTCTCTCAACTATAACTTCCCCTCACGGTGCCTCTATAATGCTAGTCATGGAAGAAGCTATGAGGGGTTAGAACATTTTGCTCCCCTCAGGAAAATTTTACAGGCACACATACACAAACACACAAGCTATTTAAACAACAATATAACTTCATACATAATTGTTAAACTGAGAGGTCTGGACCTGCTCTTTCCAATATGGTAACCAGTAGCCACATGTGGCTATCAACCACTTGAAATGTGGTTGATCTGCATTGAAATGTGCTGTTAAGTATAAAGCATACACCATGTTTTGAAGATTCAGTATGAAAAAAAAATGTAAAATTTATCATTAATAATTTTTATGTTGATTACATATTGAAATGGCAATATTTTGGACATATTAGTTTAAAATATATTAATAAAATTAATTTCACCTTTTTAACCTTTTTAATATGAATAATAGAAAATTTAAAATTATATATGCAGCTCACATTTGTGGTTATTATATTTCAACTGGATGGTGCTGGTCTACTCTTAATGCTATTAGTGGAAGGCAGTGTCAGTCAGAGGTGAGGTAGGCAAACCAGGCTCCATGGACCAGGTGAGATTTGAGCTGCTTTTTGATAAGTATAGATGGGCCACAGGGAGATATCTTCGGTTGTCAGCCCAGCACATGCAAAGGCAGGCGCAATTATGGCACTTGCCTAGAGGAAATGGACACACTGATTTGGCTGGAATGATAGTCTGCATTGGAGAATCTGGACATGAAGTTAAAAAGGCAGATGAGGGTCAGACTGAAAAGTGCATTCTGTGAAGGGTAATGAAACCCTTTTAGAAGTGGGGAGCCACCCAGAGTTTCGAAATAGCTTGGTGATGGGAAAAAACAATGTTTTTAAAAGCACTGTGGAGTGGGAAAGCAAATCTTTTGTTATTAAAGGGTGGGGTCTGAAAGTTGGAAGACCTGTTTGGAGGTTTTGAGTTAATGACACCAACCTATGACCATACAAGTGTTGCCTAGAGAGGTAATATATGAAAGCTAAGTCACAGACTCCATTCTATGCCTGTACCACTGACTCATTCCAGGCCTTGCTTCCTTAGCTGTCAAATAAGAATAATCATATCCCCCTGACTAATGAGAATGACCACAGTAAGAATAAAGGAGCAAAGTGCACAGGAAAGTGCTCTGGAAAACATAAAGTGCTTTGTAAGACTCTAATTCCTATTATTTGTAATATTTTAGTAATAAAGATGAATCTTGATGAAGCAATCCAACTTCCAGTACTAATAAATATATGAAAATTAATTTCCTCCTGAGCCTTTCCAAAAGTTAAGATTCTAAAATCAGAATAACCTTGCCAAGAAATTCCAGCCAGCCCTGCCTGACTTGAGCAAAACTTAGGAAAGATGTCATTAGTTCCACCTATTACCGCTCCCACTTGCTTAATACCCGAAACCGGTTTTCACTTAGAACACTCAGTGTCCATGACGTTCCTCATAAACTTCTTAGCCTTTGTCTCTTCCTTTCCTGTTAAGAGTCATTCTGGAGCTTCCCTGGTGGCGCAGTGGTTGAGAGTCCGTCTGCCGATGCGGGGTACACGGGTTCATGCCCCGGTCCGGGAAGATCCCACATGCCGCGGAGCGGCTAGGCCCGTGAGCCATGGCCTCTGGGCCTGCGCGTCTGGAGCCTGTGCTCCGCAGCGGGAGAGGCCACAGCAGTGAGAGGCCCGCGTACCGCAAAAAAAAAAAAAAAAAAAAAAAAAAGAGTCATTCTGATAGCCTAAGGTGAGGGCTTGCTTTGGAAAGTTCACCACAAGAATTACATAGGCAATTGGCTACTATCCCTAATTATACTATGAATAATTGAATTTGTATAACATGCACATTTTTCTTGCATGGCCACTGCACAGTTGGCCAGGCTCTACACTGCACAATGCCAGGAAGTGCATTCACATAAACTACAATGTGAACAGTGCCCTCTGGAGCTGTGCAAGGAGCAACCTACTCAATTGTATGGTGGAGCTCTGGTTCTTATCTTTTTCTTTTTCTTTTTGCGGTACGCGGGCCTCTCACTATTGTGGCCTCTCCCATTTGTGGAGCACAGGCTCCGGACGCGCAGGCTCAGCGGCCATGGCTCACGGGCCCAGCCGCTCCGCGGCATGTGCGATCTTCCCGCACCAGGGCACGAACCCGTGTCCCCTGCATCGGCAGGCCGACTCTCAACCACTGCGCCACCAGGGAAGCCCTCTTATCTTTTTCTGATGCTCAAGAAAGAGAAAGTCCTTACGTGCCTTGACATGAATAATAATAATAAAAGGTCACTTAATATCACAGTGGCTCTTTTACACCTTTTTTTAGAAGTCTGGACAAAAGTAATTAACACGTATTAAGCAGTTACTGTAGGCTAGGGATCATCTATATGCTTTAGACGTGTTAATTCATTTAATCCTCACAACAAACCTATAAAGTAGAATTATTATTTCTATTTTACAGATGAGGAAACTGAAAAATTAAGTAATGTTCCCAAGTTATTCAGCTGGTACCTGGTGAGACTGGGATTTTAATTCAGGGATTCAGGATCCAGTGTCCAATTTTCTATTGCTACATTTGACTGCATCCTACACAGTATTTAAAATGAGCTCTTGAAAACAGCCATGGGTATTTGTTTTCACCTCTATCATGACACAAGGCTTAACTTTCTAAATTGAGCTTACTCTAAACATCAGTTATTAAAAATTGAACTGTCCTAAATTAATTTTTAAGTAATTAAACATGTATCATTTTTTTCAATTAAAGAATTTGCCTTGATTAATACAAAGCTTATTAAAATACTTCCAGGTTTTTAAATTTTAATTTTAAAAAGTCTCTCTATATATAAAGCTATGAGGTATCATAAAATATAAATCACTCATTTCTTCTGAATTGTACATATGAAATTTATTCCAACATGTATTGAATGACCTCTATGATCTGACACATAAATAATCTTTGTACTTAACCAATTATAAAAATAATATCACCAACCTATGTATATATATTTCATGAATTTTTCCAAAAATAATTAATAATTTTAAAAAATCAAGTTTAA
This sequence comes from Tursiops truncatus, assembly GCF_011762595.2. NCBI lineage: Eukaryota > Metazoa > Chordata > Mammalia > Artiodactyla > Delphinidae > Tursiops > Tursiops truncatus. Next base: position 46,231,712 of record NC_047046.1, read on the forward strand.
AATTTGTAATGATTTCTTTGAATTACCCAATTCATTCTATAAATTTCCCAGAGGGGAGTGGGTGTGATCCACTCTTATCCCATTCTGAGAAGAGTGGCCATGCCCTAGCCTGGCTAGGACTAGCTCCGTGGATCCAATGCACAGTCTAATAGTCTGTCCTTCCCCACACTGAAGTATCAGATTACTCTAAACAAAACCTTGGCCAACTCAGTAAAAAGCAATTGTTATTATATATGATATTTAAAAATCCAGTCACCCATATCCTCAAAATATATTTATTGTGGACCTACCATACTCAATAGGAATCTTAATGATATAACTACATACATTTTAATTAGCAAATAGGGCATGTGAATATCAAATCACTTTATGTCATATGCTTTTTAACCTAATAATCTCATTTGCTTTTAATAAAATATTTCTAATTCTTACGTATGCCAAGGTATTTAGACCATATCAATGCTTTAAAAACCATGTAGTCAAAATTATAAAAATAGGGCTTCCCTGGTGGTGCAGTGGTTGAGAGTCTGCCTGCCGATGCAGGGGACACGGGTTCGTGCCCCGGTCCGGGAAGATCCCACATGCCGCGGAGCGGCTGGGCCCATGAGCCATGGACGCTGAGCCTGCGCGTCCGGAGCATGTGCTCCGCAACGGGAGAGGCCACAACAGTGAGAGGCCCACGTACCGCAAAAACAAAACAAAACAAAACAAACAACAACAACAAAAAATTATAAAAATAACCAGGAAACAAAGGGAAGAAAGAAAAGTAAAGAAATTCTCAAGATATGGAGTGTTTTCTCCACATTGGTATTTCCTAGACTCTAGGCCACAAAAAAAGAAAACTCAGTTGATTTACATTGTCAAGAAGCTATTGAAATATTTATTACATATTCAAAATACTTATATGAACAAAGTAACTAAAACATCTAAGTAGCCACATATAAGTATTAATTAACTAAAATAGGAAAGATTCTTTAAAACACTATTCGAAATAATGTAAGCCTATGATTATATGTCTCAATACACATATAAAGAGCACTGCATTATTCAGAAGTGCCCCATATTCCTAGAAATACAAAAAAATCCCATTTTCACAATATTCCCTAAAATTGGAGAACATTCTTGTTGGCCTGACTTTAAAAGAGAGGATGGGAAACAGTAAAGGTCTGGCTGAGTGACTTCTCTAAGGGCTCTGATTCATTGAAATGATTGAACAAGTAAGAAACACCTGTCTGCAATGCTCATTTTCCATAGTTCAGGGTTTGTCCTTCCTTTGCTTCCCAGGAAAACAGAAATCATGTCTTAATGTCTACTAGAAGAATCATTCTCCGTGGGGCTAGTACAAACATGATTCATATTTTCTGGATGACTCTTTCTGGTTTTCCTGTAAAAGAGATTGTGCCTGGTCCATCCCTCCTCTCACGTGTGGCTGAGTTGTTCTTATGAACTGAGAAAGTAGTACAATGACTACATTGCTCTGGTCTTTTCTCCCAAGTAACTCAGGATATTGTTTAATAAAGAGCAGCAAAGCTGTAAAATCATTTTGAGACCTGTTAGAACCACAAGTAATGGTTCTTTTTCATGACAATTTTAAAAAACACCCTTTGAAATAAAGATTTTACTGAAATTTTTAGAATGGAAGGGTCCTGGCATTCTATGTCTGGTATGATTATTCCTTTGGTTCAGACTGGGACCTGCCTCTTTATTATAACCTTCCAAAATAAACAATGTAATAAATCTACATTGTTTCAGGAATAACTGCAGCCTTTGCCAGGAAGAAATCTAAACTGACTATCATATAACTTTCTTTCTATGACTAGTTTTTTTTCTATTTATTTACATTGACTTTGGTTAGAATCTAGTGTAGTGGTGATGTGCACGCTTTAGAGTCAGGCTGCAGGGGTTCAAATCCTGGCTCTCCTGGGGCTGTTAGTTGGGGCAAAGTACTCATCCTCTCATGTCTCCATTTCTTCATCCATGAAATAAGGATTACAATAATAGAATCTCCTTCAGACGACTGCCATACTAAGTGAGAGAGTAAACATAAAGCTCTATGAATAGCAACTGGCACAAAAAAAGTCATTTTTTTCTTCTGATTTATTTTTCACAATCTTTTCCCTAACAGATTCTCTTCAGATTAGGTAATCCGTGAGTCACAAAACATCTGCTGAGGGACAGGTATTGTACGAATTGCAAGAAGAAAAATAATACAGAAGCAATGATTTGGGAAGTTTGCAATTCTCTTGGCTTGATATCACAATGCACATAAAGCCATAAGAAATAATAAATCATGGTAAACCATTACGAGCGAAACTGCATGTTATAGAATATGTGTTGTACAAACTGAGAAAAGGAGACATCAGTAAGGACAGTTTCATGGAGACTGTTGGAACTTGAAATCATCTTAAAGGATGAGGAATATTTAAGTGTGTGAAGGGAAAGAAGAATGCATTCCAGGGGGAAAATGACACAGATGAAGGTCCTGTACGCCCTTGAGAAAGTGAAGACCCTGGCCCACCTGGCTTCATTTTACCTTTATTTTTAGTTTTTTTCAGATCAGTATGAATATTAAGCTCAAATTTAAATTGAACTAGTAAGGCAGAGATGCGCAGATCCATGTCCCACAGAAAACAACACTAGTGGTTGGAATAGCATATCCCGATCTTTTACGTTTCATTCTCTAAATTAGACTAGTTCCTTTCCACTCTCTCCACTCTTATATGACTATATGCCTTACCTTGCAATTGCAACTAACTAATACAGCACTGCCTTTGTACAAGTCAGTAGCGTAGGTCATGGCTTTTAATAATCTCCTATGGCACTTTCTGAAGCTTATCACAATGATGCTCATCATTGTTTCCCAAAGCAATAGCTTCCATAGCTCCCGGGAAGTGTTTATAGAGCAACCAGGTAAGAAATGTCGGGTTGCTGCAACAACTGTTAGAATTTTGAAAAGTCCAATAGATTCTCCTGTGTATCATTGAAATGCTGTAGTCAGATTAAAGAACTGAAAGAACTTGTTTATACGAAGAGTATTTTCTTTTTTTTGGAAGGATTTTGCCCTTCGAATACTGCATCTCCAAATCTACTTCTTTTGAAATAGAAACAAACTACAATATGAACAGCAGAATGTAAAAACCAGGATTATTATCTTATATAATTACTTATTTGAAGAATTCACATTTAATTTGACTTTATTTAAATGTCTACAGGTGGTCCTTTTGGTTCATGGAGAATTGAGAATAGAGGTAAAGTATGAAAAAGTTTTTTGTAATTAAAGTAACAGTTTAGTTAAAAAATTAAAATTGTACTCAGGAAAAATAAATATTTAATGTTTTAAATTATTTAATAATTTAATTGTGAAAATATAATTAAAATTCTAATTGCTAACCTAATCATATTTAAATACTAGCAAGAATAAGTGTCATTATTGTAACTTATCTCATGCATTCTTCTTATCTTAAATAAATTAACAGGTTTTCATTAAACCTGTCTTTTATGCACAGAATAGTTAGACGTTGTGGAATATATATAGAAAATATAAAATATAATTAAATGCTAATATTAAAAATCATACAGCTCTGTAGCTATTCTAGTTATTTAATGTTTCTTCTTTGCTTGACAGTGTGAGGGAGAGAAAATTAGATATTTAACAGTCTGAGAGATCTTGAAACATAGGAGGCTCCTCAACCTAGGTGTCTATAATTAATACTCAAAGCAAAAATTTCCAACAATGTGCATAATAAAATGGAATCCCTTTTTACATAAGACAAAAGGACAACATGGAGAATATGAGACAGCGGTACAAGGCAAAAGGAGATACAAACGTGAATGGGTGAAATTTGCAAGACCCTGCAGAGAAGAAGAAGACAACTCAAAAAGAAATCCCATTGCCACAGTAAGTCTTATGAGCAGAAGTAACATTTTCAGAATAAATGTACTAGATGTAAATTAAAATAATATGGCAATTCCAATTAGCAAAATGCAGACTGAAGAGTCCACAGAACAAATAACCTGGTATCTTCAACAAAACAAAAAACACAGTAATAATAGTAATAACAATTTAAAAGAGAGAAAGATGAAGGAGCTATAGCTTCTAGAGTAATAAAACATAATTAAGAGACATTTCAATCAATTTCAATGGCTACACCTTTTTGGATTCAGATTCTAGCAAACAAATAGAAAAATTATATAGAAAGTGCTTTGTTTGGGGCAGCAAATTATGCTCAGAGAATAAGATTTTTATCAGTAATTTATTTAACACGGGTTCACTGCAGGAGTTATAATAATTTCACAAGCCAATAACATATAAGATAATGTCTCTCAATAAACCAATAAATACCGTACTCCTAACCACAAGTAGATTAATCACACTATTGTTCCAGGCAAGGGAGAGGTTAAAGGAATAGAGTACAAATGTAGTTGAGTTGTACTTTTCTACAAGTTGGTTCTTGGGAGAGCCAGTTTAGTCAACCACAAGCTGATGTCCAGTGCAAAAACACAAGCCCCTTATCACTAGAGCACGTTACTAGGGAACAGAGGCGGTGGTACTGGCAAGCAAGATCGTGGTTTTCACCACTGCCAGGCAAAGAGCTGCCTTGCCCAGGCAGGAGCTAATAATGCCCCAAGGTCTTCAAGAGAGCTATTTAGGTCAGCAAAGAGTTGCCTTGCCCAGACTGAACACTCTCAAGAGGTCCTCATAATCTCTTGATATTTAAAGCTTAAATGTCCCCCAGCCATTATGGCTGCTCCACATGTTCGTATCAATAAGCCCCCAACATTGCTCTCCAATAGCTGAGCTACTGAGTGTTTATTGACAGCCACGGATGTCCATGACAACATCCTGACACAGCTTTCTCAACATAAGCAACTTCACTCTTAGAACAAAACAACTGTATTCTTAGATTTTTTTTTTAAGTGGATTTGAAATCATACCATACCAATACACAGCAATAAGATAATTAAAGATGGTTGACAGTCAACATTGGATTGGCCATGTATTCAGAATTGTTGAAGCTGGGTGATGAGATATATCAGGCTCATTATATTCTTCTAACTTTATAATATATTTGAAGTTTTCCCTATTAAAAAGTTTAAAAAATAATAATAAAAGCAATGCATTCTAATATTAACACTTACTATATAATCCCTTCCCCTTTTTTTCTCCAGCTCCTCCTTTTTAAACTAAAATAAATGTCTTTTTTGTTTTTTTTAATGTTACCTGCGAAGGAAGGGAGCATCCAGAAGTAGCCTTGTCAATATTAAGTGTCCTTGACTTTCTCTCAACCTTTTAACATCACCATGGTGACCACAATCTGGGCAAATATTCTAAAGCCAGAATGATTAACGACACATTGGTCCATAGTGGTCAACAGAAGCAAAAATTTGAGTTTATTTCACACTCCTACTATCTATCAAGGCAAAAAAGGAAACAGCACAGTGTCAAGAAAGTGTGAATAAAATGAATAGCTGACTTGAGAGTATGGAGGAGAGGAGGGGAAGGAATAGGCCTGAGTGATGATCACCTTAACATTTTCGGTATTTTGGGCTACAGATTACTTCAGACTTCAAAGCAACCCAGAATATTACCTACCACATTTCTGGAATAGGAGTGGATCAGCCCCCTTTGGGAATCTTCATTATTGACAAATACACTGGAGAAATTAACATAACAGCCATAGTTGATCGTGAGGTAACCCCAAGCTTCCAAGTAAGTTTGTGTCTTCGATATCGGCCACCCTTCCCCTGGTGCACAGTGGCTTTAGGGGGTTAATTTAGAAGAGAGATCAGTGCATGAATCCATCCACCGACAAATAACAATATTAGTCCCTCTACAAAGAGCCTCCCCTGGACTTCCCTGGCAGTCCAGCGGTTAAGACTCTGCGCTTCCTCTGCAGGGGGCGCAGGTTCGATCCCTGGTTGGGGAACTAAGATCTTGCATGCCTCGCAGCATGGCCAAAAAATTAAAAAATAAAATAAAACAAAGAGCCTCCCCTTATGGTTGTGCCCCTGAAGGAATACCCCAGGAGGGTGCATGAGCGCTCAACTCCAGCACGCTGTTTGCCAAGAGCTTCATGCTGCCAGGAGACACGTACCAGCCTGCAGGAAGGGGCAATTTGCCCAACTGGTACGCCCAGAGTCGGCACTTTTTCCTGCTTTGTCTCCTCTCTGGGGAAATACTTTTCCTCTTTGCACAAAAGCACTGTACATGCCAGGAGAGGCCTTGTCTCTACAAGTTTTAATAATAGGCAAACTAAAGTTTGTAGAATGTTAATTAACATTTCCCCTCCTTTTCTAGATTACCTGTCGTGCTCTCAGTGTCCTGGGACAAGAAGTAGAGAAACCACTTATACTAACAGTCAAAATTTTAGATATAAATGACAATGCTCCAGTGTTCTCACAAAGTGTGCTCACGGGTGAAATTGAAGAAAATAGTGCTTCGAGTAAGTCTTAACTACCATTTTTAATTTTTTTTTTTCAGATACAAGTATCACTATAGTACATCATTTTTACAAGCTAATTTATCCTCTTAGTTTCATCAGTAGTTTTGAAGAAAAATTCGTCGAGATAACCTGAGTCTTCCTTTCTAATATTTGTGGTTGAGCTACTTGTCCACTGGCAGTGTACTATATTTCCAAGTTGTGATTGTTATCAAGTCAAAGCTTATCCTAGTCACAAAGCTAAGGAGGTGGCTTTAGGCAACCTGGATGCATCAGTTGGGCTTTTTTAGATTATAAGGGACAGAGATACACTCATTACTTGGATAATGGGGGGGAAGGGAGAATTATAAGTCCAACCAGCAAGGGAAAAAATAAAGAGAAAATAGTCTCAACCTCAACACAACCAACCAAGGCTTAGTGAGAAGTGGAGGATTTTTACGGAAGGCAGCGCAGCTCACCTGATTGACAGAGACAGTAAGAGATATTGCAAGTGACATGTAATATTTTTTTAGCACACAGATAGTTTTTTTGTTTTTTTTTTAATTAATTTATTTTTGGCTGTGTTGGGTCTTCGTTTCTGTGCGAGGGTTTTCTCTAGTTGCAGCAAGCGGGGGCCACTCTTCATCGCGGTGCGCGGGCCTCTATCGCAGCCTCTCTAGTTGCGGAGCACAGGCTCCAGACGCGCAGGCTCAGTAGTTGTGGCTCACGGGCCTAATTGCTCCGCAGCATGTGGGATCTTCCTGGACCAGGGGTCGAACCCGTGTCCCCTGCATTGGCAGGCAGATTCTCAACCACTGCGCCACCAGGGAAGCCCCACACAGATAGTTTTAAGATTTTTTTTTTAATTTTTTAAATAGATTTATTTTATTTATTTATTTATTTAATTTTGGCCGTGCTGGGTCTTTGTTTCTGCACACGGGCTTTCTCTAGTTGCGGAGAGCAGCTTGCGGTGCGTGGGCTTCTCCTTGCGGTGCTTTCTCTCTTGCGGAGCACGGGTTCTAGGCGTGCGGGCTTCAGTAGTTGTGGCTTGTGGGCTCTAAGGGGCAGGCTCAGTAGTTGTGGGCACGGACTTTGTTGCACCGCAGCAGGTGGGATCTTCCCAGACCAGGGCTCGAACCCATGTCCCCTTCATTGGCAGGCATATTCCCAACCACTGTGCCACCAGCGAAGCCCTCTAGTTTTAAGATCTTAAATGACAAAGATCAGTTTGAAATTGTGCCGAACATTTCATGTGAACATAATGTCAATCTTTACATATTCTTTAATAAACTTCTTCTGTATTCCTAGACTCACTGGTGATGATCCTAAATGCCACAGATGCAGATGAGCCAAACCACTTGAACTCTATAATTGCCTTCAAAATTATCTCTCAGGAACCTGCAGGCACACCCATGTTCCTCATAAGCAGACACACCGGAGAAGTCCACACTTTGACCAGTTCACTTGATCGAGAGGTAAAGCAAGGCACTGGGGAGCGTTCAATAACTCAGGATTCTGTTGTAAGAATGCTAAGAGAGGTGACTCCTTTCTACCTGAGAATGAAAGGAGGAAGGAATAGAGGTTCCCAGGACTCACGTGGCCCAATCTAGGGAAACTCCTTGCATCCTAGTGTGATTCTGCTGGGGTGGGATGTGTACTTGAGACCTGCGCAATCAACTGTACCTAAGGAAACAAGTATCAGCATACCTGTGGGAGTTAAAGCGGGGGAGTTAAGGGAAGGCACTGCATGTACGACAGAGACTGAACTGGGGTTAATCCCTCATATGATGGAGGAGAAGGAAATTTCTTAGATGGAGGGAGAAATTTCTATCTGGAGTAAAGCCTTCTCTGGTGTCATGCTTTTTCTCCTTCTTTCAAATTTACTCCTACTTCCGGAATACTAAAGAATCCCGTTCCTCTCTCTGCTCCATTGTCCTACCACCACATCTCCATCAATGCACGCTACCCCATCAGACTCTGTATAACTTTTATACAAGTGAGTTTCCAAACAGACCAGCAGGGAAGCTCTGTAAGTGAGTTTCCCTCCGATAAACATCCCACCATCCTCATTATCCCTTTTTGCTCTAAGTGTACTATCCTGCCCTAAGAAGCTCAGAGAAAACCTGTACTAGCCTCATAAAGACTTCCACCTAACCACCCAGAGCCCCACATACCTCCTCTATGATGGGCAATGAAGTGCGTGTGGTCCTTCTAGAGAATGAACCACGAACTTGAATATTTTCACCTCCTTCCCATGGGAAGCAAGTAGTTGTCATTCGTATCTCTGGCACTAGAGATTAATCATTTTTCTTTATTTTTCCTCCAAATTTAGCAAGTTAGCGAGTATCATCTGGTTGTGAGTGGTACAGACAAAGATGGAGAAGGACTTGCGGCACAATGTGAATGTAGCATTAAAGTGAAAGATGTCAACGATAATATCCCAAGCTTCACAGAATTGCAGGTGTGCCTTTCATTCCTTGAAAAATAATTATATATTTTTTTTATGTTATACCTTGCCATCCTAATCCAGGATTTGCCTGCTTGCTGGCTTTTATTTAAGCTCTCTGCGCTTTTCTTTTAAAATAAGCTATTGTAAAATATGAGAATTCAGTAACCAGCAAGGAGGCAATACATAATTAGAGAATTAATGACTAATGCCATTCAGAATGAATATAATTCATTTAGATAAAACCTGCCAGTGAGTCTTAAATTTTGCTTTTTTAAAAATTTTTTTTTTTATTTTTTTAGTATTCAGCAAGTATCAAGGAAAACACTTTAAGTTCTGACTTGCTTCGATTTCAAGTAATAGATTTGGATGAAGAATTCACAGATAATTGGCTTGCAGAGTATTTCTTTACCTCTGGAAATGATGGGAACTGGTTTGAAATACAAACTGATCTCACAACTAATGAAGGCATCTTGAAGGTTGTTAAGGTAAGGTCTGATTTCCCTCCAGTGGGAAAAATGTTCTGTATTAACCAAAACTATTACTATATTTTAACCAAAACTGTCATAAATAAACTTTATTCACTTATGAATAATAATACCACTTCTTTATAGAAAACATAAAAAACACATAAAAGTAGATAGAATTTTGAAGACACACATAGCCCCATTACCTAAGGAAATTCTCTTAACATGTTGATTTGTTTCCTTCCAAGCTATCACACTTTCTATAGAAACACAAACACACTAATATACATATATTTATCGGTGTGCCTGTTTTATGCGCAAGAAAGTAAAACACACTTCCTGACTTAAACTCGGGAACAGACAAGAATACATGGAATAGCTGCTTGTGAATTTGTCAACTTACTTTAAATGGATTAGCTACGGTCCTCAGAGGGAAAAACAATGTGACTTTTTCTAGAAAATGGAAATGTAAAAACTAAATCTGAAAAATAAAAAATAAATAATTGAGTAACACTTCCATTTAACAGGCTTGGCTACAATAGACCCTTCATCTGAAATAACATAAGGCTATTTATGCCTGGGTATTGTATAGACTAGAAAAATATTACCACTATTTCAGGACATTCCTTGCCATAGAACATTGGACTATATCGGAGCTTCTCTCTTTAATTCTGTGACTCCAGTAGAATGACAGATCCATAATATGCCTTAACAGGGAGATCCCTGGAATTCTAGATTGTTGGAAGCCACATAAGTGGTTGCTATTACTCTGCTTTTCAGAGTGGGTTACAGCCATCCTCAGTTGCAAGGGTTTTGTTATAAACTCCCAACAATGCCTAGGAATGAGATATTCCCAGTCTTCTGTGTTGGTGTCATCCAGTCTCCCAAACTAGAAACCTGGGCCTTGTCCTTCAGTCGTGGCATTTTCTCACCACCTAGAGCCAGACATCAAATTCTGCCCTAGAAACCGCCCTTAAAGTCTAGCCCTGGTCTTCCTTCTCACAGCCTGTGTTCTTCTCAGCCTTGCCCCCTCTGTTCCTGATTGACGTACCTACCTCCTGTGTATACTTCCCTTCATTCTCCTTCGACCACATTTTTCTTAAAGCCAATTTGGACCAGCTCCTCTCCTCTTTAAAAACTTTACTTGTTCTCCATTGGCTGTGAAAATGGCCCTCAATCAAGATTGTCCATGTGAATGACCTGCAGCTTCTCCCAGCCTGCGGCAAGTTAGGAACTACTGGTTCAGTTGGTCTGCAGGGAAGGCCAGGCAGCAAGCGGTTCTTAAAGGCTCCTCAGGGGACTCTTAATATGCAGCCAGGGTGATGACCTCCTGCTGGCCTTTGAGATGACCTTCAGCCCCCTCAGAATTGCATCCAAGGCCTCTCAGCAGTCATCTCCCTATCACCTTCTGTAACTGGTATTTGCAAGTGCTTTCACTCTGCCTGAATAACTCCTCTTCAACCTGTATCACTCTGCTCACATGAAAACCTCTCGGAAGCCTTTCCTGACTTTCTCAAGTACAAGTCTTCACTCGCTTTCACACATAGACTCTGTAATCTCTTTTGTCAATTACCCCTTATATTATAATTACCTATTTAAGCATCGTTCTCTTCTTCTCCACTAGGAAACACTTGAGCCCACAAAACCAGTCATTGCAAAGTTAAAACTCAAATCTGGTTCTCATACCATAATTATTTTCAGTTATACACAAATGTAACCGAAATGAACATTTCCTTGTCCCATCACCCTTAAAAAATTTACTAGTGAATGGAAAAAGCTATCCTGGGATACCTCAGGCCTTGATTTGGGCCACTCAATAACAGAGTCAAACAAATAGGTAACACACAGGACTATCTGAAAATGGTTCTATGAAGAGTCGGTGGGCCACCCACTCATCGTTTTGCAGAGGCCTGTTTGCCAACCAAGATTATTAGGATACTTTATCTTTGCCAACAGGGAATTTTTAAAGCCAGAAAGGATATTATTGCACAGGAATCCAATAACTATTCTGTGAATGGACGTAGCTGCCATTTACAGGAACGTATTATGGGCCTTAATTAGTTCAGTCCTTACAACAATCTGATGAGGTAAGGGTTTTTTACCAGAAGCAAAAAGTTGAGGATCAGAGATAGTAAAAATTGTGCCCTGAGTCACATAGCTATTAAGTAGCAGAAGCAGGGTTCAAACCATGTTACCATAGAAGATTTGTGATTCTTTCCACTGTACCACACAGCCTGAAGAAACTATAAAGATGTTTTGTTAGTCTAAAAAGAAGTACTCTGCTTTGTAAGTATCCATTACCAAACTGAGGTTTCATGAGTTACAAATTCTAAAGGAGTCTCATCACAGCATTGTGAAGATCTGTGAAACCGTTTTGCTGTATAGAAATAAAGGATTCATTCATAGCACGTAACATAGAACTCTCTTGTCCTCTTTCCAGATCATATTTTTGTAACGCCTCTTTCCTTTTAATTTTATTTTTACTCTAGTCTCTAGATTATGAAGAACTACAAACTTTGCAACTTGGTATCGCCGTCAAGAACAAAGCTGAATTTCACAAATCAATTATCTCTCAATACACAGTCCAGTCAACCTCACTCATAATCAAAGTAATAAATATGAGGGAAGGAATTGTATTCCGTCCTGCTTCCAAGACATTTACTGTCCAAAAAGGCATAAGCGGTAAAAACCTGATCAGTTATATCGTGGGATCATATCAAGCCATTGATGAAGACACTGGCAAACCTGCCTTATTTGTCAAGTGAGATTTTATTTTAATATTTTAGTATTCCTTGAATTTTTTTTATTTTATTGAAGTTTAGTTGATTTACAATGTTGTGTTAATTTCTGCTGTACAGCAAAGCAACTCAGTTATACATATATAATCTTCTTCATATTCTTTTCCATTATGGTTTATCACAGGATATTGAACAAATTCCCTGTGCTATACAGTAGGACCTTGTTGTTTACCTTGACTAGTTTTAATTTATAAACTATTACAATATAACAACTAAACTATTCTGTGCCAAGGATACAAAGGGATACAAAGCAGCCAACTCAAGGAACCATGTAACTCAAGAAGAGGCGTGCTATGAGCAAAGGTAGCATAAGCACAAGTTAAAGTGGAAACTAAGAAAAGAATGACTTAGCCTGTCTAGAGAGATCAGGAAAAAGTTTCATGGAGACTTTCAGCTGAGCCTTAAAAAAGAGTTGAATTTCACCAGAAGACCGTGATGCAGTCAGATAGAACAGCACATACAAGACACATATGCCTAAAATAGTAGAGCACCATGCAAAGTAGCTGCTGCAGTATAAAGAACAAGGACACAGGGACTTCCGTGGTGGTGCAGTGGTTAAGAATCCACCTGCCAATGCAGGGGACATGGGTTCGATCCCTGGTCCGGGAAGATCCCACATGCCACGGAGCAACAAAGCCCATGTGCCACAACTATTGTATTCTGCATGCCCTAGGGCCCATGTGCCACAATTACTGAGCCCACGTGCTGCAACTACTGAAGCCCACGCACCTAGAGCCTGTGCTCCACAAGAGAAGCCACCGCAACGAGAAGCCCGCGCACCGCAACAAAGAGTAGCCCCCGCTCGCCCCAACTAGAGAAAGCCCATGCAGCAACAAAGACACAATGCAGCCAAAAAGAAATTTTAAAATAAAACAATAATAATAATCTTCATTAAAAAAAAGAACAAGGACACAGTTATTTTACTGAGCAGAGCAGAAAATTGAAAAACCAGGCTAACATATACTTAAGGATTATGAAATACTGCTTGTCTGTGCTAATATGTTAAGCTTCTGCTGCTTTTATAGAAGTATATTTCATAGTCTTATACTAAGTATAAATAAATATTAATGAGTCATTTTCATTAAATAGGTAACATTCCATGTTTGGGAAAAAAAACCTATTGTTGTTTTCTATTACAAAACAGATACACCTTGAGACGTAATGACGGTGGTTTGCTAACTATTGATTCAAACACTGCTGAAATCAAATTTGTCAAAAATACTGTTCGGGATGTTGCTGTCATAGTTAACAAGACAATCACAGCTGAGGTTCTGGCCACAGATGGTAAGAAAAAATATTTCATTTTTAGAGAAATGTTACTCCAACTGGCATTTCTTGATGAATAGATGATTGTGATTATTAACACATTACCTTTATCATTAGATGAAGTTAATTATCTTAGGGGCCCTGGGTCTCAAGTCTGAGGTGGGTAAATCCAGGAGAAGACTGAGCATCCCAGCTTCTCACTGGAGTTTGTTGGACCAGTGAATTCTTTGTTGGTCCTATTGTTGGCTGTTGGGGCAGGAATTTCTGGGTTTGAGAAGGTGGATAAAGATTGAGACAGAAAGCTTATCAGGGAAGCTCAGCTCCAATGTGAGGTGCCTTTGTGAGTTACTTACACACAGAGTGAGTTACTTATAGAGACCTCAAGCACTTATATCATTGAACAATAAAAATCTTTTGAAATGTTTTTAAAATAATATTTACTGACTATGTGTGTTTCCCTAAGTGTAAAATTAATTTATGCTCAAGGCGATCAGCAAACATAAAAATAAAACAAAAGAATAAACACCCAAAATCATGTTATCTGGGAAAAGAGAAAAAAGCACTAAGGGAAACAACAGAAATAATTCATAATGCCACCACTGAGAGATTTTTATTTTATGGTTTTTGATTGTCAACATTAAAAAATTTTTCTTCAATAAACTTTATATTTTGGGTAATAAAAATAAATCATAGTTTATTCCAAATACTTTGGTTCAAGCTTTAGAAGCAAAAATCTTTCACACAGTCTGGGCTCGTGCAGTAGGATACATTTAAGAAAACTATTATTTTTATGTTGATTTCATTTGTAATCAGTTAATTTATCACCTTATAGGTCTTGGTTCCAAGCATATTAAATTAATAGCCATGCTTCTAATCAAGACATCTGCCAAGTTGATAAATTTAAATTTGCTCTCAACAAGGTGTGGAAATTGGGTGACATCCTTTTACCTGTGGGAGTAACGAATACAATTTCTCATGAGTAGATACACTAATCTGGCTGCATGTGAGAGAAATTTTAAAGGTTTAGTTATTTTTTGTACAACTTGTGTACATTTCTCTAACTCTAAAATGTCACTCTTATAGAAAAAACAGGTGAAACTGCTACAGGCACCATATTTGTCCGACTACCTGATTTTAATGACAAGTGTCCAACAATTGTCCTGGAAAAGAAAACAACCTGTAGTTCATCACCCTCCGTGGTTGTCACAGCTAGATCACTGGAAGATGACTATACTGGCCCCTACACATTTTCACAGGACAATCAAATTATAAACGTGCCAGTGTGGACGATCACAAAACTTAATGGTGAGTATTTACTTGTAAAGCTGCTTCCACAAATGAAAGTTGCTGCTTCTTTATATTTCCAGAAGGTTAAGAGAGAGTTCATTTGGGAGCAGTTCCTTTCCAAGAGTAGTTTTTAAAATTCTTTGTAATGAAGATGAGGCCCTAGCCTCATGAATTTCTTCTCTCTTCAGGAAAGAAAAGGGATGATATAATATTAGCACTATTTAATATTTTCTGCTTTTCATGTGGACTCCAATTTTTGGATATCTTTATATTTTTATCTGTACCTCCACGGCACCCCCAAAAAATAAAAAGATTAGCGTCAGGCACCTATTTTACTGCAGAGCTGTTTAGGCTTCTAAATACAGCCTTCATGTCTGCAGGCTGTCAACAGACATGAAGCGCTGGAGGGGTCAGCCTGCTCAAGGTTGTCACTAGTGGGTCACTAGTCAGGAATCTTGAGAGCATGGTGGACTGAAATTTGTAAACCCTATTAGCCAATGGGCAAGAGCTAATCCATCCTTTCTTTTCTCTTAACCTTTATCATGCTAATTTCACATTTCCTCTGTTTTCCAGGAGTCTCACAGAAAAAGCCATTAGACAATAAGAATCTTCTCCCTTTTAGGATTTTATAATGACCAGCAGGCCACTTCAAATCCTCTGTAAATGAACTCACTTATCTCTAGCTCTTTTCTGAACTAATCTTGCTTCCGTTCATGAATGTGCTTACTCTGTGGTACCCTAGTCATAGGGATCTGCCATTGCTAGAGTCACCAAAGGCATCTTGTCCTCCGTGGCCTTCTTTCCTGGGGTCTTGCTGATCCTGGTGTAGGGATCTAGCTCCAAACTGTGCATGTAGCCGAATGGGTTTACCAGACACATGTCCAGTGAAAAGGCTACAAAAGGAACATCATAGAGAGACAGGACCTGGCACTAGACACACCTGTGTGGGTGAGGGTAGGCAAGGTAGCAGTGGTTGGACTAGGTGGATCGGGCACAATGTCAAGGGGCATGATGGGGTCAAGAATGATTCAAGGGATACAACCCTACAGCTTATGAGAGCTGCTGCTGGAGCCCACTTAGGAAGGGATAGCATAGCAATGAAGAATGGAGAATGATCATTGCTCATGAGTCAGAGAAGCAACAGGCCTTCACCGCAGGGAATCCCATACAACTGGCATTAGGCTCATGGGACAAGTACTGACAGGAGCAGCTGAAGTAGCAGCAGCCAAAGCAGAAACTCAGTCTTGATAAGTCAGGCACCAAAGCATGGAGTGAGGCGGAAGGGCTACATTCAGATGTCTACACCAGGGGTCCAGGGGTTGGTGCAGACGTACAGAAGAGTGGTTAAGTCCCAGAAGAAGGAGGTCTGGGATTTAAATGATGCCCATCTCCCCTCCTCTTTGGGGGGAAAATCAAGATAGGACTGAGGGGCTTCCCTGGTGGCGCAGTGTTTGAGAGTCCACCTGCCAATGCAGGGGACGCGGGTTCGTGCCCTGGTCCGGGAGGATCCCACATGCTGCGGAGCGGCTGGGCCCGTGAGCCATGGCCGCTGAGCCTGCGCGTCCGGAGCCTGTGCTCCGCAATGGGAGAGGCCACAACAGTGAGAGGCCCGCATACCGCAGGAAAAATATAGGACTGAGTTTTCACGGGGGAGAATAATGGGCCCATCTGGGGCAGACAGGAGGACAGGAGGAAGTACAGCCCCATACACCCACTGATCTCCGAAAGCCCTCGTATCTGCTCAAGCCTCACCCTACTATTTGTGACAGTGATGTCTATGGCAACTCTGGTTCTGTTCACCAAAAAGAAAAAAAAAACAAAACATAGTTTTCAGAACAAGGAGCAAGATACGCTTTGTTCTACTGCTGATTCGTTTGGTTGTTTCCCTTCAGACACCTCTGCAACCCTAACAACTCTGCAGCCGGTATATCCCGGTGTGTACAGAATCTCCCTGGTCGTCACGGACGACAAGGGCACATGGTGTAAGACCCTGGAGGACTTGACTCTGGAAGTCTGTCTGTGTGACAACAATAACATCTGTAAAACTTTGCCCACGACCACAACCCCTCAGCCCGTTGAGACGCCTGGGAGGCTGGGGCCTGCCGCCATCGGCCTACTGTTCCTCGGTCTTTTGCTGCTGCTGTGTGAGTATGCCGCAGCATCATCCTGCTTGCACTGGGTGTCAGCACATGCAGAGGGCTTCCCGCTGCATGGACAATGCATCTCCGCAGTTGTTTTAGAGGCAAAGCTGGGGGGAAATGGTATTTTCAGGAAGTATCGGAAATGGCATTTTCAGGAAAAATCAGAAATGTTTAAAGCTAACACGTCACCTGCCAACAATCTGTATTTATAATACAGAGAAGCAAGTCGTATATGTTAGACATATAGAAAACGACACGAGAGACTCAAGAAGGAAAAAATTGAAGCATGAATAGTCTACACACTGGCCATGATGTTCATGGTCAAAATAATGACTTTATCCATGAGTGTGGCACTTTCTAAAATGTCTTTTTTGTATACAAAGCTCATGAAATTCTAAAATAAAATAGAACCCTGACCAAATAAATTTAGGGAAAATATATAAGATATCATAAGCCTTGAGCTTTACGATGCACATAAATATATCACAGACCTGAGAAGTTATTGCTTAATCTAGAATTTCCTCAGAATAGCTTTCTACCTGAAAATATACTCCTGTAAGGCTCTCATACTTAATATATTAAGTTTATTGAACACATTGAGGGAAATTACATACATGTATTATTTTTCAATAAAACTAAAATTTATTTTTTTAATAGGTAGGTTTCAAAAAGTTACACTTAAAATCGTGTGACTCAATTAGTATTTTGAATGTAACAAGTCTCTATTTAAAAGAACTTCATGGCAAATTCTTATAGTGTAAATAAAAGAAATCCTTGATAAATTCACAGTCACTTCCCTGATTTATTACAGAATCATAGACATTTAGAGTTAAAATGATTATTCAACCTCTTAATTTAATTTTTTTTAATTTATGAGATATTTTTAAACCACAAAGAAGAACAGAAAATTGCCATGACAAGCACAAATATAACCACAACTCAGACTTAACAGATATTAATATTTGCACACATATAATCACATAACATATAACCATCACTCAGACTTAACAGACATTAATATTTGCCATATTTATTCAGATCTCTTTAAAAAAAAAAAGAAATAAATTGCTATCCATACATTTAGTGGCCTCCTACACATGCCATATATTCTCCTTCCTCTTTCCCCTTAAGTGTTTACTATTCTAAAGTTATCATGCATCATTTCATTTAATAGCTGAAACTGACACTCAGAGTTTCAGTTTTCCAATGTCATGATTAGTCAATTTCAAAACCAAAAATTTTTCAAGTACCTATATATGAGTCTTTATATAGATCAATCAAGTTCAATCAACCAAGTTCAATCAAGATCAATCAAGTTCCCAAGAAAGGGAACTTGATTCTGGTTTTCATGTAGTAGTAGATTTATTCATCTCTAACTCTATGGAAAACATATACCATGATAAAGCTGTAACATATATAATAATATAATATAAAATAAAAGTGAACACTAAGGAATATTGCAGAGGTTTCACAGACTCAGGGGAATCATCCATTTGAGCCTTGGAAAATGAGTAGGCTATAGCAAGTACAAAAAGAGGGAAAGGTGTTTCCAAAGGGTAACAGCGTGAGCCAAAGCCAGAAAATGCTTGGCAGGTTTTAGGAAGCACACAGCCTTGGGAGGTTAAAGCAAGGGGAAATTGTGGAGAGTGAAGGAGATGAAACTGGAGAACGCTTTGGGACTAGTTTGAAAGGGCTTACACACACATGGAAAGGAAGGTTGTTGAGCGTATTTGAATAAAAGACTAACACGATCATATTTGTATTTTAGAAAGATAACATTGGCACAGTGTGTACTGTAAAGTAAAAAGGAAAGAACAGTTAGGAGGTTATTGTAATAGTTCACAAGGGATGATGGAGGCCAGGTTTTGAGCCATGGCATAAGACTGGAAAGGAAAGGATTGATGTGCAAGGCACGATGCGGGTACATGGAGAGGATCTGGAGACAAATAGATAGGAAGAGTGGAACGAAAGTCCATAGGCACCACTGAATTTGGCTGCTACTGAAACCATTAACTGAAATTGAAAATATCAGAGGAAGCACAGATAAGTAGGGTGGCAATGATAAGCCTGATTTTGAAATGTTGAATTTTGAGGTGTGCATATATCCTCTAGGCTACTGTACATTTGGGATTGTGGCTCAGGATGACAGAGGACATATACTCCATTATTCCCACAATCACATTTGCTTCATGTGAAATATCACCATTTGCAAAATGTCGTATCTTGAATTTTGTGCAGGACAGAACTTTCTCTGGATGCATATGTAAAAACCTAATACATATTGCACACACATGATAAACAAGATTTCTAAAAGACTACTATGGCCACCTAAAAATACTGACCATACAGGTATATATTCATTACTTTTCAAAACTAATTTGTCCATTTATAGTATTTGACCCTTCCCACACATTTAACAAAGTCATAGAATTAAGAATGGCAATAAGCAAAGAAAACCTTTAGAAGTATCACTTATATGAACATTATGTTAAATTTTGAGAAAATGTATTATGTCCAACTTATTTTATTTTATATACTTGGCCTAATTTTTTTCATTTATGTGTATATAAAATATATAAAACTGACCTAATTTGTACAACTGATGTAGCCCATCCAAACAATACTGGCAAGTCCTCATGGCACTCACTACCATCCTTTATCTATATTAACTCATTTAATCCTCACAACAATCTATGAGGTAGATACTATATATTCTCCCATTCTTTGGATCAGTTAATGGAGGCAAGAAAAGACGACATAATTTGTCCAGCTGGTGAATGGTGGAACCAAAACTCAAACCCTAGAAGTCTGACTCCAGAGGCTATATACTCTTAAATCTCTCACTAAGCTGCCAGTAAGTGAACAGAATTCAAACATTAGGATTCAGGTGGCCTCCGCAGGCCAAAGATGGAGGTGGGGTCACTGACTACCTAGACTGAGAAGTGCCTCCTTTCTCTCTTGGCCCATTAGCCTGAGAATGATGTTAATCTTTATTGCTAAGATGTGACTGATACACACAGAAAGAATGGTAATTACCCAGGCAGGAAGGCCCCTCCAAGCTACGAATTCCTAAGTCACAATTAAAAGTGCAATGATATTAGATCATCACTCTAGTTGCTGAGGGAGTTTGCAAGTTAATGGCTATTCTCTAAGAGATCATTGGAGACCAGATTACCAAATCACTATAATGCCCACCTAAAATCTTGACTCTTCAGGTGTGTATTCCCTTGACACCATATACATAGCCTCAACATGTACAAATAAATGCAATAATAAAAAAATATATATTACGGAAAATGATTGAGGAACTGAATGGCCACCTTTATCATTCATCGAACAGTGCCTATTTTAAGAAAACAATATACGTGTCTCAAGAATAATCTGATCTGTCTCCTTCAGTTTCATAATCATGTGAAATTTTAGTATGCTTAATTTACTAAATTTTATTTTGTAGAAACGAATTTTGCTTTCTATTAGATTATCCATAAGCGTTACAAAATATTGTATTTTCTTTGTAATGTTTCTGGCAATTGCCATGTCAAATTGTTTCCAAGTGATTCAAATGTTCTGATATTTTGTTTTCCTATATACTAGTGGCCCCCCTTCTGCTGTTGACCTGTTACTTTGGGACCGGTCCTATCGGGGGAGTGTCGGGTGGATTCATGCCAGTGCCTGATGGTTCAGAAGGAGCAATTCGTCCGTGGGGAATCGAAGGAGCCCAACCTGAAGACAAGGTGAGGATACACTTTGTAAAACATTTATTTCAATCATACAGAACAAAATTCGATTTATATTCATATAGATAAAGAGGTAATGGGGTATAAAAATGATACTCCTGACCCTCAAGGACCCATGAGAGTCAGTACTAAAATGAATGGAGCCTTTTAGGATCTTAGCTCTTCAGATGTCAAATCATAAAAATGGTTACTCCTGGAAGAATTTGGAATTCTTGTAATGTCTCCATTTGCATATCTTACTTATATTGGTGAAATCTGGGTAATTTTTAAATGTATTTATTTTTTGCATGTGGTTTGTAGGAAATCGCAAATATCTATGTGCCACCTATAACTGCCAATCGAGTTGATTACATGGAAAATTCTGGTAAGTGAACATAAAATTTATTTTTGAAAGCAATAATGGGTTAAATAAGAGATGTTGAAAGATAAGAAATGTTCTAAATTCTTTTCTTAATAATTTGCATATTTGTGCACATACTGAGAGATGTTACCCCTGAAATAGGGTTTCAATGAAATGGTTTACTGTTAGTATATCAGTCAATTCTGTGACCTAGCTCTGGCTTCAATAAGTTCATTGTCCACTGATGTCACCATTTTTTACTAGCTGAAGATTTGTTATACTTTTCCAAACTTTAATAAACTGAAGTAGAACTCTCAGGGAGTCAATTATTAATTTTTTAATTAGCAAAGATTTCACACATATAGAAAAATGTAAAGGAAAATATAACAAACACTATGCACTCACCACCCAACTTTGCCTATCAACAATAGTAATATTTGCAGTTAAAGCCTCATGTGTGCACATCCTAGGTCTTGTTGCCCTTATTCCTTCCCCAGAGCTAACAGGATCCTGATTTGAGTTCAATTACCAATTCTTATATTTAATCATAATGGGACAAGGATCGCTTATTTGTCATATAGGTGAAATTATTTATTTCTTTGGTTTACCAAATGACTATTTTATTCATCTTATCTCAACGCTACAACTAAGGTGTAAACTAGAACCATAAGACCTAATGCCTAATATTCAATTTTTTCTTAATTCCATGCTTAGCAATAGATTGTTTTTAAATGTCCAGCCTGAAAAGTCCGCATAAGATCTCCCCCAAAAAGGTAACTGTCTTTATCAGCTACCTTAATCCTTAATCCTTACCTGCTTCTCCCATTATAATTACATAGCAAAAACTATATTCAGAATTCTCTAGAAAAAATAGCTTTCCATGAAAATGCAATGTAAAAGTAACAAGCAAAATAGTCACAGCTTATTAAATTTTCATTAAGCACCAAGACACCAAATTAGCATCTGCTAATTTGCATGATTACATTATGTATGTTTCCTCTTTGGTTTCCATATTGAGCCAATATGACAGCTTAATTATAATTTCTTTTTTTCCTGAAAACAAACAAGCATTACATTAGAAGCTTTCCATTGCTGTGTGCTGAATATTCTGTTTTTACTTTTTCATTTCTGGCCGTTGTCACTGAAAATCTATTTCCTTTGTATATTTTTTCAGTTAGCATGTTTTCAGAGCTATTTCATCTGCTAATATCCTCTGTTACGTCCTCACCTCCTCTGTTACTCTCACATAACAGACTGCGGGATGTTCTTATCACCTCGAGTCATAAAATTGTATTTTCTCCCACATACTTGCTTTACTTGGCAACTGCTCACGGATATCAAAGACCAGGAAAACACAACAAAACAAAACAAATCACAGCATGAGATGTTATCGAATTTTCTCCTGTTTTTAGAAGTTTTTACAAATACATGCACTGGAGGGACGGTGATGGAAGGAGCTTCGGGAATGGAAGTGACCACCAGGATTGGAGCAGCTGCAGGATCTGGAGCCGCTGCAGCATTCGGAGCAGCCGCTGGACTTAGCAACTGTTCCGCAGGACGGTCCGGAACGATGAGAACAAGGCATTCCATGGAAGGAACCAACATGGACTATGGTGAAGGGGCAATAAACATGAACTTCCTAGACTCCTACTTTTCTCAGGTAATTTGGTGGAAAAACTTTGTGGCTTTGTTATCTTGTTTACATTAGAGATCTTTCTACTTGACTCTACTTCAGTTTTACAGTTCGTTTGTTTGCAGCTTGGTGAAATACAAGCAAAAAAAGTAGAGGCTCCTTGTAAAATAATACAGATAACCTAAGATGGCTGCCAAAATCCGGCTACTGGTCAAAAGGGAGGAGGGGCCGGTAGACATAAGATGAGAGAATATGGCTCCTCATTCCTCCAACTGGAATAACAACAGAAAGCAAAACCTTTTGCATTTCAGATCAGCAGCATCCTCTTTAGGAATATAAAGCAGCTTATTTTCTATTTCCAATACCATGAAGTATGTCAGAATACATCTGCGAACATTTTTCTGAGAGGGTTGGAGTATTCTTCACATTGTCAAGGAGTCCATGTCCAAAAATGTTGAAGAACCATTGAATTAATGACCCAAACATAAAAGGGGGAACGAGGGCTGTGGTCCAAGATTAGGTGAAGTGTCGGGAAGCACAGAATCAAAATGGGACAAGGGTGCAAGAACAGAGAGGACTTTGGGAGGCAGGTTGCTTGCCTCTTGGTTGGTGCATCTTTAGAACGGATCTCACCTACAGTTTCGGTATCAGAAATGGCAAGTGCTGGCATCTAGCCTGGTAGAGCAGATGAAGGCTGACACTGTGTGTGAGGAGAGACTGGCAGGAAGGGTTTGTTTAGGATGAGGATTCTTGGAATATTCCGAGGTGTGGCATAGGCCCTATTTACGGGTCAGGCTCTCACGAGACTGCTGATACAGAGGATACCCTCCTATGGATTACCTAAATCACGCATTCTTGATCAAACCTTGAGTTCTAAGAATGGTATAATATTACATTCTTCCACTGAGTGTCTCTTACGATTCATTTTTTTCCACTTTTCTCCACCTTTAGAAAGCATTTGCCTGTGCCGAGGAAGATGATGGCCAGGAAGCAAACGATTGCTTGCTGATCTATGATAACGAAGGAAAAGGTGCCCCTGGTTCTCCCGTCGGCTCCCTGGGTTGTTGCAGTTTTATTGCTGATGAGTTTGATGACAGCTGCTTGGACTCACTCAGTTCCAAATTTAAAAAACTTGCAGAGATAAGCCTTGGGATGGATGATGAAGCCAAAAACTCTCAGCCACCCACCAAAGAGAGTGGCTCTGGGATTGAATCCCGTGGCCAATCCGTACAAGTCCAGCAGTCAGAATCTGTTAGGTACCAGATTTTGCCAGGCAGCCAGGGAGCGTCTGCTGTGTCTGCTTCTGGCTCTGTCCTCCAGCCAGCCATTTCCATCCTTGACCCTTTGCAGCATGGTAGCTATTTGGTAATGGAGACTAGCTCAGCTGCTGGTTCCTACGTGCAGCCTTCCACTGCAGTCTTTGATCCACTTCTCACATAAAATGTAATAGTGACGGAAAGAGTGATTTGTCCCATTTCCAGTGTTCCTGGCCACCTACATGGTCTGGCAGAGCTACAAGGGTCAGGTCGTAAAATCTGTACAGAAGATCCTTGTTCCCTTCTGATGTGACCAGAATGAACTGGAATTATATACTGGCCAAATATGGATATTTGAACCAAATTATTCAAAATAGCATAGCAAATCTCACAGTATTGGTCTGATTTGGCACTTATTTGCTACTCTTATAAACTGATCATGATTACAGTCTAAATTGTCTAGTTTATATCCCCAAACTGGATGTGTTGTCACTCTTACTTCTCAAATACTATTCAAGTCCTAGTAAATCTTAATGTTTTACAAAAGAAATCTTGAGATCATATTCAGTGGGAAATTTTCCTAATAATTTTTAAACTTCAAATGCCATGTGTTTTAGTGGATTAAGTGCTTGGAGTCAAGAGCCCCAGTTGTTGAATCTTTCACCTTTTCTTATATCATTAATAATGATATGGTCATAAGGTCTTTGCTAAAGTATTTTGAGCTGCTTGGAAAAAAGGAGGTAGTTGCAGTTGAATTTTTGCTATCTTCTTGGTGCTGGGAGACCCTGTGTACATCTTTTGCTCAAGCTAATGGTATTGGTTTATGCATTAAACTCGCTGCATCTATATTCCTTATATTCTCACAATAAGACAGTTTTGAAATAGAAGTATCATAGAAAACTTAGGAAAGTTTAATATGGTATAAATATTTTGTGTTTTATTAAATCACCTTGAAAGGATCTACCTAAAGAAAATATTTTACATTAAGCTCCTCCCTACACACTTCTCAGTAACAGTAATCCTGTGTTAATAGTCTTTGAAAATTACTCTTTATTTTTTAAATGTCAGTAGGTAGCTGTAACTTACATATCACTTATAGTGATGTTTATCTTGTTAACTGTGTCTACAGACTTCATGGGAACACAAAACATGGCTTTTCCCATAAGCAAAAGAGGCCTCTGACTAGAATAACACATAGTGAAATTTGTGAATGTGTATTATACACAGTGTTTCTGGTCAAAAAGCGATACAGAAAGGAATTATCAGTAACTCTATTTTATTAAGTCTCACTCCTTTTAAATTAAGCGGCTACCGCAATTTAATTCTTGAGCGTAACAATGTTAGGTAAGCGAGGGCTTAAAATATGTCATTTCAGGGGCATTACCCTGATGGCAACGCAGTTCTTCAAATCATTTCTGATCATTCAAGGTCTTCAGCCTTTAGCCCATAGAGAGCACCCTACCTCTTATCAACTTTTTTGTCCTTAACTAAGTCTATACAAGGTCATCGTCTGGCTCTATGCTCTATTATCTCTAATTGTATATAAAATAATCCTTTCTGGCTTTTGCCATATTCAAAACCTATATTTGTTTTTTAGATGGAATGCAAAGTAATAAAGTGTTGTTTTTTTTTTTTAACCCAGAAGTGTACAGTCCTGAGGGTTCCTGGGGGGGAAGAAACCCCCTAAACGTCCTTACATCTAGCATTCTTCCCTCTTCCTGGTGCCATGACCACCAGGAAGGCATGTGCTAAGACAGCCCGAGAGGCACAGACAATCTGTTCTTCCAAGACTAGGCGGCTGTGGCAACAAGGCCTGCAGGGTGCCCATCTTGAAGTGAGGGGAGCTAGACCCTTTGGAGCAGCCTGCCAGGTCCTGAGGAAGTCACCTTGCTGTTACCACTGGGGCCTCTTCTCAATAGAGGGGTCTTGCTCTGAGGTCTAGAACACAGAGTTGACTTGTGACTCTTGTTTATGCATGAGAATTAAATTAATAATCAGAATAACCCTTGTTCCAAGTTCAAATGTGTTTTCAGGATCCTCAAAGTATTTTAACATTGCCTCTTAAAATCCAACTTATGAAATGAGAATTTTGCTTCGTTGTCAAACTGCAGAGGAAACTATGACATAGTAGTAAAGACTAATAAGGGAAAAATTGAAATTAAAGGAGTTTTAAAATAAAAATAGATCAATCTTGTCTAGGAGGACCTAAAATTGATTTGCCATGTAAATGAAATTCAAAGCAAAAATGTATCTGTATTTTTTCACTAAAAATAAAAATTGTTTTCAACAGAAAAACTTTTTAAAAACTGTCTTTTGACTTAATGTATTATAATTTTTAAACAGTATATACTAAAACTTTAACAGTCAAACATTGTTATAATAAAACTGTTTTGCAACAAATTTATGAGTACTTCCTTAACCATTTAGCAAAAGCTGAACTACTCTCTGCAGTTAATAACTGTTAAGAAATATGATGTAAAAAAGAGATTGCACATGCATTTTTATCAGTATTCTACCTTGTTTTTCTAGCTGATACTTTTTCTGCGTCCTCCCAGGCAGGAAGGAAGTACTGGGGGACTCAGGATCTCTTCTTCGGGTAGAAATGGTGCTGGATAAGGTGCTGGACGAGGTCAGGGCAGACTTATTAACTGGATGATTTAACTCATTTATTATTTGTTTGGTAATTTGGAATGGTCTCTCAGGCAAAAAAATTGACATTCTATGAAGACTCAGAGAGAAGTTGAAGTAAAGAGAAAGTAAGGTTTCCAGCCTAACATGGTGACAAAAATGTACCATGACCTTGGGGACAGCCATCAGCCCCTGCGGTGAGTTTGTCTCCCAGTAAATGCCTGTTATTTTTATGTCTTCCTTTAAAGGGATGCCACAAAACAACTCCCTTCAGAACTCAGATCTTGCTTTGGTTGACCCTCCTCATTCTTAAATGCAGACAATTCAACCTGGACCTGGGGTACGGGGAGCAGAAACTGGATTAGAGTGAATGCTGAGTGAAGAAAGGTGGATCGCTTAACTCAGGCTTCCAAATCAATCTCAGGAAAATGAAAGCTACGCAGGTAAATTCCAAAAAAATCACCAGTTCCTCTTCTTCACAGAAAGTTGAACGAATAAAACCAGCAAGATCAGTTTCTCCTATCTTAATTTTCAGAAATCAAGTAAGAGTGTAAAGGAGTACATTCAACTGACTAGCTTCACTGCAACTAGCAAATAAGAAACAACTAGCAATTAAGTAAAAATTACGGATCTTTCCTTCTTGTTATTAGCAATCCAGTATTTTCTCAGCTCCTTTACTGAGTCTACAAAGAGTAATTCTGAATCCGTGATTAAGACTTGCTCAACAGCACAGTCTGAGATCATTTTTATGTAAGGGGGATAACTGATGAGAAAAGAAGACAATTATTTAAATTCCAGGTGCCAGAAACAACACGTTTTCCACAAAGAACACTGAGCTTTCTTCTGCTTTGCCTGATCCAGAGTGCACTACAATTCCCTCCATGACAAGACATAGGCCATTCCAGGTTGGTGTCTTTGCTTTCTTTTTCTTTTTATACACGGACTTTTTTTTTTTTTACAAATGCAAAAAAAAAAAAAAAATCTAAGCACAATGCAGGTGTAGTTAAAACTCAAGATAGTGATGGTCTAAAAGTGCAAAGGGTGCAGTTACCAGAGCAGGAAGAAGCGTGACATTGGTGAGGGCTACCAGATGGCCAAGAAACTTATATTCTAATTTATTTTTTACAGTAGCCCTGAGATTACAGTCACAAAAACAGAGACCCAGAGAAGCAAAGTAACTTCCTCAAAGTCATACAAGTGACACAAATCTAATTGTATTATTATAATTTATAATATATTTCAATATATTTATTATAATAAATATATAATTATTATTATTTATAATATACTTCTAAAATATTTATAATAATAAATATATAATATTTATTATATTATAATAATATTATTATATTGCTGAATTATATTATTCAGCAATAATAATACTTATTACTCTCTCAGAATAATCTGTTTATTTTCAGCTCTAACTTGAGTAGAACATGAAAAATTGGAAAGAAAACAATGAAAGTTATACAATAAAAAGATTATAAATCTAGATATAATTCTAAAGATTAAAGAAGCAGTACAATGTAGGCATATATATGTATACATATATACAATTGAAAGGTAGAGATAGAAAGATAAAAAGGTAGGGATAGATGAAAGAATGTAAATACATGATTTGTTGCTGTTTTGAAAAATATTTGGGTTTATTTTTCAGGTCACAGTGAGCAGTTCTCCTCCACATTTAATAACAGAAACAAGCTACCTGGAAGTCATGGAATCGCTTTTCCGGTAAACTCCTGAGACTTACTTTGACAGCCCACTATTTAGAAGAGGTTATGTGACATGTGTCTAGATATAAAAAATAACTTTATATTTAAAATTTTTTATTTGATATTTATATATATTGCAAAATGATCACTACAATAAGTCTAGTTAACATCTGTCACCACACATAGTTACAAAAAAATGTCTTTTCTTCCAATGAGGACTTTTAAGATTTTAGCAACTTTCAAATATGCAGTTCAGTATTATTAACTATAGTGATCCTGCTGTACATTACATCCCCAGGACTTATGTATTTTATAGCTGGAAGTTTGTACCTTTTGATCCCCTTCATCCATTTTGCCCATCTCTCAACCCCTTACCTCTGGCAACCACCAGTCTGTTCTCTGTATCTATGAACTGGGTTTTTGTTTTGTTTTTTTAAAATAATAACTTTAAATGGTTCCTTATGTTTTCTGTGAGCTGAATTTTTATTAAATTAGCAACAGTAAATTTTGTATGAAAACAGAACATCAAATTATGATAAAAGCCAAACACTGATATTGAAAGAATACGTCCTCATTTCCTTAGAAGGCAGAGAAAGTATTTATATTCTTTCATAATCAAGAGAAGATTGCAAAGAAGTTTCTTAATTATAAAGCAATACAGAATCAGGTAATCTTGGATTTATTTAAATGACATAATGGTATGGTTTCTACTCCTGCAAGGAGGCATTGTTACTAAGCCAAAAATGAGTATTTAAACAGAAAATGTGAGATTAACTTAGTCATGGCTTCCATGTCCTACTGACTGGTATTGATAATAAGGTTGTATGGTCCTAACTAGGAGGAGAAACACACACACACACACACACACACACACACACACACACACATATGCACACATATGCATACATATTTGCCTCCAGTAACTATGTAGCTTGGTATAGCTGAAGCAGTATCTTGCCATCATCCAACCCATGGACCAGACACTAATGCTCAGTGGTACTGCAGAAACAAAGTTTATATATATATATATATACACACACAATACAAGGAGTCTACTCTCTAGATGTATGATTAAAAAGAAAAGAATCACCTAAATTTTCCACCTAAATTTCTTCAGGTAAGACACAATGAAGAGGCCTTGCTTGACCAAACTTTTAATTATTCTCATCCAGGGCTGACACCCACAACTTTTGATTAGTAAAAACATGTGAAATAAGAAATGGAGCTATTAGTCAAAGGTACAAAGTTTCGGTTGTAACTGACGAATAAGTCCTAGAGACTAATGTATAGCATAGAGCCTATACTTAAAAATACTGTATTGTATACTTAAAATTTTGCTAAGAGGTAAGTCTTATGTCAGGTGTTCTTGTCACACACAAAATAACAGTAACAAACAGAAGGGCAGGAGGAAACTTTTAAAGGTGATAAATAGGTTTATGGTATAGATTGTGGTAATGGTTTCATAGGTTTATACTTATCTCCAAACTCAGCAAGTTGCATACATTAATTATGTACAACTTTTTGTATGTCAAAAAAAATTTAATGTATAGTAAACCCTTAGTCTAATAAATTTTGACAATATTTTTCTTCATCTTCCCTTTTCCTCTCAACTGTTATAATCTGCTATGGATTCTTCCTCAGAAGATATTTTATGGCTGCTAATGTTTGAAATCTAAGTTGATTTTCTAACTAGCCACTCTTTCTATACACATTTTCTTGGACCCTGGAACTGTCCTCTTTGTGCTGGTCTTTGAATATTCTTTTGAATTGCAAACCAACAACAAAGGCATATGCTGTCAGGATGATCCAAGACCTTCTCTATGCAACACTCTCCCAGGGCCTCCAGAACAAGCCAATGCATGCTATTGCCACCTTTGCCAACTCTAGCTAGGGAAGGATGTCTCCACTGAAAGAACAAATCAGGAGGTGTTATTGAATATTTTGATAGGAAACTGTGAGCTGTCAGGCAAAGAAAACCTGCTAGTTTGCATAAAATGAAAACTTACTACTGGAGGACCTAAGAGAAAATTTTTAAATTTCATTCCATCTGTTAGTCAATCAAAAATAACTGTATATTGGGCTTCCCTGGTGGCGCAGTGATTGAGAGTCCGCCTGCCGATGCAGGGGATACGGGTTCGTGCCCCGGTCCGGGAGGATCCCACATGCCGCGGAGCAGCTGGGCCCATGAGCCATGGCCGCTGAGCCTGCACGTCCGGAGCCTGTGCTCCACAACGGGAAAGGCCACAACAGTGAGAGGCCCGCGTACCGCAAAAAACAAAACAAAACAAAAAAACAAAACAAAACAAAAAATAACTGTGTATTATATTTTAATGACTAACAAAAGATAAACTTGAAATTTTTGTTTTGTTTTGTTTTTCAACTGTGTGTTTTAAATTAATGGTTAAGAGTTCAGGCTTTGGAGACAAAGTACTTGAGTTCAAATCCCAGCTTCACCATTTACTAGCTGTGTGTCTTTGGCAAGTTACTTACCTCTTTGCACCTCTCTGGATTATTGTTATAGAGATAATAACATTCCCTACCTCATGAGGTTTCTGTAAAGAAGTTACAAGAATGCACTTGGGACACAGCACTCATAAAGATTTGAAATAAAAATAATTATTACTATTTTTTCAATCTTTAAAATGAACTCAAAAAGTTGAGTGGTGACATACAAAACTACTGAAACCATACAAACTCAAAACATCTATATTATCCGATCCTAAGTCCTGTTTTACAGATGCTCAAACAGGCTGAAAAGTAATTTGTCCAGGGCTTCCCTGGTGGTGCAGTGGTTAGGAATCCGCCTGTCAATGCAGGGGACACAGGTTTGAGCCCTGGTCCGGGAAGATCCCACATGCCGCGGAGCAACTAAGCCCGTGCGCCACAACTACTGAGCCTGTGCTCTAGAGCCTGTGAGCCACAACTATTGAAGCCTGTGCGCCCTAGGGCCCGTGCTCCGCAACAGAGAAGCCACTGCAATGAGAAGTCCGTGAGTAGCCCGTGCTCGCCGCAACTAGAGAAAGCCCGCGTGCAGCAACAAAGACCCAATGCAGTCAAAAATAAATGAATAAATAAATAAATTTTAAAAAGAAAAGTAACTTGTCCATCAAAGGTAGAGTTAGGAATTAACTAGGCCAATTCTATTCTTGTGATTCCAAACTGCCACTGTAATATTTCTTTTTCACTAATCTTTTGCCTAACCACAGAACTTGTCCTGTCTACTCTACTCTGCACTGGAAATTCCTC
This sequence comes from Tursiops truncatus, assembly GCF_011762595.2. NCBI lineage: Eukaryota > Metazoa > Chordata > Mammalia > Artiodactyla > Delphinidae > Tursiops > Tursiops truncatus. The sequence continues at coordinate 46,263,088 of NC_047046.1, forward strand.
TGAATACACAAGCAAATAGAGATGAATTCATTCAAATCAAATTGTGACTTGTAGCCAAACAAGTAATGAGAATTTGACCAGCTGACTGCAATATTTCAGTTGAGCTCCCTTGGAAAAGGACAGAATGGGAGGCTTTCTTACCCTAAGAGTTCTAACTATGTCATTTCCACCAAGTAAAATAGGGCAGCTAGGTGGCTCTGGGCAAAAAAAATAGTTACTTCCAAATTAGCATAAAAGGAATGATGCTACCGACCCAACCTCCAGTAGGATACGCATGTTAGGGAATGCTGGTAGAACATTAATTACTGTACAAAGAAAATGACCACAATTTACATCCAGTTTCTATAGGATTTATGGTGCCAAGTGAAAAGAAGTTTTATTTACAAAAGCTAGTGGACCCAACATAAAATAGAAGGAAGTTAAATTGTCTTTACCTTTGCATATTTTATTACCTTATTTCTAGAATAGGATACGCTTAATGTTTTCATAATCACTACTTCCTACTTCCTTTAAAAATCTGACCATAACTAGTTGATAAGTTTTTTAATTGATAAATTAATTCACAGCAAAGTATAAATCACAGAAAATGACTTATTCTCCTCCTTGGAGTATACACCTTTAATACTCAAATATCTGCAGTCTCAAAAAACAAAGTGAAATTTCATTATCATTAGGTCATAGGTCAGGAGGTGGAGTGTTTAGTGCACGGACACTTTCCTGTCAAATCACATATGTGGCACCTATCTGTCCATATAGGACCACGGATCACACCTGAGATTCAGGTTTCACATTCTGACCAATTGACCTAATGCATCTAGTCTCTAAGAAATAAAAGTAAATAAAATGTTCCATAGAAATTCCATCATCTTTTTATTCCTGAAGCCTAGAATAAAACTTGTCCTCTGATTTAAACAAAATTTTTGGTTTTAGATGGCTTATTCATACTTCTAAAGTGAAAATCCGAGTTATAAAGGACAATAAACCATACTCTACGGACTTGAGATTCCTATTATTGAAAATTCCAAGGTCCAAACAATGGAAACTCACAATGGCACTTTTATGAACCATAAAACAATTCTTCCATATGACCCTTCACATGGATTTTTCTTTGTTCAACAAGTTTTCCCTGTAATACTGCTCTGCTTAACTTGTTGTCATAAATTTACTGATTACTTCAGATGAATGTTCTAATCCTAAAGTTAAGCAAGAAGTACAAGGATACACTCTCTTCTTCTTTCATACCCACAGGAGAGTTAGTCACAAGAAGTCTTTGTTGGCTGACTTACCTTTATTGTAGCTGAGTCTGCGTGAAATGGGTGTGACTCTCTCCAAAGGTATGAATCATTCAGACATTGTTTCAGTAGAAGTTAAGAGAGGTCCACCTAAAAAAATGTTATAGCAAATTAGCAGACAATTCCCTTGTAAAATAAGAGGTCTGCTTTCAAGGCATATAGTAATGTTCATAATAAACACTATGATTTAAAAAAAATCTTTAACCACAAATGTCCTCAGACCAGCTGGTAAGGGTTACTGTGATCGTTAAAACTAAAGTATCAGGAGCAATTTTTTTCCCACTGCCTTTTTTGTATCACAGTTTTGCTTAACTCGTTTGATAATGTTTGAACATATTTCTGTCTAATAAAATTTCTAAATGGGAACTAGACGAGGTGATGAAACTCAAACTAGGTCCACCGCAAAAAAAAAAAAAAAAAAAAGTACAGTTCAAGCAAAACGGATTTAAGAACACTTTCCTGAAATGCTCACATACCTGGGACTTTTTTTTTTTTTTTTTTTTTTTTTTTGCGGTACGCGGGCCTCTCACTGTTGTGGCCTTTCCCGTTGTGGAGCACAGGCTCCTGACGCGCAGGCTCAGAGGCCATGGCTCACGGGCCCAGCCACTCCGCGGCATGTGGGATCCTCCCGGACCGGGGCACGAACCCATGTCCCCTGCATCGGCAGGCGGACTCTCAACCACTGCTCCACCAGGGAAACCCTACCAGGGACATTTTGATTTTCTTTCTTATGATATCTGAAAGACTGCTTCAACTCTCCTATTTCCTGGGTGTGTACAGATGTAACTGAGTTAATTAAATTATTATTTATCATATTAAAAGATTTTCAATTGCTTATACTATAAAAGTAAAGTTATAGAAGTAATTTGCATTTGTAATGTCAAATTTGGGATTCAAGAATAACAATATCATAACTTTTGCTCAGCAGGGTAGTAGTTCCCAATATTTCTTCTGTGTAGTACGTGTGACAAACGACATTCACAAGCTCACACCCTCCCATGGACAAGCTCACCCTCAGGCTCCATTTGCCTCCCCCGCTGGAATCAACCCTTTCTCCACCCAAGGGGGATGTCAAAAATGCAAGTAAGTAACATCATTAAGGAATAACTTTAAATGTGCTCTAATGATTTTAACAAGTAAATCAATCACAAATTTCAGAACTTGATAATTAATAAGCTACTGCATCGACTTGCATGGTACAAAAGTTTTTTAAAAACCACCAACAACGTTAGTTTTGAAAGTAAATTAAAATCAGTTAATTTCTTTGAATCCTTGTTTTTTCTTTAACATGGAAATTGTTATTTATTTTGAAATTTTGCTTCTCTCTACTACAGTATTTATAATCATCAGTCAGATCATTTTGAAAAGGTCTTTAAAGCCAGTATTTTACTTCCACCTTTGCTCTCCAAAGCCATTGCATCGCTTCTATATCACTTTTTCCTGATATGCAAGAATGTCACTTGTCTACGTGCAAATGAATGAAGTAACCGCCGAGAAACCGGTATTCTTTTCTGTCTTCTGAGGGGTTTTCTGGTGGATCTCCCTAGGCTCATTAGTCACATTTGGGTCAGCATGATGGTTTCTGTCTGACACTCTCGGTAAACACTCTTGTGCTGCCCGTAAGCCCTACAAGTCCTGTCACACAGTCCAGGGCTGCTATTAGCAACCAAACTCTCCTCCTCTCTTCCCCAGCCACTGCTACTTCCCTTATCTTTCCAAGAATTCCTATAAACAAACCCTAGGGTGAAATCAAAGCTAGAGATTTATTCTGAAATTTTTTTCAGAAAACGTAGGTGGAGAGATAAAATCAACATTGTAATGAATGCTAACTTTGTTCACCTCCAGAGGGAAAAGGGATTTTCCATATTGTTTATGGTTTCTGGTTTCGCACTTTGCTCCCCCTGTAAGGAAGGGTGTCTTGAAAAGGAGAAAGAACACAGAAATGTTCTCCACTGGCCTCTAAACGCCTCAAACTTTATACTGTTCGGGAAGCCTTGGCAGGCCCACCTGTGATAAAATTGTGAGGTAGGGGGATTTTGTCCACAGTGAAGCAGGCCTCCCAGCACACCCACACCTCAGTTTGGTGACATTTACTCATGTCCTTCCAGGAATATAATGCTCTCTTCTCTTTTCCCCTTTACCCTCATTTTACACACACACACACCTATCCTCCAAAATAACCTTGAAAATATTGGGTTGGCCAAAAGGTTTGCTCGGTTTTTTTCCCTAAGATGGCTCTAGTAGCACTTAGTTGTCTTTAACTTCATTGAAACAATTTTGTTAGATTGTGTGTGACAGCTGTCGTATCAGCGTGCATTTAAAAAAACACTTGTGCTCGCTTTGGCAGCATATATACTAAAATTGTAACAATACAGAGAAGATTAGCATGGCCCCTGTGCAAGGATGACACGCAAATTCGTGAAGCGTTCCATATTTTTTGATTCACTTTGTTATACGGCAGAAACTAACACACCATTGTGAAGCAATTATACTCCAATAAAGACGTTAAAAAAATTAAAAAAGGGGCTTCCCTGGTGGCGCAGTGGTTGAGAGTCTGCCTGCTGATGCAGGGGACACGGGTTCATGCCCCAGTCCGGGAGGATCCCACGTGCCGCGGAGCGGCTGGGCCCGTGAGCCATGGCCGCTGAGCCTGCGCGTCCAGAGCCTGTGCTCCGCAACGGGAGAGGCCACAACAGTGAGAGGCCCGCGTACAGCAAAATAAATAAATAATTAATTAATTAATTAAAAAATTAAAATAAAAAATTTAAAAAGACTTATCAAAATTGGTGAATTTTTGTGTAGCCATTTCATTATTGAAGGTGGAAGAAAAAAAGCAACATTTTTGGCATATTATGCTTTATTATTTCAAGAAAGATAAAAACGCAATCAAAAACGCAAAAGATTTGTGCAGTATATGGAGAAGGTGCTGTGACTGATCGAATGTGTCAAAAGTGGTTTGTGAAGTTTTGAGCTGGAGATTTCTCACTGGATGATGCTCTACGGTTGGGTAGACCAGTTGAAGTTGATAGTGATCAAATCAAGATATTAATTGAGAAAATCAACGTTATACCACGCGGGAGATAGCCGACATACTCAAAATATCCAAATCAAGCACTGAAAATCATTTGCACCAGCTTCGTTATGTTCATCGCTTTGACGTTTGGGTGCCATATAAGTTAAGCGAAAAAACCTTCTTGACCATACTTCCACATGTGATTCTCTACTTAAACTTGATGAAGACGTTCCATTTTTAAAACAATCTGTGACGGGCGATGAAAAGTGGATACTGTACAATAACGTGGAACAGAAGAGATGGTGGGGCAAGTAAAATAAACCACCACTAACCACACCAAAGGCCGGTCTTCATCCAAAGAAGGTGATGTTGTGTGTACGGTGGGATTGGAAAGGAGTCCTCTATTATGAGCTCCTTCCAGAAAAGCAAACGATTAGTTCCAACAAGTACTGCTCCCACTTACACCAATTGAAAGCAGCACTCAATGAAAAGCATCTAGAATTAGTCAACAGAAAATGCATAATCTTCCTTCAGAATAACTCAAGACCACATGATTCTTTGATGACCAGGCAAAAACTGTTACAGCTTGGCTGGGAAGTTCTGATTCATCCGCCATATTCACCAGACATTGCACCTTCGGATTTCCATTTATTTCAGTCTTTACAAAATTCTCTTAATGGAAAAAATTTCAATTCCCTAGAAGACTGTAAAAGGCACCTGGAACAGTTCTTTGCTCAAAAAGATAAAAAGTTTTGGGAAGATGGAATTATGAAGTTGCCTGAAAAATGGCAGAAGGGTGAATACGTTGTTCAATAAAGTTCTTGGTGAAAATGAAAAACGTGTTTTATTTTTACTAAAAAACCAAAGGCACTTTTTGGCCAACCCAATATATTCACTATTCTTTCATTCACATGTTCCACTAGTATATAATGAAGACCTACAATGGATCAGGCACTGTTTAGGTGCTGAATACATAGCAATTCATAGAGAAAAACACCAGCCCTCATGAAGTTTACATTCTAATGAATGGTGACAGATAATAAGTAAATGCACAGTCTTTTAAATTGTGATGTGCCAAGAAGAAAAATGAAGTGGGAAAGGGCGATGGGGAGCCCTGGGGGTGGGAACAATTATAATTTTTATATGGGTGGTCAGAGAAGATCTCACTGATAAGGTAATATTTGAGGGGAAAAAAGTGAAGAGTGAGGAAACCTGGTACATGTCTGGAGCAGAACCTTCTCAGGAAAAGGAACAGAGAGTACAAGGACTCTGAGGTGGAGCATGCTTGGTGTATCTGTGGTGTCATGTTGTGATGTAAATAACTGATAAGAGATTAGCATGCCACCCTCCCAGGAATATGCATGTATCAGCCAAGGGAACCTTCAGCTCAAGGATTTCAGACCTTAGTCAGTAGGAGGGAGAGGCATTCTGATGGGCCATGAAGACCTTGCTGAGGTTTTCTAGACAATCGTTGCTTTGCACACACCTCAATTCAGCATTATTGTAGCCTCGTCACCTTGTAAAACTAGTGTATGATTTATTTCGAAAAAGAATCTCTGACGATGTTGGTTCAGCACTCTACTTAGACCCAAGGATAGACAATTCTGTTTTCTTTGCTGAGCCAAATCTCATTTTGCAACTGTAGTGTCTTCCTCTAATTCTCTGGTCTGTGAACACTGCTGACAATTTCATTATTTTGGTTCGGGACTTTGCATCTGAGGAGTCTGTCCTCATCTACAGACTCACGAGGAGGAGCCTCTGGGAAACAGCTCAGCTAGAGCCTGTGACTCACTGCGTGCGGCTCTCTATCAGGCAGGGTGTTGGCGATGACTGTTCACCAAAGATAAGCTGGCTTCTTTGTGCTAGACCACGGGGCTGGCAGTCTACTGGGTTTGATTATTACTCTGTAAGTTCTAGCTCAGAAAGGTAGCAAAGCTTTTCCCACCCTGTTGTTAGAGGCCCCACCCCACAAATCAGCCAGTGCTGTTCTCTTACTGCCTAAGGCAGAGGCCGCTCTTGGCCCAGCTAACTGGAGAATCCATGAAAATTTCAACATCCTGACACCTAGTGTCTGTGATGTCCCTCTTGCCTTGGCCTCTATGGAAAAAGACCATGATTCCTTCTCCAGGACAAAGGGGAAGGATGATCCTCTCCCATTTCTCCACTCCTAGTGTGATACACTCTCTTCTCAACCTGACCCTGAACTCCTCCAGCTTTGCCTTGTCCATGTCCTTCCTGCCACATTCAACTCCCGAGATACTATATCCCAGACACTTTGACCTCTTAATTATCAGCCAGGCCACTGTGAAACTCTGACTCACACCCACCATCCGCTACCCCTCTCCAGCTCTTGGGCTGCAGTATCGTTGGGGGAAACAGACAAACACCCACCAACACACGTGCATGTGTGTGTGTGCACATGTATGCGTGTGCATCTCACACACACACACACACACACACACACACACACACACGATCCCGGACCAACATTTTCTGACCAGATCCACTATTAATCCATCCAGAGTGGATATTTCAAACACCTTCCCCCTATAACTCTCCTTTTCCACTTGTAATTAGTTCCTTCCATGTGGGCTTGGTTCAACAAACCTTTTTTTTTTTTTTTCCTTTAAGGTAAAGTAGCTTTATCTTTTCTTAAAATTTAATTAATTTATTTTTTATACAGCAGGTTCTTATTAGTTATCTATTTTACACATATTAGTGTATATATGTCAATCCCAATCTCCCGATTCATCACCCCACCACCCCACTTCACTCCACTTTCCCCTCTTGGTGTCCGTACGTCTGTGCTCTACATGTGTCTAACAAATCTTTATTGATCATCTAATATGTGCTGGACACGAGGGGCTGGGCCCACTATGAATATGATATGGCCTCTGCTCTTAAAGAAGTAACAATCTTGAGAAAGGAAAACAATTGAAGTAGCAGACAGGAATGAACTAACCATAAACCACAGTGTGACTGCTGCTATGTAGGTTGTGTGAGTCACTTTGAACACAGCCACAGAGAATGAAAGGAAAGTTAAGTACAATAATTGGAGAGAATGCAAAAAGGAGAATTGAGGATGACTCTCAGGTTCCTGGCTTGGGTGACCAAGTTGACAAGGCATATGAGGAAGTAGCAAGCTTGAGCTGGAGAGGTATAGAGGGATAGGGAAATCTTTTTTGTCAGTATGCTGAATTTGATATCCTTACAAAAGTATTATGGTAGTTCGATGTCCCTATGAAATGTCCAAATGGTAATGTCCCATGTTAGAAGCTCAGAAGAGAAAACTGATGGATCTGCACAATGGGAGTGGCTACAGAGTCGTGCTAGGTACCAAGTAAGAAGAAAAGATAGAAAGGACTCAAAAGGCATAAACACTTAACAGGTTGGCAGAGAATAAGAAATGTATTGAGAAAGAATAGTCGAAAAGAAAGAAAATTAGGTGACTTTCTGCCTCCTAAATCTACCTGCAAATATGTTCTCATTTCAAACTACTTGCTGGACTTTTCTCATTGGATATTGCTCTAATATCTCAAATTCAATTTTCACACACACACAAAAGTCTTTACTTCTGACTTTCCTGTTTGTGTCAACGTTATGAAAAAAAAAATGCTTTTTTCTCAGATAAATCTGAAACCCCTGACTCTTCACCAACAGCCTTTATGCTTTGAGTTACTCAGTCCTCACAGGTTCAATGTCTCCTTCACAACTATTCATCCTTTAAGAATCAGCTCACCACACCACTCCACCCCAACCTCACGGTCCAAAGCATGAGTTAGGTACTCTCTTCCCTACGTTTGCTTTATACCGTGCAAACAGTTCTACCACTGCACTTATAACAGTCTATGTTAGGTATAGCTATACTATTTCATAAGCATCTATTTTTGTTTCTTGGATTACTTATCTTTGTATTGACAGTAAAATGCAAATTAAGTATTTGGTGAACAGAGACAAACTAAATGTTGAACAAATGAGTGGAACTAATCCAGAAAACAAACTCCTCCTCTCTTCGCCCTTCTCCCTTGACCTAGATACGTGTCATAGTTTTTCCTGTATCCACATATCCTTTATTTTTTTCATTTTTTAAATTGAGATATAGTTTATGTACAATATTATACAAGTTACAGGTGTGCCATATAGTGATTCACAATTTTAAAGGTTATGCTCCATTTATAGTTATTATAAAATATTGGCTATATTCCCTGTTTCACATGCCCTTTATTAATCAACATTCTATGAGAAAGCTTCTTGACTGTCACAACCAGTTTTTGTTGGTCTTTATGAAAACTTTTTTTTAACATTTTTGTTTTAGATAATACTAAGAGATGATTCTAATAAGCTAATCACCTGTGTGTACATGTGAAACAAAGTATGCTGGGAAACATAACCCAGATAGATATTTTGAATATATCTAGATGTTAAAGCTAATTATTTGCACAAAGTATGTTTTTTTAACTGATGCATTATAAGTACGTGTCTTAAAAGTACATTTACCATAATGTTCAACAATTTAGGGGGAAAAACCTGCAAGTTAAACCTTTCACATCTTGTTAACACTTCAATTTACTTTAAAGCAATCAGCACTTCATTGGGAATGGCATTTGTTCTTGTGCAAAGAGATTTATGAAATAGATTGACTCTCATGCCAGCAGAAAAAAGTCAGGAGCTAGAGAACTAGCTGTGTATGATGTGACTTCCAACAAGTCCCTTCAACTCACTGAGTCATAAGTTTCAGAAGGAACTAATTCAAGAATGACATACTATGGCATTGGATTGTACACGTATTGACATCTTCTCTCAAAGCCTTACAATAAAAGTCTTATAGAGGAATACTTTCCTGAAATTGCCTTTGACAGCCTCCAGGGGAGAGTAAATAATCCAACAGAAATAAAATCTGCATTAGCTTTTCTCATTCCGGAAGCTACAATTATCTTCATTACTAAACAGAGATCAAACTCTAGATAATGAGGCATAAATACTTGCCTATAGGAGTCAGTTGCAAGAGCACTAATTTTAGGTAGGATTCCAGGGATGATTTGTGAGTGTTTTGGTAAAGCCTGCCTTGTTTAATTAGTAGCTTTCCCAGCAGTGATGGGGAATGAGAATTATCACCAACGGTGCTACCAACCACACCTAACTCAAGAGAAAGGAGTGGAAACTAGAAGACATTCTTCCCTCCTGACTCAGCTATGTAACCAACGTTTATTGAGAGTCCATCATGGGACTCAGCACTGTTCTAGTCACTGGAAACAGTGGGAAACTAAGCAGACACTCCTCCTAGATACTTTGTCCTCAGTTTAGCCACTGATACTTAAGTAACACTATGAGAAAAGTCACTCTGCATTTACTCCCTAAACAGAGGAAAATGTGGTTCTCAGCTCAAAGAGGTCCCTGGCAGCTTAGGAAGAAAGGGACTAAGGCAGAGATGGCCATTGTACTGGATCTGGAAAAGTGGCAAGATTAGAACTGGGGAAAGAAGGGTAGGAGATACTGGGGGAGGGAGAGGAAGGCACTTCTAACTACAAAAGGAACTCTACTATTTTGGCCAACTCTGATGCCAAATGTCTGGTTCTAGTAGCAAATCAACCGTTTATTCATTTATAGGCTCTTCCAATACTTCATTGTCAATAATTAGCCTTTCTTAGAAGTTTCCTAATCTGTTGCTGATTCTAGAGTTTCTGTTTTTTTCGAGAAGAATCCAACTTAATATTTACACTTGCAAAAATAATAACACCACCACCATTTGTTGAACCCGGATGTGCTAGACACTACAGAACCCATCATACAGATTTTCTGATTTAATCTTCACAACAGTCCTATTTGTTGGATGCCATTAATCCCATTTGACAGATCTGTAAACTGAGGCACAGAGTGGTTGTCCAGGTCACACAGCTAAGTAACTATTGCAGAGAGGATTCTGACCTCTAGTGACACTTTGTGTAAGAGATTCTGTAAATCATATGGAAGCGTATATGTTTCCCTGAAGCCCTCTAGAGTTTTCTGCCAGTCGAAGCTAGTTAACAAGGGGCCGAAGAACTGTCCATTTGGATCATGTGTGATTCTTCTAATAACGGCTTCCCCTGAGCCAGACAAGCGGCATACCTGTGGAAAGCACTGAAGGGGCCAGGGGAAGAGGTGAGAAGCCTTCGCGGAGATAACCACCCGAAATCCTGCTCCAGAACCTTCGCTCCCGGAGAGCGGGCCACACGCACCCGGCCGCGGTTGAGGACGCGGGTCCGGGCGTCACTCGTCTTTCTGCTCCGCGCCACCTGGGCCTCGCGTACAGTTACAAAGCACTGGACCTTCCGGCGGCCTCGGGCGGCCGGGCCGGCTCACTGGCCGCCGCGGGCCTCGGCTGCAGAGCCCGGCCACACTCCGGCAAGAGCGGGTCGGGGAGGGGAGGACGACGGGGCGGGGCCTGCCACTCCAAGTCCCCATGCCGGGGACGTCACGGCTCCAGGTGCGTGTGCGTGTGCGGCGCGGGGCGGGAGTCCACCGTGCGCCTCCCTCCTCCACGCAGGTCCCACCTCAGCGCGAGCAGCTCGGCCGGGCTCCGGGCTCCCGGTTCCGGGTTCCATTTTCTCGCGGAGGCCACACCTGGAACCGCGCCTTTGGGCAGGGCCGCGCAGCCGCCGCGGGGGAGGGGACCCTCGGGGCGGGGGCGCCGGGGAGGAGCGGGCGCGCGCGCGCGCGCGCGCGGAGACGCGGGGAGCCGGCGGCGCCGAGTGGTGCTGGTGGCCCGAGACGGAGCCTGCGACGGGATGGCGCTGGGCGCGGGGGGTTCGCTGCTGCTTCTCCTGGTAAGTGCGGGGAGCAGGGGCGCGGAGCCTCGGGCGGGCCTGGGCAGCTGCGGGCGCCCGGCCCGCGCCCCGACCTGCCCGCTTCCGCCGGGCAAGCATCGGCCCGCCCGGCGCTCCCTCTTTGTGCCCGGAGGTGGGAAAGGGCCGAGCAGGCGGAGGCGAGCGCGGACCCTGCGGCTCCGCTGGGAAGGAGCGGGTGTGGGAAGCTGGCTGAAGTTCCGTTTTTCTTACCGCCACGCGCAAGCCCTGGCGCGTTTCTGTATCTGCGATCCGCGGGTGTAGTGAGCCCTGGAGCGGGGACCTTTCCTGGAGGTTTGTCCGGAGGTTTGTCCGGAGCTTTGTCCGGAGTCTCCTCAGACGGCAACATGGAGGCGGTGGGAGCAGCGGCCGCGCCTCCTCCCCGGGGCTCCCGCCACCCGGGCGCGGCAGTGACCTGGGGAAACACCTGTATTCCTAGACTGCAGGAAGGGGCCCCAAATAGTTTCTTTAATGTATTTTACAAAGTGTAATTTTTTGGTTAAAGCCACGTTACTTTTGAAATCACCCACATATAGTCTGAACTTAAAGTTCCCAAAGTTGGTGTTTTAAAACAGTCACCTAGTATTAAAGGTAATGAACATATGTAATAGTTTTAAGATTTTTTTCCTTTTAAAAGATTACACAAAATCGATATGCAGCGCCACAGTCAAACGGGATTTTCAGAGGTTCTTAAAGGAACTGGCAAACAGTGTTCCATCTCTCGATCTGCATTTCTTATGCCTGGCTTCTACATTCAGATGGGGTTTTAAATATGTTTGTTTTGTTTGTTAAAGGAATTGTACATAATTAAGAAATGTATCTGCTTTATAAGGGTTTGCTAGATGGGTTTTGATAAAATGACAGTTATCCTGTTCATATAGGCGTGCATTCACCTTCCAGAGACTTAACTGAACAGGTATGTTCACAGAGATTAGGTACAAAATCATACTGCTTTCTTATATAATGGTGAAAATAAAAACTACAAGTACATTCTCTGTATTGAAAGCGCTAACTTCCGAAAGATTGCCTTCTCTCTATCCCAGAATTACAATGAAAGAGGGAAAATATTTTTTTTTCCTATATCTCACACAGGAAGAAACATGACTAATGAAATCTAGGGATTTCAGTGAACTCTCACTTGCGTGCTATTTAGGACCTGCGGACCTTTGGCACACCAGTTAATTTTCATGCTTTTTATCCATTTCATTTTGCCTAAATCATTGAGGTAATTTTCAATTCAAGTTTATTTTGTTAATAAAACTTTTCAAAGATAATTTGTGGTTTCCTTTTTGGCCTCCAGAGTAGCAAAGCAACTAGTTCCCTCATCATGGTACTTCCATCCTAAGGAGATTACAAAACTAGCATAGCACCTAGCTTAGTTTGAGGGTTAAATATAAAATCCTAGAAAAGAAATTGCCTTTGTTCTCAAGTGATATAACAAGCAGGCCAATTCAAGTACATTTACAGAGAAATAGGTATATAATTTAGGCATAATTTTTACTTTATCAATTCAGTATTTTTACTTTATTGAGCAGCGATTGACTGCTCCTTTGAAAAGTGATTCTAACTAACTGAATAAGCAAAATTCTTGGACACTTCTTTGTATTTTCTGCAATACTTGCACGATATGTATTTTGAGTATGTTTATTTTTGGTCAAAGAACAGTGGGCATTTTGCGCACTGATGTGTTTGAAGTTGGAAGTATAGATTTTAGTGAAGAATATTTGAAAGCAGCTATGCTGACAGAAGTACTTCTCCAGGACACAGCTCTTTTATAGAAGGTAATAGAAATTGTAGTGCGTACGGGTCAGAGTTCAGTTGTAGATCACAGGATTCACTCTAGCTAGTTAAAGCAGGAAGATATTTATTTCAGGGCATTGTGTTGATTGCATCCGTGTGGCAAGGACTGAGGAAACACTCCATTTTGAGCTGTCAGTGACTTCAGAGCCATCCATCCCGCAGAGCCTAAGCCCTTAGGGAGCTGCTGCCTCTCCTGTGATCAGGAACCAACACTGCCACCCGGCAGTGTGGAAACGGCCATGATCAGGGTGCTACTGTTGCTGCCAGCTCCGGAACCATGCCACATTTGCTAGGATGCATACCAACGAAATGTACCAGGGCCCTGCATCTTGGTACCCATGAATCTAGTACAGAATCTACTAGATGAACACTAGAACCCAGAGTAAGATAGCTGCAAAAACCCAGCTCCATCCACATCTATGCTTGCCAGCAAGAACAGCAGACACGTAGCTTCTGCTTCACTTCCTTCTTTCACATCTCACGTAGATGCTGGTTGTTGAACCTAAATCACATTCAGAACGTTAGCTGCTGGGAGTCTGATATGTGGTCTCTAGGTTTCCTCTGAAGTTCACGGAGATAAACCAGAAGCGAGATGTTGAGTGGCACCCACATAGCTATCACACAGATAAAGCCAACTCTATCAAAATGGGAAATAGAGGTAATATTGTAAATAAAGTCAGAGAACCTTTCCTCACCAAGAGTTCCTTACCTGGCAATTACCGACTCCCAGATGGTCCATAGATAGAATTCAGAAGGTCCTTAGACATGGCTGGGAATAAATTACATACCTGTTCCCACTAATGTTTAACTGAAATTTAACATTTCTTTAAATTATGTGTAGGAAAGACACTGCAATAGCATAGCAGTACTTGTGACTTTAGACAATAGAATGCACAGATATTTTCACATAATACTATAGGTATCTTAAAATACCATTTTTCTCATCATTAATAGACTTTCTGCTATATTTTATTACTTAATGTGTTGATAATGAAGTACATGACATGACTGCATCACAAATTGGTGTTTTTTAAAAAATTCTGATAACTATTTCAGTGTAATTGAGTTCATTCATAATTCGATGTTTTTTATTTTATAAATTTAAAAACATTATTCTGAGAAGAGGTCCACAGGCTTCAACACCCTGCTAAAGAGGGCACTTGAAGAGATTTTCTGGTGGTTGCCTCAGTTTTGCCTTTGACTAATTAAGCTTGTCCTTCAAAATCAAACTACATTTTAAAGATTAAGTGGGAGCAAATTATACTGTGAGCGGTTGTGTCTACTCATATGTTAGTTTGTTAGGGCTGCTATAACGAAGTACCAAAACCTGGGTGGCTTAAAACAGAAATTTATTTTCTCACAGTTCTAGATGCCAGAAGTCTGAAATTAAGGTGTGGGCTGAAACCTACAGGTTTCCTTCCTTGCCTCTTCCTGGGGTTGGGTGGTTGACCACCAATCTCTAGGATTCCTTGCCTTGTCGGTACACACTCCAGTCCTCTGTCTTCACGTGGCATTCTTCCTGTCTCTTCATATCGACTTCCCTCTGTGCATGTCTGAGTCTGTGTCCAGATTTCACTTTTTCATAAAAACACTGGTCCTGTTGGATCAGGGCTCACACTAATGACATCAAACTTGGTTAAATCTGCAAAGACCCTGTTTCCAAGTAAGGTCACATTCGGAGGTACTGGGGGTTAGGACTTCAATATATCTTCTTTTGAGAGACACAATTCAACCCATAACAAGTAGGTTCAACTATCTATAAATTATCAACAACTTTGGAGTTATGCTTAAGGTTCTAATATGCAACTGGATAACAGATTTTAGAATAAACTCAAGTGTAAGTGAGATGGTAAATATTGAAACTTATAAGAATAATCAGTTACATTCAGGGATTTTAGAAATGTATGATTTCACATTTGTTTTTGTTTCTAAAAAATTAATAGGTAATGGGGAAATGGCAACTCTTAACAGAAGTTTCTTTAATTATAAACTTAGCGGAAAGTACTTTACAAAAAGACATGAGCATTAATTTCATTTACATTCTCCCTGATCATTAGAAATACCTGATGAGCTAAATTAAAATCTCAAGGTTAAAGTCCAGAAATGTATATCGATAGAAACGTCCCAGTTAATCTAATAATTAGATAGGTGTGAGAGAATTACCAATCTAAATTTTGCAAAATAGTTTATTCATGAATGAAGCATACAAATATTTATATGGAAAAGAAATTACACACTGAATAGGGGTTCATATTTTTAAAACCGCCAAATTGCAGTAAAAGTCAGAAAGCTTAATTGAAATTATAAATGAGCTTTAGATCAATTTTAGCATTTCTCAATCACAGCTTTTTTTCTGTCTTTCATTGTGCCACAGATTTTAACAGCTGATAACACTTTTCAAACATACAGTCCCCATATGATGCAAGATTGTTTTCTCAGTTAAGTTTACCTTAAAGTTTCAGATGTATACCACATATGACATTGCACTCTTTTTGTTTACTTCTAATTATTTTAAAATTTACTGAGATTTTTATCATATGCAAAGCTTGATGATTAGGGTGAAGGAAGCTGGAACACCAGGATTTGTACCATAGTCTAATGGTAAGATGAATGATGCCCACAAGAAAATAAACTAGGTAGGAACTAACCCCATATGACCACTATTTAGTGATTCCCTGCTCAGTTCTAAACCGTGTGCTAGACATTGGGAGACCAGTAAAAAGTCAGGTGGGTTCTGCCCTCATGGTGCTTACAGTCTAGTAAACAAGTAAATGGCTAAATTCCAAATGGGTGATGGTAAGAAGAGTAATGATAAAAGAACACACAGTGCCATGGAGCCTACAGAAGGAGCTCCAGCACTGAACATCCCAGCTAAGACCTGAGAGTAATTATAAATTAATGAGATGATATGAAGAGAAAGAGGGGGAAGAATGTTCTAGGTAGAGAGAAGAGCATATGCAAAGGCCTGAAGACAAGGATGCATGGTTCCTTGAAAAAACAGGAAGAGTCCATGTAGCTGGAACACAGTATGCAGAGCAGAACGACATGCTGAAAGATGTCTGCAGCCTTCTTGATACCAAGGGAAGCCACAGAAGGCTTAATTGACAAGTGAGTGCTTTTAGGGAGGTGTTCAAATCATAAAATGAAAAGATGAATGTTAGTTGAGTAGGTCAGGAAGGGGTGGAGAAAGAAGAGATGGTAGTCGACTGGGTACAATTTTGCCTCATTATTAAAAAACAAAAAAAACTTCCAGAATTTGGGATGCTGTGATCAAAGACGGCAGAAAAGCCCAGACAGTCCTGTGGAGGGAGGGTGCAGCCTGGCAGGAGGGTTGGTTTGGGAACAAGGGTTCTCAAGAAAATGTCGGGGCCCGGGGTGGGGGTGGGGGGAAGGATGTGAAAGGGGCGTTTTGATTGTCACAAGGTGCAGGATGCTACTGGCATTTAGTACTCCAAATGCAGCGTGGCTAAACCTCCAGCAACGAACAGAACCTTCAAGAAAAAATTGGCCACTCAGGAAGACTTTTCCTATCAGAAACGCCAATAGCTCCCCCGCTGAGAAATGGCGATAGGCAAATAGTGAGAGATTCTAATCAGGGATTCATCCTACTTACCTCTGTCTTTTTAAAATGCAAATATCCTCTCAGTTGATTAAGCCTTGATACATTCATTTATTCAGCAAGTATTATTGAGCACCTACTCTGTGCCAAACACTTTTCTAGGTCTTACCTCAAAATCGCACCTTCATGGGAATTCCTTTCATCAGCCTAGCAGGTGCTGCCTGGCTGAGGGAATGAGAAGGCAGATTTGGGCGGAGACGAGAAGAAAGAGGTCCCATTTCCCCTATTCTAAAATACCTCCATCCCACTACTCTTTCACGTTCCCTACGATACAAACTAAAAATACACAAATAAGTGGCCCATAAACTCCCTCATGTTGGAGATCCACTCTCCTTACACCCCAAAAGTGCTAACTGGGAAATGGGGCAGGGCGCCTAGCCCAATCGTCATTCTTGTTCTAACACTGTGGATCGGCTCTTCTTTCAAATATCTCCTTCCTTTGCTTCCATAGTACTCTGCTGGGGGTCCTTTCACCTCCGGGAGGCTGCGGTGGTTTTCCCATCCGGCACCGGAGGATATGCTGTAGTCAGATCACCAGGAGGCCCAGGAGGTACTTGGGGGAGGCAGAGCGTGGCCGGTAACAGCAGTGGCTGAGGGGCGCGCCCCTGGGACCGCGCGGTAAGCCCTGCCCCTTGAGCCGCAGCGCCCTACTCTCGAGCCTGCTGCCTCTTCCCTACGCAGAGCGTTTCCTCAGGATTCTAGCTTAACATTTCTACAGTTCGTGCTCTGATAATGCCTCCTTCTAACTACTCAATCTCTGATCCCTTTCCCTATCCTCCACACGCAGGGCACTGCCAAGCGCTAACGTCGTCCCCATAAAGACTGTTGCCTCCACCCACCCATCCCGGTGCCATTACCCTATTACGGGCCCTCATCACATCTGCTCTGGCTTATTTAACCTTCAAACTGTCTCCTGCCTCTCGCCGTGGAGCACTGCCAAAACAATCTCTCCGAAGCTCTGGGGGCATAGTATCCCTCATCAGAAGCTGATCCTTACAGGATCAGTGAAGATCCTTAGCACAACTTTTTGTCCTTATTTTCTACTCACTACCGACACACGGTCTAGGTGTCAAATTGCACGCCTTCCTGTTCTTTGCCCTCCCTCTGCAAGTTCTGGCCAGTGCGGTCTTTAAAGCAGATCATTTCCTTCCGCCTCCCATCTGCTCCCACACCTAAACCTCTCCGGATTTCTCTAAAAGGAGGTCATTTCTGCCTTTTCTGAGCTCCCCAGAACTGCTTTTGCAACTGCCGTGCACACAATGAATTTCTTCTACGTCTGTTATAGTAATTTATGTACACTTTATCTCTCCTGCTAAACTTCTTTAGAACAGGATCTATGTACCATTTATCTATACTAGCTCAATGCCTTGGACACAGAAGAATCCTTTAAAAACCTAAAAGCTAATGTATCTTTCTATGTTTGGAAAAAGGTGGAATAATAATCTGGATTTCATTTGTTTAGAAGAAACGTTTAACGCTCAGATAGTGTGGTTGGTAAGTTTTTGTTTGACCTTTAACACATTCGGCAATTACTAGACGTGCTTTCGCTATATGCCAAACAGCCTTCTAGGTGCTTGTGAGCTGTCCCACTATCATGAAGCCTACAGTGGGGGAAAGGAGAATGTAGGGAAACTAATTTGACATTTTTTGAGTACCCAGTGTGTGCCAGTAACTGGATTTACTGAATGTTATTAATGGATGAATCTGAGTAGAACCCAAGTCCCCCGACACCAAATGCCTCTCTGTCAATCCAAAGGCATCACTGTGACCTCCTTTACAAGCAGTTTCCTATAGTTAGTCATACATAAGGCCTGAACTTCTGGAACTAGATAATTGGTTCAGTTTCATTACAAGATAGAATCATCCTAGAAAGGAAAAAAAAGGAGAAGAAATGTAAATTGAAATTTGCCTAATTGCACAGTCCTGCAGAAGTATTCTAAACAACTTTCTAAAACCATTGATTTCTCTCACTGTTCAGTTTTGCCAGTCCACTTATTTGAAGCCAATTGAAAATGCCTGTTTTCCACTTTGGACCTTGGAGTCAATTGTTGGTCAGTTTCTGGTAGTTCCTGCAGTTTGACTTACTGACAGGATAGTGCCATCTAGTGATGAAAAAGGACAATTTGAAGTTCTTGGTTTTCTTAAGCTTCTTGGGGGGGCGGGGGAAGAAATCTGGTTTTCTTCATTCTACTTTTTAGTGTAATTTTCAGAAATATATTGCAGCAAAAGGGTGGAAACAGCCCATCATTTTTGTTTAAGAAATTATGTATTATGTAGATGTATCTGAAAAGATATATTTTACAGATTTGCTTGTATTTTGCCTGATTCCAAAAGCATTTGTAGCAATTATAGAAAACACCAATAAAATGGTAAAGTATTTCAAAAATGATAAATGCTCAGGATCAGTAAATCTTCAGCTGGAAGAAGAGGTATGAACACTGTTTAAAGCAATTTTATTGTAGTTGATTACTACTTGTAAAGTGGAAAATCTTCTTGCGATGGGAATAACTCAGTTGCTGAATTTCCTTATTTGGAATGTATCGTTTCACACATCTCTGTAATTAAGGGCTAATTCTCCAGTCTATGAGTTATGCAGGCTCCCCTTCCCTTTCCTTTGCTACTGTGTGATTTTACACAATTGTTTTCAAAAGTGGGGTCTCAGGACCAGCAGCATCAGAAATACAGATTTAGAAATACAGCAGCATCAGAAATACAGATTTTTATACCCCACCCCAGCCCTACTGAATCAGAAACTCAGAAGTCTTGTGTTTCAACAAGATGATTCACGTGCCACTCAAGTTTGAGAACCACTGTTTATTAACATCCCTATTAGAAAATAATTGGGAATTGAAAAAGAAGATTAAATATGAAAAAGCCTACTTTTAGCTATTTATTAGCAACTCTGATTTTTTTTTAATGTTTTAGGGGGCCAAGGAAATTGACTAAATAAAATAATGTTGACTTTTTTGGGTCTTCTGTTTATTTGTCTATGCCAAGTTAAAAATAGGAGCTGTCCATGACTACACAAAAGGCAACTTGAAAGGACAGTTCACAACATGCTCTAACAACTCAAGTGTAGCACAGCATTGCTAACTCAAGTATTTTAAAATTCTTGGCACCAATAAATGTTTCCAAGGAAAATATCTCCCCCTTTAAAGTTAACGTCAATATGACTCACCCCAAATCATATTTATTACATTAAGATTAGCCCAAACATCTAAAGAGCAGGCAAGAGATTATGATCAATTTATGATCAATTATAGAATTTTTGTCAGACTTAAAGTATATAATTTTCCTATCTAAAATTCAAATTCAGAGTTGAAAAATTAAAGTTCAAAATATTGCTTTTCTTGGTGGTTGAGTTTTTTTAAACAGCAGCCATGAAAACAAACGTATGTTTAAACTAGCTGTTGAGTGAGGCTGCCCTAGGAATTGTACTTATGTGTGGGTCATTTGTAAGTTGGAGTTTTTTAAGTTGGGAATTTCTAAATATGGTATAATGTTTAGCCATAAAATAAGAAATTTTATAGACCACCTCTCCTCCTTCAAAAAAAAAAGACCAGAGGAAAATAGTATGATAGGTGAAATTCTAACATAAGTCTAACATCAGGTTTATCAGACCTTCTTGTGGATACAGAGTCTACTGAGGACCAGTTCTGTCTATACAATTAGAAAATTCAGGATATGTAATCAGAGGAAATAAACAAGTGGCATCCATGACCTTTATTTTATCTCATTTTATTTCCTTTAAATTATTTTAGCCAAAGCTGGAAACCCTTTAAGAATGGGTTGGGTGTAAGCCAGGGACCTTAAGAGCAATTTCTGATTCTGCATTCTGTACAATGAAATGGAGAAACAGAATTTGAAAACATTCTGCGTGGTTGGAAGGGTGGGTAGGAAAGGGAAGTAACAGGCTTTTCTGTGATTGTCGGGGGTGGGCATGAGGTTGAAGAGCAGCAGCGGGCATGTGTTAGGTCACCTCTATTTGGGTACCGAAGATCATCCGTTGACCGCCCTGCTAAAGTAGGCTAAAGTTCTTTCTGGCTGAATGGAAACAATAAGCCATTATAATGCCTCAAAGTTCAAACAATATTTTAAACTACTTTGTACCCCTCTACATCTCATCTTCAGTAAGTTATCGATTGGTCTGAGATATTAAAGTTTAAGGGGTCACCTAACCTTGGACTCATAGAATCACAAAAGAAAGCTTCAAAATCCTCTACTTCCGGCCGACAGCCTATTAGCCAGGAAGAACTGTCATCACTGACTTGTAAGTCCTCCAGGATTCTGTTTGTTAAACTCATCGAGGTGACTTCAGAGTTGGATGTCTTTTCTAAAGGTGCTGACCTTGGGAACAAAGAGTCATTGATTGATTGTATTTTTGTCAATGATATTTGACCTTCCCTCATGGCTCTGCCAAAAAAAAAAAAAAATTATTTTCTTTCCAGTTACCAAAAAGGCCAGTTTTTACAGGATGCATGGGATCTAACGGTAGAAAATTTTTTCATTTTTTCTGAATTTCAGTAAATTCGGAAAGGTTTTGAAGGATTTTTCTGGTTCATCTAAAAATACTACTTCTTTGACTACAGAGACTAGAAACTTACGTTTCTTCTTCAGTCTTAAAGGCGTGTCACACATGACATTTTTCTATCACTAAGTTCCTTGTGAGAAAAAAGAATGACAGATTTCATAGTTAGGAGAAACCATAATGGTCACCTTGTCCAGACGTCCTTCCAGTGCTTGAAATCCTTTTACAACATCCCCACAGGACGTCACTTAAACTTACAGAACTGAAAATGTTCAAAGGGAAGTGGGAAGGAGTGGGAATGGAGGACAGAAGACAGAGTGTGTCAATTACTCCATTTATATTGTCTGCAATATGCTACCAGTTTGGAAATTTACATAAATCCATGGTCCTCCAGAACTTGCATGACCTTCTTGGCCCTAGTTATTACAGTAACTTGCAATCAGAGAAACATGGTCTGAGTTAGGGTTTCTTAACCTTGGCTCTTTGCATTTAGAGCCAGATAATGCTTTGTTGGGGGAGGGGCTGTCCTGTGCATTGTAGGATGTTGAGCAGCTTCTCTGGTCTCTACCCAGTACATGCCAGTAGCACTTGCTTCCCCCCGCCCCCAACACACGCAGTCTGGTTTGATAAGCAAAAATGTCTCCACACTTTACCAAATATCCCAGGTGACCACAGGATGTCACAGGAAAGGGGTGGGGGAATTTGTGTGCACAAAATCTCCCGCAACTGAGAACTACTGTCCTAAATTAAGAATGTGTGCTGTGAGATACACATTCCTAAAGAAACATCCAAATCATTTACTTTAGGAAGGAGTAGTTAAGATCTCAACTATTTCCTTAGTCAAATAAACAAACAGTTCCACAACTGACAAAATGTTGGTACAACTCTCTTGGGTTGTTTGTACCATGAATGTGGAGCAAATATTTCAGTCTATCATGTCTTTATTAAGTGTCTGTGAAAACAGGCTATTGCAATAGATGCTGTAAAATGGAAACAGCAGGACTATTAGGCAGATGCCAAAAACCCTCAGCTTTAAGGTGCACATCAATTTTGGTAACTTTTTAGTGAAGTGTACTGAATTACTGAATTTTCACAAACCGAACATACTGTGTAACCAGCAACGAGATCAAGAAACATAAGCGGCACCCTGACACCGTCTTCACTGGATCCCTCCCCTCTACCACCACCACCTTGACCACAGCGCTCTCATTCCCACCTCCTGGTCTGGCTATTCCTTTTGCAGGGCTCTACCTGGCTTGCTCCCTCACCCCATTCCCGTCTCTATGCAGATGTAACCTCTTTTGAGAGCCTCCCCACAGTCTTAAATCTCTCTACTACTTTGGCCCTGCTTTAATTTTCTTTACAACTTTTATCACACCCTACTTTTGTCTGTCTCCCCAACATGTAAGAATCCAAGAGGACAGGAACATCGCAGGAGCTTGGGAAATTGAAGGCATGGATAAATCCAGATTTCAGAAATTTTAAGCTGAGGAAAATGCAAGTCTTAGAAATGAGGAAATACCATCATAACTGTATTCACTGAGTGCCTGCTATGTGCCAGTCATTGCAATAAATACGTTTATGTATTATTTCTTTTAATTTGTATAATAACTGAACAATGGTACACGTTAGGCTGCTTTCAAATGTAAGCACCAAAACCCAACTAAAAGGTTAATTAAAAGGAATGTTTAATATCGCATAACAAATGATCAGGAGATGGGGTGGCCCCAGATTTGACCAGTTTCGTAACTCAAAGATGTTATGGTTTCAGTTTGTCTTCTCTGCCATTTTATTAGCTTTCTACTCATGGTCACAGATGGCCATTGCGATTCCAAATGTCACATCCTTGCTCAGCAGTCTCCAGAAGCAGGTAAAAAGAGAGGCTATGAATATGTTTTTCTTCTTATGAGAGAAAAGTATCTTTTTCCAGATTCTCCTGATATCTCATTGGCCAAATTCCCTTACACGTTGTTACAGACTGCATGTTTGTGTCCCCCGAAAATTCATATGGGATAGTGTTTGAAGATGGGACCTTTGGGAGTTAATTAAGTTTAGATGAACCTTTTGCTACTGAAAAATAATTAAAACACAGCCTCTGGTAACAACAAAGTTAATAAGAAAAGCTCTATCTTTATTCCCTCCCCTTTAAAGCGGCTGAGGAGACTGGAAACAATTTTATAATGTGTGTGCTACACCTACACACCCAGATCTTGGCTTCTAAATACCATTCAGTATTAGAAATCAGGGCTCCTTGATGAAATGGTTGATTCTAAAGCCAGGACAGGGAAAATACAAGATGAGCCTGGAGCATCTTGTAATACTAGACAGTAAGAAAGAGCTCAGAAAACAAAACATGGGGACATGTCAAAGGGACACAGAATCTAACCATAAAGATCTTTCAACGGCCAAAGCTGGAACTATTTAAACAGTAAAATAAATTAAATAGTATTGGATTATAACCCACAGAATAAAATCAATATGCATGAATCCAAGCTGATAAAAATGATTGAATTAATAAACAAATAAATGAGGGGAGAACAGACAAATCTTTCTTACTAAAGAATTCCAAATAATATATAGAGATGCCCCCGCTCCCGGAAGTGGAGCTTAACCTCTCTCCTCCCGGCATCCCTACTCCAAGGGTGAGCTAGACTTAATGATACATTTCTAAAGAATACAGCAGGTGAAGGGAAAAACAGCAACTTTACAGTGGAGAAACCTACAAAGGCTACTTTAACAAATATTGTCAGGTGAGTATCATGTACCCCTGATATGCTGTGAGGAAAAGGCCACTTCACCACCACTCTGTGGTGTTCTTTACAAAAGCACATCACCCGTTTCTAAACATAAGAAAAACAACAGATAAATCCAAATGAGAGGACAGTCTGCAGGATAATTGGCCAGTACTCCTCAAAACTGTCAAGGTCATAAACAAGGAAAGCCTGGGAAATGGTCACAGACCAGAGGAAATTAAGGAAACATGACTGCTTCATACAATGTGGGATCCTAGATTGGATCCTGGAACAGAGAAAGGACATTAGTACAACAGTAACATCTGAATAAAGTGTAGTAATTTAGTTAACTGCGCATTATCTAAATATACCAATTTTGATATCTTAGTTTTGACAAATGTACCACAGTTATTTAAAATGTTAGCTTTAGGGACTTCCCTGGTGGCGCAGTGGTTAAGAGTCCACCTGCCAATGCAGCGGACACAGGTTCGAGCCCTGGTCTGGGAAGATCCCACATGCCGCAGAGCAACTAAGCCTGTGCACCACAACTACTGAGCCTGTGCTCTAGAGCCCACAAGCCACAACTACTGAGCCTGCGTGCTACAACTACTGAAGCCCGCGCGCCTAGAGCCTGTGCTCTGCAGCGAGAGAAGTCACCACAATGAGAAGCCTGTGCACCGCAACGAAGAGTACACCCCATTTGCCACGACTAGAGAAAGCCTGCACACAGCAACGAAGACCCAACGCAGCCATAAATTAATTAATTAAAAAAATTTTTAAATAAAAAAATAAATAAAAATAAAATGTTAGCTTTAGTGGGAAACGAGTAAAGGCACTCTTGGTACCCTCTGTGCAATATTTGTGTAAATCTAAATATATCCCTGAATTAAAAATTTATTTAAAAAGAAATGTGTGCTGAAACAAATACTGTATGTCAAATGTGCTTCAATTAAAAAAAAAATTTAGGGAAATTCTCAAAAATCAAATGCTGCTATAACTAAAGCATTAACAATAGTAAAATGTAAATGGGATAAAACCCCTTCAGAAGCAATGGGGCAAAGAAAAAAAAAGTGTGTGCTACGCAATTGTTGAAACTGGGTGCAGGCTATGTGGATGCTCATTGTACTGTTTACTCTGCTTTTGTATATACAGTCATCTCTCCGTAATCGCCGGGGGTTGATTACAGGATTCCCCCCCTCCCCAGAAACCAAAATACATGGATTCTCAAGTCCCTTATAGAAAATGGCGAGGCGCGTCTTACTCCGTATCTGTGGGTTCTGCATCCGCGGGTTCCGCGTTTGCAGATATGGAGGGCTGACTATAACTGCAATTTAAAAGTTTTTAAAGATTAAAAATAAGTAAATTCATGAAATAGAAGATTCTCTGCTTTCAAGATATTAGCAATCAAGAGTGACAAAGTTTCTTGTGTTAACTACCGAGATAATAATGAATAGGTGGACTTTGTTGTCTGTATCCCTCAACAAACAAATGATATTGCATATCACAGTTCTACAACTTTGCTACTTAAAGTGTGGTCCAAGAACCTGCAGCCTTGGCATCATCTGAGAGCCAGTTAGAAATACAGAGTATAAAGCTGAACTCCAGGCATACTGAATTGAAATCTTCATTTTATCAATAACAAGATCCCCAGTGAACAAAATACACATTAAAACTTAAGAAGCACTGTTTATAGTCATGTAGTTTTCTTAACAAGTCACATCTAAAAAGTACATTCCAATAAAAAATGAAGATAGTCTTATAAAGAGTTTATGTTTGACTAGAAGACTCTAAATTGGCCCCTTTTGCTTACATCCTGGGGCACATGATACTTGGTCAGAATGATAACATTTACTTAAAATAACACATATTTAATATCACACCTTTGCTAGGCCCAATAAGATTCTAGGGAAGAATAAAAGTGGTAAATATTTTATCCAGCCAACTCCTCAGTGTGGCCCATACAGAGAAAAGAAACCAGTAGTTAGGAGGCTGGGCAAGAAATATATCACTTTTTAAGAATGTCCCCTGATGATGTGACAATGAGGAATCCTGGATCTAGTCCCTAGTCTTTCCCTTCAAAAATACCCACCAGAGAAACATGCAGAGAGGAGTGATCCATTCAGCATTGCTTTCACTTGTTTTTTTATACCATGCCACCTCTGAAAGTACATAAATTTGGGGAGCACGACTTTGGTTGGAGATATATACCTCTGGCCATTGCTAGCTGGTAAACTAGTAATAGAGGATAAGGAAGAAATAATATATCTGACCATAAAATAGAAAATTAGCCATGGTGGTTCATCTGCCCCAGAGGAACTCATATTAGAGGCTGAACATCCACTGTCCTTAAGTATCTCTTTGCAAGGGTGGAAACAAGAACACGTGCTACGAGGTAGAGGAAAGAAAGGAAGGTGAAAGATCCATGTTTAGAACAGACCCTGCAAGAAGCCTTCAAAGGGATGTGAGTAAGCAAAAGAGACTGAAAAATTGTAGAGAAAGCCCTGCTTTCCATGATTTACCAACCAAGGCTTCATGGATCCGTGTGACCTGAGAGGCACATGAAAAAGGGCAGACAAGACTGAGAAAAATCCAAACTTAAGACAGATTACAAAGAATTAATACATAAATAGCAGGTGAGGAAGTAAAGGCAATAAATATAGACAACTATTTCAGGTTGGAATTATAGTAGAAGAAGGATATGGAGCAGTAGATTAAATGTTAACAGAAACAAGGAAGAGGTTTGTTTGTGTGATTTTAAGATGGGGAAGATCTAACTTTGTTTGACCAACCAGTGGGAAGGAAATAAACATGTTTGATGAGCCAGCAGCAAATGAAGATAAAAGATTAGTGAAAGGAACAAGTTTCTTGAGAAGATACATGTGGGAGAATAAGTGGAAAAGTTGAAAATAAAGCACACAGAAGATGGTTAACCTTGGAAAGGCATCAGGACACCTCTTCCTTGGAGAAAGAAGGGAAGGAGAGGGTGATGGAAGATACAATCTCAGTCAAATAAAATGTGGGATCACTAAGAGTGGGTTCAGAAGTGTGGTCAATGTGATTGGGGTATTGCCTGGAAGTTTGGGATGGTATGATAGGGATGCAATACAAGAAGCAAAGATAAGGCCGTTGTATAATTTATGGTCTGAGTGAGCACATTTTTGAGAATGAAAGGGGTGCTCACACATGGAATGCCTGCACAACAGGACTTGCCTGGGCAAACGGAAACATACATAGTCACCCTAGAAACAAACATCACCCCTGTGGAGGGAGCATGGATGTGTGACAGGTCCATTCAATCTCTCTGGCCCTCTCTAGCAATGTCAGTACAGGGTCAAAAAGAATCATAGTTAGGCTTACAGAGTTGGGGGAAAAAGTGAGGCAGGAATATTAGAAGATCGAGAGATTGAGGATCCCTGAGTCATTGGCAATATCTTTGGAAAGGCTGGCAATGGTGGAAGTGTTCTTAAGCCACTTGCCTCTTGTGGCAATTGAGCAAATTTATCAATCTCAATTAATTTCAGTGTAAATAGCCACATGTGGCTACGCTGTTAGACGTGCTGGTTCAGATTAAACCAAGAGAAGAGGGAAGCTAAGAGGAGATTAATGGACTATAAACAAAGTGCTGCAAAAGTCAAAAGGCAGGAAGGGGGTTTGTTGTGCAGATTTAGAGTAAACATAACTATTTAGTTCTGTATAATGATGTGCAATATAAGTCCAGAGTGCTTGATAAGAACCAAAGAAAAGAGTTGGTAGGCCCGAGGAAGCTGAGGAATGAAGTCTGAATATGGGCAGTCATGTGTGACCCGAACATGGGGCATGATGGGAGTTAGCGGGGGAGGGGGAGGGGGGGACGGCATCTCCCACTAAAGGCCTTGAGGAAAGGTAAGTGGGTCCCTGAGAACATGAGGTGAAAACCACAGGGTAAGGAGGGAAGGACCAGAGAGTGGCTAAGATTTCAAAAGGAGAGTTTGTGTCTTTGTTTTTCAGATATGAGTTGTGTTCTGAGCTTCCTGGGGGAGGGAGTATGCATATAAAAGAATATGGATTCCTCTCTCTGGCCCTGGTCATGGTGGGAAGCAAAGGGGAAAATTAAAATTTGTTTCCTTTTGACAAAGACAGATAGTAGTGGTTAAATACCCCCCCTTTTTTAATGTCTATAATATCCTAGGTGCTAGGTTATTCATTAACAAAGTACTTAAGCTGAATTGAGTGATAAATCGTATTAAACAACAAATAATTTTATTTTCCAGATCTGCTTTAACTTTGGAGATGGACTCCATTTAGAGGTAAGGAACCGAGGGGATTATTCCTGTCTTTTGGACTCAGGGGCTTAATTTCATGGAAGACAGTTGTGCCTTTCCCAGATTGAAAACACACACTCCTGCTGAAACTGCTAGGTAGCGTTTCAGGGGGCTCCAGGGAGCTCCAGTCCTTTATGTCTCAGTGCAGAAAGAATTCAGAGAGAGGCAAAGTGATAAGTTAGAAGTGATTTATTAGACTAGGACACTTGTGAGGCTTACAAGGGAGCAGGCAAGCATTGCACTTCTCCAAGTACTTAGTGGGCTACTTTTTCAAAGGAAGAGGAGGGAGGGGGAGAAGACCACCTTCTTTTTCATTCTTTGAGTCTTCAATCATTAACTCCTCCTACATGCTGGGCGGGGGAGTTTTTGACCCTATATGGTGCATCCAGGACCGTCATAGCACTATGGAAAAATTATTTCAGGTCTCAGTACAACGAGGGTCTTTCACTTTGAAATGTCACCTTTCCATAAATTACTGTTTTTTTGTGTGCAGAGAGCATGTCCTAGGGGTCATTACCTTGCTGACGTCACTGGGCAGGTTGTAGGCCTTATTTTCCACTAGTGTTTGTTTGGGGGCATGTCTCGTGCTTCTGTTTTGCATGGTTTTATTGCTAGGGGAGCCGATCAGGCTTTGATGCTAAGTGACTTGCTCTGCTTTGAGGCAAGCAAGCTTGTTTCAGGATTTTTCCATTGCTTTCTTGAATGATCATTAACGTACTGGGGTCTCCCAAAGTCCCCTAAAGTTCTCTCTCTATCTATATTCCCCTAGTGGGATTTCTGAGCTAACTGCTCGATTATCCTACTCTATCCCTATCACCTCAGACTCAGCCATTCCCACTCAAACACACGCACAGGAACTTCTATCCAGGCGTGTCTGTGCAGCGTATTTTGACAATCTAAATGTCCATCAATGAGAGAATGGTAAAACAATTGATGGTACATGGAAGAATGTCCACGATGAGGTACTGAATGAAGAATCAAGGGGCAGGACTTCCCTGGTGGCGCAGTGGTTAAGAATCCACCTGCCAATGCAGCGGACACGGGTTCGAGACCTGCTCTGGGAAGATCCCACATGCTGCGGAACAACTAAGCCCGTGTGCCACAAACTAAGCCTGCGCTCTAGAGCCTGTGAGCCACAACTCCTGAGCCCGCGTGCCACAACTCCTGAAGCCTGCACTCCTAGAGCCCGTGCTCCACAACAAGAGAAGCCACCACAATGAGAAGCCTGCGCACTGCAGCCAAGGGTAGCCCCCGCTCGCCACAACTAGAGAAAGCCCAAGCGCAGCAACGAAGACCCAATGCAGCCAAAAATAAAATTAAATAAATAATGAATCACCCTTAAAAAAAAAATCAAGGGCCACAATGAGATGTACAGTATAATTCCATTTTTATAGAAAAAGAGACCTTTTTACATGTGCACATGTATGGTCATAAGAAAAGATCATAAAAGATATTTATCAAAAAAAAAAGATATTTATCAAGCTGTTAACAGTGAATGCTCCAAAGTATGAGTGGAAAAAGTAGGAGGATGTTTTACATTATAAACTTTAATGTTATTTTAATGTTTTGATACATAATTTAATTTTTTCAATTATAGAAGAATTTTTCCACTATAAACAAAGAAAAAAATCAGTGACCTAATGATAACCAGTGTAAATATTTTGAAATAAAATACATGTTATATACAGCAACAAAATGAGTAAAACTGTAAACCTAGTGTAAAAATCATTTCTGATCTTAAAATACTAGGTCAGCTGTATTAAAATTTTCCTTGGATAAAATATATATTCATCTATTAAAGCACAACTGAAAATTTATAGAATAGTTTTCTACCTAAAGTTTTTGATAAACCAAAGGTGGGTGATTTAATCCTTTAACGTCATTCTTAAAACAATAAATCCATTAACTGACACTTGCACTAGTTTTAGTTAAATTGACATCAACAGGTTACTGACATGTAGTCTTAAAACATTAGTAATTCATTTTTATATTATAAGGCACCACAGAAAAATAAAACTTCATTTTCAGTCAGTAAGAAGAAAACTCATGATTTGGTACGTTAATTTTAATTTGCGCATTTGTAAGATCACTCAATTACTCTCACCTTTTTAACTCTTCACTCTGGGAGATCTCTTCTGACCGATAAAAAACTGCTTTGCTGGTTTGGAAACAAGCTCTTCAGGTATATAGTGTTTGCCAGAGTGTATATATTTCCTCTTTGAAAATGAAGCCTGTTAAAAAACTATGAAATTTATACCGTTAAATTTGCACAGCCCCTTTTCAACTTTTAGTAAATTTCAGGATGCCATACTAATGTCTTAGGGTACTTAATCATTTGGGGGCATTATTTTGTTGTTTTAGGCCTTACACTCAAGAAATGAAAATAAGCTGCTTCCTAAACATACTCACTCAGTGAGGCAAAAGCGCGCTTGGATTACTGCCCCTGTGGCTCTTCGGGAAGGAGAGGATCTGTCCAGGAAGAATCCGATTGCCAAGGTACCTTCTCAAGGGGAACAGGGTAATGCATGCGTATTGCTAAAGTGTGGTCTGAGGACTTTCATGTTCACTTTAAAATTTTAGGAAAATTATATGATGTACTTACTGAGGTTTTAATATTCCACATATCACCTGGAAGGGCCTCTTTCCCATTCTGGAAAATGCAGCATTATTGGTGAACATATATATATATATTGTAGGGCTTTGATTCAACTAAGAGTTGAATCTGGTGCTAGTTGAATCTTTGTTTAACAGAGTGTTACAATGCTCAAAAGGAGATAGTATCACGTGTTGGGGGCGGGGCAACGTTCTTTTTCCTACCACCCTCCTAGTTTCTCTGTCTGTAGCCCTGGAAGTTGGACTGACAAAAAAACAGATTAACAAGAGAAAAACAAACAAGCTTAGTAACATGTCTGTCGCGCATGTAGCACCCAGAGGTGAGTAACTTAAAGGTTTGGTTAGGATTTGGGTTTATATAGCTACTTAGCAAAAGAACAATAAATTTTTAGAGAAGTGACGAGACAAAAAGGACCTTGAATCTCCAGGAGCAGCAAACTGTGGGAAGGCAGATATATGAGCAACTAATAATAGAAAAATCTAGTTAGTCAGGTTTGTTTTGTGGATTCCTCTGGTCCTGTCTCCAGGCTGATAAGGATCTAACTCCTGTGGTTAACCTTTGTCCTTCCTCTTAGAGAGTGGGGGAAAGGCACCTTTACAACTTTATGTCCTGCTCTTAGGCAAATAGGGGGAGGGCAGAGAGCTTTCTTGTATCTGATTCTTCTCAATTGCTTTCGGCTTGAAATAATTCTTATACCAGAGTTGCGTATTCTGCCACCCTACACATGAAAGTAGTTTTCAGAATGAAAAGAACTGATATCTAATAGGTGGTAGGGTGACCGACCACACATCCTGCCTGAAACAGTCTGAGTTTGTAGCCATTGTCCTAGCCTAATCATTAATAACTCCCCTTTCACTCTCAAAATGCCCATTTTTTTGGATAAATTTTATGGTAATTCTATTAATATGTATCTCAGACTTATCATGTGCAAGTCTGAACCCCTGATTTTTCCCAAAAGCTGTTCTCCATAAGTTTTACCCATTTCAGTAAACAGCACTATAATTCTATCCAATATTTCAAAAATGTAGCAAGTACTGTCAGTTCTATGCCAAAAATGTATTCCAGATCTGTCCACTTCTCCCCACTGCCACCCTCCTTGTCCGAGTCATTGTCAGCTCTGACCTGTGCTACCAAAAGCGCCCCAACTTCATCTCCCTGCCTTCACTCTTGCCTCTGCCTCCC
Organism: Tursiops truncatus; assembly: GCF_011762595.2. Lineage (NCBI taxonomy): Eukaryota > Metazoa > Chordata > Mammalia > Artiodactyla > Delphinidae > Tursiops > Tursiops truncatus. Next base: position 46,294,990 of record NC_047046.1, read on the forward strand.
CCCACCACAGTCCATTCTCCAGAAAGCGGCCAGAGTGATCTTTTGGGGGTTTTTTGTTTTGGTTTGGTTTTTTTATAAATTTATTTATTTTCTTTATTTATTTTTGGCTGCATTGGGTCTTCGTTGCTGCACGCGGGCTTTCTCTAGTTGTTGTGAGCGGGGGCTGCTCTTCCTTGTGGTGTGCGGGCTTCTCATTGCAGTGGCTTCCCTTGTTGCGGAGCACGGGCTCTAGGCTCGCAGGCTCAGTAGTTGTGGCACATGGGTTCAGTAGTTGCAGCTCACGGGCTCTAGATTGCAGGCTCAGTAGTTGTGGCGCACGGGCTTAGTTGCTCCATGGCATGTGGGATCTTCCCAGACCAGGGCTCGAACCCGGGTCCCCTGCATTGGCAGGTTGATTCTTAACCACTGCTCCAACAGGGAAGCCCCAGAGTGATCTTTTGAAAAGACAAATCAAAGCATCCCCTTGGTGAGACCCTTTCAACAGCTGCCCACTGCAGTGGAAGGAGTAAACTCCTCTCCTCGGCCTACAAGAGCTCTTGGGATTCATTGGCCTTGACCTCCTCTCTGACCTTAGCTCCTGTCAGCCCCCAGCCCCCACTCTGCCACCTCCCTAAGTTGACACAAGCCATTCCAGCCTCCCACCCTTAGCACTTGCTGTTGCCTCTGCCTAGAACCCCCTCCCCACAGATATTTGCAGTATCTCACAGCATCAAGCCTCTAGCCAAGAGTTACCTCCTGAAAGAATTCCCTTCCCGGCCTCACCGGTCTCAGTCCCCTCACTCGTTCTGCTCAGTTTCTAGCTCATTCGCCTCCAGGACATTAGGTCATAAATTGCTTGCTTGTTGTCTGGTTCCCTCAGTAGAGTGTAAGCTCCCCCAGGGCAAGGGCTTAGTGCCCTGAGCAGTGCCAACATCCAGTAGGTGTTCAGTAAACATTTGTGTGAATGAATAGTTGTTCATATGCAAGTTGTACCTTCATCTTTCCCATCTTATAAACATTATACATGATGAGCTCCTTAAAAGAAAGAGCAGCTACAGAACAGAAGACAACACTTTCCTTTTTCCAACAGCATGTTGTTTTCATAGAAGCCTTCTAAAATCTAAATGTTTAATTACGGTTTTACATAATGGTATGTATATAAGGAGTTAAGCTTTTCGGTTTGGTTTGGTTTGGTTTGGTTTGGTTTGATGAGATATCTGAGTCATTCACACATTCTTTCACACATTCTTTCCGTAAAATGCATTGATTCTTTGGGGTTCGATAAGTGTTAGCTATTCTTCTTACTAATTTTAATTATAAAAGTTGTTCGTCTTATTGTGGTAAATATTTCACAATACATATGTGTATCAAACGATCACATTGTACACTTTAAACCTACACAATGTTATGTCAATTATATTTCAATAAAGCTGGAAAAAAGTGGAAAAAAAAAGTTGTTCAGAGTAAAATGTACATAAAAAGCAAAAGATCTTGTATTTCCCTAACTTTCCAAATTCTCTGTCTAGGAGTAATACTGTCAACAGTTTAGTATCTTCCAGATCTTGTGAAATACATAAATATGTATATACTTACATACTCTTACATGCATACATATATATACAAACCAGCTGTTATGTCCACACACAGTTTGGATCTATTTTTAACGTAAGTGAAATTATATAATACATATAATTAGCACATAGAGATCTAGAATATTCTCTATAAATACTGAAGTATATATGTACATGCACATACACATGTGTTGTGTGTGTATATGCATGTACTTGGCAAAAAAAGAGAGACAGACAAACAGAAACACAGAGAACAAGAAAGACAAACAGAGAGAGAAGCTCAGTGAAAAGTGATCATGGGCTGCCCCAGGATCACCGTTCCACTCTTGGAGCAGAGCAGCTGTAGCAGGAGATTGGAGCCGCATTGATCATTCTCAGCAACAACCCCCAGCCCCAGTGCATGTTGAGAATCCTCTGGGAAGAATGTTTAGCTAATCCTGAGATTTCAGGACAAGAATTGGCCAGGCAGGTGGGTGGTGATGGCTTCAACGATGTCTGAAGAAAAGAAATTGTGGATCCAGTAGGAGGCCACAGAGACACACTTACTAATGAAGAGTGAGAGATACAGAAATGGCAAACAAACAAACGAATTGGAGATACAAATAAAGCTGTTTATAGAGGACGAAAGTGTTAACTACAGAAGACCCAGCGGGTTAGAAACCCTGATTTGCTGAAGCATTCCAAGCAGGCAAACACTTGACTATTTTAACCCTTCTATGGAAGGATGCCTTATTCATACTGTCCTGATAATCGAACAGAGTTATGAAGGTGATTTTGACTCTGCAATTTTTACCTTATGTGCTAAATTTAAAATCCATCCCCACCAAGATGTACCCCCCTAATGATACCTTAATTTCATAACAACCCTGAGAGGTAGGCAGTAGTGTCTCTTCAGGTTACAGATAAGAACACTGAGACACAGGAGGGTAGGTAACTGCCTCAGCATCACTACCTGGTGAGTGGCTGAGACAGGACCAGAACCAGGTCCTCTGACACCAGTACCTCTTTTCTGGAGCACTTGTGCACCGCCCACCCTCCACCCATCAACATCTGACAGCTTCAGAGCGAAATTTTCCATTAAAAACAATTACCTATAAGTTATAGAGAGTTTAACTTGAGGCATTCCTTTCTTATTTTTATGTTAGATACATTCTGATGTTGCAGAAGAAAAAGACCTAAAAATTACATACAAATACACTGGAAAAGGGATCACAGAGCCACCTTTTGGTGTGTTTGTCTTTAATAAAGACACCGGATTACTGAACGTTACCACCATTCTAGATCGAGAAGAAACACCATTTTTTCTGGTAAGAAGAACAATTTTACATTTATTAGTTTGTAGTTCTTCTTGGGTAATAATTATGTTTTATTATTGTTTTGAAACTATGGTACTTGAATGACCTCAGCTTAAATCTCATCCCTTCTATTATTTATGTCGTGATTTCAGCTAATGGGTTATGCTTTGGATGAGAAAGGAAACAACTTAGAGAAACCAATAGAACTCCGAATTAAAGTTCTTGACATCAATGACAATGAGCCAGTGTTCACACAGGACGTCTTTGTTGGGTCTGTTGAAGAGCTGAGTGCAGCAAGTAAGAGGTTATTTTTTTTTATGAATGAATATCCAAGGCCAATTTATCCCCATTGTGTGACTGAACACTGAAAGCTCTGTCTTAGTGGAGGCTGGGTATTACCCACAGGACAAATAATAATAAACGTATTGCTCTAGGTTTGGAACTGCTTTTTTGTTACAAATTTTTTACCCTCAAACAGATGTGGTAGATTGATGTGATAGGTTAGGTCTCTATAGCAACTATTCAATTTTAGTCTGTATCAGGAAAGCAGCCATAGATAACATGTAAGCATGGTGTGTTCCAATAAAATTTTATTCACAAAAGCTGGTGGCTGGCTGGCTTTGGCTCACTGGCAGTAGTTTGCTGACCTTTGACATATTATTTCAACTGTCAGACTTCAATGCAAGTGTTAAACGCAGGAGAGATTTCTCTTTGATCAGAATGTAAAGAATAACTATGCTTCTCCTGAATTGCTTATACTTTAATAAGCATGCATTTGTATCTGTTCATTCTCCTTTCTTTGTATGGGTTATTAGGTCTATTATAAACAAATTTGTGACCCTCCTATAGCAAGTGTTCAGGACTTCATCCTAAAAATTGTATGTACTAACCTCAGCCTCACCCTCACCTTATTTTTCCTATTCCTACCTCCATTCACACTTATTTCCTCAAACAATTAAATGTTTTGATCTTGGTAAACTGATTTTGATAAATACCTGGAATCCTTTTTGGAACAAGTTGATATTATAAATAAAATAATAACATACATTAAGTATGCTAAAAGTTGAGTTTCATCTTGGACACCTTTGTTTCTGATGCCAGATACCCTTGTGATGAAAATCACCGCAACAGATGCAGATGAGCCCAACACTCTGAATTCTAAAATTTCTTATAGAATCGTATCTCAGGAGCCTGCTAGTTCTCCATTGTTTTACCTAAATAAAGATACAGGAGAGGTTTATACAACCACTATTACCTTGGACAGAGAGGTAAATTAATATTTTATGTTATTCATCTTTTCAGCTCTCCTCTGTCTTTCCAGTTATTCTCTCTCTAATGCTTTGCTAATTTTCTGACTTTGGTCTATGTTACTTACTCATAGGATAACTCGGAATAATCCTCCTCTAGGGATGTGCTGTCTAATATGGTAGCCATCAGCCATATGTGGCCATTGACCACTTGAAATGTGACTAGTCCAAATTGAGATGTGCTGTAAGTGGAAAATATACACCAGATTGGGAAGACTTAGTATGAAAAAAAAGAATGTGTAAAGTATCACCTTAATAATATTTTTGTTGATCACATGTTGAATTGATTATATTTTGGATGCCACGGGTTAAATGAAATATATTTGTTTAAAATTAGTATTACCTGTTTCTTTTTACTTTTTTTATGTTTATTTATTTATGTCTTTGGCCACGCCACTCGGCTTGCAGAATCTTAGTTCCCCGACCAGGGATTGAACACGGGCCCCGGCAGTGAAGCACCAAGTCCTAACCACTGGACCGCCAGGGAATTCCCTCTTCTCACTTTTTTAAATGTGGCTGCTAAAAACTTTAAAATTACGTAAGCAGTGTCCTAGGGCCTCTCCAGTCAGGATCTGTTTGCTAGAGAGTTCCAAAGCAATGTTCCTTAATTTGTGTCTCTATAATGAAACGTCAGGAATCTTTTGTACTACTAATACATATGCAGAGGGAGGAAAACAGTTTGAAATAGGAATCCTATTTAGGGTAATAGAAGTATTTGTAAAGGAAAGAGTTACTGTAAATCCCAAATTGGAGGAAAATTTGAGTCAGTTTCCTAAAAAGGGTGCTTTCTCAAACATTTCATTTTTTGTTTCTAAGTCAAAGGGAACATTTTAGTTGAAAAAGGGAGTTTTTTTAAATGCTACAGACATAAAGGTCTTAACAGCATGCAGAGTAAAATGTGGATGATCCAAAGAACAATGTATTATCATCAAATATAAATCATCATCCAGGCACCGTCAGGGTGTTTTGTATTACTTGGAAAAATGAGGACTCTGGCCAGAGATGGAGAGGATGGTGCTCAACATTCCTCTCAAGGTCTTTGTAAAATTAAAGCATATTATTACTCCTAAAATTCTACTCTACCTTTTTGCATAAAATGAGAATGGAAAAGTACTATTTTGAATTAGTAGTGTGATTTTTTTTAAATGAGCTTCCGTCTCTGGACAGTTTAACCAGAAAATACTGGCTGTCGCTTATTGGGCACTCACCACATGCCTGGTGCTATTACAAGCCTTTTATGTGGAATAACTCAAATTAACTTCACCTGTAAACCCTGTGAAGCAGATACAATTACCCCCATTTTACATAGAAGGAAACCAAGGAGCAAAGGGATAATGTGTGTCCAACCCAGCTAGTAAGTCAGAATTGGAACTCAGCCAGCTGGTTCCAAAGCCTCTGCTGTCCTGCCTCTCACTGAGCACAGGGTCCCCAGGCATTGGCACTGGCTGCCCGGCTCCTTAAACAACACCCACACTGAATGGAGCCATCGGAAGGGGACCACGTGGAAGAGAGGTTTCCCTTTGGAGTAATATCTGAAACGTTATTCTCTAGGACACGTTCTCCAAGAATCTAATCTCCCGGGATGTATGGACAAAGTTCACCAAGTTTTGCCTTCACTGGTCAAGTGTTCTTGGGGGATTAAGTTTTCCTGGCTTAACTTTTAGCTGAAAATGATGTGTGGGATAGAAAAAACCAAGTCCTAGAGTCCCATCACTTCCAGTATAGTGCAAACTACATTTTGAATGCACTCTTTTGTGCTCAGACTATTTTAAGGAGAGATTCATCTCCTGATAAATATCACCAATGGCATAATTAAGAATTCACTATCAACAACTGCATTAGGGAAAAGCTCTGATGGCAAATAAACAGCATCTTCATAGGATTAACAGCAGATCATGAAACTTATTTATGAATAAAACATACTGTGGTTCATTCCCTTGATGATAAAGTGAACTAAAACCAGAAAGATAGAGCCATTCATTTTCACCCCAGATGGATATTTTTTACTTCCCTGTAGGAACACAGCAGTTATACTTTGACGGTAGAAGCAAGAGATGGCAATGGACAAGTAACAGACAAGCCAGTAAAACAAGCTCAAGTTCAGATTCATATTTTGGACGTCAATGACAATATACCTGTAGTCGAAAATAAAGTGGTAACTATTATTTTTATAACAAACATGCCTATGTATATTTTAGTCATAAACTAAAAATATATCACCTAGGTTTGTGTTACCTCAGAATAAAAATTGCCTGTTCATGTTTTGCAGTATGAAGGAATAGTTGAAGAAAACAAAGCCAATGTAGAAGTTTTACGCATAAAAGTGTTCGATGCAGATGAAGTAGGCTCCGATAATTGGTTAGCCAATTTTACTTTTGCATCAGGAAATGAAGGGGGTTATTTCCACATAGAAACTGATACTCAGACTAATGAAGGAATCGTGACCCTTATTAAGGTAAGTACTTAGTGTTCAAGACTGGAATGGGAGAAGCTGGTCCAGAGGAGGGAACTGATCTATTTTGAGCTCCACATATTTACAAGTACTTTTCATAATCAGTTAACTGGCACCACAGTTGTAGAGATAGGAGCCACCCCTACTAGCCCTATTTCTGTGGTTAGTAAGTGGTTACACTGTTTGTGTTTCTAATGTCAGTAGTAGGAGGGTCACATTTTGAAACACAGTGTTATAAGTGTGCTTAATTGAATCAAGGAACAAAAATTTAATGGTGTTATTAAGCACATGGGTCTTAAACAATTAAAACCCTTACTCCCACAGAATTTCTTAAACAAAACTTAGATGGATCTATCTAACAGAATAAGTAAAGAAGAATATCAGTGTATGTTTAAATGGTTTATGGTAGAATTACCTTATCAGATTTTAAAATAAAAAGCAAAGCTACAGCTTTCAAAATACTGTTTCATTAAGTCACAGACAAAAATTGATTCCAGAGGTTTCCACATTTTTACAAAAACTTAATATATGGCATAGTATGTAAACCCTAATAGCAGGAAGAGGAATGATGATAATGTATAACCGAATAGGGAAAAATTAACTTGAGGTTTCATAGTAATAATTATTGATACCATTTATCAATAGGCTACTGTATGCATTTAGATGACTTTTTGTAAAGCAAAGGAAAATAGAAAAAGATTAGCTCATGTTTGAAGGGAAGACACATTTTATGATTACTGAATACATGGATAATGGCATCAGAGATGAAATAGATTTACCTGCTTATACAGAACTAAGCATACTTTTTAGTCACAGATTATAGGTGCAACCATGCTAGATGCCTGAGATAAAAAGCCAGTAATACACATAAGGAGAAACAATCACTTAGTGATGAATAATAGAAATACCCTCAATGCACCATGGTAGCACAAAAAGGGGTTATCAAAGGGGCATGAAAAAAAATAGTAAATTTAGTATTAAAATGACAGCAACAGATTAAGACAATTACAAATTTACTTTTCCAATTGTATAAAGAATCACTTCCGAAGTATAAAGGCGGTAATCAGATTTCATTCAAATAAATGGACAAGGAAGATAGATAAAGAAGATATACAAATAGCAAATGTGTGCATAAAGGATACTCAACATCATTAGTCATTAGGGAAGATGCAAATTAAGACTATGTGAGCTACCACTGCACACCTGCTAGAATAAGCTACAATCAAAGGAAGACTGACAACACCAAGTATCAGCAAGAATATAGAACTGGAACTCCTATATATTGCCAGTGGAAACATTAAATGGTAGAGCCAGTTTGGCAGTTTTATAAAAAGTTAAACATTGAGTAGTTATCCAGTGACCTAACAATTTAGTCCTAGGTATCCACCCAAGAAAAATAAAAACATACATCTACAAAAAAACCAAAAAACTTGCATGCAAGTGTTCATAGTGGCTTGTATTCCTAATAATGAAAAACTGGTAACAGTCCAAATGTCCACCAACTGGTGAGCAGATAAAATGTGGTCTATTGATACAATGGAATGCTCTTGAGCAATAAAAAGAAATGAAGTACTGATACATGCTACAATGTGGATGAACCTCAAAAACATTCTACTTTATACAGACACAAAATACTATGTACTGTATGATTCTATTCGTGTGAAATTTCTAGGAAAGGCAAAAAGCGCTTCTATAGAAAACAGATCTGTGGTTGCTTAGGGTGGGTTGTGATTTGGCTACAAATAGGCAAAAAGGAACTTTTGGGGAGTAATGGAAGTGTTCTAAAACCAACAGTCTTGATATTTGCAAAACCATATAGGCTTATGAAACATCCTCATGTTTTACACTTAAAAAGGGTAAATTTCATTGTAGGTAAATCATACCTCAATAAAGCAGTCTAAAAAAGAAACAGGAGAAGAATAGATACTTTAAACTGTAGAAACAGAGATAGTAAATCATCCCATGAGAAAAAGCCTCAGCTGTGTTAACAAATAAGTTTAGTATCTTTAATGCTATTGAAGATAGCAAAAATGGGAGTGATAAAATATGCTAACAGTTGCAAAACTAGAGGTATATGCCCTCATACATTGCGCTTGATGCTGAAAAATTTTCCATTCTCTTTGGAGCACGATGGCTATTTATAACAAACACTATGAAACATTTTTTATGTCGCCAGTACCTAGCTCATTTTTTTTTTACCATTGTCTTGTTCTTCCATGGTCTTTGAATACTAATGTCATATGGCTGAAAGATTTTATTTCTCATCCGACATACATCATACCATCAAAATAAGTGTGTGAAGTGCAAGAGCAACTTAAAAAGACAATAACTTTCACAAGGATTCTACAGTCACAAAGAGTGTATTTTTCTGTAGTCAATTTGTGTTGTGTTAGTGTCCCAATGCCACAGTGACCCATATAATAAAGGGGGCAGAAGTTATATATCCAGAACTCTCTAGAGAGGAAAACGGATTTCATAATAAATCATCCAAAAACAAAAGTGAACATTGCAGTAATTCATGTAAATACATGTAATATATTTAATGATATACTGAAGAAACAGCAAAAATGGTCAGTCAGTACATCTAAATGGTCAGGACCACTAGAAATAAAAAGCAACAGGACCTACATAAACTTTGACTGGGTGCTTCTTCCCTCTGCAGCTCAACAGGGGAAAAATAATTTGTATAAAAACGTTCAGAGCAGTATTAACTGCAAATAGTCGAAATGCCTAATAACAGAATGGCTAAGTAAATTAAGTGTATCTAAATAGTAGAATACTATAGAAATGTTTTCAAAAAGAAAATGGACAAATTGGAACATAAAATATGCATAGAGTGATAAACTGATTATATCAAAGGTACTTAATAAATACCACAATTCACAAAGATCAAAGTATTTAGAGGAGGATTAATCTTTTATGGCATTAACGGCAAACCAGATATTAATAGACATTATGCTAAAAAGGAGGGGGTTAGATTCTCCGTTTAAACAAATTTGAAAATCCCTAGGCTTAACAAAGCTAAATAGTTGTTTTTTCTACAGGAGGTCTCAGTTTTATATGCCATGGGAGAGAGCTGGCAGTGCCTACTTATGTAGCCCTTTTCACCAGAACAAACCCCTGGAACACATTTTAAGGAATATTATATTGGATGTCCATTAACTTTTTTTTATTAAGAAAAAAAATCACTTCAGATTGCTAAAAATAAAAATGTATACGTTTTAAATGATTTTGACCTTAAATAAATTGGGGATGCTTCCTAAACATCCTTAACATTTATGAACATCAAAATTGACAGACTTTTTAATGGCATGGTACCAATATAAGAGTTGGACTACTCAGTACTGCTGTATTTTTCATGTTTTAAATTATTATAATCTGACACTAAAACCACACATGTGTGTTCTAGTTTTTGTCCCTTTTAAAAGCATTCCCTTTGATTTTGCCTTTCTAGGAAGTAGATTATGAAGAAATGAAGAATCTTGACGTCAACATTATTGTCACTAACAAAGCAGCTTTTCACAAATCAGTTAAGAATAAATATAAGCCTACACCCATTCCGATCAAAGTCAAAGTGAAAAATGTGAAAGAAGGCATTTATTTTAAAAGCAGCATAATCCAATTTCACACTAGCGAGAGTGTGGAAAAATCAAGCCAAAGCCAAATAATGGGAAAATTTCAAGCTTTTGATGGCGACACTGGACAAGTAGCCCGTGTAAAGTAAGAGATAGTTATGAATATTGTTTCATCATTTTAAATGACTTTGAATGCCTATTTTCAAAAATCGTAATGAAATTTTAACACTTCACTCCTTCGAACCCCGCCATTATAATCCCCCAAAGGTCTATAGATTAAATTTCCTAGAGTTGTACCTGTCACTGAGAGGCAAAGAGGAGTTTTCCCAGGATCCCTTTCCCTCCACCACCCGAGTATGAGGCAGAGGCTGGGTTGCTCACCTCAAAACAGTTCTGGGTAGAGAAGGCTAAAAAGCAACAAAGAGAAAGTTCAGAAAGACACTTTCTAAAATCTGTCTTAAAGGAGTATTAGAGATAAGAAAATAGCAAATAAAATTTACTGCAAAATCCACTTTATACAAGGTTGGTTAAGAGAAATAAAAATAGCTGCATAATATATTTTAATAATGGGGAATCCAGTTTCATTTGCTCATAAGCCTTGGAAATTGATCTTCATTTAAACCAGGCTATTTGAGCTAGGGATTGATGAAACTTTTGTAATGCTTGTCTTGGTCATGGTGACCTTTACTCAGAATATACTTATTGAGAACCTACTAAATGCCGCTCCTGTGCTGGAAGGTGCTGGATTGTGTCCACTCTGTAGCGACACCTAGGTTTGCAAGATCCATTCACATTTTCAAAGTGAATTTACATCTTAGATCTCAGAGCCATACCATCAAAAGATGACTCTCTACAGAGCTATTATTTATGAAGTTCTACCTAGCTGTAGTTATTTGGTTGAATTTAAGAATCCCCACCTGCCACCTGAGACACAACAGCTTCTATGTTTTCCTGCTGTCGGTGCCAGAGTTGTCGGTTGCTTCACTCTCCTTAGGCCTATGTCCCTGGGTGCCAGTACTCATGAAACATTGTATTTAGATGCGTGGCCAACCATAGCACGAATGAGAATATGGAGGAAGCTCTTCAACAATCTCTTTCGTTTTAGTGAATCTCCTTTTCATGGAATTCATCGGCCAATAGTAGCAAGTGACCTTTTTCCAAAATTACGTTAACGAACAGCTTCCATTGTGTTTTCTGCAATGTCTTGGGGACCCCTTTTTGCCCACCTTAACTTCAGGAACCAGTCTAGCTTCTCTCGACTTTTATAGTCTACTTTTTATTTCCATGGCTCTAACCTTAAGGAGGCAGTCCCCACCTAAATCCCCAGAATTGAGAATGAGTGTTCCTTATGATTCCTCACGCTGTCCCCTGAGAGGCTTAGATGCTCTAATTAATTATCCTCCAATAATATTGTGACTCTCTATTGAAACTTCTGTTTCCATCTAACTATTTAATTTTGGTTGCTGTTTTTAGTAAGAGTTATGACTGTATCAAAAGATCATATGTTCTTCCTTGAAAAATAATGAACCATGTTTCTTTACTCCTCAGAAGTATTTTATTTTTAGCATACACTTACAGAACTTTAGAATAAGAATGATCTGAAAGATTAACTCAAACCTACTATTTTACAGATAAGGAATGAGAGGCACAGCTAAGTGAAATAATTTTCCAGTATTCACCTAATCTAGAAATGTTGATAAGGACAGCAGAAGAATCACTCTCTTAACTTTGTCATAATTTACTCTTTTACTGATTATTCATATGCATCAGTTGTTATGGTATTTGACAGGACATGTGAGCTGCATCCTACTTTGAATGGTGTCTAGTTTTCACAGTAGAAAACAGAAAATCCCTTAAATGAGACCACACAAAACATTCCATTGTGAAATGTGATTCTTATTACTTTAACTTCGTCTTTGGTATAAGCATTATTTGGGAAAACATTGACAGCAGCTAAGTTCAAGCTTTAAAATTCCAGCCATGAAATTCAGAAATATTTGTGAAAATCCAAATGTATCATCATTTACTGGTATAAATATTAAAAGACAGGAAAGTTTAGTTCGAGTGTATATTAAATAGTCACTATAAACAAATATTGCCATATATTAGCCACTCATTTTTGTATGCCTAAACAGCCACTTAATAGAAAATAAATCATTAATATGATTGGTTGAATCAAATTCTCATATGTTTGGTTTGTATTTGGATACATTTTAAACTCGATGGTATTAAATTACATATATTTCTGAAAATGTACTATGAATGTTCTCCTTGCCTTCCCAAAGCTGTCTCTTTTTGCACTAATTCTCCTTTGCTTTGAAGGAATAAACCCAGAAATCACCTTATCAGCATTGTTTTCACTTTTAACCATTTCTAACTGAAAGAAGCCTATTGCTCTGAACAGTCAACAATATCCCAAAATTTAAAGTACTTCCATTTAAGGCAGTCATTGATTTTTTAAATTGATACTTTTAAATATTGATAATATGCCAATAAATAATAGAATGTAAAACTGCTTTTCTCCACGAGTTCTTGTTGGGTGACTAAGTTATCCTCCAAGGTTAACTCCAAATTTAAGGAAAACTAGATTGAAAGCTGTAAGGCAGACTGAAGAGCAACTCGTAAACCTCCCGGGTGAGTAGGCAAGGGCGTCGCCCTTGCACATATGTCTTGGGTATGTTACAGAAGTAAGGAAGGGTCCAAAGTAGGTGTGATACACAGTAAACAGAGGGGCTTTTAGGATAGTTTCAAGAAATTAAAAACCATTCCAAACTAATGCCTGTAATAAGAACATATATAAGAAAGCAGAAATTAAGCTTAAAAGAGTTGTAGATATTAGTTGTAGATGGTCTCAATTTATCCAGAGCTCAAAATTAACTTTGTCTGCTTTCTAACAGATATGCCAAATTTGAAGATATAGACAATTGGATCTCTGTGGATTCTGCCACCTCTGAAATTAGACTTGTAAAAATTCCTGATTATGAATCCAGATATGTCCAAAATGGTACATACACTGCAAAGATTTTGGCTGTGACAGAAGGTAAGTTATTAAATAGACATTTTTTCTTGGTTATATGCATTTAGATTTTATTTTCCAGCATCAGAGACCTTTGTTTTGATCTTGTAGGAATGCCAAATGGGTAAACCTTCACATTTCTACTTATTTAGTGGATTAAAAGATATTACTTGATCTGAATATGAAAACATATCTAAGATAGAAAGCATCCTAATTTGGTTACTACCTTCTCCTTACCAAATTGGCAAGAGAATTCAAACTATGTCCATATGAGCAGTATAACCAAAATATACATTATCTTTTTCTTATTTTTAAGAACATCCTAGAAAAACCATCACTGGCACTATTAGTATCACGGTTGAAGACATCAATGACAATTGTCCCACACTGGTCGACCCTGTGCAGACTGTCTGTGATGATGTGCAATACGTGAACGTGACCGCAGAGGACCTGGACGGACCCCAAAACAGCTGGCCTTTCAGTTTCTCTGTCATTGACAAACCAGCTGGAATGGCAGAAAGGTGGAAAATAGTAAGCCGAGAAAGTAAGCAAAACCACTGGACTATATGTTTAAACATGATAGAAATCTAAAATCCTTATAATACAGGCTTTTTTCTTGGCATGAATTACATTTCCAATACAACTGAGTTTATAAAATGAGGGTCTGAAACTCAGGCATAGTGTCTTTGATCTGCCTAATAATAAATACCCTATTTGGAGAGAGTGAAGGGAAATAGATATCTAATATCTTTAAAGTATTTGGCTACAAATAGGCAAAAAGGAACTATTTTACAAACTCATCTTTTTCCCATGTCCCCTGCACTGGGTATTCTCCAAATCGCTCTTGAAGTAGTTGTCTCGTAAGCTGAGGAATACGTTGCCTCTCTAAGCACAGCAATCAGAGTAGGTGCCTTCTAAAAATCGTGATGTATGGTAACGATGATTCCATTAAAAATAACTCTTACGGAACATATACCATGTGCCAGGCACTCTGCTATCCCTTCATATGCATTATCATGTTTACTTCTTACCCCATAACCTTATTCCCTGATTACAGCTGAGGAAACTTTGGCTTAACTAGAGTTAGAGAGCTCGTTTGAAGTCACAAAGCTGGTAAGTGATGGACAAAACATGGAAAGGAGTCTGTCTGTCCCCTTGCCCCCCATGCCCGAAGGACATGTGCATAAATCCGTATCTTGGGACATATTCCCTTATTGACGTGCTCTATTGGCTTCCTTCAAGGTGGTTTCAAATGTAGAAAAATCTATCCAGAAGACTCTTTTTGTTTTAAACAGGTAGTGCTCGTTTCAGAAAAGTTTTAAATGTAATACCCCAATTTTTCTTAACTTTTAAGTTTATTGTTTTCTTAGGCTTAGCAAATTTTACAGTCATTTTAAGAGGCTTTGAATCATGTTTGGCCCAATTTACAAACTAAACACCTTTAACATTTCAATATATTTATAAATTTAGTATATTTGGCTTCCTTTTTATGTATTTCAATGATCTGAATTAACAAATAAAACTTTCTTGTGATTCCTATACTCTAAAATACCAGTAAATTTAACTTATAAATACATCAAACCTGACATCCTCTTCAGTGGTCCAATACTGAACAAACCAGTGATATTTCAACCTAAAACCATAAATCTAAATTAGTAACATAATTACACATTTTGAACTGGAGTTACATAGCTGTCACGTTAATAGGGCTAATTGTCCTTAAAATATTACAAGTGTATAAATATAATAACAAATGCAAATAATTTCTTTACAATGCAAAAATATTAAAACTAAATCTTTAGTTTGTTTAAATATTCCTATACTTAATTCCGAATCTTCTTAGGGTTTATGTACTCACTTGCAAAAGATAGTTATGTTGTTGGTTAACTCAAGTGGTCTCCCCAGTAAGGGGTGACAATCACCATCTTGATTCATTGAGGTTACTTAAGATCAAGTTTTCAACTAGCATGAGCCCTGGGATGCAGACATCCAGATGATTCTTCTTATGGTAATTAAGTCACAGGCCTCAAGACTCACGTCGGGGTTGGTCCCCTGACCCACATTATCTCATTCTGTACTCACAGAAGTCTGGGACTCCCACCTAGGCTGACTGCTTGATTGGAGTTTGCCTTTCTTTGACTAAGATAGTAAATGTGTTTTGCATTGAACTTGTTGGGATTCCAAGACTTACTTATTTTTATCTAAGAAACGTGATGTTTAGGAAATGCCAGGCACTGGTCTAAGCACTTTACTAATATTAACAACCCTAGAAGTTTGGCATTACCGTCATCAACATTTTACAGATGAGGAAACAAAGGTGCAGAAAGTTTAACATTCTCAAAGTTACAGCTAGTTGAAGAGCTGGAATTAGTATTTGAACCCAAGCACTCTAGCTGTGGAGTCTCTACTCACTACCTTTATGCTCTGTTGCCTTTCCAGATACACAGTGGATTTTCTGTCTAAAGATAAAGATGTTTGAATTTGATAGGCTCTTGAATTTTTTCCTAGCCTTAGAAACATAAAACTCTTTAGGATACACATACATGTTAGAGTGTTATAACAGGAAGTCACTGAGCTTATACTGTATACATCTAGACAATTGAGAGAGATAGGGTTCTGTAACCCAGGCTTTTTTCTCCTTGGCTGTATAATGAGATGATTGACCAACTATCATGATAATAAATAGCTCCTAACTATTTTATTTATTTGGGAAATATTTTAAGTACAGAAAATTACAGAGACTAATAAGGCAGATACCTTTGTACCTCCCACCTAGAATTGAAAGAATATTAACAATTTGTCGTATTTGAATCAGGCCTTTTTTTTTTAACGATCACTGACAAAGTAGAAGTCCCCTTTGGGCCTTTCCTCCCCTTTCCATCTTTCCACTCAGAGCCAATCATGAATTTAGTTATATTCTTCCAGGCCATGTTTTCCTATATTTCTTTTAATAAGCTCATATTCCTTAAATGAATGACTAGATGCTTTCCTCACTTCTCCAGAGCTTTGGGGATGATTTAATAAGTATATTTCTAGCTTTGGAGATCAAATTCCATAAAATATGGACCTTAAAATGAGAAGAGGATGTCTCTTACTTCCAAAAAAAAGTAAATAAAACAAAAAAACCTCCCAAACACCTCATTTTTTATCTTTGTATTCATCCATCTTTGCCTTGCAAGTGAATTATTTTTTAATAGATGTTATACATATATCAGAAAAAGTTTTAAACTATTCTAACTGATCATTATTTTTACTCATGGGAAAACTGGTTATTATTTTTATTCATGTTGAAAGAAAATTTCTTAAATAATCATCAGTCAGATTTTTAAAAAAATAAGATAAAAGGTCATTTGCACAACACTTTCTGTGTAATACTCTTGCCAAAAACGTGTAGCCTGAATCCAATCATGAGGAAACAGTCAGACAAATTCAAACTGTGGAAAATCCTTTAAAATAAGTGGACTTCAAAAAGGTCAAAGTCCTGAAAGGCCAAAAGAAAGTTAGGACTGTTATAGATTATTAATAGAGACTAAGGTGACAGCTAAATGCAGGGCATAATCTTTGATTGGATCCAGGATCATAAAAAAAAACAAAAAACAAAAGCCAGAGAGAGTAAGAGCAAGAACTGTAAAGGGCATTTTTACAACAGTTGAAAAGTTTGACTATGGATTATATATTAAATATATTATTATATCAAGAATGAATTTCCTGAGAGGGTTAATATCCTTTGGTCTTAGAAGATTTATGCTGAAGAACGTCATGAGATCTGCAACTTACCTTGAAATAGTTCAGGGGGAAATAAGTGTGCATGTAGAGAGAAAGTATTGTTGTAAAATGTAAACAATTTATGAAGGGTTTATCAATATTCATTGTAATAGTCTTTCAGGTTTTCATATATACCGTGAAATTTGAAAAATTTCAAATACACAGTGTTGGGAACAAAATGGGTGGGACTGGATGAAACAAGATTGGCCCATTGTTGAAAATTATTAAAGCTGGAGATGGGTACCATGGGAGTTAATTATGCTCTTTCCTGGATTACGTCTGTTTGAAAATTGCCTTAATAAAGTTCTTTTTTTTTTTTTGCGGTACGCGGGCCTCTCACTGTTGTGGCCTCTCCCGTTGCGGAGCACAGGCTCCGGACGCGCAGGCCCAGCGGCCGTGGCTCATGGGCCCAGCCACTTCGCGGCATGTGGGATCCTCCTGGACCGGGGCACGAACCCGCGTCCCCTGCATCGGCAGGCGGACTCCCAACCACTGCGCCACCAGGGAAGCCCCAATAAAGTTCTTTTAAGAAACAGTAAAATATAGGGACTTCCCTGTTGGCCCAGTGGGTAAGACTCCGCACTCCCAATGCAGGGGGCCAGGGTTCAATCCCTAGCCCCGGAACTAGATCCCACATGCCGCAACTAAGAGCCCGCATGCTGCAACAAAATCCTGGTGCTGCAGCTAAGACCCAGCACAGCCAAAATAAATAAATAAATACATATTAAAAAAAAGAAATAGTAAAATAAAGGTCATTCGATGGAAATGTCATTTAACTCTCCACTTGTCTGTCACTGTATCCCAGTAATGGAAGAGTTCCTAACATCTGGTAAACCACACACATTTGTTAACATTAGTCATCATAAAAGGATGGTATGTCCAGATCTGATCCTTTGCTATTCACCTGCATATGTGGACTAATTTCATCAAGCACACAGTGAATTCAATAGAGAAGTTATGAAATAATAAAGCTTCTAACTGGAGCTAACAATTTTAGCTATTAAAGAATGTTTCTGTAGACTCACAGATGTAGAGAACAAACTAGTGGTTACCACTGGGGAGAGGGAAGTGGGGAGGAACAAGATAGGGGTAGGGGATTAAGAGGTACAATCTACTATGTTAAAATAAATAAGCTACAAGGATATATTGTACACCCCAGGGAATATAGCCAATATTTTATAATAACTATAAATGGAGTATAACCTTTAAAACTTGTGAATCCCTGTGTTGTACACCTAAAACTTATATAATATAATCAACTATACCTCAATAAATTTTTTAAATTTATTTATTTTTGGCTGTGTGGGGTCTTCGTTGCTGTGCACGGGCTTTCTCTAGTTGTGGTGAGCGGGTCTACTCTTCGTTGCAGTGCGCAGGCTTCTCATCGCGGTGGCTTCTCTTGTTTCGGAGCACGGGCTCTAGGCACGCTGGCTTCAGTAGTGGTGGCAAGAGGGCTCATTAGTTATGGCTCATGGGCTCTAGAGTGCAGGCTCAGTAGTTGTGGCACACAGGCTTAGTTGCTCCGCGGCGTGTGGGATCCTCCCAGACCAGGGCTCAAACCCATGTCCCCTGCACTGGCAGGCAGACTCTTAACCCACTGTGCCACTAGGGAAGCCCCTATATCTCAATAAATCTTAAAAAAGAATGTTTCTGTAATGTAATCTTGCCCTTCCTTGGTAATCACTCATTTTTATTTCCTTTTTTATCTTGTCCTTGCAGGTACCAGCATGCTACTGCAACAAAAGGAACGAACGCTTGGGAGGAGTGACATTCACTTGCTGATTGCAGATAGTAAAGGCTTCAGTTGCCCTGAAAAGCAAGTCCTTAAACTCACCGTCTGCAAGTGTGTGGAAGGCGGTGGCTGTGTAGAAATGTGGATTGACTCCTACGTTGGCCTCGGACCTGCAGCAATCGCGCTTATAATGTTTGCCCTTCTGCTCTTGCTACGTAAGTATTTTAAAAGCTACATTTTAGCTCTTTTAGTAATGTTAGTATTTTAAAAGCTACACTTTAGCTCTTTTAGTAATGTTAGTACCTTTTTAGGGTTTTTTTTTTTTTTTAGTATTTTGTTACTACGGTAGTCATTGATTTCTTTTGTTTTTCTATAATCACACACACTAGAATGCTATTGAGGGTGAGTAGGGAAGCAAGGATTGATCATTGATAAATTCACCAAAAGTTATTGAAGTGCTCTTCCGAATTTTGTTTTATAAGAATGTATCATCTCCTGATTTAAATAACCAAGGTTATTGATTGTACATGCTCTTCAACACCCTTTTAACCTGAACCTTTTTGGTGTCTCCATTTTGATAAGCTCTACGTGAGGGAGGGATGTCGTCTGCTCTTCCATACCCAGTGCTGCGAACAGCACCTTGTGCATAGAAAGCTGTCAGAAAAGATTTGTTGCATGCGTTTAGATTATGGTTACAAGGTTATTTTACAAACTCATCTTTTTCCCATCGATCCTTGCTTTTCACATTCATCTTGTCAGAGCTCCACCTCCCCAGACCCTCTGCTTGGCTTGCCTCTTCACCTGCCCCAACAGGAGCCAGACCCCCTGAGCACTTGTATGTTTCCCAACAGTGACAACCAGCCCTCCCCTCCCTGCATGCCCCCCAACGACCTTGGGTTTCCTTTCACTGAAGAACAGAAGACTACAGCCTGGGGTCGTGTGGAACCAGTCCACTTGACCCCTGCTCATGGGCAGAGAAACGCCTCCAGGGCAGCCTCAGTTATTACAGTGTCAGAAGACGAGCTTGTCAAAGCCATTAGTAGATGTTCAATTAAATGCACAGTACTCAACAGTTTATAGTGCACTTTTATACCATCATCTCCATTCAATGGGTAAAAATACAGACATGATGATAAATGACTTGTCTCAGCTTACCAAGTTTATAGGTAGGTAGGACTACATCTTTTACCTGGAGATTCCTTGCATTGCCTTCTCATCTCAGATTTCCCAGCACCTAACATGGTGCCTCGCACATGGCAGACACTTGATAAACATCTGTTGAATTACCCCTGGCTGATTTCAGTCTTTTCATTACGCATAGTAACTATAGGGACTATTATATAAAAAGGAGCCTAGGGAGTAGTCAGCTCTTCCTTGGAAGCTGCCACATGGGAGCGTCAATAAAAGCTAATTTGGGGTGGGCTGCTTGCAGATATGGTTAATTCTTTACTCTGTTGATTAAGGGGCCAGCATTGGCCTTTACTTCATCCTGGAGGTAGAATAAAATTGAAGGAGGGAGCTCTGAAATTTTATTAACTTCTAGATAAAATGTTATATATATTCTAAGGGTTTTTAATGTGGAATCACTTTAGAAAATAGTACTTAGGTAATTCAAAGGTTAACTGGAACCTCAGTGAGTCATGCCTTCTGCCAAATTCTACTCTAGGGTAAAGTGGTGAAGTATTACAGAAGTTCTAATGTTCTAGAATATTTGAATATATTAAAGCTTTTCTACCCTTAGGGACTTCTGATTTCTTTTTTAACACATATATATATTTTAGATGGTGAATTTTCTCATATTAAAAATTAAAGTGGTTTAAAAAAACACAAAAATTTCAGCCTTTAAGTTGGTTTTGATGATTTGGATAGTATCGAATCCAGTCTCGGTATTCCACTTGTTGACCACAGTCTTTGTGATGACCAAGAACTCTGAATCCATGACTCCCTCATCCTGCCTTTAGGCTTTGGTATAACTCACCCAAAACAGGCTTGGTGACGTTAGATCAGGGGAAGAACAGAAAAATAGGGCTGTAAATAAGTGAAGACTGAACTCAGGAAGTGATAACGCAAATTCCAAAATTATGCAACATAAATTTGAAAATCTGTACTCAATTTTGTTTCTGTCCAGTTGTACCACTTCTACTGCTGAAGTGCCGTTGTGGGAAGGGTGCCAAAGGCTTTACCCCCATCCCTGGTACCATAGAGATGCTGCATCCTTGGAACAACGAAGGGGCACCACCTGAAGACAAGGTCAGATAATCAGATGTCAACAGAACACGTCTTCTTTTCTGCTTTAAAGGGGCCTTGGGAAGTGTTTCTAACACCTGAGGTCATGAGAGAGTAAAGTGGTTACTACAGATTTCATTCGCATGCCTTCGTTAAACACAGGGCTCGAATAACAACTTACTTTGCATTTGTTGCCAGGACAGAGCTGAGGTGGTTTTGCTCTACCCTGACAGGTCCTAAGTTACAGAGAATGTAGAAGAAGCATCAGGCAGTGACACCGAGAATGTAGAACAAAGGTTAAAGAGAGGAAGCGTGTGTAGGGATTTAGGTAGAAATGTTTGTCCCGGTATTAAATGGCTGCCTTCCACAGCCAGCTGCTTCTACATTTCCATTCCACGCGATGCATAGGGCCGGCAGAAGTCATTCAAGCACAGTTTTCCTAATTTGCCTCTGCGGAAATATCTTATTCCCTGCATACGCTCACTTAGCTCAGGTCCTTCTACCAACCGTACTGACCGTCCGTGACTCGGCTGTATTTGCTCTCACAGGCAGTGCTGCCTCTTCTAGAGGCAGACCACAGAGACTGTGCAGCTGTAGGCGGCGGAGCAGGGGCTGTGACCACCAAGGGTGCTACCGTGAAAGGAAGCAGCTCCGCTTCCTTTATCAAAGGGCAGCATGAGATGTCCGAGGTGGACGGCCGATGGGAGGAATACAGGAGCTTCGTCTCAGGGGGGGCCACCCAGGTTACAGGGACAGCAGGAGCCTTGATGACCACGGAAACCCTTAGGACCACGAGAGCCACGGTGGCTTCTAGAGAAGTGGCCGGAGCTCGAGCAGCTGCGGTGGCAGTGAATGAGGAATTCTTAAGAAGTTATTTCACTGAAGTAAGTGGTGTTTTTTATGTATTGGCGGGGAAAGGGGGGCGGACATTTCTATGCGAATGTGATGTTATTAGGGTAATCATTTTCTTGGATCTAAATGGGACATCGTTCCTTTCATTAAGAGAATGCTTACAGGCAATGAGAAGGGAGAGGTGTGACCCACTGGGCCAGTCAGTCAGCTCAATTATGTGGTGACAACAAATGACCCCACGATCTTGCTTCTCGCCAGGGCATATTTCCCACATTCGTGCTTTTGCCCCTCGATGCAGCTCTGCTCTGCCCCATGTGGTCCACATTCCAAGATGTGTGCTGAGAGCACAGCTTGTGCCCAGGAAGCTGGCGTCCTTGGGGCGCAGGGAACAGAGCAATGCCAAACCTGGTAATGACCCCCAAAGCCACTGCCTTTTCCCACTCACGTTTCATTGGCCAAAGCGAGTCACATGACCAGGCTGATGTCAGTGGGTCAGAAAGTGCTGTCCCCCTGCAGGAGCAGACTTGCTAGGGATGCGCCGGGTAGGGTGGGAGGGGAGAGACTATGTGACCTAAAAAACACAATCCGTTATGTCCCTTTAAGTGTTTTCTTTTGAAGGCAAGTACTTGGTTCACTATTGAGGTGGTTCATAAAAAATTAGAAGGAAAGTTTCAGGAAAGATGATGGGATGCAGTCAGAAGCTCATGCCTGGGATTAGAAATTAGAAGCTTCTCTTGAGAACAGGGTCATGCCTGGGAATGGGATGGGCAGAGTCAGATTGCTAGGGGCCTGAAGGACCCTTGAGAGGAGTGAGGGGATGGGCTTCCACAGAGGCCAGTTTATTTCTGTCCCCTCCCATCTGCATGGCTGCAAATTACCTGAGTGCTTTCCCACTTTCTGCTCCCTCCCATTCTCCCTTCTTTCATACCATCTGCCCGCCCCCAAGTAGACGGGGAAATGGTGATTTGGTCAGTGTCAAGGAAGAGCACTTCTCATCCATTTCCCATCTCACTGCTGGGCTCCACTCTGGTGTCCTGTTTTATTTCAGTATCTTTTTCCCTCTCTGCTCTAATCCTGCGTGAACCAGTCTTGATTATGTATGTGTGCTCAGCTTTTAATTTGGAAATCATTTCAAACTCATCAGAAATTTTGCAAGAATAATAGGAAGTTTGAACTCCTATATAGTCTTCACCCAGATTACCCAAATATTAACATTTTGCCACATTTGCTTTTTGCCTTTTCTCCCTCCCTCCCTCCGTCTCTCTGTCACTCTTTCTCTCTCACACAGACACACCCACACATGCACACGCACATCCTCTTACATTACCACAGTACAGAGATTGAACAGTGACACATTGCATATTTCAGTTTAGCCAGTTATCCCCAAAATGTCTTTTATAGCCACTGTTTTTCCCGTCTAGGGCCCTGCTTTCCATTTAGTTGTCATGACACTTCTGTCTCCTTTAACCTGAAACAATGCCCTCTGCCTTTCTCATCTTTCATGATATGAATATTTTTTAAGAATACAGGCCAGTCCTGTTGTAGGATGTCCTTCAATTTGTGCTTCTCTGGTGTTTCTTGTCTAACTACAAGACAGAGGTTAAACATTTTGAGCAGGGATCTAGAGGCTTGTTCTTAAAGGAAGTGCATCACTCATTGTATGCCTGTTCTTCTTTCCGTTTTAGAAAGCTGCCTCTTATGCCGAGGAAGATGACATTCACACAGCCAAAGACTGCCTTCTGGTTTACTCTCAGGAAGAAACTGACTCTCTCCAGGGTTCCATTGGCTGTTGCAGTTTTATTGAAGGAGAGCTAGATGACGGCTTCTTAGATGACTTAGGATGGAAATTCAAGACACTCGCTGAAGTTTGCTGGGGTCAAAAAATAGAGATGGATATGGAAATCGAGCAGAGGCCAAAACCTATGAGAGAAACAGACGTGAAGGCAGCTTCACATTCATTCTATGAGCAAACCAGGGTTAATTCCGAGTATACTTATCCCTCCGGTAGCAGCTTTCAAGTTCCAAAACCTTTGCATGAAGCAAACACAGAGAAAGTCACTCAGGAAATAGTCAGTGAAAAATCTGTGTCTTCTAGGCAGGCTCAAAAGGTAGCTGCACCACTTTCAGATCCATTGGCTTCTGGTAACGTGATAGTGACAGAAACTTCCTATACCACGGGCTCCACAGTGCCACTGAGCACTGTGGTCCTGGACCCCAGACAGTCCGAAGGCCTGATGGTGACAGAGCGGGTCTATGCCCCGGCGTCCCTCTTGGGAGAGCAGCAGTACGCTAGCGAGGGTGGCATCATGGTTACCGAGAGAGTCATCCAGCCTCACGGGGGCTCACCTGGCCCCCTGGAGGGCACCCTGCATCTGCCCGACGCACACTATGTTATGGTGCGGGAAAGAGAGCGCTTCCTCACCCCCAGCTCCCGTGTGCAGCCCCCTCTGGCCGCGCACAGTGTAGCCGTAGGACAGAACGTGACAGTGATGGAAAGAGTGCTAACACCAGCTTCCACTCTGCAATCTAATTACCAGATTCCTTCTGAAACCTCTGTAATGGCCAAAAAGACTGTGGTTTCTGGAGCTGGAGTCCCGGGCCCTCCGCCAGACTCAGGCTTCAAGGAGTCTAGTCATTCTAATTATACAATAACCACATCTTCCACCAGGGTCTCCAAGCCTAGCACAGTCCAGCAGTTCTCCTAACCAGACACTGCCCCAGAGTTTAGCTAGCAGTGACTCATTTCATGTTTTCAAAGGACCTGGCTTTTCATGAGCCTTACAGATGTAAGAGGCACATATACCTCGGGCTTCAAATTTTTCTCAGTCACTAATATGCAGAGAACCTCACTGTCTCAGCTTCTAGGAGTGCAATTCAGAAATGCCCCAGGACTTACTGAGGGGGCATAATGATGATGCTGTGACTTAGGTGCCTTTGAGCGACTTATGGCCAAACAATACTCACAAAGCAAGTTAAATAGAGAATAAATCTGGCTTCTAAGAATTTTATCAAATTAACAAAGTGTCCAGTTCATGAGCCATCCGACAGAGCCCCCCATGAAACTGAGTGGGCCTCTTTGCCTACCATGTTAACATTTAACATTGCTGTTCTATATTCCATACGTTCCTGCACCTAGCAGATTATCAACAACTTATTTATCCAAAGATACACGCACAGTTTGAGTGACCCGTTTTGCTTGTTTGATTTCCTTAAAACTAGAGGCCCTTCAATCCACGTAAGGTTAATTGAATTTTGGAACACTGACATGGTAAGAACACACATTGTGTGTTTCTGTGCACATAACTGTGTGTGTGTGTGTGTGTGCGTGTGATTCTGTGTGTGTGCATGTGTTGTATGACCTCAAAAATAGCATTATACCTTCCCTTTGTCACTCAATAATCATGAAAATATTAAATACTTCAAAAATATTAAATACTTCAAATTCACTCAATAATCATGAAAATATTAAATACTTTTCATAATCATGAAAATATTAAATACTTCAAATTCAGAATAATTCAGGGCAAAATTCATAAATATAAAATCACTTTATTTTTATAGGAATAATATACTATTAAAAAACTCAGGATACATTATCTTCTAATTTAGTACGTCTAAATTAACTATATACATGGTGGTAAGAATCCTTTTCACTGCTATAAATCCTCAGTGCCTACCATGGGTGCCAAATCAATATTTGTAGAATTAAACTGAATTTTAGAAGCTACTCTCTTTTATCTATACTTGCAAAAAATACTGAAAGACCCTATAATTTCTATAATTATGAGTTTGAAATTATGATTTATTCCATATCTCAAAGTCCTTGACTAGCTGGTCATGGCTTACTACATGGAATATTAAATATTGTGTAGCTGACCTGAATTTGTACATCTTGCCTTTCTTTCTGAAAAGTGTTTTGGGTGTTTTGGCCAAATAAATAGAGTATTTTTATTGCTCCCTGAAGAAATGATCCATTTCAGATTTCAAAGTATAAGTGCATATCAGTAATCAATTATATAAATATCCTCCACAACAAAATAATTTCCATAAATTTCAAAGGCTATGATTTCATGAATTTTTAATATATTTACTAGGAAAATGAATCTCTAAAAATTCATTTTGTGGCACACTTTTAAAAATGTGTTATGCAAAAGGTTTATACTTTTTTACTCCCACTGACGTGTATGAATAAAAGGCAAATATTTTTAGACACCATAAGCCTGTGGCCAAAATGAAGGTCACTGTTCCATGCTATAAATTTTTTATTCTCTACGTACTAATTGTTTTTGCTTTTCTTTCATTATAGACTTAGTAGTTATTTTTTGCCAAGTCTGCAACAAGAATATCACTACTGTGTGAAAATGTGAATGTGACCTATGTACTCCAGACAAAACTTGGTCTTAAATTTCCTCCTCAGACAGGCTTAAAAAACCTAACATGTCTCCTATATATAAAGTCACCACATTTCCTAAATGATTTTCTTTGTTCCTGAAAGGGTGATTGTATTAGTTTTTACATTTGTCCTATGGAAGAAACGTTGTAATTGTATGTGTATCATCAAAATATTTAAATAAAAAGGCGACCTTCTCTGCAGCCTCTTGCCCATATCTTCTTATTGCCCCCATCTTCTTACTGCCCATATCTTCTTTTTTTTTCCCTTGTTAAATAAGGTCTATTTTTTTTTGAATTTTATTTTATTTATTTTTTTATACAGCAGGTTCTTATTAGTCATCAATTTTATACACATCAGTGTACACATGTCAATCCCAAACTCCCAGTTCATCCCACCACCACCACCCCACGCTGCTTTCCCTCCTTAGTGTCCATACGTTTGTTCTCTACATTGGTGTCTCAATTTCTGCCCTGCAAACCGGTTCATCTGTACGATTTTTCTAGGTTCCATATATCTGCGTTAATATACGATATTTGTTTTTCTCTTTCTGACTTACTCACTCTGTATGACAGTCTCTAGATCCATCCACGTCTCTACAAATGACCCAGTTTCATTCATTTTTATGGGTGAGTAATAGTCCACTGTATATATATACCACATCTTCTTTCTCCATTCGTCTGTCGATGGGCATTTAGGTTGCTTCCATGATCTGGCTATTGTAAATAGTGCTGCAATGAACATTGGGGTGCATGTGTCTTTTTGAATTATGGTTTTCTCTGGGCATATGCCCAGTAGTGGGATTGCTGGGTCATATGGTAATTCTATTTTTAGTTTTGTAAGGAACCTCCATACTGTTCTCCATAGTGGCTGTATCAATTTACATTCCCACCAACACTGCAAGAGGGTTCCCTTTTCTCCACATCTTCTCCAGCATTTGTTGTTTGTACATTTTCTGATGATGCCCATTCTAACTGGTGTGAGGTGATAACTCATTGTAGTTTTGATTTGCATTTCTCTAATAATTAGTGATGTTGAGCAGCTTTTCATATGCTTCTTGGCCATCTGTATGTCTTCTTTGGAGAAATGTCTATCTAGGTCTTCTGCCCATTTTTTGATTGGGTTGTTTGTTTTTTTAATATTGAGCTGCATGAGTTGTTTATATATTTTGGAGATTAATTCTTTGTCCGTTGATTCATTTGCAAACATTTTCTCCCATTCTGAGGGTTGTCTTTTCATCTTGTTTATGGTTTCCTTTGCTGTGCAAAAGCTTTGAAGTTTCATTAGGTCCCATTTGTTTATTTTTGCTTTTATTTCCATTACCCTAGGAGGTGAATCAGAAAAGATCTTGCTGTGATTTATGTCAAAGAGTTTTCTGCCTATGTTTTCCTCTAAGAGTTTTACAGTGTCCGCTCTTACATTTAGGTCTCTAATCCATTTTGAGTTTATTTTTGTGTATGGTGTTAGGGAGTGTTCTAATTTCATTCTTTTACATGTAGCTGTCCAGTTTTCCCAGCACCACTTATTGAAGAGACTGTCTTTCCTCTATTGTATATCCTTGCCTCCTTTGTCATAGATTAGTTGACCATAGGTGCGTGGGTTTATCTCTGGGCTTTCTATCTTGTTCCATTGATCTATATTTCTGTTTTTGTGCCAGTACCATATTGTCTTGATTACTGTAGCTTTGTAGTATAGTCTGAAGTCAGGGAGTCTGATTCCTCCAGGTCCATTTTTTTCCCTCAATACTGCTTTGGCTATACGGGGTCTTTTGTGTCTCCATACAAATTTTAAGATTTTTTGTTCTAGTTCTATAAAAAATGCCGTTGGTAATTTGGTAGGGATTGCATTGAATCTGTAGGTTGCTTTGGGTAGTATAGTCATTTTCACAATATTGATTCTTCCAATCCAAGAACATGGTATATCTCTCCACCTGTTGGTATCATCTTTAATTTCTTTCATCAGTGTCTTATAGTTTTCTGCATACAGCTCTTTTGTCTCCATAGATAAGTTTATTCCTAGGTATTTTATTCTTTTTGTTACAGTGGTAAGTGGGAGTGTTTCCTTAATTTCTCTTTCAGATTTTTCATCATTTGTATATAGGAATGCAAGAGATTTCTGTGCATTAATTTTGTACCCTGCAACTTTACCAAATTCATTGATTAGCTCTAGTAGTGTTCTGGTGGCATCTTTAGGATTCTCTATGTAGAGTATCATGTCATCTGCAAACAGTGAGTTTTACTTCTTCTTTTCCAACTTGTATTCCTTTTCTTTCTTTTTCTTCTCTGATTGCCGTAGCTAGGACTTCCAAAACCATGTTGACTAATAGTGGTGAGAGTGGACATCCTTGTCTTGTTCCTGATCTTAGAGGAAATGCTTTCAGTTTTACACCATTGAGAATGATGTTTGCTGTGGGTTTTTCATATATGGCCTTTATTATGTTGAGGTAGGTTCCCTCTATATCCACTTTCTGGAGAGTTTTTATCATAAATGTTTTATCATAAATGTTGAATTTTGTCAAAAGTTTTTTTCCGCATCTATTGAGATGATCATATGGTTTTTATTCTTCAATTTTTTAATATGGTGTATCACATTGATTGATTTGCATATATTGAAGAATCCTTGCATCCCTGAGATAAATCCCACTTGAGCATGGTGTATGATTCTTTTAATGTGTTATTGGACTCTGTTGGCTAGTATTTTGTTGAGGATTTTGCCATCTATATTCATCAGTGATATTGGTCTGTAATTTTCTTTTTTTTGTAGTATCTTTGTCTGGTTTTGGTATCATGGTGATGGTGGCCTCAAAGAATGAGTTTGGGAGTGTTCCTTCCTCTGCAATTCTTTGGAAGAGTTTGAGAAGAATAGTGTTAACTCTTCTCTAAATGTTTGATAGAATTCACCTGTGAAGCCATCTGGTCCTGGACTTTTGTTTGTTGGAAGATTTTTAATCACAGTTTCAACTTCATTACATGTAATTGCACTGTTCATATTTTCTATTTCTTCCTGGTTCAGTCTTGGAAGGTTAGACCTTTCTAAGAATTTGTCCATTTCTTCCAGGTTGTCCATTTTATTGGCATAGAGTTGCTTGTAGTAGTCTCTTAGGATGCTTTGTATTTCTGCAGTGTCTGTTGTAACTTCTTTTTCATTTCTAATTTTATTGATTTGAGTCCTCTCCCTCTTTTTCTTGATGAGTCTGGCTAATGGTTTATCTATTTTGTTTATCTTCTCAAAGAACCAGCTATTAGTTTTATTGATCTTTGCTATTGTTTTCTTTGTTTCTATTTCATTTATTTCTGATCTGATCTTTATGATTTCTTTCCTTCTGGTAACTTTGGGTTTTGTTTATGTTTTCTCTAGTTTCTTTAGGTGTAAGGTTAGATTATTTGAGATTTTTCTTGTTTCCTGAGGTAGGCTTGTATAGCTATAAACTTCCCTCTTAGAACTGCTTTTGCTGCATCCCATAGGTTTTGGATCATCGTGTTTTCATTGTCATTTGTCTCCAGGTATTTTTTGATTTCCTCTTTGATTTCTTCAGTGATCTCTTGGTTATTTAGTGACGTATTGTTTAGCCTCCATGTGTTTGTGTTTTTTTACTTTATTTTCCCTGTAATTGATTTCTAATCTCATAGCGTTGTGGTCAGAAAAGAAGCTTGATATGATTTCAATTTTCCTAAATTTACTGATGCTTGATTTGTGGTCCACGATGTGATCTATCCTGGAGAATGTTCCATGCGCGCTTGAGAAGAAAGTGTAATCTGCTGTTTTAGGATGGAATGTCCTATAAATAATCAATTAAATCTATCTGGTCTATTGTGTCATTTAAAGCTTGTGTTTCCTTATTAATTTTCTGTTTGGAAGATCTGTCCATTGGTGTAAGTGAGGTGTTAAAGTCCCCCACTATTATTGTGTTACTGTCAATTTCCTCTTTTATAGCTGTTAGCAGTTGCCTTATGTATTGAGGTGTTCCTATGCTGGGTGCATATATATTTATAATTATTATATCTTCTTTTTGGATTGATCCCTTGATCTTTATGTAGTGTCCTTCCTTGTCTCTTGTAACATTCTTTATTTTAAAGTCTATTTTATCTGATATGAGTATTGCTACTCCAGCTTTCTTTTGATTTCCATTTGCATGGAATATCTTCTTCCATCCCCTCACTTTCAGTCTGTATGTGTCTCTAGGTCTGAAGTGGGCCTTTTGTATACAGCATATATATGGGTCTTGTTTTTTGTATCCATTCAGCAAGCCTGTATCTTTTGATTGGACCATTTAATCCATTCACATTTAAGGTAATTATCAATATGTATGTTCCTATGACCATTTCTTAATTGCTTTGGGTTTGTTAGTAGGTCCTTTTCTTCTCTTGTGTTTCCCAGTTAGAGAAGTTCCTTTAGCATTTGTTGTAGAGCTGGTTTGGTGGTGCTGAATTCTCTTAGCTTTTGCTTGTCTGTAAAGCTTTTGATTTCTCCATCGAATCTGAATGGGTTTCTTGCCAGATAGAGTAATCTTGGTTGCAGGTTCTTCCCTTTCATCACTTTAAGTATATCATGCCACTCTCTTCTGCCTTGTAGAATTTCAGCTGAGAAATCAGCTGTTAACCTTATGGGAGTTCCCTTGTATGTTATTTGTCATTTTTCCCTTGCTGCTTTCAATAATTTTTCTTTGTCTTTAATTTTTGCCAATTTGATTACTATGTGTCTCAGCGTGTTTCTCCTTGGGTTTATCCTGTATGGGACTCTCTGCACTTCCTGGACTTGGGTGGCTATTTCCTTTCCCATGTTAGGGACATTTTTGACTATAATCTCTTCAAATATTTTCTCAGGTCCTTTCTCTCTCTCTTCTCTTTCTGGGGCCCCTATAATGCCAATGTTGTTGCATTTAATGTTGTCCCAGAGGTCTCTTAGGCTGTCTTCATTTCTTTTCATTCTTTTTTCTTTATTCTGTTCCACAGCAGTGAATTCCACCATTCTGTCTTCCAGGTCACTTATCCATTCTTCTGCCTCAGTTATTCTGCTATTGGTTCCTTGTAGTGTAGTTTTCATTTCAGTTATTGTATTGTTCATCTCTGTTTGTTTGTTCTTTAATTCTTCTAGGTCTTTGTTAAACATTTCTTGCATCTTCTCGATCTTTACCTCCAGTCTTTTTCCGAGGTACTGGATCATCTTCACTATCATTATTCTAAATTCTTTTTCTGGAAGGTTGCCTGTCTCCACTTCATTTCATTGTTTTTCTGGGGTTTTATCTTGTTCCTTCATCTGGTACATAGCCCTCTGTCTTTTCATCTTGTCTATCTTTCTGTGAATGTGGTTTTTGTTCCACAGGCTGCAGCATTGTAGTTCTTCTTGCTTCTGCTGTCTGCCCTCTGGTGGATTGCCCATATCTTCTTACTGTCCCCATCTTCTTATTGCCCTCATCTTCTTATTGCCCTCATATTCTTATTGCCCCCATCGTAGCGTACAAGGAGTATAGCTGGTCGTCAGGGAGGAGACAGCACTCTGAAGGCAGGTGTTTATGGGACTTTGGCATCTTAATTCGAACTGCTTATATCCTGCTCAGCCAGCCTCCTTGCAAGAATATATTTCCCTTCCTAAGTAGGGTAGAAAACAGAAGGCCCAGTTAAATGTGAGTTTCAAACCAATAATGAATAGTTTTTTAGTGTAAGTTATGTACCATAGTAAAAAATTATCTATTATCTGAAATTCAGGTTTAACTGGGAGTTCTGTATTTCTATTTGTCCAGTCTAGTAACCTTGTTCTAAGGGACTGAGTTTTGCTGTCTGCCCAGAAATTAACACTGGAGGAACCTGTGGATTTGGCTGAAGAAGGCTTGCACATCTGACCCCAAGAGATGAAATCATTGAACCAGTGTGGAGAGGCTGTTATAGTTTATTATTATAGTTTACAAGAGAAAAGGTCAGAGTTTCTGCCTATGCTATAGTGTGACATTAATAAGTATTTCACAACACGGGTGCATCATGACATCCTAAAGCGTGAAGACTATTCTGTGACCACAGGGCTCCCACCCCAAGTGGCACATGGGAGCAACTCTTGATTGATTTCCTGAATTGCTACAGACATACTCCAGTCACCACTACATCGAAATTTATACAGTAAGACGTTGCTTATCAAGTATCCTCTAGAAGTGAGGTGTTTCACATAATAGCTGTCAGATAATTAAATCTTACTTCTTTAACATACAGAAATCTCTTGGTTTCACCATATTAGTGTAGTTCAAATCCTCTATATCGCTATTGATTATTTTGTCTACTTTTTCCATTAATTGCTGAGAGAGGAAAGTTACCATCTCCAATTGATTGTGGTTTTGTCTGTTTCTTCTTTAATTCTTCCTCTGTTTACTTCTTGTACCTTGAAAAATTGTTGTATCTGTGTTATTAGATACAAATACATTTAGAATTATTGTGTCTTTCCAAAGAAATGACTCATCATAGCATGTCTTCATCTCTGGTTATATTTTTTGTCTTGAAATCTGCTTTGCCTAACACTCACCATTCCAGCTTTCTTAGGCTTACAGTCTGCATGGTATATCTTTTTTGACCCTTTTATTCTCAACCTGTCTATGCCTTTATACTTCCAATGTGTGTTTCTTGTAATTATCGTATAGATAGGTCTTGCTTTCTCATGGGAAGTTTTAATTTACTTACAGCAGTTATTCACATGGATGAGTTTAAACCTACCATCTTGGTGTTTGTTTTTTTCTTGGTCCCATCTGTTCTTTCATTTCTCTGCTCCTTATTTTCTGCGTTTCTTTGTGTGTTGTGTGTTCTAGAATTCCACTGTAGCTCTTCTACTGACCTTTTAACTATACCTCCTCGTGTTTATTTTTTTAACTGCTTGCTCTTGTGGAAATCTAATTAAAAACAAAATCTCCTGCCAACCCAGAAAAACTCTCACAAAGGTAGAAGAGAAAGAAAACAGATTTATTATTGAATAAACATTAAGCCAGAATGTGATGTGCATCATAGGCAACCCGTAAA
Organism: Tursiops truncatus; assembly: GCF_011762595.2. Classification (NCBI taxonomy): domain Eukaryota; kingdom Metazoa; phylum Chordata; class Mammalia; order Artiodactyla; family Delphinidae; genus Tursiops; species Tursiops truncatus. Next base: position 46,328,145 of record NC_047046.1, read on the forward strand.
GAAATTGCAAAGACAGAAGAAAATCTCTTACCAGGCGCACAACTGATTACGTACTTGTTCACAAGATAAACGATAACTAGTTCTCAAGCAAGGCGTGCCAGAACCATTTTCATACATAGCTCATCTTAAATTCCCCTGGTAATTGAGGTGGCCATTGTGTTTGTTGATTGCCCTTATCCAAAGAAATAAAACTTTTAATATCTATGACAGGTAGCTAGTTACGATTTGGAGCCAGGCACCCATGGAGAAGGAGAGATAGGGGTGCTTTCTTCCTTGATGTTCAAAGAGATGGCTCCCAAGTCCTTGAGAAAGACATTCCTGCCTGTAAAGCTGGCAAAAGGCTTATTTAGTTTTCAAAAGATTGATATACCATCTGAAAGGGCAGAGAAAGAATTAACAATTACCAGTTTTCTAAAGTAAAGAGGGGGTGGGGGTGGAAATTTCTTTCCCTTTTCGCATTAGGAAAAATTCCGTTTTTTCTTTTTTAAGATTTCTACTTGCCCTTAGATTCTAGGGCTACACTGTATGTGGCAAGTGGCTACCAACTGAACAGCACAAATATAGACCATTTGTGTCATTGTGGAAAGGTTTTTGGCACCATAGTTCTAGAAATTACAGTGTGCATCTTTAATTTATGTAGTCTGCCTTCAAATATTCTACTGCCTCACAATGTACATAAACCTCGAACTTACACGTTGTGGATCTTGCTACGTCACTAAGTCTCTATGTCCAAATTTCCTCCTTGCATAAGGACACTGGTCATATTGAATTAGGGTCCATCCTGATGACCTTGTTTTAACTTCACCTCTGTCAAGACCTTAGCTCCAAACACAGTCACGTTCCGAGGTACTAGGGATTAGGGTTTCAACAGCTGAATTTTGAGGGAACAGGACTCAGCCCGTAACACCTAGTAAACAAACAGACTTAGCTTGAAGAGCTGTACTATTTTTTCCCATGAAAGCCCAGAGTTTCTTCATCCAACTATTTGGTTAATAATTAATGCACATTGCTTGAAACAGTAATAAAATTTAAACCTGACTTGAAAGTAGCTTGAACGAAGACACTGCAGAGTATCTACTGAAACTTTAAAGAAAACCTCAAAGGCAATCAAAGCAAAGCACACCTGGTTGTACAGATTCCAAACCTGGGGACCTAAGATCGTTGACAGCACCAAATACCCCAGCTCAGCAGCATTGGACGCGGGCTACATACAAGCTTTTCTGCTTCCTCAGAGGTTTCTGCAATCCATGCACCACAAATGACTCTTCAGCTAAGCGAGGGGAAGCATAATGGTCCTCTCCCGTGGAACTCATTCCAAGGATTAATTTTTTTTTCTTACTTGCTTCTGAGGCTTCTCTACCTAGCTCAGTGGCCTTTCCTGGTTTTCTTTTTTTTTTTCTTTTTCTTTTTTTGCGGTACGTGGGCTTCTCACTGTTGTGGCCTCTCCCGTTGCGGAGCACAGGCTCCGGACGCGCAGGCTCAGCGGCCATGGCTCACGGGCCCAGCCGCTCTGCGGCATGTGGGATCTTCCCGGACCAGGGCACGAACCCGTGTCGCCTGCATCGGCAGGCGGACTCTCAACCACTGCGCCACCAGGGAAGTCCTCCTGGTTTCTTTTGTATTCTAAATTTAGGTCACTACAAATTATTCTCCCCCTATCTTCCCTACTAGTTTAAAAAAATGCTGATACAAAGACCTTAAAATAAGATATGTTGATCTTCTTCTTCATCATGACTTCTGTTATAATATCTACGAGATAATTCACTTCATTTTCACTTCAGTGTAAGGTGTGTGATAAACGTGTACAACTTAGTTCTAATTTATTTCCGAGGTGTGCTTAGTGTTTGAAGGATTCTGATCAGAAATTGACACTCCGGGGGTGGTTACTTAGCCCTTCAAATATCATTATCAAAATCCACATCGGGGGCTTCCCTGGTGGCGCAGTGGTTGAGAGTCCGCCTGCCGATGCAGAGGACACGGGTTCGTGCCCCGGTCCGGGAAGATCCCACATGCCACGGAGCAGCTGGGCCCATGAGCCATGGCCGCTGAGCCTGCGTGTCCGGAGCCTGTGCTCTGCAACGGCAGAGGCCACAACAGTGAGAGGCCCGAGTACCGCAAGAAAAAAAAAAAAAAATCCACATCGGAACTACATTCACCACCCTATGATAAACCATAATGGAAAATAATACAAAAAAAGAATGTATACATATGTATGACTGAATCACTTTGCTGTACAGCAGTAATTAACACAACACTGTAACTCAACTATACTTCGATTTTAAAATATATTTTAAAAAATCCACATTGGAAGATTTGCTAACTAGCATAAGGTATAGAAGTTTGTTAATTGGTGAAATGAGTGGTTTTGAGACTGGCGATTGTTGAGGCATTGGGTACACCACCCCCCAACATGCAGATCCATGAACAAGGCATGAAAATATGGGGGTCCCAAGAGTCGGATGGCTCCACTGTAGCACTGGAGTCTCACCAGTCCTGTGTCCTTCCACTCCCAGGAGATTCCTGCCATCTGGTCAACCACAATGCTGTCTCGTCCTGTCACCTGAACATGATTCCATCTACCTTTCATCAACTGCTAGTCAGAAGGGACTAGGGCAGAGTAGAAATGCCGTGAGTTACAAAATCAGGTTGTATGACTTTCTTGACCTGTCTGCTAATAAATATTTGTACATTTTGTAGACTTAGTTTAATGTTTGTTTTGTAACAAACCATTGGTACAGCCCCCTAACTATCTCTGACTAGCAGAAATTATCAATATTTTAAATCTTAAAAAGTTGTCATTTGCTAACCAGAATGTCCACTTAATTTATTTTCTTAGAAGATGTACTGCCTGGGTTCAACCCCTTCTTTCTGTCACTCCAATTTTCTCACTTTTAAAGTGTTATTTTACCAAAATGTTTTATTGTATTATGGGTACTTTGTTGGGGGAAAAAAAGGCAAAATGCAGATTAAAGAAAAAGAAACTATTTTGTGTATATTGATCTTATCCCCAACCTCACTAGGAATTCAGATCACTGAAGGCAGGAATCTGTCTTCTCATGATACGCTCAAACAGGACAATTGTGAATTTTGAAAATCCAACAAAATTTTCAAAGTAGATTTACTAAACCTACGCGTGATCTATGATGTGTCTCATCTGTCCATCCTTCATTTTACTTCCAACCTCTAACTTGCTGCATCCCAAGCCCATTTGTTCTCATTGTAGTCTTATCAATAAACTCTGAGAATGTAAAGAGAACTATGAAGGTTTTAGTGGAGAATGGGAATTATTTGCAATGACTCAACATATGTGTTTATTTCAGAGTTCCTTTCTATATTCCGGTTGCTTAGATTGTCAAGACATTCTACTCACTGTATTAAAGACTTGTTTTATTGTTCTGTCCTTTTACTCAAGGCTGACATTGGGATGGAACCCAGATGTCCCACTTCCCCTCATCTACTGCTCTCAGCTTCTATCCAGCAGAAAGTTTGGTTTCACAACACTCTTGAGTTGGACCCTGCTGGAGTAATCTCGAGCTTTGTCATTCCCAACCCCTCTAAGGACCACACCTACCATCGCCCCAGTTTTACACGGGCTCTTTATCAGAGGAAAACTACTGGGGTGAGGAGGGAAAAACAGCCCTTGGAGTACTGCTATAAAAAAATAAGAAAACGCACAAAATACAAACATCATAATTGCTTCTAAATATACTCTTGGTAGATGAAGCCCAAGCTGAGTGGGCTTAGCAGTGAATTATGTGTACGTTCACCTAGTAGTAATTCACACGCTTCTCCATTTGGAGATCCTCTGGACCACAGAAATAGATGGAATAACAGAAGCACAATGACCTAAGCAAGTACATGCTCAAAAACCACTGCCAAAGTACCATTGGAGTAAGTGAGTGTTATATGCATTGTGGCCACAAGATGGCACTATGCATGCAGCAAAGGAATCAAAAGTCGATCAGTATCAAAACTACGAGGGAAAAAATTAAGCAGTTTAATAAATTCATTAGCAATGCAAACTCACAAAGACCAATACCTGCCTTTGCTAACTGTGCTCCTCCCAGATAAAGTGTGATCTGCTTCAGGATTACCTGGGAAACGAGGTCCAGATTATGGAAGTCTGATGAAACCTGTAGGCTCCTTTGGTGTCGAAATACGCAGTGTCTTTTCCGAAGATAAGTCAGGAGGCTTCGGTCCTATTAAAAATGCTGCACTTTGGGGCTTCCCTGGTGGCGCAGTGGTTGAGAGTCCGCCTGCCGATGCAGGGGACACGGGTTCGTGCCCCGGTCCGGGAAGATTCCACATGGCGCGGAGCGGCTGGGCCCGTGAGCCATGGCCGCTGAGCCTGCGCGTCCGGAGCCTGTTGCTCCACAACGGGAGAGGCCACAACAGTGAGAGGCCTGCGTACCGCAAAAAAAAAAAAAAAAAAAAAAAGCTGCACTTTGGAGGATGGAGTGGCCCATGGATTTACAAATAACGGACTTAGCCCGGTGTGGGCTAATTTTAAGAAAAGATGACTTTTTCTGCAAAACGAGATTTAATTAAACCACCATTTGCTGTCTTCTCACTGTGGGCAGAGCACTGTTTAGTGCCTTAAAGTTTATTCAAAGGTGAGTAAGACCCAGCCTTTGCCCTTCAGGGGCCCACACAATAGTGCAGGTGGTAGTCACAAACACCTTATTCCGAAAACCAAGACGGCTTGTACTAAACAAGACATCAAAGATAGAAAACGCCGAGGCTGCTGGGCGAGATTAATTCCCCTTTGAGGTTATGGAGATGGGAATACCTAAGGAGACTTCTTAGAGAGCCGGGCTTTTCATGAAAAGTGAAGATTAAGTAAACAGGGATCAGCTGGATCAGAGGCTCACCTCACAGGGCTGCGGGTAGCTAGTGTTTGGGAAATGACATGCAGAGGACGCAGCAGAAGGTATGGATGGAGGGTACGTACAGATCGAAGGTGAAGGGACCAGACTCTATGCAACCGAGAGTCACGTGACATTTCTGAGCAGGACAATCTTATGATCAGGGTTTAGAAAGAGCCCCCAGGTTGTAGTGGGGGATGGTCTGCAGGTGGGAAATACTAAAGCAAGGGGGGGGGGGAGTTAAAAATAACTCCAACCCATGGGAACCTTAAACAGTAACCTTTTCTTCTCTGATGTTCATTGATTTTTCCATGTATTCCTGTGCCTCTTTCCTTGGGGTAAAGTTTAAATGTTATGTCAACAAGGTCACTGAACCAACAGAGAGGCCAGATGTAATTATAGCAAAAATGTTTTCCTAAACGAAATCAGGAGATTGCACTTAACAAAAGATTTTCTTTCCTGATTTGTGAATATATTCATATACAAAGTCTTACAAAGTTAAGCAATCCAAATAACACTGAGTTATTTACCTAATGAATCCGTAAACATTTAAAAATAATGAAAGTACTTGCAGTTAGACTATTCCAGAAAATCATTGACCTGTGTTTGTCCCCATGACAGTTTGGGTTTTCTTTGGTCTCCCTTATGAAACTGTAAGCTTCCTGAGCCAGGTACTTTGTCTTTGTTTATTCTTGTATCCTTAGTACATAACACACTGCTTTATAGATTACAGGTACTCAATTGTTTTTTGTTGTTGTTGCATTGACCTTAAATTAAACTGAGTACTATTGAAATTAATTGAATGGCATTCCTTGCCTCACCAGGTATTTAGCCAACATTCTATTGGGAAACTTCAAACAGGCAGAGAATTTGAAAGAATTTTCAGAGAATACCCATATTCCCATCACCAAATTCCACCATTAATATTTTACTAATTCTTTCTTTATCACATATCTATCTACCTACCCATTTCTCTATCCATCCATCAATCCATCTTATTTTTTAATCAATTTCAAAGTAAATTATAGCCATAAGCACACTTCCCCCTAAATTTCTCAGCGTGCATATCTTTAGAGCTCAAGATTTGTTTACATTTTTTTCCCTCTGAGTTAAAATTACAGACAATGTAATGTACCAATTTTAAGTGCGCATTTGCTAAGTTTTGACAAATGCCTACACCTGTGCAACTCAAACCCCTTTCAAGATGTAGACATTATCACAACAAAAATACTAATGCCTCCTCCTACCGAGGCCCCACTCCCAACCCAGAGGCAACAACTTTTTCTATTATTTTTAAAATTTTTTTAGTTTTGCCTCTTTATAACTTCATGTAAATTGGAGTCGTATATTTTGTACTTTGGGGGATAAGTCTTTTTTCATTCAGAATAATGTTTTTGAGATTCACCTGTGTTATGTGTATCAGTAATACATTTCGTCGACAGTAGTGGTCTATCATATAATCATGTCAAAGTTGGTTATCCATTCTCATTTTGATGGACAGCTGGGCTGTTTTCCAATTTTGTGTTATCAGGAATAAAGTTACTATGAACATTCTTGTTCAGGTGTTTGCAGCCGTATGTTTTCATTTCTCTGGGGCAAATAACTAGGATTGCAATTGCCGGTCACGGGGTAAATGTTTAGATGTTTTCAGGAGCTCCTTTTTACAAAATGCTTGGCAATTCTCCCCCCTGGTTTGACAACCTAAGAGAAAGCTTGAGTAAGAGCACCCATACAAGCTCACTGAATGCTATACACCTCACTCAAAACTCCAGAACATCAGAGGAGTCTTTCCACTCCATGTGATACACACCAGCTATAGACCAAATGTTTGTGTCCTCCCAAAATTCAAACTAACTCCCAATGTAATGGTTTTAGGAGGTGGGGGCTTTGGGAGGTGATTAGGTCATGAGGACGAAGCCCTCATGAATGGGATTAGTGCCCTTGAGACCCCAGAGAGCTCCCTCAACCCTTCCACCATGTGAAGACTCAGTCTGTGAACCAGGAAGGGGGCTCTCACCAGACACTGAATATGCTGGCACCTTGATCTTGGACGTCCAAGCCTCCAGATCTGTGAGAAATTAACTTGTTCTTATAATTTGTTTATAAGCCTCCCAGTCTATGGTGTTCTGTTATAGCAGCTCAAATAGACTGTCAATACACACACACACACACACGCACACACACACACACACAGAACTGAAAGCTGATTAGATGACAGAGGGATGCTTAGCCTGAGAGTAGCCACCTATAGGGTGTCTAGAAGCCGAAAAGATAAGATGGATTCAAAGATCTGCTCACAAAGCCATGATGGTGAGTAACTGGTCCAGTTAATTCCTTTCTCTGCGAATTTGAAACGGAGACACTGGAAAGAAGCATTTAGTTAAAAGTGGACACAGAAGGAAAAAGAGACAAACAAAGCACTCTTCCAATTCTTTGAAAGCAGCTAAATCGGTGGTTAAAGAGATAAATGGGGATTCTTGCTTTTCTAAGATATGAGCTTTTTCATCCGGGAGTTTCCCTTGCAAATGAACAGGAATAATCTAGAGAATTCTCAGAAAGGGTAGTATTGATATAATCCACCTCATTATTGCTAAAGCAGGATTTAAATTCTTAAAAATTAGGAAAACTGGCTTAGGGATCCACCTACCCTAGCCACAGACAATAGCTCAGTTGAAAAGGAAATAAAGGCAATGATCAAGAGGAATATTCTCTCTCTTCACTTCTGTCTCTTTGTCTCTGTCTCTCTTTCTTTCTTTCTTTCTTTCTCTCTCTCTCTCTCTCTCTCTCTCTATGTGTGTGTGTGTGTCTCTAGTAATGTTTGGTCATAAGTATAAATCAGGGGGTTAGAAAAAAGCAGCAGAGAAACATAAAAGAAGTAAAAGGAACGCAGAGGGAAACAAAATTCTCCAGGTCTTCCCCCCTCCAGCTCTAACACCCTGGTAACGGGGATGAGTGACCTCTGCTACCAGGCACTTCCTGTGACACTGCCAGTGACCCATCAAAAGATAATCGGATTCAGCAGCTAAGTTTCTGAGATTTCACCTCAGGAGATAATCTTACAATGAGGCCCAGATGTGTGTAGAAGGATGTTCATCACAATGTTGTTTATCATGCAAACATTATAAATTAAAAGTCAGCTCTGTGCAGTGCCACCTGTAGATTAATGAGATACTTTAAAGTTAAAAAATGGTGCTATTTCTAAATTACTTTCAGTAATTGCAAGAATACAAGGGAACATGGAATCGGTATTTCCACGGCTCCATCCAAACTTCGTGACAGGTGTGTCAGCTACAGCGGGCTTAATGGCCCACTTTTCATATGAGCAAACCAAAGGGTGTGGCCCCGTGTACAGGCTGCTGGGCAAAGCTTTCACATGCGGTGACCTTCGCCCCTGGGTGGTCCACACGCCGATCAAAACTTGTAACTGCAGTCAGTCTTTAAGAGAAGAAAATACATGCGCATTTCACTTTGGAATAATAGTACTCTGAAGCCACAGAGAGACACTGATACATGACAATGGCGGTGGTAGTAATAACAGTATCCAGTATTTACCGGGTACTTTCTTTGGGCAGACACGATGTTAATTAAGCAGTTCTCATACTAATCTATTTTTATCCTCTAGAGATACATCCTATTTTTTCTCCCATTTTATGGATGAGTAAGCTGATGGTTAGTGCAGTTACACAATATGTAAATAAAGCTAGATGATCCATTTCATGCCTTCTGCGTCATCAGAGGTTTAGCCCAAGCTAAAGAAATGATGACAGGAAGAAGAGAAAGTCAAGTAAGGGGCACTTCAGGACTGCAGAAACCTGTTTATTGCACCTTCCCATCTTTGGGTTTTTTGGGACAGAGAGGGGCTCTTTAAAAACAATTCAAGAGCCAAAGACACAGGAAAGGGGTTTTTCCCCTCAAATACTCTATTTTTCATCATTACAAACAAAAGCACAAGGCAGAAATTTCCATGCATCTGTGATCTATGAGGGTTAATCCTCTTGAGCTATCACTTAGCAACAGGGTAACAAATGGAGGTTGGCATCCCCAGGCTGATCAGCATTTTTTTTTTTAGTCAAAAAAGATCAGAGTTATTACAAAATACAGCCAACAACCCTGAGGCTTACAGGGGTTTTAAAGGTCAGGCAAAATTGTTGTCGGTTTGCTTTGAGTTTTTTTCCTTCACTGCAAAATAAGTCTTCTTTGTTTGTTTGGCTTATAAAATGCATATAGTCTTTGAAAGAGACCAGAGTCTGGGCTGTGGGGAGAGTCCCCAGCTCGCTTAGTCACTGAACCGCTGGGAGGTCTTGTGCCCATTACTCAGCCTCTGCAACGTCTCAGCTTTCTACATCCACAGAAATCCCCACCAGCCCACGATAGTTAAGATCAGGGGTGAAATGCTCTGAAGCCTCCAAAAAAATTGTCAAGACTCGATTTCAGCAGTGAAGAAAAGAGCAATGATTTGCAATAAGTGAGGAAAACACATTCACAGTCTCAGGGCTGAAATGAGCTTGGAAGGTCAGCTAGACCTAGCCTCCCACTCAGAGGCACCTCCTGACCAATGAAAGTAGGAAAGTGGGTGTGGGTGGGCTCCACTGTTCTTTGTTATCCACTCCCATTCACAGCTTCTGTGTCAGGAAGTTCTTCCCTAAGTCTCACTGGAATCCCTCATGGAACTGTTTCAAGCTAATCCCTTCTTATACTCTTTATCATGGAAGCATCTATTTTTCTTATGATTTTCCTTAGTCTTTTATTAATTTGACAGGCATCATGAATTCACATGGACCTGTCTCTTCTCCAGGTTCAATTTTTCAATCATTCATTAGAAAGACATTTACCGGGCCTGGCAATAGACTAAATCCTGGACATACAAAGATCCTTACAACACGGTCCTCACTGGCGAGGAGCTTATGGTCTCCTGCGGTGACGCAGATACTTAATGAAATAATGGCAGCAGACTCTGCTGTGTGAACTTCGGGAGTGTTCTGTTTTTGAAACTTTGCATTTTAATGAGCGACCATTCAAAACCACCTTAACTTTTCCATGTCAAAGTTTCAGCTCTCTCTCTCTATATATATATATATATTTTTTTTTTTTTTTTTTTTTTTTTTTTTTTTTTGCGGTATGCGGGCCTCTCACTGTTGTGGCCTCTCCCGTTGCGGAGGACAGGCTCCGGACGCGCAGGCTCAGCGACCATGGCTCACGGGCCCAGCCGCCCCGCAGCACGTGGGATCTTCCCGGACCGGGGCGCGAACCCGTGTCCCCTGCATCGGCAGGCGGACTCTCAACCACGGCGCCACCAGGGAAGCCCCCCAGCTCTATTTTTATCACTAAAATCCAATTATTTCTTAATTTCCACTGGGAGAGGGAGGGACGGGGCCGCCATAGCAGATGGGCACGCCCTCTAGGGGCAAAACGAGATAAAATGAACGTCAAACTGTGTCCAGTTCCGTCGTACGTGTATGGAGTGGCAGTAAATTAATATCTCTCCTGGATTTAAGGTACCATAAATTATAAGATGGACCCTTTGCTTTAATAAGAGAACAAAGAGGCCAGAAATGGGAGTGAGTACGACAACATATACACCCTCTGGATTCTAGAAACCCAGGGGGAGTGCAAGGAGATACAGTGGTGCATTTTTACTGTTTTCCTTTCTGGCTGTTGCCGGTTAATGATGCGTCATGAATGTAGCTAATGATGGATTGCAGAGCACCAAGTACCTGCTGACTATTTCACAAGTCATCCTGCGGAAGGGACGTCATGGCCCCCATTTAACACCTGGGGAAAGAGAGGCTCAAAGCAAGAATCTACCTCGACCTTAGACCCAGGATTTAAACTCAGGACGTTAACTTACAAAGTCCACGATTCTTCCACTCTCCTGAGCTTCTTTCTGCTCTTCCCCCAAATCCTGGGGCTTCCTGCCTGCTCTCCTTGAAGCCTCTCCCCAGCATGAGCACGAGGTAAGTTTCCTGTGGGCTCCGTTTCAGGGTCATTTCACTCCATCCCCACTCCTGGGGAATGTCCTCGAGTCTGTCAGCTCCAGGAACCTACCTCAGAAACATGCATCTCAAGTCCCCGCTTTCCCAGGCATGTCTCCATCCCCACTGCATCTACTCTTCAACATTCTGGAGACTGGAAACCTCTTCCCTGCTAGTGGATTCTCCCTAAACTTCTAGACACTCCCTAAATGGTTCTGATAGTGCCCTGATTCCCGCACAGCCTAGGCGTGGAATTCAGGAAACCAGGAGTGTCCAAGTGGGGGCATGTGGAGATGCTAAGAGCATGGGTGAGCCAGTGGAGAGCTGGGGTCAGGAGACAAGGACAGAGAGACCAGGCAAATGTCAGGGGCCTTGGGGGACTTCCCTGGCAGTCCAGTGGTTAAGACTCCATGCTTCCAATGCAGGGGGCGTGGGTTCAATCCCTGGCTGGGGAACTAGCATCCCACAGGCCACATGTTGCAGCCAAAAAAACCAAAAAACCCACAATGTCAGGGGCCTTGGAATCCAGCAGAAGATTCCAGCACATTGGCCCAAAGGACCATATGGAATTAGCCACATCTCAAGGGAGAGCAGTACAGGGCCTCCAGGGACAGCCTGGCTATACCACCGTGGAGATCAACATGCTGAGAGAGGGCCATCCCACCAGGAGTATGGGTGTTTTCCCTCGTGCCCAGGGACAGGGCACCCAGGAGAAAGAGGAGGGAGGGAGATGCAAAACAGTTTAAGTTAACCCAGAAAATGAGTGTTTTAAACTATAAGAGACAGGATTTCCTTAATTTGGCAAGTTTAAGTAGCATCCCACATCCTCTTATCCTGGGGAGAGATGGGGGCACCAAACATGGCTTAGAGAAAAATAAATGAAGGCCAGCTTTGTGCACGTTTGAGTAGCATGTGTCTCATCCAGGCTGTGTTATGAGAGGAGAGTTGCCATGGGTGCTGTGGGATAAGATTTAGCCTAGGGAGTGGACCTGACCCTACTGTGGGAGGAGCTCGGAAAGCAAGAAACTGGAAGGAAAAGTGAGACAATCAGAGAAAACGCCCTGTCCAGGCCTCGTGAAGCGCTGGCTGGGTGGGCTGACCAGAGCTGGCCAAGTGCTGGTCGGTCAGTGAGGAGAACAGCAGTAGGGTTGCTTGTGTGGTGAAGAGGGGCACTGCAGATCCCCAGCCACGTGGCTGGTGCCAGATTGTCGTTCAGCTGGGCCAACAATCAGGAAGAAGAGCTGCACACCGGAGGGAGGCAGCAAGGACAGGCTGAAGCCACTGGACACCACCCATCCGTCTGCCACCATATCAGCCTGCAAAGAGCCTCAGAGCAAACCAGCCACGACTCCCCGGCTGCCTCTCAAATCTCATGCAGGTGTCTCTGTTGGCCAACTCTCACTCAGACCACAGAGGGAAGGGGACGCTGGAACACATAGGGGATTCTGTTCCTCAAGCAAAAATGTGGCCATTGAACAATCCAGTACACTGTGTATACATTTCCATCCTGCTACGGAATAGCTTGAAGCTTACTAGACACATGCGCACAGAGCAGCGTCAAATGAAATCGGTGGAATTCAGAGAAAGCCAGGACAAAAGCTGACACGGAGGGCGGATCTGATACTAAAAATCATGTTGTAGATGGAATATCTGTCACGTGGTAGCTGGCGTGTGACAGATTCTCTGACGAGCAATATAGTGCATGACCCACACATGTTCCATTCCTGATACCAACACTTCCGCAAAAACCTTCACTCTTCCTTAGCAGAGAGTTCTCGACCTGGTCCTGCTGTCTCCAATTACTCCACAAACAGCAGCAGGATATGGGAAACAAGAGGATAGGAAACACCGGCTTCCTGTTTGGCTCACGTTTAGGCTTCTCAAGAATAATTTGGGTGCATCTATAACTCCTCTCTCAACCAGGATGGAGCACAATCAAATGGGTTGGCTGAGATGTGAATTAGCCATGTGGCTGAACTTTATATCTTCTGAAAGAGACCTAAAAGACCCCAGGGCGTGAAAACGCTGCAGCCGGCACTGTCTGCAGAATTACAATTGCCACTCCTTGGACCGGCTTCTTTCCTGGCTGATAAAAGCCGAAAATGCCAGACACCAGCTTTACTGCCCTGCCTTGTGGCCAGGTCCTGAGCTTGCGGCTCCATCCTGGCCAACAGGCTCAGAGGGAAAGTCATGGGAAGGCTTTTCCTCCCAAGCAGCAGACATGCCCTTCTTCTGCTCAGGTTTCTGTTGTCTGAAGACACGATGGGGACAGCCAGTGGGTGGGTGACAGCCCTCAGGGAAAGCCAAGCAAGTGGCAGAGAAGCTGGGCCCAGAGCGGTGTTGAGACAACCTGCATTCACCTACGTCTGACCCCTTGCAGGTGAGCAGAGAAGCATGTGTGCTCCGGCCACCCTTGTTCAGGTGTCCCATTCCACACAGACTCACCCCCAAGCTTGATACCATCTGAACATTCCCAGTTTTGCAAGGAATCCACTGCCCTTCACAGACTGAACTAGGACATCCGAGCAAGCCTACGAGGGGCCACACACAAAGGCCCCAGTGGCCTGCTCTGGGCCTCCAGGCTTTCCTCTCATTCTTCTGGTCAGATTCTGCTGACTCCTGGCTTTGCTGCTTTCTCTTGCCAAAAGATTTGCTGGCCAGCTAGTCTTTTACATCGGTCATAGGCCTTAGGGGTGTTAACACATGTTGACCTTTGTTCTCCTTCTGAATACTTCCAGCTCTTGCCCAGAGCATCCTTGCACCCCAGGTAACCTCATGCCCTGGGCCTGATACTTCCAGGCTGGGCCACCCCACACCCACTGAACCTGTCTCACTCCTCCATCCACAGGCAGCAAAAGGGTAAATGGAGACCATGGGGTTTGGCCCAGAGGATTGTGTGTGGGAAAGCCTTGTGGGATTTTTCTAGATTTACAGTATACTTTCCCCTATGTGATTCCTTAGAGTTGAATGTACGTCCACCAGAAAAGAAGGAACTTTGAAGATCAGGTATAGTACCAAGAAGAAATCAATGCCCCAAGAGGAATAATATCAAATTCATTAAAGTCTTAGACATTCTTCTGTATCAACTCTAATCAAGTATTTGTTTGCATGGTGGTCTTCTGCAGTAATTATTGCAGCAATACTGATACCTATCAATGGATACTGCATTCAGTAAATAATTCTTATCCTACTTTGTGCTAGAGGCTGTCGTTATCGATATAGAGAATGTAATCAAATTTTCACTGTAGGCACAGGTGAGAATTTCACTGCCACCTATTGCAAAGTTAAACACTAATTTCAGCCATTATTTATAAATTATAAGTAAGGCATCCAATTGGCCTTGAGTTTGTGCATACATGTACTTCACAATACAAAGTAAACAGGATCTTGAGGCCTGAATTTTGTTAATCACCCTTCTTGGTTGAGGACCTCAGTCTTGGCTTCAGCTCTGACATTAAATACATTTGGACACTCGCTATTCTGACGTCCTTATCTATGCAGAGAACAGGCCCAGGCCATCAAGCATTTTCCCGTCACCTGTATTGAACCTGTTCCTGACATAGGGTGGCAGCTTGGGCAGGTAGGTTTGCCAAGGGTTATATGCGGCCTCTCGGCCCCAGGAATCAGTATCAGGCCATTCTGAGTGCTGCCCCTTCACCTGGGCCCACTTCCCACTGGCCACAACCCCGTCCCCTCCCTCTACTCCACCTCTAATTGGGGTCCTTTATGTATTTATTTCCAAGTGTTAAGCTGTACCTGGACACCCAGGCTTATAAATGTGGACACATATATGAGTGCACTTTCACATGTGGTTTATTAGAAAATATGCATGTCCCCAGGGCTCTTTTATCAGTAACACTAAATAGAGTCTGCCTCGGTGCTGTTTACAACAGCCAAGACACGGAAGAAACCTAAATGTCCATCGACAGAGGAATGGATAAAGAAGATGTGGTACATATATACAATGGAATATTACTCAGCCATAAAAAGAATGAGATAATGCCATTTGCAACAACAGGGATGGACCTAGAGATTATCCTACTAAGTGAAGTAAGTCAGACAGAGAAAGACAAATATCATATTATATCACTTATATGTGGAATCTTTAAAAAAAATGATACAAATGAACTTATTTATGAAACAGAAACAGTCTCACAGATCTCAAAATCAAACTTACGGTTACCAAAGAAGAAACGTGGGGGGAAGTGATAAATTAGGAGATTGAGATTAACATGTACACACTACTATAAATAAAATAGATTACTAATAAGGACCTACTGTAGAGCACAGGGAACGTTACTCAATATTCTGTAATAATCTATATGGGAAAAGAATCTGAAAAAGAATGGATATATATACGTATAACTGATTCACTCTGCTGTACACCTGAAACTAACACAACATTGTAAGTCAACTGAATGCCAATAAAAATTAAAAAAAGAAAAATAAGGCATCTTTGATATGAAAAAACAGGGTCCACCTCATTTTATTTTTCCCTCCTCTCACCTCATTTCCAACATTAGCAACTGAAGAAAGGGGTATTTTAATTCCATCACCCAAAAAATTCATTCCCAAATGACTGCAGGAACATACTTTTATTTTCATTTAAAGTTTTGACTAAGGTTACCAAAAAGAATGGAAAGTAATAATAAAATGAAAAGCCTAATGGCTTGAAACAAAACATAGTGCCATCACTAGCATGGCTATCCAGAGGATTTTCTACAGGGCTGTTTTTTGTGGAAACAAATAAAGGTGAGAGGGAAAGAAATGGGTGTGTAAAAATAGAAGCAAACAGAACATGAGAATTTTGCGAGTCTCAGTCCACAAGTAAAAGGAAGGGACGGGGCTGAGTCAGCAGGGTGATTGGGAAACGTGTGACAGTCTCCACAGCCCCTTTGCCTAAATAGTAACAGGACAACATTAAAATTCGGGTACTTCCCCCTTGGTCTACGTGTGGTCTAATGGTTCTCACATCTGCTCTCCTAAACCTGAGTTATACTCCGGAGAGCATTAGCTGTTGAGAAACTGTTCTTTCCTGAGTCAACTTTAGAAGAAGGAACAATAGGGTTGTTAAGTCCCGAAGAATCATGCCTGTGACCAAGCTTAGACCCCAGTTTAGTCATGAATTGACTGCAACATTCCAGAACCCTCTATGTGAACCTCGTATTGGTTAAGACTCCATGGTTGCCGATTGATTCTGAGAGTGATAAGTTCCCCTAAGTCTAATCAAATCTGGGGGCCCCGGGGACATTGTGTGAACTTAGGGTGTGAGAGGTTCCCAGGCTTCAGAGTTCTGTTAGTTATATGATATGGATTGTTCCTCTTTAAATAAGAAAACACGTGCTTGGGGAACCGAGGAATCCCTGTGTGTATTAGATGAAGTAAACCAGATGAAAATAAATAAGTGTAATTGGAGAAGTTGAGATTATTCTTAAAGCTCAGCCAATCATTCTAGCTGCCAATCAGAAACCATTTCTACCACACAAAATCCTGCACACGGATGTGTATAGCAGCTTTATTCATAATTGCCCAAATGCGGAAGCAACCAAGATGTCCTCCAGTAGGTGAATGGCTAAACCAACTGTGGTACATCCAGACAAAGGAACGTCATTCAGCCATAAAGCGAAATGAACTATCAAGTCATGAAAAGACATGGAGGAAATTTAAACACATATTACTAAGTGAAAGAAGCCAATCTGAAAAGCTGTGTATCGTATGGTTCCCGCTATATGGCATTCAGGAGAAGGCAAAACTACGGAGACAGTTAAAAGATCAGGGGTTACTCAGGCCTGGGGGGAAGAGGGATGAATAGGCAGAGCACGGAGGATTTTTAGGGCAGTGAAACTATTCTGTGTGACACTGCAGTGGTGGATACATGTCGCTGCATTTGTCAAAACCATAGAACGGACAACACAAAGAGTGACTCCTAATGTAAACAATTAGTTCATAATAATGTACCAGATTGTACCCATCAGTTGTAACAAATGTGCCCTGCTAATGCAAGATGTTACTAATAGGGGAAATTGTGGGGGGGGGGAGTTTGCGGGGCATGTGTGGGATTCTCTGTACTCTGTACTCATTCCCTGTACTCATTTTTTTGTAAACCTAAAACTGCTCTAAAAATACTCTATTTTTAAAAAAAACATTCCTAGGTGTTTCCCTATAGATAATGCTCTTGTGGATTTAGTTAAAAGCCTTTCTTGATCTCAGAGAACACATCGTAACCTTGAGGTAGACTGTCCCATTCAGGGTGTTGGAAAGAATCCTTGCGCAGGAAAAAGGTGGAGCCTATTTCAGTATCGGCTCTAGTTTCCTCACTGAAGATTTGTATGGCCTTGAGTGATCTGGTATAGGTCAACTGCCCACATTTTTCTCCATTTCTCATCTATAAAATGTAGATTAAAAAAAGTAACTCTCTCACAAGGCTGTCATAAGGATTCGCTGCACATTGCCTAGCTCACCACAAGCCCTCCATAGATGCCTGCTGGATGTTACTCTATGCACCCTGCCACAAGCATCTCATTGAACCTCCATTGTTTAATCTGTAAAGTGGGAATTTGTACTGGGGACTACAAAGGTGCCTTCCAGGCCAGGAAGTCTAGGTTTCTACAATTAAGGTCTGGCTGAAGGAAGACAATACAGTGAAACTAGGTGTTACTAGAAGCTGTTGAAGAGGAAAAAAGGAAAACAACAGACATGCACTGAGAGCAGGTTCTTGGTTAAGCCAGTGCTTTCCATACCTAGTTTCCTTCGATCCTCCCCAAGCCCCCTCAATCCCCTCCACTCACCCAGAGGGTGGTAAAGGCAGGATTTGAACACAGGTCTGTCTGACCCACAACCCATGTTCTTTCCTCGACTCCATGCTACCCTTATGTAAATACTTCCCCACCTCATCTTCTACTTGGGACAGAAGGAGACATCAAAATGCTGGGAACAACTTAACAATACAGTGTGATTGCCTAAGGAGATTTTCTCTGCAAGAACAAAGCATAATGACTCCTGCTAACAAATGAGAGAAATCCCAGAGGGAAGTAGAGATATGAATACCTAAGAAGGTTCACAGCCACAATGTCACCCCAGCAAGACAGCACTGAATGAGAGTCTGTCCTGTCTTTTTTGAGAAGAGGTGTATGTTCTGAGTGCCTCTCAGCCCTGCTTTCCTGCTGATCCAGCGGCTCCAGCCCTAGAGCTAAGAGGAAACAGCGATGAGAAGACCAATTTTCCTGAGTCCTAATGGCGAGACATGTCTCCCTTGTGTAGACATCATTTCCCTCGTAGTTACTGGCTTTCACTGGCCCAATTTGGCCCCTGCAGCCTGTGTAAGCCCTGAAATTGCAACCCTTATACATTCAAGTCCAGATTATCCTTCTTAAAGGGAATCAACCATTGTTGAAATCCCCAGGTAATCCCCCAACCTCATTTGCACCATTTTTTTATACTGCTTTCCCAGAAAGCCCAAGTTCTAAATTGAAAGAACAAGCAAAGAGAAGTTGATGGCTTTGAATGTCAAGTCTAAGCCAAGAAGCCAACCAAACGTGGTACCAGGGCCCCAAGGAGTTCCCATATTCCCCAAGAGCTCCCAACTCTCAAGCCCATTCCTCTTCAGAAAGTCACAGACCTGTGCTTACAGCCCCAGAAGAAGCAAGGAGGCCAAGCTGGAGGAAGCAGGTGCAGTGCAGCCCCCTCCCATGAGTCCAGGTCAGAACACAGGCTGGCTGCCTCCGAAGTTTGGATCTTAATCTCTGATTTAAAAGCATCCAGTGCAAAAACTGTAGGGCAAAACCAGGAAATAACTAATAAGAAAGAACCAGAGTGGTTTCCAGAGCAATTATGCCTGAGGGTCCTAAACACTGAGCAGACAGCCTGGGGACTTTGGGCCAGGATGGTCCCCCATGTCCCTCTCCCCAGGATCCCACCTTAATCTGGTCCCCAGCTAAAGCCGGAAGCACATGGTGGCTGACTCAATATACCCTTGTGTGGGAGAGTTACCTGCCCTGACTCTCTGCTAGAGGTAGTAGCCAGCCACAAAACAGAGACACTGAGCTAGCAGGATGGACAAGAGGTGGGTGTGAGAGAGGAGGGGGAAAGTGAGGAGGGAGAGGAAGGAAAGCCGGGATAGTGAAGATGGGGTCTAGATCGGCAAAGATTCATGGAAACGTCAGGATCGAAAGCCTGTCTTTCTTCTCTCCTCCCGCCGCAAAAAATACTCCCCTCCACAGTCTTCGTCACAGCCACAACCCCACAATGGCACCTGTCTTTCCCCCAAGCTTATGGGCAATTTCAGTCAGCATTGCCAGCCAAGCCCTTGATTACATGATTTCAAGCATGTAAATCTGTTTCCTCTCTCTCCTAGCAAGAGGTTTCAGTTGCTTGAGGACAAGATTATGCTTGAAACGTCCCTTGCAGCTAAGAGCTAGTACTGCAGGTAAAGACCCTCTCCGCAAGACGTGTGTTGACTCACTCATTGCACTGGCTCCCGCCAGCACCTGTCCTAGATGAAGGCTTTGGCAGAAGGATGCTCGAGAGTTCCCCCTGCAGGACCATCTGCAGATTCAGGGGCCTCATAGGTAATGACAATAGATACGGCCTGCCAGCCCAACCATTAAAGGGGATTGACGTTGATATTTCATCCAGAAATAGATGGCTATTTTTCAAACACACACACACACACACACACACACACACACACACTTGATTTATAAAATACAAAGTCATTTCAAGGCACTGCTGACCTCTTATTAACTTTATGTCATAGGGTTTTTTTCCTAAATAGGTAGATATTAGAAGTTCAGGTCCAAGACATTTTTTTTACCTTAGAAAAAGAACTTCTACATCATATTAGAAGGGGTTGGAACACCTGAGCCACACACCAAACGCTGAAGCCTCCCCCAGTTCAGTCAGGCAACATGCTGCTCACCGGAGCCCAGGGTCCCGAGTCCCCATTTATGATCTCAACCTGCTGCAGTTAGTGCCTCTGAATGAATATTTTTTGAACCTGCCAAAGAAGCACTTCTGAATGCACAGAAGCCCAAAGCTCAGGGCAAAATTTAAATATTACTGATGCAGTTATCACCCTTGACCTGTTTGCAGGGAGCTGCAATCATACACAATCTAGAAACGTGATTGAAACACTTCTATTTTAGCTGACAATCAACAACAAGGTCCAGCTCCAACCCATCCCCCTCCCCAGGGCAGATAATTTAGAGCCCCATCCTGGAATTCCCTGGCGGTCCAGCAGTTAGGACTCCGTGTTTCCACTGCAGAGGGCACAGGTTCAATCCCTGATTGGGGAACTAAGATGCCACATGCTGCTCGGCCAAAAAATTAAAAGTTTAAAAATTAAAAAAAAATAGGGCTTCCCTGGTGGCGCAGTGGTTGAGAGTCCGCCTGCCGATGCAGGGGACACGTGTTTGTGCCCCGGTCTGGGAAGATTCCACATGCCGCGGAGAGGCTGGGCCCGTGAGCCATGGCCACTGAGCCTGTGCGTCCGGAGCCTGTGCTCCGCAACGGGAGAGGCCACAACAGTGAGAGGCCCACGTACCGAAAAAAATAAATAAATAAAGATTAAAATAAAAAAATAAAATAATAAAAAAGAACAGAGCCCCATTCTTGCATGGCCAGGAGGAGGGGACCACGAAGCTTCCTCATATTTCCCAGCAACCACAGAGGCAGCAGAGCTCCTCCCATTCCTTTGACCTAATTTATGACCTTGACTTTTACAAACTATCTGGCATGATATCCATGTCACATAGTGAAGCCCACTGAAATAAATGGACATCACTCGAATGTCATGATTATTACTCACATTTCTACATGATTCATAATCCAAGAGGCAACTACTAAGTTAATAAATATCCAAATTCTGACAGGACTTCCATATTTTATGATGTCAACGTTTGCATTTGGGCAAAAAGGCAACAGGTTTTCAGTTCAGGTATGATATAGTGATTCGTAGCCTAAAAGAGGGGAACTGGAAACGGACAGCCATGGACTTGCAACAAACAGAGCCAAAGTTTAAATTGCTTAAACAAAATCAAGGCAGGCCAGCCAACCCCAGACCCCATCCACCTCTACCGACTAGACCAGCATTTATGAATTACTATGTGTCAGTCACCATGCTGTGCTTCTTACCCATTATTGCATTCAACCCTCCCTAACAGGCAGATTATGCTATTCTTATCACTGTTTAGCAGATAAAGACATTAAGCCTCAAGGGTAAGAAAACCCGGGTAAATCACCTCGTAGGCAGCAAAGTCGGACTCAAACCAAGATTTTCGGACTCCAAAGTTCATGCATTGTCTACTATGCTACGTTGCCTCTCAAATAAAATAGTATTTCTTTGCTGAGCAGCCCTCACAGCCAGGGTCGGTGTGGACAGATTTGGAGATGGCCCCAGTATAAGAAAGTGGGGAGATGCTTAGAAGGCTTTAAAAAAGCGGTGGCACAAAAATTCAAACCGTCTCCTTCACACATGCCCCAGCCAGGTTTTTAAATCCATATGCCCTCAACTGGCCCTGATAACAAAGAGATTTCAAAAACCAAATATGAGCAGACGTGTCCCACTTACTCAAATTTGTGACCTTCTTAAAAAATGGACAGAGTCCTCAGTTTGGGGTTCTAAGTACAGTTGCCATGTCTATAGCCCTTGAGGTCTCTAGGTGGAGGCCAAGTCAGAGAAGGACTCTGGGGATGGATGGGCATGGAGCCAGGCGGGCGCTTACCTGTCTCGGGAGCTGCCTTGAGCCCCACAGGGCCCCCAAGAATGGGGATAAGAGATTGGGAACGCTGTGAGCTGCCTGCCACTGTGCAACTAGGAACACTGCTCTATTCTAACCAGCCAGCAGCAGCCCTTGTCTTCATGATGACTTTGGAGCTGTTCTCAGAACTAAGCAGTGGGGAGAAGGCTAAGTGGGGTTAAACATGACTCAGATAAAGCTATGGATAAATTTATTTTGTCTTTTATGAGAACATTTGTCCCAACTGAAGAATTACAGTGTTGGCATGAATATGCATTAAAAGAATAGAAGCTGAGTGTGTTCCAAGGGAGTTGCATTGACTATAGACAGCTGATGACATGGTTTCTTTCTCTAGAAGAATCAGCTCATTTTCAGAGTGACCTTGTAGTTTAAACTCTTGAAATGGAGAACACGATGAGCAACCTCCTCCGCTGAATTCATAAGTAAATAACACACGGCAGCACTGAACCACTATCTGCGTAACCCTTTTGCCTGTCGAAATCTGGGTTGGTCACTGTTCATGCATCAGCCCTCCCAAGCTACTAATATCTGCAAATAGTTCTTTCTTTACAGGTTAAAGACTCCCTAATTCAATAGTAGCCACATGTCATAGATCATTTGCTTAGCCACTCTCAACAGAGAACTTGGGTATGAAGGCAAGGAAGTTCTTATTTGCTTCATAGACACCTGGTCAAATGGATTTGTTTCTGAGCAAGGTTAGGGGAAGGTAGCCGTGTACCTGGTCACTAGCCAGCCTAGCCCTTTTAACGTGTCTAGCCAGCCCTGAACTCTGGTTAACTGAACCCATTGAGGATTTGTATTGTCTTTGTAGGTGTTCACAGAGCCCAAGAATACTATGACTCAAATTTGTGACCAACTGACCCCAAAATTTGACTCTTATTAAAAATAAAACTAAGGGGCTTCCCTGGTGGTGCAGCGGTTGAGAATCTGCCTGCTAATGCAGGGGACACGGGTTCGAGCCCTGATCTGGGAGGATCCCACATGCCGCGGAGCAGCTAGGCCTGTGAGCCACAGCTACTGAGCCTGCGCGTCTGGAGCCTGTGCTCCGCAACAAGAGAGGCCACGATAGTGAAGAGGCCCGCGCACCGCAATGAAGAGTGGCCCCCGCTTGCCACAACTAGAGAAAGCCCTTGCACAGAAATGAAGACCCAACACAGCCAAAAATAAATATAAAAATAAATAAAAGATTACTATTTTAAAAATAAATAAAATAAAACTAAGGATCCAGGAGGTTAAGTAACTTGGCCAAGGTTACCCAGCTAGGAGGTGGTGGAGCTGTTAAAGAAACCAGACTCTGGACTCCATGGCCCAACCTCACTCCTGTGCATGAGCTGATCCAAGACAATGGTTTTCAGACTTTCAGGCACATCAGAATCCCCTGGAGGCGTTGTTAAAACACAGATTGTTGGGCCCCACCCCCGGAGTTTCAGATTCAGTATTTCTGGGGTGGAACTCTAGAATTTACACTTCCTACTAAGTTCTTAGGGAATGTTGATACTGTTGGTCTGGAGCCAACACTTTAAGAACCACTGATCTAAGATGTGTGATAAGGAAGGAGAAATTGCCCTTGGACCCCAAAGACACAACAGATTCATTCAAAAACTCAGAATAAAGCGTTTGTTCCAGTTTCCAGATCTGTTCTGGGCTAAGTAAGTTAGGTGAAATCGTCTTCTAGAATGCACATTTTGGAAGCAATGAAATGTCAGGGCAAAAGCCTTCTGCCCATCCTGCTGAACCATAGTAAAGGAGTTTGAGATTTGAGTCTGGAATCAATGAATGAAGAAATGAATCCTCAGACAAATGCAGAAGACAGATAGAGGCCCATGGAAAATAATCAGGGTGAAGACGGCAGGTGAGCACAGGTGAGTGGGCAGGAAAACAAAGGTACTGGTCAGGGGCTAAAACGAGGAGCACTGAAGCTCAGACTCAGTCTGGCTCCATCTGGCATGTGTAATCAAGAACATGGAACAATGTTGGTGCAGCCCCTGTGGAAAACAGTATGGAGGTTTCTCCAAAAACTGCAAAGAGAACTACCATATGACCCAGCAATTCCACTCCTGGGTATCTATCTGAAAAAAATCCAAAAACATTAATTCAAAAAGATACATGCACCCCAATGTTCATAGCAGCATTATTTACAATCACCAAGATAATAGAAGTAACCTAAGTGTCCATCAACAGATGAAGAAGATGTGATACATACATACAATGGAATATTACTCAGCCTTAAAAAGGAATGAAATTTTGCCATTTGCAGCAACATGGATGGACTTGGAAGGTATTATGCTAAGTGAAATAAGTCAGACAGAGAAAGACAACTACTGTATGATACCATTTATATGTGGAATCTAAAAAATACAACAAACTAGTGAATATAACAAAAAAGAAGCAGACTCACAGATACAGAGAACAAACTAGTGGTTACCAGTGGGGAGAGGGAAGGGGAGAGGGGCAATACAGGGGAACGGGATTAAGAGGTACAAACTATGAGGTATAAAATAGGCTACAAGGATATATTGTACAATATGGGGAATATAGCCAATATTTTACAATAACTATAAATGGAGTCTAACCTTTAAAAATTGTGAATTCACCTGTAACATATTATACAGCTGTAACATATAATATTGTACAGCAAGTATACTTCAATTTAAAACATGTTTTTAAAAAAGAACATAGGAAAATGACAGTTAGATTGTTGATCTGCCATCAGAAATGCCAAAAGTTGGGTGTGAAGGGCAATGCAAGTTTTGGTTCACTGAGAGAGAAAGCAAAACCTACCTGCAACTGGAGGTGACTCTTCCTTCATTTACTGAATTATTTGGTCAGCATTTTTGGGGTGTTTCCTGTGTACCAGGCCCTACCATAGCTAAAGACTAGGACAGACAAAAAAATCAGAAGGCATTGCCTCTGTTCTCAAGGCACTAATGCTCCAGGAAAGAGAAGTTGTGAATACACAGCTCTGACAAATGGCATACATGTTTGAGGGAAAGAAGAAAGGTAACTTCTGCCTCGGAAAAATCTAGGTTTCAGGCTTCTCTTGTTCTTATCATCAACTAAATGTTACTTTACCCCAGAGTTCTATCCTCAGACTTCTTACTGTTAAAGTCTATCGGTGACTTCCAAATGCTGGATCCACCCCTCAGGCTCGGGACCCTGAATCTCCATCTCCAACCTGATTTCTCCCAAGCTCCATCTCCCAGGGTATCATTTCCAACTGTTATCAGGGCTTGGATGCCTGGATATCAACCCTTCAACCTCAACATGTCCAAAGCTAGATTCACTTTCTTTCATATTTCTAACTGAATAAGCCAATGAGTTTATCTTCTAAACAGCCTCCCAAGCTAAAGTACTTGAGTAGACCTTGGCTCTTTCCTCTCACCCATTTTCCGTTCGTGATGTCAGCAGAATCTCTTATTTCTACCTCCATCACTATTGCTCACCTGGCCTTTTCTCTCCATTACCATTATCTTCATCATCACTTCCCTGGGTTACTGAGACCACCTCCTCTCTGAAACCTCTGCCTCAAGTCTCACCTCTCCCTAGCGGGTTGCCTTTCACACACTAAGAAGACTCTGGGCAGCTCTGTTTGCTCCTTTGGGCAGTTAACAGGATGAGAAAGGGGTGAGGGCCCAGGGGTAGAATGTCACAGGATCTGTCCAAGGCCCAGCTAGTGTTTGAAGAACGATTGCTGTCAACAGAGATGGAGTAGAACCGAGTCTTGGCCATCTCTGAATGTCAGGCAAAGGACATTCGACTTTATTTAGCTGGCCATGGGGAGTGAGAGAAAACTTTTGAAGAGAGATGTGATGTAATCAGAGGTATGCATTAAGAAGATTAATTTGGCAGTAGCTTATAGAAAAGATTATATGGAAAATAGATTAGCAGGAAGGAGACTAATTAAGACATACTTGCAAAAGACTATGTGATGAGCAATGAAGGTTTGAATTCAGTTGGCAGCTGTGGAAACAGAAAGTAAGACATGGAGGAAATATTTTGGACATAGAAGTGCTATTACTTTTTGAAGTTTGGTGCCAAAGAGGGGGAGAATTCAAAAGTAACTCCTGAGGTCTTAGTCCTAACCAACCGAGCAGAGTAATGTCACTTGGAGAAAGAGTGATGGGGGAGGGGAGAAGGAGGGAGGTGATAGGCGATATGGGGCTCACATTTAGTCATGTTGTTGGAGGCCTTATTGGGATGCCCAGAGAGGCAGGAGATCAGGGGACAGATGAGTCAGGCCAGAAAATGGAGCTGGATGTTCTTACTCAGAGGATATAGAGCAGCTGTAGAGGAAAGGATCAAGATGAAAGGCTGCTGGGATACCTCTGGGTTTAGAGATGACAAGAACCTTTGGAGTAAAAACTATCTTGTAAGAGGGAAGTAGCAGGGAAACCAGACTGTCATCACTGCCGCGCGTGATAAGAAGGGAGAAGTGACTACTCTTTAGTGGTGATGGGAACGGAAGGATGGGAGGGAGGTGTCACATTGGGTGACGTGAGTTAGTTTTCAGGCATAAAGGAAGGAAAGAGGTGGGGAGAAGAGTAGGTAATGGATAATCTTAGAAGAAGACAAATTGATAAGATCAAGATCAAAGTGGGAACATTAGTCTAGAAAGGTGAAAAATGGGGGGGGTGGTTTAGAAAAAATCATGAACTCTCTCCTGAATGGGGGGATGAAAGCAGGAGGGTCACGGAATAGCTCATAGTAGAAATGAAGGTTAAAAGTTTAACACTAAATTAAAAATACCTAGAAATGGAAACAAGGAATCAGTAAGATTTGAATATGGATATAAGAATAATAGAGCTGAAATGAGGGTTACACAAAAATTAAATGAATTTTTTGAGGACATGATCAAGATAATTCTGTCACTTTTCCCTGAAGCAAGCTTAGCACATTGCCACCTTCCATAGGTGTCCTCCAATCAGATGGTGAGGGGACACTCGAATGGAGAAATGGCAGAAGATTAAGGAGAAGAGGTATCTAGGGTGCCTGGTGAGAGAGACACTGAAGACTGACCATGGGACACAGGCTGGGAGGGAAGGAAACACATCCCCAATGGGAGTGATGAGGGCTCCAGGGTTTCTTGGTAGATGGGAAATTTGGTACCACTAAAGAAAGCTCAAGGGAAATGCAGTCACTGGAGAGACCAGATTTCAGTTAAGATGAAGAGGTAGACAGAGCACTTGGGACACCAGCTAAGTGGAGTTTGGGCACAGGAGGATTGAAGTTTTCTGGAACTCAGTGGAAGGAACGGGCAGGGGTGTGATCTAAGTGGCAGTGAGCACGAGTGAACAGAAAAGCTGAAAAGGAAGAGAAGAGAGAGGAGTTTGCACCTGTAGGGATGCAGGAGAGCAAGACGATTTGTAGGTTAACCCCTTTTGCTCGTGTAGTAGGTCTCGAGGTCAAGTCAACTGGAAAAATCAATCATACTTCTGCATCTTTAAGTGATGAAGCAGATCGACCTAAGAATTCCCCCATTGTTACATTCTCACGGCCCAGTGGTCCAGGATGGCCTCTTCCAGGACACTAAGGACCTTGTTTTGGGAAAACATGGCTGCTGCTAGGACATCTGACTTGTGTTAAACTTGCATTTCTCCCTGGCCTCTGCCTTTAAATATTCAAATGACTGCTCTTTCCATAAATGAGAACTTCGGTTTACTTGGCTGTTGTTTTAGTTCACTGCCTTCTGTCTTTCTGTTGAGGAGCACCTGTCTAATCTTCTCAGGTTCTAAATACTGGAGAACCATCTACCACTACATCTTCAACACCCTATTCCTCTGGTCTCTGCCTGCTTAGCACTGTCTGTTGTATCCGTCCCTTCCTTCTAGGTGACACCACACCAGCCCGACTACTATTGTTGACATTGTAAGAGGGGCTTTTGCTAAGATCGGTGTCTCCTGGTGGACCCCAGCTGGCCATCTCCCTAGGGGGCATTTCCTGGGTGAATTTGCCAATTCATATGGGCTGGCCAATGTCCAAAGTCAACTGTGCAGGCTCAGAACCACCGTTTCATCTGAAATCTCAGAGATGGACTCTCGCGACCAAGCTCACAAAGACTGAAATATAAATGAGAATTCAGTGTAGTGACATCCCATAAAAAACCTATCAGCCCCACAGGCCAGAATGACGGATAATTTCTGTACTTCTGTGGGAAGTCTTTGTGACACTCTTCCCTACACCAGGGAAAATCCTGTTTGTAAAACTATAAATCTTCATGCCAAACAACAAATATTACAACTTCCTTTTTTTTTTTTTTTTTTTTTTTTTTTTTTGTGGTATGCGGGCCTCTCACTGTTGCGGCCTCTCCCTTTGCGGAGCACAGGCTCCGGATGCGCAGGCTCAGCGGCCATGGCTCACGGGCCCAGCCACTCTGCGGCATGTGGGATCTTCCCAGACCGGGGCACGAACCCGTGTCCCCTGCATCGGCAGGCGGACTCTCAACCACTGTGTCACCAGAGAAGCCCACAACTTCCCTTTTACTTCCTTCAACTGCTAACGAATCTCAGGGATAACTTCCATTTTCTCACTTTGTATATGCTAGTAGATTCCATGAGATTACAGCCATGCCATGCTGGCCTGGGGTCCATTCCATCTCTTTCCTCAGAGTTCTTAACCTCATTGTATGTAAAATTAAATACAGTACAAAGGAACTCAATAACACTGAAATGACACTTTAAAATATTTTTCAAATTGTGATATAATATGTGTGCATCTTTATTAATTACAAAATCTAGCACTGGGTCTAATAACTACCATAACTTCAAAGTAGTGATGAGCATAAAGAATATTTTAAAAGATATCCACCCAGTAGATGTATATGAAAATATATGTGATTTCTATTGGTGACAAAGTCACAGGTACTGCTAATAACTACTTTTGGTTTGTTGTCTACATTTATAATTTAAGGAAATGCTGAATTTCAGTCAGGGATTTGTATAAATAAAGATGTAATTTTTTCCCATCCAATATCACAGGTTTTCCGAATTTTACCCACAGACACCAACAGTTTGTGGACCCCAGGTTAAGAATCCCTATTAAGATGACTTGGCATGTCTCTGCTTTTCTACATTACATGCTGGTTTTATAATGTGTTTCTCACATCACAGTTTCTAAGTTCTTTAGGCAATTCATTCCAGTCTATATATACTACCTACAGTTCTCAGATACATTCTCCATCTTTTTAAGAACATGAGATAATCATCAAAAACTGGAAACTGAAGTATCCACCAAATGCTGAATGGATAAACACATTGTGGTATATCCATTCAAATGAGTACTACTCATAAATTAACAGGAAAATTAATGAAACATGCAGCAACATGGATGAAGAAAAAGAATTATATTAACACAAAGAAGGCTACAAAAGGCTAATCAAAAGGCTACATACTGTATGATTCCATTTATATGGTTGCCTGCATGGGCAATAAAAGAATGGGAAACAAAGGAAAAGGCTTTTTCCATATTTATTCAGCCATCCCCGGAGGAAAGACACACTAGATAAGACAGAAACAAGCATTCCGAGCACAAGAAAACTGTAGTCTGTTGTGAAGTAAGGAAATTTTCTAGGCTCTCCCGTAGGCTGGATGAAATAGTCTCAAAAAATTAGTCAAGTCCCTTTGCTCTAATTCCTTGCTTACTCAGCAACCATCTGACTATTAATTAAATTGGTATTATGGTTTTAAAATGAAGCTTTTACGATTATCTTACTATTAATGGAATCCTCAGGGCTTAGTCACCTCAAGGGGAGCTGACGAAATTGAATTCTTCAGCCTGCAAAGATCCAGGGCCCCAAAACACTGTCTTCCCCCCCTACCCATCCCCCTCCTTCATGAGACCCAGTCCAAACTCCTGGCCAACCAACTCTCCACTCTGGCTAATCAGCTTACTCACAAGAATATTAGTGGGCATTTCAGGGTCAACAGATCACTGGCTAGCAGTTGACATGCACCCTCAGAAAATAAATGAAGAAGAAAGAATTTATCTATGATATTTTTAAAAATTAATAGATAAACTTGTCCCTTAGAAGGGAGACGGCAGAAGAACTTTAAACAGAGAGCAGTCCTGAGCTGTTCATTAACTACCACATATTTCTGTAGTAAAAGGAGGAATAGCATCATCAAATGAGTCTCTTTTTTACCTCAGCTAAACATCTAGGCTTCAGCCCCATGCTCAGAATGTGAAGAAAAACAGTACATGGCTAAGAAAAGACATACATTTATAGCAGAAATGTTTCACTACTGCACCTTTGTTTTCTGGCGCTTGATCCTACTGCTGTTGATATCCGCCCTACAGAACACTGTTTCTACAGCAACCACTTAAGGCTCCAGGAATGTGGTGACCCTTGACCTTAATTCATCCCTCTTGGTGGACCTCATGTAACCATCTTTCTAAAAGAGCTTTCACAAACTCAGATAAACACGGAAAGGCAGGCCCTCTTATCTTTGGGAGTTTATGTTTATCCTTATAACCCTCTTTCATCACAAGTTGCTTGTCAGGTAAGAAACATTGGACTTTTCTTGTATTTGTCACTGCCATTTGTTCCATACCAGCATTCCTTTGACCAAGAATGCATTCCCACTCTCTTCATTTCTTCCTTCCTCCTCAGCTTTGCTCTTCTCTCACCTAAAACACCATAAGCTTCTTCTCCTGAGGCTCTCTTACTTTTACTTCACATTTATCTACATTTGCTCTTAGGTCTCTGGCAGAATTTTCTCTTCTTTTTATATTAAAAATCGTCTCTATCTCTGTAAGTTATTGATGATCCCACAATCAGATTCGGGATGCTCCCTGTACTCTCACTTTCCCTCTACTTCCTTATCTTGTTCAAGTTCAAATTCTGCTAATGATTTCCAGGTCAATGATAGTTCAGAAGACAAGCAAGTCAAAGTGGCCAAGGGCATGAGGCTTGGAGGGTGTGCTACTGCAGTGAATAACGGAATCTACTATTAGGGGGTGTAAATGGATGGAGTGGGGGTGTAACTAACATGAGGAGATAGATCAGGCATAAATATAAGTTCCTGTATTTAGGTGAAAATTCATAAATGGTAACCGCAGGAGGATATCACCTCACACCTGTTAGAATGGCTATCATAAAGAAGAAAAGAGATAATAAATGTTTGCAAGGATGTAAAGAAAAGGGAATCTTTGTGCACTGTCGCACTGCGGATGGAATGTAAATTGGTACAGCAACTATGGAAACAGTATGGAGTTTCCTCAAAAAATGTAAAATAGACCTAGCATACAATCCAGCAATCCCACTTCTGGCTATATATCCAAAGGACATGAGAAATGGCTCTCCAAGAGATACCTGCACTCCCGTGTTCAGCATTATTCACAACAGCCTAGATATGGAAACAGCCTCAGTCTCTGTCTAGGGGTGAATGGATAAAGAATCTGTGGTATGTATGTACACAATGGAATATTATTCAGCCATGAGAAAGAAGGGAATCCTGCCATTTACAACAACATGGATGGACCTCGAGGGCATGGTGTTAAGTGAGATAAGCCAGACAGAGAAAGACAAATATTGTATGACCTCACTCATATGTAGAATCTAAAAAAGTTAAACTCATAGAAACAGAGAATAAAAAGTGGTTGCCAGGGGCTGAGGGGTGGAAGAAATAGGAGAGTTTGGTAAAAGAGTACAAACTCACAGCTGTAAGATAGATAAGGTCTGAAGACCTAACGTAAAACATGGTGACTATAGTTGATAACACTGTCTTATATAATTGAAGTCTGCTAAGAGAGTAGAACTTAAATGTTCTCACTAAAAAAAAAAAAGATAAATATGTGAAGTGATGGGTGTGTTCATTAACTAGATGGTGGGAATCCTTTCACAATGTATACATATATCAAATCACCACTATGTACACTTTAAATATCTTAAAATTTCGTTTGTCAATTATACCTCAATAAAGTTGAAAATAAGATTCATAAATGAAAAAAGCAGAGATGATGGATAATATATGGTGATTTTTGATCATCGCGACCAAGAGGTCATGACGGGTAGTGTTATGTTGCGGGGAATGTGGTCGCAGCTATTACAGTTACACATGCGTTCAGGATGCATCATTTGCAGTAGAGCATCTTCCAAAGAAGGTTACTGTCTCAAAGTCCCGTGTACTGGCCTGATTCTACCTGGAGCACGTATCCAGTTCACAGCATCACATTTGAAAAGAAGCACTGACCACCGATGGGAGTGTATCAGAGGAGGAAGTTCTGGGTGATAAGGATTCTGGGAAACGTGTCTGAAAAGGAATCATTCAAAGAAGTTGGAATGTCTATTTGGCAAATAGGAAATAAGCTGTCACTCATCACTCAAATGGCTGTCAGGAGACCAGCAATTTCAAACTCAAATTTCCAGGAGGCCAGGCAGGAACATAGATGAGAGAAACGAGACATGTATAAGGAGAGAAAAGAGCTCAAGTGTGAGAGTGCCACTAGAGATGCTACCTAGCCTCAGAGTCGAAGGAGAGGCCTGGTTGTTGTGATGTCTGAGAATGACAGCCTGAAGATTACCGTCACATGTGAGAATAGGCCTAATGCTACATCCTTTTCTGCTTTCTCAAGAGAAGCCAGAAATCCACATTTTCATGCAATATGTCTCAATTTTTAATTTTAACAACTATTTCAAAAAAATTTTAAAGACAGATTCCTCAGGCCAAACATAACATGTCTATGGGCTGGTGGCAGCCCAGGGTTGCCAGGTCATGATGTCTATGGGACACATTTCTTGGTTTTAACAGAAAGTAGCGCAAAGATGCATAGATAGAAGATTGACTTGGGACATGAGAGCACGTTCGAATGTTTAGAATTCACAGTCAGAAAACAGACTCTCCACCCAAGCTCTGAGCATTGGGAAATAGTCCAGAGAATAGTAGATGACAATATATGAAAGATATAAAAGAAAGGATTTTCTCCTTAGCAGAGATGTTGAACTAAATTATAATTATACTTTATACCAGAATAGTGGCTTACAGGTTATCAAGCGCTTTTGTATTATCTAATGTAAAAAGTTATTAGAATAGTTCTTTGAAGTAGAAAAGTACGTATTTCTGTTTTACAAATGCATGAGCTGGGTATCTGAGATATTACATAATTCACAGAAGGTCACCCTGCAAACCGGGCAAGAGAATTAGGACTCAGGTCATCAAACTTCAAATTCAAAACTCTTTCCAGTGCTACTTCAGAGTCAGACTCTAAGGCTATGAGATACCATTCCTAGCTATGCTCTGAACTGGATTTGCTCCTTTGTTGTTTTTCTGTGGTCAGTTTCCTCCCCTGCACATTTCCGTATTCCTGGAATGTCTTCCTGTCCCTTACACTACTCCCTGAAAGCCCTTATCCTTCACCACCTCTTGTCCAGTTTCTTCCAAGCTGTCACCTAAAGGAATGCTCCCCCAACTCTCTGTGCTCCAAACTGGACTCATCCTTGACACGTGATTGTCCAAAATTTTTGTCTATCTTCTTTGCATCTTCTACATATACGTCTTTATCAGGACAAAACCTGTCTTAACCCATAACAAAGCCACATGCACTTGTGTGCACACACATACACCCAAGAGCTGGTACTTGATCAATGAATCATCAAATGATTATAATTGCTGTACTTGTAAACTGGTCAGGAGAAAGAGAACCTTTTGTCAACCATGGCTTCTAATTCTCACAGCCATTTCTACTTCCTTCCGGAAACTTTGATTCTGACAAAAGCCAGCTGGGTAGCCTTGTTTCTGCACATTCAGTGCAGGAGAGGCCATAAAAAATATCTGGTTCTTTGTATTTCAGGCTCGTGGATGCCAGTTTGAAATGTGTCATTATTCCTTGGGTCGAGAACCTTGTCTCAGAAGAACACAAAAATCATGGAGAAATTCCTAAGTTAAGCTTCCAAATGACTTAGTTTGGCTGAAACATAGGTTTTTCAAATGTAAGCACTGCCAAAGGTTTCTCCTCGTTGACTCATGGATATAGCTCGAGTGCAACGATGCTTTCTGGTGCACTATATTTAAGCCTGTGTAGCCAAATGTCATTCCATGTGAAATAAGTTATTACAGTTTGCATCGATCATTTAAAATGAATGATAAAATGTATAGAAAATGGAAAACATGCATAGAAATAATAGGTAGGGAGGAATAAAATCTCCAGGAATGTTGCTGCATCCAGCCATGCATGGAGAAGGGTATTTTTGTTTGTTTTGATTGTTTTGTTTTGGTGATCTAGCTGGTCAAATGACCTGTTAAGAATATTTCATAGAGCTAATGTTCTGACGCTCTAATCTGTCTAGGCAAGTTTCATATTTGTGTGGGTTACTTATTCTCCCTTTGTTGACTAAGTCAGCAGTCAGAATCAGCAGGTTTGGAGTCAGGTTGGCAGGGCTCAGGAGGCTGGCTGGGGAGAAGTGAGTATAAAAGCCCGAAGCTGGGAGCAGCCCTTCTCAGAGACCCACCAGTCCTCGGCAGAATGGCTTCTTCCCGTCTGTTCCTCCCTTGCCTCGCTGGACTGGTATTTGTGTCTGAGGCTAGCCCTGTGGTGAGTGTTCGACTCTTTGAAATCCTTTCATGTGTCTCCTGTGGACGAAGTAGAAGGGACTCCTTCCTGCTTTGCCAACCAGCTTTTGTTAGTAGGGCCAGGGCACCCAGCATCTATTTTTAAACATCATTGATTCAAACTTCAAAAACAATGAAATTCTGCAGAGCTCACTGAACTGGGGCTTGGATCCTGGGCGCTCTCCTTTATGGCTTTGCAGTGGTGCCTCAATTTCCTCAGATAAATGGTAGAAATAAAGATCCGATATTCCAGAAGCTGTTACTATTGAGTTTTCAGAAGCTTGACATTTGGTAAAGTTGATTTCCCTTTAGCTAATCAAAAAGTATGTAGTGATTAACCTCTGAAAGGCTTGGCAGACAATGTTCTAGTCAGATATCTAACTCTTAAATCCTGAGAATTCCCTGGTGGCCCAGTGGTTAGGCCCCAGCCCTTTCACTGCTGCGGGCCCCGGGTTGACCCCTGGTTGGGGAACTAAGATCCCCCAAGCTATGCAGTACAGCCAAAAAGAAAAAGAAAAAAAATTCTTAAATCCCCTAGGAGAATTAACTAAAACTCTAAAAAGGGTCATGAAATCATCTGACATTATTTTACAGCGACTAGTAAGAGGGAATCACTACAGCAACAACTGAGTAAAATGCTCTCAGGAAAAACTATTTAGTCCCATGGCACAGTACATCTTTGCAGTAATTCCACTCAGATGACAAGGCTTACTGAAGCAACTGTTCTCAGAGGGCCTATTTGCTCCCTTCAAGTTCATTATACACGCCCCCCGCTGGAGCACAGCATGTCCAGAGGCAGAAACCATTCCTTCTTTGGAGACAATCACGTCTTTGCTACACTGAGTGAGGGAAGCTCATTAACCATCAACACTTCCGTAGCTGGAAATGGGATTCGCGTGTCCTTTCTGCCTCCTCCAAATCGAAGGTCACAAAGGACGCATCCTGTCACTCTGACCAACTTTGTTGACTTGTCACTTGTTTTCTCTCTGCCCAGGGCTCTGGTGAATCCAAGTGTCCTCTGATGGTCAAAGTCCTAGATGTGGTCCAGGGCATTCCTGCTGTGAACGTGGGCGTGCAAGTGTTCAAAAAGGCTGCTGACGAGACCTGGGAGCCGTTTGCCTCGGGGTGAGCTGCCCGGAGAACCCAGATGGAGGACTTGGTTATACCTTCCCGTTCCCCCGCCACTTGTTAGAGAGAGGGGCTCACATTGTTACCAGAAGGGGGGCCCCTTCCAGGGCCCGAGAGTGGGCTCTCATCTAACACTCGGAAATGAATTGTCCGAGGAGACGCACGTGCTGACAAAGCAGAGACTTTACTGGGAACGGGCGCCCGGGTGGAGAGCAGCAGGGTAAGGGAACCCAGGAGGACTGCTCTGCCACGTGGCTCGCAGTCTCAGGGCTTATGGTGATGGGGCTAGTTTCCGGCTGTCTCTGGCCAATCATCTTGCTTGTGCCCATATTTGGCCTGACTCAGGATCCTTCCTGGTGGCAGGCACATCTCTCTGCCAAGATGGATTCTAGCTCGAGGGTTTCTGGGAGGTCGGCAGGACCTATGGGCTCCTCCCTCCTTTTGGCCCCTCTCGGGTTCTCCCGATTAGTTTTCTGAGGCAGTGCCGTGTTCCTTATCAGGACCTCCTGTTGTGAGACAACTCATGCAAGCAGTTATTGTCGTACCTGGCCAAGGCGGGCGGTTTCGGTCAAAGGGTCCCTAACAACATCATTCACTAAAGGTCCACCAAGTAAACTGAAAATGTGGGCAGAGGGAAGGTGGATTCTGAGAAGGATGCCCTCTTGCCTTGTTCAGCTGCAAGTGACCAGGATCCTGAACAGCATTCCGGGCAGCTTCCTACTCCCCCCTACACTTCACCACATTTTGGGGTCATGAACCACATGAAAAGGGTGATGAAAACTATGAACTCCATGCCCAGAAAAATACACATATACACACATACAAAAACGTGTATATAATTTCAGGAATTCCAGATGCCTTGATGCCCTTGCATAACACTCCTTGTCTTTGAATGTTAGGAAAGATGTAGAATTTGTGTTGATTTATTAATGAAAGGAATGGAATCGAGGGGCTGCATGGAGGAGGTGACTGTCTGTAGTGTATCTGGATCATCCAGAGTCCAGAGCTGTTGTCTAGCAAACCCTGGTGGAGCATCTACTCTGTGAGGCTGGGGCTATCGAGCTCCATAAGAAAAGACACAGAAGAGAAAGACACATGACAGCAAGCACAGCCACAGATCAGCGTCACCATGCCCCACCGCTGGGAGCCCAAATGACTTCTCATCTTCACCAGACGCTCTATAACTTTCACAGAGTTCTTCCACCTCCACTAGCAAGAGTTTCAAAGAAAATGCACATTAGTAAAATCTAAACCAACCAACGAAAAGAATGAACAACGAAGAAACATTCAGTACCAAGCGATACTGCTAAGTGTTTCTGTCCCCTGAGAAGAGAGTTTCTGTGGGTTTTCAATGAATCCCAAGAATCACATGATGATTCTTGAAATAGAATTTTTTCTTTTTTTTTTTTACACATGATGATTCTTCATCCATCATTGGGAAGGTCATTTTCTTTAGTGTGGTTTCCACTCAGTTTTTATTTGTTAGTTCACTTATGTTTCTATAAAATGCCAAGAACACTGTGGAAATGCCAAGTTAAGAGAATATTCTAAGCATGAGACAGGACGGATGCCAAAAACATTCAGATGAAAATAAATAAATAAATAAATA
The DNA here is from genome assembly GCF_011762595.2 of Tursiops truncatus. Classification (NCBI taxonomy): domain Eukaryota; kingdom Metazoa; phylum Chordata; class Mammalia; order Artiodactyla; family Delphinidae; genus Tursiops; species Tursiops truncatus. The sequence goes on from NC_047046.1 coordinate 46,365,018, forward strand.
AAAAGAAAAAAAAAAAACAACATTCAGATGTTTGTGGGAATTTTTTTTCTGATGATAAGACAAAAAAGGGAAATCCAATATTTTCTTCCTGGCAAGGAAGAAAGAGTCAATAAAGACAACTTCCATTTTTACCTGTCTTAGTTTTTGCTATCTAATGGAGAGTGATTTCTAACACCAGCCATTGAGCAGGTACTTACATGGAAACAGAAATTGCCTAGTTTAAAAACAAAAAGGAGTTACCTAGTATTTGTTGACGGCAAAGAGTTACCAAGGAGCTTAATCATATAAACAATGAAAAAGTCAGATATGGGTTTCTCCTTGTATTTTGGGGTTCCCATCATGTGTACAAATGATACCGCCTCTGGAAGATACCCTCACACAACAGGGGAGAGAAGTGAGGCCCCCAGGTTCCCCAAGGGAACCCCAGTCAGAGAAGCTTATGGCCACTTCCAGGGGTAGTTACGAACCTTCGCCCAAACACCAACCCTGAATCGTAATGACTTTTTTTTTTTTTAATGTTAACTGTCTGGCAATTAGTCTGCTAAAACCTAAATTGGAACATGTAGACACAGAAGTACGTTGAAAAGATTTTTAGCTTTCGGGAAAGGAAACCCATTGCAATAAAACGTCAAACAGTCTTTTCAACTGACAGCAAGAACTACTCTCAGTTTTCTACGTATGAACAAAATCCCGTCACATCAAATTATCCAACAAGTTAATAAAAACAAATTTTCCTGAAACTGCACATCATTTAAGTCCTCCAAATTAGCAGCTGTCAGCTCAATCTGCCCTTGGTGGTTCCCGGGGACTATGGACCCGTCAGTCAGGCTGGCTCTGCTGCAGGCTACCTGGGTGCCAGGTGGGCCCCAGGGAGGTCACAGCTTCAGTAACTGCCTTCCTGAGTGGCCTGGGCTGTCCCTCCTCCCCCACCATGATGGTTAGAGCTTCTTTGACCTTCCCACGCCTCACCCACAAGCCCCAAGTTAGCCCAGTTCAAACACTTCCCTGAGTTTCTAGATGTTCCTCTATCTCCTGCCATTGGCCTGGAACCAGGTTTTCATCTACAATTTCCCCCTCAAAACACTGAGGGGACAAGGCCCCTTGCTGGGGAAGCCGTTTACTCTCCTCCTTACTTTGTACTGTATGGGGAAGCGGCCAAAAATGTGTTTTTTGTTTATTAGTAATGGGTCCTGTTGGACTGAATGACTTAAGAATGTGTCTATTGCAATTAAAAGAGGTATCGTGTTTATATTAATGCTTTAAAGTTTGGTTACTCTGGGAGCATCAGTTTACAGGAGTGTAAATAGATGATAATGAATGCAATGAAGGATCCCACGTTAAAAGTGTACCTCTCTAGAAAACGTCAGTGTGGTTTTTTTTTTCTTTTTTTTTATTGGAGCAAAATTGGTTTACAATGTTGTGTTAGTTTCTGCTGTACAATGAAGTGAATCAGCTATACGTATACATATATCGCCTCCCTCTTGGACCTCCCTCCCACCCCCCATCCCAGCCATCTAGGTCACCACAGAGCACCGAGCTGAGCTCCCTGTGCTATACAGCAGGTTCCCACCAGCTATCTATTTTACACATGGTAGCGTATTTATGACACAAGGTAGTGTATTTATGCGTAATGACTTTTTTGAAGTGAAACCTCATAAGAGAAAAAATCTACAATGAGCTTTTTGAAATATTCCTGACAAATTTCCTGTCAGTTAATTTTACAGTTACTAGAATTTTCCCTGTCCTGACCTAGTTGAGAAAAAAAAAAAAATATATATATATATATATACACACATATATATATAATCACATACACAAACTGCACTTGTGTGTGTGCATGTGTGTGTGGTGTCACCTCAAAATGGCATTTATTCTCTCAATGCCTAACTTAACGTGGACTTTTGCACCTTCTAGGAAAACCAGTGAATTTGGGGAGCTCCATGGGCTCACAACAGATGAAAAACTTGTAGAAGGAATATACAAGTAGAATTAGACACCAAATCCTACTGGAAGTCACTTGGCTTTTCCCCTTTCCATGAATAGGCAGAGGTGAGTGGATGGATGCTTGTGTTGTTTTCAATTTTTTGTTTGTTTTCAATCCCAGAAAATGCACCGTTTGCACTTTGCACCCCTTGGAAAAGTCGGAAGGAACGTACTGTACTAGCACAGCTTCCCTTTCCCATTTCTACAATCAAAAATCCACAAAACTCTGAAAAGCAAACTTTTTCTCTCTTTGATGATAACTCATTTAGTAACATGACCTGAACTTACAAGATGCTCTTTAGAGATTTCATTCCTTCCACTGAATCCTATTGTTTGTCTGCTGAAGAAATATTAATATGTTGGATTATTAGGCAACCCTCCAGACCCCACTTAGGGTGTCACACAGCAAAAAATAAGTGCATCATTTTAATTCTCTAAAATCTGACAATTTTTTCATTCCAAAACACATCTGGCTTCCAGAGGTTTGGATAAGTGATTTCGGACAATGCATACAGAGACAGTAAATTCATAATAATAATAGCAACACAATAGATAACAGTTTTCAAGCATATACTACCACTGTTTTCTATATTTAACCTACGTGATCTTTGTAAACAACCCATTGGAGCCATTCCTATTATTATCCTTACTTTACAGGTGAAGAAAGTAAGGCCCAGGGAAGTTAAACAACTTGCCGAGGTCACGGGGCCAGTAAGGGGAAGAGCAGTAATATTTACCACCAGGGCCCAGGCTGGGTTTAGCCTCCAGGTGTGCCTCAGCTTTCTTCCTGTGAGAAGTCACGCTAGAAAAAATAATAATAATAAAAATAAAGCCACATTTGTAACCCTTGTTTCACACTCTACTCCTCTGCCTATGAGGTAGTGGGAACCTCAAAGTTATCCATGGGCCCAATCTCCTTGTCTGTAATAATTCCTTAAGTCGTGTTAAACAGATGGCTGCCGTGGAAATAGAATCCAGACATGTCGGTCAGCGTTAAAGATCAACTAATTACGTGAGCAATTAGGAGCTCTGTGATTTCCCTCGGTCAGGTTAGGGCCACCCTGATTTTTAGTGTGAATCTGACAAAAAAAGAGAGAGACCTGATTATACAGGCGGGAGTAAAGAATCTGGTGGAAAGGGCTGCACAAGGCTCCAGCGGCTTAGCTGGCCAGCATATTTGGAGTTTTGCCTTTTGCTCACACTGCTCCAGAAAACAAAATAAGAAAGTAAAACTAATGTCTTTGGACTTGGAGTGGTCCCTCTGTCTGTGACTCACATTTGGAGGCTCTGCTGAAAAGCAATCCGGTCCGTGTGCCCTCCTAGGTGGTGTTCACAGCCAACGAGTCTGGCCACCGCCACTATACCATCATGGCCCTGCTCAGCCCCTGCACCTACTCCACCACGGCCCTCATCAGCGGCCCCAAGGAGTGAGGGGCACCTGCTTCGGTGGACCTGCAGGATGAGGGACAGGACTTCGTGTAACCAACAGCATTCCATTTTTATTAAAGCAGGGCTCTCACTTTATAGGCTATGTTAGAAACTCGGGCAGAGACAATAAAACATTCCTATTAAAGCACTTCCCATCTCACCATTTGATCTTGCTTTTTTTTATTCCCCTGTTGTCCTCTCGAATTAAAAAAAGGAACCAAATTTGACAGAAATGCAAAGGAACTCAAAGAACATCTCCGGCTGAACTCTGGGGGAAATCCAAATTTCCAATGTTTTCCAAGCTAAGCACATATTCGACCTCGTTCGCAGCTATTAAAAACACACATTCTGAAAATGAGAGAGCTTTCTTTTCCTCTCACCTTTGATGAATAGAAAAAGGCAAATTCTAAGGGTCCTCTTCTTTATTATGTGCATTTCCTTTAAGTGCTTCGCTGATTTCAAGAGTAGCCCAGCTCCACCGGGACAGACTTACAGTGACTCAAGCCCTCTAATCTGGTTCAAAATGACCAGAGCCCACAGGCAGCTGACTTGGGGATGTGATCAGAGAACCCTCGCACCCCCAACTCACTTGGACTAACCCGAAATTCATGTACTGAGAGATTGCTGTACGCCAAGCATTCCTTTAGATGCTTTGAACCTAAATAAGATCCAGTGCCTGCGTAAAAAGCGCTCACATTCTTTTAAGAAGATAACTATGTCAACGTGATTTGACAAGGGCTATGGCCCAAGGCACCATACCTTGGCAGGAGGGTGGGAAAGAGGGATAGCAAACAGCCTGGAGAAGTCAGAGAGGGACTCGGAATAAGTTGCACTTGTTTGAAATTTGACTCTTAGCCATTTATCGGGTAGAAAAGGAGGACGTATTCTAAGTAAGGAGAGCAGCGATTGCAAGAGCAGGCCAAGGGAAAGAGCTTGATAAATTGAGAGAACAGATGGGGGATTAGAATATTGGATCGTAGTGGGTATTGAGGTGCACTAGGTTGTGCTACTGTAACAAACAACCCCAAATCTCTGTGCCTGAACACAAAGTTTATTTCTCATGAGTGTGAAGTCCAGTGCAGAAGTTCATGTTCTGGTGACCCTCCACATGGAGGTGGCTTTCCTCCACATGGTGACTCAGGGCCCCAGTTTGATTTATTTTGTGGCTTCAAGGGACACCTAGTCAGCAGGCTGGAAGAAGAAATTATGGTATTAGCTACCTCTGCACTGAAGTGTCACACATGATTCTCCCTGACATTTCACAGGCCAGAACTAGTTACACGGTCCCATTCAGATGCACTGAGCAATATGGTCCCCAGCTGAGAGTCATTTCCCAGAACAACTCTACAGTCTGGAAAAAAGCACTAATCTGTGTTGGTCAACAACCATCTCTGTCACAGTAGGGCTGGGAGTGGTGGGAAATGAGGCTGGAGTGGAGGCTGATGGCCCTGATGTCACCTTGATTTGGGGCTTCTACCCTCCAGAACTGAGAGAGAGAACCATGTGTCTCTGCCTTCCTATGGCTGCCTTCTTACTGGATTATAATCTCTTTTATTTTTTAAATATACATTTTATTGTGGTAAAAAAACACATAAAATTTATCATCTTAACCATTTTTAAGTGTTCAGTTTGTAGTGCTAAGTATTTTCACATTATTGTGAAACAGATCTCCAGAACTTTTTCATCTTGCAAATCTGAAACTCTATACCCATTAAACAACAACTCCCCTTTGCCCCCTCCACATGGCCCCTGGGGACTACCATTCTGTCTTCTGTGTCTACGAGTTTGACTACTTTAGATCCTCATATAAGTAGAATCAAACAGTATTTGTCTTTTTGTGACAAGTGTGACCTCATTTTAACCAATTACATCTCCCATGACCCCATTTCAAAATAAAATCACATTCTGAGGTACTGGAGGTTAGGACTTAAACATATATTTTGAGGGGGACACAATTTAACTCATAACACTTGTCTTTCATGACATTGACACTTTTGAACAGTACTGATATCCGTTATTTTGGAGAACCACCCTCAGTCTGGACTCACCTGGCATTTTTTCAGGATTGGACTGAAATTATTGTTTTTGGTAAGAATACCACAGAAGTGATATCAGTGTTCATCTGAGTGCGTTATAGTTAGGAGTTGATGTTGTCAATATGTCATATTCTATGTCCCGTTTTTGATCAACAGAAAGTCTCATGTATTGTGCTGGTGTGGGTGGGAAGGAAATATCTCATAGCAGCAAGAAAGAGGAGACAGAGAGGAAGAACCCTGGAACCTGGAAACACAGCCATGACGTTGTTGTTGTAGCTTTATAGGCCGGTGATGAAAACAAGATTCAACAAATGGAGAGAAGACAGTGTGTCAGTACTCTCCAGTCCAAATCCACCAGGAACACGTGTGTAGCTGAACCAGTTGGACTTACTACTCGTCCCGGCAAGAGAGAACACACAACACTCTCACTAAGACAGTATTAGACAGACCCTATCACAGGGTTTGGGCTTTGCTTGGGTGGCCTGGGGTAGAGTCTAAGAAAGTGGGACTCTACTCTCTAGACTGGACGCCATCAGAAAGTGGGGACAATTCTATGACTGAGATCTCAACAGTTCATCTGTAGGGAAGGCAGACCAGAGCAGACACAAAGCTGTGACTGGTAAAGCAGAAATAGTTACTCCTTTCAGTGAAAAGGGAGGTTTGGGATTTTGTGGGTTTCAGCGATTCCTTTTTTTTCTTGCTTTGTCATGGTCTTAGACCGACATTGTTTGATGTTCTGTGAGACTGTTGTATCCGACAGAGCGACGATGGCCCAAACTAGCCTGTGATAAACTTGAGGCCAGTTCCCGAATGCCAGCAGCTGCTTTCCCACCCTCTTCCTCAATGTCTATAGAGCTGTTGAGAACAAAAAATCAGAAAATAGTGGTGATAGCTTTGCTGCGAATGGGGAGAGAATTAGAGGAGTCCATGAAGTTTTAGGCATCAATCGGTCCTGGCCAGCAGACTGAACGGACCACCCAGTCACTGAGCTCGGGAATATGGGCAGAGGGCAGATTTGTAGTCAGCGATGGGTGAGTTCAATTTTAGCCACAGTGAGCTTGAAGTCATCAAGCCAGTTTTCAATCTCATACCTTGGAAGTCAGCATTGTGTGTACCCATACAGGCAGAGAACAAAACTCACTAATATTAAAATACCTCCTGAAACATTTGGATAGCACCTGCCAAACAAGGAAATTTAGGGTGTTTATGCCTTAACCTGTATTTTGTTCACGAAGGTGACACTTCTAAGAACTTTTCTCACCCAAACCCTCAGTCTTATGACCATTCCTTCCTTTTACTTCTCATTTCAGAGAACACAACACTCCTGTCCCTGCTTCAGCCCCACGACTTTTTCCTGCCTTTCAAAATGGAAATAAGCTCAGAATCAATTCCATTTTCCTAGCTTCCCATTCTCTGTGGGTTAGGACTGCCCCAGTTAATTTAAAGCCACGGCAGATGGTAATTCATCTTTGGCACTCAGTGCAAATGCTGAAGGTCTGTTCCGGAATCACTGTCAGCCAGCAAGGAGAGAGGGGTTACCTGCAGCTGCTGAAACAAACACTGAGATGTGGAGCTTCCCCAGGGGCTCAGCAGTCACCCACCCACTGCCGCTGCCACTAATGTCACTCCCCGGGAGGCTGAAGGTTGGGAAACTGCGTATAGGGCAGGAATGCAACGGTGGGCTTGGGAGAGAACACTGGGGCTGGAACAAGCCCTGGCAGCTGCCCAAGTGAGGACTCACGCTGAGCTTAGTGGACATGACTCGACAGCCTTCCTCAGGAGAGTGATTTGGAAAATACCCTGGAATATATTTCCAAGTATGTGGAGGACAGTCCCTAGCACATAGTCAGTGCTCAGTGAATATTTGCCAAAGGGATGAATGGAAAGGGTGGATCCAGGTAGGCAAATAGTTCTCATCTGAGCCCTTCAAGTCCCTGGGGTTTTACCAGGGTTTTTCCCTCTCATATAGACGTGTGAGAAATGGCACCATGGAATGGACCAGTTTGCTGGGAAGCACTAAGACTACCAGCTCCCGGAAGTAACCTCGTTCAAATATTCAGTTTCAGGATCTGCATGCCTGGATTGATTTCAAGAACTCAGTCACCGAGAATGTCTACCATAAAATCAGTCGATTCAAAATGTCCCATTGGGGGCCTGGCTAGCTCAGTTGGTATAGCGTGAGACTCTTATAAAGTTGCCACTGCCTAGGCCCAGGGCCAAAAGAAAAAAGGGTTCCTTTACTCAAAACTACAACTAAAGCCTACTGAGTGGATTTTGCCTCATTGTCTTGAAAGGCAGAGAAGCTCTGCTATTCTAGGCCTCCCCACAGAGTAGCAGCATGGGATGGGGGTCCTGCCTGGGGCCGACACTGCAGGGGGGTCGGAGCCCTGCATGGAAGTTGGGGCCTTGACAGGAGTCAAGACCCTTCCTGTCTGGACTTCCTCTGTGCAGATGCAAATACCAGAAGCCTACCAGAAGATTCCGAAAGGTGGGGTAAGGCAGACCAACTGCCCAAGGACACAGAGACTCGAGGAACAACCCAGCCATGAGTCCCGGGAGTTCTTTTCTTGCCTCTTTGATATCCCAGCCTGGGTGCTAGAGAGGTCAGCAACCAGAAATGTCCATAACTGACCCAAAGAGAAAAAGCCCCTCAAGAAATGCCTGCTCTCCACATCCTGAGAACCTAGAAGGGTGCAGACCAGCAGGCACCGTTCAACCATACTGTCTATTCTCCAGAAGGGCACCCTAAGAATAGCCAGGGCCTTTCCCACTCCCACTGAGGAGCAGTGGTGGCCAAACCCTATCGCCCCACCCACTCCCCACCCCCATCTCCTCCGTGGTGTTGAGCCTGTGGGTGGAACTCTGGGAACTCCCCTCGTTTACGTGGCCTGAGACTTTTGCCCCTTTTTCTGTTGGGTTTCCAAGTAGGTTATAAGATAGAGGAAAAGAGGTGAGATTGGCTTCCATGAGAAGCCCTTGGCGAGCATCTCCCTTACTTGGCTGTAGCCTCCTTGGGGGAAGGAATCGGGTCTTAAGTCACTCTCATGCCACCAGAACAGCCCAGTGCCTGAGACACAGCAGGTGCTTAATAAATGCCCTAAAATATTGGGGTTAGAGAGACTAGAGACCAGCCTGCCAGAAGCTGCTAGACAGGCTGAAAGACTGCATAATTATCCTATACAAAATGACATTTATACAAGGTCAAGGGATAATGGAATAATGTGGGGCAAATCTGGTTACCCATAGTGACCCTGTTCTGCCTGAACGAAAGCACTCATGGGATTTCGCTAAGACTCCAGGGAAACTAACAGCCACCATGATGTTTCCTGATTCTAACAATGGTGGTGGTAGAAGAAGAAAGGAGAAGAGCAGGTGAAGGAATGGAAGAAGGGGAGGAAGGACTGTGTAAAAGAAGTTGAATCCTTGGAAATTAACTAAATATGCTTTAAAATATTCCACCTCAGATGGAAATGATGTCCCAGAGGTAAATTAACACCTTCTCCTTGATAAATCAAGCAGGTGTTTTCGGATATGCTCTCAAACTCTTTCATCACAGTATCTGTGCCTTGTGACAACATTTATTTTGTGGTATCATTCTTAAAATATGACACAAGACAATTGGCATGAAAGAAAAACTTGTCACTCTAAAGCTGAAAACTGACTTAATATAAGCCAAGCTTCTGCTCAAGAGTCCAGCACTGTGCTAAGTGCTCTATTAGAATTAGCTGCTTTAATCATCTGAACAATCCTCAGGTAGTTCCTATCGTCCTCCATTGAGAGACCAAGAAATTGAGGACCACAGTTTAAAATTTTGCTGTAATTTCACAGCCAATAATAGGGAATCTGTGAATTCAAACTCAGATCAGTCTGACTCCAGAATCTTTGCTTATAACTACCACCTTCCACACAGTTCTACTGAGAATTAACTGCAAATACTCAAGGTCTGTTGCAGAAAAGCACTGATCTCAACCACCCTTCTGAAGTGTAGTGTTTCCAGCTAAGAAATATTCTGCACGTGGAGAAAATCTGCTCCTTCAAGATGCTCTGTTGGTTCTTTAATATTGCATGAGTGAAATATAAAACTGAGTTTGCAGAGGGCACAAAGGAGCACCTCATTTGATAGGATGTGGGTTTTCGGGTGTTTCACTCTCAGTTTTACACACAGAGGACAGTAAACTCCTTGAGGGTAGGTAATGTCTGATGCTTCTTGGAGATCCTCCAGAGCACAGACTTCAACTAATGGAGTTGGGAAGATTAAATTAGCAATGGAATTCAGGCCCACCAAAATATGTTGTAGGAATGTGTTGAGAAAAATACAAGTTTTATTTTTTAACCCATATATTTTTCTTTTAATTGTAGTATAATTTTGAGTGATATAGCACTATCTTTTCTGAAGTCACTTAAATCAATAGCAGTAGAGTACTCCTTAATAAACGCCTTTTCTAAGTAAAACAATTTTGGTCCAGGATATCTCCACAGCCTTAAATCCATACAAGGAAAAACTTTTTTTTTCTTTTGCATCTTTATGAAATGATGGGTGTTTAATCATATCATTATGCTGTACACCTTAAACTCAGACAGTGCTGTATGTCAATTATATCTCAATAAAACTGAAAGAAAAAAATAAAGACAACAAAAAAATTATAAAACCATTAAATTAAGTTGGCATGATTCATCAGAAGATACATTAATACCATAGGTAGGAACCTGGGGCAGACTAAGAGAACTCCATTTTATGGCTTTGCATGACTACATGATTATGACTTAATGATTGGCTTTATTTGTGATATATAGTGGACAATATTCTGGTAGCTCATACTACGCATACAGATTAATAATACTGAGAATTCATCACACAAATAATTAAAGTTGATAAAAGTCATAATCTCACCATCTAGTCCCAAACGCAAATCTAGTCTTGAGGTATTTTTGAGATTTGACTGTTTGCCTTAAAGATATTCAGACTCCTAATACCTGAAAAACAAGAAGGGAATTGCCCACAACACACCAGCTTAGTTTACTGAAGTTGTGCAGGGAGAAGAAAGTTATGCTAAAAATGACTTCTTAAATATTCATTTTGATACAGTAGATTACTAACTGCATTGATGAAAACATTTAAGTGTCACGGTGTCTCCTCTGAGGTCCAAGCTATGAGGTGATCTCTAAATGTATTTAACAGACACTGTTGCAAAGGCACATGTGATCACCTCATACTCATGGTGTAATCCTAGTGCAACCAAGGTATTCACCAGCAATTCACCTGGAATTCAGGAACACACACACAACAAAACCCCAGATAATCCAAAAAAAGTTCCCGAGAGAAAATAATTACATCATCACACCAGGTCTTTAGAACATTATATTTCATAAAAGACAATGATAAAAAAGTACAAACATTTCCATGAGAAGCAAAAAAAAAAAGAAAAAAAATGAGAGTACAAGAAATTACTAGCATTTATTTCAGTGCATTTATATAGAAGCCTTTCAGATTTTAATAAATAAAATAATCTTAAGTACACTTCCTTTTTCTGATAAACACTATGACCATTTTAGTTCTCTCACTGGCATATTTGCAAATAAAAGATAATAAATCTAGAGTACCAGTATTTGTCTGAAAAGTACACAACGAAATACAACAGAGATAAGCAAAGGCCAAATAAAATGACACAAAGTCTGCTTTCACGTGTACAGAGCTTCCAAAAGAAGAAGAATATTGTATTGGATATTTTCCCATTTTGTTTTAAAATGGGTATCAACATCTTGGCTGGGAAAGGAGAATAAGCAAGCTTTAATACATACTTTTGTATTTACATAATATTGCAAATAAGGTTTTCTTGCTGAACACCTTTTCACAAAATACAAACAGAAATTTATAATTAGACTTAAAAAAATATTCATTAAACCCCAGTTTTGGCAAAGACTTAAATGACCATCTCCACTGTGAATGAGATATAATGTTACAGCAAATGTGTACACTTTTTCCTTTTCTTTTCTACAAACAGGCCCATTAATCATTACTACTTTCTCTAGTTGAAAGGCACTATATAAGTTTCCCAGTAGGGCCATAAGAAGCTCATAACTATGTCCACATATATAAGTTTCTTGACTTTGAGACTAAGAAATACAACACATAAGTTATCAGAGGATGTTTTCATAATTTTAGAAAGGTTTCAACTTGGTTGATTTGATTTGTTTAGAAATGAAATATTTTTTCTGTAGACATACCTAGCATTGCAACTGATAGAGTAGGTAATCAATACATGTTCACTAATAAATCAACCAAACTATAAAGATAGTTTGCATTTGCAATCTATTTGTTAATTTTTGTGGAATACAGTTATTTTTATACAATGAAGATAACTGGGCAAAGCTATGTCACTTATATGCAAACATATAAGTTACTATTTATAGGCAACAATCAATTTGAGGTCTGCACTTAAAAAGAAAATAAAAACAAACAAAAGACAAAAAGCAAACTACTGAGATGGCTTTCAAAGGATGACACACCGTATTCAAAATGGAAAATAGCAGAATATTCATGGCCCACTCCTAAAACAAAAATTACTACTAGACTTAATCCAAGAAAATAAGACAAATACTAGTAGAACGGAGTTCTCTTGAAACTATAAAAATGTGTATCAAAACGAGAAGATACCAAAATGTGGGCAGCTCCATATTAAAGAGAAAAATGTTTTCCTAATAAGACTCAGAAACAGCCCTAATTTTCCCCATGACTAAAATATTTAAGTATTATTGGGTTAATTATGCTCCTATGCCCCTAGTATCTTGTTAGTGATCAACAAATGTTAACTTTCCCAACCTACTTTCTTTCATTTCATCAAATTAAAAAATTACATTGGCTATGACAGAAAGTGAATAGATACACAATTTAAGAACAAATACCTTGCTTTTCAGAAAGTTTGATTTTTCATTATTCTGAGTTATCAGCAAAGAAATGAAAAACAAATATTTTGGAAATATTTCTAAGAAATAAATGCAGAAAAATTCTGCTTGGTATCATAACCGAGAGCTACCAGTTTTCTCAAAGTGTAAGAATTTCAGTTATTTTATGATTTGGTTTGTGGTCATTTGTGTTACTAATATTTGCCATAGAAAATGCCAACTTCAAAATTAAATTTACAACCTGAGAGATAAATAACCATATTTCTGTGTTAGATGAATAATCCATTTCTATTGTTCCTCATGTTGTTGAAGATTCACTTTATAGATATTTAATTTTTTGTTTTAAATTTGTGAAAATATCTTAAGATATTTTAAAGAATCTTTGGTTAACCATAGTTGATAATTTTCAAAGTAAAGATACTGTTTGGTTTTGCTATGAAAATGCCATCCAAATTTAAGAGTAAGTAATATACGTGATGTCAGGTAGAGAAACCTGTTTTTAGAGAACTGTCTTATTAACACCAATGCATTTAAATAACTGATAATGTATTTTAATATAATTCTATTAATTTATGCTTTTGTGAGGAAATTAACACCAGAGATGTGATATCTTAAAAGTGAAAAAAATACATGTAGTTTGAATGAAACTGGCCAACATTAAAAAGGATCCCTTCCAAACTTGAAATCCTATGAGTCTAATAATCAAACTTAAAATTTGTTTCTATCTACTAAGCATTTATCTTCATAAAAATAGAACATTTAATTTCTTACCTAATAGTATAATTCATTTGTATATTTTAAGTACTACTGGGTTTTCCATAACTCAATCTTTTACAAAACTGTTTTGCTTTTTTTAAATGAAGATTTTTTTTTGGCTCTTCTGAACTAGAAATAATAAAAGCGCTGCTCACTATGAATTCAAAAAAATACAGTGTACAACCACACGCAACCTTGGGAACATTTTCTGAGGCACAAAATCCCTGACACTTACACCAGAGGTACATGAGAGACGTTTAACATAAAGAGGTCCTTTATATCATGTCACATCATAACTTTTAAGATTTTCTTGGTAATACTCATGCAATATACACAAACAATATGGTTGTGATTTAGCAAAATCCGATGAGATTACAAGCAAGGGGAAAAAAAGAGGTAATCCTCTGCAGGAAGAAAAGCTAAGTCCCTTCTTCTTACCCTTTAAAACCCTAAGGAAGCTGTGACTTCGTCCACACAAAAAGCTGACGGTATAAAGCTCAAAACTAGTATAACAGTGTACTGTATTAGTTGGCTGTCAATTATTGACAGTTCCTTCATTTCACACAAGGTTAACCTTTGTTTAGTGACATAAATTTACATTGTTTTATTCCATGCAAATAAAAAAATGTTTATAAAAGTCCCATAAAGGCATAACCCATTACATGCAAAACTGCCAACACATCTTGTTTCTCAACAATTTGAACACATTAATTTATATCACATATGTACAAAATATGTTTAAATGGAAATAAAGCATTCTCTTGAATTAAACTATAGATTTTAGTATAAAAATTTTCTCTTTGTAGGGAGCTCTCTTGACTGCCAGACTTAAGCAACAGCATCTGGTCTCTGCAGTGCTCGCCATGGGGTGTGTCTCAGGATAGAGGATGGGTGGGTGGAAGAAGGGTGACTGTATACAATCCCACAAGTAAACACTGAGAACACAGGCTCTTCTTCTCACCACCCAGGGCACTGTGACACATCCATTCACTGACCTCCATTAAGAGTGCACTCCAAGTTCCCGATCCAGCATTGTGGTCTATCTTGCCATGAGAGCTACTTCTTTTAATAGTCTTCAATTGGAGCTAACTCTGGCATGAGGTTTACAGATATATTTGTATACAACCTATCAACCAGTATTTTTGGCGTATATACTAAATTGTTCAACCCATCGATGTACTGGCGCTCTTTTGAGTATCTTAGTAATTTATACCTATAGTATTAGAGAAAAAAATTAAAAGTAACAGAAACATGTTTGAAAAGAAAAATTGATGAGGAATACGCTCAAGGTCATTCTTATCATTAAAGCACTTAAAGCTCTTTACAATTTTTGGTTCTTACACATAATTAAAAATCTTTCTAGACCATTATTCTAAATTAACAGTTTTACTAGTCTTAAAATGCTACCTGAAAATAAGTTATTTTGCACTCTTACACATTAGGTATCCTTAAGAAATAAAATGCATTACGCTTTATGTTAAGGAAACATTTTTACATAAATAATTAACTGGGCTCTTTAATATTACATGAATACATATATGTGTGTGTGTATGTAGGTATATGTATATGTATATCTCTTCAAAACAAGCACAAAATGCTCTACTTTTATAAACAAAAATGATATCGACAGAAAATCCCCTTCAGAAGTTTTTTGTGGGGAGTGCAATACATTTTTAAAAAATCTTTCATAATTAAATAATTTTGAAACCTTGATATCTAAAGATGATATTAAACTTACCGTCCTAAGAACTGGACTTCACCTCGATGGTGATGAGGAATAGACTTGTATTTTCCCAGGTCCCCCTCTGGTCTTGTTACATTATATCCAGCATAGTGAACCCTACAACACAACATACAGAAATGAAAATACATTAAGAAATAAAATCTAACATAAAAATAGATTATGTGAGTTCAATTTAAAATGCAAAAGAATGCTCTAATGTACACGCTGTCAGTAATTTCAAAAGGGTACTACTCTCAATAAAAAAGGGAGAAACACAACGCAGGATTTAGGAACCTCAAAAATTTTCCACCCCAAAGAATCCTTTCCTGGAATAGAAAAGTATAGTTTACTTAAAGAAAGGAAATTTATAGAAATTCCATTATTAAGCAATTTGTACCTCAACATACCTATTCCAGAGGTCATCGTCTTCTCCTCCCCATCCCCAGAAAGCATTAGGAAAACCATTGATCTTTCTGAACTGTTCCACTGTCAGTCCACTTACACCGCCAAAAAACTCTTTATAAGGAAGACTAAAAAAGAAAGCAGAATATAGCATTCTAAAAATGAAATCAAAACTGTTTGCCATATGAAATCGAGTTTTCAGTCTTTTACATGCTTTGCAAAATATACCCCTACTTCCATATAAACAATTATGTTGACTAAATCATATTCTGGGAAAAGTAAAGTACATCAAGAAACAAAACATCTTTACACTCTAGTGAAACAAGTACATCTAACTGTGTTATGCAAAACACTTGTGGTACCTGAAATTTAATATTGAGTATTGTTACTTTATAAGACTCAAAACCTAGTGTTCAAAAATGGTCTACTTTCACACCAAAAGTAGACTTGATCAATAGCTGCTAAGGCAATGTTAGATGTTACTAAGCTAATTTCCTAAATTAATTGATATTAATTTATTAAATACATTATTTATCATATAGACTAGGATAAATATAAATTAGTAAAAACAAGTCTAGCATTTAATTTTGAAAAAACTAGCTGCGTATTCCTGTAATGATCTTCTCTATTTGGACTACACTCCCAAAATATTCATGGATATTTACAAATATATTTATTTTTAATGCGCTAATAGTTAGAAGAATGACAATTTTTTGAGATGTAACTGACCCTGTATTAGTTTCAGGTGTACAACATAATGATTTGATATATGTATATATTGCAAAACTATTACCACAATATGTCTGGTTAACATCCATCACCATGCATAGCTACTTTTTCCTCATGATGAGAGCTTTTAAGAGCTATTCTCTTAGCAACTCTCAAGTATACAGTACAGTATTTGTTACCTAGAGTCACCTCGTTATACATTACATCCCAGGACTTGTCTTATAACTAGAATTTTGTACCTGTTGATCCCCTTCATCCACCCCCAACCCCTGCCTCTGGCAACCAAAATCTGTTCTCTTTATCTACAAATTCGGGTTTTTTTTTTTTTCGATTCTGCATATAAGTGAGATCATACAGTACTTGCCTTTCTCTGAGAAATGACTATATTTTTAAATCTGGATTTTATTTTCCTTACCTTTCTCTAACTCATCCTCCATGGAATTTGTCAAAGTTGTTTGTTTAGAAACAGACAGGTTTTCTGATGTTGAGGCAGCATCCCTAGACTTGCAGTCCTGAATAAATTCCTGTGGCCCTAAATGTGCTCCTGGGGAGCCACGTGCCAGAGCCCCTGAATGGACGAGGCCAATGTGGAGGAACAGCAGAGAAAACACGACCACACGCAGCCTCTGAAAATCACGCTGAGGGAAGTCTGGCCAGGACTAAAGCAAAGCTGCCTCAGAGGAAGACAGGGGGCAGATTTCACTTTTTTGTTGGAAGGACTCTGGATTCACTCTCTGCAGGGAGGAAGTGCTGTGTGCCAGCGGGGACCTTGTGTGGCCACAGAAGATGAGAGAGGCAGCTCCCACAGAGAACTCCAGGCTGCGGGACAAAGCAATCCTGGTCCCACACTGGGCCAAAGGCACCCCAAGACAGTAACAGCAATGCTGACCCCAAAGTCTACCACGGTGTCCCAGGGTACCTCACGAGGCTTGCACTGGGGAAGTTAGATTCTAGTTATGATACCAGTTGGGGTCCAATAGGGCCAATAAGCGCTCACGGCAGCACTGTGTTTCCCACATCAGTTGCATTATGCTTGCCCAGGCTAGGGGTTTGGGAGAAACCTGAAATCAGTAGATAGGTAAAGATGGATAAGTGCGTGTGTGTGTTCACTGACATGTATAAATTGCCAAGCACGTTAATTCCATTTAGTGTTCTGCTTAAAAGCAGAAACAATCAACTGCACTATACCCAGAATAGAAAAAGATTAGATAAAATGAAGGTGTAATAGATAAAGAACAGAAAACGGAAGCTTGACAAACACAAATCTAGTAGTGTTTACCTGACACTGCTCTGGAGACCTGAGCGTTCTGGTCAGCAGCCTTCATGGCGTGGGCACCACTGTGGGCAGGGACACCTCATCACACTTCAGCCCATGCACTGTCCGGCCCGTTCCCTGCTCTGCTGCCATTCTCTCTAATTTCTATTCCAACTTCCAAGATACCCTATGCACCCTGGGATTAGTCTAGGTAGATATGAGTATTTTACTGATTAGAAATTAATATTTTCAAATAAAAAATTAATTTAGAATCCCTAGTTTATATGACATTTATGATATCGTTTAGTAAAAATCAATTATGCTAAATTTAATTTGACTCTAGTGGGCTGACTAAAATTGAGTTTCTAGAAGTGCTAAGAATCAGATCCTGAACCTGGATGACCTTCCCAAGGTAACGCCAGACTTGGCTTTCAGATACTATGGTAATAAGGAAAAGGTTTTCTAATGATAACAACCAGTCTAAAAAAAGACAAAAAAAAGGCACTCTTCCTGTTTCAGTGCTAATTCACCTGGTCTCCTCACTGAGACTTTTTGCTTCTCTAACTCGACAGGTGAGGCAGCAGGCAAAACAGTGATGAAGGCAACACCTTCCCTGCTCCAGGCTATTTTCTCTCCTCTCCACTTCCATGAGTCAATGAAAACTGTGATGATCTCTTTCCCAAATTAGACCTTTAATGTCAACTTAAGTCACTGTCACAGCTCCAATGACAGTATCATTTCAAGGCATCTCCAGTCAGAGAACGAAAAAATGTTTCTTCTTATTAAAGGCAGGTCAAGAATCCATAGCTTAGGAAGAAGAAAATATACTGCAGAAGAGCGGGCCTTCACTGCACAGGAACAAACCTGGGGGAGGGAAGAGAGGGGAGCCAACCTGTGCTGTGCTCCTACCTGCGGCAGCCCAGCGCCTGGGATCTCGCAGAACCCGTGGATGGGCTCTAGTGCTCCCTGAACAAGGAAACCAATGTTCAGACATCCAAGTCCTAAGATGCAAATCCAAGCCCTCTAACTGCTAAGCGTGAAAATCAGAAGTTAGGTCCACATTTCCTTGACCGTAGAAACCAGGCTCTATTTCCCACCACCCCACGCTGAAACCTGTGTGTGAGGAAGCGACTGGATGGACCACAAGCGACCCTACACCCCGGCTCCCTGCGAGGAAGGGCTGGAGTTAAAGATACCCTCTAGGCTCTTGAGCCCTCTCAGATCCAGGCACATAATGCTGCTACCATTTCAATGATATGATTTTGCAGGTGTGCTGCAAAAGAAGAGTGTACATTACTTACATATACATGTATTTATCCAGCTTGGCTGCAAAGTGACGTGGCATTTCTCCACATCCGTAATAGTTTCGGTCATTTTCAGGTAGATGATCCACATCGTGGAAGATGACACAGTCCCAGACACTGTCTTTCATGGCCTCTTTGAAGCCCACATTGAAGAGCATTGCACGGTTAAAAGGCTGTGTGCCAGTCTTCACAAAGAGAAAAACAGAAATGTACTCAGGCTTTGCCATGACTTTTTTCTATACCTTTATAACTTGTTGAATCATGGTCAAATACTAATAATAAATACACACAAACCAAACGGATAAAATAATAAACATGTTTCAGGATTTTCAAATATACTATTTAAATTATTACATAATTTTATACTTTGGTAACACACAAGAAAACACTGTTATTTTAAGGGCCACTGGTAGATCAACTTTATATAATGATATAATTCATGTTTCTGTTTTACTTCAAATGTATCAGGATATAGATTATTTATGACCAGGAAAAAAAATAAAGCCATTGAAAATAATATAGCTTGTATTTTTTAGCAAAGCTTTCCATATGGTGTCCAGACTAAAAGAAGCAGGAAACA
Organism: Tursiops truncatus; assembly: GCF_011762595.2. Lineage (NCBI taxonomy): Eukaryota > Metazoa > Chordata > Mammalia > Artiodactyla > Delphinidae > Tursiops > Tursiops truncatus. Next base: position 46,384,117 of record NC_047046.1, read on the forward strand.
AAGTGACTCAAGAAGCAGTAACCCTTCTCTTACATAACAAGGCCAGAGAGGGCTAACTTTGCATTACTAATGCTTGTAATAGAGACATAGCCATTCTCAGAGACAAAAACAATTGGAACTTATTACACAAAACCCAATTTCCTTTATTATAACCATTTTCCTTTATTACTAGGGAAAATAAAGTGTCCAGACAACAGTTTCTATTCTTATTATGCTTGTTTATGATAAAGACCAAGAGCATCTGAAGGGACAAAAAAAAGTGGGAACTTATTACACAGAACCCAACTTCCTATATAATGACCACTTCCCTTTACTTATGAGGAAAATTATATTAAGGTGCATTGGCAATAAAAGGTTTCATGCTACAGCTAAAGAAAATTAAAGAGCAATTTACCTATGCCTTGGCAATATTTCTCAAAATCATTTCCAAAACATAAAACAAAAAATGATTATGAAAGAAGTGAATGAGATGCACAATGCAGTCATCACCAGAGTGAGCCCTCAAAAGTGAAAAATAACTAATTTTTAGTCCTGGGTCCTGCACTAACTTGAGGTAATAGAAATCACTTTACTTTTTACAGCTTTTCCTCACCAATGAAATGGAGAGACTAAAAAGGAAAGGCAGTTAAATTATAATATTATTACTGGTACATCACCAGTTTGAACAAATGACTTTCCTTTAAGATTTAAAAAACTGTTTTCATTAAATGTGGACATAATACTTAATGGCTTATAATAAAAATAAGAAGTTTTATGTCGAACCCACCTTCATCTTCCAAAAGCAATACATTTACACACCTCTAGTAGTTTATTCTGGTACTTATCTCCTCATTTCAGGGTAATGAAAGTTTTGATATTCCCTTGCCTCATTAACTTTTTAGACACTACTGATTTCTTACCATGGTCATTGAGGATTTATACCCCCCCATTCACTGCCCCTCCATCCATTCTCCCAACAGAGTTATGTCATAATTTTTTGTTAAGTCAACGGTATTTGCATTATTATGACTGTATATATATGACTGTTGAGTAAATTATGATTCTGTGTTCTTTCTCAAACTGAGATTCATAACTGTCTTCTGTTTTCTTACTTTTCTATATAACTAGTATTACTTTGTACAAAAGCCCCAGCAGGCATGCCCTGTATTTTTTAATAACTGATGCAATCATTGAAACACATCAAACCATTTATCGATTCCTCCTCCACCCGCCCCCCAAGCCCAACTCCGGCTGCCACGGCCCTCGCGTCTTGCTCCAGCCTTGACTGGTCTGACCATGTGCAACTATCATCCTGGGCCTCCTCTTTCATTCCCTACATCATCGGTGTCCTTTACTTGGCTCTCTCAATTTGCTGAGGAACATCCTTCAGCAGCTTCCTATCTCAGGATCCACGGGAGAAAAAAAAAAAAAAAATATGTATATATATATATATATCTATCTACATATATACACACACGGATATTATACATATATATACATTTTAGCCAATGAATGACTGAAAATGCCATCAATCTACCCTCACACTTGATTGATATTCTGACTGGGTAAAAAATTCTACGTAAGAATTACTTTCTCCGGGGCTTCCCTGATGGCGCAGTGGTTGGGAGTCCACCTGCCAATGCGGGTTCGTGCCCCAGTCCGGGAAGATCCCACATGCCGCGGAGCGGCTGGGCCCGTGAGCCATGGCCGCTGGGCCTGCGTGTCCGGAGCCTGTGCTCCGCAACGGGAGAGGCCACAACAGTGAAAGGCCCGCGTACCGGGAAAAAAAAAGAAGAATTACTTTCCCCTATAATTTTAACGGCATGTGGTTCCACAATCTTCTAGGTATCAGCACTGCTGAGAAGGTTCATATGATTCTGATACATAATCACTGGTAATTTTTCCTACAGAACCTTTTTGATACCTTCCCTTTTTAATTTGCATTCTAAAGTTTCAAAATAATATGCTTTAAAGCTCTATATTTTATTCATGTGTACATGTGGACCCCTTTAATCTGAAGACTCATGTCTTTGCTTCTGGAAAATATTCTTATATTATTTCTTTGGTCATTTTACTCCACCCCAACCCCGTTTTCTTCCTGCTATATTTTTTCAGAACTCTGATTAGCAAGTGTATTTGTTATCTACTGATGTGTAACAAATCACAGCAAAACTAGTGGCTAATAAAACCACAGTCATTTATTATGCTCAAAGCACCTGTGATAGGAAATTCTGACAGCACAGCAAATATCCCTGATCACTGCTCCATGATGTCTGGGCGTCAGCTGGCAGATCCACTTCCAAGAGGACTCAGTCACACAGCCAGCAAGGTGACGCTGGCAAGTCAGTTCTTCTCCACAGGGTTGCTTGAGTGTCCTCATGACATGGCAGCTGGCCTCCCCAAGAGCAAGTGATCCAACAGACCAAAGCAGAAGCGGCAATGTCTTTTATGACCTAGCTTCAAAAATCACACACTGTCACTCTGCAGTGTGGTTGTCCACACAAGTCAGCCCTTATTCATTGTGGCAGGAGACCATACAAAGAGGCAAGGATCCTTGGGGACCACCTTGGAGGTGGTTACCCCTGTGAGGCATTGATACTTCTTAATTTCTCCTGCTTTGGTTCTAGTTTAAGAGTTATCTTCTTAAGTTTATCTTCCAGCCATTCTATTGAAAGTTTTGTTTTACTTATCACATTTCCTTTTATGATAACTTTCTTATTCTGATTGCCCTTTATGGTGTTTTCATTTCACAGATGCATTATCTTTCCTTCACTCTCTGTGGATAGTGATTATGAGTTTTTATTACTGTTCATTTTTTTAAAAAATGTTCTCTGTTCCCTCCACTGTCTATATTTTCTATAATCCCTTTTGTTGGATTGGTTTTGTCTCCTTTTGTGGGAACCCTTCGCCGCCCATTCACGGTTGAGAGCAAGGCACTAAAAAGCTGAGGGGAACCTCCACATACGTATGTGAGGTTGTGGCACAGTACTCTTGGCTGCACACACACCACACATGCACACGCATGTGCACGACCAAATCCCTAAGCCAAAGTGAAACAGAAACAGAAGCCCCAACCCTCCTCACCAGCGCTCTATGTGCCATAGCTCAGAAAACGGCAACACCCTCCTTCAAGACAAAAACCCTGCATCCTGGTTGACCATTCTCCGTTGCTCACAACGTACGTCCACTTCAACAGCAAATAATCTGACTTCTAAACCCAATGTAGCCCAAACCCAGCCACTGCTCACCTCCCTCCAACACCACCGTAGCCCGAGACAGCATCTTCTGCTGCCTGGCCCGCAGCAGAAGCTCCCGCTCAGTCTACTCTCCGCACCGTCATCTTCTCCAAAGACCATTAGATCACGCCATTCCTCTACTCAGAAGCCTCCAGCACCTTCTCACCTTCCGCGGGACAATCCAAGTCCTCCCCCAGGTTCTTTTTTTTTTTTTTTTTTTTTTTGCGGTACACGGGCCTCTCACTGTTGTGGCACAGGGTCCAGACGTGCAGGCTCAGCGGCCATGGCTCACGGGCCCAGCCGCTCCGCGGCACGTGGGATCTCCGGACCGGGACACGAGCCTGTGTCCCCTGCATCGGCAGGCGGGACTCTCAACCACTGTGCCACCAGGGAAGCCCCTCCCCCAGGTTCTTCATTACCTGCGTCTATCCCACCTATGATTTCCTGCCTCACGTCTTTCTTCACTTGTCTCTCCAGCAACACTGACCACTTTGCACAAACACACCATGCGCTCTCCTGCCCTGCCTGGAACACACATCCCCGAACGTCAGCATGGGCTGCTCCTTTGTTCAGGGCTGCTCCCACCTCACCTCCTCCGAGAGCCTTCCGTAAAGACTCTGAAGGAAAGAGCACATCTCCCTGCCCCTACTGCTCTCTCTGCCCCGACTCTTAGCTCCGGGCACCACCTGACATACCACATGATTATTTACTGCCCTCCTTCCCTCACAAGAACAAGAGGCCTCACCTGGCTTGTCCCCTGCTGTCTCCCCTTTGTTGAATGAATGAAAGCGGGCTTCATGGAGGTGATAAAGTGAGGAACTGGCCTCTTCCTCTGGAGACTTCCCAACATTAGACCAGGCATCATCTCCCTGGGGCTAAGCTACTTCTCTAGTGAAGAGGCCACTCATGCCCTGCCTCAGTTGAAGGGGTTGGGGGGATTCACACCAAACGACTGGCTTCAAACAGTCAGACAAGGAAAAGGACAGAGGGCGCTTGGGGTCCACAGGCAACCCGACTCAAGCCTCTGCTCTGAGGTGCCAGAGTTCGGCTGCATCAGCACCGGCAGGACCCGCGCTGGTTTCTCCAAGGAGAAACTTTTCATTTTCTACAACATACAACAGAGTAATCACCTGGCAGCAAAAGCCAACTTAAGAAACTAGGGATCTGACTGTTCTGCAATCAAACTTTTAAACAATCCCTTAGTTTAGTCTAGTGCTTCAGTTCGTCTTTCAAGGGCTAAGATGTGCAGGGGGGCTTTGTCCAGCAGACTAACTCAATCCTTGTCACCATCCCCCTTGACAGCACGTGGGTCTGAGCCCCCTGTGCTGGGCTAAGGGAGGGCGTGTCTGTGCTCCACCTGCCTCTTGACTCTCAGAAGTGGGCTGAAATGGCTCAACTACTTCCATCTCTTTGTCTTTATAGTTTAATAACTCATTAAAAGTTTTTTCTTTCACTCATTTTAGGAGTCTGGAAAGGAAAAGAGGGAAATATGTTGTACCCCCTTCTATATTTAACTGGGAGTTCTGAGCTGCTCGTCAAAGGCTTAGCCCTTCTGGCACCAGTCCAGCAGGAAAATGACTCTTCTATTTCATGTGGTAAAGATGTTACTAGCTCAAAACCACAACACACTATCAAACATACAGGCCTGAATTAATATTGATCAAAGCTAAGATTCAGACTTAAGACATTTATAAAATATGGACCTTAGCTGCTCTGCAGACTTCTTCATCACATACACAAAATAATTCAATGGTGTGGACTTGCAGAAGAAAATGCCTCTAAAAACAGAGGCAGGGCTTCCCTGGTGGCGCAGTGGTTGAGAGTCTGCCTGCCGATGCAGGGGACACGGGTTCGTGCCCCGGTCCAGGAGGATCCCACATGCCGCGGAGCGGCTGGGCCCGTGACCCATGGCCGCTGAGCCTGCACGTCCAGAGCCTGTGCTCCGCAACGGGAAAGGCCACAACAGTGAGAGGCCCGCATACCGCAAAAAAAAAACCCCAAAAAACAAAAAACACAGAGGCAGATATCTCATCCCCCAACACATTATGAAGACTGAAGTTTCAAAAAAGGAAACTAGCAGTTGGTAAAACGGATCTAGAAGTTTATAACTATGGCTATCATGAAAGTAGCTAAAATTTTTAATTTACTATCAGGTTAACAAAAGTTAATTTTCATAATATAGGTGATTGCATTAAAAAGCACATATGCTCTATATACATCATTATATGAACAGGAAACAGACCTTAAAAGGGTGATTTACACACAGAGAACCATAAGTTACATTAAATACCCAGTACTTCCAGGGGGAAAAATAGAGGCAAAAAAGCTAAGAGCAAGAAAATAAAATTAAAAAAAAAAAAAGAAAAGGTAGAATCAGCCACAAAGGACATGGGAAAACACACTAACTGTAACAATCTTAGGAAGAGAATCTGAATATTTTCTAATATTTCAAAAACAAAAAAAAAATCCCAGCATCTAATATAAGCTAGGTCACTTTCTGTCTACTGATAAAGAAATACATTTTTAGTCAGATTTAGTAAAAAGAATGACCGATCAGGATAAAATGAGGTCATCAATGTCAAAACCAAAAGTATCCAAATTACAATGTATTCTAAACATGAACAAAATGCACTTTAGAAATACTATATAGCAATCAGTGACAAAATTCAGCAAAGACCCTAGTGTTTGGGAAGTGGGGTTGGGGAGAGACCAAGGAAGAAATCCAAGATGACACCTTAAGTACAAAAGCAGGTGATGACAGAAGTAGAAAAACATAGTACAGAAAATATCTACAAAGGGTTTAAATAAGTCTGAAAGAAACTGTACATACGGAATACTGATATTAAAGTATTTACAGAGAAAAAATTAGCTGATAATATGAATAATTATATGTATATTTCAGTTTAATAGGTAAGACATTAGATGATTTTAAATGATAGGAATACATCAACTGATAAAAGGATTAACAAAATGTGATATACACAATTAACAGGCTCAATCCAAAATGGAATTTTACCCAAATATAAAACCAAGGATTAACCTTAAACTACACACTTTTAATCACACAGTATCTAAGAGTTTACTATGTTCTAGTATACCCAGTTACCATTTTGAAAAATATTCTCACCTGTTCAATGACATAAAAGGCAAATTCCAGCCGCTGTTTTTGGAGCATTGGAATCAGATGCAAGAAAAAAATTGGAAGATGTTCATGGCGATTACGGAAAGGAATGAGAACTGCCACCTTTAAAACAAAAGAATCACATATGTAAATAAATACAGCAGCAAGCCCTAGAGGTAAAAGAAAAACTGACCCTTGAGATTCTCTTACTCATGAATTTTCTCACCAGAGATCCAACAATGGGCAAAAACAGACAAGGCCCTTGCCTTTGTGCCATTTAAGCTCTTGTGAACCTGGAGAGGTATAAATGGGCTCTGAAGGCCGTTCTAGGGATTGTGGTCCTTATCCTATGAGAACCATGAACGTCGTGGAAAGATTTTAAACGAGTGATAAAATCAGCTTTGGTGATGGCAAACACTACTATGAAGAGCAGTGTAAAGCAGATTGGAGAAAACCAAAAGTGGGCTCAGGGAGCTGGTTAGAGATTAATGCAAAGTCAAGACAAGAGGTAATGGTAGCTTGAACAGAGGCCGGGTAGAGGACAAGAAGAGAAGTGCATGAATTTTTGAAAACACTGAAGAGGTAAATGAACAGGATTTGTTCCTGGAATGGATATAAGGAGTGAGGGAGAGGGATGTGTCCAGACTGATTTCTAGGTTTTAAAGTAGATCATAAACAATAAGTTTATGGGTTTTAAATTGAATTTAAAAGAGATTCCACCTGAATATCTAGTATCGAACATGGCTCACCTGGTCTAGAGATATTTTTGAAAAATATAACAGATATATCATGGAATATAAATGAAGTTTGATAATTATATTAATATAATATTTTTCATCTAATCAAAATGCACGATTAAATTTTTGATACACTGCATGTTTATTTCAGTGGTAGGATAATATTCAGTTTAAAAATGATAATAAAATTATGTTACAATGTTAAGCTCAACAAAAAAGATAAGGTAAACAAGCATGAGCATCAGAGAAATTCACCCCTTAAATAAACTAAAGAAATGTGTATCTTATGTAATCAAAAAAAAAACACGTTTACAGGAATTAAAATGGTTTCTCAGTAGACCAATCCTTCTTCTAATAAGAAAAAAAATGATCAAGACTCTCAAAATCAAGACTAAAAATCACTGTTTACAAAGTGTGCTACTATAATATGGGAATAAATGAATAATGATCAATCATCACTTACTCAAGTCCTCTTTCCTGGATCCAAACTTCATCATATACAAGTCAAGTGACCCTACAATTCAGATTTTGCCCTTGAAAAAGCTAAAATGTTTTCTAACCATTGCTTTTCTTAGCAATTTCTGAGCTAAGCTAGCCTTATTATAATTGTGAATTTTCTAAAAACTGAAATTAAACCAAATAAGTTTTCTACAGATTATAAATTCTAAAATCAGAAGACCTAAATAGGCATTTCTCTAAAGAAGACATACAGATGGCCAACAGGCACATAAAAAGATGCTCAACATCACTAATTATTAGAGAAATGCAAAATCAAAACTACAGTGAGGTATCACCTCACACCAGTCAGAAGAGCCATGATCAAAAAGTTTACAAATAACAAATGCTTGAGAGGGTATGGAGAAAAGGGACCCCTCCTACACTGTTGGTGGGAATGGAAATTGGTGCAGCCACTATGGAGAACAGTATGGAGGTTCCTTAAAACACTAAAAATGAGCTACCACATGATCCTGCAATTCCATTCCTGGGTAGATATCTGGAAAAGATGAAAACTCTAATTCAAAAAGATACATGCACCCCAATGTTCATAGCAGCACTATTTACAATAACCAAGACATGGAAGCAACCTAAGTGTCCGTCAACAGATGAATGGATAAAGAAGATGTGGCATATATACACAATTGAATATTAGCCATAGAAAAGAATGAAATATTTGCCATTTGCAGCAACATGGATGGACCTAGAGATTATCATACTAAGTGAAGTAAATCATACAGACAAAAACAGATATTATATGATATTACTTATATGTGGAATCTAAAAAATGATATAAATGAATCTATATACAAAATAGAAACAGGCTCACAGATGTAGAAAAGAAACTTATGGTTACCAAAGGGGAAACGGGAGGAGAGGGAGAAATTAGGAGTATGGGATTAACAGATTCACACTACTATATATAAAATAGACAAGCAACAAGGATTTACTGTATAGTGCAGGGCACTATATTCAGTATCTTTTCATAACCTATAATGGAAAAGAATCTGAAAAGAAATATATATATATATATATATATATATATATATATATATATGCACTTTGCTGTACACCTGAATGAATCACTTTGCTGTATACCTGAAACTAACATAATGCTGTAAATCAACTATAGTCCAATTAAAAAATGCCCAAAAAATTATAAATTCCAAAATCATTAGATTTTCAAAGAACATAAGAATCAAAATATGTCTAATAATAATGTCTATGTGTCATTCTATATTTTGGATTTTTAAATACAGCCTAATAAACTGGTTAAACAGAAAATTATGTAACAACATTAAACATGGGACTTATTAAAATTTCAACTATACCAAATAAATTTTACTGATGAATGAATAAATGTAAATAATTGACAATGCATAGCTTTAGGATCTGATCCTACTTGTAACAGCAGGACATGACATTAGATGTAGTCAATAGAAAATAGTAACATTTACCTGTGTATTTTACATTACCAGGATCATACATGAGAGAAAATTTTAAATTATTAAAATAGTTTTATTTTAAAAGAGAACAACACATGGTTTCATAAAATTGAAGACATCTAAACTAAAAACTCCACCACTAATTTTCCCTTAATGATGATGAGATAGTGGAAAAGAGAAAGAGACAATGGCTGTTCTGAGGCTGATACTTTCATGTCTACATTGATTCACATTTGGTAAGTGATAGGAACCAAAGGGGCTCTGGTGCCTCGGCCAGCCCCACTCTGGGTCCCATTCTTCTTTGGTTTGCTCCATAACGTGGCTCTTGGCATATGAGCCTGAGGACCACGAGGCTACAGAACAATACGGAACCCACATCTAAGAGTCCCTCCTGGGCTTCCCTGGTGGCGCGGTGGTTGGGGGTCCGCCCGCCGATGCAGGGGACACGGGTTCGTGCCCCTGTCCAGGAAGATCCCACATGCCGCGGAGCGGCTGGGCCTGTGAGCCATGGCCGCTGAGCCTGCGCGTCCGGAGCCTGTGCTCCGCAACGGGAGAGGCCACAACAGTGAGAGGCCCACGTACTGCAAAAAAAAAAAAAAAAAAAAAAAAAAGAGTCCCTCCTGTACCCCACACAATGGCCACGGTTGGTGCTGAGCACTCCCTTCTGACCGAGGAGACTTGCTGACAGGCCTCAGTATCCATTGTTGGCATCTCCACAGAATTCCCAAATCTATACAACTCCCAAAGCAGTTCAGGAACCCCTAAGTTTACTCTTAGGATAGGAAACTGCTGTGAAAGTGAAAGGAGAAACAGGAGTTAGATGGCAAGTACAAATCCCTACCACTGACCTTATCTGAAATATATCAGTGTGATAACTTCTAGCAAAATTAGGGTCGAGCTTACTCTTCTTGGTTTTGAATTTGGCCACAAGTTGGCTGCCTATGATGTAAATGGGCTATAAAAGCAGTTAAGACGCATTATAGATATTTAAGGAAAGACGCTATTAAAAAGCTGCAGAGTCCATATTAAAGACAGCCCATATTAAATACAATGAGGCTGAGTAATCAGTTGAACATCTAAGAATAAACAAAGGTTGTCATGGCCCCAATACAGTAATTTCTTCAATAAAACATTTAAAATATTGAGTTGATTTTTCCTTAATATTATATGGAAACTGAGAGTATTATAAGAGAAAGAAAATGACCAGTGTCATGGCAAGTTCAAAGAAGCTAAACTGTCGTTTTTACAACAAATGCATGTCCACATATTAATGAGACAGTTATCAAAGGTTTTGAATATGCCTAAAGTAAATTTTTTACTAAAACAAAGCTAAATAGCATCTAAAAATTCATTTGGCACGTCCCTTCCTTTGGCTGTGGAATTTCACTGTCAACAGTTTACAATTTATTGTCTAGGAAGAGAAGATCTCGGTATTCTGTGGTAATTTATCTCAAGGTTTAATAGCCTTTGTTTCAGGACATTCTTTCTTACATGTGCCCTAATCTGCTGTTGGAGCCACTCTCCTGTTGAAGCATCTCCACTGGAGATAGAACTAAACATCTGGTCATTACCTTCGGAAAAACAAGAGTCATCTTCATGAATCTCTCCTCGCCACCTCTTGGTCAAGCAAAATTATCCACACGCACTTTGCTCCCACTTTAAAACCACTAATCTTACGGAATGTATGCACCTATTTTTCATCCTTGCTCATCTTCTCCTACACTCACCATGAAGAGATTAGCAAGAAAAATGCTGACTACATAAATTTTCCCCACCAAGATTTTGCCCTAGTTTCAAACTTCAAGCACACGACCGCTACGATGTCCCCAAATGACATGGCTGCTGACTTGCCTACCTTTCAGGGTGCACTAGCTGTCTGCCACTGACTAAGACAGAACAGAGTAGAAGCTGCCAAGCCTTCATTCTCCTGCAGTGTTTCAGGTCCCTCCTCCCCTCCCCCTCACTTCCAGTGCCTACAGGAGCTTCTTAAACAGGAGGCACGCGATAAAAATTGCAGGTTCACGTCCCTTTCCACCAACAGAATCAGGATGTCTGAGGACTGAGTTCAAGAATCTTCTTTTTTACCAAACACCCCAGGTAGCTCTGAAACACGTGGCTAAGACCCATCTTTGAGGAACCTTGGACTAGAAACACAACTCCAGGCCTCCGAGCAGATAACCCCATCAAGCAGTTGCCTGATTCTTTAAAGGCTTAGGTTTTAGACCAAAGTGGTTCAGGCCTCCACCTGAACCCTGAATGGAACACAGGCAACATCACAGGTAAACACTTCACTTTAATGACCTGAAAAGCATCACTTTGCTCCTCTGCCAACCTCCCTTTTAGAAATAATCTTGCCTCTACAAGGCACCCGACCTGTGCTCAATCTTCCACTGCGACCTGCGATGTTCAAAATACCTAGGAATTGGTGAAATCACTAATTTTAGAAGATTAATTCCACTTGATTGGTCTTTGATGAACTTAGTTGGTATTTTTTTAAAAAGAAAAAGATCCTCAAATATTAACAATCAAGTTGATAGCAGATGTTTCACATAAATCTAGTTACTTCTTGTTTCCTTCTCTCTCAACTCAGTTTGATTAAGTATAGCAGGTATAGGTCACCTCTGAACGATCTCCAATTCCCTCTCATACCTTGAGCTGCGTAGCTCAGAACTAGAGACTATATTCTGAGAAGGGTTTGTGCATAACTGAAATAAGAGCAACGGTAGCATATAGTTCCCAAATAAAATAAGCCAATTTTTAGATCCCTGAATTAGCTGGCTCCTGAAACTTCACTTTCAAAACTGTTACCTACTGATTCACTGGAGTTTACAGTCTCCTAAAATCTGTAAGTAGAAACTACTTATGTGTGATATACCTCTCCTCTAGAAAATGAGGTGAAAACAAATGCTAAAATTTAAAATCCAACATCTGATGTAGACCGCTGAAGAAAGGACAAGAAGACTTAATTTTCCTGATCCCAACTTACCCTACTGCTATACCACACAGTGCACACGTGAGAGGTATACATCACGTGTATTAATATACCTCTGAGAACCAACCTCCATTCTACCCCACAGCCTTTGTGATTGAGTATGCTTTTTCTTCTGTTAGCATTCAACGTACATACTCATCACCCAAGTAAGAAAAAGAATTTATTTTGCCCAGGACATTTTTTAAAGTAACATTATGTAAATTGGGCCATATTTTATATACAAATGTGAGGAAACTCAATCATGAAATAGGAAAAAATTCATTTATTATCCGAATCTGATCTGGGAAATAGTATAAAACAACTGTAATATAGAATGTGTTGCCAAAATCTGTACTGGAATCCATTTCAGCAGCTTTACAACTTGTTTGAGGGAAAAAAACCCAAACATTTAGTTAATAATTTGTAACAAGACATGTATCTGTCTCATAAACTCAACTCAACAAAACTGGGTTTGGCACTTCCCCTTTATACAAGAGAGGGTAAGCTCTACGTTAGGGATGCAGACGTAAATAATACACATCCCCAACACCCCCAAACACACAGAGTTCAAGGCCATTTAAGTCAGAGGGCTTTTATCATAAGCTTAACAGCATACAATTCTCCTTCCCAGGAGTGACTTCTTTTGGTACCAAAAGACAAAACATTTTAGCAAAATACTGATATTTAAAACAGGAACTGGAAACTGTTTCCAATTCAGGCTAAAGCACAATCCTTCAGGATGTAGTATCTGATTTAATCATATGTAGTTTTCACTTGAATTACATAAATGCTGTTTCCTATTCAAACATAACATTACATGAACACGTGCTTATTAACCAATTTCACAGTACTGAGAACAACTCTGATTTAAACCATGGTTTTCAATTTTTTTTAAGCAGCAGGGGCAGGCCCACTTCCTTATAGTTTTTCAAACAAAACATTAAAAGTAGGATTCTGATATATCAAAAAGATGAAAAGCCTGTGCTCTGTCTTCTGAAACAGAGGCAAAGAAGAGCCCGAAGTTCTTCTTTTTGTGTCCTGCAGTGACCGCCGAGCAGCGTCTTTAGAATGCTGCGACTCAGGAACCCCAATGCTGGGCCCAACTGGAAACCACTGTTTCCAGGCCTTGGTGGGGCTATGCCTGTAGGTGTCAGTAACCACTAGGGACAGCAGCAGGAAGCAAAGAAATCACAGCCTCTCTTCCAAACAGAACAGGAAAAATCATCTGTTTTCCAAGCCAATCTCAAGCAAGGTACTTATCACCAGGATCTCCAAGAGACTGAACATAGGAGCATGTATCTGTATACGCACAGGTGCCATTCAGCTTCACAGGTAACACGATTAACTCACATTTGGACTGTGAATACTTACACATTAAACACAAACATTTTGATGTCTTAAATTTATCAAGACAAAGGGATTTGACTGTATATTCTGAATCAAACACACTTTTCCTCAAATGCATAGTAACAGTCACACTACTTATGAAAAAATGGACCTCACCTTCCACCTGGGTTTACAGTCTTTAGGCCTCCAGTGACCTCCTGGCTCAATATCTAAATCCTTGGAGAAGAGGTGATGAATTTCATCAAAACTGACTTCACTTACATTGACATTGAGGAATCCCCCTAAAAGGTCAAAAATGTGAAGAATTGTTTTAATACGAAGTCAGACAAACAACAATCAGTAGGGTGATGGCATAATGTAGTTGCTGAGACGGTACCATTTATTCCTGTTATCACCATATAATTGTTAATATCACCTTTCAGTTTTGGTTTGGATGATAAATTATATGGTCATCCTACTATCTTTGGTAAATCAGCCAAAGAAAATCAAAGCACTTAAACTTTTTGCTTTTGAGTAATATGGTGAATATTATAATATTCTTTGGGAAATGTTTGCATGTCATTACAAGGTAGCTTATCATTCCAATTTATTCAAGTATTTAAAAACTAGTTTTTAATTTCAACATAATCAACACAGGAGACAATGAACACACAGTACGTAAGAGTTAATTAAGCAGTTAAGTTTGACAGGGAGCTCAATCTTAGCTTCTATGTACTGGGGAAATTATCTAACTTCTCTGTGCCTTAGTTTCCTTATCTGTAAAAAGAGATGGTAATACCTGCCTCCCGCTGTGGTTGTATCCATTAGATGAAACAATGCCGGGCACAAAGGTACACATTCAGTAAATTTAGCTACTATTACTGTCATCTACTTTACTGACATTTCTTCAGAGAGAGAATTCACAAACACAATTCAACAAATTTATTTTGAGCACCTACCATGCATCCCCTTGACATGCAAAACGGAAAAACTATAAACTTCTAAGATGCTCCTGGTCTACTAAGCACTCACTCTCCAAATTAACAAATATATGATATTCCTAGAAATGTTTTTACTAACAGTTTTTCTAACATATACCATGGAAACAGGAATGACTCTTGGATGGAAAACCATTTCCATTACCTCAATCAAAACCAACTAAGGGGGCTTCCCTGATGGCACAGTGGTTGAGAGTCCGCCTGCCAATGCAGGGGACACGGGTTTGTGCCTGGTCCGGGAAGATCCCACATGCCGCGGAGCAGCTGGGTCTGTGAGCCATGGCCGCTGAGCCTGCATGTCCGGAGCCTGTGCTCCGCAACGGGAGAGGCCACAACAGTGAGAGGCCCGCGTACCGCAAAAACAAAAACAAACAAAAAAACCAACTAAGAATTAAGAGAACTAAGGACTAACAAAACTAAGTTCTTTCACCTCCTTGTCTCATGAAATACAAACCAACAACTATTGAGGTTTCCCATTTCAAGTCTTCTGAGCTCAGTGGCCATGATTCCACACATACAGTCAGCCCTCCATATCCACAAGGTTGGTTGAAATCTGTGGATGCAGAGCCCACACATGGAGGGCTGACTGAAAGGGATTTGAGCATCCTCAGAGTTTGGTACCCTGGGGGTCCTTGAACCAATCCCCCTTGGATACTGAGGGATGACTGTAAAGCACTCAGTTCCTCTTCGACGGAGCCTCTTTCCTTTCCTCTCTTCCTGCTATTCTATATTCTATAAGGTTTCACAGCCACTCGTCTTCCCATCCCCACTCTTCATCCTAAGTAGGAAGGAACATCCGTCAGTGGCTTCCACGAAGCACTTAGGCATACTCGAGAGAAGTATTTCAAAATGTAAACGCCTAGCTTCCACAGAGTAAGCGAGGAAAAAATCTGCGATCTTCTAATGTCTGCCTGTTCTCCTGACAATGTTTGCTGTCTTTTATAACCAAATACCCATCCTTTAGTGTGACAAGATATGCAAAGTAGCTAATCTTAGAAAGGTCAGATTTACCTAAAGAGTAACCTAGGAACTTACACAGAAAGGATAGATCAAATGTAAGATCCATCGGTCAATGTGAGTACAGACGACCATGACTCAGCTGACAAAACAGACTCTGGCACTGTAATAAGACAAAATTCACACAAAGAAATCTGATGCATTTAACGGTATGCGTAATTCCTAAAATGATAGTAATTAGGCTAAATAATAAGCCGTTCATATAAGGAACTGAAGTTGGTATTCCTTACGCACTTTTAAACCAATTTTTTTGCCTTTTTCCAGCTTTATAGCTTCAACAGCTGTAACCAACATTATTGTCAGCAGTTTTCTCCAGTATCATTTGCGTTTAATTTTCATCTTGAACACACATGTGCCAGCAAATTAAGAGACAGGCCTTATATCTTTCTCCTCAGTAGACAGGGCCTCTGGTGTCCATCACTTACAATCCCTGATGCCCAAGGCACCCGAAGTTCACCTCCCTCTCCATCGGCCCCCCCATTCACATTCCTCAGAGACCCTTAGCAGCTTTTCTATGTGCTTATTGCTCTTTGATCTGAAATCTTAATATCTTACTGGCTGAAGGCCATAGATGACCCAGTGGCATGAGGCTGTCATGCCAGGAGTAATAGCAACATCGCTATTGGGGGTGGGTATGAAGGGATGGGGGACAGGCTCCAGGACAGGCAGCGCCACCGCTAAAAACAGCAAGTGTGTGATCAGAAAGAGAGAGAAAGGAAAATAAACACTAATTAGTGGAGGTGGGGTGGGGGGGCAGCAGGGTGTGATGAGAAAAACAACTTTTGTTTCTCTGAAAAAACAACCACTTATTTCTGAGTTGCTGCCTGTGCGTTTCACAGTGTGATACCCCTGCTCACACCCAGGGTCTGGATATTTAGATAAGAACTTGAGTTTAGGGACTTCCCTGGTGGCGCAGTGGTTGGGAGTCCGCCTGCCAATGCAGGGGATGCAGGTTCGAGCCCTGGTCCAGGAAGATCCCACATGCTGCAGAGCAACTAAGCCTGTGCGCCACAAGTACTGAGCCTGCGCTCTAGAGCCTGTGAGCCATAACTACTGAGCCTGCACTCTAGAGCCCGCAAGCCACAGCTACTGAAGCCTGCGCACCTAGAGCCCGTGCTCCGCAGCAGGAGAGGCTGCCGCAGTGAGAGGCTCAGGCACCTCAGTGAGGAGCAGCCCCTGCTCACCACAACTAGAGAAAGCCCGCGCGCAGCAACAAAGACCCAATGCAGCCAAAAATAAATAAATAAATAAATTTATTAAAAAAGAAAGAACTTGAGTTTAGGATTCCCACCATTTAAGTGCCTGCTCTGCTTCTCCCGGGGAACCTTTTAAAATAAACACTCAGAGTTAAGCCCGCAAAAAATTAGTGACCTCTACCCCGGCAACCTTTTAAGTCCTAGGTGCTTGCCGTCCTGCTCTCCATCTCCTGCTGGCTGGTGACCTGGGATAGAGGACGGCACTCCCCCGCCTCACTGTGCCCTGGCCCCCTCTGGGATCCGTGACTAAATCCTGAGACTCTACTTCCTTTGTGTGGGTGTACTGAAACTGCACCTTGCATCAGAATGACCCCCTGGGCTCCACTTCCCCAAAGTGGGAGCTCGGATGCCCAGGGAGCTACCTGCCAACCAGTAAGGGTGGCTGGTGCCCCCTCACACGGCAGGTCATAATCCTCATGTTCTTAATTCAGTACAGCAGCTCCAGCTGCTGAATACGGTTGAAGAAGAGGACGGGGTCGTGGGCGCAGTCTGTACACCCATCCGATGCCTTGGAGCTGCGGGTGGCTCTCTTCCCCCTCCAGACCGCTCAGTCTCCCTGGGGGGATCCACTGCTGGCCGGCAGTCAGGGCCGCTGCGCTGCACTGTTGTGTGTTGTGCCGCCAGGCTCTGCTGAGAATCCCCACCCTAAACTGTTGGTGCTGTAAAAGGTCAGACTCCGCTGCAGAGACGAGCCAGCAGGCCCCAGTCTGAAGCAGCTCTGTCTCCCATTATCCTCCAAAGGAGACCCCACTCGGGGTCAGGTGTGGAGGTGATTGGTGACCATCACACATGCCAAGTCTGGGCACTGGGCCAAGGCGAGCTAACCTGGACTGTCAGGTTCTGCCTCTTTCCCCCACGCAGGGACAGGGCTGGGGGACAGGCTGTGATGTACTGGGAGCCAAGGAGAGCTCCCCAGGGCCCTGGAGCCGGAGGGGCAGGCCGGCTGCTGGGCCCACTGTGTCGTGTCAGGACCGGGTGCTGAGCCTGGGGAGCCGGCCTAACCCCTGAGGAGGCAGCGCTATCAGGGCCATCGTGGCACCCGGGAGGCAAAACGCTGCAAGGCAAGCGCATCACATGCTGCTAAAAGTGGGGCCCCAAGCGCTTGGTACCGGCTCCTCCCACGTCCCCAGAGGATGTTAAAAAACTACTAGAAGCCTGTGAGACCCCCATGGCTTGGGCGTTATGGAGCACAGTGGCATATCTACATGCCAAGTCGTGAAGGTTACTACGTTCTTGGGGCCTGGAGCTTGCCCCAATACATCTGCTAATGTTGCACAGGTGGAGGTGGAGGTGGACCCTGACCCTCAGCAGTTGACTGGGACCCCCTAGAATGGGAGGTGGCAGCAGAGGAGTTAGGGAAGAGGCGACCTCTGTCCCAGGCATTCCCTGTTACAATCCATCATACCAAAACATCCAACGATGGCCAGTGTGAATGAGGAACAGAGACACCTAACTATACCATGATAGAAATGCAAGGGTTTTTAGAAAAATTCGTTCAAAAGAAGAGGGAGAAGGGCACTGATTGGCTCTTAGGGGTCTTTGGAACTGGTTCCGAGCTTTGTTTACAGAGAAAGAGACCCCTCCAAGCCTCTGAGCCCACAGAGACAGAAGGAAGAAGCTCGGCCTCCCTCGCAAGATGAGCAACAAGCTCTCCATACTGGCAGCTGCAGAGATCAGGGTCCCTGATGACTTAATCTCGGGACAGCTGAACGCAAATTAGAAGCCTTTGTTCAGGTGCTGCCGGCTCTTCAGGAGACTGTGGTCCCATCCCAAGGGATGATGCTGTCACCTCTCAGAATGTCCCCGCCCCAGCAGCAGAACCCAGGATCCCACACCCTGATCTGTGAGAGTGACAGCCACCAAGGCCCCTGTCCTAGGGACCCTGCAGTTCCCCGAGCTTGTCCCTCCTCTTGGGGACAATCACCTGTTCACTTCTCTAATTATCCACTGGGATGCTCTCATTGACACTGGAGCCCAAATTACATTGCTTCCCCGAACCCCTCCAAACAGAAATGAAGGGCACCCTGTAAATTACAAGGCATAGCAAGTAGGATAGCAGAAGTCACTACTGGAACAACCTTTCTTAAAAATCTTTTAGTGGTGGCCCCTTAACCCTACCTTTTCCTGACATGGGTATGGATGCCCTGACCACATACATGGAGGAACAGGACCCACACCTGGTCCCAAGGAGTATAATCCCCCACCATCTTGGGCCTTGCAGCTCTGCCACCCGGGGGGGAACCCTGACTCCTCTGGCTTCCTTGATCCCGCAGCCTGTGCCCACTGTGGGTCCCGGGCCCCGGTGTCGTCACACACGTGGTTCTCCACGCGTTTCTCCTTCCCTCCACCTCCCCGCACCCCGGAGTCCTGTCTGCTCACTCCAGGGCACTTCAGTCTCTCTGAGAACACTCACATCACTGAACAGACACCCCCAATTCAGCTCTCTGCCCCCTCATGTCAAAGCCTGCCACATTCACCCCCAGTACACTGGGAGTAGGTCTGCTACTACCCTCAACAGGACTGAGGCGCCTCAAGGTGACCCTGCACTGAGCATAAAACAACACGTCATTACAGCAAACCCCACCCTGGGAGCCAAGCCGGCCGAGCACTCTGGGCTGTTAGACCAAAGGCCAGCCTTAGCGCAGCAGCAGCAGTGTGACTCTTTAGCACAGACAGCTTGGGTAACCGTTTAGCTCTGGATTACTCACTGGCCCAGGAAGGAGGTGTATGTGCTGTAAGGGGCACCACCTGCTGTGTGTATATTAATAATTCTGGACAAACTCAGACAAATTTACAAAAGATGGCCTGAGATGTGGTACTAGTATTCCACAATCTCACCGAAGTTTTAAATCAAATACCTATCTTAACCTTATCCAAGGGCTTTGATTTATCTTCTTGGCTAGACCCCAACTAATGGGGGGAGAGTGGTTACAGACAGGATTTCAAATTGCCATTTGTCTAGTGATATTGCTGATGGCATTTTTGCTTTGCTCAAATGTTTCGTGTGCTGGGAGATCAAAACCCTGCCAGGGGCTTTTACTATCTCCACCGTCCAGAGAGTGCCTATGATCTTCCCGAAAGATTAACGGTGAGGCATCACGGGATCAACTGTGATGAGAAAAACAACTTTTGTTTTTCTGAGTTGCTGCCTAGGCATTTCACAGTGCGATAACCCTGCTCACATCCAGTGTCTGGACATCTAGATAAGGGCTTGAGTTTAGGATTCCTGCCGTAAGTTCCCACTTTGCTTTTCCAGAGGCACCTTTTAAAACAACCACTTAGGGGCTTCCCTGGTGGCGCAGTGGTTGGGGGTCCGCCTGCCGATGCGGAGGGT
Organism: Tursiops truncatus; assembly: GCF_011762595.2. NCBI lineage: Eukaryota > Metazoa > Chordata > Mammalia > Artiodactyla > Delphinidae > Tursiops > Tursiops truncatus. The sequence goes on from NC_047046.1 coordinate 46,404,032, forward strand.
GCAGGTTCGTGCCCCGGTCCGGGAGGATCCCATGTGCCGCAGAGTGGCTGGGCCCATGGGCCATGGCTGCTGAGCCTGCGCGTCCGGAGCCTGTGCTCCGCGGTGGGAGGGGCTGCGGCAGTGAGGGGCCCGCGTACCACAAACAAACAAACAAAAAACAACCGCTTAGAATTAAGGCCAAGAGAACTTTGTGACCTCTGCCCCAACCACCTTATAAGAAACAGGTGCTTGGTACCCTGCTCTCATCTCCTGGGACGGAAGACTGTCCTTCCCACCAGCTCTTTGCACCCTCCTCCGCAGCTCCCAGGATCCTTAAGTAAGAAAGCTTATGACTCTACTTCCTTGGTGTGGGTGTATTGAAACTGTACCTTCCATCAAAACAACCCTGTGGGTTCCACTTCCCCAAAGCAGGAGCTCAGATGCTGAGGGAGCTACCTGCTAACCACGTGTGGCGGGCTCATGCCCCTTTATTCAAACAGGTCATAATCTGCAAATTCTTAATTTAATATACCAGCTCCAGCTAGTCAACACATGGTATTAGAATACTTATTTCCTGTGCATAGAAAGTGAAGGGAAAGGGGCATATTATAGAGAGTGGCCAGGAAGAGGCACGGAGAAAATGAGCTAGTGGTGACACGGTTTCCAAACGACCCTCAGTGGAAAGAACCTCTCGAGAGCCTGTGGTCAGGACCTCAAGTCCTTCCTCCCTACTGCACCCACTAAGGCTACTCTCATCTCCTTTACCTACCAGGTGTCCCCTCCAGGTTTCACTCAAGAAATTGTTTCACCTTCCCACACTGTTGGTGGGAATGTAAACAACCATTATGGAGGACAGTATGGAGGTTCCTTAAAAAACTAAACATAGAGCTATCATATGATCCAGCAATCCCACTCCTGGGCATGTATCCAGAGAAAAGATACTTAGGCACCCCAATGTTTATTGCAGTACTATTTACAACAGCCAAGACATGGAAACAATCTTATTGCCCATTGATAGAGGAATGGATAAAGAAGATGTGGTATTTATACACAATGGAATACTACTCAGCCATAAAAAAGAATGAAATAATGCCATTTGCAGCAACATGGATGGACCTAGAGATTATCATACTAAGTGAAATAAGTCAGACAGAGAAAGACAACTATCATATGATATCACTTATATGTGAAATCTAAACAAAAAAAGAAAAAGATACAAATGAACTTATTTACAAAACAGAAACAGATACACAGTCTTAGAAAACAAACTTATGGTTACCAAAGGGGAAAGGTGGGGGAAAGGATAAATGAGAAGTTTGGGATTAACATTTACACACTACTATATATAAAACAGGAAATCAACAAGGACCCACTGTATAGCACAGGGAACTCTGCTCAATATTCTATAATAACATACATGGGAAAAGAATCTGAAAAATAATGGATATATGTATATTTATAACTGAATCACTTTGCTGTACACCTGAAACTAACACAACATTGTAAATCGACTATACTCCAATATAAAATAAAAATTTAAAAAAGAAGAAAAAAAAAAAGGAAGCATTCCAGTGCTCTAAAGCCGGGAGAGAAGGCATCCCGCTTTACTTTCAAAGAAGTAAGCAATCAGCCAGACCCGCCCCCTTTACTTCACCTGCTGAGATTTCAAGGGCAACTGAAGAGGAAGGACCCAGTGAGCTCCAGGGACAGATCCCCACCTCCACTCTGTGCTGCACCTGAGGTTTTCCAGTGGGGACACACGCTCTCTCTCCCCAGTTAGAAATTAAAAGGTCGAAAAACATATCTATTGGCTGAAATCTATTTACCCAGCAGTGCAATCATTCAGCACACAAATATAAACAATGTAAATAATGATTTTCACCCTTTGGAAGGTGGGACCAGGGTTAGAAAGGCAAGAGCAGGAAAACTGGACGCCTAAGAGACGAGAGGTTGCCACTTACCGAGAAGGAAAGTGGAAGAAGACAGTCAGTGGTGAGCTGCCTCTCAGGCTGCGCAACAAAGCCTAGGTGCCAACCTCTTCTGTGTTGTGTGGGAGGGAATAACTTGGTTGTACCACTGGCTACACGGCACATTCACTCTAATGCCAATTCAGCATGAATTGGCAAGACGTGCAACGATGCCTCCTGCTTTGGGAAGTGGGACCTGAGTGGCCTGGGATCCGTCTGGAACAGCACAGGCCCCAATCAAAAGTTTATGGTTGTGTAGATTACAACATATCACATGACATGGTTTAGGATATTATTTTTTCTAATAAACTGCCCACGTCCAATGCTTTCCTTTGGCTTCTCAACTTCTGCAATTGTATAACGTCTACCTACACAAACAACTTCTTACTCAATTATTCTTGAAGTGACCAAATCCTAGTATTCTAAACAGAGTGGTTTTTTAGTCACACATCTCCAATATCAAGGGCAATGCCTCGACACAGGATGGGTGAATGAATAAATGGATGGATGGATGAACGAATGGGTGCATGAACAGATGAGCAGGAATGACAGAGCTGGCCATGTCAATCCCGTCTCACCTCCCTCTGCTTCCTTCCTCCCTGCATTTCCAAACCTTGGCTCCATCAGGTGCTAAAATATGCCTTTAAGACATTTGTACAAAAGATGTCCCACAGGGCTTCCCTGGTGGCGCAGTGGTTGAGAGTCCGTCCACCTGCCGATGCAGGGGACACGGGTTCGTGCCCCGGTCCGGGAGGATCCTGCATGCCGCTGAGCGGCTGGGCCCGTGAGCCACGGCCACTGAGCCTGCGCATCCGGAGCCTGTCCTCCGCAATGGGAGAGGCCACAACAGTGAGAGGCCCGCGTACCGCAAAAAAAAAAAAAAAAAAAAAATTAATGATGCGGTTTGTCAAGAAAAATATGGTATATCACATACCACTCTGGCCTTTTCCAATGTGTTTTCTCAAACCATTCAGTTGCCAAGAAGCTTCCATACACTGCATCTCAATGTCTTTTCTAGAATAGCACCTCCACTCCTCATCTTAAGTGAAACACTATTCTTCCTTTCAAACTGTGCTCAGTGCTTACTTCCTGAGGTCCACAATCTTGGGGGTAAGGCATATAAGAAGGTACTCTGCAGATTATACCTACACCTCACAAAAATTAATTACTTCCTTCTTTCATAAATTTACCTCCTTTGAAGTTTACGACTTTCAGCCGAACCACCTTCCAATATGCAGCCACATTCACTGAGAGGTGCCCTCCTCTCCCTGGACATCCTGCATGTAACACCCAGCTCCACATTCACACCCTGGGCACCACTGTCACCTAGAATGACTGGCAGTGTCAGAGTTGAAAGCCAGTCAGTTCTGGCTTCAGCTTCTCTCTGCTGTCTCCACATTTTTCCTGTCTCTATGGTCTCCTAATAAAGCAGCTGATTAATTTTGGTGGAGTGGCTAAGAATCACCAGGCCTGCCTGTTGAGAATGGAAGTCCCGGGCCCATTCTCAAAGCCCCTGTGTCAGTAGACATGCGTGGGTCATGTTTGTGGACACCCAGCTTTACCTGAACACATTTCAGGGGCCTGAACTGCCCGCCACTGAGTCCTGCCTCCCAGAGGAAGAAGCTACCTCTCCACTCTCCCAACCTCTCCAGCAAAGAGAAGCAGTCAAGTGACAAGATGCACCCGAAGGTGACTCTGAAACAGAAGTGAACATGAGGACGTGGGCACTCTGCAAAACTGTCTTTCAGTAAAAGTGCTGGCAGAAGCTTCTGGCATTAAGGACCCCAGGAGTGGCACCTCTGGGCACGTCTGATCGGAGCTGTGATCTCTGCCAAATGGCAACAGGAGATGCTGCCCAGAGTGGTCTGGGCCTTGCTCTGGTGGCTCAGCCTCTGAACTGACCTCTGTGGCCACCCAGGTTTTTTTTTTTTTTTTTTTTTTAACATCTTTATTGGGGTATAATTGCTTTACAATGGTGTGTTAGTTTCTGCTTTATAACAAAGTGAATCAGTTATACATATACATATGTTCCCATATCTCTTCCCTCTTGCGTCTCCCTCCCTCCCACCCTCCCTATCCCACCCCTCCAGGCTGTCACAAAGCACCGAGCCAATATCCCTGTGCCATGCGGCTGCTTCCCACTAGCTATCTACCTTACTACGTTTGTTAGTGTGTATATGTCCATGACTCTCTCTCGCCCTGTCACAGCTCACCCTTCCCCCTCCCCATAACCTCAAGTCCGTTCTCTAGGAGGTCTGCGTCTTTATTCCTGCCTTACCCCTAGGTTCTTCATGACATTTTTTTTTTCTTAAATTCCATATATATGTCACCCAGGTTTTTTTTAACCAGCATCCCCATGGCTTCTGGTGTAGATCATCTCTGGACCACACGTAGAGAAACCCAGCTCCACGAGTTTCACCCAATCACAGCAATGGACTGAATGTTTGTTCTCCCCACCCCCCAAATTCATATTTTTAAATCCTGACCCCAAATGTGATGGTTTTAGGAGGTGGGCCCTTTGGGGACTGATTACATCATGAGGATGAAGCCCTCATGAATGGCATTAGTGCCATTATAAAACAGACCCCAGAGAGATCCCTCACCCCTTCCACCATGTGAGGATACAGCAAGAAGACAGCCATCTATGAAGCAGGAATCAGGCCCTCACCAAATACCGAATCTGCTGACACCTTAACCTTAGACGTCCATCCACCAGAACTGTGAGAAATAAATATTTGCTGCTTAAGCCATCCAGTCTATGGTATTTTTGCTATAGCAGCCCGAACAGACTAAGACACACCCATATACTCACAAACACTGTTATTTTCCCTCCCTTCCTGACCTGCCACACCTGATCAACAATTTTCCATGCTCAAATCCTGCACCCAAGAAATACCATTGAAGAAAATCACGTAAGCACATAATCCCACCACTGAGGTGACAGTACCTAATTTACTGCCTTAAACATAGTAAGCTTTCAGCAGAAACGAGCGTTATATTCTTTGTACATTTTGACCCCCACGGGGTAGGGAGGGCTCTCCTGGCTAACCGGTTAGTGAGCACCTTTTCCTTTATGATTGCTTGACTCCACTTTGCATGACCTACAACGTTCAAAATATCTACTCCTCCTTTACAAGCTGCTCCATCCTTCTTGGCCGCCCCCTCACACATATCCTTCACACGTATCCCCCTCATCCTTCTTGGCCTCCCCTACTTTATTAGGAACACAGAAGCAACAGGCCTGAACCCCCTTTACTTTCCCCCCCTCATCTCCAAATGAACGTCACTCCCGCCTCAGGGCAGGAGGTGTCCCCCTACTACTTTCCAAGGCCAGTTCTTCAACCCGAGTACATTCTGTGTCCTGTCACTTTCTCCAAGATCCAGGCTCCCTGGATGCTTCCCTTCTCCTCCCTTCACTCCCCATCTGTCCAGAGTCTTCCCCTCCACGCCCGCAGCGCTTAAGGTTCACTTAAGTCCATCTCTTCCTAAAACGTTGTCACCTTGACCCCACCTCCTCCACAGATTCCTTCCCCCCAGTCTCCTTCCCTTTCCCACCAAACTTCTTTGTTTTATTCATTTATTATTATTATTTGGCCATGCCATGCAGCTTGCAGGGATCTTAGTTCCCCGACCAGGGATGGAACCTGGGCCCCCTGCAGTGGAAGGCGGAGTCCTAACCACTGGACAACCAGGGAAGTCCCAAACGTCCTTGTTTTAAACCAACTAGTTTTTACAGACTTCTGAGTCACTTCTCAGGACAGTGTATCTTGCTTCTCACGCTGCCGCCCCACTGGAATTGTGCCGACTGTGATTCCGTGAGTGTTCTTCGTGCCCAATTCAATGGCCTTTCACAGTCCCTCGTTCTACCTGCTCTGAGGTATGTGACAAGGTGGAGCCCTCTCCTTGCTGTCCTCTGGAACACCGTCCCCTGACTCCCCTGTGTCCCTGGCTGCCTTCCCTTCTTTGCTGACCTCCCCTTGCCCCTCAGACATGGATGTTCTCCAGGGGTCCACTCGTAGGACCTCCCCTCCTCTCATCTCCAGCCCAGATCCCTCTGAAGAAATTCAGACCCCAAAAGAACTCTCCTGAGCTTTAAACAGAACAGGCCCAACACTGAACTCATGCACTTCCCCGTTCTCCAAATGTGAGGTTTATCCCGCATTATATGTTTCAGTTAACGGCCACCGAGACAGAAACCTGGAAAGCAGCCCTGATCCCTCAGCTGGTCACCACGTCTCTTCTCTTCGGCGCCACAGCCCCGGCACGTGCCCGTTGTTCCTCTGGGGCCCTTGCAGGAAGCTCCTCACGGCCCCTCCAGATCCCGGCACTTCCCCATGCTCATCCATTTTCAACTTCTCATCAGGATCATCTTTCCAAGCTACCATCCTAGTCACACCATGTACCTACCTAAAGCAGATGAAGGTTACATTCCCTAAAGCAGTGTTTTCTGGGGTTTCCCTGGTGGCGCAGCGGTTAAGAATCTGCCTGCCAGTGCAGGGGACATGGGTTCGAGCCCTGGTCCAGGAAGATCCCACATGCCGCGGAGCAACTAAGCCCATGTGCCACAACTACTGAGCCTGCGCTCTAGAGCCCACGAGCCACAACTACTGAGCCCATGTGCCACAACTACTGAAGCTCGCGTACCTAGACCCCGTGCTCTACAACAAAAGAAGCCACCGCAATGAGAAGCACGAGCACCGCAACGAAGAGTAGCCCCCGCTCGCAACTAGAGAAAGCCCGTGCGCAGCAACAAGACCCAATGCAGCCCAAAATAAATTAATTTTTTTTAAAAAAGCAGTGTTTTCTGTTTTTACCCTATTTTGTCCCTAGACCCTTGGAAAACCATGTGCCCTTATCTTAGAGAGATACACACCAGGCTGTAAATCAACCCTCTGCACACACTCTCAGGGGCTCCGTTCCCTCTGATGCCCACCTCACAGATGCCGACAGCTTCATGGAACCCAGGCAGCCCTCGGATTGGTGAGTCCTTTACACAGGGCCCTTCACCTCCCTATGCAGCACACATCCCACTACACACCCACCCCAGTCCCAGCGGACCACTCCCCATTCTCAGAACACAGGGCCTCCTGTGCTCGGACACTGCCCCCTCAGCTACCTGCTGAACCATCCTGCAAGACCCACTTCCAATGTTCCCTCTCTCTGAAGTCTCTCTTTCCTTCCAGAAGGAAACTGCTGTCTCCCTTTCATCACATAACAACCCTTCCTCCGAATGTGTAACCCGCTCCAGCCGGCAGGCACATACTCAGCTGTGTTTCTCCCCGCCTGCCCCTGCGAACAACACAGGGGCGGCTGCAGGCGGGTCACGACTGCTCCGTTCCTCTGCAGTGGCCCCCATCACTCTTTTCTACAATAAACGTGGGCATGATGGTTTGTTACATTAAGCATTACCTGAGCTTCTCTGAAGTTTATAAATTCATCTCAAAAAGTCCTTGTAGCTTCTGTTATGCTCCTAAGGCTAGCAACTATAGAAACTATCAGGGTTAAACCACAAAGGCAACTACTCCAAAAACGCTAAGGACAAAATATATAAAAGTCATTACAAATTGCACTCTATTTGAATAGGAATTAAAAGATAGGAAATCTACACGTAAGTCCATCTTCATTTTAATGCAAAGTGCACGACTGACATTTTCCATCTCTAACCTCATCCAGAAAATCAAAACATCCATGCTAAGCACTTATTATTTTTCAGCTCTAGATAAAGTGAATTGTTAGCACGGAGAGTGTCACATAAATAAAATAAAACTGAAAGTGGATTCACCCTCTGGAGAACCTATAAATACTAACAATAACAAAGAAGTATTCACTCATATTGTACAAATAACATTTAAAATAGATTTTACACTGTAATTGATTGTGAAATAATGCTGAAATCCATGAAATCAACTTTATGTGAATTCCAACTGGAGAAGTTCAAACTTCATCTTTATGGTAATCCAGTGCCAACAAAAATCAAAAGCAAGTTACAGCTAGATAATCAAACAACAACTTTAAGCCTTAACTTCCCTTCTGGTGATTACAGGAATTCAGTATCATACATACTTGAATGGTTTTCATCTAAGTAGATCACCTTCTTACACAGACTCTCCTTGACTATTATTTGGGGAGGTATGGTATTCAATTATTTTGTGTGATATGACAATAAGATTTTTATACATAGGTATTTTATTATGCTGTTCTCTTTCATCAATGGGAAACAATTCTGTTAATTAAAAACAAATTAAGGATGCGTAGCTAAGTAAAAAATGCCTTAACTCCACACATTTCTCCTAGGTTTCTCACTCCCTTGATCATCGTAAAATCTGGCTCCATCATTCAAAGAAATGAGGAAAAGGAAAGGGAACAGCAAATTAACGTCTACCAAGCTTCAAGCACTGTGCTTCTCTTTATCCGCACAACACTGTGAAGTGGGCATATAATCCCAGATTTTACAGATAGGCAAACTGAGGCTCTACTTTGCAGTGGTCACAGGACTAGTGAGGGGGTTCTCCAGGATGGCTCGTGTCAGGGCCCTTCCTAAGGAGTTATCTGTATGAGGGCATATTTTCTACTAAACCATCATCCCATCAGGCTGGCCACAGCTAATTGGACAAGGAATTGGTGCTGGACCCAAAGCCAGCAGAGCCATGAGGAGGCCTTCTGTGAAAAGGTAGCTGGCCAAACGGGTGTGATCCTCTCTTGCAGAAGAATGCAAGACTGATGGGAGCAGAGGGGAGGAGCGGGTCACCAAGACAGTCAGCGAAAGGCAGTGAGAACAGCCGCGACACAATCTTTCAAGCACGTGACAGGAGCATTTATGAGTTACGGGGCCAGGGGAGAGGAGGGCAAGGCCTGGCAGGCAGACGCTCTGAAACAGACTTCAATTAGTACCCAGAAAGCACTAATTAAGAAAATGGCAACTAAACCAAGAACAGAAAGATTTCCTAAAACTATAAATCCTTGAATATGCAAATTATGAAAATGAAATTACTGTAATCAATATTTCAACAGAACATTACACCCAGTGGTCTCAGTACTACACAGACAAAAACATTCATTTTTAGAAAGCCAAGGCTGCAGTGACAAAGTAACGACAAATACATAGCCACAAAAACCATAGCTTCATTCTCTATTACAGGACAGCAAGGAGATAACAATATGAGAATCAGCTGAGAATTTTTTCTTAAATACTCAGGCCCTGCAGCTAATTAATAAAATGAGAAACTTAGGGGTTGGGTCCCAGAATTATGAAAGCTATGGTGCAGCCAGGATCAATTCTAGATCAGTGGGTCTGTGGCCCAAGGATCACCAACATCAGCATGACCTGGGAACCTGTCAGAAATGAAAATTCTCAGACCCCACTCCACATCTACTGACTCGGAAGCTCTGAAGGTGGGCCCCGCAATGTGTGTTTTATAGGGCTGTCCAGTGGTTCCGATGTACCCTAGAGCGTGAGAACCATGCCCTTAGATGATAATAAAAGGTGAATCATACTTTTTATTACAGATATCTCTATCAACAACATACTGAAAAAAATCCTACAAACATGACAGGCAAAGACTAACTGCCTCAATAAAGAAAAGTAACATAAAGACATAAAAAACACACCTTAGATACTGAGGACATTAAGACACGTGGATAAATAAGCAATTCAAAATAACGTTTATTTGAATTTTAATTACATAAAAATCAAGATACTAACTTATATGTACAAAGTATGCTTAAAATCAGAGGAGGGAGACACAAACAATAAAAGCTGCAAAATAACAGCCGTGTGGCTTCTGACTGATTATAGAGGTTTTTTTAAACGATAATGTATTATCTTCATAATTTTGAAAAAAATGTTTAAAATACAGTTATCTTGATCCCTACCTCATATTATACACGAAAATTCAAAACAAAATTGTAAAATTATTGGAAGGAAATAAAAGAGTATTCGTACGGCTTTCGGGTAATAAGGAAAGCTTTCTTAAGACCAAAACAAGCAAAAACCTTAAATAATGTGATTGATACACTTAGAAACATAATTTTAAACATCTATAAAATAAAAGACTCCATAAACAAAATGAAAAGACAAGCCAATTGCAACACATATAGCAGACAATAGGTCACTGCTGGAATATATATAAAGAACTCCCACTGATCAATACAAAAATCTAATTAACCAATAAGGAACCGATAAAACGGTAACTGAGTCACAGGAGAGAAAACTCAAAACTACTCACAAACACAGGAAAAGTCACTCAAACCCACCAGTAATGAAGAAAGTAAGAACTGAAACGAGATACCTTTTTTGATTTGTCATAATAGCAAAAAGTGTTTTATCTATAAGAATAGCAAAATTTTTAAAGTCCATCAATATCAAAGTGGTGCATTCACGCTTTGCCCCTGGGGATATAAACTGGTACCGCGGCTGTGGAGTGCAACCACACCAGCCTACCTAGCAATTCCACTTTTAGGCATGAACCCTCAAGCACACATGCACAGGGAAATCTGTATGATGTTGTTCCTTACAGCACTGCTTTGTGGTAGCAAAACAGTAGAAACAACCTAAATTTCCATCAGCAGAGAAAAAGGTAAATGAAATGTGGTACATGTATTCAATTATTCAAAGATACACTATACGACAGTGAAGGGAAATAAACTGATCTCTATGTATCAGCACGGACAGTTCTCAAAAAATAATTAAGAAAGCAAGTTACAGAAGGAAATGTAATTTTAAAATCATTTATATAATTTCTTAAAACCTTTGAAACGTTCTAATTTCCTATCTATGTAAAAGATAGTGTTAAAATCATTTTAAGGATAATTTTAAGAACACACATCAAACTCACAACAGAGGTGAGATTACTTCTGGGTAAGGCATAAGCTTTTTCTTTAGCTTTTCAATCCTCCTCCCCCTCCCAAAAAATTGCTTTGCACCCCTCTCAGAAGAAAGTCAAATAACATGCTACGTGATATGAATACGAGCACCCCCAATAATGGCCTGAGGGTGGTGTGCTCAAACCATGCGATTTCATTTTATTATAATACAAGCAAATAGTTAAGTCAAAAGTAGATGAAACTTACGCATGTAAGGCAGCTTTTCCGGGCAGGGGAGGTATGGCGAATATGTGAAGTTTCCCGGAAGATACGTTGTTGCTTGAACAAGATAATCACTTGAATTATTGCCTTCAGGATAATCTTAGAGAGAGAGAGAAAAGTTACAACCCAAAAATTGTCTTTTGCTTTGCTCCTAGTATGAAATGTGTCACCGTCACTGTGTAAAGACTACAATCTGCAATCTGCAGCAGTACGTAAAAGCAATTATCTATAAAGAACTAGAGAAAAGCAAAATACAGCTGCCGTGACTACTCTCCCATTCACCCTTCACCACTGCCAGACGGGACCTCTCAGCACGATTTCCCCGGGGGGAAGCTGGGACAAGTCTGGGGAGCAACAAGGCCCGATCCATGCGTACACACAGAGCAGGCCCATTTGCAACTGTAAGAGAACAGGTGTTTCCACCCTTCCCCCAGCTGAGCCACTTCGAAAGAGGGAGTGACAAAGTGAGAGAGTGGCATGGACATATATACACTACCAAACGTAAAATAGATAGCTAGTGGGAAGCAGCCGCAGAGCACAGGGAGATCAGCTCGGTGCTTTGTGACCACCTAGAGGGGTGGGATAGGGAGGGTGGGAGGGAGGGAGACGCAAGAGGGAAGAGATATGGGAACATATGTATATGTATAACTGATTCACTTTGTTATAAAGCAGAAACTAACACACCATTGTAAAGCAATTATACTCCAATTACTCCAATAAAGGTGTTAAAAAAAAAAAGAGGGAGTGAAAGTACACCAGGGGATCCTCTTCAGTATCAAACAGCCCAGGGTGTTCTGGACAGCCACACAGCCACAGCACACTGCTTCCACATCCACAGAGCAGAGGGTGGGAGTAATGTTTTCTCATCGCCTCACACTTGAGAAACTGCGATTTACCCACTCAACTGACTTTTGTAATACAGCCCATTTAAAGTCCTTAAATTAGTCATTCCCAACCCGTGGGCTGCAGTTTCTAGAGAGCCCTGGAGCTGTTATTACATTAGGTCCCTTACCTTTAGAGTCAGCAAATTATGGAACACCGAGGGTACGGTTTAGAGCACCAAAGGCAAGTGCTGAGTTCAAATCCTGCCCCAACACACACTAGCTTTGTGGTACAAAGCAAGAGAACAGAGTTTCTCATCTGCACCTACCTCATGCTGTCGTTTTCAGATTTCAGAAAGATAAGTGTACAAAGTGCTCAGAACAATCCCTAGCCCATATGCATATTCAGGAACTTCAGCTAGGAGTGACTGCTTTAGAAATGAGCCCCTGACTCAACCTGGAACAGTCAGAGCCTTGGGAATTTTAAACTTGGAACCAAGGAGCTCCCATTTCAGTCCCTTTCTGGAACAAAGTTCTGAGATGCAAATCTGGGAACCATGACCTGCCAGCTTCCTGCTATGTAAGAGGAAGTTGGTCTGAGAGAATGAGACCAACATGTGGTGAGTAAGAGATGAGAAATGGAAACCGCTGATTAAACTACCATCTGTCTTCTGGATCACAAACCCTGTACCCACAGGAAATGAAGTTCTAGCAGACACTTTAGGAAAATGTGAAGACTTTCAGTCTTCAGTAATCTGCTCTGATAACAGAGGTATTCCTATCAGAACTGGCCTGCATGCAGAGTGAGAAAGGGGGAGAACGGGCATATGACTTAGAAGAGAGGCCTGTCAGCCAGAGACCAGCAAGCAAAAGGCTGAAGGTCAAAATCACAGCCTTACTGGACTGTAAAAGCTAAACCCTCTCACCGCAGAATCCTGGAAATTGAATATGAAGCATGTGAGAAGAGTCAAAGAAAACCAAACACCTCCCGTCCATGGCTTGGCCTAACATAAATATTCACTCATCATCAGAATACAGTAGATGACAGGAATTCCCTAGCAGTCCAGTGGTTAGGTCTCCACACTTTCACTGCCGAGGGCCTGGGTTCAGTCCCTGGTCGGGGGAACTAAGATCCTGTGAGCCACGTGGTGTGACAAATAAATAAATAAATAATAAAGTAAACTGAAGAAATTCTTTAAAAAAAATATATACCGTAGATGGGGATGCAGCCTGGGAGCCAGGATGGCACTTTGGAGCAAAGAGACACACCCCACCTTCAGGCCCACCTTCTGGAAGGGGCCTTGCAGAGCGGAACCCCTTATGAATAAGTGGAAACACCTTACGAACTTGGAAAGGCATCAGTAAGGAGGCTTTAAGGTAAGTGTGTTACCAGAAAACCCCAACATGATAAATAGGGACCAATGATGGTACAATGGCTAAGGCCTATTCCACCAGGAAGTCAGAAAGCCCCAGTAACAGAATCCTCCCCAATGCCTTTCTCCAGAGGAGCCCTGGAAAGCATTTGATAAGGAAAATCCTCTAAGACAAAGGAGGGGGAGGGATTCAGTGGACATTAGCTGTTTTGTACGCCAAGACACACAGGGACGGACTAACACCACGGAAACCCCTCTAGGAGCCCATACTCTGTATCTCACCCATAGATATCTGAAAGATTTAAAGATACTAAACATAAAATAAGTGTAAGGAAGTCCAATAAAGTTCTGCTTCTTTTTTTTTAAATCCCTTTAAAAATATATATCTAGATATATATCAAATTTCAAGGTATAGTAAAAAAAACTAAAAGTTCTGCTTTTATGGGGACTCCCACTATGTTAGCCAAACATCTACTCTACACAATGCATTTGTAGGAGCTGAAAACAGAAGATAGATAAGCTTGTCCCTGGGAGTGCACTGCCTTTATGTGTTCCAAAGGCAGTGTGTGTGCTCATTTTCATATAATGCTGAAGAAGATAAACATTAACACTCACGCATTCCTAATTTCTTAATGTCACGTAGTTAAATTTAAATAAGGGTATTTTCTTACTGTAAATAATTTATTAATTCTTGTCATTAAAGCTTGGGCCCCTTTTCTTAGCCACACATAATTTATAGACTCTATTAATCCACACCTAACTCACAGAGATTTTAAGCTCTCCAGACATCTCTGCAACACAAACTGTTAACAGCAGCTCCCTTTGGGGAGTCTCATGGCAACAGGAGGGCTGGAGGACTGTTTCACTTTTTATTCTCATGCCAAAATGATTGAATTTTTTTTTACAAAAGAACTCATGGATCACTTTCATCAGTTTTCAAAGAACTAATGTTAAAAAAAAAAAAAAAACTTAAAGACATGCAGTATCAGTATATTCATGTCCTTTAAATATGAAGTTTTGCAGCTAAACATGTTATTCTTGGCTACATCATTACAAATGATCATAAGGATCTCAACTTATTGTCAGACTAATAAAAGCATCTGTATCCCTTAAGTACTGTGTCCAGTGGTAGTTACGTCATCCCAAAGTATTTTGTATATAAGGCTATCCACCCCCTTGCCATTAGTCTATAAACTTCTTTTAACTGAAATCAAATTGCCTTTGATTTCTAGCATCTAATAAAGGACCTACAACATAGTAGAAACTTACTGCAAATAAACACTTCACAACTGATAATATAGCCAACAATGATTTAAACTTTTGGAGACTCTGATGTAATAAACCCACAAAATCGTTATTCCTACAAAAGTGGTGAGGCCCATGGAGTATAACCCACTGCTTTCATTTCAGGAGGGTTTTTTTTGGGTTTTTTTTGTTTTTTTTTTTTTCAGTACACGGGCCTCTCACTGCTGTGGCCTCTCCCGTTGCGGAGCACAGGCTCCGGACGCGCAGGCTCAGCGGCCATGGCTCACGGGCCCCGCCGTTCCGTGGCATGTGGGATCTTCCCGGACCGGGGCACGAACCCGTGTCCCCTGCATCAGCAGGCGGACTCTCAACCACTGCACCACCAGGGAAGCCCCCAAATCAGGAGTTTTAAAAGGTGATGCATGACAATGCACTGAAGGCTGATCCACCACAACTGCTGTAAAATGTAGACATTATTTCATCTAATGAATGGATGAAACCACAGTGAGACCTGGCCCCTGCCTTCTTCCTTCCAGAGCCACACCAAACGAAAAGGAAACACAGAATGAAAACTGCTGGACAAGTCCCCTCTTCAGCTCTCACTGGACCTTAGGAGAACAGGACCAAAGAAGACCTCTCCAGGGCTTTGGTTTCCCTGCAAAAGGCAGCTTAAAGCAGGTAACAGAAACTCAATGAGCATTCCAGTCTATTTACTGCTAGCCTGTCATGTCAGTCTGGCGATGTCTGTGGGCCTCTGACCATGCATCCACCAAATGAGGAAGTGTGCTGGGTTATTTCTAACAAACCTACCAGCTCTAACACTGCGTGACCCTTGTCATCTGTTTTGATAACTGCTCACTGAATACATTTTGTTTTCTTAATTTGACTGACTCCGTGGGCTACAAGGCAAGGCACCATTTGATTATAAAAGAACATGGTTTCTTTACAAAAATTTTACATACATCTCTTTACACTTGGTGCTTCAGAACGTTCAGGCACAGGGTTAAAAACTCCTTTTTGGAATCAAATGTACTTAGAAATATCACAATTTGCCACTAAGTGTTAAATATTATGTTTTTTGCAAACTATTTTCATTGGCATATAACACTGTGTTAGTTTAAGGTGTACAACATAATGATTTGATACATGTATATATTGTGAAATGATTACCACAAGGCTAATTAACATCCATCACTTCACACGGTTACAGTTTTTTTTCTTGTGATGAGAATTTTTAAGATCTAATCTAAGTGATAATCTTCTTTTTTATTGGCCATGCCGAGGGGCATCTGGGATCCTAGTTCCCCGACAAGGGATCGAACCCATCTGCACTGGAAGTACAGAGTCTCAACCACTGGACCGCCAGGGAAGTCTAAGTGATAAATTTTAAATGAGTCAATACATGTTCATCAACTCTCCCCTGGAGCTCAATTAGCTCTTTGTAAACCTTAGTGTCCATTATCTCCTTTTTGGCAGATTTCATCTGTACAAGTCTGTGCAGAAATAAATCACTGCATTATAAGTAGCTATTTACATTTCCATCTCTCTCAGAAACCTAGAGATCTTCATGTAGAGGGAGGATTTTTTTTTTCTTTTGGTAGGAATCCTTTATTTTTGAATAGTACTATTTGCCTTTTACAATGAATGCTAAATGCCAGATCTTCATTTTATTCTAATAGTTCTATGAAACAGCGTAGATGAAAAAGCTGGGCATAAAGAGCTTGCTGAATCTTTTAAATATACGATAGCTAGTTGGTATAAGAACAAGTGCTAGATCCAGAGTCTTCTGATCCCTAAACCAGAGAACATCAGAAGTCTGAAAGACAAGCTCTAGTCCTGGTTGACTAGTTACTAGCTGTGCAGCCGTGGGTCAATCACTTCGTCTGGGGCCTCAGTTTTCCCAGCTGTATAATAATGGGGTTGAAGTAGGTGATCTCTAATGGTCCTTCTAGCTCGAAAGCTCCAAGATTATTTTCCCTAAAAAAGGTAATGTGACAACGTGGAAGAAAGACTATGCTGTTTAAAGGCACAGTTTCAGGAGGATGTTTTTCTTCATCTTGTATCTCTAATATCTAGCTAAGGATACCTACACTAACTACTCAAGATAAATGAACACGGCAGAACCTCACAGTTGCCTATTCAAACTCCATTTTCCCTTTCTTCCTTGGTAACAGAACCCCAATTTCATTCAGGGCAGCAGGGAGCCCAGCTCAAAGACTATCATTCCCAGGCGTCCTTACAACTAAGTTCTGGCTAGTGAGACGTAAGTGGAACTACTACATGGGACTTCCGGGAAGGGTCCTTACAAAGGGGGCACTCTATTTCTTCTTCTTCCCTCCCTTCCATCTCTCCTTCTAATGACCCAAGGGCAAACATAGAGACTGGAGACCCACAGCCATCTTAGCCTGTGAAGCTACATGACAGAGCAGAAGTGGGAAAGTGTGTGAAGACTTTCTCCACAACAGAAACAGTCCTCCATCCAGACTTCTTTTGTACAAGCCTCATGGGTTTAAACCACTGCAGGCAGGTTTCTCTTACAACCAAACCTAATTCCTAACTGATACAATAACTGACGGTCTCCTGAGAAGAGTTGCACCATCAGTAAAGGAACCATGTGAAAATTTTCCAAAGGTTCATAAAAAGCACACTTTCATCAAAGGATGCACTGGTTGTTCGGTCTTCACTGCAACTACGACTTGGTGAGGGGAAGAGAGGATTTCCTTTTTTTCAGCTGTGGGATGCTGCAGTGGGGTTGAGGGCAGGGTTGTCTTGCCCAAGTAACCAGTTCTCCTAATCAAAAATGCAACATTCACGCATATAACTTATTCATACTCCAGGAAAATAACCTGATTGGGCACAGATTCTATTAGCACTCACTTATATAAATACAGTAACTTAAAGATGCTTAATACTTCAGGTGAATGAACTTTTAGCGAATACCTTCACATCAACTTATTCAACCAGGACAAGTCTTAGCGAAGCTTTTAAAATGTTTAAACTTCTCCTAAAATTGACCTACTGTTCAGAAGACCAATTAATGCAGAAGACCAGTTCATGAGACTTTTACCGTACTATTAAAATATCAGCTCAGATGAGACAGTCTTTCTAAAGGAAATTTCTTTAAAGTTAAAAGGAAGAAGAAAACTAAGAATGTTTGATTGGCGGCATCATAATACAAATCAGGCAAATGACTAGGACAGGTTTTGCAGAAGCATGTGTGACATTAAATTAAGAATCAATGTCACAGTCTTGAATTTTTAGAAGGGTCTAAAAGTATTACCCATCTTAACGCCCATTTTAAGAAAATATACCTATGGTTGGGAGATAGGGACTTCCTATTAGGGTGTGGGGATATGTGTGTGTGATTTACAGTGGCACAATGAATGAAGAACTGTTGACATAAGTCTTTCACTTTAACTGTTTAAAATGAGAATACAGTGGATGCAACAACTGATAATCAGCCACTGAACCCTTTAAAATAACAGCCAATTCTACTTCAGGAAGACAATGTGGAAACACTGCCAGAGAAGAGCACAAGCATCCTCCCACAGCAGTTGAACCTATTTACATCATTAAATCACTAGTTTGGCCTATTACACAGGTTTTAACCTCATGTGATTCTGATGGAGATTCTTCTTCCAGATTATATTTTAAAAAGACAAGAGCAGCTACTGATTTCCAATTTTATATGATTTCTCCCATTAGCCCCTAAAAAGGCCATACAATTATTAAGACTCTTCTATAACTAAAAACAAGTACTTTCTAGACATAGCTGGGAAAGCATCTTAGGAATTAGAATGGGCATAAAGAAGATGGCAGTATGGCTAAGAGGAATAAATTACTCTCTTTGTGGGTAATTTCTTTTCAACACAGTAGGCAAACTGAAAAAGTACAAGCTGTTTTTCATATTTTATGTTTGCAAGAATTAACTTAAGTATCTTTATACAAAGCCCTCATCACCTTGGTGATCATACCCTTATATATATCCTAGAATACATGACAGTCCCGACTCAAGCAGTGAAAGACCCTCCCAGTGCACTTAGTAGGAGACCTTCATCTTTAACAGGAAGGTACTTGGAGGCAGAACCAGAGCTGAAGAGATTTGGTTTACTGATTTATGACTCTAAGGGTAAGAAGTGGAAGCAAAGCAAAATTAAACAGGAAGCAGTCTTACCTGTACCATTGAGTGTAGTGTTTTTATTTGTGTACAGCCTGATCATATGTCCTATTGTTTTTACATTCTCTCTCAACATTATTCCTCGAGCTTGTACCATAAAGAGATATGTGTTGGCTATAAAGGAAAAAAAAAAAGAGAATGTCATGACTCAATAAGCTTTTTAAAAATTTTTAAAAATATTCAGAATTGAGGAACTGCCCAATAGACCCAAACTGACTCAATTAGTACATCCAAAGGGAAAAGAGAAATATAAAATGACTATTTCCCATTATCAAAAACTTACAAAAACAAACTCTTTTAAAAAAACAACAAAATGAAAAAATTAAAGTAGTAACATCCATCCATCAAACAGAATGAGACTAAACGAACAAACTGAAATATCGTAATTCCTTTATCCATAGATGATTTTCTACTATAAAATATACTTAGAAATTTCGAAGAGGCATTTTTTTATAAGTATTCAACCATATACTCCTAAAATTCACTTTCTCTAATTCTATATTAATTCCCTCAAACCAAAGACTCCACAAAGGTGAGGATTCCATCTTGAATCATAAATAGATCATAAATCAATCTCTCTAGTATGGGTATGGATCTTGCAAATTCTCAAGCCGTTGGAGGGGCAGAGTGTAGAATGATCTAGAATCAGTATCACTTTTTGTAATTTTTCTTAAATACTTGAACTTTTACACCCCCTTTAAATCACAAATCTACCTACCAGGACTGTAAAAGCAGACAAAATCAAAATCAATGTGGCATTTTCAAGCTGTTAATCTAATTCTCCAGAGTAAGTGCTTCAAAAATAATTTCTAATCTCCTCCTTTGGGAGAAACTGGTAATTTGACAAAGATTACAAAAACCCCTGACTTTTGAGATGGCAAGCCTCCTCAGACAGGCACAGAAGTCAAGTCAAAAGACCTTTTCTTTTTTGGTCCTGATTCTGCTACCATGGGCAGCTCACTGGATCTCAGTTTCCTCAACTAAAACTGGCCGTACTACACTAGGTTTCTCTAAAGCCCCTTCTACTCTAACTTCTCCAAGCATGAAGCTAAAAATCATAAACTCCATTCAGACAAGAGGAGGAAGCTCACTTTCATGGCAAAACCAAGAAACTGCAAGCCTCGGTTAATGGCTCTTTCAATTTTAAGGTAAGCTGTCTCCCAACACAGTAATGACACTCTCGAAAAATGAATGCTGAATGAAAAAATCAAAAATGCCGACTCATTTTCTGGGCCCAGTTCTGCTTCTTCGACATGATACAGAGAAATGAGCAAAACGTTTGCTACCTCCTTTCCCATTTTTTTGAAATTTGAACTTGCTCAAAGTACAAATGAACAGAAAATAGATAACGAGAGTAG
The DNA here is from genome assembly GCF_011762595.2 of Tursiops truncatus. Lineage (NCBI taxonomy): Eukaryota > Metazoa > Chordata > Mammalia > Artiodactyla > Delphinidae > Tursiops > Tursiops truncatus. Next base: position 46,424,036 of record NC_047046.1, read on the forward strand.
AGAAGCAGAGTGTATTAACACTCTTTCTCTCACCTTCAAGCCATAAAAGAGAGAGAAACAGAAATCCAGGTTCCACATAAGCTTTACCTCAATCATTTTTAGTAGACTGTCCACATCCTCTCTAGAAAGCAGTCCTATAATTAGATTTAACTTGCTTAGACTTGAATTTATTATACCAGGGTTACAAGCCCCACAAGTTTTTATTACAGTTTTGCTTTCTAATGGACTTTAAAAGACAAACGAGACAAAGTGAAGAATGAAAACAAAGAGAACAGCCAACCAAAAATGTGGGAAAATGTTCAAGAAAAGCCAAAGTAACATTAGCAGCTCTACCTAAACCAAGATCTCAAGTTCAACTGAAATGATGCAGGAAAAAAAAATGAATGCCAACTGATTTACAATCTCTCGGATCATTTAATCCTAAAGTTATACACGAAATCTGTTATCAGTGGTGTAAATATCCTAAATATTTGTTATGCACCAAACTGGAAAAAAAAAAAAAAAAAAAAAAAAAGACCTGTCATGGAGAAGCAGGACTGAGCCAAGGGTTATTAAGCGAAGACCAGTACTGATTCCCAGCCTTGGAAGAAACAGTACTGGCCTAAGCAAGGATATGCTAGGTGAGAACACATGTACCTCACTGTCTGTCCTGGAAACAGAACTTTTAAAAACTATGTAGCTTTTACTTTTAATTAACACACCTACTCTTACAAAGAAAATGGTTTGAATCTTGAAACCAAGTCAAATTTAAGAAACAAGGAAAACATCCAGTACAGAAAAGGATAATCAAAGTCAAATTTTCCTAAAAACTTTCAAAATATCAGGTAACAAAACCGTTAAGAAAATGTATCACTGATGGCACCTGTGACAAAGGTGAATCATTTACCAAAAGACTGCATTTACCATTCATTAGATGGATGGAGAAGAAATAAAGTGAGACACCAAGCTCTCCAAATGGAAATCTATTAGTTTATTTTAAATCATTCACAGCTAACTGAGTTACATTCCTTAGGTTAATAGTCCTCACGGGTTTAATCCCTAAAGATCAAAACCCATTAAGGAATGAAGCTGTGTTTAAACAGAGGCATTGTTAACAGGAGCAAGGCCATGTGTCAGAGTTTCAAGGCCCAAGAAACCAGCACTGAATGGTCCAGACTGTCTGATTACCAAACATCATGAAAGTCCAGTAATCCACACTCAAGTAACTATACTTGCCTGCTAATTATCATTACTATAAAATATAATATCTTATTGGCAAGCCTGGAAATCCTGGTCTAAAATTTCTATTCCAACTTACAAGAGACTACATTTCAGAAAACAAAGAGGGAAATCTTTCCCATCCTTGCCCTTTGGTCTCAAGACAACTCAGAAACACACTAAAAACTACCACTGGTTAATTAAAATGATGCCATGTTCTCTAATTTAGTTCATTTGCTATTTGCCTCTGCATTGTGAGACATAAATTTAACTTCTTTACCTAGTCTGTTTTCCAGGGGGGGACAACTACAACTTAAAGGAAAAAAACTTTCAAAAATCAACAGTTTACAACAGCTTCTAGGCATCCTACCCTGGGTTTGTGTGGAAAGATTTATGAACATGCCTCATTCTCAACTTAATAAAACTAAGGAGTACATTTGCCATAAAGCTGTGTCTCTCTACCTCTTTCCACACGCAGCTTTGTTCACTGAAAGCACGCTGTGTATTCAAGCCAAGGAGACTGTGCCGTCTGCAGTGATCTGGAAAGGCTTCCTAAGCACTGAAGGACTCAAATACAACATCCCTCTGATCCCGACATCCATGTTTCTAATCGTCACAATCTCCAGGTCCTTTAACAAAACCAGAAGTCAACAACAGAGCTGACTGTGAGGGAGACTGTGTTGGTTAGGCATTCTCACACGCAGCTATAAACGCAGTGCTGGAGCTAAGAAAGACAAGGTACAAATACAATTTGCGGAGACACTCACACAAAAGTAAAAGTAGGAACCATGGTGGTGAATTACCACAGGAAAAATTATCTAGAAAGGAGATAAGAAGGTGAAGTTCAGACCACAAATAGGAGACACAAAGATAAAAGACCCCGAGATGAATTAATCTGAGCTTGAACATGGTGAAGAAGTCACTGGACAAAAGAAAAGGGAACGGTCAACCATGTCAAATGTCACCACACAGGCTAACAAGAAAGACTAAAACACAATAGCTTAGAAAATAAAAAAAACTAATACCTAGTGCATACTTTACTGGGCATCCTTAGAAGTTCCTTACATAAACTAATCTATGTAACCCTTACAAGCAATCCTATAATCTAGGTACTAATATTCCCATTTTACAGATAAGGAAATTGAAGCATGGAGTTAAGGGACTTGCTCAAGGTCACACAGTTATTGGCAAGTAGTGGAGCTAGAATTCACCCCCTGCAGTCAGCTCCAGCAACCCAGCTCTTCACCACCAACCCAGTTAGCCTTGAAAAAAGCTATTAGATCACGGTCAACCTTCAAGAGAGCAGTTTCACCCAAATAATGGAAACAAAAGGAAACTAGTAAGGAGTTGAGTGGATAAAGTGGAAGCAGTCCAGTTTTAGAACAGGTAAGTGAGAGCAAGGTCAAGGGAAGTTTTCTTGTAACAGGAGGGACCTGAGCATGACTGTGGCCTGAGTGGAAGGAGGAAAGATGAATTTTAAAGCGAAGGCACTAAGAGAAGTAAGAGGAAGGAGGGAGAAGCACATTTACGTCGATAGGACAGTATAAGCAGAGGCTGTGAGGTGCACAGCTGCAAAGGATATACGGGGATAAGCGATCCAACTTGAATAGTGTTGGCAGCAATGGAAAATAAGTTATAGAGGTCCAAATGGACGAATGGGGTGCAAAAACAAAGAAGAGGGGACTAGAGCTCATTGTGAAGATGAGAAGTAACATTAATGAAGGTGAGAAAGTGCCAGACGTGGAAGGTTAGAAAGACTGGGGTCGGGAGAGAGAGCACACCACAGACATGGGGACACCCAGGCATGGTCAAGCAAGGAAAGATGGAAGACGAGAAGCAGACTACCTGATGGTCACCACAGGACGCCAGCAGGGGCAAAGCGGAGCAGAAACGCTCTGAATTGAGCATAACCGCGGAAAGCATCCCAGGGGGGCAGAATGTTGGAGAGCACAGATTTCTGAAGGGAAGGGAAAGGAATTAACATTGAGTAACTACATTCATCAGGCACTGAGCTAAATGCCATATATAAATATACTTAAACACACATATAATTACATTTCACTTAATTCTTATGTAACAGGTTGAATGGAGGCCCCCAAAGACGTGTGCACATCCTAATTCCCAGAACCTGTCAACGTTATCTTATTTGGAAAGGGAGTCTTTGCAGAGGTAATTAAGTTAAGGATCTCGAGATGACGAGATCACCCTGGATTATCTGGGTTAGCCCTAAATCCAACGGCAAGTGCACATACAAGAGAAAGGCAGAGGGAGGTTTTTACACACACACACACACACACACACACACACACACACACACACACACACACACACACACACACACACACACACACACACACACACACACACACACACACACACGAGAAAGCAATGTGAGGATGGAGGCAGAGATTGGAGTGACCTGGCCACCAGCCTAGGAAGCCAAGGAATGCCAACAGGCACCCAAAGCTGGAGACAAGGAAGGATTCTCCCCTAGAGCCTCCAGAGGGTGCACAGCCCTGCCAACTCCTTGATTTCAAATTTCTGGCCAACTGGAATAGAGTGTGGTAACGTGTACGGCAGCCCTAGGAAACGAATACACCACCCCGGGATACAGGTACAGCTTTCCCCATTATGAGATCAGAAAACAAACTCAGAAGTTACACAGCTGGAATTTTTAAAAATCAAGATTCAAGCACTGGTCTGAATGACCCTGAGGGGCAGCTATTTGGAAGAAGCAATGGCTTCTTCTAGAGGAGAGAGAGGGGCTAAGAAAAAGAAAAACCTTCAACGTAAAAAGTTATGAGGGAAGTGACAACAGGAGGGATAAACAGATTTCAACTAATGCGAGGAGGAAGTCAGAAGGGGCACTTCAAAGTCACAGGAGAGAAAACGGTTTCCCAAATAATCCACAGAACACATAAGGAAATAAACAATATGGATAAAGGCAAAACACTGCATGTAGACATCCCTTGACAGTAACCACAGATATCTGAATCAGGTATTCTCTGAATTTCTAAGAACTCACAATAATCTATTTCACATGCTTGTAAGTTTTCTTCTTTCCACATCTAGCCCCTTGTGCAACAAGTTTCCAGACATTACTCATGCAAGTTTGTAAAAGCTAAATATATTATCTCTAATAATAATACTGTAAACCCCAGGATGAGGCCACATGACATGTGAAATATAGTTCATACTTTGCCTAGGACCAAAGTATTGCTTGAGTTAAAAACAAAAAGTAACAGACTTCTAGGCTGTGCCAGGCTGTAAAACAAATGATTCCCTTTATGTCAAAGCACTATTTAAACAGATCTCACTATTTAAACACTATCTTACCATGGTGATAATAATTCAAAGTCAGGTATGGGCTCAAGAAAATCTGCAGAGCAAATAATTACTAGCCTATAATATCCTCCTCCCTATCTTTCCAGTAAGTCACAGGCTGACTAATAAACAGAATGAAATAATTCTGTGGTCAGAATCTCATTTTATCAAGCAATAATGAATACAGTGATCACATACAGTACAGATCTATTTCAGATCTTAGCCAACAGCTCAAGCTTTGCTGATGTAGACACCAAACATTAACAAAAAATTCTTTCCAACAGGTACTTTTACCACTTCCACTCTGCATTTCAACAGTCTTAAGTTATTTGAGGGTATTACTTGTGTTTGAATACTGATCAAAGTTAAATGTTTTTGAATAAAATTTGACTTTCCCACCAGTCTTATTAAAGACGTTCAGGGTAGAGACGTGTTTATTCAATAAATATTTGTTGAATAACTACCAACTGCCAAGCAGTACCAGAAACTAAGAAGCCATGGGGGTTCCTCTGTAAAAACCAAAATCCTGAAAAAGAATAAACTGCCTAAAACATCGGAATTACTTCTACAACAACCAGACCATCAGTTCAGCCTAGTTTAAATTCAGCTGAAAATTCAAAAACTAGACTCTGAACACATGATCTAACACACGATAGCTCTCAGCACTGTCATTTGTTAATTCACTGTTATTCACTTAAACACATAGCCTCTTTAAAGCATGACAGAAGCCTGAAGAGTTGAGCTATAAACCACATTAGAGAAAAGTAGAATCAGGAGGAAATGAGGGAATCAGGGAAGGAAAAATGCAGACAATTACATTTTTAATCTAATCAGTAAGGAAACTTACCTAATGAAATTACCGACTAAAAGATGAAACCATAAATAAACACATCCAGGAAACATTATAAATCTGCTGAAAATGAATGATTTCAGAAGACATTTAAAGTGAATGCGAAATGAACCTCTACCCGCTTAAGAATGCTATCTTGAGAAAAAATAAAAGGGAGACCTATTTGAACTATGTTTTACAACCATCCCCAATTTCCCTGTGTTTTCACAATTAAAATATCTTTCATAATTTCAACTTACTTAATCATGAAAGTAAGTATAACAGGCAGGAGAAAGGGGACACAGCATGGGAAATGAATTTCAAAGATTTCCAAAGCTAGAGCATATTTTCAAATCTAAAAACAAGGCATCTTCTCATTCTCTACCATTGGCCTCTTTTCAAAGATTTATTTTTATTTATTTATTTTATTTTATTTTTTGGCTGTGCCGGGTCTCAGCTGCAGCACGCGGGATCTTTTAGTCACTGCATGCAGACTTCTTAGTTGTGGCATTCAGGATTTAGCTCCCCGACTGGGGATCGAACACAGGCCCCTGCGTTGGGAGTGCAGAGTCTTACCCACTGGACTGCCAGGGAAGTCCCTACCACTGGTCTCTTGATTCAAATGAAAATAAAGTCCAAGTTCTCTTCCTCCAAGTCAAACTGGAAATTGCACTATAATTAGAAGTCACAATATCTGAGCGATTAACTTAATTACCAGCAAGGCAATATATATAAATGATTTCAGTAAAGAATTATTAACACTAGCAAGCTCCAAATATTTAAAAATAAAGAAAGAGATAATATTTCAATTAAGATATCATGGTATAGTAACAAACCTCATAGAGCTGCTTAGCTATGAAAATACTATAAAGACTTTTATAAGTCTTTTGTTTTGAAATTACTTCCATTGGCTAACATGTAATGCCACATGCTTTAATAACTTTCACTGACCTTGTTAAGTGAATTACAGTATATCTTTCTAATAATTAAAAATACTAAACAAATTTAGGATCAACCTATAACTCAATCACATAGTCAGTGGAGACTCATAAAGAAACACATGATCCTGGTTGTCTTAAACAACCTGTCTGTCCATTCTGGCCATTTCCATTCTGGAGGAAAAAAATTCTTCACCGTGATAGCCATTTCTGTCTCCAGTAAAACATGATGCTATAAACAAATTAATCCGTTTTTTAACAGGTAAGATCAGTTCTATGAAAGATCAAATGATATGAGATAACCAGTCTAAAAAGTAAAACTATTTAGCACTAAATTATTTCCCAACCATTTGGGGTATTTGTCAGAAATAAGTTCCCAGGGGCTTCCCTGGTGGTGCAGTGGTTGAGAATTCGCCTGCCAATGCAGGGGACACGACTTCGAGCCCTGGTCCAGGAAGATCCCACATGCTGTGGAGCAACTAAGCCCGTGCACCACAACTACTGAGCCTGTGCTCTAGAGCCTGCGAGCCACAACTACTGAGCCCATGTGCCACAACTACTGAAGCCCATGTGCCTAGAGCCCGTGCTTCACAACAAGAGAAGCCACTGCAACGAGAAGCCCGTGCACCGCAAGGAAGAGTAGCCCCTGCTCACTGCAACTAGAGAAAGCCTGCGTGCAGCAATGAAGACCCAATGCAGCCAAAAATAAAATAAATAAGATAAATTTAAAAAGAAATAAGTTCCCAGGGTCCAGAATTACCTGAAGTATTAATTAAAAATCAACCAGGATCACAATCAGAATATCTGGTGATAAGACCTGAGTTGCCTTAGGTAAGGCTTAAGCACCTTCATGTTTGAAAATTGAAAAACCATTCTCTAAACGTCATTAACATTTGTTAACAAGCAAAAAAGTAGAAGCTTTCATAATTAGTTTAACTTATACCAAATACATCCTCTTTTATACAGCTTTCTAATTTACGAACAATTCATTCAGACAACGAAGAATCTATGTTTCATCCCTAACGAACATACAACACAAAGACCTCATAGAGCCAAAGACTTTTACTAACTCGAGAAAATTAATCATGAAAACAAAGATACGAACAGGAAGTCATACTTATTATGCCTCTGGAGAAAAAAAGTTAATTACAAATTTGAGATTTATGTTTTCCTAAACATTTTGCTGTGCCACATGGCCAAAAATAAAACTGACAAAGCTATCTTTTTTAAGCTATCTTTCCTATTTTAACTGAGGAGGGTTTTTGCTGTGGTTTAAACTGAACTCTGTCAAGTTCTGCCATGACGGAAAACAAGTATGCCTATGAAACAGAACAAATTAAGTCGGCCCAGTATAGGATATACGTGCTAGAGAGAAATAAAATTGGGGTGCTACCTGAAACTCTCCAGTGGGCCCAAGACATGAGTAAAAATACCTAGTAATAACTAGAGTAAACCATTTTCCATGGCATTGTAGGTATCCTCAGAAAACCTTTTAACCTTCAATGGAGCCAATCTTCAACTCGAATCACAATATTACTCGTATATTATTCTCTTTGTTATCATCCTGACAACAGGCAGAAGTGGAAAGAAAAGACTTTATAAATATTCAATCACCGGAGCCTCTGGGAATCAAAAAAAGAAAAAGAGATTCAGATGGAAAAGGAGAAAAAAGAGAAGACAAGGGAGAAAGAGCTGGGGGCAGGCTGCTCTGATTAAACTGGTTAAAAAAAAAAAAGTGCAGTCCAAGCAGTGGTGACAAGAGCTAGCATGGTCTAAGGCGGCCAGGAAAATGGACCGGAAGGAGAAAACTGTAAACACACAAAGCCGGAGGGGCTCTCCATTCTCCAGAACTCCCAAATAGGACCTAGGAAATCCAAGTTCTAGAAAAATCTCTCCACAACGTACCTCCTTCTCACCACCTCCACATTTTCACTCAGGTTAAGACAAACATGAGGGGCAGGCTGGAAAGGGAAAAGGAGTCACAAAGGCAGGTGGGTAGAAGTGGGCACAGGTGGAAGAGGGAGAGGGCTGCAGAGATGAACACAGCACCGAGGAAACGAGGGCAAGGGGCTGAGAAGCCTGTCCGGTCCCCCAAGCAAAGCACCTTCTCCAGCCTTAACCTGTGGTCATCTACTCTCGGCTGGAGAACAGGTTACGAAAGGAACGCTTAGCAGGCCGCTTATTTTGTTGTTTACAGCTCTGTTAGAATGGTCTGATTTGGCTTCTTTACAAAGAGCAGAAAACCTGCCCCGTAATTACGCTCACTGCTCTCACACTATCCAGAAGAGTCTCCTCTCTTCTCCATGGGGTATTCCTTAAAGCTGAAGAAGACACAGGTCATACGTCCCCCAAATATTCAATGTTCCAGGGCAACTCAGGCACAGAAATCCCAAGGGGCACAGTTCAGCTTTTCCAAAAATCATCCACTTCAGTTCTTCCAACAACAACGCGTGAGACTCTGGGCAAGTGGTGATCTTTAGGGGCCTTTCCTTCTCTTCCTTTACAACAAGGCCATTCTCCTAGCACGGGGCAGGGGGTGCGGAGCTCCAATAGCAGACCTCTGGAATCTTGCTCCTGGGGCTTCTCTGCACACAGCTCTGGCTCCAGAGCCAAGGCCTCTGTGTCCAAAGTTCCCATGGCCCGGGGCCCTCAGACAGAGGGGCTCCGGTGGGGAGAGGCTTAGCCACAGCTGCAACCACCAGAGCCTAACGCCATGCGCACAAGCGTATGTGTCCTGAGAAGCTTCGCAGTACATCCTGTGATAAACAGGCTGGTCACAAGACGGGTAAGGAAATTACTCACCCTCTATACATGTAACACTGCCCCGAGAGGAAAATGCATTCTGTTCCCAACAAAATTCCAAATAGTATTTGGAATACCTACCAATACAGAGACGACAAACCTAGATTAGGCGTTTCTCTTTTTAAGGTATCCACAGACACGGCTATTTTTACCTTTAATAAACATTAAAAAGTAGTAATGATAAACACTGCCGCAGAATAAATGCGTCACTACCTCATTCTGCCATGTTGTTTAATAGACGTCAAATTTACTTATAAAATGGTAACAAGGAGAATGGTATTTAGCATTGTCAGATTTCAATCAATCAATATCCCCTTCAAAAATACCTAATTTCCCACAAGGTCATAGGATTTAGATTCACTCATGCTGAAACAATATAGCTGAGTTAACGGATACGCTCAAGAATGGCAACCAGAGAATAAAATAATAAAAATAAAAGAATGGCAACCTGACGGTGGTAAGCAGCCTCTGAGAAGGCTCCCCTGCCCCTTGAGTGTGCACTGGACCTAGAGACTCTTTTCTGACAAAGAAAATATGGCGAAAGCAATGGGGCTGGGAGCTGCCCAATGGAGAGGTGCCAGGGCAAGGAACTGAGCGAGGCCTCCAGCCGATAACCTGCGAAGAAGCAAAGTCCTCAGTCCAACAACCCTCAGGGAACAGAATCCTGCCCAGATGCATGTGGGTGAACTTGGAAGCAGATCCTCCCCCAGTGGAGCCTCCAACCACAGCCCTGAGCTACACTCTGTAGCCGAGTAAGATACCTTGAACCAGAGGCATCCAGCCAAACCGTGTCCAGATTCCTGGCCACTGAAACGATGAGATAATACATGTTTGTTGGTTTAAGACCCTCAATTTGGAGGTAATTTGTTAGAAAGTAATAGATAACTAATACACTGACCAATCCTGGCATTTTCTCCACTGTTCCTCATCCCCTGACAGCCCCTCCATATTCTTCCAAGGTGTCTAACATCCAACACTAGAATGGTACTGATGAGTGGGCAGGGAAGAGAGCGAACTGGAGCTGCCACACCAAAAGCAGTGATTTAATCGGAAACAGTCACTCAACAACCCTTCACTAAGCCTCTAGTATGTGCCGAGGTAGAAACCAAATCTCCTAACCTAGTCTAGGAAACAGTTTATACTAACATTTGTTCACGTAAACAGAGCCGCTCACTGTAAGAGCTCAGTCACCCACCTTATTAGGTATGCATGTCCTCAACCTCCCTCTCCATATGCATCTCATCTTTGCTATCATGAACGTCTTTATCTCCTCTCCCATCTCCAAAATTAATCTACCCATATACTTGATCCCACTCCCTCTACCTGGTCTCCCTGATTCCAGAACTGCTGACTTTAATCCATCCACACCAGTACAGCCTAAGTACTTCTAAAATGCAAACCTGATCATGTCACTCTCCTACTTAAAATTTAAGCTCAGTGGTCTGACATTGTCCTCAGGCTGAAGTCCAAGTTCTCAAACCCAGCTTACAAGGTCCTCTATGGCTGGACCCGTATTTCTCTCTCTGGCTTCGGCCCACACTCCTCTCTGATTTCTATTCTTTAGCCCCCTACCCTTTTTCTTTTTTAAAAAAACTTTCCATTTCTCTCTCATCTCTTAGCCTTCAAATATCCCATTCCTACCTGAAGCACTTCTCCCCAGGCCCACCCTTTAATCACCTAACTTAAGCTTCTGGCCTCAGCTTAACCTCCCTCTTCTCCCTGACGCCTAGCCTAGTACCCCCACCCACCCATCTGGTGCCCCATAGCAAACTGCGCTCCACACTCTCTTCCAGAATAGTTGCTCTGCAACTATGCGAATTTCCCACTGGCTACGAGCTCTATGAAGGCAACGACCGTGTGGATTCTGCCCAGTGCAGAACCACAGACAAACATGTATGAATAAGTAAATGAATTAAGTCTTCCTAGATCATACGTTGTAATTTGTTCCCTTCCTCAAATCTTCAAACCATGCCCTCACTCCCCAAGCATCCACATAAGCTCAGGTCTTCCCATCTTATAAGGCTCCTTTGATCCACTTTCATCTGACCTCTGATTTACAATCCAACCCAAGGCAATCCAATCCAAGGCTAGGCAATCTGGCTGGTGCCCTATGACACCACAAAAACAGCTCTTGTAGTGGCTGTCACAGAGCTCCTACTTACCAAATCCATGATTCTCCTTCCAGACTTTACCCCACTGAACTATATATCACACTGCAATGCTTGTTTTGCTGATCATCATTTTTATTTATTTACTTATTTTTGCGAAGGTCTCTCTTCACTTTCATGATCTCTCTCTCTCCCTTCATTTTCCTATTCCTATTTCTCCACGTGCCCTAGGCTGATGGATTTCATCTGTCGTTACCTTGCCTTCAGCCTCCACCAGCTGTCCTTGGGTAGCCATCTAAACTTTCCACAGTGTCAATCACACTGCTTCCCATTTAGGGCTGGGGAGTGAAAAAGGTAAAAGAGCCTCATGGGGAACCCTTCAAACTGCACTTGGGCTTCCTTCATATTCCAATTTAACCCCTATCATTCCACATTTAAGAGTAACTAACTTAGTGAGTCACTTCTGCTTGCACAAGTTAGTTTTATTAACTCAGGTGTGTCAGGGGAAAAATAGATATGTATCATTCACCTATATGCCAAAGACACCCTAATCTCTCTCCAGTTAGACATTTCTCCTGGGCTCTAAGCCCTTATGTCCATCTGCCTACCTACTGACAAGTTCTTCCTGGCTATCTTATAAGCTTCCCAACTCTATATCTCTAAAACCAAAATCGCCCCCTCAAGGCACTTGCCTTTCTATAGTCCCTACGACCCACAGCCTGGTTGTCTAAGCCAGAATACAAGCATCGTCTTCAAGCTTCTCCCTTTCCTTCAATCCCACTATTCACATCCTCTCCACTCTGCCCTGACCCAACTACAACCTTGATCAGGTTCGAATCTTCTATCACCTGAGCAACTGAAAAAACTTCCCACCTGGTCTCCCAGCCACTGGCTCCGCCCTCTGTAACCCACACTCCACGCAGAAGAACTGCTCTACAACAAAGGATTCCAGCATCCCCCTTTTCAGAACTTCTGATGTTTCCTGCTACTCACAAGACAAAAATATTAGCATGGGAAGTCTGACCAGTAAGAGAGGCCCAGAAAAAAAGAAATACCCAACACGGTGGCCCAAACCAAAAGAACCCCCCAAAAGAGCCATGGTGACCAGAGAACTTGGTGAGGAAAGAAACCAGAAGGACCTCTGAAACACAAAGCAAACTGTAACAGCTCAGAAGTGCACAACCAGACTCACCCCGCCAGGAGGCTAAGGGGCTGCCATAAGAAAGCTACAGGCAACTAACAAGCTACTCTCTGAGCAAACTGAGAGAAACCCAGCCAGAACGTCGGGGGGACTCTGAGCAAGGACCTACTAAGCCACCCACTCCCACAACACACCCCCACGCCCTGCCCACCCATCCCCAGCTCCACCTGACCCAGCAGGGCACCAACCTCCTTGAGACCCAAAAAAGCAAAGCACATGGCCAAGTGATTCCTCAACAGGCCCACAGGAATTCACACCAAAGTGGCCCAACCGGACTCCACCTCTACGCAAAGAATAAGACAGCCTGAAAGCAAGTCTGACAAAGGTCAGGACCGTCAAATGGACAGTGAAATCTCCCACCCCCAGGGGAGCTGTGCAATCTCCCCCACAATACTGCCCCGCTGATTAAAGGCTCATCAACTTCTTTCTTAGCCACAGACAGCTTTAATAAAGCTGTGTGAACCAAGGCCAGTTTCTCTCGGCCAGGAAGTTCAGGGACCCCAAGTGCCAGAACACGAGGCTGGGCAGGGGAGACCCGACACTCTTCCCAATCTGGCCCATCTACCAACCCACGCCCTGGATGGTAGCCAGATGGAAATACTCCTATTTTCTGGAACCTACCTTTGCTCATGCTGTTCCCTCTGACTAGAGTCCCTTTGCTCAGTCCAGATAAATCCTATCCATCACCTCCTCTGGAAATCCTTAACCAGACCTCACTCCCCACGGCATGCTTTCTGAGGACCTGATGCAGCCCTTTCACGGCGCTCATCCCACTGTATGAGGGAAGGAACTCTGTCTTGGTCATCTTTTTTCCTCAAACAATGTCTAGCCTGTCTGAGGTGCTCTATTCGTGTTTGCTGAACGAATCTATAAGTCAGTTCACCTACTCCTTTGATGCAATAGCAGGTAAATGACTATGTTGTGTTATACTGAAAACAGTTTCACACTAAATGGAACTCCATTTTCAATTCAGCCAAGGCAAGACCTTAGGGGAACACTGCACTCACCTTTTTGCAATCATGCACAAAAGTAGAAAGAGAACGAGAAAAAATTCAGGGCACCAGCCTCTACTGGGTGGGCTAGAGCCATGTGTCCATGGATTTCCAGGGTGGAGGGTGGTCTGCAGACCAATTTCCCTTAGTACTAAAGTTCCTAATATAAAGAAAGTTCCTGTGTTTCTTGCATGAATTAGAAATTTCAAGGAAAGTGTTTCAAATTATTCTTAAAATAATGAGCTTTGAGTTTGCTGGAATTCATTGCAGATTAAAATCCAAAGAGTCAAAAAGTTGTTGAGCCACATGAGAAAACATTGGAAACTAAACATATTCTGCTACCTACAACTGTGTGGTACTATCTTCTCAGAAGGAAGAGAGGGAGAGGAGAACACTGAGGAAGGAGACTAATAAGAGTAACTAAAATGACAGGACTGACTGCCTGGGGGAAGACACACGACAAAAATAGGTCTCTGAGCAAAAAACGTAGGAAAATACAATTGATGTCTACTAAACAGGTTGATGTGGATAGGATCAACATGGATTTTTTAACATAAGAGATTTGAAACATTTATTTAAGATCAATTAAAAAATGCTCTCTTACATAACATGTATTTTAGTCACAAGAAAATTCTGCCCCAAGATGTAATTCAGGCTAAAATATGAATTATTTCAAAAAGATTCTATGTATATCTAATGTAAACTAGTTATAAGAACCTAATTAGTTTGGGGTATGTCTCATTAATAAGAAATCTGTGATGCAGAGGTAGAAAATAAAACTTATGGTTACCAAGCGGGAAGCAGGGAGAGGGATAAACTGGGAGACTGGGATGGACACATACACACTACTATATATAAAACAAATAACAAGAGCCTACTGTACAGCACAGGGAACTCTACTCAATACTCTGTAATGACCTATATGGGAAAAGAATCTAAAAAAGAGTGGATAAATGTATACGTATAACTGAGAAGTAAAACAACATTGTAAATCGACTATACTCCAATAAAAATTAATTTAAAAAAGAAAAGAGAAAAAAGAAATCTGTGATGAAACGAGAAGTATGCATAAGGCATTTCTGCAGCATACCAAAGTACTGTGGTTGTCTTGAAAATCAAATTGTGCAATAGATCATTGCATTGTGAGCTGAACTAGCCACATTTTTTTCACGGAACACCATTTTTACTTAAAGGTACAACTGAAAAACTATGCTCATTTAGACTTCTGTATTTGACCTACATTTCCCCCAAAAAGAGCAAAATGAGCCTGACGCCTCAAGAAAAACTGACAGTATGTGTTACCAATGACAAAATTCAAGCTTTCAAGCAAAAATCTGAGTTTTGGAAAACTGTTTCTCAATAATTAAAAGTAAGGAGGGTTTTTTGCTGCTAAATAATGCTAGTTTAAGAAACAGATTCAGTTTAACAAACTGTTAACACTTCACAAGTTTTGGTTTTCATTCTTCTTACTGGCTTCAATCAATTTTTTTAAGTTATAAATTAGAAGACCCAAAAGAACAGAGTAGTTTAAATCATGTCAACCTAATTGCCTAGAAGACAACTGCCAAAATTTTTATGCCATGTCAGTGATTGTTCTATGGCAAACATTAAGTATAGAAATAAGAAAGATATATTACTACTTCACATCAATTGAATTTTAAGAATCTACAGATAATATATTAATGCAATAACAAAAAATGGCTATCAAGTGAAAGCTGGAATTCTGATTTCCTTTGGTTAGCTTTTGGAGTAATTTTAATATGTTACTCAAAATACCAAGAAAGTAAGAAAATTGTTATCTAAGTGCAAAAAAAAACTTCTCCAGAATCTCTCAAAGTTAAAATATCTCATAAAATAACATCCCCCAAAGATGTCCAACCTTTAAAGAGCTACATAAGAAAGTAAAAATTGCTGTAGAATGAGAAGTTAATTGATAAGACTTCCAAAATGGCAGAGAATTTTAAGAAAAAGCTTGCTGAATATTTTGGCTAACTACTCTCAAAGCCACTGAGCTATCACTGTCATTTCTACTACAGGCTTCAAGATGTATCCAATTTAGCCTAAAGAAAAAAACTGCATTAAAAGAAAATAATATGTTGAAATATTCATATTTTTTTCAAACTTTAACCCCAAACTTCTATTTCGGGATATCAAGGTTTCGACAATTTATGCCTTCTCAAGCATCATTCTGAGCTTATACGTTTTACTTGAACCTGAAAATTTAATCAAGTCACATAATTTTTAGGAAACACAACAGTCTTGATGAGGTTTGGTGAGGTCTGTTTCTTCCCTCCCCCCTGCAATCCACTGAAATAATCTACTACCATGTGAGACAATGCCCTGATAATAATTCCATCTTAAAATTCTGCAGGTGTTTTCACTCTGTAAGAGGCCATACATACATTTTTAGCTCACTCAGGGGAGAAATGGTACTGGTTCAAAAAACTACTAATGTCTAAAAAACAATGATAGGAGATGCACAATGTTACTAACTCATTTAACATTAAATACATAATAACCCGGAAGAACTCAGAAAAGTTCTGGAAATACAGTGTTTTAATATCCATATGAAGTTCAGATTTTTCGGTCATGAGAATGCCACACTGGCACCTTTTCAACCAGAGGGGCTGAGAAACCAGGATGTTTACTAAAGAGGCTAATTCAAGCAGATTATACAAAAGTGTATTTTGGACTAGAAACCAAAAGAAAAAATGGTAAATAGGTTCAAATTGTAAACTATCTTGCATAATTGTTAATTTAATCATCTTATCTCAGAATTCATCCTAACAGGTAGCAGAGGCTACCTACCCTTGCAAAGCAGACCCAAGCACACTGAACAATTGGAGCATTGTTTTTACTAGACAACTCATCGCCTAAAAATTCCTGAAGTGTGGCACAAATGTTCACTGACCCCATTCTAAAAAAGCGACCTAGAACACTAGAACAGTACATTCTTGAACTCAATCACATTCCCTACTGTGGGTTCCTCCATCGTATTTTTACAACTAGTTAATATAGCTGAGAGTGTCTGAATAAAATTACGATTACTAAGTTTAAACTTAAAAACTTAATATTAAATGGATAAAGCTGTCACGAATACTCAAGAAAGCGACCAGGGCATCTCGGGCCATCACACCTTATTTTGCTCTGTCCACGTAACGCAGTCTTTAAGTTGTTTAAACGTGCATTGACAAAACTCACATGCCAAAGCCATGCCCCGAAGCAGTTTATGTGACAGGTCTGAAATCGCATTTCAAATAAAATGCTTTCTGCCGGGCCCCTGTTTATACAGCTTCCATCTCCCGTAAGTAATATGCTGCGTTTCCTTCACTGTGACCGTGGGAAGTGAGGGTGTGTCTCGGTGCTTACCGATGCCCGGAGCCACATAGATGAAGTAGAGGCAAGACGAGGAGAGGGAGAAGAAGAAGATGAAGGCGAGGAGGGAGCGATTGGAGACCCGCATCATCCGCCTGAGCACAGACATCTTCCTCTTCCCGGCCGGCAGCTCGGGCTGCGCTCTCAAGGCGGACTTGGGGGCACCGTCCAGGCCCTAAACTTCCATGAATGTGCTAAAAACCACAGGACTGCAGCGGGGTCCGCGCGGGGAGGATCTGGGATAGAGGGGCCAGAGCGGGAAGGAGGAGCGAGGAGGGAGCCGACGGAATGAATGAGAGGCGGGGGAGCCGGGGGAGGGGAAGAGTGGGAGGACGCGCGGGAAGGGGGGAGGGAACGCAGGGCAGGGAGCCCCGGGGACCAAATAACCCGAGGAGGCCGTGAAAGGGCGAGGAGCCGCGTTCGATACGCCAGGTAGCGGCGGGGGGAGGGGCTTTAAGTGGGGAGAGGTGCGGGCTGCGCGCCGCGGCGCCCCTGCGGAGAGGGCCGGCCGACTGCAGCAAGTCGGGCTCCCCCGCGGCTCCGGCTGCCCGCGCCCGCCGGGGTCCAGGTCGCGAAGCCCCTGCGCTCAGGGTCCGGGCAGCCCGCGCTTGGCAGGCCTGCGCCGCCTCCTCCTCGGGGCCGCGGCGTCTCGTGCCTGCGCGGGGCTAGCGTGGGCGCCGGGGCCGCAGCCGGCGCGCGCAACGCGCCGGGGCCCGCGGGGGCCCTAGGGGCAGAGGAGCTGGGCGCTCGCCAGCGCGCAGCCTCCTCCTCATGCCGCGCCGGGCCCCGGCGTCCCGCGGCGGCCGCGGGAGCCGAGCGCAGGCGAGGGCGGCGTCCCGGCCAGCAGCGAGGGCGCTCCGGTTCCGGCTCCTGCCTCCGCCAGCTGTCCGCCCGGCCGCAAGGGCGGCGACCGCAGCAGCATTACCGCCGCCGGCCCGGGGTGAGGCGCCCCCGCCGGCGCCGCCCCCGCACGGCCCGCGGACACCAGGCGAAGAGCCGCGGGGTGAGTCGCGCGGCTGGCAGAGCCTAGGAGTCCGAAGAGGGGGAGGCCAGACGCCGTCGGAGCCGCGTCTGAGTCGCAGAAGAGGCGGGCCTGCGAGGGCGGGGGAGCCGCGGAGGAACACCGGGCACGCGGGCGGGATCGGAGACCCCCGGCGGCCCCACGCGCTAGCTCGGAACTGCAGGCGGCGCTGCGCCGGCCCTGAGGAAACCTGGAGGCTCCCGCCCACCCTTCCCCTCCCCTCGTCCGAAACACCGCGCCTTCTGATTGGCCTGCGCCGCACCGCGCCGAACAACCTGCCCCCTCCTCCCCGCGCCGGGACCGGCGCCCCGGCCGCCTCCTGCGTCACCGCCGTCCCCGCCCGCGCGGGGACCCCGGCGCTTCCAGTGCTGCAGGGGGCTGAGGGACGCGTCTTGAACCTTGGATACGTTCCACTCTGGGGATCGATAATGAAAGATGCTGTGTCTTTATCTCGAGGAGGAAGCTTCTGTGGTGTAGTGTGCGTTCCTCCCAAAATACGCGCTCCGGGAACAAGGTGTTTTCCAGTACTAGATTAATGGAACCTCCCATCCCGCACTTTCTATAGAAACATACTGTCAGGATGTGATACGGATCTGTGTATATCTCTTATAATAGGACTTGCCTTCCCATCTGAAGGTGAGCACTGAATAGCCCTACTTTAGCTGTATCCGTTCAGACGGGGAGGAATAGACTTCTGTGCAGCCAATAGGCCCTTGAGCGCTGCAGCACCAACCAGCTTCAATGGGCAAATTGCTTTAATGCACCTCCTAGATCGTGGTCTACCCTTTGTTCAAAAGCTACTTTTTCCTACTAGCTGGTCCTTAGCTATATCGCATTTTTCCAACGTGTGTTTGTAGTTGTTTCTTTTGCAGCTAATCATGTAGAAAGTGGCTGGATGCCCCCTACTGCCATTATTTGCTATTTCCAGATGCAGCAGTATTGAACACCACTTGACTGCCAGCAAATATGGTACCTTCTTAGCAAGAGACCCATGCCTTCCATCGTCTCTGAGATAGTACTATGCTTTGTGGAGCCTGTAACACCTGAGTTTATAATTCCACCAAGGGCTTTTATTAACTGAAACTCACGCCAAGCCACTACCCTCTGCAAGCCTCTCTTCTCAGCCTTCAAATGGTGGGTGTGATACCAGCTTTCAAGTCTATGGGATTAAACCGGGTTACTGTGTAAAATGCTAAATATGATGTCTGGCACCTAAGATGTTTCCTTACCTCCCTTTAGACAGTTGACTGGATGGAATCACCAGTTCAACTTCATTTCTTAATATTTTGCTTTTTGGAGTACTTACAAGTTACTGAACTTCTCTGGCTAATTTGATATTTAATGTGAAAGGAAATGACACTGTTTTGTAACATTTTTAGATGCTTGAGGGAAATCTGAAATACAAAATGGAGCAACATATTAAATAGGAGATAAAACTCACTTGTAAAAAAATATGTAGATAAAACTCACTTGTAAAAAAATACGTATGCAAAAGAAAGAAATCCATGAGTGGTGAGGAAGCAAAGTTGTAGTACTTCCCCCTCTGACCCTGCTGACTTTTATCTCTCTTTATTTGCACCAGTTCAACTGTTGTTTATAATGCTAATACCACTGTGCTGTCTTGGCAATGGATAATTCTTCTAAGGAAAAATTGGCTTTTTGAAAAGAAAGTTTACTATGAAACTAAGTGGGAAGTATTAACATCTTAGAAATTGATGATTAATCTTATTTTAAGAAATATGAAGTCTGTGTACAGATGTGCTTGGCTAGCATAGATGACTGCCATTGGTATCTCTTAACATGGTACTTGTTAAAAATGATTAGTTCTCCCCTGGAGTTAAGCAAGTACCAGAAAACCAGGTTAGTCGGTGCACCCTTTAGCATTGTTGTTCACCAGCCACAGAAGGAGGTAGCCAGGCCTCTAGAGCCAGGCAGCCTACGGTTGGATCCCAGTTACTCAGGTCAAGTGACCTCAAAAGTTACTTAAAGCTCCCTGTGCCTCCACTTTCTCATCAGCTAAAGAAGATAACCATAGTGCCTATTAGGGTTGTTGTGAGGATTAAACTGAATGAGTTAATTCTTCTAAAAAGCTTGGGAGAGCCTGGTACCTAGTAAGCACTATTTGAATATTTGTTAATTTTTTTTTTTAATCTCTCCTTTAGATTACTCTCTGCCAACTAACAAGTTATGCTGGTCTCTTCCTATTTAAAAACCAAATTTCCTACTGATTCAGCCATGAAGTCTCAGTCTCTAATGGTCTGAAGGATGCCTCAGGGTCTCAGTTCATTTGTAAAGCAAAGGTCAATGAAATACTCAGAGCCAAACCTTTTCAAGCCCAGATTATCACCTGATACTTCCTTAGGAGCCAGGTAAGGCCCACAGCAGAGGAGTGACCTTACAAAAATCTACTAAGTTTCATTTTATAACGAAGAGACCTTAAACATAAAATCATAAGACATGCTACTTACAGTAGCAAGACACAGTAAATTTCACGTACCTGCTTTGTTCTACGTTTAGTACCACCAACTATTCCTTTTGCTATTTTCTGTCCACTAGAGACCCTGTGCTCTTAAATATTTGGGTATCAAACTGAATAAGTTACAACTAATGGTTTTCTATTTATGTTAATCAGAAATATATTATTGAGGAACTTCCCTGGTGGCACAGTAGTTAAGAATCCACCTGCCAATACAGGGAACACACGTTTGAGCCCTGTTCCAGGAAGATCCCACATGCCGCGGAGCATCTAAGCCCGTGCGCCACAACTATTGAAACCCACGCGCCTAGAGCCCGTGCTCTGCAACAAGAGAAGCCACTGCAATGAGAAGCCCCGCGCACGGCAATGAAGAGTAGCCCCCGCTCGCCGCAACTAGAGAAAGCCCGCGTGCAGCAACAAAGACCCAATGCAGAAAAAAATTTTAAAAATAGATAAATAATATTTTTAAAAAAGAAATACATTGGGCTTCCCTGGTGGCGCAGTGGTTGAGAGACCACCTGCCGATGCAAGGGACACGGGTTCGTGCCCCGGTCCGGGAAGATCCCACATGCCGCGGAGCGGCTGGGCCCGTGAGCCATGGCCGCTGAGCCTGCGCGTCCGGAGCCTGTGCTCCGCAGCGGGAGAGACCCCGACAGTGAGAGGCCCGCATACCGCAAACAAACAAACAAAAAAAGAAATACATTACTGAGATTGTAATTACCACAAAAAGAGAAATGTACTTGTTTAATGAGATGGATGACATTTTACTTGGTCTGGGCTAGGATAAACAATATCCATTAAGTGTTTTGGACTTGCTCGTAACCTTGGTAAAATAAAAATCAGTAAGTTTGTTTTTCTTGTGAATTGGAGAAAAAAGAATGAAAGAGCACGTAGATCTCAGTTTTATGATTGCTTAGGGCTCCGACCTCCATATTATAATCACTGATTAAATATAGCAATTTTATATTTTTAAATACATGGTCTCAGCATCTGAGCTTCAGTTAAAGAAAATTGTTAGGTTGATAGATTGTACTTAGTTGAATTTTTTTACTTACATAATTGGAACATAGATTGTATGAGTTAGACATTGGCATGATTCATAAAATGGAATATGTATTCCAAAATATTGTTGTGGTACGGAAACTTCCCTTAAATAAAGCCCATTTTCCCACTGATTTCCAATATAAATATAGAGTTCTGCTGAGAGAAAAATAATAGTCCCTATCTCTTATTTAAGTTATATTAAAGAAATCTTAAATTTCTTACATTTGAGATCAAACATAATCACCTTAAAGCTAGATTTTAATAATCTTACATATATGAAATAATCCAGAACTTAATAATACTCTATTATAGTTAAATTTGAAAAAGAAAACCACCGTAGTGCCAACAATCCTCAGTTCAGCAGTTGACCCAAATTTCATACTCATCTTAAATTGCCTTAATCCTTTCATCCTGAATCCAAGATCATTCTTCCACATCATAAGAATGCCCTGTAGCATTTTCAAGTATTCAAACCACTTTTCCTATCGTTTCATAACATCCCTTTGGGGGAGATATGGCAAGTATTATTATATCATTTGGGCATGAGGAAACTAAAGCACAGTGAGGTACAATATCTGGCCTCAGGTCACATGGTGATCAGTAACAGAGCTGAGGAGAGAGCCAAGATGTTATCAGCTTCATTCAGTGCCCTTTCCACAAACAGCACCAGCTCTCATTTTCACACGAATTCCTTTGCCTATCAGGGCAAATATTTGATTTAGTGTGTATTTTAAATATTTCCAGAAGTAAATATATGCAATCCATTTTTCAAACTTTCTCTACCAATTTTGTCTCAGACATCTGTATCAGGAACCAAATAAATTGTACTACATGGTACATAAAGTTAGGACCCAACTGTCTTCATTCTTGCTTGTCATCAGTTGTTAAGTCAAAATGAGAAAAATGAATAGATTGTGTTTAATGAGAAAATGAATAGATTGTGTTTGCTTCATCCATTCTTTTGCTCAGCTTAATGCTAGGTATATTCAACAGATTGCTAGTTTCCCCTTCAAGGGAATCTGAGCTGCGGGGCACTAGCCACTGACTTGCCCCCTGGAAAAAGAAGCCTGCCCAATGGCAATGGAATGAGAATCTGTTCGGAAAAGTATGAAGTTGGAAGGTAGAGGAAAATACAATAAAAAGGAGAGAGAGGAGATTGAAAGAGTAGTTGACTCACATACCAGGCAGTGCCCTGTGCCTTACATGGAGAGGATGCTATTCAGGCTCTCTCCATGGTAAACATAGAGGCTGCCTCTCGACTTGCTTGAGGCTTCCTCTGTATCCAGCCTGCCTGAAAGCTGAGGGAAATCAAAGTCTCTGCACATATGTAACCCAGATACACAGGCACCTCGGGTGTTGTGCACACCAGCTGGACCAGTCAACCCTAGAGGGAAGGCCCATAAACTTGGCTACTGAACAGACAAAACAAATATCCACATTCCTAGAGCAGCCTTGAATTCTAAACAGCAGTTAGTCCTAGGTAACTCTGAGAGAGATCTTCCTTATTAATACACATATCCATAATAAAAAGAAGGGAAAAAAACTCCTGTTACTTGATGCAGTTAAAATAATCTGCTTGTTATAGTCAAAATAGCCTACCTTCAGTCGTTGGATTTTTTAAGAAGTCATTTCCTGAACACGATTCTATTTTGATGATATATAGTAGTTTCCCAGAACTTAGTACAAAAGCAGGGCAGTAAATAATTATTGAATGAATTAATTAACACAGTCTTAACTTTTACACTATTATGTATATTCTTTTGGGTTTAGTGTAACGATGAGTACAAGTTAGTTCACCTTATCTCATCCAGAGCATTTTATCAAAAGAGCCATCTCCATAGGTGAATGACTCATAAAAGTAGAGGATAAAATATGTAGGTGAAAGGAGTATCCTATGACAGTGTTCTTCTACCACATTAAGAATCCTATAGCTGTGGCAGACAACAGCATTTTAAGAAATTGAATTATGATATAGAATAGCTTTTAGTGAAGGACACTGGTAGGCCATTTTCTATCCATTTATTTTCATATTTAACATAAGTCTCATAGGATTTTCTCAGTCTGTGACTAAATCACTCTGGGAAAAATACTGGTTTCAGAGCTTAAATGGGTAAATGTTGAAGTGAGAAATAGGTTTCAGGTAAATTTGACAAAGGATTTCGGTGTTTCTGTGTCTGGAAAGGGAATTTTGGAATACTAAGGTCCTGACTTGCTAAAATCCACAAGTTCATAGTAACAAGCTTGATGTAAGTTATTGTAGCAAGATGTGAAAACATAAGAACTTTAGATACCTCAGAGCTAACTAAAAGAAAGAAAGAAACCAAAATATTTTCAGCCTGAAAAGTATGAATAATACCAATTCACCATGACCAGTAAGGAATGCCCCAGAAATGCAAGAACCTGGCAACATTAGGCAAATTATTAGCATAACGTATTAGGTCAAAGAAAAAAAACAAGTGTCTTTTTTTAAGTAGGTAAATGTATAAATATAGGACAATTTATTTACCTATCTTATTATTTATTAAAGGACATGGCTTTTCAGTTTGACTCAATTATGAATAAAATAAACTTATTATGCATTTCATTTTGGTTATATACCTGGTAGTCAAAATTCTCGGTTTTATATGTGCATGATCAGATTTCAGAGATAATGGCAGACAGTTTCTCAAAATGATTATACCAATTCACAACCTCATCAGCAGCGAGAGTTCAAGCTGCTCACCTCACCAACACTTAGTATAGTCAACCTTATTAATATTAGCATTTCAGGTAGAATATAATGGTGGCTCATTTTGGTTTTAATTTTCACTTTCCTGAGGGCTAGTGGGATTGAGCAATTTTTCATAAATTTATTGGCATACAGTATCTCCTATAGAGGCTGGAAAAGCATTTGGTACAATTAAAAAATTTCTGATGTTGAAACTCTTCATAAAATAGTGTTGAGGATATGTTCTATTTTGTAAAGAGCTATCTCAAGCAAATTGCATCGGTATGATTAATGTAGAATCTTACTCATTAGAATCATGAAAAGATATGGATTGGAAGGAATTAGCCAATGCACGTGGAAAATAAAATTAAAGGGTAAAAATAGTGGAAAGAAAGTGATAAAAAAATTATTGTTATTTATAAGTTTATGATTACCATAAAGAGCATTAACTGGAAAACACATTAGATCTAATAGGAGAGATTAATAAAGAGCCACTCAAAAATATATATATACACACATAGTTCAGCATGGGGATACATTCCTAGAAATTAGAGCTCTAACTGGACTTAATTATACAGAGTCCTATAGTTCCTATGGAGGAGTATATTAAGCATTGTACTTAAGCAATTGCCCAATCATCTCAGCTTCTAACAATGTTTAGGATGTCCTTCAAAATGTCAAAAGATTTCTACCAACCTCCTAATCTTCTTTATCATCTGCTTCCTAAAGCATTTCCTTAAAAACATCACAAGTTGCCAGAAAATTTTTATTCTAACCTAGTGCCTGGTCCTTCACCCTATTCCTTTGTAGTAGGTAGAGTGCTATGGTACCATACCTTTGGAAGTCAATTCGTGTCAGAATTATTTACCAGAGCTCAAAATAAATCCCAGGATGGACTTCCCTGGTGGCACAGTGGTTGAGAGTCCACCTGCCGATGCAGGGACACGGGTTCGTGCCCTGGTCCGGGAAGATCCCACATGCCGCAGAGCAACTAAGCCCATGAGCCACAACTACTGAGCCCGCATGCCACAACTACTGAAGCCTGCACACCTAGAGCCCGTGCTCTGCAACAAGAGAAGCCACCACAATGAGAAACCTGTGCACCACAATGAAGAGTAGCCCCCACTCGCTGCAACTAGAGAAAGTCCGCGCACAGCAACAAAGACCCAACACAGCCAAAAGTAAATAAATAAATAAATAAATTTATAACATAAATAAATCCCAGGAGAAGCTAGAGCAGAGAAAACAACACACATTATAGAATTACTCATCTCAGGATGGCTAGGACATTACTCATTGTTTATGTTTGGTAGCAGTGTATTCCACTGGTACGTCATGGGTCGAACATATGATGGCGCTCAGAGCATAGAGAAAAACCCTAGTAATAGGGTAATACGATAGAATATTCAATATATAAATCATTGTTATACATATAGCATATGCTTTCTTTTAAAATATAAAGATAGGGAATTCCTTGGCTATCCAGTGGTTAGGACTTGGCATTTTCACTGCCAGGGCCCTGGTTCAATCCCTGGTCAGGGAACTAAGATCTCGCAAGCCGTGTGGTGCAGCCAAAAAAATTAATTAATTAATATAAAATAAAATATAAGATATATAGCAAATGGAAGATATAAATTACCTGATTATATTACAAAATTGATAAAATTTGATAAAGTTACCTGGCACAAACATTAACCTGTGAGATTATACAATAAACAACCACAACAAAAAGATCACAAGAACAGCAGCAAATATATGTAAATAATACCCATGAATAAACTGAAAAGGAAATGCACAAAACCAATGTGAAAGAAAAACAAAACAAAAATATCAGAGACAGGACTTCTGGTTTCCACATAAGGAGCTTAGAAATTGCTACTTTGTCCGAAAGACAAGTAAAACATTGAACAGACTGAAAAAGTCAACAACTCTTATTGGATCCTTAAGAGAGATGAAGACACAGGACAAGCTGCTGTCCCCAAGTTTGGAGAAACAGCCACGGCTTCCCAGAGCAGAAAGTGGTGAACAGAAACCACCAAGGGAATCAGTGCTGGAGTAGGAAAACCTGAACCATAACTGACAAATTGCTGGAGGCTCAGTATGAACAAGTCTGAGAGTTAAAAACTTCAGGGGACCCAGTCATGGAGGACCCCACACTTCTGTGAATTTCATCCCCAGGAGCTCAAACATGTTCTCATAATAAATAACAGAGGAAAATCTCCTCATGATTCCAGGAGAGCATTCTGTTCTTAACAAGGCCTGCCCTCAGGAGAAACTAGTTAACCAGAGCCTAACTGGTTGGGGCATTATCAGAGCCTAACCGACCTGGGGAAAGGAACTATCCAACTCCAGTCTGCTCTAGTCATCTGGTCCCACCTAAGGGGGAGGAAAAAAAACTGAGAAACACTTGTGAAGTTCACAGCGCAGAGGCACAGGCTCACTAAAAGACTGAGAGCTAATCATAGGACTATAGAACACTTCTCCTTCCCCCACACCTCACCACCACATTCCTACAGACCTACTTATAGCAGTTCCTTTTATGCAGTACATCATGTCCAGCTATCAAGAAAAAATTCGTAGGCATATTAAAAGGTAAGAAACACAATTTGAAGAGACAGAGCAAGTGTCAGAGCCAGACATGGCAGGGATGTTGGAATGATCAGACAGAGGATTTAAAACAACTATGATTAATATGCTAAGGGCTCTATTGAATAAAGTAGATGGCATGCAGGAACAGATGGGCAATGTCAGCAGAGAGATGGAAATCCTAAGAAAGAAGCAAAAGGAAATGCTAGAGATAAAAAACACTTTGACAAAAATGAAGAATGCCTTTAATGGGCTTATTAGTAGGATGGCCACAGCTGAGGAAAGAATCTCTAGACTTGAAGATATGTCAATAGAAACCCCCCAAACTGAAAAGCAAATAAAACTAAGACTGAAAAAAAAAACAGAATATCCAAGGACTGTGGGACAACATACACATAATGAGAATACCAGAAGGGAAAGTAAAAGAGAAAGGAGAAGAAGAAATATTTGAAACAATAATGACTGAGAATATCTCCCAAATTAATGTCAGACACCAAACCACAGATCCAGGAAGCTCAGAGAACACCAAGCAAGATAAATGCCAAAAAAAACTACACCTAGGCATATCACTTTCAAACTACAGAAAATCAAAGATAAAGAAAAAAATCCTGAAAGGAGCCAGAGGAAAAAAATACCTTTCCTATAGAGGAACAAAGTTAAGAATCACATTTGATTTCTGCTCAGAAACCATGCAAGCAAGAAGAGAGCGGAGTGATATATTTAAAATGTTGAGGAAAAAAAAACAAAACACCAACTTAGAATTCTCTACCCTGTGAAATTATCTTTCCAAAGTGAAGAATAAATAGACTTTCTCAGACAAACAAAAATTGAGGGAATTAGTTTCCAGTAGACCCACCTTGCAAGAAATGTTAAAAGGAGTTCTTCAGAAAGAAGAAAAATAATAAAGGTCAGAAACCCATACATACGTAAAGAAAGGAAGAGCACCAAAGAAGGAATAAGTAAAGGTAAAATAAAAACTTTTATTTTTCTTATTCTTAATTGATCTAACACATAAAAATTTGTTCAAAATAATAATAGCAACAATGTATTTGGTTACATTGCTTATATATAAGTGAAATGAATGACAACGATGATACAAGGGACAGGAGGGATAAATTGGATTATTTTATTATTGTAAGGTACTCACACAACCTGTGAAGTGGTATATTGTTATTTGAAAGTGAACTTGGATTAGTTGTAAATGTATATGGTAAATTATAAGGTAACCATTAAAAAATGTTAACACAAAGTACTAATATCAGAAATGACATGGACATTAAAAGGATAATAAAAGAATACTATGAATAACTTTATGCCCACAAATTTGATTACCTAGATTAAAGGGATCATTTTCTTGAAAGACACTTGCTACCAAACAAACACAAGAAGAAATAGACAATCTGAATAAGCTTATACCTATTAAATAAATTGAATTAATAATTAATAACCTTCCAAAACAAAAAGCACCAGGCCCAGATATGTTCACTGGTGCATTCCACCAAACTTCCAAGGGAGAAATGACACCAATTTTGTACAATTTCTTCCAAGGGTTAGAAGCAGAGGAAATACTTCCTAACTCGTACAATGAGGCCAGCATTATACTAATACCAAAACCAAAGACATTGCAAAACAAGAAGATTACAGACCAATATCTTTCACATACATAGATGCAAAAATCCTCAACAAAGTATTAGCAAATCAAATCCAACAATGTCTAAAGAGAATTATACACCATGACCAAGAGGGATTTATCCCAAGTATGCAAGGCTGGTTCAATATTTAAAACAAATTAATGTAATCCATCACATCAACAGGCTAAAAAATAAAAATTACTGATGATATCAATAGATACAGAAAAAGCATTTGACAAAATCCAACACCCATTAATGATAAAAAATAAAAAACCTCATAGTAAACTAAGAATAGAGGAAAACTTCCTCAACTTCATAAAGACTATCTACAAAAAAACCTACATCTAGCATCATACTTAGTGGTGAGAAACTCGAAGCTTTCCCACTAAGATGAGGAACAAGGCAAAGGTGTTCCCTCTCACCACACATTTTCAGCATCATACTGGAAGTTCTACCTAGTACAACAAGGCATAAAAAGGAAACAAGGGCTTCCCTGGTGGCGCAGTGGTTGAGAGTCCGCCTGCCGATGCAGGGGACACGGGTTCGTGCCCCGGTCTGGGAAGATCCCACATGCTGCGGAGCGGCTGGGCCCGTGAGCCATGCCTGCTGAGCCTGCGCGTCCAGAGCCTGTGCTCCGCAACAGGAGAGGCCACAACAGTGAGAGGCCCGCGTACCGCAAAAAAAAAAAAAAAAAGAATCATCAGTCTCTACACATAATATGTGTGTGCTTTACAATACGTATAAAACTCAATAATTTTTTTAATTTAGAGAAGTTATGTTTAAAAAATTATTTTACTGAATCACTTTGCTGTACAGCAGAAGTTAACACAACATTGTAAATCAATGATACTTCAATTAAAAAGTATTGAAAAAAAATTATTCAGCCAAAACTAAAGAAATAAGAAAAATTGAAGAGAAGAAAAATACTTTAATTTGCTCTTCTAAGCCTAAGATAGTCATGTAGACATGAATAGAAATATAGAGGAACAAAATGATATACTTAATAATATAGGTTTAACTAAACTATCTATATGAAACTCCATACTCTGTAATAAAGAATATGGTTTTGCTTCAAGTGCTTATGGAACATTTATAAAATTGATCATATTTTAGACTCCAGAGATTATCTCTGGTGTCATAAGATGGTGGTGCATCCATCAGCCTTGATCTCTGAGTCACCATGTGGAGCAAAGTCCCGCCCCACACCTATCTGAACCTACCGAACCACACTGACATGAAGTCTGAGCAAGAAATGAACCTTTGTTTTATTAATCAACTGATATTTCAAGAATAATTTATATTACAACATAACATAAACTATTACAACTAATAACTTAGGCTAACAAAACAAGGGAACAAAATAGAAATTTGGAATTAGACTCAAATGAAAGTGGAAATTCAATACCTATAAAAGTAGCATTTTTCAAGTCATGAAAAATGGACAAGATTAGTCATTAAATGGAGAAGGAACAATGCTAACATCTGGAAGAAACTAGACCCATTAATGTTTTACACTAAAAATTTCCAGAGTTTAAAGTTTTAAATATAAAAAGTGAAATGGTAAAAAAATACTAGAAGAAAAAAAAGTGAATTTTTGATTGTCACAGAATGAGGAAGGTCTTTCTAACTAAGACATTAAAAGAAATGATTGAGAAATGTTGCTAAACAAAATTTCAATTTTGTTCATTGGAATGTTCCGTAAGCAAAGTTAAAAATCAAGGACAATCTGAAAACAAATATTTGAAATGCACAAAAGAAACAAAGGATTAATTCTATTAGTATAAAAAAAGCACTTACATATCAATAAGAGATATAGGGAAAGGAAGTTCTCATGGCAAAAAATAGTTTTAAATAGAAAGTTTTTATCTTTTACTCAAAATTTTAAAAATGTGAATTAAAATGGCAATGAGATACCATATTCCACTTACTGGTTTGGCAAAGAATAAACTGTATTGGCAAGATACTATCAGTGGCAGTATAAACTTGTACAAACCTCTGAAGGGGCAATTGTCAGCATTTTATTAATGTTTTAAATGCATATAGTTTTTGGTACAGCAATTACTAAGTTAAAAAATTATCCTGCAGTCCTACTTGTACATATGTGCAAAGAAATAAACACAAGGCTATATGTTTGCAGCAACATTATAAACATAGGGAGACTGGAAACAACCTAACTGCCAACAGTAGGTGATTGGGTAGATAAATCAAATCAGCACAATTGAAAATTATGCTTGCAAAGGCCTAAGATAAGTTTCATATGTGTTGCTACAGCCTGACATCTAAAGCTCCAGAAAATTGTGCATTTGGTGCTCCCATTTCATCTTTAGGATTCTAGGAGGCAACACTCAAACTGAATATCTAAGGAGTTTTCAAAGGAAACTGTTTATAAGTTCTGGGTGGGGTGTGGAGAAACCTCTAGAGATAGTACTACAAGGCACAGTAACCACCAATAGGCCTGAAGAGGTGAAGGAAAGGCCCAGTTACCAGAACTGGAAAGAGAGGGTAGTTGGAGAGAGACACCAGGGGGACCTTAGGAAGCCAGGCCAAGGCCCACCTCTCTCTTCTCCCACTTAGATCTTCCAAGCTGAAGCCAGAAGTGAGGGAGTCCAAGGATAAATCCATTACAGAGCTCTGATCAGGGAGCGAAAGTAGAGAGTAGATCTGGAGGGGAAAATGGAAGATACACAGTGCTCTATTTTTTGAAAAGTGGAGTTATACACATACTTAAGCACTCAAAAATCTGCCATGAGGGGCCTTTGGAAAAGAGAATCATGTAAGAATAGGGGTCTTTGCAGTATGGGTTAAAAGGAAATCATACTTTCTCTGCATTCTTTTTATTTATTTTATTTTTATGTATTTTATTTTTAATTTTTATTTATTCTTTTATTTTTATAAACTTACAAATAAATTTATAAATTTATTTATAAATTTTTATATTTATTTATTGTTGAAATTTTTGTAACTATATATGTGTGTGTGTATTTTTTTTTTCTCTTTTAATTATTTAAAAACTAGCTGGTGGCAGAATTTAGGCAGAAAACTCTTGTTTAGCAAAGCCTCTTGGTAGGTCATCCTGGCGGAAGAAAAGGGGGTTGGAAAAGAAAAAAGAAAGAAAAATGATTTAAAGCAAAAGAAAAAATTGTTTTCATAACAAACTAAGAATAATGGAGAGGGCGAGGGAACCCAGGAATGGGTAGAAAGTGGGAAGAAGTGAAGAATTTGAGGAGAGATACAGGGGTCCAGAAAAGGCTGGGTAGCTGAGCCTTGAGGAGAAAAAAGACGAGGACGACGCAGAATTGAAGAACAGGCTCTGTACACGCAGTTCTGTGTTACCCCAATCCTTCAGAAAAACTTGTGCTTGTGCTACTGGATAGAGTGGGTGGGAGAGATTAAAGGAGGGGGACCTCTGCTTCCTGCTTCCTGTTAGGCCTGAGAGTAAAGAAGAGTTACAGTTGGACAGACATAAAAAACAAATTTCATCCTAAACCACAAATTGGGACAGAACCTGACTTTGAAAGGCATAAGCCCTGACTTTGAAAAGCATAAGCCCCTAGAAAGTCTTCAGCGGTGTAGGAGGAATGCTGATTTTCACCATATTTGAGGTCAGAGATCGCGCCAGTATTAAGAAAAGAGGGCGTCTAAATAGCTAGAGCTCTGAGGACACCTGGGGAAACAGTGTTATATAAATAGAATTAGACAAGAGCCCAATAAATGTATTTGAGGACAGACCTGACTCAGGTATGTTCCGCAAATGTCTAAGAATCCGTATGGAGAAATATGTAAAGCTCTGAGCAACTAATTTGCACTGGCTTTTTTGCGTATCAGCAGGGTTAAGAGATTTAAATACTATTCTGAGAGTTGAGAATCAGTGCTTTATGATTCAGGACAACTAACCATCAAACTTTTCTGTCATCATAAATCATGTACCCAGGCCTGGGACTTTAATCCTTCTTTGATTTCTCTATTTTCAACAAAAACAACATTAATGACAACAAAAACTGAATGTGAAAATCTAGTCCTACAAGTTTTGCAGTAACTGGTAAATCAGAACATCAAATACAAATAATAGTCATCATCAATAATAATTTTATAATTAATAATCTGAAGAACCCTGTGGTCTTTAAGACACATAGGAATCATAGAAGTGGGTAAGCGTAACTAAGATCTTTTATAAAGGGTCATAAGAGAGCTTTTTCATATCAAAAAAGGCCTGTATCCATCCTTAGTACAGTTTTTGACATGCCTTATCCCAAATATATAAAATCTGATAAAGTGAGGTATGTGGATTTGTTTTTCTAAGAGTGATGATGGGTTGCATCTTTAGAAAACATTCTATGTAGGCTTTTACTCTCTTCTCACCACTAATACATATTTGTGAATTAACCAATCGGTTTAGGGATGCAGGCAGTGGTCATTGAAGAGTTTGTTCATGTTAAAGTCAAGCAATCCATATCGACCTCATTTATACAATACATTAAATAATCAACTGGGCTAAGTGACCCAGGGTTTTGGCGAAGTGAAAAGAACCACATGATTTGTAATTAATTTACAATTTGAAAGAGATATTTAGAGAAATGTACATAGGCATACAAAGTTAAATCTTTATAGATATAACTCTATATTAATATTCTGTTTACCCACCAAAATTTGGCATGGCCTGTCATTTAAAAATCACAGTTAGGGACTTCTCTGGCGGTCCAGTGGTTAAAACTCTGGGCTTCTGCTGCAGGGAGCACGGGTTCCATCCCTGGTCAGGGAACTAAGATCCCGCATGCTGTGCTGTGCAGCAAATAAGTAAATAAATGAATGAATGAATAAATAAATAAATAAATGACATTGTTTAAGCAATTCTGTTAAAAAAAATCACAGATACAACAATGCAAAATCAGTCAAACAAGTCAAAAGCTAAGTAATAAATATGAAACTCTATGGCTATAGCTATTCTCAATTTATTGATGGGAATATAGAATAGAGCGGACCTGCTCAGACTCAGATTGCGGGCTTCCCTGGTGGCACAGTGGTTAAGAAGCCGCTTGCCAATGCAGGGGACACGGGTTTGAACCCTGGTCCAGGAAGATCCCACATGCTGCAGAGCAACTAAGCTCACACGCCACAACTACTGAGCCCACGTGCTACGACTACTGAAGCCCGCACCTAGAGCCCATGCTCTGCAGCAAAAGAAGCCACTGCAAGAAGAAGCCTGCGCACTGCAACAAAGAGTAGCCCCCACTCGCTGCAACTAGAGAAAGCCCGCGTGCAGCAGCGAAGACCCAACACAGTCAAAAAACCCCCCAAAAACAGATTGTTTTACTGCCTTATAAAATAGATGTGATTTAGCATATTTGAATCTGACTTATCTTCTTAACTCTACCAAATTAATGAGGATAATAAAAGTATTTACACAACGGGGTGTGTTAAAAGATATTATCTAAAACTTGTCTATAAGGCAAAGAGTTCAGCACGTGCTTTCAGTATCATACTGGGGCACTGTTTAATCAGCCCACTCACAGATTATTTCGTTATCTACGGTAACATTCCTTTGTTTGACTTTTGCACAGCCCTTTTTGCATGATTTGTACATGAATTAAGATCTTAGACTCCTTGTGAAATGGAAAACTTTGTTTTTTCAATCCCTATTGTAGTATATGGTAAAGCATTACTTTTGTTTTAGTTGGGCTCTCTCTTCAAGGTCCCTTGTAAAATATTTTCTGTTAATTTCTTTACTTGAGTCCTTATGCCTCAGTTTTTGTTGAATAATAAATTATCTGTCATTGTAAACAAACAAACAAACGAAAAGATCTTAGACTCTTTGGATGTAAGTGCTAACTTGAAGGTAGGTACAGCGGAACCACAAGTAATTTCTGTTGGGTGGAAAAGATGGCCCCAAAGTTTTTTTTGGTTTTTAAATTGCCCTATTGATCAGTCTTATTCTAACATTCCTCTTAAATGCCTATAAATACCCAGTTCTTCAATATACTCCTTGAACAGCTTTATTATCTTGCTGACTCTCTCATTAATGAGTTAATAAATCTTTTAGCATGTGTTCATACTATATTGGAATGATAATCATGTCTTTAGCTTCTTGAAAATTATATTTAGACATTTATGATGGTTAAATGAGACAGCATACCTAGAACATAGTAAGTGCTCAATAAATATTAGATATTTTAAGTTTCATACCCTGTAAAAGAAAAATGTAACACTATTCACAGACGGAATAAATATACATACATATGGTGTGTACAAATGTGTTGTGTGTGTATATATACATCCATACTATACATCTATTATATTATTATGTATATATCATATACATAAAACATTTACTATCAGGAACCTTATATAACTTTTAAGAAACCTCCATATTTCCATATTCCTATAATTGACTTTAGTGTTTTTTAGAAAATATTAATGTTAATAACCAATAACAATATACTCAAGCCTGTCTTTGGCTTAATATCCCTGAGCTGAAAGTGCTTAAACAGAACAAATCAGAAACAATAGCAGTACCATAAAGATAACTCTGAGAACTGTACTAATTCAGTAAGAGGTGCTCACTGACTGCTCTGTGAGAAATACTAACCATGTAACATGAGTAAATCGCGAGAGTCGCTTATTTATGAACTTCCATCTTGAACAGACATTTATTCATGTGGCCCTGGTGTGTGTAGGGGAGATGGATAAAAGGCAGGAGGAAACAGCACAGAGAAACATAAATAGGCACTACTAGTCCATACTTTTTCTCTCTTCATAGGAGTGGCAACACAGAAGAAGCTGGGAAGCTATTTACTTTGCAAATAAAAATATGTAAGTCAACTTTTCCTAAACTTTTTACTCAGGCACCCAGAATGATTAACTATACCTCTATCTATGAGAAATGATCAATTGATTTATTAAAAAAGTTTTTTTAAACATTCAGTGGGGCTTCCCTGGTGGCGCAGTGGTTGACAGTCCGCCTGCCGATGCAGGGGATACGGATGCGTGCCCCGGTCCGGGAAGAACCCACATGCCGCGGGGCGGCTGGGCCCGTGAGCCATGGCCGCAGAGCCTGCGCGTCCGGGGCCTGTGCTCCGCAACGGGAAGATACTATAGTGTCAGTACATGGTAAAATACTTCACTAGTGCCTGTGACCCAGTGTACCTGTCTTGAAAGATGACCATTTTATTGTTTTCTCACTCATAGAAGCTGATCAACTGACCTCATTAAGAGTTTTTGCTTTTACCACAATGAGTAAGATGGGCAGAGAATTTTGTATTCTTCCCTGTTCTAGATGAAAGGGTTAATTTACAGTATAAGTTAAACATGTGCTATCCGTGATTTAGAATATTTGAAAAGAGTAAGCCGGAAAAGAGATGAATAAAACATTTTTCACAGTAGTAAATTATTTAAATGGTATTAATTAACTTAACCCTTTGCAGAAGCCTCCCTGACGTTGTCATTTAAGGACAGGAGCTTCTAGGCAGTTTCTTATTTTGATATTCTCCCCCAATTATCCATGGATCATAATAGACTCATTATAAAAATTGGAAAACAGAAAGATATTGAACAAAGAGTAGAAGTCTCTTAACACCACCATAGAACACTGGCTCTATATTTTTTTAGACATTATACTTATATACATACATATTACATAATATGCTATATATTGCAAATGTTACACGTATGATATATATTACAAAAATAAATGAAATCATCTTAAATGTATTATTCTTTAACCTGACCTTTTCACTCCCATATTATGGACACTTATCACTGTCAATTCATATAGATCTACATTATCTTTTCTGATGGCTGCATAGTATTCTTCTGTATGACTGTATCATGAAGTAATTTAATGTATTAATTAACAAATTGCAGTTTACATTAGGATCACCTGTGAAGTTTGGTGATTGTCCTGATGCCAGTGTCCAAGCCTATACATATTTAGATTCAGAAGATCTAGTGTTTGGCTCAAACATCCATATTTTTAAGAGTGTTCGAGGAGATTCTAATACAGACCAAAATTTGAGAACCACTTAGTTAACAACTTTCTTGTTGGTGGACATTTAGCTTCATTCTTTTAATTCATAACATTGTAAGAATATTGACATCTGAAAACAGAAGAAGCAGAAAGTTAGGAAGAATCTTATTTCTCTCTCCCTCCCTTTATTCCCTTCCATCTTTCCTCCGTGTTTCCCCCTACCCCTGGACTCTGACCTTCCCATTTATTCCATGGAAGGAAAAATAGTAAAAGATTAGGTAGATTTTAGGAGAAAATAAAGAGCTGAAGGAAGCTAGGACAAATAAAGGGGAGTTCAACAGAAGATACTGCAAGATATTGTCAGAAGGAAAGAAAATAATGTCAAAAAAGCAAAGCATTCATTAATTCAACTGATATATTTAATTAGAAAGATGCTAAATAGTGATGTAATATAGGAGAGAGAACATCTTCAGGTTTTGGAATTAAGTGACTGAAAAAACATGAGACCAGGTGGGTTATTCTAGATGCATCCTTATGAAATAGAAATGCCTGTTTCAAATTAGTTTTCATTTCATTAGAGTATCTACCTATGCATTCAATTTTCACAACTGTTACAAATGTAAGCAGTAAAAGTAAATGGGTTCTCTTTCACCCTCTGGCTGTGTGATCTTTGACAAGCCAAGCTCTCTTGCATCAGTTTCTTTGTCTGTAAAATGTGTGAGCTAGATTAGATTAATCTACAAGCACCTTTTGCCTCTAACATTCTTTAATTCC
This sequence comes from Tursiops truncatus, assembly GCF_011762595.2. Lineage (NCBI taxonomy): Eukaryota > Metazoa > Chordata > Mammalia > Artiodactyla > Delphinidae > Tursiops > Tursiops truncatus. The sequence goes on from NC_047046.1 coordinate 46,461,001, forward strand.
ATGAGAGAGGAATTTATTTTGTTTTGCAATTAAACCCATTTCAGAAAAAGAGCCTTTTCTTTATTCCAATTTTAAAACCCATGGGCCTCTGTGTTTCAGAATGCTCACGTGACTATGAGTATTCTGAAATACAGAGGGCCAAAGAGAATTCATCAATTGTGGGAAAGTTTTAATACTTCAATGGAAATCAATCCACAAAGACTAATAAGTAGGGAAATGATGTCTCTAGGATACCAACAATTTAAAACAAGATCTAGGCAAATAGAAGATTCAGGCTTAAACTCAAAGACTACCCAGCAACAACTCAGAGACTTTTCCTCTTTCAGAAATAAGAAATGCATAAATGTAAACTATGTTTTTCTGATTGAAACAATTGCCTTGTCAGGGTAAAACCAAGCCACACAGTATAAAATGAAGAAAGACTGCCTAGGCCGAAATAAACATCAAGTAAGTGACAAATATTTTAATATCAGTGAGACATAAGCTGATACAGTAAGTCCCCTACATATGATCCTTCTAGTTGAGAACTTCAAAGATGCAAACGTGCCCCTGTATGTCAGCTGTCGTACTGTACTACTGTACTTTTCAAGTTACTGTACTGTAAGATTAAAAATGTTTTCTTTATTTTTTGTGTTTGTTTTTATGTATTAATTGTGTGAAAAGTATTATAAACCTATTACAGACAGTACTACATAGCTGATTGTGTTAGCTGGGTACCTAGGCTAACTTTGCTGGACTTAACGAACAAATTGGACTTAACGAACGTGCTCTCCGAAAGGTACTCGTTCATATGTAGGGGACTTACTGTATAAATAAGCAATGCAGTGATCACACAATATCAGATGGGAGATTCCTGCCTGTTTGCTGGCCTAATGGCTTCCCATGACTCCCCTTGTAGTATGTTGAATGGTGGCCCACAAAAGATATGTCCACCCAGGACTTGCGATTGTGACCTAATGTGCTAAAAGATCTTTGGAAATGTAATAGGCATAGCCCTAAATCCAATGTGTCCTTTTAACAGAGGAACAGATGATGTGAAGACAGAGGCACAGATTGAATGGCATCTATAAGCTGAGGATTGCCAAGGATTGCCCATAGCCACCAGAGCCAGGAGAGAGACATGGGATGAAAACTCCCTTAGAGCCACCAGGGAAACCAACCCTGCTGATACCTTGATTTCAAACTTCTGGATTTCTGGCCTCCAGAACGGTGACAGAATTAATTTTTGTTGTTTTAAACCATCCAGGTCTGGTAACGTGTCACAGCAGCCCCAAGGAACAAATACAGTCCTTTAAAAACATAGTTTCCAAAAATACTGATCTGCTCAGAGTTCCCTGAACAAACTGTACATATGCACGTGTGATATAATCTCTGAATCCTTTAGGGATTAGGTGATCTTGGCCTAAACCCCACTTCCATGACCTGGGATGGTCAAAAACCGCCCCCCATGCATACTTTCTCATGATGGGGGTTGCCACACAGGGTTGAGCAGGCTGTGCACTGCAGAAGGGTGTGCAGCCAGGGAGATGAGTGGGAGCTGCAATACATTGGCAATTTGCCCTCAAAGCTGTGCACCTGCTGTGGGGCTGCAAATGCCTCGTTTTTGCACAAAGCCACCACACAGTCCCAAATAGGTGTCTTCGTAAAATTTGTACAAGAATGACATAACGTCAGCCATGGTCTTGGTGGTTCTTTGTGTCTGTCCTCTTGCCCCTGGTCCCATGACCTTGGCTCCTTCCCAAGACTGGTATCCACAAATAATTCCCAAACATCAAGCATCTCTTAAACCTACTAGGATTACTAGATCGGGGGTAGCACAGAGGAAAAACTACATCACATACCACACAATTTCAACATCATGCTCAGTTTTCCCTTCATGGTCCCCTCTCCTTTCCAAAATCCCAAAATCCTTACACACAATTTTGCTAGTAATGTAAGCCATCCCACCAACCATCTCTGTGCACCATATTATGGAGAATAAAATTTTCTCCAGCTTTTATTCAGTATTTTAAGTCTCTGAGCCTTTGAACATGCTGGTCTCTATGCTTGGAATCACTTTCTCCCATTGTCCATCTGGTAAACTCTCATTCATCTATTCATCTTTCAAACTCCATTTCAAAATGAAAGACATGGGATTATTAGAAAGTAAAGACTATGCAATGCCCCTCTGAATTCACCAGTCATCATCTATCTCCCATATACTAGCCTCTGTTCTCTCCTACCTCTCCCAACTTGATGATAACTCTTTGAGAGCAGAGCCCCGACTGGTTGTTCCCACCGCCCTGCATTCAGCTCATGCTCAAATGTTTGTTTCCTAAGTAATTTTTAATAACCAAATATCCTAAGAGGATTATAGTCACTTAAGTTTAGATTCCTGCCATTTCCCAAACATCAGTAACCTTAGAAGTCTGACAAGTTCTGCTGGCCATCGCTTCTCCTGATGGTGCAGACACTAGTCTAAAACATACAGTCTTTTTCTTATTTACCACTGGATTTCTGCAAAAGTTTGCGGTTGTCATTGTTTTTTGCTCCTCTACTGATACATGTTCTTTCCTTTCGCTTTCCTCACATAGTACCTTTCAGGAAGACCATTTTCACTTCTTCCTTCCTAAATTCCTTTGTTGTGCTCACATTTATATTCATTGTCCCATGTTTAAGGGCTTTTGGTGATGTTGAATTCCACCTGAATTTGATTTCTTTTTCTATTTTTTGGTTCCTTTCAAATTCCAAATTAACAATGCCACTAAGCAAGGAAAAGTGTGTTAATAAGCCAATTTTATCTTGACAGGCTCAAAATGCAGTTATTTTCTTGTGGGATCTATTAGATTATGACAATGAGTTTAACCCAGGAAACATGAAAAGAACATTTTATTTCCTCTGTGTAGGCTGCAGCACTGTATTTTTTCATTTATTCACAAAAAGGTGCATTTTTTTCCAAGCACTGTTTAGTTCTCACCAGTTTCTTCCAAAATTGATGTTATCTAAGTATAAGAATTATAACTCAAATGAAAATGTTACTTTCTAAATTTTAAGCTTATTACTGATCATGGATATTAAGTGCTTTATACACCTCACTGCAGAAAAACCTCATAAGAACACTATGAGGTAGCTACCATTACTGGCTTCATGTTATAGAGGGAGAAACTGAGTTTCTGAGAGGCAAAAGGACTGTCGCAAAGTTGTCCACTTAGAACATGATGAATCCAGTTTGCAGTCCTGCTCTGATGGAGCTTGAAGCTACTGCTTTCCTGTACGTGGGCCCCTTTTTTAGTCAGTCTGAGAGAGGCAGCTTCTAACTGATATTTGTAAAAGGCACCTCAAAATTAGACGTTTAATTAACTCGTTTTCATAAAAGTGAAACTGAAATGTTGTTTCTCAAACAGGGACCCCCAAGTCAAATTCCTGTGGCAGCCAGGCAGATAAAACAAAAGAGGAAAACAGGTGGGGTGTAAAATAAAACAAAGCAAAACAAAATAACGCTGATAAGCTCAAGTTAATCGGTGCCTTAAAGGACTGTTGGCTTGGTGTTTTCAGATATCCTGATACTTTCCAAAGAAGCCAGAAATTAAGTTTTTCATCGGAAATGTTCTAATTATTAAATGTTGGCAACTAAATCAGGTTAGTTTGTTTTTCTAACTGTGCAAACTGTGTCTACACAGCCCACAAGTTGCCGGCCAAGGAGTGACTCTAGTGTAGACTGATATTGGCCCATAAACCACATGTCCACTATGGTTGCTACTAGCCACCTACAACTATTTTAATTTTAATTAAATAAAATTTAAAATTCAGTTCTTCGATGACACTAGCAACATTTCCGGTGTTCAGGAGTGACCTGTGGCTTGTGCCTACAGTAATGGACAGTGCAGAACATTCTCCTCATTGCAGAAAGTTCTATTGGACGACACTGAACTAGAGCAAGAAGAAAACCTCAGCTGTTTTGCTGTCCGCTGTCAGGATCTTCCCACTGGCGCTACAGTGCTTAAGTTACTGCTCCCCCAAGGCCATTCCTGCCACTTCCCTTCCACCTGAACAGAGAGAGGTCACACAGGCCACCTACGAGGCTGGGCTTCACTGTAACTGAGAACAAGTCAGATCCAGGGCAGGCCTGGGGATTAGGCAATGTGTGTCTTTAGTCTTTCCCACATCCCGGCTCTGGGACTAAAATCAGGCCACCATCCTCCCCTTTCCAGAGAGATTCAGGGCCTCATATTCTTCACTTACTCTCAAAAATTATTTTTAGGTCGTTCAACTACGGTAAAATGTAAATAATGGATACTTACCTGAAGTTTCTCCCCTTCCCTCGGACATTTGCAATGTACACAATTCTAAGAATAAAATGTCAAGCCTAGAGGAGATGGTGAGGCAGGATTTTTTATTCTCATGAGAAAAGACCATGATCTTTTCCTGGGAGCATCTGAAATCCTCCATAGAGGCCGTCAGCTCATTTCCCTCGCTTTCAATCAAGCCCTACGCAGGATGTGGGTCAGCAGTTTCAAAAGCAGCTCACTCGTGAGAATTACCCATGTAGGATCACCAGCTTTAGCAAGTAAAATACAAGATTCCCAGTTAAATTGAGATCAGATAAACAATGACCAACTTTTTAGTATAAGGATGTCCCATGTGCCATGCATTGTGTGTTTTACCTGGAAATCCCATAGCGCTCTTATAAAAATACTGTTTTTCTGACCCCACTAATTCTAAGTCACTCAGATATAGGAACCATTGATCATAGGCAATTCACTTGACTCTCAGTAGTGTTTCATTTCTTAGCCAAATCTCTGTCATGTTTAGAACTGTCTTTTTAATGGAATCACAGCCTCCTACGGCGAAATATCAAACTACACGACTGTGACCTTCATTATGCTAATCTGACCTCACAACCACCCTGTAAAATAAGAAAGGCAAAAGTTTCTCCATTTTGTCAATGAGAAAACTGAGGCTCAGAGACTTAAAGAAATTTCCCAGGCACAACTGCTAGTAAATGGTAAACCTAGGACCCAACCTCAAGTCTTCTGGTTCCAGTTTCAACGCTCATTCAACTCATCAGTGCTGTGAGTGAAAGGTGGTGGGAAAAATACAAGACACAGAGAGAGAGAGGAATTCAGACAGAAGCTTCTGAAAATGTTTCATCAAAAGTATGGCTAACTAACCAGTTACCACTCTTTACTCACAGCTCTCTTAACCACCAGTCAACTAGGAGGCTGAAGGGGCTGACCTGTGACCCAGAGTTCAAAAAGTCCCAAGTCTCCAGGAATCTAGGGGTCTCAGAGAGAATTCAGAACTGGGTAAAACAATCAAAATGGTCTAGAAATTGGCTTTGGGACTAGTAATGAGAGTGATGACAGGGAATGCCTGAAAGAATGTTTTATGCTCAGTACCGTTGTTGAACTGAGTAATGAGATACTCAGCCTGTAATTAACCTCAGCCACCTAGTTCATACCCTAAAATTTCCTCACAGTAACATAATGATTAGCTCTGCACCTGATCTGACCCTACAGGCTGCACTGCCATAAACAGGGTCAGAGAGGGGTTACCACTGGGGAAGGAGAGGAAGTAAAGAGACACCATGAACCTAGGCTCTTAGGCAACATAGGAGAGATAACTGCCCCATCCCAAATGAATGCCCGGAGGGGATGGCGGAAACTGAGCTGCCTCCAGAGCATCTCCTTGAGCTCTCTGCCGTTGAGAGAGATTCCTTGGAGGACTGCAAGTCATCACACATCCACAATGACATCCAACATGTACCATCCACATGGTCTCAACAGCACCTTCCTCTCTCACATTTGTGCCCTCGGAACAGCTACCCCTGGGGGAACAGTGGGCTGAACATTCTATTCCAAACATGGGGGGGGGAGGGGCCTCTGATTGCCCAGGTCCAGTTTGCCGGTCAACCGAAGGTCATGTCCTCTCAATGACCTCCTCCAAAAACAGGGAAAACAACCTAAATCTTATTTTCTCTGTTTTGACTGAGGCTTAAAACATCATGTTCTTGCTTTTAATAAGCCATCAGAGTTGGTAAAAATAGGTCCATGAGCTTATGTGCTAGTTGATTTAACAGTAGTCTTCCATGGAAATCAAAGGGTTAGAGATCAGAGAGCTTCAGAAGTTATTTCAGACTCATTTCCAGATCCATATTACATGAGCAAACGTACACTTACCAAAATAAAACACTTAAACAACAAATATGTGTTCCTACCCCTAAATCAGCATAAAAGGGAGATGAAAGGAAATAACGAATGTGTTATCTCTTTTCAGGAAAATTTCCCTCTAGGTCCATTCTGATATCGTGCCAAGAATAATAATGATGCTGACGACTGGTCACCAGCTAGTCTCAGGGGTGGCAGTCGAAGCCGCCAAGTAACAGAGCGTGTGCTCAGGCAGGCGAGAGCTCAGACCTACGGGACTGACAGAGGACATAGCCCACCATGGGAGGTAGGCATCAGGAACTGAGGCAGAAGGACAAGGAGGGAGGGCTTCGAAGAAACCTCTGGGCATAGATGCCCCAATATTTGCTGGAGATAAATGCTAGTCTTCAGGTTAGCACAACTCATGCTTACTTATTTTCTCCCAAGCTTTAATACTTACTTCTCTCTTTATAAAAATCCCTGCCCAGTGTGATTTTGTCTACCGTCATGATGCCAACTCTACGCTAATGAAGAAGAAAATACGTGTTGGGATTGGCTGTAATAGTCTTCTCGCCAACTGTTATTTCTTCTAGAAGCATGAACCTTGTCTTAGGGGACCTACTTCAAATGAAATACAAATGCCTTATTGTTTAGAACAAGGATGGCAAACAGATTTTGTGGCACATATGAAGTCCCATCAGGCTCAGCGGGAACGAGTGCCATGATGGTTGAGTGCCTCTATCATGGGTGTGGAGGGGAGAGAGCTGGAACACAGAATAAGGTCAAACATGAAGCTAACAGAGCATCTAATACATAACATGCACTTAATGGTGAAATCCCAAGGCATTCTTTTTACAGTGAGGAATAAGAAAAAGAAGGAAATTATCACCAATAGTGCTCAATATTTTCCAAAATGTTTTGGCCAAACAACAGACCAAGGTAAAGAATTAAGTGCTATAAACATTGAAGAGGCAGTGACAAAAATTATTTGCAGTACAGCAGAAACTAACACAACATTGTAAAGCAACTATACTCCAAAGAAAAAACTCTGATTAAAAAAAAAATTATCTTTATTTGCAGATGACATACTGCTTCCTCCAAAATCTGGAAGTAGTACTAACAGCTACTAGACTGAATAACAGCTTTTTAAAATTGCCAGAAACTAAACTCAGGACTTCCAGGATAAACATGGCTACCCTAAGCTAGGATTTTTCCCTGTTCACTTTGTGGAAGTCACATAAAAGCAAAAAGGAGAAGGAATAAAATTCCACAAACTCCATTTGCAGCAAAACCAGGAGTCCGATATACTATGTAGACTCGAAAACTTGTAAGCTCTGCCCAAATCAGCAGAGATCAGCCAGAACTCATGCCTGTGTGAGGGAAGAGAGCATGGAGAATGCTATGGGGCGTAGCAAAAACACATTTCTTGAAAATGGGGAGCCCCTCTTAGAGGCAAAACCTATGTCCCTTGTTTGCAACAACAAGCGGAGGAAATGGGTTGAGAAAGGGGGAGGATGAGGTAAGGGGGCAGCTGAGTCTCCCTGAACCATGTCTCATCCAAAGAAGGAAAGGGGGTAAGGCTGCACAGCAAATGGGGGCACACAGACCCCCTCTACAGGAGGTGGACTCTCTCTGAGCCTGCAAAGAAGTCCTTCAACTAGCCTGATCTTTCTGCCCAATCTCTACCCCCCAGGAACTTCTCTTCTAGGAAAACTCAAATCATTTACTGATGAGTCATAAAATAAGCCTTTTTTGTTGTTCTTTTGTTTGTTTTGTAATAAATTTTTTAATTTATTTTTGGCTGCGTCGGGTCTTCGGTGCTGTGCGTGGGCTTTCCCTAGCTGCAGCAAGCGGAGGCTACTCTTCCTTGCGGTGCAAGGGCTTCTCATTGCGGTGGCTTCTCCCGTTGTGGAGCACGGGCTCTAGGCGCGCAGGCTTCGGTAGTTGTGGCTCATGGGCTCTAGAGCGCAGGCTCAGTAGTTGTGGCGCAGAGGCTCAGTTGCTCCGCGGCATGTGGCATCCTCCCGGACCAGGGCTCAAACGCGTGTGCCCTGCATTGGCAGGCGATTCTTAACCACTGCGCCACCAGGCAAGCCCTAAAATAGCCCATTTTTATTGGGTGAAGGATGGGCACAGCATTGACACAAAGCTAATACAGGAAAAAAATTGTGAAAAACAACAAAACTTAATAATAGCTGAGTGCACTTGTCAGAAAACTATGACTATGAAGCACTTGAAATTTGTGAGCAAACATTTAACATGAATTTTTAAACTTAGAGAAGTGCCTCTATGAAGAAACACTACAAAGCAGAAACTGCAAAAGCTCAGAGATGTAAAATAATTTAATAAATAAATTAATTACCTTAATTTAATAAAAAATGATCTAGAAGAAGAAGACAAAAAATTTACAGAAATGAAGAAAAATTTAAAGGAGAATAAAATAATAATCAAAAAAATTTAAACAAACTAAAATGGAGATAGAGGAAAATATAGGTGAATATTTTTATAATCTTGGGATCAGAAAGGTTTTCCTAAACATGACCCCCAAAAAGTTAAAACAATAAGGAAAATATCGATGAATCTGATTATATTAAAATTAAAATTTCTGTATATGAGAAAAACATAAATTCTGGGAGACATTTGAAACATACATAACAAGCAAAACTTGATATTCTCTAGCCACACACACATATATTTTACAAGTTAAGAAGAAAAATATAACACCTCAACATAAAAAAGTCAAAGGATATGAACAGACAAGTCAAAAATAAGAAACACAAGTATTACTAAATAAAAAAGAAAAATTCAAAACAGAATGGTAAATCCCATTTTTATAAAGAAAACTATTTAAACATTTGTATGGCTACAAATGGGGGGGAAAAGCCACGCATGGATGAAACTGTCAAAATGTTAAAACTTATGTGGAAAATATTTTATGATGAGTTTTACTACTTCAGGAATCAGAAGTACGTAAAATATTTCTATATTTTTTAAAAGCACACAATTAAAACGTCGCAACGACATCAAAATAAGACCAAGGTTTAAATTAGTGTTTCTCAACAGGGCTGCTTTGCTTCCCCAGGGCACATTCAGCAATGTCTGCAGACATTTCTGGTCGTCACAGCTGGTAAGAACTGATATTGGCAAACAGTGGATGGATGCCAGAGATGCTGCTTAATATCTTACAACGCACAGGACAGCCCCTCACAGAAAAGAACCATATGACCTAAAATGTTAATAGTGCTGAGACTGAGAAACTCTGACCTAGATGGAAATAAGACAGGACCTATTTGTAAGAAGAAAGTAATGAGAAGATGCTGTGTTGACTTAATGTCTTATGATTAGCCCACATCAGAAATCTCAAGGAATTATTTCAAACTGTTCGGAAGTTGCCTCACATTCACATCTCCATATATCCCTGTGGGAACCAGCATCGTACTGCACCTAACCCCGTGGCCTCCGCAGAGCTGGAAGGGTGGTGCTTGTAGAATCAGCCTTGCAAAACCACTGAGAGGCAGCCCTAACTTCCAAGTCAGGAGAGCACAGCTATACAGGCAGAATCCTCCTAGATAGAGGTGAATGGCCAAGAGGGTGGGTGTGACCTTCCACTCTGCTCCTCTCCATTCCTGCCTGTGGGAAGGCACTGCTTATGGGGGAAATCAGTTCTAACCTCCCTGTGGACCCTCATAATCAATGGCTTCCCAGAAGATAGAGCTATATGCTGGGCTTTTGATGACCAAAGTACCTTTTTTTGAGTCCCTAGCAAGAGATTACTAAGGTGAGGTTTATTGGAAGAGAAATTGTTTTCTAAATTCTTTAAGCTTCACTTAGTACATCAAGATTCAGACTTTGCCCACTTTACCATTAAGCCAGGGATAGGGAGAAGCAAGGCTATGCTGTAAGGGGGATCCCTGCCATGCGAAAAGGAAGGTTAAAGACTATACTTTTCATTCCCAGAGAAGGTGGAAAGGGAAAGGAGAAAAGGGGAGCAAAAGATATATGTGTTCTGGCAACTTGCTCCAGACCAAATTCCAGAGGGGACAAAGAAGTAGATGTATCTAGACAAATAGGAGGGAAACTTGGAGCTAGTTGCTTCCTTCACCATATAGAACCTGGGAAATCTGAGAGCCTCCAAGAAGAGGTTGTATCACATGTGACAGGAAGAGAACAGGTAGATGAACCTGAAATACCACGCCTGGTTGCCCATGCCTGAGTGGAGGGTGCAGTGCAGCCAGACACTAGTGTGTGCCCTAGGAAGTCGCAAATAAACGCTGAGATGACCAGTGGACTTTCTGAGGCCCAGGATAGAGAAATGTCAAGCATTTCAAAACTGATGGGCAAATGGTGGATTTTGGCTGTGGACACCATCACAATACCAAACACCGCCAGGTATTACCAGTCACTAACGCTTCAGAGGACACCAAACCCCAGAGCAGGAACCAGAGAGGGCTCAGAAGGACTGCTCCTCTCCTATGTGGATAAGAAGTCCCTCAATTCCTTGTCACCATGAGAACCCTTAAAGCTCCCCCAACCCAACCCCATAGATGCCATCTTGGAGATGGGGAGAGAAGAAGCAATTTGAAGATGGAGTTGAAAGAGACTATTTGAATTGAAAAGGACTGAAATCAGTGAACTGACATGCGTGTGTCCCCCTGCCCACTTTCCGTTAAGTCCATGATTGAATATTTGAGAAGCCTACATTTGCTTCCATATCTGAGCAGTGGTTTGTAAACGTGTTGCACCTTTCCGGGGTTTCCTCAGAAACTGAATCAGAGTGAGATGCGCCCACTTGTGTCTGGGCTTTGTCGGAAGGAGTAACTCTGACTTTAGCCAGAAGCCAGAGGAGGGAGCTGGTAGCGCTCATCCCCCGTGTCTTTCTTTTGTTTTATACACTCACACTCATGTACACACACACACACACACACACACACACACACACACACAATTAAAGCTTTTGTTTTAAAATGGTTAGTTTGAAAGGAATAAAACAACTCTAGAAAATGCTTTAATTAAAAAAAAACAAACACAAAATCTTACCAACCAAAAATTCTTGTCCTAAGATGGACCAATACAGAAATATCTGCTGATCTTTGGAGTGTTAGTCTCAGTCCTTATCCAAGAAATGTGCCATTTTGCATATTATAAACCTTTTTTTTTTTAAAGCCCGTGTGGGCTTGAAGAGTATAAACCCAGGTGAGACGGCACCCTCTATGCGATTAATAGCTTATGTTTCTGGTTTGGGCTTTGGAATCATGAGTGGAGTATTTTCCTTTGTAAATACCCTGTCTGACTCTTTGGGTCTGGGCACCGTGGGCATTCATGGAGACCCTCCCCAGTGCTTCCTAAATTCAGCTTCCATGACGCTGGTGATCATATTGCTGCACGTGTTCTGGGGCACTGTGCGTTTGGACGCCTGTGAGAAGAAAAAGTGGTACGCCCTTCTTGTAGTTCTTCTCCCCCACCTGCTGGTGTCAGCCCTGAGCTTCATAAATCCTCGTTATGGATTAAAGCTGGTGTCGGCATACATCATCCTGGTGCTCACGGGCGTCTGGACATTCTTCGTTTCTGCCGGAGCCTGAAACTCTGCCTCCTCTGCCAAGACTAGGACCCCGTCCTCTTCAAGCAGCGCTCCAGATAACCTCCAAGGACCAGCGCTTCTGAAACGGGAAGCTGCGCCTTTAGAAGAAGCGCAGCTGTGTCTTCTAAAAGTCCATTTTCCTGGTGAAATTTAGAATAAACAGTACTGTCTAGATACGATATGGCTTTCATGCAACGGCTTTCTGAAAGGGATACATCAGTGGTGTGCAGCCTGGCTGCAAGTTGGAATCACCTGGGAAAACATAAAGACTAGTGTTGTGGGCTCCACCCTCCAGATTTAATTGGTCTGGGCATTTGGTAATTTTTTAAAGCTTCTTAGATAAAACTCCGATGTGCTGCCAGGTTGAGAACTGTCCACGTCCAAATAGGAACTTTCTGAGAACACCATAAGTAAATAAGAATGAGATGTTTAGCTATCTCCTAACTCAGTTAGTGTTGAGCAAGTAACTATCTGAATGTCAAATAGAAGTCCTAGTTGGCCTTTGTCTTTTTAAGTTCTGAAGTCACAAAAGGCTAAAGGGCTATCATCTCTGTGAACCGTTTTCTCGTACTTTACTGGTACTCTGTTTTATGAGAACATGGTAGGTTGTGCTTCTAACTACAATAATAAATTGCACTGACTTACTATGGTAAAAAAAAAAAAAATTCTTGTCCTGTATTTCTTTTCTTTTTTCCTGTTCTTAACCTTGGTTTCCTTACTTTTTTAACTTTATGATCTCACAGGCTGTGCTTTCATCTTAAAATTTATCTTTCTGGGGCGTCCCTGGTGGCGCAGTGGTTGAGAGTCCGCCTGCCGATGCAGGGGACACGGGTTCGTGCCCCAGTCCAGGAAGATCCCACATGCCGCGGAGCGGCTGGGCCCGTGAGCCATGGCCGCTGAGCCTGCGCTCTGCAACGGGAGAGGCCACAACAGTGAGAGTCCCGTGACCAAAAAAAAAAAAAAAATTTACCTTTCTAGTTCTACCTTTTATCTTTTACCTGTTAGGCTTTCAGTTTTTAAATCTATTTTAAATTTTCATTTATTGTCATAATATCTATTAGACTTATTTATTTAAATTCTTAATTTTTATACTCTTCCCCCAAATCTTTTTTTCCATCTTTATATGGCCAAGTTGAAAAAACAGGGGCATGCAGCAGCAGAAAGGGTCAAAGTGCTAAAAGGAGAGAATGGAAATTTTCTTCTCAGCCTCCTACATTATTTTTGGGCCACAAGACAATTTTCTAGAAAGTCTTATCCATTATTCACACTTTATTACAGTATGAAATTTCTACCATGCCACAGGCCTCCTGGTGGCATTAACTTCTCAATAGTTCTCAATAGATACCAGGTTTCTGGTGCCCTTTCACAGTAGCCTGGTGCTACTTCCCACCCATTTATATACCAGGAGGTTGACCACCCTTTCAGGCAGTTCTCAGGCTTGCCAGGGACCCAGAAGAAAAGAGGCAAACACTGGCTACAGAGAAGGATATATTAGATAGGGCTTTTTTTTCATTTTGTGTTTCTGTTTTTGTTTTTGTTTTGTGTAATAGTGCAACTTGGACCTCTGTTGGATCTTGGGAATCCAGGAGTGTCTAGAAGGGCAGACAGTAAATAAGCTAAGGATCTCCCCTTTGCATTCTCTTACCAACCAAGGATCCCAGGAAGGTCCTACAGGAACATGGTAGAAGCTTAGGTGTTTTGAATTTTCCCCTTCCTAGGGTAGAACAGTTGCAACATTTGGGAGTCTCAGGTCTTGACAGTGCCTCAGGGCTCTAGCCTCACTGCTTCTTTTCAAACTGTTAAAAATATACTTGTTGTGGGCTTCCCTGGTGGCACAGTGGTTGAGGGTCCGCCTGCCGATGCAGGGGACGCGGGTTCGTGCCCCAGTCCAGGAAGATCCCACATGCCGCGGAGCGGCTGGGCCCGTGGGCCATAGCCGCTGAGCCTGCGCGTCCGGAGCCTGTGCTCCACAACGGGAGAGGCGACGGCAGTGAGAGGCCTGCGTACCACAAATATATATATATATATATATATATATATTATTTTTTATTGTGAGCTAGAGTAAAAATACGTTTTACATGGTGATCCAGTACACACACACACAACACACATATTGACACAAATAAATATTTTATCAAGTAATACCCTTACTCCATATGATAAAGTTAAAAAGCAACAAAGCTAATATAAATGTGATTTTATGATTATTTAACTGCAACATTATATTCTATATGTCTCTAACCTACTAACGTTATTTCTTTACTCCCGCTTTGCAAACGGGAGTTTGAAACACTAAATAAAGGACTTTTCCCAAAGAGTTAGCTTGCTACAAAGTAATATAAACAAACACAACAATAGCTAACATTTATTAAGATTTAGTATGTGCTAGGCACTGCCCTGTGTGTACTTTGGATGATAACTCTGTGTGGCAAAGGTACTATTTTTATTTTCATTGCTACATTTTATGTAAGGGAAAGGGCATTTAGGGATTAAGTGGCCGCTGTAGATCACATAGCCAATCGCAAAACAGACCTTAGGTCCGAACCCAGACTTCCTGGGTTCCAGACTCCAAAATTGCACACTTATCCACTAAATTACATTTTTCTACTCCCATCCATCTTCAGAGAACTTAAAGTAAAATCCCCCCGCCTTGTCCTACTCAGCTTAAAGGACAGGACCAATAAGGCTATGGTATCCCAAGTACCTAACTTCTTTTGGGGTACCCTGGAGATATTTCACCAGTGAGAACAACTCTAGCCCGGGTGATGGGGTGACATTGCCAATCAGGATATACTTACCTTGGCCTCTGAAATCCAGGATGTGGCACAATGAACAAAAATATCATCTAAGAAATAATATGACACCAAGAGACACACCTCCTTAGCGTGGTAGAATCCCTAGCAACAATTCTCTCCAACTGACCTTCTACATTACAATCCAAGTTATCTTTACATACACAAATTTTAGCCTGTTACTCCTACAATGAAAATATTCATGACTTTCATCATATACTCATAGAGTCTAAATAAATTATTTTGCAATGTATGCAAATGTCAAATCGTTATGTTGTACATCCCAAACTAACATAATGTATGTCGATTATACTTCAGTTGAAAGGAAGGAAGGAAGAAAGGAAGGGAGGGAGGGAGGGAGGAAAGAAAGAAAATTATATATGGCCGGGATCTTGCCCCAACTTAATTTGAATCTCACTCTGTAGTTCCCTATTCAGAAAACCTGAATTTTAGCCCTTTTGCACCTTGTTTGCCTAGATCTTTACTCACCCTTAAAAATCCAGTTCAACCAGAGCAGAATGTGAAAGCTTCACCTGTGTGGATACTCAAAGAGCCAATCATTGGAAGAGAAATACAGTTGAAGAGAATAACAGTGATCCAGGAACTAAAAAAAAAAACAGAGAGAGAGAAATGAGGGAATGTGATCTGGGAGTTGGTGGAGAACACTAGCAATGTAGAGAAGTGGTTGAAAAGCCTGGTGACTTGAGATTCAAGAGTGGGTGCTTTGGGGAGGAGAAGAAATGACCTGGAAGAGACAAACAAGAGCAAGGATGATTCTCAGCACTCTTCTTGAGAAGCCTGCAGAGGAAGCAGTGTCCTCGGGGGAGAGAGAGATTTTCTTCAGAAGGACTTTGTTTACAGAGGGAATTTAAAGTTTTAAGGAGAATTTTTTAAAAATCCAGTTCAATATCATTTTCCCCACCTTCCCCAGCAAAAGTAAGAACAGCCTCCAAAACATTGTAAGAGATAATTCAAGTGGAGTTATTGCTATTACTAGTGTAATAGTATAAGATGGTTTACAGAGGCAAACAAGAACGTCTTTCAAAATGCTTTGATAACTATCCTCTAATGCTACCTTGGGCATGCCCCTCTCAAACGTTCTAGGTAAGAGAGTAAATTGGTACAGCCTCTGTGGAGAGTAACTAGATATGACGGTTAAATTTTTTGTGTTAACTTGGCTAGGCTATGGTGCCCATTTGTCTGATCAAACACTAGTCTAGATGTTGCTGTGAAGGATTTTATAGACATGATTAACATCTACAATCAGTTGACTTTAAAGGAGTAAAGGGGGTGACCCTCAGTGATGTGGGTGCAGCCCATCCAATCAGTTGAAGACTTTAAGAGCAAAAAAAAAAAAAAAAAAAAAAATAGAGAGAGAGAAAGAATAAAAGGAGTTCTACTCCAAGATGGTGAAATAGAAATCCATTCTGGAGGGTGACGTCATGAAGATGGCATCATAGGTCATTCCTGACTTCAGCCCCTTCAAAGGAAGACCAGCTCCATAGACGAGACACCATTGTGAAAATCCCAGAACCTGGGGTGGAGACAGGAGGTGAGGCTCAATCCTCACCCTGGACCACAGAGATGGAGAAGGACCAAATTTGAAGGGTAAGAGAAGTTTCGCTTGGAGCTTGTTGCCCCTCCCTTAGGCCAGCACAGCACTGCACCAAGAGGTCCCCCCCTTGGTCTATGGTTTCCCTAGGGGGAAAAAGAGAGCCCAAGGTGGACCTCCAGCTTCCCCAGCATTTCAGACACTTCCCAGGAGGCCCACTTGGGTCTCTCCTCATGGGGATCACAGGGGAAAATCTGTGGTCCTCGACCACTGGGTATCAGATAGAGATGGAGAAGAAGTGCACTTACAACAAGCTCAGATCTACGCAGACTGTGTTCCTGCTTGCAGGAGAGCCTGGGCAGAGATTCTAGCCAGCAGCTCTGCCCCTCTATGAAAGTGTGTGTGTGTGTGTGTGTGTGTGTGTGTGTGTGTTTTGGGGGTGGAGGGGGACAGATACACCTAAACCACTCAAAACAGTTTGGCAGGCAGGAGCAGGGCAGTGGGAAACAATTTGGGGGAGGATGAAGAGAGAGGAAGCAATTGTCTCCTTGGTTCCGGCAGGGAAAAATATGGCAGCTGCCAGAAATATGACAGATTTGTCACAAGCATGTGAAAACACCTCAAGAATGGTGCTTGCTCACATTATGTGCCCTATGCCTAGTGCAGAGCATGGAACATATTAAATATTCGTTGGCTGGATTCAAAGTGAAGGTATGAATGAATTAACAGTATAAATTAAAAAAAAAAAAATCCTTTCTGAGTTCCCAGCCTGCTGGCCTGCTGTACGAAGCTCAGACTCAAGACTACAACATGACCTGTTGCCTGAGTTTCCAGCCTGCTAGCCTATCTTACAGATACCAGACTCGCCAGCCCCCGTAACTGTGTGAAGCAATTCCCTGTTTTTAAGCTACAGATGTACTCAATGTGTAAATGAAATTATGCATGTCCAAGGCTCAGTAGTACTGCAGAAACAACTAAATGCCCTTCACTGAACTATTAGTTGGAAAATTATGGCACACCCATAGCTAGAATTTGCAGCCATAAACAAGAAAACTCTCTATATCCTTGCATTGAATTTTACCCAAGGCAATACTAAGTGAAAAAAGCGAGACATGGAATAAGGTGTATGGCTGCTACCATTTGTATAAAAATAAGGGAGAAGATAGGGTGATGCACACCCCCCACCACTGTCTCTGAAAAGATACATAAGGAATTGGTGATGTTGGGTAGTATTGGTTGTTTCTGGGGAACAAGAATATTCTTTCATAACTTTGAAATTTGGTCAAATATATTATGAAAACAAATCAATTTGAAATGAAATTTAAAAAGCACACCACATAACATTGTTAAAGAAGGGATGCAGAATACTGGGTAGCTGCACAGAACTGCTCACGGGCTTGTGATTTCTCTGCCCTCTAGAGGCTGCCTTGAGAAGAACTTGACAAAACGGTTACTGTGGACCTCTCATCAGCCGGCCTCCAGTTAGCCTGGGGGCACAGGCCTGCAATGGCTGCTTACAGGATGGTTTTCCTCTGGCTACAATGCCTCCGTTTCAGCTGGCAGCAGTGGTGCCTGTAATGGTGGTGTCAATGGCTATTAGAGTGGGAGGAATCAGAACTTGAAAAACCATAGCTCTACTGAAATCTCCTAGAATCACACATGTTGAAACAGAAATGAGGGCAGGTCTTCAGTCACTAATGAAATACTGATACTTCTCTATTATGGTCAAAAATATAAAACTAGAAAATAAAACTGTAGAATGACTTTTCTATTTATGAATGTAGCCTTTTACATAAAAAATGACTTACATAATAAATCGTGAGGTCAGATTTTAAATCCTGGCACATTCAACATGTATAAAAAGAACTTTGTAATCACGTGTTCTCACTGCAGGCTGCAGCTGGAAAATATGGAAAATAAACAGTTTTTTAAAACTAATCTTTTGAAATTTAAATATGTATTATAACGACAATATACTTCTACCATCACAGTCATTGTTAATATTTTTCATATTTGCTTCTAATTTCTTCCTAAAAAAACTAAGATGTATTTTCCAATTAGAAAATGATGACATAATCATTATTGACAATGTTAAAATATGAAAACGTTAACGATGTTATTAGGGCTAACCAAAACAATATGAAATTGGCAGAAATAAGTTTATTGTTCTGTAATAAAAATTTTCAAGTCAACGCACATATTTATAACCTGTAAAAGTCTCCTCTAAAAGATCACCAAAGACTGTTTATTTAATCCTGTTTTAATCAGTGTTAAATTCTTTGCAAATTATTACATGATATATTTCAGTAAGAGTTTAAAGGAGGAAGAAGCCACCTATTTTATGTTCATTGTAAGTGTTCTTTTTCTTTTTGCGGTATGCGGGCCTCTCACTGTTGTGGCCTCTCCCGTTGCGGAGCACACGCTCCGGATGCGCAGGCTCAGCGACCGTGGCTCACGGGCCCAGCCGCTCCGCGGCACGTGGGATCCTCCGGGACCGGGGCACGAACCCGTGTCCCCTGCATCGGCAGGCAGACTCTCAACCACTGCACCACCAGGGAAGCCCATTATAAGTGTTCTTAACAGTCATCATTGAACAGTATTAAGTAGCCAGGGAGCAGATAGGTTGGTTTAGGTGCTTTGTAAACCCAGTTAAAGATTTTGATTTTTCCAGAATATAAACTCTTGCCAGGATCTCTCCTCTCTCTGACCATTAAGTGCTGCTGATCCGCAAGATTCTTTCCTGGACATGTGTCCTCTATAAGCTCTTAGCACCAGTTCCTTGCATTCTCCTCGTTTACTTGTCACTTGCAGGCCGGTGACACCTGGATCACTATCTCCAACACTGGCCTCCCCATTGATCCAGGCTTGCTGGGTCTTTCCATACCTATAGTCCCTGGGTGCATCTAACTCAATGTGTCTAATAGTGAACTCACCATTGTTCCCCCAAAACTGTTCCTTCATCAGCGTTCACTGGCACCTGCTTAGTCAATCAGGAACCAGTGAGCGCCCTTTGCTATTCTCCCTCCTTGCCTTCATGACAGATTTCTCAAGCCTGTCCAATTTTACAGCCTAAGTGTTCTCAATCTCCTGCCCAAGATCGGGCTCTGAACATCTCTTACCTGCATTGTTTCAATCACTTCCTAATTATCCTTCCTGTATTCATTCTTAGCTTTCTCTGCATTCGTCCACAATGCTGTCGGAAGGATGCGTTCGAAATGCACTTCTGGAGAGAAACTATCAGTTGAGGTCACACAACTTGGTCTATAAAAAAGCATGAAGCCATATAATCCTACTATATCTCCTGGTTTATTAAATTTATACTTTTTTAATGTATGGAGAACTTTATAACATATAAATAAAAGTTTGTAACGTCGTTTTCGACTTACAAATGCCTGACATATAACCATCTCTTACCTAGACATGGGTGTCTCATTCAGGAGTTCACTTCCTCCAATTTCCTGCTGAAAACAGAGCCTCCCCATTATACAACTCCAAGGTTATTGAAGTCCGGGTGAGGGGCACCCCTTCAATGACAACGGTGCCCCCTAGTGTTGGCAACAGAGCATTACCAACTGGATGTCTTCTCCCTATTGTGCCGGAATCACCGGGGATTCTAGCGTCTTCTCTGCTGCCTGCTTTCCCATCACCTTTACTTCCCATTTCCTTCCACTGCTGAGGACAAGTGCGATCTTCGCCCCTCCTGTTGCTTCTCGGGATGCCTGTGTGATTCCCTACTGCCACTTTGATTATCAGAGCCCTCTTTAATGGCCCAGGACTCCCTCTGATGCCACAAGAACCCTAGAAACCTCACTGCTAACCGCTGCTTCTGAGGCTATAAAGCAGCAGAACCAGAGTGGGCTGTATAGGAACTGGAGAGTGGGGAGATGTGAACTGACCCCACTGAGTGGAACCCAGAATTGACTTCCTCACAGAAATAATGCTATCATCCCGGCTATGTACTACTATTAATACCGTAATTAAGTACAGAGGTGCTAAATAGGAATTCGAGGGTCATTCTAGAAAATTAAACTACTACAGAAGCACTATGGCTGTCGGAAAATGCATTCTTAACTGACTTAGAAAGGAACGCTTGGAGTGTAATCAACTGATAGTTGAGCCCAAATAAATGTGCCCCGGTCCCGGAAGATCCCACATGCCGCGGAGCAACTAAGCCCGCACGTCACACTACTGAGCCTGCGCTCTAGAGCCTGCGAGCCACAACTGCTGAAGTCCACGCGCCTAGAGTCCGTGCTCTGCAACAAGAGAAGCCACTGCAATGAGAAGCCCGTGCACGGCAACGAAGAGTAGTCCCAGCAACTAAGACCCAACGCAGTCAAAAAAAAAAAAAGACTTGATCTCTGGTCGGGGAGCTAAGATGCCATGTGCCTCGCCACTAAAAAAACAAAGCATAAAACAGAAGCAATATCGTAACAAATTCAATAAAGCCTTTAAAAAATGGTCCACATCAAAATAATCTTTTAAAAAAAAAAAAAGGTCTCGTTAGAAAATGGCATTTGTTAATAGAGCTTCAGACCCAAAAACGGGACTTCTCTGGTACTGGAAACACGGTAACCTAACAGTTCTGCCGCTTAGTCACAAACCTATTTGATCTGAGATTTTTTTCAAATTCATTTACTTAAGAAATTAGGTCGTTCACTACAATTAATTTGGCAAGCCAAGACAGCCAGCTGCTCAAGTGAGATCCCCAATTTTCTAACAAATTGAATAAACACTAATTTGTTTGTTGATATGATTATGGAATTAGCAAAATGGCCTGTTCCTCAGTGTGAAAAATTAAGATCCAATTTATTTCATGATGGCTTAACCCCAGTTACAAGTTAAATGAAATGGAGACTCTACTGATCACAAACTAAAAAACCATTGTTAAAAATAAAGACCATTGGGGCTTCCCTGGTGGCGCAGTGGTTGGGAGTCTGCCTGCCGATGCAGGGTACGCGGGTTCGTGCCCCGGTCCGGGAGGATCCCACGTGCCGCGGAGCGGCTGGGCCCGTGGGCCATGGCCGCTGGGCCTGCGCGTCCGGAGCCTGTGCTCCGCGACGGGAGAGGCCACAACAGTGAGAGGCCCGCGTACCGCAAAAAAAAAAAAAAAAAAAGGTTCCTGGCAACGCATAAAATCACCTCTTTAAAGAACTGCTTCATATCAAGTACAGAACTTTACCAAACGTTGCTGACCCTATAGTCCCTTCCCAGCCTTCAACCAGTTGGGATCAGAGTCACATCCCAGCTGTGGCCCTTATTCCCTCTCCAAATTATCAGTATCTGTAACACCTCCTCTACTTCCACCAGGAGCCATCTCATTCCGCAACCCATCGTTCTTTATCACCCCAGGGATACAAATTAGCAAAGGTTTGAGGCTCAGCGCTAGGGCCTGAGAACTGATATTCTGCAGATTACCTGGTGACCTAAAAGCTTGGGAGTTTACTGACGTTTTCCCCCCTATATCACACCAAAGTCTCTTCACCCCCTCCGCCTCCAAGGTTTGGACTCCACACCCTCTATCAAAGCCATCTGCAGCTCAAGGAATAATTACAGACTATCTGCCACTCTTTGGGGGGCAACTTGAGCCATGGTATTGGGTCTGTCTGGTCACAGAAGTGGGAAGGGATGTTTTCAAGGGAGACAAAGCTGGTGGAGCATGAGAATTCAAGCTGGCATTGACAATGACCATTGCTACAGAAGCTGTGTAGCTGATAGCTTAGGTCAGCTCATTGCACGGGACTGCTCAGGCTTCATCATGGGGAGCAGAGCCCTGTGTTCCTGTGGGTTTACCCTCCGGTCCAGCAAGAGCAGCTTCCTGGTGCCCCCCCAGGAGGCTACTCTAACGTCTCAATGGCCCTGGCTGTCCCTTGAGCCTCCTGATGATTTTGCTGACTCTCTTTACTTCTCAAAGCTGCCCCTCATTCCATGCAAACTCCCATTAGGACATATTGTCTTATTCTCCTCGGGTAGTGGTCCCCTCTGCCTCTTCTTCACTTATTTCCTTTAACACAGAGAATGTTACCAATTTGCCTGGATCCTTGTAGTTTTTGCCCTCTTATGCATCTATTCCCCTCATTTCCCCTACAGAGCCTCACATGTCCTCAAATTAATATTTTCTGATCTGCATTCTTACCCCAATTTCTTCACCACTTTACTTCCTCTTAGCAGAGGAATCTGTGTAGTCCTTTTTACACTAATTCGGATTGTATGATTGAAGCACTTTTTATCAACCTCCCGTCACTTGCTGACACAACACAAACTGTCAGTAAATGATTGACAAGACAGTCTGTTCTCTTATAATTAAAGCAGATTATAGAGCATTTCTTACCGTAGTTCAATTTTGCAACTACAGCATAAATTCTGTGAGCACAGGCGAGGAGAAGCATATTTTTATCTAGATTAAGTCAAAGCTACTTCCCAAGTAATTTTCAAGGCTTATAAACCTCCAAATTCATCGGCAAGATTGACGGCAATATATCAGTCATTAAGAAATTTCTCTGTTACAAATGAAATTCATAATTAGATGTCACGATAATTGCTTCATGACATCATGTAATTAAGTGGCACAGGGGAGGAGGATATGCAGTCAGCATGTTCGATGTAAATCCTTCCCGTGCACACCACTGTCATTTCATACCCTAGCAACTGAGCTTGACAGGCAGTCGAAAACAGACGGCAAGTTTCTTTAAAAATATAATGATTCCTAACAATGTTCACCTCTTAACGAACTTTGAGAAAAAAGGATGAAACATATTTCATTGTTGGTGCCTGGTACACAGCAGTCAGTTAATAATTACTTATCAGATAAAGTCTTGAAACCTGAGACTTTCCTTTGTGTCATTCCATTCTGCCTAGAACAGTAATATAAACCTCCCCTCTTTCTGGGACTAAAACCTAACTTTTCAGGGCCAGCAGATTACCTAATTTCTTTCCAGTTAACTCCCATCTTTGGATGTTGAATGGTCATAGATAAATTGTCTTTTTGGTTCTGCCTGTAATTATAGAACTTTAAGCAACTTTCTGGGCTTCACAGATTAAATGAGAAGGTTCACTGGAAGGTCATAACTCCGAGCTTTAACATGTTAACGTGTGTTATTTTCTGAGACTGTCAGTGTCACATGCCAGGAGGTGCCAATCTCATCTACCCTTCTTAGTTCTCTGTACCTCTTCCTTCCCTGTCCTCCCCTTCACCCTCATGCTCTCTCTTCCCACCTTCCCACACCCCAAAATGGATAAAGCTAAATTCTTAACATATTGCTAGTAATACAGACTCTCAGGGGTCCTCAGTCCTGGACATGAGAAATCAGAGTTGGGAATTCCTGCTCTGATTCCTAGGATTACAAACCTGTTATAAAATCACGAACGTACCAAGGAGTGATAAAATTGTTAAGGGGGTGATGGTGGGAGGGGTATGTGTGGCAGAGAGGATGGTGGGAGGGGATAGGGGAGAACTTGGGTAGCAAGTTGACTGAACTGAGTACAGGTCCCAGGACAGCAGGAGAGACTGGGTTACCTCAGGTAGGTTTGTCAAATATTCAGTGAGACATAGAAGACAAAGCAGATTTATTATATTGAAATTCATTTTAACCTACTTCACAATTTTGCCTAAGGCCAGCTGTAGTCATCCACTCATGTCTACTAGAAGTTAAACACATCCCAGAGATAAAGACACCTCACGAGCTGGGTCTAAGTATTGTATTTCTACTAATTAAAAGTAGGATTCTTCAGAAACAGACTCACAGACATAGAGATCAGACTTGTGGTTGCCAAGGGGGGATGGGTGAAGGGAGAGGGATGGACTGGGAAATTGGGTTTGGTAGATGCAAACTATTACATTTAGAATGGATAAACACCAAGGTCCTACTGTATAGCACAGGTCCAATCTCCTGGGATAAACCATAATGGAAAAGAATATTTTTAAAAAGAATGTCTATATGCGTAAAACTGAGTCACTTTGCTGTACAGCAGAGATTGACACAACATTGTAAATCAGCTATACTTCAATAAAAATAAATTTTAAAAATAAAAATAAAAGTAGGATTCTCTGGAAAAAGCAAATTATAAATACAGACAGGTCTTTATGTGTGTCCTTTAAACACGTAATTACCAAGAGCACAAGATAAATGAGAAAATATTTATTTGCTCAGTTTATCTCTCCAAAATATCACCTTTTAATAAAGCAAAGGTAAATTTATTAGAACTTTCTGCCAAAGAGAGAAGACAATCTTGACAATCTTATCAGCATCTCAGAAGGGGGAACTCAGAAGTGAAATATTTATACGGCTCTGGGGTCTGAGCTCAAGTGTTTTAAGATGGGTCTTCAAGGCAGGGAACTTTATATCTGTTTATATTATACATAAAGTTTATTTTTACATGTAATATATAAATGTTACTTTATTATTACTTTATTAATTTGTTTATATTTAGGTTGGTGGACACAGCAAAGCAAGTGTCTTGAATAAGTAACCTGTGGTTAATAAACAAGATTTTGCCAAGGTAAGCAATCTATTATCGCCAATAACTTGGTTTATGGGAATTTCGTGAAGCAAACAGTGAAGTTATTTATTGGTTTGTTCTGAACAAGTGTTTTCAGGAACAAACAACTAAGTCATGTTGATGCAGGAAGGCTACAGTTTTAGGTAAATCACATTGACACACCTATAACAAGAATGTCTTAAAGAAGGAGGAAGGAAACTTTTAGAGGTGACGGTTTTGTTTATGGCATTGGTTATAGTCATGGTTTCACAGGTTTACACTTATCTGCAAACTCATCAAGATGTATATATTAAATAAGGACAGCTTTTTGTATGTCAATCATACCTCAATTTTAAAAATAATTTCTTTTAAGTATGTGCCTTTGTTATAATTAACAGGTAAACAAGGTAGAAAAGACACATGGAGAATCTAAGAGTAGCTAAATTGTTCCACATGAGAAAGAGCTTGGAGATACCCATGGAGAAGAAATCTGGGAAACAGAGAGAGTAGGAAGAGCTTGATGAAGCTGGGACTGGGAGTCAAGAGGAGAAAACTAGTTTGGTGGCAAAGAGCAGAGTGTATGGGCTTCCCTGGCAGCGCAGTGGTTAAGAATCCACCTGCCAATGCAGGGGACATGGATTCGATCCCTGGTCGGGGAAGATCCCACATGCCGCGGAGCAGCTAAGCCCATGCGTCACAACTACTAAGCCTGCGCTCTAGAGCTCACAAGCTACAACTACTGAGCCCGCGTGCCACAACTACTGAAGCCCGCGTGCCTAGAGGCCGTGCTCTGCAACAAGAGAAGGCACCACAGTGAGAAGCCCACACACCGCAACTAAGAGTAGTCCCCACTCGCCGCAACTAGAGAAAGCCTGCGGGCAGCAATGAAGACACAACACAGACAAGAAAGAAAGAAAGAGAGAAAGAGAGAAAGAGAAAGAGAGAGAGAGAGAGAGGAAGGAAGGAAGGAAGGAAGGAAAGAAAGAAAGAAAGGAAGAAAGGAAGAAAGAAAGAAAGAAGAAAGAAAGAAAATAAATTAAAAAAAAAGAGCAGCGTGTAGAATAGAAAGGGGAGGAAGTAGATAGGATAGCTACTGTGGAGAGTGGAAGAGTTATTTAAATACTAGTATTAGTATTTAAATTAAATAAAATTATATTAAATTCAATTATATGAAAATGCAATATCAATTCCAGATTCTCAAGAAATGTTTGGTAAAGCCAAACACTGGAGCCCAGTTTGTGTTTCTTTTATATGTGTAACCATTCAGAAACTGGTCTCATGAGGGATGGGACTTTTAGGTCCCACTGGCTGGGCTCCAATGTTCAGATGCCAGGAAATGTTTACATGGTGGTTGTCCTTTAAAAACAGTAACAACATGGATGAAACTGGAGGGCATTATGCTAAATGAAATAATCCAGGCAAAGACAAACGCTGCATGGTATCACTTATGTGTGGAATCTAAAAAAGCAAGGAAAGAAAAGAAAATCAGACTTATAGAAACAGAGTAGAAAAGTGGTTGCCAGGAGCTGGGGGTCGGGCAAAGAGGGACAGCTTGGTAAAAGGGCACAAGCTTTCAGTATAAGGTGAATAAGGTCTGAGGATTTAATGTAAAACATGGTGAGTGGATAATACTGTATTACATAATTGAAATTTGCTAAAAGAATAGAACTTAAATGTTCTCACCAAAAAAACAAAAGTGGGGCTTCCCTGGTGGCACAGTGGTTGAGAGTCCGCCTGCTGATGCAGGGGACACGGGTTCGTGCCCCTGTCTGGGAAGATCCCACATGCCGTGGAGCGGCTGGGCCCGTGAGCCATGGCCGCTGAGCCTGCGCATCCAGAGCCTGTGCTCCGCAACGGGAGAGGCCACAACAGTGAGAGGCCCGCGTACCGCTAAAAAAAAAAAAAAAAAAAAAAAAGCAAAATGATGGTGATGGATGTTCTCATTAACCTGATGTGGGGAATCCTTTCACAAGGTATATGTATATCATCACATTGTACACATTGGAAATATTTGAGAAAAACAATAATATTAAGTATGAGGGAAATTTTAAAAATTTAAAGCATTTATAAAAAAATATTTAAAAATTTTAAATACAAAATAAATGCAGTAAAGATTGCAAGTCTAAGTCATCCTTCAATAAAAATATGTCAGGTTAGAAATATTTCAATTTTTTAAAAAAGCAGCACTCCCCCAAAAAAACCCTTGTAATAAAAATATTTCTAAGAAAAAAAAGAAAGAAAATGTCAGCTGGTAGACTCTAAATTCACCCTGAGAGGCTCTGACAGCAAATGGGATGAAATTTGGTGTCTAAAGATAGAAACTTTGATCATAGTTATCAGCATAACCAGTCAAGAAGAAAAAGAGACCTCAAAGAGTAGAGGAAATAAAATGGACAAAATAAAGTAAGATTATTATATCCAGACAGTGAAACCATTCGAGAAAAATCAAAATAACAGATCAAGACCAGAAAGGAAGAATTAGATATCTGAAACGTAGACTCCGTTTCCAAACTAGAAAGATATTGGGAGAAACACAAAAGGTGAGATAAAAGGAAAAGGGAATTATAACAATAGTTTCCTGACTTGAAACCCTGTCATTAGTAGATGCCATATTAGGTAACTTCTTCGGCATTTTATTTCATTAATAACTCAGAACAACCACTTGCAGTAAATATTACACCATTTTTCAGATGAAAATCCCAAGGGTCACTTCCTTGATATCATATAGCTTTGTAGTAGTGGAGTTAGCATTTGAATACAGATGAGTCATTCTAAAGCTTGTGTTCCTTACTACTTATGGTCTGTACTGTTATTTTGGTGTGTTGTTATAGGAATATCTGGGTGAGGTTTATTGTCGTGAACTACAGATTCTGATGGGAAGAAGAAGGTTTTCCCTAGCTCACAAATAAGGCGCCATTGTACCGACAGAAGGTTAACTAAGCCTCGTGATGCTAGATGAACTCAGACCTGTCTCATCAAATCAAAACATAAAATTAGTCTGAACGAACTCCCACAAAATGACTGCCTAATACGTGAGAAGACTTCCTTTTAAACAAGCATGGCAATAGCTTCTAAATAAGCCAGATAAAATTAAAACCAGAGTAATCCAAGGATAACTAAAAGCCAACAAATCCCTAGATATTAAAAGGTATAGACACTACAAGTGTTTCTTACATCACTAACCTCCTCCACACGAAGATGTGCTCCCCGTTGTTCTCCTAATGAAATGTTACTGAAACTTCTTTTAAATTATCATTTTTTTCAAATTAGAATACACATACCAAGAAAAGAGGATTTTAGCGCAATCTTTCAGGAAAACAAAACGAACATTATATCCAGGAGCACAAAACCTGGGAGTTCATAGTCAGCCACTTAAGCCTTGGAATATTTTCTTTAAAAAAAAAAAAATGATGGTAAGGAAAAGATGAGTAAAAGGTTAAAAGTTCTATATACTGCATATATAGAAAATATCAGGAAAAAAGTGTCAGGATTTAAGAGGCATAAATTAAATAACCTTGAAGTCCATTTTGCCCTAGAACTATCGGGATGTTTTCAGGGAGCATCAGATGCTTATGTTTCCTGTGTGTGTATAAGAGATGAGCGGAAACAAAAATAACCTCCCTCCCAGGAACAGTGGAAGACATCAGCCGCAAAGTAGGTCATAGCCCCAGGCTACACCGCCCACTGATGTGCGCTACCCACTGTAAATGGAATCAAATGACAGGCTTTCTTGGGATCAAATGATGGCGTTTCACTGCCCATTCCACTAACACATTCCTATAGTGAACTGCTCCTGAATGAATCCTATAAACCCCTGAGTCCTCTTTAAGTTTTAGTGAAAAGAAATAAAACCTTTTCACAGAAGGAGAAAGGAGTTTCCAACACTCATACTAAGACTGATTTTCGTAGCAATGATTTTCATTCGAAATTTAATTGCTGTGTATTCAAATAGTAGCACTGTTGGGGGCTGAAAGATATACTTGTTTTCTTTGGTTTGGTTTGCTTTTTCTCCGACATTGATAGTGATTTCTCACTTTTACTATAGCCCTTCTGTCGAGATGTTGGCAAATTGCTGTGAAAAACAGAATTAAAGAGAGATCCTTACAGTCTCATGAGTGAGAGAACATTGCCTATTCTCCGTCTATCCTCCACACTAGAGCCAAGGTGATCATCTTACTAACAAACCTAACCACATTTTCTCCCTGCTTAAATCTTTAAATGATTTTCCATCTGAAAGATAAAGGTCCCTCATGATCTGATGTCTCCCTACCCTTGGGCCTACTGCCAACACATTTCAAAAGGCACCCTTTGCACCAGCCCCATAACAAACTACTCGTGGTCTCCAGAATTAAGGATAACTTGCTAGCTGACACTTCTTTGCCTTTATATTGTTATTCCCTCTGCCTAAAGTGTCCTTCCTTCTACCTCCTACTTAGCTTCTGGGAGGCTTTCCTAAATCCTCAATCTACACGAGGACCCCTTCTCCCCACCACACTCTATACACACCACAGCATGGCCTGTGGCACACTCTACTGTATCCACAGTTCACTTTGTTTAGTTTTGTGAAGACACAGTTCACTTCTCATGCAACTATGTATCCCCAAGGTCTCAGCACTTGCTTAGGTCTTCATCTGCTGAAGAATGTTGATGGCTCCTGTATTACCCGTGGGTTGTGGTTGCGAAAGAAAAAATACAAGTTGATGCAAGCAAATCTTGGGGGGAAAGGAAAGAAGGAAAGGAAAGGAAAGGAAAGGAAAGGAAGGAAAGGAAAGGAAAGGAAAGGAAAGGAAAGGAAAGGAAAGGAAAGGAGAGGAAAGGAAAGGAAAGGAAAGGAAAGGAAAGGAAGGAAAGGAAAGGAAAGGAAGGAAAGGAAAGGAAGGAAAGGAAAGGAAAGGAAGGAAAGGAAAGGAAAGGAAAGGAAAGGAAAGGAAAGGAAAGGAAGGAAAGGAAAGGAAAGAAAGGAAGGAAAGGAAAGGAAAGGAAGGAAAGGAAAGGAAAGGAAAGGAAGGAAAGGGAAGGAAAGGAAAGAAAGGGAAGGAAAGGAAAGGAAAGGAAGGAAAGGGAAGGAAAGGAAGGAAAGGAAAGGAAAGGAAGGAAAGGAAAGGAAAGGAAGGAAAGGAGGAAGGAAGGAAGAGAGAAGAAAGGGAGGGAGGGAGTGAGAGAGAAAGAAAGAAAGGAAGAAAGAAAAGAAAGAAAGAAGGAAAGAAAGAAAGAAAGAAAGAAAGAAAGAGAAAGAAAGAAGGAAGGAAGGAAGGAAAAGAAAGAAAAGGGTGTCAGGCTTGGCTAGATGCAGACTCACGTACGTCAGCAGGAGCTGTCTGTCTCCTTCCTCTGATTGCATAGTCCTGTGTTGACTCTCTCTCTGTGGTGGAATGATGGCCAACAGCAGCTTCAGGTGTACAACCTGTTGGTTTGGCTATTTCATCTGACATAGGTTCTCTTTCCTAATAGTTCCAGAAAAGCCTTGGGGTTGCGACTCCCTGGCCTACCTTGTGTCGCATATCCCACCTGAACCAGTGACTCGGGCCGTGAGAATGGAATGCACTGCTTGTCCATGCCTGATTATCAGACCCACCCTGAAAAAGAGGTGGGAGGTGAGAGAGAGCATCGGCCTCATCCAGACCTTGAGGAGAGGGCAGTGATGTGCAGAGGTCAACACCACAGGTGCTGGAGCTTGGCTCCTGGGTTCAAATCCATACTGACCAGCTATGTGAACTTGGGCAAATTACTTAATATCAATTTTGTAAGTGGGGCTCATAGGAAATGTCAACACCTATAATAACCCAGCTCTGTCTTTCTTGCAATGCAAGATATCAACAGCACACTTTCTCTCCTTCTAGACCACAAGTCAGAAATCATTTTACCCAGAATGTCCTTAATCAGAAAAGCACAATAACTTTGGAGCATTCTTGATGTTATTGGCAAGAGAGAAAAAATATATATATACCAGCTGCGTCAGAGTTCCAGCTCAGTATCTCCACTGTTCATGGACTTTTCCCCATGCAAGACGGCAACTGAAGAAAATCCAAGCATGATGCCCTCGGATGACATTGTTCAAAGATTTAAGGAAATCTCTTTGTACCACTTTATAAGGGAGGAGGACGTTTCCCTGGAGCCCCCTAGAAGACTTTCTCTTATTTCTCCTTGGCCACATACCTACCCCCGGTCAGTCACTGACAAAGAAAATGGAATCCCCCCATTAGCTGAGACCAGCCTCGGCACATGACACTCAGAGCAAATTTAGTGGCCATAACCAAAATGTACATGAATGAGCTGTGGCTGTGTTCCAAGAAGACTTAATTTATTGACATCGAAATTTGAATTTCATACAATTTTATGTGTATGATATGTTATTCTTATTTTGATTTTTTCCCATTTAAAAATGTAAAAACCATTCTTAGTTCACAAAGAATGCAAGCTACAAAACAGGTGGTGGGTTGGATTTGGCCCATGGGTTGTGGTTTGCCGGCCCCTGGCGTATGTGTAACCAGACCCAAGTAGGACCAAAAGGCACAGCAAACTGTCCAAACAGAGCCAGTGGCTCAGGCTCCCATGGGGCCAGCTTCTGCTGCTTTCCCTTCTCTCCTTCAATCTTCTCTGTGATGAGTTAACTGAAGAGAAGAAGATGTGGGCGGAGCTGCAGGGTGTGGTGGCTCCAGAAAGATGTGGACGGCTGCTGCATTGCAACCCCACTGCTTCGAATTTGTGGATCTGGAAAAGACTTGACACAGCCCTGCAGTCCAGTGTTTCTCAGACCTCAGCCTGTGTAATCATCTCCTGCTGTGCCTGTTCATTTTAAAGTTTTATTTTTTTAATGCAGTATAGTTGGTCTGTGGTGCCTGTTTAAAATGCAGATTCCAGGCCCTGCCCCTGAGTTCTAATTCAGTAGATCTGGGTAGGACCTACAGATGTGCTTCTTTTTTTTTTTTGGTTGTTTAGTTTTTATTTCATAACCATGAACTTAACTTTGCAATTCAGCTTAACTTGGAGGGGGATAAGGAAAATATGGAACCCAAAGAAGTGCAATGAGAGCACGAAGATTATAGGATATTTTGAGCAGACAGGGATGAAGGGGTGCTCTCTGGTGGTTAAGATAGAACACAAGTCAAATTTATTGTTAGATTTGTCCACAGTCAGCAATGGTGATCTTCTTGTTGGTCTTGCCATTCCTGGACCCAAAGCGCTCCGTGGCTTCCATAATATTCATGCCCTCTTTCACCTTGCCAAAGACCACATGCTTGCCATCCAATCACTCAGTCTTGGCAGTGCGGATGAAAAACTGGGAACCGTTTGTGTTGGGGCCAGCATTTGCCATGGACAAGAAGCCAGGACCCGTATGCTTCAGGAGGAAATTCTCATCATCAGATTTCTCCCCATAGATGGACTTGCCACCAGTGCGCTTATGGTGTGTGAAGTCACCACCCTGGCACATAAATCCCGGAATTATTCTGTGAAAGCAGGAATCTTTATAACCAAAGCCTTTCTCCCCAGTGCTCAGAGCACGGAAGTTTTCTGCTGTCTTTGGAACTTTGTCTGCAAACAGCTCGAAGGAGACGCGGCCCAAGGGCTCGCCGTCGACGGCGATGTCAAAGAACACGGTAGGGTTGACCGTGGATGGGCAGCGCGGGAGGTTCCGGGGTGGCGGCGTCTGCAAAAAAGCCCGGATGTGCTTTTTTTTTTCTTTCCAGCTTTATTGAAGTATAACTGGCAATTAAATTGTAAGATATAATTTGATATATGTATGTACTGTAAAATGATACCCCTGTGGAGTTAAACATCCATCTCACATATTTACCTGTGTATGTGTGTGTGTGTGTGTGTGTGTGTGTGTGTGTGTGTGTGTGGTGAAAATATTTAAGTTCTACTTTCATAGCAAATTTCAATTATACGATACAGTGTTACCTACTATAGTCACTGGATATGCATTTTTAATAAGCCTGTGACTCTGATGGGGACCCTATCAGTCAGAAAGTTAGTGGCAGAGCTGGGACTAGAATCCTGAGTGATCTTTCAATTAGCACACTGTCTGCTAATTGAAAAGGTTAAACGTGAATATAAGCAAAAGACACACTGATTTTGATTCTGAATGAAACTCCACGACTGAGCTCTACACGGGGCAAACCCAATGGTCAAATGCAGATACCACCTTCCGTGCCCTATAGGTTTTTGTATCTTACACAACAAAGCCCAATTTTAGTATGAATCATATGTGTTTCTAACATCTCTTCCTCTGATCAGCATATGAGTATCTTAAAAACAGGAACTGCGACTCATTCACCTTTGCAACTCCCAGTGGGAGGGCCTGTCACATAATAGGCTGCCAATAGTATTTACTGGGCAAATATTTGCATCAAAGTTTCCTTTCTAAAATTATTTCAAAACGGAGAAAAATTTAGAGAGCTAACTTTGCATGGTATTTTTAATCAATATTGCATGACAGTTTAATTACAGAAAACAATGTAATAATATCTTGCCAAAACTGAGCAATGTGTATACTCAAAGCAACTAAACTAATATGCAAAATAGAGTAGGTAGAGTTAACATGCATGGCCTCAGCTTGGTAATTATTTAATTAGAAACATGTTTTTAATGAATTCCAATGCTAAATAAATTCACCAATGATGCAATGTTTTATTTGAAGCACTAACACTCTCTTTCAAGCCAGAACTCCGGATCCTCTTTCCTTACAATTGTCAATATTTACATTTTTAATGGAACCCCTATTTGGGAAACTGACACCATAGTGAACATGAAAGGGTAAACCTCTGAGATGCTACTCCAGGAGAATCGGTCAATGGCATTACAGGGACACACCCAGGACCTGTGTAAAGGGAAACTCTATTTATAAGGCAGACCCCGACAGAAGTGACTCTTCCCCACAAAAAATATAATTAGACTTGGAAATAGAACAAAGAGGTAGCACAGACATGAGAGGACTGTGACCTTGAGCAACCACTCCTTGAGCAGCTATAGAAGCAGATAACCAGAATTTTGAAAAGTGTATTAGAGAGAAGCAAAGACTTCTTGGTAAAACTGAGATAAAGATTCAATTCCTAAAGTACTGATAAATGTTGATATTTGCAGATGTCAAGGCTTAAGAATTGTCTGCAAATACAAATCCACAATCTCTTCTTTGAAAACAGCTGTGTTTCAAGATTCAGAATGTTTCAGATTTTGAAAAGGGATACAGTGAAAACCCAACAAATGTAAAACATTCCCAGCAGAAACTGTAGCAATGTCTCATAATCAAACACATTAAAACTTCTGCCACAGGGGTTCCCTGGTGGCTCAGCGGTTAAGAATCGCCTGCCAATAAAGCAGATAGAATCCTGGTCCTGTTCATTAAGGCAGGATGGTGAATGGTGCAGTGCTGGAGCTGGTTCATATTGGCCCACAGGGCTCATTGTCAAATTTTCAGGAATTTTTTTTTTTTTTTTTTGGCCATGCCACACAGCTTGTAGGATTTTAGTTCCCCGACCAGGGATTGAACCCAGGCTCTCTGCAGTGAGAGCTTGGAGTTCTGATCACTGGATCACCAGGGGATTCCCAAAATTTGCAGGAATTTTGACAACTGATGGTTGAAGCTCAGCCATTATTTAAAAATTAAATTATGTAAACTTAAATTTATTTTATTAAAATCAAATATAATAAATACTCAAAACTCAAAAAAAAACTCCGCCTGCCAATGCAGGGGACACGGGTTGGAGCCCTGGTCCAGGAAGATCCCACGAGCTTATTTGCGCTCTAGAGCCCATGAGCCACAACTGCTCAAGCCCACATGCCTAGAGCCCGTGCTCCGCAACAAGAGAAGCCACCACAATGAGAAGCCTGCGCACCGCAAGGAAGAGTAGCCCTCGCTCGCCACAACTAGAGAAAGCCTGCGCATAGCAACGAAGACCCAGGGCAGCCAAAACAAAAAAACTTCTGCCACGAAGTATATTGCTAACCACACTAAGTGCTAAGGAGCTTGCATAGCCTTCCATCTGTTCAATCATGGTTGTGCAGTCAAATTAGGTCAGGATAGGGCAGTTTTGCCACCAAATGGATTTCATTCTCAGAGTTTTTTGGACTTTGAGTATAAAAAATTAATAAACAGGAACCTCAATTAATATAGAGTTGGGAGGTCAGAAGAGGGCGCTCTCTTGCCCTACAATGAAAGCAGAGCCCAACAGGAGAAGAAAGGCATCCTCTTCTGGCCTGGCAGGAGCTCAGCTGTTAAGAGGTTGTCACAACTCAGCCAACGGAAAGCCACTATACTTTGAAATCTCGATTCCTCCGATGGAATTTTTGGTTACGGTAGCCCTCCCAACTTCCTTTGCCCCTCTTTAAAAGAGTCGTCCTCTCCTTGATGTACAGGACTTGCACATGGCTTGCCATGATTGCAGACCCCAAATTGCCGTTCTTCATTGAGCCCAAATATATCCATTTTTGCTAGAGAAATAACTGGTAGTCTATTTGTTTTAGGTCAGCATTTTGGTGGCCTGTACAGGGACCAGAGAAGACCCCCAGTGACTCCAAGACTGCTGAGCAGACAGGTGCAGTGCTCACATTGAACCTGTTTTTGATCATTGCTTTTCTGGCCGACTCTGGGATTTGAGGGTAAGTTTTTCTCCAGGATTCCAACTTCGGCCTTCTTTGCTTTTTGAAGCTCTCAGGTCTTAGGATCTATTTAAAGTTTCATCCTTTCTCGTTATGGCCTCGTTCTGTATGCAAGTACTCATTTGGCACTTTGGCATGATTGTGAAATGAGATTGCATTGGAACTGGCTACACTTCAGCCCATACCATCAGGAACAGAGACTGTTTCACTGGAGCTGTGCCGGTTCTGTCTTCAACCCAATTCCATCAGAAATAGGGGCTGTTCTGGGCTTCTCTGGTGGCGCAGTGGTTGGGAGTCCGCCTGCCGATGCAGGGGACGCGGGTTTGTGCCCCGGTCTGGGAGGATCCCATGTGCCGCGGAGCGGCTGGGCCCGTGAGCCATGGCCGCTGAGCCTGTGCGTCCGGAGCCTGTGCGCCACAGCGGGAGAGGCCACAACAGTGAGAGGCCCGTGTACCGCAAAAAAAAAAAAAAAAAAAGGATTTTAGTCTGGTTCCTTGGGGACCAGATTGTCCCTTAGAACTGGCTGGTATTAGGCCGTTTGAGCTATTTGAACAGTAAGTCTATTTGAAAATTATTCCCTTACTCTAGAGAAAAACCTCTGAGAGGTGGGATCCCAGTTATCTAAATATTTTCATATTCACATTTTGTATTCTCTACAGGGACCTCAGCCAATTTTATGTTTGAAAACCACCGTCCTTCCTTATGTGCCTTTCTAACTAAACGGACCGACCTAACTAAAGACAATTTAGAACGTCAGTGGCCATTATGGGGAACTTTTGAAATCCCCAATCTTACTTAACTCTAAAATGTCCAAAACTGAATGCAGCACCTAATTTGATTGGTATTTTGAGGCTTCTCAAAACATTCCCAGCAGAAACTGTAGCAATGTCTCATAATCAAGCACATTAAAACGTCTGCCACAGGGGTTCCCTGGTGGCTCAGCGGTTAAGAATCCGCTGAGGAACCTTTGCCTCTCTAAAAAATAAGATTTCAAGATTAACTGAGGCAAACAAAGAAAGATAAAATGGCTTCTCAAGCCTCAGGCTCTTCTTCCCCAGCTTTTGGGTCTCAGACTCTGACTCTGGCACCATCTTCTTCCTTCCCTTCTATGCCACCTACACCTCTCCACCCCCCTGTCCTCCCCAATATGAATTTTCATGTCAAATTTCCCTTTTCCACTGAAACTCTCCCCACTCCCTTTTCCTCTGAATTTATCAGAATCTGTTCCTTTAAAATTAAGCCTTCCGAGGATCCAGAGGCTAAACCCTTACTTTCTTATATTCCCTGGACGAAAGCTGAACTGTGAGCCACAGTCAAAGATTTAGGCAAAGTACCCAAGGATTCTCCAGATTTGCTGAGGGATTTAATAGAGTCGTTCAAACTTACCAGCCTCGTTTCTCTGACTTATATCAGCTAGTTCATACGTTTGTCAGTGAAGGTCAGGCCCAACATTGGATGAAAACAGCTCACTGGGAAAATCCTGAATGTCTCTAGAATTACAACTGGGAGACCAGCCCACTAACTCATACATGATCAGGCTTGAGCACTCGCTAGTCGACTTCACTGAGCAATTTCCAGGGCTTTTCCAAAGCCTGTTGATTGGAACAAAATTCAGGCTAGTACACAAAAATCTGATGAACCTGTTCATGACTTTACAATTGACTTCAGATTGTTTTTAAAGAAAATTCAGGTCTTCCTTCAAATGTTGATTCCACCTGGGTAGCTTTTAACTCTGTTTATTAACAGGCTGAACTGGGACCTTTCCCTTCATTGGGAATGAATCTCTTCCCATCCTCATTGACACCAGAGCCACACTCTTGGTCCTCAACCCCACTACTATAAGGCAACCCCTGTTCAAATCGTGGGGATCTCTAACGAACCTTGAGAGGTTCCTGTCTCTGCACGTACTCCCTTTTGTTTAGGATCTTTGAGAGATACACACCCCTTTCTCCTTAGTTCCTCTGCCCCGTTTGTTAGGGCAAGACTTCCTAGAGAAGGATTATGCTGGAATTGCTTTCTCCCAAAAGGGGGAATCATTCTAGAACTTGGAGATAAGTCATCAAAGCAGCCAACCTGACTCTGACATATTTTATTTGTTCCATCTCTAACAGTCCTAGAGTAGATCTGGAAACACCGATCATTTGTCCCTATTGAATCAGCTACCACCCTCTTTATGGGCAAAATCTCCAAATGATATTGGAAAAATTCACAGCACAACTCCCATCAAGATTCAAATAGATCCCTCAAAACCTCTTCCCAGATCCCCTGCACTTTCGGTCCGATCCGCGGCCGCCCGCTCAGTCTCCGGAGCGCCCTTCAACCGTCCCCTGACCCGCTTCCGAGGGCCAGTGCAGCTCGAGCCCAACAACCATGCCCGCGGGCGTGTCCTGGACGTCCTACCTGAAAATGTTCGCCGCCAGCCTCCTGGCCATGTGCGCCGGCGCGGAGGTGGTGCACCGGTACTACAGGCCGGACCTGACAATATCTGAAATTCCACCAAAGCCTGGAGAACTCAAAACAGAGCTTTGGGACTGAAAGAGAGACAATATGAACCTCAAAATTCTCTGCCAAGAACTCTGTGAATAATATTATGAGAATTAAATATGTATTTTTAGAATTTACTGAGTCAAACTACTTGGGTTTAAGCACTAATACAATGCTAACTGCAAGAGGAAGTGTTCAGCAGATGGTAATTGATGCATTGAGATTTAGTTATGGTTGGACTAATGTTTCTTGAAAACTGCCAAAGCTTATATCATCAGCTCCTCTAATGTGGTTTGATAGACACCTAGTCTTAAATAGCATGTGAGAGAACATATTTGCAGTGTCTCCTACCCTTATAATTCTGGTTTATTTCTCTGAATAAGTTTGACTATAATGGCAAATGGGAATTATAAATTAACTATAATAAAAGTGACATTGACCATGAAAAAAAAAAAAAAAAACCTCTTCCCAGAATTAATCAACATCCTGTAAGTAAAGAATCCCTTCAAGGCATAAAGCCCATAACAGAAGATTACAAGGCTTAAGGCCTCATTATCCCTAGTATTAATCGTTGTAACACTCCTGTTTTACTGGTGAGAAAACCTAAAGCGTGAGGGTAGAGGTTTGTCTAGGACCTCCCAGCAATAAA
This sequence comes from Tursiops truncatus, assembly GCF_011762595.2. Taxonomy (NCBI): domain Eukaryota; kingdom Metazoa; phylum Chordata; class Mammalia; order Artiodactyla; family Delphinidae; genus Tursiops; species Tursiops truncatus. Next base: position 46,499,255 of record NC_047046.1, read on the forward strand.
AAACCTTGTTATCTCCCCGACAACCTGCTGTTTCTAACCCTCATACATTACTCACATCCATTCCCACCAGAAGCGAATTCTTTACTGTAATCAGTTTATGCAGTGCATTCTTTAGTATTTCAGTTGACGAAGCTAGCAATACGTTTTTGCCTTCACTTGGGGAGAAAAACAATTCATCTGGATGGTAATGCTTCAGGGTTTTCCTGAGAATCCTTATTTTTTGCAAATCCTGAAGGCTAGTCTGTTTGATATAAAGTTCCCTAGAGGTTCTACTTTGTTATAATAGGTGGATGGTTTGCTTCTTTGCTCTTTTTCTCGGGCCTCCTCACAGGAAGACAGCACCCACTTGCTAAAGCTTTTAGCCTTAATGAGACTTAGGATGGCCAAGGAAAATTGCAGCTTGCCCAGACCCAGGTTCAATATCCAGGGCATCTGCTGTCTCAGGATAAGGACTACACCTCGATCTAGATAGGTTTCATGGTGTCCTGAGTTACCCAAAACCCAAAACTAAGAACCAACTGCAAAGTTTTCTTGGGCTAGGTGGCTATTGCTGAAATTGGATTCCAAGTGTCTCTCTTGTGGTCAAACCTCTGTGTTTTACTCAATTATAACAACCCTGAACCCAAGTTCATGGGAAGAATCAGGCAACATAGCCATCAAGGCCTTAAAGGAGAGTTTGATGAATCCACCCTTGGGCATCCCAGTTCTGAATTCCTTTCTTCCTTTTTGTACATGAAAAGGAAGGGACAGTCCTTGGGGTACTCACCCCCAAACACAGGACCACCACGGACCCATAGAGTACTACAGCCAGCAGCTGGACCCTGTGGCATGGGGATAATAACCCCCTTGCCTTAGAGTCATTACAGCCACTGCCGTTTTGGTGAAGGCCAGCAAGAACATCACTGTGGGATCCCCTTTAATCACTTTTGTACCTCATACAGTAGAAGCCCTCCTGAATTCTCATCACACTCAATATTTCTCAGTCACATGCCTCACCTACTATGAAGTCCCTTGTTAACTGCTTCTTCCATGACTCTTTTACATTGTCATAACCTTAACCTGGGTACTCGTCTCCCCTCCATCACTGACAAAGTCCCTCATGACTCCTTAACACTGACAAGATCACCTGACTCCTTTCGAAGATCTGCAGGAAATTCCATTGGGTAATGCTGACTTCTTAGGGTTTACTGATGGTTCTTATTTAAAAGGTGACAATGCAAATATTGTGCTGGGTATGTTATTGCTACTCCTTTTGCTATCGTTGAATCATTCTAGAACTTAGAGATTAAGTTCTCCAACAGGCTGAATTATACGCTCTTACATGGGCTTGTACTTCAGCCAAGGGCAAAACTGCCAACATTTATAACTGATAGTAAATATGTTTTTGGAATAGCCCGTGATTTTGGAATGTTGTAGAAGTAATGTGACTTCCTTACTCCCAGCGGAAATAGAATTTAAAATGGCCCCTATTTCAGGAATTATTGGATGCAATACTTTTACCTGTGTTTTAGCTTTATTATTAAGACTTCAGGGCATTCTAAACTTGACTCTCTGGTAGTTAAGGAAAATCATTTTGCTGACATTTCCTCAAAAAAAACGCTGCCCTTAAAGAAACCAATGTCGGCCAAACCTCTGCCATTGTCCCAAGAGATATTTCCCTAAATGACAACTTAGGAAAACTGGTTAGAACAGTGCAACAACTGACCTCAGAGAAGGAGAAACAAGATTGGAAGTTCAACAATTGTTGGTTTGGTAAAAAGAGAAAGCTCTGGTTTGCACCAAGTAACAACCCAGTCCTACTGGAGAGTCTCAAATTCTCATTCCTCACCATTGTACATGCCTTAAACCATTGGTCTACTGAAAAAATTATAGCATTCATGGACCAATATTGGTGGGGAAACATTAACAAGGCCACAAAGAGTGCCCACCTCACTTGTCCCACTTGTCCAAATACAACCCAAGAAAGCCTGTTTATATAGCTCCTGGGCATTTTAAACTGCCTAATGGACCGTTCGAGGTTTGGCAAATGGATTTCATACAACATCCTCCAACTCATGGATATAAATATGTTTAAGTCACGGTTTGTATGTTTTCACACTGGAACGAAGTCTTCCCATGCAGGCAGGCAGCACAAGTCGAGATATACTTTGCAACTTTCAGCTCCACAGAACTGCCAGGTGAGGGCTTGGTCACTTCAAGTCTGGTCCCCTTTGTGGTCTCTATGCCAGTGTCAGACACAGATACGGCTCTCTGTCCTTCCAGACCTTCCAGTGGGTAACTAGTAAATAGCTCTTTTTCACACACACACACACATGCACACACACACTCATATGCTCACACACAACCAAAATAAGGCATTCATGCATATAACAGAATTTACTGACATTTGGAGTCGACAGAGGTATACAAGACAGCAATTCCAAACCCTAAAAATTAGATGAAACCGGTTCTTCAATTGTTTTTTACTGCCTCATCATGTAATTCAGCTGCCCTCATTCCTCCAATACCATTCTCTTTTCAGAAGTTCCCTTCCTCAGACAATCCACAGAAACTTAACTCCCCTCACTCTATTACCTAGAACAATTATATTCTCCCATGCTCTCTAATAGTATCACGGGGGGAAGAATAGTCTCCAAACTGGGAAATGGAAGGTTTTTGTATCTTGCATCTTTGCTTGGATCCTGAAAAGTATCATTACAGGCAATGGCCTGTTTAAAATTCAGCTGCACTCCCAGGCCCTCCGCTTCTACTCTCTGCCTGATCCCATTTCACCCTTTCAGGTTGATTGGACTAATCAGCACCTCAGCTGGGGGATGAAATTTTACTATTCCAGTGATCAGCACCATAGACATATCTGCCTCATTTGCTTGTAGTGGTTGTTCTTTCTTGTCTGGTACACAGCATACCTGGCATCTGGGACCAGCCCTCGCAGACTTTTTTTGTAACCACTGATAGAGTCGTGATACAAAATGAAACTGCAAATATTTCTTACTTTGAAAAACATTAACTACTTATGTAATCATTCTTTTTCCCAACTATTTAATACCTTTATTTTCACTGCCCTTCTCCCTCTCTTTCTCTCTCTCTCCTCTTTGAACTTTACTGATTCCCTCGCCCCCTAGAAAATTAATGAACTTAGGCAAAATCACAATCGAATTTGTCTAAGAAATTTTGTTTCACAATGAGCTCTTCTGAATTAATGACCCAAAGGTACCTGAAAAGATGTTCTATGTCATTATTCATGAGGGAAATCCAACTTAAATCCACTACGAGTTACTACTTCACACCTATCAGAATGACTAAATTTAAAAGACTGACCGTTCCAAGTGTTGGTGAGGATGCGTAGGAACTGGACTCTCGTACACTGCTGGCGGCGTATAAAGTAGTGCAGCCACTTTGGAAAACACTGTGGCAGTTTCTTAAATGGGTTAAACATACACCTATTCTATGTTCCAGCCACTTCACTCCCGGGCACTTTACCAACAGAAATGAAAACATAGGTCCGTTGAAAGACTTGCACACAAATGTCCATAGCTATTAGCTAAAGTTCATTGCGATGGCCAAAATCTGGAAATGACCTAAATGTCCATCTACAGGAGAATGGATAAACTATAGTGTACCCCAAAATTGGAATATACTACTCAGCAAGAAGAGGAAGTTAGCAGTTGATATAGACAACAACATGGATGAATTTCAATGTAATTATGCTAAGTGAAAAAAGGCAGACAAAAAAAGACTATGTACTTATGATTCCATTTATATAAAATCATAGGAGGGGGCTTCCCTGGTGGCGCAGTGGTTGAGAGTCCGCCTGCCGATGCAGGGGACGCAGGTTCGTGCCCCGGTCCGGGAAGATCCCGCATGCCGCGGAGCGGCTGGGCCCGTGAGCCATGGCCGCTGAGCCTGCGCGTCCGGAGCGTGTGCTCCGCAATGGGAGAGGCCACAATAGTGAGAGGCCCACGTACCGCAGGAAAAAAAAAAAATCATAGGAAATGCAAACTAATGTATAATGACAGAAAGCAGGTAAGTGGTTGCCTTGGGGATAGAGCAGTTGAGGAAGAACAGGAAGGAGAAATGACAAAGGGGCCTGGGGGAATCTTGGTGGAGGGGTAAAGAATACATTCATTATCTTGATTCTGGTGATGGTTTCACAGGTGTATATACTTGCGTAAAACTTACCGAATTGTACACTCTAAATATGTACAGTTTATTATATGCCAGTTATACATTAATAAAGTTGTTACACAAAGATTTTTAAAAGGCTCTCTTCTGTAATCATTATCTAAATGACAGTAAAAGAATGTTGTTTGAAAATAGAATTATCTATGTTTAAACCTTTGTTCTATTTTCTAAATATGTTTGGTCTTGTGATAAAACACCAATTGTGTGAGATGTTTATTGTGTTCAACTGAGTAGTTTTAAAAATTGTCTATGAACTGTTTTAATCTACATGTATATTATTTGGTGTGAATAGGTGTTAAGCTCTGTAAGAGTTCTCAGGAAGTTTAGAAAATGACACTTGTCATTGACCATAAGGTTGAATTATGCCCCTCCCCCCCCAAAAATTGATATGTTGAACTGCTAAACCCTAGTACCTCAGAATGTCACCTTATTTGGAGTCAGGGTCTTTACAAAGGTAATCAAGTTAAAATGATGTCATTAGGTGGTACCCTAATCCAATATGACTGGTGTCCTTATTAAAAGGGGAAACTTGGAGTCATCTACACATGCAAGCAGAATGCCATGTGAACATGAAGATGGCTATCTACAGGCCAAGGCGAAAGGCCTAGAACATCTTCTCTCACAGCCTCTGAAGTAACCAACCTGCCAAAACCTTATTCCAGCCTCCAGAACTGTGAGACAATAAAATTTTGTTATTTGAGCCAGCCATTTGCGATACTTTGTTATAGCTGCCCTAGCAAATCAATTTAATACTACTGTGTAGAAGAAAGACAATGTTCTCTTCTGGAATTTGTGACCAGTAATGGCATTTTTTTTTTTTTTTTTTCTGTACGCGGGCCTCTCACTGTTGTGGCCTCTCCCGTTGCGGAGCACAGGCTCCGGGCGCGCAGGCTCAGCGGCCATGGCTCATGGGCCCAGCCGCTCCTCGGCATGTGGGATCTTCCCAGACCGGGACACAAACCCGTGTCTCCTGCATCGGCAGGCGGACTCTCAACCACTTCGCCACCAGGGAATCCCAGTAATGGCATTTTTTAAAGAATCTGTGAGGAAAATATCACTTGGATCCCTCAGGGTAAGAAGCTAATTGTGCCAAAAGATATATATTTGACTTAAGGAGATTATTAACTCCTTAACTAAATTATAAGGAAAAGAATGTTGGTGAGCAATAGCTAATCACATTTGGTTCCTGTTAGAAGTTTCTTGAGGGGCTACCGGGGGAAGAGGCTCTGGAAAATAAGGAGAGAAGGGCACCAGCTGACAGAACTTTGACTTATGAAGAAACATACTGATGTTTTCAAGGAAGTTACTTTTCAACTATGAGAATGTAAATGTTAGATAACAGATACTACTATACAACAGGCTTATTGTGATTCGTTCCCCTATGTATTTCATATATCATTATATTATGTTATTTGTTTATAAGTACATTGTTTAACTTACAATATACTTATGTAAAAAAATCATAATTAAAAACTACTGATAATCAAAAACCAGATTGCATTATATTTATACACAAGGAGAGTCAGGGACACAATGAAAATAAAATCCAAAGTTACAAATATGGCATTTACACCCATGATTTTATTAATTTTGCTCATTAATGTTTAAAATAGTTAACGTAGATAAAATAGTTAAAATAATAAAAACTCAACATAGATGGAGATCATAAAAACCTTGTAAATGGAGAACTTCATGACAGCTGATTCTGTGTTGTTGTTGTTTTTATGAGTATAGCATTTAATGTAGCACCAGAAATATTAAATATCTGGGAATGATCTAACAAACGTGAATACCTCTAACAAAACTACAAAACATTATTTTAAAAGGCTAAAGAAGAACTGAGCAAATGGAGAAATATATCATGTCCATGGATTACAAAACAATAGTGTAAAGATAGCGATTCTCACCAAATTTATTTATAAATTCAATTCAATCGCTGTATGTGTGTGGAAATCGACAAGTGAATCCTAAAATTTGTGTGTAAATGCAAAAATGGCAGCTGATTCTTAAGAGAACTGTTCTGTTCTGTTCTTACGCCACTTTCAGAGGCACCTGGGAGCTATGCGAATGCTAATCACGGCTCTTGTTGAAACAAGAAATTCAGCATCATGGCAGCTATAAGAGAAAATCTATCAGGTGGTTCAAAAGAGTAGCCATTAAATTTATGAGACACTTAATGTAACTGCTCTCCAATACATTTCTATGAATTTCATTTTCTCTGTATGGTAGTCAATGACTTTTGTTTGAAGAGTGCAGCAGAACATTTCAAAGTACTGTCTGCTTCTACCTCCCCCCAAATAGCTTGCTTCTGTTCTTGGAGTATTGCTCTGAATGGGAGAAAAATGAAACCAAGAAACATCCAGACCCTTCTCTCAATCAGGTGGCCACTTTAGTCACTCCCCATGCTCATACGGATGTCGAAAAAAGGAAGGGAAGGGAAGAAGGGAAAAGAAAGTTCTAACCTGCATCCGCTCTGGTCGTTCCTAGAGGCTAGTGTAGTTTGGGCCCAGCCTGGGTTTTCCAAGAAGTCTAAATGCAATAGGATTTGATGAATCCCAGGAAAGAATCATACCAAAATTTCCTCTTACCTGGGTCTGCTATGATGAATGGATTTTCCACTCTGAAAGAAAAATTATTTTTGTTAAAATGTTGTCCTTTTTTAAAATGTAAAATATCCCAAGAAAACTAACACCAAGCAAAGATCCAGATTTAATACCTTAGTTGATCAATGGTAACTGACAGAAGATACTGACTGGATGGAAAGATGCCCATTCATGCTTTATACCTGGCTAGAGTAGGGTTTCTCCACCTAACTACTACCGACATCTGGACCTGGATAATTCTTTGGAGTCAGGTGCGGGGAGGGAGCTGTCCTTGAAGGACTAAACATTCAGCAGCATCCTTGGCCTCTGACCACTATATGCCAGTAACAACCCACACAGGGTGACATCCAAAAATGTCTCCAGGGAATCCCCTGGTGGTCCAGTGGTTAGGGCTCGGCACTCTTACTGCCAGGGCCTGGGTTCAATCCCTGGTCGGGGAACTAAGATCCCACAAGCCACACAATGTGCCCCCCCACCAAAAAAAATGTCTCCGGACATTGTTAACCGTCTTCTGGGGGCAAAATTGCCCTTGATTGAGAACCACCAGACAAGAGTTTTAGACGAAGTAAAGTTACTGATACATGCAACAACATGGACGAATCTCAAAAACATTGTAAGTGAAAAAATCCTTGCCCGAAAAGAGCATATATTGTGTAATTCCATTTATATGCTGTTCTAGTACAGGCAAAACTAATCTTTGGTGGTAAGAAGTAGAACAGTGGTTGCCTGTAGGTCACAGGGATTAATGGGATGAGACGTGAGGTAAATTTCTGAGGTGAAAGTAATGTTCTATATCGTGATCAGAATTTGGGTTATACAGGTGTATACATACTTAAGATTTGTGCATTTCATTTTACGTACAGGAAAAATAAAACTAAAAAAAAATTGAACTAATGCTATGTATGCTGAAGTATTTAGGGAAAACTATTCAAATGTCTTCAATTTACTTTCAAATGTATCAAAAAAAAGATGATTGATGGATGACTAGAAGATGGGCAGAGAGATGTGTGATAAAGCAAAATGTTGGTGGTAGAATCTAGGTGGTGGTATTGGTGTTCATTGTAAAATTATTTCAACTTTTGTAAATGTTAAAAAAAAATGATGTGGCCGGTTAGTGGTGTCAGATGGCCTAAACCAGCAGCTTCATAAATATTCATGCTGATAAAACCAGTCCTTTGCTCCCTCACTGCATTCAGGTCTCCACTCAAATTTCACCTTATCAGAGCTCTCTCTGACTCTTTCTGTAAAAAGAATGCCACAACCCCTCTCAAGCCCCTAATGCTATCTTCTGCATTATTTTACTCTATAGTTCATATTATAACCTGACATACATTTATTTCCTAGTTGCTCATCTCCTTCTGCTAGAACATAAGCTCCATGCAATCAGATTCATTGTTTTATACGCTACTGACTCCCCCAAATCTAGAACAATGTCTGACACATAGTAGCAGCTCAATAAATATGTGTTGGATGAAAAAAATGCTGAAAGAACCAAGAAGATTTCTCATGTGCAATTGCTGTGTGCAAGACGCTGGGCCAAACATAGCAAGTAAGACTGGCTATCATCTCTCTTCTCAACAGATCTTCAGCCTAGTTGGGTGTCACAGGATAGTAATAAATACAATAATAGCAATACACAGTGGCAAATGCAAAGTGCCCAAGGAAAGCTAAACAACAAAACAAGAAAGGCTTCTTGGAGATGAGATTTAAGCTTTGTCTCAAAGGAACAGTAATGACTTCTTGGTTTCCTTGGAAGGTACACCTGTCACTCTAAATTAATACATTGGGATGCCACTTTTCAGGATTGTTTGATATATCAGTTCTCGTGAATTCACTCAACTTCGCAGATGTTGACATAATTGAGCTTTGGGGAATCACGAAGCTAGAAAAAGCCAATGAAAGAAAGAATTTGAAGACAGGAAATAACTGAGAGAACCGGGTCTCAGAAGAGGGATTTACCTGGGACAGGAAAAAGCATGTCTTGTTCTGAGCCTGGAGGGAAAGAAGTTGTTTATCAGTATAGAACTGAGTAGATGAAAGACAAGAAGGTAATGGTGCTTATGCTTTCATCATCTCTTTGTAAGAGAGAACCTTGGTCAGAGCCCAAATGTACAGGAAACAGAGGCAACGTCACATAGTGATTGAGAGATTCTGCAGACAGGATGCCTACATTTAAATCTTAGTTCTGGTACTTAGTAGCTGTGTGACCTTGAGCAAGTTATATAACTTCTCTGTGCCTTAATTTCCTCATCTATAAAATGAGGTGAGAAGTAATAATAATAGTATCTACCTCCCAGGGTAGTTATGAGAATTAAATTTAAATGACTTAAAACATAAGAAGGGTTTGGAATAGTGACTGACACATATTAAGTGTATTATTATTTGCAGGCTTAAGGTTGGTAAGAGCTACTGTGAGAAACCAGAGCAAGAGGAAGGTAAAATGAAATTCCAGTGATGCTTAAATAAGGTTGCAGCTGATGGGTTGATTGTTGTATTAATCTAAAGATGTTTAGGGAGGGATAAATTGGGAGATTGGGATTGACATATACACACTACTATATGTAGATAACTAATGAGAACCCACTGGATAGCACAGGGAACTCTACTCAATGCTCTGTAATGACCTATATGGGAAGAGAATCTAAAAAAGAGTGGATATATGTGTATGTGTAACTGATTCACTTTGCTGTGTACCTGAAACTAACACAACATTGTAAATCAACTGTACTCCAATAAAAATTAATTTAAAAAAATAAAGATGTTTAGATTTTCTCAAGAAGAGCTAAGCTACCTAGTGCTGGAGAAGAGAAAGTGAGCTTTAAGACATATCCAAGGTCGAGGGCCTACAAAGTGAGCTGTATGGGGCCACAGTGGATCTACAAGCTGAGACTGGTAGTGAGGGAGTAGTCCAATGGGTCGACCTGGTTGTAAAGATGTGAGTCCCCAGGGAGAAGTGTTCCACTTGCTGAAGTCACCCACGGTGACAGCATGAGGAAGGGTGGGGTCAAGGCCGGACTCTGGGGTGGGCGTCACCATGTGTAGGGGAGCCTCCTGATGCTCAGTCAGTGGTGACAAGGACTGTATGGGGAGTTGATGCGGTCATAGAGAAGGGTCATTAGGGAAGGGTTGTCTAGGGAGAGCAGTTGGTTTCTTTGGGCCTCACAGAGAGGTATTCCTGGGGTTGGGGGAGAGAAGAAGGAGGGTATGGTGAACAAAATTGTGCCCCCCAAATTCATGTTGAAGCCCTATTACCCAATGTGATAGAACAGAATTTGTAGACAGAACCTTTAAAGAAGTAATTAAGGTCAATAAGGGTGGGGCCTTAATTCAGTATGATCGGTGTCCTTTATAAGAAGAGAAAGAGACACCAGGGGTGGGCGCACAGAGAAAAGGCCGAGTGAGTATACAGTAAGAACACAGCCATCTGCAAGCCAAAGAGAGAGGCCTCAGGAGAAACCAAACCTGCCAACACCTGATCTTGGATTCTCAGCCTCCAGAACTGTGAGAAAATAAAATTCTGCTGTCTGAGCCACCCCGTCTATGGTACTTTGCTCTGGCAGCCAGAGCAGACTAATATAAGAGGCTATGGACCCAGATCACACCCTCAACCCTGCAGAAACAAAAGTCTGATTTGTTCGTGTGCACACTAGATAATCATTCAAGGACTGACTCATAGGTAGCAAACTCATAAAAGGTTATTTTATGGACCAGAAGAGTAATATTGACTAACAAGCAAAATAAAGCCTGCAGGAGAACTGGAATACATATTACTACTACTACCAGTGTGTCCTCTCCCTGTTGGCAAATCCTGGGGAAGGTAAATCATTATTTAAAGGTCACTCGGTGAGCATGGCTTTAGGAGAAAGGGAAGTGGAGGGTGTGAAAGACACTGCCGCAACTCCTGTTGCCAGTGACAACATTCTGTGACCTCAGAATGGGCTTACATCTTTGTTTATTCAACTCATTATGATTCAGACATCCACAGGCCTGCTTCCTCCAAAGTGCCTTCCTAGCTATTTGCTGGCGTTTCCAAGGTCCTGCCTCAGGGGAATTTTACCGCAGGTGCCCCGGTTTCTTCTTAACCTGCAACCCTGATGAGTCTTGTGAAGCAGCCCCCTGGTGGGGTCAGCTGTCCCTCGTGACGACCATGCCACTGCTTGCACTCGGTCCTCAGCTTGGGGATCCTGTTGCCACTAATGCCCAGAGAACAGCTGAGACCAGATGGCAGCTTTTATTAACTTTTAGTAAAGTGGGAATACAGAAAAGGATGCTGAGAACACTGTGTAACTGCTACAAACCTAACCTCTAGACTTGCTTAACCGACTTGCAACAGACCTCCTCCTGCCAGGAGCAGGCCTTGCTCCCCAGTGGGAATCCAGGCATCTCTAAGCAACCCCACAAATTGACTCCAGACCCAACTCTACCCCAGATGGTGTCCTCCCTCCTCCCATCCTACCTCAGGATGATTAACAGTAGAAACATGTATTCTCTTCAGCGGAGACCTCACACACACACACAACACACACACACAACACACACACACACAACACACACCACACACACACACACACACCACACACACACACACACAACACTCACACACACAACACACACACTCACACACACACAACACACACACACAACACTCACACACACACACAACACACACACACAAACACACAACACAACACTCACACAACACACACACAACACACACACACACCACACACACTCACACACACACCACACACACAACACTCACACACACACAACACACACCACACACACACACACACACACAACACACACACCACACACACACAACACACTCACACACACAACACACACACACACACACACACACACACAGCGTGGTGTGGGGTCCAAGGTTCAGCCAGTGCCACGGCAACAGTCAGCAGTCCCCCAAGTCCAAAATCCCTCCTTTCGTGACATTTCCACCTTCTGATAATGACACATATATGGATGGGACTGTGAAATCTCCCCCAATAAATTTTAAGCAAGAGATACCATATTAACCCCTGAGTGTTAAACCAGTGGATTATAACAGATGTGATTCAATCTGCTCAAAGTTTCTCTTATAGGTTAGCGTTTCTCCCAGGCCATGAATGGGAAGAAAGGAGAAGAAAAGCCACTGATGCTTGACTGAACACAGAAGGAAACCAGCTTTATCACGGCCACAGGAGTATCTGAAGAGGGAACAGCTGAGCAGAGGAGGTCATCCGCAGGGAAGGTAATACATGGGTATTGAATGATGAGAAGGAATTCCTCAGGGTTCAGCCAGGAAGAAGAAACATTGAATCTGAGAAACTCCATCACCAGAAAGTACTTTTTTGGAGGCTGTGGTTTATGGAGAAACAGGAATGCAGGCTAGAGAAACAAGAAGAAAGCAGAGGAAAGCTGCTTCCTCATTTCCCAGGGGGGGGACCCACCTCAGCTCTCTTTGGCCTGTGGCTCTTGTTAAATTAGACAAGGAGGCCATTAGACTGAGATGGCTCTGATACCCTGCCATCCTCCATTAGCAAACAGTGTTACAAATCAAAACACTAAGGCCACAAACAGCCACGCAGGCTTTAAGCTGTAGCCGGTCAAATACACTAAGTCCCCTACATACCAACCTTCAAGTTGTGAACTTTCAAAGATGCGAACATGCTTTCACACGTCCAATCACGTAAGTCAGTTCACGTGTCTGGCGTACATTGTGATGTGCATGCATCCTCCACAAGAGGTTGTGCTACTGTGTACTTTACTGCACAGTATGGTATAGAGTACAGCAGTACAGTATCTTTATTTCAAGCCCAGCATGTCCGGAAGCAAGCGTAAAAGCGGCGGTGATGTAGCTGGTACTACTGTACTTTTCAAGGTACTGTATTGTAAGGTAAAAAATGTTTTCTTTATTTTTTGTGTTTGTTTTTTATGTATTATTTGTGTGAAAAGTATCATAAACCTATTACAGTGCAGTACTATATGGTTGATTGTTAGTTGGGTACGTCGGCTAACTTTGTTGGACTTATGAACAAATTGGACTTACAAATGCACTCTCGGAACAGAACTCATTCATAGGTAGGGGACTTACTGTAATTTCCCTTCTGTGAATTTTCTCTGACTGTCCCGCAGCTCCTTGTCCTTGGATGCCCCTAATCACTTCCAGTTTACCGCTGCCTGATTCTCATAGATTTTTGCTCAGATAAACTCAACATTTTTAATATGCCTCAGCTTAACACTCTTGAGAAGTGCTATTTATTTGGATTCTGCTGTACAGTTCACAGAGGGTTTCATCTGCATCTCACTGACTGCAATCTCCATGAGGGGAGCAAAGAAGGTGGTGTCAGGCTCCCCTTGCTAAGAGGAAACAGGCAATACCATTGCTAGTATGCAGCAAACTGATCTAAAACCGATCTTCAGAGTCCAAGTCAAAGAAACTTCCCCTGTAGGATTTTTGACCCCAAAACAATGCTTGCCTCCCCAGATATGCCCTTTCTCGTCAAGCCTCTGTCATTTCTCTTTCCTGCTTGCTGCTCCATCCTTCCCCTTTACGTTCCTCCCAATTTGTGCCTCTTGGTGGCGCTGTGTCTAGACTGTTGTGAGGACCACGTAGAAACGTCGCAGCAGCGCCACTCTCTCCCCTCACTCTGTGAGGCCACCGCTCTTTGCCTTGGGATTTTTCATTTAGGTAATAACTGAACTGTAAATTACAAGCCCTATTCTGTCCTCTTTTAGCAAGGAGTCCTAAGGCAAGGCAACACTAACCTGGACGGGTTCTGGGAAGAGAAGATTGGGAGGAGAAAGAAGAAAAACAGCCATTTATCACAATCTGGATTGTTAAGTGGTGAAGCAAAACGGATACCCTTTGTCCCCGCAAATACTTGTTACAGCTCATGAGATGCAAAATAGGTGGGAAATGGACTACTACACTTTTAAAAGATTATGTTCCTTGCTTATTTTCTTGTGTGTCCTTGACCCTGAAACTTAGGGAAAAAAACTTTCAAAGTTGAGGAGATACCAAAAGGTGACCTAACCAGAATGCAAGAACATCAATTACGGCAGAAATCATCTGCTAGTCTTTACTGTTAAGCAAAATCTGTTAGCCTGGTTTAACAGGGATGGCTCGGTCTGAATGGGGTGAATTGTGCTGAAAGAAAACATTATGCATTTATCTTCCTTTCCTGTGGGTGTAAAGCTGGTTCTGACTGTTATCTATGCAGGGAAAGCTGACATTTAATGACCTTGTATTTGCATAATGACCAGCCTTTGCAGCTTTTGCTGTCCCAGCTAATTGCCTTAGAATACTTCTGCTACATCTGTTGGGTTTGACCAGTTTCTAATAGAATCAAAATCCTCAATCCCAGCCAAATCCACACCACTTATATACAAATTTTGAAACAGGCGGTTGTATGAAACATTCAGAATTCATGTGATTTGCCTGCTGACAAGATCACGCTCTATCAGAAAGAAGGTCACAACCCAGAAAGGACACACAGTCATCAAAGAAAAAAAAAATCAAAATCCTGTTTTCTATGTCCTCTGTACCTCACTGGAATAAGCTTTGAACAAACTTTGTTTCCTCTCATGATAGAGGTATCTTCCTACGAATAGAATCCAAGATTCTACACGCCAGGCGGTTCTCGGGAGCTCAGTGGGGTCTCTTTTATAAGATCACTAATTTCATTCGTGAAGGCTCCACCCTCGTGACCTAATCACCTCCTAACACCATCACGCTGGGCATTCGGATTCACCATGTGAATTGTACAGGGGTGCAAACATTCAGACCATACATAGCACTTGGTGTGAGGACGCTTTTCATTTTCTAATGAGGAAACTGTACTTGACGTCAAGGTCAATGACTGGTGGGATTGAGGCAGGACACAAGGGCACAGGTCTGGATGGGGTGCCCTCTCTCCTAAACCTGTTTGGGTGGGTGCTGCCAATGGCTGGTTCTTTGGGAACAAGTTTTATAGGTTTCAAATTGACCAAACCACTTGTGTTTCTGCAGGCTTTCTCCAAAGAAGGCATCATATAACTTGGTTTTCCCCTTACTAAATTATAATCACTTTCCAGTCCCTTGCTTTAGAGAAATCTAGATTGAAGGATTAGATATCTGTAGGCTTTTCAGACACATTATTTATCTACAGTTTACTCCCAAATCTCCTATCCGAAATCTTCTTCATGGAGATTAATATAGGTCAGTGAAATTAAAGATTCCAATCAAAAAACTCCCCTTGCTCTGACCCTACACTCTCCAAACCACATTTGGATGATAACTTGACTCCTTAGTAGCTTGTCCGCAAGAAGCCCAAGGGGAGATCTGACAACGTAAGCGTTCTGATCAATTTGTCGGTGCTGTTGTTTTTGTAAGTTAATAAATGGGTGTACACGATACACTCCCCTCAGTTATTATGCATGTGTCAGGGCAGGGCTTGTGTGCCTACCTCAGTCTATACAAGTATTGAATCTTTTTCTCGGTTTTTGTCAAAGCCAGATTTCTGAGAGTTGGAGGCTTTGGAACATCCCTTCAGAAGGTGTGGAGAAAAGGGAACACTCTTGCACTGCTGGTGGGAATGTGAATTGGTACAGCTACTATGGAGAACAGTATGGAGGTTCCCTAAAAAACTACAAATAGAACTACCATACGACCCAGCAATCCCACTACTGGGCATATACCCTGAGAAAACCATAATTCAAAAAGAGTCATGTACCACAATGTTCATTGCAGCTCTATTTACAATAGCCCGGAGATGGAAACAACCTAAGTGCCCATCATCGGATGAATGGATAAAGAAGATGTGGCACATATATACAATGGAATATTACTCAGCCATAAAAAGAAACGAAATTGAGCTATTTGTAATGAGGTGGATAGACCTAGAGTCTGTCATACAGAGTGAAGTAAGTCAGAAAGAGAATGACAAATACCGTATGCTAACACATATATATGGAATTTAAGAAAAACAAAATGTCATGAAGAACCTAGGGGTAAGACAGGAATAAAAACACAGACCTACTGGAGAATGGACTTGAGGATATGGGGAGGGGGAAGGGTAAGCTGTGACAAAGCGAGAGAGAGGCATGGACATATATACACTACCAAATGTAAGGTAGATAGCTAGTGGGAAGCAGCCGCATAGCACAGGGAGATCAGCTCGGTGCTTTGTGACCGCCTGGAGGGGTGGGATAGGGAGGGTGGGAGGGAGGGAGACGCAAGAGGGAAGAGATATGGGAACATATGTATGTGTATAACTGATGCACTTTGTTATAAAGCAGAAACTAACACACCATTGTAAAGCAATTATACTCCAATAAAGATGTTAAAAAAAAGCCGTGAACTGGCTGAGGCGAATACCACCTGTGAATGCTCTTGGGAGTGGCAGCTGGTCTCTGCCAGCGACAGACACCTTCCTGCAACACCTGGGCATGTATCTTAACGTTCAAAATGGCAACAGTATAAGATCCTGTGCGTTAAGAATATTTAACAGGTGAAAATTTGAGCTTAATTTAAATCAACAAATTAGAGAACTTCCTTTGTATAAAACCTCATCAGTTCCAACCAAATAGGGACATTGTTTTGATTATTGCAAACAATTCTAATTTTCAGAATAACTATTTCTATGAAACAGTCTCTGAATTAATAAATATACACATATATGTATTTTAATATTACAAACAAGAAAATGTATATCACATACACACACTTTCTAATTCACAAATTGGAGCACATAGAATTTTGATTCCCAAAGCCACAATCACTTAAACGTTGACATAAAGTTCAGAGTTTAATTTGCTCAATTAGAGTCAGCTTGTCTCTTTCTTTCTCTTTAAAATTATATTTTTTCTATCATATTATTCCATCACATAAAAAATGAAAGAATTAAAAATACTACAGAATATGAGAGTTGTGATATTTCTGTCATAAATAAGGAAAAGGTAAAGCTACATTACTTGGCAAGAGTTAACAGTCCTCTATGATATCACCCCATCTCGTATTGGGGAAGAGTTATGCTAAATATAGAACATTTGAATGCATGCAAGGCCAAACTGGTGAATAAGAAAAAGGGAATAACAAGCTGTGGACCAGGTGCCAGCCTCCCCAAATAGAAAAATTTGTGTGAGTATCAGGAACCCTGGAATTGCTTTATCAGTCATTTGAGGACAGACTGTAGAACAACCGTCTTCATCTGCAAAGAATTCCTGATTAGGATCAGATTATTAAGGCAAGATACCAAGAAATAAATGTCTAGCACAGATTTTTGTTTATGATGGAACAGAAGAGGGTATAGATATCGTTTCTAAGGCTATCCATGTTCCTCGGTTCTTGGCTAGCAATCCCAACAATTTCTTGATAGAACCTGTTCCTTGTTCTTTTAAGATTACATGCTGAGGTGTAAAAGTGTTTTGCTAGTCTTAACATTACTCAGGAAACTTCTCAAATGTTCAAGTAGCCTCAAGAGACAAAATGCTGCTTTCTGTCAGGAGACAGCTCTCCACGGGGCTCCTGCATTTCTACTTGTCTCGTGAGCCGAAGCATCGCGTGGCCGTTGGTTTCAGACTACCCTCTCCAGGATGTGTAGTGAACAGCCTTGTAGGCTTAGCGTCCAGGATAACCCTAGTTAATGACCCTCTCTGCAGTCAGGTTCAAGCAGGTTGGCTTATAGCCCATTATAAAAGGTATCTTACAAATGATGAAATAAAATTCATATTTTACGGCAAGACAAGAAAAATTTAAACATAAAAGTTTTCTCTGCCCGTTTAGGCCTCCTCCCTCTCGTCTAGTGTGTATTGTGCATCGGCATGAACCAGCCCTCCTAGGAGATAACCTTACTTCTTAATCTCGTAAGGGATCACGATGACCTACTATTTGCTTTGTACATGCAGATCTGGATTATGTAAACTGTGAGTGCGCTATTTAATGTATAATCTTTTGTTTCAAAAACGTACATAACTATGCTTTGATCTCTAATGGGCAGAACAGCCCTCAGAACTTTCTGAAAGACTATCTCTTGGGTTGGCTCGAATAAAATTTTCCATTTCTTTCTTAGATCAACTATTAATTTTTTGTTGGCATAAATATTCTATAAACAGCCTTTTGAACTTATGTTGTCCCATAAATCAGTCAGTGAAAGCCCTTTGAGAAAAATGGATTGATGAAGACTGGACTTTAAACTTTTGTTTAAATTAGGAAACTTTGCCATTTCACTCCATTTGAAAACAGACCCTAGTTTGTGTTCTTGTTAACAGTAAGCCTTCAGTGAATTCTTGTTTCAATGCTACAGCTTAGTAACAGCTGTCCTTTGAGGACTTAATCAAGGGCCCAGGTTGGCCACACTTGGGGCAAAGCAGCCTGGGAGAAGCTGCAGCTGAAGAGAAGCCTGTTACCTTCCCAATGGCCAGAGGTGGCCCAGAAGCCAGAGCAGCAGCTGTCCTGACAAGCATTACCAGGATGAACATGAGGCAGGAGATGGGCTCTAGGTTAGAAATTTACAGCCAGCCTCCTGTTTATACTTCAAGATAGAAATAACAACAGGAACAGGGTAAACAGCTGGACTTTGTCTCCTGTGGACACTTTAAGAAAACAGTAATGGCAGAGACAGAGGGGGGCTAACCACTGCCTGCATAAGAAATCAAGAGGTCACATATTTTTCATCCTTGGGGTCACAGAGATCTCGACTGCACACGAGTAGAAAGGCTCCTCGGGGATCAAAAAGGGAGGGGACACCAGACCATAATAAGTTTTGCTAACTTCCCAAAGGTCCTTGCACTGAAATCCATCTTGGCTAAAGGATGCATGCACACATAAGAGAGGGTCCTGAGTCAAAGAACAAAGCAAGACGATTGGCCAGAGGAAAACAAAGACCTGGAAGACTGGTCCCTTATAAATGATTTAAACTTCCCAAAGGCACGACTTTCTCTCCGAGCTCCCCCGTGCGTCTGTCTGCATGTACTCTGTTTTTCTAAAACAACGCCTTACTTTCCTTTCTACCTTCTGTGTCCTCGTCCATTTTTTTTCAAGGCATATGAGAACTGGGACCCCGACTCTAGCCACTGACCCGCGTGGTCTAGTGTTTAGGACTTAGCACTCTCACCACCAAGACCAAGGTTTGATCCCCAGTCAGGGAACTAAGATCTTGCTTCAAGCTGCTACTCACTGCAAGCTAGTACTCACTGCTGTCTCTCCAAAATCAGACTTACAGTAGGGTAAACTTCCTTGGGAATGGTGAGGGGAATCTGGTCAAAGACTAGACTTTAAAAGGATGAGTCTGGGAAATGGAGAATTAGGGGGAATAACTGGTTAACAATAGCAATGCTAACCTCAACCAAATTAACTGCTGTATTAAAAGTTGGGTTTAAATAATAAAATATGGGGGACTTCCCTGGTGGCGCAGTGGTTAAGAATCCGCCTGCCAATGCAGAGGACACAGGTTCGAGCCCTGGTGCAGGAAGATCCCACATACCGCGGAGCAACTAAGCCCGTGAGCCACAACTACTGAGCCCATGCGCTCTAAGGTCTGTGTGCCACAACTACTGAGCCCGCGTGCCGCAACTACTGAAGCCTGCGCACCTAGAGCCTGTGCTCTACAACAAGAGAAGCCACCCAATGAGAAGCCCACGCATCGCAATGAAGAGTAGCCCCCGCTCACCGCAACTAGAGAAAGCCTGTGCGCAGCAATGAAGACCCAAAGCAGCCAAAAAAAAGCAAAAATATATAAAGAAATAAAAATTTAAAAAATAAAATATGGCACACCAAACCAGCCTGCCTCCATAAATCTATCGGAGTGATCCACTCATTGGACAAATACTTCTGAGGATATAGTTGCCGGCCAGCACTATGCTAAGATGCAGAGGTGCAATGGCGAACATGATGCGTGCCCTCGAGGATCTTAACTGTTAAAGGTAACAACACATCTTACTGACAATGGCTACACAGTTTTATTATGTTTTATTTAGGGTTATGTTCAGTAAAAAGAGCAATGGCTTAAATAAAATTAAGGTTCATTTGTTTTTCACCAAAGTTCAGGTAGATAGGCTACTACGCAGACTCCACAATCACTAGGACCACGGGCTTCTACGAATTGGTTTCTCCATTCTCAACACATGGCTTCCACCTTGTGGCTGAGGATGGCTGTTCTAGCTTCAGTCATCCCAGCCTGTGTTTCCTGGCCTTTAGCAAGGATGAAAAGAGAGAAGGAAGGTATACCCCCTCCCTTTTGGGACACTCCCCAGAAGTCCCACATAATACTTCCAATTACATACCAGAGGCTGGAGTTTAGAAACGTAGCTACATCAACTCTACCAGAGAGTTCCTTATTCTGACCAGCCATGTGCCACCTAAAGATGTGGGGCTCTACTATGTGAAATGAGGGGAGATGACCAGCACCGCCATAGCTTGTATAACACAATGCGGTAGGCAGCCCACTGGGAGCTATGGGAACTACTTCTGGGATTTAGGGGACCTTTGGGGAAGAGATCTAACTGGAATCCTGAAGGACAGCTAGGCTTGTCCTGAAGGCATGAGTGGGAGGGTACATTGCAGGTAGAGGGAGGAGTTTATATAAAGACCTGGAAGTGAGAGGAAGCACAATGCATTAGAGAAGCTCAAAGTCCTTTTGAAAGCTGAGCACAGAGTGCAAGGTCGAGGCGGGTGGGAGATGCAGCTAAAATAAAACTCACAATGAAGAGCTTGCTGGGAGTTTAGATTTTCTTTTTGGAAAATGAAGGGGGTCAAACAGGGAAATAACTTGATCACCTTTGCACTTTAGAAAGAGACTCTGGCTGCAATGTGGAAACTGGATTGGAGGTGGGGTAGCACAAGGGTTAGACACATTAGGTCACTTTCGTAGTAAACCAGACTAGCCATCACAGCAGCCTGGAGTCTGGGGGTAGCAAGGGAAAAGGAGAAAGGAAGACAAATGCACCTGGTAGGAGATAGTATCAAGAGGACATGGCGGTTCATTGGATGTGGAGAATGGGGGCGAGGAAAAAGTTAGGGACAAGTCTACGTGTCCTGGCTTTGATGTGGCTGATGGCGGTGCCACATCCAAGACAAGGAAGTTGGTAGGCGCATCAGGGTTTGGGAGGGTTGGGGAGCTCAGAACATGCTGAGGTCAAATGTCCAGGGCTATGGCTCAGAGAGAAATTTTGGCGAATAGAGAGAGAAATTTGTGATTGACCATCATGTTCAAAATGGTGGATCTAAGCTTACATTTTAAATTAATTATAACTGACAAATGTGTGTTTGTGGAAAGTATCCAATTCCAAATTCCTATATGGTAGACCTAAATTTACATTTTAAAAGAATTATAATAGGCAGATGAATGTTTATGTAAAGTAGCCCCTTCCAAGTTCCTGTATACAGGAATATAGGAATTACTACATCACATTAATTGTATTAGGTTATTACATTAGCAATAATCATTTATTTTTAAATCATACCTGAATTGCAGTTATCCACTTTCTGACTGATTCAACATGAAATATGCATCATAAAAATTTAACTGCTAGGCAGATGGTCCCAATTTTTTAAATATTAAACTTAACAAGGAGTTTTCTTTGGGGGGGGTTGTAAAATCAAATACATTTTATTTTGCATTTTTAGATCCTTTTTAAAAATTAAGTTGATAACTTCCATAAATATTTTGTCTGCTGGTGGCTTGAGTCTGTTTATTTATTTAAAAATTCAGTTAGCTTTGGCTAAGTGAATAGTTGTACCTCAATTAAATGACAAGATTCATCAATTATAGGGACACGTGGCCTGCATGTCATGGGTGATCTAGGATCCTTAACAAGGAGTTTTGAATCTCCCCAAACTGCAATTCATTTTAGACTAACAGACATTTCCTAGATTTTAATTAACTTTCCTTGAGTCTACAATTCTGTTTTTCATAACAAAATAATAACTTTCTAAAGAATAGCATTTATTATATAAGAATATTTTTTAAATTCGTTTTATCTCATTTCTCTGGAGTGTTTTTCTATTATACAGCAATTTCTCTGTTGTCTTTCTTATTAATTCATCTAGTCCTTGACCACTGTTGATTTTTAAATGCTTAGTTACGCACCCTGAAAATTCAGGAGAAAGGTCACTTTCCCTATGATTTTCTATGCTTATTAACCCCAAATCCCAGGGAAGTGTGGACATAAAAAATAGGAGTAGAATCAAGCCCCCCCTTTTAATGGAAACCTCATTCTGTGCCCAAACCAGCTCACTCTTTAAGAAAATAATTAGGCCTGTGGAAGTGGTTGAAGAAAGGAAAACGAGCTTAAAAAGGACACACAAACAGAGCATCAGATTTGCCTGAGGAAAACCAGAAGGGTGTTCTAACATAAAAGTCAAGATGACAGTCTCTCCTGTCTCAGTTTGAATCTGAAGAAAAGCAGAGAAGGCAGGGCTGAACTAGAAATTACACTGACCAGCCATTTTTC
Organism: Tursiops truncatus; assembly: GCF_011762595.2. Classification (NCBI taxonomy): domain Eukaryota; kingdom Metazoa; phylum Chordata; class Mammalia; order Artiodactyla; family Delphinidae; genus Tursiops; species Tursiops truncatus. The sequence continues at coordinate 46,521,472 of NC_047046.1, forward strand.
TAAGAAAAATCTTGCAGTGAGGCAGAGTGCAACCCTGCAACAACTTCTGCAGCTATTAATCCTAGTTGGCTAAAAAATAGCAAAGGCTAAAATTATCTATCTATCTCTATCTATAGAAATATATATATAATAAAATTATCTATCTATCTATCTATCTATATATATATAAAACCCTCAATCATAAGGAAACTACTGGGACACAACAAGATCAAACATAACACAGCCCTCTCTCCATGGGCTTCTTGCAAATGGGAACAATAGGTCGGGGAACTCATTTCTTTTAAAGATAGGTTTAGAAATTGGACTAGAAAATATATAAAAAATACTACAAGGAAAAAGGAACGACAAGAAAAATTATCAGAATAATGTTGACACAGAGCAGACAGAATATGCAACCAAAGATACTGATACACCCATCAGATAAAAAAACAAACACAGGGGCTTCCCTGGTGGCGCAGTGGTTGAGAGTCCGCCTGCCGATGCAGGGGACACGGGTTCGTGCCCTGGTCCGGGAGGATCCCACATGCCGCGGAGCGGTTGGGCCCGTGAGCCATGGCCGCTGAGCCTGCGCGTCCGGCGCCTGTGCTCCACAACGGGAGAGGCCACGACAGTGAGAGGCCCGCGTACCGCAAAAACAAAACAAAACAAAACAAAACAAAACAAACACAATGAACCAAACCCCTCTGTAACAAAAGCACAAGGCAGAGAGATACAAGATCACAAACACAAGACGTTGAGAAGGAGTTTTAAACAGCTACCAAGACCAGAGTGCCCACAGGACGTCAATGCCAGATTCCCACAGCACCAGGGAGGGAGGACAAATTCTGGGAGGTTCCGAGGCAGCCAGGTATACTGAGACAGAAGAGGCAGTGCCCACGATAGAAGAAGGGAGGTTTGGCCACCCTCCTCCCTAATTTAAGGCTTCCCAGCAGAAAGCTAGAGCTTTAACATTATGACATTCAGAATGCTGGTTGTTAAAGTGCTTAGAAAATTTAATTATTGAAATCGAGGCTGTTCTTAAGATTTAAAGTGACAGGAGCACATTGACTGAAAGAGTTACCAACATTTCATTCAATGTTTCTGGGTGGGTTTGGGTGCATGTGTTGGGGGCAGGGGGAGGGAGGGAAAAGAATAGAATTGTTTTCTGCTGCATCCTATGAAGTCCTGCTCTTTCCAGGTAACAGCTACACAAGACAGGAAGACTGCATTTCAGGAGGCGGTGCAAAAGGGAGACAGGTTTGGGAGCCAGATGATGAGATGGAAACTGTGTGAAAGTAGGTCAGTGGGAAATGATGCCCAAGGATAAGGGTTGTCAAAGGACTTCTACCTAGATGTCTGGTTTTCAGTTTTCACTTGCTATAGTGTTTCAGTTTTCACTTGCTTCAAGATAACAACCCTCCAATGCCACAAACCTTCGAGCTTCTGTTACACATAGAGTTTGGGTTATTGGTAATTCAGAGAGTGAAACAACAGAGCATTGTGTGAGGAAATGCGACATGTTTTGCCCATGAGTGATGTAAAGTACTTCTTGAGAATCTGCGAGAACATGCCACTCCCTCGTCAAGAAGGGGAATTGACCCAAAAACATCAGTTAGAGGCAAAAAAAAACAGATTATTATGAATCTAGTTAATGTGAAAACTACAGCAATTAACAGCAACAACTGGTAAATATTGATACTACGCATTCCTTCAGGAGATAATTCTAAATTCTATCATTACGCTCATACCAATGACAAATTCCTGAGGAAACCTAAAAAGTTAACTTTTTTGTTGTTAAATATGTAAATTCATGATTTCCTACTCACAGCTGCTTAATTAAACGTTGGAAATTAGCTTTTAAGTTATTTGGTTTTAGTTATTTCAATTTTTAAAATAAAGATATTTGCCTAGTTTGAAATATAAATGGTGACAAAGAATATGGAGTGGAAAGCAAGTTTCCCTCCCACTCCTGTCCCACTATTATCAACTTTCCAGTCTAGAGGCAACCACCATGACTTGGTTTTTCTGTAACCTTCCATAAATATAATCTAAACATCACGCAGTTTTCAAAATCTGTATTTAAATAGTAGCAACAACCAACTCCTGTGGGCTTAGAAGTCATAAACCATTCAAATTTTAGAAAGCATATTGTAACCTAGTTTTTTTAAATAGGTATTAACACTCGTGATGCTTCGGGAAACCATATTTTTTTCTTGACAAAATAAAATTGTTGGATTTTTTACTTGTTTTAAGGTAAAATACTATATTTCAATGCAAGAAACCAAGAAATAAGAAAGTAGCATCAAACTGAGGCTAAGAGTAAAGGCATGATGGCAGAATTAAGTCACATGCTCCTTGATATATTACAACAAGGTTTAAACCTCTAATGAAAACAATGATTTTCTTTATAAGCAAAAACATACAAAGAGAGTCCTCAAATATCAAGAGATGACAGGATTTATACAGCATAACTATTACAGTACAAACAGCAGGTACCCATCATATTAACAAAAAAATTTTTAAGTGATGACTATTAGAGAAATGTTAATTAAAACCACGAAGAAATGCTAATTAAAACCACTAACCCTGGCGGTCCAGTGGTTAAGACTCTGTGCTTCCACTGCAGGGGGCGCAGGTTTGATCCCTAGTCCGGGAACTAGGATCCCCGCAAGCCACATGACACAGCCAAAAAAAAAAAAAAGCTAAGAATTACCATACCTATTAGAATGGCTAAAATTTAAAAATAAATAAATAAACCGACAATATTAATTGCTGGCAAGAATGCAGAGCAACAAGAACTCTCATTCATTGCTAGTGAGAATGCCAACTGGTAGAGCCACTTTAGAAAACAATTTGGGAGTTTCTTATCAAGTTAAACATATACTACCTGAACAGTATGTGACACAGTACTCCCACTCCTAGGAAATCACTAAAAAAAAACAAATCAAAACTATGTTCATATAAAACCACGAATGTGACTGTTAATAGCAAGCTTATCTGTGACCTCCAAAAACTGGTATTAATTCAACAATGTGTATGAATCTCAAATGCAGTATACTAAGTGAAAGAAGCCAGAGACAAGAGTCTATACTGTATAATGCTACTTACATGACTTTCTGAAAAAGGAACAATTATGGACCTGAAAACAGGTCAGTGGCTGCCAGGGATGATGGTCGGGGTAGTGGTTGGCTACTACCACTTGTAGTGTAGGAATTGTGTCCCCCCCCTGACCCCAGTTCATATGAAGTCGTAACTCCCCAGTACCTCAAAAGGTGACCTTATTTGGAAATGGAGTCACTGCAGATGTAACTAGCTAAGATGAAGTCGTACTGGAGTAGGGTGGGCCCTTCGTTTGAAATGACTGGTGTCCTTACAAAAACGAGAAATTGGGACATGGACATGACCACAGAGAGAACCCATGCGAAGATGGAGGCAGAGATAGGATTATGATTCTACACAGCAAAGGATACCAAAGATTGCCAGCAAACTGTCCGAAGGGAGGGGAGAGGCATGGAACAGATTCTCACAGCTCTCAGAAGGAACCAGCTCTGCCAAAACCTTGATCTTGGACTTCTGGCCTCCAAAACAATATGAAAATGAATTTCTATTGTGTGATTCAGCCAATTTGTGGTTCTTTATTACAGCAGCCCTAGGAAACTAAACTAAAGGGGTGGCACAAGGGAATTTTGGGGGTGATGAACTCTTCTGTCTCTGAATCATGATGGTAGTCACATGATTACATGTGTTTGTCAAAACTCAGAAGTGTATACCAAAAGGAATGAATTTACAGTATGTAAATAAAGTGAACAAAAATTTTAAGGTAGTAGCTTGAAAAATGTAATCAAAAGATTTCATTGCTTGGTCTAGTAAATTCACATAGCAAAACACTTTCCTGTAACTTTCAAATATGAAATTCTGATTCTTCACAAATGTACTATTCATATAGTTGCTGTCTGAAGGGTGCCACACTTAAGTTAAAAATACTTTTTTTTTTTTTTTTTTGGTCCCACCGGGCAGCATGCAGGATCTTAGTTCCCCGATCAGGGTTTGAACCTGTGCTCCCTGCTGTGAAAGCGTGGAACCCTAACCACTGGACTCCAGGGAATTCCCCCCCACCTCAAATTCGTATCTTTAAATTAACATTAGCTATTACTGCAGCCAATGCCCAGGATCGTCTTGCTAGCACCTAGAACAGTGCCAAGGCAAAACCCTATTAATAACTGTTGAACGAATGACCCATTAGAAGTTCTATACTTGAAATCACTTTCAGTGAAAATGTTAGCAAAAAGGCACAATACAGAAGCAAACCCAATGTTTCCACTTCCCTAAAACCCTTAAACTTTTTGTCATGAATAAAAGACTCAGTTATTCTTGCTGTTTTCTTCCATTCTTTTAACAGGAAAATGAATTCATATGAATGCAAGTATGCAAATTCAGTTTTAAAAGCTCATTTTTATCAAACTAAATGCCAGGATTATGAATATTTCTCATTTATAAAGCATTACACATATGTCATATTAAAGTCATTGAAGAGCTGTTGCCTGTTGGCACTGTGAATCACAAGATTCATTGCACTTGTAATAGACAAAAGATAATTTAATCAATTCTTATATTCAACTCAACGAGAATTTCTAGCATGTGTCCCGCACCGTTCTAAGTATTAAGGGATGATATGAAGGGAGCAAATCTCATAGTTGATGTGCATGAGGCCTAAGCCTGCAATCAAAATAAAGCCTATAATCTTGAACAAAATTGGAAACTTAAAATAGTGTGGTGGCTGCTATAGATAGAATTATGGGTTTATGGCTCATACAGCCATTTGAAATGGCATCTATTAGAGGAGCTTACAAAGAGCATTCTTAAATGGGATTTAAGTAAATCATGTTTAAAAATAACAGATTATTGAGTGTTCACTACCAGTCACTGAACTAAGAAATTCATGGAATTTAGTCATTTGATCACAATGACCTAGTCATATGGGAACTATTGTTGTCACACTATACAGATGAGAAAACTAAGGTAGTTAAGTTACCTTTACTTTCCCAAGGTCTCGCATTTGGAAAGGAGCAAAGCTGTGGATTCAAATCCATGTAGGCTTAGGAGCCATTGGTATTAGATCTTCCAAGGCAGTCTTGTCTGCAGAGATTATGGTCCATTATCCACAAGTAAATTCATATGCCCCGAATCATAGCCCCTTACATTTTTGCTCAGAAAATATTACAACCTCCCTTTAAATATCTAAAATACTTAAGTATTACACTTGACATCTCTATCTTGGTATTGATTTTGAAATCAATGTTTTAGTTTATAATATTGTAACTTCTGTTACAAAATTTGAAAGATTATGCAAGCCAACTTCTTAACAGCCCCAGATTGTGACTTTTGGGTAACTGTGTGATACTTTAAAAAACTGCCCAAATGACTGAATTAAGCTGGTAAGTTTTCCTGTTCTCCACAATGCGTGGGCATTCTTCTGGTTTGAGTCATCTTGCCCTATAACGTCATATCCTGCTGGGAGGAATTCTCCAGGTACACTGGTAGCTCACCAACACATGATTTAGCCAGCATGCACTGGACACCAACCACGTTCTAGGAACTTTAAAACCCATTATCTCACCATATACCATACAAGAATCCTGTGATATAAGGAAAGAAAAAGGTTAAGAGGTGTGTCCATAGCCACCAAGCAGGGATGGAAGAATTCTTACCCACATATTTTATCAGAATTTTCATTGATTTAACAATGTTCCATTTTAGCCTCCATTTTAAATTGCACTATGACAAATTAAATGACTTTCTGATCAATAAAACTTTACAATGTCTGAAAAGATTAAGTTTCAGGAAAATCCATCTATCTTGATTCTCTGAATGAAGTAAAGACTACTGAAAAGTCAGCAACAGTTTTTTTTTAAAAAAATTTATTTATTTATTTAATGTATTTTTGGCTGCATTGGGTCTTCGTTGCTGCATGCGGGCTTTTCTCTAGTTGTGGCGAGCGGGGGCTACTCTTTGTTGTGGTGCGCGGGCTTATTGCTGTGGCTTTTTTTTTCCCCCCAATAAATTTATTTATTTTATTTATTTATTTCTGGTTGTGTTGGGTCTTCTTTGCTGGGCACCGGCTTTCTCCAGTTGCGGCGAACGGGGCTACTCTCCGTTGCAGTGCACGGGCTTCTCATTGCGATGGCTTCTCTTGTTGCGGAGCACGGGCTCTAGGCACGCGGGCTTCAGTAGTTGTGGCGCACGGGCTTAGTTGCCCCATGGCATGTGGGATCTTCCCGGACCAGGGCTCGAACCCGTGTTCCCTGCATTAGCAGGCGGATTCTTAACCACTGCGCCACCAAGGAAGCCCTGTGACTTGTTGCAGAGCATGGGCTCTAGGCGCACGGGCTTCAGTAGTTGTGGCACGCAGGCTTAGTTACTCCACGGCATGTGGGATCTTCCTGGACCAGGTCTCGAACCTGTTTCCTGCACTGGCAGGCGGATTCTTTTTTTTTTTTTTTCTTTGACATCTTTATTGGGGTATAATTGTTTTACAATGATGTGTTAGTTTCTGCTGTATAACAAAGTGAATCAGCTATACATATACATATATCCCCATATCTCCTCCCTCTTGCATCTCCCTCCCACCCTCCCTATCCCATCCCTCTAGGTGGTCACACAGCACCAAGTTGATCTCCCTGTGCCATGCAGCTGCTTCCCACTAGCTATTTTACATTTGTGGTGTATATATGTCCATGCCATTCTCTCACTTCGTCCCAGCTTACCCTTCCCCCTCCCCGTGTCCTTAAGTCCATTCTCTACATCCGGCAGGCAGATTCTTAACCACTGTGCCACCAGGGAAGCGCAGCAGCAACAGTTTTAATTATGAGGTATTTCCTGAGTTAATATCGTAACTTTAGGTTGGTAGATTACCATTAACTTGCCTGATTCTAATTCTCTGTAGCAGAAGAAAAAAATGTCTAATGTGAAACCCAACCCCACTAAGTGTTACCTCATAAAATGCTAATTGCAATATTTTACATGTAAATAGAATGGCACTGATGCAAAATTGCACTTCTGGTGCCCTCTAGTGGATACAGTTGGTTTCAAGAATCACTTGCTAGGTTTTAACAAGAAACCTGCCTTAGAAAGGAATGAGGCATCCCTTCTCCCTACAATCGATCCTCTCCTTTCTCCTCTATTGTCTAGTCTTATCCAGGTTTCCAAGATATGCTGACAATGTCATTCAGTGCTAAAGCTAATATAACTTTATTTACAGAAACAGGTATTTACAAAAATAGCCACACCCACATATTTGGCGGCTTTTGCGCTACAGCTGGAATAGTTAAGTAGCTTCAACAGAGACTGTATGACCTGTAAGGCCTAAACTACTATCTGCCACTTTGCAGAAAAAGTTTACCAAGCATGTCACCAGTTATGAAAGCATGTCACCAGTTATGAAAAATGCTTTGTCTGGGAAGAGCTGGCTGGTCCCTATCAATATGTTTGGGAAACCCCCCATGAATGCACATGAGCAATAAAGAAACCTCTTTAATTTCATTTAATTCCACATTTCCCTAATTTGTTTAGTCAGGGAACTCCTTTTTCACCTAATACCTATTAACATCCTATTCAGTGAAAGGGAAATACTATTTTATAATATTGTGCTTAAATTTAAAATTCAAGTCATTATTACTACACTTCTTCTTGATATAAGAGGAAATTCTGTCTTGGAACCTTGTACCTTAGGAATCAAATGTTATACTGAGTATAATTTACTTTAAAATATTTCACCAAAAACAGTGTGATATATATGTAAGGTAAGTTAGTTTTAACCACCTAGGAGTAATTAAAAAACATTTCAAGTACCTAACCCAGGAGTGGTTATTTAGCCTTTGAAAAACTCTGGTCAGTCCATAATCCAGAAGTGGCTACCAAAAGCCTTTCAAATATGAGCTATCTCAGCAAATATTAGCACTAACAAGTTTGCAAATCAACATAAAGGACATATAAGTGGTGTTCAAGATACGATACGTGTACTGGCTAAAAATATTGTACAAGCTCCTTCACACTTGAATGAAAAGGGTTTAGGAATCTAGTTAGGCGAGTAGCCTATACTCATTGCAGTGGCATTCTTAGTCCAGGGCTAAAATTCAGTCCTGGTTCCAGGCATTAGGTAACCAGAGGATTCTGCCACCGGATTCTCATCTGAAGGTTAGCTGAATCTTGCCACTCATCATCACATCTGAATTGAGTGAACATTTCTGCCCAAAAAACAGGGAACTAGGACTCCCCCAAACATCTAAGGATAAGCCATACGACTTTCCTGAATATGCAGTATTTGTATGTGTAGCAGAATTCACTGTAACATACCAGCCAGCAGAGAGCCTAAGAGGAGAGCTGAGGCCAGTATGAACTCACACTCCAGCGTGTCTGGAACACACCGTAATTGTTAAAGTGCCCCCTTTCACTCTCAAAATGCCTCATTTTGGGTGAAAACTTCAGCAATTATCCTATCTACAGCTCTCATCTACCTGTACCTAGTAGAGACTACAAATATCTGTCCAAAAGAGCCTAACCATCGTGAATGGCAAAACGGACAATACCAAAAGCTAGTAAGTGGTAGCAGTTATGATCAATGGCCAAGAAATAAAACTGACAGGCAAGCTGGGATTGAGTGTCAATCCCAGCCTTTAGTGTGTTTAACTAATTGAGCAAATGAGTTATTGTAAACCCAATTTTTATTTCAACTGTCCTTAAGCAGAAAATTAATCTTTGAGCAATTTGCCATGTCTTAGGGGCATATATTCAAAACACTGGCACAGCCACCCAGAACTTTTAAAGACTAGTAACGTTTCCATGATGTGCCTGAAAACTTGATAGAAACAAACAAACTTTATAAAAGTCTGCTGCTAGACACAGTGCTTCTAAGGCTCCCCAGGGCAACGTTTCCCAAAGTGTGGTATCTAGGTCTTCTCTTCTGAGTCAGAGCTTGTTAAAAACCCCACGATCTAAAAACAACAAACGAAACAAAACCCAACAACAAAAATAAGATTCCACACTCAAACCAGACCAACAAAAACTGATCGAGGCAGGTAGACCAAATTGCTGGGGAGGTAGCCTCTGGAATTGCATTTCTGGTAGCTACCCCAATGATCATGCCCATACATTTCGAGAACCACTGCTTTATGGGGTCCTAATGGCTGGAAGATTCAGCAAGACACCTTACGTCTTGGCTAAGAGCAACGTGGATATCAGGACACTAACTTTTTCATGGTCTATGCTCATACCCTGAGGTGTGCTGATAAATGTTTATCAAATCCTCTCCAGGAAAAAAACTTTTTTTAAACTGATATAGTCTTTGTAGCACATAATTTACAAACAAAAATAAAATATGCAATACTCAGGCTTCCCTGGTGGCGCAGTGGTTGAGAGTCTGCCTGCCGATGCAGGGGACACGAGTTCGTGCCCCAGTCCGGGAAGATCCCACATGCCGTGGAGCAGCTGGGCCTGTGAGCCACGGCCGCGGAGCCTGCACGTCTGGAGCCTGTGCTCCACAACGGGAGAGGCCACAACAGTGAGAGGCCCGCGTACCGCAAAAAAAAAAAAAGAAAAAAAATATATATATATGCAATACTCTTTACTGCAAATTCCATATAGCCTATTGATTCTCACAAAGGACTTTTGTTGAGTTTTGCCGAGCTCTTGGATAACCAACCTGGGTTCCGATTCACAAATGAGAATAATTCCAGTATGATGCTGGCTGATATTTTTGTTTATGCTAAGGAGGAAGAGGAAAGTGAGACGGCACATCTGCTCCTGTTCACCAATGACATGAGCAACTTTGCTGACCTGGGTAACAGTTTTTGGACACCAGAGGAATATCTTCTCAATTATTTGTGCTATTCATAATGTGTTGCCTGCTACAGGCAGGCAACGCTTTAAAGTTTAACCTGCATTAACATTTTCTGCATGACTTTCTTAGTTTGAGAATAAACAGCAAAAATCAATACAGCAAGCCCAGATGTTCAGCATTTGATTTTTCCAGAGGCCAAAGTTCCCACTCTGGCCAATTTCAAGCTCCCAGAGCCAGATAACATGGAGTTGGGAAGAGATGGGATTGAATGCAGAGTTGGGAGGAGATGCGCAGGGGCTCCCCATTAGGTAGTATTACATAACTTGATTTTTCAGTAGTGTCTCTGTTTAACAGTCGGTTCACAGAAGTCCTGAACATTAATAACTGGCCCTCCTGTGTGTTGTGAACGTGTTTCTGAGACACGAGGGAAGGGGGCAGGGTACAATACACAGCCCTTGAGAAAAACTGGATAGACAAAAACCGGTTAGAACTGATTAGGCCCAAGATGGTGGAAGAGTCAACCTCCACTGGACCTTGAGCCTCATTATGCGCTCACTGTAATATATTAGCATATGCTAAATGACACACCCACAGGTGCCAGGGCAGTTCCCAGGCTGACCATAAAAGGCCAAAAAGTGCGCAGTGGCCCTATTCCTGGAAATCCCCTTCCCCTCCCCCAAATAGTTGGACTAATCCTCCCGCTTGTCAGCCCATAAAAACTATCCACCCCATATTCTGGGGTCGCTCTTGCCTTCTGAGAGGGGCCGCATTCTGCCTATGGAATGTGTATCTCTCAATAAGTTTACTTCTTACATATCACTCTGCTGCTTGCTGAATTCCTTCTGCGCTGAGACATAAAGAACCTGAGCTTCATTAAGTCCTCAGACAAGTTGTGTGGATTCAGTTGGAAGATGGTGGGTTCCAGTCCCATCTGAGGTGTACGGTGTCACCTCAGCAGTGACTACACCTCCCTCTCACTCTCAAATTTGCTCTCTTTGCTGAACATTTTTTGCAAACCATGGCCCTAAACTTCCAGGAAAGAAATACGTGCCCCCAAATGTGACCTTCCTCTCCACCTTGCCCTACACGCAGGGAAACGCAGGGCAGAAGGCGTGGAGCAGCAGAAGAGATGCCCACGTGAGACGTGGCAGGCACAGACCAGCAACCCCTGCTCTCAACAAGAGTTGCTCTGCACCCAGGCTTTGAATCGTCCGTCTTTTTGAACCTGGAAAATGGGGTTTATTGATCTTGCCTCACTTTCGTGCAGTTCCCCTGGAGGGTTGCTGGGATGCAGACTGGAACAGACCCTGGAGTGGCACAGGGCTCGGGCTCCCGCAGCTACCCTCTCGCCCACAGCCCTTCTCCTTCAAGGACAAGAGCCTCCCTTCCAAGCACTCTCCTCCCCTTCCTCTGCGCTTTGCATTAAAATTCCCTATTGCTCCCTCTTGCGGCCAAATGCCTCTTCTCTAGTGCAAATAGTTATTTTTAGAGCAGACTTTCTAAGCAACAGATTATTAATAGTCTTCAAAAGATTTCACGTTGTTTTATATACTACATCCTGGTGGAATGTTAATTCAACTAAGACATACCATTCGTTCACATGTGAAAAAGAACACTCGTTTTTGCCTTTTCACAAACATCCTGTTACCAGACGTGTCCTTTCCTGCCACCAAGTACAGCATACTCAAGTAGGTGAGAAACTGAAAACTGTTCCAAGTTTTAGGAAAGCTGACATCTATCATAGCTTAAAAATCAAAACAAAAACACAGGGAGTGGGACTTCCCTGGTGGCGCAGCGGCTAAGAAGCTGCTGCCTATGCAGGGGACATGGGTTTGAGCCCTGGTCCTGGAAGATCCCACATGCCGCAGAGCAACTAAGCCCGTGCGCCACAACTACCAAGCCTGCACTCTAGAGCCCGTGCTCCCCAACCAGAGAAGCCACTGCAACGAGAAGCCCGCGCACCGCAACGAAGAGTAGCCCCCGCTCGCCGCAACTAGAAAAAGCCCGCGTGCAGCAACGAAGACCAAACACAGCCAAAAATAAATTAGAAAAAAAAACAACACAGGGTGTAGGGACAGACGACACATGACATGCAAACTTTTCTCCCGAGGTGAAAACCTACAGCCCGATAATCCTGAGGAACAAGGGAATACTACCAAATAGGGATGACCCTAAGCAAGATTATGAAACGGGCCAAGTTTTCCTTCAGCAACCTATCCCTTCCTCCTTCCCCTCTCCCCATTTCCTGCTCCTCCCACCAGCTCCCCTCACCTCCCTTCTAGACACTGTTGTGTGTCCCATTCCATTTCAAGGCTTGCCTCACTCTTATAGGCTGCCTGACAAATCTTAACATTTTAAAGGACAATGAGGGTGAGTTATTAGGGTACCTACAGGCAGTTGCATTTTAATGGAGTCTTCTGGAACTCAGCCCTAAGGGTATGAAGCTTTAATGGAACAATTTCACTTGATTCGGGGTGCACAAACCTCAAAATACTCAACACTCTAAGTAGCCGACTTATAAGGTAATTCCTATTAGGATGTATTTCCTTAGCCGTGTGATAAATGGACCCCGTTCCTTTCTGCTCCTACAAGACCCCACTGCAAGGTCTCAAGTGCCTTGCCTGTCACCAGGGCTCTGATCTACCAGATGTCTTGTACTTTTACAGTCAGGATGACTTTCTTTGTTTAGAGTGATTGCAGCTCACCCTTAAGCCCTGTCCTCTTATTTCCTTTCCACAGGGTCTTTCTGGATTCCGGTCTTCCCCACCTGCATCCACTCTGTACAAAGGCTTGACATAGATGCTTGACATAGCCAGCTGGAATTTAAGGCTAAATTTTCCATGTGCAGATAATTTGAAGTTAATATTGTCTAGTTATGCTAAACACACGAGCTAGGTGTGGTTTCACTTGCTCTTGTTGATTTGTATACTTATTTGGAGAATGAGTGGAAAGATTTAGATTTAGGCAGATTATCCTAGAGTCACCTGAAGTAAACTCTCTGGTTTTATTTGTCTGAAAATGTCTTTCACTTTCATTCTGAAAGGTATCCTTGCCATTTAGAATTTGGGCTTAGCAGTTAGTAGGGCATCTTCAAAGGGTTGAAAGAAACTATCTTCTGGCTTCCATTATTTTTGTTGAGAAGTCTGCCATCAGTTGAATTACTGCTACCACTCAAGTAAGTTTTGCCTTCTGTACTCAAGACTGTTTCTCCCTTTGTCTCTGATTTCTAGCAGTTCCACTATGATGCATCTGTATATAGGTTCCTTTACATTTACGTTGTTTGGAATTTACTGAACTACTTGAATCTGTAACTTGTTGTCCATCTTGGAAAATTCTCAGATTCTATACTGCTTCTGCCCTATCCTCTCCCCTTTCTAGGACTCCAAATAAATACGTAAGACTTTCTCACTGAATCCAGGTTTCTTACCTTTATTTGGCCTATTTTCCATCCTTTTCTTCTCTTTGCTTCAGTTTTAATTATTTCTCCTAACCTATACTTCTTGTCTCAAAATAAGTCAAACATACGCTCTGCCTCCCAGCTGCTTCTTCCTAAGTGGGCAAACCTCCCAAGGCAAAGTAGGCCCAAATATCCTCTCTCTAGACTTTCTTCTACTGGATTTTGGTCCTCTAATAACGGACTATATTGATAACACTTTGTTGTTAGTAAAACATTTTCTTCTATTTTGTTCTGACTTTTTACTTTTCTCCAGCAGGAGGGCTAAATTACCTAGTCTGCCATAACCAGCATAAGAGTCTGCAATGTGGTTATTTACAGTAGGGTCAATAAGCATAGATCTTCCTTTCTCCCAGGATATAAAAAGGTTATCCAAAATTGTAACTGGGTATCAGACATGAAACATTTAAAGACAAAATTCATTTGTTCATGTATAACACGGCCACCAAGGACTATAGGAACAAAGATTGTCATTCACTTTTAGAAACAAAGATAACGCTTTCTCAGGAAATTGATCTGGCACCTGCTATAATAATATGGTTGGCATTCTTTTTTTTTAAAATATCCACCTACCCATCTATTTATTCGACTGCATTGGGTCCTAGTTGTGACGTGCGGGATCCTTAGCTGCAGTGTGTGGGATCCCCAGCTGCGGCACGCGGGACCTTCTAGTTGCAGCATGCAGGAACTTTAGCTGCGGCAGGTGAACTCCTAGTTGTCGCACGTGAGATTCAGCTTCTGACCTGGGATCGAACCCAGGCCCCCTGTGCTGGGTGCACGGAGCCCCAGCCACTGGACCACCAGGGAAGTCTTGGATGACATTCATTTTCAATAATATGTTAAGTTCTCAGAATTTTTTAAAAAAGGCATCTAATAAATCTATACAGTGAATAGCATGTCTTTATTCTATTTACAGTACATTTGTTATAAATATAATACATTTTTGAAAAGCTGATTTTTAATTAACTTGAGTAGATTTATATTTTAAACAGATCATCTCAATTGTTAAAGTTACATAATAAAGAATATGATAATTTAAATGACAAAAATCTCATATTGTGAAATAGTGCACTGTATGCTGAGATGAATGGGGGGGAGTCAAACTCTTTCCAAAACTATAATCAAAGCATCAGAAAAAAAAGTTCTTCTTTTTACAAAGTTATGTATAAGCCATAGGAACAACCAGATACTGAAGTATGAAGACCCTATAACCAACGTTCAAAACTGATTTTAGAGAACTGTGTGAAGCAAGACAGCAAAGTCTGTATTTAACACTCTATAGAACTTCACAGTAAAGCTGGAATTTATAGACTAATGGCTTAACAGGAATATTGCCAACAAGGCCTTTTCTTCCTCAAAATCTTCTCCTAATGTTCATATACCATTGATAAGTTGTAACAGCAGACTTAGACACCGGTTTTAAGTGGGGCTTAATAAGGTGCATGGATATGCTGAAATTCTGTATTATGAGCATGTAAATTATTACCAGGGGTTAAAGAAATACAAAAAAAGAATTTAAGTACTCTCAGTCCAACGTGCTTTGCATCATCAACAAATTGACAAATCAAAAGTATTTTACAATGATCTAACACCAACCTCCCAAACAAGTTAGGTATTTCAAATACTGCTGTAAAAACCATTCAGTAAAATAAAACTGATTCCTGTGGATTTCAGTACAAATTTGTAAGTTATCACACATTATTGATGATGATCAGGGCAGGCATGGAGCTCTGCTGACTTGTTTCAAACACTGTAACTTGGTCCGATAACTTGGCAAATACCCTAGGAGTTCCAAGGTTATAAACACCTGTATGGACAAAGCATGCTTTCAGCTGCAAACTGTGAAGCTCCTGGCTTTTAAGATGAAGTTTATATTGTGTTTGTCCAAGCCATGTAAATGATCCATGGATTTCCAATGCTTCTGGGCTAAGGGAGGAGGCAAGTAGTAAGTTGGAGAATTTTTTTCTTCATAAATTTTTTCCCAAAGTCCCAATAACACATCCCTTTCATCTAGCAATTCTATTTCTAGAAATTATTTTATGACACCAACTGTATTAATAACAATAACGGCAATAGCTAACATTACAATTTCTATAATAGCTAAAATTTATTAACACTTACTATGTTCCAGGCACAATGTTAAGAATGAATTATCTCACTTAACACTCGCAACAGCAGCTAGTAAATAATGGAACCTGATTTCAAACCTGAGCTTTTAACCACTTGGTTATCCATACATAAAAATAAATGTGCATATAAGAATGCTTATAATATTGAAATTGTTTATAATACTGAAAAATGGAAAGCAACCAAGGGTCTACCAATAAGGCATTAGCAAATTAATTTATGATACACATAATCATACACAAAATGTTTAGATTTCACACAGCTAACCCAGATCCTGTTTGGAGTGTTATACAATAATAATCAGTATACGCTTCACACTGCTTTTCTAAAAACCCCAAAATTTCTGAATTCTGAAAAGCATCTAGATCTTGGAGTGCCAGTATGGACCAGCATTTTCGTTGTTGTTGTTGTTGTTAAGCATTATTTTATAAATCAGAAAACAAGACAAAAAAAACTTCTATTCTGAACTTGCTGATTTTCAATTTTAGAGTTCTTTATCACCAACAAACTTTTATAAAAATTGTTGTCTTTGGTCAAAATAATTTGCTGCTTTTGGAAATTGCTTTCCATTTGCCACTATTGAAATTCTAAGACAATCTTCGTTAAGTCTTCTCTAACACTTCTTAATACTAAACAAAAAAATAAAGGCATGCCTGAGTAAACTTTCTCTATGTTAGGTAATTATTTGCATAATTTCAAAATATTAAATTGCTTTCAAATCAATCTTTAACTGCAAAATAAACTTGCCCTGAATAAATCTTTACCTTGTTGTTTTATGCCTAAGATCAACTATTACATCGACGTCGGCCTTTGAACAATTGGAAAGTAAAAGAGTCACTGGTACTAAACAAAGGCTGTGGAAAAAAAATAAATAAAAAAGGTTAGCGGGATATTAAAAAACAACAACAAAAAAAACCCACTTTCTTGAAAATAAAACTTAAGAGTACCTAATAGCATAAGCTCCTCAAAAACAATTAGATTCAAGTTAGGAAAAAAACTGAATTCTAAAATCACTCAAGCCAAATTATTTGCATAAACAAGAAGTAAAACATATTAATACAATGCCTGAATACTAAATACCAGAATATATACATCTACAAAACCATTTTATTTATATTTATTAAAGCTAATCTGAAAAAATAACCAAAATGTTTCTAGGTGGTTATTTCCCAAAATGCAAAACAGAATAATCGCAACTAAGAAAGATCAATGGAGATAAAAAATCATGAAAATGCCAACAACTAATCCTGTTCTCTATGCTTCGTGAAAATTACTTAATTTTGAGAACTGACATTTGCTCTTCTATCAAATTTGCATAAAAGCCATCACGTTCGGGAGAATATGATAATTATTTCTGTACAGCAAGTTATGAGGAGAGCCCTTTCAAGTAGACACATTTGGTCAGTTAACCTAATTTCTGATCTCACTTTATAATTAGTAAATCACTAAAGCATAGGAGAAAGGACATGGAGTGATAGAAGAGGACCTAATGAACAGACTGGTGCAGATTTAAAATCAAGAACATAATAAATGAACGTATCTATGCACAAATGGTTACATACTATTATTGAAAATAGTTTACTCTATTAACACAAAGAACAAAGGGATAGTAAAAAAGAAAAAAGTAATTCTATAAGCTCCCACAAAATTAACTTTAAAATTCTGCTCAGATAATATATTTTATGCTTTCAGAAATTTTATATCCTCTTACTAAGAAATACTTTCTGAACCATACTGCAAATAACAGATTTCCCTAAACAAAAACTAAGATAATTTCAAAGACTTATTCTTAGATTGTACCGGTGCTATGCCCTTACCTCCTCCACAAACTTCTAACAAGGAAAAGAGGACAGCAAAGACTACCGAATAGGTTTCCAGTCTAGAGCACCCCATTAAGTTAAATTCCAATCGCATAATTTGTAACCCAAAGCAAAACCTCAGAAACTTTGCTATTCTGTTACCATTTGGGCCTCAAATTCTCCATGCTTTATCTAAATGCTTCTAGTAAAAGAAGAAATCAGAACATCTGGATGTTTCTTAGCCCCAAAATCATTACCTTCATTCCTCTTCTTCCTCCATTCACTGCTTCAGTGAATAGCACCCCCATCTCCCCAGCAAACCTTAGGCATCATACTAAGTGTTAATAAGTGGGAATGGGGGCTACTGCCTCACTAGCCCCCATTCCCAATTTTCTACTATTCTTCACAAATTCCTGTCAATTTATTTGATTCATATCTTTGTTATCTCTGGTCACCTGCTGTTTCTCATATTCTCATTCCTCTGCTGCCCTGTGTTCCACTGCTATGACCAAACCTCTTCCCTGTCCCATCCCTCCCACATTTCTATATCATGAACAACACTCCTCTAGATCCTCAGTCTCCTCTCTTTATATGTCTACATCTTACTTTAACTGAAATTTGGCTGAGTACACAGCTTCCTCTGCAGTCCTCTCAATAACACATGCTGTTCTTCTTCCAATATCTTCCATATCTCTAGCCAGAATGTCTCATTAATATAGTTAATACCACTTCTTGAGTTCTTCCTCCTACCTCTCCTATAAAAACACCTCATTTTTTTGGTCATAAACTACTCCAAGGTTTTTATTCTTTTTTTTCTGTCCCCATACTGACAAACTAATACCAGTGACAGTAACTCAGTACAGCAGAGATTCTTTGGGGGAGGGGGATGGGATGAGTCTTTCGAAATATCTGCTTCACCCTCTTCCCCCCACCCCAAATTCATCTAGTATATCTGTCAAGCAGAGGCCTACCATCTAGACAGGAAACATTGCTCAAGATTTTTCTTCCATATCATCTTATTGGCTTCATTTATTAAAAGCTTCTGGATGAGTTTGCTTTCTTCTTTTCAATCCTGAATTTTGTCATCTTTTTGGAGAACTTTACTGTCAAGGTAGACAACTCACTCAACTCCTTCTCAAACCCTTGATCTGTCACCTCCATGACCACCAATACTATTCAAAACTCAGCCATCTAACTTCCATGACCATACTGTGAATTTGTTTTAGTCACCTAAAATAACTGCCTCTGAAATACTACTGAGATTCTCCACTCTCTGACCACTATCTCCAGCTCTCTCACTCAATTACACTTCTGATCTTTAGTTTCACAAGGATGCCCAATCACTTGACCCTCTACTTCACTGATTCGCAATCCTGGTTACTGTGATAATAATGGTAATTATTGTTTAGCAGTTATTCATTCCCCTCACCTCCCACTGTGCAACAGTGGAGCATCCTTGTTGATTGTGAAGGAGAGGCTATTTGGCAATGGAAGATTAATGACTCTGATGCAAACAGAAGCCTTAAACATGCTACTGCAATGTGGCTCACTTTTTGTACTCCAGAGATATGCCATGAGAAGAACATAACCCAGCTGGCTGCTGCCCATTTGGACTGACCCCAAATGTATGTGACACAAACATGAACCCAACCAACCCGCAGCCTGAAGCAGAGCTTCAGCCAAACTGTCATTGGCCTGCAGACCCATGAGCGTGGGAATAAATGCCTTGTAAACTACTGAATTCTGTAGTGGGTTCTTACGAAGCATTATTTAGCAATAGAAACTGATACAGATTCACTCTGGTATCATCTGAGGATTTATTTAAAATATATAGACACATAGGTCCTACTCCCAGAGATTGTGATTTAACTGGCCTAAGTATCAAGATTTTCAAAAATTCTTCAGGTGATTCTAATGTGGAGCCAAAGTTGGAAGAAACTGCCATATCTTATCCTTCTCAAATCTGCCTTGTTTTCACATACTTCCGTGCACAGTTTTAATTCTATGATGCTTTATTTTAGCCCACTGCTCTCCTTTTAGTTTGATCAAAACTGTCCTGTTTCACACACTTCCCTGAACTGCCTAGAGTCTATGATGCTTTTTACCCTAATAGAAGCACATGGAGAAGTCCTACATATCCCAGCCTCTAAGGCATTGCCAGGGTTTCAACCACTAAGCAGCACCATGGCATCTAAGATATTCAGGAAGTACGTGAAGCAGGACAGGTTTGATAAACAGGGACAAAGTAGAACGGTGGGTTAAAATGAAACATTATGGAATCAAAACTGTCTATGGAAGAGTGGGAAGATAGGTTCACTAGGGATAAAACAAGAAATTTTTTCTCAGCTTTGGCTGTACATTAGAATCACCTGGAGAACTTTAGGTAATCTAGATGTCCAGCCCCCAACCTTCAGCCAATCGAATCAGAATCTCTGGGAGTAGGACCAAAGCATCTGTATTTCTTAAATTTCCCCAAGTGACCCCAGTGTGCCTCTGTCAGTCAAAGGCATACAGAATGACTACTGAGCAATTAAGACCTAGACAAAGATTTAAGACCAAAAGTATTTAAAAATAACTTAAATGGCTAAAATATTTAAAAGTGTGACAACAGAAAGTGTTGCTGAAGGTTATGAGCAGAGGGAACTCCCAAACACTACTAGTGCGATATACGAATTAGTAAAACTACTTTGAAAAAATTCCTAGATAAATGTGGGAAAAAAAGAGGGGAGCAAACACACATGCACCAGGAGATATATACAAGAATATTCAAGAGCATAAAGTTGAAATTTGAAAATAATCCAAAAGTTCATCAACAATAGAGTAGATAAACTAATTCTAGTATGTTCAAACATATTCATTTGGCAATGAAAATTCCACAGCTTCGTCAATGGCTGATGAATAACATAATATTAAGTGAAAGAAACTGGACGTAACAAGAATATACTCTGTATAATTCCATTCATAAATAAAGTTCAAAAAAACCCACAGGACTTCCCTGGTGGTGCAGTGGTTGAGAATCCACCTGCCAATGCGGGCGACACGGGTTCGAGCCCTGGTCCAGGAAGATCCAACATGCCATGGAGCAACTAAGCCCATGCGCCACAACTACCAAGCCTGCCCTCTAGAGCCCGCGACCCACAACTACTGAAGCCCACAGGCCTAGAGCCCGTGCTCCACAACAAGAGAAGCCAGCACAATGAGAAGCCCGCGCACCGCAATGGAGAGTAGCCCTTGCTCGCCGCAACTAGAGAAAGCCCACGCAGAGCAACGAAGACCCAACACAGCCAATAAATAAATTAATTAATTATATATATTTTTAAAAACCATGACAATCAAAATACAGATATGTAACACTTGGTTGGAAAATTATAAAGAGGAGCAAAGAAATGACTGTTAATACTGGGGATGGACAGGGGAGGGACTGGAAGGGAGTACACAGGGGGCTTCTGAGATTGCTAGCAATATTCTAATTTCTTCCCTAGATGTGATTATTTGGGTATTACTTTTGTGAAAAATAATCACTATGGCCACAAGTTTTCATTTTTGAGCACTTTTCTGTGTGTTATATCTCACGATAAAAGGGTTTAAAAATGGTTAGCACCATTTAAGCTACTTTTTAAATATTTCCGATGCTAAGTCAACATCTTAATTTTGCCCAGCACTCCTTCTGTGTGTCCTTGGCCAGCTCCTCATTCCTCTCAGTAGCTGTTCTCAAATTTCACTTTTAAAAATTCTCTACCCTTTATTCTCTTATTTCCTAGATTACTTTGAGTACTTAACCGTGCTTCTATAAACTTCCGAAAAGTGAAGGCACTCCAATAATGTGTAAACTTGTTAAAATTTCTCCCTACTTTCATCTTTCCCCGTTTCCATAGTAAGGAGGTCCGTTCTTCAGTCCAAAGCTAATCCTGCCACTCTTTGGTGTATCTTTCCATCTATTAAGGATTCTGTTGCCCTTCCTGTATCCCATCATTTCCTTCAAGACCATAAATACATCCATATCTTACCTAGTAAAACAATAATATTGCATGGCTATTCCCTGATCCCCGTTCATAGCCCAGCTTCTTGAAAGGGTGGTCTACACGAGTATCTTTACTTACTTCCTCCCATTTCTCCTCAACCTACTATATCATGCTTCCACCCCTACTATATAATAACATTCTTCTCAAAAGCATGAGCAATTTCTTTACTGTCAGAGCCAATG
The DNA here is from genome assembly GCF_011762595.2 of Tursiops truncatus. NCBI lineage: Eukaryota > Metazoa > Chordata > Mammalia > Artiodactyla > Delphinidae > Tursiops > Tursiops truncatus. Next base: position 46,542,870 of record NC_047046.1, read on the forward strand.
AATGACTTTTCTGCAGCATTTAAAACTGTTAACTGCTCTCCCTCCTTGAACTGTTCTCACTCCACCACTGTGATGCCACTTTCTCCTCATTGGTCTTTTCTTCCTAATTGTTTGATTGCTACTTCCCAATCAGTCTTCTTCGTGGACTTTTTCCTTAGCTCATCTCTCAAACACCACTGTTCTATAGGTCACCATTCTCTTTTGTTCTATCCCACCCCATCCCTACCTCTATCCAAGGTGACTTCACCAAAATTTATACCTTCAGTTATAATTCACAGACTGGCTCTAACAGACTTCTCTCCATCTTCTTTTATATCTGTAAACCAGCCACTTTTTGAAGTGTCATCTGACTTAGCACTTTTTATTTTAGAACCTTAAGTTTATATGATCAGGCTATTTACCAAAGTTATAAATACATCAATCCCCCAAAAGTTTAATACTTAATAAATCTTAAGTAAATGATGCTATCTAAATTTAAACTGTTTGATGAGTCTATACTATAGTCATGTCTTAGATTTAATTTCTGTACTTAAAACAAAAACAAAATGACGGTATTTTTTCCTTCTTCTTGACTTAATGATAAACCTGCTCATCAAAAGAAAACTTTTTTTGGCGGTATGCAGGCCTCTCACTGTTGTGGCCTCTCCCGTTGCGGAGCACAGGCTCCAGACGCGCAGGCTCAGCGGCCATGGCTCACGGGCCCAGCCGCTCCGCGGCATGTGGGATCTTCCCGGACCAGGGCACGAACCTGTGTCCCCTGCATCGGCAGGCGGACTCTCAACCACTGTGCCACCAGGGAAGCCCCAAAAGAAAACTTTTGACAACTAACTGGCTGAGGAAATACCCATCTTTTAATTACAGCAGCAACATATGGTAATCATAGTAAAGGGTAAATTACTTAAGGGCAATTTCTACAGACTCAATAGTATTCTAAATTGTTTCTTCAATATCTGGGTTAATGCTATTAATAAATGTGTGTATGTCTGTGTGTGCATGCACACACAGGTGTGTATATTGTAGAAAAATGTTAACAAAAATACATCTCAAACCTTTTTTGATGAAAAGGATGACTAAATGATTCTGGATAGTGAAGACTCGTTCTAATGAGATTAGAAAGCTGCTCTACTGATGGTCTTGAGGAAACTGTAGTGTTTTCTGGTCTGAAAAATTTTAATAGTTCCATTTCTGGTGGCTCCTGAGAAAAGAAAAAATATATGACAATAAAAACACTGCCTTGTTAAAATAAAGTATAGCACACACAAACTAAAGAAGTTAAAACCAGTAGAGATAAAGTAAAGCATGAACAATACTTTTTCTGCTGTAAAAACTAACAAACTAACAGTTGAAATCATATGCAATACATACAACCTAGGATAAAAAAACTAGGATCTGTAATCATTTATTCATTCTCTATTTATTATGTGCTGGGGTTAGACTTGAAATCCAGCAACCTCACATATTAGCTCTGTGATCCTGGATAAGTTATTTAATACTTTAAGACAATTTCCTCATATGTAAAAAAGGGGTTTAGAATAATAATAATTTCAAAAGTTGCTGTGGTTCTCATCTAATAAAATTGCTGAGTACTTAGGCTATAGATATTCAATTGTATAGCATCTGTTTTAATAGTTGAAAAACTAAAATTGCCTTAAAGAGTCATTTTTGAAAATAGCTTCCTGAGTTTTTACAGATTATAGTGCCTCAACTATATTAACTGAAGGTTAACATACATGTAAAAGTCTCAATATAGCTAGTGTGAGTGACTAGAGGTTTACTCTGGAGGAGGGAAGACTTGTGCCTGGAAGCGAGCAGGAGCAAAACTTCTGGGTTCGGGTCATGTTCTCTTTCTTGACCTGGGTCCTCCTTATACTGAAGTGTTCTTCAATTTGTGAAGAGTCAATGACCTAGTCACTATTCTGCATTTACGTTACACTTTAATAAAAAGTCCAAAAAATGTACTATTATTATAATCTAATCATCTAAGAAAAATAAGCTGTTATTTGAGACTTCTAAATTATACTAAATGAATCTCTACATACTACTTACCAGGAGGAATACAAACGAACAACGGCCAGAAAAGGATACCAAAAACCTGAAGCTAATTTACTGAGGGAACATTTAGAAAAGCTTCCCTCTCTTCTACCTTAAAAGCAACAACAGGTATTTTTGCAATGAGTGCTGGACAATTTGTACAGTAGTTTTATAATAAGGGTTTGATTCAACCTTATGACAGACAGTCCCATCACAAGAGAGGCAAGGTATAAAGTACTATTACCCGTTTTATATGTAAGCTAAAAGTTTATCAAATTATGCGAGTAACTTGCACTAGGCCATCAATCTGAAAGTCTCTGGGCTCCAAATATATTATTCTTAGTATGATGAACATGCTGCATCTCCCAACTCAGTTAATCATATAAAGAGAATATAAAGTATTTCAAAGGTGAAATACAGAGGAAAAACAGGATATGCCCTACACAGTATTTTAGTAAAATGGGACTATAACTTGAGTGAATTTTATAGAAATCACTTTGTTTCATTTTCTAAGTGAAAAACCTTGCCTTGAGATGTTCGAAATTATCAAAATATGACAATTTGCAATTAAAACTTGGGACTTTTTTAACTAATCAAATCAATTTGAGAAAAACAATTTTCTTAAAGTAAGAAACAGATTTGGGTTTAAATATTTACACATACTATGAGAACTTTTGGTAAGATTAAACAGTATTTTAGGAAAAGTAAGTAAATACTTCTGCACAACTCCAGAGGCCATCCTTTACACTGTATGATAGGCCCCATAGAGTTCTGCAATGGTATGGGCCTGTTAAACAACAAACAAGATAATATAGAGAATATGGTTCCCTTCCTCTCAAGCTAACTGTTGAGTTCTAGATTCAATAAAGAATATATCTTAGGAAACCCCAAGATCACAAATGCATCTCAATACTCTTATGAAGTGCTAGTGAATTTTAAAATCAATTTATGTTCATTTCTAATTTTAATCAGCTTTCTGCCACCAAGCCCCAACTCAAATTCCAATATAAAAGCTTGCACAAACCAGATACCTTCAAAAACACAAAAAACAACCAAACAAAAAACCCCACAAGTTCACAGGAAGGCCCCAAAGCAAACTCTGTCATTACCTGTTTCTGAGGATATGAAAAAGCTTCTTTTCCTATAGTGCGAAGAACAACATGGTGCTGACCTTCCAAAATAAGCTGCTTACTGTCTTCCACTACGTATGCCTAAGAAGTACAAAGCACAAAAATGTTAGCCTGCTTGGCAGTAACCTCAAAAGTAACCAATGCAATATCTGATGGAAAGCAGAGGTATTATGGCTAATATCTATCAATTACCAACACTCATGGCTGTGTCAACCTTTCTACTTTTGTTCATTCATTCAATCAATTAAGTATCTGTCAAAATCTGCTCTGCCTCAATATAAAACAGTTGGCCTGGATACGTGAGAGACACTTCTTGAAATCTTTTCCAATTTTCTCTAGAGCGCTTAAGAAACTAGTCCAAAAGAACAGTGCCATACCATAACACAAGTTTTCTTCTTTACTGGGCTGCCAATATACAGGCAAAAGGCTTTTTCTTTTTTTTCTTTTTTAAAAATATATTTATTTATTTTTGGCTGCGTTGGGTCTTCATTGCTATGTGCAGGCTTTCTCTAGTTGTGGCAAGTGGGGCCTACTCTTCGTTGCGGTGCATGGGCTTCTCACTGCAGTGGCTTCTCTTGTTGCGGAGCACAGGCTCTAGGTGCACGGGCTTCAACAGTTGTGGCTCACAGGCTTCAGTAGTTGTGGCTCGTGGGCTCTAGAGCGCAGGCTCAGTAGTTGTGGCGCGTGGGCTTAGTTGCTCCACGGCATGTGGGATCTTCCCAGACCAGGGCTCAAACCCATGTCCCCTACACTGGCAGGCGGATTCTCAACCACTGAGCCACCAGGGAATTCCCAAGGCTTTTTCTTATCGTCTTGCTTCTGAAATGTACCAGGGTTTATCATATAATGCAGCAGAATCAGTGAGTACAATCATAAATCCTAGAAGTGGAAATGCCATGTCCTTGGAGATCTTAAATTTAAGTATTGATACATATGCTTAAAAGAGAAAAAAAAAAGTTTTTTTTCTTCCTATACAATGAACTGATCTCATCTAAATTAAAACACTTACTCCAGCACGTAACTTTTCTTCTTGAACTTCTTCTGTGTTGGAGAACATAAAATCTGTACATGGCTCTGATATACTGGTACTGTCACACTATGCAAATACAGATGCTTAATTTTTTTTTTTGATAAGCCCAATTTCTTTTACTATTAGATTCAACAGATTCAAAATTACTCAGTCAGAATGCTATAAACACTCCTAAATGTTTATATTCAATTTCTATACTTATCATGAGTGACAATTTGCCATCCATGGATCACACTTGGAGAACTGCTGCACTAAGGCAGAGGCAGGCCCAGGACCTGCTCAGCACCCATCCATGCACAACCCAGAAATGCAGGAGGAGTTAAATACTCGATGGAGTGACCTTTCATCAAGAGAGGATGACAACTGATAGATAACATCCTGAGACAGGTCACACATCTTTTCCAATGGTCTCAGGGACCAAACAGAAGTCACCCATAGCCATGTATAACCCTATAATGCATTCTCTTTCCTGCACAAAGTCTTAGTTTTTCAAAACAAACCTTTATTTTTGGTTAAGATTGGTTATAAGTTATACTATACCCCCTTACCAACTAAATTTTTTTACAAAAACGTTGTCCAAGGTCTTAGTTTTCTCCTGAATCATAATTTTTTAGAGTACTATGTTCCCTATGCATCAACTCCACAACTTAAATGACTTGTCAAGTTTTCTTCCGTTCAAGGGGGTCCTTTGTGCACTATCTAGAGTCTTCACTAAAGAAAATCTACTAGTCACTTCCTCAAATGAATTGAATAATAAACTTATCATAGCTACTAGCCCCTACCAAATTTAATATTCCATCCTGTAATCTATTCAAACTTCCATTTTCTAACTAAGGAGTATCATAATCTTGGGTAGTGTTCTTCTTCTTCAATGATAATCAGCAATACTAGTAATTGGTTTTTATTCAGGGTGATTTTTTGAAAGATAACCCCTGGCCGCCCCGCCCCCACCAAGGTTACTGTGGGCTCAACGATGAGTACAGAATTCAGCACACATAACTCAAAATCTTGTCTCACGAATATTACAAATTGTTACATGGCAGGAATCTGTGGAGTGACAGCTACAAATGCTAAAGGTCTACCATACATTTAATGGATGGGTGGTTTACATTAAGGGGCAATGCTACTGAGCCTGAAAACAGGATTCTCTTTTTTTTTTTTTTTTTTTTTTTTTGCGGTACGTGGGCCTCTCACTGCTGTGGCCTCTCCCGTTGCAGAGCACAGGCTCCGGACGCGCAGGCTCAGCGGCCATGGCTCACGTGCCCAGCTGCTCCGCGGCATGTGGGATCCTCCCGGACCGGGGCACGAACCCGTGTCCCCTGCATCGGCAGGCGGACTCTCAACCACTGCGCCACCAGGGAAGCCCAGGATTCTCTTGATTCTAAGCTCCAAGAACATTTGATTTCAAACTAATAACGTGTAACTTATCTTTTTAACATTAAACACCTTCACCTTCTATAGTCAACAAAAGTATCAATTTGCTTAAGCAGTTTTACTGGAATTCATGTAAAGCCAGCTTGGTTTCAAGAAAGTTTACTTAAAAGTGTACAGTTTAGTAAAAAGAACACTTTAGAACATCTGAATCAATTTAAAGTAACATCTTCTAATCATCTACTATGAGCATGTCTCCATGTTAGGCCTTATATCAGACAGTACAAAATCAAACTTCCTCACATAGTTCAGGTGAATATCCCTGGGCAAGATCCTAAATTTCACTGTAGAATCATTTCTACAGTGGAAAAAAAAAAGATACATACTTAAGATACAAAAGGGTGTACTGTGAAAAATAAACCTCTTCTGCATTACAGTTAACTTTAGGGAAGACCAATGCCTAAACAACCTCATTCTGGTCTGCCATGTGTATGTGCAAATCTTAGCTGAATCTGATTTTTTTTAATTAAAATATTTTCAAATAATCTGAAAAATTTCAACACAGACCAACAATTAGATAATTGTAAAGAATTACTGTTAATTTGGGTGAGATAGTAATATGGTGGGGTTATATTAAACAAGAAAGTCCTTATCTGCTAGAAGTACACATAAAAGCAGATGAAATATGTCATTAAAAAATATATACTGCAGCTAAAAAATAAAGGAAGGTAAAAATAAAACAAAGTAAAGGAATAGGTGAAAACGAACAGCAGCAAATTAGTGGCTGTTGGAGCCTAAGTAATGGGTACTTAGAGGTTCATAGTGCTATTTTTCCTTTTTCAGAGTTTGAAAATGCTCACAATAAAGAGTTTAATAACAGCATTTTTGCTTTCATGGAGCTTATCATGTCTACAATATTCTCAGTACCTCTTACAAGTAATAAGTAACACAGAATAAAGTCATCTAATTTGAATGAATTCTTCCCTTTAGGCAAAAAAAAAAGTTATTTTGGAACTGTTGAAAAACTTATAAAACTATTTCAATATTCAAATTGGAAAATTTAAGCAGAGAAAATATAAAGAGCAGCTTACATTTACTCTTCAGCTTAAGAATCAAGTATAAGTGAGGCTTGCTGAAATAATTTAACAACACATACCTTCCACAATACAACAATATTCAAATCCACCTCATTGCACTTCTGAATTAATCTCATAGTGTCCTCTATTGACTGCTTTTCTGTATGCAGAGAAGACTGGGCTTGTGGTTTCTTCAATTCAGAGGATAAACTTCGATAAAAGAAGTCTGCACAGGGGCTTGCTGAACTTACTATCTGTTAAAAGAAAATCGTTTGTCTGTATGTGTTTTCAATTAGATATACCCTGCCAAAATTTAAATTTCTACAACTTACATATACCCAAAAGGCTTATTCAGTAATTTCTTATCAATTTGGTTGAATACAAGGAGGCCACCCTAAGACTTGAATACCTAAAATATTTGGCACAAATTACCCCGAATCTTAAAGTTTGAAGCTCAAATTCATAAATCTACACTTCCATGGCACTGGCTTTAACCTTCTAAGTATCCAGGGAGGGTAAATGGGTATCTCTAAGAAAATGAATAAAAAGTGAATTGTTGAGAATCTGACAAACAACATATATATGTATAACTGAATCATTTTACTGTACACTTGAAACCAATACAACATCGTAAAATAACTATACTTCAATTTTTTAAAAAGTAAATTGTTAAAAGGAAATTATGATTTTTTTTAACTATTAAAAATAACAAATATTTCCCATTCAAATACTTGGAAGACTAAGTGATATCCAATGAAACAGAACGAATGAAGCCACTGGCATTAACCTGGCTTTTATACTTGAAGGGAGAGAACAAGAGAAAAGATTTTTAAACAGACTCAGAACTACAGAATTTCCCTTAATTAATGACTACTGTGTTTCATAGTAAAATCTCTACACTTAACAATTTCCTGCATTATAAACTATATTATATAGCTCTTAAGCTTCAAGTTAATTATTAAATATTAATAAATACATATATTTTCCCCCTTAGACATGAACTTTTTCTGGTAAACCATTGTCCACATAGTTATCTCATCAACGTGTAGTGCCTGGTGAGTTCTATTTACTCAGATTCATCAAAATGGAAAATGTCTTTGTTTATGCCATCTGCAGTGCTCCTATACAAAATTATTAACAATAAATATAATAAAAATTACAACCTTAATATAATTTAAGGGTCCTGATGATATTTCTAGGGAATGTTTTTAAAAAGACACAAACAAAACAAACAACTTAAGTCCAAAAAGCTAAAATTCAACCATTCAGGAAGCAAGGAAGCACAGTGTCCAGAAGTCATACTCATTCTGGAATTATTGGACTTTTGGTGCTCTGGGATATTTCTAAATAGCCGCTTCCTCAAATGGCCAAAAGATAGTACAAAGAGTGGGTCAGATGAAGGCAAATGATAAGCACAATACAAAAGTCTAAGTATGTTTGGAATTATCAAGGAGAAGAACACAAAGAAATAATACTAGTAACAGCACAAAACGACAGGGAATTTGGCCCATATTTTTCAAAGCAGATCCCCAAATCACCTCTTCAGATTATCTGCAGAGCTGGATGAAAATGTGTATTCCCAAACTCTACCCAAAGTATGAGCCAGAGCTTTAGAGGTGGGACGGCAAAGCTTTCATTTTTATAAAAATTCTCTAGATAAAAAATAGTGTGCAGAGCTTCCCTGGTGGCGCAGTGGTTAAGAATCCACCTGCCAATGCAGGGGATATGGGTTGGAACCCTGGTCCAGGAAGATCCCACTTGCTGCGGAGCAACTAAGCCTACACGCCACAACTACTGAGCCTGTGCTCTAGAGCCCACGCACCTAGAGCCCGTGCCCCGCAACAAGAGAAGCCACTGCAATAAGAAGCCCCACACACCACAACAAAGAGTAGCCCCCACTCGCCACAACTAGAGAAAGCCCGTGCGCAGCAACGAAGACCCAACACAGCCAAAAATAAAATAAATAAATTAAAAAAAAATAGAGGGTGCAGACTGATAACCTCAAGATCACCTACCTCAAAGCTTTAGCAATTCAGAGCCCCAGGTCTCATCCAGTCCCACTGACTGAGAATTTGCATTTTAACAAGATCCCCAGGTGACTTACATGAACATTATTTCAAAGTTTGAAAACCACTCTCAAGGTGGTTCTAACATATAATTATTGGGAGTATCAGTGCCCTAGTCAATAATACATTTAAAATTACAAAACAGCTTATTATTTGGGTCATAGAACCATATGATATTCCCAAATCCAGAGGGTTATCATCTATTTGTTCCACTGTGACCACGTTCCCAAATAAACAGGTTCCTTCATATAATCCTGTTTCTTTAATCCCAAGGACTAAACTTATTTCATGAGTATCTTACACTCTAAAAGAAAGTTAAATTTAAATAACTAATTAAAATGCTATATTCCATATAGCATTTTTGTTTGCTTTGGGGCATGAAGACAAGTTGCAAAACCCAACAAAGCTGACATGTTCATCCACCAAAGAATTTGGGGATTACTAAAGCAATAGTTTTACCAAAATAGTCAAGATACTCCAGACTGTGACTTTTTATTAAAATCAAACGTTATTGTGCTTATTCGCATACCTGTTCATTTCCAAAGATGATATCTGCAAAGGTATATTTTTCTGAGGACTGTGTAGCAACTAAAAAACAGGAGAGAACAAACTAATCATATCATTGGCATGAAATATAAAATAACCATTTAAGAAAGTGTGACAGTAAAATGAATTTACCTTCTTCCTCCTTACATCGTATTGCCTTGAAGCAAAATTTTCCCTTCTCCCTATTCGCAAGTTTGGCATCTAGGAAGAGAAAAGAGAAAATTTCAAGTATCTTTCTCAGTTTATAACATGGTAAAACCTAATTCATTACTCAGACTTCTTCAGTCACAATGGAAAATATTTCATAATTATAAATAGTGTTTAATGAAAAGCATCTTTGCTTTCCTCTCAATAAAGCAAATCTCATTCAGCTCCTTAAAAAGGTAAGATTAAATTTTCTTGAAATGCATGTTCATATGCACATATATATTCAGATATGTATGACATTATAGATAAACAGAAAATTTGAAAAATTAGAACTTGGGAGCCAGGGAGTCCACAATTCCCCCACTCTATCATTTCTGCATTTCCTATCAATATTTTTTTTCATATGGATGATTTATACCAATATTACTATATGCACATATTTGCTATGATGCATTTCCCCACTATTGTGACGTATTTTAAAAACTTATATATTTTAATGACCACAAAATAATCTGAGTTGTAGCTTAATTCACATTAAAGCTCCATTTGATTTTTCTCTATTGAACATAATCTTAATAAATACACTGCTCTGAATATATGGATCTTCTTATATTTTGAATTAATTCCTCTGTATAAATTCCAAAAATAAGAATTACTATGAGGCTAGATAAGGGTTTAAACATTTTTTTTTAATCTTTTAAAATACATTGTACAATTCTTTCCAGAAACAGTAAATATTTTGCCAGCTTCGATCTACTCTTACAAGCACTAAGCACTTTCATACTACTAGCAGGATGATAAAATGATGGAAATATTTTGGAAAACAATTTGACAGTATGTATCACAAGTGTGCATATTCTTTTGTTTCAAGTTATATGGGTATGCAAATACACAGAAAAGCCACTCAACACACAAGTTTGATTACACACAGAAAAACCAACTTTCCAATAGTAAAGGAAACAAAGAGAAACTTACAATTCTAGTCTATATGTTTCTGTACTGTTCGAAATTTTGATAGTGACCATGTATTCAGGCACTGATTTTACAACTGAATTTTTTAAAAAAGAAAAAATATATACAAATAGAAAAGATGTGGAATAAAAAGATGGGAAAGAATCGATTAACACAGTAATTTCACTTACAGTCATGTAAAGTAATGAAAGCACAATTTAATGCTTACAAAAGTTAATTATAAGAAAGTCCTCAACCACCTAAACAAGCTCCAAAGATGGGTGCAAGCTGTGGCTATCAGCACAGACCCCTGAGAGGGGCATGAGACGCTAAGGCTGCTGCTGTAGCCACCAAGAAGCCTGTGTGCAAGCACAGGTCACTATCCATACCACCCCTGCTAGGAGCCTGTGCAGCTCGCCACTGCCAGGGTCCCATGATCCAGGGACAACTTCCCCAGGAGAACATGGTGCGCCTCAGGCTGTTGCAACGTCAAGTCACGCTGTCCTCTGCCGCTGCAGGCTCGCCTCACATTCCATACCCCTCCCTCCCTCCCCCCAGCCTGAGTGAGCCAGAGCCCCCTAATCAGCTGCTACTTTAACCCCATCCTGCCTGGCAAACAGACGCCCTCAGGCAACGTACACACACAGGCGGAGCCAAATCCAAAGCTGAGCCCCAGGAGCTGTGCGAACAAAGAAGAAAAAGGGAAATCTCTCCCAGCAGCCTCAGGAGCAGAGGATTAAATCTCCACAATCAACTTGATGTACCCTGCATCTGTGGAATACCTGAATACACAACGAATCATCCCAAAATTGAAGCGATGGACTTTGGGAGCAACTGTGTTTGCTTTCTGTGTCTAATTTGTTTCTGGTTTTATGTTTATCGTAGTTTAGTTTTTAGAGCTTATTATCATTGGTAGATTTGTTTATTGATTTGGTTGCTCTCTTCCTTTTTTTATTTTACATATATATATATGAGGGGTTTTTTTCCTTTTTCTCTTTTTGTGTGTGTATGTGTATGCTTCTTTGTGTGATTTTGTCTGTATAGCTTTGCTTTTGCCATTTGTCCTAGGGTTCTGATTGTCCTTTTTTTTTTTTTTTTTGGTATACTTTTTAGCACTTCTTATCAATGGGGGATTTGCTTTTTCGTTTGGTTGCTCTCTTCTTTCTTTCTCGCTCTCTTTTTAAATTACTTTCTTGTTTTTTTATTTTTAATAATTTTTTTCTATTTTAATAACTATTTTATTTTATTTATTCATTTTTTTTCTTTCTTTCTCTCCCTTTTCCTCTGAGCCGTGTGGATGAAAGGCTCTTGGTGCTCCAGCCAGGCATCAGGGCTATGCCTCTGACGTGGGAGAGCCAAGTTCAGGACACTGGTCTACCAGAGGCCTCCCGTCTCCACGTAATATCAAACGGCGAAAGCTCTCACAGAGACCTCCATCTCAACGCTAAGACCCAGCTCCACTCAACGACCAGCAAGCTATAGTGCTAGACACTGTATGCCAAACAACTAGCAAGACAGGAACACAAATCCACCCACCAGCAGAGAGGCTGCCTAAAATCATAATAAGTTCACCGACACCCCAAAACACACCACCAGACATGATCCTGCCCACCAGAAAGACAACATGCAGCCTCATCCACAAGAACATAGGTACCAGTCCCCTCCACCAGGAAGCCTACACAACCCACTGAACGAACCTTACCCACTGGGAGCAGACACCAAAAACAACAGGAACTACGAACCTGCAGCCTGCAAAACGTATACCCCAAACACAGTAAGTTAAGCAAAATGATAAGACAGAGAAATACACAGCAAATGCAGAAACAAGGTAACAACCCACAGACCAAACAAATGAAGAGGAAATAGGCAGTCTACCTGAAAAAGAATTTAGAGTAATGAGAGTAAAGATGATCCAAAATCTTGGAAATAGAATGGGGAAAACACAAGAAACGTTTAACAAGGACCTAGAAGAACTAAAGAGCAAACAAACCAGGATGAACAACACAATAAATGAAATTAAAAATTCTCTAGAAAGAATCAACAGCAGAATAACTTAGGCAGAAGAACAGATAAGTGACCTAGAAAATAAAATAGTGGCAATAACTACCACAGACCAGAATACACAAAAAAGAATGAAAAGAACTGAGGACAATCTCAGAGACCTCTGGGACAACATTAAATGCACCAACATTCAAATTATAGGGGTCCCAGAAGAAGAGAATAAAAAAGGGACTGAGAAAATATTTGATGAGATTACAGTTGAAAACTTCCCTAATATGGGGAAGAAAATAGTCAATCAAGTCCAGGAAGCACAGAGAGTCCCACACAGGATAAATCCAATGAGAAACATGCCAAGACACGCATTAATCAAACTATCAAAAATTAAATACAAAGAAAAAATATTCAAAGCAGCAAGGGAAAAGCAACAATTAACATACAAGGGAATCCCCATAAGATTAACAGCTGATCTTCTAGCAGAAACTCTGCAAGCCAGAAAGGAGTAGCAGGACATATTTAAAGTGATGAAAGGGAAAAACTTACAACCAAGATTAATCTACCCAGCAAGGATCTCATTCAGATTCGATGGAGAAATTAAAACCTTTACAGATAAGTGAAAGCTAAGAGAATTCAGCATCACCAAACCAGCTCTACAACAAATGCTAAAGGAACTTCTCTAGGCAGGAAACAGAGAAGGAAAAGACAAACAAATGCAAAACATTAAGAAAATGGGAACAGGAACATACATATTGATAACTACCCTATATGTAAATGGATTAAATGCTCCAACCAAAAGACACAGACTGGCTGAATGGATAAAAAACAAAACCCATACATATAGTGTCTACAAGAGACCCACTACAGACCCAGTGACACATACAGACTCAAAGTGAGGGGATGGAAAAAGATGTTCCATGCAAATGGAAATCAAAAGAAAGCTGGAGTAGCAATTCTTGTATCAGACAAAATAGACTTTAAAATAAAGACTATTACAAGAGACAAAGAAGGACACTACATAATGATCAAGGGATCAATCCAAGAAGAAGATATAACAATTGTAAATATTTATGCACCCAATATAGGAGCACCTCAATACATAAGGCAAATGCTAACAGCCATAAAAGGGGAAATTGACAGTAAAAGAATCATAGTAGGGAACTTTAACACCCCACTTTCACCAATGGACAGATCATCCAAAATGAAAATAAATAAGGAGGCAGAAGCTTTAAATGATACATTAAACAAGATGGACTTAATTGACATTTATAGGACATTCCATCCAAAAACAGCAGATTACACATTCTTCTCAAGTGCTCATGGAACATTCTCCAGGATAGATTATATCTTGGGTCACAAATCAAGCCTTGGTAAATTTAAGAAAACTAAAATTGTATCGAGTATCTTTTCCAGCCACAACACTATGAGACCAGATATCAATTACAGGAAAAAAATCTGGAAAAAATACAAACACATACAAAATACAAACACAGGGTAAACAATACACTACTAAACAACCAAGAGAACACTGAAGAAATCAAAGAGGAAATCAGAAAATACCTAGAAACAAATGACAATGAAAACACGATGACCCAAAACCTACGGCATGCAGCAAAAGCAGTTCTAAGAGGAAAGTTTATAGCAATACAATCCTACCTCAAGAAACACCTCAAATAAATAACTTAACCTTATACCTAAAGCAATTACAGAAAGAAGAACAAAAAAATCCCAAAGTTAGCAGAAGGAAAGATATCATTAAGATCAGATCAGAAATAAATGAAAAAGAAATGAAGGAAACAATAGCAAAGATCAATAAAACTAAAAGCTGGTTCTTTGAGAAGATAAACAAAATTGATAAACCACTAGCCAGACTCATCAAGAAAAACAGGAAGAAGAATTAGAAATGAAAAAGGAGAAGTAACAACTGACACTGCAGAAATACAAAGGATAATGGGAGATTACTACAAGCAACTCTATGACAAAAATATGGACAACCTGGAAGAAATGGACAACTTCTTAGAAAAGCACAACCTTCCGAGACTGAACCAGGAAGAAATAAAAAATATAAAACAGGCCAATCACAAGCACTGAAATTGAAACTGTGATTAAAAATCTTCCAACAAACAAAAGCCCAGGACCAGATGGCTTCACAGGCAAATTCTATCAAACATTTAGAGAAGAGCTAAAACCTATCCTTCTCAAGCTCTTCCAACCTATAGCAGAGGTAGGAACACTCCCAAACTCATTCTACGAGTCCACCATCACTCTGATACCAAAAACAGGCAAAACTGTCACAAAAAAAGAATACTACAGGCCAATATCACTGATGAATACAGATGCAAAAATCCTCAAGAAAATACTAGCAAACAGAATCCAACAGCACATTTAAAACATCATATACCATGATCAAGTGGGGTTTATCCCAGGAATGCAAGGATTCTTCAATATACACAAATCAATCAATGTGATAAACCATATTAACAAACTGAAGGAAGGAAAACATATGATCATTTCAATAGATGCAGAAAAAGCTTCTGACAAAATTTAACATCCATTTATGATAAAAACCCTCCAGAAGTAGGCATAGAGGGAACTGACCTCAACATAATAAAGGCCATATATGACAAACTCACAGCCAACATTGTTCTCAATGGTGAAAAAGTGAAACCATTTCCACTAAGATCAGGAACAAGACAAGGTTGCCCACGCTCACCACTATTATTCAACATAGTTTTGGAAGTTTTAGCCATAGCAATCAGAGAAGAAAAAGAAATAAAAGGAATCTAAATTGGAAAAGAAGTAAAACTGTCACTGTTTGCAGATGACACGATACTATACATACAGGATCCCAAAGATACTACCAGAAAACTACTTGAGCTAATCAATGAATTTGGTAAAGTTGCAGGATACAAAATTAATGCACAGAAATCTCTTGCATTCCTATACACTAATGATGAAAAATCTGAAAGAGAAATTAGGAAACACTCCCATTTACCACTGCAACAAAAAGAATAAAATACCTTGGAATAAATCTACCTAAGGAGACAAAAGACCTGTATGCAGAAAACTGTAAGACACTGATGAAAGAAATTAAAGATGATACAAACAGATGGAGAGATATTCCATGTTTTTGGATTGGAAGAATCAAACACTGTGAAAATGACTCTACTACCCAAAGCAATCTACAGATTCAATGCAATCCCTATCAAACTATCAATGGCATTTTAACAAAACTAGAACAAAAAATTTCACAATTTGTGTGGAAACACAAAAGACCCCCAATAGTCAAAGCAATCTTGAGAAAGAAAAAGGGAGCAGGAGCAATCAGGCTCCTGGACTTCAGACTATAACACAAAGCTACAGTAATCAAGACAGTATGGTACTGGCACAAAAACAGAAATATAGATCAATGGAACAGGATAGAAAGCCCAGAGATAAACCCAGGCACATATGGTCACGTTATCTTTGATAAAGGAGGCAAGAATATACAACGGAAAAAAGACAGCCTCTTCAATAAGTGGTGCTGGGAACACTGGACAGCTACATGTAAAAGAATGAAATTAGAACACTCCCTAACACCATACACAAAATAAACTCAAAATGGATTAAAGACCTATATGTAAAGCCAGACACTATAAAAGTCTTAGAGGAAAACATAGGCAGAACACTCTATGACATAAATCACAGCAAGATCCTTTTTGTCCAACCTCGTAGAGAAATGGAAATAAAAACAAAAATAAACAAATGGAACCTAATGAAACTTAAAAGCTTTTGCACAGCAAACAAAACCATAAACAAGACCAAAAGACAACCCTCAGAATGGGAGAAAATATTTGCAAATGAAGCCAACTGACAAAGGATTAATCTCCAAAATATACAAGTAGCTCATGCAGCTCAGTATCAAAACAACAAACAACCCACCCAATCCAAAAATGGGCAGAAGACCTAAATAGACATTTCTCCAAAGAAGATATACAGATTGCCAACAAACACATGAAAGGATGCTCAACATCACTAATCATTAGAGAAATGCAAATCAAAACTACAATGAGGTATCACCTCACACCAGTCAGCATGGCCATCATAAAAATATCTACAAACAATAAATGCTGGAGAGGGCGTGGAGAAAAGGGAACACTCTTACACTGCTGGTGGGAATGTAAATTGATACAGCCACTGTGGAGAACAGTATGGAAGTTCCTTAAAAAACTAAAAATAGAACTACCATATGACCCAGCAATCCCACTACTGGGCATATACCCTGAGAAAACCATAAAAAGCCATGTACCACAATGTTCATTGCAGCTCTATTTACAATAGCCAGGACATGGAAGCAACCTAAGTGTCCATCGACAGATGAATGGATAAGGACGGTGTGGCAATATATACAATGGAATATTACTCAGCCATAAAAAGAAACGAAATTGAGTTATTTGTAGTGAGGTGGATGGACCTAGAGACTCTCATACAGAGTGAAGTAAATCAGAAAGAGAAAAACAAATAACATATGTTAATACATATATATGGAATCTTAAAAAAACCAAATAAATGGTTGTGAAGAACCTAGGGGCAGAACAGGATTAAAGATGCAGACATAGAGAATGGACTTGAGGACACGGGGATAGGGAAGGGTAAGCTGGGATGAAGTGAGAGAGTGGCATGGACATAGATACACTACCAAATGTAAAACAGATAGCTAGTGGGAAGCAGCCGCATAGCACAGGGAGATCAGCTCGGTGCTTTGTGACCACCTGGAGGGGTGGGATAAGGAGGGTGGGAGGGAGACGCAAGAGGGAGGAGATATGGCGATATACGTATACGTATAGCAGATTCACTTTGTTATACAGCAGAAACTAACACACCGTTGTAAAGCAATTATACTCCAATAAAGATGTTAAAAAAAAGGACTCTGATATAATGTAATATATGATATAATTATAGCAAAGTATATACAGATATTTAAATGAGTTAAAAAAAAGAAAGGCACCAATAATCTTATGACATTCTGGTACTGTTCTGAAAAAAATAAAATCAACGAAGGAAGATATCAGAATTTATTATGAAGAGGGAAAAAGGCACAAACCTTTGTTTTCAGAGAGATTTACAGATTTCTGTAACTTCCAGTGTTTGCTACTACTTGATACTTGTACTATATGGAATTCCTTAACACCTGCTTCACTCTATCAAAAGGAAATAAAAGAGTCATTCAAGATTTAGGAGCACTAACGTAGAATACTCTAATGAGAATGACACTGCTACCAAAGTCAGTATCAATTAACATAAGATGAAATTTTTATTTTGAAATAAATTAACAATACATTTCAGAAATGTAAATTATTTAAATCCCTCTATAAACATTCTTAAAACACGTAAGTCATCATCTTATTCACAAAATAGATTTAATTATAATATACTCCCAGTGGCAAAGTTTTAAATATTGAAAGGCATTCAGTTATTAGAATCTATTATAATGAGTTATTTAATATATCAAAAATTATTTGCTGCCAATTTTTAATCAAAACCATAGCACTTTTATTTCTTCTGATCTTTCTCTCACATTCCTGTTAAGGCAAAAAGCAACAAAGAACAGAATACCAATATACAGTCAATGTACATAAAATTATTTAAATTGCATATATTTTTTATTCTCCTGAATAGGAGCTAATTTGAAATTATTCAAATGTTCTTACTCTTACAAATATTGGTTTTTTGGGAAGATCACCGAAGTATCAGCACATTGACCTTAAATGTCCTAAAATGAAGTGACCATACAAATTTATGAAGCTAAAAGACATGACAGAAATAATAAGTAACATTTCAAACAGGTATCTAAACTGAATCAATATGAAGCTAAGATTCTACTTTAATAAGATCACAGTTCCTTCTTGAAGAATATTCATTTTGATATTTAGAGTACATAAACAGGAAAGATAAAATGTTTAAAATGCTTTATATAAAGGAAATGGTACTGCTGGAAATGTATAAGTAAGGGGTTATCAAGTTAATACTGAATGTGAAATCCTAACAGAACTTTGTAAATTTAAGCACATCAAAACACATCCTCGTCATTTTCCTACATTGGGCTGGTAGGCTTCCGTTATCATACAGGTGACTTCCCTTCATCCCATGTTTTTAATACTTTTACACCTGGAGATCTTCACCTTTCTCTAAGCTCTTCTACCTAGATTCTTAAGCCTGGACTTTTCCTACCATCTATCTAGCTCTTTGGTTTTCTCCCTCTCCTTCAATTCAACAACATGAGTGTGGACCCAGCTTGTCCCCAAAGCCTGCGTGGCCCCAAAGCATCCAATTCTAGGGAATCTTCACCAATGCCTGAGATTTACGGGCCTGAAGAAAATTATGTCCTTGCAAATGTCATCTGCTGAGACCCACGATATGGAGACTGTCTCTCCTCTTCCTTCCTTCTCCATGGATCTGCTTATTCAGGACAGTCCTGATTCTCCCACAAGCCCCAGAGTAAAACTAATAGCCACGGCTGCAGACAAGAGCACAGAGAAGAAGGAAGAGAAGGTCCTGGTCAAGAAGCAGAAGACCAGAACCGTGTTCTCTCAGTCGCAGCTGTGTGTGCTCAATGACAGATTTCAGAGGCAGAAATACCTCAGCCTCCAGCAAATGCAAGAACTTTCCAACATCCTGAACCTTAGCTACAAACAGGTTAAGACCTGGTTCCAGAACCAGAGAATGAAATGTAAGAGGTGGCAGAAAACAACTGGCTGAGGAATAGCAACATTGTGACTCAGGGCCCAGCAACTACAGAATACCCAGGCTTCTATTCCTACCACCAAGGATGCCTGGTGAACTCTTCCGGAAACCTGCCCACGTGGGGTAACCAGACCTGGGATAACCCAACTTGGAGCAACCAGAGCTGGAATAGTCAGTCCTGGAGCAACCAGAGCTGGAACAGTCAGACCTGGTGCCCCCAAGCTTGGAATAACCAGACTTGGAACAATCAATTCAACAACTATGTTGAGGAATTCCTGCAGCCCCAGATCCAGTTCTAGCAAAATTCTCCTGTCAGTGATTTGGAGGCCACCTTGGAAACTGCCAGGGAAAGCTATAAATACTGCAAACTGCTAAGTATTTCAATTCCCAACAGCAAATCATGGATTTATTCCCAAATTACTCCCTGAACACACAGCCTGAAGATTTCTAACGATGGCTGTATTATTCAATCTTAATTTCAGCTATGACTGTTATTACTTCCCTAGAATTTTTCTTTTACAATTACGTATCTCTCTGCCTTGACAAGCTGCTTTTCATTGTACCTTTTGTGTCAATTTGGGGGTGTATGACTGGTGTCTACTCAAAGAGGTTTCACAAGCATTTGCTTCTACGGACATTATGATAAAAGATGACAGGCGGCTATAGATAACTAGGTTATAATACTATTTTTTGGATATCTTTAGGATCTAGAACCTAACCTCAAAAATAGGGAGCAAAAGTACAAAGATGTGTAATGAAGGATTATTCATATTTTCTGGGATGGGGAGGCTTTACTTGTTAAGAACCTCAGTTGTTAAGGTGAAGGGTTAAGCTACAATGTGCTTCACTGATTTCCTCTACCCCTTTTTGCTACTTTACTACAACCCCTAATTTTTTCCACCAGTCTAGTATTTGTAGAAAGATGTTTTAATTTGTCCACATCATAATACTACCAGTTGGCTGGTTCGTTTATAAGTACCAATAAACAAAAAAATTACCCATTTAAAAAAAAAACACATCCTCAATGGTGAGACTAGAAAGCACTTTATGAGATCTTTTTTGGGTTGAATTACTGGTATACGGCCATATACCATATGATTATGTATCATATTAATACCACTAATACCACTAGATCCTTTCTTTTTTTTTTTTTTTTTTTTTTTTTGCGTTATGCGGGCCTCTCACTGTTGTGGCCTCTCCCGTTGCAGAGCACAGGCTCTGGACGCGCAGGCT
The DNA here is from genome assembly GCF_011762595.2 of Tursiops truncatus. Classification (NCBI taxonomy): domain Eukaryota; kingdom Metazoa; phylum Chordata; class Mammalia; order Artiodactyla; family Delphinidae; genus Tursiops; species Tursiops truncatus. Next base: position 46,563,169 of record NC_047046.1, read on the forward strand.
CAGCGGCCATGGCTCACGAGCCCAGCCGCTCCGCGGCATGTGGGATCCTCCCGGACCGGGGCACGAACCCATGTCCCCTGCATCGGCAGGGGGACTCTCAACCACAGCGCCACCAGGGAAGCCCAATACCACTAGATCCTTTTATTTGAAGTACTGAGGGATAAAATTACGAAGCAAATTGAGAATTAACATGTTTTTACATTCCATTCTATATGAACATCCCTAAATTCCTAGCTTATGCTGTCTTGTGAAGGAAAAAAAAATCATTACGAAAAACAAAGGATACACTTAAAATATAATTAAAGACAAAATTTAGTTTTAAACCAGCTTACGGTATTGGTATTTTCCACATCCACAAAGACTAGCATATTGCCTCCTCTGCCCTCCTCATCTTCAAGAGAATTACTTCTGCAGACAGTGGCTCGCACATTCAAAGATCGACTGGTACAAATGACTGCCGTGTGTCTTAATATTCTGTGACTAAAGAAGTAAAAATCACAAATTTAATCTAAGACTCTCTCCCAATGTTATGATTCTCTAATTCCAAATAAAGCTTTTTAAAACCTATTCACCCTCAGGACAATTTATACTCTAAAAAAACCAAGACAGATACAATAAGGTAAAATTATCTAGTTAGCCTAACATTAGTTCAATTCTTTATTCTCAGTTTGGAAGAAAACTATTAGTCTCCTTTTTTCCCTGCTCATCAAACTCAGCCACAGTATAGTACATGAAAATAATCATCATATAGTCATGTCTTGATTATACCTCTTCTGATAGTAGTTCCAAAGTTAATGACTGAATGCCTACCAAGTAAATGCCAAACTTTCACCTGGCATTTAAGGCTCTCCACAATAGAGCTTTACAATTCCACCTTTATTCCCCCTTTATACATTTTATACTGTAGCCAAACTAACTATATGCAGTTCATATTTCCCAAGTTGGAAATTTTCATTCATATATACAGTTACTTCCGGGAATACCCACTACTCTCTTGCCTATCCCCTTTGATCCAAATTCTGAAATCTTTACTTTCTTTGGAAGCTCATTTTACCACTACTACATTCTACAAAGTCTTAATGGATTGCTTTGGCCAGAGAACTCTCTATCATCTTCTTAAGGGGAATTAACATTTACCGAGGACCTAAAATGTACCTGTCCTTACAAATATTATATCTTTTGGTTCTCATAGTAAGCCTTACAAGATATTTTATTAAATTTTAAAATGTAGCACAATTATTCCCGGTTAATTTTGTAAAAATGACAATGGCATTATCATAAAATACTCTACTGCGCTACAGGCTACAGATCCTTGTATAAGCCAGCTAGGTTTGATTTCTTCAGTGATGCCCATAACACCACCTAAATCATGTGCTCTGCAAATACATACATTTTGGGAGGCAGGGGAGGGCACTAGGGAAAAGGAAAAGGAAAACAGAGTAATCTTCTTTAAAAAGGATGACTGTAGGCAAGTTGTCTTCATATACAAATGACACCCTGTTTTAATACATGATACCTGTGAATTTCATTATTATGTGATAACGTTGGCCATAGTACTTAGTTGTATCGAAGAATCATGAAGTTTATAGAAAGAAGCATGAAAAAGATTAATGTAGCTTAATTTTTTCCACTTTTGGCTGCTTAGAACTTACAATTAGATTAGGGACAACCTCAGATACAAACTTCATGCATAATTTGGAAGGGAGTAATTTCTTAGTAAACTATGACATATGTTAACAAATATCAAAATGTTTATTTGAATGGGTGCATATATATCTATATATATTAGACGCAGAGGTTAAACCTAAAAAGTTTTATAATACTCACCGTATTTTAGGCTGCTTTTTAACACTTTCATAGTAAAACAAAAAGTTAATTTCATGGACACCTTCTTCATCTGGCCCACGTAACCACATTGGTAGCTGAACTGAAGCTCCAGGTAGAAGAACAGTGTCAGGAAGGGGAACAGGAATCACCTCTGGCTGACTTCCTATGCCAATGCCAAAGTCTACAGAAGAAGCTGATGATATGAGTGCTGTACACACAGAGGTAGAATCTGTCACAACAGTCTTGTAAGCACTACAGTTCTCAGAAGCTGAGGGACTTAGTGGTGTTAGAACAGCTGTGTTACCACCAAAAGTAAAGAACTCTGGACGTTTAGAAACAACCTTCAATCCAGTAAGAGGACATTTGCTGACATTGACAAATTCTACATATGCTTTTCGGATTTCTCCACAGAGAAGCCCTGTAGGAAAATGTATAAAGAACACCTGCATTGGAGGGAAAAAATATTATTATATTGTCTGTTAAAAATTCTGAACCTCTAATTAATAACACTTTAAGATGCTGTATTTCTTTACTACAGGTTTACAAGTATTTTATTAATTCTCTTTGATATCTCCCTGGGTATGTGGTATTAAGAACTCCATTTTAAAAAAGAGGATGAGACAGAGACCAGTGTTACTCAGTAGCAGATTTCAGAGTTATGAATTAAAGGTACAGTGTCAATAACTACAGGGCCACCGGCAAAACTTTCACAACTGTGTAGATTATGGACAAGAGAAGCTATAAGTAATTTAGCATGGTCACATGAACAATTATCAGCTGAAAAACCCTTAACATTGTCAACTTAAAAAGTAGCTCAACTATCTATTTATACATCATTAAAATGAAAAGAGGCACAATAAGTCTTAAAAGGGAAAAGCATATAGATGCGTGATTCCATATGTATAATTTAAAAAGCCGGTATCTTCGAATATCCTCAGGCTTTCAGTAAGCTGTGTGGAAGCAAAACCTGATCTGACAAATGGAGGTTCTTTATAGCCTTTTCCATTTAGTGTGATATTCATGTGGTTCACTCAAGCCACATTAATGTGCTTGATTACCAGGTGCTGCCACAAACCCAACAGGGGTCACATAACGCTTTAGATAAAAACACACATGTATATGCACAATTTCTAAAAATTAAAAAAAAAAAAATTGACTTCCAACACATGCCTGGCCTCAGGATTTCAGATAAGAGATGGAAATACGGGCTAACAAAATCATCCAGTAAGTCATCTGCATTTAAAAGATCCAGAAGAATAAATGTCAGAAGTACTCTGACAGCATCTAAGAAAGGAAGAATATAAAGGTAACAGTATGAGGATTAAAGTTACAGCTGGCTGTCCCAAAGGAGTTATGAAAGTCCGGTGGAGGCTTCCCTGGTGGTGCAGTGGTTGAGAGTCCGCCTGCTGATGTAGGGGACACGGGTTCGTGCCCCAGTCCGGGAAGATCCCACATGCCGCGGAGCAGCTAGGCCCGTGAGCCATGGCTGCTGAGCCTGCGCGTCCGGAGCCTGTGCTCCGCAACGGGAGAGGCCACATCAGTGAGAGGCCCGTGTACCGCAAACAAACAAACAAACAAACAAAAAACAAAGTCCAGTGGAAGTATCTGTCTTTTAATCTTAGTTTGAATAGGACTTCATTATGGCCATATTCTTAAGGAATCAGATAAAATTTGGGGAAATCAGAAGCTTTAAAAATGGACATGAGAAAATAAGGGATTAAGGCAGAAATCCAAAACACAGATTAAGAAGATGGGAAAAAATAAACCAAGTATACCATTATACTGAAGACACTGATGATGTACTAATTAGCTAGTATCAAATAAGCTTAGTCAAATAAGCTAAAATTTGTGAGGGAATATCAATTTTGAGTTGTTATATCAAAAACAACTGCATGAGTAACAAGTGAAACAGAGTACTGTAAAGACACACTAAAACACACACAGATACCCAGATACCATCAATAAGGCTACAGCACTGGTAGAATGGGAAGGGTGATGGAATAAGACCAGTGATACACCACTTGTAGGATACTGTGTAATATACCTTCAGAATAAAGGTTTTACTAAATACACTATGTTGACTCTAAGGAGAACCAGTGTATCTAGCCTTTACTTCAAATGCACTGTTGCTGAAAGTCCTTTATTTTATTTATTTTTTGGGCGGGGGCAGCTAGATTGGGTCTTAATTTTGGCACGCAGGATCTTTTCATTGCAGCATGTGGACTCTTGGCTGCGGCGCACAGGCTCAGTAGTTGGGGTGCGCGGGTTTAGCTGCCCCATGGCATGTGGGAATCTTAGTTCCCCAACCAGGGATTGAACCCACGTCCCCTGCACTGCAAGGCAGATTCTTAACCACTGGACCACCAGGGAAGTCCCTAAAAGTCCTTTTAAACAGGTGGTGTTTTGGACAGCTTCAAATTTTAATGGAAAATAAGACCAAGAACCAGGAGTGTGACTTCTACTAATTTATCCTAAAGATATATGTGTGATATGCATATACATAATGTATAAAACTGATATGCATAAGGTTATTTATTGTGGTTTTATCTGTAACAGCAAGTGATTGGACACAAGTGACAGACAAGTCTGGTTGAATAAACTACATGTACACAACTTACTGCCTATGCAGTGAGAACCTGAAGGGGCCTGCTCTTCTTTCTGCTATTCTATGTTAAAATTTATCCTAACAAAATGTTAAAAATTAGTAAGTGAAGAAAAAGTTTTGGAATGATACCATTTTTTCTCCAACAGAACTTAAATACAAAATATTTCTAAGTAGATACAGCTCATAGTTCACTGTTTGCTTTCAGTATGCTATACACATTAGAGTTAACACATGACACTTTAACTATATTTTCTCAACGAGTTTCTCTAATTTTCACCCTCAATCTTGTTTTGATAAATATATACTGTTAGAGACTATTTCATCAGATGCCGCAGATTGATTACTTCTTTCACTACTCCCTTAAACACTTCAAACTCTACAAAATATTTCTGACATAAGATATTAGGAATGGGAATATTCTATGATTTTTACTAATATTAATGTATACTACTGTTCATCCAAGTATAATATAAGGTCTCTTAACTGACTTCCATCATACCATGTCTGTTGGATTAACCAAATTCTCTAGTATTTCAATAGAAAATACTAAGTGATGTTTATGGAACTGAACATTAGTAGCTTTTGGTTTTCTACAAAACCCACCCTCTTTTATACCTTAAAGTACAACTTTTATCTGCAGATAAAATCTAGACATATACTGTACTTAGATTACTTGACAATTTCCTTTAGCTTCTCACTCTGAAGAAACCAAAACTGGACACTTAAAATGTCAACTTATGGATGTGGAAGAATGCATGAAAGATGAAATGAAACTCATATTAGGAAACCCATACCAACACAAAGAACTCATAGAAAAGGTCTCTAACCTAAACACACACCCCCAAAATAGTAAATAAATGGATATTCGTATGTTTTCAATTAAGGTAAAATGTTTAGGGTATGGATTTATTATGGTTTTTCTGGTTATTCACTTTACAAGCTTTTTTGTTTAATCAACCAAACACCAGTTGCTGTATTATGTAGAACAAGAGGTCCTCTGCTCTAAAACACCCTCTTCAGGGAGAACTGCATCTATAACAATAAAATTTTAAAAACAAAACAAAAACACTATGGTATGCAAGAGGCAAAGTTAAGGACAGAACCAGCAATATCGAAAACAAGATGAATGTAAATTTAAAGACTGTTGAGTTAAACAGAACTTAAGTCAAACATCAACTGGTTCAACTTCCCTCATTTTATAAGTGAAGAAACTTTCCAAGATCATATAATTAGAGATGGGCTTAGACAGAAGCTGAAAAGCTAAGCTCTATCCTTAACAATGTGTGCCTGAAAATCACGGCACTTAAAAACCATTGGCACATTTAACAGTCTTAATAATTGAAGAACATTTAACTAATGTGGTATAATAAAAACCATAAGCTAGGAGAATCTATAAAAACTGAGTATTTTGGTATTCTCTACTGATTTATCTCAAAACTTAAACCAGAGAGGTCAGAATCTCCCCTTTTGCAAGTAAGCTCTAGCAAATTCTTACATATACAATCCTAAGCAAAATGTTTATTAGTTAGTAACTTCTAAACTACAATGGTATTGAATAGCCCTAAAATAACATTTGGATCCCAACTCATTTCATCTTCAGTCTCAAAACTCCTAGCTATAGCAATGCAATTGTAATAAAAATGCCAATTTTCATTATTGTATTATTGTGGGAACTTGACAAACTTGGACAAAAGTGGCACAAGTGTAAGAAAAAAATTATTATGAGCAGGCCTCGGCTTGCCAAATTAAAAAAAGATGATAAAGCAAGAGTATGGAAATGACACAAAAACAGAAGAAGAAATGTCAAGGAGAATAGGTATCATCTGCATAACATACTTTCAGGATATAAGTATATCAGGAAGATGCCATAATAAGTTGCCAATATTCAATTAATGGTAATTGGGACTAGAAACAAAGTTTGATCCCTATCCCCTGACATTCAGAGAGTATATTCCCTTGGATTTCAAAGCAAAGACACTAAACAATAAAACTATAAAAGTTTTGACTAGGGAAGTCTCTGTAAGTAAATATAAAACTTAGAAGCAACCAAGTAAAGGACTATCAGTTAAGAATGATTTAATAGAAGTTAAAAATCTTTAAGTGATGAAAGACACCAAATCAAAGTTAAAGTATGTGCAAATATTTATCAACCAGAAACTGGCACTGCCATCAGTCTTTAATGAGTCTTTTATTTGCCCTACACAACTCTTTAAATGCAACATAATTAAGCAAGTGTAAAATCTGGGCAGAATACATGCAGCTCAACAATACCTTTCCCTTAACACACACACATCACCGTTTCCATGAGCATGTTACCTACCCCACCACTACAGGATTAGTACCCATAAAATCATCCAATGAGAAAAAGGAATTGACCCAATTAAATGGTATCATATGGACTTACAGAAGAAACAAATCATACAGACCAAAAAAATGAAGATTGACTAACCTATCAGTTATCAAAGAAATGCCATTTTGATTTGCAGAAGTTAAAAAAAAAAAAAACCTGATAGTATCCATTATGGCACAGACATGAAGCAACGGGCACTCTCATTCTGAAGGAAAAGTGTCAATTCCTACAGCCTTGCTGAAGGTAATTTTATAGTATATTGCATGATTGACCCAACAATTCCATTTCTAAAAGCCTAGTCTAATCTAGAACATGAACAAAATATGTATATAATAATAATGTTTACTGCAGAACTGTCAGTAATGATGAAAAACTAGAACCACACCCATCAATACATAAATGATTAAAGTACATTATAATGTATCTGAATAAAGGAACACCTTATCTAGCTGTTAAAAAAGAATTTTACTGATTGTGAACAAAGACCAAGTTTTGTTGTTAAAGACAAAAAGCAAGTCACAGGATAAAATGTGCAGTATGATTATTAAAAATATATATAAGTGTAAAACGAAAGGTCTGAAAAGAGAAACATCTGTTTGGAATCACTGGCGCTTTCTGAAGGTGAATGACTAAGCTTCTAACTCCCCTACTAGGGAAACATGAGGATGCAGGAGGAAGGCCCTCTTTCCAGTGTTCACACTTATACTTCATGGCTGTGCCACTGGCCTGCCTTTCAGGTAAACACCTGACTCAAGGTGGGCCATAGTTCTTTCCTAGATTTGTAATGAAGTGGCACAAAGACCAGAAGTTGTAAGACTGAAGTCATATCAAAAGTAATGCTTTCTAAAGGCTTTACGAATTCCCTGGAGCTGCTGAGTCCTTATTCTTCCTTGAGACCTACTGTTCTGTGATACTTTAGTTTCCATGAGATATTCCAAAATCCTTCAAACTAAATAATATTGGTGGGGGGAGGCGGGTTATGCTACCCAGCATCAGTTTCTATCTTTTGCAACTAAAAGATGGCATGAAAGTATGACAGGGTGGGATACAAAGAAAGTGAAGGGAATATTGGTTTTATTCATATAAAAATTATCTATATTGCTTAAATTTTTTACAAGAATTAACTCCTGTTATTTTTATATCCTACCCAGAAAGAGCCATTGATTTAAATAACAACCAAAGTGTTCTTTCAGAAGGTTTTTCTCAACTTCCATTAGTATTTTGAGGATTGTATCTTACAACCTGGCTGTGACTTAATGCTAATTTGCATGATTATCTTATCTTTGTAAATTACATCTGTTCAGCATCAGCTTTTTTTTGGCTGCACCACACAGCACACGGGATCCCAGCTCCCAGACCAGGGACCGAACCCACACCCCCCACAACCCCACAGTGGAAGCGCAGAGTCTCAACCACTGGACCGCCAGGGAAGTCCCCAAGAATTTAAAAGTGCATTTCAATTTATCAATAATACCAAAGTCTAAAATTAACCTACCCAAAATATCATCCTCACCTTACAGATAAATTATTAAGTGTATGCAATTTTAAAAAGTGAAATACCTCCAACAGTGGCATTTCCTCAGTGATTATGGGATCTAGACGTCGATCAGGACCATATTTAATAGATGTTTTCTCTTCTTTTGTGTTGTTAAGTCGAGGACCTTGAATTTCTAAATCCTGTCTCCCTCGGACTGACATACTCAAGGAATGCTTTCCTGAAATAAAAAACAATCAATGCCCTAAAATAATTTGGTATGTTAACTGACATCAATTTAGCTTGAATATATGAATACTGTATGTTTCAGATTATTTCTAGAAAAATTCTAGACAATTACTAATTATCATGGTTAATCAAAGAATTAAGCACATTTTATTTCCATGCTTAACAACACCTATTGTATGCTGCTTAATTTCTCATTTTATTAGGATTTACTTACTTTACAGAAGGACTACTAAATAGGAAGTTTTTGAAACCTACATTTAACCATAATGGCTATTAACCAAAAAGATCTATCTGACAGAACAGCTACTCATATTCAGTATATATATACTAATTTGAATTATTTCTGGATTATAAATAACTACATCTTCTTAATAGAATGCACAAAGAAAATTAAAGATAGTATAGGTAGCTTTCTCAAAATTAAACTCACTTAATAATCATGTGAGATTTTCCTCAAAAGCTTCCACACATTGCATGTAGGTGTGAAAAAAGCCAGGGTGTACAACTTTATTTCCTGCAGGAATACTTAGAGTCTTTAATGTGCTGAAGATCAGTGTGATACTCCCAGACCAGACACACAATGTAGCATTTCCCATACCTCATCTGACCCAGATCCCTATTAGCATTTTACATAGTAAATAGAACTACACTAAAACTTCATAAAAATTCTGCTATAAGATGCAATTTAATAGTTAATTCAGGTTCTCCTCCCACTGTCATAAAATATTTATTAATGCATATATTCGGTACCTTAAATGAAGCAATTAGCTATAATTTATTGACAACCGTAACTTTGTGGTACTCGATTAAAATCCTAGGTAGGTACAGTGGGAAAGGAAAGAAGCTTCAAAAAGTTTTTAACACTCAGTTTACTTACTTAAAATATTCAAAAATTAGCAAGATTATTTATAAAAGAATCTTGTCTGGTGCTTTTCAACCAAGAATTACACATATAGTACTAAAATGCATAAACGCCATACTCAACTTTAGTGTCAATTACACAAATAGTACTAAAATGCATAAACACCATACTCAACTTTAGTATCAATTTTTTCCTTATAATTTTTGAATTCTTACAGATTCATTCCACTTCTGTATACTTTTTTAAAAAATGTTTTATTGAATTATCCTAGATATGCAGGCAAGTAGAAATATCCAACTGAAGGTTAAAAGCACCAACAAATTTTCCAAGTGTTCCCAAAGGATTTCCCAATATAATCAGCTTTTGTAAATGCTAAATTCAAGTCTGCCAATGACCATAATTTGTTAAAAAAAATAATAAGGGGCTTCCCTGGTGGCGCAGTGGTTGGGAGTCCGCCTGCCGATGCGGGGGACGCGGGTTCGTGCCCCGGTCCGGGAGGATCTCACGTGCCACGGAGCGGCTGGGCCCGTGGGCCATGGCCGCTGGGCCTGTGCGTCCGGAGCCTGTGCTCCGCAGCGGGAGAGGCCACAGCAGTGAGAGGCCCGCGTACCGCAAAAAAAAAAAAAAGACTTAGCTACTAAAATTAAGAGATAGAAGTGATAGATTTTATAGTAAACTCTCTCTCTAGCATCTTGTCAACTTAAACTCAAATAACAATTACAAGGTAATATAAGAAGGGTTCCCTGAAAATTAAAGGGCAAAAAAAAGGCAAACCACGTTAAACATATATATCTAGTAGTTTTACTCTTCAAAACTTTGTAAAACTTATCATCTGGGACACCAAGAATATCAGCTTAACTCTAAATCCTACTCTTTTTACAGAACAGATGACAGAATTTAAGGTGTTTCACATCCAATGATATGAAAACACTGGTCTTTAGTTTTCATATTCAAAAAATAGAATATATTAAGACAATGTTTTTTTGTACTGGCAGCAGATATCTCAACCAATGGTTAGAATATATTTAGTTAGAATTTACTAAATTTGGATCAATAACAAAAAAGAAAAATACATAGGGTAGAACCAAAGGATTATCAAAAATACGTCAGAAGGGAATAAAGTTGTTTTATTTTTGAAGCAATGGCAGAGTTAAAAACAATCCAAATTATCCATTCTTTCATTTGATTAAATGCCTTATTAAATGTACATTAAACTTATTTTTAAAATACCTCATTTTTCATTTTATTCTATGGAGATTTAATTATTAGTTTCTATAGCTTTACCTGTGTGACATCCAGGAAGAGCACCAATGCCATCTACTGTCATGGAGCCCTGAATAGTGCCAAGATTATAAACAACTCCCAGAATATGCAGCTCCCCTATGTGATGGGGAAAGAGCTTTAGCCTTGCCTGTGGAGATATTTAAGTCACTCTTATTATCTGTTTTCATAGTCTCTTAAATAGTGCAATACCTAAATTCTGTAATGTTGCAGAATTTATATTTAATATCAATATAATATCAATATAAACTCATGACCTAAACTTAACTATCAATTGATTTCTCTTACTAGAACGCATTTTCTTCAAAAGAAATTTTCTAAATTCAAAAGTTATAGGCCTGGATCCTCATCAATACTTTTAATAAAAGCCAAAATATTCTGGTCAACCAAATATCATATGAAATTACAATACTCATCCCAAAAAGAAAGCAAAAACTTTTTTCACCAGGCTTCTTAGGAAATTAACAAACTAAAGACCACTGCAAACCTACTTTCCCAATCTCCCCCCGTGCAATTCCACTTTCCTAATATTCCAAATTTTAGTTTTTAAGAAAACTGGAATATAAAACAAACTGAATAAATGGATTTTTAAAATTTGTTTTCATCTTACTTTTAAAGACTTGACAGAAAAATAATGAAACAATTACCACTTTAGATTCTTCACTATTAATTAAGAATTCTGAAACAACTTCAGTTCCAATCATTTCAGGTTCACCTTTTACCTGAAAAGTAAATTATGTAAAATATACATTCTAAGGAATAAAGTAGCAGATTATTAACATTTCTATGTATCAATATTTAAGAACAATAACAATAGTTATAGTTAGCATTTATTAGCTTTTCACCATGTGCTAAGCAATATGCAAAGTCCTTTGATTTCACACCGGCAGTAAAGTCATGCAGTAGTAGGCACTTGATTTATTTTATTTTCATTTCATTCAGTCCAATTCAACTGCAGAAGATAAGTGATCTACTCAAAGACACAGCCACCAAGAAGATAAAACCTCAAGAGATACAAGTTCAGTTGCTCATCGTAAAAAAAATGGCCAAAATGGCCATTTAATTTAATCTTGCAATAAGAGCAAATTTTTTCTTCTTTTACTCCGACCAGCCTCTTTTTCCAAATTGGCCAATTACACATGGAAAAAGTAATAACAGCTTAAGTAGGATACATAAGATTCGTGGACAATAAGGGCAGTGCGGAAGAGCAAAAAAGTCCTGTCTCTTCCAAAAGCAGGGCTAAAGTTGGCTCACACTGGGGTAAACTTAATCCTCATAAACCCTGTTTAACTTTTACCATGAAATTAGTTAATTGACACAAGAAATAAAAATTTCATTTCCCTAAATTCCAGTTCAGCATCTTAGTCCATCACCAGTAGCAGCTCATGAAGAAACCCAAAGAGTTTGAAATTTACAGAATAAAGTGCAACTTCATTATACACAATGACAATTTTCACTTAACTTTAATAAACCTCCTTTAAAACCTAACATCTTGAATGGACTAACATACATCAAAAACTAATAGATCTTTTAAAAAAACTTTTCCAAGAGTGAACAATTTATACTCTTCTAATTTGTATTCCAGGCATCCAAAAAACATTAGAAAAATTACCGAGGTTGCTAAAATTCAAGTCAGAATAGAGCCCGGGAAACCTCAATCTTTCAAAACTATTCACAATAAGTGTAAATAATCACAAAATGTCTTCAATGAATTTAAGCAGCAAGACTTAAGACTTAATAAAGCAATCTTTAAAAAAATGAAAACACTTCAAGAGAAATAGTTTAAAGTTAGTATAACAGACATCTTCTTTTAAGTTCTCCCTTCATAAATCAGCACCAAAATATTGGGATATTTCTCAATTTAAAAATAATTTTTACCACATTATTAAAGCATATAGCAAGGTAGTATAAAGAAGTATAAGTAACATAATAGATATTGGTGAATAAACAAATAAATAACTAAGTAAAAAAATGTACTTGCCCAAGTTATTTCTGTTACAATCAGCTGGGTAACAAAATTTCCTGCCTCAAAAATAACTATCTTAAATATATAAAGAAATTATACAGACATACATAAGAAAAAAGATAAATGTAAATGAAAGTTATGACAATTCACAAGAGAAGAAATACAAAAACAAGAACTTCAACTTCACTAGAAATCAATGAAATGGAAAATAAAATAGTAAGACAGCATTTTTCTTAACCTATAAAATCGAGATTTTTTTAAATAAATAAGAATACTTAATCTTGCAAAGATGAGATACCCAACCCCATATACTGCTGGTGCAAAGCTTGTTGGTATGACCTTTTGGGAAACCAAGAGTATTAAAATATTTATTCCCTAAAATATTCTAACTTCATGCCTAGGAATTTTTCCTACAGAAGTAATCAGGATAAGAAACTATGTACTCAAATTTTCACCAATGAATTATTATAATAGTAAACAAATGAAAACTTCCAAAACTACTACCAATGGAGAGAGTAGAATAGCTTACAGACCATTCGTGTTATGGAATATTATACAAAAATGAAATATTAATATATTTAATACCAAAATATGCATATAAATACAGAATTAAAAAAGCAACATACATAATGAGAATCCCACATATGAGGAAAAAACATACAAATGCAAATGATTAGAAAGGCATACAAAAGTGTTAAAGTAGTTATTTCTAAATACTGATAAGACAATGATATCTAAGAAGCAAAACAAATGAACAAACATAACAAAACAAAAAGTCATAGATACAGAGAACAAACTGGTAATTGCCAGGGGGTGGGGTGGGAGGAAATAGGTGAGGGAGATTAAGAGGTACAAACTTCCAGTTGCAAAGTAAATGAGTCACAAGAAATGTACAATGTGGGGAATACAGTCAATAACTCTGTAACATCTTTGTATGGTGACAGATGACAACTAGACTTATTATGGTGATCATTTTAAAATGTACAGAAATAGCAAATCACTATGTTGTGTATCAGGAACTAACATAGCATTGTAGGTCAATTATACCTCAAAAACAAAAAAACAAATGAACAAACTCATAGAAAAAGAGATCTGATTTGTGGTTATCAGAGGCAGGGAGTGGGGAGAGGGGGAACTGGATGAAAGAAGTCAAAAGATACAAAATTCCAGTTGTAAGATAAGATACTAGAAACGTAATGTACAGCATAATAAATATAACTAACACTGTTGTACGTTATATAAGAAAGTTAAGAGAAAATCCTAAGCATTCTCATCACAAGGAAAAATATTTTTTTCTATTTCTTTAATTTTGTATCTATATAAGATGATGGATGCTAGTAAACTTACTATGATAACCATTTCTTGAGGTATGTTAAGTCAAATCATTATGCTGTACACCTTAAACTTACACAATGCTGTATGTCAGTTATATCTCAATAAAACTGGAAGAAATAAATGCTGAGAAGACAAAACAGTTTTACTTCTATCCTTATCTTCTTCTGTACTCTCAATTTTCAATAAGCATATCTCATACTTTTTGTAACTAGAGAAAATAAGCATAAAAGAAGAGTAACTTCAGGGCTTCCCTGGTGGCGCAGTGGTTGAGAGTCCGCCTGCCGATGCAGGGGACACAGGTTCGTGCCCCGGTCTGGGAAGATCCCACATGCCGCGGAGCGGCTAGACCCATGAGCCATGGCCGCTGAGCCTGCGCGTCCGGAGCCTGTGCTCCGCAACAGGAGAGGCCGCAACAGTGAGAGGCCCGCGTACCGCAAAAACAAAGAACAAAACAAACAAACAAAAAAGAGTAACTTCAGCTCACTGAACAGAAGAAGTTGAAATGCTATTACAGCATCTGTTAAGACTGTTACTGAAACATGCTTATTACAAATACCTTTTAACAACTTACTAGTTCTTTAACTTCATTTTCCTTTCCACTGACATCTTTAGGTTGAAACTTCCAGAGCAATGACAAATCAGTCAACAAAAGTGGAACTTTCAAAGGGTTTCTAAAAGCCACTTCCACTGTTATTGGCTCTATAAAAGAAAGGCCTAAATTAATAACTTGAATAAACCCCATACATCACCCTATGCTTCAATTCTCTGAACACACCTTGCTTTCACAGCTCTGCATTTCTGCCTATCACCTTGTAAATGTCCATTTATTCAGGATTCAGTTTAAATTACCTTCTCAAGAAGATTTCCCCAATGTCATTCTGTCTTCTATATTCCAAAAGCACATTGCATATTCCTGTATTAAAGCCCCCACTGCATGGTTTTATAAATGCAGCTCACTACATTATGAGTACTCAATTTACTTTTGCATCCCCAACTTCTAGTCATATTTGGCATGCAGAACATTATCTTGAGGGCTTCCCTGGTGGTGCAGTGGTTAAGAATCCACCTGCCAATGCAGGTGACACAGGTTCGAGCCCTGGTCCGGGAAGATCCTACATGCCACGGAGCAACTAAGCCCGTGCGCCACAACTACTAAGCCTGTGCTCTAGAGCCCGCGACCCACAACTACTGAGCCCACGTACCACAGCTACTGAAGCCCGTGTGCCTAGAGCCCGTGCTCCGCAACAAGAGAAGCCACCGCAATGAGAAGCTCACGCACGGCAATGAAGAGTAGCTCCTGCTCGCCACAATTAGAGAAAGCCCACGTGTGGCAACAAAGACCCGACACAGCCCAAATAAATAAATTAGTTAATTACATTAAAAGAAAAAAAACCAAAAAAACCCACATTATCCTGAATACACTGTAAACAAAATAAAAGCTGATTCACGTTGTTGTACAGCAGAAACTAACACAACATTGTAAAGCATTTATACTCCAATAAAGATGTCAGGGGGAAAAAAAAACATGAATAGAAATTCAAGGGACTTCCCTGGTTGTCCAGTGGGTAAGACTCCACGCTCCCAATGCAGGGGGTCCAGGTTGGATCCCTGGTTGGGGAACTAGATCCCGCATGCATGCCACAACTAAGAAGTCCGCATGCTACAACTAAGAAGATCCCGCATGCTGCAACTAAAGATCCTGTGTGCCACAACTAAAACCCAGCACAGCCAAAATAAATAAATAAAAATAAATAATTAAATAAATAAATATTTTTTAAAAAGAAATTCAAGTATATCACCTTCTACAACTGTGAGCGGAAATCTTGAGTTATCTGAGTAACTGTTCAAACAGTACTCTGTGGGGTGGAAGTTGGATGGAAGTACTCCTCTGTTGACCACAGCCACAACGTGTTCCTCAAGTTCTCGCCACTGCTGAGAGGATTCAGAGTCATATTCTTGATCAAGACTTATATGAGTAGCTGCTTGCTTTTCACCTTAAAAAAAAAGAAAAGTGTCACTATTAAATACGCATATTTATTAACACCTGCCCTCAAATGAAATATATTTAAAATAAAGGTCTAAAGTATCCAAATAAACACATATACCATTCTTGCCTATTTCCAATTATCTGAGAGAAAAATAACCTCTTACTAATTCTAGCCTGACTGGAACTTAACTTATAATATTGATGCTTTTTTCCTTCTGACTCTGAAAGAATACATCTTCCTAGTTGTCTACAATTTTATATGAAATATTTCAAACATACGAACAAAGCATGGAGAATAATATAACAAATACTTGTATATCAAAATTTAACAAATGTTAACTTTGTTATATGATCCCAAATTTTATTTAAAAATAAAATAAATGTTACAGATAGAGTTGATGTCCTCTATGTCACCCTCCCCAATCCTGTCACTCTCCTTCATCTCCTCCACTGGTACCACTTCTTCCCAGAGCTACTCTGAAGCATAACATTCACACTCATATTTTTTATTTTTTTTACCTTACCAAATGAGTGTATACATAAACAATTCATAGAGTTGGTTTATATTTTTGAAATTTATATACATGGAATTACATTTCAGCCATCATTCTGCAACTTTTTTCACTCAGCTTTATGCTGGGGGTATTATCCATGAAACCATTATATGAATGTACCAAAATTTATCAATTCATTCCCTGCTGTTTTACTTTTCTTGCTACTAAAAACAATGCTGCTATAAGCATCCTGATAAATATTTTTAAATAAATTACTAAATTAGCTCTTAAAAAGAAACATATTAAGCTCCAATTAAGAAGGCTTAAAATTACAAAGTTTACTTTAACATGCATGAAGACCCTTGATATATTTATACTTTTGGCCCAGGACTGCCATTCTACAGCTCAACGCTAAGGAAATAATCCTATGTTTTAAAAAAGTCTTACAATAAGAACAGCATAATATTGGCAACTGTTCACTGCATCTGTATACATTTGAAATTTTCCATAATAAAATGTTAAGACAAGTTTTATCCACAAAAATGTGTATTACAACTTAGATTTTATATAAGCAAAAAGATGGAAACTATAAAACAAGCAAATGTTACAATACTTTATATGCACTGAATGGAATATTTTACAGCCATTAAAAATGTTTATCAAGATTATGTAATAACATGAGAATTCTTTATATTATATAAGAAAAGTCATTATAAGTACGGCTATTTTGTTGTTATTGTTTTTAGTTTTTAAAGCTGGAAGGAAAACCCCAAAGTAGTAGCTCAGGTAGCAGGGTAACTGATGATATGGTATTGCTGTTTATTTTCAAATATTCTTTAACAACTACACATTATTTTTTAAATGGAAAAAGATGAAAAAACTTAAACAAAAAAAGTCAAGAGGTAACAAAGCCAAATTAAACTTTACTAACCATCTGCTGGTCGTCTGTCATGGCCAAAGAAAACCCGTGTTGCTGAACTGTTAATATATGGTAAAGGAAGCTGCGGTAAAGGACCATCTGGTGATAGCTGACTTACATTCTAGGAAAAATACCAAAGAAAAGAACAATTTTTGAGAAAACTTCATTATCTTCAAAATGTGCTTCCTCATTTTTTAATACACAAGATATTAAAAACATGTTAAACAAGAATATTAATTACTAGTTTTACTTAATATTTTAGAGTCATAAAATTTTATAACTGGGAAGAACTTTAGATATCATTGATTGTGGTCCAGGAGAATCTCCCTAAGGTTACTCCGCTAGTTAGTTCTCTCTGGATGTTATACCTCCAAATATTATTATTATTATTTTTATTTTTAATCACACCACCACCCCTCCCCCACCCCACCGCTTCCCCCCTTGGTGTCCATACATTTGTTCTCTACATCTGTGTCTCTATTTCTGCCCTGCAAACTGGTTCATCTGTACCATTTTTCTAGGTTCCACATATATGCATTAATATACAGTATTTGTTTTTCTCTTTCTGACTTAACTTCACTCTGTATGACACTCTCTAGATCCATCCACGTCTCTATAAATGACCCAATTTCATTCCTTTTTATGGCTGAGTAATATTCCATTGTATATATGTAACACATCTTTATTTTTGTATGTTTTTTACCTGGACTCATTATAGCATCCTCTCTGCCAAAATTCTTACCCATATGATTTCAAATTAATAAAGTATAAAAGGGTAATTATATTTTGCAGGACAGATAAAATATTTACTATTCATGGACCCTGAGGAAAAAATTACAACTTTCCATTTCTCCACAAAACAATGCTTTAAAGTTACTATCCTCCTGTCTCAGTGAAATATTTTTTCTTCCTATTAATTCTACTGCATTACATCAAATTAATCTACCTCCCACAGATCCGTATCTCCTTATCTTTCATAGGAAAAAGAGAGGAATGTACTTTCCAAATGGGGAGATAACCCAATATACTGTAAAACCAGTTATAATTCAAAAATACATATTGAAGAAACAGTCCAGAAAGCTCATGGCATCTTTTTTTAAAGATTCCAAGTACAGATACAAATGTTTACTGGAATATTAAAATTCTCTTTTATGAGAACTGTGGAAAGGCAGCACAACTCAGATCTATGACCAAAAAGCCTAGCCTGCCATATTAAGACAGATAATTGCATATATTCTAATAAAAACACTTATAAGACTCCTACTAGCTAGTACTGAATGTGCTTTTTGCTGAAAATAATGACAAATATAATTTTAATATACACTCTTGAAAATAAGTGTTCACCTTGTAAACATAAAGATATTCTCTGAGGAAGGCCCCTTGTTGAGCAGCAGATTGTTTACTTTCATTGATTAAAATATGCCTAAAAGCAGACACAGCATTGTCCAGTTGCCTAAGAGTATAGGACTGACGTCCAATGGTGAAGTTAATGTGATCCTCTGCAAGAGACCAGCCTTTTCCTTTGTAAACTTGCATGGCTTGACAATAGCAGCGTAAAGCATGTTTCTTCTGTAAGAAAATATACAAAACAAAGTATTACAATCCAAATTTCTCTTGGACTGGAAAAAATAACACACACACACACACACACACACACACGAAATCAAGTAACTGGTAATTAGTTCTTCCTCTAATAGACACTGGGATGATGAGGAAAATGAAACTAACATTTATGAAAACCCCTTTGTAATTACTGCTAAAAACCAAGTGGTCCTGAAGCAAACAAGTAACTGCTCTGTCCAAGGGCAAGAAGTCTAAGAAGTCAGGGCTAATAATGACTTCATGAAAAACCATCTGGGAGTTTCCAGAGCAGTAGCACATGGAGTCATGGATCAGTTAGAGACTTGCCGTCGTTAGCTTCTAGCTGAGAACTATCTTGTAAAGTCTAAATTTTGTTATGGTCAGCTCTCTGTACCACCGCACTGGGCTGAACAGTGATGTGCATTCTAATACTGCATATATGAGTATATGGTATAAGTATGTACTTATATTTATTGGTCTTGTTTGTTTGGTAGTGATAGAGTTTGGCATCCTTTTCTTCTGCCCACCGCTGCATCCTGCCACACCCATGAGCAGATATTTGGCTTTAATTATATATCACTGCCACCCTCTGAACTCAGACAAGCTCCATTCTAAAACTGGGATTTGGTACCAAGAAAAAGGCTTCTCTCCACCTAACCTTTTGCTTCAGACTAAATTCTTGTAACCACTCCCCTCTCCAGGGCAGATTTACAAATTCTGTACCATGTTTAACCAGAATTGTTCATTGTTTTAGGAAATGTTTTCTTGAAAAGAGATAAGGAAAGCAAATCAAAATCATCTGCCACTTGATAGCATGCAATAAGAACAGTCTCTCTTTTGTGATATCCTTACAAAGATACCCGACTTGAATCTCAGGATGAGGAAACATCAGATAAGCCTAAACTGAGGGACATTCTACAAAATAACCGGCCTATAATCGTTAAAAGTGTCAATATCATAAATGTCAAAGTATCCTTCTGAACAGGATCCTTCACTATAAAGGACATTTGGGGGCAACTATCAAAACCTGAATGGCATCTAAGGATTAGATAGTAGTACTGTATTAGTACTAAGTTCTTGATTTTCATTGTTGTTTTATGGTAATACAGGAGAAAAAAAATTGTTTCTAAGAAACAGGAAATATGTCCTAAAGTACTGGGGCACCAGGCACACAACTCTCAAATGGCTCAAGTAAACAAAAGTTTCTGAACTGTGCTTGTAACTTTTTTATAAGTTTGAGATTATTTCAAAATAATTTTTAAGTGATGTTTCTTTAAAAAACAAAAAACCCAATCTCTGTACTGCATTTAGTAAAGGAACACAGTTACTGAATCTTACAAACTGAGAGATAAAGAGAAACAAAGGTGTCTAGAAGTGTCACGTTCAAGTGCATTTTTTAGGATCTCTTGAAAAAGCATCTAAAGAGATTTAAGAGGTAACAAGGATTTAAAGTCTGCCTTTTGAAGTAAAAAATAGAAAGATTGTCCAGGGTATTCTGGGCACAAACACCTTCTCCAGCACTTTCTTAATTTTTTTTTTTTAACTGTAAAAGTCTCTTATAATGTCAGTTCTCTAACTTTAAATACCTTATACGTGTTCATATTCTTAATGAAAAAATTGAATTATAAAAAATTTCTGGGGACAAGTAATTCAACATGAACTCACAGAGAGGACTGAGAAATGACATTACTATATATATATAAAATATCCTCTATGCTCCTCACTCATCCTTCCCAATACACACACCTGTTTTTAATGGAAATGTTATAAAAAGTTGGTGCTTCTCAGAAACAACCTGGCCTCAGTCAGAATTACGTGCCCTATGCGTGCCCTATCTTCCAAGGAAGATACTGTTCTTGACAAACTTCAAAGGGACATATATTTGCTTTTCCAATAGGTCTTCATTACCAGTTATATTTTCAAGTTTCTACTACTTGAGAAAGCAATTCCCTGGGTTCAAGGTATACAGAGTGGTCACAAAACAGCAACCTACCTTGGAATCATTAACTCCATGAGATAACTACAGTTAAAGATGATTATTAGGCCAGATAGCAAATGTATGTCAACCTACCACAATGTAGTCATTTTTAACTTGCTATGCATTTCCTAGAAACAATATGCCCTGTACTTTTAGAAGGTAAATACAAGATCCAATGACATCATAACCACAAATGAAACCATTCACAAAAGTGGACAAAGATGTGGAAAAAGGATAACTTACTTTTAATAAGAGACACAATCATTCCTAATGGGGCATATAATTACTCTTCTAAGGAAAGGAAACCACATGCTTAACACATTTTGTAGATTTTTGAATAACACTTTTTAAGCAAAGATAAACAATGGAATAGCACGTTTCAGATGCATTTTATACTTACTATGGAAAAAAGCTGTGAAAAATCAGAGCTTTTTTACCCCCACTTCAGAGCCTGAGAAATTCTAATACATGAAGTACATCAAATTATTATAAAGACTTTTAATTTTATAAATTTTTTACAGTTTTGTATTTAATATAAAGCAAGGTCACATATTTTCTAACTTGCCAGTTTCCAAAAATAGAGGGAGGAACCCAAATTTTGAAAAGTTGGTTTTTAAAAATCACGGCATTCTTACATGAAATTGAGAATAATTTTAGAACATCTTTATTTCTTTGTATCTTTGAAATAATATGTAATTTACAACACTGGCATGTTCTGGTTATCGCAGACTTTGAAAAATGTATGTTCATAAAAATTCTTATTAACTAAATTCAAAAAAATCCTCACACTCCCTGACTAGATTAAAAAATTCCTTAAGAGACAAGACATGTTAGTTTTACGGGTGTAAGCTCAGCTCCTAGCAAAGTCCCTGGAATACAGAGATGATTACTCAACCCACACTTCTATCTGTATTTACAGTAAACCACCATATCTCAACTGCTGTTACCACTCTAGAAAGTGGTAACTGCCTCTAAAAAGGTCCCTCCAGCTAACGCTTAAAAGGACAACTGGGGCCAGAGAATCTCTCTAAATTAATAAAGATCTTTTCCAACCCAACTGCTCCCAGGGACAAGAGACAGAAGATTTCTACCCATTAAATATTTAGTAAATACCATTAAGAGACATTCTGAGAGAAAATAGAAGACCAGAGTTGAAATAGGGAGGGTTTAATCACCTTTAAGAAGAATTAAAATTACTTAAGTGCAGTATATCTGGCCTTCACATATATGATTTAGTTTAACCTCACAAAAATTGGGGCAAAATTACAAATTTTATAAATTAAAAAAAAAAACGGAGGCTCAAAGACATAACTTTAAGAAGTCAAGTTGTGAGTAGATCAAGATTTAAACTCAGATTTGTCTAAATCCAAATCTCATGTCCTTATCAATATAACACATTACCTCAGAACAAAATTTAATTCCATCTTTAGAACTTTAAATCAAAAAATTGACAAATAACATACCTCTATAAACAAATTATAACAAATAAAAATTAAAATAAATAAATAATTTTCTTTTTAAAGCAAATGCACTCACCTGCCCTGCTTTACTAAACCGGTGGCCTGCCAGTATCATATGAAATGCGTATTTTCTAACCATGGGACTCTTCATGTTTATAAAGCAATGTGCCGCCTGTTCCAAAAGAAGTGCACTTCGAAGATCAGAATCCTATTGAATGTTAAAGAAAAAGAAGGTTAACGTCACAAAATTAAAAGTAAAGAAGTAATTAGTGAAAAAACATTTACTTTCTTAAAATATATATAGCATACGCAATATTTAACTTAGGAGTATCTGAGGGCAGTGATCAAGAGACAATCCAGTCTTGATGATTCTTTCTTCCAATAAGCCAAATTTAAAAAAAGTCCAAAAAAGTCTCTATCATGAAATATTTTCTTTTGCTTTTCATAGAGCCAAATGTCTGGTTATGATATGCCCCATGTAATAAATCTGTGAAGAAATGCAATCTCTTTTCAAATGGCAAAAAAGAATATAAACTGGGAATTTAATACATGTATACTGATTTAAAGATAAACCAGAAAATGGAGTACAGAAAAAAATAGATTCACACTAATCTAATTTCTTCTGGAAACTGATCTGTGACATACAATAGCATACTTCCATCCATCCAAGAAAAAAGGAAAGATAGAATGTGTGTAGATCATGACATTATCTAATTTACTACTCTGTCCTCTATCAGGTTTTACTGTACTTAAAAGGAATTCTCAGTTTTTGCTCTAGTTCAAGAGGGTCAAAATGACTGATTTGCATTAAAAAGTCCAGAAGGCTTCCCCTTCAAAGATTATCACCTACTGTTAGCATATTAGTTAGTAAATGGTATAACTCAAATTAGTTTCCACTTCAACTGACTTACAACTGAGTCTACAAAGACCACATACTACATTTATAGCCTCACCCGTAAGGACAACCTTTCAAATGACAGAGCCATCGTCACTTTACAAATAACTGAGAAAGTACTGAAGGTTGCTGATCAAGCATCAACAACATTTTCACCGAACTTTCTCTAGTTTTTCAGCTGTTCTCAAGCTGAACTTACCATGCCCTTCCATGTGTTCTGCTGCCATTATTTTCCCCAGGGAAAGTTGAAAACAGAAAACATTGACTTTAAATGCAATAATTTCAACAAATTATAGTTACATCAAAAAGTGTTCATAGACCATTGATTACTGTAACTATCTCTGTAGCAATCATAAAATTATATTAGAGTGGAAAAAGACCTGAGGAGACACTCCAGAAAGCATTCAGTAAATGGTAGATATTATTAATCTATTTCAACCCCCTCATAACAAAAACTAAATGATCAGATGATTTTCTTAGTTAACTAAATCCAAAAGCTAGTGAGTGGGAAAATTAGGAATATACAATTAACAAGCAGTTCTTAACCAAGGGTTTAACCAAGGGCATCGGAATTACCTGGGGAAGCTAGGGAGCTTACTTCTTTATTTTTTTAGGAAAATGCTTTCTTCTTAAAAAATTATTAAATACAGCCTCTTTTTTTCCTTAAAGAATAAATGTTTGAAGAAAAAAAGTGAGTATCTTTCTTTCCCACCTCATTCCTCATCCAATTTGCCAGAGGTAACTACTATTACCAACATGGTGCTCGTTTGTGTCGTTTCTCTCCCTCCCTCCCTGTACTTATATGTTAAATACAACAGTTTAATACTCATACTTCCTTATACATTAATCGTATTATACAGAGTATTATCTTGCATTTTAACTTAATATCATGGACTTCTTTCCAAAACATCTACATCTCTCATTTCTTTTAAAGCCACATTGTATTCCATTATATAAATGTACCATAATTTATTAATACAGTCTCCAACTGATTGATTTAATACTGCCACATACTTTAATTACTACAAAAAATGCTTCAATAAACATCTTTACAAAAACTTTTTGAGTAACTATACAAATATTTTTATTAAACAAGTTTTTGGATGTAGAAGTGCTGAGTTAATGAAAGCTATGCATATACTTCAAATTCCAATTAATATAGCCAAACTGGTAAAAAAAAAAAAAAAAAAAGCCATACCAGTAAAAGTTCCCATAAGAGAATAAGAGTTCATTTTCCACTCAGCCAAAAATCATTTTTTTTAATTTTATCACTTTCATAAAAAATAACACTTTGTTTCTCAACATACATTTCTTTAATAGTAAGGCTATTCATCTTCCATATGTTTATGTGTCTTTGTATTTTTTCTGTGAATTGCCTGTTTATGCCCATTTGTGAATGGGTTTTTGTGATTATCTGGTTTGTAAGAGCCCTTTGTACACTTAATTAATATTAGGCCTCTGTCATATATTTGCAAATAGTATTTCCCAGTTTTGACATGAAAGAGTCTATTCTTTAGTAGTCAAACATACTATATCTTCGCTTCTATGGCTTCAAAATACTGTATCAAACTAAGAAAGAATGTTATCATTCCTAGATTTTAAAAAATGTTCTCCCATATATTCTTCCAAGTTGTTCATTTTTTCATATTATAACTTAATCAAGCTATAATTATCATGTAATGAATAAGATAGGAATCAGCTAGTTTGATGTCACAACACCATTCAGTGAATAACCTAACATTTCCCACTAATATGACAAAATGACAGCTACTTATATGTAGTATTTAAATTCTCATTCTATTCCATTACTCTGTCTATTCTTATCATTGTAAACAGTTTTAACTTCTAAAGCCTTATAATACATTTTAATATCTAGAACAGGTAGATTCCCTCTAATTACTTCTTCTATTTTTGAATTTTATTTAGGTTTCTCAATAGAGTCAGTTTAAGTCCTATAAATTTCTTAAGTTTATTCTTAGCATGCACATGCACCCACACACACACACACACATACATGCACACACACAGCATAAAAACATTTTTTTAATTGCCTACAAAGCTTCATTAACCTGCAAAACCCAGATGGGCTGCAATCCTGGACATTCTGAATAAAATAAGGAATATACCCTAGATATCTTTGATGGTGTGTAAATGATTCTAATGTACAATTCAATTGAGAACCAGCACAGTAAACCCTCAGCATTCTGAACTTTAATTTGACTGACCAATTCAAGAGAGACCCGGAAGTCCACAGCATATATTAATTTAACTGAAGCAAAATTTGCCTCCTGCATCCAGTGAAACTGTTTGCTGAGAAAGAACTGATTTGCAGAGCTAAACACCCTGCACTCATATCTCACTGCAGCCTTTGTTCTTCGTTTAGGTCCTGTCTTACAGTGACACCTAAAGTAGAAAAAAAACACTGCTTTGAAACCAAAAAATGGCCCTGAAAAGAATGGTAACTGCCATCTGTGTTGATGGAAGAAAAATGGAAGAATTTCACAACGTGATAATTTTATCCAGAAAGCAGAGGCTTTCTTTGAATGAGCTGAAGAATAAAATTTTATTTTAGTGTTAGTTCACATCCACGCTATGACAAGTCTATCATATATGCTCTATAAGGAACTAAGGAAAAAACCCCATGATACCACTGCAACAAGAACTCCAGCCTGTGAACTTTGCCCACAGCCAAGATATAATTTTAACAAAAGCTGAAAAGGCAACACTAACTTAAAATATGAAGATAAATATAAGGGAAAAAATCATTTGAGGTAGAGGTTTCCATAAACACTTCCATTAAAAAAAGGCACCCGCTGCACAAACTTAACTGAATCAAATCTCAAGGATGGCATGGCACTAAGATTTTTTTTCTTTGCATAATTGTGAAATTAACAGGAAAGGTGCTAGCAGCTGAACAACTTACCACAGGAACAGTTCCTCCCAAGCTTGAGAAACTTATAAAAAACTGGTGCTATCACTATATCCTTGATAAGGTGATTTATTGTATTTAAATGGAGTAACAGACAAAAAGGGTTATATGACCAGAATAAATGTTCAACACAGAAACACAGACACAAGGAAGGGGAAAGCACCATGTTTTAAGCACCAAATTTAAACACTACCTATGTGCTACTAAATGTGACATGTTTCATCATTAAACTGGGTTTGCTCTGCCATGCTGAAAATCCCAGGGCATAACACAACAATAAGACCCACTTGCCCATAAACTTACAGTGCAAAAAATAAAGTCAAAGCACAACTCTTTTCATCACAGCTATCTTTTGCTATAATGGGATTAACAAAAATCTAGGAAAAACAATTCATGAATGTCAAGACTATGTAACTCAGTTCCCTACCCTCAGGATGAGTACATTTTTCATTTTAAACAGCCTTTCTAGTTAACAAAATTACAATAAATACAAATTATTAGTTAAAATTTAATAACCTTAGACATATTATGCCTAACAGTCTTTACTTTCAAGTTATCTCAAAGAAATATCTGACAGGTATAGTAGAAAAGGCCTGTGAAAATCACAATTTCTGGGGAAATATATCACATTCACCCCCATCTGTCACCCCAAAGCAGTAAATGACAATGATAAATTTCCTAGAATTTCATGACAAAATAAATCATCCAGGTTTGAAAAAGAAAGGTAAAAACAAAGAGTTGGAAAGAAAAAGAATAATGAAAGAAAATAATAACGCTACAATGCAGATAGAAGAATTTGCTCTAAAGAAATTTTACTCCAAGCTCCTAAACCATAAATTCCTTTTACATTCACTGATAACCCCTAGGTTGAAAAACTCAGCAACATATTCAAACCCAAGTTAAGATTATTTATTATAATACAGAATATCAACACACTCAAGAACCTATATTCAGCTCTAACAAATAGTTTCTGACAACTGTTGATACTGGTCAGTGTCCATGCAGTATCAATTATTAAATATTTTTAAAATCATCCCTTAGCCTACTTAGTTATAACTGACAGAAACCTTTTTAGAATAATTAATGGTTCAGTTCAACAAACATCTGTAAATGATATACCATGTGTCAAGCCCAGTGTTAGGCACTAGGGATAAAAATGTAGAAAGCAACCCAGTTCCCTATCCTCAAGAAGTTAACAGCTTAAATATAATTTCCAATATAATATGACAAGTCAGGTCTCACAGCATATATGAAAGGACAGGACAGAGACACTTAGAACAACCTGGGTACTACATACAAATATCTGAAGGATATGACTGATAATCAGGACTACTAAATTAAGGTGAGGAAAAGGGCCAAAGTCCAAGAGAAGGACATTAAGGACATGAACCAGGACAGTAATAGGAGGGATTTTAAAAAGAGAAAGAGAGATAAGTAAAATATGTGAAGATATAAAAACATGTTTAAGAAGTTTAAAAACAAAAAATCCCCTGGGACTTCCCTGGTGGTCCAGTGGTTAAGAATCTGCCTTCCAATGCAGGGGACATGGGTTCGATCCCTGGTCAGGGAACTAAGATCTCACATGCCATGGGGCAACTAAGCCCACGTGCCACAACTACTGAACCTGCGCACTCTAGAGCCCATACACCACAACTAGAGAGAAGCTTGCACACTGCAACAAAAGATCCACATGCCACAACGAAGATCCTGCATGCCACAACTAAGACCCGATGCAGCCTAATTAATTAATTGATAGATTAAAAATCCCCTAATTGTGTCACTGACAGTATAGAAGAATATAGGTACATCTCAAGTAGTTTTTGCCTTGAGCAAATAAGGAGCTGGCTGGTTATAATTTAAGATCAAGATCTATAAGGTAAGAAAGTAGAAGTTTAGTTATTGCTATGTTGACTCAAAGGTGCATTGGGAACACTCAAGTAGGTTAAGTCTAAAAGGCAGTTGGCCTTTCAAATCTAAAGCTCAAGGAGACATCAGGGCTGGAGACAGATTTGAGAGTGAAAATCATAACTGTAAATAGATTACCTAAAACATGTATGAAGTAAAAAAGTACAACGGTCCAAGGATTAAAACCCTAGGGAACATGAATATAAACACAAAGGTGTTTGATTTTGTTTTTTCTGTTCTTGAGCATTCATCTAAGAAACATGTCTTTAACCATACTGACAAAGAATTACTGCCATTCTTTACAAGCCTATAGTCAATACAACTTAATGTCTGTTGGAAACCTTCAACAGCAACTATTTACGTGAATTTCTTTTTCTCCCTTTTGAAATATTCATAATATAGATTTTAAAAATGCGTAAGATGATTTTTTAACAAGTTCATAGGAATGAAAACAAAATTAAAAATTCCTGAGTAATTACTTTTTAAAGTATCAATTTTATATTAGGAAAGATGTATATGCATGTTGCCTTAAATATTGTTATCCATAAGTCAAAACTTAATTCATAGAAGACATACAGTGCATGTCTGTGGTTAATAATCATGCAGGCTTAAAATGTGTAAATAAAATAAATTCAGTTTACAAAATACTGCATTTAAAATTAATTCAACAAATTACTAAAGTAGCCAGGTTATAAATTCCCAAAGAGAGATACCCCTCTAATTTTGTTTTGCATACTCTCTCAAGAAAAAAGAAACACTTAAAAAAATATATGAAACAATACTAATTAGAACAAATACTACACAGTTTTAGTACCTCACTGGTCAACCGTATTAGGAGAGCTGCAGCCTCTGAATATTTGCTTTGGCTTTTTAAGATTTCAGCACTAAGCAATACACATCTTTCAGCCAATACCATATTCCTAGAGAAAAAAAGGCAAGAAAAATATAATTAGCACTACAATAATATTTTAGTACATCATAGTAACCATGTGTTCAACAAAAGTTTCCAATTCTAGTTTTTAAGTAAAAAGAAATACATGTCTTTGTTCTCTACTTACCAAAAAAGGTTAAAAAAAAAAACTTCAAAGAATTCTCGTAACTCATCAAACCTTTTTAGCATTGTATAATTTTGTAGTAAGACTACAATACAAAGTCACATTTCCTGTATGAAAAAAGCTAGAACCCAACTCATATCTCTGAATCAGCAGTTAGTTAACAAAACTTGCTTTCAGACATAAAGGAATATAAACATTTCACCCAGATTTCTTTTTCCTTCCTTACTGCAAACTCTGGTAATGTGTGTTTCATTTTACTGACTACTTTTAGGAATAATTAGGCATTTTCTCTCTGGTTAGTACTATTGAAATGTTTCACTTGGAGATAGCATGGAGCCAGTGTTGCCTGACTGTTACTGAGAAAAATCTTCTTTGTAAAAACACAAAATCAGTTGATTTTTCTTGTGGACAACTATCATCAAAAATCTAGAGTTAGATTATTTATTCTTGAAAATAATAAAAATAAATGAAAATATTTTTTACTGTGTAATTACAAGATGGAATCCTTTTGTTGAGAAATACTGAATCTTTGGTTGAGAATACTGTTCAGTTGATCACTGAACAGTGCAGTCAAAAATATGCAGTTGGCCCTCAGTATCCACAGTTCCACATCCATGGATTCAACCAACTGTGGATTATGTAGTACTGTAGTATATATTTCTTGAAAAAAATTCATGTGTAAGTGGACCCGCAGGACTTCCCTGGCGGTCCAGTGGTTACGACTCCACGTTTCCACTGCAGGGGGAACAGGTTCAATCCCTGGTTTGGGAACTAAGATCCCGCATGCTGCACATCATGGCCAAAAAAAGAAATGGACCGACACAGTCCAAACCTATCCTGTTCAAGGGTCAACTGTAGCAGCAAAGTTTTTCTCATTTTACTTTCTAATTCTTATACAAAAATATACCACTTGACCTTAAAATTACAACCAAAGACTACTAACTTGAAGGTCATTCTGAACAGTGATATTTTAAAAATACATTTCACTACTTTCAAAATTACTGTAGTGACCTGCCATAAACTTTCTACAAATCATGATTTTTTTTAGAGGGTTGGTATTTATGAATATCTGAGAATGTTTTAATGAACACAAAAGACTAACTCCTCCTTACCAGTACCTACTCACATACTACAATATGCTCAAATATGCTCAGTTCTTAAATCTTCTTAAGTAAACTTTACAAATCTTAACACAATTGTTTTATTTTTATCCTCAGATATTTCCCCTTGTGATCAGCTATGAAGTCACAAGGCTACCAAGTTCAGGACTTTATATTAATTTGTTTATTAAAGCAAGATTTTAAAAAGTCATTTGTGTCAGGCAGTGGAATTACTAAAGATTCAAGTGTTTCTATGACACAATCCCCATCTAAACGCAGAAACTGACATAAAACAGATAATGAACAGGGTACCATTGATTTTTATTATGATTTGGGGAGATAAAGGAGGGAAGGGAAAGCTTCAAAAAAGAAATGTATAAATAGGATTGCATCAGTTAAAAAGTAGAGCCTGGCATTATAAGGGCATTGCAAAAGTAATATTGTATATCCTGTACTTAAGAAAATTTATTTACGTTTTAATATTTCTGAGACCAGGGAGTTTCTTAAAATTGATATGTATAACTAATGTAGTATTTTCTAATTTATCCCAAAATATCTATTAAATTGTTGATAAACCTTACCAATTATGGTAACTTAGAAAAAAGATTTTAAGTTAAACGGATGTCAGTTAAGTATGTATTTAGAAAAAGCATATAGTCTGCTATGAACAGGAAGACAAAACTGGATTGCCACAGCTTATTTGGCTATCTGGGTCAACTGGTATTTTCACTTTTCTTTTGCACCACTCCACGTGCATCTCTCCAAAAGCTCTGTGCTTCATGAAGACAAGGAAAATCTTTTCAGAGAAAGGACTTTACTGCTCTGGCTTCCTTAATGCCTCATTCTCATAGTTCTTCTACCTTTTGAATCTCACTTTTTCGGAATCCTTCAAAGGTTCCTCGTTCACAGGAGGCTGTTTCTCCTGTCAGAAACTCCAAATATATTCTCAAACAGATTATACAAAGTATTCTATACAAAGGGCAGGATTTGATACTGGCTCCACCATTTATTAACTGCATACCCTTGGGCAAGTTAAACTCTTTAAGTTTCAATCTCCTTGTCTATCAAATGGTATCCACCATTTCACAGGCTTGTTGTAAAGATTAAATGAGCATGTAAATTACCTTGGCATAGTGGTAAATGCTGAGCACTAAATAAATGTTAATCATTATTACTAGTGTTGTGTTGTAAACACATTGCTATGACTACTACTTCTACTTCAACATTATAGGACACAAAACTGCCTTTGTGTCTCTGACTGTAACCCATCCATTCTATATAGAAAAGTCATATTAATCTTTCTGAAAAATAACTTTTATTATCAAGGCTCTACTCAAATATTCAGTAACTCCCCCATTTACTACTATACAAATCTTAACTACAGCTTAAAAATAATAATAAATGAGAGTTAATGCTTCCCCACGCTGATTTCTCTCAAAACACCTTTCCATATATACAAACCCTCTAACCTAGCCAGGGCTCTATTCCTTTTCAGCAGTAATGCTGTATCCAAAACATTGTTCCTGCCAATCACAATTACTAAAATGTCTTTGTGGCTATCAACTACCAACCAACCTTTCTTTCAAGGTCTATTCCTCAAACATACCGTGACACCTTCTCTGGACCAGTTCATAGTCTCCTTTACAGGTGGTGAGTTCTAACTCCCATAGAGTTTCAACAGAACTCACTATGTGTACAAAACACTTCTCATTTTCTTCCCTGGACCATTATTTAACTCTCTGTGTTTGCCTATTTAACAAGGAAAGTTCAAACTAACTAACTCCTGGCTTAACAGTGGCTAAAGTTAGAGATGTCCCCAAAATATAAATCACCCTCAACAGAACAAATAACCTCAACATTACATATAACAAATTCCTAACCACATATCCAAACAAAATTGGAAAGGAAAGGAAAATGTAGTAAAACCCTAGTTTTAAAAGATCATCTCACCTTATCTATGTCTATATTAACTTGATTTGGGAGCTTATTTAAGTTTAAAGCATAAAAAACAAAGAACCATTTATATCTAATAACCATATAAATGTCAAATTTACCTCTAAATGGATAGAACATAAATATTCTAGTCACCTACTTGCAGATATCCCTGTATGTCTGGATTGCTGTATCCATATAATGTGCAGGGTATGGCCTGGGTGCTCCTGGCTGAAGGAACGCTGACACTGCTGCCATTTCCTAGAGGAAAAGACATTATTTATAGTATTTCAAAAGGAAAATATTATTGTAGTTTAGCATTCAGGAAGTCTAAAAACTGGAATGAAGTTTGCTGAGTTTTTTTATGTATCCACATATATAAATCTGATAGCCTAATGCAGACTTGGAAAATATATGTATATGCTTTTAGTTTCAAAATTCTCCAGTCAAATTCCAAAGTCTGTCATTCAGTATTTAAATGAGTTTTTTCAAGAAGACCTAGTAAACAACTTCAGTCATGGTATATATATAACTACACTTTCAGTCATGGTATATGTAACTACCAAGTGAGCCTAGCTTAAGATTTCTGCTACCACCTCCTCCTCGTTATTCCCTATTCCTTAATGACTAAAGAACAGACCAATGACAGAACCATATAGAAAGAAACAAAATAAAGTGCGTCTCCTTCCAATGTACTGGCTTCAAAATTTGAAAACAGAGCTCATAACAGCTTGCACTATGCATCTTTTCAGCTACTTATACACTCTATAGTTTATATCCTATATCATACAGAAGGTACAGACACCATTTCTGAGACCTATACTACTGTCAATTTTCTAGGACTTCTTATTTCATTTTAAAAACCCATTCCATTGTTAATACTTCAAATAATATACAATAGTGCTGAAGAATTTTGAAATGAAGATGAGAATGAAGGTTTTGGCTTCTTAGTAAAATATTCTATTATGACCATACTTGTGGTCTCATATAGACCAAGTTTTAATAATTTAATTAGAAATAAATGAAACTTTCATACACTGGGGAAAAACTTGTTAATGCCAATCCACTCTTAGGACGAATAAACATTTTTCTGCAACAGTTTTTAAAATAGAAAAAAAATACAGAAATAATTTAATTATCTAAAAAAAAAGAATTATCTAAAAACTGAGATGATTAAAGCCTTTAACCTGACAGACTATATAAGTTCCAAGACAGTATGAACCATATCTGTTTCAGAATACCTCTGTATCCTTAGTACCCAGCAGTGTGCTGCTTTACTGAAGAAACTGAATGAAAATATATGATTTTCACATGAAAAAATTTTCTACAGCTCTGAAACATGTTTTCTTAACTAGTTTATATCTTAACTAATATACATAATGATATACATAGAGGTCTATATTATACCAAAAAATCTAGTATATATTATATATGGTATATTATATAAAAATACATTATATTTGCTATATATGAACTATATATACTGCATATATATACATCAATAAGTATACTAAGAAAAAATCCTTTAAGAAAAATATGCCCCAATTCTAAGTTATTTTCTAATTTCATTCTACAAGAAATTACAAATCAGTATACACACAAACCGACAATTTCTAAGGATACAGTGAGAACATTCAGAATGATCACCCCAAGTTACTGCACGATCTTCAATAATCAACCATTAAACCATTTCTTATAGTCTACAATAATGGATTAATACATTTCACAAAGACATTCATCAAGAACTGGAGTGATCTACTTACCCTTCAGCTAGTTATGACAAATTTAACTACAGAAAAACCATATTTCTCCAAGAATTCCTATTATTGGTTTCACCATGATACATCTTTTAACTTTATAGTTAAATAACTAAGTATCTTCTTAATTACCATCGAAAAAGCCAGGCAATATAGTCTGTTATCAATTAGCTACTATGTGACTGGTAAATAGGAAAGAGATATTAGCTCAAATGAAATTTTTATTCATTCAAAAATAGTTTTTCTTAGGCAACAGGATCAAATATAGCAAATATAGAATTATAACCTACAGCAGGAAGGGAAAAAGCTCTGAGCTTAGCTGTTGCTCAAGCAGGAACTTTTTTTAATCTGTATTTTAAGAAAATATAAAACGAATGACTACACTTCGTATCTGTGTGTGGTTGGGGGTGCTGGAGGGGCCCTCTCTAGAGACTTATGCTCCCAGCCTTGCACAGTTCTTGGTTTAAGGCAGGCTGCGCTTCCTTCCACGCTCACCTTCATGGCAATTACACTGGTTACAAGTTCCTCTTCCCCACCCCAGTGTTCACATATTGTTTTTGCATACTTTTTTTATTCCTTGAGATAAGCTCCTGCCATGCTAACCTGCCTCACACAAACATTTTATGCTCTGGTTACAAACATACATAGGTTTTATGAGACTCTCCCAGCCCTATTTTTCTCTAAGGCCTATTATTTCTAGGGCAGCTATTCTAGACTACAAAGATTTTTAGGTATGCATATATTATGCTACAGCAGCTATGCCTTTATTTTCCAGTGTTAAACTACCTTCTCTCATATAGCTGCTACTAATATGCCTCCATCTAAATGATTTAAATGCAGTATTTATCAGATGCAGATAGAAATGAAAAAGTTTAAGTACCATAAAATCATAGAAAGTTTTTGTCATACTTTCCTAAGATTTTACCAAACTTTCAATTTGCAGATGCATTGTGTACAATTTTGAAATTATAAACTTATAAATGATGAAATAACATTTAAGTGTTTGTGATTTTATATTAGCTCATACTAGATGACTATAAGACCAGAGACTGCCTAACCAAGGACAATTCACATAATTTTTCAAACACTCTTATTCATAAAGGTAACATATTTTCAGTTCCTGAAGATTTCTTAGAAGTTAGCTGACTTTTTAAAATTAAAAATACTAAGAAATAAGGCTTCCCTGGTGGCGCAGTGGTTGAGAATCTGCCTGCCAATGCAGGGAACACGGGTTCGAGCCCTGGTCTGGGAGGATCCCACATGCCGCGGAGCAACTAGGCCCGTGAGCCACAACTACTGAGCCTGCGCGTCTGAAGCCTGTGCGTCTGGAGCCTGTGCTGCGCAACGAGAGAGGCCGCGACAGTGTGAGGCCCGCACACCGCGATTAAGAGTGGCCCCCGCTTGCCACAACTAGAGATAGCCCTCGCACAGAAACGAAGACCCAACACAGCAAAAGTACATAAATAAATTTAAAAACTCCTACCCCCAACAACAACAACAAAATACTAAGAAATAAAAAATAGTAATGTAATTTTGCTATTTTAGTTTTACAGTTTAAAATCACCTATTTTATTTTTATAGACATAGTATTAAAATAAATGCAAAAGAGATGGCAGTTATTAAACAAGTATCTACATGCTAATTATCAAAGAAGTAGAGCTCTTATGTATTTTTATTCTTTCCACTTTTGTTTATAGCTTGCTTGTCTTTAAAAAGATTATGTAGGGGGGCTTCCCTGGTGGCACAGTGGTTGAGAGTCCGCCTGCCGATGCAGGGGACACGGCTTCGTGCCCTGGTCCGGGAAGATCCCACATGCCACGGAGCGGCTGGGCCCGTGAGCCATGGCCGCTGAGCCTGCGCGTCCGGAGCCTGTGCTCCGCAACGGGAGACGCCACATCAGTGAGAGGCCCGCGTACCGCAAAAAAAAAAAAAAAAAAAAAAAAAAAAAATTACGTAGGCACGCAGCGTGTGGGGGAGAGAGCTCACGAGGGGCGCGGGCCCTCTCCCTCCTCCAGGGCTGCCGCTCCGACTTCTGCACTGCTTGTGTGCCCGTACAGGGCAGACCTCGTTTGTGAAAAGACAGCTGAGGAGACTCCAGCGCTCGCCATGGCCAACGAAAGCGGAAGGAAGGAGTCAAGACTAAGAACGATCATATAAATTTGAGGGTGGTGGGGCAGGATGGTTCTGAGGTGCAGTTTAAGAGGCATACACCGCTTAGTAAACTAATGAAAGCCTATTATGAACAACAGGGGTTGTCAATGAGGCAGATCAGATTCTGATTTGACGGGCAGCCAATCAATGAAACAGACACACCTGCACAGTTGGAAATGGAGGCTGAAGATACAATTGATGTGTTTCAGCAGCAGACAGGAGGTATCTACTAAAAAGGGAACCTGCTACTTTACTTCAGAATTCTGTTCCTCCAGACCAAGACTTTCTCAATTAGAAAACTGCAACTTGGTTCCACCACATCCTGACTACCACAATACAGTTTCTCTACTCTTTCATTTTCCCCTTCCCTATTCCTTTACTGTACATAAAGTAACTGGTGTATGTGCAAAAGCATATTGCATTTTTTTAAACTAAATGGCCAATGGTATGTTTTGATCGACATCAAATGGAGATGGGATAGCATACTCAGCAAGTTATTTTGCTCTCACTGTTCAACAACAACAAAACCCCATAAAAATCCTTGCATACCTTGTTGCAAGGAGAATTTTAATATTTTTCATTTATCATTGTAAAACCAAGGACAATTTTATACCTTTTTTGTACATAGCTATTATATGTAGGGCAATCTGTCTTTAAATAGGGATAAATTACTCTAAAAGAAATGAATCCTATAGTTTTTCCTTCAACTTAAGCATCTTGTTTAAATAAACTTCTTGTTTAATTAAATAACTATGTAGAAAGTAACAGTGCTAGTTTACTCTTTTCTAAGCACAGAAAGATTATAAATATATTTATGACAACTTTTCAATTACATTAAAAGGTTATAAGGCAACAAACACAGAATATTCTTTCTGAAACACCCAGGTTTTATACTGATTACAAAAACTAACATAGCCAATGCTTACTGACAGCTTATTATATATATTAGATAGTGTGCTAGGCACCTTACAAACCTTATAGCTTATCTAACCCTATGCCATTAGGATTCCCATTTTACAGATGAGAAAACTAAGGCTTAGAGATGTTCAATAACTTGCCTAAGATGAATTTTATTTGCACTGATATCTCTTTCCTATTTACCAGTCACATAGTAGCTAATTAATAACAGACTATATTGCCTGGCTTTTTCGATGATAATTAAGAAGATACTTATTTTAACTATAAAATTAAAAGATATATCATGGTGAAACCAGTAATAGGAATTCTTGGAGAAATATGGATTTTCTGTAGTTAAATTTGTCATAACTAGCTGAAGGGTAAGTAGATCACTCCAGTTCTTGATGAAATTCTTTGTGAAATGTATTAATCTATTACTGTAGACTCTAAGAAATGATTTAATGGTTGATTACTGAAGATTGTGCAGTAACCTGGGGTGATCATTCTGAATGTTCTCACTGTATCCTTAGAAATTCTCGGTTTGTGTGTATACTGATTTGTAATTTCTTGTAGAATGAAATTAGAAAATAATTTAGAATTGGGGCCTATTTTTCTTACAGGAATTTTTCTTAGTACACTTTTATTGATGTATACATATGCAGTATATATAGTTCACATATAGCAAATATAATGTATTTTTATATAATATTATACCATATATATAATATATATTAGATTTTTTGGTATAATATAGACCCCTATGTATATCATTATGTATATTAGTTAAAATGTAAACTAGTTAAGAAAACATGATGTTTCAGAGCTGCAGAGAATTTTTTCACGTGAAAATCACATATTTTCATTCAGTTTCTTCAATAAATTTTTTTTTTTTTTTTTTGTGGTACGCGGGCCTCTCACTGTTGTGGCCCCTCCCGTTGCGGAGCACAGGCTCTGGAGGCGCAGGCTCAGCGGCCACGGCTCACGGGCCCAGCCGCTCCGGGGCATGTGGGATCCTCCCGGACCGGGGCACAAACCTGTGTCCCCTGCATCAGCAGGCGGACTCTCAACCACTGCGCCACCGGGGAAGCCCTCTTCAATAAATTTTTGAGCAGACACTGGTGGGTGCTGAGGATACAGAGGTATTCTGAAACAGATATGGTTCATACTGTCATGGAACTTATATAGTCTGTCAGGTTAAAGGCTTTAATCATATCTCAGTTTTTAGATAATTAATTTTTTTTAGATAATTATTTCTGTATTTTATTTTCTATTTTAAAAACTGTTGCAGAAAAATGTTTATTCATCCTAAAAGTGGATTTAACAAGTTTTTCCCCAATGTATGAAAGTCTGTCTCACACCAAAGTACATGTTCTTAACCAATATATAGGCTTAGATCAGAAAAAAACATTTCAAACAATTTTAAATTATTGTAAGAGATCAAAAAGCATCTTCTAAAAAAAAGTTATTATACTGTGAATACAGTGAAAACTGTAATTCAAATTAAATAGAAAGTACTAATCAAATCTAAGAAACCAACCCTCACATATGACCATGTTTCAATGCACTAGTTTAAGAAAAATTCATCAAGTTATCATAAATGAATTCAAAACCTATAAAGCATTGTATGCTATTTGAGTACAACTTATCCCTAGGTAGTTTGCTTGCCATTTCATAAATAAAAATTTCTAAGTCATTTATGGTAGCAGAAACAAGAAATTATAATACTACAGAATACCAACCAAGGCACCAGCTGCATAAAGCATTGCTTGATCATTAAGAAAATCTTTCTTTGCAGTATGATAGCAACTGTAAGCCAAATCATAATGCTGCACCAAAAAACATAAGTCAGCCATTTTTCTGATTTGAAGTTCTGGAGCTTCTGGTGGATACCTGTAAATACAAATTAAGTTAAGAAAGGAATTTACAATTTATGACCTTTAAACCATTAAATATTATAAAATGTCTAAAAAGATGCCCAACTGTCCAAAACATGAGAAAAACTGATCCTGTATGGTAAGAATTCTACCTCCAAGGAGAGAGCGTCATTTCTCAAAGATATTTGGAAACAGATAGTTACATCCTTATTTATATAATTTATATCCCTATACTGAGAACTTCTCAGCAGGAGGCAAGCATTTTCTCTATTGTCAAATTATGAAGTAAATAAATGATCAATTCCATGTGACTCACCTTTATGTACAGCAGAAAAAAAAAGAAAATCTAAAATGG
The DNA here is from genome assembly GCF_011762595.2 of Tursiops truncatus. NCBI lineage: Eukaryota > Metazoa > Chordata > Mammalia > Artiodactyla > Delphinidae > Tursiops > Tursiops truncatus. The sequence continues at coordinate 46,602,387 of NC_047046.1, forward strand.
ATTTTATTTTCCCCTAAAACAGGATTTTATATTAAACAAAATTTCTAAATATATGCCATGTCTTAGAATTATTAGACCTCAATACTTTAATATAGTTATTAATGAATACTTAATCTAACTCCATCTTTTTACAAATAGGAAAATAGACCTAAAATAAAGTGACCCTCCTTATTGTTTATTTTTAGATATCCAATTACTTATAGTTTTTTAATTTAATATAATTTACTTATGGTCACTATTCTTATCTACCCCAGCTTTGACCTATATGAAACTAAGAAACTAAAGAGACAGTCATTTTTTGCAGAACATCATATAGTCAAACACTAATCAGAGTTAAATACAGAAAAACTAAAAACAATAATATTTTACTCACAGCAATCCAGATGTATTTTTTAGCTCATTAATGCTCTTTTCTGGAACTTTACTGCCACTAAACCATTTTTTAGTTGCAGAAAATAAAGATCGACTCAAACCTTTTCTTGATATTAGCTAAGAGAAAAGATTAAACATATTGACAAATATAACAATTTAATATTTTTCTTTTACATACAAAAGAAAAAACTCTAAATAACTAAAGTTTTAAGAGTGAGCAAATGTGCATTTTAACATTGATTTAAAGAAAACTGTCCAAAATGCTGACAAAATCCCTAGTGAAAATAAATAAGCCTCTTCTAGGATTTAACAGAATTTCATCACTGATAGTAATGTTAATAAACCCTAATATTGGTCTATTTTTCAAACAAAAACTTCAATTCTTTAAATAACTTATACTACTATATTCTCAACTTTACTATTTACTGAAATTTTTTAAAATACTAGTGCAAATAATTAAATCTTACCTGATCATTTAATTGCCGAATTGTTTTCTCTATATGTGGCAAGAGGCCCCGAAATGTGAACTCTTGTATAAACTGTCGAATTCTATCATGATCAGTAAGGGTTAAACATGCACCATGAATAATTCCAGCATTTGCTTTCTTTGTTTCATGTAATGATGAAGCAGATTTTACATGATCTGGGCCATCAATGCTGTTAGAAGAGTCACCAGATGGGTCCAATTGAAGCGGGTGAGTTCTAAAGTTGTTTGGTAAGCCATCTACTGAAAAACAGATCTTTCTTTTACTCTCAGAAAACAACAGAAAATTGTGATATTACTACTATATTACTAAAGAAAAGAAAGAATGTTGGAACTGTTTATCTTCCTGTATTTCTTAAGAAATCTAAAACAATAACATTAAAGTGTTCCCCCTAAAATTTTAGGACCTGGGTTAATACCTGTTACATGTAATAGAAATTTTTTAATTCATGTAAAGAAATGAAGAAAAATAATGTTAAAATATAAAGAATTATTTTTAAATAGCATAACTAACCAATAAGAAAATTTATAACAAAAAATTTTTAAAGCTATCACTGTCTAAACTGTAATTTAAAATACAAAAATAAAGCTCTCAAAATCATGTGAATTGGGGGAATTAATGCTACACATAATATCTTCCCTTGCTTTCTACCCAAAAAATTTTTTATGAAGCCTGATATATTACTCTTAAAAAACAAATTTTTAAATGTCAAAAAACATCAAACTCAAGTAACTCAATAAAATCTTCAGAGGAAAAGCTAACCTGTCCATTATCTTTTTTCATCATGAAAATTCCCCCATCTTTTACGTATAAAGATTTAACAACAGTGCATATTTTCAATCAAAAGAGAAACTTAGAGAAAGTATATCAAGACCTTTGACTTCGTTATCTAATCCATCCAATGAAAGCAAGTTACTATCAGAATTCTTATTTGAAGTTATAGTACAAGGGCCATCTTCATATGATTCCTATCAAAATAAAATTTAAACAGCATTAATGGTTATATTTAATCATGTTTAAGATACCATCAAATTCATCAACAACTATGGTAAATCTCATTTTTTTTTGCTACAGCAACTCTTTTCTTCCAATCCTCCAAATTCTTAACTTCTTCCATGTATCATATTCTATCACTTCAATCCACACCTACTATATTCTTAAATTCTGTTTCACATGCAATCTACTATCCTAATTCTTCTGAATTCGAGTTACTTCTATCTCAGTTTTTCTGTTTATATGTGATATGCACATGCTTATATGAAACCTCTATATATATCTATGTAAGGAATAATGGCAAGACAGATGGACTACTAGAGTCAAGCGGGGTAAAAAAAGGATGGTATGGAATCTGCTGGATCACAGATGCAGCGTTAATAGTTTGGAGTGCATTCTGAATACACAGAAGTGTTTTGGAGAAATATCCAATGCAAAAAAAAAAAAAGAAAGAAAAATATCCAACGCAACGTTTACTTGTAAAAAGGGCACTGATTTCAGCCAACAAAAAAAACTTTAAAAATACCCAGACTACTCCATAAGACCACTAATACTATGAGGTATTATTCTGAGTGCCAAATTTTGGGAAAAATATGTAAACTAGAACTTAATAAGAGGAACGTGATCAGGACAAGAAACAGTCTAAAAACAACATTTAAGAAAGAGTTGAAAAAACAGTATATTTAGCCTAGAAAAATATTTTAAAAGACATGAAAGCTATCTTGTATAATTTGAAAGTTGTCTTAATGGAAAACTGATATGGTCCCTATAGGATTGAGTACAAGCAAAGGGAGAAAAATTCTGGTTGATCCTCAAGCTGCTCAGACATGGAACAGGTCACCTGAGAAGACAATGAGTACTTTTACTAGATGAGGTCATTTATAGGTTTAAAGGAAATTAAAGCATTAGAACAGGGGTTGGATTTGACAACCTTTAAACTATCCTTCAATCCTGGGCTTCTAGGATTCTAAGCTGTAGAATTTCTATAGCTCTGTCTTCTATTAAAAGTTCTCCAACTGGACAATCTTACTTATTATGTTCCCTTTCCCAACCTAAGATGGCTGGATTCTAAATTGAATATTTCAATACTATTCCTATTCTGAGTGTGGCCCTGAAACATCATTTAAAGTTCCTTCACATCCAACTGGTTCTTTTCTCTCAGACACCTTTCCCCAACATTATCTTAAAGAAGGTCAACAATTATCTCAATATTAAAGTGAATAAAACTGGATTAAAAATTCCATATATAAGAAAGAAAAGGCAAATAAACAGATTATTAAACAATATTTATATTAGAACATCAAAAACTACATGAACTTTCTAATTCATATTTCTTAAAATAATATCACATCAAGTACATAATGTAGTTTAACTGTACAAAATATAAATATATTTTCCATTTACTTAAGAAATCCTCTTTCTAAACAAAAAAAAGTCAACTCTTGATTATCTGAACTAAGCATAGGAACTTGGCATTTGACCACTACCAAGTGCCATAAAGTTCTACCTTAAAAGTTGGACAGAATGTGAAACCTTACACCCACACGCATTAGCCAACAGACAACAATTAACATTAGTCTAGAACTCTATATTAGAAGAGTTGATTAGGAAGAAACAAAACTTCCTGGAAATTCAAAAGAAAAGAAAATCAGAGGAAAGTTAGGGAAAAAAGCCCACCCACCTAAAAAGTATGAGCTCCAAAAGGTGGCCATAAGAACAGCATGTTGAAAATGAAGGAAGGCAACCCCAGAGCATGTGGATAATAAAGAATTGACTGTAAGCATTCATAATGAATTAAATGTACAAGCCAAGAATTCTATTCTCTACATGTTTGTTTAGTCAATCTAATTCAATTCTTAATGTATAATTCACTTTTCATCATTTTTTTTTCTTTTTTTTTTTTTGGCTGGGCCCCGCGTCATGCAGGATGGGATCTTAGTTCCCAGAGCAGGGATCAAACCCACGCCCCCTGCAGTGGAAGCGTGGAGTTTTAACCACTGGACTGCCAAAGAAGTCCCCACTTTTCATCTTTTAAGAAAACAATCAATTAACACTGATATTATATACCTGAAAGGTATACACATAAGGGATTACTGCAGTTGGTTAAAAACAGCTTCTGAACTACTGACTTAAGAGCTCACATACTGATGGATCAAAACTAGCCAGATTCCACAAAATAACTATTAGTAATTCTACAAATTCTACAGTGATACCATTAGCCATAAAACTGAAATACAGCTTTTGTAGTTTGCTTCATTGTTGTTTTTTACATATACCTGGTTTTGAATACTATTTTTCTGGAGATACTGACTCCAAGGATCTGGTATCTGTTCATCTGACGCTCGATTAGGTGTTCGAGAATTAATTTTAAGTAAATAGCAACCCTGAGTTCCATATTTCTGTTTCATTTCTTCATAAATTGATTCAGCTCTAAAATAAAAAATGGAAAAGTTTGTAGCCAATGGGGAGCAGACCTTAGGCAATAACAGATATTAAAATAATACAAAAACCATGAAAAATTAGTCCCCCCAAAAGAACAAAAAGTTAGAGGTAGAATAATTTAAAAAAACTAAAAGTTCATGATCCTAACTGAAATTTAGCTAGCTTGGTTATCACCTTAAAGCACAATTACCAAAGTATGCGTCATGGAATAAAATTTTGCAGGATACTCCTGTTAGTCAAACAGAAAGTTTTGGTGGTCAAGCTAGTTTGGGGAACTACAGTAAGCAAGCCAACCAGTTTCTTTTGCAGCAGACCACCTCAGAGCCTTCCATTTGCTAATATGTACTGTGAATTTCCAAAGAGTGGCTTCAAACTTATAGATCAGAAACTCTTTCAACTATGTGAACTAGTCTGCAGGAAATACAACTTTGCGAAATTCTGTCTTAGAGAACAGACATTTATCAAAAAATGTAAGTGCTAACATAAAAAAGTATAGCACCCCCCAAAAAATCACCTTTCACTGCTAGAGTTTACCCTTCCCTTAGCTGTCTCCAAAGGGACACAGTTCAGAGGAAGAAAAACGAGAAAACGCAAGAAAAGCAGCCAAAATATTTACTATATAAAAATCCTTGCAAAATTTATAATAGCTGGATCCATGAGCTAATCTCAGATACAACAAAAAGCACTTGATTTCCTTACTTTTAGTTAACTAGACTTGCTAGTTAGTGGCAGACAAGATACTTCAAATGGTAAGTCAGCCTAAGAATCAAACAGTACATTCTGATGGAAAATGAAATTTTGGTACATAGAGCTAACCTAATTTAAATAGCTTTTTTTTTTTTTAACCAAAAAGCACATGGATAATCCTATATCACATTCAAATGCAGAAGCTAATACTATACAAATAACAAGCCTAACAAATAATTAAATCATATTACACACTATAAAATGAAAGCTGGATAAATAAAATAGTTATAAATTTGTATAAACACAGATATAAGTATACGTGTATGTATATACACTCAAGTACAAAAAACTAAACATCTACTTGCTTTACCAATGACACTGCTAAGCATAAGAACCACTGATCTAATACTGCAATTATCACTTAAATATCCTAGTTATAACCATCCAATGTGGAAGATATATACCATATTCAAATGATAGAAACTAATTTCAATAGCCAGTTCAAATTATTTCTATTTATATAGTACACTTTATCCAATAGGCTACAGATTGTTTATGATGTCAAAAAAATTCTAAAGATTAGTAACCCTCAGAACAATTCTGTGGTCTTAGAGAGGAAAATTTATTTTAAAACGATGGATTGTGCTCATAACAAGGGCAAGAAATAATTATTTAATTGCATATCCTAAACAGCATTGAGATATCAGAGTAACAGTTTGAAACAACAGATTAATTTGATCCACATCTTGAACCAAAATTCGAAATAAACTGCAAAGCCACAAAAGTAAAATTGTTTTAATATTATCTTATTTTTCAAGAACTCATCTTTAAAGATATCTATTCTCTTATCCCAAAGATAAAAGGACTATGGCAAATCACTAATAATGAACATTAAAGGGAACATAAGAAAGAAGTGCTTGGATGTTTCTCAGACTGTGAAAAACATCAAGGCTAAATATATAGTGATGAGAAAGTGAAGAGTGGAAAAAGCAGTGCCTATAAGCCAGGAAGTGAAAAGTCAGAGGAAAACTGGGAAAGAGAAAAGAGAAAAAATGAGAAATAATATTATACAAAGTAAGAAATAACAGTGAAGACCTATAGGTATAAAATGGCAAGCACTTGTGGACAAAGATTACAATAATAGAGATATACATTGAAAGAAAATTTTGGGTAAGCATATGAAATCTAACATAAAATGATGTAGCTGTTGAATATAACTCCAAATAAGAGATATAGTTAAATGTTTTATTAATGAATTTTTACTTTCTTGGATGAAAAATATATCAAAAACTTAAGCCATGTCCAAATCAACATTAACTCATTTAACAGGAAATTATTTAAAATTTAAAAAATAAAAAAAGCTTACCTCTGTTCATCTCCTGCACTTACATCATGTAAAAGTACATAATATTTAAGTGTATTTGGTATAAACCACTTGGGGTAGGAATAATCATTGTTGTGCTGAATTCGATGCTGTTCTTGTGACAGCTTTGAAAACTGTTCCATAGGTTCAGCTTCACTAGACGATGTCACCAACATACCTTGTAAATCATATTAAGGTAATTATCACTTATCACTTAATAATAAATATTATCCTATTAATATAAACTTTAGGGAGATATTTTTTGAGCTAAAAAAATCTGATTTTACAGGTTTTCCTGCAAGCATAAAACATTGATAATTTCTTCAACATTTCTAAGTAATTCAAGGTTCTAAATAGTAAAGCTATTTTGTTGGTAGTTTTTTAGATCATTTATATATGTAATAAGGAAATCCATGAAAAAATGGACAATATGAAAATTGTGCAACTATCAGCATAATGAAAAATTCTGCTGAATCTTGCTTCTCTCCATTCCATCTCACTGTGATCTCATATTCTATCCCATCTCAACTTTTCACTGTAACTGCATTAAGGAAATGAAAGTCATAACTGTCAAAGTAGGTTAACAGCTATAAAACAGATTACTAAAAAAAATGGATAACTTTTTAAATATGAGCTTTTGCATAAGCGATTAATTTTGAGGCAATCAGCAAAAGCAGTTAACACCGACAGTTTACATTTTTTCTTTCTAAAATAGCTTAAAAACATATTAAGCATGAAATTTTCAAGTTGGGTGATAAAGAAAAATAACCAAGCCCTTAGTATTCTTATTTTTTAATCAAAAATTAGTTACACTAGTCTTGTATCTAGGATGCCATTTAACAAAGAAAGCAATAAAACTTGTAGCATCATCAATAAAAAATAATTTCTCCATCTCTATATCCTCTCAACAATTTTGCCTTCATATAACTCTTTCTGAGATTAATAACTTCCAAAACATTTGATTTTAAGAGAACATAAAAGTCAAAGGATACATGCTAAATAGTGGTTCAGAAATTCATGATCTGATGCTGGCATCGACTGAAGAAAGGTCTCTCTGTAAGACTCAAACCATGGAGTAGTAGCTAAAATTAACAATAAATAAACCAGTTAAAAGTCCTCAGTAGAATCAGTTTACAACAGACAAAATTTCAAGTCCATTTTCCTAAAAGATATGAAACATCATTTCTAGCAATACACAAGCATTTTTCACTTTTGCTTTAAGATGCATATGTGATGTATGTGTATAAGCCATACACACAAATATATTCATACATGGCAGTATATATATTTGCAAAAATAAAACTGACCTATTCCTAAACCTACCCAATGATCCCACAGCTTACTTATTAATGCTTTCAATATTACCTACATGAATAATCAGATTTTAGAACTAAAGTTTTGTATCCCTGCCACTAGTCATGTTGTCATAAGTAGCTCCTTTTCATAAATGGTATTATTTCCGAACAGTGGTTCTCAACCAAGAGTGATCATGACCCCCAGGAAACATTTGGCAATGTCAGGAGATACTCTGAGCTGTCACAACTAGGGATAGGGAGGGGGTGCTACTGGCATCTAGGGAAATAGGTCAGGAATGATGGAATGATGCAGTACAGCCTAGAATGAGGAGAACAAGACAGCACCCCCCGACCCCAGCAAAGAATTATTTGTTCAGAATGTCAACAGTGGTGAGGCTGCCAAACCCTACTTTATAATTTGATTACTTGAGTATGATAGCAACTAAACCTCTTCAAATGGAATTTCAAAGCATACTTACCTTATAATCAAATACAAAGACGTGTGTTTTCACTTTTTGTATACATGTATATGATGTTGATTCTTAAAATTTCAAATCTCTCTTGCTCCATGCTATGCATTTTACATTAAAACTATTCTAATGTTAAAAATTTGAATTTAGTTAAACTTAGTCATTTCATTAGGTTTAAGCAGATTATCTAAATCACAGTTTTACTAAAAGGATACTCCATTCCTATTTACTTATGCTGACTATAAAACCTTGTGTACTTTTTTGTCTTATTCTTAGAATCACTGAAAACACAGCAAGTATATTTTCTGTTTACATTATAATACTACATTAAACGACTGGGAAGGTTGAAGAAAAAAAGCTATTCATTTTGACCGAATAACATATCCAACCTGGTGCCATATATACAAAAAAACTTTAATTGCAAAAATGCCTATGAGAATAACCCACATATTGTTTAGGAGGGCTATTACAAAAATCTCATGTTCATTGCTATAGAAGAGGAAAAAGATTCCCAGAAACAGTACAATATATATGAAAAGTGGCAAAAATCAGAGAATGAATGACAAGGATTAGTCTGTTAAAACAGGAAAGCAATTTTCTTACCAACCAGTAAATATATCTTCCCGCCAAATGAATCAAAATTAGTCTCTAACTTGAAAATTAGTATTAACTTTCATTTAATCCAATGCCAAGAAAATATAAAGATTAGGTAGTGAAAATTTTGGTTAAAGAAGAAGGAATCTCCACAGATGGGGGAAATGACTTTATCAGCTTTGATTATTTTTGTTTGTTGCTTCAATGATGCAACATTAACAAATTATTAACAAATTAACAAATAACAGTAAGTTGTAGACATATGTAGACAAACAAAATGTAGACATATGAAAAGGGGTTTGTTTCACGGTGGGCTGGGGAGTTCTGAATAAACAAATTAGGTCTTCCAAAACAGCTATCCTTTGCAACACTATCTGGAATAAAAGACTAGAAAACCTACATGTCCATCGGGGGGGACATTAAATGGAGGCACTATGCAGCTTTAAGAGAAAGGGGAAAATCTCTATATATTACTATGAAGTGCTCCCAGAATACATTAAATGAAAAAAGACAACAGCAGAGAAGTATACATTTTTGTGAAAGGGAAGAAGATACAGAAAGCCACACATGTATTAGCTTATATTGTCAAAGAGGAATAACAGAAGGATAAATGCCACCAACAAATGCCATCATGTATCAGAGAAAGAAGAAAGAACAGATAAGAAAGGGGAAGGGCCTGAACAGAAGGTAGACCTCTGCAAATGTACCTTGTTTCACAGTTTTGACTTTGGAACAATATAAATGTCTACATAACTAAAATTAAAAAGAAAAATAGCAAGTACACACATGCAGGAGTTCTTAAACAGAAATAATACTTTCTAAATACTGGTGCAAGAAAACACTCGGTACTCAACAAAGAATATAAGGAGCACAGGAAAATCTTCTAAATGTATATGGCAGAAGTGGGTTTTATCCTTCAGGTAGGTCACATTCAGGTTGATGAGGTAAGTTTTTCCCTCAGCCACATGTTTCCTTGAAGGGCTAGAAGTCTCCCTTTATTTTTCTTACATGTCAATAAGTCTAGGGCATCCTTCTTTTTTGCTTTTTCTAGTGACATTTTTGAAGAAAGTGGAAAAAAATAGTTTATTAATTTTTTTAATATTAACAAAAGACTAACATTTAGTGACAATTCTCTTCCCTTAAAAATTCTCTTGTACTTATTTTGGGATGAAATCGGTATTTTGCTCATACTCCTTTCCATCTCTACATGTTCTTTGGTTGGAATTGAAACAGCAACCATGTTATCCTACCAGTTCAAGTTTCTCTATGCAGAATGTACTTTTCCCTTGGTAAGAAGGGTAAGGAAGGCAGCTAAGAGCTGAAAAACAACATAATGCTCTATATCCTCCACTCACACTCATAAAATGCAGCCCTCTCTCTCTCCCCATTTCTTCTTTGTTCCCTTCTTAGTGCCAGTAGCTTCAGACACAGTTACTAGTGTTCCAATACATACCTAACAAGGGCTGCCGGCAGTGAGCTAGACCTAGAGCAACTCTGGTCCTCTTTCTACTGAAACCAAATACTATCACTAGAAATCCCAAACCTGCCAGTGAAAAAGACTGACTACCCTAAACATAAATGTCACCTGTAAATCACATATTTTCCCTTTCTAATCATTCACAAAAGTTGAAAGTACCAGAAAACCACCATTCAGACTAAACAAAATAGCACTAAGAAATATTACAAATTCCACACAATGTTGTCACTTAAGATTATAACTTTAGATAAACAGTAGTACCAAAACTTAGTATATTTCAGAATGAAACTATTCAAGTAAGGAAAAGAAATCAGATAATCAGATGCTGTATAATTATTTAATTCTTTAAAATACAGTTTCAAGGTCAAAAATACTTGACAACACAGTGATTATCAGAATATATGGTTTAATTCAGAGTATCTTAGACTACAAAAGCACCAACAAACTAAAACCAGAACTCATATAAAATTTATGAGCATTTTGCAAATCAAATAATCTTAAATAATATGAAGAGCTAAGAAATACTAACCTTGTATTTTAACAACAACCTTGAGAACTATCCTTGAAGAGAATATTTCTAATCAAGTGTTTTCAGAAAAATCAGCAAAAATCAAAGTATTCTAAAGAGATGAGAGTCATGATTACTTATGCCCAATTATTAAATTTCTCACACACCACAGGAGAAGACTTTTTAAAACAGGTTGTCCTTTATTGAAACTATATTCCTTTTAACCCTCAGTATATCGGGAAAAATAGTCACTGCATTTACTATCTGGATCTAACTGACCCTTGATATTTTATTGTATTTTTAATTCAGTTTACAAATTATTTACAGAATTAACAGTAAAACCATAACAAACTTTTTAATAAATTTTAGTAAAGCGAACTCAAATTGTATTCCATATATTCCCCATTTTAAAGATACATGCCTCAGTCAGGCAACGTTTTTTGAATGCAACTAACTGTTCATCAACTATCATGCACAAACCTAGAACACATCCATCATGTAAATACCAATTCCAGATTCAAACACATCTCTAACAACTTCTAGTTTATCATTACTTCTGGTTCTTCTTGCACTTGCATAGTCAAGGTGCAATATTTTGGAAAAATGTGATGGCTCATATTCGCTGAAAAGAAAAAGGTCATTCTATTTGCTCCATCACTGCAAAACGTTTTCATTCTTTAGACTTCTAAACAGCAAACAGAACGATCAAGCTAATAAATTTTTTACTTCTACATCATCTAATTCTTTCAGATTACCTTCATACACATACCTGCTTTCAGCATTTGTCCACTTACAAACTGTATCAAGTAAATTTTGTTACACAAACTTATGATCATAAAAGATGAAAGAATACGGTCACATGTCCTTTAACAAAATGGGATGGTCTAGGTTATCATCTCAAAATATTGTGTGAAGTCTTTTCTGCTAAATTAGTGATTAGCTGGATGAAAATACTGTATTTTCTTTTTGTTCTTAGAAATACATTGTTCACTCATCAGTTCTTGAGCTTGAGGAAAATTGTCCTGGATATTGTCATCTGAAGACTCATAGACTGGGATTTCTGTATATGATCAATTTCACCATTGTCATCAGAGTCCAATAAAGTAGGTAGCCACTAGCCACATGTGGCTAGTGGGCACCTGAAATGTAGCTTGTCTGACTGAGGTGTGCTGTAGGTGTAAAATACACATAAGATTTCTAAGACAATATAAGAAAAAGAATAAAATTTTCCATTTATTACATTTCAAATGATAATTTTTTTGTGTGTATATATATATATATATATATAAACTGGAATTAAATTAAATATATTATTAAAATTAGTTTCACCAGTTTCTTTTTACATTTTTTTTTTTCGGCCACAATGCGCAGCTTGTGGGATCTAGTTTGCCTACCAGGGATTGAACCTGGGTGCTCGGCAGTGAAAGCACAGAGTCCTAACCACTGGACCACCAGGGAATGCCCCCTTTTTACATTCATTATTGTAGCTACAGAACACTGAAAATAATGTAAATGGCTTACATATTTCTATTAGACAGTGTTAGTCTAAAATGCTATACGTCCGGCTTCCCAGATGGCGCAGTGGTTAAGAATCCACCTGACAATGCAGGGGACACGGGTTCGAGCCCTGGTCTGGGAAGATCCCACATGCCGCGGAGCAACTAAGCCCGTGCACCACAACTACTAAGCCTGCACTCTAGAGCCTGCGAACCACAACTACTGAGCCAGCGCACCACAACTACTGAAGCCCACGCACCTAGAGCCCGTGCTCCACAACAAGAGAAGCCACCGCAATAAGAAGCCCACACACTGCAACAAAGAGTAACCCCCGCTCGCCGCAACTAGAGAAAGCCCAAACGCAGCAACAAAGACTCAACACAGCCAAATATAAATAAATAAATAAGCAAATTTATATCTAAAAAAAAAAGAGTAAACACAATAGGGACTTCCCTAGTGGTCCAGTGGATAAGAATCCGCCTTCCAATGCAGGGGATGCAGGTTCCATCCCTGGTTGTGGAACTAAGATACCACATGTCGTGGGGCAACTAAGCCCACGCAGCGCAACTACTGAGCCTGCACACCACAACAAAAGATCCTGCATGCTGCAACGAAGATCCCACGTGCTGCAACTAAGACCCAACGCAGCCAAATAATAAAATTTAAAAAAAAATTTTTCATTGCCTTAAAAAAAAAGTAAACACAATAGACAGTAGGTGATAGGATAGATAAAATTATCTCCGTTTTAGAAAAATGAGACAGAAATGCTAAAAACAGCAGTAGCTGAATGGAAAAAAAGATAATAGGCAAGGAGTGGAGTGTAAACAATCTGGAACAGACCACCACAGGAAATAACTGTATATAATGAAGATTCTTTCAATTCCATTGTTGTGTCTTTCCAATTACTGTACTAAGGAACACTAGCTTTAATTGACCAATCTGATGAAGAAAACGTGGCACTGTTAAGCCAAGCTTATGAGGTAAATATCTAACGTGTATTTCATAAATAGAATGCATGAAAAGTATGATGACTCACATTAATGGTAAAAACTAGAAGCGTATTTCTAGACAAACAGAGAATTAATCTTATTTACAATGGATAAAACCACTCTCATATCTCCAAAGAGAAGTATTCTGTTATAACAATCTTATTAAAATGAATTCAGTCCTTCATATCACATTCCCAGGCTTCAAGACCAACATAAAAATAAAGCTAAAGGGAGGTGCGTTAAGTAGCAGGGAAAGAACTTGAACAAACTGTTTTCTTCTGTAGTTTGTCCTAACCACTTGGAATTCTTTTTTAAAATCTGCCTAAGGAGTTCAGCTATAGTAATGCCTCCACCCACTTTTAAAAGCAAATGGCACTGAATCTTTCCTTATGTGGAGATGTTGGCAGGGACCTGAGAATGTAAGTAATATAATTAGATAAAATTTCTCACAACTAAATCATGACCACATTGTTCCTATAAACTATCTATACCAAACAACTTTAATAAACTATAAAAAAATAAATATGCCAATCCCTAATATACAGCCAACCAGACATCGGATTTGAGAATCTTTCTCTAAAGATAATTAAATGACCCCAAATAATTCATAGTGAGAAGGGACTTCCTTGGTGGTCCAGTGGTTAAGACTTCGAGCTTCCAATGCAGGGGGAGTGGGTTCAATCCCTGGTCACGGAACTGAGATTCCGCACTCTGCGCAGTGCGGCCAAAAAAAAAAAAGAACTGTGAGTAATAAAAACTGGGCAACTCTCAAGCCTATTCACAGCCTTACCACCCAATAAAGAAGTCCACAAGATGACAAACTTTTTTATGCCCAATCAGGGTTATAATACCTCAATTTGAAATAGAAAATAATGCCAAAGGCTCACCAGACATTTAAGGAAAGTTTCCAACATGAAAAAGAGAACAAAACAAACTGAAAAATAATACAAATGAAAGAAAAAGCATAGGATAGAAGAAAACTTAAAGACTTAAAAGAAGCCAACAACAATTTACTAATATCCTTTTCAGACATTCATTCCTCAAAAATTTTACCTTTCACACAACTTTTCTCAGGAAACCGCTGGAGATCCTTCACCAAATCAACAAAATACACCAAAAAAGATATGAATGAGAGGCTACAGAAAAGGGAAAGAAATCTCCAGAAAGGCAGCAGTGGAGCAGGCCTTGGAAAGCAACCAGACCACGACTGAGTAGAACAGTGTTTTGAAACTTTTATTTCATTATCTCCCCCCATGAGCCTTTTTAGACATTTTTCTAATTGATCATTCTCCCCAAAGAATACTTAAAAATATTGTTAGATACTTAGATATACTGTGTATCCATTTACAGACTGCGGTCCTTTGGAGAGCCACAAACCATTATAATATCTAATATTTTTGTTCCCCAAGTACCAAATTTTCACCCCATTGAGGGATGGTATCATTCCCCATAGAGAATGCCTGGAGTAGAAAGAGAGAAGACTTCAGGAAGGAGATCTTAATAAATGGATTATCTCATAAATTAATCTGTCAAGGGGAAAATCTTACTGAGTGAGAGGCTATTAGAAGTCTGAGGGACTAGTAAAAAATAGAAAGAACTCTGGGCAAGTTGTTTTTAAAAAGGCAATTACTAAATACTGAAAAAAAAAAAAAAAACAAGAGCTGTATAAGAATGAACTGAAAGCCCAACATTCGGCTCAGCAGTGAAGAAGTGAATACTCAGTCACAGTACTGTAAACAGTGAGTATTAATCAAAAATTATAAAAACTGCATTAGGGAGATGGAGGAAGGGGAGTAATTAAGCTAAATCTTCATCAATTATAATGAGAAATCAATAAATAAAAATTTTAATTAAGCCATAAATAGCCATATAAAAATATTACTTAGAAACACGAAATGAATACCAGAGAAAAGAGTTGGTGGGGCAGGGGTGCAGAGAGCAGATCAACTGTTGCTTGTTCCTCTCAAGTCTTTTTAGCATTATGTCTCTGTGTATATATCATTCTGATAAATTAAATTTTTTTTATGTTATAGGTATATAAACTTTGGAGGTTAGGAAAATATTTTCAGTATAGAAAAAGATAATTTTTTAAAAATATGATAGTTAATCCTTCTCTGTGTGCCCCTCAGCACTTTGGCATATTGGATATGCCATATCTCTATTACAACATATTGTCATCTTAAGATACCATAAATTCGAATGTATTATAATTATTGACCAGATATATGACTAATATATGAAGTTATATATAGCATCTCATTCATCTCTGATCTCAATGCAAAGCATACAGTAGGAAATCAATAAATATTTGTTGCATGTATAATAAAAATGTTAAAGTCCCTATAAAATAGAATCACAGGATTAAAGGTCTAGAAGAGGCCTTAAGACGTAATCTAGCCAATTCCTCTTGTTTTCAAAGAATAAAACTGATTCTGAATAAGTGACTTATTCAAGTTATCCAATTAACTACTGGATAACTCTGGCCCTTGATTCATTGCCCTTCACATCTCAACATGAATTTTCCATTGATGACAGAAATAGTTCAAATTCCACTGCTTTCTCCCAGAAATCTGCAAATTTTGCCTCATGTTGAAAACATGTTATGCCAGGAACTGCTTAAAATATGTATCCTGAAAATGGATTCTTTTGATTTACAAAGATAACCATAATCTTCTAAACTTAGTCTTATTAAGTTAACTTGCCTTGCTGGAATTAAAATGACAGAGAAAGAAGAAAAATTATAAACATTTAAACAAAATAAATCTACAAATACTTCTAAGCATACAAGTGCAACCAACTAACTTCAGGATTTAAAACACGCCACTTAATTTCTCTTTGTATGTTTGGAAAAATCTTTAAATATGCAATTAGGAGGTGTTAAAGTAATAGATTATGAGTTATACTGATCTAAGATTATTTTATTAGGCTGCTAAAATATCCTAATTAGATGATGTACTTCTCTTTTTTTTTTTTGGCCGCACTATGCAGCATGCAGGATCTTGGATCGAACCTGTGCTCCCCTGCAGTGGAAGCGCACTGCCCTAACCACTGAACTGCCAGGGAACTCCCAGATGATGTACTTTTAATCTTTCCCCTCTAAAAATCTATCCCATGTCTCCCCATTAAGTCTTTTTCATACTGAAAAAGAGTCACACCAACCACTGCTAACTCACTTTACAGAGTATTACATAATTTTACCTACCAAGCCTATTATGAAAACATTTATCTTTCAAATCAGATTAAGATCAAATATTTATTTATATATTATAAACATTTCCTCCACTTAGCACTAAGCAAGATAAAAAATATAATAAACTTAATGCTTTTTATGTAATCACAGTATTACTTAATGTCACAAGAGAATAGTTTTTTATCTACTGTTAGTTCTTTCATTCAAGAAATATTTATTATGCTTATGATCTAGGCATTACTTTAGATACTAGGAATAAAATAAAGAGCCAAAGTTCCTGCCCTCAAGGAGCTTGTATTAACTTTACAATTAGAACTACAAAAAAAATTTTTCATTATGAAAAAGTAAAGTGAAATCACATAATTCATAGTTATTTGAATGGCTGCCTGCTTACTTGACTGTAACCTCCTTAAAAGCAAGGGCTTTTTTTTTCAACATTGTATTTCCAGGCTCTAGCACTCAGCAAGCACTTAAGTGTTGAATGATTTCCAAGTTACAGAATTACCTTTTCTAATAAAAAGAAAACGTCATTTTAAAAATAATAATAAACCTTATTACATACCACTGATGTTGAGGTCGTAATCTCCTGCCGTAATCACATTTGCTACTAATCCTTCTGCTGGCTGACTGCCAGAAACAACATCATTCAAAAGCTTCCGAATGGCTCCAGGCTGAGGTGGTTGGGTGATAATGTTGCTTACTGCTATCTTCAAGTTTTTGATTACGTGAAGCTGATTATTGGGATCTCTCATATGAACTTAAAAAGAAAAAAGAGAAAAACTTGAAATTACTTCTGTACAAAGCATAACAGGCCAACTATTACAACAATAATAAACTGGGTTAATGGTTTATAGAGGATGCTCAATTTGGAAACCAGAAATTCCAAGTGGAACAGTCTTCGAGAATACAACCAACTTACAACATTCCATTATACACCAAAAGGGCAAGCTAAACAGTCTAACCTTCCTCTCCCACAATGCTACTGCTCACAACTACTCTACTCTAGGTCCTTTCCTTCCTCTTATGTTAGAGTTGCCAGGGACCAACTACCATCCATACCAAATGTCTAATTCTCACCTCCCCCTAAGACTGGTCCACGGCAGTGTGAGGTCTATGGTATCAACACTGAAAATAGGAAAAGGGAAGAAAGGGAATTAAATGCTGTCTGCAGGCTTCCTCTGCTTCTCCGATAGCGATGCCTCCATTCTCAGCCCCTATTCTAGTATCATAAAAATCAATGCCGCTCTGGTGCCGGATGTTGACAGTGAGGGGAGGCTGTGCGTGTGCTGCAACAGGAGGTATATGAGAACACTCTGTATTTTCTGTTCAGTCTTGCTGTGAACCTAAAACTGCTCTAACAAATAAAGTCTATGAAAAAGAAAGAAAGGAAAAAAAAAAAACAATGCCCAGATCCCTTCTCCTAACCGAATACCTCCTGCCTCCTCTCTGCCTTGGCTCAGTCTATGGGATTTATAACCAGTGGTTCAGGGCTTCAAGGCCAAGGAACAGGTTCTCAGGCAACTGTAGCAAGACAGTGTCCACGGTGCACAGAAGGAAATGTGAGCGTATTTTTTCTCATAAATATAATAAGACAAGATGATTAGTTGCCATGGTACTATAAGAAGCAGTCCACTGTATTGATTAAGGGCCCAACTTTTGGAGTCAGACTTTATTTGAAATTCCAACCCACCACTTATTAACTGGGTTACCCTAAACAACTTTTAATCTTTCCCATGCTCAATTTCTTCATCTATAACATATAAAGAAAGTAATGTACTTCACAAGGTTATTTGAAGGATTTAGGTGAGATATTCTTAGAAGACACAGTAAGTGTAAAGCACTCAGCACAAGCCTGACACATGACTGTATAGTTAAGATGGAGGCAGCACGTACAACATACTCTATTTGAAGTACATCATGGATCATATACAAATACGAGGCACTTTTTGGAAAACTGACTTTGGGTACCTACCCATTAAAAATTGACGTTATTTTCACCAATGGAAAACACTTTATACCAAACTTTTAAGCTCAAGCCCGCCTACATTTTAAATAAAGTTACATCTGTTAAAAACTGTCTTCCTAAATTTCCTGTGTGTTCTGTTGACTTCTAAATCTTTAATTAAAAGACATTAAACAAAAATCTTTTTAAAATACTACATGTAGCATGAATATGTGTACTTGTATTGCAAAACTAAATATATGTACAGAAAGTATACACGCAAATTCCATTATAATGATTACCTATGATGAAAGAAGGAAAGAAATGGGACTGAGGAAGGGTAAAAAGGTGAATTCAGCTCTATCTATAATGTTTCTTTTTAAAGGAAAGGAAAAGATACAAAGCAAATATGACAAGATTCATTGGCTCTAGGTAATGAGGACCTGGATGGTTCTTGTATTCTCTGCATCCGTCTGTAATTGTTTTCTAAATTATTTAAATAAACATATGCAGGCCTCTCTCCCTAATGAAACTTCTCAGCTGGTCTAACTATGAAACAGAGAGACCAAAAAACACAAAGATACTATGGTACATTTCTGATATTTTTCGAGTGTACTGTACAAGTAGTTTCCTTGAAGGGTTGATCCATAATTATCAAATAACATAAGTAGCCATGTATGTATTAAACCTCTTTCAAAATTTTAAATTGACTCTAGTATCCGGAAGTGTTAACACAAAAAGGTTATTCTAGTTGTGCCCTATATTCAGAACGGGTTAACCAGTTATTACATTATTAGTTATTGGGTAATCTTACTAATAATCCAGAAATTAGTTATTATGTGTGGCAGCCAGACTCTGAAATGGCACCCAATGATCCCGGTTATTTCCTGGTATATACTCTGGTGGAGTCCCCTCCCACATCCCAGGACTGGTATGTGTGACCAATGGAACACAGCAAGAACAATGGTATACTACTTTTGAGATAAGGTTGTAAGAGTTCAGGGCTCCCCTGGTGGCACAGTAGTTAAGAATCCGCCTGCCAGTGCAGGGGACACGGGTTCGAGCCCTGGTCCGGGAGGATCCCATATGCTGTGGAGCAACTAAGCCCATGCGCCACAACTACAGAGCCTGCACGCCACAACTACTGAGCCCATGTACCACAACTACTGAGCCCGCATGCCACAACTACTGAAGCCCACGTGCCTAGAGCCCGTGCTCCAGAAGAGACGCCACCGCAATGAGAAGCCCATGCACCGCAACGAAGAGTAGCCCCCACTCGACGCAACTAAAGAAAGTCCGCGTGCAGCAACGAAGACCCAACGCAGCCATAAATAAATAAATAAATTTATATATATATATATATATATTTTTTTTTTTTTTTTTTTTTTTTTTTTTGAGGTACGCGGGCCTCTCACTGCTGTGGCCTCTCCCGTTGCGGAGCACAGGCTCCGGACGCACGGGCTCAGCGGCCATGGCTCACGGGCCCAGCCGCTCCGCGGCATGTGGGATCTTCCCGGACCGGGGCACGAACCCGTGTCCCCTGCATCGGCAGGCGGACTCTCAACCACTGCGCCACCAGGGAAGCCCCAAAATTTATATTTTTAAAAAAAGGGTTCAGCCTCCATCTTGGGTTCTGATCACTCCCTCTGGGATAAGCTAATGTCATGGGGACACTCAGGGAACCTATGGAGAAGCCCACATGGCAGAGAATTGAGGTCTCAGGCCAGCATCCAGTGAGGAAGTGAGACTTGCCAACAACCATATGAGTGAGCTTGGAAGCGGATCCTCCAGCCCTAGATGACCACAGTCCCTGCTAACAGCTCCACTGTAACCTCAAGAGAGAACTGTCCAGCTAAGCCACTCCCAGATTCCTGAGAAACTGAGAGATAATAAATGCTTTTGTTTTAAGGTGCTAAGTTTGGGGGTAATTTGTTACACAACAATAGATAAGTAATATACTGGAATAGCACAAAACCATCTTAGTAAAGAGAAAGGCAAAAGCTAAGAATGACTGAGAAATGCTCTTAAATCACACACAAAAAATCCAAAGGTTCAGAATTAAATAATTATATTAAGGCTTCATTAAGATTATAATGTCACAAAAGGTGATGTTATGTATCATATAACATCTCAATTTCAGGGTGAAATTCAGCTCTATCATTACCTTACTTTTACAGACTACCATATAAATATAGTTTCTTGAATACTGTACTATGAAGCAACATTCCCCACTGTGCTGCCCATGGATTACCGGTTGCTCAAGATAGCTGTCTGAAAAATCAACTCCATGTTCAAATAAATTTGGGAAGTACTGGATTAAGTTTTTAAAAGGTCTCTTTACAGCAGGTGTTCCCAGAACTCTCCATATGCTGAATGACACTAATTCTCCCAAACACATGCTATATTAAGCAAACTTATTTGACCACAAAATGTTTCCAGGAAACATACAACTGGTGTACTACAGAACATATTTTGAAAAATAAAATAATGATATCTTTTGTTTTTATGTA
Source organism: Tursiops truncatus (assembly GCF_011762595.2). Lineage (NCBI taxonomy): Eukaryota > Metazoa > Chordata > Mammalia > Artiodactyla > Delphinidae > Tursiops > Tursiops truncatus. Next base: position 46,623,201 of record NC_047046.1, read on the forward strand.
GCACACACAAAACTTTACTGTACTAAAAAAAATTTTTTTTAAACTCAATTGCTTATAAACCACACCAACTCCCCCAAAACTCCATACACTTGCTTAAGAAATCTGTGAGTGCCACATATTTACCATTAGATATGAAATCAAAAATTCCTTTCCTAGAATTCAAGATCCTTCCTTATCTAGGTATTTTCCCTTACTATCCTGTACTCAATAGGGACTTCTCCCACTGTTCCCCCCAACCATTGAATCATAATTTATACCTTTGCCCATACCATTCTAACCTCATCCCTGTCTTCAACAGGGAATGCCCACCCTCTTCTTTTCCACCAACCGTCGACCTATTAAAGTCCAACTCACTATACTCCTCCCTTAAATCTTTTGCAGTCTACACAAGGAAAGCAGAGTACTGATTTCAGCCTCTATTCACTGCACTGTCCAATACAGGAGGCACCAGCCACATGTGTCTACTGAGTACTTGAAACATATCTAGTCCAAACTGAGATGTAATATAAGTGTAAAATGCACACCAAGTTTCAAAGACTTAGCAATAAAAAAAAATGCAAAATATCTCATTAAGATTTTTGTATATTTACTACATGTTGAAATGGCAACATTTTGGAAATATTGGGTTAAATAAGATATTACTTAAACTGCTTTCACCCATTTCTTTTCACCTTTTTAAATGTGACTACTAAATAAAAGTTATACATGTGATTCACATTATTTTACTACTGGACAGCACTGCTCCCTTGTGTGAATAGGTGATTCTAAATATTACCAGCAGATAAGACGACTTGATTAAGAACACCTTGTCTTGAATCAAATTGCCTGTTTTTAAATCTTTCCCACCTGTAAGACTGGACAAGTTAACATCTCTGGGCCTCAACGTCCTCAAATTTAAAATGGTATTAACGGTATCTACCTCATAGGACTCAAGGAGGACTCAAAGACAAATGCTACGTAAGTAGGTATAGGTGTTTGCATTATTATTCTTTATTAACAAAGCAGAAAAGAGCACACAGCTCAAAATCAAACGCACTGTTTTGTCTTTTAAGAATTTAAGAATGTAGCGCACTTTATTGTTTTTATTGACTTAGGACAATACTGGAGGAGGTGAGATGGATGGCTAAAGTACATGCTGAAGAAAATCCAAGAGTTCCCAATCTTTGCTTTATTGGATAGCTCTCTCTCTCTCTCCTTTAAATACACAAGTGAGGGCTTCCCTGGTGGCGCAGTGGTTAAGAATCTGCCTGCCAATGCAAGGGGCACGGGTTCAAGCCCTGGCTCGGGAAGATCCCACATGCCGCGGAGCAACTAAGTCCGTGCGCCACAACCACTCAGCCTGCGCTCTAGAGCCCGTGAGCCACAACTACTTAACCCACGAGCCACAACTACTGAAGCCCGCACGCCTAGAGCCTGTGCTCTACAAGAGAAGCCACCGCAATGAGAAGCCGGCCCACCGCAATGAGAAGCCGGCGCACCACAACAAAGAGTAGGCCCTGCTCGCCGCAACTAGAGAAGGCCCGTGCACAGCAACGAAGACCCGACACAGCCAAAAATAAATAAATAAATTTATTTAAAAAAAATAATAAATACAAAAGCAAACTTATAATGGAGATATTCTCCCAAAGAATACACGTGTGGCATGTAAATAAATAAATTTATGGCGCAGCATTTTTTTGTGTGAAGTCATAACCGAAAAACCATGGTCGTTGGCTTGACACAGCTTTATTATAGAACCTTTTTATTTTAAAGTTCTTAACACAGAACTTTCCCTATACTTTACTATGTTCTGTTTGCAAAGTACAGGTAAAGATATTGGCTAAACCACACTTGACTATTATTACACTTACTTTTCCCTAATAAAGAATCTAAAGCTGGAGAAAACAGGCAGCTCTTCTATAAAAGATATTTCTCCCGTTGATTAAACTTTTAACTGAAAAAAAAATTCAGGACTTTTCCATCCCTATAAATCATAACTCCAACTATCTCGATTAAATTAACTACAACTTGTCCTTATTTCCTCGTCCATTAGGCAAAAAAAGGCTGCTGCAAGTTTCATTAATTTTATAATTCTTTTTATTTTCTTGAGAGATTAAGTAAAATACTGGATCCCTAAGGAAATGTTTGAATTCTCAAAAGAAAAAAGTAAAATAACTGAACAGAACGCTTGAAGGGGATGCACCTCACTGCTAAAGAATATAATACTCAAAACAACTTTGAAAGCCCGGTTTAACTCCCAGGGGAAAATGATTCGTCGTCTTCCCCCTAAGACCTAGTAGTCTAACAGGGAGCATCTTCTTACCTTGCCCTACCTTGCAACTTCCTAATTCCCTCCCTGTGGCGGCTGAGAACAGTCTCAATGCCCTTCTCTGGGACTCACATTTTTAATTACCTAACAGTGTGGCTGGTCGGGGAAGTGCCTAGAAAAACTGGAGGTTAGGACCATGATGTCTTGACCACCTCACGGCCCCTCCTAAGGCCACCGGAGACACCGCGGGGGCCCAGCCCAACGCCACTCTACCGGCTCCGGGATGTAAACACCGCCCTTCTCTTCCCGGCCCGCCCCCCAACTTCCCTCTCCCGGCCCCAGCTTTGCGGGAGCTCAGTGAAAAGGGGAGACCACATACCCTCAGAAGTGAGGCGAGAGAAGGGCTTAAGCAACTCCGCGAAGCTAAGGTGATTGAGACGAGTGAGCCGCTCGGCTTCGTCGCTACACAGCGCGGCGACACAGGGGACGAAGGAGTCCGGGATGAGCTCCTGCACTGATTGTACACACTGGGCCATCACCGCGGCAGAGGCAGCAGCGGCGCCCGCCCTCCGGCCCACTCTCAGAGGCTGATCCTGCGGCTGCAGCAACTACTGCCTCCGCCCGCCGGCCTGGCCCGGCCCGGCTTGGCCGGGCGGGGCCCGACACTGAAGCCTTGAGACCAACAGAACAAACGCCGCCACCTCGGCTCCCGGGGCACCCGCCACCGACCCCTCTCCGTCACCGCCGCTCCTCAGCACTCGCCCCGGCGTCCTTGCATTCCACCCTGATAGGTGGAGACGCCAACAATCGCCAGTTAATCCTCCCGACGGCAAAGCGTTTGTCGCCGCCCGACAGGAACCGCCATGTTGGGGCCGAACCCTGACCCACCGGCGTACTTATCCCAGCAGCCCCCGCGCTCGCCCCTCACGTGACAGTGTTAAAGAAGATGGGGGCGGGGGAAGAAAGCCAGGAAGAGGGAAGTAAAAAGCGACCGAGGCCGGTCTGGAGGCTGGTGCCGGAAGTGCGACGGGTGGGCCCCCCCACTACTGGGCAGGGCTGGGGCGGGGCTACGAGCGCGGTGGGCGGAGCCAGGCGCGGAGGCACGCGGGGGTTGGCCTGGTTCTCGCGCACGTCCTTGGCAAAGCCCAGCGAAGTGTGACGTAAGGGTCGGTAGGCCGAAGCTCGTGGTCTGTGCTGTCACGGTGGTGCAGGCACCCGTTCGTCTTCCACGCCCACTCGACCCTCCTGGGAAACGGTAGGTAAACCATGTGGCTGTTCGAGCTGCCTTCTGCCCGCCCGCCCTGCCCTTCCCACGCTCCTGGTGGAGCGACTGGGGGCACCCGCTCAGCGGAGAGAGCGTGCTGCCCGCCGGGTGTTTGGATGTTTCGCTGGAGCCGGCCTAAACAGGCCACGTATCATTTAAACACAACCATGCTTTCAGAAAGCTTTTAGAAAGGACTGCCATGCATGTGAACTCAACCAGTGAGCAGAAATGTGTGCCGTTGTGGGCGCTGCAGTTAGCCCGAGTGTAGGAGAAACTACTGCGTTTTTGTTGGTCTCACGGAAAGGATGTGCCCAACCTCCGACCCGTTCATCCGCTGCCGCCTTCTTTTTACAGTCTGCTAGAGTATTTACTTTATCGTGATGGAGGTGTGGGAATCCAGTAATTACGTGCCGAATAAATAGAGGCCTGAACTTCTATTCCTAACTTTCATTTTTATAGATTTTTCCTCTAAATATGTAAAAATGAATGAAAGGAATTTTACTATAATATTATTCAGCTCCTTCTGAATTAAATGACAAAAATATAAGACAAGGAAAAAAAAATGCAACACCCATAAAGCCAACATCATGGCTTTATGGTCCTTGATTTAAAGGAGGCTTCCCCAAACAAGAGTATCTCAAATTGTCAGATTGGCACCTTGAAGTTTCTACCCTGGTAAGAATTTATTACAGGTGAGTATGCCTTTCTCCTATAAATTGAAAAATGGGAGGTAGGAAAGGACAATAGGACATAATGACATGACAACTTAGCCACAGATCAATCTAGAAAAGATAACACGTGGGAGTTGAGGATCTGGAAATTCATTTCCTTAAAACTGGCTGTGCCTGAGGACCTCTTGGAAAGCCTTCTTTTAACCCCAGGGGTATACATGTTACCTTTTGAATACCTCTAATATATCCCTTACCCTTTATAATGTAAGAATCTCACACAACAGAGCGTGACTCAAGTTATAAGATATATTTTTTGGTAACAGGGCTCCTTAATGCAAGCATACTACTTTAGTACTCAACTCAAAGTTAAAAAGGCAATTTATTTTTTACATTGAAGGTAAAACTAGCTGTATTAGGCTCTGTGAGAAGGACTTTCAAGGGTAATTTAGCCTAAATGGATTTTTGGAGATATAATTCACATACCATAAAATTCACTCCTTTAAAGTGTACAGTTCAGTGGGTTTTACTGTATTCAGAAAGTTGCACAATCATTACTGCTAATTCCAGAACATTTTCATCACCCCAAAAAGAAGCCTGGTGCCCCCTAGCAGTCAGTCTGCACCGCAACACCCCCTCTAGGCCCTGGCAATCACTAATCTACTTTCTGTCTCTATGGATTTACTTATTCTGGACATTTCATGTAAATGGAATCATACAATATATGGCCTTCTGTGTCTGATTTCTTTCACTTAGCATAACTTGCAAGTTTCATCCATATCGTAGCATGAATCAGTACGTCCTTCCTTTTTATGACTATGCCTAAATGGATTTTCGTCTTATGCATTGCCTTTACAATCTAACACCACATGCATGCACTGTTTCCAGTGAGTGACACCGCTGTAAAACACTATTTCTCTTCTAGTTTATCCTAAACTATCTAACATGTTCAACTTCTAAGGTATTGTCTTCCCCTAAAGATTAAAGCTGAGTCACTGCCACATTTGCTTTTCAGCCTACATGAATGGGGAAAAGAGAATGGAAACGTACATGACTGATGGTTTCAGATCAAATTGTAGAAATGACATTCAGCAATTTCACTCACATCCCACTGGCCCCAGTGTGTCCAAAGGAGACTGGAAAATGTAGGCTTGAGGGTTCTGTTGCTAGATGAAGAGGAGAATGAATATGGGATGACAGTCAACGGTCTCCACCCCACTTCATTAGGAATGAGGTACCTTGCAGGATGTATCGATATTTGCCTGAGGTCTAAGATATCACACGTCTTTCATTTCTCTGACTCCTCTGGACAATGACCCTTTTTGCATCACTTGTCCTCTGAACCATTTACTCTGTCCAGGAAACATGAAGTGTTATGGTTGGCCAGGCCTTGGCCATGTGCCCACCCTCAAGGCCAAGCAGACAGGGTCTATCACTTAAAGAGAGGAAACTTGCTGGACAAAATAGTAATAACACAAGCAACTAAGGACCTCTTTTCCAAGTATTGAAGATAAGGCCCAGCTTCCTACTCTCCCCAGAATCAAAGAATCCCGTAAAACGTATGCTGTGCCAATTTTGAAATAGTGTGTTATCAAACATTCATGGATTGTTTTATTTTGCATGTGTGATACTGCTAGTCTCTTCTGATGTCTGGTGTGGTCAAGAATACGGACACTGAAGTCAAAGAAGTCTGAATTCAAAACCACTCCACCACTTGTGAATAAAAATAATATCACCATTATTGTTCACCATATATCAAGCATGGCACTTTACATATATGTCTACTACATATATATTCTGCTTCTCACACAAACCCTGAGAAGCACATGTGTTGCCAGTTTTCAGATGTAGCACCTGAAGCACAGAGCAATTAATTAACTTGGCCAAAGATAGCACTGGAGCAGAACCAGCTCGGTTCTTAATCCTAGAGACTTGATCACTAGGATAAATTGTTTTTCCATATGTTTCCTCGCTTTGAAAGCATCTACAGAAATTTTAGCTTGCAATAGCTTGTAATACAGTTTTAGCAAGAAATCTGTGACTTTTAACAAGTTACTTGTCTTGTGAACCTCACATTCTTTATCTGTAAGCTTATGAAATTGGGACTAGAAGATTTCTTGTATTCATTCCAGTATGAAGATACGAGAATCTATTATTCTTTCCACTATTATTAAATTTCACTGTGTTAACAGTAGATGGTGCTATTGAGTATTAGCTTCAAAAGCCAATAAAAAACCGGTTCTGATTCCTGAGTACATGGATCTCACATAGGAGCTACCTACCTGTACATCAGAGCATTGGAGGTCAGGGGTTGCTGAGAAAATTTGTACATTAAAAGTTTCTTAAGCTTCTGTGGAATCTAAAAAATGTAAATGTATATACAAAACAGAAAAAGACTCACAGACATAGAAAACAAACATGGCTATCAGAGAGGGCGGGACAAATTAGGGTATGGGACTAACAGGTACAAACTACTATGCGTAAAACAGATAAGCAACAAGGATTTACTGTATAGCATAGGGAGTTATACCCAATATCTTGTAACAACCTATAATGGAATATAATCTGCAAAAATCCTGAATGGGTATGCTGTACACCTGAAACTAATACACTATTATAAATCAACTATACTTCACTTTTTTAAAAAGTTTTGTAAGCTCAAAGATTTTTATGCTATGCTACTTTAAAACACTAAAAAAAGAAAGGTTTAAATATATAATACACATATTGGCTCACACTTTTTATTCTATTTACTGTACTGGATTTTTTTTTGTTGTTTGCATTGGGTCTTCATTGCTGCTGCAGACAGGCTTTCTCTAGTTGCAGTGAGCGGGAGCTACTCTTCCTTGTGCGCGGGCTTCTCATTGCAGTGGCTTCTCTTGTTGCAGAGCACGGGCTCTAGGCGCTCAGGCTTCAGTAGTTGTGGCACGTGGGCTCAGTTGTTGTGGCTCGCAGGCTCAGTAGTTGTGGCGCATTGGCTTAGTTGCTCCGCGGCATGTGGGATCTTCCCGCACCAGGGCTGGAACCTGTGTCCCCTGCAGTGACAGGAGGATTCTTAACCACTAGGCCACCAGGGAAGCCCCTGTACTGGATGTTTTAAGTATACTTATTATCATTAAAATTCTGACTAAAACAGATGGCATCCATTTCCTGGTTATTTCAAGGATGAATCATAGCCACAATTTTGCTCATAATTCTATTTTATACTTATTATAGGTATTTAAGCCCCATATAAATCCTCCTCTAATTTAATCTGCAGCAAGTAAAAATCTTTTATACATATTTTCTCTTTTATGCTTCTAAGATAGGGAATAATATTAGTGCTTGGTTTAAAATCATATGTAAATACTTCCAAAAACAACTGGATTTGGATAAGAAAAATGTAGATGGGGGAACGGTGGGTGAGAATGTTGAAGATCTAAACTCTAAACAATTCTATAAACATTAATCCTCAAGATTTAGGCTAAAAATAAGTGCACATTTGCATGCCATATTTAGATTGGCTGCATAAACCCATGACTTTCCGTTTAGGAAAAATTATAATATCATTTTAAATGTGAGGAACAGTCCTAGAGAGATAAAGTAATTTCCCCAAGGTTATATGCCTAGTTAGGTGCAGAGCTAGAAAACGCTTCCGTTTCCTGACTTTTAGTTTCAGGCACTTTTCATTATACTTCCTCGGTTAACATATTAACTGAAATGTTTTTACTTATTTGTCCCTCCTATTTCAGAAATTATTTAATGCAATGGATATTGTTTTAATACATACTTCTTTATAAATGCTTTTAATGTCAACACATTAATAATGATTTTTATCTCTATAAAAATAAAAGGAATACTTACAGCTGCTAAGCAGTCCCCAAAAGTCATGTACTTTTTTAGCTAACTTGCTATGCAACTTAAAAAAATATTTGCAGTTTGAAAGAAATTAAAGACCTGAACACATGAAATGACATCTCATGTTCATGGATCAGAAGACTTAATAAGATGTCAACACTCCCCAAATTGTTCTACAGATTGATATCAAATTACCAACTGGCTTCTTTTTAGAAACTGGCAAGCTGATAGTAAAGTATATGTCAAAATTCAAGGGATCCAGAATAGCCAAAACAATCTTTTAAAAAAAAAAAAATACCCAAAAAACAAAGTTGGAGGACTCAAACCAGCTAATTACAAACTTATTACAAAGCTACAGTAACCAAGAGAGTGTGATACAGGCAGAATAAAGCCTCGCATTTAAGGGCAATTGAATTTTTTAAAGGGTACCAAGACAATTAGAGGAAAATAAAATAGTCTTTTCAACAAAAGGTGCTAGGTCAACTGGTTATCTACATGCAAACGAATGAAGTTGGACCCCTACCTCACACCATATACACAAAACTTAACTCACATTTAAAGACCTAAATGTAAGATCTAAAACTATAAAACTGTTAGAGAAAAACATAGGCATGCATCTTGATAACCTGGAATTAGGCAATGGTTTCTTAGATACAACAGCAAAAGCAAAAGCAACAACAACAATGACAACAAAAAGAGAGAAACTGAACACCACTAAATTTTAAAACCTGTGCTTCAAAGGACACTGTTAAGAAAGTGAAAAGACAGCCCACAGAATGGGAGATATTTTTTGCAAATCACATATCTAATATGATTTGATGAAAAACTGATAAATTGAAATACTGCCAAAAACTGGTTTTGGATACCAAAAGTGCAGAAGTACAAGGGAAAAAAATCTAGTATATGTAAAGAACTATTATAACTCAATAATCAGAAAGATGAATTATCCAATCAAAAATGTGCAACATCTAGTTAACATCCATCACCATAGATAGTTACAAAAATTGTTTTTTCTTGTGATGAGAACTTTTCAGACCTACTCTCGTAGCAACTTTTTGGTGACCATTTCACAATATATACAAATACTGAATCATTACCTTATACACCTGGAAGTAGTATACCATTATGTCAATTATAGCTTAATAAAAATGAAAGGAAACTCCTAAACAGATAAAGGTTATGTAGCAAAGATTCATAATATTATACCTAATGGTTAAATGTAAGAAAGAATTATTTCCTTTAAAATCAGAATGAGGGACTTCCCTGGTGGCACAGTGGTTAAGAATCTGCTTTCCAATGCAGGGGGCACAGGTTCGAGGAAAATCCCACGTGCCTCAGAGCAACTAGGCCCAGGCACCACAACTACTGAGCCTGCGCTCTAGAGCCTGCGAGCCACAACTACTGAAGCCCAAGTGCCTAGAGCCTGTGCTCTGCAAGAAAGAGAAGCCACCGCAATGAGAAGCCCACGTGCCACAGGGAAGAGTAGCCCCCACCCGCCTGCAACTAGAGAAAGCCCACATGCAGCAACAAAGACCCAACGCAGCCAAAAATAAATAAGTAAATAAATTTATTAAAAAAATTATATAGTGGGATAAATATATAGCACACCTTCATCATATTTATGTAGCTGTCCATCTCTCCTCCCAAAAGTAGGAGGCAGGACTCATATTTTCAGCTTCTCTTATAGCTAAGACATAATCATTTGACTTTAGTTTTGTCAGCTAGACATCTATGTGCAAGAATCCTGTCTGAAAGTGAATTATATGAGGAAACATATTTTGGGAGAGCTTTCATTTATGCTCTCATTGGTAGTGAGAGACACCATAAAGCTGTCAGTTCCACTAAAATTAATCCAGAGGTTCAGTGCAATTCAAATCAAAATACCCACAGAGATTTTATGGAATTTGACAAAGTAATCCTCAAATTCATACTTAAGAGCAAAGATCTAAGAATAGTTAAGATAATTTGGGGGACTTTGCTGGTGGTCCGGTGGTTAAGACTCCACACTCCCAATGCATGGGGCCTGGGTTCGATCCCTGGTTAGGGAGCTGGGTCCCACATGCCTCAACTAAAGATCCCACATGCCTCAACTAAAGATCCCACATGCCGTAATTAATACCCAGTGCAGCCAAATAAATAAATAAATAAATAATTTTTTTAAAAAAAGATAATTTTGAAGTTAAATAAAAAGATAGAGGAATTTGCCCGACCAGCAAGCAAGATATATTAAAGTTATAATACGGTTATCAAGAGACAGGAGTAGACAAATAGGCCAATGGAATAGAATGGAGAGCTGTGGGACAGACCAACTTGAAACATAAAGTGATGTAGAACAGATTATTTGATAAACAGTGCTTCAATAATTGGTTATCTCTATGGAACAAAAACCTGATTAGTTTTCTATGTCATGGCATACAAAAAAAATCAGGTCAGGTAGAATAAAGATGCAGACAGTAATAACACTTACTTGTTGCTTATATCCCGATTCATTTAGTCCTCATAACAACCCTGTGAGTAGGTACTATTAATATCATTCCCATTTTATAGATGAGGAAACTGAGGCAAAAGAGATTAACTAAATTGTCCCAGGCCACAGTACCACAAAGTAAAACAGCTGTGATTTGTACTCAGGTAATCTGCCTCTTGAGTACCCATTTTAAACCACTACACTAACACTGCCTCCCTTTCATGAAGGAAACAGGGACAGATTTCTTTTTTTTTTTTTTTTTTTTTTTGCGGTACACGGGCCTCTCACTGTTGTGGCCTCTCCCATTGCGGGGCACAGGCTCCGGACGCGCAGGCTCAGCGGCCATGGCTCACGGGCCCAGCCGCTCCACGGCATGTGGGATCTTCCCGGACCGGGGCACGAACCCGTGTCCCCTGCATCGGCAGGCGGACTCTCAACCGCTGCGCCACCAGGGAAGCCCAGGGACAGATTTCTTAAACAAGATTCAAAAAGTGCAAACCGTAGCAGAAAAGATTGATAATCGAACTACATTAAATTTAAGATCTTTTTATCAGAAGATCACAAAGTAGTGAAAATTCAAGCTACAAATGTGCAAAGACATATATCTACCATAAAGAACTCCTATAATTAATAAGAAAAAAGGCAATCTGTATACAATTGATACTGTATAAGTACCAGAACACAACACAATATGATACAAGTGACAAAGTCCCAAAAGAGGAAACCTGAATGACCAATATATATTTAAGTATTCTCAAAGTTTTAAAAAATGAGCAAAGGATATAGACAGTTCTCCAAAAAAAAAGATGTACAAATAGGCAATACACACATGAAAAGGAGTTCACCATAATTAACCATTATGGAAATGAAAACCAAAACCATAATAAAATACCACTTCACACCCACAGGATAGCTATAATCCAAAAGACAATAGCAAATGTGACAAAAATGTGGAGAAATTTGAACCTTCATATACTGCTGGTGGGAAAGTAAAGTGTTGCAGCTGGTTTGGAAAACAAGCTGTTTTCCAAACTGTTAAAACATAGAGTTACCATATGATCCAGCAATTTGCCTCCTAAGAGAAATAAAAACATATGTCAACACAAAAACTTGTACCTGAATGTTCATAACAGTGTATTAGTAACAGCCAAAAAGTAGAAACAATCCAAATATTCATTAACTGATAAATGAATAAGTAAAATGTGGTATAGCCATGCAATAGAATATTATTTAGCAATAATAAGAAATGAAGTACTGAGACTTCCCTCGTGGTCCAGCAGCTAAAACTCTGCACTCCCAATGCAGGGAGCCTGGGTTCAATCCCAGGTTGGGAACTAGATCCCACATGCCACAACTAAGAGTTCACATGCTGCAACTAAAGATTCCACATGCCACAGCTAAAGGATCCCACATGCCGCAACAAAGATCCCATACGTGGCAACAAAGATCCCGTGTGCTGCAGCTAAGACCTGGCATAGCCAAATAAATAGATAAATATTTTTAAAAGGAAATGAAATACTGATACATGCTACAACATGGATCAACCTTGTAAACAGGCTAAGTGAAACAAGCCAGTCACAAAGGACCACATATGAATCCATTTATACAAAACATTTAGAATATGTACATCTACAGAGATAGAAAATAGATTAGTGCTTGCCTAGGCCTGGTGGTAAAGATGGAGATGGGAAGAGTAGGAGAGTTTGGAGGTTATGGCTAAGGGGTGCCAGGTTTCTTTTTGAAGTAGTGAAAATATTCTAGTAATGATTGTGATGATGATGCATAACTCAGTGTATGTGCTAAAAGCAATTGAACTGTATCATTTAAATGGGTGAATTGTATGGTATGAGAGTTATATCTCAATAAAGCTTTTTCCAAAAAAGGTACAAGTGCAATGTTTTGCAATTTTTAAAAAATCAGAGATGAGGAAAACTATTACAATTTTTCTTGTAAGTTTTGGTAACAGCAAAACCATAAATGAAATGAAATTCTAGTCATGGTTCTTCCACTGCCCACTTTTAAGACCTTGGAACTAGTCACTTAACCTTTCTGATCTCAAGAATCATCACCTGTAGACTAAAGATTGTATGATTGCTAATAACTCATGATTCTAAGCAGTGGTTCTTAATGTTTAGAATAACAGATCTCTTTGAGAAGTTGATAAACATCAGAAGCATTCTGATGAAAATCAGAAACAAGGCACTATTAATTACTATTAGTATTTAATGTTCTGAAAATTTGGGTTAATGAAATAAATATAAGTATAAATATTGGAAAAGAAAAGCAAATTATTACATACTCAGAAAGCTCAGATAAATTTGCTGAAAAAAATCGTGAGAATTAATAAAAGTATTCAATAAAGAATTCTAAATTCATAAAGTCAATAGCAATGAATAAGAATAATTCAATTAGAAAAAAATTTTTTTAAAAAGATACCACATTCAAATCCATACTCCTAAATTAGAATGTTATCTCAACCAATGAAAATTTCAGCACCATATATGACAAAAACAAAACAAAACAAACAAAACTTAAATGTTCCTGTAAAAATGCTACAGTAGGGCTTCCCTGGTGGCGTAGTGGTTGAGAGTCCACCTGCCGATGCAGGGGACACGGGTTCGTGCCCCAATCCGGGAAGATCCCACGTGCCGCGGAGCGGCTGGGCCCATGAGCCATGGCCGCTGAGCCTGCGCGTCCAGAGCCTGTGCTCCGCAACGGGAGAGACCATGACAGTGAGAGGCCTGCGTACCGCAAAAAAAAAAAAAAAAAAGCTACAGTAACAGATAAGATCACAGTTACAGTTAATGGTCAGTTAAATTACAAATAAGCACTACTTTAGATGCATTCCACAAAATTTGATATGTTTGTTTTTCATTTTCGTTTGGTTCAAAATACTTTCCAAATTCCCTTTGCTATTTCTTTTTGTACCCATGGATTATTTAAGAGTATATTATTTATTTCTCAAATATTTGGGATTTTTCAAATGTTTCTATTATTGATTTATAACTTAATTCCATTGTTATCAGAAGGTACTTGGTATGATTGAATTATTTTAAATTTATTGAGAGTGCGTTTAAGGTTCAGAATATGGTCTATCTTGATAAATGTTCTTTGCACATTTGAAAAAAAGATGGATTCTATAGTTGTTAGAAGGATGTTCTCTAAATGTTAATTATGTAATATTGTATTCTTCAAGTCTTCTATATCTTTGTCTTGTATTTTTATGTTTACCTGTACTAGTTTCTTAGGGCTGCTCTAACAAATTGCCACAGACTGAGAAGCCTAAAACAAGAGAAATTTCTTTTCTCGTAGTTTTGGATTCTAGAAGCCCAAAATCAAAATGTCAGCAGGGCCATGCTCCCTTAGAAGGCTCTAAGGAAGAATCTTCTTCCCTCTTAGAGCCTGTGATGGATACTGACAATTCTTGGCATTCCGTGGCTGGTGGCAGCTCCAGTCTCTGCTTGCTGTCACTTGGCCTGCTTCCCTATGTCTCTGTATCTTCAAACCTCTTTCTCCTTATAAGGGCCAATCCTTGGACTTAGGGCCCACTATAATCCAGTATGACCTCATCTTAACTTGATTACATCTGCAAAGACCGTATTTTCAAGTAAGGTCACATTCATAGGCATAGGGATTAGCAATTCAACATATCTTTTTGAGGGATGCAGTTCAACCTACAATACTATTCTTTTTTTTTTTTGTCTGTGTCTCGTGGCTTGCGAGATCTCAGTTCTCTGACCAGGGATTGAACCCAGGCCACAGCAGTGAAAGCCCGGAATCCTAACCACTAAGCCACCAGGGAACTCCCCTACAATACTATTCTTGTATCTAGTCTTATATCCTTATATTTATCCTCATAGAAGGATATATCCTTCTATATCTTTAGACTAAAATTTTGACTAAGAGTTTTGGTGTACTACTATTAATTATTGAGAGAGAAGTATAGAAATATCTGGTTATAATTGTGGATTTGTCTTATTTCTCATTTCAGTTCTTATCAGTTTTTGCTTCATGTAATTTGAGGTTCTTTATTAGGTACATTAACATTTAGTAGTGCTAACTTCTCTTGATGAATTAACTCCTTTACTTAACAATATCTATTACTACTCCTATTCAGCATCACACTGGAGGCCCTAGCTAGCATAATAAGGCAAAAAAAAAAAAAAAAAAAAAAAGAAATATATGGTTTATGGATCAGAAAGAAAAATACATAAATCTTTCATTATTTGGCAGAATAATATATTCTACATAGAAAATTTATTTTAGTATCATAGAAAAATTATTTATAACAGAAAAAGAATTCTGCAAGTTTGCTAGATAAAAGATCAATATACAAAAAAAATCGATTGTGCTATTACATATCAGCACAATTAGAAATTTGAAAATAGATGTTTTAAGAGGTACATTTTTCAATAACAAATATTTGAGACTACTGACAAAATATACATAGTAATACATATAATTATTTTTAAAACTTGGAGGTATTTTGTGAAGAAAACTACAAAACTTTATTGAAAAACTCAGGAATTTAAAAGAATGCTTAAATAGACAGAGAGATATACTTTGTTCATGAGCTCAGTACAATAAAGATGGCAGATCTTCCCCAATTAATATGTGACTTCAATTCTAAGGTTAAGAATATTAAAATCACAATAGAAGAAATGGGTAAATTTTACTACTTCAAAACTTAAAAACTATTTTTTTTTTTTTTTTTTGGCCATGCTGCGTGGCATGTGGGATCTTAGTTCCCTAGCCAGGGATAGAACCCGTGTCCCCCTGCAGTGGAAGCGTGGCATCTTAACCACTGGACCACCAGGGAAGTCCCTAAAACTATTATTTGATCAAAAAAAGTAATAAATTTTGGGAAAACTAAAACACAGGAGGAAAAATTTATCATACATACATATTTGTAACAAAAAGCAAATATGTTTTCCATATAAAGGGTTTCTAATAAAGCCTTTTTATGAGAAACATGTTTTCTTTTTGTTATATTTATGATAAATCTTTCCTTCTATGTTTTTGTTCTTATACATCTCTCAAATCAGTCCCATTTCTTCTTTCCATCCTCAGTTATTGTCTCACTTTAGCGCTTCATTATACCTCACCTCAATTTTTCAATGGCCAATTAATTGCTCTTTCAATTTCCAGTCTTGCCCAGTTCCAGTTTTATTCACCAAAGTGAACCCTACAAAAATGCATATGTAAATATGTTACTCACTTCCATAAAAATTTTCAGTGACTCCCTATAGCCCAAATCCCTGGCACATATTAGGATATACCTTGACATGGTCCTTGTCCTCCCCCCAGTCTTTTGCTCCTCAAATGCAAAATTTTAACAATATTTGAAACACTTGATGGGACTTTCCTGGTGGTCCAGTGGTTAAGACTCTGTACTTCCACTGCAGGGGTCATGGGTTCAATCCCTGGTCGGGGAACTAAGATCCCGCATGCTGTGGGGCCAAAAGAAAACAAACAAAAGAAAACCTTAAATTTTCTTAAATCTATCAACTCTCTTTAACTATAATAGAATTTTAATAGAAGTTCCTTAAGCCTTTAATTACAGAAAAACTGAGACTCACTCAAATTAACTCACATACAATGCAAAGTAAAGTAAATTGTTACAATATAGACTTTTCATTAAATCCACGGACAAGAAGTGAAATATAACAGGGATTGATGCAAACAGAAATAGAAATGCTAGAGCCAAAGCTCCTTCCTCAGTCAGGGTTCTTAATGTCCTTTTCATCTCAGCCTCTTTTCTGTTATGGAGTCTATGCTTTCTCTAAGCCCCTCTCTTTCCTCTTCTTCATTCTCTTCTTCCTTTTCTTCTTTCCCTCCTCTTTCTCATCCTCTTCCTCCCCCTTGTCCTCCTCCTCCACCCTCTTCCTCTCCTTTTCATTTCTTTTTATTCCTCCTCCTCCTCCTGCTCCTCCTCCTTTTCCTCTTCCTCCTTCCTCTATTTCTTACACATGCACACACACACACAGAAACACACCTTTTTCTCTTTACTCATTTTACACGATACTTAATATAGTTGTCCAAATCCCAATTCTATATGATGTAATAAAGTATTTCCTCTGCTTCCCTGTTCAATTTATTAAAACAGATAAAATGGTTAGTTGTTTTTAGGTGTCCATCCTTGCTTTAATTAGCCATGGTCAGTGACAAGCAGTCATGAATTATAAAAAGTATTATGAGAAGGGCAGGCAATGAAAACTTCCCTTTAATCCTACTACCACTTCTTCATCATTCTCTTTTAATGTGATTAATTCTTATTCTTTCAACATTAAGTTCAAATTTCACCTTCTCATGAGATAGAATTCTCTGACCTTCAGATCTAACCATAAGCTGTCCCTCTATGTGTCTCATAGCATACCTTAATATAGACTGTATCTCGTAAAATAATCATTTGTTTTCTCATCTGTTCTCTTATTTAAATTTTGAGCTTTTAGCAAGCAAGTACACATTAGGCACTCATTTCATCCCCCACATAAGATAAATGAAAGTTATAAAGAGAGAAATCTTAGAAGTTTTACTTGGTGGCTTTGTAAATTGACATCCCACTTTTGAAAAGCAATTTGAAGAGTATCAAGAGCTATGAAAATGTTAATAGTCCTGCACAAATTTGATTTCACTATGGAGAATTCATTTCATTTCATTCAATAAATATTTATTGACTACTTTTTATAGATTACACACTGCTGTAAACTAAGATTTAGAACAAGGCCAACAAAGACCTGCCATAATCATATCATGACCATTAGAAGTTTTAACCATGAACACTGCCCTCCATGGTTCTGAACAGTACTTGCTATTCAGGACACAAGTCTAGTTCACTAATATCTCCTGTGTAATCTTACACCAGAGTTGTGAAGCAGAGTGGGGGAAGAGAGAATAATAAGAGAAAAATGTAGAAGACAGAGGAAGAGAGATCATTACAAAGGCATAGCCACTTAGAGAGTCTTGATCAACCACTAGGATAAATAAGCGAATTTAGTAAGGTCACTGGATATAAAATAAGTATATTTAGATGGGGCGTTAGCTCAAGATAGCAGAGTAGAGGACGTGTGCTCACCCCTTCTTGTGAGAGCACAGGAATCACAACTGCTGAGCAGCCATCAACGGAAAAAAGCTGGAACCTACCAAAAAGGATACCCTACACAAAAAGACAAAAAAGAGAGGCCACAGTGAGACAGTAGGAGGGGTGCAATTACGATAGAATCAAACCCCATACTTGCCAGGTGGGTGACCCACAAACTGGAAAACAATTATACCACAGAAGTTCTCCAGCTGGATTGAAGGTTCTGAGCGCCATGTCATGCTTCCCAGCCTGGGGGTCTGGCAACAGGAGGAGTACCCAGAGAGTCTGGCTTTGAAGGCCAGTGGGATTTGATTGCAGGACTTCCACAGGACCAGGGGAAGCAGAGACTCCTCTCTTGGAGGGCACATGCAAAGCCTTGGGAACAAAAGGACCCAGGGAAAAAAATCAGTGACACCATAAGAGACTGGGCCAGACCTACCTGCTAGAATTGGAGGGTCTCCTGCAGAGGTGGGGGCAGGTGTGGCTCACT
Organism: Tursiops truncatus; assembly: GCF_011762595.2. Classification (NCBI taxonomy): domain Eukaryota; kingdom Metazoa; phylum Chordata; class Mammalia; order Artiodactyla; family Delphinidae; genus Tursiops; species Tursiops truncatus. The sequence goes on from NC_047046.1 coordinate 46,641,256, forward strand.
ACAGGGACAAAGACACTGGCAGCAGCAGTTTGGAGAAGTACTCATTGGCATGAGCCCTCCCAGAGGCCACCATTAACCCCACCAAAGAACCTGTAGGCTCCAGGACTGGGTTGCCTCAGGTGAGCAAACAACAGGGAGGGAACAGAGGCTCACTATCAGTAGACAAGTGGATTAAAGTTTTGCTGAGCATGGCCCTGACCACCAGAGGGACAAGAACCAGCTCTACCCACCACCAGTCTCTCCCATCAGGAAGCTTGCACAAGCCTCTTAGATAGCCTCACTCACCAGAGGACAGACAGCAGAAGCAAGGACTACTGTCCTGCAGCCTGTGGAATGAAAACCACAATCACAGAAAGTTAGACAAAATAAAACAGCAGAAGATTATGTCCCAGATGAAGAAACAAGATAAAACCCCAGAAAAACAACTGAGTGAAGTGGAGATAGTCCAGAAAAAGAATTCAGAATAATAATAATGAAGATGATCCAGGATATTGGAGAAAGAATGGAGGCAAGGATTGGAAAGATGCAAGAAATGTTCAACAAAGACCTAGAAGAACTAAAGAACAAACAGAGATGAACAAAACAATAACTAAAATGAAAAATACAGTAGAAGGAATAAATAGCAGAATAACTGAGGCAGAAGAATGGATAAGTGACCTGGAAGACAGAACGGTGGAAATCACTGCCATGGAACAGAATAAAGAAAAAAGAATGAAAAGAAATGAAGACAGTCTAAGAGACCTCTGGGACAACATTAAATAAAATAACATTCACTCTGTAGGGGCCCCAGAAGGAGAAGAGAGAGAGAAAGGACCTGAGAAAATATTTGAAGAGATGATAACAGTTGAAACTTCCCTAACATGGGAGAGGAAACAGTCACCCAAGACCAGGAATCACAGAGAGTCCCAGGAAGGGTAAACCCAAGGAGGAGCATGCCAAGACACATACTAATCAAACTGAAAAAAATTGAAGACAAAGAAAAAATATTAAAAGCAACAAGGGAAAAATGACAAATAACATGCAAGGGAACCCCCATAAGGTTATCAGCTGATTTCTTAGCAGAAACTCTGCTGGCCAGAAGGGAGTGGCATGATATATTTAAAGTGATAGAAGGGAAGAACCTACAACCAAGAATACTCTACCCAACAAGGCTGTCATTCAGATTTGACAGAGAAATGAAAAGCTTTACAGACAAGTGAAAGCTAAGAGAATTCAGCACCACCAGATCAGCTTTGCAACAAATGCTAAAGGAACTCCTCTAGACGAGGAAGAGACAAGCAACTTAAAACAACTTTGTACATATGTAGACTGCTATATCAAAACCTCATGGGAACAAGAAACCCAAAAACTACAGTAGATACACACAAAAAAAAGAAAAAGCAAACCAAACACAACACTAAAGATCGTCATCAAATGACAGAGAAGAGAACAAAGAGGAAGAGAAGAAAAAAGACCTACAAAAACAAACCCAAAACAAGAAAAGGGTAATAGGAACATAAATATTGATAATTACCTTAAATGTAAGCAGATTAAAAGCTCCAAGGAAAAGACATAGACTGGCTGAATGGATACAAAAACAAGACCCGTATATATGCTGTCTAGAAGAAACCCACATTAGACCTAGGGACACATACAGACTGAAAGTGAGAGGATGGAAGAAAGTATTCCATGCAAATGGAAAACAGAGGAAAGCTGGAGTAGTGGTACTCATATCAGACAAAATAGACTTTAAAATAAAGACTGTTATAAGAGACAAAGACACTACATAATGATCAAGGGATCAAGCCAAGAATATATATCAATTGTAAATATATATACATCCAACACAGGAGCACCTCAACATATAAGGCAAATACTAACAGCCATAAAGGGAGAAATCAACAGTAACACAATAATAATGGGGGACTTTAACACCCTGCATTCATCAATGGACAGATCATCTAGACAGAAAATCAATAAGGAAACACAGGCCTTAAATGACACATTAGCCCAGATGGACTTAATTGATATTTACAGAGCATTCCATCCAAAAGCAGCAGAATACACATTCTTCTCAAGTGCACATGGAACATTCTCCAGGATTGACCACATGCTGGGCCACAAAGCAAGCCTCAGTAAATTTAAGGAAACTGAAATCATATCAAGCATCTTTTCTGACCACAATGCTATGAGATCAGAAATAAACTACAGGAAAAAAACCCTGTAAAACACACAAACACGTGGAGGCTAAACAGTATGCTATGAAACAACAAATGGATCACTGAAGAAATCAAAGAGGAAATCAAAACATACCTAGAGACAAATGAAAATGAAAACACAACAATCCAAAACGTATGGGATGCAGCAAAAGCAGTTCTAAGAGGGACGTTTATAGCAATACAATCTTACCTCAGGAAACAATAAAAGTTTCAAATAAACAATGTAACCTTACACCTAAAGCAACTAGAGAAGGAAGAACAAATAAAACCTAAAGTTAACAGAAGGAAAGAAATCATAAAGACCAGAGCAGAAACAAATGAAATAGATACTAAGAAAACAATAGCAAAGATCAATGGAACTAAAAGCTGGTTCTCTGAAAAGATAAACAAAATTGATAAACCTTTAGACAGACTCATCAAGAAAGAAAGGGAGAGGACTCAATAAAATTAGAAGTGAAAAAGGAGAAGTTACAACTGAAACCGCAGAAATACAAAGGCTCATAAGAGACTTCTACAAACAACTGTATGCCAATAAAATGGACAACCTGGAAGAAGTGGACAAATTCTTAGAAAGGTACAATTTCCCAAGAGTGAACCAGGAAGAAATAGAAAATATGAACAGACCAATCACAAGCACTGAAATTGAAACTGTGATTTAAAAACTTCCAACCAAAAAGTCAAGGACCTGATGGCTTCACAGGCGAATTCTATCAAACGTTTAGAGAAGAGCTAACACCTGTCCTCCTGAAACTGTTCCAAAAAATAGCAGAGGAAGGAAAACACCCACACTCACTCTATGAGGCCACCATCACCCTGATACCAAAACCAGACAAAGATACCACAAAAATATAAAATTACAGGCCAACAACACACTAAAAGAATCATACACCTTGATCAAGTGGGATCTATCCCAGGGTTGCAAGGATTTTTCAATATCCACAAATCAAACAGTGTGATACACCACACCAACAAATTGAAGAATAAGAACCATCTGGTCATCTCAATAGATGCAGAAAAAGCTTTTGACAAAATTCAACACCCATTTATGATAAAAACTGTCCAGAAAGTGGGCATAGAGGGAACATATCTCAACATAATAAAGGCCATATACAACAAACTTACAGCTAACATCATACTCAATGGTGAAAAGCTGAAAGCATTTCCTCTAAGATCAGGAACAAGACAAGGATGTCCACTCTCACCACTTTTATTCAACATAGTTTTGGAAGTCATAGCTATGGCAATCAGAGAAGAAAGAGAAATAAAAGGAATACAAATTGGAAGAGAAGAAGTAAAACTCACTGTTTGCAAATAACATGATACACATAGAAAATCCTAAAGACACTACCATAAAACTACTAGAGCTCATCAATGAATTTGGTAAAGTTGCAGGTTATATAATTAATACACAGAAATCTGTTGCATTTCTCTACACTAACAATGAAAGATCAGAAAGAGAAATTCAAGAAACAACACCATTTATCCATATCAAAAAGAATAAAATACTTTGGAACAAAGCTACCTAAGGAGACAAAAACCTGTATTCCAAAAACTATAAGATGCTGATGAAAGTAATTGAAGATGACACAAACAGATGGAAAGATATACCATGCTTTTGTATTGGAAGAATCAATATTGTCAAAATGACTATACTACCCAAGGCAGTCTACAGAGTCAATGCAATCCCTACCGAATTACCAATGGCATTTTTCACAGAACTAGAACAAAAAAATCTTAACATTTGTATGGAGACAGAAAAGACCCCAAATAGCCAAAGCAATCTTGAGAAAGAAAAATGAAGCTGGAGGAATCAGGCTCCCTGACTTTAGACTATACTACAAAGCTACAGTCATCAAAACGATGTGGTACTGGCACAAAAACAGACATATAAATCAATAGAACAGGATAGAAAACCCAGAAATAAACCCATGCACCTACGGTCAATTAATCTATGACAAAGGAGGCAAGACTATATAATGGTGGAAAGACAATGTCTCCAACAAGTGGTGCTGGGAAAACTGGACAGCTACATGTAAAAAAATGAAATTAGAACATTCTGTAACACCTTACACAAAAATAAGCTCAAAATGGATTAAAGACCCAAATGTGAGATGGGACACTATAAAACTCTTAGAGGAAAACATAGAACACTTTCTGACATAAATCACAGCAATATTTTGTTTTAATTTGTCTCCCAGAGTAATAGAAAGAAAAACAAAAATAAACAAATGGGACCTAATGAAACTTAAAAGCTTTTGTACAGCAAAGGAAACCATAAACAAAATGAAAAGACAACCCCCAGACTGGGAGAAAATATTTGCAGATGATATGACCGACAAGGGATTAGTCTCCAAAATTTACCAACAGCTCATGAGGCTTAGTATCATCAAAACAAACAACCCAATCAAAACATGGGCAGAAGACCTAAATAGAAATTTCTCCAAAGAAGACATACAGATGGCCAAGAGGCACATGAAAAGATGCTCAGCATCACTAATTATTAGAGAAATGCAAATCAAAACTACAATGAGGTATCACCTAACACCAGTCAAAATGGCTATCATCAAAAAAGTCCACAAACGATAAATGCTGGAGAGGGTGTGGAGAGAAGGGAACCCTCCTACACTGTTGGTGGGAATGTAAACTGATACAGCCACTATGTAGAACAGTATGGAGGTTCCTTAAGAAACTAAAAATAGAGCTACCATATGACCCTGAAATACCACTCCTGGGCATATATCTGGAGAAAAACATGGTCCTAAAGGGTACATGCACCCCAGTATTCATTGCAGCACTGTTCACAATAGCCAAGACATGGAAGCAACCAAAATATCCATTGACAGAGGAGTGAATAAAGAAGATGTGGCATATATATATATACAATGGAATATTACTCAGCCATTAAAAAGAATGAAATAATACCATTTGCAGCAACATGGATGGACCTAAAGATTGTCATACTGTGTGAAGTAAGTCAGAGAGAGAAGGAGAAATATTGTATGATATTGCTTTTAAGCAGAATCTAAAAAGAAATGATACAAATGAACTTACAAAACGGAAACAGACTCACAGACTTAGAGAACAAACTTATGGTTACCGGGGGGAAGGAGGGAGGGAAGGGGTAGTTAGGGAGTTTGGGATTCACATGTACACACTGCTGTATTTAAAATGGACAACCAACAAGGACCTACTGTTAAGCGCAGGGAATTCTGCTCAATATTATGTAACAACCTAAATGGGAAAAGAATTTGAAAAAGAATAGATACGTGTATATGTATAACTGAATCACTTTGCAGTATACCTGAAACTATCACAACATTGTTAATTTACCCCAATATAAAATAAAAGGTTAAAAAAAATCCAAAAATAAAATAAAATCAGTATATTAAAAATCACTTGTGTTTCCATATACTAGAAAAAATAGATAATAAAATGTTAAAACAATATAACTTTTAATAGCATTAAAAAACATCTAATACATAAGGAAAAAATTAATGAAAGATATGCAAGACCTATATTCAGAAAGCAAAAATATGTCATTGAGAATAATTAGAGAAGACCCAAGTAAATCAAGGTGTATGCCTTCTTCATGGATTTGAGGATTCAGTGTTTTAAAGATGATGATTCTTCCCATATTGAAGAAACTTTGTGGAAATTGAGAATTTAGTGAAACTGATTCTAAAATTTATGTCAAAATGTAAAGGAATAAGAATAAATTCAATATTGAAGAAAAAGGACAAATTTACACTATCAGATTCCAAAACATTTCTAAATAAGGTATAAAAAGTGTATTATTGTTTCAAGTGCAGACAAATGGATCAGTGGAACAGAATACAAATTTCAAAAACAGACACCAAAATTCTATGCCAGGTGTCATAGACTTCAGTGTGAAATAAAAAAAAAAAAACTTTAAAAATATAACATAGGAGAATATGCCCAAGACTTTAGGATATGCAGATATTTTCTAAACATAACACAAGACACATAATGAAAGAGACTGCTGAATTGGACTTGATTAAAATTTAAATTTCTATTTAACAAATGGAAAAGCAAGTCACAGAATAGGAGATGATATTTGCAATATACATATATGACCAAAAAATTGTATCCAGAATATATTTGTAACTTCTACAAATCAATAAGAAAAAGACAGACTGTGCGATTTTTAAATAGGCAAATTATGTGTAGTCCTACTTCACAAAAGGGGACGTCCAAATGCCCAATAAGCATATGAAAGCTTGCTCCACATCGTTTGTCCCCCACCATAATGGCTAAATTTATGTCATTGCTGATACTCAGTGTTGGCAAAAATGTGGAGCAACTGGAACTGTCATATTCTGCTGGTGGGAGTTTAAGTTGATTCAGTCCCATTGGCTTCAGCTGCTCTTCACACTTAGAATCCTGGGAACTACATAAATCCATTACTGGCTTGCTTACCTACACCAGGACCCTCTCAGAAACACAAATAAGTCAGTTATATAATGAAGGTAAACATACTTTTATGGACCCAGCAATTCCACTCAAATACATATTTAACACATATGCATAAATATGCCCCAAAAGATTTGTACAAGAAAGTTCATAGCAGTTTATTGACAATAGCTCTAAACTGGAAAAACTCAAAATATCTATTGACAATAGAATGGATAAATTGGGGTGTATTTGTATAATAGAAACTATGCAAAAAGAATAAACAAATGCTACATGTGCAAACATAATACTATACGATTCCATGTAACAAAATAAAACAAGCAAAGCTAAGCTATAATGACATGTCAGAATAATAGTTAACTTTGGTGGAGGAATACTGACTGGAAGGGAGCATGAGATAGGCTTCTGTGGTGTTGGTAATGCTCTAGATCTTGGGAGTGGTTGCATAGATGTATTCATTTATAAAAGTTCAGTGATCTGTAAATTTAAATTTGTACTCTTTCCTTGATATTTTATACTTTAATATGTTAAATTTGCCTCCCAAAAAACTTCAAGGTGACATAGACTTTTTCCCTGTGTTTTTCTCTAGAAGTTTTATAGTTTTACCTTTAATACTTAGACTTATGATCCATTTGAAGTTAATTTTGTAAGTGGTTTGAGACAGAGTGACATTGATTTTTTTCATACAGATATCAAGTTGTTATAGCATCATTTGTTAAAAGGACTTTCATTCCCATTGAATTGCCTTGGCACCTTTGTAGAAAATCAATTTACCATATACCTGAAGGTCTATTTCTGAATTCTTTACTCTGTTTCATTGATCTATGTCTATCCTTGTGCCAGTACTATACCATCGTGATTACTATAGCTTTATAGTAAGTCTTGAAATCAGATCAAGTCCTCCAAGTTTGTTTTTCTTGTTTTAAAATTACTTTGTCTTATATCGCCTACCAATAAATATTTCTTGAGTGAACAACTTTTTAAAAATTGGTTGGCTGGGCTTCCCTGGTGGCACAGTGATTAAGAATCCGCCTGCCATTGCAGGGGACATGGGTTCAAGCCCTGCTCAAGGAGGGCTTGAGCAACTAAGCCCTGTGTGCAACTAACTTAGTTGCCGTGGAGCAACTAAGCCCGTTTTGATGATACTAAGCCTCATGAGCTGTTGCCATGGAGCAACTTAGTTGCCGTGGAGCAACTAAGCCCGTGTGCTACAACTACTGAGTCTGTGCTCTAGAGCCCACGAGCCACAGCTACTGAGCCCGTGTGCTACAACTACTGAAGCCCTCGTGCCTAGCACCCATGCTTCACAACAAGGGAAGCCACCGCAATGAGAAACCCGCGCACTTCAAGGAAGAGTAGCCCCCGCTCACCACAACTAGAGAAAGCCCACATGCAGCAACGAAGACCCAATGCAGCCAAAATAAATAAATAAATTTATTTATTTTTAAAATATTGCTTAGCTAATCTAGGTCACATTTTAAAATAAACTTTAGAATCAGCTCAACTTCTACAAAAATAACCCCACTAGAACGATGATTGGGATTGTGTTGCATCTATAGATCAATTAGAGGAGAATCGAGATAATAATATTGAATGTTCTAATTGATGAACACAGTGTATTTCACCATTTATTTAGGCCTTTCATTTCTCTCAGAAATGTTCTGCACTTTTCAGAAAAGAGGTCTGTATATATTTTGTTAAATTTATTCCTAGGTATTTCACATTTTGTAGTAATATTGTAAATGGAATCTTTTTTTTTTTATTTCCAACTGTTTGCTACCAGCACGTAAAAATATAATTGACTTTTGTATGTTGACCTTGTACCTCTTGATCTTGCTAAATTCATTATTTCTAGGAGTTGTTTTCTAGCATTTTATAATCATTTATAGCATTTTTATATCATCTGCAAATAGAGATGCATTACTCCTTTCTGATTTTTATGCTTTGCATTTATTTTTCTTTTTTTATTGCAATGACCAAGACCTCCATTTCAAGGTTGAATAGGATATCCTTACACAACAAGGACCTACTGTATAGGACAGGGAACTATATTCAATATCTTGTAGTAACTTATTGTGGAAAAGAACCTGAAAAAATATATATATATATATGTATAACTGAATCACTTTGCTGTACACCTGAAAATAACACAACATTGTAAATCAACTATACTTCAAAAAGTTTTTGAAACGTATATTTTACTTGGTCCTGAACTTTAGAAGGAAAACATTTAACATTTCACCATCGATTACGTTCATGATTCAGATGTTAACTGAATCATGAATTGGTATTTAGATTTGTCTAACACTTTTTCTGCATCTATTAAAATGACATGTTATTTTTATTTTCTATTCCATTACTATGGTGAATACTGATTGATTTTCAAATGTTATATCAACTTTGCATTCCAGGGTAAAACCCTACTTTATCATGATATATTATCCTTTTTACATATTGTTGGATTTGATTTACTAATATTTTATTAAGAATTTTTGAGTCTATGCTCATGAAGTATACTAGTCTATACTTTTATTTTTTATAATACATTTTTCTGGTTTGTGGTTACATTGGTCACATAAAACAAACTGGTAATTTCCTTTTCTCCTCTATTTCTGAAAGAATTTATGCAAGATTGGCATTATTTCTTCCTAAAATATTTGATTATTTACCATTGAAATTGGGGTTTTCTTCATCAAAATGTTTCTAGTTTAAAAATCAATTTCTTTAATAGATACAGGGCTATTCAGGTATTGTCTCATCTTTGCCAATTTTAGTGTTTAGTGTTTCCAGGAACTTTTTTCCATTTCATATAATTTATCAAATTTACTGGCAAAACGTTTTAATAATATCTTTTATTATTATTTTACTGTTTGTAGGATCTGTGGTGGTAACTCCTGTATCATTTTTATTATTGGTAATACGTTATTTCTTTCCATTGATTAGTTCTTCTAAGGTTTGACTAACTGTCCTAATCTTTTCAGCATGATTAGTAAATAATGTAAAAATCAGCTTTTACATTTATTAATTTTCCCTAGTGTTTGGTGTTTTCTATTACATTGATTTCTGCTCTTAGCTTTATTTCCTGGCTTCTACACTTTTGGGGTTTACTTTGCTCTTTTTTAAAGCTTATTAAGGTGGAATCTCAGATAATTGATCTTAAAACTTTCTTCTATTTAATATAAGAATTTAAAGCTATAAATTTTTTATCTGAACACTACCATAGTTGCATCCGTCCTAAAATGGATATCTTGTATTTTCATTGTCATTCAGTTTGAAATATTTTTCCAATTTCTTACTTAACCCATAGTAAGACCTATGGATTACTTAGAAGTTTTTTCTTTAACTTCTAAATATTTGAGGTTTTTCAACTGTTATGAACTGAACGTTTGTGTCCCCCCAAAATTCATATGATGAAGACCTAACATGCCAGTGTAGTTGTATTTGAAGATGGAGCCTCTAAGGTGGTAATTAAGGTTAAATAAGATCATAAGGGTCTTATGGGAATTAATGTCCTTATAAGAGGAAACATCAGAGTTCCCTCTCTCTCTCTCTTTCTCTCCCTCTCCCTCTCTCTTCCCCTACTCATAAACCCACCAAGGAAAGACCATGTGAAAGCATAGCAAGAAAGTGGCTGTCTACAAGCCAGGAAGAAGTCACTCACCAGAAACCAAATTTGGGTGCCTTGATCTTAGACTTCCAGCCTCCAGAACTGTGAGACAATTAACTTATGTTCTTCAGGCTACCTATGCTGTGGTATTTTTATTTCAAAGTTACAATAATGCTAGTTTTTATAACTGCTCATATACTTTCCTTTACCAAATATCTTTATTTCTTCATACAGCTTTAAGTTACTGTTTAGTTTCCTTTCATTTCAACTTGAAAGATTTCTTGCATGACAGGTACAGTGGTAATAAACTCCCTTAGCTTTTGGTTTTCTAAGACTATATCAATTTTTCCCTCATTTTTGAAGGACAGTTTTGCCAGATATAGGATTTTAGATTGATAGTTATTTCCCCCTTCAGCACTTTGAATATATACGCTGTGGTATTTTGTTGTAGCAGCCTGAGCAGCCTAATACACCAAGATGCCTGTTTCATGGTTCCTAATTTAATCCTGTTGTACTCAAATAACATATTCTACATGATTATGATTTTTCATTAGATTTTTTAAAAAATTAGTCAACAGGCTTCCCTGGTGGCTCAGTGGTTGAGAGTCCACCTGCCGATGCAAGGGACACGGGTTCGTGCCCCAGTCCAGGAAGTTCCCACATGCCGCGGAGCAGCTGGGCCTGTGAGCCATGGCTGCTGAGCCTGCGCGTCCAGAACCTGTGCTCTGCAATGGGAGAGGCCACAACAGTGAGAGGCCCGCATACCACAAAAAAAAAAAAAAAAAAAAAATTAGTCAACATCTTTGAGTCAATATTCATTATTCAACATGAATTTGAAAAGAAATTTGAAAATTTTAGAAGTACAATTGAAGAGCACAAATCTGTTAGGTGTTGTGTTCTGTCAATATCAATTAAAATAGTTGATGGTTTAGTTCACATCAACTATGGTGACAAATGCTTTTAAGAAGTTTCTAATATTTTAGGTAGTGACAAAAAATAATTGATTTTGCTCTAGTTATTTCATGTGTGTGTATAAGAACTCAGTTTCATATTGACTGCCAATTCTTAGGTTGACATGTTAGACTGAATCCAAGTCACGCATTGGAAAATTGAATCCTCTCGCATCTCATGTCTGAGCACTTTTTCTCTTCCTCGACAAGCATTTAGAAATCAATGTGGATTGGAACCAAGATGGCGGAAGAAGGACATGCTCTCACTCCCTCTTGTAAGAACACCAGAATCACAACTAGCTGCTGGACAGTCATTGACAGGAAGACACAGGAACTCACCAAAAAAGATACCCCACATCCAAAGACAAAGGAGAAGCCACAATGAGATGGTAGGAGTGGCTCAATCACAGCAAAATCAAATCCCATAACTGCTGGGTGGGTGAATCACAGACTGGATAATACTTATACCACAGAAGTCCACCCCCTGGAGTGAAGGTTCTGAGTCTGACATCACGCTTCCCAACCTGGATTGGGAAGGCTAGTGGGATTTGATTGCAGGACTTCGACAGAACTGGGGGAAACAGAGACTCCACTCTTGGAGGGCAGACACAAAGTAGTGTGCGCGTTGGGACCCAGGGGAAGGAGCAGTGACCCCATAGGAGACTGAACCAGACCTACCTGCTAGTGTTGGAGGGTCTCCTGCAGAGGCGGGGCGTGGCTGTGGCTCACCGTGGGGACGGGAAAACTGGCAGTGGAAGTTTTGGGAGGTACTCCTTGGTGTGAGCCCTCCCAGAGTCTGCCATGAGCCCCACCAAAGAGCCCAGGTAGGCTCCAGTGTTGGGTTGCCTCAGGCCAAACAAACAACAGGGAGGGAACCCAGCCCCACACATCAGCAGTCAAGCAGACTAAAGTTTTACTGAGCTCTGCCCACCAGAGCAACACCCAGCTCTACCCACCACTACTCGCTCCAATCAGGAAACCTGCACAAGCCTCTTAGATAGCGTCATCCACCAGAGGGCAGACAGCAGAAGCAAGAAGAGCTACAATCCTGCAGCCTGTGGAACAAAAACCACATTCACAGAAAGATAGACAAGATGAAAAGGCAGAGGGCTATGTAACAATGAAGGAACAAGATAAAACCCCAGAAAAACAATGAAATGAAGTGGAGATAGGCAACCTTCCAGAAAAAGAATTCAGAATAATGAGAGTGAAGAGGATCCAGGACCTCGGAAAAACAATGGAGGCAAAGATCAAGAAGATGCAAGAAATGTTTAACAAAGACCTAGAAGAATTAAAGAACAAACAAACAGATGAGCAATACAATAACTGAAATGAAAACTACACTAGAAGGAATCAAGAACAGAATAACTGAGGCAGAAGAACAGATAAGTGACCTGGAAGACAGAATGGTGGAATTCGCTGCTGCAGAACAGAATAAAGAAAAAAGAATGAAAAGAAATGAAGACATCCTAAGAGACCTCTGGGACAACATTAAACGTAACAACATTAGCATTACAGGGGTCCCAGAAGAAGAGAGAGAGAAAGGACCCGAGAAAATATTTGAAGAGATTATAATCAAAAACTTCCCTATCATGGGAAAGGAAATAGCCACCCAAGTCCAGGAAGCACAGAGGGTCCCATACAGGATAAACCCAAAGAGAAACACGCCAAGACACATAGTAATCAAATTGGCAAAAATTAAAGACAAAGAAAAATTATTGAAAGCAGCAAGGGAAAAACGACAAGTAACGTACAAGGGAACTCCCATAAGGTTAACAGCTGATTTCTCAGCAGAAACTCTACAAGCCAGAAGGGAGTGGCATGATATATTTAAAGTGACGAAAGGGAAGCACCTACAACCAAGATTACTCTACCCAGCAAGGATCTCATTCAGATTCAATGGGGAAATCAAAAGCTTAACAGACAAGCAAAAGCTAAGAGAATTCAGCACAACCAAACCAGCTCTACAACAAATGCTAAAGGAACTTCTCTTAGTGGGAGACACAAGAGAAGAAAAGGACCTACAAAAATAAACCCAAAGCAATTAAGAAAATTGTCATAGGAACATACATATCGATAATTACCTTAAACGTGAACGGATTAAATGCTCCAACCAAAAGACACAGGCTTGCTGAATGGATACAAAAACAAGACCCATATATATGCTGTCTTCAAGAGACCCACTTCAAACCTAGGGACACATACAGACTGAGAGTGAGGGGATGGAAAAAGATAGTCCATGCAGAGGGAAATCAAAAGAAAGTTGGAGTAGCAATACTCATACCAGATAAAATAGACTTTAAAAAAAAGAAGGTTACAAGAGAGAAGGAAGGACACTACATAATGATCAAGGGATCAATCCAAGAAGAACATATAACAATTATAAATATATATGCACACAACAAAGGAGAACCTCAATACATAAGGCAACTGCTAACAGATATAAAAGAGGAAGTCAACAGTAAGACAATAATAGTGGGGGACTTTAACACCTCACTTACACCAATGGACAGATCATCCAAAATGAAAATAAATAAGGAAACAGAAGCTTTAAATGACACAATAGACCAGATAGATTTAATTGATATTTATAGGACATTCCATCCAAAAACTGCAGATTACGCTTTCTTATCAAGTGCGCACATAACATTCTGCAGGATAGATCACATCTTGGGTCACGAATCAAGCCTCAGTAAATTTAAGAAAAGTGAAATCATATCAAGCACCTTTTCTGACCATAATGCTATGAGATTAGAAATGAATTACAGGGGAAAAAACGTATAAAACACAAACACGTGGATCCTAAACACGGCATTACTAACTAACCAAGAGATCACTGAAGAAATAAAAAAATACCTAGAGACAAATGACAATGAAAACACGACAATCCAAAACCTATGGGATGCAGCAAAAGCAGTTCTAAGAGGGAAGTTTATAGCTATACAAGCCTACCTCAAGAAATAAGAAAAATCTCAAATAAATAATCTAACCTTACACCTAAAGGAACTAGAGAAAGAAGAACAAACAAAACCCAAAGTTAGCAGAAGGAAAGAAATCATAAAGATCAGAGTGGAAATAAATGAAATAGAAACAAAGAAAACAATAGCAAAGATCAATGAAACTAAAAGTTCTTTGAGAAGATAAGCAAAATTGATAAACCATTAGCCAGACTCATCAAGAAAAAGAGGGAGAGGACTCAAATCAATAAAATTAGAAATGAAAAAGGAGAACTTACAACAGACACCACAGAAATACGAAGCATCCTAAGAGACTACTACAAGCAACTCTATGCCAATAAAATGGACAACGTGGAAGAAATGGACAAATTCTTAGAAAGGTATAACCTTCCAAGACTGATCCTGGAAGAAATAGAAAATATGAACAGACCAATCACAAGCACTGAAATTGAAACTGTGATTAAAAATCTTCAACAAACAAAAGTTCAGGACCAGATCGCTTCACAGGTGAATTCTATCAAACATTTAGAGAAGAGCTAACACCCAGGCTTCTCAAACTATTCCAAAAAAATGCAGAGGAAGGAACACTCCCAAACTCATTGTATGAGGCCACTATCACCCTGATACCAAAACCAGACAAATATACTACAAAAAAAGAAAATTACAGACCAATATCACCGATGAATATAGATGCAAAAATCCTCAACAAAATACTAGCAAACAGAATCTAACAACACATTAAAAGGATCATACACCATGATCAAGTGGGATTTATCCCAGGGATGCAAGGATTCTTCAATATTTGGAAATCAATCAATGTGATACACATATTAACAAATTGGAGAATAAAAACCACATGATCAGGCTTCCCTGGTGGTGCAGTGGTTGAGAGTCCGCCTGCCGATGCAGGGGACATGGGTTCGTGCCCTGGTCCGGGAAGATCCCACATGCCGCAGAGCGGCTGGGCCCATGAGCCATGGCCGCTGAGCCTGCGCGTCTGGAGCCTGTGCTCCGCAACAGGAGAGGCCACAACAGTGAGAGGCCCGCGTACAGAAAAAAAAAAAAAAACCACATGATCATCTCAAAAGATGCAGAAAAAGCTTTTGACAAAATTCAACACCCATTTATGATAAAAACTCTCCAGAAAGTGGGCATAGAGGGAAACTACCTCAACATAATAAAGGCCATATACGACAAACCCACAGTAAACATCATTCTCAATGGTGAAAAACTGAAACCATTTCCTCTAAGATCAGGAACAAGACAAGGATGTCCACTCTCACCACTATTATTCACCATAGTTTTGGAAGTCCTAGTTTCAGCAATCAGAGAAGAAAAAGAAGTAAAAGGAATACAAATTGGAAGAGAAGAAGTAAAGCTGTCACTGTTTGCAGATGACATGATACTATACATAGAGAATCCTAAAGATGCCACCAGAAAACTACTAGAGCTAATCAATGAATTTGGTAAAGTTGCAGGATACAAAATTAATGCACAGAAATCTCTTGCATTCCTATACACTAATGATGAAAAATCTGAAATAGAAATTAAGGAAACACTCCCATTTACCACTGCAACAAAAAGAATAAAATATCTAGGAATAAGCCTACCTAGGGAGACAAAAGACCTGTATGCAGAAAACTATAAGACACTGATGAAAGAAATTAAAGATGATACCAACAGATGGAGACATATACCATGTTCTTGGATTGGAAGAATCAATACTGTGAAAATGACTCTACTACCCAAAGCAATCTACAGATTCAATGCAATCCCTATCAAATTACCAATGGCATTTTTTACAGAACTAGAACAAAAAATCTTAAAATTTGTATGGAGACACAAAAGACCCCGTATAGCCAAAGCAGTCTTGAGGGAAAAAAATGGAGCTGGAGGATTCAGACTCCCTGACTATACTACAAAGCTACAGTAATCAAGACAGTATGGTACTGGCACAAAAACAGAAACATAGATCAATGGAACAACATAGAAAGCCCAGAGATAAACTCACACACCTATGGTCAACTAACCTATGACAAAGGAGGCAAGGATATACAGTGGCGAAAAGACAGCCTCTTCTCTAAGTGGTGCTGGGAAAACTGGACAGCTACATGTAAAAGAATGAAATTAGAATACTCCCTAACACCATACAGAAAAGTAAACTCAAAATGGATTGGAGACCTAAATTTAAGACCGGACACTCTAAAACTCTTAGAGGAAAATATAGGAAGAACACTCTTTGACATAAATCACAGCAATATCCTTTTTGATGCACCTCCTAGAGTAATGGAAATAAAAACAAACATAAACAAATGGGACCTAATGAAACTTAAAAGCTTTTGCACAGCAAAGGAAACCATAAACAAGACGAAAAGACAACCCTCAGAATGGTAGAAAATACTTGCAAATGAATCAACGGACAAAGGATTAATCTCCAAAATATATAAACAGCTCATGCAGCTCAATATTAAAAGAACAAACAACCCAATCCAAAAATGGACAGAAGACCTAAATAGACATTTCTCCAAAGAAGACATACAGGTGGCCAAGCAGCACATGAAAAGCTGCTCAACATCACTAATTATTAGAGAAATGTAAATCAAAACTACAATGAGGTATCACCTCACACCAGTTAGAATGGGCTTCATCAGAAAATCTAGAAACAACGAATGTTGGAGAGGGTGTGGAGAAAGGGGAACCCTCTTGCACTGTTGGTGGGAATGGAAACTGATACAGCCACTATGGAGAACAGTATGGAGGTTCCTTAAAAAGTAAAAATGTAATTACCATATGATCCAGCAATCCCACTACTGGGCATATACCCAGAGAAAACCACAATTCAAAAAGACACATGCACCCCAATGTTCATTGCAGCACTCTTTAGAATAGCCAGGTCATGGAAGCAACCTAAATGCCCATCAACAGACAAGTGGATAATGAAGATGTGGTACATATATACAGTGGAATATTAGCCATAAAAAGGAACGAAATTGGGTCATTTGTTGAGACGTGGATGGATCTAGAGACTGTCATACAGAGTGAAGTAAGTCAGAAAGAGAAAAACAAATATTGTATATTAACACATGTATGTGGAACCTAGAAGAATGGTACAGATGAACCAGTTTGCAGAGCAGAAATTGAGACACAGATGTAGAGAACAAACGTATGGACACCAAGGGGGGAAAGCCGCGAGGGTGTGTGTGTGATGAATTGAGAGATTGGGATTGACATGTATACACTGATGTGTTTAAAATTGATAACTATTAAGAACCTGCTGTATATAAAAAAAATACAAAAAAAAAGAAATCAATGTGCTAGCTTTGCTTTCTGCTGACAGGCAGTAGTGACACTGCAAGTATAGATTTTGGCTGATAGCAGCTTAAAATCAACATCTTAATAATGACAATACTTTAAAACATAAAGTTTAAATAGAAGTTATGCTACAACAGTGAAATGACAGAAGCTAGTATTCCTTTTTTGGGGCAAAACACTTCCACAGCATTTTCTATTTATTTTAAGGGTCAACACTGACTGTCCCTGGGTAGAAAATTGAGACAATTGTTTGGATAAGTTAGTTCTTCCTTCATCCACTTTTCCTGCTGATCCCCCAGTTTCCAAAATAAAACAAACAAAATAAAACAAAGAACAACCAATTTAGTCATAGTTATTCAGAAAGTTCAGACCAAAGGGCGTCATTTGGTTTGAATTATATGGTTTGCTTTCCCCAGATAATCATTCTACCTTGCCTATGTATAGATACTCTCTTAAGGTTGCTGTCATGGAAAAGCAATTGAGTACATTTTGCAGAAGCTAAGATGACTCAACTCACTTACTTAAAGTCACATTGGACTTTAGCTCATCTTGCATTTAAAGCCACGTTTATAAAAATACCAGTGGGTACAAAAGTGCTAATAACATCTGTGATCCAAAGTTGGGTCTGGGTATTTATTTACTTTTGCTTGCAGATTATGGTTTACATACTTATGCAGTGCTCTAGAGGTTATCGGAAGACAGAATCCCTGATATAGGCTTCGTATTTCACATCTTGGGCAAGGCCCTTAATCTAATACATATACCTAAATTCTCTCATTTTTACACATACTTAAATTCTCTCACTTTTTTAAATGAAATTATTTCACTTTACATATCTAAACATTATTATATTTACACTTGTCCACTGATTTGAAATTCTGAAACTGTAAGAAGTGTAATTTCTAAAAAGATCTAAGGTATAAAATTCTTTCACTATGCTTCAAAACATATGGAAAAGTTAAGGAGACTTTTGCTTGAATTCTTAAACTCCAAGTAGAAATCCTAGAATGATGATAGCTACCACTTACAGAGCATTTACCAAGGCTAGGTCCTGTTCAGACTGTTCTACATGTATTAATTCGTTGAAAATTCACAATTCTAAGAAGTAGGTCTTATTATTATGCCCAGTGCACAACTGAGGGAAACAAGGCACAGAGAAATTAATTGACTCACCCAAGAAATCTCATGTAGTAAGTGGTAGAGTTAAAATTTAAACTCTGACAGTCAGACTGTGACTCCATACTCTTATCTATTATATGCTATACCCCTTCTGTTGCCATGACTCTTTATAATGACATAACTTGTGTTTTGACTTTCTCCTCAATAAATACTTGATACATGAATCTGAATAGAATCCTTAATATTGTATTTGAGAAAAAATAGAGTTGTGTTTTCTGAGAATAACCACAAGGTATGAAGAATATTGATTTGAAAAATAATACTTAATATTTCTGCCTTTTTTTTTTTTTTTTGGTGATACGTGGGCCTCTCACTGTTGTGGCCTCTTCCGTTGCGGAGCGCAGACTCCGGACGCGCAGGCTCAGTGGCCATGGCTCACGGGACCAGCCGCTCCGCGGCATGTGGGATCTTCCCGGGCCGGGGCACGAAACCGTGTCCCCTGCGTCGGCAGGCGGGCTCTCAACCACTGCACCACCAGGGAAGCCCAACATTTCTGCTTTAGTTTGAGGAATCACTGGCACCAGTCTTAAAACCATATGACCATAAGGTTTATCAGAATAAGCCAGAACAAACTTATAAAATGCATCCTGGACCTCCTGCACATGTTTTTAAGCAATCAAGTCAATTTCCTGGCCAAATTTCCTTCTGGACAATATTTTGCACCACAAAACTAGCTCTAACTTCCAAACTACGCAGTGGACCAGAACATGAAGTTGGAGACATGGTCTTTGTATTAGTTACTGAAAAAATAAAATGCTGAGGTCATCCCTGATACCTGCTAAATTCACTGGCCCTACAAAGACATTGGACACGCTCAATTTGGCAGCCATTACACAGGTTTGGGAGGCCAAAAATTGCAAGAATATTTTAAAGTCTCTACAGTGTTATATTTGGTCCCATAAAATGTGAAAGAACTTTGAAAAACATAATATTCAAATATAAAATAGTATTTTTACCATCATCAGAATCTGTAGGCTTCTCTATTCTCCAACACCAATGGATTAAAATCTGAGAGTATACAATTCTGCTTTCATCCATCTAAATGCTCTTCCGGAAAGGAAAGGCAACTCAATCTTTCCACAGTCTCCTTGCAGGCATCTGTGCATAATCTCAGCTGCTCTGCTGAAGGCTGTAACCACTGCTTGCAGTGGCACTGCTAGTCCTTCTCCCCTTCTGCGGAGCTCCACCCTCCCATCATGTCCCTCTCCACACCTCCTCCTCACCCCACTTGTATTCATTGACTTTGTCTTGTCACTCACGCCCCCAGCCCTCACTCAGAGCAGTGCATCCATGACTGACGATTTATAGAGGCACTCGGCCCACACGCAGGATGTGATGCCCGCGGGATGTGATCTTCATCCTACTTCTGAAAGTCAGCACTTCCTGGGATGATTCTCTGAAAATTGATAACAGGTTTTCTTCTAGAAAATTGCAGGGCAAGTTGAGCTCAATCTATTTCAAGAAAATGCCCTTGAAGTTTCAATTTTTAAAAAGCTGAAAGTTTACATTTCTGGCACTGCAAGTTATACATATCTTCAAAACTATGTCCTTGAGGTCATAATATGAGATATTTTATACTACTTATGCTTGGAAATATACATCAGGAATATGAATGAGATCAGGCACAACTTTGCAATTAGTTTAGAGCTATGAGAAACATGGTTCCACAGAAAACCTAGGTTCTGTATCAGATTGTACCAGGTAACCTTTTCAAATGTAATATAGAATTGTACTATGTGGCCTAATTCCTTCATCAGATTCTGGGTTTCACACTGACCAAAGGGAAAGAAGGAACATAAAATCTAATATTCAAAACAGAATTAAAAGCTACAATATTCCAGCCAGGTGATAGTCTAGCCTCTGTTTGGTTACCTCTAATGATCAAATACCAAAGCAAAAATCTAATCTACATCTTAGGTTAAGCTAAAATATGCCTCCTCTGATGGCTACCCTTTGTCTGTGTTTTGCTTTCCAGAGCAATGTATAAGAATGCTACCTCCTTTTACATATTTGAAGACAGCTAGCTAGCTATTGTGTGCCCTTATCATCTGCTCTTCTCTGGTCCAAAAATACACACCCTTTTTAGCAATTCCATTTACCAATGATTTTAAGTTCCTTCACATCTCTGAGAATATTTTCATTTGTCTGTGTTTCTCTAAAAATGCAGTGCTTAGAGTTGAACACAGTGTCCCACATGTGATCTGACCAGTACAAAGTACAATGCAGCTATTATCTTCCATCATCTAGAGTATACTTTTTTTAAGGTCATATAACAATTAGGAATTTAAAAAAAGAAAGTTTTACAGTGACTACCATGTATGTAGCGGCATTCCAAAAGTATGTCTGAATGTTCTTAACGAAAAGCCAGCATGTTTTGCTTGTTTGGTTTTTTCTTTGTTTTGTTTTGGTTTGGTTTGGTTTTTTTGGCCACGCCACAGAGCTTGCGGGCTCTTAGTTCCCCATTAGTTCCCTGACCAGGGATCGAACCTGGGCCCTCCCTTGGCAGTGAAAGCGTCGAATCCTAACCACTGGACCACCAGGGTATGCCCTTCTTTGCTAGTTGTTTTGTGTGTGTTTTTAAGAAAACTTGCAGAATAGACTTGAAGGTTTATGAGACATTTAATTTTGTATCCACCTTCTCAGTACATTCGATATTTAGGTGTAACATAGATATTCTACCCTTTTAAAGGAATAGTTGTATTAGCATCAGTAACCACTTTCATTTAACTCAATTTTAACTTTTTTTTTTTGGCCACGCCCCGCAGCATTTGGGATCTTAGTTCCCCCCACCAGGGATCGAACCTGTGCCCCCTGCAGTGGAAGCTCGGAGTCTTAACCACTAGACCACCAGGGAAGTCCCTAACTCAATTTAAAATCAGTCTGTCAGCCTCTCAGAAGTGAGTCTTGCCTGAACAGAGTTCCACTGGCTAGGACTTAGATCATGAATATAGTACTTGGCCAGCTGATGCTGTAAGGTGGCAGCACTTACTGATATCATTGTTCTTCTCCAAGGGAACAAAGCAGGGTGTTCTTTGAGGAAGCCTCCCAAACAGGAAGCTGGCATGATCTATTTTCTAATGTAACTATGAGTCACGTATTTATTTGTTTTAGCAGAGTAGACGTTTCTGTGAAATGAAGAAAATGTTTTCTGCAGTAATGATAGTGACCAGACAGAGTTAGGAATCACCATTTTGTCCAAGCAGGTGATTGCTGGGAACAGGATATAAAAATTACTCACCATCATGTTAACCATCCTATCTCCAGCCATTGATACAATGTTTAGCGAAAGGCAGACTCCAAAACACTTGGAAATTAAGTCAAAAAAAGAGGAAGGGAGGAAAATGCTGGAGGGAAGAAGTTTCAGGATTACTGTAAAGGTCAAAACCACCAGATTAAACCCCAAATATTGGTGCAGGATGAGACCTCTGAGATCAGTGTCCAACCTCCTTATATTATATATGGCAACTGGAGACACAGAAGAGTTAAGTAACTTGCCCAGGTTTACAATATCTCAGTCCAGTTAGTTACTGAGTCACTTGTAAGTCTTAATTCAGACCTTATGTAATAGCAGTAGAGCTGCAGAAGGAATTATCAAGGGAAGGCCCTGGGATCTCCCACTCTGGCTCCAGATTAGTTCCCTAAGCATGCCTGGATTGCAGGAAGCTTAGGAAGAGGTCTTAGCCACAGACCTGGAAGAAACCCTGGGATTTAAATGAGTAGTCAAAAGCAAGACATGGTAGAGCAGTTTGATTCTGAGTACCAGAATGAGACTGAGCAAATCGACATATGCTGTTACTTCCTTACTGCCAGTGGCCTACACTTCTCTCCACGCACACACCACAGTCCCCTCTTTGTGATAACTTGGGTTAGACTGAAGTAGATCAAACTCGGACAGGAGTTAGCGCTCTCAGAGATGACAACTTGCCAGTAGAAATCAGAGACCATGACAGCACAGATGAAAGCTTGCTTCTCCCAACACCAGGGCTGAAAGATGTTAATAGATGTTATCCCTGAAATACAAAAAAAAAAAAGTTCTGCAGCCAATCTTTAGAAAATGTTTAGTTAAACATTTCTTCACTGAAAGACTTACAGGGCTTGTGATATGCTAATATGAGTTTTGAATCTCCAAAAGGCAAATTGGAGATTTGGCAAACTTATTTGACCATTGTTAAATTAATTAAACATGGAGGCCCTTAGACAGGTGGCTCTATGCCCTGTCTGCCTACTAAGCAAACTGAAATCTAAACCTGTAAATACCTCAAAGTTAGGAAATTGAAACTTAAGGACAACCATTTACAAACAGCCACCTAGGCTTTAAGCTATAGACAATCAAATAATTTCCTTTCTTTGCTTCTGCACTTTCGCTATATAAGTCTTCCCCTGGCTCCTGTTGGCTGTGCACTCTTAACCATTTCCGGTTTGGGGCTGCCCTGTCCCAATCAATTTTTGCTCAAATAAACTCTTCAAATTTTTAATATGCTTCAGTTTATCTTTTAACACCACAAACCTCTTACATTTTCTTCCGATTTAAAGGATTTATTTTTCCAAGGAGTATGCTTGAGGACAAAGGTTTTCAAATTTATTTTTACTGTGACTTCAGCTAGGGATATATTTCATATCAGAAACCACTACACACATACTTGTAAATGTAAACCTGAAACGTTTCATAAAACAATACCTACCTTTTTTATATGGGCTGCACATCTTTTCTATTCTACTTTTCTTTCTAATATATGCTGGATTTTTAAACTCACTAAAGTGATTTCACAATCTATCCACGGGTCACAACCTGAAGTTGAAAAAAAACATTGCTTTAGCAAATACCGGGGTATGATTTAGCAATTTCTCCTCCTCTGTACCCTGTAGTCTTCCTTTTACCTGTGAGCTGTGCAATATTATTGATTGAACCTATGATCTACCTAGGATGAATCCAAATAATAGGGGTTAAGTAATCCTCAGTTATTTCACTGCAGTTATATTGGAGCATACCTTGAAGGGAGCATAGTGGAAAAAGCCTGGAAGCAGAGTGATCACGGTCATCAAAGAGATCTCAGTATTTTTGCAAGATCTCAGTATCTTTGCAAGTGTCTTTGCAAGAGATCTCAGTATCTTTGCAAGATCTCAGTATCTTTGCAAGTGTCTTTGCAAGAGATCTCAGTATCTTTGCAAGATCTCAGTATCTTTGCAAGTGTCTTTGCAAGACACTTTTTGACCCGTGTAGTGAAAGAAGGGGAACCACAACTACATTATATTTTAACATAGTGGATATGCTGTTGACAAGCATGAGGTACTGATTTGCAACAATCAATAAGACGTTTTGTTCAATGAATTAAGCAAGGTGTACAATGTTGTATACAATACGCTTTTATTTGTGTAAAAAAGGGGGGTTATATATTTATATGGTTGGTATGTATAGAGTATCTCTGGAGGATAAACTGACCACAGTGGTATGTCATTTGCTGGGGTTACTGTAGGAAGGACTGTTTTTTTTCACTGCATTTCCTTTTATATTGTTTTAATATGTATTACTTTTGCAAAAATAATAATATATTATTAGGTGGATAAATAAGCATATTTCATGAGAGCTGGGAAAATCTGAAAAATGAAAGGACTTCCAGTGTTTGCTTTTGTAAGTCACTGCTAGCAATGATATCTCTGAGAAATAAAAGGAAAGCTCTAGGTCCAAGTCTTGAAGACGTATGTATGTACTATAGTGACTGTTAGACATTCTGCTTCATTCACTGTACTCTTGACCTTATTAATAAGAACAATCTCTGTTTAGGGTGTGTGTTCTTTATTCCAGCTTTTCCCCAATATACAGAGATTTTTAAATACAGGAAAAGGGGTCCAAATATGTTTTCTCAGGATGGTGCAGGTTCTTCTGCTTTACCTGCAGAGGGGTAGAAGCTCCAGAGGCAGAGGAAAAAAAAGAAGAAACTGAACAAGAGTAATATCCTGGGAGGGGCAGGTCTCCAAGAGGAGAAAGCTAAAGGGAGCTACCAGTACTTTGGGTAATTCAAGAGGGATAGCAGCAGTGGTTTTCAAACTTTAACATCCACAAAAATCACTAGGGATGCTCATTAAAAATTTAGTCTCCTGGAACTTCCCTGGTGGTCCAGTGGTTAAGAATCCGCCTTCCAATGCAAGGGACGTGGGTTAGATCCCTGGTCGGGGAACTAAGATCCCACATGCCTTGGGGCAGCTAAGCCCGCACCGCAACTACTGAGCCCACGCACCGCAACGAAAGATCCTGCATGCCACAACTAAGACCCGACGCAGCCAAAAAAAAAAAATTTATCCTCCTGAGTCCCGCTCCCAGAGATTCTGGTACAGGGGTGGTCTTAGGAGTCTTGGAATGGATAAATTCCCTTTTCTGAAGCTTCTGTGATAAGGCTTGCATAAAGTGAAATGTGAAAATCCTGTGAGAAAGAAACACAGGCACGTAAAACAAGACAAAACAAAAATCAAAGATCATTTATGCTATGTATATCACCGACACAAGGACTGCTTATATAAGAAAAATATCTGTTTTTAATCTCTAAAGCAGATTTTCTTAAGATAGGCATATGTACACGTAAAGAACGATGCCTGACACTGGATATGAGTTTCAGGTATAAGCTATTATTATGATCTTTTTTAAGGATATGTAAAAGATCATATGTACAGTTATGTAGATGAACCAACTCTATAGGTGATGCAGGGATGGGTTGACAGATCTCATATTATGAGAAATATTTCTCTATAACTTAGAGTTCTGGGTCTGAGAATGTTAGTTTTCTAGACAATGAGTCACGTAAATGCTTGAGGGTCTATACAGTATCCAAACAGTGTTTGAAAGTAATGATGGAGTCTGTCCAATTGGTTTAAAATTTGTATATAAATTGTCATCAATGGCACATTGCGAGCAACAACATTATTAAAAGTACAACGTCACAAACATGTAAATATACCTTTGAGTCTTTTCCTTACTTCATCTCACCAGATTGTTTTCAATTTTATTTTGTTTTCCTTTGCAAAGTTGGTGAATACCCAAGCACTGGTCCCAGTGTGGGTTTAAACTTTGTTCTAAATGCTTGAATAATGTCCCAGATTCTGTCTCCTTTTTTAAAGCAACAGCCTTTCAGCCTAACGTGAGTCACTCCTCCAGATGTGAGTTTTCCTGTTAGCAGAAGCCGTTAACCTGATCTGCAATCCGAGTGTTAACTCCTCCTTGGAAGTTTCCAAACCTGGGTAATCACGTAGATAACATCATGTCTTATCAAGTTCCCTCCACTCCCAAGAGAACGGGGTTCATTCAATAAATATTCCATACTTGGTATCTTAGAGGCCAGCAAAAAAGAAGACCTTTAAAACATTCAGTGCCATTCAACTGGCCCAGCATCTTTCAAGGGTCCCTCCTTTTCTTGAATCTGGGCCATAAATGCCTTGTGAAAACATATAGACATCTTTACCTTTACAGCCCCACTTTCTAGAGGTTGTCTAGCTTTGGCTTTGTTTAAGGCTTGTAAAGAACTCGCCATCTGTCAAGGCAGCCCATTCTATTTTCAAGAAACTTGATAATTAGAAGGCTTTTGCTTCTGTTCCTTCTAAATATGCCCAGTGGTGTTTACCCAAATTCATGTGCCCTTTGAAAGAAAGTGGAATGACTTCATCTCTCATGCAAGTGGCGGCTTTTCGGCTTTATCAAAACATCTGTGATAGTCTCTCCTGCTCTCTTTGTCTTTTGTCTGGCTCCTGAAAGAGGTGGGAGGGAATTATGCATTTGGATTTACTATAAATGCGAATCTAGTTGTATTTAAGCTTACTTTATACATAGAGACTCGACAACCAAAAAAATCTCTAGAAGACATAGGGATTAGAATGCACTTGAAACCTAGCAGGAGATTCTCCCTGAAAGACGCATGTATAGTTTATTCTTTTTCAGTAGGTATGCTTGGGTGGTGGATCATCTTTAGTGTGATTCTCTTGCTTTTCTAACAATGTGTGTGTATATAAGCTATATAACTTTGAAATGAAATAAAAACACGTAGGGGCTAAAATTTTGACTGCGCGGGAGCCGATAACACGTTCTGTGAATAGGGAATATGGAATTCTTTCCCGAGTTTCTTGAAGGCCAGGACTCTCTTGCTCTTCTTGATATCACCAGTGCCTAGTGTAATAGCATGCACAAAGTTGACCTCAATAAATACTTGTTGAATTGAATTTACCTGAATTTCCAGAAGTGGAGAGATCACCAAAGAGAGATACAGACCAGTAAAAGGGGACTGAAATTACTTCAAGGAAGATTTTTTTAACTGGACTTTTATAATCTTGTCCTTTTACTCCCAAAAACACCCTCAAGGAGATAAAATTATACTGATAACTCTTTGGCAAATTGTGTGTAGAGACGCCCTCCCCACCTTAAAAGCTTTGTCTTTTGAAGTATCAGTATGCTTTTTTATTTTTTAATATTTATTAATTTATTTATTTTGGCTGCACCAGGTCTTAGTTGCGGCACGCGGGATCTTCGCTGTGGCATGTGGGATCTTTTAGTTGCGGCAGGTGGACTTCTTAGTTGCGACATGCGAACTCCTAGTTGCAGCATGCATGTGGGATCTAGTTCCCTGACCAGGGATCGAACACCCTGCATTGGGAGCACAGAGTCTTACCCACTGCACCACCAGGGAAGTCCCCTCTCTTTTTTTATTTTTATTTTTATTGGAGTATAGTTACTTTACAATGCTGTGTTCATTTCTGCTGTACAGCAAAGTGAATCAGATATACCTATACATGTATCCACTCTTTTTTAGATTTCCTTCCCGTTTAGGTCACCACAGAGCATTGAGTAGAGTTCCCTGTGCTATACAGTAAGTTCTCATTAATTATCTATTTTATACATAGTAGTGTATATCTGTCAATCCCAATCTCCCAGTTCATCCCACCCCCTCCCCTTGGTAACCATAAGTTTGTTCTCTACATCTGTGACTCTGTTTCTGCTTTGCAAATAAGTTCATCTGTACCATTTTTCTAGATTCCACATATAAGCAATATTATATGATATTTGTTTTTCTCTTTCTGACTTACTTCACTCTGTATGACAATCTTTAGGTCCATCCACGTCTCTGCAAATGGCACAATTTTGTTCCTTTCTTTGGCTGAGTAATATTCCATTGTATATATGTACCACATCTTCTTTATCCATTCCTCTGTCGATGGACATTTAGGTTGCTTCCATGTCCTGGCTATTGTAAATAGAGCTGCAATGAACATCGGGGTGCATGCATTATTTTGAATTCTGGTTTCCTCCAGATATATGCCTAGGAGTAGAATTCCTGGGTCATATGGTAGCTCTATTTTTAGTTTTTTAAGGAACCTCCATTCTGTTCTCCATAGTGGCTGTACCAGTTTACATTCCCACCAAAAGTGTAGGAGGGTTCCCTTTTCTCCACACCCTCTCCAGCATTTATTGTTTGTAGATATTTTGATGAAGGCCATTCTATCCACCGTGAGGTGATACCTCATTGTAGTTTTGATTTACATTTCTCTAATAATTAGTGATGTTGAGCATCTTTTCATGTGTTTGTTGGCCATCTGTATGTTGAAATATCAGTATTCTAATAACCCCAAAGCAATGTGTCATATTTGGCATTCTTTCCCCTCAAGTCAATGTGCATTTTTAACATGGCTTTCCAAGGAAAATGCTTCTGATTAAAGGAGAAATTAAAGTGATAGACAGAGGTGTCTTAGGAAGTATTTTAGTGTCAAGTGGTGCCTAAAACTACGAGTCAGAGAAACCCAAGTCTGTGACTTGGCAGAGAGAAGGAGAGACCCCCAGGAGAAAAGCTGGGGTGGAGGGAATCTGCTTGGGAGTCACAGCCAAGGTGACACTGTGGTCTGCTGGAACTCCCCAAAGCATTCTGACCCAATGACCTACTTTAGGAGGGCTGGGAGTGCTGTAGATTCCAGCACAAGTGGAATTGGCAGCGGCCTGTCAGTGCAAAGCTGCCTGTCCCTTATTTGAGGACAGTTTGTACTTTAACCAGATAACTGGATTAACAGCAACACTTGCCCAATCACAGGAAGCGCAGCTCTTTTCTCACCGTGAAACAGGCATTAATCTTGGGACTTGGCCAAACTCACTCCCCTAGGAAGAGGGTGGGAGGGTCTGACTCAGCTAACAACAGTATTCCAGCCAGGAGGGCAAAGGACAGTGTCCTCAGGTTAAGGCAATCTGTGTCTGGGAGATCTGTTGCTGGGTTTCAGGGACAGGCTCTTGGTCCTCAAGGAGAGGACAGGGAAATGCAAGGTAGAGATCCGGTACCAGGAGAAGTATGGATAACTGGCCTGGACAGTGCTGAGTGATGCCTGTTGTCTTGACATAAGTATAAATAGCATCCCCTTGCATCCTCGGCAAGGTCCTGCTTAGGACTCATGATCATGTCATTCTTGGTATGGGATGCTTGGAATACCAGGAAAGCAACTTTTGAACCAGGAATCAAGGCAGAAGCCGTCTTTATAAATGAGGGCAACAGGGGCTTGAAATAGGAACTGTGACCCAGGACCACTTGCGGGAGGAGGACGGTAAGCAAGCTGCCCCTGCAGTTACTGGGAATCTCAGAGTGAGCACAGCCACATCCACATCAGAATGTCAAGAAAGGTCTGTGCCTTAGTCACAATGACTCCTGCAATCCTTCCAGATGCAGGAGGATATAGTCTTCCTCTGTCCCGTTTCTGTTGTCAGCTTCCTGTTG
The DNA here is from genome assembly GCF_011762595.2 of Tursiops truncatus. Taxonomy (NCBI): domain Eukaryota; kingdom Metazoa; phylum Chordata; class Mammalia; order Artiodactyla; family Delphinidae; genus Tursiops; species Tursiops truncatus. The sequence continues at coordinate 46,670,620 of NC_047046.1, forward strand.
AGAATGACTGCTATTTACTGAGCATACTAAAGTGGTGTGAAGTATGCCTGAAGAAGAGAAGGTTCTGTACTGGGTATTCTTTCCAAGTACTTGGGAAAGACACTGTGCTATATAATGCAGAGACTGCAAGTTGCTTATAATCTAATTGGAAAGTTAAATAGTTGTGAGTTTTAAATAGTAATCCAAGACAGCACCAGAAGAGTTATCACAACATAGGCCTGGTTAATCGTGAAACCAGTTGTGTTAGCTGTGATTTTTATGACAGTTCAGAGAAAGAGTAACCAGGTTAGGTTGGGAAGAGGAAAGAAAATTCATGAAGTTCTGGTCCTGAAGGATTTCACATTTATTAAGTACGTGTTACTTGTCAGGCATTTGCACATGCAGATTCTGATCTCTCAGAATAAACCTATGAAATAATTATTAGTATCCATGGTCCTCTAAGGAGGAGACAGGGGTTCAGAAGGTTTTAGCAACTTGTTTTAAGTCACTCAACCAGGAAATAGCAAAAGGGCTTAAACCGAAATGGTTCTGTAAAGGAAAAAACATACTCCCTTTTTGCGTCTCCCCTCCTCTCAATACTCTATGACAATACTACCTCATTTCTGACACCAGATGGGCGGGTTTTCTGCACACCAATGGATTCTGAGACACCCGCTGGGTGTCCTACAGTTTAACCCAATTCTGACACTATGTACCTGGAGATAGCACCAGATCCCACAAGTTAAGCGCTGTCAAATGACGAAACAATTTAGTAACGAGGAGGATGTCCTTTATTCAAGGGAAAACAATTCATGGATGAGAGTACACTGCCTCACAAGCAGTGGAACACTCTTCCCGAGGGGTTTATGGGCAAGAGCGAGCTTTATAGAATGTTAGAAGAGGCAACATGGAAACAGGGCATGATTGGCTAGGAACTTGGGGATTTCCTTTTAAGGCTAGCAGGTCAATCAGGGAATAAGGAAAAAGTATTTGGCTTAAACTGATTGGCTGAGATTGCATATCTGACTTTATTTAGAACAATGAAATCATTACGGATTCTTGGCAGTTGGAGATTGGCTGGCTGGATATACTGCAATCCTGATCAAGCGGAACATTTACAGGGACACGAAAGTTATCTAACTTCTGCTGATGTGGTACCTTGGGCAGGAGCGGCTCCATCTTGGTCCTAGAAATTTATTTCAACAGGGCTCAGTCCCACAAGACTGCCCCACCGCTGCATGCACCAATGGGGAGTCCAGGTTGTCATCTGTGTTGCTAACTGACCGGCTGTAAATTGGAGGTTCCCACAACCCTCTCCTCAGGTTTGATTAATTTGCCAGAGTGGCTCATAGAACTCAGGAAAACCCTTTACCCATTAAACTACCAGTTTATCATAAAAGGATATAACTCAGGAACAGCCAGATGGAAGAGATGCATGAGGCAAGGTATGTGGGAAGGGGCTCCATGTTTCCATGCCCATTTTGGGTGTGTCACTCTCCCAGCAACTCCACATGTTGACTAACCCGGAAGCTCTCTGAACCCCATCATCTTGGGGTTTTGTGGAGACTTCATTACGTAGGCACGGTTGATTAAATCATTTCCAGTTGGTGATTGACCCAGCCTCCAGCCCCTCTCCCCTTCCTAAAGGTTGGGGGAATGAGACTGTAAGTTCCAACCCTCTAATAATGGTCGGTTCCCCTGGCAACCAGCCCTCATCCTGAGAGGCTTTCCGAAAGCAATAAATTCAGGTGTGGTTGAAAGGGACTAGTTATGAATAATAAGACACTCCTTTCACCTTTATGGCTCTGGAGCTATTTCAGGAACCAAAGATAAAAGACCAGATTCTATAACAGAAGATGCTGCTAGTGTTCTTATCACTTAGGAAATTCCGAGAGTTTTTGGAGCTCTGTGAAACAGAAACAGGAATAAAGTCCAAATATATATTTCTTATTATAAATCACAGTGTTTTACTTCAAAGTTTCTATTTTTTCCACCAGGAGAGTCACGAAATCCAATCAGAGGCCTCCAGTCAGTTTGAACAGCATGAACAAGTGCAGGGAAATCTAATAATGGAAGGTCTGTTTAGAGTTCTGCAAGCAGCTGGATTTGACAGGAGTGGAGATTTCAGGAAGTGGAAGGGTGCCATTCTACCAAAGAAGTAAGGAGTAAAGTAAGGCTTTTTAAAGACCTTTTAAAAGTAAGGACTTTGTAAAAAGGCCTTAAGTCAAAGTCCAAAGAGCAGTGGGGAACTATTTAATTTTGGGCCTGACCCTCCATGCCTGGAAGCCAAGATGGGGCACGGCACTCGGGGCCCTGGATTGTCCACGCAGGCTGCAAGGGCCAGGGCAAGGTATCTGCTCTCAAAAGAGAAAACACTCTAAAACTAGAAGGGACAGATAAGCTGCAAGCTAGAAAAGCAAACAAGTGACACATCATGTAGTGTAAAGCACAAGGGCTTTGGCATCAGCTGAGCTTAAATCTCGGCTCTCCAGATGCAAAACACCACATAATACATGATTCCACTTATATGAAATTTTCAGAAATTGTAAGCTTGTAGAGACCAAAAGCAAATCAGTGGTTGCCTAGGACTGGAGGTGGGAGTGAGGATTGACTGCATGTGAGCTCAAGGGAACTTTTCGCAGTGATGGAAATGTAACGGTTGCACAACTGTATAAATTTGCTAAAAAACCCATTGTACTGTATACTTTATTTTTTTTATAGATTGTCTTTTTTCTTTAATTAATTAATAAATGTATTTATTTATTTAGGCTGCGTCCGGTCTTAGTTGCGGCGCGTGGGGCACGTGACTTAGTTGAGGCATGCGGGATCTTTTCGTTGCGGCGCGGGCTCTTCGTTGTGGCGCTTGGGCTTCTCTCTAGTTGTGGCACATGGGCTCCAGGGCATGTGGGCTCTGTAGTTTGCGGCACATGTGGCGCAGGGTCCAGAGCCCGTGGGCTCTGTAGTTTGCGGCACGAGGCCTCTCTCTTTGAGACCCTCAAGCTTAGTAGTTGCGGCGAGGGCTTAGTTGCCCCATGGCATGTGGTATCTTAGTCCCCCAACCAGGGATCGAACCCTCATCCCCTGCATTGGAAGGTGGATTCTTTACCACTGGACCACCAGGGAAGTCCCTGAACTGTATACTTTAAAATGGTGAATTCTATGGTATGTAAATTATACCTACAAATAGCTGTTTGAATCTTGGTTCTCCCACTCATTATGTGCATGACCTTGGCTGCTCACTTAACATCTTTCAGATAGTCTTCTGATTTGTGAAATGTACCTACTTAACCATAGGCTCTGTGGTTGACTCCCCCACATTCTTTTCACCTCAGCTGATCCATCTAAGCTAATCACGAGAATCTCATTCTCAATGCAAATGATTGCACCAGGATGGCTAAGGAGATATGAAGAAGGACACTGTGGACTGAATTGCGTTCCCACAAAATTCATATGTTGAAGCCCTCAATGCTATGGTGTTTGTATTTGTATTTGGAGGTGGGGCCTTTGGAAGGTAATTAGGGTTAGATGAGGTCCATGAGGGTTGGACTTCAAGATGGAATTAGTGCTTTTATTAGAAGAAACACCAGACAGCTAGCACTCTTGCACACTCTCTCTCTCTGTCATTTTCTCTCTCTTTCAGTGCCATGTGAGGGCACAGAGAGAAGCTAGCAGTCTATAAGCCAGAAAGAAAGTACTCACCAGAACCTGACTATGGTGGCCCTCTGATCTTAGACTTCCAGCCTCCGGACTGTAAGAAAATAAATTTCTTTTCTTTAAGCTACTCAGTCTATGATATTTAGTTATGGGAGCCCACTCTGACTAATACAAAGGAATTAATGGAGGCTTCTGGGAAAGGTTTTCCTTGCTCTGCTAGTGGAAGAACAGGAAATCTCTTTCTCATTCCATACATCAAAAAGGACACAAGTAGCCCCAAATGCTACCAGCACCCATTCCACACCACCAGGGAAATCAGCTTCAGAACACAGCTGACATATAGAATTGAACAGAATTGTAAGAAAATAGAGCCAGAATCCTGGAGAAACCTTGCCTGAAGCCAACACTATGTTTGCTCTTCCTGTTCTGTAAGCCAGTACAAGTTCTTACTGTTTAAGCAGTCTTGAGTCCAGTTTCTGTTCCCTGCAGATTGCAGCAACCTAGGGTTGTTGGAGAATAAAATCAAATAATGAAAGTAATGACCTTACTCCAGTCTGTGGTACATATAAATGATAGCTATTATTATTTCAGGCAGGCAACTGATTTGTAAGTCACTCAATACAGTGGTCATGACTGGGTGATCTATCTGGATATAGAGAGATTTCCTGTCAGTGAGTAAGGGTTATGATGAGCAGAACCAGTCTCTGAGAAAGAAAGACTCGAATAAGATGTACAGAATTGACCTGGGATTTGCCCCTGGCAAACCAGCTTTATATTCTGGTTGACAGTGAAGAAACCAGCAGAAGAAATAAAACAGAACTGATCTAAATGTTGAGAACTGCAGTCTCCTTCCTAATTTCCATCTTTCAGCTAGGAATTTTCCTATGGTCCTAGCTTATCAGCCAGCCAGCTCTGCTTTAGAGACTTCCTTAAGTCCTTTCCTTGCCCTCATTTGAGCTCCCATTATTAATTTGTCTGGAATGTGCTCTTACATAAGCTCTACTTCTGCTGTTTAAATGCTTATACTACTTAAACAGGTAAAAAATCGTAAAATTAAACGAGCTCATTTAGTTCTCATTTTGCTGGACTCTTCTTTGGATTCAAATAACTTAATTACATATTTAAAGAAAAACAATAAAAATGTCTGCAAAATTATTCCAAAACCACATGTTTACTTGATGGTGAGCAGTTTCTAAACAAAACCAACGTAGCCAGGAAGATAGTTGCTCTAGGCCAGTGAACAGCTCTTCCTTGAATTGTTGTAGCTGATAATTAAGCTGGTATACATGGTATAATTGTTAGAGTTTTCTATTTTTATCAGTTGCTCTTCTAAATCCTGCAAACTCTTCAGTTCTTGAACTACTTATGAAATCATTTCCTTGCTTTTAAGAAGCATGTAAAACATCAAATTAGCTATTATGATCCTAAAGCAAAGATTAAGGAAATGTGCAAGTTTTGACTGCAAGGATGTTCACTGCAGCATTATTTATAATAGTAAAAAACAAAATAACCAAATGTCCAATAATTGGGGATTGGTTAAATCAATTATGGTACAGTGCATAAAATGCCATTAAAATATATGGTAAATTATATAAATTCTGATGTGTACAAATAAATAACAATATGAGTCAACAAAAATACTTCATGTAATTATATTTATTAATATGGACAGGTACTCCTATCAGTGGTAGTAACCAACAGAGACAGTGGTGCCTATCAAAATTGTAGGGGGAGCAGGCAAAGAGCCCTGTGTTAGGCAGAGAAGCAGGGCAGCCCTGCAAGGGTCTGCAGCAGCACCCAGCAAAGGGTGACGGAATCTGATGAAGGAGTTACCATAGAGCAGTGACAACGCCCAATGGGAAAGGACTCTTTTGCAAGCATATGTGAGATACCTCTTGATAAGCCCCAGAAATACTTGTGGTCAAACTGAAAAAAAGTAGATGTCCTGCTTCAGTGATTGTGGGGCTGAGAATCACTGACATTTAAATGATGATTGTTAATATACTTCCATGTGTTCGACAAACGGCTAAAGCCTTGGTAAACTGGCTCATTTTTTTTCCCATAAAGAATAGTTTTCACTACATATACATAAATGACATATTTATACACCTTAAGCAAATAGTTTTCAACTACTTTCAAATAATTTAGAAGACTTGGTTTGCTTATAAAGTTACGTTCCTGTTAACATTAACAATTCAATTTTTCAGGAACTCCCGATATTCCTATATTTTATGCTAAGCATGTAGATAGATGATAGAAGTAAAAGTTTCATTCCAGGAAGAGCTCATTTTAAAATTATCAGTAAATGTGGAGTGACTGTGAGTGGCTAGTTACAAGGAATTTCACTTGGCATTTAACAAACTTTCATCAAGTTCCCACCATGTTTAAGACCTTATGCTAGATATTAGGTCCATAAGGTTGAATGAGATCCCTATCTGGGGAGGCAGACAAAACAACTGATTACTGCATTTTTAGATAACCCTTGACATTAATAATTTCAAAGCCAGGACATCTAATGTAAAATGAACAATGAGTCACCATCATAACAGCAATACAAGTAAGGTCAAATAAATTAAGTTGCTCATTGTTCTTCTCTGTTGCTGACATAATCCCCTGTTGAGTTTTGTTTTGTTTTGTTTTGTTTTGTTTTGTTTCGTTTTTGACAGCCATGTTATTTTAATGAAAGACAGAAGGATGCATACCACCGAATCAGGGAATAAATAACCAAAGCAGAGCAAACTGCACGACCTGCCAAAAGGAGTTTGGTCATGGTGGAGACGAGGACACAAAAAGTACACCTGGAGACTGGATCACAAACATCTGGGATGAGACAGGCAAGTACTTCTAAATCCATCCAACGTTTTTTTGTTTCCCCAAAGACACCAATACTCAGTCAAAAATAGTGGCTGCTGAATTATCTTGAGTAGACCATGCAAAAAAGCTCATAATATTGTATGCTTCTTTTGATTTCTCTATGAAATTGAGTAAAGTAGTAAGATTATATATTCTGATTAAGAAGATGTGACTGAAATGACCTGAGGTCAAGGTGTGGAGACCTTCACACACTCCACGAAGCCAGCCGTTCTCTCCTCACCATCCCCCAAGCCTTCTAAGGATGTAGCGCAAAACTGTGAGCACGAAACATGTATATCCCAAGGGACTCACATCTGGACAAGCGTCCCATTAGAGCCAAATAATCCTAGTTAATTTAATATTTCTCTTCCTGCTGACAAACTCTGTAACGGGAATAACATAAACTTGAACTTCAGTAAACGATTTTAAATGTTATTCCTTCCAAGGTAGTCTCCCAACCAGGTGTTACTGCCTGAAAAGTTGTCGCCAAGGAATGGTACAGAAGGTGTCCCACACGGTGTTGACGATGAGCGGGAGTTGGTCTAGCTTATCACTGTCCCTTAGTTCGCTCGCCAGCTGAAACTGTGCACCTCTGATGGACTTGAACCCAGGTGCTGGGACTCAAACCCAGCCAAAACCCAGTTTGGGACTTGAACCCGTGGTCTTTTAACTGAGATCACAAACCTGGCCTTGGCCTCAGGACTTAATGAAGCTCAGGTTCTTGATGTCTCACAGCAGAAAAAATTCAATGAGAGACAAAGTGATAGTTAAGAAGTGGATTTATTCAGAGAAACACACTCCACAGAGTGTGGGCCATCTCAGAAGGTGAGAGGCCCTCTGTTAAGTTTTTACCTCAATTATATTCTAGAATAGATCATCTTTCTTAGGCAATTCATTAGGCTGAAAGTATAGTTTGGGATTCTTGAGTGTGATTGGAGAAGATTAGCTTGCAAAATTATCAATTTTCATTAGTGCTCTATATATCCTGCCTACTCAACCAGTCGATCCAGTTGAATTACTGACTGACAGGGCAATATATAGATCACTTCCCATCATCAATTACTTCACTTCCCATTGTGTAGCCTCCAAATGGTTGAGAAACTGATGACAGCTATAGGGGTATTCCCCAACCTGATAAAATCACCCACTTCCCCAATTATTACTGTAGGATCCCAGGCCTAAGTTATTGAAACCATTCTTATTTTGAGAATGATTATGACTTAATTCAGGCCAATAAGGGAAGTTTCTTAAGGCCTTTCTGGAAATGCCCTCACTTTGAACATCTGATGACCATTCAATTCCTACATAATCTCCATGAGCTGGAAAGCCTACCGTCAGGAAATAGGTTGCGTAGGACTTCCCTGGTGGCACAGTGGTTAAGAATCTGCCTGCCAATGCAGGGGACACGGATTTGAGTCCTGGTCCAGGAGATCCCACAAACTGTGGAGCAGCTAAGCCCGTGCACCACAACTCCTGAAGCCCACGCACCTAGAGCCCGTGCCCTGCAACAAGAGAAGCCACTGCAATGAGAAGCCCGCTCACTGCAACGAAGAGTAGCCCCCGCTCACTGCAACTAGAGAAAGCCTGTTTGCAGCAACGAAGACCCAACACAGCCAAAATTAATTAATTAATTAATTAAAAATAAAAGGAAATAGGTTGCGTAATAGATGTAGCCCTTAGGAAAGGATTCTGTGCTGATGCTCACCCCAGATATGGCCAAAGAGGACATTGGATAAAAGACATCATCCCAGAGGACAGAACTAGGGCTCAGTAAGGGCAAGAGAAAGGGTGATCCTCTCAGGGACACAACTCTGACTACCAGTGTGGTTAACCAAAGACCTCATGGCTCTGCATGGCATAGAGGGCTCACTATTCCTGTCTTACAGGATATGATATGTGTTTGGAGCTGTATGTTGTTGCCCAGCCTCCCATTTTCCAACTCTTTAATCGGTTATCTTGTTCTTTGATTACTGGGGTATTGGAGGTTATTTGTTATTCAGATATAGGCCCCCTGAGGAGCTATGGCTAGAATTGGTAAAGATGATGACATAACACCCAGATTGCTGAGGTGCTAAGACCACAGTTGGATGTCTTTGGGTTGACTCCTGAGTGAATGCATCTCATGGAAGTGGGTGCAGGAAGGTGTAGGTACTGGATGTCACAGTGCACCACCCAGACCTCCCCTCCATGACCAAGCCACTCTTCCCCCACCAGCTTCCGTGAGTGATGTCTGCTAATGCCTCACCACCAAGTCCCACCCTAGAAATTGTCCTATCTCTGAATTAGACCTATCCTCAGGGGAAGCCTGCATCCAACGTTACTCACAGCGGGGCAGGGGTGTGGAATGAGGAGTGGAACAAAGGCCTCAATGAAGGACAGCTCCCTGCCCACCTCGCCCCACAGGCTCTGTTACAACAGCATCCCAAGTCAAGTTCTCCCTCTGCCCAATCCTAACCTCACTCACAGTGGTTGATCTCAAGAGTACTATCCAATAACTTTCCTACACCAAAATTCCTATCTCAGAGTCTATTTCCTGGAAATTCAAACTAAGATAATAAATGATAATGATAATAACTTTGGGGAATACTTAACGAGGACTTATCATGTACCAGCCACTCTTCAAAGTGTTTCACATGTATCAACTCACTAAATTCTCACAAGCCCGTGTCATAGGTGCTATTACTAACCTTGTTTTATCGATGAAGCAAAATGAAGCACAGAGAGGTTAAGCAAGCTCTCCAAGGTCACATGGCCAGCTGTTAAGTGCCAAAGCTGGGATCTAAGCCTAGGCATTCTTTTTTTTTTTTAATACATATGTATTTTTAAAATTTATTTATTTATGTATTTGTTTTTGGCTGCGTTAGGTCTTCGTTGCTTTCTCTATTAATGAAGCCTGGGTTGCACGGGCTTTCTCTAGTTGCGGCAAGCAGGGGCTACTCTTCGTTGCGGTGTGTGGGCTTCTCATTGCGGTGGCTTCTCTTGTCGCAGAGCATGGGCTCTAGGTGTGCAGACTTCAGTAGTTATGGCACGTGGGCTCAGTACTTGTGGCACACGGGCTTAGTTGCTCTGCGGCATGTGAGATCTTCACAAACCAGGGATCGAAACCACGTCCCCTGTGTTAGCAGTAGGACCACTGCGCCGCTAGGGAGGTCCCAGCCTAGGCACTCTGTTTTGAGATTTCTGTGCTCTTAACTGTGCTGCCTCTTAAACAATTGGGATAGTACTTACTATGTGCTGACCACTTCCACATCCAGTACCACTGCTGAGACATTCAGGGCCAAGAAAAATATCACATTGCCACAAGAAGCAGCCACAGTCCAGATAAAGTTTGGTGGTGAGCTTACCCACTCTCAGAGATCCCTGGACCATCCCTGGCCTCCCAGGCTGTCTCAGAAGGAGCAGTCATCAGCCATACTGAGGGCACCAGAGAGCAAAGGCTCCTCAGTGCAGATTAAAGACTCTAGTGCCTTCTTTAAGCAAAGAATATGACAGGGCCAGTGGCCGCTGAGGACAAGAAGAAGACTCAGAGGGAAGCCAAGATTCTGAAAAATCTCAGGCAGTCTGTATCCACAGCCAGTGCTGTTCATACTATACCCATTGTTTCTCAGCAAGGAGGAAGAAGGGGCACCTGTAAGGATGCTAGCGAGCCCAAAGGGGGGCTAGAGTGGACTCCAATATCTGTTCTACCCCCGCCCTACAGTAGCAACCATATTCTTTTTTTTAATTTTTATTTTATATTGGAGTATAGTTGATTAACAATGATGTGTTAGTTACAGGTGTACAGCAAAGTGATTCAGTTATACCCATACAAGTATCCATTCTTTTTCAAATTCTTCTCCCATTTAGGTTATTACAGAATATTGGGCCTAGTTCTCACTGCTATACTGTAGGTCCTTGTTGGTTATCTATTTTAAATATAGTAGTGGGTACATGTCAATCCCAAACTCCCAGTCTATCCCTCCCCACCCCACCCTTTCCCCCTGGTAACCATAAATTCATTCTCTGAGTCTGTGTTTCTGTTTTGAAAATAAGTTCATTTGTATCATTTTTTAGATTCCACATATAAGCCATATCACATGATATTTGTCTTTCTCTGTCTGACTTACTTCACTTAGTGTGATAATCTCCAGGTCCATCCACATTGCTGCAACTGGCATTATTTCATTCTTTTTCATGGCTGGGTAATATTCCACTGTATATATGTACCACATCTTCTGTATCCATTCATCTGTTGATGGACATTTAGGTTGCTTCCATGTCCTGGCTATTATAAACGGCGCTGCAATGAACATGGGGGTGCATGTATCTTTTCGAACCATGGTTTTCTCCGGATATATGCCCAGGAGTGGGATTGCAGGATCATATGCAACCATGTTCTTCAGGAAGATAACCTTGTTAAATCTCCATCCTGCTTTCCAGACGTTAGTTCGGGAACTTGGGCCTCACCTTAGCACATGACATTGCCCTGGCCACAAGGATTGTAGCAAGAATTAATGTGAAATGTGTTAGGGACATTAGGAAAGTTTCCTTGAACTCATAGTTGGTTATCTCACCACTTGCCTGAGAAGGATGTGGGCATGGAGGTGACGAGATAAACAGAAATGGTGCTGATGTCCCCAGGTTAAGTCAGCCCAGAAGCTTGCGTTTCCTCCGCACTTGTAGCTGCAGAAGCCAGTAAGTCTTCCTTGCTGGTTAAGTCGGTGTGAGTTGGACTGTCTTTGCCTGCAGGTGATATGATAGAAGGGGCATCTCCAGACTTCACTCACACCACCGCTCCTCCAGACCTTTCGATGTTCTTATGAGACAGACAATTGGGAAACTGCTTAATGCATTTATTTTTTTTTAATAGAGTATTAGTTCAGAACTCTTTTGGTTGCAAGTGACAAGAGTGGATTTTAGCTATCTTACACAAAAGAAAGAACTTTCTGGAAAATCAGGACACATCACAGAATCCAAGGACTGAGCCCCCACTGGGCATCAGGAATAAACTAAAGCCTGAAGCACTGTAGAGAATCCAAGGTCTTCCTCATTCTCCATGTCTCTCCAGTGCTTCTGCATTTTTCTTACTGCGAAAGGCTTTCTCTATTCTGCATTCCACGATGAAGAACATAATGACACAAAGCTTCAGAATTTTACAAGTTACAGCCAATGCAGAGAGGAACTGATTCATTTTCTCTCCCTTCCACCCTCCCTCCCTCCCTCCCTTCTCTATATTTTGAAATCTCTCTGCCCGAATTTCGAAATGCCTATGGAACAGAATTCTCAGCCAAGCTTCGGTCAGGTAGCCATCCCTGAACTAATAAACAGTGGTGGGGGACTTCCCTGGTGGCGCAGTGGTTAAGAATCCACCTGCCAATGCTGGGGACACGGGTTCGAGCCCTGGTCCGGGAAGATCCCACATGCTGCGGAGCAACGAAGTCCGTGCGCCACAGCTACTGAGCCTGCTCTCTAGAGCCCGTGAGCCACAACTACTGAGCCCACGTGCCACAACTACTGAAGCCCTTGCACCTAGAGCCGGTGCTCTGCAACAAGAGAAGGCACCGCAATGAGAAGCCCACGCATCACAACAAAGGGTAGCCCCCGCTTGCCACAATTAGAGAAAGCCCACACACAGCAACGAAGACTCAACGCAGCCAAATAAATAAAAAAATACAAATAAAGTAAAAAACAAAACAAAAACAGTGGAGGGTGGCTGGGGGCAGGGTGTTGGGTGCAAGGTCATTTCTAGGAAAGTGGTTACTCTTGCTAAACCGAAAGGATATAGTAGGTGGAGACAACAATAAATGGAAAAGAAGTTGCCATTGATATTCCTATGAATAATGAAAGGGAATGCAAGAAAATGAAAGCAGTTTTACCAGGGCTATGGGATTATTTATGAAGTTATTCTCTTAAATTCTGTACTTTAGAACAGAAAACATAGAACAGCAATTAAACTGAAACTTCATTGTCATACAGACCCGTGTCTACCTTCCAGCTCCACAACTTAACAAGCTGCATGGTCTTATGCCAGTTATTTAAGTTCACATTGAGGTAGTAATACCGGTTTTAAGAGTGAAGGATGAAATGAGCTAAACTATGTAATGTACTTCGCACTTTAACGGCACATGGTAAGTGCCTCATAAGTAGTAGCTAACGTTATTTATGAATTTTCTTTTTTTTGGGGGGGGGGGGTACGCGGGCCTCTCATTGTTGTGGCCTCTCCCGTTGCGGAGCACATGCTCCAGACGCGCAGGCTCAGCGGCCATGGCTCACGGGCCCAGCCGCTCCGCGGCATGTGGGATCTTCCCGGACCGGGGCACGAACCCGTGTCCCCTGCATCGGCAGGCGGACTCTCAACCACTGTGCCACCAGGGATGAATTTTCTTTAACTGATTAAAATACCACTTCAACACAAATCAAAAGTGGAAAAGGGAGGAAATTTCTGCTGTTTTGTCTGAAAACCAAGTCATAACTCATTGGTACTGGGAAAAACAGTCTTTGCTAGGGCCTGTGGGTGAGACCGCGCCGGTGGCTTCCTCTACCTTGGAGGTCAGCGGTTCACGAGATATGAAGTCTGCAGCCCCGCCCTGCTGTATCGGAATTTTTCCACAGGGGATTTGACAATAACAGAACCATTAGCAAAATCTCCTTGAGAGCCATCTGGCATTGATTTTTCCACTGTTGCCTGAAGGAGTACTCTCCAGAGCCTGAAAGTGAAGGAAACACTGATCCTTCTCTTACCTCTGCAATTGCCGACCTAGAATCCCCTGATTTTTCTGTATTCTCTTTGACACAGAGACAAGCTAGGAGGCCACCGCTATGCCATAGAAAAGGCCATTATTTCTGAGTTAGGCCAGGGGCACAGTGGTTCAGTTTACAATTCGTGGTTAGTTTTTATTCTTGTAAGTTTTATGTTTAGGATAGGATTAACTCATAATTAATGTTAATTTTATATTATTCTAACATAAAAATTTTCCATTTAAATTTTGCTTGTCCTTTGCATTACTGCTACTCTACCATCACTATTGATAACTTCAGTTTTTGACCAACCTTTTGGCTACTCATTCTTATCTGGCAATGGAGTTCCAGATGATTCTCTGAAGCAAATCTAGTAAAGCAGTATTTCCATTAAATCTTTTGAGTGTGTTAGTTTATGTATTGCAGTTACCAGTTGTAAATACAAAGGTTAAATATAAGGCGAATATAGAGCTGCTTATTTCTCTTTTTTTGAGTGGAATCATGTTTCATTAGACTCATGTAAATTTTAAATTTTATTTAAAAAATTGAGAAACTATTGGTGTGTTTCTTTTTTTAATTAATTTTTATTGGAGTATAGTTGATTTACAATGTTGTGTTAGTTTCTGCTGTACAGCAAAGTGAATCAGTGACACATATACATATATCCACTCTTTTTTAGATTCTATTCCCATATAGGTCATTACAGAGTATTGAGTAGAGTTCCCTGTGCTGTACAGTAGGTCCTTATTATCTTTTTTTTTTTCCAGTACACGGGCCTCTCACTGTTGTGGCCTCTCCCTTTGCGGAGCACAGGCTGCGCAGGCTCAGCGGCCATGGCTCACGGGCCCAGCCACTCCACGGCTTGTGGGATCTTCCCGGACCGGGGCACGAACCCATGTCCCCTGCATCGGCAGGCGGACTCTCAACCACTGCACCACCAAGGAAGCCCATTATTATCTATTTTATATATAGTAGTGTGTATGTGTCAATCCCAGTCCCCCAATTTATCTCTCCTTCCCCATTACCCTCCATAAGCTTGTTTTCTACATCTGTGACTCTATTTCTGTTTTGTAAATAGGTTCACTTGTACCGTTTTTTAAGAGTCCACATATAAGCGATATCATATGATTGATATGTTTCTGATCACTAAAACAAAAAAAGAAAATGCTCACTAGACCCTCATTGGCATTTTAATAGTGACTGGTTTTACATATTGGAAGGGAAGCCAGTTTTATACTGGGACCAATAAAAGAAGAAAATAGGCCAATACAATTCATTAGAGGTATATACATACACTACAAAACAATTGTGGCACATTCTTAACATGCTGGATCGAATTGCCTGGTGCTCTGAAGAAGGACTTATGGATTTAAGTTAATTCTCTTTGCATGATCTTTTATATAAATCTTGGATATTGTGCTTTTAATAAATTTCCATTTACAGTGATGATATGTTATTTTGGTGTACTCCAACTGAAGTTGGAGAACTGCTACACTTTTAATAATCCCAGTTGAAGTCTTAAAATTAATAAACTTACTCCAGTGTCCATTGGTCCACAACACCTCTTCTTTCAACATATGCTGTTAACTGTAAAGGGACACAAAGTGACCCCACCCAGCCAGCACCTCAGCACCTAACCTGTCCGGGCACCATCTGGAAAAAGGCTCTGTGTATCTAGTACGGCACCTGGAGAGTTGCTTCACAGCATGTCCTTATCCTGGCCCAGTGGTATGCACCTAATTCCCAGGTGGACCGTGTCTTTCCACCCTGTCCCACTATTCCTATTGCTTGTGCAAAAGATCAGAAGACCAAATACAAACAGAGGAGGGAAAAGAGGAACACAAGCACTGCATAAAACGTATTTATTCTAGCACTTTCTTATAGACAGTAGTTGTTTACTTCAACATCTGAGGCCACCACTGGTCTTTCACATGGTGCAACTGATATGGATTTGGATATAATGTCAAAAAAATGACACCCACAACCTTTACTACTATGCTATTTTTTAAGAGGAGAAGTTGTTCTTCAGTTTGAGGCACAGAAAAAGAGCTCTTACCATTAATTTTCCCAGAAATTTCTTCATAAAATTCATACAGTAGCTGTTGTTGCCACTCCAGATCATTGGAGTTTAACCTCTACCATAATTTCTGTGTCTCTTTTTCAACTGACGTACCTTTCAAATTGTGAGGGCATAGGCTAGAAATAAATGGTGTGTTAGGCCTATTTGTATGCTTGAGTTGTCCATTTGTAAAGTGGGAATAACAAAGTTTACACCTGCTTTATTCTAGGGACATCTTTAATACTGTAAGATATTTTCAGTTACCTATGTTATGCCTTAAAAAAAACAAGTCTGTTTTCACCATATCGTATATTATTTTCTGGATTTGGGAACTCAGAGTGTCAACCTAAGGAAACAAACAGCATAAATAAAACAGACTCAGTCCTACCTGTATATCTGACGCTATAATGGGAAAAATCTGACACCTGTAGCCTTGTGTAGTAACCACAAACATAGACTTAGGAGGCTGAGCTATGTGGTGCCAAACTCTGGCTCTGCCACATGGCAATTGTTCGACTTTGGACAAGTTACTCTCTTAGCCTAAATTTTGAAAAGGGGATCAGAAAGAAATGTGTCATTGAAACATTCAACTATACACACATATGTGTATAAACACACATGAATGTATGTGAATGTATACATGGCTTAATTGTTATAATACTGACATATACATACATCCATATATGTACTTGGCATTAAACATTGTGCATGATTTGTAGTAATCAATCAAAATAGTATCTGTTGTTATCTTTACTATCTTCTAGCTTAAAGAAGACTTCCATAATGGGAGCATATTTATATACACTCGTGTACCAATAAAGTATATTTTTGCCTTCCCCAGGGGAAAAGACACCTTTCTGCTTTTATCACAGAAAGCAATCACATTTTTTTGGAATTAAAGCCTGAAGCATTGACATTATTCTGTGATAAAAGATGGATAGTTGTGTTCGTAATAGAAGAATATTCAATGGCAAATTGTTGCTGTTGTGCAAAATCACAAAGAGATCTTATATTTGTAAGCAATTAATCATGGACTACTTTGTTAATATTGCTTCTAATTTTGTTTTAAACTACTATTTAAATCATTTATTGTTACTTATCTTTTCATCATTGTGACCTTGCCTCCCCAAATAGACTATGTCGCTTATAAATGTGCCAATGCTTTCCGAGTACTTAATGCCTTAATTTTTCTATCAAATGTGTCCATTTGAAATGTTGAAGGGTGCAGTGTAACTGCTTTCACTTCACTGGAAATCAGTTTACTAATCTGCAAAATGAGAGAACTGGGTCAGAAACCCTCTATGGTCCTTTCCCATTCTAGGCATGCCACGATTTCTTGTTCATTGAAGTAGAACACCCCAAACGTGGATTTGGTTCAAACATTACTCAGTTGTGCTGTCCACTGAAAGTTACAGAAATATTTCACGGAGTTATTCCTGGAGTCAGACAGCATGTTTTGAGAATATGCTGCAATGTGACTGTCCATGGTTGCAGAAAATGGCAATGGTCAGAAAGGCACGGGGACAGCTGCCCCTAACATGCTACCTGGGAAACCTAGCAACAAACAGCAGTGAGATTGCTTAGCAGGAAAACTGAGGACAATATTCAAGTATGAAAAACCAATTATGCTGAAACCAGAGACGAAGATTTAGGACCTTACCTGGGGGGGAACTCATAGGTCTTTCATTCAGCAAAACTTCATTTGTGATGGTGTTCTTCTCCCTTTAAGAAGAGAATCATGCCTCATTGTACCATCAAATGACACTTCAGATTGTGGAGGTGTGCTAACACCATTCAGATTCACATGTCGGATGCCCGTATTTCTGATGAACACTATGAATCTTTATTACTCTCGATAGGTTTATAGGTAGGAATTTTTAAATTGTCTTTGTAAATACAGAGATATGTATGTTTCGGTGCCATGGTATTTACCAGTGTCATCTCATCCAGTATTGAGGAGGCAGGGTCAAGGTGGTGGACAGATTACATTAGCAATGCATGTAAGTAACTCTCTCCTGGAAACTGACATCTCTGCTGTGGTCAAAGTAACCCAAAGGATCTGCTGCTTGCCCATGATGTGGAACCACATTTCTCAAGGAATGGTCCATTGACCCGCTGCATCAGAACCAGCTGGGGGACTGTTAAAAATGCAGCTTCCATAGCTCACTCCTGGCTCCCTGAATTGAAATACCTTGGAGTGAGGCCATTTTAATAAACTCCTCAGGTGATTCTGATGCTACATAATGTTCGAGAACCCTTGACATGAACAGAGTGACTTGTCAAAATCGCAGTATGGCCATTTCACTCTTCTACCTAACCTCCTAACTGGCTCCGCTAAGCCACAGAAGCAAGTTGAAATTTTTTCACCTGTCAAATACAGCTTTCGTGATATAACCTCTGCCTAGGTCTCTGGTTTTTTTCTCTCCTTACCGCCTGCTGTGTGCTTAAAATTGCAGCAACAGAACTGCTTGTAGACTTGAACAGAGCATGCTGCTGCTTGCCTCCTTATCTGTGCTCACCAGGTCCTCTCTCTGGAATGCTCTGCCCTTCTGTCTTTTATTCCAGATTCCCTCTATTTGGAATGCTCTTTCTTTCTCCTCCCCTTCATTACATTCCACCTGGGCTAAGTCAGCACCAATAATGATCTTTCTCTGTATAGATTGGTCTTATCATCTTGAGTAACAAAAGTAATGCTATTTTTCTGTCCATCTTACCTACTTGGCCATGAAAGGCCTTGAGAACGCAGAATAAATATGTAAGTGAGTTTGGTGGCAAGCAACAGAACTCAACTCAATAAATTAATCAAGAAAAAAGAGGAAGCACTGGTAAGATACTGCATAGCTAGGAGATAAATAGGAAGTGTGTCAACTGTACTTAGGAAGGACAGACACCAGGGAAGCTGCAGATCCCAGCAACAGGAACTCCTACTCAGGACAGGGGAGGGCAATGAGGGCTACAAAGCAGACACATGATTGGTGGCCCCACTGAGGTCACGTGAGATGAAAAGTCAATTCCTCCAAAGGAAAAGGATGTGGTGCTGTTACTGAAAAAGGTTAGGAGATACGGGGCAGACAAAAACAACAGCTTCCACTCCATTGAGTCTTTTTTTTTTAATACATAAATCTATTTATTTATGGCTGTGTTGGATCTTTGTTGCTGCGTGTGGGCTTTCTCTAGTTGAGGCGAGCGGTGGCTACTCTTCGTTGCGGTGCGCAGGCTTCTCATTGTGGTGGCTTCTCTTGTTGCAGAGCACAGGCTCTAGGCGCGTGGGCTTCAGTAGTTGTGGCACACGGGCTCAGTAGTTGTGGCTCGTGGGCTCTAGAGCACAGGCTTAGTAGTTGTGACGCACGGGCTTAGTTGCTCCACGGTATGTGGGATCTTCCTGGACCAGGGATTGAACCCATGTCCCCTGCATTGGCAGGCAGATTCTTAACCACTGCACCACCTGGGAAGTCCTTCCATTGAGTCTTGCTCCTGCTTGTGTCCCCAGAGTCTAGTGAGGAGTGTGACACCCGGTAGGCTCTCCTTGGATGTTTGCTGAATAAACAAAGCCAGAGATAACTAACATTTATTTAATACTACCTGCCAGGCAATGAGCAAGGGTTTCAACATTATTGCATTTGACCTCTCACAACAGTTCTACAAGTAAACATTATCTGTGTTTTGAAAATGAGGAAACGAAATCAAAGAAGTAACTTGCCAAGATCACTCAGCAAGAGAAAGAGCTAGGACCTTGAACATGTACTGCACTGCCTTCCCCCAGTGAGAAATATATAATGCTTTTTCTTCATAAGAAGTATAACATTTCTTTTTTCAACAATATCCCTGTTTAGTTAACAGTGTCTTAGAGATACCTCCCATGTTATCCCAGGGAAGGCCAGTATTGCATAGTGGTTAAATTCGTAGGTACTGAGAGAGATTTCCTGGATTGGACTCCCAGCTCTGCTTTTTACCATGAATGTGATCTGAGGCAAGTTTTTAACCTATCTGCACCTCTGTTTCTCTGGAAAATCAGGAGGACAAAATTAGTTACCTATGTCATAGGGTTACCTCAAGGATCAAATTAGTTACTATATATAAAGCATTTAGCTTAATACCTGATATATAGTTAAGTGCTATAAAATTTTGCTTGTTCTTTTTATTACTGCATTGCCTTCCACAGAATGTGTGTACCATAATATATTTAATCATTCCCCATGGAAATTTTGTTAGCTGCATATTTTTGATGTTATAGACAATGCTTCAAAGAACATTTCTGTTTGTATCTCCTTGTTATATGTTTGTCTACACATTAGCTCAACGATTAGAATTATTGAGTTAAAGGGTGTATGTATGTTAAAATTAATTTTTATCTATTACAGTGCATATACAGCACAAATATCAAAATATGCAAAAGATCATGCAATAAAATTACTTCTTCCCATTCTTGCTCCCCAGCAACCAATTAGTTCCCCTCCCTTAAGGCAATCACACTTATTCATTCCTTGTGTATAGTTTTAAGGATATTAATATGCATATGCCAGTACACATATGTGTGTGTGTATGTATGTGTGGATGCATGCATATGGGCTTTAAAAAATATAAATGATAGTATTCAATACATACAGTTGTGCTCCTAAAGCCTTTTTCACAACAATATATGTTGGAGAGCTTCCTTTGAGGAGAGTTACAGAGTTGCTCTTCTTTTTTAAAGACTGCATAGTATTCCATTGTAAAGATGTACCATAATGTATTTAATCACTCTTGTATTGGTAGACATTCAAAGTATTTCTAATATTTTGCTATTACAAACAGTACTATAATAAACATCCCTGTCTTTTCACCCACGTGCATTTTTAAAATGAAACACTACAAACGGGCCTAAAAATGGCAAGCTGCACGTTTTTTGGGGGTGGGGAGATGACTGCGTTGGGTCTTTGTTGCTGTGTGCGGGCTTTCTCCAGTTGCGGCGAGCAGGGGACTACTCTTCCTTGCAGTGCGCGAGCTTCTCATTGCGGTGGCTTCTCTTGTTGCGGAGCACGGGCCCCAGGCATGTGCGGGCTTCAGTAGTTGTGGCTCGAGGGCTCTAGAGCGCAGGCTAGTTGCTCCGTGGCATGTGGGATCTTCCAGGACTAGGGTTCGAGCCCCTGTCCCCTGCACTGGCAGGTGGATTCTTACCCACTGCACCACCAGGGAAGTCCAAGCTGCACATTTTTAAATGGTGCTTTATCTGTTTGTTAAGTAAATTTACCATACTTTACAAAAATGTTTTCCTATTATGGACCTTTAGATTTCCTCTAAGTTTCCGGTATGAACAATAAACTTCAAAGAATATAGAGACGTCTTTCTCATATCTTCAGCACTACTTAAAATTGTAAATTCATTTCTTTTCATTACTCCTGGAAGGAACTAAGTAAGGAAAGTATGTATTTTTTCTGGCAATTTTATTCTCCTTTTAATTTAGTGAGAGATTCATCAGCCTTCTTGATACCAGAGATGTTGATTATAGGGCTTTCAAATTTCTTTTGTACTAACCTATACTTCTGATGCCTTTCAGGGCCTAGAGTCTGGACTGTAAATTCATTCTCTGGCTGATTCCTCCATCATCATCATCATCATTACTGTCAATTTTATAAGTCTATTAAGAGCCTTATAAATAATATCAGATGTTTAATTTTCATCTATCCTCCCAGGTCCCAGTTTCCTGCCTTAATTTATCTAATTTTTGTCTTATTCTTTTCTAAGATTCTTAGTACTTCTCATCTCTACACAAGTGCCTTAGTGAAAAACACATGGATTTTAAAAAAAAAGATCTGGTATTAAAGTATGGGTCTGCCACATATTTGCTATGTGACCTTTGCTAAGTTACATTCTCTGAGCCTATAAAATGGGAACATATAATATCTGTCTTGTGAAATTAGTATTGAATCACATATATAAAGATAAATACATGTATCAGCTCCTACACGCAAGGCTCCTCCTACACTTCACATTCATTATGTCTACTCTTAGAGTAGCCGCCACAGGAGAAATAGGAAGGCCAATACCGCAGACTATGAGAAAATCAAGGAGATAATAGTACGAGATGGATGTGGTGTAGAAAGTCACCAAACTAAGACCTGAGATTTGAATTAGAGGAGCTGAGAGTTGTGGGTGTTGGTAGGAAGTGTTCAAACAGAGCAAAAAAGCATGTATAAAGGTGCTGAGGTCAGAAAGAGCTTGGTACAGTCAAGAAATTATAAGAAGTAGAGAAATTTAGGACCATACAGAATAAGGGAGAGAATGATAGCAGATGGGGCCCACAATGGTATTTTGGGAGGCCCTATTGTTGGCCTATCCAATTTCCTTATCTTCTTCTTTCCCAGTAAAGAACCCCTAATTGTATTGGTCAGACAACTGAAGAGCCAAGCCCGGTGGAGTATATTATGAGTTTAAGCCAGTTAGAGTACCCTCATTATCCTCTGCCGGTGATTGGTTTAAGAACCATCATGGGGCCCAGTTTAGACAAATAGGATATAAGGGGAAGTCTGCAGAGGAAGGCCCCTAGGAAGTGTTTTCCTCCCACTTTAAAAGGAGAAGGAGCTAATAGAAGGAAACTCTATCTTTCCTTTCTGTTTTTGGAGATGGTTGTGTGTAGATGTGATTATTGGAGCACTTCCTGCCATCCTTCTGCCATGAGGAAGACACTACTGATACACTGGGGATGGCAAAGGGCTGAGACCTTAAGGACATCTTTAACTGCTGAGCCAACTCTGGAACTGCTTCGCTCTGGACTAATTTACATATTAGATAATAAATACCCTTATTGATTAAGGCGCATTCAGTTGAATTTCTATTCCCTGCTGCTGAAGGTATTCTACTGATTATAGTTATGGAAGGAGTAAGATCATGGAGAGCTTCGTAGATCATGCTAAGTATTTGAAATGTAATCCTAAGGGTTATGGAGAACCATTTAAGTCTTTTGAGCATGGAGTGACACAAGATAGGATATCTTTTCAAAAGGTCACTTTAGTTGCGATGTGGATAATAGATTGGACAGTGGCAATTGTGGATGCAGGTGGAGCAGATGGGAACTATTGCAACAGGTCACACGAGAGAACACAGTGGTTTAAAGTAAGTGGTGGCTGGCCATGGGAATAGAGAAAAATGAAACAATTCAAGAACTGTTGAGAGATATATTGGAGGCAGAACTGTGATTGGGATTGATTCAATGTGAGTGAAGACGAGGAAGAAATCAAAGATGGCTCCCAGGTGTCTGGACTGAGCTACTAGGTAGATTATGATGCCATTTACTAAGAGAGGAATAAACAACTGGAGGTAGAACAGGTGGGAAGTCACAATAATGAGTTCATTGTTGGCGGTGTTGAGTTGAAGGTGCCTGAAGCAACCAGGTGATTATATCAAGCAAGCAGGTGGGCATTTGAGTGCCTAGAGGAAAGATAAAGAGTTTGGAATCTAGATGGTAACAGAATCTATGTGATTTTTGAGATTCTTAGGTAGGGAATGAGTGATCAGAAGGGAAAAGTTCCCAAGACAGAATCCTACGATCCCTAGCACTTAGCTTTTCCATGGAGCAGGGGAGTCCAGTGAAGGAGACTGAGAAAGAAGAGCCAGAAAGAAAGAAGGAAAGCCAAAGCATGTTTCTACAAGGAGGGAGCAGTCAGCACTGACAAATGCAGTTGAGAGGTGAAGCAAGAAAAGGACTGAAAGGAGTCTATTCCATTTATCCACATAAAAGCCACCCACCACTGACACTGATGACAAAGCAGTTTTTGGACAGATAAAGTGGTCAGCTCAGAACCCAGGTTAGATGGCATAAGGATGGAGTAATTAAGAAATGAAGACCTAAAAAGGAGAGAATCAGGTCAAGAAATTTGGCCTTAAAGAAGACATAGTGTAGGAGCTGAGGGAAATGTGGGACCAAGGGAAGGTTTTTGTTTATCTTTTACAGGTAGCAATAGCTATCTTTCCTTCACTCCTATACCCAATTCATTAGCAAGCCCATTTAGGTCTTTGTCTAAAATATATCACAAACCTGTCCATCTCTCACCTACTACCCAGATGACTCCCTGGTTTGGGCCATTATTATCCTCACTTGGATTCATTCAGTAGCCTCCTAACTGGTTTCTCTGCTTCCATTCTTGTTTTGTTCCTGTCTTTTCCAAACCACACAGCAGTGGAATTAAATCAAACATGGCACCTGGAATAAAACCCAAGCTCTTGGTCTTGCCCTGTAAGACTGGGTATGATCAGGACCGTCTCCTACCTCATCTCATGCCATTTACACCCCTGGTCCCTCATGCTCCAGCCCCACACCCTGGTTTTTGTTGTTGTTGTTCTTGCCTTGCTCACTGTTCCCAGAGCTTAGCAAGCTTCTTCCTAAATCTCTGAGTGGCTGACTCCTTTTCATTATTCATGACTCTACTCAAATGTCACCGCATCCAAGAAGTCTTCCCTGACCTTCTTACCCTCCCCGCCCCCATCCTCACTCCCTGTTTTATCTTCTTTTTGGCTCTTATCAGCTGAAATGAACTTGTTCATTTATTTATTTATTGTCGATTACTTATATCTTCTCATTAAAAGTAAAGTCTGGGGAAAACTGGGTGAAGTTTATAGGATTATTATGTATTATTGTGTGTATTGCATATGCATATTATGTATTACCATGGATTTTTTTAAATAAAAAGAGCGTGGGGCTTCCCTGCTGGCGCAGTGGTTGAGAGTCCGCCTGCCGATGCAGGGGACACGGGTTCGTGCCCCGGTCCGGGAAGATCCCACATGCCGCGGAGCGGCTGGGCCCGTGAGCCATGGCCGCTGAGCCTGCGCGTCCAGAGCCTGTGCTCCGCAATGGGAGAGGCCACGACAGTGAGAGGCCCGCGTACAGAAAAATAAATAAATAAAAAAAAATAAAAGAGCATGAATTTATATATCCAAAAAAAAAATGTTTTTAAAGTAAGTTCTGTGAGAACTGGGATTTTGTTTGCTTGTTGGGAACTGTGTCCCCATCACCAGAAAGGAGTCTGGCATGCAGTGGGCATTAAAGCCTTATTAAATGCGTGAGTTAATAAATGCTATATTTGGTCATAAATATTCAAAAGAGGATGGAGGGGGAATACAAACAACAGCAGGAGATTCTAAGGCGACGAAACTGGACGGGGCGGGGGTCGGGAGGGTCCTAGGATTTTAGAATCCCTGTCCTAGCGTTAGGATTCGAATCCAGGTCCCAGAACTCTTTCCACTACTGCATGCTACCTCTCCATTTATGCAGTGTTGATTACATGACGGAAGTGGTGATTAGCACTTTCTTAGGAGACGCTCGTAGATCATCTTTGTGGCCTATTATGATTACAACAGTGCAGGACCCATAGGACAACCACCTTACAAATGGGTGTTCTCTGACTGCCTTCAAACGGGACCACGCCCGCACTTTCATTCACTTGCTACAGTGGTTCGCAAGGAGGAGGCGGGCGATTGCTTGGAAGACTCACTGCCCGCCCAGGTCCTCAGCTCTGCAGTTGAGGTGTCAGGTTTCAATCCTCCCAGGGCCACTGGACGTCGCGGCGTGCCCGGTGCGGCGGCCGCCTCCGCCGCCAAGCCTAGACTTAGGCAGCGAGCGAAGGCTCACTTCAGACGCGCGGCCGCGCACTCGGCCTGCCGCAGACCGAGGCTGGGCCCCGCGGCGGAGGCTGCTTCGGGGCTGCGCTGGCTGCGCGCTCTGGGCGGCGGCGATCGCGGCTGGGCCGGGACTTACTTCCTCTACCGCAGGACAACAAAACAAGCCGGCTGCAGGCACCGGGCTCTTGGCAACGGTCTGGGCCGTAGGCGCAGCGATGGGCTCCGTGCTGAGCAGCGATAGCGGAAAATCCGCGCCCGCCTCGGCCACCCCGCGGGCCCTGGAGCGCAGGGGGGACCCCGAGCTGCCCGTTACGTCCTTCGACTGCTCCGTCTGCCTCGAGGTGTTGCACCACCCCGTCCGGACCCGCTGTGGCCACGTGTAAGTGCCAGGGGAGCTGGGTTTGCGCGCCCGCCCCCTGGGGAGGGCGATGTTAGCGGAGCCGTTGGGGATCGGGGGGTTCAGAAGCCGGCGCTTGAAGGAAACTGCTGCAGGGAGAGACCTGGACCCGTCGAGTGCGGACCACGGGGAAAGTGCCCTGTCGGAAGGTGACACAGGATTTCAGGAGGAGAAAACAGCAACAAGCGGGCCCTGCAGCCGCCGTAGAGCCGCCTCCTCCCGCAGCCCAAGTGCGGAGTCCCTGGGACGGGAATTCCGGGCGCGAGAGCCGCGGGGAGCAAGGGCTTGCCGGCTGAGGAGAGTGCGCTTGGCTGCAGAAGCAGCATCCGCCTGGGCCCAAGGCAGGGGCTCCCGCCGAGCGCAGTTCCCGCTCCGCTCGGTTAATCGGGCGGTGCTTCCTTCTCCGCCCGGAACCGGGGTCGGTTTTGTTTTGCTGGCTCTGTGCACGTGTTCTAGAACGCCCGCGAGGCTGGGCTCTTGAGCAAACAAGGATCTGTGCAAACTGTCCTTCCATCCCCACCTCCCTTTCCCAACACAGACGCCCAAACCCCTCAAAGATCAATCAAACGGGAACGTCCAAGTGACTTGCTGTAGTCGTTAGAGTTGAACAAGCCGCCAGGGCTGGGTCTGCGGCTTGAACGTTACCCCCAAGCCCGTAAATGCAGCAGTTAAAAGCATAGCCAACCGAGTGAAGGAGGTTGCAGACTACCTGCCTTACGCACAGCCTCCCCACCGCGGTAGGAAGTAGAGATAAAAATAACTGTCTTAGAAACCACGTACACACCAACTAAAACTCGCTGTTAGCGCACATCCGTGGTAGTTTCTAGGAAGAGTTTAAAAACAAAATCCCTTTATAAAATTGGCACGTCCTTAACGTGTGCCTGAGTAGTAGTAGGGGTTGGATCTGTGAGTTTGTGTTCCATTTGCTTAAAAGCTTTCTTCCCGTGGATGCGTGGGTGTGTGACTGTGTGGGTGAGATTGGTGGGGGGCGGGCGGGGGAGGGGATTGCATACAGCATGAGTGGAAACCCACTTACTGTCTTCTCTGGACCACCGACTAACTAGTTTGATGAAGCCCCGAGGCAGTAAGTGCTTTCTGGCTTACCAGGAAAAAAGAAGTATCATAAATCATGAATGCAAGTGCACAAACCGTCTTTAAAAGGACTTAGGTGGTCCTTGACACCTCTAGCCTAGTATCTGAGAAGCAGTTTTCAATACTGAAAAGCCCCCCAGAGAGCCAGGGAGAAAAATCTGCAGCCCACACAATGTTTAAAGAAAAAGTGTCCCTGGGCATTCTTTTGTGGCCATATTTTCAGGGCCTGTTGTTTCAGCTCTGTACTTTAAACTCAAGGCTAATTTAGCTCCTGTCTGATTACTGACGTTGTTTCCCAGCTGTCCAGATGTAGCTCATTGACGTAATTCCTCAAGGCCAAGATGGAAGCTAAGATGTTATTGTGTTATGTGAAATACATTGATTAGTTCAGAGCAGTAATAACCTCAGGATACCTAGCCTACATTTAAATTTAGTCTGTATTAGTATTAAAACTTTTAGGTTGCACCAAAGACACACAGTGGGCCTCAAGTCTTGGAAGATTTTCTTTAGTAGAACTGAACTGGGCAGCTTTGCTATTGGAGATTGTTATCTGATTGTTTTCCCTGGTTTGGATTTTGAATGCTATAACTTTGTGCAGTGTTTTGCTTCTGCTAAAGAGAAATATAAATTTGCAAAATGTTGAATCCTTTGTTTAATCTTTCTCTTTGTTAGAGTGAATAGGAAACCAGCAACTGGAAAAATAGTCGTGAAGTAGCACAATAAGGGCTGGACAAATTGCCTTCCCTCACTTTACTGTTCTTTGTTTTGACAAATCTATGTCCATTGTTCTGGCCGGGGGCAGAATTTCCATATTCCTACTTTTGGCAAATTTACTTGGGCCTCTTCCACTTTGTAAATGTTAACTGGAGTCCCTTCTGCTTTTGGGGATGGTGAGCCTTCCTAACACCGTTTGTACTTCCTAAATGAATTACTCTCTTCCATTGAACTTAAATTGGAAAATGAGGAAATGCAAATGAAACCTCTATATTATCCCATACTTAAGCTTATTTCCAAACTTGCTGAACTAGGTTGTTTATGCCAATTTCTGTTTATAAACTAGTTTCAAGTCAAGCAAGTATAATATGGCAACATACCTTGAATGAATATGTATATATGTATTGTGATGCAGTAAAACTGTGAGAGCTTCATAGCCACTAACCAGCTGTGTAATCACCACTTTGGTTAATCTTTTTGAATCTCAGCTTCTTCATTTGTAAAATAAGGTGAGTAATGGAATTTTTATGAGTATTTAAAGTGTAAAAGTAGCCCATAATATAGGCTCAAAACATTTCTTTTTTTGTTGTTGTTTAACTTTTATTGGAGTATAGTTGATTTACAATGTTGTGTTAGTTTCAGGTGTCAAAACATAGTTTCTATTTCCATCGAAGTCATTCTGTAAAGCAAGCAAAAACGCATGAACAGGTTTTATTTCTTTTAAAAAATAATTAATTAATTTACTTTTGGCTGTGCTGGGTCTTCGTTGCTGTGCGCGGGCTTTCCCTAGTTGCGGCGAGCGGGGGCTACTTTTTGTTGTGGTGCACGGGCTTCTCATTCTGTTTTCATTGCGGAGCACAGGCTCTAGGTGCTCGGAGTTAGGGAGTTGTGGCTCTCGGGCGCTAGAGCGTAGGCTCAGTAGTTGTGGCGCACGGGCTTAGCTGCTCTGCGGCATGAGGGATCTTCCTGGACCAGGGCTCGAACCCGTGTCCCTTGAGTTGGCAGATGGATTCTTAACCACTGCGCCACCAGGGAAGCCCCCAGGTTTTATTTCTTATCTCTATGCTTCTTTTGGAATAAAACTGGGCCACAAAAGATAAGTCTATGACATTTCCAAGATGTCCCAGATAGCCTTACTTTTAGCTTAGTTCTTTTTTCATTTGGTGGACTTTAATTTAAGAAGTTCCATTTTAATGTCTGTTATTTCAAACTGACGTTATTCATATCTCAGTATCAGTTGTAAAAGTAGATTTGGGGGAAAAGACTTCCTACCTCTGCCTTTTTTCTATTAACAGTGAGCTGGGAAAAGAGGGAGTAAATGAGTTGAAACTGCATAAGGGAAACTAAAACGGAATCTGATTTACATTTAAAAGAAATATTCAAGAAATTTGGTATGGTATATATCGAGGGAGACAAAAGTCGAAGACAGAGATACAGGGGGACAGAGTTTAGCTCAGGAGGAAGTTAATGAACTCACAATTAAGCCTGTTGAATGTACACTAGTCTGATAGGGAGACATCTAAATGGAAATGTCCCAGAGGCACTGGGAAAGTGGGTTTAGGGACACAGCTCAAGGCTGGAGCTAAGGGAGTTACCAGAAAGGGTCAAGAGGTTGAGAATGGGCCTAAGAGAGCTAAATACAAACCAGAGCAGACCATACAGTACAAAGAGCCACATCGCCATAGACCTGAGTTGGGTTGAGTTGCTCCAAGTCACAGAATTTGCCATTTTTTTTAATGAAACTGTTGAAGATAATTCTGAAGTGCTTTCTGGTAAATGGATTAAAACGTTCCATTTGTGGTAAAGTATGAGCATCAAATTCATGGTTCTCTAAGTAGAGTCTGAGGGTTTCCTGATGTGTTTTAAACTGACCCAGAAATAGACATCAGTGCTTTCATTCTTTTTTTTTAATTTTAGTATATTTTATTTTATATTAAAATTTTTATTGAGGTAAAATTGACATATAACATTATATTAGTTTCAGGTGTATGGCGTAATGATTCAATTTTTGTAAATATTGCAAAACCACCAAAAGTCTAGTTAACATCTGTCAGAATACATGGTTATAAAATTTTTCTTTCTTGTGATGATAACTTTTAAGATCTACTCTTTTTTTCCTAATTAATTAATTTATTTATTTTTGGCTGCGTTGGGTCTTCGTTGCTGCACGCGGGCTTTCTGTAGTTGGGGTGAGCGGGGGCTACTCCTCGTTGCAGTGCGCAGGCTTCTCATTGCAGTGGTTTCTCTTGTTGCAGAGCACGGGCTCTAGGCACGCGGGCTTCAGTAGTTGTGGTGCATGGCCTTAGTTGCTGCGTGGCATGTGGGATCTTCCCAGACCAGGGATGGAACCGGTGTCCCCTGCATTGACAGGCGGATTCTTAACCACTGTGCCACCAGGGAAGTCCCAAGATCTACTCTCTTAGCATCTTTCAAATAAGCAAAACAGTATTATTAACTATAGTCACCATGCTGTATATTACATCCCATGACTTACTTATTTTATAACTCAAAGTTTGTACCTTTTGACTCCCTTTACCCTTTTCACTTACAAAGCCCACAGTGCTTTCATTCTTACAGGAGGTATGCAATCCCAAGGACTTCTTTTTAACCTAAGATTAAAGCTACTTATCCTATTATTTATTATAGATATTTATACATATTTTCTATCAGTGAGGATTCTCCAGAGAAACAACCAATAGGTTATATATAAATATATGGAGAGAGAGAGAAAGAGAGATTGATTTTAAGGAATTGATTTACATTATTGAGGATAATCACTCGACTTGAAGTCAACTGATTATAGATGTTAACCACATCTACAAAATACCTTCACAGCAACATTTGCTTAAGTGTTGAATTAAACTGAGTACTATAGGCTGGCTAAGTTGATACATAAGACTAACTGTCACATCTTTTCAACAGGCTTTTAAGGGTTATTAAAATCTGGTGATAAAACCAAAAATTAGATCATTATCAGGCTTCACTAGAAGACACTTCAGAATTCTCTTAAGAAGCCTATCAGGCAGCCATGCACACACCTACATGTTGCTCAAGCAAACAGTAGGAATCCACAGTTTTCTTAAAATTAAAATCATTGTTCATTTAGCTTTATCATTTTAGTTTGCTGTGGGTTGTTTGGTTAGACCTACTATTGCATGGAGTGCATTCGTTTTTTGATCCAGCCAACGTGGCCTGCTCTGTGCTGAGCACACAGACACAAAGGCTTATCATTTTGGTGTTTGCATTCTTATGAGGAAGATGGACAATAAACAAGATACAGGTGTTAAGTATGTAGTTTGTTATATAGTGTTAAGGATTAAACAAAATAAGACAAAGAAGTGAGATAGGAAGTATATGGGAGTTGCAATATTCAGATATTTAGAGAAGTGCATCTTAAATTATCTGTTGTAAAGAACCTCTGAAGTGTTTTGTTTTAATTTCCAGCCCACCACAGACCAATAATTTTATAAAATAAAAAATGTATTGTGGAAAAATGAAATTTAAAAATACCAAAGATAGGGAGTTCCCTGGCAGTCCAGTGGTTAGGGCTCGGTGCTTTCAGTGCCGTGGCCCGGGTTCTGTCCCTGGTTGGGGTACTAAGATCCCACAAGCCATGAAGTGTGGCAAATAAATAAATAAATAAATATGTATATATAAAATACAAGCCATCATTTGAAAAATTGTTATTAGATTCAACAGCATAATATTACTCTGTCAGATTCCTATACAGTGTTCTAAATATTACTTCTCTCAATTTCTATTCTTAATTAAGCATGGGCTCTTAATAAACAGGGCCTGATTTTGTACAGTGTTGGTCCAGAGGAAAGCAGGAGGTGAGGAAGCTAGTTTGACTGGTGTGGGGACATTTATAAGAAGTTTGCCTTTTCCTCTGAGTGAGGATTTTGAGCAGATTCATGGCTTGAGCTGATTTAAAAGCATCTGTCGGGCTGCTGAGAATAGTCTGTAGCGGGAGGAGCAAGCTGAGGAGATTGAGTTCAGAGGCCACCGTAGTGATCCAGGTGGGAAAGGACAGGACTAGCATGGGGACCGTGGAGGTGGTGAGAATAGTAGGACTATAGACATATCTTTGAAGGTGCCGGTAACACGATGGATTTGTTGCGGAGTGTGGAAGAAAGTGAAGAATCAAGGATGGCTGCAAAGTGCTTGGCCTTAGCGAAGGCTGGAGCCGCTCTGAGATGGGAGAGACTAAGAGGACGGGATGAAGATCATGTTTAAGTCAAGAGTTCAGTTACTGACAAGCCAAGTTTCAGACAACCGAGTGGAGCTGTTGAGTGGACAATTGGATATGTGAGCTTGGAGTTCAGAGGAGCTGGGCTGTAGGTAATAAACTTGGGAATCATAAACATATACTCGATATAAATCCATGGGACTGGATGAGCTCATCAAGAAGTTAAGTATAGTTAGAAAAGAATAGAGGTCCAAGGACTGAGCAGCGGTGCCCACCGATATTTAGAAGCTGGGACATGGGGACTTCCCCAGTGGCGCAGTGGTTGACTCCACACTCCCAATGCAGGGGACCCAGGTTCGATCCCTGGTCAGGGAACTAGATCCCACATGCATGCCGCAACTAAGAGTTCGCAGGCTGCAACTAAGAGTTTGCAGGCCGCAACTAAGGAACTCGCCTGCCGCAACTAAGACCCGCAACCAAATTAATTAATTAATTATTTTAAAAAGAAGAGGAAGAAGAAGCTGGGACATGGAAGCCAGAAAAGCAGCAGCCAAAGGAGAGGAAGGAAACCCCCAGGTGTCCTGGAGGCTGAGTGAGTACAAGAAGTATTTTCCGGGGAAGAGCGACCCACTGAATCCAGTGCTGCTTTAAAGGTCAAGTACGTGATAGAGATGGAGAGTAGAGAAAGCCCTTTCATGAAGTTTAGAGGCAAAGGGAAGAGAGAAATTGGGCAATAGCTGGAAAAAGAAGTGGGATCAAGAGAATTTTCTTTTAAAAGAAGAATGGAATCTTTTGTATGCTGATGGAAATAAACCAATAGTGAGGGAAATTTTGATGCACAGGAGAGAAGAGAAAATTGCGGGGCTAGGATTTACAGTGGGGGGCTTGGCCTTAGGCAGGAGAATGAACAGTTCATCCATTTAAGAGAATGTAGAATATTTAAATGGGCACAGATGCAAGTAGTTGAATTGAAGTAGTGGGAGCTCGTGGCAGGTTCCCATCTGATTGCAACTTATGTTGACATAATATTTGACCTGTGATTTGATTTTTTTTGAAGTATAGTTGCTGTACAATATTATATGTTACAGGTGTATAATATAGTAATTCATAATTATTAAAGGTTATACTCCATTTAGTTATAAAATATTGGCTATATTCCCCATTTTGTACAATATATCCTTGTAACTTATTTTATACCTAATAGTTTGTACCTGTTAATCCCCTACCTCTAAAGTGCCCCTCCCCCTTCCCTCTCCCCACTGACAACCACTAGTTTGTTCTCTATGAGTCTGTTTCTTTTTTGTTATATTCTCTAGTTTGTTGTATTTTTTTAGATTCCACATGTGATATCATACAGTATCTGTCTTTTTCTGTCTGACTTATTTCACTTAGCATAATGCTCTCCAAGTCCATCCATGTTGCTACAAATGGCAAAATTCTGTTCCTTTTCTATGGCTCAGTAGTAGTCCATTCCTTTTCTTCATCCATTCATCTGTTGATGGACACTTAGGTTGCTTCCGTATCTTAGCTATTGTAAATAATGCTGTTATGAATGTTGGGGTGTGTGTATCTTTTCAAATTAGTGTTTTCATTTTTTTCAGATATATACCCAGGAGTGGAATTGCTGAGTCATAGGGTAGTTCTATTTTTAGTTTTTTGAGAAACTTTCATACCATTTTCTTACAGTGGCTGCACCAATCTACATTCTCACCAACAGTGTACGAGGGTTCCCTTTTCTCCACATCCTCTCCAACATTTGTTATTTGTGTTCTTTTTGATGATAGCCATTCTGACAGGTGTGAGGTGATATCTCATTGTGGTTTTGATTTGCATTTCCCTCATGATTAGCAATCTTGAGCATCCTTTCATGTGCCTGTTGACCTGTGATTTGATTTTAAGATGAAATCATCCAGGCCCCTGATGCTAAAACAAATGTATATAGAATGCTTCCTCCTTCTAATGTACTTGGATAAGCATCACTTAAAATAGGATGATTGGAGTCTTTTGTACCATCAAGACCCAAAACTCTTGAGAGCCGTTGCTCTAATAAAGGAATGCTACTTTCCACCTTGCCACTCCTTTAAGGTCTGGCGCTTAGTAGGTGTTAAGTATTTTGAATTAATGAATGACTCTAAGACAAAATTTGGGGGACTCCCCTGGTGGTCCAGTGGTTAAGAATCCACCTTCCAATGCACGGGACGCGGGTTTGATCCCTGGTCGGGGAACTAAGATCCCACATGCGTACCGCAACTACAGAAGCCGTGTGCTCTGGAGCCCGGGTGCCACTACTGGAGGGAAGCCCAAGTGCTGCAACCAAGAGCCTGTGCATTGCAATGAAAGATTCGTGCCTCAACTAAGACCCGATGCGGCCAAAAATAAATTAATTAATTAATTTTAAAATAATAATAATAAGACAAAATTTGGGGCTTCCCTGGTGGTGCAGTGGTTAAGAATCTGCCTGCCAATGCAGGGGACACGAACGGGTTCAAGCCCTGGTCTGGGAAGATCCCACATGCCGTGCAGCAACTAAGCCCGTGCACCACAACTACTGAGCCTGCGCTCTAGAGCCCACAAGCCACAACTACTGAGCCTGCATGCCACAACTACTGAAGCCCGTGTGCCTAGAACCCGTGCTCCACAACAAGAGAAGCCACTGCAATGAGAAACCCGCGCACCAAAACAAAGAGCAGCCCCTGCTCGCCACAACTAGAGAAAGCCCACGTGCAGCAACGAAGACCCAACGCAGCCAAAAATAAATAAAAAATAAATTTATTAAAAAAAAAAAGACAAAATTTGGATACTTTGGTGAGCACAACTTTGGACAACCATTTCATAGTGCTAGCCAGCTGGTGCTATGGAGTTTGAGTCATAGATAGGAGTCCCATGATAGTTTTTGAACTCCCTTTTATAGGGTTACTCATCTGTGCCCGTATTACCGAGAATTTTAGAAAGATGTAATAAGCTGGCCTGAAATTTGCCTCATCTGGTGGTTGGACTGCTCTGTGTTACTTAGCAACATTAGTGTTGTCGTAGGCACATTAAATATTAGTGATCTATTAAATTACATATTCTCCAACAAACAGAACCTAAATAATGTTGCAGACTGAGTTTTACACCAGGATTCTCTTTAGCACCTGACTACTGGTCCTAGGACCAGCAGCATTGCAGAATCTCAGCCCCCAACTCAAATCTGCTGAATCGCAATCTGCATTTTTACAAGATGCCCATGTGATTTATATGCATTTTAAGATTTGAGAAGTACAGCCTCAGATAACCCTATGTAATTGACAGTAAGATACTGCAAGTTGAGGACAGTGTTTGAGGGTTATAGAGAGGCACCCCTCTAAGACTGTAGATTAAAGGAAATAAAATTTTCCTTAGGGGGCTAAATATAAAAATCAACATGTAAAGGAGTGTAGAGATATGCAGAGTCAATTTTTGGAGGCTGAATGATTCCCAGGATGGACTTTGAGCATGACATAATTGAATACATAAACACCTCCAAGGAAATCTTGAGGGACAGTGGCTAAAGGCCTGTGCTCTAAGAATAGCTGCGCTTGGGACTGTCCAGGCTGATCGATCCATCATTGGATCACTGAAGAGGGAGACTGGTTGTGTGTGTATGTGTGTGTGTGTATTGTCCTATACTGGAGTATTTTAGCCCGAGACTCTCATACTCCCTTTGAATAACAATTGCAACTCCCCTTATTCTATTTATATGTTCCAACTCCCCAAAGGAGCCCAAGATTTTCATTTACCTTCATATTGGCCTGCCCACAGTGAGGCAGCCCAGTGTTGAGAACATAACGAAAATGTTAGACCGACCACACGTTGCCAAGGGCTGTTTCCAGAACCACATTTAGGGACCACCTCTGGCTACTTATTTTGCCTGTCTAGCCCTAGGCCCCATGGAGTCCCTAATACAGCCCTTTCCTCTTTAATTCTCCTATACTTAGGGTGCAGTTTTCCCCCTTAAGATTGTGTGCATAACTTTACCCAGTGTCCTCAGCAACCCTTTCCCCATTTTCCTCCAATACCTTGCCGCCCTTTCCTTATATGAGTTTTATTGCTAACCACTTAATTAGAGAAACAGAAAGGTGTTAATAAAATAAACAATGGGGGTAGGATAATTAAGTTCCCAGCTGGTTTTAAAGTTCTTAGAGTCATTATCTGGTTCCTGATTGATGTCATCAGAAGCTGCAAACTCAGCAGGGGGGAGGCAAGGGGTGTGAGTGAGCGAGGAGGATGGGTATCTACCGGAAGGGGCACCGACCCATGTGGCCACGTGGGAAATGAGTCCAGAGTTGCAGGAGACTTAGCTTTTCAAGAGAAGCCAGAAATTTGAATTTGTGTGTGAAATCTGATTTTAAAGCTATGACCACTTGTGCTTCCACTGCAGGGGGCACGGGTTCTATCCCTGGTCAGGGAACTAAGATCCCGCATGCCACAAGGCATGGCCAAAAAAAAAAAAGGCAACAACAACTCATTCAGAATTTTTGAAAACATTAAATCGGTCTTTTAAAAAAATGCAGTTGACTTCTATCTTTTCCCTACATTCTCCTAATTCTGATCATGTCTGTTGGATTCGTCATTCTCAGCCACCTTATGGAGGGGGAGAGGGGGACAGACAAATAGGAATTTCTTAGCTCTGGGGTTTATGTTCATTTTTACCCCTTGGGTTCTTCCAGAAGGATACAACACTTATTTATTAATGGGAACATTGGGCCCTGCCCAGAAAATTCCCCTTTGGCCCATTCCTCATAACTGATTTAGTTATTTCAATCTACTAACCATTTACTGAGTAGCTACTCTGTACCTGGGGCTGTGTGGGAGGGACCCCTACAGGATTCTGAACGGTTCTGTGCTGTGTGTATTTCTGTGATGCTCATGCAGTGTTGTTGCTGACCTGTCGTCACTGGGGCATTTTTTGTTTAGCTGGGTTGCGTTTTTCTGCTTTATTGAGGTGATACAGTACATAATTGTATACAATCATATAACCACCACCACAAACAAGATCTAGAGCAGTTAGTTCCATTACCCTAAGAAGTTCCCTCGAATCCTTTACAGTCAATCCACTCCCCAAACTCCTGGGCCCCAGGCAACCCCATCAGCTTTCTGTCACTGAGCTTTGGAGTCATACAGTAAATAGTCTTGTATTTGACTTCTTTCACGTGGCATAATGGGGCATATATTTGTTGTCATTTGGTATATTGTAAGCCCTTTTGCCTCTGCTTCCTAAATCAATCGTAAATCTGACTGTCCACTTACACCGTCTGCTGCTCCTTTGCTGGGCTAAGCCACCATCCTCTCTTGAACCAACGCTTACAATGGAATTAACACTGGTCTCTGAGCCGTGACTCTCGTACCTCTGTAATCCACTCTTCACAGAGGAGCCAGTGATCTATATAATGTAAATCAAGTCGTATCACTCTCCCACTTAAGACCCTCCAGTGCCTTCCCATCACGCTTAGCTCTGGCTTTGTGGTTGCTCTCCTACCTACCTTACTGTCCCACATATTGCCAGTTACCCTCCCCTGGGCGCCCTGCATTTCAACCACGCTGGCTTTCTGTACCTCAGCAAAATGGTCCCTGTTTTCAGCTGAGAAAACCATTCCCAGATCTTCCCAAGACTGATGCCTTCAATTGTCATCTGAGGAACCACCCATCTTACTGCTCCCTCTGCCCCACCCACTCAGTTTTTGTTGTCAACTGTTTTATTCTTCTCAGAGCATTTATCGTTTGCCAGTCTTTTTGTTTACCTTCTCATTTCCT
The DNA here is from genome assembly GCF_011762595.2 of Tursiops truncatus. NCBI lineage: Eukaryota > Metazoa > Chordata > Mammalia > Artiodactyla > Delphinidae > Tursiops > Tursiops truncatus. The sequence continues at coordinate 46,707,640 of NC_047046.1, forward strand.
CTCTCCTCCTTCTAGAACTCTTGAGAGCAGGGACCTCGGGCACTGCCATGGTTTCATCTCTGGCATGTCAAACATTGGCAATCATAAGCTATTAGTGAAAATTTCTTTAGTGAATGCATGCTTGTATGGTTGGGTGTGGGGAGACTTGTGCATGTTTTATAAATCTTCATTATAACCATGCAATAACTGTTCTTGCTAAAAGCCACACGAATTCATTTTTTTACAGTTTTGTTTTCTCTCCCTTCAGCCTTATATTATCTTTCAAATTGTTCTGTGCTCTTTAAATTTATTTAAATAATCATAAATGCAAAGTAATCTTTTCCTCACACTGAATTTGGATGCTCTTAAAAATATCATTTTAAAAAACGTTTTTCTCTTCAGATCACATTCTATTAAATATTTCCTCCAAGGGAAATCCTCCAAGCATTTCCCTTCCCGGTTTTCCAACTAAATTTTTCTGAAAAGTAAAGAAAATTTAAGTCATAGTAAGGTGGTTAATTTTCCCTAACATTTTATTATGAAAAATGTCAAACATACAGCTAAGTTGAAAGAACTGTACAGTGAACAACCATATATCCATACGTATTTCTACAATTGTTAATTTTACCGTATTTGCTTTTACCTCTCACTTTATCACATACCTATGCATCCATCAGTCCATCTTATTTTTTTTGATGCATTTTAGAGTAGGTTACAAACATCAGCACACTCTACCCCTTCTCATATCAGCATGCATAATATTAACCAGAGTTCACAATTTGTTTATGGGATTTGCTAAAGGTAAATTACACATAGAGTGAAATGCATACATCCTAGGTATAACATTTGCAGAGCTTTGACCAATGTTTAGCCCAAACCCCTAACAAGATATAGAATAGTCTCATTACCCCCCATATGGTTCCCTTATGCCCCTTCCCAGCCATCCCCGTCCGTGTACCCCCATAGGCAATCACTGTTGTGTTATTTTTTTTCCCTATCATAGATCAGTTTTACCTATTCAAAAATTTCAAATAAGTGGAATTACACAAGATGTACTTTCTTGTGTCTGGCTTCTTTTTTTAAATTTTATTTTATTGAAGTATAGTTGATTTACAATGTTGTGTTAGTTTCTGGTGTATGGCAAAGTGATTGTTACATATATTTATATATATTCTTTTTCATATTCTTTTCCATTATGGTTTATTACAGGATATTGAATACAGTTCCCTGTGCTATACAGTAGGACCTTGTTGCTTATCCATTCTATATATAATAGTTCGCATCTGCTAATCCCAAACTCCCAATCCATCCATCCCCCACATCCCATCCCCCTTGGCAACCACAAGTCTGTTCTCTATGTCTGTGAGTCTGTTTCTGTTTCGTAGATAAGTTCATGTGTCTGGCTTCTTAGTATGTCTCTGAGAGTCATCCATGTTATGGTGTGTGTCAGTAATTTGTTCTTTTTTATTGCTGTGTAGTGTTCCATTGTAGGAATGTGCCATGGGTTGTTTATTCATTTTCTTGTTGATAAATATCTGGGTTATTTCCAGGTTGGGTCTACTGTGAAAACATTCCTTCTGAATACAGATGGACATATTTTTTAACTTCTCGAGTAAAACGTGGGCTTGGTACTGCAGGGTCAAGGGGTGCCTGTAATTTTGTTTTATTAGACACTACCAGACCAGTTATCCCAAGTGGTTGTAGGTAATTAACTTTTTAAAAGAATTGTTTATTGTGTAGGTAATAAGGTTATATGGTTCACACTTAAAATTCGACAGTGAAAATACCCTTCTTCTACCATATACCCCTTTCTCTCCCATTCCCATTTCTCCAACAGGTAGGTAAATGTTCTTATTCTCTTTACCCTAGATGTTTTTACACATCTGCAAACCTGTAAGAAGCTCACACTCTATACACACTTCTACACTTTGCTTTCTAAGAGGTTTTAGTTTAGAGTTATCTTGTCTCTGTGCCCTGTTGTATAATATATATTAACTAAAGCTGAGTAGCCCTGTGAGGATTCTGATTAGACAATTCAGAAAATGATCACTTGTATACTTTTCATGCCAAGGTGCTAGGGTAAGGATGGTAGATGCTTCAGCTCTCATGACTTGAATTTGATAACTGTACCTTTAAGGAGAGAATGTTCCCCTCAGATCTTTTGAACTAAGCAGTTCTGCAGTCTTGCTTCTGCACCCCAGAAAGTGAGACTTGAGGTGCAGCAGCATCCAGTACCTTTCCATGGTAACACTTCTAAAGCTGTGGTTTTTATATACTCATAATCAGTAAGTTCAATCTGTTCCAAAACACCTTGATCTTGATGTGTTTTCTCCAGTTCATAATCACTTCTATTAAAAGTACGGTTAATTGACTAATCTACCGGATTTGAAACTAATATTCTCACATAATGCAACGACATCTATATAATGCTCATTTGAGAGTTTCATGCCACAGATAACACCACTGTACAGACTTAGTCGGGGGGGGGGTTATAGGGAGGGACTTGATTTTTAAAACGCCTCAATAAACTGATATAGCCACTATGGGGAACAGTATGGAGGTTCCTTAAAAAACTAAAAATAGAATTACCATATGACCCAGCAATCCCACTACTGGGCATATACCCAGAGAAAACCATAATTCAAAAAGATACATGTACCCCAGTGTTCATTGCAGCACTGTTTACAATAGCCAGGACATGGAAGCAACTGAAATGTCCATCAACAGAGGAATGGATGAAGAAGATGTGGTACATATATACAATGGATTATTACTCAGCCATAAAAACAAACAAAATTGTGCCATTTGCAGAGACTTGGATGGACCTAGAGACTGTCATACAGAGTGAAGTAAGTCAGAAACAGAAAAACAAATATCGTATATTAAGCCATATATGTGGAATCTAGAAAAACGGTATAGATGAACTTGTTTGCAAAGCAGAAATAGAGACACAGACGTAGAGAACAAACGTATGGATACCAAGGGGGTAAGCGTGGGGTGGGATGGATTGGGAGATTGGGACTGACATATATTCACTACTACATATAAAATAGATACATAATGAGAACAGACTGTATAGCACAGAGAACTCTACTCAATGCTCTGTGGTGACCTAAATGGGAAGGAGTCCAAGGAAGAGGGGATATGTGTATACGTGTGACTGATACACTTTGCTGCACAGCAGAAACTAACACAACAGTGTAATGCAACTATACGCCAATAAAAAAATTTTTTTAATGCCTCAAGTATGCTACTTTTCATGAATACTAGGAACTCCCATTGTTGTGGTTATCAATCATAGTTACAAAAACATGTATGAAGTATTTATAAAATAACAGCAGAGGGGCTTCCCTGGTAGCGCAGTGGTTGAGAGTCCGCCTGCCGATGCAGGGGACATGGGTTCGTGCCCAGATCCAGGAAGATCCCACATGCCGCGGAGCAGCTGGGCCCGTGAGCCATGGCCGCTGAGCCTGCGTGCCCGGAGCCTGTGCTCCGCAACGGGAGAGGCCACAACAATGAGAGGCACGCATACCGCAATCAATCAATTAATCAATAAACTAACTAACAGAAATGTACCCTAGGTAAAGCCCACTGGCTTATACAGCTACATCAGTGATCTCAAACCTTTGCTGCCTCTGCTTGTCACTGGGAGGAATTAAAGTGTCTTTAAGAAGACTACAGGGACTTCCCTGGTGATGCAGTGGTTAAGAATCCGCCTGCCAATGCAGGGGACACAGGTTCGAGCCCTGGTCCGGGAAGATCCCACATGCCACAGAGCAACTAAGCCTGTGCGCCACAGCTACTGAGCCTGTGCTCTAGAGCCCGCGAGCCACAACTACTGAGCCCGCAAGTCACAACTACTGAAGCCCGTGCTCCACAGCAAGAGAAGCCACCGCAATGAGAAGCCCGAGCACCGCAACAAAGAGTAGCCCCCCGCTCGCCGCAACTAGAGAAAGCCTGCGCACAGCAACAAAGACCCAACACAGCCCCAAAATAAATAAATAAATAAATAAATAAATAAATGTATTTAAAAAAAAAAAAAAGACTACAAATTTTGAGCCTCTCCCAAAACAGTTTGATGATAAAAATACTACTATCTTCTGGCTCTGTGACTTGGGCAAGTTTTTATACCTCTCTGAACTTCAGTTTGCTATCAGTCAGGATGAGGAGAAAGAGCAGCATTTAGGATTGCTGTGAGAGCGAAATGAGGTAAAATGAGCTGATGTGTATCAGTGCCTACCACGGGGCTTGGCACCAGTATATTTTGTTTGTGTGTCTTGCGTGTCCCCTGCATTGGCAGGCAGATTCTTAACCACTGTGCCACCAGGGAAGTCCCTTTGCACCAATATTCATCTTCCGTTTGTATTAGCATAAAACTCAAACAAACTGAGAAAGGGGGGAAGACTTTTAGCTGACAAGAAACACAGTGTTATCTGCTTGCTCCTAAATTATGTAAACAAAGAATTCCTGTCAGAACCACAGGTGTTGTATTAGAAATGTTAATTATGAGTTGAGCATTTGGACCATTTGTAATAAATACCCTTCAAAGCTTACACTTTGAGAACCAATTATTAGGAACTAAAAGAAATGCAAGGACAAATGTGCCTTAGAACTTACAATTAATCACCTGAGGCAGATAGAAGTAAAATACAGCAGGGGAAGAACCTAGGGGTAAGACAGGAATAAAGACACAGACCTACTAGAGAACGGACTTGAGGATATGGGGAGGAGGAAGGGTGAGCTGTGACAAAGCAAGAGAGAGGCATGGACACATATACACTACCAAACGTAAGGTAGATAGCTAGTGGGAAGCAGCCGCATAGCACAGGGAGATCAGCTCGGTGCTTTGTGACCGCCTGGAGGGGTGGGATAGGGAGGGTGGGAGGGAGGGAGACGCAAAAGGGAAGAGATATGGGAACATATGTATATGTATAACTGATTCACTTTGTTATAAAGCAGAAACTAACACACCATTGTAAAGCAATTATACTCCAATAAAGATGTAAAAAAAAATACAGCAGGGGATTTAGGTCTTTTGATTCTGAAAGTATTGCTCTTTCCAACTGGGGTAGCTGCGGTTGTGGAAAGATAGGTCACTGAATTCTGAGTCAGGAAACCTCAGCTTAAGGTCAACAAAGTCCAGGCACTTTCTGTAGCTGTGACCTTGCTGATGTAACTTAACCTCCACGTACCTCAGTTTCCTCATCTATAAAGGAAATAATGATCTTTCTTAGGGGTTTATTAAGGTTAAATGAATTAAGGTATGTGGAAGTGTTTTAAAATTTTGTAAATTAAAAAAAGAAGTGTATCAAATTTGAAATTATATCAATATATAAAGTTACCAAGCGACATTAATAACAAAAACACCCAGGAAGAAAAGGGTAGGAACCTAGGCAGGTCTAGGGTTCTAAATAAAGAGCAGGATAGTCCTATCAAGTTGTTGCTGAATCAGTCTTTATGTCACTCTGTTTAGTATTCATCTCCCAGAGAGAGGGTTTACTTAGTGTGGCCGACATTAGGCGCTCTGCCTTCAGCAGGGGATTATGGGCACCCGGATTGAGGTCCCACCAAATTGTATCTCATATAAGAGATGTAGTTCTGCAGAGCAAAATCAGGATGCTGTGGCCAGAAAAAGGGGAAATGGGTGCTGGGCAGGCATCAACATCAAGCAGATGCCTCAAGAACAGTGCAGACGTAAGCATCCTCTGTGTGCGTATAAGAATTTTATAACAGAGGCAGAAGAGAATACTTTTAAGAATCAGTAATGGCTGGGCTTCCCTGGTGACGCAGTGGCTAAGAATCCACCTGCCAATGCAGGGGACATGGGTTCGAGCCCTGGTCCGGGAAGATCCCTCATGCCGTGGAGCAACTAAGCCCATGTGCCACAACTACTGAGCCTGTGCTCTAGAGCCCGCAAGCCACAACTACTGAGCCCGCGTGCCACAACTACTGAAGCCCGCGTGCTTAGAGCCCATGCTCTGCAACAAGAGAAGCCACCCAATGAGAAGCCCGTGCACCCCAACGAAGAGTAGCCCCTGCTCACCACAACTAGAGAAAAGTCCGTGCGCAGCAACGAAGACCCAATGTAGCTAAAAATGAAAATAAATAAATTTTAAAAATAAAAAGAATCAGTAATGGCTAATATACTAGGAATTTTGTTTGTGAAACGTCATTCAGCTGTATGTATACCTGTGATATATGAACTTTTCAGTATGTATAGTTTACTTAAACAGCTTAACTTTTGCCATGTGTAAATATTCGCAAATACATATTACATGCTGAGTTAAGAGCTGTCAGCTCATGCTGATGTGTATAACCTATTGAAATGCTCACTTTTACTTCTGTGCACATGTAGCCTTCAGCAGCTCCCATAAATAGGTCAAGATTTTCTGTGAATTCTGTTGACTGTGTTAAGATTTTATCATGATCATCTTTAAGTAAACAGAGAATATATTTCTTGACGTGGAGGACATTCCTAAAGTGGTAGTTTTGATTAGATAATTTCCTGCATCTGAGGATGAGTTTTAAATTATTTTATGAAGACTTTAATGTGTTTCGTATTTTTACCTCCTCAACTTGCTGCTATTTTCTTATCTAACACACAGAATCTCACAGAGCAAAGACCTATTCCCCTATCCTTTGAGTTATAGGGGGGTTTTTTGAAGTATAGTTGATATACAATGTTTTGTTAGTTTCAGGTATCCAGGAAAGTGATTCATTTATACACACACATAAATATAGATATAGATATATTCTTTTTCAGATTCTTTTCCATTATAGGTTATTAAGATATTGAATATAGTTCCCTGTGTTATACAGTTGGCCCTTGTTGTTTATGTATTTTACATATAGTAGTATGTATCTGCTAATCCCAAACTCCTAATTTGTCCCTCCCTCCCCCTTTCCCTTTTGGTAATCATAAGTTTATTTTCTATGTCTGTGAGTCTGTTTCTGTTTTGTAAATAATTTATTTGTATCATTTTTTTAGATTCTACATATAAGTGATACCATGTGATATTTGTCTTTCTCTGACTTACTTCACTTAGTATGATCATCTCTAGGTCCATCCATGTTGCTGAAATGGCATTATTTCATTCTTTTTTATGGCTAGCAATATTTGAGTTATAGTTTTCATTCTGTTTGTAGGAAGGCTGTTTCACCACTTTGTCACCTTCTGTTTAAATGCGTGCAGCACACGTGGTGAGAACGTGTGGCCCCAGGGAGGTCTTGCAGGGAAGGTAAGAGACTCCTCAGCAGCTGTAGGATGCAGATGGAGCTTTCGTTTGGCAGAACAGCTCTTAGTGTACGAGGTGTCGTTAAAATACGGTTTCCATAAATGAACACCTAGTGGTGGCTCCTTTATCCTGTTAAGGAAAGTGATGTGTTCTTGGTTTGTGTCCTGTAGATTCTGCCGTTCTTGCATTGCTACCAGTCTCAAGAACAATAAGTGGACCTGTCCTTACTGCCGGGCATATCTTCCTTCTGAAGGAGTTCCAGCAACTGATGTAGCCAAGAAAATGAAATCCGAGTTCCAGAAGTGCACTGAGTGTGACACCCTGGTATGTGACCCTGCCTTTGCTCATAGTTACCGGCGTAGAACTCTGAGAAAATTGTTTTGCAGCCAGTCATTTCACCTACGCCTTTGACCTCATCCTACCCCGACTTTCCAAAGTTTATTGTCTCAGCCTCTCCTCTTCCTTTCCTCTGGTTCCCTATGTATGGGCTGCTGGACAGTAGTCACCTGATGCCCACCATCACCTAATTTTTCAAACCAAGGCTTTCATTTCCTCTCTTCCCATTACTCCCATGACCCCCTATTATGTGGCCTCCATCCTGCTATGCTGTTGCAGCCCACCCAATGAATAGCTTTATTTTCAATTCCAATGGCATAATTCCACCTCTACTGTTCTGGGCTTTGCAGTATTTATCTCTGTTGACCACTTCCTCCTTGTTGCAGTTTTCCTCCGTTGTTATTATGCTAGCCTGGTTAGATCATGTGAGGCCTTAGAAGCTGTGACAAAGATCCTAGATTTTATCTTAAACGCAATAGTGAGTCACAGAAAAAGTATAAGCTTTTGATCAGGTTTATATTTTTAAGATGTCACTCTAGCATGTGAGTGGAAAATGGTTTGGAGGAAGCAAAAGCAGGATTGGTGAAGCAAATTCAGTGGATTTTAGGATAGGTGTTAAGGAAGCTGGGTTAGGGTAATAGCATTAGGTATGGAATAAGAAGTTGTTTCAAGGTGTATTCTGGAGAGGGATTGAAGGAAATTCATAATTAACTGGATGTGGAGGTGAGTGACAGTGAGGTATCAAAATACTCCCCAAGTTTCTGAGACGAGTAGGTGAAGGTGCTAATATGGCGAGCAAATTTAGAGAAGAATCCACAAAGTTAAGTCTTAGATACATTAAATTTGAACTGCTAACAGAAGGATATTTAGGTATTACCAGTCTAGAGATCAAAAGAGAGATCGTGTACTGAAGATCTAAATTTCTCTAGAGAACCTTTCTTGATTGTTCATCTAAAATATAGCCTGTTACACTTTCTCTTAGCAGTCTGTGCTTTCTCTTCATAGCACTTATCACCATTTGTAATTATGCTTTTGTGAATTTTGAAATTTAATGTCCATTATCCATTATCTCCACAAGATTCCCTGAGGGTAAGGACCATGACTATTTTATTGACAGCTGTAAACCCAGCACTTTGAAGAGTGACTGGCACATAATAAATGCTCAATGCAGTTTTGAATATTTTTGTAAGACTCAAAAATCTATTCATGGCTGCCTGATTCTGGAATCCATGCATGGTCTTTGGAGTCAGACATCCTGGGATTAAACACTAATTCTCTCCCTTACTCTTTGTGATTTGGGGCAAGTTATTAATCTAAGTTTCTGTTTGACTCTTTTAAATTGAGGGAAAAGGTAATGCTCGTGTCACAGAGTGGTTGTAAAGGTAAACAACAAAATGTAAGTGGCTTTTAGCACTGTGGAACATAGTGAATGCTCAAAATCAATAGCTTTTCACATTCTTAATATCATTCGTGATTATTTTTACTTTGATATTTTGCCATCATTTAAAATTCAACATGCACAAAATCAAACTCAGCATATTATTTTGTCTTCCAGTTCTTTATCCCATCTTTGGTACCTGTCAGAAATAAGAGTATTCTCTCAGTTATCCTGGGTGGAGATCCCCTTCCTTTTTCACCCCCCTGCATTTCTGATTATTCACAAGTATTTTGATCTTTCCTTTGAGGTATTTCTTGTATCTGTCTCTACCTCTTGTCAGGAATACTGCCGCTCCTTCTGTAGCCATTTTCAACTCTTCTTACTGTTCAGAGTCCTCCTTACCTCCCTGCCAAGAGCCTGGCTTTAGTATTCCAGTCCCCAGTATCAAACGGTTTCCTCTCTGCTTATCTTCACATCTTTTGTTTGTTTGTTTTTCCTCCATTAGATGAGAAGTACCTTTAGCGCAAGCTCAGTGGCTTCTGCTCCTTCTGCCACCTCTGACAGTGGCTTTCACAGTTTTGTGTCTGGGGTAGACGCTCTATGCATTTATCAATTCATCTGTCAAGACATAGTCCCCAGATTGCTAATTTATATGAAGAATGTGTCTCTTTGTTGATCAAGGAATATAAAGAAGAAGAAAGAAACTTTTAAGAAAAGTCATAAGGAGATGAGAGAGCACTGATGTGCAAGGTTGGATGTTAAAAGCTGTAAAACAGTCTGTTGGTTTTTTTTTTTTTTTTAATTATTTTATTTATTTATTTTTGGCTGCGTTGGGTCTTCGTTGCTGCGCGCGGGCTTTCTCTAGTTGCGGCGAACGGGGGCTACTCTTCGTTGCGGTGCGTGGGTTTCTCATTGCGGTGGCTTCTCTTGTTGTGGGACAAGGGCTCTAGGCACGCGGGCTTCAGTAGTTGTGGCACATGGGCTCTAGGGTGCAAGCTCAGCAGTTGTGGCGCATGGGCTTAGATGCTCCGTGGCACACGGGATCTTCCCAGACCCGTGTCCCCTGCATTGACAGGCGCATTCTTAGCCACTGCACCACCAGGGAAGCCCCAAACAGTCTGTTTTAAGACAGATGCCTAGATCGGTCCTAGCTTTTACGTCTTTTTAGATGGATAGTTATAAAGCAAGGATTTGTTCTTATTTTCCATTTGCTTTTTTTTTTTTTTAATTATTTGTGGCTGCGTTGGGTCTTCATTGCTGTGTGCGGGCTTTCTCTAGTTGCGGCAAGCAGAGGCTACTCTTTGTTGTGGCTCGCAGGCTCTAGAGTGCAGGCTCAGTAGTTGTGGTGCATGGGCTTGGTTGCTCCGCGGCATGTGGGATCTTCCCGGACCAGGGATTGAAACCGTGTCCCCTGAATTGGCAGGTGGATTCTTAACCACTGTGCCACCAGGGAAGCCCCCCATTTGCTTTTATTTTTGTCTTTTGTGACAGTTATAACTGTTTTCTTGACATGGTAGATTTCATGTCTGAGGTTTAACTTCCGTAGCTTGGGCAAAATGAAGCAGGGTGGGTCGGCCACCTTACAGCTGTACAGAGCTTCCTTTAGCACAAGATCTTATCAGAGTTTCTAATGACACATTTAGTAGAGTATGTGTTATTTAGCAACAGATCCCTCATGGTTAGGAAATCTGAATGTATATCTGGAAGGACAAGGGCTCTTTATTCTGCCTTGATAAAAATGGACTGCAGTAGCTGTCCTTTATGTTTGCTCTTAATGGGGCCATTAAGAGCTGTATATTGTATATTGTGAATTCATGTAATACTACTGGATGTATTATAAAGCCATGGTATTTATATCTTTCCCTGAAGCACAGGGTTTCTTTTTACTTACTCTGGACATCTCTAAAATCCATCTATTTATTCTTTTTACCTCTCTTTGTTTTTCTTTCTCTCTTTTTACTTTTTTTCCTTTCCTTCCTTTTGCTCTTTTTCCCCTCCCCTTTTTCTTCCTTACTTCCCTCTTTCCATCACCGATTTAGGTAATAGTATCCAAAAAAAGTAAATTTGATTTAATATACATCTTTGCCCTTTAAAAAACTTATACTTTGTAGAAGAACCAAATTCAAGAACTCAGCTTTTGGATCTTCTAGTTGTAAGAAAATTTTAAAATAGTGTTTTCCTTGGGACTTCCCTGCCAGTCCAGTGGTTAAGACTCCGCGCTCCCAATGCAGGGGGTGGGGGTTCAATCCCTGGTCGGGGAACAAAGATCCCACATGCCACGTGACACGGCCAAAAAAAAAAAAAAAAACTATTTAAGATAGTGTTATTCTTGATAATGCCTTAAATTGGTTGTACTATTATCATAACTGCATCCTTTTAATCAACTGACCCCACACTATGACCTTATTTGAAATAAGGAAAGCAATACAGCTGGGTCACAAAAGACTTCATTGACTGAAATGAGCCCCTTTTCAACAGTGAGCTTATTTTAATCTGCTTCTATATAGGTTTGCCTCAGTGAAATGAGGGCACACATAAGAACATGTCAGAAGTACATAGATAAGTATGGACCACTACAAGAACTTGGAGAGACAGCAACAAGGTTTGTTTCAGTACAATTTAGTTTAATGCTAAATTTGATATGCTTATAGAGAACTTAATGAGCCAGAAAGCTTAACATTTTTGTCCTGAAAATATGTATGTAGTTATGTTTTGGCTTCTAACCATAATACCTATTATTGGTAATCATTTGTTAATGGGAATAATTACAAAAGAATTTTGTTCTCTCTGCTTTAAACACTTTGTATGGGGAGAGCCAACTGAACACTGGAGAGATTGTGGAAACTTCCTCAGACAAGTTTATATGGAGGAAGATACAAAAATAGAAAACAGAACTGTTCAATTTCTGCTAGGCTGTATTTTGTGACTAATAGAGTCGTGAAGTAGATGATGGTTTAGAGGTTGTTGTCTTTACTTTTCCATCACCTCCTCTCAGTTCCCCCAACTCATTCTCTCTCATTTTGCTGGTTTCTCTTTAGAAGGGACGAAGTGACATCTCAGTATGTATTCTAACAAGAAAGAACAGGCGTGGGGCAGGCATTCTGAATCCTATACCTGTTTTCTGGGTAATCTTATATGGGGCTGGAGGAAGGATGGAGGTGGCTAGTAGGTGTAATGGAGGATATTGATCATTAATTATTTTTTCTTAAAAAAAAAAGAAAGAAAATTGAGTTATTACTCTCCTGATGGGCAGAGGAATTAAAAAGTTTGGCATCTGCCTCTGCTAAAGAAATAAAGAAATGATTTGTGTTCTCCTGCATAGGGATGATGGTTTTGAAACCATTAAATCTTCTTATGAACGCAGCAATCCAAAGAGGTATTCAGTATAATTTCTTCTTTTCTCCTGAAGATAAATGTTAGTTCTGCTTATTTTTAAAAAACGCATGTATAGCCCAGGGATAGATACCCAATATTTTGTAATAACCTATAAGGGAAAAGAATCTGAAAAAGAATATATATGTATGAGATATATATAACTGAATCACTGTGCTGTGCACCTGAAACTAACACAACATTGTAAATCAACTGTACTTAAATAAAAATGTTTAAAAAAAGAAAATATACTACTCAGAATGTAACTTAAATTTCCTAACCCAAAAGTCTAAATGATCACCCCATTCCTCTCGTTTTACTAGAGATTACTTTGCAAATGTACCTTTTATTATAGGATTATACCATTCTGTTAAATTGTAAGTGAGTATTTTAGCTCTAGGCAGAGTATGAATTCTGTATGGTTTGATTGTAAGGTTGATAGGCTTTATGAAAATTTTAAAATATACAAAACCTAATTTAAATACTAATTTCTCCTGCTAGTTAGAATGAAATAATAAAGAATTGAAATAACAGAAAATGAGAAGGGTTGTTGATTAATCAGTATTACAGGATAGATTAATATTTGCATTTAAGATAGAAATCTTTGCTTTATGGAAGAACTTACTACATAATTCAAATTTTAAAAATTCTTATGCAGGGAGCTTGTCCAGAATACAACTCTTGGGGAACAGGAAGTTATATCTACAATGGAAAGTGAGCAAAAAATTCCAAGTCTCCCTATTGTCCCTAAGAATTTAAGGCAGCACTGTGCAATGGAAACATAATGCAGAGCACATATGTAGTTTTAAATTCTCTAATAGCCATACTCAAAAAAGTAAAAAGAAACAAGTGAAATTAATTTGTAATATATTTTATTTAACTGAATATAGCCAAAGTCTTATCCTTTGAACATGTAATCAATATATAAATTATTGAGATATTTAACTTTTTTATGTATATATAAAGCCCTCAAAATTGAGTGTGTTTTATACTTCCAGCATATCTCAGTTTGGACTAACCCAGTAGACACATACCGAATGACTAGTCCGTTGGACAGCACAGATATGAGGGACAGATACTCCTAGGTGTGCATAAGGATGTAACAAGGTAGTTGCAGGCCATTTTCCATTCTTCACTGGATGCTAATACTGTGAGTTGACACCTTTAGTTATATATGCTAGTGTTGTTAGATATGCTAGTAGGAGAACAAAGTAACACTCCGTTCAGATGTTACCTGATTTAGGAAAGGGAGGAAGTAAAAGGGACAGAAGAAGTAACCTAGGCACAGCTGGGTGGTTTGTTCCTCTGTTTCTCAGTTAATGGGGTGCTCAGATTGTACTTCTCTTCCAAAGAAAATAAAGTGCTTCAAGTGCACTATAACTGATTCTCTATCCTGCCCCTGTGAGGTTACAAATTTACATTTCTCATGAGAAAAAATTTAGGCACCAAGATTATTATCAGGATTGGAAAAAGAACATCAACTCAGAAAGAATGAGGACTAGAAACTAACTTACATTCTATTTTTTTACCTCTAGTTAAGTGACTACTGTCTAATTATCAACAATTTCAGTAATGTTTGTATTCTATGTAATTTCCAGGTGTGTATGTCCATTTTGTCAGAAGGAATTGGATGAAGACAGCTTGCTGGATCATTGCATTACTCATCACAGATCAGAAAGGAGACCTGTGGTGAGGATTTCTGTTACTATACATTGCTGCAGTGTCTAAATTTGATACACATTAGAAAACGTGGAGTCCTAACCACTGAACCGCCAGGGAGTTCCCCTTTTAATTTTCATTTTTGTATAGTTGAGAGGTAAGGCAGGGTGATGATGGATACGTCATCGTTTACTTAGCCGTTTTGCTATTTTAGAACATTTGGATTGGTGACAATTTTTAGGATTTGCATTCACATTCTTGTACGTTTAAACTTTTCCTTCTAAAGTACTTTTTTCCTAAGAGGAAATTCCTTAAATTGATATTTCTGGGACCAAGAGTGCAAGTTTTTATTAACTCTTGCAATGTGTTCTAAATAGTTTGAGTCAATTTATACTTGTGTCAGCAATTTATGAGTAAACCACTTTCACCTTAACCTGGCCAAGATTGTGTACATTTATTTATTTATTTAAAAAAACTTTTTTTGATTTAGGAGAGTGTCTTGAATTACCCAATAAGAGAGTTTTTTACACAGTAATATCCTGTAGCATATTTCTAACTCAGAGAAAAAGGACAAAATATGATCAACAAAATCAGAGTAGAGGCTGTTCTTATATGGAAAGAAATTATAAAATGATGGTATGAACACAAATGTATGGACTTTTGAGTGTTGTACTTATAAGGGATAAATTATGCGTACACTTATTTTTAACTTATCCAGACTTAACAGATGTAAAGTGATACCTTGAAGTTTTTTGAATTTTATTTTAGTTTTATGTTGTATATGTGTACATGTGTATATATGTGTATGTGTGTTTTTCATATATATGAGTTTGGGGTTTTTTTAATTTGTTTTAAGGTTTGTTTGTTTTTTTTCCATAAAATCCTTTCGGAAAGTGGATGAAGTTGAAATGTAAGTATATTAGATAGGTGATTGATGGAGAGATAGCTAGATAGCCCTTACGACAATCCTATGAGATAGATATGATTCTTATCCCCATTTTACAAGTGATAAACTGAGGCTCAGAGAGGTTAAGTCTTACGAGCTAAGTCTCATAGCTGGTAAATAAGCAGAGCTACAGTTTGAACCCAGTAGTCTAGCCTCCAGGGCATAGACACTATGCTCCACTAGCAAGTTCAAGACAAAAGTCCTCCCACAGCACAGTCAAAGGAATTTGTTATTTATCCTAATGGCCCAGAGGTTTGGTTCTTGGAATGGCTAGCTAAGAGCTTGATATGTGTTGGGGCAGCAGAGGAGGTTGTCAGGGGCTTTTCCTGCTCAAGTTGCTCTGTGGGAGGAACTGGGCTAAGGAGGTGTTTTATGATAGGTCCCTGGGGAACCGTCCTAGAGGAAGCTTGAAGAAAGCATTAGGATGGCATAATAGTGACTACCATTTACTGAGTTCTGGGTGCCTCTTTGCCTTCTAGCAACCCTATGAAGGAGATATTATCGACACAGTCTGAGCCCTGACCAGTAGTGCCCGGGGTGCTGCTCTGGCTGGAGGAACACTAGGCACTCTGGACCATGGGCCGCATTACAGCATCCCTCCAGGGAGGGCCCCATATTTGTCCATCCATTGGTACTGTGTACCTGCTCCACAGAAGTCCAGTCCACATGCCGCTCAGTTTGGCCATCAGATTGGAGGTGGCCCATGGAAACTGGGTCTTCTATGATTTAGAGGTCATAGAGGTCACTGAAGAAAGCCGACATAAGGACAGAGATAAACCAGGAATCGTGGAATTTAGTAGTTAAAATGCCTAGGCTTCGCTGGGGCAAAGTGAGAGTAGCATGGACATAAATACACTACCGAATGTAAAATAGTTGGCTGGTGGGAAGCAGCAGCATAGCACAAGGAGATCGGCTCGGTGCTTTGCCATGACCTAGAGGGGTGGGATGGGGGGGTGGAGGGAGGCTCAAGAGGGAGGGGATATGGGGACACGTGTATGCATATGGCTGATTCACTTTGTTGTGCAACAGAAACTAACACGGTATTGTGAAGCGATTATACTTCAATAAAGTTCTATTAAAATAATAATAATAATTTGTATATCTGGAGTTATATACAACATATTATTAAAATTAATCCCACCTGTTTCCTTTTAGTTTTTGTAATGTGGCTACTCAAACAATAAAATTATGTGTGTGGCTTCTGTTACATTTCTATTGAATAGCAATGCCCTGGGGTCGGGGGAGGAAAGCCTAGGCTTTGGAGGAGATAAGCTTTGGTGCAAATCCCAGAAAATCCCATTAACCTCTTTGCCTCTGTTTCATCATTTGTAAAATGGAGATGATGATATGATGATGCCTTTTTCACAGGGTAGTAGCAAATGAGTCGGGTGGTGATGCCGGGTTACTACCATTTTTGCAGCTATATCAAATCAAGGCTAGAGCAGATTTCTCAGAGGAAGCCAGGTACTCTCACAGTTGGGGAACCCAACCTGGGAGAGGTGGAGGAGGTGAAGTAAATTTTACCACAAGACCAGGATGCTATCAAGGCCTTCAGGCAGGAACAGATTGCTCAGAAAAGCCATGGTTCTGTAATACACCAGGGCTGTGTAAAAGTGGTCTCTGGAACAGAAAACCTTCAGGTTTCCTGTGTTAGTGTTTCGTGCTTAAGTGTAGAAGCTTAAGACACATGCACTCTGAAGCATCTAGTGCCACCAGAAGTCCGGAAAAACCCTGTGGTTAGAAAAAGGCTGGATGCAGATACTGCGGCAGGGCTGGGGTCACGTGCTTAGGGATCCTCTGGGGGCACGTAGGTGAAAACACCTGGTGGAATCCTTGGATGAGGAGGGCTGAGTCCAAGGCTGCTTCTGGATTGGTGTGGAAGTTAACAAGGAATTATTGCTCTAAAGGACTGAATTGCTGGGTTTGTCTTCAGATAAGATCAGTGACATCATCTGACTTACCAGATGTAAGAAGTTTCAGGGCGGTTAGAGATTTGGGCAAATGATTCTGCCTTCCAGATAGAATTAGATAATTCAGAGATCAAACCACAAGCAACTAATCTTTTCTTTCTGAGTTGCTGAAGCAAACAGGGGTAAGTAAGTTATGAACCTCAAGGAATTTTGACTGTTCTCATGTGCAGCCTTCAGAACAGCTCCTTTTTGTCACACAGTAATTATATTCTGCCATGTTTTTTTCTTTTTGAAAAATTATATCTATGGAATATTGGACTCAAAAAAGGCAAATGACACACACAGCATGCTTCAGATTGAATTATGAGACCACTCTTGAGAGAAATTTAATATTTTATTTTATAAAGGGAAGACGTTTCAGCAAGAACCACACTTTCTGGCTCTTCTCACTTTCCAGTGTTTTCTTTCACTGGTTGATTCTTTTTTTCGTGTGCTTCCTGCCCCACCCCCAACCCCCCCCACCGCCCCACCCCCGCTCTGCCCGGCATGTGAGATCTTAGCTCCCCAACCAGGGATTGAACCTGCGCCCCCTGCAGTGGAAGCGTGGAGTCTTAACCACTGGACCACTAAGGAAGTCCCCACTGGTTGGTTCTTATTTATCCTTTAGAACTCAACTTAAATTGCACTTCTCTGACACCCAAATTAATTTCAGCTCTTGCTTTTCTCCCCTCTTTTTTCTCACTTATCACAATTAGTTAATTGTGTATTTGTGTCTGTCTCTCCCTCCAAATTATTAGGTTCATGAAGCCATAGAACTTAATTTCTTTGTTCAGCACTGCATGCCCAGCTCTTGGCAGAGAACCTAGCACATAATAGGATGTAGTGATATGAAAAATAGGATATTTTAAAAATCATATTTCCATTCACACAGGTTCAAAGGTAGCCTTACTTTCTGCCTTGATCCTGAGGTTCATTCCTTATGGGAAGGGACAGGACTTCAGTTGGTTTGGAATTAAAAGCTGTAGTGACAAGAGCCTGAGCCCTCATTCCCACAGCAGTTTATTTCCGTGGGTATTCAGAATATCTGTGGCTGGACTGGGCAGTGGGAGCGTATATGCATAAACGTGTTAGAAGGAGAAAATCTTCATTAGATATGCTTCCAAACTGGTATTAAATTAGATGTGTCATCTGGTACCTTAAGTTTGGTTGCATATTTGTCTATAATTATTTTCAGTGCATGTCTCTTTTGGCATTGGATTCCGTTATCTTTAATTTCTAAACCCAAATGGTATTTACCATTATATAGAAAGTGTCCTGTAATTGGCTGAGTTGCTGTGGCAGTTAATCGAAACCGCGGATAGAGCTGGGTGTCCATTGTAATAGATGCTCCAAAGGATTGAGGTTAGTGGTAGCTTCTAATATGGTGGCTGTTATTTGCCCATTGCGTTCACTGCCATATAAAGTCCATGCCAAGGTGAGGCCAACATCCTTTTTTTTTTTCAGTTGAAGTACAGATGATGTACAATATTATATAAGTTACAGGTATAGGTATACAATATAGTGAGTCACAATTTTTAAAGGTTATACTCCATTTATAATTATTATAAAATATTGGCCATAATCCCAATATATGGGATATATGTTGTAAAATATATCCTTGTAGCTTATTTTATATATAATAGTTTGTACCCCTTAATCCCCTACCTCTTAATCCTCTACCTCTATGTTACCCCTCCCCTTCCCCTACTGGTCACCACTAGTTTGTTCTCTATATCTGTGAGTCTGCTTCTTTTTTGTTATATTCACTAGTTTGTTGTAATTTTTTTAGATTCCACATATAAGTGGTATCATACAGAATTTGCCTTTCTCTGACTGACTTATTTCCCTTAGCATAATACCCTCCAAGTCCATCCATGTTGCTGCAAATGACAAGATTTCCTTTTTTATGGCTGAATAGTATTCCACTGTGTGTGTGTGTGTGTGTGTGTGTGTGTGTGTGTGTGTGTGTGTATACATATCTTCTTTATCCATTCATCTGTTGATGGACACTTAGGTTGTTTCTATTATTAAAATATTTCTTGGTCTCAGCTCTGTTCTCACTATGTAGGGGTCTCAGGGTAGATGGAGTGCTATTTTGGGATAGCCATGCTGTCAATTAACCAAGATAGCTAGAACGTAAGGAAATCATTAATTATTATAAAGCAATAATAATTTAGATGATGTAATTTTATTTAAAATAAGACATTAAGATTAATTGAGTAGAGCAGAATTTTTAAATGGCCTTATTTATAGAAGTTGAGCATATTGAAACTGGGACTCCCCCTCCCCAATAAAATAATAAGACAGAAAAGAATTATGTAAAGTTCTCATTTAAATTTAGAGAAAAACATCATCCAAGCTGATAAATTAGACACTGTTATAATATGAAAAGGACATTGGATTGTCTAGTAGAGGCCTAGATTCGAGCTCTGATACTTGAAGTGGTGTAGATTTAAGGTAATTTTTTTCCTCTCTGAAATTGGGTTCATCAACAAAATAAAGATGATAATTCACTGGGTTTCTGTGACAATCAAGTGAGAATACCACCTCATTTATTGCCTAACATATACTTGGAACTCAGTAATGATTCTGCATCTCATTTTTCAAAATGAATACACAAAGAAATACAATTTTAAAAAAAAAACCTATGTTAAGACGTAATAAAGTGGTATATATTAAAAGAGTCATTTATATTAGCCATTTGAGAATTACAAATTAAAACCATGATGAGATACCACTACATGCCTATGAAAACAACTAAAATAGAAAAATGTTGACAGTAACTAATGCTGATGAGAATAAGGAAAAACTAGATAATTCACTCATTGCTTGTGGGAATGTAAAATGGTCCAGCCATTTACAAACAAAATAGTTTGGCAGTTTTTTACAAAGTTAACTGTAACACTAACGCGGCACTCACACTCCTAGAAATTAATCCTAGAAAAATGAAAATATGTTTACGCAAAACATCTATGCGCACATGTTCATTGCAGCTCTATTTGTAGCAGCCCAAAACAACAAATGTCCTTCAAAGGTAAATGGATAACTGTGGTACATCCATACCATGGAATACTACTCAGCAGTAAAAAGGAAGGAACTATATTGATGCACTCAACAATTTGGATGAATCCCAAGGCCATTATGCTTAGTGAAAAGAAGCCAGTCTCAAAAGTTCTGGAGAAGAGATCGGTGGTTGTCAGGGTTTGGGAGAGAAGAGGAAGTTAAGGAGCAGAACAAGGGAGTTCTTTGTAGTGAGAGAACAGTTTTGTATCTTGATTGTGTCGGTAGTTACATGCATTTCTATATGAGTGATAAAATTTCATAGAACTATACATACATACCCAAAAAAATGAGTTCATGCAAAAAATGGTGAAATCTAAGTCAGATGTTGTCTAGTTAATTGCCGATTTCCTGGTTTTGGTAATGTACCACAGTTATGTAAGAAGTTACCATTAAGGGAAGCTGGGTTATTGTGACATGGTACCTCTCTGCGTTATTTTTGCAATTTCTTGTGAGCTTATAAATATTTCAAAATGCAAAAGTTTTATTAGAGAGCCATTAATGTCTATTAAATTAGGAAAATATGTATAAATACTAACACCTGATGCTGGTATTATTATTTGATGCTGGTGTATTATAATCTATATTGCTGGTGGCAGTATAAAACTATAGAGTAATTTATGAACTGTGAAGTTCATAACTTTGACCTTCTAATCTCCATTTATGGTCATGTATCCTAAGAAAATAATGCCCCCAAAAGTAAACAATATAGATACTATAATTTGTAATAATAGAATATCCACATACCAAGAAAACGTCAGTATTCCAAGAGGTAGGTAACTAATTAAATTATGGCACACCTACTGACTGTAATATTGTTTAAATGATAAAGTGATAGGGACTTCCCTGGTGGTACAGTGGTTAAGAATCTGACTGCCAATGCAGGGGACACGTGTTCGAGCCCTGGTCCGGGAAGATCCCACATGCTGCATGGCAACTAAGCCCGTGCGCCACAACTACTGAGCCTACGCTCTAGAGCCTGTGAGCCACAACTACTGAGCCCTCGTGCCACAACTACTGAAGCCCATGTGCCTAGAGCCCATGCTCTGCAACAAGAGAAGCCACCGCAATGAGAAGCCCGCGCATTGCAACAAAGAGTAGCCCCCGCTCGCCACAACTAGAGAAAGCCCTGTGCACAGCAACAAAGACCCAATGCAGCCAAAAATACATAAATTAATTTTTTTAAGTGATAAACATATACTTTTATATACAAGAAATGCATGTGAAGAAATAAGTGCAATTTTATTTCTTTATGTTGCTTTAATATTTATACAATTCTACAACAATACCAAGGTATGGCCAATAGATTCATAAAATTAAAATTCATTTTGTTGAATGGTTATTTAATTTTTTAATTCTGACAATAATGATTATTTAAAATTCTTTCTTGAACTCTTGATCTTGTTTATTTCCAGTTCTGTCCACTTTGCCGTTTAGTACCTAATGAGAATCCAGGCAGCTTCAATGGCAGCTTAATAAGACATTTGCAAGTCAGTCACACTTTGTTTTATGATGATTTCATAGTAAGTATATTTTCTTACTTTTACATTATGTTTTTATGCTGTGTTTAGCTTACCTTTCTTAATCCAAGTGAGTAAGATTGTAGAGGAAAAAATGTATGTGTAGCTAAAATGTTAAGTATTAGCATTAAGTAGGAAATCATAAAAACATGCTGTTTTATAAACTGTTAATAGTGAAGTAGTTACCTGCCTTAGACAAAATCATTTTCTTTGTGATGTAAATAATTAGCCATCGTGTAAAGACCTAGATTTCACTTTCACATTATTTTAATTTCTACTCTAGTGCCTCCCAATATATGTTAATAGTTATAAGTTTTATGAAGTTAAAAACTTATATAGCTGAGAGGAAATCATATCGGTAAGGAAATGGCTCAGAGAATTTGCGTTCATTTTATAATATACTGAATGGCTAGTAACAGACATGACATTATCAATGTAGCGAGACACACGGGCTCTATTTTTAATTTAAATTCTATAAAACACAACTCTCGGGCTTCCCTGGTGGCGCAGTGGTTGAGAGTCCGCCTGCCGATGCAGGGGACACGGGTTCGTGCCCCGGTCCGGGAAGATCCCACATGCCGCGGAGCGGCTGGGCCCGTGAGCCATGGCCTCTGAGCCTGCGCGTCCGGAGCCTGTGCTCCGCAATGGGAGAGGCCACAACAGTGAGAGGCCCGCGTACCGAAAAAAAAACAACAAAAAACCGCAACTCTCGTGTTTATTGAACTTTTTTAAACGTTAAAAAAATTTATTATGAAAAAGTTTTAAACATATACAGAAGTGGGATAATATAATGAACCCCTGTATACCCATCAGCTACCCATCAATAACTACCAACTCATGGCCAATCTCATTATATTAAGGATTTTTTTAAGATGAAAGAAAAATGTGGTATAGTATGAATAGTTCTAATACTTGCGACCGTAGTTTCTGTTATCAGAAATGGTAATAACAAGCAAAAGGTTAACATAGCCTTTTTTCTATGCATTGTCATGTGAGAGTAATGCTTTGTCCCCTGAGTCCCTTTCAGCAAAGGGGTATTGCCTATCATGAGCGGAAAAATCACTCATAGCCATGTTCTGAAATAGTACATTTTATTGTTACGTTATCTAAATACATGAAATGTTAAGGGTTAAATTTGAATTTGCATATAATTTTCACATGATTTTGACTATTTTTATGCAGTTTCAAGATGGAATTTAATAATTGTTGAAGATTGTCATTGGAAATTTTTCTCCATGCATTCTGATCTGCCCACTATGATTATCCAGATTATCCAGGGAACCTGGGTTCTGACCTGGGTTTCAGTAACAGCCCTGTCACAGCTGTGTGACCTTAGGCAAGGCATTTAACATTGGAGCCTCTGTTTGTTCATTTGTTAAGTGAGGAGAGCAAAGTACATACTGCTTCCAGAAGCTCTTGTGGGAATTAAATGAGATAATGCATGTAGAGTGATTTGCAGTTAGGGCACGGATGTTAGGCAAACTGGAGATGGGGAGAGGGTAAATGGGAATATCAGGACCACTTGAAGAATCAAACAAACCACACTACAGAGGCTTCATATTCTTTCTTCCGTCTCTCAAATAATGTCTTTTCTGGCCACCAAGGCACACAAGCCCTCAACAGAGCCATGTGTTCTCATTTTTCATAACACGTAGGGGTTCCTCTTTATCTTAGCTCCATAAGACGTTCTAAAAGCCAGGTTGATTCCATGCCTGTCTTGGCTGTTCATGTTCAGTCCATTCTTCTCAAGATCATTCAAAGTATGACCCAGGGCTGGTCAGGAAGAAGCCACTTTGATGAGAATACTTTACACCCACTCAAAACCATATTCTTGGATGTGGAAGTGAGGTTGAAACAGTGTTCTTTGTTTTGATTTTTTGTTTCCTAAACTACCAAGTACTATGCTAGGCATTTTATGCAAATTATCTCATTTTATTCCTTGCAGCAACTTCTGTGAAGTGAGTACTATATCATTATCCTTACTTAGCTATGAAATATCTGATGCTCAAAGGTTAATAAATTGCCTCAGGACAACCTGGCATTGAGTCCAAATCTTGTGCTCTGCTGTGCTTTATAGCTTTCCTTTGGATTTCATTTATTTGCTTTTATGTCTTAGAGTGGACTTCCAATAAAGATTTTATTTTATTTTTTTAGTTTATTGGCGAAGAGGAGATGGTTTGCAGAGGATGGGGCTCTTAATACTTTTTGCTCTATTTATAGAATGTGCTGACCTAAAGTTTTGAATTCCGTTTCTACCATAGGGAAGCAAGGAGAAAGAGCGTTTTGTTTTCAACCTTTTTTTTTTCAAAACTAGATATTCAGTAGTACTGCTGGGATTGATGAGTCCTATGGGAATGTCTTAACTTTATGTGTCTTAACTATTACATGTCTTATCTATGGGAATGTCTTAACTATTATATGTTTATGTGGAGCATAGCACTCTGACAGGATTCGTACTGTTGACTAAAAACTACTAGTTAGATCAGATAAAAACTTTAAATTCCAGATCAAAACTATTTTACTATGACTGTAGCTAGTTAATTGATAGGCAGTAAAACTGAAATAGAAAATGCACAAGCCCCAAAGCAAAAGTCCTGGGTTCTATGAGTTTTTGTGGAAACTTGGACTAAATTCAGGGCTTCACTTTGCAAAATGAGGCATTGTCTTAACTCTCATCCTCCAATTTCTGAAAACTGTCATCTCTGACTGTATGTTTCTAATTATTTTTCTTTATTGTAGGATTTTAATATAATTGAGGAAGCTCTTATTCAAAGGGTTTTAGACCGGTCACTTCTGGAATATGTGAATCACTCGAACACCACATAATTGTATTAAAAGAAAAGGGAAGGAGATCGTACAATTGCACCATTTTTTTCAAGATGCTGCTTGAAGAACTGGAGGGAAACTGTCAATGTTTGATGGGCAAAAAAGTGTACAACACAGTTATATGTTTGTCCATGTTTATTGTTATACTGCATTTTAAAACTGCTTTCATTTTGGTGGTTTAGGTCTGTTTTACATTCTTGAGTTTCTCAGACACTTAACAGCAAAAAAAAGTCTCCATCAGCCATTAATATATGGAAGAGAACATAAGGCTGAGTATGTGGGTGAAGGATCTATATTTGCAAATTGGATGACATTGTGTGTAATGCTACATATTGATAACTTCCCTCATGGTTGGTCAAATAACTAATCTTTGTTCTATGGTGAGTGAAACAAAGTGTGGTCATTCAAGGAAATGTGAAATCTCTTCTAGAGTTCACGTTCTAACCGCTAATAGAATAAAAGGAATAACCTTGTATGGAGTAGGAAAGGAAAATTTTGGCAGTTGACAACATCCATTTAACCAAATTGTATAACATAATACTGTAATAAAATAAATTTCATGTTAGGAATGTATACTTAATGCTTTGATTTTTTATAACTATGCACACATAAGAATTTGATTTTATATTTTTCAAATATTTGTAGCTTATTATTTAGAAATATTTCTATAATACAGGCAACTTCTTAAGAACCGTCAGCTGATATTTACAGTAGAAGTATTCACATCCATAATTTTTAGTGGAAAATCCTAAGGGCTTTGATTTTTTTTAATTTTATCTTTTAGGAAAATTATAAAATAAACAAATACTGAAAACCAAACAGAAAATATATAGCTTATTACATTCTCATAAGGAAACATTCTTTTAGAACTCTGCCAGTCACCTTCGATGTCTTCTCTGTGTCCTGTCACAGTTAACAAACCTCTTCCTCAACCCCACAAAAGTAAACACTACATTGATTTTAATAGTACTCACTTCCTTGCGTTTCTTTCTTAGTTTATCCCCCAAGTGTGTGTCTCTACACACTAGCTTTTAATCTTTCTGGGTTTCTCCTTCTTTCTTTTCCTTAAAATTTACCTACAGAAGAACCTGGTTTTATAAATTTCCCACTGTCTATATTTTGTTAATTGCATACTCATGGCACAATTCAGCATGTTCTTCTATCCTCTGGATATTGACACATGGATCCAGAGATCTGAGCAGACTCAGGTTCAACCTTTTGGCCAGACCATAGATCATGGTGTATTCTTTCAACAGAGGGCGCAGAATGTCTGGTTCCCTCTTGGGATGTCAGCTGAAATTGATACTCAGTGTCTAGATCCATTGATTTGTTGTGGGTTGGAGAATATTCTATCATTTCTTTTTCATTTATTAGTTGGAACAGTTTTATAAAGAGGTGTTTCCCCATATCTACTATTTGGTTAACCAGTGGTCAAGTTCATATAGGAAAGGGAAAATAAACTTGAATTTTCCCCTTTATTTACCAAATTTCAAGATAATAAACTTGTTTTCTATCATCCTCTGTAGATCACTTTTTTTAAGTGTTGTGAACTCATGGATTCAAACATATTTGATAGGCTTTAATCCATTTCACATACTGCCTTATTAAAGCCCAAATTGTCCTATCTTTGGTCATTGGGGGCCTTATCAAGTTGACTCTGAGTCCTTTTGATACTACTCTAGCAGTCTTTACTGGCTTCCTTGTAGTCTCGTATGACAGACTATTCCAGGCTCAACTTGGATGTTTCCTGCCCCAGACCTGGTATCAGCCATTTCTCTTAATGAGCCTGGTTACTTTCAGTGAGAAATAGTGCTTCAGAACTGTAATTGTGACTGTTAAGTTCACTGTGGCTATATTGGTCTTTGTTTCTAGGAGAGAGCTAGGAAATATCCTTTTTTTTAAGATAAAACACTTATTCATGAGTTCATTTTGATACTTGCAAATCAAATTAAGTACTACAGGGTTTTTGCCTAGTCTTTTCTATTACATTTGTGTCTCTTGTTTTTCTCTACTGAGAATCTTGGTCTTCAAGGACACAGGAATATCCCACAATTATTCGTTTCCTTCATCTACTTTATGCATGCAACAGTCTCAGAATAATAATACTAATAAACCATCACCAGTATGATAGCTGGTACAATTAAAAATGTTTTTCATTTGTTCTCCCTAATCTCCTATTTTTTTTTTTTCCTAATCTCCTATTTTTTAAAGTTGTACTATGTCAACATTTTCAAGGAATTCCCTGGCGGTCCAGTGGTTAGGACTCTGTGTTCTCACTGCCCAGGGCCCGGGTCTGACCCCTGAACGGGGAGAACTAAGATCCTGCAAGCCGCATGGCGTGGCCAGAACAAAAAAAAAAAATGTTCTTTTTGTTTTGTTTTGTTTTTTTGCGGTACACAGGCCTCTCACCGTTGTGGCCTCTCCCGTTGCAGAGCACAGGCTCCAGATGTGCAGGCTCAGCGGCCATGGCTCATGGGCCCAGCTGCTCCGCGGCACGTGGGAACTTCCCGGACCGGGACACGAACCCGTGTCCCCTGCATCGGCAGGCGGACTCTCAACCACTGCGCCACCAGGGAAGACCAAAAAAAAACGTTTTTTGAGAACCTATTGGTGTAACATACAATACTCTCTTCTATCCCCCATTTAGCTTAGTTCTTCAAGTACCTGTATGTTTAGTGCTTGCTACAACTCCTTATTTGATGGCTCCGTTTTTCATATTTGGCTCTCTAATGACAAATCCAGGACATAGAGTAATATTTCCATCTTGAAGGCAAGCAAAGAAGCTACGAAGATGCGTGATTTCAGCTCCTGAGGATAAAGTGTTACTTGGTTGTGGTTAGCTTCTTAACTGTAATCGTCTATAAACATCTTTGTTACTTACGCGTAAATGTAGTCATAGCCATGTTCCCCAAAATTTTCTATAGTAAATTATCCATTACTTCTTAAAAGCCTTGCTTACCATTCTGCCATCCACCGCAAGGTAATTAGAAAAACGTAAAGCTGGGTGAAACCTAGAGGGCCATATTTCCTCCCTTTTAGATACTAGTTTCAAGCTTGCTTTTCACAGCTGCTAACAAGTAACAACAGATTTTTAGTTTCACCACCTCTCTTCCTACAGTTTGGATGGCTCAACCAGTAAAGCAAAACCTATTGGACAACAAGGGCAAAAGGAGAGGAACTTTTAAGAGGTAATCATTAGATTGAAAATATAGTCCCGGAAGAATAAAAGAATATATTTCTGAGTATTAGTACTCACTATCCAGAAAATAAATTTTTGTTAATTCCAAGCAATATAAAAGGCATCTTTAAATCTGTAAAACTTGAAAAAAACTTCAAAACTGTATTTTGAGTAAAGCTTTAAGTCACCTGCCACTGTTAAACCTCAGTGCAGCAATTCTACATCCTGTCCCTGGATATCCCTTATAATTTTGCCCCCTACGGGACAAACCAGGTGCTGGCCACCTGAATTATTTTGCCTTTTGAATTATTTTGAGTTCTAAAATAGTGAAGTGCAACTATTATTCATTGTTTCACTGTGCCTTTAACCTTTTATTAAAAGGAATTTATAATTCATTGTTTTAAAAAACGAAAACCAATATTTGAAGCTGTTGACTAAGCAAAAAATTTCACTCCTTTTTTTTAATAGCACCTCAAGGTGCCAATTTTTTAAGGCCTTATGAGGGAAAAACTGATTGACATATTATTCTTTAAAAACTAAATTCTTCTAATCCTACAAAAACCTATGGAGATTTTCCTTTTACTTTTTTTTTTTTTTTTTTTTTGCACGGTACACGGGCCTCTCACTGTTGTGGCCTCTCCTGTTGCAGAGCACAGGCTCTGGATGCGCAGGCTCAGCGGCCATGGCTCATGGGCCCAGCCGCTCCGCGGCATGTGGGATCTTCCCGGACCGGGGCACGAACCCGTGTCCCCTGCATCGGCAGGCGGACTCTTGACCACTGCGCCACCAGGGAAGCCCTCCTTTTACATAATTTTTTCACCCAAGTTTCTAAAATGTATATTTAGAAATTGGATTGGGAATCTACGGTGAAGATAGTTCCAGGTCAGATCTAAAAGATCCTGGCTCTAATGATGTTACTTTATTACTTTTACTGGGTGCTAAGTGTCCTTTGTTTTCAAGCGAGCTTACAACAGTTACTGAACACATTTAACATATAATTAGTACCTTCAAGTAACATTGAAATTATTTTAAAAAGTCACTAAGAGATTCATCCTTTTATTATTCAACTGCAAAAAATAAATCTGTATAATGATCAGAAATTAAAATGTACAATTCCTTTTCTTCTGTAAATATGTGTTATTGTGAGAAATAAAGAATGGCAGGACCATTGCTTTCATTAAAATATCTACTGTGTCTGTTCTTAAACATGGTTCTTGATAATTTTTTACATCTAATACCCTTTTATGCTTTTAAACCTCATATGTTGTTTAAATTGTCATCATTCAGCAATATCTATCCTGAAAATATACTTTCATTTAGGCCAGTAGTTCTCAAAAGGGAGCAATTTTGCCTCCTAGGGGACACTTGACAATGTCAAGACATTTGGGGTTGTCATAACTGTGATGTGCTATTGCCCAGGATGTGGATCAAAGCCAGGGATGCTACTCAACATTCTACAGTGCACAGGACAGCCCCTCACAGCAAAGGATTACCCTTCCTGTCAATAGTGATGAGGTTTAGAAACCCTGGTTTGAGTCAAGGTAAAGCTGAGCATCATGGAGTTATTATTGGCTCTGCTTCCGAGGGACTCCATTGAAATTTAAAAGGCAAGATGAAGATGAATTTTGTATCTCTTATCCCTGCTAAATACATACTAAGTTTGGGGTGGCTATAGCTGTCATATGTACCCCAGTTCAGAATATACTAAAACATAAGAAAGTTTTTTTGGATTTTTTCACAAGAAGAGGAACAGGCCAGATCACAGGTCTTAATAGCATGACCTCTGATGACTGTTTGCTGAGTGACATCCTAAAAGATACCGGGAACCCAGAATGGTTTGGGAAGACTTACTTTCATCACTTAGGTTAGAGTTATTGAAGTAAATACGGTAAAATGGGACTTCCCCGGTGGCACAGTGGATAAGACTCCGTACTCCCAATGCAGGGGACCCAGGTTTGATCCCTGGTCAGGGAACTAGATCTCACACGCATGCCACAACTAAGGAGCCCTAGTGCTGCAACTAAGGAGACGGCGAGCCACAACTAAGACCTCGCGCAAACAAAAAATAAATAAGGTAAATATATAACAGAGGGACACCTATGTCTGAGATCCTTGAGGCTAAGAAATATTTAAGCTTTTATCTTATGTCTAGAAAAATCATCTGGTATTTTATTTTAATTTTTTTTTTTTGCGGTACGCAGGCCTCTCACTGTTGTGGCCTCTCCCGTTGCGG
Source organism: Tursiops truncatus (assembly GCF_011762595.2). Classification (NCBI taxonomy): domain Eukaryota; kingdom Metazoa; phylum Chordata; class Mammalia; order Artiodactyla; family Delphinidae; genus Tursiops; species Tursiops truncatus. The sequence continues at coordinate 46,737,311 of NC_047046.1, forward strand.
AGCACAAGCTCCGGGCGCGCAGGCTCAGCGGCCATGGCTCACGGGCCTAGCTGCTCTGTGGCATGTGGGATCTTCCCGGACCGGGGCACGAACCCGTGTCCCCTGCATCGGCAGGCGGACTCTCAACCACTGCGCCAACAGGGAAGCCCTCATCTAGTATTTTAATCCTGCAGGCTTCAGAGAAGACCATACACGGGTCTTGATTAGGGCTAATCATTGCCCCAAAGCAGCCATTTAAAAGGCCCATGGAACTTACCTGGTGGTCCAGTGGTGAAGAATCTGCCTTCCAATGCAGGGGACATCCGTTCCATCCCTCTTCAGGAAACCAAGATCCCCCATGCCGTGGGGCATCTAAGCCCGTGCTTAGCCCAAAACTACTGAGCTCGTGAGCCTCAGTGAGAGAGCCCACGTGCTGCAACTATAGAGCCCACGCACTCTGGAGCCCAGCGCTGCAACTAGAGAGAGAAAACCCGCATGCCACAACTAGAGAGAGAAAACCCGCATGCCACAACTAGAGAGAAGCCCGCGCGAGGCAATGAAGAGCCCGCGCACCACAATGAAAGATCCTGCATGCCTCTATGAAGATCCCATGTGCTGCTGCCACTAACACACAGCACAGCCAAAAAATAAAATAAATTAATTAATTAAATGTTTAAATAAATAAATATGTTTTATTTATAAATAAATAAATAAATTATTTATTTATAAATTATTTATTTATTTATAAATAAATAAATATGTTTAAATAAATAAATAAAAATGTTTAAATAAAATAAAAGGCCCAGTGGGGACTTCCCTGGTTGTCCAGTGGTTAAGACTCCACGCTTCCATTGCAGGGGGCACGGGTTCGATCCCTGGTCGACGAACTAAGATCCTGCATGCCATGTGGTACGGCCGAAAAAAAAAAAAAAAGGGCCCAGTGAAGGTGAAACAGAGATTCGTCAAGATAGATTAGGTCATGCTTCGATTACAAACAACCCCCAAATCTCAGCAGTCACCCAAGGTCTACTGTGGATCTTGGCTCTTCTCCAGGCAGCTGTTCTCCAATCTCAGAATTCTGCCTTACTTTGATCTCATAGCATTTATATATGACCATGTGCCTCTCCAGCCACCCCTCACCACAACGGACTGGAGAATAGGTTACAGAGGTCATTTCCACTCACATTTCATTGGCCAAGGAAAGTAATGGCCACACGTAATTTCAAGGCATTGGAGAAGTGCAATTTCAGGTAGAAGAGAACTGGATTTTGGGATATAATATTAATGCCAACCATGGAGGTACAAGCCGAGAAGAGCTGACAGAGAAGCAGAGGTCCATAGGGGAAAAGTCTTAAAAATATCTTTGAAAAGGAGGGGTGAAAGTCAAAATGAGACTGGGTTTTTAAAAACAGGAAATAATATTCTTTTTTGCCATGGTAATTTTTTCATTAATTTTATTCACAATTGGGGATCAGTTTACCAAATGAAAAACCTGTCCATTTCTCAAACATAAGACAATAATTTCTTTTTTGAATCATTTTTCTTATTTATTAAAAGAAACACCAAGTGCATTCTCAGTCTTTACCATTGTATTTTCTCAGTATACTTGTGTACCTTCATCAGAACCACTTGGGTTACTTGGTATAACTGCATTTTTCTCAGCCCTCGCCAGATGTACAGAATTAGAATGTCTGAAATTCTGATGGATTCATCAACAAGTCATCAAAATGCATTCAGATCTATCAATTTCTCACTGTCTCCACAATTACAATTTTAATCTAAACCATCATCATCTGCTTCCTGGATCCCTGTAGTAAACGTCCGGATGGCCTCCCTCCACTTATGGCATTATGGACCATTATCCATAGAGCAGTCAGAGAGATCTTCAAAAGCATAAATCTGATCCCACCCCCTTCCCACTGCTTAAAATGCACCAAGGGCTTCCCATTGTTACTGGAATAAAGTCTAAACGCCTTTCCATTCCCTTCCAAAGTTCCTCATGATCTGGCCCCTGCCTATCTTTCCAGTTTCATCTCCACTCTCTCCTTTAATCCCTACGTTTCAGCCACACTCGTCTTTAGGTTAAGCACACCAAAATTAGTGGTTCCTGCACCTTGGCACCTTCTATTCCTTCTGTTTGAAAAGCCCTTTCCCAGAGTTAGACATGGCTGCCTTCTAATCTTTAACTCCCAGATCTAATGTCATCTTCTCATAAAGGATTTTTCTCATAATTCTAGCCAAAGTCATTTCCCCCTTTTGTCTATTACCCTATTATAGTTTCTTCTTAACTGCTATTAGAATTTGAAATTAGCTTACATGTTTATTTTCATTTTTATTGAGTGTCTCCCCTCTCTAGAATATAAATTCTTTGAGTGCAGGTATACACCACTAATCTACCCAACATCTTAATGTGCATCTTAAGACAAAACCAAAAACAGTGGCACATGGTAAGTACTTAGTAAATATTTCTGCTAATCTATCATTATAGTTATGATGATATAAAAACATGTAAAAACATAATGTTTTTATCACATGGAGTTCACAAGAGTGATAAAAAATATTAAAACCCTAGTAATCTAGCTCATAGTCTTCATGAAACCAAGAAGTGTAAATTAATTCGTTAGTAAGAATACCTCAATATTTTTTTATAGTCAGCTTAGCAGACTATAAAAAAATACCATAGGCTGATAAGAAAGATTGAAATAATGCCATTTGCAGCAACATGGATGGACCTAGAGATTATCATGCTAAGTGAAGTCAGACAGAGAAAGACAAGTACCATATGATATCACTTTTATGTGGAATCTAAAATATGACACAAATGAACTTATTTACAAAACAGAAACAGATTCACAGACATAGAAAACAAACTTAAAGTTGCCAAAGGGGAAAGCGGGTGGAGGGATAAATTTGGAGTTTGGGATTAGCAGATACAAACTATTATATATAAAATAGAAAAACAACAAGGTCCTACTGTATAGCACAGGGAAATACATTCAATATCCTATAAGCCATAATGGAAAAGAATATATATATATACACATATATATATGTGTGTATATATATATATATATATATATATATATATATAGCTGAATCAGTTTGCTGTACACCAGAAACTAACAACATTGTAAATCAACTATACTTCAATTTTTAAAAAAAAACCGTATGGGAATTCCCTGGTGGTCCAGTGGCTAGGACTCCAAGCTTTCACTGCTGAGGGTGTGGTTCAATCCCTGCTCAGGGAACTAAGATCCCACAAGCTGCAGGATGTGGCCAAAAAAGAAAAGAAACAAAAAAAATACCATAGGCTGGGTGGCTTAAACAATAGACATTTATTTCTCACAGTTCTGGAGGCTGGGAAGTCCAAAATCTAGGTGTCAGCAGATTTTGTTATTGGTGAGGGCCCTCCTTCTGGCTTGTTGATGGCCACCTTCTTGCTGAATCCTCATGGCAGAGACAGTGAGCTCTGGTCTCTTCCTCTTCTTATAACAGTACTAATCTGCTCAGGACCCCATCTAAACCTAATTACCCTCAAAGATCCACCTCCAAATACCATCACATAAGGGGTTAGGGCTTCAGCATGAATTTTTGGGGACACAAACATTCAGCCCATAACAATAAGTATGCAATAATATAAATATAAATAAGAATAGAGAGAAATAGCTAGTAAAACACACATATAAAACATGCAAATACAGTAATTAAAGATATTAATTTGAACTCTATAGTGATGTATTATTTTTCTATCTTAACACAATGTCTGACATAGTGTAAGCTCTCAGTAAATATTTTTTGAATCAGTCTATTAGCAAATTTCTCAACTGATGGTCCCCCATGCAAAGAAGATGTGGAGGAACTGGCACACTGGGATGGTGTTAGTGGTAGAATTTACACATTACAAAGCAACTTGGTAGTGGCATCTTACCTCTCATAATAAATTTCATAATTTCTCTGAGAAGACTTCTTTGAGCTATCCAAGCAGAGTCAATCACACCATCCTTTATATCACTAGACCACACTATCTCTGGACCACACCTCCATTGCTATAGATACCATATTATATTTCTTTGTTTATATGACTGATACTCATGAGATTGGGCATTCCTTAAGGGCGAGGGTTACATTCACAGGACCTTACTAGAAACTCAATACATGTGTCTTAGTTTGCTAGGGCTGTCATAACATAACACCATACACTGGGTGGCTTAGACAGAAATTTATTTTCTCACAGTTCTGGAGGCTGGAAAGTCTGCCATCAAGGACCTTCAGGGTTCAGTTTCTGGTGAGGGGTCTCTTCCTGGCTTACAGACAGTCACATTCTCACTGTGTCCTCACATGGCAGAGAGAGTGAGCAAGAGATCAAGTATTCTAGTGTCTCTTCTTATAAAGGCACCAATCCCGTCATGAGAGCACCACCTTCATGACCTCACCTAACCCTCATTACCTCCGAAATGTCCTGTCTACAAATACCATTACATTGGGGATTAGGGTTTCAACATATGCATTTGAGGGAGACAGAAAATCAGGCCATAACAATATGTTTGTTGAACGGAAAAATGAGTGGTTGACAAGTGGATCAGAATACTCATGTTAGCTCCTCAGTATATCCTTTCCTCACTAATAAAGTCTATATGGGGAGCAAAATTATAGTAAAAAGAGCAACTTTATGTCTGAATTTGCTCATCACTATTTCCCCAGAACTTAGCACAGTGCATCTATGGGCACTCAATAAATATCTGATGAATAAATTAGTGAATAAATTGTAGTTTGAGAAGCATAGGCAAGATGTTCTTAACGAATAAAGTCTTCAAGCCAGGTGCAGCTCTTCTTTTTAGAGATAGACTTGTCAAGTGAGCCAAACTACTAGGCAGCTTCTCTCCTAGACAGAGTTTTAAAGCAGTGAGCAGTCCAGTAACATAGCTCCTACAGGACAAGCAGTATTATTTCACGTTCATTCGGTGATATTAGAGGTATTGCACTAATTCTGAAGGACAACTGTACATTGTATTTTACAGTTGCTGAGTTTAACTTGCTCCAGATTATACAGTGTAGTAATTTGCTGCAGAGTTACTGTAGACAACTAAATAAAACCCAGGTAATCAGATAAAATGAAGGAAATGTTTAGTTCTTATATCTACTATATTTTGATATGCCTCTAAATGTATTTCACCTTGTCCCCTTGACACATCCTTAATACATGCAAGAAGGTCAGAGTCTTATATATAAAATCATACTATGCTTTGACAGTATTTCAAGAGCGTGTTCTCCAGAAATTTCAGTCTCAAGGCTTTTTGATTTTAAAACTACCTTAGGGGGATTCCCTAGCGGTTCAGTGGTTAAGACTCTGCACTTCCATTGCAGGGGGCACGGGTTCAATCCCTGGTTGGGGAATTAAGAAACTGCAAGCCAAGTGGCACGGCCAAAAATTTGTAACGAAATTTTTTTCCTAAAGTAGTCAAACTCTTAGAAACAGAAAATAGAATGGCTGTTGCCAGGGGACAGAGGAAGGGTGAAAAGAGGAATTATTCAATGGATATAGAGTTTCAGTTTTGCAGGATGAAAAAGTTCTAGAGACCTGTTGCATAGCATAACAAGGTACATATAGTTAACACTACTGAATCGTACAGTTAAAAATGGTTAAAATGGAAAAATTTTTTAAATTTATTTATTTTTAAAATTATTTTATTTATTTATTTTTGGCTGCATAGGGTCTTCGTTGCTGCACGCGGGCTTTCTCTAGTTGCAGCAAGTGGGGGCTACTCTTCGTTGCATTGCACAGTCTTCTCATTGTGGTGGCTTCTCTTGTTGCGGAGCATGGGCTCTAGGCACGTGGGTTTCAGTAGTTGTAGCACACGGGCTCAGTAGCTGTGGTGCACGGGCTTAGTTGCTCCATGGCATGTGGGATCTTCCTGGAGCAGGTCTCAAACCCATGTCTCCTGCATTGGTAGGCGGATTCTTAACCACTGCGCCACCAGGGAAGCCCAAAATGGAAAATTTTATGCTTTTTTTTTAACCATAGTCAACAAACAAACAAACAAAATTGGTATGTGGGTAAACCAAATACCAATTTATATGCCAAATATATAGTTCCATGCCTCCCAGTTTGGGAAATTACAATTGTTGGTGAAATTTAGGAAAGAAGTATCATGTCACTGGTGAAGCCCTTGAGGTTTCAAAAATAAAGTATTTAAATATAGAGACTGAACAATGCTTCTCCCTGTTGCTTTTGTTTCCCCACCCCCAGGTCTCTCTCCAGACTTCCGATGAAACTTAAAGCACACAGCTTTGTTTGCTTGTTTTTTCCCCCATTTGCAGTTGTACATTCTCTTAGATATTTACTGATTTGAGTTGCCAGTCTGAGTTAGCATCACTTCTTTATAGGAATTTTGATGGAACTCTTAGGACGAGAAGGCAGTTCTTGTTTTTGTTATGGGTACTGTTGAAACCGAGCAGGATCCTGTGGGACCCTCCCAGGTACAACAGCCTTTCTGTGTCTCCCCATTTCTTGTTTGTAGGAAAAAGACTTCAGCTTCTTAGACCTGCTTTGAGTTCCAAAGGGCAGATTCAAACTGTTACTAATCAGGGAAATGAGGGAATGCAGAAACAAAGGAAAAGCAGTCAGAAAGAATAGTGCAGCGATGGGACAGAGTTCTGGTTCCTCCTAGGGGGGGATATGCATAGCAGTCTGGTATATATCTCTGAGCTCTTCTACAGAAACTAAGGCCCCCATTCAGTGTGGAGGATGGTGACTTCAGGCTGGGCACAAGCATGTGGACACCAGAATGATTGGAGCCAGAAGGCTGATAATTGGGATTCCTGGAACGCCACCCTGTTACCTTACCACCAACCAATCAGAAGAAAGTCATACACCCTGCAGCCCTCCCCGCAAATTTTGCCAATAAAAACTCTTCCCCAAAAACCATAAGGGAGTTTGGGCTTTTTGAGCTCGAGCTGTCCGTCTCCTTGCTTGGCTCCGCAACAAACCTTTCTCTGCTCCAAACTCTGATGTTTCTGCTTGTTTGGTCTCACCGTGCACCAGGCACAGGAATTTGGGTTTGACAACACTGTTGTTGTTGTTTTTCACACTAAATACCCTGAGCTTAAATAATTTCGCCTTTGGGGACCACCAGGAGGGAAGAGTTTGCCTGAAGCAAACTAGAGGACAGACTTCCAGCAAGTTCCAACAGCATGGTGCCACAGTGACTTCTCTGCCACCCTGTGAGCCACAGCTGGGCCCTTCTCCAGCAAGATCTGGACAAAGGTCTGGAGGTGGAGGTAGAGTCCTTCTTTGGGTACTCTATCTCAACCCTGTATTATTATTTTTTTTCTTTTAAATACGGAATGCATCATGAATTCGAGTGTCATCCCTGCACAGGGGCCATGCTAATCTTCTCTGTATTGTTCTGATTTTAGTACATGTGCTGCTGAAGAAAGCACTCAACTCTATATTCTTTAGAATTCGCTTTTTTTACTTTAATTTTTGTTGGAGTATAGTTGATTTAGCATGTGGTGTTAGTTTCAGGGGTCCAGTAAAGTGAATCAGTTATACATATGTCCACTCTTTTTTAGCTTCTTTTCCCATATAGACCATTACAGAGTACTGAGTAGAGTTCCCTGTGCTATACAGTAGGTCCTCATTAGTTTTCTATTTTACCTATAGTAGTGTGTATATGTCAATCCCGATCTCCCAATGTATCCCCTCCCCCTTTACTTATCATGTTAATCCCCTAGTAGAGTTAAAAATTCTTCATATTAAACTTTCTCTGTTCAAATGATTGTTGGTTCAAATCTCTTTCCTGATTGGACCCAGACTGAAAATCAGAGACTGTTACATTGTCCTGAGTACCTTCAATAAAGTACAACAAGAAATTTGCATGCTCTCATTGAGACTTTCCTGGATGCAGGTAGAGAAAAAGAAGAATTGGAAAGTGAGAATGCTGAGGTCCAACTCAAGAAAGTAATCATCTGCTGGACCAAAGTGAAGAGCTCAAGTTCCCTGATTCCCTTCCCTTTCTGTGCGTAAGATTACACTGTTGACTGAGAAAGGGTGAGATCCTGGCCACTGGGGAGGAATGAATGGAGGATTGGGGGTACCCTGCCTTGCTGAGCTGTACCACAGTGCCACGCACTGGCTCCCCTCCTGACAAACAGGATGACAATGCCATGGCAAAGTATATTGGACTGGAATTCAGTCTGGGGGGTAGAGTGATATTCTAGAAGACAGAGAGCAAGAGTTCTCTGCCAGCCCAGCCAGTTTCTCCATCTACACTGTCCTAAGACAAAGCTTGTCAAACAGAGTGCCCTGGATAAGTGTTATCCCCAGAGTTGCTGCTAACAAATAGAAAATCTGAGGGTCGCCCAGTCTTGTCTTCAATTTAGCAGCCCCATGACCTGACACATTTTTTGGTGTTTACTGTGAGGAAGTTCCCCTAAAATGAAACTGATAAACAGATGACTACAGTTTTATCAGAAATGTAGCACCAGCAGAAACCCAACCTGTGACAGGCCTGTGATTCATTAAAATCAACAGGGCAGCATTTACCAAAATTCATCAAACTAGATGATCAAAGTAGGTGCATTTTCTCATACATAAATAATACTTCAATAAAGCTGATTTTTAAAAATAAATAAAAAGTAAAAATAAAATCAATAAGGCAGAATGTCCTAATTCCTTAGAGTCTCAAGAAGAGTCTCATTTTGGTACCCCAATACCTTTAACAAAAAAATGAATTGCAAATGAGATAGACGCCTTCCTTCTCCTTAGACAGGCTAGTCTATGCTAATGTCCTTTTAGGTGTTCCCCTGGCAACAGTAATTATCCCAGCAGGTAATATCGGAGACCCAGATTCATTGACAACGGGATTCTCACCACTCTCAAGTCAACCATGAGACTCAGTTGTTCTCTGCTTTGCTTCATTAACTCTGTCCAACAGCAGACGGTACATATTCTATGGTTCCTTCTCCTTTCTCCACGTTCTAAATGGAAATTCTTATTGTACTTGTATTTGTTTTGCATTGTGGCACATGAGAGATGGTTGATAGGGATTACATTTATGATTTAGCCTAAGACTGCAGGATGGGACTTCCCTGGTGGTCCAGTGGGTAAGACTCCAAACTCCCAATGCAGGGGACCAAGGTTTGATCCCTGGTTGGGGAACTAGATCCCACGTGCATGCCTCAACTAAAACTTGGCACAACCTAAATAAATAAATAAATAAATAAATATTTTAAAAAATTCACTACCATATGCAGAGAGTGAGAAAGCAAATGTGGCAAAATATTAATTTAAAAAAAAAACACTGCAGGATGATGAGATATTAAAATTGGACCGGGGAATTCCGTGGCCATCCAGTGGTTGGGACTCGGAGCTTTCACTGCCAAGCGCACGAGTTCAATCCCTGGTGGAGGAACTAAAATCCCACAAGCCGTGGGGCACGGCCAAAACAAACAAACAAAAGCAAACAAACAAAACTGGACTAGATTAAGACTCAACTAAAGGAAGAAGTAAGAGATATTGCACTGGAAAAAATAGTAGTCTTGTGACATTGCCTCTAGAAGCACAGCTGGAAGGGGCTTTAGATTGTCTCCTTTTGAGGAAGTACAAATGCATATGTATTGAGGGGGAAATGGCTGGAATAATTAACTTTAAGAACAGAAAGAAGAGTGGTTATGTTCTGAACTGTTCTTCTAGTTCCCTAAAAATTAGGCTTTGTTTGCTTTTAAAAACTGGTGTGAAGCTTTTGCCTCCACTGTTATACTAGAACTAATCTTGTAATAGTTGCCTTTGTCCTGGCTGTGAGCCCAGAACCGAACAATGCACAGAAGATGTCAGTAAATGTGTGAAGTAAATGAAAGCAAAAAAGGAAAAAGAAAAAGGGAGGAGGAGGAAGGGAGAAGGTGGGTAGGAGGACAAAGGACGGGGAGAGGGATCTTTTTCTTCTATAACTTTCTCTCAAACATCATCAAAGAAAATTTGGAATGTGAGTTGATTTGTTGAAATCTCTTGCCATTTCTGGTCTAATCTATAGCTCTGCCTCTGAGGACAGCATAGTTTATCCAGTGAAACAACTTTAGCTGCATTCAGAATATGTTTTTCACTGCTGGCTTGCTCTCTACAGATTGGCTTTCTACGCCTGGGGAAGGAAGGAGGTGGCTGCCCCACAGCTCCTGTTAACATACCTTCCAAGTTAATGTAAGCAGATAAATAAGGGGGTCTCCGGAGAAAGAGAACCAGGAACTGCTTTCTTGACATAAGAGAAGCCATTTTGGTCTCAGACATTTTGTGATCTGAGCCTGGCCACAATGCTTGCCCTTGAACAGGTCTCAGTATTAATGATCATAAGGGAACAAAGGAATTCAGGAAGAGAGAAAAGCACAGTGATAAAACAGAGTCCTAGTTCCTCCTCAAGGGATATACATAATAATATATCTTTCAGTGCTGAAGGAACTAAGCACCCCCCCACCCCGCCCCGCCCTGACCAGGTGCAGGACGGAAGAAATGTGATGTTGACCCTTTTGACTTCAATGAACTAAATCTTGGACTCTGTCAACCTTTGCCCCAGTTCTATGCTGAATTCTCCTCTGCTCAAGCCCCTTCACGAATATGCATGCACCCTTAGCTTAAAACTTCCCCAATTTTGCTGTTCAGGTAGACAGTGCTTTAGGAGAGATCCCTGGTGTTCTCCTTACTTGTTGCAAGTAATAAGTCCTTCCTTCTCCCAAACTTTGGCTTGGTTGTGTCTATTGGCTAGATACCCACCAAGAGGCGAACCCAGTTTTCAGGCAACATTAATGTACTTAATGGAGACTGACTAGAATATAGGGATCTCAATTGCATATTCTTGAAGCTGTGACAGTCTCAAGTTGGGACTATACACACCTCTATGTTAATCGATTTGTAACACGGAGGTTTTACTTCACAGGATACATAGGCCCAATGGGGTTACTAATAGGAATATTATTTAAAATGACAGCTGTATAATAGTACATAAAAATGCTGCTGATATGGAATTAAATGTAAGGTAAATAGCATGAAAATGCATATTTATAATGACATTTATGAAGGAGTTGAAATTTAACTGTCCCAAACAGGGGTAGACTAAAAAGGTGAATTCCTTTATTTTCTATGTTTAATTAGATCTCACTTTTGAGTTTCCATTTGTGCTAATTTGCAGAGCTGTGAGGAGGGAATTTAAACTTGCAATGGAAAGTAACTCAGTTCCTTCTCTTCTGGGAAGTAGAACCACTTTTGCAGTGTTTTTTTCTCCTTTACCTTCCCCTTGTCCTTCTAAAGTGTTGATTCAGTTAGGAAAATGGGTCAGGGTCCAGTCAGGAAAGAAAGCTCTCAATAAGTAGTTCAAAAGAAAATGTTTAATACAGAAAATTAATTACAAAGATGTCAGAATTGCTGAAAGACCAAGTGTGATAGCAAGGCAAACACAGAAGCCACTGAGAAAAGGCAGGGACTGTCCAGCAGGAACCAGGATCATAGAAGAAAGGGTGATCTCCCAAAAGCTGGAACTGAAACAGGAGGGAAGGAGGCAGGGGACAACCTTTAAAAGAATGATATAGCCATAGGACATGACAAAAACTGGTTAGAACTAACTAGATCCAAGATGGCAGAAGATTTGACTTCCATTGGACTTTGAGCCTCATTATATGCTCATTGTAATACATTAGCATAAGCTAAGTGACACACACACACACACACACACACACACACACACACACACACACGCCAGCACCATGACAGTTCTGAGGCCAACCATCAAAGATCAAAAAGTGGGTGGTGGCCCAATTCCTGGAAATCTCCACCCCTTCCCCAAAATAGTTGGAATAATCCTCCCCCTCATTAGCCTATGAAATTATCCAGCCCATAAAAACTAACCATGCCATATTTCTGTGCCGCTCGCCTTCTGAGATGGCCTACACTCTGTCTGTGGAGCGTGTTTCTCTCTAAATACATCCACTTCTTACCTATCACTTTGTCTCTCACTGGATTCTTTCTGTGATGAGACATCAAGAGCCTGAGCTTCGGACTTCCCTAGCCGTCCAGTGGTTAAGACTCCTCACTCCCGATGCCGGGGGTCCAGATTCATCCCTGGTCGGGGAACTAGATCCCATATGCATGCCGTAACCAAGAAGCCTGCATACCACGACTAGGAAGTCCCCATGCTGCAACTAAGACCCAGAGCAGCCTAAATAAATAAATAAATTTAAACAAAAAAGAACCTGAGCTTCATTAAGTCCTGAGACCACGTGTGTGATGTCGATTAAAAGATGGTGGGTTCAAGTCCCAATCTGAGGTCCACAGTTTCAGAAACATGGAAGAAATGAGGCCACTGCCAGAAGCAAAGAGAGGGTAAAATTCTGTCACCCAATTGCAATGCGTGTGTGTAGGGGGGTGTTTCCCATATGCTAAACAATTCTCAGATGTCAGCTGAGAGTCCTACAATTCAACTCAATTCTGATACCTACCTGAATATAGTGCCAGATCCCACAGGTTAAGGGCTCAGTCCTACAAGACTGCCCATCCCCCTGCCCACTTCAGACACCAGATCAAAAGTCCAGGTTGTCACCTGTGCTTCTGACCCATTAGCTATAAATCAGAGGTTTCCACTACTCCTTACTTGGGTTTGATTAATTTGCTAGGGTGGCTTACAGAACTCAGGAAAGCAGTTTACTCACTAGATTACTGGTTTATTATAAAAGGATATGTACAACTCAGGAACAACCAGATGAAGCGACGTGTAGGGCTAAGGATGGGGGGAAGGATGCGGAGCTTCCATGCTCTCTAACCAGGCCACTTTCCTCAGTTTCCATGTGTTCACCAAGTCAGAAGCTCTCTAAACCCTGTCCTTTGGGGTTGTTACGTAGGCTTCATTACAGAGGCATCATTGAGTAAATCATTAACCATTGGTGATGGAACTCAAACTCCAGCCCCTCTCTCCCTGGAGGTCTGGGTGTGGTACTAAAAGTTCCAACCCTTTAAGCACTTGGTTGGTTCCTCTGGAGACCAACCTCCAACTTCTGGGGCTTTCCCAAAGTCACCTTAGTAACATAAAAAAAGATACCTTTACTGTTCTTATCAACTAGGAAATTCAAAAGGTTTTTAGGAGAGCTCTGTGCCCAAAACAGGAACAAAGACCAAATATATATTTCTTATTATAAATCACAGTATCACAGAGGGAGAAATACCTTGACTTCTTCCTTCCTTCTCCCTTCCAGTTTCTCTTCAATGCCTCCCACTGGCTGAGTATAGCAAGAAGTCAGTTGGTAAGGGAAAATGGGATACAGTTTGCAAGGGTTAACTCCAGCAATACAGAGCAGAATAGAGGACTGAGGGGGGCAGGGCAGGGGGAACAGATCTGGTAGTCATTAAGCAAATACCTAGCTCAGATACTCTGAGCTACAAATAACAAAAGAGCCAACTGAGAATGGCTTAAACTATTAGAAAGGTTTAACAGGAGGTAGGGTAGGGAATTCCCTGGCAGCCCAGTGGTTAAGACTTCACTGTAGGGCGGTTTCAGGGCTGATGAGATTAATGCTCAATTACATCAAGGACCTCCGTTCTTCAATCTTTCAGCTCTGACATCTTCAGTCCTTTGGCTTATCCTCTGGGTTGTTCTTTTCATGGTTTCATGATGGTTGCAGAGTTTCAGGCAGCGTAGATAGACAGAAAAACATCCAGAAGTAGCATGGAATTGTTTATTCCTATTTGTTTTTTGATCAGCAAAGGAAAGCACTTGCTGAAGCCCCTCAGAAGAATTCCTGTCACACCTCCTTGATCATAATTGAGTCACAGGCCCAGGCCTAAATGTGTAAGAAGAAATAACCCATCCAGATTGGCTCATCTCAATCATGGGTTTCCCCCTTGAGCTGAGAATAAGGGTTACCTCCTAAAAGATAGAGCTGGGAGAAAAATAGAAGCTACCTAAACAAAAATCATGATTTGTTAGAGTGGGGGATGGAAGTAGGATTTATGAATGCTTGTTGGGAATTCCCTGGTGGTCCAGTGGTTGGGACTCTGTGCTTTCACTGCTGAGGGTGTGGGTTCAATCCCTGGTTGGGGAACTAAGATCCTGCAAGCTGTGCAGTGCGGCCAAAAAAAAATGCTTGTTGATAGGAACATGGTGCCAATTATGGTTTCCCTTTCACATTTTTATTCACTTGAACTCCTTCTTACTTAGCCTGAGGCATCCATCTGCCTGTGTATGTGTGTGTGCGCGCGCACGTGCTGAGGTGAAGAGGGGAAAAGAAGAAATTAGTATTAATTTAACAGGAATGTAAAGAACTTTGCTTTTTTTTTTTTGGAAAAAAAGAACATTTCCAAAACAAGCTTAAACAATTAAATTATATGCCTTCAGTGAATAGGTTATTTATGTACATGATCAGGAGTAATATTGAAAATATTTGGACTTCCCTGGTGACACAGTGGTTAAGAATCTGCCTTCCAGTGCAGGGGACACAGGTTTGAGCCCTGGTCCAGGAAGATCCCACATGCCGCAGAGCAACTAAGCCTGTGCGCCACAACTACTGAGCCCACTAGCCACAACTATTGAGCCTGCACTCTAGAGCCTGTGAGCCACAACTACTGAGTCTGTGTACCACAACTACTAAATCCTGCGCGTCTAGAGCCTGTGCTCCACAAGAGAAGCCACTGCAGTGAGAAGGCCCCGTTCGCCGCAACTAGAGAAAGCCCGCGCACAGCAACAAAGACAGCCAAAATCAAAGTAAAGACAGCCAAAAATAAATAAATAAATAAAATTAAAAAAAAAAATTAAAAGAAAAAGAAAATATTTAACAACTGGAACCAGATGGGCACTGGCCATTCAGAACAGACTATTGACCAATCAGGGACCAGGCTGAAAAGGACTAGAAGAGCTGCACCTGCACGGCTGCCAAGCAGCTGAAGGTCAGCACCGCACATGGTACTAATTTAAAAAGATACAAAAGGGTAGACAGTGAAAGATAAGCCTCTCTTCTATTCCATCTCCCAGCTTCCCCATTCACTTCTTCAAAGGCAGTCACTTTTATCAGCAAAACTTTGAAGGTTTTATACCAAGACAAATCCAGGCTTTGTAAAGAAAGTAATTAATTTTCTAAATCCACTTATCTCCCCCTTTAGTATGTTAGTTACCGGGCTTAGTAGACTTGACTGAAGAGTTTTACATATGGGAGCAGCACCCAATCAACCCAATCAGCCATAAACAGCAAAGGGAAAGGTCCATTCTTTCCAGTCCAAGGGATTGTGAAATAAAATCCATATTTTATGGCAAGACAAAAATGTAAACATAAACAATTCTTCTCTGACCTTTGGCTTCCTCTCTCCCACCACTGTGCATCATGTATCTGCATTATGCATCGACCAAACCTCCCCCATCAGCAGGAATACCTGTTGAACCATAAAGAGTGATGTTCTCCTTAGCATCAACAAGACAACTCCTTAAAAGATAACGTTACTCCTTGAGCTTGTAAGGGGTCACGTGACCCACCACGATGACATGACACTTAGATCTGGATTATGTAAACTGTCAATAATGTCATCTGATGTACTGTCCTCTGTCTCAAAAAACTTATAAAACTGTGCCTTGACTTCTAATAGGCAGAACAGTTCTCAGAGCTTTTTGAGATACTCTTCCCAGGTCATAATGCTCAAATTTGGCTCGAATAAAATTTTCCATTTCTTTCTTAGATCGACTGATTAATTTTCATCAACAGGATTATGGCTGGAACAAAAAGTTGAAGAAAGGTGTGTTAGGTTGAGAGGAGAGATGAGCGCTGGGGACAAGGCCTTGAACCGGGCAAGACAGGCCAGAGTAGCCCTCACCATCAGGTACCAGCAGCACAATGCCCAGGACTCATTGCATTTTAGAGAGCAGCCAAAATTATCTTCTCTGCAGAAAAGTCCAGCAAGAATTCAAAGGTGACCTGCAGGTCCAAGATTCCCCAGTCGTGTCTCAAACTCATGTCAGCTACCCTTTGTCCTTCCTCTTATTCCAGATGCCATTTTGAGTGGAGCCAACTGAGGGAAATGGACTATTAACAGATTGAGTGTTTTAACCTAAACTTAAAGGAAATGTTTAAATTATTTCAACAGACTAAGTTTATAAAGCTGGTCTAACATTTAGGGTTTTCCCCCTATGCCCCCAAACTGAGGAGGTTTTATTTACACAGCTGAACGTAATTGGAGTAAATCTGTGATGCTGCCATAAAAATATCAAGTAGTTTTTTGTATGAAATGCTGCCAAGACAGAAGATTGTGTCTTTTGGCATTTATGGTTTATTTTTCTAAGCTTAACTCTCAGTGGGTTACTACATTTTCCTTATACCCACATTTTTGATGTATTTCCACATATGGCCAACTATATGCTTACATGTATGTCAACTGCTTATTTGAGTCTCAGAGTATATGAGAAGTAATACAAACATGTTTGGATTAGGGCATGAGTAAGGCTGCCATTAGAGAAAGAATGAAGCAAGTAAAATTATAAGTCACAAAATTAATGTTCTGGTTAAGGATTCTTAATGAGTAAAGGGAAACATTCTAGTAAGCAGAAAATACCACTTCCTAAAGTGGTCAAAATAAGTAAAATATGATTGGGAATATATTATTGAAAATGTGAAATTTGGAATCAAAGAATCATTTTATAAGAGAATTTGAAAAGCACCTGGACTACTGCGATTAAGTACCCGCCCTCACATCAAGCACTCTTCCTCCTCCCAAGAAATCTGAAGCTAAAATTAGCCTTCTTGCTCTACCTTGTTATGGAGGAAAGGAAGAAAAAAAAATACAAAATGTACTTTGGTGGTGGAGGGAATTCGCTGTTCATTGGACAAATAATTCAGTGAGTATTACTCTAGGAACTGTCATTTAAAGATGAACATTAAGACCCATTTCCTCCATGAGGTTTTCTCTAAGTCCATACAAATCCAATCGTTCTTCTTCCTAGCCTCATTATAGTCACTGTTAATGAAAAATTTAATACTTTGGCAAATACCATTTTTTGTCTTTTCATTTTGATAGATATCCAAGAGTATAAATGAATTGAGAGCAAAGTTCATGACACCTGCATAACATCTAACACAGTGCCAAGGACACCGTAGACAATAAATGACAGAATTGAATTAACTAGGCCTTTCAATGGCTTCTATTTATGATTCATTTTGTTCATAGCGGAAAGCTTTAACAAAGCATGGTAATGAAACCTTTTTCTTTTCTGAAGCAAATTGAGGATGCTTTATAATGTTCTAGATTTCTTTAGCTCCATTCATGTGGTTGTGACCTCACCTTATAGATCTATCAATTGTGTGGATATATCTCGGAATTAAGGGCCCATTAAAAAAAAAAAAAAGAAAAAGAAACATTTGGGACTTCCCTGGCAGTCCAGTGATTAAGACTCCGCACTTCCACTGCAGGGGGCACAGGTTCAATCCCTGGTCCGGAACTAAGATTCCCACATGAACCATGGCCAAAACCAAACCAAAACAAACAAACAAAAAAGCATTTAAATTATTGAATAACGGTGAAATGCCTAGGTTCACGCTTCCACCTCATTCTTCTTCAAAGCTGTCAACAAAACAAAGGTGTTGGTGAAAAACCGCATCTGCGACTGTAACTTGTCACTCACACTGTGTGAAGGTCTAAAGCTGAAACCCTCTCAAGGGGGCTTTAATTTTTCCTCTCCGAAGGATTAAAATCCCATAACGGATTATTACATAACACACCGTGACATGAATCAAACATTCTGACAAGGGCAACAATAAGGATCAAATATTTACTATCATGTAATGCTATTTTTTGAGGAAAAATTCCTGAAAACCCCAATGTATCTGATAGGAGTGGCTCGAAAGGGGATCCCTGCTGTAGGGAAGCTGGGGGTACAGTGAACACCCAGCTGTTAACGTGAAAAGCTGCTGCATACGTCACAGGCCGTTTGCCACGGAGGCCGCCCTCCACCCCCTCATCGGCCCCGCGCTCGCCGCCTCATGTTCGGTGACCAGCGGGGCTGGCTGCAGGCAGCGCGATGCCACGAGAGAGCAGCTGAAGGGGGCGGTGGGATCCACGTGCACCATGAGCCTCGATCCCGGCCCTGTTTAAGGTCGGTGAGCCCAGCACACTCCGCCGGCCACTCCGTTCCAGGCCTCGGCGGCGAAGACGGCAGCGGCTGGACAAGAAGCCCGAGGACGTCTCCCGGCTTCTCTACCAACACTAGCCCGTGAAGCTGGCTCACCTAAGTGAGCGTCTACGCAAGTGGAGTGTAGGGTCGGGGCGGGGAGCGGCGGAAAACCGTAGGTTGCGGCCGAAAGCCGGCTGCGCGGGTGGGGGGCTCGAGGAGGGGGTGGGGAAAAGGAGCCGAAAGGCCGGGGAAAATGACGCCGGCGGCGCAGAAGAGGGCTGAGTCGCGTCTGCCTTGCGGAGCCAGGTAAGGGAGTGGCCTCGGGCGGGGTCGCTCTTTCGGCCGCTGCCTCCCGCCCAGCGCCGCCTCCCCGTCCTGCCCCGGCAAGAGCAGCAGCCCGGGGATTTACCCTCGCCCGGCGCGTGCGGCCGTAACGTCTCGGCTTTCTGTCCCGCCCCGCCCCGTCCCGTCCCGTCCCGTCCCGCCCCACCCGGCCCGTCCCGGCCCGGCTCCGCCGGGCCCCGCCCCTCCAGGGCCCCGCCTCCTTCCTGGCGCGAGCCGCTTCCTGACGCGATTCCCCGCCCCCTCCTGGTTCACGCAGTGAGTCGGGCCCCGGGCAGACGCCGCCACCTGGGCCGCTGCCGCCGCCATAACCTCGATCCCCCATCTCCCGACATGGCCGAGGAGCTCTCCGCGGCCACGTCCTACACCGAAGATGATTTCTACTGCCCCGTCTGTCAGGAGGTGCTCAAAACGCCCGTACGGACCGCGGCTTGTCAGCACGTGTGAGTAGATGCCCCCTCCCCCGCGCGGAGCCGGGTGGTCGTTTAGGCCCCTCACCCCGCCTCGGACCCTGGGCTGCGGCCTGGCGGGAGCCGAGCCCGCCACGGCCTCCCCGGGCGCCGCTCGGCGCCGAGGGCCCGTTTGCGGCCGGTCGGAGGCCGGGCCGCCCTCCCCCTTAACTCCCGGCCCGCTCCCTGCGCCTGGCCCCTCAGCCGGAGCTCCCGGGCCCCGAAGCTGCCTCGTTGCCGCGCCCCCGGGGCAGTGCCCGGGGCAGTGCCAAGGCCTGTCCCCGTGGCGTCCTCGGGCCCCGAGGCCCCTGTCTTCTCCTGCAGGCCCGGGAGGAATTGCAGGGAACGTGGAGCCTTTTTGTTTCCTAGCAACCTGAGTGAAGGCTGGGGTGTCGAGTGTCAGAACCGGCCGGAGGTGCCCGCACGGCCCGCTCGCCCGGCTCCCCGACCCGCCCCGCTTTCAGGTCTCCCTTTTCCTTTCAGAACCTTGGCCCATCCTTTCCAGATCGAGGAGCTCTCTTCTAACTTAACCTTTCAGACCCGCTTCACAGACCACCTTTGAAAGTGTTTCGATGCGTTCAAAATTTAGTGCAGGTTGGAATGACCTAGAATGGGTTTGCTTCCCTCATATGTTAGAACTGACAGGATTTCCGGGTATTGAAGTGATAGTTTCCCTTTGTTTTACTCTTCTGCTTATTACTTGATTACTACAAGGGTGGAGATGAGAAAGATAGACCGCTGTTGTGAGGAATGAACTGAAATTAAGGCAGTAATCCTACGGGTGATGGAGAACACAGAGGGATTCGGTGAGGTGGCCTGATGCTGTTAGGAAGAACTTTGATAATTAATATAGACTCGTAGGGTGTCCATAAGGGTTAGAAGGAGCCCTTCTGGTAAAGGTGTATAGCATTTCTGACACACCTAGCTGCTGATCAGAGTCCCTGGGGAGCTTTTTAAGTAAACATGCCAATTCCCAGGCTCCATTACAAACTTGTAAAGAATTTCTGGCAGGTGAGGCTTGGAAATCTCTATTTGAAAAAGTACATCCAGGCTTGAAAGTTCTGTGTGCTTACAAATAGCTGAAAAGAGTCGAACAAGTTTCTAAATCGATTTCTCCTTCGACCTTTTTTTTTGGGGGGGGTTCTATAATTTTGTAAAGAATGGATTGTTGAATTTGGGGTTCGTTTTTTTTTTTTTTGCGGTACGCGGGCCTCTCACTGTCGTGGCCTCTCCCGTTGCTTTTTTTGCGGTACGCTGGCCTCTCACGGTTGTGGCCTCTCCCGTTGCGGAGCACAGGCTCCGGACGCGCAGGCTCAGCGGCCATGGCTCACGGGCCCAGCCGCTCCGCGGCATGTAGGATCTTCCCGGACCGGGGCACGAACCCGTGTCCCCTGCATTGGCAGGCGGACTCTCATCCACTGTGCCATCAGGGAAGCCCGAATTTGGGGCTCTTAATCACAAACTTCCTTACAGTTGTTTCTTGAGACCCACTCTTTTCACTCCGATCCCCAGTCTTCCCTGCACTGTTGTCTACCTTATTCCTAATGATAGTGGTTGTGTGAGCCCAAGAGTATGTGACTTTTCACCATAGAAGTTATGCCAGTTATATTTTTGCCGCTTACGGGAGATGAATGACAATCTTATTCCTTTATCATTTGGTGCAACAAATGCAGATTGTTAGAAAAATATCTTGAGATGTTTAGGGAGCAGTGTATACTTTTAGTCTTTAATCTGTTAGTGTTTATTATAACTTGATGCCTTTTCTGTGCTTGGGCTGGCAGTGGGTGGAAGAAAGGGAGGGAAGGGAGGGCACAGTGAGGCAGTAGGTCTTTTCTGGACAGAATCATTTCAATTACCTGTTAGGTGATTGACCTCATAGAACTCATAGTAATCTCTAGTTCCCCTCAAAATTCCATGCAGTTTGCTCTAGTTCACTTCCCTTGTGAGACATTTTATTAAATCAAACTGTAGTTTTGGCTTGACGTCAATCAAGGCTGTGGAAAAGAGAGTGAAGATGATTGTTGAGGACTTTTCTTAAATCACCTCCCTGGGCTGGGATGTGAAAAGAAAATATGGAGTAGGTTTTGTTAAGAGAACTGGACACTTACTACTCACCCTCCTCCATCCCCTCCTTTACCAGCATTGTCCCCTCTCAAATGAACACACGGTTGGTCTAAGGTTCTGGCTAAACAGTTAATTAAGGTGGAGGGAGAAAAAGTTTTCTTTGGAAAGGGTGGTAATGGTGGAACAGGGTATTGATTGGGAGGAGTTTGGTGGGGAAATAGAATTCTGTTTTAAATAACCTAGTTTAGAATGTCATTTGCTTTTCCCTTTTCACAGAGGACAAACCTGTGCCTTTAAACAAATTTATATTTAGCTACAAAATTAATTTTTTGTTCATGAATAGTGAGAGATGAGGTGATAAGAGCTTTCAGCCCCTGTGCCATTTCAACTGCAGTGAAGGATTTGCCCATTCTAGTAAAAGGAGCAAGTTCATTATCACTAGAATAACTTTACCAAAATATAAATTCTCATTTAATCCTCATTCATTCCTTCAAACAGCAATTGTCGGATGCCTTCTGTGTGTCAGTTACAGGGAATACAAAGTGCTCTTTCTCTGGGACTTCCCTGGCTGTCCAGTGGTTAAGACTCCGTACTGGTTCGATCCCTGGTCGGGGAACTAAGGTCACACATGTCGTGAGGCCAAAACAAAACAAAGTGCTCTTTCTCTGGAGAATGTTAATAGTCTAATGGAGAAGACCTATACATGAATGTGATTGGTATGGAAGAAATTGAGGAGGAGAATTTATGTGAGCCTTGAGAGCAGGTATCTAAATTAGCCTATGAGTTTAGGAGAGATTTCCTGGATGAAGTTATACTTTAGGTCAGAATTGGCATTCAGGGATTGTTGGGGAATACCCTGATTAGGTTTACAGCATATGCAGAGGTGAGGAGGGGTTAAGATACAAACTGTATCCCGATTACAAAGTTTGGCCAAAAGATTGAGTGTGGTAGAGATGGAGCTTAGCGACATTGGCAGGAATTTACTGTGTAAGCCAATTTGAACTTCTTCCTGAAAGCCATAGAGACCTACTGAATAATTTTGGCAGGGGAGCAGCATGATCACATTTAAATTTTAGAATGCTTACTAATTACTAGCCTTGTCTAGCTTGGTACTGGTGAGACTAGTGAAGAGGTCATTCATTGCTCTGTCAGAGAGAAACGATTAGAACCTGAACCAAGGTAATGATAGAGGGAATGGAGAGAAGAGATTCCTGACATTTTAAGGAGATTGTGTAAGATTTGATGATTGTATGTCCAGTAGTTAAGTGTATGTACGTAGATCTGGAATACATGGAACTAAAGCTGTGAGTATGGATGTAGCCCCTGGAGGAGGAGTATAAATTGAAAGATAACAGAGATCTAGATAGAACAAAGTGCTGGAGAATATATATTTAAATGTAGAGTGGAGAAAAGAACAGCCTGAGAAGGAATGGACAAGAATAGGAAGAAAACCAAGATAGAGTGTGACGGGAAACCGAGAAGAATTTTAAGGAAAGGTAGTCAGCAGTGTCAGATGCCTTAGAGTGGTCAGATGTTTTTTTTTTTTTTTTTTTTGCGGTACGCGGGCCTCTCACTGTTGTGGCCTCTCCCGCTGCGGAGTACAGGCTCCGGACGCGCAGGCTCAGCGGCCATGGCTCACAGGCCCAGCCGCTCCGCGGCATGTGGGATCTTCCCGGACCAGGGCACGAACCCGTGTCCCCTGCATCGGCAGGCGGACTCTCAACCACTGCGCCACCAGGGAAGCCCTGGTCAGATGTTTTGAAAAACATGTAAAGATGAATTAAGAATATGAAAGTTGAGCAGGTATGTTTCAGAAGGTACAGACTGGCATAGTGGTAAGGTATTTATCTCTTGTTTTTTTTCCCTTTGTAATCTTCAAAGACTCTTTGAACCAAACCTCCCTTCTCTATTTTGAATGGTTAAAGAAATAACTCTGTACAGTTAGAAGTAAGCTCTATCACAATGAAAATTACATATAATAACAAGTTGATGCCTTGCCAGATTGTTAAAAATGGAAATCTAATCTGTTTGCTTCGGGGCCTATTTTATTTTTATTTTGTTTTTTGGCCCTGCCAGGTAGTGTTCGGGATCTTAGTTCCCCAACCAGGGATGGAACCTGTGTTCCCTGCACTGGGAGCGCAGGGTCTTAACCACTGGACCAACAGCGAAGTCCCAGGAAGCATCTTTTAAAATGAGCTAATATAAATCAGCCTCCACTTCTCATTAAGCACAGATTTGTATGATTCTTTATTGACCTGCTTTGGATTATCCAGTCCCTGAATTTTCACTTAATATTTCTTACAATTTGAACACCTTTATTGGTATCCTGTTTGGACAGTCATGCTCTAAATACATATTTTCAAAATATCTTCTTTACTGCGTACTTGTTATAAATCTGAAAGCCAGGCTTATATGGTTTCTTGCTGATATAATAATTGCTGCTCTAGGCCATCTTTTTTTAAAAATAAATTTATTTATTTATTTTTGGCTGTGTTGGGTCTTCGTTGCTGTGCATGGGCTTTCTCTAGTTGTGGTGAGTGGGGGCTACTCTTCCTTGCGGTGCGCGGGCTTCTTATTGCGATGGCTTTTCTTGTTGTGAAGCACAGACTCTAGGCATGCGAGCTTCAGTCGTTGTGGCACACAGGCTCAGTAGTTGTGGCTCGTGGGCTCTAGAGTGCAGGCTCAGTAGTTGTGGCTCATGGGCTTAGTTGCTCCGAGGCATGTGGGATCTTCCTGGACCAGGGCTCGAACCCATGTCCCCTGCATTGGCAGGCGGATTCTTAACCTCTGCGCCACTAGGGAAATCCCTCTTTGTACTTCTTATCACAGTTCATAATCATAATATTTTTGGGATCAGACGATTTGACTGATGCCATTCTCACCAGTTAGACTGGAAGCTCTTTTTAACAAGTTTTAAAAATATTTATCTATTTATTTTTGGCTGCATCGGGTCTTAGCTGCGGCACATGGGATCATTCGTTGCAGCACACGGGCTCTACATTGCGACACGCGGGCTTCTCTCTAGTTGTGGCACGGGCTTAGTAGTTGCAGCGCACAGGCTTAGTTGCCCTGCGGCATATGGGATCTTAGTTCCCCGATCAGGGAGATCGAACCCACATCCCCTGCATTGGAAGGCACACTCCTACTAGACTGTAAGCTCTTAAAAGGCAGCAACCCAGGTCTACTTGTACTTACCTGAGCCTACTGTATGTATTTGGTATTGAATAAATGTATGAATGGTGGGTTTGTGTTGGGAGACCACAGCTTACTAGCTGTATCACTTGGTCAAGTCATTTAACTCCTTTCAGCCTGTTTTCTTCTCCATAAAACAGGGGTAGAAACAACCTGTTTCACAGGGTTGTTGCAAGGGCCAAATGAGATAATGTTTGTGAATGATAATATATGTGTTTTATAGTTTTCAAAACCCATAAAAATATAAAATTATGTTTAGTTTAATAACTATAGCATCTAACACAAAAAGCTAGATTATTATTGTAAACAGAAAGGAGGCTGTTTCAAGTTTTTTGGTCCAGATATTTATTATCGAAGGTATTATTGTGAATGGAGAATATTGTAATTCACAGCTTTAAAGGTACAAAAGGAAATAATATGATTGTCTCTCACAATCACTGTTACCTTATCTATTCTTCCAGAGAACAGCATACTGTATGTATTCTTTTGTACCTTGCTATTTTCATGTTACTGTATTGGAGGTCATTCTATATCAGTACGTAAAGGGCCTTCTTACTCTTTTTTTTTGGTGGGGGGGAGATTGTAGAGTTTTCATTCATTCAGTAAGCCAACACTGAGTGTCCATTATGTGCCAACAATACTAATGTAGATTCTAGGGTTCAACAAGCCAGACAAAAATTCCTGACCCCATGGAACATATTTAGTGTTCTAGTGTTCCATTGTTTGTTTTTTTTTGTTGTTGTTGTTTTTTTTGCGGTACGCGGGTCTCTCACCGTTGTGGCCTCTCCCGTTGCGGAGCACAGGCTCCGGACGCGCAGGCTCAGCGGCCATGGCTCACAGGCCCAGCTACTCCACGGCATGTGGGATCCCCCCGGACCCGGGGCACGAACCTTTGTCCCCTGCATCGGCAGGCGGACTCTCAACCACTGCGCCACCAGGGAAGCCCCATGTTTGATTATTTTTTTAATTATTAAATTATTTATTTATTTATCCAATCTCTTATCTATGGACACTTAGGTTGTTTCCAATCTTTTGCTGTTACAAATAATGGCACATTGATTAAACTTGTATGAATACCATTTCACATGTGAGAGTTTTTCCTGTAAGATAAATTTTCTCAAGTGGAATTGCTGGGTCAGAGGGTAAATACAAGGGAATTTGTCAGCTGTGTCACACAAGGATGACTATAGCTCTGTTGAAGTGTTTTGTACATGGAAGGTGCTTATGGTTTTGATTTGAGGACTGTGGATTATATCTTGGGTTAAGTAAAATTTTGGATTAGATTAAGGTAAATTAGCATTCATTGCTTTAACAAATATTAATGAATTCCTACTAGGTGCCCAGCTCTGTGTTATACCTACAGTGGTATACGGTTAGATATGATCCCTGCCTTCAGAACTGGCATTGGTGAGACACATTTTAATTCAAATAAACACTCAGATACATGTGCAGTTACAAACTCATAGGTTTAAAGAGAGAGTATAAGAAGGGGACCAGATCTAGGTGGGTTGGTGGGTGGATGGGTACGTAATAAAGACCTTTCTTGAGGAAGTGAAATTGTTGCTGAGATTTGTGATGTGTAGGTGTTAATTTGTGGAGGACTGTGTTTGTGTATAGAGTATTTTGGGGTGAGGGAACATTCTGGGCAAAGACCCTGAGGTAGAAGGAATGTGCAGGGCCTTGTTTTCAATGAAGTAGCATCTTGCCTTCAGTCTCATATAGGTTTATTTATTTTGAAAGTCTTAGTTTCCTTGTTTGTAAAATAAAGGAACTTTTAAAACATTTATTTATTCTTAAGAATTCAAGATTATATAAAGTTTCTGGAACCCTGCCTAAGTGCTCAATAAATAGTTACTGCTGTTTGTATAGATGTCATGTTGCTTTCCACAAAATTGGGCTAATTTACACAGTGCCATTAAGACTATTAAAGTATATCTGTATTCCATCATCTTTGCCAGCATTTTTTTAAAATTTCTCAAGCTTTTTATTTTCTAGTCTTTCTCATTCCCTTAATATAGTTACGTCTCCTCTAACAGCATAGATGGCTATCTTTTAAAACAGGAGAAAAAAGAGGCAGAGAGCCAACTCATGTTAACCAGCCTTACCCTTAGCTGAGTTAAAAAATGCACAAACCAAACACAGGTCAAAGGAAGCCAGTCTCTTCCCCATGACAGCTCAGAATAAGCCAAATAAACCCCAAGGAAACGGCTACATGGGAAAGCCTTCCCATCATCACAGGGACAGGACAGAAAGTGCATGTGACACAATATCAGGAGAGCTGAGAAATCTCTGGATCTTGCCTGAAAAGGAAAGCAGCTAACAAGATGGTTTTGGAGAGGAGGTGGAAAACAGCGCAATGGGACACAGAAAGGGCCTTGGGTTTGTAGCCTAGAAACCCCTCTGCAGGGACCTCTGCTGGTCTCCTTTGCACCCCAGATGGGCAGCCTCCTGGGAGCGTCCACCCATCTGGTCACAGCCCACGTCCACCAGTTACTGCAGCATTTGTTGGTTTACTTCTGCGGCGGCTGAAGGGCCCAATTCATTAGCAAAGGGCAGCAAGGAGTATCTGATTTCTCTCAGGGCTTTCTGGTAAGGCCCGAACTTCGTGTCTGTCCTCGTCTGCTGCTGCTGCTGCTGCTGCTGCTGCCTGGCCCCCTAGGGCCTTGGCGTCCAGCGGGGCGTCACTGCTCGGCCCTGCTGGCGGCCCCGGGGCGGGGGTCTTGGGCGGCTGCTTCAAGCCCCTCACAGATCTCCTGCAGCCGCTGCGGGCTGTTCCCAGAGTAGGTCATGGCGGGAAAAGTCTTCGGCCGCATGGTTAGTCCAGTTTCCTTTGACCATAAATACAATCTTGTTAAAGTGTTTTATTAGCTAAAAAGAAAAAAAAAACCCCTGTCAGTAGTATCAGTTCGTTGTAAACACACTTTCACAACAATTCCGGTTTTTTTTAGAAAGCTTTTTTTAAAAAAAATAAATTTATTTTATTTTATTTATTTATTTTGGCTGCGTTGGGTCTTCGCTGCTGGGCACGGGCTTGCTGCTGTGCACGGGCTTTCTCTAGTTGCGGAGAGAGGGGGCTACTCTTCATTGCGGTGGCAACAATTTCGTTTTGAAAATGTTCTTTCCTTCCATTTTTGTAGTTCCTGCAGAGAACTGAACATTTTCCAGAGACTTCATTTTGAAGATCATCTCTACCTCTCGCCTTCTACGCTGCCATCCGCGGCCGCTTGGCCCTCGGCTCCGGGGCCTCGCGGGGGACGCCGGGGTGGCCGGCGGGCGGGGACCCGGGGCACGGGGCGGATGGGCGGGCGGCCCCACCTTCCAGTGCTTGCGCCGTGGCCCAGCGCGCAGCCCGAGCAGGATATTCGCTATGTTGAGCATTTTTTTTTAAGCAATATTTTGTTAGTTTAATGCAGTTCATAATGGTGTCTAGAAGTCGCTTTAAAATTTTCTTTAGTTGCTAGCAACATATGGCTATGTGCATTTTTCCATATTAAATTTTTATATACTAATTTATAATTTTACTGTTCAGAGTGTGTAGGTACATTTGTGATCATTTCTGTGACTATGATTTAATAATAATCTATTGTAATTTATTACTTATTTTACATTATTTTCCTGTCAGTTGCTTTGTTTTTGGTATATTCTTACATTTTCTTATACATTCAGATTTGAGATACTTGATTCTCTTTATCTAAAGTTATAATGCTATTCCATTTTTTCTGTTTCTTGAGTCTTTAAAAAAAGTCCATTTTTGGACTTACCTGGAATCTACTAAGATATATGATGTATGCTTT
Source organism: Tursiops truncatus (assembly GCF_011762595.2). Lineage (NCBI taxonomy): Eukaryota > Metazoa > Chordata > Mammalia > Artiodactyla > Delphinidae > Tursiops > Tursiops truncatus. The sequence continues at coordinate 46,765,253 of NC_047046.1, forward strand.
TGAATCTTTATTAATTTGCCTGTCTTATTTAGTTGACCTCAGTATTTCTTAGAGGGCATTCCTTTTCCATTCTTTTAAAAATCTTTTTAGTATATTTGAATTCTTAAAATAATATGATTCTTTGGGATTCTTCACTTTCATTAATTACTTTTACTATTTTTAGTACAGAATAATATGACTTGTTAAAATGTTTTTGGATATAGTAGTGTATATACACAAACTTGCCACAAGTACCTGCATGCACACAATGCTGTAAGTCCCATCAGGGTAGGGATTTTCATCACTTTTGTCCCCTGATATGTCCCTAGTTCTGTTATGTAGTAAGTATTTAATATGTATTTATTAAGTGAATATGCATTATAATATACGGATAAGTTAAACTGTTTATTTTGAGACCACTGTAGATTCACATGTAGTTGTAAAATAATACAGAAATTGTGTACCCTGGCCCAATTTCCCCTAATGGTAATGTTTTGTAAATAAAACCGGGATATCTTCCTTCTTAATAGAGTAAAGATAAAGAAAGTTTCCATCACCACAAAGATCCTTCACATGGCTCATTTATAGCCACACCCACTTTCCTCTTGATCCCACCCTGTGCCTCCTTAACCCTTGGCAAGCACTAATGTTCACATGTTCTCTATTTTTTTTTTAATTTTAATTTTATTTACTTTTTATTTTTTATTTTTGGCTGCGTTGGGTCTTTGCTGCAACACATAGGATCTTCGTTGCGGCATGCAGGATCGCTCATTGAGCCGTGTGGGTTTTCTCTCTCTACTTGTGGGGTGTGGACTTTGTAGTTTGCGGCATGAGGGCTCTCTAGTTGAGGGTGCGTGGGCTCAGTAGTTGTGTTGCATGGGCTTAGTTGCCCCACAACAAGTGGGATCTTAGTTCCCCGACCAGGGATCAAACCTGTGTCCCCTGCATTGGAAGGCGGATTTGTTACCACTGGACCACCGAGGAAGTCCCATGTTATCTATTTCCATAATTTTGACATTTCAAGAATCTTAAATATTGCACAATTCTATAAATAACAGTAAAAAACCCACTGAAATGTACACTTTAAATGGGTGAATGGGGTATGGTATGTGACTTAAATCTCAATAGAGCTGTTAGCAAAAAAAGAATGTTAAGTAATGTTATATAAACGGCATCAAACAATATGTAACTTTTTGGAATTTCTTTTTTCACTCAGCATAATTCTCTGGAGATTCAGGTTGTTGTGTGTTTTCATTAGTTCCTTTTATTGGTGAATATGCATCCATACATGGTATGGATGTACCACATTTTGGTTAAACATTCATTCACTGAAGGAGATCTGGAATAGCCAGTTTTTGACTATTACATATAGAGCTGCTATAAATATTCATGTACAGGTTTTTGTGTGAACGTAAGCCTTCATTCCTCTAGGATAAATGCCCAAGAATGCAATGAATGCAATTAGTGGGTCATATGGTGGTTGCATGGTTTGTCTTTTAAGAAAATGCCAAGCTATTTTCCACAGTATCTATACCATTTTATATTCCCACCAGCAGTGTATGAGTGATCCAGTTTCTTTGCATCCTCGCCAGTGTTTCATGTTGTCATTGTTTTATTTTTTATTATTTTTTTTATAAATTTATTTTTGGCTGCGTTGGGTTTTCATTGCTGTGCGTGGGCTTTCTCTAGTTGCGGCGAGCGGGGGCTACTGTTCGTTGGGGCGCATGGGGTTCTCATTGCGGTGGCTTCTCTTGTTGCGGAGCATGGGCTCTAGGCGCATGGGCTTCAGTAATTGTGACGTGTGGGCTCAGTAGTTGTGGCTCACGGGCTCTAGAGCACAGGCTCAGTAGCTGTGGCACTAGTTGCTCCACAGCATATGGGATCTTCCCAGACCAGGGCTCGAACCCATGTCCCCTGCATTGGCAGGCAGATTCTTAACCACCGCGCCACCAGGGAAGTCCCTGTCATTGTTTTAAATTTTAAGCCATTTCAATCTGTGTAGTGATACCTCATGATTTTAATTTGTATTTTACTAATGGCTAATGATGTTGAACATCTTTTCATGGGCATGTTTACTACCGGTATATCTTAGGTTAAAATCATGTCTCTTCAGTGTCTTTTGCCTATGTTTTAATTGGATCATTTGCTTTCTAACTTTTGAGCTTTGAGACTTCTTTTATTTTATTTTATTTTTTTTGCGGTATGCGGGCCTCTCACTGTTGTGGCCTCTCTCATTGCGGAGCACAGGCTCCGGACGCGCAGGCTCAGCGGCCATGGCTCACCGGCCCAGCTGCTCCGCGGCATGTGGGATCCTCCCGGACCAGGGCACGAACCTGTGTCCCCTGCATCGGCAGGTGGACTCTCAACCACTGCACCACCAGGGAAGCCCTGAGACTTCTTTATGTATTCTAGATACTACTCCTTTGTTAGGTATATGATTTACAAATATTTTTTTCCGGGTCTTTGTTTTGTTGCGGTATGCGGGCCTCTCACTGTTCTGGCCTCTCCCGTTGCGGAGCACAGGCTCTGGACGTGCAGGCCCAGCCGCTCCACGGCATGTGGGATCTTCCCGGACCGGGGCACGAACCCGTGTGCCCTGCATCGGCAGGCGGACTCCCAACCACTTCGCCACCAGGGAAGCCCTTTTTTCCAGTCTTTGGATTGTCTTTTTATCTACTTAACAATCATTTTTGCCCAGCAAACATTAAAAATTTTTATGAAGTCCACTTTGTCAGTTTTTCCTTTTATGGCATGTGTTTTTAACATTAAGTCTAAGAACTCTGTGTAGCTCTGTATTGTGAATATTTTCTATTTTTTTCTCAAAGTTTTATAGTTTAATGCTTCACATTTAACTCTGCATATTGGTTTCCTAGGGCCACTGTAACAAACTACCACAAACTTGGTGGCTTAAAACAACATAAATTAATCTTTTCACAGTTCTAGAGGCTAGAAGTTTGAAATCAATTTCAGTGGACCAAAATCAAGGTGTTGGCAGGGCCTCGAGGAGCTGGGAGCACATCACTCCAGTCTTTGCCTCCATCTCAATATGGCTTCTCCTGTGTGTTTTTGTCAGATCTCCCTTTGCCTCTCTTATAAAGACACTTGTGGTGACATTTAGGACCCACCTGGATAATTCCAGCTAATTTCCTCATCCCCAAATCTTTAACAATAATCAGATCTGTTACAATATGAGGTGATATTAACTTGTTCTGGGAATTAGGAAGTGAATGTATCTTTGGATGGCCATTACCCAGTTTACTATAGTCTATGATCTGTTTTGAGTTAATTTTTTTTTTTTTTTTTTTTTTTTTTTTACGGTACGTGGGCCTCTCACTGCTGTGGCCTCTCCCTTTGCGGAGCACAAGCTCCGGACGCGCAGGCTCAGCGGCCATGGCTCACGGGCCTAGCTGCTCCGCGGCATGTGGGATCTTCCTGGACTGGGGCACGAACCTGTGTCCCCTGCATTGGCAGGCGGACTCTCATCCACTGTGCCACCAGGGAAGCCCCCTCTGCCTTTTTTTTTTTTAAACAGAAATGGTAGCATAGTATACATATAAATTGTATTCATATTTGCTTAAAGTATTTCCCTTAGGGAATATAAAACATAAATAAAGCTAAAATATTTTTTAACAATTATTGTAATGAGTAGTGTGTATTTTTTTCAGGCTAAGTTAAAACTTTTAAACGTGAATGTGTCTGTAACCTATATAGAGTATTCTTTTGGATGTGTACATTTGAGTGTTGTGCCCCAACCCTGTTTTTCCCATGAGCTCTGTGGTTTTTATTGGATGATTTTGCATAGTGCAGTGACTTCTAGGAATGTGTGTGACACTTTACAGCAGAACTGAGTCTTTCAGAGAGCTTTTCTGAGTCTTTATATTTCTATGTCAGCTAAAAGAAAGCTGGTATAGAAATATTAATATCAGACCATTTAATTCAGATAGCATTACAAAAAAGAGAGTCATTTCATGTGGATAAAAGGAATAATCATGAACTTTTTTGCAGCTACCAACATAACTTTAGATGAAAACTGACAGAATTGTTGGGAGGAATTGACAGACCCACAGTTTTTTGCCCTTTCAGGAGGAACTGATTTTCACTGAAAATCACATAATGAAGAACACCTTTAAAATAGGAAGAGAATTTGGATGTTGAAAGCACATGATCATTTCAATAGATGCTAAAAGCATTTAATAGAGTTCAGCCTTTCATTATAAAATGTCATAGCAAATTAGGAATAGGATGGAGCTTACTTTTATTCTAATTAAGGGTAGCTTCCCTAAAATCTATAGTAAATGTACTGAATAGTAGACCCTATGTGCTTTTCTAGTCAAGAACTAGACAAGGGTATTTATATCCTCCCTACCATTTAACATTGTATTTCAGGCTTTAGGCAATTCAGTGAGAAAAGAAGAAATAAGGTATACAAAGATGGAAAAAGAGATAAAATTGTCATAATTTGTAGATGATAAAACTACATCTAAAACCTAAGAGAAACGACTAACTAACAAATGATTAGAACTACTAAGAATGTACAGAGAGGTTTCTGGATATAAGAACAACAGACAAAAGTCGGTAACATTTTTTTATACCAACAGTAATCAGATAAAAAATTAATAGAAAGAATCCTATTTATAATGCAACAAAAACTATAAATAGTTTATAAATAATTAGACTATTATAATCTAGTAAAAATGTCAAGACTTCTGTAGGGAAAGTTGAAAAACTACTGAAAAGCATAAGAAATCTGAATAGGTGGAGAGACATGACATGTAACCATGCAATAAAATTAAGATGCCAGTTCTCCCTCAGATGGTTCTAAAAAAGCTAATGCAATTCCAATAAAGTCTCAACATCATTGTTTTGGTAGAACTTGAAAAACTGATTAAAAAGTCATAATGATGTGTTAATGACCATGAATAACTGAGAAAATTTGGAAAAAGTAGAACATAGAGATAGAACCAACCCTGCTAGATACCGTGACGTAGTATTATGAAGTTATAGTAATTAAAATGGTATGGTATTAATTCAGCAGTAGATAAATGATCAGTAGGACATATACTAGAGAGCCCAGAAATAATTCCATACATGTATTAGAACTCTGATAGATATGACATGGCAAATCGGGGAAAAGATGGCTTATTCAGTAGAATGGTATTCGGATAATGGCTTTGCATATGAAATCTCTATTGTTTACTGTACATAGAGGTATTTTTAGGTGAATTAAAAACTTAAATGTGATGAGCAAAACTTAAACTTCTTAGAAGGCAATGTAGGGAAATATCCCTGATCTTGAGAAGGGGAAGGCTTAAGACTATGAGCACAAACCGTAATTTTAGGAAAAGGTGATGAATTTAGACTATATTAAAAATTAAAAATTTTCAATATCAAAAGACCACAAACAAGGTTAGAGACAAGTGATAACAGACTCAACAGTGATAACATTCTGTTGTTATACAAGATTATATCAGAACGGATTGGTTTATATGTATTTTTTTCCCCTGCACATTGATGGTTTGAGCCATTAGCAAATGGTTACATTAGCTGAAGAGAAGTACACTAAAACTCAGTTGAATATAGCAAGCCACAGAATTGTACACTACTGTACGAAACACACAACCTACATTTTTTTCTTGGTTCGGTTTGGCCATGAGATCTCTCTGGAATTTATCAGCTTTAATCACTCCTTTCTAACCCCTCACCTCTTTTTTTTAAGCTTTAGAGTAAAATGTTTATTAAGAACGTAAATGTCTTTTAAAATGTGTTAGTATTTTTATTAGGGTTGTTTGCGGTTTTTTTTGTTTTTTTTTTGTTTTTTTGTGATACGCGGGCCTCTTACTGTCGTGGCCTCTCCCGCTGTGGACCACAGGCTCAGGACGCGCAGGCTCAGCGGCTATCACGGGCCTAGCTGCTCTGTGGCATGTGGGATCTTCCCGGACTGGGGCACGAACCCGTGTCCCCTGCATCAGCAGGCGTACTCTCAACCACTGCGCCACCAGGGAAGCCCTGTTTGGGTTTTTGTTAGTTCTCTGATGACAGTGTTCTCCGGGCAGTTAGTCTACCCCAACCATTTTTTCCCCACAAGCCCTGTAAGTTTTAGTGTGCAGTTTTGCAGAATGTGTCGTTTCTCGGTATTGTATTTATTGCATTATCAGAAATGCCTAGGGTTCAAAAAGCAAATAGTTTAGTAGCCAGAAGATGAAATTCTAGGTTATAAGTCACTTTCCCTCAGAACTTTGAACACATCATTCTATTGTTTTGTCATCTGTTTGTTGTTGCAGATGAGATTGAAGCTAATCTGATTCTCTTTCCTTAGTACGTGATCTGTTTTTTATTCCCTCTCTGGAAGCTATTAGAAGTTGAAAAAATAATTATTTAAGATTTTCTAGTGATCCGGATGAAAATCTTTCAGAAATTCATTGTACTGGTCATTTGGTTGTCTCTTATTTTGCAGACGTATTTTTTTAGCTCTAGAAATTTTCTAGCGATTTTTTTTTTTTGGTTTGTTTTTAAGCCCAGTTAGAAGATTAATTTAGCTATTTTTATAACAGTTTAAACATATTTACCCTTGTTTTTACTCCTAATTGAAAAAAATTAAGTGTAGTATTCCTAACAGAAAAGTGCCCCATCATAAAAGTCAGCTCAGTGAATTTTTTTCAAACTGAGCACACCTATGTGTTCAACACCCATACCAAGCAATAGAACTCCAGAACTCCATTACCAGCATTTCAGGAACTCCTCAATTCTCCAAGGAGTGTATCCCACTTCTTCCAGGACACCACTATTTTCACTTTTAACGATATAGTTTTACCTGCTCTTTGATCTTTATAAAAATAGAATCATACACCATTATAGGGCAATTATACTCCAATAAAGATGTAAAAAAAAAAAAGAATCATGCAGCTTGTAGTCTTTTGCGTTTGGCTTCCAAAGCTTAACATACATCCAAATTCATTCTTATTACGGTATACTATAGTTTTAATTTTGTGGATATGCTGTCATTGTTTATGCATTTTTCTGTTGATGGACATTTGTATGGTTTTCAGCTTTTGGCTATTACAAATAGTGTGGCAATGAACTTTCTAGGAAATTTCTTCTGATGAGATATGCAAGTCAGTTGGGTATATACTTTGGAGTGGAATTACTTGGCTATATTAGATACTGCCAAATGGTTGTATTAATTTTCAAAATGGTTGTATCAGTTTACACTTTTATAGCATTGAATGCAAGTTTAGGTTGGTTTCACATCCTCCTCAACACTTGGTATTTTCCACCTTTTTCATTTTGGTCATTCTGGTGGGTATGTAGTGTTATATACTATTTCAGGTATTGAATAAGTGGGCTTTGAAATTTTGGTTTATTTTATCCACTCCCCCTAAATACAGCTTATGTTTGTACACCCAGGTTTCAAAAAATCTTTTAATATTCTGTGTTTATATTTTACTTGTAATTGTTAAATTAGCCAGCATATTCACTAATTTACCTGCTAATAGTTACTAACCTGCTTCATTTCGTTCACTCAAGCTCCATCAATTTTATGCATGGTTATCTCTGTGTAATGAATTTTGTTGGTGTGAACTTTGTTGACAGTTTCAATTTTTATTTAAAGAGGAAGGTTTAGCTTAATAGTTTGGTGATAGTTTTACCTTTAGCTCTTTAATTACTGTTTTCTCTTTGGTAATTTATTAGACTTGGCTTCTATAACATTATTTACTCTTGGTTCTTCTGTTTCTTTGAACCTTCCTTTAATGTTTATATCTCTCTAGATTGTTTCTTTAGTGTTCTTCTTACCTTATCTGCTCTCCATATTCTTCCCCCCAATTTTCAGATCCAATTTTCCACTTGTTTGCTGGATAACACGCATTGAGCTTTTTGTAGGTACTTTATTTTTTTAATACATTTATTTATTGATTGATTGATTGATGGCTGTGTTGGGTCACTGTTGCTGCGCTTGGGCTTTCCCTAGTTGTGGCGAGCGGGGGCCAGTCCTTGTTGTGGTGCGCAGGCTCCTCCTCCTCCCGTTGCGGAGCACAGGCTCCAGGCGCACAGGCTTCAGTAGTTGTGGCACATGTGCCTAGCTGCTCCTCGGCATGTGGGATCCTCCCAGACCAGGGCTTGAACCTGTGTCCCCTGCATCGGCAGGCAGATTCTTAACCACTGTGCCAGAAGGGAAGCCCTGTAGGTACTTTAAACTTGCGTTTTTCTGTTAAACCAACTCTTCTAGTATTTTTCAGTTTGGTTAACACAGTCACCTTTTACTCAGTCTTCTAAATTAGAAATGCTTTTCTTTCTCATTCTCTCACAAGTAATTGTCAAAAAATTATATTTTATTTTTTAACCTAGGATGCCCCCTTCATACACAGTCATAGACATTGAGAACTATGTCTCTAAAATAGAGACCCTCTGTCCCTCCTTCCTACTCCTGCCTTAATGTAGACCGTATCATGATCTAGACTATTGTTCCAGTTAGTCTTGTGGGGTTTTTTTGTTTGACTCTCCTTTCTTCTTTTTTTCCTTTTTACAGTCCCCCTGATTAAAGAATGCAAACACTGAGTGAAACAAAGAATTTAAATTAAAAATGTATTACCCCAAATTTACAAAACATATAAACAGAATTTCAGTTTTTAATTTAAACAATTAAACTTAAAAATGATGGTCTTTGTAACTTTGTGGTATTTATACTTGTGAAGTTATTAAAGCTCAAAATGGCATTCAGAGTCTTGGGACACCCTCACTAAGGATTTTGTTAAGTATTGACAAATTGCTATTCAGAAATGTAGAGCACGGGGCTTCTCTGGTGGTGCAGTGGTTGAGAGTCTGCCTGCTAATGCAGGGGACGTGGGTTCGAGCCCTGGTCTGGGAGGATCCCACATGCCGCAGAGCGGCTGGGCCTGTGGGCCACAACTACTGAGCCTGTGCGTCTGGAGCCTGTGCTCCGCAACAAGAGAGGCTGCTATAGTGAGAGGCCCACGCACCGCGATAAAGAGTGGCCCCTGCTTGCCCCAACTGGAGAAGGCCCTCGCACAGAAATGAAGACCCAACACAGCCCAAAATAAATAAATTAAAAAAAAAAAAAAAGAAATGTAGAGCACTCATTTCTTTATGTCTCCTTTAACACTGGATATTATAATTTTTTTAAACTAGTGTTTTGACAACTGAAAAATGTATTTTTGTCTTGTTTACTTTGCATTTCTTTGACTCCTGGTTATGATGAATATTTTCCATGTTTTAAAGTATTGGTGATCACTTCTAATGCTACCTTAGTGATATTAGCTACTATTTATCAAGCACTTTGCTGACTCAAAAATAACTGTCTTGAGCGTTTTATTACATTACCTGTCTTAATCCTGTGAACAACCCTATCAAGTGTAGATGCTTATTGTATGTGTGAGGAAACTGATTTTCAAGAAGAGTGACTTGCTCAGCGCCTGGTTAGTAAACTCAGTGTGATCTGTTATCACACTATTACCTCGCAACTTTTTTGTTAGTATAGATGTGGAAGATTAGTATATTTGTATTTATAGGGGGTTGAATTAAATGTATAATTATTCTAGAGCCCAGGTACAGATGGCTGTGATTTTTTTTTTTTTTTTTTTTTTTTTTTTTTTTTTTTGCGGTACACGGGCCTCTCAATGTTGTGGCCTCTCCCGTTGCGGAGCACAGGCTCCGGATGCGCAGGCTCAGCAGCCATGGCTCATGGGCCCAGCTGCTCCGCGGCATCTTCCCGGACCGGGGCACGAACCCGTGTCCCCTGCATCGACAGGCAGACTCTCAACCACTGCGCCACCAGGGAAGCCCAGGATTCTTAAGTATTTCTCAAATTATATTCCACTGCACACTGTTGTGGGAATTTTCATATATCCTGACCACAGAAGTTTGGGCAACACTTGGTTTCCTTAGCAGAGAAACCTTAATAACTTTGAATAATCCTTGGATTTTGGAAATCAGTTTCTGTAGGAGACCTATTCATATCTTGTAGAACAACATCTTGAAGTACATCAGTTTGAGACAAAGCTGATGTGTGGTCCATTCTCTCATTTTGTAAGGGGAGGAAATGGAGATCCATTGTGGTTAAGTGTGTTGCCTGAAAATCACACAGCTGCTAAACAACACAGGATAAGATGCAGTTTTCCTTTGTACCATGCTTCCCCTGATAATGTTATATAATATTTATTTTTCCTGTATTATGTTAAAAGTAGTTTCTTTAGTATTCCCATCTAGTCCAGACATTAGTCTTACACTGAGAAATTCATATACAGTTTTAAAAAATTCTAGATTTATGTACATACAAATAGCCTAGCATGATTACATACCCATAACTGCTGTGTTTAATTATTGAAATGAAAAGAGTACTTTTTTCTGTAGTTAACCTGTCACAAATGTTTGGTTTAGTTTCTGTAGAAAATGTTTCCTGACTGCAATGAGAGAAAGCGGAATACATTGTCCCCTGTGTCGTGGAAATGTGACTAGAAGGGAAAGAGCATGTCCTGAACGGGCCTTAGACCTTGAAAATATCATGAGGAGGTTTTCTGGTAGCTGCAGATGCTGTGCAAAACAGGTAGAGTAAATGTGACATAGTTCTTTGAAAGTCAAGTTTCTACTCTGAAATTTCTGTTTGACTTGTCTTGGTGGGTACTGTTTTGAAGAGAAATTATTTAGGTTGAGAATTGGGTAGAAAAGGCCAGAAAAGCTGTGGCTGTAGATCTTACTAGATTATAAACTTACTGAGAACAGAGACCGAAAGATAGATACAGTCTCTGAATTTGCCGTAATTTTTAGCGTGGCATTTTTTTCAAAATAAACACTCGTTGATTACCTGCTAAATGAACTGAATGAACAGACTGGCATTTAACTCATTGAAGCCCCATTCTGGAACAGATTCAGCCCTTGAATAGTTTTTCTGGTGGTAGTATCATTATTGCAATTTTGCAGGTAGAAATGGGCCAAATGGATTTATGTAGTCAAGGGGGAACTCTCTAGCTGCCCACTGTACTTGGATGTTTATGTATTTATCTAAGAAATCACAAAATACTTGGCAGAAGACTTTGCCTTTTAAGGAACAGGTGTAAAAAATCAGGTATTGGCAAATAACTGGCATTAATTCTCCAGTCTGGATTTTATTCTACCTTTTGGAGAGGGATTGAAATGGTGAGAGGTGGTTAGGCTTTGAGTATATTCGTTTATTATGGATTTATCACAACCACTTTTTCAAACAGCTAATAAAGTCAGTGAGCAAAAAAACCAGTTGCTGTTTCATGCATTCACACAAGACATACCTGCTTTTCCATGTCTTTGAGGGAGGTGTTAACTGACAGGGCAATGAAGTGAAGCTGGAAAATACACTTGAGAGATTTCTGGCTCTGCTCCTCAGAGAGAAACTGAAAAATGTTCCAAGTGTTAACTTGGGAACTTAGTTTTTTAAAGCACTTTCTAACTCTGCCAGGTTGCAGTAGTTAAAGAAATAAAAAGATGCCCAGTGCTATGAGGCAACCTCTTAATACTTTTAATATTATTTTTTGTCTATTAGTGGTATTTTTTTTTCAGGTGTAAAATTATTTGTTAATTTTTATGGTGAGTTTACAGACAGTTGGACTCATCTCCATTGTCTCTGAATCTAATGGAGAGAAACTTACTGCTTATTTTCAGCTCCTACTTAAGAATTAAATCATTTACTTAAAAAAAAAAACAAAGACCTCTTGTTTAAATGGAATATTTTGTTATCTATTTCTGCCTTGTTTTTTTCCTTCTTGTTGGCAATATCTCAAGTCTTATGAGTTCCTTTTTATATTAAAAGTCATATTACATTAAACATTTTTTAAATGTTTTATTATGGTAAAATATATAACGTAAAACGTACCTTTTTTTTTAGTTTTATTTTATTTTTTTATAAGTGAAAGATTGTGGTAAACTTTTTTTATACAATATGTGTCCATTTGGTAAGAAAACATGATATGTATATACATACACACAATCTGTATGAAGCATCAAATGAACAATTAGAGTGCAGTATCATGAATGGTAAGGTAGAAAACGTACCATTTTTAAGTGTACAATACAGTGGTATTAAGTACATTCATAACATTGTACAGCAATCACCACTATCTATTTCCAGAATTTTTTGATCATCCCAAACAGAAACTCTGTACCTGTTAAATTGTAACTTGCCGTTCCCCCACCCCCACCCCGACCCCTCTAGTAACCTGTATTCTACTTTATCTCTGAATTCTGTTCTACCTCATATAAATGGAATCATGTTATATTTGTTCTTTTGAAAGTCACATTACATTTAATCAATAATTTACAGATTAAATTCTATCGCATGAGACATCATTACAAATCTTGTAAGAAGTACCAAGATGAATATGGTGTTTCTTCTGTCATTCCCAACTTTCAGATCTCTCAAGATTCAGTAGGGAACAGGTAAGCAATATTTATTCTTATAGTTTTTAGTTTTATAGTTAAAATGGAAACTTTGCAGAGACTGTATAAAGTGTTTTTGTGTATGTGTGGGTGTTTGTGTTTTTAAAGTAAATTGCCTTTGTCCTCATAAGTTTGTTTGATGCATGTAAAATGACATCTGGGAGATTGACTTTATGCTAGACTTAAGCTTATGTTATGTAAAAATCATTCTAAGAAACTTTACATGTCTGAATAAAAAGTAGATCTGTGAATTGAATGTTTTCTTTTGCAACTGAAATTACTTGAAAGCTAGAGAAAATCCCTTTCAGTAATGTACTTGCAAACTAGAATCCTTTTACTCTCTAAGAATAGAATTGTTTGAAATTTTTATTTTGATAAAATGTCATGTAAAAGTGAGATTTGGTACGATTAAATTTGTAGTTCTATTTTAGTCTCAATTCTTTTAAAGCTAGGTTTTGGCTTGATTTGTATCTTATTGTCTCAGGTTTATGTACATTAAACATTTTTATGAAATGTATTTTATGAATAAGAATGGCCAGAATGCACATGTGTGGTTTAAAAAATAGTGACAAAACAAATACCTAAGCCGGGTCAAAAATTATAACATTTTTCAGGACCTTATTTTTTTAAAAATAAGTTTATTTTATTTATTTATTTATTTTTGGCTGTGTTCGTTGCTGCACGCGGGCTTTCTCTAGTTGCTGTGAGTGGGGGCTGCTCTTTGTTGCAGTGCGTAGGCTTCTCATTGTGGTGGCTCCTTTCATTGTGGAGCACGGGCTCTAGGCACGTGGGCTTCAGTAGTTGCGGCACGCGGGCTCAGTAGTTGTGGCTCACAGGCTCTAGAGCACAGGCTCAGTAGTTGTGGTGCACGGACTTAGTTGCTCTGCGGCCTATGGAATCTTCCCAGACCAGGGATCGAACCCATGTCCCTTGCATCGTCAGGCGGATTCTCAACTACTGTGCCACCAGGGAAGCTCCTTTCAGGACCTTAGAATCTCCTTGTGAGCCCATGCCAATTTGAACCCCATACTGCCAGAGGTAACCACTATCCTCTTTTTTGGATTGTTCATTCTTTTGCTTTTCTTTATAGTATTACCACCCACGCATGTATCTCTAAACAATGAAGTGCTTAATTTTTAAAAACTCAGTAGCAAGCACACACCATTCTGTAAAGAAAGGCAGTATTGGCAGCATTATAGAAGGGCTCCCAGGAGGCGATATCTTAAGCAGAGTCTTTAAGATTTTATTTTAGTAGCATTTCATTTCACATGTTGCTAATTTTCAGTAATTTAACCACTCTTAGAAGCACTTATACTGTAGTAAGGCTTCTTTTCAACTCCTTAGTTGAAACTGTTCAGGTAAAGGTCTTTAGTAATTTTCTTATTTCCTGCTCTTTTAGGTTCTCGTTTTACTTGACTCAGTGTCTTTGGATGAAATTGGTCACTCTTATTTTGTGATTTTTAAAAAAATCCCCTTTGGTTCATCCTTTTTGGTTTTTTTATTTCTGTACTTCTGCTGTATTGAAATTACTCAACAATTTGTTATTAACCCAGTAGATTATTCTTAAGTGCAGGGATGGTGTTTGTCTTGTTCAACAATGTGTCTCTAGTTCTTAGCAAAGTTCCTAGTATATATGATGTGCACAGTCACTGCTTGTTAAATGACTCAGTTTTCTTCTCATGAGACATGCCTTCTTCCCTCTTACCCCCCAGATCTAATTGCTCATAGGTACTATTGATTTCTAATAGCAGTATTCTTATCTGTGCTTTTCTTCTGCCCCTATTGTCACTTCCGTAGCTCAAGTCCCCATCATCTCTCACTTGAACTGTTGTAGTATTCTTTTAGTTGGTGGTCCTCCTGTAATCTGTCCTGTATACGATTGCCAAAGTGATATTTCAGAAGTGCAACTCTGACCTCTTTCTCCTTGTCCTTGTACCTACGCTTCTGTACCTTGTCAGTGACTTCCTGTGGCCCCATAGCTGTGTTTCTCCTGGGTTCCACGGGCCAGTAAGGGCTCTGTGAACTGCTTAAACTGCCAATTTTTTGTGTGTACTATGTGCATTTTTCTGGAGAGAGAATGTCAAGATTCTCAAGGGGTTCCATGATCTAATTCAACAACTAGCTTAATAAGACAAAATCCCTATTCTAAAGCCCTTTCTGATCTGGCACTTACCTTTCCGTTTAGCCTTTGTCTTTCTTGGCTACCCATATTGCATAATATGCCTTAGCCATGTTGAATTATTCCCACTGTATCCTGGCCATCCTTGAGAAGCAATATAACTTAGTCATTAAACATGAAGACTTGGAGCCAGACTGCTGGGTACGAGGCTCTGTCATTTACTAATTGTATGACTTTGGCAAGAAACTGTACCTCAGTTTTCTCATCTGTTTAAAAGGTAGTGGTGATACTATTAAACACCTCATTGGTGGGAGTCAATAAGTAGGTTAATAGAAGTAAAACATATTGAATAGCACCTTACTTGGTGAATGTTTGGGGGTTTTTGTTTGCTTTGTTGGTTTTGTTTTGTTTTTTTTCCTGCTGTGCAGCGCATCTTGCGGAATCTTAGTTGCCTGACCAGGGACTGAACCCGTGCCCTCGGCAGTGAAAGCACAGAGTCCTAACCGCTGGACTGCCAGGGAATTTCCTAAATGTTAGTTTTTAATTATCATCATCATCACCATCACTCCCTCACCTCCATACTTTCCCCACCATTCTAACCCACACTTTGCCAGCCAGTGGACTTTTTCTTCTCTTTGAAGACTTAGACCAAGTGTTAGATACTCTGAAGTCTTTCCTGTTTACTTGTCTGTTTTTTTTAATCTAGTAGAATGGGCTTCCTAGTCTTATTCATGTTTATATCCTATGCAAAATTCTAGTTGCAATGGAAAAATTCAGTTTGTATATGAATTTCTAGTAAGGAAATTGTTGAAGGAAGGAAAAGATTTTTTAAAAAATGGTAGGAAATATAAGAAGCCAGAATGTATAGTCAGGGTCCTGGGAGGAAACAGATAATTATATTCAAATTAGATAATTTGAGGGGAATTTAGTGAAGGACTATTCTTTAATTTTTTATTTTTGTGTGTGAAGGGACTATTTGTAAGGAGTAGAGTATTGGGTGCACTATGTAAGCAGGGTATAGGAAGTCACAAGGAATAGTCATGTACTCTGGGTCTACTGAAAGCAGGGGAGGGGAGAAAGTAGACACCAGAATTGGAGAAAGAAAGCTATGTGGAGAGGGCAGTTGGAGAGGGATGCAACCAGTCAAGGCAGTTTTGCTGGGAAGGAGTCTGGAAAATAGGTATCCTAACCTTCCTCTTGTTCTTCCTCCAAATCTCCTGCTGGGCTGAACCCATTTGGGAAGCAGAGAAGGGAACCTGTTAATGCAGGTTAGTTTCTCAGTACAAAGAGCATGGTGAAAAATGGAGAAGAGAAGATCTAGAGGGGCAAAAAATATACCCAGCACATAGGATTTCAGTTATTAGCTGAACATATTGTAATACTCTGTACACTGTGCTTCACAGCTTCCAAGTAGTACAAAGAGGAAAACATCCACTATGTTATTAATAGTGTCTATGATATCGTAGACATTCACAGAAAGATAGACAAGATGAAAAGGCAGAGGGCTATGTACCAATGAAGGAACAAGATAAAACCCCAGAAAAACAACTAAATGGAGATAGGCAACCTTCCAGAAAAAGAATTCAGAATAATGAGAGTGAAGATGATCCAGGACCTCGGATAAACAATGGAGGCAAAGATCGAGAAGATGAAAGAAATGTTTAACAAAGATCTAAAAGAATTAAAGAACAAACAGAGATGAACAGTACAATAACTGAAATGAAAAATACACTAGAAGGAATCAACAGCAGAATAACTGCGGCAAAAGAACAGGTAAGTGACCTGGAGGACAGAATGGTGGAATTCACTGCTGCAGAACAGAATAAAGAAAAAAGAATGAAAAGAAATGAAGACATCCTAAGAGACCTCTGGGACAACATTATACGCAACAACATTCGCATGATAGGGGTCCCAGAGGGAGAAGAGAGAGAGAAAGGACCTGAGAAAATGTTTGAAGAGATTATAGTCAAAAACTTCCCTAACATGGGAAAGGAAATAGCCACCCAAGACCAGGAATCGCAGAGAGTCCTATACAGGATAAACCCAAGAAGAAACATGCCAAGACACATAGTAATCAAATTGGCAAAAATTAAAGACAAAGAAAAATTATTGAAAGCAGTAAGGGAAAAAGGACAAATAACGTACAAGGGAACTCCCATAAGGTTAACAGCTGATTTCTCAGCAGAAACTGTACAAGCCAGAAGGGAGTGGCATGATATACTTAAAGTGATGAAAGGGAAGAACCTACAACCAAGAGTACTCTACCCAGCAAGGATCTCATTCGGATTCGATGGAGAAATCAAAAGCTCTAAGACAAGCAAAAGCTAAGAGAATTCAGCACCACCAAACCAGCTCTACAACAAATGCTAAAGGAACTTCTGTAAGTGGGAAACACAAGAGAAGAAAAGGACCTACAAAAACAAACCCAAAGCAATTAAGAAAAATGGTAATAGGAACATACATATCAATAATTACCTTAAACGTGAATGGATTAAATGCTCCAACCAAAAGACACAGGCTTGCTGAATGGATACAAAAACAAGACCCATATATATGCTGTCTTCAAGAGACCCACTTCAGACCTAGGGACACATACAGACTGAGAGTGAGGGGATGGAAAAAGATATTCCATGCAAATGGAAATCAAAAGAAAGCTGGAGTAGCAATACTCATATCAGATAAAATAGACTTTAAAATAAAGAATGTTACAAGAGACAAGGAAGGACACTACATAATGATCAAGGGATCAATCCAAGAAGAAGGTATAACAATTATATATGCACCCAACATAGGAGCACCTCGATACATAAGGGAACTGCTAACAGCTCTAAAAGAGGAAATCGACAGTAAGACAATAATAGTGGGGGACTTTAACACCTCACTTACACCAATGGACAGATCATCCAAACAGAAAATTAATAAGGAAACACAAGCTTTAAAGGACACAATTGACCAGATAGATTTAATTGATATTTATAGGACATTCCATACAAAAATAGCAGATTACACTTCTCAAGTGCTCACGGAACATTCTGCAGGATAGATCACATCTTGGGTCACAAATCAAGCCTCAGTAAATTTAAGAAGATTGAAATCATATCAAGCATCTTTTCCGACAACAACGCCATGAGATTAGAAATCAATTACAGGGAAAAAACGTAAAAAACACAAACACATGGAGGCTAAACAATACGTTACTAAATAACCAAGTGATCACTAAAGAAATGAAAGAGGAAATCAAAAAATACCTAGAGACAAATGACAGTGAAAAGACGATGATCCAAAACCTATGGGATGCAGCAAAAGCAGTTCTAAGAGGGTAGTTTATAGCTATACAAGCCTACCTCAAGAAACAAGAAACATCTCAAATAAATAATCTAACCTTACACCTAAAGGAACTAGAGAAAGAAGAACAAAGCAAACCCAAAGTTAGCAGAAGGAAAGAAATCATAAAGATCAGATCAGAAATGAATGAAATAGAAACAAAACAGTAGCAAAGATCAATAAAACTAAAAGCTGGTTCTTTGAGAAGATAAACAAAATTGATAAGCCATTAGCCAGACTCATCAAGAAAAAGAGGGAGAGGACTCAATAAAATTAGAAATGAAAGAGGAGAAGTTACAACAGACATCGCAGAAATACAAAGCATCCTATGAGACTACTACAAGCAACTCTATGCCAATAAAATGGACAACCTGGAAGAAATGGACAAATTCTTTGAGAGGTATAACCTTCCAAGACTGAACCAGAATGAAATAGAAAATATGAACAGACCAATCACAAGTAACGAAATTGAAACTGTGATTAAAAATCTTCCAACAAACAAAAGGCCAGGACCAGATGGCTTCACAGGTGAATTCTATCAAACATTTAGAGAAGAGCTAACACGCATCCTTCTCATGCTCTTCCAAAAAATTACAGAGGAAGGAACACTCCCAAACTCATTGTATGAGACCACCATCACCCTGATACCAAAACCAGACAAAGATACTACAAAGAAAA
Source organism: Tursiops truncatus (assembly GCF_011762595.2). Lineage (NCBI taxonomy): Eukaryota > Metazoa > Chordata > Mammalia > Artiodactyla > Delphinidae > Tursiops > Tursiops truncatus. Next base: position 46,783,773 of record NC_047046.1, read on the forward strand.
TTACAGACCGACATCACTGATATCACAGAAACTGAGACACAGATGTAGAGAACAAATGTATCGACACTAAGGGCTGAAAGCGGCAGGGGGGTGGGGGTGGGGGTGTGATGAATTGGGTGATTGGGATTGATACGTGTACACTGATGTGTATAAAATGGATGACTAATAAGAACCTGCTGTATAAAAAATAAATAAAAAATAAAGGTTTCATAAAAAAAATAAGTCTATGATATTGTAAACCAAATAGTTCTTAATGAGAAAGACAGCTTTTCCTGATAATAAAAGAGATTATACTGAAGTGCTTTGCCCATAGGTCCTCAAAAGAAGAAACTAACATAGTTTAAAAAATATTCAAAATAAACCCTTAGATCATTTAATCAATTCAGCATACATTTATTGTACTTCTGAACTACTGGGCACACTACATGTTATTGAATATGCAGGGATGGATAAAACAGACATAATTTGCCTTTCCATCTGTGTAAGCAGTATAACTTCCAGTCGAGTCATCCAAAATAAACCAACACACGTTTCAGTCAGATCAGTCAGGGTAAAACTATTTACCATAAAGTAATAAATGTTGGTGAATGTTTAACAAAATTATTGCATTCGTATGGGGTAGTTTCTTATAATAATTATGTAGCAGTGCTAGTTATTTTACTAACACCATTTCTAGTTCATAACATAAAATTCTGTTTTTAACATGTAGGACTGTATCTTTCTGTTTTCTTTAGCTACTAGAAAGGAGAGAGGGAGGATGCATGTAATCATTAGATACCAGCACACATTTCTATTTTATCTTCCTTGGAAATTATTTGGTCTGTTTGCAGGTTTTTCCAACTAATCTTAACTCTTTGTAAACATTAATAACTGGGTGTCAGTAAACCTATAACAGTTTAGTCCAAATACAACACTTCACAAAGACTGAAAGAATGAAATTTGCAAACGGTTTTATGTTTATAACAGATTTCTCTCCAAGGTGTTGAACATTTTCAGTAGCTAAGCAACTATTAAGGAATCTGGTACAAGTATGAGATAAAATTTCCTTTTCCTTATTTATAGGCATTCATGATATATTCTGGATAATAATTCTTTATTACATGCAATACAAATATATTTACATTTTTTCCAAAGAATTAAAAAAATTTTTTTTGCTGTTTTCTGAAACGTGTAAGCATAGAACTGGAGATTTTTCTTCGCCTTTTAAAGACTGGAAATGAGGTACTCTAGTATTTTGAAAACTGCCTTAGGTAATGCCACAATTTAATTTAGCATAAAATGGCATAGTCATGCATAGGTTTTTTGGGTTTTTTTCTCACCCCTCTTTTTATCATGATAAGAATATTTTACATGAGGTCTACTCTCTTAACAGATTTTTAAGTGTACAGTATAGTATTGTTATATACAGTATAGGCACAGTGTTGTACAGCAGATCTCTAGAACTTACCTTGCATAACTGAAATTTGTACATGTTGATTAGAAACTCTCATTTCCCCGTCCTGTAGCTCCTGTTAGCCACCATTCTATTCTTGGCTTCTTTGAGTTTGAGTATTTTAGATACCTCATATAAGTGGAATCATGCATGTGACTGGCTTGTTTAACTTAGCATAATGGCCTCAAGGTTTATTTATGTTGTCACAGTTGCAGAACTTTCTTTTCTTTTAAAATTGAATAATATTCCGTTGCATGTATATGCCGCATTTTCTTTATCCATTCATATCTTTTTTTCTTTATCCATTCACAAGATTGTTTCTATATCTTGGCTATTGTGAATAGAACTGCAGTGAACTTGGGAGTGCTGTTTCTTCAAGATTCTGATTCCAGTTCTTTTTGATAAATACCCTGAAGTGGGATTGCTGGATCATATGGTAGTTCTACTTTTTATTTTTTTGAGGAACTTCACTGTAACTGTTTTCCATAGCAGCTGCACCATTTTGCATTCTCACCAACAGTGTACAAAGGTTCCAGTTTCTCCACATCCTCACCAACACTTGTTGTCTTTTGTTTTTTTGACAATAGCTATCATAACAGCTATGAGGTGATATTTCATTGTGGTTTTGATTTGTATTTCCCTTATGATTAGTGGCATTGAGAATCTTCATATACGTGTTGGCCATTTGTATGTCATCTTTGGAGAAATCTCTATTCGTATTTTTAGCCCATTCTGTAATTGGGTCATTAGTTTCTTTGCTGTTGAGTTGTAGGAGTTCCTTATGTATTTTGGAGATTAACCCTCTGTCAGATACGTGGTTTCGAGATACTTTCTCCCATTACATATGTTGCCTTTCACTCTGTTGTTTCCTTTGCTATGCAGAAGCTTTTTAGTTTAATGCAGTCCCACTTGTCTGTTTTGGCTTTCATTGCCTGATTGCAAATATTTTTGATCAGTCTTTGGCTAGTCTTATTGTGTCTTTTGACATACGTAAGTATTATATTTATACTTTTATATATATTATATTTATTTTCTTTATGTTTTTTGCTTTTTGTGTCATGCTTGAGAAATCCTTTCCCACATCATAAAGTTATAGAAGATATTTTCTTCTTTAACATTTTAAAGCTGTGCTTTTCACATTTATTTTGGATGTATAACATGAGGTAGGAAAAATTTTCCCCAAGTGATAACCATTTGTCCCAGTACCATTCATTGAGGAGTCCATTCTTTCCCCACTGATTTATAGTGCCATTTTGGTCCTACACATCTCTATTCTGTTCTGTTGCTTCGTTTATTCCTCTAATACCATGCTATCTTAATTACTGTGGCTTTAACAATAGGTCTTAATATCATGTAGGGAAAGTTCTCCCTCTTGTTTTACCTAGAAAATTGTTTCTGTTATTCTTGGTCCTTTGCTATTCCATATGAATTTTAGGATCAGACTTGAGTTTTCTAAAAATTCCTGTAGAGATTTTGATCGGAAGCATTATAAAGGTTGAATTTATTGAAATCATAGATTAATTTGGAGAGAATTGACATCATATGATACTCATTTTTCCCACCCAATTTCCCACCTGTTTATCTCTTCCATTAAAAAAAAAAATTCAGTAAAAGAAGTCCATTTAGAGCACACATAAATATGTTCTAGTATATCTTTTCCTGGTAAAACCTTACAGTTTTTTTTTTGTTTTTTTTTTCGGTACGTGGGCCTCACACTGTTGTGGCCTCTCCCGTTGCGGAGCACAGGCTCCGGACGTGCAGGCCCAGCGGCCATGGTTCACGGGCCCAGCTGCTCCGCGGCATGTGGGATCTTCCCGGACCGGGGCACGAACCCGTGTCCCCTGCATCTGCAGGCAGACTCTCAACCACTGCACCACCAGGGAAGCCCCTAAAACCTTACAGTTTTTGTTGCTGTACAAATGGATCTTTTTTCCTGTTTTATAATCTAAGTGGTTATTACTAGTGAGTAGGAATATTAAGGATTTTTATGTTAATCTTTCATTTAGCAGCTTTGCTGATTTATTAGTTCTAATAGTTCTAAATAATTTACCTGTAGATTCTTTTGGATTTATTATGTAGAAAATTATTTGGTTTGTCAATGCAGTTTTTCTCTCTTACTGCTTCATTTTGTACTTGATTTATTGCATTAACTAGGGCCTCTATCCAGTATTAAATAGAAGGCACCTGTTTTTCCTTGATTTTAGTGGGAATGCATCTAAAATTTTATTATTATGGATGGTGTTCACTACAGTTTTTTTAACATATTCTTTATCTGTTCTATGATGCTATCATCCTGAATTTAAGATTTCTCCATTGAATGGTTCTTACTCAAATCAGAATCTTGTATGCAGTTAAAAAAATGTATACATCTGACTTCATTCCCAGATACTCTGCTATCTAGAGTTTAGGGATTTGTACTTTTAAAAGCATTGTGGGTGATGAGAGGTTTTTTTGTTTTTGTTTCCATTCTGGAGGTTGAATTTTAGTGAATGGTTTCTACATAAGATGAAATAAATGATCATATGTTTTTTAAATTGATAGTATGGTTGTCAGTAATAGATTTTCTATTGTTGAACTCATTCATACATTTCTAGAATAAATGAGTAGGTTCCCAGTAATAGCCCTGGGCATGATACAGGATGATCAGGAAGGACTAGAATGATGATAACAATAATAATGGAAAATAGAGAATTGTAAAAGTAGGTGGAAAGGAGAAAACATTTAAAAAGGGCATTAACTTTGATATTAAAATGCTTTAAATCAGGAGTTTTGTGATTGCATACCCCACCAGTGAAAAAAATTGAGCATGTACTCTGAGTATGTGTGTGTTTATTTTAAAACTATGCATGTGTTTTATAGTACTGATACTTTACGCATAACACATGCAAAATTTAAGTGAGATAAAGATGAAAAAGTTACTTTAAAAATAAGTTTGCTTTATTTACTGGTATAAAATATTTTCATTCTTAAAGTTTTATTACTGTTTTTATTGAAAACAATGTGGTTGACTATGATTTCTAAAATTTCTTAAAATCTTGGTTTAATACAGTGACAGTAATTTAAAGATTTCGATTAAATTCACTTTACTTTGATACTTGGTCTGATGACTATCATGGCTGAAAAGATACCTACAACACACAATACAGATCCAAATGGAAGAGTATGTCATAGGTTGAGATTCCTATATTTTTCAGTCCCATTTGGTAAATATTGAAAGGGCTTTTGTTGAAATTTTCCATAGTCTCTGATTATGTTACAGTTGTTCTTACAAACGAATTGGAAGTTTTTATATTTTATTAGGGCATGTTCAAAACCCAATGATTATCTTTATTTGGAAGATTTAAAAACAGTTTAGAAAAATCTGTTACCAAGTTTAAATGTATAGATATGAGATTTTTAAAAAATAGGTGACATACTGTTTTTGGTAAAGTCATAACATCCCTTTAACACGTGCACTCCCCGTAGTTTGAATTTATTTTGAAAAGCAGTTTTTAGTCTCCACATTGTTAGAATACCACCTTTACCTGCAGAGACAGATTAATAACTGCTAAAAAGATGCAAAATAGTGGTTTAATAGTCTCCTATTTGGGCAGGGAAGCTTTCTTGCAGAGAATGTGTGTGGAGACACAACAGTATTTTCACAGAAGGGAAATGACTGTCATTGGAGAACATCTGTTAGGTAGATGATACAGTATTGCTTGTCCTTTTGTAAAAGAAAACTGAAAAGTCAGTTTTCTAAGTTTCACAACAGTTTTGTGGTCCACTACCTATCTCGTTTTTATTTTAATGTTTCTGCTATTGAAAGGCCTTGTTTTTATAAAATTGACTACATTGATGAAATTCTGTAATGCATGACTGACAGTCCTCATATGGAATGCCCACTTTTCTCTCAGGATTTCTCTGATACTGCATAAGACACATGACTCTGGCATGGGGTCCCAGTGAGGACATCAAGTTATTCTGTATATTAAATGTTGGAAAGCCTAGTTCCTTTTTGGAAAATATAAACATAATGAACATTCAAATATTTTTTCTTAACCTACTCCATTTAGGAGTTGTAGCATCATTTTGGATGCTACAACCTTAAACTATATCCTAGTTACAAGTCAAGAAGTTCACAAATTCTTGATTCTACCCCAGCATTCAAAAACTAACTAGTCCAGGTAGAGGTAGGGGAGTCTCTTAATTTGAAAGTCTAAAGGACCTGGGGAAATGTTCATGCTATGGATTTAAGACAATTCTGCAAAATACTATATTCTCTATACTTTTGTAACTATGCCTAAATTAATTTTTAAAGGACCTCATAAGCAGTCTTATCAGAATTTATTTGAAAAGTAATTAATGCCATAATTATATCATAGTTCAGAACTATTTGAAGTTTAGGCTTTTCAAACAAATTCAGACTGGTTGTCTTCATTAGCAGTTAATGAATCTGTGTTGTGCTTTATTACTTGAAGTATTAACTTCTCCCCCTCCCCCCCATGCCTCTTAAGTAATAGGAGTGAAACATCCACATCTGATAACACAGAAACGTATCAAGAGAATACAAGGTAAGCTTTTGCATTTCTATTATTTTAGTAAATAATACCTATCACTTTGTAATAATGGATTTTTAAATTTAAAAAATTTAAATTCAGTTAAATCATCAGACATAATGCATAAGTTAGCAGTTTAGAGATAAATGATGCAGTTGCTTTTACAGGTCACATTAAATTAGAAGCGTGTAGCTCTCCTCTTTCACTGTGGTCAGATTTCTTCCATGCATAATTTAGGCAGAGTTGTCAATACTGAACTGTCCCTTGCTGAAATTGAGATATTAAAATCCAGTGATGGCCTGATCCTCAGAATATTTTGAAATGTTGATCATTCTGATGGCTGATGCTTTTGTTTTTCACTTTTCCTATGAATTTTGTATGTTAGAGTCTTAGAACTAGGATAAATTAAAGATACACCATATGGATGTAAGTCTTTTAAAAGTTTTAATTTCCTAGATATGGTGTTTCCATACTGGGACACCATGGGATATTTAGAATTTTCAAGGGACATACAGTGACATCTATTAGTTACAGGAATGACTAAGTTGTTTGAATCTAACTACTTTAATAAATGAGACAGCTAGGTTTGTTATTATTTTTGTTTAGGCCTCTTGTAGAGGCACCATGAAAAAATTTCCTAGACACTAAGGGTACTGTAAACTGAGATTGTTTAGGAATATCTATTGTAGATTATTTATTGAAAACATAGTTTTTTAAAAGTGAGACAATCTTTGATTAGTCTATAATTATAACTTTTAAAGAAAGAAATAAAAATTGGTCAAAAAATAGGAGCTCATCATTTTTACGTTATGATTTCAAATTCAGTATGCTGCATTTAAAATTGTTTTATAGTTCTTCTGGGCATCCCACCTTTAAGTGTCCCTTGTGTCAAGAATCAAATTTTACCAGACAGCGTTTACTGGATCACTGTAATAGTAATCACCTATTTCAGATAGTTCCTGTGGTAAGTATGTATGTTTAAGACAGTCTTCTGTTTAAGGTATGCTGTCCCATTTATTTCACTTCATTTGTACAAGGGAAAGTGGTTACTTTAAATTTTGTGGGGCATTGTCAGTAAGGTATATTTTGTCAACAAAAGATTGATGACTGTGAAGCAAAATGAGATATTTAAAATCCCAGTAACTAACTTATAAAAAGACGTATGCTTAATTGTGAGGGTAATGTACGAAAATAGCCTGGAAAGAGTGAAATAAGGAAAGGTGAACTGAGGATTCATTACCAAGCAGTAGCATTGTAAATTGTATCCTTGCAGAATGTAGTATATGAGTGCATAAAGCAAGAAAGGAAAAGAATCATACTTTCTTTTTGATGGCATACATATCTTTTTTTTTTTTACATCTTTATTGGAGTATAATTGCTTTACAGCGGTGTGTTAACTTCTGCTTTATAACAAAGTGAATCAGTTATACGTATACATATGTTCCCATATCTCTTCCCTCTTGCGTCTCCCTCCCTCCCACCCTCCCTATCCCACCCCTCTAGGCGGTCACAAAGCACGGAGCTGATCTCCCTGTGCTATGTGGCTGCTTCCCACTAGCTATCTATTTTACGTTTGGTAGTGTATATATGTCCATGCCACTCTCTCACTTCGTCCCAGCTTACCCTTCCCCCTCCCCATATCCTCAAGTCCATTCTCTAGTAGGTCTGTGTTTTTATTCCTGTCTTACCCCTAGGTTCTTCATGACATTTTTTTTTCTTAAATTCCATATATATGTGTTAGCATACGGTATTTGTCTTTCTCTTTCTGACTTACTTCACTCTGTATGACAGACTCTAGGTCTATCCACCTCATTACAAATAGCTCAATTTCGTTTCTTTTTATGGCTGAGTAATATTCCATTGTATATATGTGCCACATCTTCTTTATCCATTCATCTGATGATGGGCACTTAGGTTGTTTCCATCTCCGGGCTATTGTAAATAGAGCTGCAATGAACATTTTGGTACATGACTCTTTTTGAATTATGGTTTTCTCAGGGTATATGCCCAGTAGTGGGATTGCTGGGTCATATGGTAGTTCTATTTGTAGTTTTTTAAGGAACCTCCATACTGTTCTCCACAGTGGCTGTACCAATTCACATTCCCACCGACAGTGCAAGAGTGTTCCCTTTTCTCCACACCCTCTCCCGCATTTATTGTTTGCAGATTTTTTGATGATGGCCATTCTGACTGGTGTGAGATGATATCTCATTGTAGTTTTGATTTGCATTTCTCTAATGATTAATGATGTTGAGCATTCTTTCATGTGTTTGTTAGCAATCTGTATGTCTTCTTTGGAGAAATGTCTATTTAGGTCTTCTGCCCATTTTTGGATTGGGTTGTTTTTTTGTTTTTGAGCTGCATGAGCTGCTTATAAATTTTGGAGATTAATCCTTTGTCAGTTGCTTCATTTGCAAATACTTTCTCCCATTCTGAGGGTTGTCTTTTGGTCTTATTTATGGTTTCCTTTGCTGTGCAAAAGCTTTGAAGTTTCATTAGGTCCCATTTGTTTATTTTTGTTTTTATTTCCATTTCTCTAGGAGGTGGGTCAAAAAGGATCTTGCTGTGATTTATGTCATAGAGTGTCCTGCCTATGTTCTCCTCTAAGAGTTTGATAGTTTCTGGCCTTAAATTTAAGTCTTTAATCCATTTTGAGTTTATTTTTGTGTATGGTGTTAGGGAGTGATCTCATCTCATACTTTTACATGTACCTGTCCAGTTTTCCCCGCACCACTTATTGAAGAGGCTGTCCTTTCTCCACTGTACATTCCTGCCTCCTTTATCAAAGATAAGGTGACCATATGTGCGTGGGTTTACCTCTGGGCTTTCTATCCTGTTCCATTGATCTATCTTTCTGTTTTTGTGCCAGTACCATACTGTCTTGATTACTGTAGCTTTGTAGTATAGTCTGAAGTCAGGGAGCCTGATTCCTCCAGCTCTGTTTTTCGTTCTCAAGATTGCTTTGGCTATTCGGGGTCTTTTGTGTTTCCATACAAATTGTGGAATTTTTTGTTCTAGTTCTGTGAAAAATGCCAGTGGTAGTTTGATAGGGATTGCATTGAATCTGTAGATTGCTTTGGGTAGTAGTCATTTTCACAATGTTGATTCTTCCAATCCAGGAACATGGTATATCTGTCCATCTATTTGTATCATCCTTAATATCTTTCATCAGTGTCTTATAATTTTCTGCATACAAATCTTTCGTCTCCTTAGGTAGGTTTATTCCTAGATATTTTATTCTTTTTGTTGCAATGGTAAATGGGAGTGTTTTCTTGATTTCACTTTCAGATTTTTCATCATTAGTGTATAGGAATGCCAGAGATTTCTGTGCATTAATTTTGTATCCTGCTACTTTACCAAATTCATTGATAAGCTCTAGTAGTTTTCTGGTAGCATCTTTAGGATTCTCTATGTATAGTGTGATGTCATCTGCAAACAGTGGCAGCTTTACTTCTTCTTTTCCGATTTGGATTCCTTTTATTTCCTTTTCTTCTCTGATTGCTGTGGCTAAAACTTCCAAAACTATGTTGAATAAGAGTGGTGAGAGTGGGCAACCTTGTCTTGTACCTGATCTTAGTGGAAATGCATTCAGTTTTTCACCATTGAGGATGATGTTGGCTGTGGGTTTGTCATATATGGCCTTTATTATGTTGAGGAAAGTTCCCTCTATGCCTACTCTCTGCAGGGTTTTTATCATAAATAGGTGTTGAATTTTGTCGAAAGCTTTCTCTGCATCGAATGAGATGATCATATGGTTTTTCTCCTTCAGTTTGTTAATATGGTGTATCACGTTGTTTGATTTGCATATATTGAAGAATCCTTGCATTCCTGGGGTAACCCCACTTGATCATGGTGTATGATCCTTTTAATGTGCTGTTGGATTCTGTTTGCTAGTATTTTGTTGAGGATTTTTGCATCTGTGTTCATCAGTGATATTGGCCTGTAGTTTTCTTTCTTTGTGACATTCTTGTCTGGTTTTGGTATCAAGGTGATGGTGGCCTCGTAGAATGAGTTTGAGAGTGTTCCTCCCTCTGCTATATTTTGGAAGAGTTTGAGAAGGATAGGTGTTAGCTCTTCTCTAAATGTTTGATAGAATTCGCCTGTGAAGCCATCTGGTCCTGGGCTTTTGTTTGTTGGAAGATTTTTAATCACAGTTTCAATTTCAGTGCTTGTGATTGGTCTGTTCATATTTTCTATTTCTTCCTGATTCAATCTTGGCAGGTTGTGCATTTCTAAGAATTTGTCCATTTCTTCCAGGTTGTCCGTTTTATTGGCATAGAGTTGCTCGTAGTAATCTCTCATGATCTTTTGTATTTTTGCAGTGTCAGTTGTTACTTCTCCTTTTTCATTTCTAATTCTATTGATTTGAGTCTCCTCCCATTTTTTCTCGATGAGTCTGGCTGATGGTTTATCAATTTTGTTTATCTTCTCAAAGAACCAGCTTTTAGTTTTATTGATCTTTGCTATCGTTTCCTTCATTTCTTTTTCATTTATTTCTGATCTGATTTTTATGATTTCTATCCTTCTGCTAACTTTGGGGTTTTTTTTGTTCTCCTTTCTCTAATTGCTTTAGGTACAAGGTTAGGTTGTTTATTCGAGATGTTTCCTGTTTCTTTCTTTTTTTTTTTTTTTCGTGTTTCTTAAGGTAGGATTGTCTTGCTATAAACTTCCCTCTTAGAACTGCTTTTGCTGCCTCCCATATGTTTTGGGTCGTCGTGTCTCCATTGTCATTTGTTTCTTGGTATTTTTTTATTTCCTCTTTGATTTCTTCAGTGATCACTTTGTTATTAAGTAGTGTATTGTTTAGCCTCCATGTGATGCATACATATCTTTTTGATGCCATTTTGAGGGTGTGTATGAGAGTGGTGAGACCTTTTTTGATGAGTGAAGGAGAATAGAGCAGAGTGCAGGATTCCAACATTGTTAATGGTTCTACAGCTCCACATTTGGAGCATGAGTTTCAATTTCAACTGTATATCAAACAGGAGAAACTGAGCTGGAAGAGATACTTACCATTTTGATATGTAAATATTTTCTTCAGAAATTAGAAGGAAAATGTATCAAAAGATAAAATAAGGATTGTGGATACATCTTAGCAGTTTTACAAAAAGTTGTGGAAGAGTATGCCCCAGTATGCCCTTAAAGTCTCGGGTAGTGCTAAGGGAGATACTCCCCCTACTTTGCTCATTAGGAGAGGGTCTGTTACTGTTAAGTAAACAGATACAGTGCCAAAGACATCTCCTGGGGAAAATCTCATATTTAAGAGATTTCATTTGTTTTATATTGCATTAGTGAATTTTTGTTTCTGCATTATATTCAACATAGCACAAACTTTGGCTATAGTCCAGTTACTAAAGTTCTGTTTTGTTTCATTTCAGTCTGTAATTCATTCACTTTTTAAGATGTACTTACTTCACTTGAAACCTTAAGGATACAATTTAAGGCTTCCTTTGCTTTCATCTTACTTATAAATGAAATTAAACTAATAATAATAATTATGTCACAGTTATTGTGTGGCTCTAATGAGATTACATACTGGTTACTGGTAATTATTATTACAGTTGGTTAAGGCTGGATATGGTGTTGCTGTTAAAACAGTAGAATAATCAGATTTAAGTAATAGAATATGTTAGATCTCTCTTTTTATTGTGTTGTGTTGGATTAGTGTAATTTATCTAAGGTAATTTGATCTAGAAATAATCTAGTCATGAAATTTGGCCCTTAGAAATGCTTTTCATGTAGATTTTTTTGTAACATGTTTTAATACTTTCAATAATGTTGTTTGGTTATTTTCATTATTTTTTATTTGAAATACTGTGTTTTTTATAGACATGTCCTATTTGTGTGTCTCTTCCTTGGGGAGATCCTAGCCAGATTACTAGAAATTTCGTTAGTCATCTAAATCAAAGGCATCAGTTTGATTATGGAGAATTTGTGGTAAGTGAGTTTTTCAAGATTAAGAAAATACCATTTAAATATTGAAGTTAAATTAACTTTTTCAATCTAGACTTGAGTTTTGAGGCAAGATGTATCATACTGGATGGTTATAGAGCAAGTTCTGTTGTTTTTATGATAATATAGGTGAATTTTGGTTTGTAGAAGTGGTAAAAGTTGAATTTACTGTCCACCTTCTATATTAGAGAGATAATTAATAGAGGAAGAGCAAACCCCCAGATTAACAAAATGATGATATATATGAAAACTGTCTAGATTTAAGGAAAATTATACTTGCTAGAAAAGTAAAATTGGTATGACAGATGGAGGATGTATTTCTTGTGTAGTGTAAGTAGCTTGTTAAACTCATAATAGATTTCTTTTATCTGCACGTGAGACACATTCTTTTTAAAAATGAGGGAGCTTATTTATGTAAAGCCAGGTTGAATGGCAGATTCTGGCCTTAGTTCACTGCTTTAACAGAGTGCATGAGGGAAGTTATATAATATAAAAATGGATCCCCAGAGCAAAGCATGAGGTTAATTTCTACTTCCCAAATGTGTCTTGATAGTTACAAAAAAAAAAATTAGATGACTTTCATTTTATTAATTGTGAAATTGCATTTTATTCATCTTCAATGAATTAAAACCTTATCTAATTCAAGATTCAGCCTGACAAAGAATGGTTCATACTTGTTTTCCAGTTTATGTAATAAGCACAGACATGTGCAATTCTGAGAATGGCATGAACAGAATTTCCATTTCTTCTGCCCTCCAGTGTTGAAATTATGTCATTCTTGATATACATATTTTTTATTTTGTGTAATTTACATTTTTTAGTCACACTGTATAAAAATATATATGTAATAATATTTCAAATATATGTAAAATTCAAGTGTACTCTGATAATTTTAGTAGTTTTATGAAGTAATTATAGGTTATTCTTAAATTCTCAGTGTAAGAAAGGTTACTGCATCTGGAGAACTATGTGTTTGGAAAAACAAAAATTTATTTTGTGAACTGCTTTTGATCTAATTGTCAGACTGTTCTACCTTGCCACAGAAGAACATGTAATTTTAATGATTTGAGATTGTCAAATGGAGGCCTATTTTAAAGCAAGTCCATAGACCATAATTGAAAGGAAATAGAATTTTTCAAGTTGAGTAGTAGTATAATCAGACTGAGTGAACTGCAGTTTTTACCTTTATGTTATGATTAAGATGATGTTAATTCAACTGTCTTAATGTGATAAGTGCTTATTTTCTTTAAAATAAATATACCTTCCAACATTGGCATTCTTTTCTAGAGATGACAGAAAATTTATGATTGTGGGTTACCCTTAACTATACTACTTTCAATTAATAACTTATCATAAAACACTGTAATTCTCAAATTTCATTGTCTGCTGATCATCTGTTATTTATCAATTATTCCTAAATAATTGTAACTGAATTTTTTTATTAAAAGTTTAGGTATTTAGTGCTTATATTTTAAAGAAGTATATGGTGTAACATAAACTGTTTCAAGTATGTATGTGTATCAAGATGTGTAATGTATTGGACTAAGTATTGAGTATGTTTTTCCTATTGACATGTTAATGTTACTGTTTTTAGAATCTTCAGCTAGATGAGGAAACCCAATATCAAACTGCTGTTGAAGAATCTTTTCAGGTAAACGTCTGAAGGCTGTAGACGTCTCTGCATCTTTGTACCTGCAAGTGCCATCTTTAAGGAGAAAACTACATGAAGTCACCGTTTCAATAACTTGATGTGCATATTAATAAAAGTAATTCAGTCTATTGATTTAGTTTTTAATTGAAAAAGGTGGGCCATCTAAAAACTTCATTCTCTTGATAAGTTAAAAGATAAAAGTTAGGACATTATCTTTAAAAGCATTAAAAGGATTATATTTCATTAATGTAATGGTGAAAAGGGAATCCCTGTTGTACTTATCTTTTTATATTACATATTGAATTTTTCCTTGCTTTTGAAATTTGGTGCAGTTCCTCCCATTGACATTATTGTACACAGGTAACAGAGTACCAAATTGTGAAAGATGAGATTGATATAAACCTAACAAATCTGAGCCAGTTATTTGAGTTGCAGAATGGAGACTTGAAGTGCTAAATGAAACAATCCAAAGGAAACTTTTTTAAATACAGATTCTAGCAGAGGAATTCAACTATTATAAGAAAATTGTATTTATATAATGTTTAGTATTTTTGAAGACTAGTGAGATTTCTTTACTAATTTTGACTCTTTAAAAAGTGAAAGCTCATTGTATAGATATTTCCTTTTTGCTGTTAGAAGGAAATATCAAGAGAAAAATTTATTTCTTTGGTGGGCAGTTGGTAATTTCATATCTTGTTTGTTTGGCTGACTAATTTGTAAGCCTAAAGTACAGTAAGCTGAATTACAGCTCTTTGGCCTCAGAATTTTCAATAGCAGAATTGCTGATTAGCTAAGATGAAACTTTTATTAGAAACTTTCAGTTGGTGATATTACATTCTATATATATATTTAAATGAGAGGTTTGACTTCGTCTCAGTTTAGAAATTTGTTCAAATCTAAAGATGTATATGCATATATACATACACTTTTGTATGTGTATATACACATATATGCATGCAGTTTGTCAGGTTATATACAGAATTTCTATTAAGATTTTAAAAATGCACAAGCAATATGGGATCAAAGTATTTATCTGATTTGATTAAAATTTTGTATGTCACCAAATTTTTAAAGTAACAGTCAAATGCTAAGTTATCTACTTGGCTACTATTACACCTTAAAAATGAGTTTACACACCTACACAATTACCTGTTTATATGGTGCTCATTTGTTATCTTAAGGTAATGTGGGACTATAGTAGTGAGGTGGATTCTACCAGCCACTCTGTTTCACTACGTTTTAGTCAAAAACTGGGTTTGTTCTTAGTATTCATTAATGAGAATCATAAAATAACTTGTACTAGAAGGCCCACATCACAGAATAAAAGATGAAGAGTGGATTAGCTGACATTCCATACTAATACATTGTTGATGCTTTCTTTAAAATAAATAACTCTAAAGAACATAAAAGCAAGTCTCAGAAGTAGTTTGCTGCTAATATATACATATATTGTATAAAAAGGTATATTTTGATTTTGTTAAAATCCTTGTTGACTTTTCTACAGTGAACATTTTTTTAACTTGATTTAATAAAATGTTAATTTTGGAAGTGGAGTTTTGTAAAAACCTTTTTCAGTCAAACAGTAATTTATGGGTAGTAATAACAATCACCAAAAAAGCCATACATGTTAACATATGCCTTGGTTGTGTCATTCGAAAGAGTGATGTTTACTATGTGCTTGAACATTTCTCTGCGGTTACATGAGTGTAATTGTAAGAATCGCTGTTTAACAAACTCTTTTCTAAAAAAACTTTTGACCATGGGTTTTTCCAGTTTAAGCAATAACTTTAGTACTTTCTTTCAAAATTTAGTACTTCCAGTATGTCAAGTTAAACCATTCTGGGATTTGAGAACTTCTTTAAAGGAAAATTGTAGAGATCATCTTGATGAAATTGTGTTTTGAAGTTTGTGGGTTAGTTAAATATCATTTATAGTCTGGTGTGTCTTTCACATAAGTTTTTTTGGTAAGGAAAATATTGACTTTATTTGGTTTTATCTGGGAGCTCCTCAGTATGGAAATGTTTGTTTAAAACCTCCCTTCCTTTTGTCAGTGGATTAGGAATAGGGATTGGCTTTACAGATACAGAGTTTAAATTCATGAGACAGTCCTTGTTTTTAACGTGCATATAGCTGAGTCAGGATAAGGGAGGAAACTGTATTGATACTCTACCTAAATTTCAGAATACCACTTACAGGCCTCAACAAATTACAGTTTATGTTGTTAAACAGTCTTATTTGAGATGTATTGCTTTATTTTTCAATTAAACGTGGTTTTCTCCTACTTGTGTGTCTCATTAAAATTTTGTCTAGAGGCAAACATGATAACATTTAACTCTCATAACTCACCCTGGAAGACATGTAGGAGATGACCCATTATTTTGCACTTAAAAAAGTGGATAGGAGAAAGATACCACATGCTGATACTATATGTTGGGTTTACCTTTACAAACCTATTTTATCTTTATTTTCAAATGTTAATCAACTTATAAAGCTATTTTATCAAGTGTTCACACAGCAGGATTTTCAGACCATGCTAGCAACCAGACAGAAAGCTAGTTAACTGGTTAACAGACAGTTTTAAATGGAAAAGTTACCCTTAAATAAGGTATCAGAGTTCTAAGAATATATTGCCAAATACCATGTCACATACTTGTTGCATATTTAGCAAGTATTAATTACAATCTTCAGTGAATCATAACTTTATAGGAACCCTTTAGGGCTGCTACTCAAAGAATAAACCCTCTCTGGAGGCTGTGATGTTTGTAGAAAAGGTGTGGCCCAGAATACATGTACTGTAAAACTAATAGAAATATGAATAAAGTACTCATTCCACGTTACCACTTAATATGGAATATAATTTTCTAATTAGGCAGTACAGTTCTGAAAAAAGATGGGGAATGGAAATGAGTTATATCAAGAGGTTAAAAGAAGATACAGAGACCTGAAAGTGTGTGTTACAGCCTGCATCACCCAACAGCGATTGTCCAATTCTGAGGCTGAGAAATGGGAGTGACTGCACTCTCACCCCGAAATGAGGAAGATAAATGTGTGTATTTTATTAGGTACTTGACTGACAAACTTGCATTACACTATACCATGCAATTTCCTGTGTAATAAGAATTCTTAATAGATTGGTGAAGGATATACCATTGCAGAATATAAGATGAACAGGCAGGGGAGTGAATACGGAGGAGAGACATTAATGAATTATAGCCATTCTAAGGAGGTTATGGAGAGGAAGAAAATACACAAGATGTGAGGGAGGAAATGGCATGTCTGTCTAAATGGGCAAAATAACGGTACATGACACTGAAATTGTGAACAATAATCAGAGCACAGATCAAGAAAAGTTGTTAGAATCCCGTAAGTCCCCTTGTTCCTACTTGCCACTACTACCAACTTTTTTTTTTTTCTTCTGGCCATGCTGCGCAGCATGTGGGATCTTAGTTCCCCCACCAGGGATTGAACCCGTGCCCCCTGCATTGGAAGCACAAAGTCTTAACCACTGACCACCAGGGAAGTCCCACCACCAACTTCTAATACCACAGATTGTTTTGTCTGTTTTTATACTCTTACAAATGGAAGCACTCAGTAAAAATTATATCTGGCTACTTTTGCTCAGTATTGTTTTGAAATATCTAGGTCAGTTTTGTAAATTGTCTTTTCTGTCCAGAACAGAAAAGCTAAAAAGTAGCTTCTAAAGCTACTTTTAAATATTTGTATGTGGAAGTTAAGTGTATTGCAAATGGTTCCTTCTCCATGCGTGTTGACACCTAGTGGTTCCATGTCTAGATAAAACCTGAAAACTGACTGGTCTTCCCCTCGTAATAACTGAGGAAAAACAGGTGAAGAGTGTAACCAAATGGTTTTCCACTGAAACCAGGTAAGAATCTGACCTTTCTAATAAACTAGGTATAGGATGTTCTGTTTTCACGGCATTTTGTAGGAACAAGATTTTATTTTATTTTATTTATTTATTTTTTTAACATCTTTATTGGAGTATAATTGCTTTACAATGGTGTGTTATTTTCTGCTTTACAACAAAGTGAATCAGTTATATATATACATATGTTCCCATATCTCTTCCCTCTTGCGTCTCCCTCCCTCCCACCCTCCCTATCCCTCCCCTCCAGGCGGTCACAAAGCACCGAGCTGATCTCCCTGTGCTATGCGGCTGCTTCCCATTAGCTATCTATTTTACGTTTGGTAGTGTATATATGTCCATGCGTCTCTCTCGCTTTGTCACAGCTTACCCTTCCCCCTCCCCGTGTCATCAAGTCCATGCTCTAGTAGGTCTGTGTCTTTATTCCCGTCTTACCTCTAGGTTCTTCATGACCTTTTTTTTTTTTTCTTAGATTCCATATATATGTGTTAGCATACGGTATTTGTCTTTCTCTTTCTGACTTACTTCACTCTGTATGACAGACTCTAGGTCTATCCACCTCATTACAAATAGCTCAATTTCGTTTCTTTTTATGGCTGAGTAATATTCCATTGTATATATGTGCCACATCTTCTTTATCCATTCATCCAATGATGGACACTTAGGTTGTTTCCATCTCCAGGCTATTATAAATAGAGCTGCAATGAACATTTTGGTACATGACTCTTTTTGAATTATGGTTTTCTCAGGGTATATGCCCAGTAGTGGGATTGCTGGGTTCTATGGTAGTTCTATTTTTAGCTTTTTAAGGAGCCTCCATACTGTTCTCCATAGTGGCTGAATCAATTCACATTCCCACCGACAGTGCAAGAGTGTTCCCTTTTCTCCACACCCTCTCCAGCATTTATTGTTTGTCGATTTTTTGATGATGTCCATTCTGACCAGTGTGAGATGATATCTCATTGTAGTTTTGATTTGCATTTCTCTAATGATTAATGATGTTGAGCATTCTTTCATGTGTTTGTTAGCAATCTGTATATCTTCTTTGGAGAAATGTCTATTTAGGTCTTCTGCCCATTTTTGGATTGGGTTGTTTGTTTTTTTGTTACTGAGCTGCATGAGCTGCTTGTAAATTTTGGAGATTAATCCTTTGTCAGTTGCTTCATTTGCAAATATTTTCTCCCATTCTGAGGGTTGTCTTTTGGTCTTGTTTATGGTTTCCTTTGCTGTGCAAAAGCTTTGAAATTTCATTAGGTCCCATTTGTTTATTTTTGTTTTTATTTCCATTTCTCTAGGAGGTGGGTCAAAAAGGATCTTGTTGTGATTTATGTCATAGAGCATTCTGCCTATGTTTTCCTCTAAGAGTTTGGTAGTGTCTGGCCTTACATTTAGGTCTTTAATCCATTTTGAGTTTATTTTTGTGTATGGTGTTAGGGAGTGTTGTAATTTCATACTTTTACATGTACCTCCTTGATGGTTTTTGGGGCAGTTTTTAAATTTAGTTTTTATTTTTAAAAATTTCTTGGCTGTGTTGGGTCTTCATTGCTGTGTGGGGGGCTTTCTCTAGTTGTGGTGAGCGCCGGCTTCTCATTTGCGATGGCTCCTCTTTGTTGCGGAGCATGGGCTCTCGGCGCACAGGCTTCAGTAGTTGTGGCTCACAGGCTTAGTTGTTCCGGCGGCATGTGGGCTCTTCCTGGATCAGGGCTTGAACCCATGTCCCCTGCATTGGCAGGCGGATTCTTAACCACTGTGCCACCAGGGAAGTCCCCAAGGCGGAGTTTTTATAGGCAAAATTGGGGGTGAGGGCTGCAGGTTGTGTGACTCTCTTCTCATTGGCTGGTGGTGAGGTAACAGGGCGGTGCTTCAGGGATCTTGCGCTCAGCCTGAAGTGGGGTGAGGGGCCATACAGAAGAACTTAAGGTATTGTTATGTATATCCCTTGAGGAGGAACCAGGATCCTGCTTTAATAGCTGCGCTATCGTTTCTTGACTGCCTTTCCTTTGTTTCTGCATTCCCTCGCTCCCCTAATTAGTAACTGAATCTGCCCTTTGGAACACAAGGAAGGTCTCAGAGGCTGAAACCTTTTTCCTACAAACTAGAAACAGGGGACGTAGAAAGGCTTTGTACCCAGGAGGGACCCACAGGGTCCCGCTCGGTTTCAGTTCTCCTAAGAACGTTTAAAGAAGTCTGTTAAAAGCAAGATCCTGGAGTGCTGCTTGGGCTGATGAAACTAGGAATAAAATCCCAGAATGGCATTGTGTGTGCCCCACCAAACAGTGCTGCTGTTCCCTCTCCCTGCCATGTTTAACTCCACCTCCCCACCCCTCCAACCTTGGCCCCTTGACCTTCTGGCTTAAGCCTCAGCCCAGCCTCTTCTGTGATGACATCACTGACCCCTTCCGGGGTCCCTGAGTGCTCTTTCCCAGGCCCCCAATGGACGAAGATGCCAGTTTAAAAAGATTGCATCACAGCAATTGTCCCTCACGTCTCCTCACAAGGTGGCGTCTCCTCCAGGCAGTGGCTAATAGGTGCTCAGTAAATGCTCGTGAAAGGAATTTGTTATTGCTTGTGGTATATTGGGATTTAAAAATAAAGATTACAGGGTAATTTGGGAGAGAACCATAATTATGTCTAGACTGTGAAGTAATGTGCAACCCTGCCATGGTTTTAAGGTCTTGGGACACTTGTTATCCTGAAAGATGTAAAGGATTGTAATCCATTTTCATGAGTCTGTGACAGGAAAACTGGCAGCTCTGGGAAAGGAAGCACATATTTCTACTATTCATCTGTCACAGAAGGAACACGTTGTTCCTAAATGCCAGGTGGAGTTAGTGGTGGTATTGAAAATGCAGAAGGTGTTAGGGATGGCATCAAATCACAAGAGGCACAATAAGAAGACTGGTTAAAACACATACTTTTAACCAGTCTTCAGGAAGTCAGGACTTCCCTGGTGGCGCAGTGGTTAAGAATCCGTCTGCCAATGCAGGGGACACGGGTTTGAGCCCTGGTCTGGGAAGATCCCACATGCTGCAGAGCAACTAAGCCTGTGTGCCACAAGTACTGAGCCTGCGCTCTAGAGCCCACGCACCACAACTACTGAAGCCTGCTGTACCACAACTACTGAAGCCTGCACGCCTAGAGCCTGTGCTCTGCAACAAGAGAAGCCACTGCGATGAGAAGCCCACGCACTGCAACGAAGAGTAGACCCCACTCGCCGCAACTAGAGGAAGGCTGCGCGCAGCAACGAAGACCCAACGCAGCCAAAGGTAAATAAATAAATAAATTTATAAAAACAAAAACAAACAAAAAAAAAAAACCACATGCGTCTAAACAGCCACTAGGTGGCAGCCTAGAACTATGACATTATGGAGAGAACTCTGAAAGACCAGTTGCTTGGAATACGGCCAGAGTGGAGAAGAGAAAGCAGGCATATTGGGCAATTTGAACCAGAAAGGGAGAAAGACCATGATTTGTAGTATTTACTGCACACATCTTTATAATTTTGTTTTTCTTAGAAAAAAGGACAGGCACACACGTATGCACTCACAGCAAATTCTCATCACATATACACTTAACTTTTGTCACTCTCAAGAAGCCCCACAGTGAGTCTGAGGTGTTTCAAGCATGAGTTGGCTGTTTCCTCAGGGGGAGCCTCACCTTCTCTGTAACCCGTATGTAGGGTTTATAGACTATTCAAGCACTCCCTGAGGGTTATTTTATTTTATTTGGTTTTCATCTGACATATTTACTTTTGAACCTAATCCTCTTAATAAATTTTACTCTGCTTATAAAAATATACACAAATATAAATTTATATATGTTCTATATAACATATATTTTATATATTATGAAAACATACTGATAAGTCAGGCAACCAGTGCTTTCCAACATGCCTTGAATACAGTAGGTGCTCAATATATGTTTGCTGAACTGAACTGAAGGGAAACAGAGATAAAATGTCCAGGAAAAGGAAGGGGCAGACTTAGCAGTAGAGCTGCTAGATTCAACACAGTGTAGACAGTCATAGTGTAGAGGGTCATGCACTATTCCACACGGTGCAGAGGGTCCTAGAGGGACGCAGTGTAGACGTGCAGAAGGCAACAAGGGGGGAAGAGAATGCCTACTTTGCTTCCTTTTATCAGAGTAAACCTGCTGCATCTAGGGATCTATGAAACTCAGCATTCACCCCTTAGTTTTGATCCAAACTGTCATCATGTCCACATGTCCTTCTAATGATTTAAACACCAGTTCCTCTAATACAGTTGTGATTCTTTAGGAAAAATAAGAGTATTGTGAAGGTGATTGATAGAAGGCAAAGTTTATGAGGGCAAACATGCTGTTTGAACTCTCATATTTCCAGTTCCTTACACGGAGTAGGTATTTAATAAAAATTGATTATACTCCAACCTGCCCAAAAAGAAGTCCAAAAACTATTCACTGAACCATGTGAATGTAGGGGATTACTGAAGTAATGGAAATGTTATTTATAGTGAACCATGTGTACACCATTTTAAACATAGCTTTTATGTATCTAACAAATGGAAATCACATGTAGCAAAATCAGACTCACACTAGGCTACAAACTATGGATATAGGGCAAAGGGTACTATATCATCCTGACTTCAAGGAACTTATAACTTAGAGGGAAAAGACAATATGTCCATAAAAACATCTCCGACGAAGTATGGTAAAATAAATTCCGTCGAATCTCACAGGAGGGAGAGATCACTTTATTGACATCAAGGAAGAGGAGACTAACATTGACTTGGACTTTGGAAGGTGCATCATACCTAGATCATAATAAGACGGGCAGAGTGCCAGGAACACACTCAGCAAGATGTGTTTAGGAGAAGGTGAGGAGAGCAGGATGGACAGAGCAGAAGTTCATGGAGGGTGTGGTGGGAGATAAGACAAGACTCTGATGGGGCAGAGCATGAGGAGCCAGGCTTCAAGGGTCTGTTCTTGTGTACCCAGGGGCACGCAAGCTCTTTGAGGAGGGTAATGACTGGTAGAGGCTGAACTTTTGAAAGATTACACAGTGAATATTGGTTTGGTTATAATGAGAGATGTAGATGGTGCTTTACTTTGTTTTTTAAAAAAATTATCCAAATACTATAAAATACAATCCGTAGCTACTATGCATATATAAATGTTCAAACATTACAGCCAACAGATTTATCACACAATTACAATTGGATGACAAAATACATTTTTGTATTTATATTGGGGCCAAGATCAACAGAGTCCAAGCTTTAGTTGATTGAAGTCAGGAGGGTCAGTTACCTTGGGTTCCAGTTGATGTGATGGTTGAGGGCCCAAAGGGGGTTTCAATTCAGCAAAACAGCTCAAGAAAGTGCTTCAGGCTAATCTTTACCCCTGAAACAGAACTGGGAGTCTTTACAACTGCTTTATTTTCTTTGCTATTGTGATTTCTCTTGCCTGATAACAGTTTGTTCTTTTGTTCCCTAAGGTCATTACAAGGACCTGTTCAAGGGAAGCATTGTGGCCGGGCTGAGATCACAAAATGGCTTAGGCCAAAATGGCTTTTCTTATGTCAAGAAAGCCATGCATGCTTCTCTTTCTCCAGGGAACCCCCTACCCTATCTGCTTACCAAATGGCTCAGGCGTGAGTATGAGAGAAAGCAGGAGATCCAGAAAACTGGTATCCTGGTTGATGTGCCCTGGGAGAAGGAGGAGCCATTCGCTGTGATGAGCTTGCAGGAGATGTAGTTGCCCTGAGAGGGACAAAGTGAGTTGAGTTCTAGATCTGTTGATTTTGAGAGATGTCCAGTAGAAGCAGGATTTTAAATGTGAATCAAAGATAGGAGGTCAGGGCTTCCCTGGTGGCGCAGTGGTTGAGAGTCCGCCTGCCGATGCAGGGGACGGGACACGGGTTCGTGCCCCGGTCCGGGAAGATCCCACATGCCGCGGAGCGGCTGGGCCCGTGAACCATGGCCGCTGAGCCTGTGCGTCCGGAGCCTGTGCTCCACAACAGGAGAGGCCACGACAGTGAGAGGCCCGCGTACCACCAAAAAAAAAAAAAAAGGATAGGAGGTCAGTTTCAGTATCACGAGAGCAGATTAGATCACCCAGACTAACCTGTAATAGTATTTAATATTTAACATTTATTACACACCTCCTATGTGTTATGCATTAACTTATTTAATTCTCCCAACAAATTATTCAATTGATACTTTTATCCCATTTATATAGAAATGAGAGATTAGCAATAATAATAAGAGAATTTCTACAACCTCTTCCTCACCCCCATCTACCCACCTGCTTCAGGTACTCAGTCTACTCACCTCACATTCTTGGTCTGCTGTGGATGAAGTTCACCATTTGTGTACCAGATCTCATCCTCTCACCTACTAAATGACATCGTTCCAGCAATTGTCCACTCTCTCTGTCCATCATAAAATTTTCCCTCTCTACTGGCTCATGCTTAAAGTGTTACGAATGCACTATTACTTCTGGTTCAGATAAAACCCAAACCCAAACTCTCTTGACCCCATTCTGCCTCTAGCTCATGTCCCATTTTTGTTCTACTTCTTACACCTCAAAAGAGTTGTCTGTATTCGTTGTCACTAACTTCTCTATTACATTCTTACTTGACTTACTCCAGAATGGCTATTATTGCTTCAAGTCTCCCAAAACTGTATGTAACAAGGTGGCCAAAGGTAACATTTTGCTAAGTCCGATGATGAGCCCTCAGTTCTCATCATGTTTGACCTACCTGCAGCGTCTGACTCAATTGATCACCCGCTCCATCTTTTTGTCGCTTGCTTTGGAGGCTGCCATGCTCTCTTGGTTCTTCTGTGGCCCTCTCTGGTCACTCCCTCTTAGTTTCTTTTCTTATTCCTACTTGCGTCCCTGAACTTTTAGTGGGTAGGGCCTCAGGGTCCAGTCCTTGCAGGCTTTCTCTTTTCTATTTTACACCTTAGTGGTCTCATCCAGTCTCATGGTGTTAAATACTCTTTGCTGTTAACCCCAAATTTCTGCCTTTAACCTATACCTGCCCTCTAAACTTCCTATTCATAGATCTGTCATCTTCAATTTGATGGCTAAAGGAAAACTCAAGCTTAATTTGTCCAAACGGAACTCCTGCTCTCCCCGTCCCCATACAAGCTTGGTTGTCGTTCAGTTTTTCCACTTTTAGCTAATAGCAACTCTATTGTGCTAGTTGCTCAGCCCCCAAACCTGGACTCATCCTTGATTACTCCGTTTCTCCCATATCCCATATCCAGTCCAAATTCTGTTGATCCTACCTTCAAAAGATGTCTAGGAATCCAGCCTCTTGGTACCATCCCCACTGCTACTTTCCAGATCTAAGCTGTCATCAGCTTCCCTGTGGATTTTTGCAATAACCTTACAATCTGCATGTGCTGACCTTTCAGTCTGTTCCCAAGATAGCAGCCAGAATGATTTCCCTAAGACATTTTTGATCTTGTTATTCCCCTGCTCACGATCATCCAGTGGATGCTTATCACACACAGAGTAGAAGCCAAGTTTTTGGCAAAGCCCTGCAAGCCCTCTCCCTACCACCACACACAAACACAGACATCTGGCCATTACCCATTTGACTTCCCTATAGATACTCTCTCCCTCACATACACAATCTAGCCACACTGTCGTCCCTGTAGTTCTTTTAACATGTCAGTTATGCCTCCAACTCGGGGTCTTTCATTTGCTGTCCCCTCTGCCTGGAACTTTCTCCTCATAAAAATCCCCAAAGTTTTACTGCCTCACTTCCTTCAGATTATTATTCAAATATCACTTTCTTAGTAAGTCCTTGTGAAACTGCACCTGAGTTGGGACTGGAACCCACAATCTTCCAACTGAAACCAAACAACTCATCTCAGGATTTAATGAAGCTCAGGTTCTTTATATCTCGGTACAGAAGGAATTCAACGAGAGGCAAAGTGATAGGTAAGAAGTAGATTTATTAATATAGGACGCTTGTGAAGGATCCAAGTGGGCAGGCAAGAGGGCTCTGCCCCAAGAATTAAGTGGGCTGCATTTTTATAATGAAAGGAAAAGTGGGGAGGGAGAGAAGACCACCTTCCTCCTTTTCCTTTGTAAAGATGTTGCAGGAAAATATGGTGCAAGAGGATGGTTATGTCCCAGGTCTCGGGCGAGTTCCTGGGACAGGCCGCCAATGAGGGTCCTTGGCTTCGCACAGGAAAGAATTCAAGAACGAGCCATAGTAAAGTGAAAGCAGGTTTATTGAGAGAGACACACATTCCATAGACAGAATGTGGTCCGTCTCAGAAGGTGAGAGTGGCCCTGAATTATGGGGTGGTTAGTTTTTACGGGCTGGGTAATTTCATAGGCTAGTAAGTGGGAGGATTATTCCAACTATTTTGGGGAAGAGGTGTGAATTTCCAGGAATACCAGGCCCACTTTCTGGCCTCTTACGGTTGTCCTCGGAGCTGTCATGGCACCTGTGAGTGTTTCGTTTACCATATGATAATGTGTTATAATGAGCATATAATGAGGCTCAAGGTCTGTTGGAAGTCGAATCTTCTGCCATCTTGGGCCTAATCTGTTCTAACTAGGATTTGTCGTATCCTCAAGGACTATGTCATTCTTTTAAAGGTTGTGCCCTGCCCCCTTCCCTCTGTCTCACTTCCCTGAAAATCCTATTGAAAATTGCTACCAATACTCCTTATTCCCGTTCCTAATCATGGTGGATTTTAGTTCCCCAACCAGGGATCTTAGTTCCCCAACCAGGGATCGAACCTGCATCCCCTGCAGTGGAAGCATGGAGTCTTAACCACTGGACCGCTAGGGAAGTCCCTACGTGTTTATTGAAGGAAGGAAGGAAGGAAGGAATGTAGTGTGGGAGGAGGCCTGGGGCAAGATGAGAATAGAACCCTGGATGTGGTGGAGGAAGAACCTGGGTAGGAACTTTGTCAAGGTGTCACCTGGTTTGGTTCAGTTCATTCAGCAAATATTTGTTGAGTACCTCTTGTGTGCCAGGTATTTTGCTAGCTGCTGGGGCACATAAAAAGAATAAGTTGTGGTAGGGCAATAAGGAAAGGTAAAGGAGGTTTCGCTGAGAAGCCTCTTGGTTTCTCCTTTCTCTGGATGTTATATTCCTAACGCACTTTGACCATGTTCTGTTGTAGCCATGCGATGTAAGTAATTAGTTTCCAATCTACCATCCCTTTTGGCAGTGGAATCTCAGATGACAGGGCTGTGGCTCAAAATCCGGACCCTTGGTGCCCAGCCCAGTACTTAGCACTTGTAGGTGTATAGCATGTGTTTGATGAATAATTAAACTACAAGGAGATTTTAAAATATTTTAGACAGCTCAGCTATTTGTCTCAGGCTTTCCTAAAAGTCATTTTCTCTTAGTGGTTTCCATGCAAACTTAACAGAAAATGGATTATTATAATAATTTTATCCTTCATTTCTCCAAAATTTAACCGTGTTTTGGGGATCAGAAATAAATATTAAGTAGTGTTTTAGGTCACATTTGAGATTAATAGAGAGTTGATTTGCAGCCCAAATTTTTCATTGGGAAATGCCACTGTTTGTATAACTGATAACTGATCAGGCCACTTTTGTTTATTCATTTTCTTAAAAGGTGTTGTTTTACAGGGTCTCTAATCCTGAAACTTCATACCCACCACTCACTAAATTCTGTCCTTCTGGTTTCGGAAAGATGTCATCTAACAAGAGATTTTCGCTCCCCGACCACTCATATAAATAATGCCCTCAGTCACTGTGGACCTCCTTGCCTTGAATTGTATGTCTTCAGGGTGCACATCACTCCCTCATGTGGTGCTCTAAGGTCACAGATCTGAGAGCTGTCTTCTCTCCCATGAGAACATAAGCTCTGTGAAGGCAGGGCTTCATCTGTTCAGTTCGCTGCATTATCCCCCACGCTGAGAGTAACACCGGCATAAAATAGGGCAGGAAATCTGTTGATTGGATCGTTATGAGCCGTTTAGAGCAGTCAGTGGATTTGTTCTTTTAAAACAATTGATGCATAGGGAATTCCCCGGAAGTCCAGTGCTTAAGACTTGGTGCTTTCACTGCCGTCTGTGGGTCCAGGTTCGATCCCTGATCGGGGAACTATGATCCCACAAGCCCCGTGGCAAAGCCCTAAAAAAAAAGGGCTTCCCTGGTGGCGCAGTGGTTAAGAATCCACCTGCCAATGCAGGGGCCACAGGTTCGAGCCCTGGTCTGGGAGGACCCAACATGCCGTGGAGCAACTATGCCTGTGCGCCACAACTACTGAGCTTGTGCTCTAGAGCCTGAGAGCCACAACTACTGAACCCACGTGCCACAACTACTGAAGCCTGGCGCGCCTAGAGCCCTTGCTCCACAACAAGAGAAGCCACCGCAATGAGAAGCTTGTGCACCGCAACGAAGAGTAGCCCCCGCTCTCTGCAACTAGAGAAAGCCCGTGTGCAGCAATGAAGACCCAATGCAGCCAAAAATAAAAAAAACATAGTTGGCATGGCATGTGATATTTTGTAAGATTAAGGTGTATAATGTGTTGATTTGATACATTTATATATTGTAATGTGATTAGCTAACACCTCTATTAATGTTACATATTTCTTTTTTTGTGGTGGTGGGAGTAATTATGATCCAGTCTCTTAGCAAGTTTGATATTTCTCTCTCTTTTTTTTCCTTGGCCATACCGCATGGCATGCGGGATCCCCTACCAGGAATCAAACCTGAGCCCCCTGCACTGGGAGGGTGGAGTCTTACCCACTGGACCACTAGCGAAGTCCCAAGTTTGATGTTTCTAATACGGTTTTGTTGTCTACAATCTCTATATCGTGTATTAGATCTCCAGGACTTATTTATCTACTGGTTGCAAGAAAGCACATTTTCTTTTTAGAAAGTTTCCAGAAACTGATAAAGGTGGGTCATGAGAGAGTCATCCACAGAAGTTTCTAGGGTAGCTAAAGCAATTCAAGTCACTTCACTATGCGGGACTGGTTTTAGGGCCAGTTTGTGAGATATGCTGGTTACTCTTGTCTTGTAGTCCTTAGCCCTGAAATGTCTACTGCTGGTAGTGAATTCCTTAAGCCCACATGTAAGATGACACATTACCATGGTAATTCATTATCTCTCTTTTTCCTCTCTCAGATGAAGATGGAACAGTAGCCTGTATGTCCTGTCTGCTTTGTCTGAAAACAATGATGACTTCATCTGCTCCATCTGTGAGGTGAGGTGTCATTCTTTTGTGTCCCAGGCCCAGACATAACTCTTCAGAACTCTCATCCGGGGAACCAGCTCCATGGAAACAGTGACCAACGGCTTAAATTATGACACTTGAAGCAAATGTTGTTCTTTCCCTTTTATTCTTACCCAAACCTGCAATGAATCACATCTCACCTCCTCCATGAATGTCTTCTCCTTCTGGCCACACAAAGTCAGCAACTCGAGGGCCCAGAACCCACAGCAAGCACCTGTCAAAGCAAAGTCCTCAGTCATAGAACAGCTGAGCATTATTTATCTATAGCTGAAGATTCCCATGATGTATGTATGAGTATCAGCTGCTGCTGCTTCTCACCACCATGGTGGGGACCCGAAAATCCGGTGCTCATGGCACTGTCACTGTGACTCTCCTCCCCATCTGAGGGCACAGTTTGTACTTCAGAATGGTGGGGCTCCCCCTCTCCTTCTTAGCCCACTAGGCACTTTGGTGACCAGTAAACCCTGTCAAAACCAGGCTTTCTGTAGTCTTCTCCACTCAGATTGCCCCAAGAGCCCGTCTCTCCTTTTAAACTGGCTTCCTAAATCCAGCCATAGATTACAAGCAGGTATTTTACTGCTCGACCCTGGCACTTGGTGTATACCTATTTTGATAACACTCATCAGGTTGGATCTTGCGTGATTTAAATGCCCCTGTAAACTATTTAAGAGCAGGGTTCATGTCATTTGTTTCTGTATCCCCATCACCGAGCACAGTGTCTGGCTGTGGCTCTCTGTAAATATTTTGGAATGAATGTATGAATATGTTAAGTAAAGAACAGTGTAGTTTTCCATATTTTCCTTTATTCATGAGCTCCCTTATGCACACATCTCTGGTTCATACCCTAGTTTGGTGTATATTCTAGGCACTAACTTTATACATATAATTTTTTTTTCTTTTTTTTTTTTTTTTTTTTTGCGTTACGTGGGCCTCTCACTGTTGTGGCCTCTCCTGTTGCAGAGCACAGGCTCCAGACGCGCAGGCTCAGCGGCCATGGCTCACGGGCCCAGCCGCTCCGTGGCATGTGGGATCTTCCCGGACCGGGGCACGAACCCGTGTTCCCTGCATCGGCAGGCGGACTCTCAACCACTGCGCCACCAGGGAGGTCCTATACATAAAATTTTTAAAACATGCTAATCATGCCCATTTATTTTATTATTTCTATTTTACACGTAAGAAAGTTGAGACCCAGAGAGTTTCTTTCCCATGCTCAGGTAGCTAATAAGTAGCTGAACTTCTTAGCTAAGGGTTTAAATCCTAGTCTTTTTGAGTCTCATTCTATCTTTCCCCTCACTATAAGGCAATGGTTCTCAAAGTGTGGACCACAGGCCCCTGAGTGTCCCTTAGACCCTTTTAGGGCTCCACAGGTCAAACTATTTTCATGAAATACTGACATTTTGGCCTTTTTCTTTTTTGACTGTGTTGACAATGCACCTTGATGCAAAGGCACTGGCACAGCAGTCATTGTATTCTTTACTGCCAGGCACTTGCAGTAAAAAACAACCACAAAACAGTCTACCTTTAAAATGTCCTGATGAAGCTATAAAAAGTAATTTTGTTAAATCTAGACCTTTGAGTGCACATCTTTGTAACATTATGTGTGACAAAGTGGACAGTTCACACAGAGCACTTTTGCTACATTCCAAAATACAGTCTTTGTCTTGAGGAAAATTATTGGTGTGATTGCTTGAGATGTGAGCTGAACTAGTTTTTTTCCTGGAACACCATATTTACTTAAAGAACAACTGACAGAAAAAACTATGGTTATTAGGTATTCGACAGAAATTTTTTGGCAAATGAATGGAATGAGCCTAAAATGTCCAGGAAACCAACTAGCAGTATTTATTGTCAATGATAATAATGGAGCTTTCAAAAGAAAGTTAGAATTGTGGAAAACTTGTTTCTGCCATCACGAATTTGACAGTTTCCCAAATACTTATAAACATTTCTGATGAGATTGATGGTGATGTTAACAAAGAGACTTATCTAATAAGGTACAATTAAATGTGTTAATGTTTGGAAGATCTAGATTTTCTGAAAGATGAATGATGTTACAATGCATAAGTAGAGGATCCATTCAAAATGCAAGATGGACCAATGGATTTTAATATAACAGAGTACGAAAAGTTCATTGATGTGGTTTAAGAAACTACAGCTTGTCAAGTTTGGGTATAGTATTTGAGAAGAATAGCCACAATTATCCCAAAAAAGCTATTAAAACACTCCTTCCTTTTTCAACTGACATTTCTGTTTGAGGCCAAATTTTTTTCATATACTTTAATCATAACAATACGTTGCAAGGACTTGAACACAGAAGTGCATCTGAGAATCCAACTGTCTTCTATTAAGCCAGACATTAAGAGATTTGCAGAGACAGAAAATGATGCCACTCTTCTCACTAATTTATTTTTGTCTTTTAATATGTACTTATTTTTCATTAAAGTATATTATTTATGTTAACATACACTGGGTTTTAAATTGTTTTGTTTTTTCGTTTTTTTTTTTTTGCGGTACGCGTGCTTCTCACTGTTGTGGCCTCTCCTGTTGCGGAGCACAGGCTCCGGACGCACAGGCTCAGCGGCCATGGCTCACGGGCCTAGCCGCTCCGCGGCATGTAGGATCTTCCCGGACCGGGGCACGAACCCATGTCCCCTGAATCAGCAGGCGGACTCTCAACCACTGCGCCACAGGGAAGCCCTAAATTGTTATTTTAAAATGAATTATATTCATTTAAAATTTTTTCTCAGTTTTAATTTGTTTTTTTTCCTTTTTGGTCACGCTGCGTCGCTTATGGATTTTAATTCCCTGATCAGGGATTGAACCAGGGCCCTCAGCAATGACAGCACGGATTCCTATCCCCTGGACCACTGGGGAATTCCCTCAGTTTTAGTTTTTAATAAGGTCAATATTGATAGGTAGCTCAGAGCAGTAAAATTTCTTTGGGGGTCCTCAATCATTTTTCAGAATGAAAATGGGTTTCAAGAGAAGAAGTTAGGGGACAGCTGCAAAGGAATGCACACGTGACAAGAAGGGCCAGGAGGGCTTCCCTGGTGGCGCAGTGGTTGAGAGTCCGCCTGCTGATGCAGGGTACATGGGTTTGTGCCCCGGTCCGGGAAGATCCCACATGCCGCGGAGCGGCTGGGCCTGTGAGCCATGGCCGCTGAGCCTGTGCGTCCGGAGCCTGTGCTCCGCAACGGGAGAGGCCACAACAGTGAGAGGACCACGTACCGCCAAAAAAAAAAAAAAAAAAAAAAAAGAAGGACCAGGAGCCGGACACACCTGCTGAGTGCTTCAGAGATCCCTTCTATTCACAGTCGACGACAATGAAGTGAATCATACACTCAAGCTTTTCTTTCTCAGTAATTTTTGTGGTTAAAGTGACCCAGGCTTAATGTTATTGCGAGTTAAAAACTGGAGCCCAGAAAATGAAAGGAAGAAAGAAGACTAGTCTCTCAAATTTCCTTTGCTTCTGCCCAGCAAGATTTCTCCTACCAGAAGCAGCAAAGGCTTAAGCAGTGCCATTGACACCAGACACTTGAACGACCCGATGTAGCAGAGTCAAGTTCATCCCCCAGTGCACCAGTCCGGTCTTGCGCACCGTGTGGGACCTTGTTTACCTCATGCTCTCTTTCTGTTGTTGCACAGCAGGTAGTGTCATTTACGTATTCTTTGTAAAGTAGTTGTCATTTTAGTACACATCTGGGTGGCTTACTTCTGCAGGACACTGTAAAACAAAATGAAACAAAAAGCCAACGCAGGGGAAAACAGGCTGGATGACGCACATTGTGTTGGGCACATGGAAAGTGCCACCTGCTAGTTGTTAAACCAGATTAGTTGCACTTTAGTGATTGTATCTCAGGGCCTATAACAGTGTCATCTTAGCTGACCCAAATAGCCAATGATCCATGCTCTCAACTTACATGTTTTTGAGGAAAAGCACTTATGTGATTGCTTGAGATGTGAACTGATTTAGCTGCTTTTCTCATTCCATGAAAAAACACCATATTTACTTAAAGAACAACTGACAAACTATGGTTATTGGGTATTCGGCTGAAATTTTCTTGAAAATGAATGGAGTGAGCTTACACTGAATACATTCATATTGACGAGTGGCTTTTAAACTGTGTTAGTGTCGGGCATACACAACCCCACCCTCGGGAAGTACTCTTATGTCATTTTGCACGTAAGTCTGATTTGGCCCAACCAAACCATGAAGCGTTGATGTGTACACAGGAAACCCGTAACAATAGATCACAACAAAGCCTTACATTTCTTCCCAGTGGGAAATGTTTGTTCTTATTGGACAAAAACACTCAGGACAAAAACATGTGGTTTTGTTGGCCTCTGTGCCCATAAAAAAATGCTGTGCGCTTAGTGGCATTGGGGTAGGCTTACAGAAATTAGAGCATTTTCTAGATACTGATTTTCCATAGTTCATTCCCATTTCTCCCAACAAATGTTTACCAAGCACCTATTAAGTGCCAAGTATTGGAGTTACAAATTTTAATGAGACTGATTTCAGTTAGTTACTCGGGAGAGGAAGATTTGTAAATAATAACTATACTTTAGGGTAATGAGTACCATACATAAGTGCAACCAAAGCATGAAGAAGGAATGATTCATCGCTTCTTCCAGGTGTTTGCAGGCCTGAGCTACAGAGGAGTAAACTGGACTGGAGTTTGAGGGCATTAAAACTCTTGAGCAATCCCATGAAGTAGATGAACGGGTATCAGTGGATGCCCACTCTGGACCTGTTGGAGCTTGGGGTGAATTCTTAAGGGCACCAAGCCAGCTGAACTAGATTAGGGTTGCAGAACTTTCTGAGCCAGCTGTTGATCCTTTTGTAGTGATGGCAGGATGCTGTTTATTTCATCATGCTGTAGCGATTTCCCCCCCTCAGTTTCTTAGTAGGCTGCCTCTTAGCAGAAGAGCTCCCTCTATGAAACCAGTGCAGAGATTTGAAGAAGGATCATTCTGTGTAGGAATAGAATTGTTCCTCACTCCCTCAGCCAGATGGCTTCTTGACATCTCAAAGGTTACTCCCAGTCCTTTGATCAAAGGTGTGACTGCATTGTCATTCATGGTCCTTGTGAACTATGATACATAACGTCTTTGTCTTCAGCCAGGGGTGTAGCTGACAATCAAGCCACTTGTATTAAGTGGCAACAGTAATCACCTCTAGCATGACCAGTGGCCATCCCATAAACAGGTGATCTTGAAGAGTGGCAATAAAAGAAGAGCAGTAAAAAGGTAACCATCACAGGATGATTCATTTCCTGTGTTAACCTGGCTAGGCCACAGTGTCCAGATATTTGGTCAAATATAAGCCTAAATGTCCCTGTGAAAATATTTTTAGATGATATTAACATGTAAATCAGTAGCCTTTGAGTAGCGGATTACTCTCCGTACTGTGGGTGAGCCTCATCTAATCAGTTGAAGGGTTGAAGAGACAAAAGACAGGTCCCCAGAACAAGAGGAGATCCTGCCAGCAGACTGCCTTTGAACTCAAGCTGCAACACCAACTTTTCTCTTGGTCTCCAACCTGCCGGCCCACTCTGCAGAGTTTGGACTGGCAAGCCTCCACAATGATGTGAGCCAATTCCTTAAAATAAATTTCTTTCTCTATCTATATATACATCCTATCGGTTCTGTTTCCCTGGAGAACCCTGACTGATACAGTAACTTACCACAATTTTGAAAAATGGGGTAAGAGACGGTAATGTGGGGAGGGGCTTAGAAGATCTGTGTGAAGAACATGATTTAGTCTGTTCAGCACCAGGGTGTGCAGATGTCCTAGGAGCTCTTCTGCCCTTCACTTGGCTGGACCCCTATTGAATTTGTGTCCCCCTAGCTGCCCAGGGACTTCTCTAGTCACCACATCCCCCCATTCTTTTCCTTTTTCCTAGATCCATTTAATTAAATTTAAATTTATGTACCTCCCCAGCATGTTATAGAAGTGCTTATAAGATTTCATAAAAAGTTAGCATTGGGAAATTAATGAAATAACTTACAAAAGTTTTTTTTCATCCAGTTTTATTGCGATATAATTGACATACACCACTGTGTAAGCTTAAGGTGATTTGCCTACATACATAATGACTTGAGTTACATACACTGTGAAATAATTATCACAGTGTTTGGTGAACACCCATCATCTCACGTAGATGCAAAATTAAAGAAGCAGAAAAAAATAGTTTTCCTTGTGATGAGAACTGTTAGGGTTTACTCTCTTAACTTTCATATAGAACTCATAGCAACGTTCATTATATTTACCATGTTGTACATTACATCCCTAGTACTTATTTATTAATTATTATTATTTTTTAAAATAAATTTATTTATTTATTTTATTTTTGGCTGCACTGGGTTGGTCTTCGTTTCTGTGCGTGGGCTTTCTCTAGTTGCGGCTAGCAGGCTTCTCATTGCAGTGGCTTCTCTTGTTGCGGAGTACGGGCTCTAGGCATGAGGGCTTCAGTAGTTGTGGCACACAGACTCAGTAGTTGTGGCACACGGGTTCGGTAGTTGTGGTTCGCAGGTTCTAGAGCGCAGGCTCAGTAGTTGTGGTGCACGGGCTTAGTTGCTCCGTGGCATGTGGTATCTTCCCAGACCAGGGCTCAAACCCGTGTCCCCTGCATTGGCAAGCAGATTCTTAATCACTGTGCCACCAGGGAAGCTCCCTAGTATTAATTATCTTTTTTTTTTTTAAGTGAAAGCAAGTTTATTTAGAGAGATACACATTCCATGGACAGAATGTGGACCCTCTCAGAAGGTGAAAGCAGATCTTATTTATCTCATACCTGGAAGTTTGTGCCTTTTGACTGCCTTCATCCAATTCCCCCTCCTCCCACCCTCTGCCTCTGGGTACCACAAATCCGATCTCTTTTTCTATGAGTTTGTTTGTTTTTGAAGTGTACTTGACCTACAGCACTATGTTAGTTCCTGTTGCACAACATAGTGATTCAATATTTCTATACATTTCTAAATGATCACCACTACACGTCTAGTTATCACCTGTCACCAGATAAACATATTACATAGTTATTGACTATATTCCCCGAACTGTACACTTCATACCCATGACTCATTTATTTTGCAGCTGGAAGTCCACACCTCTTAATCTCTCTCACCTATTTATTTCTTTCCCCCACCTCATCTCCTCTGGCAACCACCTGTTTATTCTCTGTATCTATAACTCTGTTCCTGGAAAACTATTTTTTTGCGGGGGGGAAGGAGAGTCAGGTGACGGAAACAGGCACTACAAGAAGAAAGATACAAAGTCTTTTGGATCTTTGTTGCAATCTCTCTGTACTATTTCCTGTTAAGAAGTTTCTTACACTCATGGTCTGCTACCCTCAGGTCTAGAATGTACTCATATTCCATGGGGATCTTGAGAATCACATTCCTAAGAGAAATATGCTTCTCCGATAGTTTAAGAGGCTTTCAGAGCAATCCATAAGGCCTAGAATCTCCAGCACTGGGTCTCCTGTTCACAGATGCCTGTTCCTTCCATATTACCTGGGAGAAAGGAAGACCAGAGGAGGGCCAGCAACCGGAGGCAGACATTTTCCTGGGATCCAACTTCAGATTCCATGATGAGCTTGAAAAAGTTTCCTAGGGGTGGGGTACAAGTGAGGGAAACTGGAGGTGTGTTAGACAAGCCAAGTGTAGCTTCTGCATTAAAGAGCATCACTGACAACCCCAGAAAGAAGGAAATGTAAAAGATATCCATTAACTGTAGTCAAAACACATCATATTTGGATTTCAGCCATGCCTCCATGACTCTCTGTGAGATTCGTAGCAAGGCTCTGTCCATATGCTGTAATTAGGGTCCAAAACAGACTCCAGCAGTCCTGTAGGAACTGTTGCTTCTTATCTGCCTGCTTCCAATTTGCTAACTTCGAATGTAAGCTGCTTGTCCCGACACATAGAATGCAGTCAGAAGTCTCAGTTTCACATCTCAGCTCACAAAAAGAGATGTATATAATAAATACCTTTATTTTTTTGTAACCATAACTATTATTTTGGGTCTCTATCCACATAAGTGGGAGATATTTAATCGCAGCCAATTCAGGATTTCCATCTTTTACCCCTAGGCTTGTGCCTAAACTTAACAGCTGAGGTCCCATCTGCTCCTGATGTCATGTGTCCTCACAAGCATCCTCTGAAACATCCATCCCTCTGTCTGGTCCCTTGTTGTCATTCTGTGCAGTCTGCTGTGGAGACATTCTTTTTTTTTTTTTTTTAAAAAATAGATCTTTATTGGAGTATAATTGCTTCATGATACTGTGTTAGTTTCTGTTGTACAACAAAGTGAATCAGCCATGTGCATACATATATCCCCATATCCCCTCCCTCTTGAGCCTCCCTCCCACCCTCCCTATCCCACCCCTCTAGGTCATCGCAAAGCACCGAGCTGGTCTCCCTGTGTTATGCTCCTGCTTCCCACTGGCCAACTATTTTACATTCGGTAGTGTATATATGTCGATGCTACTCTCACTTTGCCCTAGCTTCCCCCTCCCAACCTGTGTCCTCAAGTCCATTCTCTATGTCTACATCTTTATTCCTGCCCTGCCACTAGGTGCATCAGTACCATTTTTTTTAGATTCCATATATATGCGTTAGCATACAGTATTTGTTTTTCTCTTTCTGACTTACTTCACTCTTTATGACAGACTCTAGGTCCATCCACCTCACTACAAATAACTCAATTTCATTTCTTTTTATGGCTGAGTAATACTCCATTGTATATATGTGGCACATCTTCTTTATCCATTCATCTGTCAACGGACATTTAGGTTGATTCCATGTTCTGGCTATTGTAAATAGTGCTGCAGTGAACACTGTGGTACATGTCTGGTTTTGAATTATGCTTTTCTCAGGCTACATGCCCAGTAGTGGGATTGCTGGGTCATATGGTAGTTCTAGTTTTAGTTTTTTAGAGAACCTCCATACTGTTTTCTATAGTGGTTGTATCAACTTACATTCCCACCAACAGTGCAGGAGGGTTCCCTTTTCACCACACCCTTTCCAGCATTTATTGTTTCTAGAGATTTTGATAATGGCCATTCTGACCAGTTTGAGGTGATATCTCATTGTAGTTTTGATTTGCATTTCTCTAATAATTAGTGATGTTCAGCATCTTTTCATGTGCCTCTTGGCCATCTGTATATCTTTCTTGCTGAAATGTCTATTTAGGTCTTCCACCCATTTTTTAATTGGATTGTTTGTTTTTTTGATATTGAGCTCCATGAGCTGTTTGTATATTTTGGAGATTAATCCTTTGTCTGTTGTTTCATTTGCAAATATTTTCTCCCATTCTGAGGGCTGTCTTTTTGATGGTTTCCTTTGCTGTGCAAAAGCTTTTAAGTTTAATTAAGTTCCATTTGTTTATCTTTGTTTTTATTTCTGTTACTCTAGGAGGTGGGTCAGAAAAGATCTTGCTGTGGTTTATGTCAAAGAGTGTTTTTCCTATGTTTTCCTCTAAGAGTTTTATAGTGTCTCGTCTTACATTTAGGTCTTTAATCCATTTTGAGTTTATTTCTGTGTATGGTGTTAGGTAGTGTTCTAAATTCGTTCTTTTACATGTAGCTCTCCAGATTTCTCCAGCACCACTTACTGAAGAGGCTGTCTTTTCTCCATTGTATGTTCTTGCCTCCTTTGTCATAAATTAGGTGACTGTATGCGCGTGGGTTAATCTCTGGGCTTATTCCTATCCATTTGGCCCCTCAGACCTGGTAGCTTTCTTTGATACTTCTGGGCCACTCTTGGCTTCTTAGAAGTTATTCTCCTCCACTGAAGACATGCTTTCTTTTGTAGAGTATTGCTGTTTCCTTTTTTTAGTCTTTTTTAGAAAAATTAATTACTTAATTATTTTTTGGCTGTGTTGGGTCTTTGTTGCTGCATGTGGGCTTTCTCTAGCTGTGGTGAGCGAGGGCTACCCTTCGTTGTGGTGCGCAGGCTTCTCATTGCAGTGGCTTCTCTTGTTGAGGAGCATAGGCTCTAGGTATGCAGGCTTCAGTAGTTTTGGCACACGGGCTTCGTTGCTCCGTGGCATGTGGGATCTTCCCAGACCAGGGCTCGAACCCGTGTCCCCTGCATTGGCAGGTGGGTTCTTAACCACTGAGCCACCAGGGAAGCCCCTACATGTCTTTTCATATCCTTTTTATTAGCACAGAATGGAGCAAAGACCAATCTTGAGTGGGGAAGGAAATACTGAGGGGAAAAATTCGTATTTCAAAAATATTACCCTGCATCACACTTAAGTTGAGAGTGAAAGTGTGGGAAATGAGAGAGTAGGTTGTCTCTAAAGAGAAATTACCCCAAGAGGAAAAAGAAAGAATTGAGAGATGGATTGGGGACACTAGTTTTTCAGAAAACCAGTGACCCTTCCCAGTCTTTTACTCTAACTCCCACTTGACTTTGCTTGATGGGAATTTTTAGGAGAGATGTATGTTGCTGTTTTGCTATTGCCACTTTATATGTGAATATCAAATATGCCAAGTTTCTAGGACATTAATGGATTTTGTATTGTAATTCAATACATTTTTATTAAATGAATGAACAATAAACAGCCATGGACATACATGGATATAGTAAAGCAGCTCAGGGCTACAAGGGCAGAAAGAGCTTCACAAATGTTTCCATTTGAAAGATTGAGTTTAGAAATTAATTGGATTTTTTTTCCCTCAAATGGCACTTAATAATCTTGGGGACCAGTATTATACATTAGAGAACTTATTAACAGGTCTCAGCCAGGCACTTGGCTATTGAATGTTGACACAGGAGAAAAAAAAAAACCCACACACAAAATAACAACCAATAAACTCTGCAGAACAGTGTTAAGGATACTGGACTTTAACTTTTTGATTGGAGGTATTACTACTGCAGTGGGCTGACCTGCCAGATGGATCATTAAGATCAAAGCCTTGCCTTTTATGATGCTTGCCTTTTAAAAAGTAAATGCTACTCTGAATTTCATAGTTTGCAACTTTCAGCTGGAAGTGACAGCATGGATTCTTGGTATCTGCCTTCATTTCTTTTCTTTGCTGCCCTCCTCCGGGTTTTTGGCTTGGTAAGAAAACAATGTATGGAAAACAATTAGAAAAATTGGGGGTAGTTGATACTGATTATTAAAGAACAACCTGTTCGTTCGTTTTTTGTTTTTTAAGGAATTTCAAAGTATCAATGAAATAAACGTTTCTTTTTGGCGAGCAGGGACAAGCAGGGTACTGGGAGTGAGAAGAAGACCCACCAGAAGGAAAGTCAGGGACACTGACATAAAGTTATGTTTTATCTTCAGTTTCATTGCTGTGTAACAAGTTTTCTTTTCATAAGATGGAAAATGTGAAATTTGAAAATCGTTCCATTTTTACTGCGGAATGTGACACATATTGCTGTTACAGTAATGTGAGACATGACGGAGTGAATGATGAATGTCACAGGCACAGCAAATACTTACGTTTTGTAGCATGGGATTTCTTTTCTGCTTCTTCATCAGGTTAGACCTATCTTTCTACAGTGACAGGTAGTTGGTACCACAAACCAACTTGAGGTTTGTTTTATTTATTTATTTTTAATTTTTATTGGCGTGTAGTTGATTTACAATGTTGTGTTAGTTTCAGGTGTACAGCAAAATGAATCAGTTATACATATATAGAGAGCCACTCTTTATTTATTTTTTTAAGATTCTTTTCCCATATAGGCCATTACAGAGTATTGAGTAGAGTCCCCTATGCTATACAGCAGGTTCTTATTAGTTATTTATCTTATATAGATATGTGTATATGTGTGTATGTCAATCCCAATCTCCCAATTTATCCCTCCCCCCCTTATCCCCTGGTAACCATAATCACGTTTTTGTTTTTTGTTTTTTTTTTTCATAATCAGGTTTTAAATGAAGTTTCAAGTGACTGGGGGGGAACCTTTAGCTGTGATTTTTAAATAACAATTATTATGTTGAGTTGATATTCTGTGAACAGAACTACAGCAGTGAGAACAGGAGATACTATTGAAGACTTATTAAAACTGTAATTATGAACAAATACTTGATGACTTTTTTCAGGAGGTGTGTTGGCATTCCTCTGTGAGTGTGTGCCTGTGTGTGGCCAAGTGTGAGGCAATCAAGGCACTAATTAATATCAAAAAGGATGGTCATCATCCAACCAGTTATTCCCATGCTTGTCAAACACCCCAACTGATTCTAGTATCTATATTCTAGTATCTACAGGTAAGTATTTAAATAAAAATTGTACCTTACATTTGTATGACAAGTTTACCAAGTTCTTTCACATTACATCATATAACCATCATAATACCCAGGCAAAGCAGGCACTGACCATATTATACAGATATTCTGAGTATCAGGAAGGTGAACTGACTTGCTGTTAGTTGGTAGAAGCAGGAATAAAACCCAGACCTACTGTCTACCAGTCCCATGAGCTTTTTAAACTAGACTTCACTAAGAAATCTCAGGTTTACTTAGTTTTTGCCATTGTGTATGTGGTCTGGGTTTCATTTCATCACCTGTAGCGAATCTGTTTTCAGAAGGTTTTTTTTTTTTTCCCACTTGCAAAGTATAGCCATAGATTTTTTTTTCTGGAGTATTTGGTATTGACTTTGAAGGTGGAGTCTTGAGAGAAATGTGAAAGTAAACCATGGTTAATGAGGTCTTCAATAAAATTTTCTTTTTAAAGGATCATGAAAAATTATAATATTTCAATATTGGGAATAAATTATTAGGTTTTTCAAGCATAGCTCCATGAATTCTTTAGAATCATGTTCACTTTAAATCATGTTTAAAGTGAACACTTAATTGAGGGCAGGACTCTTATGTTCTGCCTTCTTTTCAACCTGTGAAGTTGGTTTCTTGTTTCTTTCACCTTCAAATCCATACAACAGGCTGTTTCATTTTTTATATGAAATGAGAAGACCCTTGGGTCAAAAAGTTATCTTAGACTCTGCTTTAGTTCTCTTGGGATTTTGCCAGAAAGCTATCCATAATATTAGGGAAAAAAGAAAACCCCAGAAATGGTTAGATATAAATTGGAATCAATAAGACCATTTATTTCGTGGGCATCATAATAATATATCTTTTGTATGTGTTTGTTTCCCAGCCAACCCCAGAAATCTTTGGTGAGTCTATTTTGAGTTTTGCCCTATGTTATAATAAAAAAAGGTTATGTGAATAATAGAACAACAGAACAGAAGAACTTAGGACACATTTAATGCTAAGCACAGTGCATAATTGCATATGCATTATTGCATAATTGCATTGAACTTTGATCAAGCGCTGGCTTCTTTTGACTTATTGAGGAACGTTTTATTGTTTCTGCTCCAGCGTTCCACCTACTCAGCAAAAAAAAAAAATAAGTGGTGGTATAAGAAAGTCCAAACACAGTGACTGACATATCGGCATCCCATAAAATGCCTACTATTATTATTTTTGTTATTTTGTGTCAAATCAAATGGACCTGATGTCTGTCCTATTCAGTTGTACACTTAGAGGCTTGGCCATTATTATCTACCCCTTTGCAACTTAAGAATAATTCAAATATAAATTAGGAATTTTGCTTGAGAGTTCCAAGGTACACTATTAGCAAGGAATATAAATATATGGATAGATTGTACTGGTTTGACCAAATTTAAATATTTGCTTCCTATTTAATCTAGTCATCTAATCTAGTCTTTCAAATTAAGCTTAATATTACATGGAATGACCAATTTCTTATTCCTGAA
This sequence comes from Tursiops truncatus, assembly GCF_011762595.2. Lineage (NCBI taxonomy): Eukaryota > Metazoa > Chordata > Mammalia > Artiodactyla > Delphinidae > Tursiops > Tursiops truncatus. The sequence goes on from NC_047046.1 coordinate 46,826,181, forward strand.
GTTATTTGGCATACAAGGGACATGGGTAAAACAAGAGTATATATGCAAAAGCCCCATAGCCCCAAGCCTGGCTCATGGGAGGTCTCAATCAATCGATCAATCAATCAATGAATCAATGTATGTTGAATCAGAACCTGGTACTCTCTTATCTGAGGCAAAAGAACCTTGCTTACTTCTAATTGGTAACTGATAAAGATTTTCGTCTTTCATAAACACAATGTTCAATGTGTTTTTGTTCTTTTTGTTAAAGATGTAGATGGTGGAATTGACCAGGATATATTTGATATCAATGAAGGTTTGTGGATTTTTTTAAATTCTTTATTAAGTGGGGAGTTTGAATCCAATTTGCTAACACAAATTTTTACCTTCCCTCTTAGATTTGGGACTGGATCTTTTTGAGGGAGACATCAGACTTGATGGGGTGAGTTGAAACAATGCAAGGAAAGACCTTCAATTAACCACTGCAAGCTAAAATAGAGTATCTGAGAATGATGGGACAACATGGGCTTTGTTAAGCCCAACTATCTCTAAGGGTGTAGAATCATAGTTGACACATTTAGTCAATGAATACTTTATACTCTAAGGGACTCATATAATAGTATCTTCATCATTCATTACTCAGATTTGTGTGTGGTTAAAACTACCGTCACTCACCTGGTATGCTTTGGTCTTATTGATCTGACTGATTTTCATTATGGGAACAATATGATATTTTCATTTTTAAATAGAACCTCACTGATTAAAGCCAGTTGTAGCAAAATTAAACTGAATTTGTAAATTCAATGAATCAGGTTTTTACCATAAGAGAAAGGTTTTGTGACTCCTACTCTGACAGCTGAGAATAGAGTTGCCACATAAAGATCTTCCCAAACTATCATAAAGAGTACTGGTTCTGGGGCTTCCCTGGTGGTGCAGTGGTTGAGAGTCCGCCTGCCAATTCAGGGGACACAGGTTCGTGCCCCGGTCCGGGAAGATCCCACATGCCGCGGAGTGGCTGGGCCCGTGAGCCATGGCCGCTGAGCCTGCGTGTCCGGAGCCTGTGCTCCGCAACAGGAGAGGCCACAACAGGGAGAGGCCCGCGTAATGCAAAAAAAAAAAAAAAGAGTACTGGTTCTTACCTAGCCATCATGGCACACAGGTGAACACAGGTACCTTACATGTAGTTTAAGGGAGCTTAAACATTCCTCAACCCCCACTGTGAACTTCAACTCAAGAAACAGAGCTGCAGTGTCTGAGGTTTAGTCCTTGGTCTGCTCTTCTCTCCTTGATCCTACCCTGTACCAGGGCTTGTCATCTCTGTGCTGATGACTCCCAATGTATAACTCTGGTTCATTCCTTCTCCTGAGCTCCTGACTTGTCTATCCCAGTACTAATCCATCAGTTCCATTGGAATGTCTACAAGATACCTCAAACATAATGTGTCCTCAACTAAACTCTGATTTCTCATACAAGCTGTTCCTGCCTAGTTTTCCCTCTTAGTAAAGTAATCACCACTCCCTCTCCCCACTCCACTGAATAAGTAAAAAACCTAGGAGTCACCTTTGCTTCTTCCGTTTCCCTCACCCCACCATCCACTCCATCAGCAAGTTCTATCATTTCTATCTCCAAAGTATATATACTTCAAAGAATCCACTTCTCTCCTAATTTATCTGCTTCAAATGTTGCCCTCCTAGAATCTTTTCCACCCTGTCCCTGTCCCCTATCCCCTACAGCAAAGTGAACTTTTAAATAAGCAACACCACCATTTCACTTCCTGGCTTGAAACTCAACAGCTTCCTACCATATTTAGAATAATATCCAGATTTACCCACAGCCTTTAGGACTTTGCATGATTTAACTCCTGCCTATCTCTCCTCCCATCTCCTCTCTTCTTTGATCTCATCTCCTTAGGCCACTGGCCTCAAACATGCAAAATATACCAAGCATATTCCTACCTCAGAGCAGAGCAACTACTGTTTCCTCTGTCTGGAATGATCTTTCCAGAGCCCCTTTCAATACGGGCTCTTTCTTATCACTCTCATTTCACCTTCAATGTCATCCTTTCAAAAAAGCGTCCTGTCCTGACCTCTTTATCTAATACACTCCCCTAATCCCTTTATTCTTGTCCACATCTCCCTTTTTCATTTCCTCTGCTACTATTAATTATATCCTGTTTAAACTTAAAAAAATATTTATTTATTTATTTGGTTGCATGGGGTCTTAGTTGCGGCAGGTGGGCTTCTTAGTTGTGGCTCACCAGCTCCTTAGTTGTGGCTCACCAGCTTGTTAGTTGCAGCGTGTGGACTCTTAGTCGTGGCATGTGAACTCTTAGTTGCGGCATGCAGGTGGGATCTAGTTCCCTGACCAGGGATCGAACCCAGTCCCCCTGCATTGGGAGTGTGCAGTCTTATCCACTGTGCCACCAGGGAAGTCCTTAGACTGTTTTCTTACATGCTGTTTGTCTCCTCTACTAGAAAGAGCTCTAGGAAGGTAGAGACATTGGTAGTTTGGTTACCAATGGATCTCTGTTCTCTTGAACAGTGTTCATTTTGTTGGCTGGATGAATACATTAATGAAACATTATTAGCTTTCTATTATAAAAGTTGGGAGGGAGACACAAGAGGGAGGAGATATGGGGATATATGTATATGCATAGCTGATTCACTTTGTTATATGTATAGCTGATTCTGCTTTGTTAAAGCAGAAACTAACACACTATTTTAAAGCAATTATACTCCAATAAAGATGTTAAAAAAAATACTTGATGAAGGATGAATGGACCAGGAAAAAAAAATTTCAAGTACTTTAAAATTGTTTGAAAACTTTGGTCCAGCTCATGTGTGACTTTTTTTCTGATATTATGAGATCAAGATGATTGAAGTTTTGCTATCACTTCCTTCTTGTATATTTTTAATCTCTAGTATAAGAAACTAGTCTATGAATCTACCATATTTATTGTCCAGTTTTCCAACAATCATTATTTACATGATTTTGCTTCAACTTTATCAACAAAATTAATGATAGAAATTAGTGATTTCCCATCAGCCAATCAGAGAATTGTGCATAAGCTGATCACATACCCTGTAACCACCCTCCCTCACCTGGCCTTTAAAAATGCTTTGCCGAAACACTTTGGGGAGCTCAGGGTTTTTTGGGGCCTGAGCCACCCATCTCCTTGCACGGCCCTGCAATAAACCTTTCTCTGCTCCAAACTCTGATGTTTCGGATTGTTTGGCCTCACTATGCGTCAGGCCCACGAACTTGCGCTATTACAAGGATATGTAAAAATATGAATAATTGAAGTGAAATGATAGGATTAAAGGAAATATTAATGCTTATCATTCTCCTTATTAAAAAACCCAGAAATAAAAAAAAAGAAAGAAAAAAAAACCCCAGAAATTAGTGATTTCCTCCTAAAACCTTTGTTATAATATGATAAAAGTAGGTGTACACGCACATGTGTACATGCACGCACACACCCTGGCAATTTGTTTAGACTGGCTGGGAAAGCTTAAAACTTCCTTTCTTTCTAGATTAACTATTGATTGTTTCATAAATTTTTGACTGATACATTCAATAAATCCTTTCCCACTTAATTTTGACAGGTACAAGAAAGAAATTCCATCGTTGGAGAAAGTTATAGATGGCCTCATACTATTCCATATGTTCTAGACGATAGCTTGGGTTAGTATGCACTTTGGAGTGCCCACAACTAATGTATGTTCCTGACAGAATATGATGACAGTATTTCCAAGGGAAGACTCACATGGCCTTTAAGGGTTTTTTTCTTTGTTGTTTTGTGTGGCTAAGTACACTTTAAAAAAAATAAGCAAAATGAAAAATGAACAGAACCTAAATGATTTTGTCTGAAATATTTGCTGGGTTTTGACCAATAAAGGGATGAATTCAACCAATATTTATGGAGAGCCTACTCTGTATTGGTTGCTTGGGACATAGATTTTAGGGAGCTAGTCTTTATTTTAAATCAGTGGTTTCATATATGTTCAGACTTTACATATGAGTTTGAAACATGAAACAACCAACCAAACAAAACTTTAGGAACTGTCATTATTTTACTAATATTTTATTTGAACAATTGAGGAACTTAAACAACAAGAACCCACTATCATCTTTTATCATCTTTTTTGTTTATAAAATAAATAATGTTTTAATACTAAAAAGTCAGAAGAACCTAATCCAAAAGAAAGGACAGCTATTCTGTATTAGAAATTTATTGTAATGGAAAGCTCTAAACATGGTCCCCATTTAGTAAAAATGATATCCTTGACCAGCATCAGTTTAGGAACTGCCATTTGGGAAATTTTTCCTTAAATATCATACATTTCAATAGAGATTCAGATAAACCAAAAGCTAATTATAATAGAATGCAGTAAATGTAATGATTAGTGATATGTTCAAAATGTTATGGGAGCACACTGGAGGATGTTTAACTCAACCTAGATATAAAGGCATATGCATTAGGGAGCAGGTGAGCCTATGCAGTAGGGCTGCCATGAAGCTTGTGCAAGTTGTACACCACACATAGGTGCCTGGGGAGGGGGCACAAGTGGGACTGAAATTAAGTTTGCATTATATTCATCATGAGCATTCATTTCTTTGCATGAAGTACTATTCATCCACCTGCCAATCCAGCACTTGCAACATCTGCCCAGATGAGGTGCCCCTCCCTTTCTTTCTTTCTTTCAAGTATATTTGATTTACAATATTGTGTTAGTTTCTGGTGTACAGTGAGGTGGCCCTTTCTAACTCATAGAAAGGAACTATGGGGGCTAGTGCAGCCTCTGACAGCAAGGGAAGCGCGTTCTAGGCAGATGGATCACTATGTGCAAAGGCATGGGGAAAGGAAGAAAACCCCTGCTGGGAAGTAGGTTGAGCGCGGGGAGATAATGAAGTTGAACAGGTAGGCAGACTTCAGATTGGGAAGGACTTGAGTCTTCCCCATGTTAAAGAACGTGGTGTGTATACCAGTGGTAATGTGAAGCGGCTAAAGGTTTTAATTCAGAAGTGAGATTGTTATCACTCTGGTTGCAGTATAGAAGATGTATTATCAGTGGGACAGAAAGAGAGTAAGAAGATCTGTTAGACTCTTGAAGAAATTCAGGGAAAGATTAAAGTGTTTCTGAACCAAGACTCTCTCAGTGAGGATAGACAAGAGGGGATAATTCTAAGAGAGGCTTAGGAGACAATTAGATTTGGTGATTAGCTCCAAGAGATCAAGAAGGTGAGTCTAGGGAAAGAAGTGCTAGTGTCCAAGATTATGTCTTAGACACCTGGGTGGATGGTAACACCTTTAACAAGAATAGGGAATATGTCTTGGAGAGGGTAGGATAGAGAAATGTGGTGGAAATTGGTTTTTGGCGTGTAGAATTTGAAATGCATCAGGCTCACTGTGGTGGAGATATCATATAATGGCTTGGTGTCTGATCTGGTCATTCAAGATAGAGAAATCTAACAGGGAGTTATTAAGGGTATAGGAGATGGTTGAAGCTATGGATATGGATGAGATTCTCACATAGTGCCTTGCATATAATGAGTACTTCATAGATAATGGATCTTATTGGATGACCCAGGAAGATTGTATTGTGTAAGAAGATGGCACAGAATGGAATTCAGCCTGGGAGAGCAACTTTTTGGCATTGATATAGATGGGAGATCTGATAGAGATTTTTTTTTTTTTTTTTTTTTTTTTTGCGGTACGCGGGCCTCTCACTGTTGTGGCCTCTCCTGTTGCGGAGCACAGGCCCCGGACGCGCAGGCTCAGCGGCCATGTCTCACGGGCCCAGCTGCCCCGCGGCATGTGGGATCTTCCCGGACCGGGGCACGAACCCGCGTCCCCTGCATCGGCAGGCGGACTCTCAACCACTGAGCCACCAGGGAAGCCCTGATAGAGATTTTTGAGAAGGGAAGAATGGCCATTAAACAGATGAAAAACCAAGAGTACAGTAGTAAAAGCCAAAGCAACAGTAATTAATAGGATTAGAAGCTATAAAGAGCTTGTGTAACATCAGGAGAGAATGATGTTCATTGGCTTTTGGAACTGGGGAAAATCTGAAACATTTTATTAAAATAAAAAAAATTTCGGCTTTATTGAGGTATAATTGACATAAAATTATAAGATACTTAAATTGTAACTGTGGTGATTGGACATATGTATACATTGTGAAAGGATTCCCACATCGAGTTAACTAACACATCCATCACCTCACGTATTTCTCCTTTTTTTGTGTGTGAGAACATTTATGTTCTACTCTCTTAGCAAATTTCCATTATGCAATACAGTACTATCAACTATAGTCACCATGTTTTACATTAGATTCTCAGATCTTATTTATTTTACAGTTGAAAGTTTGTACCCTTTTACCAACCTCTCCTTATTTAAATATTTATTTTTGATTTTAATCTTTTGATTAAAAATTTTAAAATACTTTTGTTTCAAAATCATATATATGTATGTGTATAATACATATACATACATATATACACATATATATGTATGTATGTATAGCTTAAAAACGTTATTCTCCTGTGTTCCGTGAAAGATCAGTGAGCTTTAATTTGACTGTATCTCTTAGGCTATTTTTGCCATGTATTTTAACCAAAGTTATCCTAACCTTATGAGCTTTATGTACCTGTTTCTTTTTTTAAAATTTTTTGCTTTTTTAAAATTGAAATATAGTTGATGTACAATATTATATGTTACAGGTATACAATATAGTGAGTCACAATTTTTACAGGTTATACTACATTTATGCTTATTATAAAATATTGGCTATATTCCCCATGTTGTACCATAGATCCTTGTAGCTTATTTTATACCTAATAGTTTGTACCTCTTAGTCCCCTACCCCATCTTGCCCCTCCCCCCTTCCCTCTCCCCACTGGTAACCACTAATTTGTTCTCTATATCTGTAAGTCTGGTTTTTTTTTGTTATATTCACTAGTTTCTCCTACTTTTTAGACTCCACATATAAGTAATATCATACAGTATTTGTCTTTGACTTATTTCACTTAGCATAATCCCCTCCAAGTCCATCCATGTTGCTACAAAAGGCAAAATTTCATTCTTTTTTATGGCTGAGTGGTACTCCATTGTGTATATACATATACCACATCTTCTTTATCCATTCATCTGTTGATGGACACTTAGGTTGCTTCCATATCTTGGCAATTGTCAGTAGTACTGCTATGAACATTTGGGGTGCATGCATCTTTTCAAATTAGTGTTTTTGTTTTTTTTGGATATATACTTAGGAATGGAATTGCTGGGTCATATGGTAGTTCTATTTTTAGTCTTTTGAGAAAACTCCAAACTATTTTCCATATGAAATGCTGCCAGTAGGGCTTTAGTCTTTTAGCTTAAGCCTCAGGTATTATCTGGCTGTTAAGATGCAACTCACTTGAAAGGGGTAGAACTTGAAGCAACGGTGTATAGCTTCCTGTGAGTGAGTTACAGTTGCTTGCCTGAGTGCCAGATTTGAAGTGAGTGGTAAGGGGAAGTAGGGAGAGGAGGAAAGGGGTAAAGGGTGGGAATAGAAATGAAGACCAAGGTGCTAGGAGCAGGAAGGGGCTAACAAGGGGAAGATAATTCTAAACAGCTGCTTGCTTAACTCCTAGGCTTGTCTGGGACCTGCCTTGTCCTTCGGAGCCTGGGGATTTAGGTAACAGGATCCCTGGTGGAGCTCTTCTGCATCTGTGATGCAAAGTGAATTAAAGCCCTTGGTAAATAAAGGCACAGGGTAAATAAGGATCTTATCTTGGTAGAAAGCTATACTTTTTACAAAACTTTCACATTTATTCCCTTATTTGAGTCTCCAAACAATTCAACGCAGGATAGAAACTATCCTTATTAAGCTTTATAAAAATCGAAGGCAAGCAAGCTCCTTTTACGTTCAGTTCAAAAACAGTCATGTGGTGGTTGGTATCATCATGCCTTATTTTAAGGAAGTGTTAGATCTGAAATAGTGACCCAAATGTGATACTTACAATACAGAAAATTTGGAAACAATTTAAATATTTGTCAATAGGAAGTTAGTTATGTATCTTACTGTCATATAATGTGGCCATTAAAATGGTAAAAACAATACTTACTGGGCTTCCCTGGTGGCGCAGTGGTTGAGAGTCCGCCTGCCGATGCAGGGGACACGGGTTCATGCCCCGGTCCGGGAAGATCCCACATGCCGCGGAGCGGCTGGGCCCGTGAGCCATGGCCGCTGAGCCTGCGCGTCCGGAGCCTGTGCTCCGCAATGGGAGAGGCCACAACAGTGAGAGGCCCGCATACCGCAAAAAAAAAAAAAAAAAAAAAAAAAAAACCCAAAAAAACAATACTTACTGATGAAGGAAGATTTTAAGATATATTATTTAGTGAAAAAATAGTTTATAATATATTATGTAGGCTGTGACTTTATTTTTTATAAAAATATGTATATTATGTATGTACGTATTCATAAGAAAAAAGTATGATAAATGTGGTTGATTATTTCTGGGTAAGATTTTATAATTTCTTTCTTTTTGTTTATATTTTCTAACTTACAATGAACATGTATTATTTGTGTGATGTTGTAAAAGGTTGAATTCTGAGTGCCTGTTATAGATTCATGGATTTTAGGTCCCACATGCATCTTGTTCTTTACTTTCACCTAGACAGAGGCTTTCTGAATAATGTCTTTAAATGTTTGTGCAATGGACATGTAAGAAGGTAGGAAGGAAATAAACATTGGATAAATGCTCACTTTACAGTAGTGCCCCCTTATGCTTGGGGCATATGTTCCGAGACCCCCAGTGGATGCCTGAAGCTGTGGGTAGTACCAAATCCTATATATAGCATGTTTTTTCCTATACTACATACCTATGATAAAGTTTAATTGATAAATTAGGCACAGGAAGAGATAGTAACTAATAAGAAAAGAGAACAATTATAATACACTGTAATAAAAGTTAAGTGAATGTGGTCTCTCTCTCTCTCAAAATATTTTATTGTACTGTACTAACCCTTGTGATGATGTGAGATGATAAAATGCCTGCATCCTGAGATGAAATGAGGTGAATGACGTAGGCGTTGTGATGTAACGTTAGGCTACTATTGACCTTCTGATGCCACATCAGAAGGAGGATCATCTGCTTCGGGTGATGCTGGGTCACTGACCTATGGTGATGTTGATGATTGGGTGTTGGGAGCAGATAATGGATGTCCAGGGTTGGGGAGTCCCTGGTGGGATGGAGCGGCATGGCACAAGGTTTCATCAAGCTCTCAGAGTGGCGTGCAACTTAAAAATTATGAATTGCTTATTTCTGGAGTTTTCCATTTAATATTTTTGGATCTCGGTTAACTGCAGGTAACTGAAACTGCAGAAAGCAAAACTACAGATAAAGGGAGACTACTGTACTTGGAACTTCACCTCTACTTTCTCTGCTATCCTCACAATATCCCTGTGAAGTTGATTTTAATTCCCCACTTAGCTGATCTGATGATAATACCAAAGCTCTAAGGGTAAATTAAATTGGCAAAGATTATGTATCAAAAATAAGTGGTGGGGCTTCCCTGGTGGTGCAGTGGTTGAGAGTCTGCCTGTCGATGCAGGGGACGCGGGTTCATGCCCCGGTCTGGGAAGATCCCACATGCCGCGGAGCGGCTGGGCCCGTGAGCCATGGCCGCTGAGCCCGCGCGTCTCGAGCCTGTGCTCCGCAACGGGAGAGGCCACAGCAGGGAGAGGCCCGCGTACCGCAAAATAAATAAATAAATAAATAATAAGTGGTGAGGATAGGGGAGAACTTAGCTGTGTCTTGTTCCAAAGTCCACACACCATCTTCTCTGCCATACTGTCTCCCACCTCCCGGCAGACACCATCCTTCACTTCACCGTACTTGACCCCAGCTGTGACTGTCTCTCCATATGCACCTGATATAGCTCCTTCCTCCGGGTTGCCCTCTGAGCTTCTTTTCCTGAACGTCTTTGCTGCTTTCACACCTCTGCCGTCTTTGAGCTCCATTCTATCTAACCTGTTAGCATCACTCAACTTGAAAGCAATGGTTCTTATTTGTGTTTTGGACCCGGAACTCACTTGCGAATCTTATGAATGCTCTCCCCAGAAAATGCACTTTGCAGAGATAGATATATAGAGATATAGACGTAATTCTTTGTCTACTATTTCAACATATTCATGGTCCCTCTCATCTCAAGGTCCTCAGATTAAAAACTCTGCTGTGAGGCTTTAAATACATATTATAGCTTCTTAGATGAAGCATGTGACAGTGATTGTTCATTTTGGTTACCTGCGAACCAATGTATATGTTCTCTGAGGTAAGGAAATGCCCTTTTTGCTATTTGCACCTCTAATGACTCCAGGGAAATATATATGGGGTGAAAAAAAGCTACCTGAAGAACAACCAATTAATTGCATGTGATACTTGATTGGTGCTGTATACTAAGTTTTTAAAAAATAAAACACTAAATATTCATGGAGGGGCTAACTCACGATAAACAATATATTGCATGGCCTGTTTCCATGGTGAACTGTTCAATGGTGGTAATTTTAATAAGTTTATTTTTGTTTGTTTTCTTCCTTCAGAAATGAATGCCAGGGGAGTTATCCTCAATGCATTTGAACGCTATCGCCTAAAAACATGCATTGACTTCAAGCCTTGGTCTGGAGAACCCAACTATATATCAGTGTTCAAGGGCAGTGGGTAAGTTGAAGAGTTGGTCTTCTAAGTGCTCTGATGAGAACTGTTGTGGCTGGGGCATTACATCACAGCAGTTGCCCTTGACCCTAACCTTGGGGGGGGGGGGTCGGGGGCTTCCATTGCTGTTTGCTGGATCTGTTTTCTTTAGCCATAAAAGAATATTTTCATACATGCAACCAGACTGCCAACGTTAAGACAAGGAAGGTGGGATCGCATGCCATCCACCCTATGACTCTGTGAACTTCAACCTGTTTGTCGTTTCTATACTCCTTATTTCTGCCTTCAAGTAAAACCCATCTGTATGCATGTACACATGTATATTTAAATTTATTTTAACCTAAGAACTCTTACTACTTCAGTTAAGAAGGTGATAGTTATTTGACTCAAGGTCAGCAGTTCTGAATGGTTGCTATATCTATAAAACCCTTATTCAAGGACCATCTGAAAAATTTTGAAATTGCCAGAAAAGATCAGGACTTGGCTGCCTGGAGGATGACTCAGTCCTTTTTAAACATTTGGTGTCACAGCCCAAGTTTCCCAAAGGTCATCTGGTCTGGAAGGCTTTTCATACCGTACTGGGGTTTTGAGAGAAATACATGGTGTCCAAACATAAGTGAAGGATCTAGGTGGGTACCTAAGTGCATTAGGCATTAGGGATTTTGCCTTAGGACCTCCACCTGCATCAATATAAAACCCTCTCCCCCTTCTGTAAACCCTCCTGTAAGCTGCTGGTCTTCAGTGGGAAATAGGCGCGTTGGGAAGCAAGAACTCTCCATCGGAAAGGGCTGTGACAGAATAGCAACAGTGCAACATGAGTTTCTCCACGCACTGGGATTCTGGCATGAACAGTCTCGGTCTGATCGGGATGACTATGTCAGCATAATTTGGGACAGAATTATTTCAGGTACATTTATCTTGTTTTCTTACATTGTTTTTTAAGTTAAATACTGAATTTCTAAACATGTGCCCTCTTCTGCCATTGGTGCTGTCTATCAATAATGGGAAAACTCTGATGTTTTGATCTTACTTGATTTGGCTCTAATTCAATAGGAGTTGAAGTGCCTGAAGGTTTTTGGGGAACAGTATTCCAGAACCCCAGTTTGAGCTGGATGTGATCTTAGAAACCAGTGTTTCCCGAAGATTATTTTATGTAGTGCCATTGCACAATTTGTTCAGGGGGGTTGTGAGGAAAGGAATCTGATTTCCCAAAATTAATTTGGGAAATCCTAGGTTAAAAGAAATTAAACTTAGAGTTATTTACACTGCTGTACTGTTCAGTGTCTTTGCTAGACTAACACGAATTGTAAATCTCCAAGAGGAGCATTTCCCAAAATGACTTGATCATGCTTTTTTTTTTTTTTCTTTTTGTGGAGCATTTGGATTTATTGTTCTTTTCTTAAAAATTTTTTTTTATTTTTTTAACATCTTTATTGGAGTATAATTGCTTTACAATGGTGTGTTAGTTTCTGCTGTATAACAAAGTGAATCAGCTATACATATATCCCCATATCTCCTCCCTCCTGCGTTTCCCTCCCTCCCTCCCTGTCCCACCCCTCTAGGTGGTCACAAAGCACCGAGCTGATCTCCCGGATTTATTGTTCTTTGGAGCCCATGTTGGGAAACACTGCCAACCGCCTGAACTTTTCGTGACTTTGTGCTCAAAGTCAGAAAGGTTTTAATAACCCTGTCCGACTAGAACTCACATTTTCCGCAGTGACACTTAGTTTCCCCGTCCGTCCTGCCTCCATAGGGTATGGCGGGGGTGTGGGGGGGAGGGGGAGGGGAAGGATGGCATCGCTATCAAGTGAGGCCAGTGAGGGCTGCTCTGCAGTGAGGGCCCCTGACATCACAATTCTAACATCACATTACCTGCCCCTGGCCTCACCCCTACCCAGAGTCTGGGGGAAGGCACTGAAGCCAACTGAAAGATTTCTAGAACAAGAGAAGTGTTGAGCTTTAATCTATGGCCTCACTCTTTAAGATTTCCAATGTCTTATTTCTGTTAGAAACTTCTGCCTCGACTTGATAACTCATCTTTATGCTTTGTTGATCAAATCTACCTTGTTGTGTCTGCAAAATCATTCGATTTCACATTGCAGTCAGTGGCCCATTGGTATGATGCTAAGCGGTCAGGAATCTTCTCTAAATGTATTTATTTACATACATCTACACGTGTTCCAGAAACTAAGAATAACTAAGATAACTAAGAAATCACTGACGATGTCAATCCTTTCAATGACCACATTATCATTCCCAGGTCCTACCCCACCACACCTCCCAAAGTCCTCTTATTTTCATCTCCATCCACTGAGGATACTCTACCTCTCCTCATTGCCAATGACCCTGAGTGTTTCAACAACACTTTTTAGAATCCTTCTTTCCATTAGCAGTTCTTAGAACCTTAGGCCAAATGCTAAAGTCCAACTTTGAGCTGAAATGAAACCTTAGATAAGTTCAGCATGACAGCTGGTATCACGATTCTAAGTTTGAATAGTCTATTCTAAGATAGGAATATATGAAACACTCTTGAAATACCATAGAGTGTCAGTTGTAGCCAAGGTTGCACTGTTTATTATAGTCTTTATTTCTAAGTTAACAGTCTTTGGAGTAAGATAAACTAAATTTTGTGAACATCAAGTAATTAAAGATTTTTATCTATCATTTAGGCAAAAAGAACAATTTTGAATCCTATGATGACCGACAAACAGACTCCCTGAATGTTCCCTATGATTACAGCTCAGTGATGCACTATAGTAAAACTGCATTCCAGAATGGATCAGAACCAACAATTGTGACAAGAATCCCAGACTTCATGGATGTGATCGGCCAACGAATGGATTTCAGTGACTCTGATATCTTAAAGCTGAATCAACTGTATAACTGCTGTATGTGACAGGTTCTTTGAAATGACTTCTCCTCCTCTCTGCTCTGTAGGAAAACATTCTTTTCTGTGCCATTTTGCCAAGCATTGATGGGTTTTCTGAAATTATAGTTAGATAATTGTTTGATAATAATAGTTTGATAGTTGAAGTTTGATATTCTGAAAGAAAGAAAACAAAACAAAACAGAATAGCCCCCAGATACCAGACTACAACATGGAAACAGCATTTTTCTTCTCACAAGCTCTGGGCTTTAGATATAAAAACAAACAGAGTCCTATAGCAGCATGAGCATGCCCCACTCAAGTTTTTGAAGCTGTTACTAATGCAAATGTGGACCAACTTGATATTGAAAACTCTTTTCAGCCCAAATGAGGTGTACAGTCATAATATAAATGGGATCAAATAATCCGGGTTGTGGTTTATTACTCGGAATAACTAGGGGAGTGTAGACTCAGGTTTCTATAATTAGTTAACCTGATAAACAAGACTTGGGGCAGGCAGCTTATACAGAACTACACAGTTGGTCGATTGTTTTGGTTTTGCAGATATCAAGAGATCTTGAAGCCACCATCACTCAGAATCAGTGACGAGTCCCCTTTAACGTCATCCTAGAATTCCTAGTGCTTCAGGATAATCTCAGTTTTTACTACTTAGATTATCATGTTATATATGAGCATCAATAATTGTCTTTTTGCTTTGGTAGCCTCTTCCTTGAGCTTTATGGAGTCGTGCGATTTTGAACTGGAAAATGTGTGTGGTATGATTCAAAGTTCAGAAGATAGTGCTGACTGGCAACGGGTCTCCCAGGTTCCCGAGGGGCCAGAGAGTGATCACTCCAACATGGGCCGGTGCAAAGGTAACAGGAGTGAGATACTTCCAGATTTTACTCTCAGTGGTTCTAGCCTCTTTCTTTGCTGTGAAATACTGGGATTTGAGTTCTTATTTTTATTAGAATTATTAATGATAGCCCACCTGTGCTGCTCAGGAATTGGTTCTGTGCCTTATAAGGATGTGGTTAATTTCTTTGCTTTTTACTGTCCGAGTTTGCTTTTTTTCCCCATGAGTCAGCGCTGGGCTCTGTGAAGCCTCTACCCATAGTATGTGCCCACAGCAAGAGGGGCTGCCCCTCCCCAAAAGGACTCTTTTCTCTGGAGCAGTGGGGTTGTTTTCTTGAAGCCTGAAGAATCCAAGAGAACTTCAGTGAACAGCACCAGGCTGTGAATTAATCAGTTTCAGAATTTCAGCTGGTTGTGATTACACGTTTCTGTTACAAAAATACTTTAAATGAAGGTAGAAAGTACAATTTATTTAATTTTACTCAGATGAGTATTCTTTTCCATTGAAATTTTGTTTTGAATCAAATAGTCATTTATTTGGCTACAAGCACCACATTTTTATTTATTTTCTCATTTCTGGCAGCAAATATGTAAAACTAGCCTTCAGAACCCAGGGCCATTGCTTGACAGCTCAGATGACCTGGGAAGGGGTAGAGATCTCTAAGAGCATGGAGGGGCTTTTCCTTTTTCTTTTTTGGGGGATTGGTGGGGACATGACAGATGTTGTTTAAAGGTACAAACTTGTAACAAGTAGTAAAAACCCCTAGAGATCTAATGCCCAGCATAGTGAAAATAGGCAACAATATTGTATTATAATCGTCAAACTTGCTGAGACTAGACTTAATTATTCCCACCACCAAAAAGAAATGATATTATGTATTGTGATAGGAGTGCTAATTATTGCTACAATGACAATCAGATGCCAATATATTAATGTGTCAAATGAACATGTTGTGTACCTTAAATTTACACAATGGTACATGTCAAACATATTTCAATTAAAAAATATTTTTTAAATGTAGATTTGAATAGTGGATAGTGGTTCTACATAGATCAGTAGGAGGGAGGAAGGGAAGGGGCAGGTGGAGAGAGAGAGAGAAAGAGGGAGAGAGAGAGGCTAAACCAAACAGGTAACACTTTTTCCCATTTTTGAAAACTAACATGTGTAGTAAGAAAAAAGTGATCTAATGTTGCTTTTCTTCATAGACTGCCTGCTCCAAGAACTGCATTTAAATGCTCAAAACAGTGCCCTGAAAAAAGTGGGAACTAGGTGGAAATAGAGTGCCCGCGAGACACGCATTCCTGTATCCGGTATCTGTTTTCTCAGTTCTGCATTTTGTCCTCTTTAACAGGTTCTGGTTTCTTCATGCATTTCAACAGGAGCTCTGTAAATGAGGGGGCCACAGCAATGCTGGGAAGTAGAATACTATACCCTAAACGAGGATTTCAGTGCTTGCAATTTTTTTTATATAACAGTGGAAGTGAATATGACCAACTGAACATCTATGTCAGGGAATATTCTGCAGCCAGTGTGAACAGGACTCTGACCCTTGTGGAAGAAATAAAAGGTACACTATCACCATTCTTATTCTTGGGTTCAGAGTGAGTCAGTCTTAACCCTTTACTTAATGCAAAACCACTTACAACAGGGTAGGGGCTATGGACTTAGTACTTTTTTTTTGGACTTAGTACTTTTCAATGTAGAACTTGATCCTACTTGTTTTATGCAGTGGTTGGGAAGCTAAAATGAGAGTCCTTTCTGTGCTACAGAATATGTGACACTTAAGAAACTGTAGATCAGTCTCTGGCGCTGGGGAAGCCGTTCTTGGCAACTAATAAAAATATAATGGAAACTAGCTTAGGCAAAATGTGAAGAGTTACTGGCTCAACATAACTATATTGTAGAATGGAGAAGAGAGGAGCTGGCCTCAGGCAGGATGGGACCTGTCCCTGAACATGGTTGGGGACCTTTCCTGTTATCTCAGATGGGCTTTGTCTGTAAAACTGGTGCTTTGGCCGTTTCACTTCCCAGCTTACATTTTACCAAATGTACCATCAGACTAGAGAAGGGTCTCTTCCTCTAATTTCTAGCCTAGAAAAATAAATTCCAGCAAAGGATTCTAATTGTTATGACTTGAGTTAAATGCATCTTCTAGAGCAATTCTGAGTGGAGAGAGGGCAACACTGATTAGGCGGCCACCCTTCCTTCTAATCATGTGTCCGGGAGGTGGGTCACATTGACCACATATTAAAGCAGATGGTTCAGAAGGTCCGCTGAGGAAGGGAAGGGCTGTGGCCTGGCGGCTGTATTACTGTCTGCTCCACACAGTGACCTCCTGGTTTGAATGAATTGACTAAAACCTATTATAAAAACTGATCCACATTATGTCATATGTCATGCCATTTTCCCCCTGTTTAACAGTGAAAAGCAATCTGAAACATAGATGATGTTTTCCTATATGTATATGTATATACATATACATATATACACACATTATACATGTACATTTTATGTATCTAATGCATATATAAAAGATTATAAATAAGATTATTACACACATGTTTGATTATACATATATAATCCCTTGCATTAGCAATCTGTGGGTGTTATTATTGACAGATAATAGCACAAAATGTACTTAAGAAACCTGCTTAGGAGTCCAGAATTTAAACTGAAAGTACTGGTAAAAATGAAGTGGAGGCTCTCATGAAAGGTTTTTGTTCAATCTGGGGTCCTTCCACGGAGAATAGCATTTTCTGTAATTTGGATCTTTCTAACTTATTTTCAAGCAACATGTTTCTCATTAAGTGCCAATATATTTAAGTTTGAAGGCATTGAGTTAACTACTAGTTTGACATGAATTCCTGAGCTATTCTCTACCTGGGAGGCTTCTGAAAACTTTTAAATGGACTGCTTCTTATTTGGGTATGTGACATCAGAAAATAAGACAAGATGTCATACAATGTGCTGCTAGCTAGGGGTAGGAGTAATAGTGGAGGGGACGTGTAGTCTGGGAAGAAAGGAGATGGTACCAAATATCAGATATGTAGCATCGAGTCAGTTGCAAGATGTGGGCTTTCTAGGGTTTGGTGAATTCATACTTAATACTGCCAAAGAGTTGACTAAAAATTTTGCATGTGAAGGAAGTATTCCAATCAAAGTATAAATAGATTAAAGGAGGCTTCGGATGAGTATCACAGGAATCTGGGGTACAAGTGTAGAGTATTGGGCTTGCTTGTCTGTTTAACTAACTGAATGGGAGGTATCTTGTAAGTTGGGCATGGAGTTCTCATGAGTTAGATGCTATCGTTTGCTCACCTGTCTCTGGGAAAGGGTGCTCTATCTAAGAATCAGCTAGATAAGCATCCAGATATTCCAGAGAGCTGCGCCATCCCCACAGAAATGCCTTGAAGTAACTGGGCCTGAGCTGGAGGCGCAAGAAAGCCATACCTCATACCCGCAGGAAGCAGTAGGTCTAGAAAGACCCTTTGTCCATGAAGGCTAGAACTCTAATGTCGATTTGCACGTGATTCATAGTCCTTTGTCCTCTTTGGAATAATAATGTCTCTTTTGCAGATGTACCCATCGGGAGCTGGCAGCTTTACCACGTAACACTGAAAGTGACCAACAAATTTAGAGTGGTATTTGGAGGCGTCAGAGGCGCTGGTGCCTCACGGGGTGGCCTGTCTATTGATGACATCAATCTTTCAGAAACACAGTGCCCTCATCATGTCTGGCATATAAGGAATTTCACACAGCTCATTGGCAGCCCCAGTGGATCTGTCTACAGTCCTTCATTTTATTCTTCTAAAGGCTATGCCTTTCAGATTCGCTTGAATCTAAGTAGTTTGCCTAATGTAGGAATGTATTTCCACTTGATCTCTGGAGCCAATGATGATCAATTAGAGTGGCCATGTCCTTGGCAACAAGTCACGATGACCATCTTGGATCAAAATCCTGACATTCGGCAGCGTATGTCCAACAAGCGGAGTATAACTACAGACCCATTTATGACCACCGGTTTGTGACTCATCTTTTTTATTGGTAATACACAATCACTGCTCTAGGAGGGATGGATGATTTGGGAAGGAGAGACTGCATAGCCAGGTAGCTAGGGAATTTTGAGCCCCAAATCTAAGGATCAGAAGATATTTAGGGGAAGGGCTTCAGCAGCTGTGGACAGAGTCTCCCAGGCAGGAGACTGTCAGAAATGTCAGCAAAGATGCCAACAAATTGAGAAGATGTTGGCTATATTTTTGGAAACTGATGACAATACCTGAATTCCCAGGGTTGTACGAGGAGTGTTTTAGTTTTAGAATCCGACGCACCTGGATTCAATCCAAGGTTTGCTTCTCATTAGCTATGTAACCTCGAGCAGATAATCTCTTGAAACACCAGTGTCCTCAGAAGTAAAACTGGGACAGTAATAAAAACCCCACACATTTGTTAAAAGTATCTCTACAGATCAAGTAGGGGAGTTTGTGGAAGGGCCTGGTATGGAGAGTCTCTCAGATGTTGAGTTCTCCTAACCCATGCTGTCCTGATCTTGCCTCTGAATTGTCAAAAACAGTTCAGCTTTTGTAATGGGGGTGGTTTTTGATCAGAACGAAGATGTCGAGTAGGTGCTCCGTAGTGTTGGGAAGGGTATGGGAATGGATTGCAACTTCTTATTAAAGAATTCTGGAGGACTTGCCAATGGTGACACCATCCCCCCTCTTTCTAGTCTGAAAGAGAAGCAGCACCCAGAAAGCAATGATCACATTTCTAATTGTAATAATCCTTTGCCCTCTGGGAACATAATAAAGTGAAAAATGGAATTGTGGCAAGGTGCATATTATTGCCAAATCTGAATTCTGTATATGAAAAGAAAGGACCTGAGTGACTTGGGGGAAAAAAAATATATATATAATCTGATAGGAAAAAAAATAGTATTCACAAAGAGGTGTGGGGATTTGATGTTCAGAATTTCTTTACCTTTTTCCAAAACGTTTCTCCCTGAATGATATTGAAAATGGCTCAAGGTTGGGTGGGTCACCACCTTTTCCCAGAAGCAGTGCTTCTCACTGTCTTCTACTCCTGAAGGACTTTACTCTGTTCGGTGAATAATTCAGTTACTGAGGTGAATTGTTCAGTGCTAATATTAAAAACTCTCTCAGTAACACATTGATTTAACTCAGCTAAAAGGACTACCTGTAACTCAGAAGGCCACTAAAGAATGATTCTAATGGGCAACGGAGTTTCTACACTGCTCGTTCAGTAGAAGTGTGACACCCCCATGTAGGAAGCTTTTGATACCTCTCCACTCATATTCCAGAATGTGCTCCTCTCTGCCATGTCATCTCATTTCTTTAGGACAGTCTAAATGAACAAACTCCAGTGACTTGGCAGGGAACACATTACAGGTCAATAGCATCACTGAATTATTTTGAGCTCTGTCCTATTTGTGCTTCACGTTGCCTGTGCTTTCCTACACCAGAAGCTATGATGATACTAAACACAACCCATTAATATAAATTGCTTTTTCAGGTAATGGAGACTATTTTTGGGACAGGCCTTCCAAAGTGGGAGTACAAGATTTTTTCCCTAATGGAACTCAGTTTCAAAGAGGTAGGGGCTATGGATACAGTGTCTTTATGACCCATGAGAGGCTGAAAAGCAGAGATTTTATGAAAGGAGATGATGTTTATATCCTCCTGACAGTGGAAGGTATGTCAATAAAAGTAGTTTTATCTAAGCTGCTTTTTTTTTGTGGTCGTTGATTGTTTACTGTGTTTTTCTGGATTCCGTGTTTAGATATATTAGAGACGTGGGAGGGAATGGACATGAGTGAGATTTTTTTTAGTATGAATCATTAACAATATGAAAATAATTTAAATGAAAACAGGGACAGTTCCAGGATAAAGAACTTAATTAACACTGCCTGGAGCAATAGTGGAAAGCTTTAGTCCAGAACACTTCTTTAGAAATAAGCTGAAGTATAGCCATTATACCCTAGAATTTAACTCTAGGATTCCAGAAGTAAAAATATCCCAGAAACACATAAAATTAGAGTGGAAATGATCTGGCTTTATTGTCTCTTTCAGATATGTATACATACATATATAGAGATGTGTGCACACACACATATATCTCGTCAGTAATAGCATTAATCTATTGTCTTCTAAAATTTCTCAGCCATGGCAGCCAATAATTACATTTCCCAGGAATACTGTTGGTTTCCATGCCAAGGCCCAGGCAAGCATGTGTTCAGTTGTAGTCCCGCAGGCTGGTTCAGCTTCCCTTTGTGTCTAGATTTCAGCCTGCCTGTTTATTTTTTCACTGCCTATAAACGTTACTGAATGGTGCTTCAAGAGTACCTGAATTTCTCACAAACCTGAAGCCTGAACATTTTATTTTGAAACTTAAAGATCAAATGCTTGTTAAACCCCAAACTGATTTCCCTCCATGCTCTCCTCTCACCCTCCTTAGACATATCCCACCTTAATACTACACAAAATGAGCCAACCCCGACCTTGGGCGTCAATGACCTTTGCACAAACTTTAAATGTGAGAATGATGGCATTTGCATTCTCCATAATGGCAAAGCTGAGTGCAGGTAAGGATACAATCTACCCATTCTTTTGTTACATATTTTTTCATTCCCACAATGTAGGATTCATATGATATTTCATATGAATGAAATCAGTTGATTCTCATCTCAAAACCGTTCATAAGATATTTATCTTTTGCTCTCCATTTGGGACTTTGTGTTGCCAGCAGAATGACAGAATTATTTATGCAAAGGTAGCACGTTATTCTAATTGCCTGAAACAGTCCTCATGAGTTACATATCTTATTAGGTCCTCACAATGGTCTGGTGTGGTTACTGTGACTGTCCTCGTTTCCTAGATGGAGATACCTAAATTCTAAGAAGAGCTTGGCCACGGTCATAGCTGGGATGTGGAGGGACTGGGACACCGAGAACTAAATTTTCTCCAGTACCTATGCTACCTTCCTTTCCCAGCTGGGAGCTGCTGTGTTAAGTCCCAGATTAGGAGTAATTCCATTGTTCCTTTCCTTTGGCCCTGCCTGTGCTAGTCTAACCAGCCCTTCTAGTCCAGAATGGGTGACAAATAGTTCCATCTGCCAATGACCTGAGTGTTGACTCTCACCTTCGATGGTGAAGATTTTCAGATTAAAATATCAACTCATAACTCTGAGTCACGTTCCGAACATGTAGGTGTCCGTCAGGGGAAGACTGGTGGTACATGGGAGAAAGGTGTGAAAAGAGAGGCTCAACTCGAGACACCATTGTGATTGCCGTGTCTTCCACTGTTGCTGTGTTTGCTGTGATGCTGGTCATCACCCTTGTCAGTGTCTACTGTACCAGGAAAAAGTATCATCAAGAGACAAGTTCAAAGACAGCAAATATGACTCTGGAAAATGTAAGTTGACTCTCATATTTGGTTATTCAAAACCTATTGATGGAATTATATAAATACAAATTAGGACTTTTTATATATCCTAAAAAAAAAATTTCTCTACTCCCTCTGCTGGGGATAACAGCTTTGAGACTATGAGTTCTTGTTATGTTCACTATAAAGCAACGGGTCTTAAATTGGGATCCATGGAGGGTTTTACGGGGGATTTTATTATCCTTCTGGAACTGTACCCAGAATTTTGTGTGGTTGTGCAATTTTCTGGGGTGGGAGTCTGTGACCCTCCTGAAAGGCACAACTGATTTTGCCTACACATTTCAACCTTCCTGGTTAAGGGGAGAGGTGACCTGTAAGCGTCATCATTCTAAAGGTTGAGCTCAGGCTTGTAGGAAGGGAGTGCTAGGCACATTTGGGGCTTTTGCATTAAAGAAGTTTCCAAATGATTCTGGCTTCATGTGTGGTAACTAACTCTAAGGCAAGATTTTCAAGGAGAAGTTTTAAAGTCTTGTCTCAGAAGGTCTCTAGAATGGCAATACACTCTTGAAATTACCCTGGGGACTATTTGAGATGGATGTTTGCACACAGGACGTTCACTGTGCGTGCTCTTGGGAACACCAGTGATGGAGTGAGGGAAGGTGGACCAGGCAGAGGGCAAGGTTGGATTGTGCTGTGGTTGCAGCTGAGGCCTCAGCATCCTCTGCAGGGAGCTCTGGAGCTGGGGTGGCCCTTAGAGTGCCCTGAATTGAGGCAAGGGGGCCAGGCCATTGTACTCCCCACATAAACAGCCATTGGATTGGGGCTGTCCCCGGGGAGGGAGCAGAAAATTAAGCAAGGCAGCACCCTTTGGGGTAGGGCATGTCCTGCAGGAAAGCTTTCATTTGGAAGGGCAGGACTAACAGAGAACCCCAGCACCCACTACATACCCCAGTCATAGAGAGCACAGTTTCATATGCAGATTCCTATTCTCACTCATAAAAGAGCACTTCTAATGGAATAAAATCTGAACATCATTTAAAAGTGAAACTTAAAAATTCTTCCAGTTCTATTTCATTCAAAACAGGGTCTCTGAAAATTACTAGCAAAACTGAAGACAAAACACGCCCAATTAACACATCTCTGAAACCGAAAATACTGCAATTACCTTAAGCGTGAGGATATTTTCTTTAAAAAAATGATTATTCAAGACATGCTGTATTAAATTAAATTAATTAATTAATTATTTTTTTTTGCGGTACGCGGGCCTCTCACTGTTGTGGCCTCTCCCGTTGCGGAGCACAGGCTCCGGAAGCGCAGGCTCAGCGGCCATGGCTCACGGGCCAAGCCGCTCCGCGGCATGTGGGATCTTCCTGGACCGGGACACGAACCCGTGTCCCCTGCATTGGCAGGCGGACTCTCAACCACTGCGCCACCAGGGAAGCCTGACATGCTGTATTTTAAATTTTCGATTTCTTTTAGTAGACAAACTTATTTGTTTAAAGACACTTGTTTGTTGAAGACAATACATTTGTGAAGTTATTCAAAAGATGAACAATGATAATGAACAGAAAGCAAATAGTTTTATTCTCATACACTGCTGTCATGTTTCCTCAACCTCAGGAAGATGTTTAAAGCTGGTCATAGGCAGTGGATCAATTACTTCACAAGCTTATTAGAAAACTACTTAAAATATATATAGGTTTGGGCTTCCCTGGTGACGCAGTGGTTGAGAGTCCGCCTGCCGATGCAGGGAACACGGGTTCGTGCCCCGGTCCGGGAGGATCCCACATGCCGCGGAGCGGCTGGGCCCGTGAGCCATGGCCGCTGAGCCTGCGCGTCCGGAGCCTGTGCTCCACAGCGGGAGAGGCCACAGCAGTGAGAGGCCTGCGTACCGAAAAAAAAAAAAAAAAAAAAAAATATATATATATATATATTTTGTTGTTGTTGTTGTTGTTGTTTGTTTTTTAAAACAGGTATTTCTAGCTTACTCTATGGCTCAAAATAAAAGGGACAGATCAGTCAATGACCCAGTAGGTCAACCTGGTGGAAGCTGTGCCCACCGGCATGATCCTCTGGGCTAGTAGCGATGTACTCGGGGGCTGGAGTAGGAATGGTGGGGGAGTGGTTAGGGAGGAGAGGACCAGTTAGCTGGTGGATGGGACTGCCAGGATATTCCTCTGGAAACTGGTAGATGTAAGTGCTATTATAAAGGCCGATTTGTCGACCTAAAATTGGAATTAAAGAAAATGATAAAACAAAGAGAAGAGAAAGAAGGAAGTTAATTCAATCAAGGAAAGAACTATTAGAGTATCAGGGACATGGTAGGGCCATTAAGTGGAAACACACACACAGCCACCATATTATAAAAACAGAACTGTTTTGCCTCTGGGTCATTTAAACATGCCCAAGAGCAAGGAGTCAACTTACATTTTCCTTAGTCTAGGCATTTCTACAGTTAATTTACTGATAGCAGAAACTCCAGCTCTAGTTTAAATCTTAAATCAGAATGACCTTTTTCCTGAGACTGAAGTGTGTGCTCACCCTGATGTTTTAGCATCTGAATAAAGTGGGATAGGCCAGAGCATGTTCCTGGAGACGAGCCTGGGGTCCCCTTGCCAGTTGGGAGGGATGCCAGGAGACTGCTCATGGTACTTCATTTAAACATTAGACTGTTTCATTGGATTCATTTCAATGAGAGTTTTTAAATTTAGAAATTAAGTGATCGATTGTTCTTCCCTCTTTTAGCAACATGCACTTTGAAGATTAACTCAGCAATACAGCCAACAAATGAAATGAAAAATTCTTCATGATGGTTTCACCTACAATGTATTACAACAACTTCACCTGCTACAGACGGATCTTCTCTGTACATAGCTGGATATACTACAAATCATTATTTTGGTAAAGGTCTAATTGGTGAAATGTTGCTTGTGTTTTTGTTTTTAAAGGAGGGGAGTAAGAAAATAAAAAATAAAAATAGATAAAGGTGGAGAAGAAATTCAGGCTGTTCTGGAAGCATAATATTGTCTATAAGACGGAGAGCAAGAACTGGGGGTAGCTTTCTAAATGACTGCCTTCTCTTTGAGGGCCAAGTGTGTTGGCCTCACAGGTGATTCCCTAGAAACCCACTGGAAACACCCAATGGGAATGATCTTCCATGTGGAATCTCAGCATTCCATGCTGTCCTGTCCCGATGTAGGGAGGGACAGAAGGCAGCTCCTTTCTCCCTGGGGACATGTGCCCCCCACAGCTCTAAAACTGGCCACTCTCTTGTTTCCTTTATTATTATTATTATTACTGACCATGTTTGTGGCTTGTGGGATTTTAGTTTCCCGACCAGGAATCAAAACCAGGACCTCAGCAGTGAGAGCGCAGAGTCCTAACCACTGGACCACCAGGGAATTCCCTCTGTTGTTTTCTGAATTAAGCCCCACAGTATGTGAGTCTGGTTTAGAATCTGTTTGAACATACAACTACAATCAATAAGAACACCTTAAACTCCTAGAACAGTTCTCAGAGTTTTGGGTTTCAGGAGCCTTTATACTTTTAGAAATTATTGAGGGCCCCAAAGAGCTTTTGCATATGAATATTCCATTTATCAGTTCTTACCATACTAGACATTCAAATGAGGAAAATTGAAAACTATGTCTTTGTTAATCCTTGAAAAATAACAAGCCCATACGTGTTAACATAAATACTATTTTCTTGAAAAATAACGGTATTTTCCAAAACAAAAGAAAATTTAGCAAGAAGAGTGTGTGTTGTGTTACATTTTTTGCAAATCTCTAATATCTGGCTTAATAGAAAACAGCTGAATTCTTACATAAGTGTCTGCATTCAGTCTGTTGCAATATATTATTTTTGTAGAAGAATATAAAGAAGATCTAAACTTACACAGATATGTAGTTGGAAAAAGGAGGCATATTTGAATAGCTTTCCAAGTCATTACGGATATTCGTTTTGAATATCCTTTGTTAAAAGTGGACAAATGGTAATTTCTTAAATGTTAGATACAATTGGAATCTGAAAACATATCAATGAATTTTGGTACTCCATCCAGTAAATCTATTGGTCTATCTCATATTTTGAATGGATTTTCATCGATGCATGATTTTGTCATATCGTGCATTGATTATTTAGAAAATATTGGTTCACTGACTTATGTAGCTCTTACAACTTTTGGTACATTTCATCACACAGTATCAAAACATAACATTAATGTCACCACTCGTCTCATTAAAAAAGTCTTTTAAGTCTTGGAAGTTGATGCTCATGGTGTCAGAAACAAAGTTTCCAAAATGCTAATTTTTGCTTGAAAGCTTAAATTTTATCATCGGCAATAAGTACTGTCCTCCTTGTATGACAGGTACATGACTTCATTGAACTTTTAAAATTCAAGTTTTATTTTGAGATCATTGTAGATTTACATGCAGTTGTTAGAAATAATACAGAGATCCCTGTGTACCCTTCACTTAGTTTCCCTCTACGGTGACAACTCGCAAAACTTTAGTGCAGTATCACAACCAGGATGTTGATATTGATACAAACTACAGAACAGTTTCATTACCACAAAAATCCATCAAATTGCCTTCATATAACCAAGTCCCTTTCTGTCTCGTTCCCACCTCCTGTTTAAACCATGGCAATCTGGGACTTCCCTGGCTGTCCAGTGGTTAAGACACCAAGCTTCCACTGCAGGGGGCACAGGTTGGATCCCTGGTTGGGGAACTAAGATCCCGCATGCCAAGCGAGTGGGGCGGGGGGGGGGAAAAACAAAAAACCCTTGGCAATCATTAATCTGTTCTCTATTTTTATAGTTTTGTCATTTAAAAATGTTATATTAATGGAACCATGCAGTATAGAAATTTTGGGGATTGATTTTTTTTTTTTAACTCGGCATAATTCTCTGTAATTCATCCAGGTTGTTGTGTGTACAATAATTTGTTCCTTTCTGATGGCTGAATAGAATTTCATGCCATGGATGCACCACAGTTTGTTTAATCATCCACTTGTTGCAGGACATTTGGGTTGTTTCCAGATTTTGGTTATTGCAAATAAAGCTGCTCTAAATATTCATGTACTGGTTTTCATATAGATATAACTCTGCATTTTTCTGGGATACATGCCCAGGAGAGCATTGCTGGGTCATATGGTAGTTGCATGTTTAGTTTTTTAAGAAACTGCTACTGATTTGCATTGTGCCTATACCATTTTACATTCCCACCAGCAGTGGTGATGCAGTTTCTCTGATCCTTACCAGCTTGGGTGTTATCACTTTTTTTTTCCTGATAGACTCCATTATTTAGAGTAGTTTTAGAGTCACAGCAAAACTGAGCAGAACTTAGAGAGATATCCCCTATACCCCTTGTGCCCACATACACACAAGCTTCTCCCACCATCAGTATCCCCACCAGATAAATTTGTTATAATTGATGAATCTACATTGATACGTTATTATCACTGAAAGTCCATAGTTAACATTAGGATTCACTCTTGGTGTTCTACATTCTGTGGGTTTTGACAGGTGAATAATGACATGTATCCACTACAACAGTGTCCTGTAGAATAGTTTCACTGCCCTAAAAAATCCTCTGTGCTCTGCCTATTCACCCGTCTCCCTACCCACCCCTCCCCACAACCACTAATCTCTTTACTGTCTCCATGGTTTTGCCTTTTCCAGAACATCATTTAGTTGGAATCATATAGTAAGTCACCTTTTCAGATTGGCTTCTTTCACTTGTCACTATTTTTTTTTTTTTTGGCCGCGCTGCATGGCTTGTGGGATCTTAGATTTTAGTTCCCTGACCAGGGATTGAACCCGGGCCTCAGCAGTGAAAGCACCAAGTCCTAACCACTGGACCGCCAGGCAAGTCCCTTGTCACTATTTTTTATTTTAGCCATTCTGATTAAGTGTGTAGTGATATTTCATTGTGGTTTTATTCTGTACTTCCCTAGTGATGCATGATACTGAACATCTTTTCATGTACTTATTTGCCATCTCTATATCATCTTCCGTGGACTATCTCTTTACATCTTTTACTCATGCTCTAAATGGATTTTTTGCTCTTATACCATTGCGTTTTGAGACTTTTAAATATATTCTAGATCTGTCCCTTTGTTGAATGTACGGTTTGGAAACATATTTTGCCACACTGCATCATGTCTTTTCATTCTCCTAAAAGGATATTTTGCAGAGCAAAAGTTTTTAATTTTGATAAAGTCCAATTTATCAGTTTTTCCTTTTAGTGGATTGTGTTTTTGGTATACCCAAGTCTCAGAACTCTTTGTCTAGCCCTAGATCCTGAATATTTTCTCCTGTTTAAAAAGATGTTTTATATATTTTTTGTTTTATATTTAACTCAGTGATACGTTTTGAGTTAATTTTTATAAAAGGTTTGAGGTTTAGGCTGAGTTAATTTTTTGGCTGTGGATGTTCGATTGCTCTAGGCATTGTTTGTTGGAAAGGCTATAGTTCCTCTATTGAATTGTATTACATTTTATATATATATATAATTATAAATAATTTATATATAATGTAACAATTTTTAACTTATAATTATATATCTAATGTAATACCTAGAGAGCCACTATAAAAGCTGTGCAAAGGGACACTAAAAATCATATATAATGTATTAAACTATATATATGTTATATATTACATTATATATGTATATAAAATCATAGTCTTCATTCAATTTTGAAAAAATATCTGCCAGATAACTAAGTCTGAATGACCATTATTTATCCTTTAAGTGTTTTTTAAAGTAAAAATGGTATTCTTTGAAAAAAGTGGTTAATTCATCTAACTCAAAAATCTTACAGGCGCTTTTCCTTAAGATAATCATTGTACTTCATCATGCGGCAGAAGTGCTTTATTAGTACGTTCCATTGGGTCAGGCAGAATATAAAAAAGATGTATGCTCAAGGTTTGAGATTTTGTACAGTTAATAACGGTTACTGCTTCATTAAGGATATTCTTAAGTAAAATTGGCTTTAAAATTATTTACTCATTTATTTATTTACTGCAAGTGTGTAACAGTGAAGATTACAATGACTATTAGTTCAGTTTGGCACCACTGCCTTGATTTGGGCTAAGATACCAGCAGTTCTATCCATCATTACTTTTTATTTTCCAATTTTTTTATTGTGTTAAAATTTTTTAAACTATAAAATTCACCCTTTTAACCATTTTGAAGTGGCATTTAGTACATCACAGTGTTATATAATCACCAGCACTATCCAGCGCTAGATTATTTTCATCACCCTAAAGAACATTCTGTATCCGTTAAGCAGTTACTCCCCTTCCCCTCGAAGCCCCTGGCAACCACTAATTTGCTTTCTGTCTTTATGGATTCTCCTATTCTGGACATTTTGTGTAACTAGAATCACATAATATGTAACATTTTATGTCTGGCTTCTTTCATTTAGCATAAGATTTTCAAGGTTCATCTACATTGTATCATACATCAGTACATCATTCCTTTTCACAGATGAATAATATTCCATTGTATGAATATACCACTAATCAAAGGAAGTTGTAGGAAGTCACTTTGGCGACAAAAGAGAAATTGTTGCCCACACGCTCTTGGTTAAGAGTGTACACTCTGAAGCCAGATTGCTTAGGTTCAAATCTCACAACACGGGGCTTCCCTGGTGATGCAGTGGTTAGGAAGCCGCCTGCCAATGCAGGGGACACAGGTTCGAGCCCTGGTCGGGGAAGGATCGCACATGCCGCGGAGCAACTAAGGTTGTGTGCCACAACTACTGAGCCTGTGCTCTAGAGCCTGAGAGCCACAACTACTGAGCCCGTGCACCTAGAGCCCATGCTCCGCAACAAGAGAAGCCACCACGATGAGAAGCCCACGCACTGCAATGAAGAATAGCCCCCACTCGCTGCAACTAGAGAAAGCCCGCGCACAGCAACGAAGACCCAATGCAGCCAAAAATAAATAAATAAATTTTTTAAAAAGCTATAAAAAGAAAAAAATCTCACTACACATTTGCTGTGTGACCTGGGACAGTTATTTAATCTCTCTATGCCTTAATTTCCTCATCTCTATACTGAGTAGTAATATTATTTAGCTCATAATGTTGTTGCGAGGATAAACTACATAATATATGTAAAGTGCTTAGAACAGCGCCTGGCACATCACAACCACTATGTAGGTAAGAACTGCTATTTTTAGAAGAGGAAATACAAAGGGATGATGAAAGGGAGGGTAAGAAAGCAGGAGGGAGAATCTTGGATGATAATGGATTATTCTCAGTGATTTTTTTTTTTTTTTAGTTAAAAGTAGTTTTTTTAAATAATTGTATATGTGCCTCTCCTCACAACACATGTTCATGGCAGTTTACGATTAAAACCCTGGATAAGAGAATCCGGCCCCTCAAAAGTTGATATCATCATTGTCTTTTTTCTATGCAGTGTCATGACCATTTGTGCTGCAAATGTTATTTGTCTCCCATTGTTTGGTTCTTGGATGATTAACACTACCAAGTTATGGACAAGCTGTTATTATTCCATAATCAGGAATTCCCTACTTGAGAATGAGATAAATTTTTGAGAAGTTTGTATTTTCAATTCTAGGAGCAATAGATGAAAACCTCTCCGATTTCTTATATATGAATATAGTCATATTACTCATAGGTAGTATATGAAGATATCATGAGGACAAGGGAGTGAGTAGGTATGTATACACTTTAGCAAAATGCCATTTATTAATATCATGTAGCCATATTGGGTCCAAATTTGAGTTACCTGTTAAGACTCAGCCTTTAAGCATTTTTTTTTTTTTTTTTTTTTTTGCTGTACGCGGGCCTCTTCACTGCTGTGGCCTCTCCCGCTGCGGAGCACAGGCTCCGGATGCGCAGGCCCAGCAGCCATGGCTCACGGGCCCAGCCGCTCCGCGGCACGTGGGATCTTCCCGGAACCGGGCACGAACCCGTGTACCCTGCATCGGCAGGCGGACTCTCAACCACTGCGCCACCAGGGAAGCCCAGGCTTTAAGCTTTGTAATAGTATATGGATTTTTATTTTTACAGTGGTTTCCAAAGGTTATAACTGGAGCATATAACAGTTTACATAAATGTTTCCTCTTTTTCAATTATACAAAAACTCCCATCCCACACCCAGTTTTCTTTAAAGTAAGAGGGGAAATGGAGCCATCTCAGTCTGTTGTGATCCAGTACCTGCCATGATTCTCACACCAGGATATTTTTCTTTTAACTACTTTTTCCATCATCCCTGTATCCTGTGATTATTTAAGATACATGGTCTGAGGTATTAAATAACTAACCACTTCTCCAGTGGGGGGAGTATAAGATTTTTCATCATTGTTTCAAGGCAGGGAGTAGGGGGACTTCTCTGGCAGTCCAGTGGCTAAGACTCCATGCTTCCACTGCAGGGGGCACAGGTTTGATCCCTGGTGGAGGAACTAAGATCCCACATGCCACCAGGCGCAGCCAAAAAAAAAAAAAGCAGAGAGTAGGTCCCTTTAATGGAATGTTACAATCCTATAAAATGAGGGAATTGGATTTGATCATCTAAAGACCTTTTCCCGTGGAAGCATCATTTTGTGGTTCCATGCCCACCATTCAGCACGGTTGTCAAGTCAGACTTGTGAGGCCTTTGACTGCAAGTTTGTGATGCCATTTGTTTCTACCAGTTTTGACTGGCAAGGGATGATGGGTATTTCTGGAAATCAGCTAAAGTGGCACTGCCCTATGGTTAGAGCATAATCACAGTTTTCAGTTCTTGTGGGCCACTAGCTTTAAAATTATGAGATCCTTAAAGAATTTTAAATCTAAGATGTTTCACATTATTTTAATTTTGCACACAGAGAGAGAGAGACAGACTTTTTTTTTTTTTTTTCCAGCTATGCAGCACGGCATGTGGGATCTTAGTTTCCCGACCAGGGATGGAACCCACGCCCCCTGCCTTGAAGCACGGAGTCTTAACCGCTGGACCACCAGGGAAGTCCCGAGAGATTCTTTATTACGACATTTAATACTGTGCTATTTCAAATTAATAATTTCACATTTTGCATAGAATTTAATTACACCTTATTCCATAGGCAAAATCATGCCCATGTTGTTAAACACTCACATTTGCTCTTTCATTCACTCTTTTTTTTTTTCCCATTCACTCTTTTGGGCCTTGTTGTACCTGGGGATTTTGATGAGTTAATCAGTTCTTTTAAATAACGTGGGAGAGAGTGAACATCATTTAATCTTGGGGCTCAAAATGACATTAAAATCCCTCTATTTCTTTGGACACCACTGCTTAGGGCCTGGAAAGAATGGTTCCAATCAGATTATCTTTATTAAAATTTTTTTTTTTTAGTCTTTAAAGCCCACATATCTGTATATAAATGTTTATTTTGTTTTTTCTACTGTCCTATTATTTGTTTTAGAACATTCCTATTAAATGTTTCCACCCAACACACACTTACATACACACACATATACACGTGTCAAGCTTGTGCTCATAGAAACTTCGTTCCCATCAGGGTTCTAGAGCCCTCTGCGGCACATACCAGTTAGAAACTGAGATCTTTAAAAGTAAGACTCCAGCCTTGACCCCTGAAAGGCTATATTGAGGACAAGAAATTTCTGTCAAAATTATAAACTTATATCAAATGTTCTCCTTTGGCATGATGAGCTTGTGGCATTGCTTTCTTCTAGGAAATCTCTCTTTCTTAAAAAAATTATTAAAAATTAAAAAAAATTATTTAAATAAAAGTTTATTGAGTTTATCTTTATATCATATTTAAATAAGAACATGGACTGCAGAAGGTACAAACAAGTATACTTCGGCGTCTAGAATTTTACCATAAATCCAAAGTTCACCACTGAAGTCATGTCTGACTGCTAAAGCCATTAGACTAGAAGCCTTCTAGAACATTGACTCCAGTGCTCAGATGTAGTTTACATCAGAGACAAAGTGCTTGCCATCATTAGAGTTACCGATTATAGGAAATTTTCATCAGAGCTCTCAGATGGCTGGGAAACACTGTTATGGAAACAATCACTGGCCAGTTAAACGCCCATTTCAAACCAACCTAGCAGGTGGAAACAGGCCCCTGGAGGTGGACAGTTCATAAATCTCTTTTGGGATTTTGGAGATTAGCAAGATCAGAAGAAGAAGAGAACTAACCTTCTTCTTGGTCAGGAGAAGGGAACTAATATTTTCCGAGGGCCCAGTACTCAATTCTAGACTTTGTGAGGCATTTTATATATTTAATTCTCACAACAGTCCTTTGTGGTATTATCCTTATTTGGCAGGTGAAAAATACTATGTTTAGAATTAGGTCAATCTGGCCTTCAATCTGTGCTTTTTCCAACTCTGCTATGTACGTGTGGTGCCTTAGGCAGGGTGTGCCACCTGTTGGACAACAGAAATTCAACGGAGTAAGTTTAAAGCTCAGATTGGCTTTATTAAACGATTCATGAATTGGACAGCATCCTATCTGGCAAATTGAAAAGAATTCCACCAAGCTGTAGAAAAGGGAAGGGTTTTAAAGGTGAAAGGGCCAGAAGAAGAAATTTATTAGCAAAGAATGCATTGTTTTAGGCAAGGTCACCTTCCTAAAGGGAACGGAAGGGGCAGATGACCTCACCAATGCTAACCAGGTGATTCCAGGTTGACTGGTTAAAGGTTACCTTTCTGCCGGGGTGGGGCGGGCAGGGGAGCGGAGGGGTTGAAACTGCAATTAAGTTAGGTATTAAGTCTTGGTTTGCTGATGCAAGGTTAGCACAAGTGACTCTATTTGGGGCCTGCTGTCTCTTTTTTTTTTTTTGCGGTATGCGGGCCTCTCACTGTTGTGGCCTCTCCCATTGCGGAGCACAGGCTCTGGACGCGCAGGCTCAGCGGCCATGGCTCACGGGCCCAGCTGCTCCGCGGCATGTGGGATCCTCCCGGACCGGGGCACGAACCCGTGTCCCCTGCATCGGCAGGCGGACTCTCAACCACTGCACCACCAGGGAAGCCCCTGCTGTCTCTTTTTTAACACACTCCACTGAGGAGCCAGCCATACCTCAGGAGTGGGAGATGATACATCTGATCTGCCCTTTAAGTACTACCTATACAGAACATACGTTAACTCTTTAAGGAGAAAATTATCAAGCAAAGCCAAACTAAACCAAACCTCTACTTGTGGAACAAACAGAAAAGAAATTGTTCTGGTAAGTATGTGTGATAATGTGATTTCTAGTAAGAAATATATATTTGGTCTTCCTGTTCCTGCTAAAAATCTTGGAATTTCCTAAGCGATGAGAACTGTAAAGGTGTCTTATGTTAGTGAGGTGACTTTCGGAACTCACCTAAGGATGGGGTCTAGTTGCCAGGGGAACTGACCAAGATTAAAGGGTTGGAAATTTCATCCTACCCCCTGATTTCCAGGGAAAGGTGGGACTGGAGGTGGAATCAATCACCAATGGCCAATGACTTAATCAGTTGTGCCTGTATAATGAAGCTTCCATTGAACCCCAAAAGGCTGTGGTTTGGACAACTGGGTTGGTGAACACATGGCAGGATGGGGAGAGTGGGCTGCTTAGGGAGCATGGAAGCTCCACTCCCTTCCCCCATACCTTGTCCTACACATCTCTTTCATCTAGCTATTCCTGAGTTATATCCTTTTATAATAAGACAGTAATCTGGTAAGAAAAATGTTTCTCTGAGTTCTGTGAGCTCCTCTAGCAAATTAATCCAACCCAAGGAGGGGGGTCATTGGATCAGAAGCGTGGGTGGCGACCTGGATTTGCAACTGACATCTAGGGTACCACTAAGTCCTTAATTTGTGGAGTCTGATGCTATTTCCGGGTAGATAGTGTCAGAACTGAGTTGAATTGTAGGACAGCCAGCTGGTGAAGGGGAATTCCTTGGTGGTGTGGGAAACGCCTGCCTCTCCTGCCCGCACGCCCACTCCTGACATCGGAATTGGGAGCAGAATCATCTGTATGGGAAAGTGAGGTAAAAATCTAACAGTGTGACTGAGACTGCAAAGGAGTTCCTCAGACTGAAGAGTTTGCTTTACCAAGGAATTTATTATTTGACCTGCTAATCCAAGGACTAAGCCTCAGACTTAAGGCTCTCCTCAGCTCTGCTTTTTTTTTTTTTAATAAATATTTACAATTGTTATATCTTCTCAAAGTACTTATAAATTTATTTATTTTTGGCTGTGTTGGGTCTTCGTTTCTGTGCAAGGGCTTTCTCCAGTTGCGGCGAGCGGGAGCCACTCTTCATCGCAGTGCGCGGGCCTCTCACTGTCACGGCCTCTCCCGTTGTGGAGCACAGGCTCCAGACGCGCAGGCTCAGCAGTTGTGGCTCACGGGCCCAGTTGCTCCGTGGCATGTGGGATCCTCCCAGACCAGGGCTCGAACCTGTGTTCCCCGCACTGGCAGGCAGACTCCCAACCACTGCGCCACCAGGGAAGCCCCTCAGCTCTGCTTTTAACTGCTCTTGGCCTCCTGAAGACGTGAGGCCTGGATTCTGCCATTCAGTAGGCCCTTCTGTTCCAGAGCTGATGGCTAGAAGAGGTTCCAAGAATATCCTGAGCTCCCTTCCCAGCTCCCTGTCTGTCCAGCCACACGTGGACCCCACAGAAACAGATCTTCCAGAGGCTTGGAAAAGTCATGCACGGGCAGGCGTAGGGGGAAGAGGGAAAAGGTTAGATATTTTTAATTTTGTAAGTGATTAAATTGTTTGCAGGTTCCCAATCACTACATTAGGACATCTAAACTGTAAGGAGAATTTTTTAAAAAGGAATCTTATTTGTACATCTTTCATATAACTACCTCAAGTGTATATAGCTCAGATAATGCGTTGAGTTAGCTATCTGGGTTTTTTTTTTTTTAATAAATTTATTATATATTTATTTATTTTTGTCTGCATTGGGTCTTGGTTGCTGTGCCAGGCTTTCTCTGGTTGTGGTGAGCGGGGGCTACTCTTTGTTGCGGTGTGAGGGCTTCTCATTGCGGTGGCTTCTCTTGTTGCAGAGCACGGGCTCTAGGTGTGCAGGCTTCAGTAGTTGTGGCACACGGGCTCAGTAGTTGTGGCTCGAGGGATCTGGAGCACAGGCTCAGTAGTTGAGGTGCAAGGGCATAGTTGCTCCGTGGCATGTGGGATCTTCCAGGACCAGGACTCGAACCCACGTCCCCTGAATTGGCAGGTGGATTCTTAACCATCGTGCCACCAGCGAAGTCCCAGTTTTGTTTTGTTTTGTTTTCCTTTTCCAAGTATTTTCAAATATTACATGTTTTTTGGGGTTGACTTGTGTTCTTACTCTATTGGTCACCATAAAAAGATTTAAGTTTTTGTCATCATTTTCTGATGATTGTATAACCAACAAAAACAAAGTCATCCCCAGGTCCTTAAGGACTACCTTTCTGAATGAGTAGCTTTAGATCAAAGGTGTCCCCTTTCTGGGGAATGACTCAGTCTTCATAAACCTTAATGAGAGTGATTTGGTACCCTCCAAAGCAGCTAGGATTATGCAACATTTCCTTTTAGATGGAGCCTTGGAAAACTATCACATGTAAGGAGCACGTGGGGTTGTCAGGTTGGTGTGATAATGCGCCAACTGATAAGGCACCGGCACTGTCATCAATGTACAACAAACCCTTGCTTCTCTGTAAACCTTAGCCAGACCCCTCATCCAACTCACACGGGTGTTCTCCGCTTCCATAGTTCGGCAGTATTTCATGAATTAATTTTCGTAGCCTGAAAGCTCCTAAGTTAATATTAAGATAACTATAAAAAAGGTAGTTAATATCAGAAAAGAACTGAATATACTTCTCTCCTTGGAAGCTCTAACAATCCCAAGAAACTTATCTATTTTCTATTCTTAATCCTCTTAATCTGCCTCCAATTTGTGTCTTCTTTTGGCTGCCGCTGCCTCTGGTTATAATTTCTTGGATCATTTATAGTAACAATATAAGAAGGAACAAGGAAGGAAGGGAAAGCTAAAGAATGATAGCCCTGAGTGACAGATGGGAATGTTTTCTCGAGATAAATCTATCAGAGTCCACTGACTAGTGGCATTCATAAACTATGTGATATGCCAATCGACAAGTAGCCCACAAAAAAACCTCCCCATTAACTAGAACCCATTTAAACAGACCACTTCCTGCAGTGTCACCCCTGTGCTTTGATCTCTCAGCTAGTAAATCCTTGAGCTGAGATTTTATAAACAGATAAGGTAGGGAGTCCCTGGAGAAAGAGAACCAGGCATGGCTTTCCTGACATAAGAGAAGCCATTTTTGGCCTAAGGCATTTTGTGATCTAAGCCTGGCCTCATGCACGCCTGCCCTTGAACAGGTCTCAGTAATTAATGATCTTAACGGAAGTGAGGGAATTCAGGAACAAGGGAAAAGCAGTCAAGAAACAGTAGTTTAGCAACAAAACAAGGTCCTGATTCTTCCTCAAGGGATATCATACCAATCTGATACATATCTGAGTTCTGCAGGAACTAAGGTCCCCCCATCCAGGTGGAGGATGGTAATGACCTGCTGAGACCCCAGACTGGTTGGAACTTAAACGATGATGATCTTAACCTTTTCTGACTCTCTTGACTTCAATCAGCTGAAGCCTGGATGCTGGTAAACTTTGCCCCAATTCTATGCTGAATTCTCTTCTGCTCAAGCCCCTTCATGAATATGCATATACCACCCAAACCCCTTCATGAATATGCATAACCTTTAGCTTGAAATTTCCCCAGTTTTGCTCTTTGGGGAGGCACTGCTCTGGGAAAGATCCCTGGTGTTCTCCCTACTTGCTGCAAGAAATAAATCCTTCCTTCTCCTGCTCTTTGAATTGGTCTTTTGGCTCGACACCCACCAAGAGGCGAACCCAGTTTTGGGGTAACAATTTGACCAGGACCTTCTGACTCAAGAGTCTAGGCATTTAACCTCTGCTCCCTAGCAGAGTCTATGAGAAATGAGAAAGAAAGTGTAGCTTTCTTTAAGGAAGCACAACTGCTGTTTAGTCACAGACATCCCAGTGGAATTCCAGAGAAGTAAGAAAGATAAATTCTAGAAACAGCTGAGTTGAAACTTGACTTTTGGTTGTATAATTCAGGACTCCTTGGCTTATAAGTGAAGAAGTGGTAAGTTTGCTTAAGCAAATGGGGACTGTATTGGCTTGCAAATTCTGACCTTTGGAAGGCTGGGTTCGAGCTGGCCTCAGGAATGAATGGAATCAGGAACGTGTGTGCTACCAAGTCTCGTTCTCAGCCGTCCCAGTTCCACCTCTTTGTGTGTGCTGGCTTTGTTCTACCAAACCAGCTCCTCTGTGGTAGGGGACGGGGTGCTGGTGCTGCCAGACTCAGGTCCTAACGGCTCTGCCGCAGACAGGATGTGGTGCTTTCTGCCTCCAGCCCCGTTCTGCAGTATCCTGGGGAAGGGTTTTGATTGCCATGGCTTAGCTTATGTGCCAGTTTCTTGCGGCCAAGGGTAAGGTGCCCTGTTCAGCCCAGTCTGGTTCAGTGCACACACTTGTGGCAAAGGAGCGGGATGGAATGGATGCTGGGAAATCACTGTGGATTGGATGCCCACTCTATTTTGTGCCTGCTATAGGTAACTGATGTTGGAATGACCAAAAATTTTTTAAAATTTAAAGAAAGGATAAGATTGTGTTTTATACAGTTATGCTACAGGCCAGGTTTGATTCCTTAACCAGATGACCGTGCAATTAGACTCATTAATTATCCTCTTCTCTATTTGAAAAACCACTAATATAACATTATATGTCAATTATACTTTAAAAAAAAACCCTTAAAATATATCAAATTATACACTTAAAAAAAAGAAAAAAGACAAAAACCACAGGTACTGGGGGGGGGAACTGGGGGGTGATTTCCTGCTACATATCCTTCTGCAAGACACAGTCAACCCTGTTATCAGAGCCCCCTTCCCACCACGTCCTGCCTTCCTCCCCTGCTCGCCACCCCCATTCATAGGCTGCATTATTCTGGAAGACTTCAGGGAAAAAGAAAGTAGTTAATGGCCCCCCCAAAGTTGGTGATTATGAGATACATCCCACATAGTTATTCTTTTTTCTTTTTCTTCTTCTTCTTTTTTTTTTTTTTTGCGGTACGCGGGTCTCTTACTGTTGTGGCTTCTCCCGTTGCGGAGCACAGGTTCCGGACGCGCAGGCTCAGCGGCCATGGCTCACGGGCCCAGCCGCTCCGCGGCATGTGGGATCTTCCCGGACCTGGGCACGAACCCATGTCCCCTGCATCGGCAGGCGGACTCTCAACCACTGCGCCACCAGGGAAGCCCCCGCATGGTTATTCTTTAGAGATCTTTTTCTCATTCATTAAAAGGAATGAAAGACTGCCACTCTATTTAGCATTTGAATTTCTTATACTTAATCACGTTTTCTTTCCATTCGGTTTTAAAAATTGCATATGTTAAGATTTGTAGAAATAGAAACAATTGCTTAATTTAGCACTAGAGATAGTCTTATCAGACAAAAGAAAAAGCCTTAGTTACGATCTAAAAATTCTGATGATAGTTAAAAAGGAAACACTAATTGTAAATAATGGGAATAAAGAAATAAGTATTTTGGGCTTCCCTGGTGGCGCAGTGGTTGAGAGTCGCCTGCCGATGCAGGGGACACGGGTTCGTGCCCCGGTCCGGGAAGATCCCACATGCCGCGGAGCGGCTGGGCCCGTGAGCCATGGCCGCTGAGCCTGCGCGTCCGGAGACTGTGCTCCGCAACGGGAGAGGCCACAACAGTGAGAGGCCCGCGTACCGCACGCACACACAAAAAGAAATAAATATTTTAATTTTGTAATTATTAGTCAGTTATTGCAAAATTCAAAAGAATCTAGAAAAAATTGCCAGAGGTAATAAGTTCTCCTAATTGTATATATAACGTAAATATTGAAGATTTATTACTCTGTGTGTGTGCCATAATGCTAAAATATACAATGATAATGAAAGATTCTCTTTTTTTCTTTGTGCAAATATTGAATTACTAAGAATTAACTCAGGACACACAACATTTAAGAAAATCATAAAAAGCTTAACATGAAAAATAAAAGAGGACAAGAATAAATGGACAGATACATAATACTCCCAGTTGAGAATTTTAAATAAAGGAGACAATAATCCTAACTAAATATAATACATAGGTTTATGCATCATTGATGCATTATCAAGGGAAGTTATAACAGAATAGAAAATAGAACTTGACCATCTGACAGTCACCGAGAGCACTAACAGGATTCAATATGAATTTATAAATGTGTACATATTTACATAAAATTGATCATATTTGAAACACTTCAGAAAGTAATGAAAACCAGAACATTATAGTACTGAGCTAAAAGAAGAAGAATTGCCCAAAGGTTTCTATTCCATTGCTCATATATTATAAAATGAATGTATGACAGAACAGGAGCAATACAGCAACCAGAGGGTAATTCTGCCCTCAGCTTGCCTCTCTGCCTCCTTGTTTCCAGGGCTGAGTATCTTCCATGTCCT
Organism: Tursiops truncatus; assembly: GCF_011762595.2. Taxonomy (NCBI): domain Eukaryota; kingdom Metazoa; phylum Chordata; class Mammalia; order Artiodactyla; family Delphinidae; genus Tursiops; species Tursiops truncatus. The sequence continues at coordinate 46,866,460 of NC_047046.1, forward strand.
TGGCTAACTGGACTCAGGGCCTGCCAGGTCTCTCTCTTCTCTACACACACATCTAAAGGTGCAGTTCACTATGCTGCTGTACCTTGCATCTGGCATCATCTCAGGCTTTTGGTGCAGGCGTCAGTTGAGAGGTCCCAGTTGCAGGCTCCAGCCCAGTTTCATCACAGGGATACACTGGCAGTATTAGACACTAGCTCAGTTCTATCAAAGTGATACTTTCTTCTTTGCTATTTCTTATAGCAAATTTTTGGGAAGCCTGAGGGAAGGCTTGGATGGATATGGCTGACAGAGGTGGACTTGAGAATGACTGCTTCCCTGACTATAATACAATATAAACTCACTATAAACTCTTCCTAAGTCATTACTAAGATTATTGTGGTAACTGGATAGCAGGATAGGGAAAATTAATTTAGATTTATACTTAGTTTATATACTGCAATGAATTTGAAACTGTTTAGAGGCTTAAACATTAAAAAGTATAAGAAAAACTGGAGGCAAACAGGATAGCATATGTTTCCCTAGCCTGGGCAGTAAAATTAAATTATCGTTAACGGTAACATCAACATAATAAAGGCCATATATGACAAGTCCACAGCTAAGGTCATATTCAATGGTGAAAGGTTGAAAGCTTTTTCTTTTTTCTTTTTTTTTTTTTTGCGATACGCGGGCCTCTCACTGTTGTGGCCTCTCCTGTTGCGGAGCACAGTCTCCGGACATGCAGGCCCAGCGGCCATGGCTCACGGGCCCAGCTGCTCTGAGGCATGCGGGATCCTCCTGGACCGGGGCATGAACCCATGTCTCCTGCATCGGCAGGCAGACTCTCAACCACTGCGCCACCAGGGAAGCCCCAAAAGCTTTTTCTTTAATATCAGCCACAAGACAAGGGTGCCCACTCTAGCCACTCCTACTCAACATAGTACTGGAAGTCACAGCCAGAGCAATCAGGCAAGAGAAAGAAATAAAGGGCATTCAAATTGGAAAGGAAGATGTAAAATTGTCTATGTTTGCAGATGATGTGATCCTATTTAAAGAATATCCTAAAGACACCACCAAGGAACTAATAAACAAATTCAGTAAACTTGCAGGATATAAAATTAACATACAGAAATCGAGTTCTATGCACTAACAGTGAAATATCTGAAAGAGAAACGAAGGAAACAGCCCCGTTCATAATAGATTCACTTTGTTGTACAGCAGAAACTAACACAACATTGTAAAGCAACTATATCCCAATAAAACAAAACAAACAAACAATAAAACATTTGGGAATAAATTTAACCAAAGAGGTGAAAGATTTGTACACTGAAAAGACTGATAAGATTTGTACACTGAAAAGACTGATAAGACTGATAAAAGAAACTGAGGAAGACACAAGTAAATGGAAAGATGTCATGTATTCATGGATCAGAAGATTTAATATTGCTAAAACGTCCACATTGCCCAAAGCCATCTATAGATTCAATGCAATCCCTATCAAAATTCCAATCCCAGTTTTTATAAAAATAGAAAATCCTAAAATTCATATGAAACCACCAAAGACCCCAAATATAATAGGGAAAAACTGTGTATTCTGTTACAAATTAATCGTTAAAGGGATGTTGCCTATAAGCTTAAATTATACCTAATGGCCCATCTCTGGGAAGTCTGCCTCCCCAGGTAATGAGCATTAAGCTAAAATACCTTTGTCAGTTTCCCAAGAAACATTCTGACCAGGCCCACCTGTGAATAACTGCAGGGAGATAGAAATCATCACATGCCCTCCGGAGGCGGACCAGAACCCGGAAGTGTTTGGCTTTACTCCCTCCCCTCTAGTATAAAAGAAGCCTGAACGCTCACTCAGGCAAGATGGTTCTTTGGTACAGGAGTCTTTACTTTTCTCAGTCTGCGGGCTGGGCTTTCTGAATAAAGTTGCTATTCCTTTGCCCCTACAACTCATCACAACATTTATCGGCCTGCCGTGAGGCAAGTAGTACGAGCTTGGACTCAGTAACACATTTTGGCCCAGCCAGCCAGGAGGCTTGTTGCTTGTGGCTAGCCAGCCCCAGTTGGGCCCTAGCAGCTGCTGGGACCACTTGTCCTAAGGATCTTTTCTTCAAAATTCCCCAAAGTGGCACCGGCTCCCCCAGGGCTTGGCAGTTGGAGTGAAGAATCGACATTTGGGATCCGAGGGGCTTCATACAGTAGGGTAAGTTGCTCCGGTGTGTACAGCCGGGAACTTTATTTCCTCTCTGGGGCTTTTTGTTCGGAATAAACCAATTTCTTTTGTATTTGAGTGGGGTACCCTGTTGGAGAGAGGAAAGAGCTGTTGGACTTTTACCCAATTTGTGAACCGGTTTGTTGGTTTCTTTGGACGCTAGCATTGGTGTGTGCCGTTTGTGGTTTCTTGGCTTGAATTTCTGTCTTTAAAAATAGAGAATGTTTCGGGCTTCCCTGGTGGCGTAGTGGTTGAGAATCCGCCTGCTGATGCAGGGGACACGGGCTCGTGCCCCGGTCCGGGAAGATCCCACAGGCCGCGGAGCGGCTAGGCCTGTGAGCCAGGGCCGCTGAGCCTGCGCGGCCGGAGCCTGTGCTCTGCAACGGGAGAGGCCGCAGCAGTGAGAGGCCCGCGTACGGCAAAAAAAAAAAAAAAAAAAAAAAAAAAAATAGGGAATGTTTCAACTATCCCTAAAGAAAGTGCTCTGAGGAGCATTTTGGATAAGTGATTTGATTACAGCTATGAACCCATGGGTGAGAAGAGGATGATATTTTATTGTTACATTGTGTGGCCACAGTACCTGTGAGGATCTCCACAAGGGGGTTAGGCAAGGTTATCTTGGGACTCTGTGTACCAGGTACTGCTACCCTTGCTGTGTTAATTACATCGTTTATGGTCTCCTGTGTCACAGGTGTATGTAAAACCCCAAGATTGAACTTGAGGGTTTATTTAGGATTTTCTGTTTGTCCTTTAGGTTTTTTGTTTCATTTTGTTTGGTTCTGTTTCTCCATTTACAGCCAAATCGATTTTGTGATACTTAAAACTTTTACTAATGGAGGAAAGGAACGGGGAAAAAACAAAAAACCTGTCTGTTCTTGTCCAAGAGTGAGACATTCCCAGGAAGAAGAGAAACGTTCTACTTGGTTCCTAAAATCGCCAAAATCTACACATAGAAATAGAAGTGTCTTTTCCATAAATACTAGTAAAAAGTGTTTAGCCATCTAGACAGGTGACCTTGATTTGTCCCATCTACCAGAAACCCAATTTGAATCCAACCTGTTTTGTAACTGGTGGGTTTTACCTTGTTGTACCCAATTTATGGCTGAAATTTTGGAACGGGAACTGTGAGGCCCCTGTGTTTTTTTGTGTGTTTGTATGTGTGTTAATAGTTGTGTGGCATTTCCAAAATTAATTGTCTTTAAGGAAATTAAGTGCTTATATATATACTCATACAAAAAACTGGCCAGAATGAATTTTGGGTTCACATGATCTAGGAAATATTTGGTATTGAATTAATATCTGGTATCAGAGTTAACTTAAGCTTGTTGGCTTGATTAATACAGACATGTCTTTTGAGTCATCAACGGTAAGCATAATACTTTTATTGTACTTAGGTTTACTAGAAATTAAATAAGACCTTATTATTCTTCTTACAAAATATGTCAGCAAGAAAAATAATATGATAAAGCTTTTGAGTAAATAAAATAGAGGTAAATTAGTTAAGAGTTTTAGGTAAACTCTATAGAAATAATTACGTTTGGGGAATGTCTATGTAAAATAGTCTCAAGATTTTGTATTTTGAAACTAAACTAAATTAAATGAAGAGAATTCATTGACTATCTGGGTCATTTCAAATAGGATAAAATATTAGAACATTATTTGCTGGGCATATCTAAATTTGCCTATCTTTGCCTTCTCCAGAGAGTTTGTCAATCAGGAAATGCTGGTATGACAGTTTACAAGTACTTGCTTCTTGGTTTTCACTGGAGATTAAGGTTTTAAGGTTAAGAATTATAAGGGAAACATTTCAGTATGCAAAGATGTAGGATGTGTGTCTTCAGCAGAGAAGGTATGAGGAATGAAAATGCATTTTGTAAAAGGGAAAAAGGTGGTTTTGTCCTAGAGCTGGTTGTTTCTGAATGGAAAAGAAAGTGAGGGACAGAGTAATATGGATACAGAAAGTTTGTGGAGGAGGAACACTGAAAGAGTTTTGTGCATAGTCAAGAATTGGCTAAGATTGAACTTAAGAAAATGAATTTTAAAGGTAAAGTGGCACAAAACCTGAATTTGGTTCTCTAAGAGGAAAAAGTTGTCTTAAAATATGGAACTGCTTTTGGTAATAGATTGCGAGTTTCTTTGTTTAAGTGATCTGTACTTGCCTTTGAGCTCTTTTATTATCGGCGGTTAAAACTTTTTGATATTTTTGACAAAGTTCCCAAAGATCAAGTTCTAAATGAAGTTCACTTGACCTCTAGCTAACTTTGAGGTTTTCCAAAGGGTCCCTGGAACAACTCAAATTATTTTCTCTCCATCTCAGAGAGAGAAATATTAAACTAATTAGGCTTATTTGGTATGTTAAATTATGTGGGCAGCATCATCAAATAAGTGGTGATAAAACTTCTTGTATCATGTGGGTAAATGCTATTAATGTACACATTCTGGAAATCATATGGAACTCCTAAAGTTCTAGTATATCCTGGTAAACGATAGCAGTCATAATTTTATTTTTTTTTTAATTTTTATTTTATCTTTTGGCCACACCGTGCAGCATGTGAGATCTTAGTTCCCTGACCAAGGATTGAACCTGTGCCCCTTGCATTGGAAGCATGGAGTCTTAACCGCTGGACCACCAGGTAAGTCCCATCAGTCATAATTTTAGTAATTATCTTAAATTGTTGTATGTCACAGCAGTAACCAAGTTTCTTTTCAATTGCATTGTAATCCCAGTTGGTTGATGCCAAAGCAAAAAGGCAACCTTTTAATGGTTAGGGGTGATCAATTGCTATTTATGGTTTTACAGTGGGTTTTGAATGACTCTTTAGCTATTTTGTGAAGAGCAGGGAAGAATGATGAAATTCTTATGTGCAAGCATTTGTGCTATTACATCAGGGAAAATAAGAAAAGGGAGGGAATGAGAGTGAGGATATGTTGCTTCAAACCTTAACCCCTCCCTTTGAGCTAGCTGTCCCAGCCGCTCTGGCCATTATGCCAGTCTTAATCGGTGGTGGAAGAATGGTCTCAGAATTGTCTCAATTGGCCATTTAAGTTTAATAGTAAAAGACTGATTAATGATAACAATGCATCATAAAACCTTCAGAAGGAAAGGAGAATATTTTGTGAACAATTTGTTTTGTGTGTAGCAGTTTTAAGTTATTTTTTTTTTAATTATTAAAAAATTGAATTGAAATATAGTTGATTTACAATGTTGTGTTTCAGGTGTACAGCAAAGTGATTCAGTTATACATGTATATATCCTTCTTTAGATTCTTTTCCCTTATAGGTTATTACAAAATATTGAGTACAGTTCCCTGTGCCATACAGTAGGTCCTTGTTTATCTATTTTATATATAGTAGTGTGTATATGGCAATCCCAAACTCCTAATTTATCCCTCCCCCTGTCCCTTTCCCCTTTGGTAACCATTATTCTTTTCCTATGCCTGTGGGCCTATTTCTTTTTTGTAAATAAGTTCATTTGTATCATCTTTTTAGATTCCACATATAAGCGATATCATGATATTTGTCTTTGGCTTACTTCACTTAGTGTGATAATCTCTAGGTCCATCCATGTTGCTGTAAATGGCATTATTTCATTCTTTTTTTATGGCTGAGTAATATTCCATTGTATGTATGTACCACATCTTCTTTATCCATTCCTCTGTTGATGGACATTTAGGTTGCTTCCGTGCCTTAGCCATTGTAAATAGTGCTGCAGTGAGCTTTGGGGTGCATGTATATTTTCACATTATGGTTTTCTCCAGATATATACCCAGGAGTGGGATTGCTGGATCATATGGTAGCTCTATTTTTAATTTTTTAGGGAACCTCTATACTGTTTTCCGTAATGGCTGCACCAATTTACATTCCTACCAACAGTGTAGGAGGGGTCCCTTTTCTCCACACCCTCTCCATCATTTATTGTTTGTAGACTTCTGACGATGGTCATTTTGACTGGTGTGAAGTGATACCTCGTAGTTTTGATTTGCATTTCTCTAATGATTAGTGATGCTGAATGTCTTTTTCTGTGCCTTTTGGCTATCCCAGTGTCTTCCAAGTTATTTTTTAAAATCAGTACTTTTTAATTGGTTAAAGCCCTTCTTAAGGAAATTATCCCCTGATTTGGATTAAGGCATTGGAACTATATTCATCCTGGAGACCACAATCAACAGGAAAAACTGAGAAAATGAATACCAACTTAACTTGGGGTAAGGCCTTGCCAGTTGCCTTGCTCTGGATCAGTGGCTCCCAGAAGCAGGCTTAAATTAAGCCCCTTTGAAATATTGTATGGTAGGCCATTCCAGGTGTCTGCCCAGGTGAGAGAATCTGTAAATGCTCTAAAAGAACTAGCAGTTGCCAACTTGTTAAAACTTTGGGCTCTATACCAACCTCTGTTCACGCATTTGCCTCCAATAGGTCTGCCCATCCAACTGAAGTAGATGGTAATTTCACTGTAGCTGGAGAAGCGTCAACCAATTTGTGTAATTTTGTCCAAATAAACAACACAGGAATTTAGTACATGTATTGGGAACTGGAACCAAAACCCCAAGTTGAATTACAAATGAACAAAGTGCTAAGGGGGTTCATCATGTTCGAATAGTTGTAGATAAAGGACTGACTAAAGATTCTAAGGAATATTTGTAGCTTCTGGAAGTAGCCAGAGTGGTCTTTGTCCCTTTTCCCACAAGATTATGGAATGGACGTTGACAGTGGGGAATTGTAGTAATAGGGAAGAACCTTTGTATTCTATTACAAGTTAATCCTTAAAGGGATGTTGCCTATAAGCTTAAATTATACATAATGGCCCATCTCTGGGAAGCCTGCCTCCCAGGTAATGAGCATTAAGCTAAAATACCTTTGTCGGCTTCATAAGAAACATCCTGACCAGGCCCACCTGTGAATAACTGCAGGGAGATAGAAATCATCATGTCCCCTCCTGAGGCTAACCAGAACCAGGAAGTGTTTGGCTTTACTCCCTCCCTTTAGTATAAAAGAAGCCTGAATTCTAACTCAGGCAAGATGGTTCTTTGGGACACAAGTCCACCATCTTCTTGGTCTGCTGGCTTTCAGAATAATGTTGCTACTCCTTGCCCCAACAACCTCTCTCTCCATTTATTGGCCTGTCATGCAGCAAGCAGTACAGGCTTGGACTTGGTAACACAAATAACATTCGAATTTCTTATACTTAATCCTATAAAAGACAATCCTGAGAAGAACAAAGCTGGAAGCATCACACTACCTGATTTCCAACTATACTACAAAGCTCTAGTAATCAATACAGTGTATGGTACTTTCATCAAAACAGACACATAGATCAATGGAACAGAATAGAGAGCCCAGAAATAAACCCTCATAGAGGGCCAGGAATACTCAGTGGGGAAAGGTTAGTCCCTTCAGTAAATGGTATTGGGAAAACTGGATATTCATATGCAAAAGAATGAAACTGGATTCCTATCTTTCACCACTCACAAAAATTAACTTGAAATGGGTCTACTGAAGGCTTAAACATAAGACCTGAAAGTGTAAAACTCCTAGTGGAAAATATAGGAAAAATGCTCATTGACATTGGTCTTGGCAATGAATTTTTGGATATGACACCAAAAGCCCAACCAAGAAATGCAAAAATAAATGATTGGACAACATCAAACTAAAAAGATTCTTTACAGCAAAATAAATCATTAACAAAATGAAAGGCAACCTAGAGAATGGGGGAAAATATATGCAAACTATCTATCTGATAACGGGTTAAGGAACTCATACAACCCAATAGCAAAAAACCAGTCATATTTAAAAATGGGCAGAGGACCTGAATAGATATTTTTCCAAATAAGACATAAAAATATCCAGTAAGTACATGAAAAGATGCTCAATATCACTGATTGCGAGTGCCCATAGACTCTGGTGGTGGTGCAGCTGTGTCACGGTGGCTAAGCGGTGATGCCAGGCTGGGACATGGCTGTCCTGAAGGTGTCCTTTCATGGAAGGTTGCTACTGCTGCTGATGTGCTGGAGCTGTCCTGTGTTCTCTGAAACCATGCTAGAGTGTGTGGTGGTGTTATCAGTGTTGCATAAGGATCTTTTTTATATTTTGTTTTTTTATTATTTATTTTTGGCTGTGTTGGGTCTTCATTGCCGTGTGTGGGCTTTCTCTAGTAGTGGCGAGTGGGAGCTACTCTTTGTTGCTGTGCGTGGGCTTCTCATTGTGGTGGCTTCTCTTGTGGAGTACGGGCTCTAGGTGCACAGGCTTCAGTAGTTGTGGCACACAGGCTCAGTAGTTGTGGCTCGGGGCCTCTAGAGTGCAGGCTCGGTAGTTGTGGCACATGCGCTTAGTTGCTCCGCGGCATGTGGGGTCTTCCCGGACCAGGGCTCGAACTTGTGTCCCCTGCATTGGCAGGTGGACACTCAACCCACTATGCCACCAGGGAAGCCCAGGATCTTATATAAGGATAATTGTTTTGGTTTTTCCTTTGCATTTCACCATTCCCCTAGGGCTTTGCTTTTTTTTTTTAACATCTTTATTGGAGTAAAATTGCTTTACAATGGTGTATTAGTTTCTGCTGTATAACAAAGTGAATCAGCTATACATATACCTATATCCCCATATCTCCTCCCTCTTGTGTCTCCCTCCCACCCTCCCTATCCCACCCCTCTAGGTGGACACAAGCTATCTATTTTACATTTGGTAGTGTGTATATGTCCATGCCAGTCTCTCACTTTGTACCAGCTTACCCTTCCCCCTCCCCACGTCCTCAAGTCCATTCTCTACATCTGTGTCTTTATTCCTGTTCCCTAGGACTTTGATGTGAGTTCATGAGAGCTTCCCAGAGGAAAAATATTGGACTTACTAAGGATGTGCAGAACTTAATTCTACCTCACCTATCAGAAACCTGGTACTGCTTTTTTTTAAGCCAGTCGTGGGGTCTGATCACTTACCCTTTAGGGTCCTCTCAGAGTAGGTGCCCAGTGACCATTAATGACAGTCTCTTGGTTGGCCAATCCCACTGCCCTCTAGACTTGATTCATAACGTTCAACCCTCCAGGTGAGGACCGCCTAAGTAAAGCTGTGGTTCCAACTCACATTTCAGTGCCCAAGTGTGTCCTGATGGTATTGCAGTGTAACTTCTGTTTACAAGTTCACCCAGAAATTATTTTCAATGCTACTGAATGCAACTGTACAATCCATTTCATCCACCCATTCATTCATTCATTCAACAAATAGTTTCAAATGAAAAAGTTTTGGTTCTTAAAATAGCAAGATTTATCATCTACAGTTCATTGCCAAATGCAGCAAATGAATAGTTCTTTTGTATTTCAACACACTGGAGGTAGACAGTTAATTGATTAATCTCATTGACCTGTATTTGGGTTTAGAGTCTTATAAAATGCTGATGTATTGTAACTCAGTGTACAAAGTGATAAATGCTCTCTGAAAGTTATGGAAAACATCCAGTACTCTTACCCATGGAATTCTTATCTGTATCTTTTTACTAGCATCCCCTAGCCCTCCTTCTCTGACAGCAAATGGAAAGAGATGAACTTTAAAAATCTTTCAGAAAGTAAAGAAGTCCATCTGTAGAAATATAGGTTATTGCTATCTTTTAAAAAAAACCTCAACCTAAAAATTCCATTTTACTCCTTCTGTTCAAATCCAATTGTCCATCTGCTCTGCATTCCTTGCTTCCCTGTGGCTTACTTTGCACCTTTTCCCGGGTTTATTAACACTTGTCATTCATTCATCTGCTCTCAAATCGGCAGCAGCCACGGTCTAATTTAACAGCTAAACGACAGACAGTTCCTCTGGCTTTCATGGAGCCTAATTTGAACAATCTGCAGCCCTGTTTATTTTATTTTAATTTTCAGCCTTCTGTGGGTGTTATCTCCAAGAGCAGCAGAGGACGTTTGTTTTTGAGTTCAGTGCAACAGATTCTCTGCTCATCTTCCCATAGAGAAGGTGACCAGGAAAACTAGAACCACGACAGTTGGGGGGCTGGGTGAACCTGCATCGGTAGAGGTGCTTCTGGGACAGGGGGAAGCTTTCTCTGACCTCTTTCGCATTTTGAATACTGAAAACACAAATGAAGAGAAGCATGCTCTTTTCAAATATAGAATGTCCATATAAAACTATTCTATAACACATGGTAAGATACTAGGTTATAGGACTCTTGGGGTTCCTATTCATCTTTACAACATTCCTAGACTTCCCCTCATCTCTCTACCCCTCCCCGCCCCCACATGTTTGAAAGTACTCTGTTAATATTCATAGAATTGAATTGAATAGATTAGCATAATCAAAGCCCTGGTAAATAACACATTTCAAAGAATTAGTCTTCAGAAAGAAGCTTTAAAACAGACAATATCTTGTTTGGATCATTATTAATAGCTGGTTAGGCCTAAATAATATTCAGGGTACATTTTTCACTTGCCTATCAAATATAATTGTGTCATGCTCCCTCTTCTCAGAATGGCAGTCGTTCTGTTTGACATATAATGTTAGGCAACGAACAAAACCCATCACCCCAAATTCCAAATCCTTGTGAAATTTGAACTAAAAGACTATAAACTTATAGCAAAAAGATAAAACCCTTATTATCCAGAATTTATTTTCTTACATAGTTTATACTATTTCTTGCTTAAAGATTATATTACAGCACAAACTATTGGGTGTAAGACAGGCTCAAGGATGTATTATACAACAGAGGGAATATAGCCAATATTTTGTAAACTGTAAAGCTGTGTAAAATAAAAAATTTTAAAAATTATATTACAATTGGATATTTGTGTAGACTTAGCACACATAGTTTTGCAATTGTCACAGGCCTCGGTTCTAACTGTGACCCGGTCTAAAGCATCAGGGCCTGTTGAGAGGGTCTCAGTGAGTGTGTGATGAGCATTATGTAAAACCTTTCCCCGTGGAACAATACTGGATATTGAGTCAGGGCTGATATGGATGGAGGGAAAGTGGGTGAAATATGAAGATTCGAGAAAGGGCAAATGGGCTGGCCACAAGGCCAATCTGAGAAAATCCTGTGCGTTCACCATTCATCCCTTCATAAATACTACTGAGCACCTTCCTTGCGGCAGGCTGCATTTTAGGCTCTGGGGATACAGCAGGTGACAGAACAAAGTTCCAGCTCTCTTTGACTTTACATGCAATCAGTAAAACCATAAGAAAAAATGGTCGGCAAAGGATTACAGATCAGCTTAAGTACAAGATTGTGATCGTGTGGCTACGCTATTCTGGGAAGTCTGGTCACGTCTCTTGAAGGTGACAGTTAAGTGGAAATCGGAGTAATTTATAGCACCGAACATGGAAGATACTGAGGTATTCTTCAGGAATATTTTCTAATGAGTTCTTAAAATGACAGTTCAAGGGAAGTGTTGAAAGTTGAAATCCTTCTCTTGGAAACTTTTCCACCATTGCCCTCTTAACATTCTGCTTATACTTCTGTCATAGAGCCTAAAACGCTTTGATGTACTGACAGTTTTTTACATGTCTGTCCTCTTGTTCTCTCCTGCAAGCGCCTTAAGGACAATCTTTGTGTCTTCCTTTTTTTTTTTGTCTGTGGCTGGCAATTCCTGGCGTGGAGTAAGTATTTAATAAATGCAAGTTCAGTAAATTTATTTGTCTCATCTCCACAACTAGACAGAAGGGCAGGTATTGCATCACATGTATTTTTGTATCCCCCTGAGCGCCTGGCATCAAGAGGGACAGAGAACGTGGTGGATAAAGCTTTGCCAGTTGCAGGTTCTTGTATAAAATCACCTTGAAGTCTTTGCTCAAATTCCAAATGGTCTTTGAGACTTTCCTCAAAGGGTAAAATGGAAAGATGGGGGAATAGCCTAGGTTAGAGGGAGATTTAGACAGTAGTCAGGTTTTTTAGGGTGTTTATTGGATTTTTGAGTAGATCAAAGTTGGGATTTAGAGCTGGATAAAAGGAGGGGTAGTATGGAAATATGTGGGGAATTTGGGGTCGGGGGTTGATGTATTGGACACAGGATATTTCTGAAAAGGTCATATGACGTTCTCAAGGATAAAAAATGTTTTCAGTAAAAGGCAAGCACATTTTTTATACAAGAAAATGATGAGACAGTAATTGTGCTAGTTTGGCTTTTTGTTTTCTTGCTAATATTACATCACTAAGTCACACAAGCGTGGTGAGGAGGGGACAATAAAAATAAGTTATCAATGCACTATTAACTCAGCGTGCTCTTACCTATTAATAAGACATTGATGTCTCCTCTTATGCGTGTCCCATTGCGAAGCATTTTCTCATTACCTCCGAGCGGCATACACAAAATAGCTTTTTTAATATACTCTTGCCTGTGGATGTTTGGTGCTAAAGACTTGTTTAAATGGTCAAAGATATCCTATTTAAGAAACAGGAAACACTTACATTGCACATTATCAACATTAGAACAGAATCTCATTATCCATTAGCTGGTATCTGTACGATTTATAACTCACTTTAGATTGAGTTTTGCAGGATTTCATGATCTTTCCCACATCATCAGCTGAAAACGTAGGTGCTGCGTCCTTGTTCATCAGTTGATATTATTAGTGGGGATTATGGCCTTGTGTTTTCTAGGCTGCAGAAATCTTTTAAGAGATGCTGCTAATTAACTATTAAATAAATGCTTGGATGAAGTTATCTTCATAACAAATAAGCTACTTGGAAATTGCTTTCAATTAAATGGGATGAGTTAAATTTCTTTCTATTTTTGTTAACCTGTGCCTGTCTGCTCTAAATCCCAGGCAGAACCCTATACTGTGTGTACTTTTTTTTTTTTTTAAGACTTGTGCTCTCTAAAAACTTTTGAAAGAAGGAACTGGTAAAGAGATCTTCTCTGAAAAAGCCTTTGGGAGATGCTCCAAGTGACTACTGATATTCTATCTGCTTTGAGACGAATGTGGCACAATGAGTCCGGTTGTTCACACAGAGAGAAGAGAAAATCTAATAGAGGCAAATGTTTCAAACCATAGAAAGAAAATCATATTATAATTTAGCAAGAACTACATATTAAGTTGCAGACTTTTTCAATGAGAAAAGAAAAAGAAAAACTAAAAAGCTAGGAAAATTGTGTACCCTGTATTTTTTTAAGCCATGACATTATTTCACTGGACTCTAAACTAACTGTAGGCTTCAATTGTAAGACTCAATGTAGGCTTCAGTTGTAAATTTAAGAAAAAGATTTAAATAGGTAAATATGGCTATCTCAAGACATATCTTTTCTAAAAATTCACTACTTGAAGAGTCTGTTTTCAAAAGCAGAATGGGAATGGTTAATTTGTTTATATTCACCAGTCCAACAACAGAAATATTTATTGAACCTGACTAGGGTGGGACAGGCTGAGGGGCAGGTGGGGCAGTCTTGGGACCAGGACTAAAGCAAGACATGAGGGCTTATAATCTAGAGACAAAACGAGAAGCTTAGACCCCAGATCACCTTCTGGAGGAGAATGGCTCATATGGGGACTTGCATGCTGGTTCAAACAGTGTGGAGGATAGAGCCGGCCTAAGGCATCACAGAACAAAGATCAGGAAAATGAGAAAAAGGCTGCTATAACGTCAGAGAAGAAGAGGATTTGCTGAATTAAAATCCACCAACCAACCGATGCACTCACTCACCCGTCAAATAACCAACAGATAGTATTGAACATCCACTACCAACAAATGGCTCTGGTGGTTGCCACGGAGGAGACCCAGTTCCTGACTCAGAAAAGGAATTGAAATATCAACTCTTTCTTCCAGTGAAAAGGTCGATCCCTGATGGTTCATTATCTTCTCATTTTACATGACAAATAATAACAAAGAATCTCCCTCTTTCTGCTAATATATGAGTTTTGTTGCTTTCTTTGTTTTTCTGTTGGGATTAACTTTCCTCTTTCAAAGAAATGAAAGTGTGGTTCTTGCTTCCTAAACGCAATGTTATTCCTTCTATACTGCTCCCAAGACTGTTTAAGCTTTGCAAAGTCAAAGAAAGTTAGATGTGGATTATCCTAGACAGAGCAGTATACTGACTCATCAACCATCCTTTGTGGAAGATAACACTTCGTTTTTCCTGGGGGTTGTGGTGATGGGGGCTGTTGGTATAAATACATTTTAGGCTGGAAGTGGCAGAACAGGGAAAAATACATTTTAAAAACTATATATATTTGTCTGGAGCTAAGGATAAAGAAATCAGCTTTAAAAAACATTGTTTCTTGGTTGACTTGTGGGTAAGTCTCTTTCTACCATCTTATCTTTCTTGTCAGCATTCAGAGATTTCAAAAGAAATTCCTGACGGATAGGAACTCCAATCCAGCTATAATTATACCAGTTTTGTTCCTCTTTTTAGGTATTTCCTTCAATGTGGAGGACCAGTTTGATTTGTGGTTGTGGCTTTTATGTACTGGGGAAGGGGGGGCCTTCATGGTCACGAGATAGCTGCTACTCTGGAATAAGTTTAAATTCCAGAACCCCAAACAAACTACACAAAAGGATTGACTCCAGGTAGAAAACAGATCCTGGCCTTCACCAGAGTCTGCAGGGGGTGCCTGAGTCCCGGCTCTGGCTGTCTAGAGCGTTTCTCTAATCTCTGGATGGGCCTTGTCAAATCCATTCACTCATCAAGCTCTATTTCAATCAATCAGCCAACCGGGCATCCACTATAGGCCATGTACTGTACTTCATGTTCATATGACTCCCTTCCCCAATGCAAAGACTAGTGCCTTTGTTTTACAGTTTAAAAAAAAGTTTGTTTTAAATTCCCATTCATATCCATTTATGATAAAGTGAGGCTAATTTCTTTTTTCACTACGTTTAATACAAACTTGACATATCCATCCCCCACCCCCCGAAAGAAAAAAAGAAAGGAGTAGGGGAAGGGTGTTAACAGGAATGAGAGAACAGTTCTATGTTTTAATATTTTCATATATGTTGATATATGTCAGCAAGAAGGCCAAATGTATTTCAACCAGCAGGCAACTCCTTCTTCTGAAATAGTAAAAAGCTAAAAATATGAATCATGTCTATCTGTTCTTTATCCTGTTTGCCTGAGACTGGCTACATAGTTTGCCGGGCTCAGTGCAAAATGAAAATTTGGAGCCCCTTGTGGAAATTAATCTCAAGACGGCAACAGCATAGCATTAACCCAAGTTTGGGGCTTTTTTTTTTTTTTTTTTTTAATGCCCTCCGGTACTTAATAAAGTAGGGAAGAGTGGTTACAGCAGGGGTGGAGGTGGAAGGCCCAGACCCTACCCCAGCCATAACCACCATGTGACACTAAATAAAAAAATAGCTGGGCATGGGCAAGGCTGAGGGTGGTGCAGCAAACACTGGCAGCCCAGGAGGGACACGATCCCCCTCCCAAGCGATGCCCACCATCAACCCTGGACCAGTACTGTGATCAGTGAAGGGTGGGGCTCTTGGCTACAGAAGTCCCCGCAGCCACTGAGTGGCCCACTGGACCGTGGAGAAAGGGTGTCTTTGGTATTTGGACCCTTATTTATTGACAGAAACCTGGACCCCTAGCTGGTCCAGTCAGACCCAGATGAAAAAGAGGCCACTGTATCTCAGATTCCTGGATTGTTCTTTTCAAGATCTAAAAGACCAATGGGTCATTGTTACCTGGTTCACCCAGGACAGAGGCCACGAAAGGGTTATTGTCACTTAGTTTTCTGATTGGTTGACTCAGGCTCCTGGACATCAAAGAGTCATTGTTACTTAGGCTCCCAATTGGTCCACCCAGGACCCAACATCAATGAGTCACTATCACTTAGCCTTCTAATTGGTCCATTCAGAGCTTAGGACAAGAATGGTTCCTGCTACCAAGACCTCTGATTGGTCAACAGGAACCCATGGTCAGGACCTGAGGGGCAGGTAGGGCCCTAGAAGCCCCTGGGATGGGAACAGGATTAAGTGCTTAGAGTTGTGTGACTACATAAGTTGCTTGCCCAGGAAACTGGTCTTGTACTTACTATTATATGGCGTGGAGATCCCACATTTCTTATACCCTGCCAACAGCTTAATTTTTAGTGAGCCACATGGCCATGAAGAACTCAACTAGATGATCTCAAGGTAGTAGCCTCCATCAGCTTTCCAAAGCAAGGTCTGGGAAATGTTGGAGAGAGATTAGGATAAATATAGTCAAACAGGCTTTTACTGAGAATTTCTCAGAGCCTTTAATACACTAATATGCATTATGCATTTTCAGGAGGTGCAATATAATATGCAGCATTTCTCAAATTTTTGATGGGTTGGAGACAACTGAAAATACAGGCAAGAATAAGGATGTGATCCCAGAGAGTTAATGAGCTAACTTGTTCTAGAGCTCAGCTCTGTCCTCCACTTCTGACTCATGTATCAGAAACATCTGCAGCAGATGGCCTGCATTCCCGTGGCTGACACTGGGACAACGAATATATATTGCGTAAGGGCCCGTGAAGACACTGCTGGTGGTTTATCCAGTGTCTCTTCTTCTTTGCTCATGGTTCTGATTTGCTCAGGGTTGAAAATACCTAAGTGACATTTGCCCCTGCGGTGGTCATGTGACCTAGTTTTGGCCAAGTGGAAATCTCTAGGGATTTAAAAAGGACAGAGTCAGTGACATGTGTCTTTTGCTCTTTACGCTTCCAAGCTTGCTTTCTGCTTGGAAGTCAGGAAAAATGCTTGTGACTACAGGATCCAAGTTATAATCACGAGGATGAAAGCCACCGGGGTAGTGCAGCAGGAGACCTGAACGATCCTGGCTCCGGGATGGCCTCCTTGAGCAGCTGCACAAGCCCTAAGTGCCTTCTTTGGGCTTCTTGTTACCGAGGAAAACAAACCCCTTTTCGACTAAGCGGCTGTAGTTGGGTTTTCATTCTGTGCAGCCAAACAGAACCCCACCTGGTGGACGGCCTGACGTGCAGCATCCCCTTCCTGCCCTGCTCCTCTGTTTCTTTTCTATCCAGTTGCCCAGGTGGACAACCTGGATGCCATCCTCAATCCCTCCTCGCCTCTACTCCCAGGAGCCGTGACCCCTGTTCCACCTGTGCTGCTGAAGGTGCTCTGGGTACAGCTTTCTGCTCCACAGCCCTGCCCAGCGGAAGCGCAGCCTCTAGCGCCCCTGGGGAGCAAGTTGTGCAGCTTCTGACTTTGACGAGGTCCCAGGCTCACCGTGGTTTCAGAGGCCAGTGTGGCTGGTGACAGATAGGAGGGTACCCCGGTTAGGGATCGCCCCCTGGGTAGACAGATAGGAGGGTACCCCGGTTAGGGATCACCCCCGCCCAGCTCTGCTGAGGGATGCTTTGTGACTGAACTCCTGTTTCATCCTTCCAACCAGGATAGGGTCCAGTGGAGATTCTCGATTAGGCACCATCATTTATCATTAAATTCATATTCTATTGTTTCTTCTCATATCTAGGAGCCCCTGAAACATCATCATAATATCAATCTTTTACTTTCAGGTCCCATATTGTGTTAGGAGGGGGAGTGGCGGAAGTTTGAGAGTCATAGGCACCTGGAGCTTTAGGCGCTTGTTTCCAAGTAGTAGCTGCCACGTTGGATCGATTCCCAAGTCCTTTTGTTTTACCTCCTCCACTCTGTTCCGGTTGGTCCATTTCTCTACATCCCCATTGGTGTTACTCCACCCAGGACACCTCAACACTTGCATGAATTATCTATGTGCTTCCTCGTTGCTTCTAATGGCTCTCCCGGCACCCAGGATTTCTTCCTTTCAACCCATTTCCCCCGCTGCATTCCCAGTGATCCTATCTGCTCCTGTCACTCCCTACTTCCAATGATGGAGTTTCTCCACTGCTTGAAGACCAGGCTCCCTTGCCTTCAATGCAATGGCCTTCATGGAAAGGCCTCTTCCTACCGCTTCAGTTCTCACCGACGTTCTTTACTCGCTACACTGCGGTCCCCCTGAACAATTTATGTCAGTGACGCTATGCTCTCTTGCATCTCCAAGACCTTGCCAATACTGCTTTCTTCTCTCTCACATCTTCACCTTCTCCCTGCTCCCCTTCGTTTCCTAATTCTTACTCATCCTCCAGATTCCTGTTCAGGAGCCACTTCCTGTAGGAGGTCATCTCCGAGCTTCAAGTCACAGTGACCTTCTGCCCTGTGGACTCCCAGAGCACGTGTCCCTGCATCAGAGCATGTGTCCCTGCATCAGAGCACGGCCTGTAGTAGTTATCTCTTACTGCTTCCATGTAAGTTAAGTGAGATAGTGCATGTGATTTCCTGTGTTTCAACGAATGGAACACAGTAATTACTCAATGAATGATTTTATTACTGTGCTAACTGTCTGTAAACCATCAGCTCGTGTCTTCATTCAGAACAGCTTTAGTACCTGGTCTGTGCAGAAAACGTAATACATACTCAAAAAGCACTTGCTAATGGTTAGAAGGAATGTGTGTTATTCCCACACCGCATTGTCCCTCATTTTTAAAGGGGTTTAATTCTATTTCAAAACAGAATTAAGTCTTTTTTTGAACTAAGTGGTCTGTCAAGAGCTTCACATATGTCAACTCATTTAATTTTCGTAACCACTCTAAGAGGTAGTTGTCATTCTTATTTTATAGGTAAGAAAATGATGTCATAGCCACAGCAATAATAAAGAGCAGAACTCTGACTCAAATGCAGGACTGGCTGACTCCAAAGGTGTTAAATATTTGTCACCAGAAAAAGAAACCCTCCCTCAGGTTCTATCCTGAAGGAAAGGATGGACACACATATAGGAGGCCAATCATGCCCGTATGGGTGGCGTTTCTAAGCTTCTGCTGGGCGTCTGTGTAGCCTCGGGGGCAGTTATGAAGAGGTCTGTGGCTCACTTCCTCATGGGTTGAGTTTGTGAGTCTTTGAGAGGATGTTTGTTCAAGGCATAGGTGTTGGGGTATGTGGATGTACATACACGTGGATGCCTGGTACCCTGCTGGATACCTGCATCGTAAGCAAGCACCTCTCTAGCTCAGGTTGATGGAGCACCTGCACACAGAGCCTTTACAGAAGGACTGGAAAAGCCTAAACACACATCACAAGAGGAGCCTGTTTGCAGGACTGGCTGTATAATCAGAGAGTTCAGGAGCTCCATGTTGTGCTGAGAAGCAGGAAGTGAACCTGTGGCCGTGGCCAGCTGGGTGCGGTGCCAGGGCTGGGAATCAGAGAGTAACTGTGTGTTGGTCAACCTTGGAGCACATGAGACACACTTTCCTCCAAACATACTGAGAACATCACTTAGGGACATGCCAGAGGGTGAGGGGCTGGCTGATCAATATTTTATTGACACTAAAAGTAAGTTCGAACCTGTCTTTAGCATTCATACAGCCAGGATTGGAAAAGCAAATTATTACTGTTTGGGAATGACGGGAGGTATGCCGCCCAAATTACTTCAATTAATGAAGCCAGAGAACTGCACACCAGCCGCCCTGGCTTCTTCCATCTGCCTGTGAGATCAGTCCAGTCTCTCCAGCGTTGTTTGCCTGCTGGATCACTTTGGCTGTTCACAAGGACATATTTACGAAACTCAGGTTAGAGAATGTTTTCAGGCATCATAATGAGCTAACTGGAGATAGAGCAAAAAGAGGGTTCAGGGAAATGTGAAATTTAGGCTAAGTCTGGGTTAAGATCTAAGAAGTCCCAGGAAAAGAGGTGCGAGAAGAAACCCAGACTGGGGGGAGACAGGAGGTGGGGTCCCTACTGGGAATACTGAGACCTACAGTGGTTGGTGAGGACAGTAGCTGAGTTAGGGGATAAACGAGTCTGGTAGTGGGACCTGGAACTTGAGTATTGGGGTTGCTGAGGGCACGCTGGTGTCAAATCCTCAACTCTAGCAACAGCTGCTGATTTCCTTATAAACTTCCTGCCCCCAAATGTCACCCTGACGCTGGGTGACAGTCAGGAGGGACAAAGCCTATGGATGGAAGAGGGATACTCTAGAAATGGCCAATACTGGCAACATGCCAAGGCAAAAAAACAACAAAAATAAACGAGACCTCTCTCAAAGAAGTTGTCCAGGTTTAAATAATAGCGCACCTAATAGTTAACTGAAGAAGGAAATGTGTACTTCATTTCCCCAGGCCATATTTCAAAATGTTCTTTTGCAGTTAGTTTCTGTGAAAGATAAGTTATCTCAACCTTCCAAATAAACTATCAATTATTAACTGATCCACGGATCCCAGTACTTTGAGTTACTGTAGTAGTGGCGTCTCTGCAGGTTGCCTTTTCCTTCTGCCGACACAGATAACTCCCACACCTTTCTATCATCCAGGATGATTAACATACAGAAATCTTACTTCTTCAAAATGTGCCCAGATCACTGGTGTACACAGAATGTACCATACTTACCTCTTCTTATCCAATCTCAGTGATTAGTGAGACCCGTGAAAAAATGGGATTGTACCAAGAGTGGACCCCGGGCTGCACGCACAGTGTTCTGCACCTCGTGAGCTGGTTGTCTATCCTGCTTTCAGGTTTTGCTTCAATGATAATTTACATGGCTAGACTTTTCCAGCTTTAGAGGGGGGCCGCTAGGCTGCACATGCAGGACCAGCATATTCTACAGTCTTCACAGAAGCAAGGAACCAAAAGTGAGGGCCTTTGTGTGTAGGACGGGGTAACCTAGACAGAAACACGGAGCCAGGATAGCCAAGCATTTGACAATGTGAAGAAGTCCCATTTCTCCACAGGATTCACTTATCACTGAAATGTGATAGAAACGGGTAAGCGTGGCTATGGGAAAACTTTAACTGGCAATTACACTGTTTCAAGATGGCAACTTAAACTAAAACTGAAATTACTGGTAGTTTACTGGATTTGTAAAATCAGTCACCGCCTTAAAAGTTGAAAAAGAGACTTCCTTTACTTTGTCAATAATTATGCTACACCGACAGTAGTAAAAAGCACAGAGAATGAAGCGTGAACATATTCATGCCCAAACCGAAGTCTGAGATTCTCTTCGTTAGAATTCATCTTTCCTTTGTTCTTCAGGATCAATTAGGTAGGTTCATGGTTTGAGTGTTAAGGTGAAGGAGGCTTAAAGGAGATGTACTTTCTCAAAAGTCAACTTTAGTGTAATGTCAGCTTTACACTAAAGTCAACTTTAGTGTAATGATACTTGATAGATTTTGGTTTTGGTTGAGGGTGTTTTGTTGCTCAAAACCAATCAATGGAAAAAAAAAAAACACGAAGTACAACTTCCTTTATGCAAGAGCTTCAGATTTGCACCATTCACTTTCAAAATTCCAGAGACTCAGGGCCAAGAAGGAGCGAGGTTTCTGACAGGTCAGTTTTGCGCTTTGAATATTCCTTTGCCCTCTTCCCGTGGAAATGTGGCTTGAAAAAATTGTACAGTGCCCCACTTTCAAATCCCTTACCTTTTTTGAGCCACTTCTTTCTGTTTATATAACTTCAGGATTTGAATGCCTTTGGCTAACTAAGGAAAGTGGAAAAGTGACTGATGGGAATAGAGAGACCCCCAGTACAGCTGGATTTAAAATTTTACTCTGCTCTGATCCTCGACTGGAGTAATCCTTGGGTAGTTATTAGCTGGTTGGAAAAGCCTGGCACCCTGTGGCCATGTTTAGTACTACAGCTGCTTCTCTCCCAAGGTGCCCCAGTTTACACTCTTCCTAGGGGCTACCCTGGATACAGTGGGATGAAAGGCGTGTATGCTATGCGTGGATTTTTTTGGGGGGATTTTTACAAATTGAAGTATAGTTGATTTACAATTTTCATGTGTACAGCAAAGTGATTCAGTGATATACATACGTTATATATATGTGTGTGTTCTTTTTCAGATTCTTTTCCATTAAAGATTATTACAAGATATTGAATATAATTCTCTGTGCTACACAGTGGGTCCGTGTTATTTATTTTATATAGATTAGTGTGTATCTGTTAATCCCAAATTCCTCATTTATTACCCCCTGCCTCCTTTCCCCTTTGGTAACCATTGTTTGTTTTCTACATCTGTGAGTCTGTTTGTGTTTTGTAAATAAGTTCATTTATATCATATTTTTTGGTTCCACATATAAGTGATATATGACGTTTGTCTTTCTCTGTCTGACGGACTTCTCTTAGTATATGATCTAGATCCATCATGTTGCTGCAAATGGCATTATTTCATTCTTTGTTAAGGCTGAGTAATATACCATTGTATATTTGTACCGCATCTTCTTTATCCATTCATCTGTTGATGGACATTTAGTTTTGGATTTTTTTTTCTTTTACGTTTTTTCATCTTACACCTGTCTCAGTATCTCCACTGAGTCATAGTTTTTGATCAAAAAGCAGGTGACATGCACAGAGCATCCATTTTACAAGCAGGAGGGGTTTCTTTTCTTTCCAGCTAACACTGACTGGGGAACATCAGCTCCTATTTTAGGCTTAGAAGAAAGAGAAGTTGGAGGACCAGGGTAGGGCATTCCATGTGCTTAAAAAAACCTGATTAAATGTTATTTTTATTTTTTAAACTTTTAATTATTTTATTAAAAAAACACTTTTGCTCTTTATTATTTTTTAAATATTTATTTATTTATGTATTTGCGCCGGGTCTTAGTTGTGGTAGGCGGGCTCCTTAGTTGTGACATGTGAACTCTTACTTGCAGCATGCATGTGGGATCTAGTTCCCTGACCAGGGATTGAACCCCGGCCCCCTGCATTGGGAGCACAGAGTCTTACCCACTGCGCCACTAGAGAAGTCCTTAAATGTTATTTTAAAAGTGAAAAGTTGAGGAAATTGGGAGACAAGGTTGTCGTGGAACGAGTACAAAATGGGGAAACGAGATTTTATTTCTAGCTCTGGTTCTGTCACAGACTTTGTGTGATCCCAGTGAGGTCATTTAACCTCCATGGGTTTCATTCCAATAAAGTTAAGAGATTGGACCAGATCATTTCCAGGGTTCCCTCTGGCTCTAAACTTCTGTGATCTGCCCATGGATGCTATTTCCTATGCCTTGCACAATATCTCCTTGCCAGCTGTGCTTCTGAGCACGCAAACTGTTTCTTATCTTTACCCATCACTGCTTCTGGTCCTGAGATCACTCTTAGCTTAGGTCATTCAACCATATCTACTAGTCTTCAATTGCCTGTGTCTTTTAGAGCCAATATTTGAGTCAACCTCCAGAAACACATTGATCTTTTCTAGTTCACTTTATATTCATTAAAGAACTGAACTCATTGCCTTCATTAAACTGTTAGAAGAAAAATTTATTCATTGGCAAATGTTGCAAACTCGATCTGGAATCTCTAAACAGGTTCATATCTTACTCTCTTTTAGTCTTAGATATTTTATGATGAATCCAGATTTCACTTGTCATTCTTTTGACTTTACTTCATTGTTATCATGCAGCTGCAGGGCCTTGATCTTGATGGCATGAAGACTGGCCGCCATCAGGAACGTGATGGCATCATGCCGTCATTCAGTAGAATCTTAAGTAGCATTCCTTTTGAAGATATGACAGCGAAGACATAAGCCCTGATACCAAAGACTTATAGCTTACAAGGGTAGCCAGAGAGCTGTCAGCACAGACGTGAAACCAAATCAGCTTGGGGGATGACACTTGGTGAATCCTGAAGGATGCCTATGAGTACCTAAGCAAGGAGGGGCTGAGGTGGGAGAGGGGATTGCTTGAGGGAAAATTCATTTCAGTGCAATTTACCCACCACCTACTGACTGTTTTCAATGATTTGGCTTTTTCTAACCTCAGATAGGTAGGATTTGGAGGATATTTGATTCTATGTATTTCTTTTAAAAAATTTTATTTATTTTAAATTAGTTTCATGAAAGTATAGTTGATTAACAATGTTGTGTTTATTTCTGCTGTATAGCAAAATGAGTCAGTTATACATATATATACATTTTTCATATTTTCCATTATGGTTTATCAGGATATTGAATATAGTTCCCTGTGCTATACAACAGGACCTTGTTGTTTATCCATTCTCTATATAATAGTTTGCATCTGCTAATCCCAAACTCCCAATCCACTCCTTCCCCCTACTCTTGGCAACCACAAGTCTGTTCTCTATGTCTGTGAGTCTTCTAACTCAATATATTTCTAAACTCAAATTTACTTGGCAATATCCAATTTGGGGGAGTCATATGTCCTAGTGTATATCTGATGTAAGTACTTCTAGAACCTTGCGGTAGGTCCTTGGACGTTTTAGCCCAGTCACATCAACCCTATAGTTTTGTCCAGTGCACATCCCTGAAATCAGGAAAGTGGCCACCTGTGGGTATAGTCACAGGTTTTATCCCTGTGAAATAGGGCAGAAGGGTTGAAGGTTTCAGTATAACATGGAATGAATGATTTAGGGATGCTTTGTCTAGCAAAAGAAGGCAGGAAGATTTTTCGGTGATTGTGAAGCTGGGGAGATCCTAGCCAGGCAAGGACTTAAGATCTCATTGTCCTCCCTGCCCTTCAACCCTCCCCTGAACCGCTCAGTAAGACAGTCTGAAGCTACTTCATGCTATTTTGAGTACAATAAAAGCTTAACCAGCCTCCACTTGCCAACTTCTCTGTAAAACTGGTGGACGCTGCAGCGTGCTGCACGCTCATGACTTCCTCTAAAACCCTCTACCACATCTACTCACTGTGATGCTAATTGTAATTACAGAAATTAAACTATATATAAGCCAGAGATACGAATTTCTATTGTCCTTTTTTTCTGTACAAACATGTATTTTTATTAAAACTAAAAAATTTTTTTTATTGAAGTATAGTTGATTTACAATGTTGCATTAGTTTCAGGTATACAGTAAAGTGATTCAGTTATCTATCTACCTATCTATATTTTTTCAGATTCTTTTCCGTTATAGGTTATTACAAGATATTGAACGTAGTTCCCTGTGCTGTACTGTAGGTCCTTGTTGTTTATTTTATATACAGTAGTGTGTATATGTTAATCCCAACCTCCTCATTTATCCCCTCCCCCATTATTAGTTTTTTAAAGCTCACTAGTCCATCTATATTTCTTTTGTCCTAACTCCTGACCACACAGGTACTAGATTCTCTTTGGTTGCCACCAGGTTACCTGGTTCCCAGCTTCTTCCACTTTTGATAACCACAGTCTTCAGTCTCTTGTTAACATGGAGTGAGCTTGCAGTCTTCAGAAACCCTTCAGACAAGTTCTCTTCTCCTCCATGAGGATGGGAAAGAGAGGTTCTAGAAAACCACACAGGGGTCCAACTCACTGAGGAACGATTGCAAGAAGAGCAACTTTTAAAATTTCTTTATTTATAGACATTTCAGAACCATTTAAATCAACAACGAATTTTTTTAGACAAAACATACCATGTTTATCTTGAGGTACACATTGGGCCCATAGACAATGCTCTGGAAATAATGCAACTGTTAACTGGTAGTTAACAACCCCACTTTTCCAAGCAAAGAAACTGTAAAGATGGTTACAAAAGTCTTTGAAAAGAATATACCATTTTCATTTAAGTCAAGGAAAACTCCCCAATTTTTGACTAATTGAATTCAACTTTTAGGCTTAGCTTAAGCAATATTTTAAATGGAGCTTAATATGAAAATGGGAGAAGAGGTTTATAGCTAAGAAATGATCTGAGCCCTACTACATGAGATTGTAAACAAAGGAAATTCATCATCTGATAAGCTCATTACAAAACTCATAGCCTAAAAATTAGACAGAGCAGCAAAATTACAGAAGATATTTGTATATACTTTTAACAGAAATCACGTTTACCCTTTGTTTCTAGCTTTCACAATGAGACAAATTTTAAAACACCAAGTTCTGAAGACTAAACGATGTGATTGGACAAGAAGTGGTCATAAGAATTCCACACTATTACAGTCCCACAGTATAAAAATCCTACTTTCCATCATTTGCACTCTGGGCATCTTACTTTTCTTGCCCTAGCAGCCTGGTGCCATTGTATTCCTAGAAAATTGGGATTAATGGTCATAGTTTCTGAAAGTCTTGTGTGTCCAACAGCAGATTTCACTTTTCTGAGGGACTGAAGTTGAAATTTTCTTTGAATCGTTCACAGTGGTCTTTGGAGACCTGTGTTTTTTTCAGTTTGTTATTCCAAATGTTAAGCTCATACTCTTTAGGCATGATGAGTAGTGATTTGTGATACAGTGTGTTTGGAAAATGAAGAGCCCTCTATTCATCCACCCCCACCCCCTGAACTTCTCGAGGAGTCGTGTGCACGGTGTGCAGGTGCTTCTGGAATGTCGGCAGAGGGTATTTACCCACGACTGAAAACAGTTGGAATGGACAGTCATAATATTTCCCTGTAAGATTGTTTTATTTCTACGTGAAACAAGAATAAACACTGCAATTTAGCCGAGTGGGCAGCTCGCTGCAACTCCATAAATGTGAATGTGCTATGTGGGTTGAAAGGGTCTAAATGTAAATTTCACAGCTCATAAAGTTGAGCAGCTCAACTTAAAAGAGAGAGAACGTGCAGGCGTTGATGCGATTCTGAGAAAGAATTGATCTGTGTTTCAGTGCTCCGTCCCAACATGAATCAGGCCCACGTTTTACATTTTAGCTGCTTGGTTTGGTTTATTGCTGTATTTCTTAAGGGGGTCACGATGGTTTTGGCCATGCATTTAAGGAATCCAAGAAAGAGTCCCGTTTGGACACTCTCCCCCAAGCACAGGGGTCAGTGCACAGATTGCAGGGAACCTGCCAGAAGATGTCCTCAGTCTTGACCTGGTTGGTTAGAAAAGGTTCTGCATGTGGGGATCTCTATACACTGCTTTTCACTGCAAAAAATCGCAGCTCAGAAGGGAAGGGCTGTTTCCTTCCTACCCCTGTTCTGCATTCCTTGTCTTGATTCTCTCTGGCTATGCGTGCCTTGTCTAGTAAGGGCGCCATGTGGCTTTACAGATACCAGAAGATACTTACTGCCAATTAAAAAAAAAAAAAATCCAATCAGTAGAAAAGAACACTAGTCAGTGGGAGTCAGAGATACCTGCTGCCTCCAATGCTTTCCAAGTTTCAATGGTCTTGTAGTTTTTCTTTTATACCCCGTTGATAGAGGCTGCCATTTCTTCCTTCTGTGGGTTCTTGAGGGTCAGGGCACACTTAACTCTCCATCCATCCAACTGCCAGGAGAGCTCATGTCTCTCTTGCACGTACCCAGTCTCAACAACTGTGGTTTTAAACATAAACCTTATGAGTTCCAAGAGGGCAGGAACTGTGTCTTTTTATCAGCCTGTCAAGTCATACTAGCATAGTGCCCGGCACACAGATGATGCTGTGAATTTTGAGTATGTGAATGAAAGGCCATAGTCCCTGCCCTCAAGGAGTCTCTATGTTGCCGTCGATATAAACTCAACGTACATATGCCAAGACAAAAAACAAAAAGGACTTTGTGTCGAGGTTTTGCAAAAGAAAAAAAGAAAACAAAAAGAAAAAAAAGATAAAAGGAATCAGTTGTTTATGTGGGGCAACTGTCATAGTAAACTCAAACCCACTCATTCCTCCCTCTTGAACTGAGAAAAGCATACAAGCACTAAGGATTCACGAACGGATTCAGCAGGGTTTTGCCAAAGAAAACTTGCAACGTTTCAACGTCATCCTTTGTTTTTATTTTAAGGGAAAGTTCTGAGAGGTTAACTTTACCTAGGGAGTTGCCCCTCACACAGAAGGATGCTTTCTCAACATGAAAGTCATGGAGGGACCGCATGTCATCTGAGTGCAGTACTAGAAGCTTCTATATAAACTTGTCAGTTACTTATGAAGAGGTGCTACAGTTTGATAGATTCTACAGGGTACTCTTTTATGGGGCACTTTTAACCTAGAGTATTTGCATTTTGGGAGACATGTTGGGGGGAAAATCCTTTTTTTTAAAAAAAAGAGATTTAAGATGGAAAATGAGAAAAGGTATCAATTCACCCCAATTCTAAACAATGAGATGGATTAAAAATATCTTGAATGCCAAGAAATGAAGCCATATATTGAACAGGTCTGCAAAACTAGACTGGTGGGTCTTGTCTTTCCATTTGTGTATTTATTCTGATGAGCAAGAAGAGTGGATAATAACATACAAGCCAGTCCTGCAAGTCACACTGACACCTGGGTGGCTGTCTGCCCATCTCGAATGTGGGGACAGACTCTGGGGGAGACAGGGCTAGGGACGATATGCTGCTCGGAGAACAAAAACTTTTCTAAGATTTATATTCCTTCAAAAAGTCAAGAATTATGTTGATGCCATTATACTTTGGAGTATTTATTCACGTTTGGCAAAAACTGTCAGACTGGGTCCTGGGATTGTTGGAATGAAAGTACGGTAATCATGTATTTTCTTTGGAAGAGAGGAAAGATTTCTGAACTAAACAAGTACTCTTATTGATACTTTAAAAAATGATGCAACAGATGTAGCACATATCAAAGCAGAGGATGGTATGTCTGATTTCTGAGCTCTCCTAAAGCACAAAGCATGTTGAGAACACCTGACACGCTCTGAGAAATGCTCTCCAGACCCCTCATCACCACATACCAGGAGAATAAGACCCTCAAACCCGAGAAGAATTATCACCCGACAGAAATGGTCATTTCCCCAGACACTGATCAGCACGGGAGTATTCTATGTAAAACCCAGCCTGTAATAGGTTTAAAATCAAACTTAATTCTTCAATACAGACTCCCTACTGATTTGTTCCAAGTTTTCTGTGATGGAGCCTGATAAGACTGAGCTTCGAGGGACAGGGTTCTGAGAATCTTTGGAATCATTCTGTCCCATTTCCTAAGAGAGTCGACTTAATTAACGGCCCCAAACTTCAATGGATATTTGAAAGTGAACAGATGTTATCTAGAAGATCAGACTCATACTGATGTTTAAAACATACATTTGTATTGTGTAAATATACATATACGTATATATTCTGGTCTTCTTTATCTCTGCTCAGTAAAATTAGCAGCAGTTACAGATAAATTATTGTGGTCATGATTTATGATTTCTAAGGACATCATAGATCCTCTCTACTAGCACATGACTTTTGTAAAATGCCTTTTGATAAAAAGATCCCCACCAAGCACATAACACTGCAGTGTCATTTCGTATCACTAACATTTTCAGGCACAAGAGTAAAACAATTAGCACTGAGCAATCCGAACGACAGAGCACAGAATAAATTGTCTAAAGTTGATTCTCCCAAAGGAGGGAATTGTTCAAAGGTGTTTTTTTTTTTTTTTTTTTTTAAAGATTCTTATGTCTTTCAGCTTTGGCTATTTTGTAAATAAATATCACAACTTCTCGCATAAACCTACTTGGGTAACAGTTATTTCTCTGAGCATGCCTTTTGTCTTTTAGCAGCTGTTGAGTGTTGAGTGATGTACAAGGCACACCTCTAAGTGTTCTGTACAGCATTTTTATTGATGTACAAAATAGCCTGTTCACCATTCAAAATCATAATCTGCATAGTAAGAGTTTTCTCTTATCCCTATTTACAGAGAAAGTTTTTAGTGCAAAAAAAATGTGAAACTGTGTCCCAGCCCTCCCCTTCTAGAACACACATTTATCTGTTTTGTTCAATGCTACCTGGGGTTATTTGGCTATATTTTGGGCCTCCAGCCGTTAATGAATTGCAGGATTTTCTTCACCTGCAGTTTGCTCAGTTTGAAATCCTCGGAGAGGATTTCTTCCGTGAGCTGAACAAGCAAGTTTCCGTCAATCTTTTCGGTCACAAAGAATGCTATGACGTCCTCGGACAACCCTATGAACCGCAGGGACTTGGACACTTCCTCTATGGAGAGTCCCGACAGGTCGGCAGGTGGCTGCCACGGGGACCCGTCACCACAGGAGCGGGGGGCCAGCTGGAGGTGGAGGGGTGACGAGAAGGGGTAAGACATGGAGAAGATGTCCTGCGTGCCCTTCTGAACAAAGTACGGGTCCTCGGAGAGGTCCGGCGACCCAGACTCGGGGGCTTCCTCAGCACCATCGATTTGCAGAGGCAAAGGTAGGGTGTCGAGGGCGGCTTTCTCTTCCACTGGCCTCGGGGCCCTGGGAGGCAAGGCGGGGCACGAGATGCTCTGCTTGGCGGGGGCTGCAGTCAGGGTCTTCCCGCCCGTGCTCTCCAGAGAGTAGCTGGCCGACTTGGGGCACCCCGGGGCACTACCGCCGGGCTCCGTGGGCCCGGGCCCGGGTGGGCTGGCCGCCAGCTCGTGGCCGTCGAGGTCGAAGGCTGCCGGGCAGTTTCTCTTGGGCGTGCCCGGCGTCTTCTGTCGGGGGTAACTGTAACTCCTGCTCGGATCCAGCAGGAAGTCGCTCCTGGTCTGGGTCTCTGACACTCCCGAATAATGATTAGGCCATGAGAGCCTGGAGGACAGAGCTTCAGCAGTGGGACTGCCAAACGGGGACTTGGGGTCCATGGAATCTGCTTTCAGTCGGTTACACGGGTAGCAGGAAACGGGAGCGCTTTCAGGAGGACTCGTGTCACTTTTAGTAATGCTGCTTAAAAGCCAAACACAGAGAGAGAGAGAGATGAGTGGAAAAAAAAGAAAAGTAAAACATCCAGCCTATCCTTATCCCATTGATGTCACTTCTGAGTAGAAAAATGTAGTTAGGCAACAAATATTATATTTCTTATCGTAAAGTACCTGCTTAATCTCACTGGGCTTTTTTTTTTTTTTTAAAGAATCTTTAAATTACTAAAATACATCAGTAACTATGGATATGAAGATACTGATTTAATATGCTATAGCAGAGATGGCAAATATATAATTTTTTTAACAAGAAAATCATTGTTAGTGGGTGCCTGGATCTTTGTGATGAGAAAAATCTTTAGCCTTGTTTGGGCTTATCACCAACAGGTGCTGTGATTGATTAGTGATGTCTGCAGTGGGCAAGGGTGGAGTGAGAGAGCAGTAAATGAGTGTCTCATGCTTGTCATTCTTGGGCTACAGTGACAGGACTACATCACCACCACTGATGACCTTATATCCATCCAAGAGTCTGAGGCTGGAAGAAATGTTTCGAATAAAATCCTTATTCTTGCCTTGGTTTCCGCACAATTGAGTAACATCACCATAAAGATTTAAATGTCCAGGGAACAAAAAAGTACCTGCCAAGGAGAGCTACTTTAACCTGTCACATGTGATCACACTCAGCTCTGGGGCCCTATCTTAAGAGTGACCGTGAAACCAGAGTGTGCTCAGAGGTGGGTGATGGGGGGACAGCAGGTGGGACCGAGGCTGCCTCTTGGAGGAGACTTACATCTTGGCTGACCTCATGGTTTCACAGCCTGATCAAGAGAGGTCGGGTGGACCTACATTTGTTTCTTTAGACCTAAGAAACAGTTGAAGGTTACATGGAGATAGATTTCAACTGCATATAATGAAAGATCTCTAAAAAAAGTTATTGGCATGTGCCAACCATGGAATGAGCTGCAGTGCAAAAGAATGAGCTCACGGCACTGGGAGGATCCAGATGGAAGTGTAAGACTGCTTTACAGTGATGGTCAGGGACTCTAGCACTGGGTGGAATTCAGAGTAGACGGCCGACAGGACCCCTGCCGTTCCGGGTCCTCCTCGAGGGTGCTGTCTGCGTGTGTTGAAGTCAAAGCGGAGACAAGTAGATGCCAGCCTTAACCACTGAACCCCTCACAGACTCAGCATCTTCCTAGGTCACTGGCTCTTCCATCCTAGCTCAGAACCAACAGGGCCCCATCATGCTCATCCAGTTAAAAGAAATTTTTTTTTTTTCTTTTTTTAAAAGAAAACTTCCTCTCCTACCACCCTGCCCAGGGGATGGCTCCTTGACACGGTTCTCAAGGATCGGGGACCTGGTTGATGAGGGAACCATGTGGAAGTGGGCCCTGGCATAGGACTTACATGTCGTGCAGCCCTGAAGAATAGTAGGATAAGGTGGGGCTGGGAGAGCGAGTCTGCTGGCGCGCCGGCTTGGCTGTGCGAGGAGGGACCGAGGGGCTGGTGGACTGAGGCTTTGCGCTGCGGGGCGGGACAGGCGGGGCGTTCAGGAGCCGGCATTCTTCCCTGACCTGGCGCAGAAGAGAACACGTGGGGTTAGCGACACTCGGACTACGCACAGGGCCAGCTCCCTCCCGGAGGGCCCAGTGGCTGCTCTTCTTACGTGACACCAGCAGGGGTGGAAGAAAGGGAGAGCAGACCTGAGCAAACAAGGACTGTGGGAAACAGGAGGCTGCCAGAGATGGAGCGATTTTGAAAGAAACGGTTTGGCAGGTGCTGCAGAAATGTAGCAAGTAATGGGAAGGACAGCATGGTAAAGAGCCGGTGATACACGAGGACACAGGAAACAGGAGTAGGACGAAAATAAGGGCGTTAAGTGATCACGATATGAATGAAGGATTCCATTCTCCTAGCGAGTTGTATTTCTTCACTGTTCAAACTGAATTCGATTTGCTACAAACCTTAGGGAACAGTGGACCTTGTCTAGTGTAAAGGCTCCTTCTGAGGTTACAGTCGGGGCTTCTCACAGGTAACTGTGCACATGAATCCCCTGGGGATCTTGTTTCATGCACATTCTGACTCAGTAGACCAAGAGTGGGGCCTGAGACTCTGCATCTCAGGCTCTGCACCTCAAGCTCCCAGGTGATGCGGACGCTGCTGGGCCACGGACCACACTCTGAGAAACAAGGCGGCAGATGGCGTAACGAAGCAGCTCTCCAAGTCCGAAAAACACCGCCTCCCTCACCCTCCTTCATCTTCACACCGGAGAGGGAGGCAGGTGACCTGTGCCATCCCTTGCCTGCCTTCGCCCCACCTTGTTGCCGGCCTTCAGAATACGGTTCTTTTTAACGAGGCAGATATTTTTATGTACTTCTCTGTGTCAGACAGCAGGGGGCAGTTTACACCTGGTTCAGCTAGTCTACCCTTAACTACCTAGGTAAAAACAGAGCCAATTCTGACTTTGTAAAAAAAAGCCCACCACCACCCTTGCTTGCTTTTAGGCTGTGTTCCCACCCATTTTTTTTCACCTGTGCCTTCGATTCCTGTCCCAGGGGCTCTGGGTAATGAAGACAATGAAACGGAGCTCCTGTTAGCTTTGGTTTGGAATTTGCTTAAGACCAAATGAAATGGGCTCACGTTACACTGCATGGTCTACCACCTACGCTGCACCCCGGCCCGCTAACTGGCTTCCGAGGCCTGATTCACTTGCTGGAGAAAACCAGATGTTAAAAAAGTCATGTGACCCCGGGGAGACCAGGCAAACCTCAATTCTAAGCGAAACAGAAGCCATGTAAAGTCTCAGCCGTTGCATTTCTCCCTGGGTCTGGGAATCACTGCTCCCACCCGGAGGACCCACCACCCTGGTTGTTGGGACCCACTGGATACAGTTTTTCTTCTGCACCAGCCCTTTAGGCTAAAACAGAATATTGAGAGCAGCAGATTCTCTTCTCCAACAGCTGCGGGCGTTCTCTTTCTGAGCTTTTCAAAAGGTGGTGGTGGAGAAGGAAATGAGGTTTGGATACGGAAGAGGGAGGCTTGCTTGTGAGCTGGCCCAGGGGGACTCTTGCCTCACTTAGGGGTCTTCTTAAGAAGTTGGGAACCAACTAGGACACTGAAAAGTTCTGGCTGGATCACTCCAGTCCCTGGCTTTTGGGAGCATACACTGGTTACAAAATAAGTAAGATATTGTGTCATCTTCCTTCTGTCTTGTCAGCGAATTGTATGGTAGCCAACTGTGTTTTTCTTTCTTAGGGAATGTCTTTAGAATCTGGGATGGACGGGTGCGGCTTTTATAGATGTGCTTGGTTCTGTCTACGCTTAGAATAACAGGAATCATGGAAAACGAAGGAAGATAAGGAGTCCGTCGGTTAACTTTTCCATTTTAAAAATAAACAATCGCTTCTCAACATGGGATTAGAGAGAAGCATCAGGAAAACAGGGTTAAGGCTGAATTTGATTTAGAAATTTCTAAATTTTGGAGTTAGTCATTAAATACATTTCATTAGGGACCACTTACCGAGATGTCAATTATGATGTGCTGAGGGGTCGACTACACCGTGCATTTTAATTGAGTATCATCAGCTGACCTAGGTCTCGGAACACAGAAAAGCAGCCACTTGTCGTTGACTCTGACCTCTGGGAAGTCCTCTCTTCTCTTCTTATAACCCCAGACTCTCAAGGTTCCTGACATCTGGTTCTGCCCCCTCCTTCCATAACTGGACAGTCCTAAAGAGCTTCCCCATAGGTTTCCCGGTGACAGGAGGGGACGGGGGAGGCAGCAGTAAAAAGAAGCATTTGTAGGTCACAGGGCCCGGTGAGGTGAGCTCGGCTGACCGGAACGTTTCCAGCTACACTCCAAACAGCATTTGAAATATGGAAAGCTTCTGAAATGGCCACATGACTCCTGAAAGGAGTCGTGTGTGTGTGTGTGTGTGTGTGTGTGTGTGTGTATGTGTGTCAGTGAGAAGATACTAACATGAGACCAAAGAAAGATTTCTTCCCTTGTCATGAGGGGGCAGTTTGGGTGTAATTGTGTGACTTCAATGGGAAAGAACTAGGCTTATTTGAAAACCATTTTGGAGAAAAGGTAGTTAAAAACAAAACAAAACCCGACTTCAATGGGACCCCGTCGTGTGTGTGTGTGTGTGTGTGTGTATGTGTGTGATGGTGTCAGTGAGAAGATACTAACATGAGACCAAAGAAAGATTTCTTCCCTTGTCATGAGGGGGCAGTTTGGGTGTAATTGTGTGACTTCAATGGGAAAGAACTAGGCTTATTTGAAACCCATTTTGGAGAAAAGGTAGTTAAAAACAAAACAAAACCCGACTTCAATGGGACCCCGTCGGCGACAGGAATTCAGCTGTAACACTGTGGAGGAACAAAACTAGTGAGTGCTACCCTGGGCAGCTGCGGGAGGGCGGCCCTCGTGGGGTGAGCACGGCTGATGGCCCTGTAGACGCGCCTCCCCGTGTTACTTTTAATGTGTGGCTGCAGATGTGGACGCTCAAGTGAAGTCATACTGCAGCATTTTATGGGAAAACTATATATGCTTTGGGGGAATGTATACGTTTTGGGGTTCAGAAGTGATACACCCACACACTGTGAGGGTTTACTGTGCCACCTTACTTTCTATCTCGTACCTCCTTTTAACAGTAATTATTCGACTTCTCTTTGCTTCTTGATTTGGTTCATCGTGGGACATTTATATCCAAGAGAAAGGTAGCTGTGGCTTGAAATGAATTTTATCTGACAATAAAAGGCAAT
Source organism: Tursiops truncatus (assembly GCF_011762595.2). Lineage (NCBI taxonomy): Eukaryota > Metazoa > Chordata > Mammalia > Artiodactyla > Delphinidae > Tursiops > Tursiops truncatus. The sequence continues at coordinate 46,901,781 of NC_047046.1, forward strand.
TTATAAGACCAGATGGCCAATCACCCTGTTTCCAGTTTTTCCTCATATTCAATTTCATGTTTAAGTGCTACATTTTCAGCACATTCCTTCTAAAAGTCTCAGCATGTGGCTTTCATCTTGTTACTTCCCATCTCCAGTGGCCCCCCCTTGACTGCTGGATAAAGTCCAGCTTCTCCTGTCTCCCACTGAGGCCTGCTGCAGTCTTTCTAGTGATTTCTTCTCGCTAGAGGAAATTATCCCATTTGATTCCATCTTTCTAGTTATTTCCCTCACTACTCCTCTATATGAATACATGGGTCCATCCAATGGGGCAGATTCCGTGTCACCTAAACATACCCTGTGCTTTCCTGCCTCTCGCTCTGCTTTAGTTCTTACTGCCTACCCCCTCCTGTCACTTCCTAAGGCCCAGCTCTGTTACAGGCGTGGTTTGGGACCATCACAAGTAGCCACCAGTACTTGTCATTGCTTCTGAACTCTGCCAACAGACTGTTTATATTCACTTACTTCCCATGTATATTCAATTAGCCCGAAAGTGGAAATGGTAGGGACCGTCGTCATTGTTCTTACTGCTCTGTGGATGGCAGTTTGGGGATTTGTCACCTCTGGCACAAATATGGTACACAGAATGCCAGGTGGAGGTTACTGGATGTCACAAAACAAATACAACAAGGCACTTTTATTTTCAAACTTATACCAAAAGAATGCCTTTTATATTTTAATGTGGAGACTGTTACTGATAAGTCATCTGGGCTCCACGTTAATTTTTTTGTCTTCAGATTGGTGTCAATCTAGGGGAAGAAAGGTGCCAGCAGACCTGGCCCCTATGGCCGCCATCAACTCTGCCACCACGACACTGGACGTGGTGTCAGAGTGAAAATGACGGTATTTCTAAATGAGGATGTCATAGAACACACCGTGCCCGACACACCATGCCTGACGGACTAGAGCCCTTCTCGGCCCTTCAGTGCAGCATTTAAGACTGAACTTCAAGGAGCAGTGCAGGGCGAGGGTGAGGGACTTGGATTCTCAGGAGTAAACCCGGAACGCTGGTGCTAAGGGAGGGGATGGCGTTCTGTCTGAGGCATGTGTTACTACCCATCGTGGATCATGGGTGACTTTTGCCTACTGGTAGGTAATTTCTGGTGATGAGTAGCTTGAGTGTTTACAGCCAAGCTCCTGGCACCTACTAGCTATGACAGGGTCAATGACCACAACATGGATTCAGGGAGAGCAGACTCCCACCCGTACGTACCCAGAGCCTGGCTTCACAAGCAGTTCTCTGGTCTAAAGCCTTTCTTATAAGTGGTTTTACTTCCAGCACAATCCTCTCATCCTTGCCTCTCCACAACAAGTCTTCCCTTTTCTAAAGAAATGCTCAATGATTCAGTCTTATCAGAGATAAGATACCGGCTACTCAGGAGTAAGACACCTCTCCCCAGTGTTCAAGCAGCAGACTGTGAACCCAGAGCTAAACAGAAAGCTAATTTATTGCGAGGTGGAATTGGGGAGTTCTGCTCTTTCTAGAACCATCACTTCTCTTTAGTCTACGAGGCATATTCTCAGGGAGGCATATTTACGTGACTGCCATCTAACACACAACATTTACTAGTGGGGTTTGAAGTAAGCTGTAGAAGGTGTCCGTCCTGAGGGCGAATGGCCGGGATCACAGGCACCATCTACTGCCCCTAGAAGTCCGAAGAACATTGTGTCGCTTTCCCTTTTCCTACAAATGACATTAATTCCATTTACTATTGACTTGTTCAATTATATGCTGAGCGCCCATCACACGCTCACTGAGCTGGTGCTGAGTAAAGCAGACAAGAATGAGTAGCCCCTGGAATTAGCTGGGAGGGAGGCAGGGAGACCAACACACGACGGAGATAAAAGTCAGTCCTGTAATAATAGAAGGTGGAATGAAGGTCCGTGGGAGCACCATGAAAGCTTCAGGAGGGCGGGGGAAGAACAAACTCACAGGAAATTATACTGAGAAAGTCTGGAGGAGGAAGGAATTGTGAGTGTACAAAAGGTACAAGGGCAGGAATAAACCACCAGAGCGATGCCCTGGACGGGGGGCTTAGAAGGCGAGACGAATCCTGATGCCACTTATCAGACAGACACTTAGAAGGAAGAACAGAGCTTGGGAGAAACCAAGGGGTTCAGTGTGGAAAGGAGTCGAGCTCAGTGTTCTACTGATAGAGTCTGAAGTCCTGGTGGCACTGAGATCCCAGATGAGAAGGGAAGAGGGCTGAACCCCTAAGGGGCCAGTAGAGGAGGAGACCAAGGGGGAGAAACGCAAGGGACCGCATCTCACCGCTCACGGCACAGAACAGTCCCCAGTGGTTTCAAGGAAGCAGATGGTGGGGAGGGCGGCTCAGGAGAGGGATGGTGTGAAGACGGAACGACGGCAGGAAGTCAGGGCAGGTCGGGAAGATGTGTGACGGTTAGCAGGTCACTGGGGATCTTAGTGAATGAAGCTTGAGTTGAGTGAGGGGACCAGAGGCAGATTCCAGGGAGTCAAAGCCAGAACAGGAGGTGAGGGTGGAGTGAGTGAGGACAGACCACTCTTTTCAAGAAGGAAGGAAGGGGCTGGGAAGGAAGGGGGAGACAGCTATTAGAAAGCGATAGTGGATTGAATGAGGCATGGCTTTTTTCTTTTTAACTTGGAAGAAACCTGAAAACGTGCCTGGGTAGGTACATGCACGCGTGTAACCTGGAGGTTAAGTGCACATTGACTTCTGGGACGGAGAGGAGAACACATTTCCCCACTGCTCTCTGCCTTCACCATGCCAGCACTGGCCGCGTAAAACCAGAAAAATAATCAATGGCAGCTTATTATCTAACAGTGAAAGCAAAGATGGACACACCCAATAAAATAAATGGCTTTGGAAAGCTTCGTGTTACTATGTGAAGGTGGTTGACAAAGTCAAAACCCAACTCCAACCTGTGGTCAGAATCTCGTGCGTCATGGAATGGGGCTATTTATTTTCTGAATACTCTCCAGAAAGTGTAACTTGATTTCCCGACTCCTGGAATAGGTATTTAAGCATCCCTTCCCCTCCCCACTCCTCACAGCTATAAGTCTGTTTAGTTGGGAGGAAACTGAGCCCGGGGTGAAGGACCAATAATTTGTGAAAAATGGAAAACAAGGTGTTCTCCCTAAATAGCCACATGTTAAAGATAACGCGTGAGAATTTATTACAAACACAAAGCTCATTATTGCATGGCTGGAAACAGGGTTAAATGTAAATGTTTAGAAGACAAAAATTCACACATCACATACAATTGGAGTATTTCATACACGTATGAACTACTTTCTTCTGTGACATTATCTTTCCCTGACACTTCCTAGGGATTAAAAGAATACAACAAACAAAAGACACACAACGTGCTTATGAAACTGCACAGTGTAGGAATGGGGGCTCTTTGGTATGATGATGTTTCTTGGAAAGTCTTAGTTTCTCAGAACTCCCTACTCGTCTTCTGTGGAAGAAATGACGCTTTCACACCCCTTCACTAACTGGACCAAAGAGACAGCTTAGGAAAACAGAAAATTTACTATGCAATGTTCTTTGCTGAACTCTTTTTGGGGAAAAAAAATACCAATTTCATAGCAGCAATTATTCAACTTTTAAATACAAGGCAATGGACCTGGAGACACTTGCCGACGAGGCCTCACATTTCCTTGTCTACAGTCTAAAATCTGCCACCACATACCTGTGGGTGAAAATCTCGGCTCAAAGACCACACTGCTTGGAACTGTGGGCAGTCACTAACGGGCTTCGGCCATCCTTAGGCGGACTAAGGATCATGTTGTTTCTATGTTGACACCAATTCAGAAAACACACACACTATAGGGGAGCTTGATCTAAAACTGGACTCACCTTTACCATGAGTTTTCTTCTCTAAAAAGCTGACTTCGGGATAATGTCAGTGTTGCAAAGAAAGGAGTTTTGTAACCATGCTTCCCTGAACTTTGTAACTTTGCCTTCACTGCATGCCCTCTGCCCTGTATTTTACATTTCTTCCCACACTCCCTCTCCCAGATAACAAAATCATTACAGCCTTAAGAAATCTTATTTATAAAGAGGCTTTTATACAAAGAGTTCACAACCCTGTCACATACCCATCAGGGGTATTTTCAGCCAAACAGAAATTAAAGTTTTACAATGACAACATGGCAATAAATGAACATCTATCTGATGAATTACGCCAGGGCAGATGTGATTTACAGTTGAAATCCTGATTCTCAGATGTGTGTGTTTCTTTTTCCCGTTGTGTATGCGGATGATAAGGACCTAAGGCAGGCCTGGGTCTGCAATGGCCTCCAACCTCCAGGCCTCAGGCAAGGGAGTCAAGGCAGAGGGCACAGCAGGCCGCTACTGGGAAACAAGAAGGGCACGCAGTTCTGAAAAGAATACTTGTTTAAGTTCCAGGGTGCTTCCCTGGACTCCAAAGAAAGACTATGCCATTGGGGCAGAGAATAAAGACCTTTTCTGAGAAAGGAGTATAATGCATGATAGATATATTTAAATAGTATATAACTTTCCCATTAATGTGATTTTGTGCAAATGGTAAACCCAAGAGTGCAGATTTGAAACAAGGGCTATCCCATAGAATATTACAATGACTTTATTAACATTCTAATCATTGAGACTTTCGGCAGACACAGGAGAAAATTTCTTGGCCTAGAAGGTTTCATTTAAAAATAAATAACCTACACAAAACTAAAGGCAATTAGTTTCAAAATTACCAAAACACAATAATAATTCAGTCCTTATTTCAATTAACAAATGGGAAATGCAGGTATGGCTTGCTTACAGAGTACTCCTCAAAAGCTGTAATTAAAATTAATTAAATGTCAAATGCCTTAGGAGACCGCATTAATTAGTGGAATCCTGAGTGAATCCTTTTGTAGAGCAATTATTTTGAAAAGTAAATAATCACTTGCAGATGAATCTTTTTATTACCTAAATTTGACTATTAATACACAAGGTTTATTTAAGAAAATCTCTCCTTTAGTGCCTTCTCTATTTATTTTAGCTTTAATTTATATCACTTAAAAAATTTTTTGACTGGAATGTAGATATACTATACCTATTTTAGATATAGTAGTGTTTGTATGTTAATCCCAAGCTCCGAATTTATCCCTCCCCCCTTGTCTTCTCTAATATTAATAGTCAGTAGGAGAAAGCCCAAAGACAAAATAAAAATTCAGAGTAGAATCAATTCTTTTTTTAAAAATTTATTTTATTGAAGTATAGTTGATTTATAATGTTGTGTTAATTTCTGCTGGGTAGCAAAGTGATTCAGTTATACATATATGCACACATTCTTTTTCATATTCTTTTCCATTATGGTTATCTCAGGATATTGAATATAGTTCCTTGTGCGTACAGTAGGACCTTGTTGTTTATTCTATACATAATATTTTGCATCTGCTAATCCGAAACTCTCAATCTGTCTCTCCCTCCCCCTCCCTCCCCCTTGGAAACCACAAGTCTGTTCTCTGTCTGTGAGTCTGCTTCTGTTTTGTAGATAAGTTCATCTGTGTCATATTTTAGATTCCACATATAAGTGATATCGTATGGTATTTGTCTTTCTCTTTCTGTCTTACTTCACTTAGTATGATCATCTCTAGGTCCATCCATGTTGCTGCAAATGGCAATATTTCATTTTTTTCTTTTTAATAACTGAGTAGTATTCCATTGTATATACGCACCACATCTTTTTTATCCATTCATCTGACAATGGACGTTTAGGTTGTCTCTGTGTCCTGGCTATTGTGAACAGTGCTGCTATGAACATAGGGGGACATGTATCTTTCTGAATTATAGCTTTGTCTGGATATATGCCCCGGAGTGGGATTACTGGATCATATGGCAACTCTATTTTTAGTTTTTTGAGGAACCTCCATATTGTTTTCCATAGTGGCTGCACCAATTTACATTCCCACCAACAATGCAGGAGGGCTCCCTTTTCTCCACACCCTTCCAGCATTTGTTGTTTGTAGATTTTTTAATGATGGCCGTTCTGATGAGTGTGAGGTGATACCTCATTGTAGTTTTGATTTGCATTTCTCTAATAATTAGCGATCTTGAGCATCTTTTCATGTGCCTGTTGGCCATCTGTATGTCTTCTTTGGAGAAATGTCTACTTAGGTCTTCAGCTCATTTTTCAGTTGGGTTGTTCGCTTTTTTGTTGTTGAGTTGTATGAGCCGTTCGTATATTTTGAAAATTAAGCTCTTGTCAGTCACATCATGTGCAAATAGTTTCTCCCAGTCTGTAGGTTGTCTTTTCGTTTTACAGTTTCTCTTGTTGTAAAAAAGCTTGTAAATGTGATTAGGTCCCACTTGTTTATTTTTGCTTTATTTCTACTGCCTTGGGAGACTGACCTAAGAAAACATTGGTACGATTTATGTCAGATAATGTTTTGCCTATGTTCTCTCCTAGGAGTTTTATGGTGTCATGTCTTATATTTAAGTCTTTAAGCTATTTTGAGTTTATTTTCATGTATGGTGTGAGGGTGTGTTCTAACTTCATTGATTTACATGTGACTGTTCAACTTTCCCAACACCACATGCTGAAGAGACTTTTTTTCCCCATGTTATATTCTTGCCTCCTTTGTCAAAGATTGACTGTAGGGGTGTGGGTTTAATTCTGGGCTCTCTATTCTGGTCCATTGATCCATATGCTGTTTTTGTGCCAATACCACACTGTTTTGATTACTGTAGCTTTGTAGTATTGTCTGAAGTCTGGGAGGGTTATGCCTTCAACTTTTTTTCCCTCAGGATTTCTTTGGCGATTCTGGGTCTTTTGTGATTCCATATAAATTTTAAGATTATTTGTTCTAGTTCTGTGGAAAATGTCATGGGTAATTTGATAGGGATATCCATTACATGGGTAGATTGCTTTGGGAAGTATGGTCATTTTAACAATATTAATTTTTCCAATCCAAGGGCATGGGAATATCTTTCCGTTTCTTTGAATCATCTTCAATTTCCTTTATTAATGTTTTATAGTTCTCAGCATACACGTCTTTCACCTCCTTGGTCGGGTTTTTTTTTTAAGATTGACTTTTAAAAACAATTATTTTTTTTTGGCTGCGTTGGGTCTTAGTTGTGGCATATGGGATCTTTTTGTTGTGGCGCATGGGCTTAGTTGCCCTGCAGCATGTGGGATCTTAGTTCTCTGACCAGGGATCGAACTGGCGTCCCTTGCATTGAAGACAGATTCTTCTACTGGACCACCAGGGAAGTCCTGGTCAGGTTTATTCCTTTTTTTTTTTTTTTGATGTGATTAGAAGGGCTTTTTTTTTTTTTTTTTAGCATTCCCTTTCTGATATTTCATTGCTAGTGTAAAGAAATGCAACAGATTTCTGTATGCTAATCTTATATCCTGCTAACTTGCTGAATTTGTGCATCAGTCTAGTAGTTATTGTATGGAGTCTTTAGGGTTTTCTATATATAGTATCATGTCATCTGCATATAATGACAATTTTACCTCTTCTCTTCCAATTTGGATAACTTCTTTTCTTTTTGTCTGACTGCTGTGGCTAGGACTTCCAATACTATGTTGAATAGAAATGGTGAGAGTAGTCATCCTTGTCCTGTTCCAGAATTTAGTGGGAAGGCTTTCAGCTTTTCACTGTTGAGTATGATACTGCTGGTGGGTTTGTGGTAAATAGCTTTTACTATGTTGAGGTATGTTCCCTCTATACCCACTTTGGTAAGAGTTTTTATGGTGAATGGATGCTTTTTCTGCATCTACTGAGTGATCATTTGGTTTTTGTCTTTTCTTTTGTTGATGTGGTGTATTACATTGATTAATTTGCTACGTTGAACCATCCTTGTGACCCTGGGATGAATCCAACTTGGTTGTGGTGTAAGATCTTTTTTATGTGTTGTTGGATTTGGTTTGCAAATATTTTGTTGAGAATTTTTGCATCTATATTCATCAAAGATATTGGCCTGTAATTTTCTTTTTTGGTACTGTCTTGGTCTGGCTTTGGTATCAGGGTGATGGTGGCTTCATGGAATGTCTTTGGGCATACATTCCTTCCTTCCTCTTCAATCTTCTGGAAGAGTATGAGAAGGATCAGTATACGTTTTTTTTTTTCTATGTTTGGTAGAATTCAGTTGTGAAACCATCTGGTCCTGGACTTTTGTTTGTAGGGAGTTTTTAAAATTACGGACGCTATTTCAGTTCTAGTGATCTGTCTGTTCAAATTATCTATTTCTTCTTGATTCAGTTTTGGTGGGCTGTACATTTCTAGAAACTTGTCTGTTTCTTCTAGGTTGTTGAATTTGTTGGCATATAATTGTTCATAGTATTATTTTATTTTGTATTTCTGTGGTATCAGTTATTTCTCCTTTTTCATTTCTTATTTTGTATATTTGGGTCCTCTTTCTTTTCTCTTTGGTGAGCCTAGCCAGAGGTTTGTCAACGAGCCAGCTCTTTTTTTTTGATTTTTTTTCTATTGCTTTTTAAATCTCTATTTTATTTATGTCCTCTCTGATCTTTATTATTTCCTTCCTTCTGCTCACTTTAGATTTTATTTTTCTTTTTCTAATTCTTTTAGGTGGTAGGTTAGGTTGTTTGAGATCTTTCCTGTTCTTTGCGGAAGGCATGTATCACTATGAACTTCTCTCTAAGAACTGCTTTTGCTGCATCCCATAGATTTTGTATGGTTGTGTTTTTATTTTCATTTGTCTCAAAGTATATTTTGATTTCCTCTTTCATTTTGTTGTTCACCCACTGGTTTTTTAGTACCATGTTGTTCAGTCTCCATGTAATCATTTTTTTCTTATTTCTTTTCCTGTGGTTGATTTCTAGTTTCATGCCATTGTGGTCAGAAAAGAAGCTTGAAATAATTTCTATACTCTTAAATTTGTTTAGGCTTGTTCTGTGCCCTTGTATGCGGTCAATCCTAGAAAATGTTCTGTGTGCACTTGAAAAGAATGTGTATTCTGGTTTTTTTCTGGATGTAATGTCCTAAAAGATATCAATTAAGTCTAACTGTTCTATTGTATCCTTTAGGATCTCTGCTGCCTTACTAATTTCTGTCTAGAAGATGTGTCTATTGATGTGAGTGGGGTGTTAAAGCCTTCTACTATTATTGTATTCCCATCAATTTCTCCCTTTATGTCTACTGGTATTTGTTTTATGTATTTGGATGCTCCTATATTGGGTGCATATATTTTGAGGATGTAATATCCTCTTCCTGTCTTGATTCCTTTATCACTATATAGTGTCCTTCTTTATCTTTATGGCCTTTGTTTTAAAGTCTATTTTGTCTGACATGAGTAGTGAGACCCCCACTTTTCTGTCATTTCCATTTGCATGAGATATCTTTTTCCATCCCCTCACTTTCAGTCTGTATGTCCTTTGCCTTAAAGTGGGTCTCTTTTTTATGTGTTGCCTACAATAAGCAGCATATTATAGGCTCTTGTTTTTAATCCAACCTGCCATTCTCCTGTCTTTTGATTGGAGCATTTAGTCTACTGACACTTAAAGTAATTATTAATAGATATCTATTTATTGCCATTTTAAACCTTGTTTTCCAGTTAATTTTGTATTTCTTCTTTGTCCCTTTCTTTTTCTTTTTGTGGTTTATGATTTCCTGTTATATTATGCTTGTGTTCTCTTCTTTTTGGTTTTTGTAAGTCGATTTTATGTGTTGATTCGTGGTTACCTTGTTTTTCAAGTATTTTAACCCCTTCCTATCTACTTGCTTTTAGACTGGTAGTCATATAGGCTCAAACACATTCTAAAAAAAAACAAACAAAAAAGTCTACATTTTATTACTCTCCTCTCCCACATTTTATGATTTTGATGTCCTCTTTTACATCTTCATATTTATCCTTTTGCTGTTCATTGTGGCTGTCATCACTTGCACAAAAATCTTTTTGATTTTTAAAAAAATCCGCCTACTGGCTTATTAAGTGATTTACTTTCCAATTGTGATTTTCTCTTTCCTATACCTTCTTGCTTCTCTTCCATTTAGAGAAGACCTTTCAATATTTCTTTTAGGATAGGTTTAGTATTGCTGTATTCTTTTAGTTTTTGCTTGTCTGAGAAATGCTTTCTCTCTCCTTCTATTCTAAATGATAATCTTGCTAGGTAGCATATCCTAGGTTGCAGATTTGTCCCTTTCAGAACTTTGACTATATATCTTGCCATTCCCTTCTGTCCTGCAAATGTTTCTATTAAGAAATTAGCTGATAGCCTTATGGGGGGTTCCCTTGTAATTAACTCTTTGTTTTTCTGTTGCTGCCTTTAGAATCCTTCCTCTCTTTAACTTTTGCCATTTCTATTATAATATGGCTTGGTGTAGGTCTGTTTGGGTTCATCTTGTTTGGGACCCTCTGTGCTTCCTGTACCTGGACATCTGTTTCCTTCTTTAGGTTCGGGAAGTTTTCAGCCATAATTTCTTCAAACACATTTTTGAACCCCTTTTCTCTTTCTTCTCCTTCTGGGATCCCTATTATGTGTAGATTGGCATGCTTTATATTATCCCATTGGTTTCTTATTTTGCTTTCATTTTTTTTCCCCCAGTTGGGCTTTCTGTGTTCTGATTGGATGATTTCCATTATTCTATCTTCCAGAACACTTATTTGTTCTTCTGCATTATTCAATCTGCTATTCATTGCCTTTAGCTCAGTCAGTTTTCATCTCAGCAAATGAGTTTTCTAATTTTTCCTGGCTCCTCTTTTATAGTTTCTACAGTAGTTCCTTTTTACAGTAATCTGCATTCCTATTGATAGCCCTTCTTAATTCCTTCAGTATTTTCATTATCTCCTTTTAAACTTGGTGTCTATTAGACTGAAGAGGTATGTTTCATTGTTTGTTCTTTCAAGGGAATTCTCTTCATCTTTTAATTGGGAGTGTTTCCTCTGCTTCTTAATTTTATTTATATTTCTCTTACTCTATGAATTTAGGAGAAACAATTATCTACTGTGGTCTTGGAGGGCTATTTTTATGTGGGAGCATCCTGTGTAGCCTGGGTTCGTTTTTTTGGTGCAAGGCCGTTTTTAGTATGCATGTCCTGCCGCCTCTTACCTCAGTGTTTGCTGGTTGTAGAGTAGAATTAATTCTTATAGCTCAATTCTTAAGAATCAGTTCTCTCGGTTTTTAAACAATATATTTTTATGACTTTTTCTTAATTTTGGTAGTCTCGTGAGGGCCCTCATTCTGTTGGGTGGACACATCCAGGTGTGACACCTGGTAGCACCATGACCTAGCCTCACCATGCCTAATGGAATTAGTCAAGGCAACTTCTCAGCTTTAATATTTCTAGAGAGGTTTTCCTAGGAATTTCAGTTTCTTGACACATATTGCAGCCTTAGAACCACATGTGGCATTTTCATAGGTACTCTATAGTTCTACAAAACCCCCAAATCCCCCATGAAAGGATTACATATTATTGGGGCCCACAGGATGCTGAGCATTTCTGTAGCTCTTTTCTTGGTTTGTCATGATTACAATTTTGGCTCCACAGGTAGGTAACTATAACACATAACATCTAGCTTATCAAGCAGACATTTTAAAAGTCAGATGAAAAGAATGTTTTGCTACTTTTCGAGCCTGTTAGGATGCACTTTTGGAATGCGGGGATGACTGTCCCCTGCCTGTGCGCCAGGCTCTCTGCTGGTCTGTCTGTGGAGGTAGGTGTCCTTGTCCCCATCAGCTTCCACGACTCTCTGGAGAGGCCTTGCACCTTAGGCAAGGAAGGACAGGGGAAATAACCTCCAAAAAATTATTTTCTATCTAACCCTAAAAAAGAATGCATCCCATATTAAGTTACCGCTACTATTTATTGCATGCTTACCGAGTGCCAGGGAAAATTGCCAAGTACTTTGTATAATACAATAATGCAATGAAGACACTGTTATTAGTTGCCGCAGGAACTGACTCAGAAAGTTAAATAGTTTGCCCAAGGTGTGAAGCTATGGAGCTACTAAGTGGCAGAGTGAGGACGCAAATCCACGTGTGGCTCTTAGACATGATGTTTTGTGCCTCTAATGACCCATCACATAGTGTGGCAGATCACTCCTCTCTGCTCCCGGTGAAATTCCACTGAGAAGGGAAATGAAGACTCTCAGGATGCTTGGTGTCCCCTGCTGTTTTCTCATCAGCTGCTCAGTCTGCAGATTCAGACTCCTGGATAGTGCAGTCTTTTCGGGCACCTACTGATCTAGGTGCAGTGTAGATCTGGATTAAATTCGCCCTTTATGTCTTATTTTTCTCAAACATCAATAAGACAGTGTGCTCCATTACAGGAACTTTATGTATGATGGACTTCAGCCTTATAACAATGAATGTATGCTACCACAATCCATCTTACAATTCAGTCCCTACTGCTTCTCGTATTGTCATTGTCAGGGGGCATCCTGTCAATCCCAAAGGTTAACAAATTCTTCATCCACACTGCAGGAAAACTTGCTTTAAACCAGTGGTTTCGACCTAGAGCTCCTTTTATGATTTTTCTTTCATGAATCTCAAGAATCGCTGCCACGTTAACATCCAACCAAGAGTGAATGCACTTTTGTTTTTCTGTTACTAAAGACAGACAGAGGACATGAATTAATCCCTGGGTTCTGGGGTCCTCAGGTTTGATACTACTGCACACACAGCTATAGAAGAGTTGTGATCCAGTAGTTTTGATACTGATTTGTAATTTACTGCATTGACCAGAATAGTCTAAGAGTCAAACATTGTATTTATAGATTTCATGCACTATCAAGCCTTCCCGTCACTGCTCTCCAAAATGGCATCTTCCAAAGAGGAAAAAAAAAAAAAAAAAATCACAAAAAAAAGGCAGCTCTTGAAGACTGTCACTTGTAGAGAGTATCTGGGTAAATATTTTAGACATTATCAGCCAACAGCCAGAAAATTAAAATTATGGAATGAGGCCCACAATGTTACGAAATAGAGGATGTGTTTAGAACATATGAACCAATTAAGGATAACCCACTCAAGAGGAACTGTCAGGTCATTCTGATTTGAGGGCACTCTGCACAATTTAAAAAAATGAAAATGTCACCACTCAGTAAGCTGGGCAGCTCCCCAGCTTGGGCTCATCTGCAACAATTTCTCTTCTGTGCCTGGAACCAGGAGCTGTTTACTCTTCCCTGGGATGTTCCAGTTGGGGGGGGGGAATAGCCTCTTATTGTTGGGAAAGGTAAGTGGCAGTGTTTTGTGTTTAAAGAAAAAAAACCTTTGTATTTAACGATCTTTACAAAGGTACAGACTAGAGCATAATTCTAAGTAGCCACATCAAGTACAAAGTATATTAACAGGGCTAAACTGATCACTCCTCCACTGAGGATTTTCTGTTTGGCCCCATAGCCTAGTTTTCCATTTTAGCATATGGGTAGGACAGTGGGCAAGCATTAACCAGATGATGCCGGAACTGCAGCACACTGCTGGAAACATAGCAAGAATTACTGTTGAAGGAGAAAGATTTTTATCTCATTTACAGAAACAAAGACTGTCAAAATCTGCTGGAGAAAGAGCACAGATATTTGCTGTAACTTAGGACCCTGAAGTAGGGAGTGAAGAATAGAATAAGGAGAAAAGGCACAGGCTGACATACACTGTAGTGGAGCCACTGTCCCTCTAGATATTAACATGACTGGGACACGGACTGTGGCAAAGCAGCGTTCATTTGCCAGTTATCAGCTCTGCTTCCCTTTCTATGGCCCAGCTTTTTCCCAGGACCCACCCCACTGTCACTATCCAAAGAAGTTTAATTCTGTGGGAGCACTTGAATGTATGCCCCATTAAAGTTCCCTTTTGAAAGCTACAAGCTGAAGCCACATCTAACAGTTATGACGTTCTCCGGATCCCACGCACATCCTAAAACTGGAAAATTTGTTTCATGGTCACAGAACCAATAAAAGACATGACTTCATTTGAAATGCCTAATTCTTAAAAAAAGAAAATTAAGTAATTTCACGTGTTTATAAAAAGTCTTTATGATTAGAGCATTCTATAAGCACCGAACATGCTCTGAGAAGGTTCTCTTATGTCATAAGAAATTACGGCTTAGACTGGAGGCCCAAACCTTTTCTTCTGCTGTGAGATTTGCTTTTAGTTTCAAATTTAACTCTAACGTTTTTCTTTTAGTACCAGGGTCAAGATAGGGCCTCTTAATATTTGTGTTCTTACTCATCTTTCACTAGCCTCAGTGAAAACAATCACTGCCAGTTTCCTACCTCAAGACTTGGTTATGTAAATAACTGGGTGGGACCACCTTGGATGAGTCAATCGATCAGTCAACAGACAGGAGTCCCCGTTATGTGCCAGGTGGGACCAGAGTTCTATAGGAAAAGCTCATGTGGTCACATTCCTATTGAAGAGAAGGCTCCAAGCTTCAAGCAACATCACATACACAGGTAAGTTGAGACATCCCTAAAAATGCCTGAAGTACTTACTAGGAGTGTCCCCTCACCTTTTACCTGTTTTTTGGGGGAACACCATCTGACATGAATAAAAGAACCAAGGACTCTGACTCCACCAAGACTTCCCCCAAATATTCCACAACCCCTACTGGATACGGGGATCTCTGGGCTTGTGCCTTAAGATCCCTGGTAGATCTTGTAAGGAGCAGGGGAAAGTAGAGACCTGCAATTTCTGGGGAGTTGTTATGTCCTGGAATAAACAGCTGGAGGTGGGTCTTCTCTCAGGAAAGCTTTGCAGCAATCAGGGCTCTGCATGGACAGCTATGTATGACGCCCAGCACAAAGTGCTGCCTGGTGTCCAGAGCTGTCCATGACCTGGCTCCAGCCTTGAAGACACCACTGCCCTTCATACTCCCTCTTCAACCCTATTCCACTTGCCCGGCAAAACTCTGCATTTTCCCTCATCTGCCCTTGCCTTTGCTCAAGCCATTCTGTCTGGAACGCCCTTCTTTCCCATCTCTCTGCTCTTTCCATTCATGTATATGCTCTCGGCTCATCTGAAATGTCATCTCCATGAAGGCTTCTCTTGTACAACTAGAAGTTCTTTTCTCCTCTGAACTCCCCCCATACATGACCTATGTATACTTCCCACATTTTAACTTGTATAGTAGTCCTCTCTTTTCATCTGTTACCTTCCCTACAAAAGGGGAAGTTGCTAGAGTCCAGGGTCATGATTTCAGTGGTCACTGATGGTGACTTTTCTAGTATCTAGCCCATGGTTTTGATACAAGGCTCTACACAGCCCTGTGTTTCCAGAGAGGTGTCCTGAGACCACCTGGTGGGGGCAGAGTAGACAGGGCCAAGGGGAGACCCCATCCCTCCAATCTGTCCTTCAGTCAGATGGGTTTTGATTGTAATTCTTCTATTTATTGTGATCTGTGTTAGTTTTCTTTTTTTTTTTCTTTTAAAGGATTCTGCTAGAGATAGATAGAAAAAAAGGAAACCACTACCACAGATACTGTCAAATAAATGAACAGAATTACACCCTATGCCTCAAGCGCTTTCGCCCTTCAGATATAATGAAATCCAATGATCAAAAATGAGTCGTGAAGGTTCAGAGTGCCTGTCAATCAAAGAACATGGTCAAAACAGAGGGCTCTTTCTCCTGTCCTGTATGACCTTTTACATTAAAATCTGATAGACTCCTCCTCAGCTGAGTGAGTTACGTTTGAGGTGGTGAGCAAAACCGGGCTGGCACCTGTGTGTGTGTATGTGTGGTGTGTAAGTGAGCACCCCCATGATGCTTTGATCTCAATGTAACTGTGAGGAGAGAGTTACAAATGATGCTGATGTCTCTTGATCTCTCCTTCCCCCCAATAAATCCACTCCTCCTTCAGTCCGCATCAGCGGTAAGTGGCACCAATAATCCACTCTGCTGCTCAGGCTACAAATCTAGGAGTTTCTCCTGATTTCTCTCTTTCCTTCACTACCCACATCCAATTTAATCAGTAAATACTGTTGGTTCCACCTCTGAAACATGATCCGAAGCAGCTCGTTTCTCCCTGCCATCTGCTGCTACCAACTGCTGTGGTTCAGGGTGTCATCATTTCATACCTGTTACCATATTCATCCCTCTTATCTGGTCTCCGCCTTCTGCTCTCCCCTCGCTGTTATCCGTTCTCTAGGCAGCATGTTTAAACCTCTCCTAATAAAAACTCTCCAAGAATTTCTCATCAAATGTAGAGTAAAACTCTAACTAACTCCCAAATGGTAAAAATAATCCAGCAAATATTTCTATTTCACTCCAAATTAAGCAAATTGCTCATTCTGATAATCTTCCATTGGGGAGTTTTCTTTAAGAAAGAAAATAAATTAGCAGATGACTGAGCAGAGAGATAGAAGGACCGGCACATCACCCAAAACCAGAAAGGACTTACGGCTTCAGATTTGGGAGGCACTGGAGGTGGAGGTAGGGCAATCTCTGAAGACTTCATTGCTGCTCCCAGAGTTCCGGGGACAGGAAGGGGAGAAGGTGCACATTTGGACCGGATAGAACCTCGAAACTGATCACATCTGCTCTTCTCACTCAGGGAGCGAGTGAGAGGCGGATGGCTGGGCTTGCCTTCTTCCAGCCACAGCTCTTCATAAGGAAGTTCTGACTTCCCTGTGATGCCCACTGATTCTTCACTAGCTTCTGGGAAAAGGTAGTCGCTCCCACTATCACCCGAGTCCTGATAGGGCAGGATGTCATGAGGAAAGGGGGCCCACTCTCCCCCCAGGTCCCTGCAGCCGTGGAGGTTCACCTCACTGTTGCCATGGAGATTGTTGCCATACACACAGACGGAGAGCCGGTGGAAGGACTGGGTGAGCTCATCGCGAGCATAGCTAAGGGAATTGGGGACATGGTTGTGGCCAGTGCACCGGCCCTTCTTGGGGCTCTTACAGTCCTCATTCCAGTCGGTCTTCACATCGCGGACCGCCCGTGAATACTCATCGATGTCGAACTGTTCTTGGCAGATACCCAGCCAGTGATGGACCAGGGTTTCAGGCCATACTTCCCCCTTCACCAGGTGTTCTGGGAGGCTAAACTTGGGGACAGTCAAGTGCAAAGGGAAGTGCATGGGGAGGATCTTGTTGTTCCGCAGCACACAGCAAACCACCACTGTCTTGGTCTGGATGTTCACAAACTTGTAGCGGTGCCCCTCACGGATGAAGTGGAGGTCATACGGGTTCCTCGGTGGAGGGCTGGGCACGGTCACGTTCACGGGAAGTCTGGTTTTCTCCACAATGTTGCGGATGGTGTGCTCGCCCTCCTGCATCTGAAGCTCCAGAGGGCTTCGGGTGCTGAACCTGCCCTTGCACTGGAATGGGAGGCTGATGCTCTCGTTGGTCCGGTGATTCATGCAAATGAGGCACGGCATTTTGCCTTTTCCCAGCTTGCTGATGGAATTGAGCTTCCCAATCTTTTTGAAGATGGTGTTGAGTCGTGACTTCTCCTTGAAAGTCTTTGCATAAAGGATTTCTGCCTGGCCCATGAGAGTGAGTTCATCCCCCGTACAAAGGGTGATGTTGTAAACTTCGGTGTCTTCATTGCATTCACCTGAAGCAACCTACAATAGGATAAATCAAATTTTAGGGTAGTTGTCTTTAGTTTATTCACACAGAGAAGTAGTGAACATGCTGTTAAGACACACATGCATACACAAAGGAAAATGCTGTTTTATTTTAATACCAAATTTAGACAATCCATTTCTCCTGTAATATTTATGTGGTTAACAATAACAAGATGATATTAGTTTAGACTTTTAAAAGCATTTTTTTTTCTGAAGAAGAAGGTACCCTGTATTCATTTGTAACATTTTGGGAAATACAGAAGAAAAACACCCAAAAAATAACACCCATGAACCTGATGCAGATACAGCCATGGTTAATGGTTTGATAAACATCCTTCTAGTTTCTTTTCCTATGTATTCTACCATATGGATAATTATTTTGGGACATTAGTATTATCATTGTATCATTTTCAGTTATAAAAATGCTTTCATGAATATCACTGTAGAAAATTCTTTTTAAACTATTAAAATTCTAATTTTTTACCTTTAAAAATCTAATTTTATTAACTGTTCTAAAATTGGGACAAAGGATTTAAAAAATGTCTTCTTTCTCCCCATTCTTCTATTTATTATGAAAACTATTCATATTCATTGGAAGAAATATTAGAAAATACAGATATAAAAATGAACAGTTTCTACACAACTTGACCACTAAAGATAACCTGTTAACAATTTTATATAAACAGAAAGAAAAGACAGAGATAAGATGGCGGAGTAGAAGATGTGAGCTCACTTCTCCTTACAGAAACAGCAAAATCACAACTAACTGATGAACAACCATCGACAAAAAAACAAACCACTGGAATCTATCAGAAAAGACATTCTACATCCAAAGACAAAGAAGAAGCCACAATGAGATGGTAGGAGGGGGCACAACTGCAATAAAATCAAATCCCATACCTGCTGGGTGGGCGACCCACAAACTGGAAAATAATTGTACCACAGAAGTTCTCCCACAGGAGTGAAAGTTCTGAGCCCCATGTCAGGCTCCCCAGCCTGTGGGTCTGGCAACAGGAGGAGGAGCCCCTAAAGAATCTGGCTTTGAAGGCCAGCGGGGTTTGATCTCAGGAATTCCACAGGATTGGGGGAAACAGAGACTCCACTCTTGGAGGGTGCACACAAAGTCTCATGTGCATCAGGACCCAGGAAAAAAAGCAGTGACCTCATAAGAGCCTGGGCCAAATCTGTCTGCTGTGGAGGGTCTCCTGCAGCAATGGGGGCAGCTTTGGCTCACTGCGGCAACAAAGACACTGGTGGCAGTAGTTCTGGGGAGTACTAATTGGTGTGAGCCCTAGAGGAGGTGGCCATTTTCTCTCCAAGACCTGGACCCACTCAACAGCCTGTAGGCTCTAGTGCTGGGACACCTCAGGCCAAACAATCAACAGGGAGGGAACACAGCCCCATCCATCAAGAGACAGGCTGCTTGAAGTCTTCCTGAGCGTACAGCTGCCCACTAAACATGCCCCTTGACACAGCCCTGCCCAACAGACAAACAAGACCCAGCTGCACCCACCAGTGGGGAGGAACCAGTCCCTTCCACCAGGAAGCCTGCACAAGACTCTTAGACAGCCTCATCCACCAGGGGGCAGACAGCAGAAGAACTACAACCCTGCAGCCTGCGGTAAGGAAACCACAATCATAGAAAGTTAGACAAAATGAGATGGCAGAGGAGTATGTCCCAGATGAAGGAACAAGATAAAACCCTAGAGAACAACTAAGTGAAGTGGAGATAGGCAATCTACCCAAAAAAGAATTTAGAGCAATGATAGTAAAGATGATCCAAGATCTCAGAAAAAGAATGGAGGCACAGATTGAGAAGACAGAAGAAATGTTTAACAAAGACCTAGAAGAACTAAAGACCGAACAAACAGAGATGAACAACCCAAAAACTGAAATGAAAAATTCACTGGAAGCAATCATTAGCAGAGTAACTGAGGCAGAAGAATGGATAAGTGAGCTGGAAGACAGAATGGTGGAAATCACTGCTGCAGAACAGAATAAAGAAAAAAAAATGAAAAGAAATGAGGACAGCCAAAGAGACCTCTCAGACAACATTAAACGTACCAATATTTGAATTATAGAGGTCCCAGAAGGAGAAGAGAGAGAAAAAATACCTGAGAAAATATTTGAAGAGATAATAGCTGAAAACTTCCCTAACATGGGAAAGGAAACAGTCCACCCAGGTAGAGGAAGTGCTGAGAGTCCCAGGCAGGATAAACCCAAGGAGGAACATGCTGAGACACACAATAATCAAATTGACAAAAATTAAAGACAAAGAAAAAATACTAAAAGCAACAAGAGAAAAGCAACAAATAACATAGAAGAGAACTCCCATAAGGTTATCAGCTGATTTCTCAGCAGAAACTCTGCAGGCCAGAAGGGAGAGGCATGATATATTTAAAGTAATGAAAAGGAAGAACCTACAACCAAGAATACTGTACCCAGCAAGGTTCTCATTCAGATTTGACAGAGAAATCAAAAGCTTTACAGATAAGAAAAAGCTAAGAGAATTCAAATTCAGCACCACCAGACCAGCTTTGCAACAAATGCTAAAAGAACTTCTCTAGGCAGAAAAGGCCACAACTACAAATAAGAAAATTATGAATGGAAAAGCTCAATGGTAAAGGCAAACATAAAGTAAAGGTAGGGAATCATCCACACACAAATATATCAAAACCAGCAATCGTGGGGGACTTCCCTGGTGGCGCAGTGGATAAGACTCCGTGCTCTCAATGCAGGGAGCCGAGTTCGATCTCTGGTCAGGGAACTAGATCCCACATGTGTGCTGCAACTAAGAGTTTGCATGCCACAACTAAGGAGCCCTTGTGCTGCAGCTAAGAAGCCCACAAGCCGCAACTAAGGATCCTGTGAGCTGCAAGTAAGGAGCCCACTGCTCCAACAAAGACCCAGAGCAACCAAGCTAATAAATAAATAAATACTTAAAAAACCCAGCAATCATGAGAAGAGGAGAGCATAATGCAGGATATTAGAAATGCAGTTGAAATTAAAAGACCAGCAACTTAAAACAATCTTGTTTATATATAGTCTGCTGTAACAAAAACTCATGGTAACAGCAAACCAAAAATCTACAACAGATACACACACAAAAAAGAATAAGGAATCCAAACACAACACTAAAGTTAGTCGTCAAATCACAAGAGAACAAAAGAGGAAGGGAAGAAAAAACATCTATAAAAACAAATCAAAAACAATTAACAAAATGGCAATAAGAACATACATATTGATAATTACCTTAAATGTAAATGGATTAAATGCTCCAACCAAAAGACACAGACTGGCTAAATGGATACAAAAACAAGACCCGTATATATGGTGTATACAAGAGACGCACTTCAGATCTAGGGACACACACAGACTGAAAGTGATGGGATGGAAAAAGGTATTCCACACAAATGGAAATCAAAAGAAAGCTGGAGTAGCAATACTCATATCAGACTTTAAAATAAAGACTGTTATAAGAGACAAAGGAGGACACTACATAATGGTCAAGGGAATCAATCCAAGAAGATATAACAACTGTAAATATATATGCACCCAACATAGGAGCACCTCAATATACAAGGCAAATATTAACAGCCATAAAAGGAGTAATCGACAGTAATACATAGTGGAGGACTTTAACACCCTACTTTCATCAATGGACAGATCATCCAGACAGAAGATCAATAAGGAAACACAGGCCTTAAATGACACATTAGACTAGATGGACTTAATTGATATTTATAGAGCAGTCCATCCAAAAGCAGCAGAATACAAATTCTTCTCAAGTGCACGTGGAACATTCTCCAGGACTAATCACATGCTGGGCCACAAAGTGAGTAAATTTAAGAAAATTGAAATCATATTAAGCATCTTTTACGATCACAACACTATGAGATTAGAAATCAACTACAAGAAAAAGACTGTAAAAACACAAACAGATGGAGGCTAAACAATATGCTCCTAAACAACCAATGGATCACTGAAGAAATTAAAGAGGAAATCAAAAAATACCTAAAGACAAATGAAAACAAAAGCGTGACGATCCAAAACCTATGGGACTCAGCAAAAGCAGTTTTGAGAGGGAAGTTTACTGCAATATAATCTAACCTCAGGAAACAAGAAAAATCTCAAATAAATAATCTAACCTTACACCTAAAGCAACTAGAAAAATAAGAACAAACAAAACCCAAAGTTAGTAGATGGAAAGAAATCATAAAGATCAGAGCAGAAATGAGGATGAAGAAAAAGCAGAAAAGATCAATGAAACTAAAAGCTGGTTCTTTGAAAAGATAAACAAAACTGATAAACCTTTAGCCACACTCATCAAGAAAAAAGGGGAGAGGACTCAAATCAATAAAATTAGATATGACAAAGGAGAAGTCACAACTGACACCACAGAAATACAAAGGATCATGAAAGACTACCATATATGCCAATGAAATGGACAACCTACAAGAAATGGACAAATTCTTTGAAAGGTACAATCTCCCAAGACTGAACCAGGGAGAAATAGAAAATATGAACAGACCAATCACAAGTACTCAAATTGAAACTGTGATTAAAGAACTCCCAACAAACAAAAGTCCAGGACCAGATGACTTCACAGGTAAATTCTATCAAACATTCAGAGAACACCTATCTTTCTGAAAGTATTACAAAAAATTGCAGAGGAAGGAACACTCCCAACCCATTCTGTGAGGCCACTATCACCCTGATACCAAAACCAGAAAAAGATACCACAAAAAAAGAAAATTACAGGCCAGTATCACTGATGAACAGTCGCAAAAACACTCAGCAAAATACTAGCTAACTAAATCCAACAATACTTTTTTTTTTTGGAAGTCTTTCAGAACTAAAGTTTTTTTTTTTAATACATCTTTATTGGAGTATAATTGCTTCACAATGTTATTTTAGTTTCTGTTGTACAACAAAGTGAATCAGCCATGTGCATACATATATCCCCATATCCCCTCCCTCTTGAACCTCCCTCCCACCCTCTCTATCCTACCCCTCTACGTCATTGCAAAGCACCAAGCTGATCTCCCTGTGCTATGCTGTTGCTTCCCACTAGCTATCTATTTTACATTTGGTAATGTATATATGTTGATGTTACTCTCACTTCACCGCAGCTTCCCCCTCCCTCATGTCCTCAAGTCCATTTTCTATGTCTACATCTTTATTCCTGCCCTGCCCCTAGGTTCATCAGTACCATTTTTTTTAGATTCCATATATATGTGTTAGCATATGGTATTTGTTTTTCTCTTTCTGATTTCCTTCACTCTGTAAGACAGACTCTAGGTCCATCCACCTCACTACAAATAACTCAATTCCGTTTCTTTTTATGGCTGAGTAATATTGCACTGTATACATGTGCCACATCTTTATCCATTCATCTGTCGATGGCCATTTAGGTTGCTTCCATGTCCTGGCTGTTGTAAATAGAGCTGCAATGAACACTGTGGTACATGTCTCTTTTTGAATTACGGTTTTCTCAGGGTATGTGCTGAGTAGTGGGATTGCTGGGTCATGTGGTAGTTCAATTTTTCAGTTTCTTAAGGAACCACCATACTGTTCTCCATAGTGGTTGTATCAATTTACATTCCCACCAACAGTGCAGGAGGGTTCCCTTTCACTACACCCTTTCCAGCATTTATTGTTTCATTTTTTTGAAAATGGCCATTCTGTCAGGTGTGAGGTGATACCTCATTGTAGTTTTTGATTTGCATTTCTCTAATAATTAGTGATGTTGAGCATCTTTTCATGTGCCTCTTGGTCATGTGTATGCCTTTGGTGAAATGTCTATTTAGATCTTCCACTCATTTTTTAATTGGGTGGTTTTCAACAATACTTTAAAAGGATCACACACCATGATCAAGTGGGATTTATCCCAGGGATGCAAGAATTTTTCAATATCCGAAAATCAATCAGTGTGATACAGAACATCAACAAACTGAAGAATAAAACCCACGTGATCCGAAGACAAAGGAGAAGCCACAATGAGGCGGTAGGAGGGGCACAAACACAATAAAATCAAATCCCATAAATGCTGGGTGGGTGACTCACAGACTGGAGAACACTTATACCACAGAAGTCCACCCACTGGAGTGAAAGTTCTGAGCCCCACGTCAGGCTTCCCAATCTGGGGGTCTGGCAATGGGAGGAAGAATTCCTAGAGAAATCAGACTTTGAAGGCAAGTGGGATTTGATTGCAGGACTTTGACAGGACTGGGGGAAACAGAGACTCCACTCTTGGAAGGCACACACAAAGTAGTGTGCTCATCGCGACCCACGGGAAGGAGCAGTGACCCATAGGAGACTGAAACAGACCTACCTGCTACTGTTGGAGGGTCTCCTGCAGATGTTGGGGGCAGCTGTGTGTTACTGTGAGGACAAGGACACTGGCACAGAAATTCTGGGAAGTACTCCTTGGCATGAGCCCTCCCAGAGTCTGCCATTAGCCCCACCAAAGAGCCAGGGTAGGCTGCAGTGTTGGGTCGCCTCAGGCCAAACAACCAACAGGGAGGGAACCCAGCCCCAGCCATCAGCAGACAAGTGGATTAAAGTTTTACTGAGCTCTGCCCACCAAAGCAAAAGCCAGCTGTACCCACCACCAGTCCCTCCCATCAGGAAACTTGCACAAGCCTCTTAGACAGCCTCATCCACCAGAGGGCAGACAGGAGAAGCAAGAACTACAATCCTGCAGCCTGTGGAACAAAAACCACATTCACAGGAAGACAGACAAGATGAAAAGGCAGAGGGCTATGTACCAGATGAAGGAACAAGATAAAACCCCAGAAAGACAACTTAATGAAGTGGAGATAGGCAACCTTCCAGAAAAAGAAATCAGAATAATGATAGTGAAGATGATTCAGGACCTCGGAAAAAGAATGGAGGCAAAGATTGAGAAGATGCAAGAAATGGTTAACAAAGATCTAGAAGAATTAAAGAACAAAGAAACGGAGATGAACAACACAAGAACTGAAATGAAAAATACACTAGAAGGAATCAACAGCAGAATAACTGAGGCAGAAGAACGGGTAAGTGACCTGGAAGACAGAATGGTGGAATACACTGCTGCAGAACAGAATAAAGATAAAAGAATGAAAAGAAATGAAGACAGCTTAAGAGACCTCTGGGACAACATTAAACACAACAACATTCGCATTATAGGGGTCCCAGAAGGAGAAGAGAGAGAAAGGACCTGAGAAAATATTTGAAGAGATTATAGTTGAAAATTTCCCTAACATGGAAAAGGAAATAGCCACCCAAGTCCAGGAAGTGCAGAGAGTCCCATACAGGATAAAACCAAGGAGAAACACGCCAAGACACATAGTAATCAAATTGGCAAAAATTAAAGGCAAAGAAAAATTATTGAAAGCAGCAAGAGAAAAATGACAAATAACATACAAAGGAACTCCCATAAGGTTAAGAGCTGATTTCTCAGCAAAAGCTCTACAAGCCAGAAGGGAGTGGCATGATATACTTAAAGTGATGAAAGGGAAGAACCTACAACCAAGAGTACTCTACCTGGCAAGAATCTCATTCAGATTTGATGGAGAAGTCAAAAGCTTTACAGACAAGCAAAAGCTAAGAGAATTCAGCACCACCAAACCAGCTCTACAACAAATGCTAAAGGAACTTCTCTAAGTGGGAAACACAAGAGAAGAAAAGGACCTACAAAAACAAACCCAAAACAATTAAGAAAATGGTCATAGGAACATACATATCGATAATTACTTTAAACGTGAATGGATTAAATGCTCCAACCAAAAGACACAGGCTTGCTGAATGGATACAAAAACAAGACCAATATGTATGCTGTCTTCAAGAGACCCACTTCAGACCTAGGGACACATACAGACTGAGAGTGAGGGGATGGAAAAAGATATTCCATGCAAATGGAAATCCAAAGAAAGCTGGAGTAGCAATACTCATATCAGATAAAATAGACTTTAAAAGAAAGAATGTTACAAGAGACAAGGAAGGACACTACATAATGATCAAGGGATCAATCCAAGAAGAAGATATAACAATTCTAAATATATATGCACCCAACATAGGAGCACCTCAATACATAAGGCAACTGCTAAGAGCTATAAAAGAGGAAATCGACAGTAAGACAGTAATAGTGGGGGACTCCTAACACCTCACTTACACAAATGGACAGATCATCCAAACAGAAAATTAACAAGGAAACACAAGCTTTAAATGACACAACAGACCAGATAGATTTAATTGATATTTATAGGACATTCCATCCAAAAACAGCAGATTACACTTTCTTCTCTAGTGCACATGGAACATTCTCCAGGATAGATCACATCTTGGGTCACAAATTAAGCTTCAGTAAATTTAAGAAAATTGAAATCATATCAAGCATCTTTTCTGACCACAATGCTATGAGATTAGAAATCAATTACTGGGAAAAAATGTAAAAAACACAAACACATGGAGGCTGAACAGTATGTTACTAAATAACCAAGAGATCACTGAAGAAATCAGAGGAAATAAAGAAATACCTAGGGATAAATGACAGTGAAAACACAATGATCCAAAACCTATGGGATGCAGCAAAGGCAGTCTAAGAGGGAAGTTTATAGCAATACAAGCCTACATCAAGAAACGAGAAAAATCTCAAATAAACAATCTAACCTTACACCTAAAGAACTAGAGAAAGAAGAAGAAACAAAACCCAAAGTTAGCAGAAGGAAAGAAATCATAAAGATCAGAGCAGAAATAAATGAAATAGAAACGAAGAAAACAGTGGCAAAGATCAATGAAACTAAAAGCTGGTTCTTTGAGAAGATAAACAAAGTTGATAAACTATTAGCCAGACTCATCAAAAAAAAGAGGGAGAGGACTCAATTAATAAAATACAAATGAAAGAGGAGTAGTTACAACAGACACCACAGAAATACAAAGCATCCTAAGAGACTACTACAGCAACTCTATGCCAATAAAATGGACAATTTGGAAGAAATGGACAAATTCTTAGAAAGGTATAACCTTCCAAGACTGACCCAGGAAGAAATAGAAAATATGAACAGACCAATCACAAGTAATGAAATTGAAACTGTGATTAAGAATCTTGCAACAAACAAAACTTCTGGTCCACATGGCTTCACAGGTGAATTCTATCGAACATTTAGAGAAGAGCTAACACCCATCCTTCTCAAACTCTTCCAGAAAATTGCAGAGGAAGGAATACTCCCAAACTCATTCTATGAGGCCACCATCACCCTGATACCAAAACCAGACAAAGACACTACAAAAAAAGAAAATTATAGACCAATATCACTGATGAATACAGATGCAAAAATCCTCAACAAAATACTAGCAAACAGAATCCAACAACACATTAAAAGGATCATATACCATCATCAAGTGGGATTTATCCCAGGGATGCAAGGATTCTTCAATATACACAAATCAATCGATGTGGTACACCATATTACAAAATTGAAGGAGGAAAACCATATGATCATCTCAATACATGCAGAAAAAGCTTTAGACAAAATTTGATACCCATTTATGATAAAAACTCTCCGGAAAGTGGGCACATAGGGAACCTCCCTCAACATAATAAAGGCCATATATGACAAACCCACAGCAAACATCATTCTCAATGGTGAAAAACTGAAAGCATTTCCTCTAAGATCAGAAACAAGAGAAGGATGTCCACTCTCGCCACTATTATTCAACATAGTTTTGGAAGTCCTAGCCATGCAATCAGAGAAGAAAAAGAAATAAAAGGAATACAAATTGGAAAAGAAGAAGCAAAACGGTCACTGTTTGCAGATGACATGATACTATACATAGAGAATACTAAAGATGCCACCAGAAAACTACTAGAGCTAATCAATGAGTTTGGTAAAGTAGCAGGATACAAAATTAATGCACAGAAATCTCTTGCATTCCTATACACTAATGATGAAAAATCTGAAAGAAGTGAAGGAAACAGTCCCATTTACCACTGCAAGAAAAAGAATAAATACCTAGGAATAAACCTACCTAGGGAGACAAAAGACCTGTATGCACAGAACTATAAGACACTGTGAAAGAATTTAAAGATGAAACCAACAGATGGAGAGATATACCATGTTGCTGGATTGGAATAATCAACATTGTGAAAATGACTCTACTACCCAAAGCAATCTACATATTCAAGGCAATCCCCATCAAATTACCAGTGGTATTTTTTTACAGAACTAGAACAAAAAATCTTAAAATTTGTATGGAGACACAAAAGCCCCCGAATAGCCAAAGCAGTCTTGAGGGAAAAAACCAGAGCTGGAGGAATCAGACTCCCTTACTTCAGACTATACTACAAAGGTACACTAATCAGGACAATATGGTACTGGCACAAAAACAGAAATATAGATCAATGGAACAGGATAGAAAGCCCAGAGATAAACCCACGCACCTATGGTAAACTAATCTATGACAAAGGAGGCAAGGATATACAATGGAGAAAAGACAGTCTCTTCAATAAGCACTGCTGGGAAAACTGGACAGCTACATGTAAAAGAATGAAATTAGAACACACCCTAACACCATACACAAAAATAAACTCAAAATGTATTAGAGACCTAAATGTAAGACCAGACATTATAAAACTCTTAGAGGAAAACATAGGAAGAACACTCTTTGACATAAATCACAGCAAGATCCTTTTTGATCCACCTACTAGAGTAACGGAAATAAAAACAAAAATAAACAAATGGGACCTAATGAAACTTCAAAGCTTTTGCAAAGCAAACTACAAACAAGGTGAAAAGAGAAGCCTCAGAATGGGAGCAAACATTTGCAAATGAGTCAACAGACAAAGGATTAATCTCCAAAATATATAAACAGCTCATGCAGCTCAATATTAAAAAAAACCAACAACCCAATCAAAAAATGGGCAGAAGACCGAAATAGACATTTCTCCAAAGAGGACATACAGATGACCAAGAAGCATATGAAAAGCTGCTCAACATCACTAATTATTAGAGAAATGCAAATCAAAACTACAATGAGGTATCACCTCACACCAGTTAGAGTGGGCATCATCAAAAAATCTACAAACAACAAATGCTGGAGAGGGTGTGGAGAAAACGGAACCCTCTTGCACTGTTGGTGGGAATGTAAATTGATACAGCCACTATGGAGAACAGTATGGAGGTTCCTTACAAAACTAAAAATAGAATTACCATATGACCCAGCCATCCCACTATTGGGCATATACCCAGAGAAAACCATAATTGAACAAGACACATGCACCCCAATGTTCTTTTGTGCACTATTTACAACAGCCAGGTCATGGATGCAACCTAAATGCCCATCGACAGACGAATGGATAAAGAAGATGTGGTACATATATACAATGGAATATTACTCAGCCATACAAAGGAATGAAATTAGGTCATTTGTAGAGATGTGGATGAATCTAGAGACTCTCATACAGAGTGAAGTTAGTCAGAAAGAGAAAAACAAATATTGTATATTAATGCATATATGTGGAACCTAGAAAAATGGTACAGATGAACCGGTTTACAGGGCAGAAATAGAGACACAAATGTAGAGAGCAAACGTATGGACACCAAGCGGGGGAAAGCACCAGGGGTGGTGGTGGTGGTGGTGCGATGAATTGGGAGATTGAGATTTACATGTATACATTGATGTGTATAAAATGGATGACTAATAAGAACCTGCTGTATAAAAATAAATAAATAAAATAAAATTAAAAAAAAAAAAACACCAAAAACCCATGTGATCATCTCAATAGATGCAGGAAAAGCTTTTGACAAAATTCAACACCCATTTATGATAAAAACTCTCCAGAAACTGGGTATAGAGGGAACATCCCTCAACGTAATAAAGGCCACATATGATAAACCTAGAGCTAGCATCATACTCAATGGGGAAAGGATGAGGAACAAGACAAGGATGTCCACTCTCGCCACTTTTATTCAACATAGTTTTGGAAGTCCCTAGCTATGGCAATCAGAGAAGGATAAAAAAATGAATCCAAATTGGAAAAGAAGAAGGAAAACTGTCAGTGTCTGCAGATGACATGATACTATACATAAAAAATCCTAAAGATGCTACCAGAAAACTAATAGAACTCATTACTGAATTAGGTAAAGTTACAGGATACAAAATTAATACACATAAATCTGTTGCATTTCTATACACTAACAACAAAAGATCAGAAAAAGAAATTAAAGAAACAATCCCATTTACCATTGTAGCAAAAAGAATAAAATACCTAAGAATATCCCTGTCTAAGTAGGCAAAAGATCTGTACTCTGAAGCTATAAGACACTGATGAAAGAAAGTGAAGATGATACAAACAGTTGGAAAGATACACCATGTTCTTGGATTGGAAGAATCAATATTGTTAAAATGGCCATACCACCCAAGGCAATCTACAGATTCAATGCAATCCCTATCAATTTACCAGTGGCATTTTTCACAGAACTGAAACAAAAAAATCTTAAAATTTGTATGGAGACACAAAATACCCCAGATAGCCAGAGCAATCTTGGGACAGAAAAATGGAGCTGGAAGAATCAGGCTCCCTGACTTCAGTCTATACTACAAAGCTACAGTACCGTACAGGCACAAAAACAGAAATACGGATTAATGGAACAGGGTGGAAAGCCCAGAAATAAACCCATGTACCTATGGGCAATTAATCTATGACAAAGAAAGCAAGGCTATACAATGGAGGAAAGATGGTCTCTTTAATAAATGGTGCTGGGAAAATTGGACAGCTACATGTAAAAAAATGAAATTAGAACATCCTTTAACAACATACACAAAAATGAGCTCAAAATGGATTAATAAAGCCCTAAATGTAAGACCAGATACTACAAAACTCTTAGAGGAAAACATAGGCCGAACACTCTTTGACATAAATCTCAGCAATATCTTTTATGATCCGCCTCCTAGAGTACTGGAAATAAAAACAAAAATAAACAACTGGGGCCTAATTAAACTCAAAAGCTTTTGCACAGCAAAGGAAACCATAAACAAAATGAGAAAACAACCTACAGAATGGGAGAAAATATTTGCAAACAATGCGAGTGACAAGGGATTAGTCTCTAAATTTTACAAACAGGTCATGTGGCTTGACATAAAAAAAACCCCAAAACAACCGAATCAAAAAATGGGCAGAAGACATAAATAGACATTTCCCCAAAGAAGATATATAGATGGCCAAGAGGCACATGAAAAGATGCTCAACATCGCTAATTATTAGAGAAATGCTAATCAAAACTACAATGAGGTATCACCTCACACCACTCAGAATGGCCATCGTCAAAAAGTCTACAAACAATAAATGCTGGCAAGGGTGTGGAGAAAAGGGAACCCTCCTGCACCATTGGTGGGAATGTAAATTGGTGCAGCCACTATGGAGAACAGTATGGAGGTTCCTTAAGAAACTAAAAATGGAGCTACCATATGACCCACCAATCCCACTCCTGGGCATACATCCAGAGGAAATCATGGTTTGAAAGGATACATGCATCCCAATGTTCACCGCAGCGCTGTTTACAATAGCCAAGACACGGAAGCAACTTAAATGTCCATCGACAGATGAACAGATGAAGAAGATGTGGTACATATATACATTGGAATACTACTCAGCAATTAAAAAGAATGAAATAAAAAAAAAGAAATGAGTGTATCAGTCTATCTCAGATATATATAAATACACATACAGTTTTATTGCTCTGCTTCTCACTGTAATTTATCTATTTTCCTGTGCATATACTCCATCAATTGTAATACTAACCTAACATATTCCAATATATATGGATATGCCTTAATTCATTTGACCAATTCCTTATTGTTAGACAGATGGGATTTCCCAATTTTTAGCAAGTATAAATAGTACTGCAGCAAACTTTTTTACACTTCAATTATTTCCTTAGGATAAAGTCTCAGAATTGCATGGACAAAGCTGTATATACATGTGAAAGGTCTAATATGTGTTACCCATTGTACTTCATCAATGTTATACAGACATATTTCTACTCTATGAAGTTATGTTTCCCCATACCCATGCTGAATAAATTTAATGTTTACCAATATTAAAAGTAAAGCATGTGTCCTGCATTTATTTATGTCTTATGTTGAATATGCTTGAATATTAGTATTGTGAATATTTTCTGGTATTTATTTATCAAGCTATTTAGAGTTTTTCCTCTGTGAATTGTCTACTTGTGTCCCTCACCCATTTTTCTGTTGTGATGGCTATCTTATTGATTACTATTTATGCAATGTGAATGTCATTTATGCTATACATTTTCCAATATGTTGCTTGCATTTCAATTTTATGCCTTCTTTAAGTATTAAAGTTTTTTTCTATGCAGCATTTTCAAACATTTCCTTTGTGATTTCATTCTTGGGTGTTATGTGTCTACTTGTTGAGAAGATATAGATCAAGGTTCTGATCTAGGAGTGGTTTTGCCCCCCCCCCCCCCACCAGGGGACATCTGACAGTGTCTTCAGACATTTTTGATGGCCATGACTGGGAGGGTGCTTACACCTAGTGGGAACAAAGAATGGTGGTAAACATGCTACAAGGCACAGGACAGTCCTACAGCAAAGATTTATCCAGTCCAATTTTCACTGGTGCTCAGGTTGAGAAATGTTGATATCATTAACCAATATTTTCTTCCGGCATTTTGATGGTTTCATTTATTAAATATTTAACTTATTTAATTTTTTTGGTGGATTATTTAAGGTAGGGATCTGACTTCAGTTTTTTAAATAGTTAACTGAGTGTCCAGTACATTTCCAAATAACCATCCCTTTCATCACTGATCTGAAGTGCCACTTTTATTATATATTAAATTTATAAAACACATACACTCAAATGTATACATATATTAGCATTTATTTAGGGGCCATTTTACCCTATGACCTTTCTGCCTATTTTCCTATCATAACAATACTGTTTTAATTCCTGTATCTTTGTCATACATTTTGAGATCTGATGACAAAAGCCCTCACTTGTGGTTATTCTGACTCAAAGTTTTTAGATGGAAATAAACAAGAGAAGCAAAGTCAAAAGTCAAATAACAGACTGACAGAAAATATTTCCAGTGTATATGACAGAAAAAGAGCCAACATCCCTAATACATAAGCAGTTTTTAAAAAAGACCCCAAAACCTCCAGAAAAACAGAAAAGCCATGAATAATCAATCTACTAAAAAGATACATCTATGAAAAGATGTTCAACTTTTCTTATACTAAACAGAAAGGTAAACTATAATTCCACTGAGATACCATTTCTCACCTAGAACACTGATAAATATTCAAAAGCTAGACACTGCCCTCAGTTGGTAAAGCTATGGGGAAACAGGCACTCTTGTTCATAGCTGGTGGAAATGCAAATAGTACAAGCCTGGTGGCCAGGAATTTGGCAATACCTAACCAATCTATTCATGCATTTATCCCTCCACCCAGCAATGCTACTTTTAGGAATTTACCCTGAAGACATTTCTCCAACCGTATGAAAATACCCATGTACAAGGTTATTCGTTGTAGCATCATTTGTATTTGTAAAATACTGGAACCTATTTCAATGCCCAAACATTGACAATTGATTGAATAAACTATGGTACACACACGAAATGATATTACGTGAAAATGAATGAGTACTGTTAGTTCAGTGAATTGGTATGAAATAAATTCCAGGATATACTAAGTTAAAAAAAAAGCAAAGCACGTGAAAATTTATATGGTATATTGCCTTTTTGTTTAAGAAAGAAGGAAAAGTGTGTGTGTGTGTGTATTTCTGCTTATTTTTTTTTTAAGGAACACAAGAAAAATAAACCAGAAAACAATGAAATTGGTCACTTACAGGAGGGAGGGGAGGGAGGAAGGGACATGGGGGAGAGTGACACCTCTGTGAGTAAACCTTGCTATAGAGTTTTGTCTTTTAGGAAGTAGGCTAATGGCCTATATATTCAAAAAGTACGATAAAAGTTAACAAGAAATTTAAAAAAAAAGCTGAATGCAAATGGAAACAGATGAACCCAACTGTATTTCAAATGAATAAACTAACAGCCCTGGGGACAGAGAAATAATCCAAGTAACTTTGGAACACTGACTATATACTACAAGTAAGGAAAAGAAAAGACCAACCAAGATTGTGTTCTTTTTAGTAGATTTGTTTTGTATAGGGATATAGGTAGAGTGATTCTCAAACAACTCTATGTGTATTGTAGAACTGAACAAATGAGTAAATGTGTCGATATTTTGGGAGCCAGAGTTTTCACCGTGGCAGGGGAGACGGAAGTATGGAATTGGGAAAAGCAAGCAAGAACTCCACAGGGTTGGATTGGAATTGGACATATTAGTACCAACTCATAATTGAAGAAACCACACACACACATACTACTTAGCTTTGTTCTTTCCAAGGGACTAGAAGCAAAGATTCCAACTATCGCCAAGTATACTTAGTGCCCAACTCATTCCCCATTAAAAGGAACTAGGGCTCCTGGGACAAATGACTGATTCCAGGGCTAGGGCAGGAAAGATACAAGATTAGCTTGGAACATTCTGTTGTGCCCGAAAGTGCTCATAAGATGATGGGATCATGTCAAAAAGACACAGGAGCCAGCCTGAACTAGCCCCCACTGGCTAAATCTGGGACAGTTTGAGTACCACAGTAAATGAAGACTGTAATGAGTTATAATCTATTGAATAAAACAGGAACGTCTAAGTCCATATTGTTAACAAAAAGATGAATGAATGAACAAAATGAATGGGGGAAAAGCTGACAAATGTAAAGAAGTGGTGGAATTGAAAAAAATCGTAATTTTGTATCTATTACAGTAAAGATTATACACTAGAATCATTAATACTGAATTTATAGAAGTTTGATTAAGGTAATAGATAATGTGCAAGGTCTTAAAATGTCATCCCCAGAAGCTAATTAATTACCAGGGGAGGAAAAGTAATTGTAGAGGGTAGAAAGTGGACACATCTTGACCAAGTGATAAAACCTAATATTACCAAAGAGAAGCATGTTCACGTCACGTACCTCTGGATATGATTCCCTGAGAAGTTCAGGACCTCAATCACATAACATTCCACCTTAAAAACGCATTCATTACTAGAATCTAATCATGAGGAAATATCAGAAAAACCCAAAATGAGAAATATTCTATAAAATATCTGGTGTGTATTCTTGAAAAACATCCATGTGATGAAAGACAAAGAAAGGTTGAAGAACTGTTCCAGATTAAAGTGAAATAAAGAGAAATGAAAAGTAAATGCCGTACGTGATTCTGGAATGGATTCTGTACTGGAAGAAACAAAAATACTATAAAGTACGACACTGGGACACTTGGCAAAGTTAGAACACAGACTGTAAATAAAAGTATTGTTATCAACGTACCGTGGTTACATAAGAAAATATCCTTATGCTTAGGAAATATACACTATTAAGGGGCAAAGGGCATAATGTAGGCAATTCACTCTTGAATGGTTCAGAAAAACATACATATGTATGTATATGCACATGCAGGAGTAGAGGATGATAAAACAAATGTGCAAAATGTTAACAGTTGGTGAATCTAAAGTGGTTAGGGAGATCTTATATTATTCTTGCAATAATTCTTTAAGATTGAAATTATTTAAAAATAAAAACTTAAAAGAAAACATGGCAATAGGAAATTTTAGATATTTTTGCCTATTTTTCCAGATGAACTTTAGAATCA
Source organism: Tursiops truncatus (assembly GCF_011762595.2). Classification (NCBI taxonomy): domain Eukaryota; kingdom Metazoa; phylum Chordata; class Mammalia; order Artiodactyla; family Delphinidae; genus Tursiops; species Tursiops truncatus. The sequence goes on from NC_047046.1 coordinate 46,937,022, forward strand.
TCCTGTCCATGGTTTGCACTGGTAATTTTACTGGAAGTACATCTACATGGTGTTTTGACAAGAAGTAACATCATTATATTAGTATTTCCAAATAGGCAGATGAAAACTCTCACCATGTATTCATATCTTTTATTTCCCTTATTAGTATTTAAATTTGCCTTTGTTATCAATCCCTGGACATTACTGTTTACTGTCTTGTTGAATATACTTTGCTGCTATTCTGTGTGTCCAGTAATCTTATTGTAATAGTTTTTCCCAGTTGATTCTCTTGGGATTCCTAGGTAATTATATCTTATGCAGTCGAAAAATTTGTTTTCATTTTTAAAGTTTTCATCCTTTCTCCCCACAACAGAGTGGTGGTGGCAAGAGTGTTGCTTCACATTTTAATGTGAATATCATCTGTGTTTTAATATCAACTATGAGAAATTTGTTGGTTTGAAATGGATATTTAAAAAAATCTTATTAGTGATGTGTCTTTCCAATTCTAGTTTTCGAAAAGTTTCTACAATGAAATTAATTTTTTTTTTACCAAATGCTGTTTCTGTATCCAATAAGATAGTCATATGTTTATTTTTCATTTTGATGTATTTTATATTTTAATAGTAGATTCCCAAATAGTAAAACAACACTACATGCCCGAAAAAATCTCGACGTGATCATGTTGCACTTAAAAAATATACTGCATGATTCTCCTTGATAGCATTTGATCTATGATTGAGGTATCTTAGTCACAGGTGAGATTAGTCTACAGTTTTATTATTATGTTATCTTTATCACATTTTAGTATCAGGCTTACATTAAGCCTGAGATGGATTTTTTCTTTTATGTTAATAAAAAAGCATCTTGGGTCAAGTGACTGACATTGTTCATATTGCTTACTGAGTAGGAATCATTATGTCTTTAGAAAACTAGGTAGTAAGAATCCTTGTAAATAATTTCTTACCCATTCTGGGTCATCTCTATATAATTTTAACCTTTGGGAAAAGGAGTTTGTCGATCAACATTAGTGCTATATAAAACAAACAGTTCTGTTGTCTCTGGAGTGAAGGGAATCCCTCTGAAGGAGGCATTATCAGTACATAAATGGCAGCACGATATTGTTTTAACAGCAGTTCAGGCTCCTAAGGTTTAAAATCCATTTAAGTGGACTCAGATAAGTGTTATTATTATTATTTTTTAACAAGACCTCAACTTAGCTGTGTTTATTTTCAGATTCAGCATTCATCTGGACTTCTATATTGGAGTTAGTTTAGGAATTTAAATCAATTAATTAATAATAAATAAATTAAATTTAACTTTTTATTTGGAATAATTTCAGATTTGTAGAAAAGTTGCAAAGGCAGTACAGAGCGTTCCTGTATACCCTTCACCTAGCTTCTCCTGTTAACATCTTACAAAACCATGGCACGTTATCAAAGCTAAGAAATGAACATTGGTACAATCTATTAACTACATTATAAGCTTTATTTGGATTTCACTAAATTTTTCCATGAATGTCCTTTTTCTGTTCCTGGACCAAACCAGGATACCACATTGCATCTAGGCCTCTGTTCTGTGAGTTTCTTTATCTTGCCTTGTTTTTTATGACCTTGACAGTTTTGAAGAATATAGAAGAGGGTTTTCTTTGAAGCTAATATATCATTTATACATGACAGTACTTGGCACGTATTAAAGCTGACTGTCTTTTCCTACAGAACCTGTAGCTTCAAGGTTTCAGTTATTTTATTCTCCTGACTTTGGTCACCAAGGGTCCTTATGAAGATTCACTGGCTATTAATTTTAATTTTTGGTTTATCCCTTTTACTTCCAGCTGGCAACTAGTTAAGCTTATAATAACACAGATCAGAGGTCAGCAAACTACTGCCCACAGTCCAACTCTGGCCCACCACATGACTTTGTAAATAAAGTTTTATTAGGACACTGCTACACCCATTTGTTTCTGCACGGTCTGTGGCTGCTTTCACTCTCCACTGGCAATGCTGAGTAGCTGCAACAGGGACTGTATGGCCTGCAAACTCTAACCTAGTTACTCTTTGTGCGCCTTTACAGAAAAAGGTTGCTGACCCCTGGTATAGATGAATAAAAGGAACCATGTTCTTTGGAAATTAATTGGTACAATACTATTAAGGGTACAATACTAATAACTAAACTACAAGCTGAGTTTGAATCCTGTTTACTATTAGGTGACCTCAGATGAAGTGTTTTACCTTTTTGAGCCTCAGTTTCCTCATCTGTAAAATGAGAACACCGTCAGCTACTTCTCAAGCTTAAGCAATGTAGGTAAACAACTTCCCACAGTGGTACGCCCCCAATAAGGGGAGACCATTATTATTACTTTTATTAACAGTAGTTCTTAAAATGTTTTAATTCTTATAATTCTGCTTCACATTACCTTTCACATCTCTGTATTTTCATGTTATTTTCTATTTTCATGCACTACTGTTTTCAAGCCCAAACTGCTACCTTTAAGCATTATCCTTCCTTCTGTACTAAAGAATTGCTCAAGTTTTTATTGAATGTGTTATCCCAGAATAAAACTTAATGTCAGAATAGGGACTGAAATATCATTACAGTTGTATCTCAAAGGAAGTGAACATGTTGAAATGATTCAGAATATACTGTTTTAGGATAAACTGGTCTCCAAAATGCTCAGATGCATTGCTATACTTCCTTTTTATTGGAACTTTATAAAAAAAGTTGGCAGTTCATCCATTTGGATCAGAATGGAGACAAGGATGTTGAGAAAGGGTTCTCATGAGATTTGAGGAAACACACACATGTTCCCTCATACAACAAACTGTTTCCAGTGAACATACAGGGAGCCAACAGTGCTTCTCAAACATGAAGGAATAACAAGAAGAAATGTCTCTTTCTAGCTTCTTTCAATTGGTATTTTTTCTATTTTTCCTCATTTACTTTTATAAACATACACCTTCCAGAATGAAGAAATTATAGGTCTAGTGAGTACTGCACACCAAATGATCTGAAAGAGAATGTCCACATAGTTTGTGAGACACGATTCACACAGATTAAACAGATCTAAATTATCTTCAGTAAATGTCACTCTCTGGGCACACTCAACAGTTTTGTCTACGTCTTTGTGTATGTCTGTACTTCTAAAGGAAGTTACTCCTACTCCCATACATAAAAATGCATAACATATGTGCGTACCATCTGTGGTTCCATGCTTCCAACTGTGATGTCACCATTCACGCTGACAATTAGCTCTGCATATATTAGGAGACTAATGTACCGACCAATCTCGCGGTCACTGTCAGTGACAGAGGAAGAAGCTCATAAATAAGTGTTCTTCCTTTGACAGTTGAGCCAAACAGTCTCCTCTGGTTTCTACAGATGTGATTTATTTGCATAATTTCTTTCCTTTAAACATTTTTTAATAGCAAAAGAAAATGCATTCTAAGTGCTTGGGTATGCGTGCCTGGTTAACATTTCCAGTTTCAATATTTCCTGAGAGGAAGTCATTCAAAGTGTGTTATCTAAACAACTCTAATAGGTCTAATCCAGGAAACTATCAGGGTTTTACTGTTCATAATACCATTCAGAATTAATACCCCAAGGTCAAGCAACATTTGAAAACACTGACATAAAATTTTACACACATACACATACTCTCTCTCCCTACCTCTTCTGTTTCTCTCTGTCCCTGGTGACTGGCAACCTGTTCCCTAAGAATAGTTGTTTTAAAGATGAAACGCGTAACAGAGGTTAAAATCTCAACTCCTGAAAAAAAAAATCAGGATTGATCCGATTGATATTTGGTTAAATAGACAATATTTGATTAATATTAGATCATTTCCCCCCAAACTTCGATTTTTGTAACTCTTTCTTTTGGGAAAATGGCAGAAAATGAGAAAGAAAGGGCATGAAGAGTTAAGACAAATGTCAATCCTGAGTGTTTTATTTTTTTAAACAGGAAATAGGGCAAGGATGACAAGTACAACGGCCATGATTTAATTTGTGACGGTGCAGCCGAGGGCTTGCCAACTGGTAGTTTTTCAGAGGTCTTGAAACCTCAGATGACGAAAAGAGCACTGGGGCTGTCTTCAAACACTGAAATAATTAGCCTCACCATTGTATCCAATTTTATCATTCTGAATGACTCTTGAAAATAAATGACATCTGACTCATGGTAAGGAAAAGATGAATTTTTTAAAAACTGGAAAATACAAATAAAAACTGGCTACTTCTAAATTCATTCACTCTTCATTTTTAAAATTCATTCTTATATCTGACAAAATTCAGGTTGCGTACTAATCGGTAATTTCTGATCTCTCTGAAATGTAACCAAGAACAAGGTAGTGAACTAAAGGCCTCTGAGCACCAAAAAGATGTGATATTAGGGCTTATGGAAAAGGCTTTAAGGACCTTAAGGGTACTTACTCCCATCTAACTAAAACTCTATCCAGCTTGGTTACCAGTTTCCAGCCCACAGCGGAATAGAAGTGGAAATCAACACTGGAAATACGGACTGTTAAAGCAGGTATTCTAACAAACATAAGAGGCAACAAACAAACAATTTAAATGAGACCATAGAGCACATAATTCTCAGGGTTGTAGGGTCTCCGCATATAAAGGTAAAAGTCATACACATCAGGAGATGATAAGTTTAAATTTTGTTCCAGTACTTCTCTTTCGGATGATAGAAAGTACAATACATTTTAAGAAACTGAAAAGAAAATTACAGTCATTTTGGACAGGATTTTTGTTAAAATTCACAGCTACCCCAAAAGCTGGCTACCTAGAACTACTCATGCTCTAAAGACTCCACAGAGGTAGAAAATGCCAGAGCAAATGATCCTTATCCATTGTGAAGAATCAGAGGAATAAAACACCTGTCTGACATCATTATAAACTTACAGCATGAGGATTCCTTTTCTGAATGGTCAAGACAGAAACCAGGAATGGTATTTTTCTTTTTTTTTTTTTTCTCGGTACGCGGGCCTCTCACCGTTGTGGCCTCTCCTGTTGAGGAGCACAGGCTCCGGACACGCAGGCCCAGCGGCCACGGCTCACGGGCCCAGCCGCTCCACGGCATGTGGGATCCTCCCGGACCAGGGCACGAACCCACGTCCCCTGCATCCGCAGGCGGACTCTCAACCACTGCGCCACCAGGGAAGCCCCAGGAATGATGTGACCACCGCGACTCAACTATACTCTTAGTATAAGAATAAAACAAAACAACCAAAGAACTCAGTCCCACTATTTTGTATTACTCTACAGGACGAATACAGGATGGCCCATGCACACAGAATAAAGTCTAGTCGTACGCTGTTTTTGCCTTTTAAAAGACAGACGTGATCAGAAAGATGGCAGAGAGTAAAATAATTATGACAAGAGTTAGAATCAAGAGCAGCCCAAATGCTTTCCATTAATGTATCTCCAAGGCCTTGTCTGTAGTGTGTTCTGTTAAAATGAGTCAAGGAAGTAACATGACATATGTTTAATTTGTTAACTATCTTAGGTATGGAAACAAAGTACAGTCTAACTGGCTGGCAGAGGGGGAAGATATTTATTTCTTCAGCACTTTTTCAGATGGCAGCTTTAAAAAGGGGAATGAATATATTAAGATAAAAGGCACACAGATTGCCTCAAATCTACGGCTTGGGGGAAAAGCTGGCTGATTCTCAGTAAGTTAGAAGCCTTGGAAAAAATCCAAAGTTCAGCATCAAGTTGCAGGAAACATATTAAACTTTAGAACTCTTGCTTATTTATTCAATGATGCATTTTGGCTACTTCCTTGTGTCTTTACCACTGCTTCAAGCGACAATGCAAGAACCCATCTTGTTTCTCTGTGAACACTGGTTAATACTTTAAAACAATTCTGGGTTAATATGTTACAGTAGCATTTTTGAAGGGGCTCATTTTGACATGTGCTATCTAATTAGAAACTGTACCACTGCTGATAGAAAACATCAAGTTAACTTGTAGGATTTTATTTCTGAAATATTGGCAACATACTCTGGAATGATGTAAGATCTAAAAATCGGCACATATAACATTCAGAAAGTTGCCAAATCCTGTGTGTCAGACCATAAGCTGTTCAGAAATATGAAAGACGAAAGGATCTGGCTAGGCAATAATTATTGAATATGTTTATTTAGATTTTTAAAAAAAGAAAATGAATTTACCGTGCAAGCTATAGTGTCAATGTGAAAGGATTTTCTGATCATAATCACGGGCCTTATCTCAAATCCACAGACAGAATATGAGGGAGTAGAAGGATGACTGGATTGAATTAGGGGATCTGGCTTTGCAGCTAAGTTGTTTTGTGGTTTTGTATGTATCAATGAAGTTGGCTGACATCTGTTTCTTAGTTTCCCTATTTATTAAAAGAAGGAGTAGGACAAAGCAATGTGTAAGGGCCTTTCTAGGTCTAACATCTGATGATTATCAAAACTCAGAGTCTATAAATTTCCTAGTCCTGCTGGATTATTTATAACAGTTTGTCACTTTATTCTTGGTCACATTTTTCAGTATTGAGAAGCTCAGCTATCACTCAAGTTCTCTGAATCTTACACGATTTTTTTTCCCTATTAAAAGAAGTTGATCCTGAGATCCTTTGCGCTCCACTCCAGCAGCTCTGCCGTGAGGCACTGCCACCCCTGCCAGCGCCAAGCCCAGTTAGCAGGAGCTGATTCGCAGGTGACAGGACTGTCAGCTGAGCTCTGACCCAGCCACAGGGTAACGGTTCTTACGAGGTCTGTGTGGGCTGAAGCGGCGACTACATTCCACATTTGGCCCAAATCTCACAGTTCCTGAGTGGGGCACTTTCCCCAGCTGAGACAATGCAAACTTGTTATTCTGCTTCCGGGGAAATCTATGCTGGAACAGCTGAAAGCTTGGACCTCACTAACTGGAACGAAAATAGCAACGTTATAGCATCCAGATTAGTGCATTTGGGCTCCCTAGGACTGGGGAGCCGTCATTTTAATGTAGAAAGCTTGTGCCTGAGGGCACTGAAAGCAGGAAGCCTCCTCCCCACTTTACGAGAGCTGCAAGCTACCCAGTGCCAAATCCAAGGCTGCCCTTTCTTCCCGCTCTCTCTGCAAATGTCACAGGAAAGACAGACTTACATCAAGGCTTAATTTGTTAGTCATTAGTTTGATGGCAGAAAATACACGTGTGGGAACATTTCTCATTATTACTGGGCTGGGTTTGAGAGGCTGGAAGACATGTAAAATAATTCACTAGGTACTGGCATAATAAGTCTCCAAAAAAGTATCTGAGGTGAAAGGGTATTCTGAAACAACAACACATAAATACTCTGTTCTAATATTCAGTCACAGAGTATAAAGTACTAAATAAAGAGTAAGTGAAATCATCTGTGCTGGGAAATTTTTTTAAAATGTGAAACTTCATTTAGTTGGATTTTATGTTTTGAATCAGGGGTTGGCAAACCTCTTCTTACAGGGCCAGGGAGTAATAATTTCAGGCTTGTGGGCCATATGGTCTCTTTTGCAACTACCAGACTGTGCCGTTGTTGTATCATGAAAGCAGCCACAGACAACACTAAGTGTAGGGGGATGGCTGTGTTCCAATAAAACTTTATTTGCAAGACAGGTGCCTTCCCCCAAGATTGCAGTTAGCCAGCCCCTACATGAGACACTTGCAAAGCACATGAATGCATTGCTTCATTTAACTCTCATGACAAATCTATGATTTGTACATTTTGGAGGTGAAGACACCTGGGGTCATGTGACCTGCCCAAGGTCACAGTCAATGCCTGGAGCTGGTGTCTGACCTCAACTCTGAATCCAGAGCCTGAGCTACGATACACAGTCTGACATGCTCTTTAGATAACGGGCAACTTGTTTAAAGAAAGAAGTCGGGCTGAAAAACTGTTGGTGTAGCTATTTTTCTTATTAAAGGGTAGAGGACTGAGCCTTCGGTTGGAATGACCAATTCAGAACTAAGACATCTTCTGACTTTGAAAGTAAACATGAGAACAGAGACAGCTGATGAAAAAACTAAAAGAGGTAATTGAGAAAATGCCTATTACAGTTAAAAACAAATAGGTAGGAAAGCAGGTAAACAAAATTCTTACCATGGAAACCAAAAACTGGATGTTATTAACAGAGGGAAAAAGTGGTGAATGAGGCAGGTGACTGCTGTAAAAACGTCGAATGCCATCAGCTTAGGAGGGATTGGAGGAAATGGACAAAATGATCAGCAAGAGGTTACCTGCCCACATATTCTTTCATTTTCTTGACCTTCTCGTCTCCCATTTTCTGTTCCTCCCACCTCAGTTGCCTATTTAGATTTGAAAAACAGCTACTCCTATCATTTCCTATATTACTGCCTCAAGTTTAATTTCAAGGACTTGACGCTCTACCACTCTCCTATTTTGCACATCACTTCCTTAAACAAATCCACATCAAAAGTTCCTTAACCCTGTCAGGATCTCCAATTTTCATTGGGGTTACACGTCTTGTATTCATGGCTCATTGCTACCTGCCACTCCAGGGCACTTCATCTGTGCCTTTGCTCATCTCTGTTACGCTGCCTGGTAGAACCCAACTCTGACTATATACCCAACTCTCCAGCTGAAGACGGCTGGAAGAAAAAAGGGTTAGTGCCGAGTAATCTCACTTGAAATTTACTTTGACAAAACCGTGGGACCACCCTACTATACCTCCCTGGTTAACTGTTTTCTGGGTCTCTGAGCTGATTATTATTTCCTTCCTCTCAAAGCTTCTAAAGGCTAAATTTAATGGTTAGTTCCCAGTGCTTATCTAACTCAATCACTAAGCATTTGACACAATTGCCCATTCTTCTTTGAAACGCTATTGTCATTTGGCTGCAGGGATACCACATGCTCTGCCGTCTTTCTATCTGCTACTCCTTTCTGCCTCCTCTAGACCCCAGTGCTGGAATGCTCCAGGGCTCAGTCCTCAGATCTCCTGTCTTAATCTAGACTCTAGGTTAGGGTTTCTCAACCTTGGCACTCTGGATGTTTTTGCTGGATAATGCTTTGTTGGGGGGCTGTCCTGGGCACTGTAGGATGTTTATCAGCATCTCTGTCCTCTGTTCACTAGACACCAGTAGCACCCACCCCTTCCCCAAGCTGTGACAATCAAAATTGTATCCAAACATTGTCAAATGTCCCTGGGGGGTGGGGAGAAGCACCCTTGGTTGAGATGTAGGTGAACTCAGCTAGCCCCATGACTTCAAATGCCACCTAGGAGCTGATAAGCCCCAAATATATATTACACCCCAAGCCAGACCCTGCCCCAAGCTCCGGACTTGTATATCCAAATGTCTTCTCCATTGCTTTATTTGGAGGTAGTGTTTTTATTTGCTTATTTATTCCCTGCCTCCCCAATAGAATGTAATCTCCAAGCAGGCAAGGATTTACTTATTCAATATTTACCCCCAGTGCCTAGGACAGGGTGGGCCATGTAGTAGGGGCTCAAAATATATTTGCTGCTTAAAGAATTAAACGTTTAACATATATTAACTCATTTCACACAGTTAATCAATGATGGGACAATTGGGCAGATCATTTTTAAACACATCAAGTCATCTTTTAAAGACATATTTTCTTTAAGATAAAAGGAATACATTATTTTGAAATAAATATGTAAATAGTACTAATACTATCTGTTAAATTTTAGATAAAAGTTTGCTATAGTCTTGAAAATAACAAAACTAGTTCTTATTCTTTCAATACTTTTGTTTTACTCTGTATTCTTATCATGCTTCATTTCAATTTGCACTTGTAACTATATATGAATATATGTGCATAAATATATATTTCTTTATTTCAAATAATAATTGTGCCTTTTGACGATCATGACGCCAGCTAGCTGTCAATTCTTAACTGTTAGTCATTTCTATAGTTGTTTAGCCTCTTGGTCTAATTTACACTGTATCTGAAGCAGAGAGAAGAGGCTGAATTTTCCAAGGAGGTTTGAATTCTCCTATCTTGTAAAAAATTGCTTGCTGGATAATAGCTATATTTATATAATATTTCATATTACATTATATTTAATAATGTTTGTAATAGCTATAGTTATGAATAGGTTGTACTGTTTTTCATTTTTTCTCTCCCTCTCCAGGAGAAGTAATAACCAAGCATAGCACTTCCTTGCCCCCAATTAGGTCTCACATTAAGCTCTACATATATGTTCGTGTATACATTAGAATCAATTTTTAAAGAAGACCATGGCATCCAACATTTTCTTTTAAAATCCAGGCAGTATCCAGGCATCCTTCCCCCAAATCTCCTCGGTTTATTTATTTACGTGGGTGTTTACTCACTAAGCACACAGACCTTTGTGTATATCTCTGTAAATTTCTTGAGGTTCCTTTATCGCGTCTTCTTGGAATAGCATTGAGAGACGACTTAAGTGATGACCTCTTACAACTTTATGAGTGATAGACTAGAGGTATTAAATATTTATGTATGCATAGCACAGAACTCAACCCAAATCCAACCAGCTCTACGGATGCTATAAGCTTCTACCCCATACACTTATCTGTAATATCCACAATTACACTGACATATTTTAAAAAGTGTTCAGATTGAAAGGATTTTCTGTTCGGCCTCATTTCAGTGGGGAGTCCAACTGACTTTTTTTTTTTTTGCTTTTTAAAAAAATTGTGGTAAAATATACATCACATGAAATTTACCATCTTAACCGTTTTTAAGTACACAGGTCAGTAGTGGTAAGTACATTCACACTGTTGTGCTAAACTTTTAAATGATATCTCTATTATATACATTTGAATCAATATAGCCAATCATGGTATTCTGTGGGGAAAAAAACCCCTATCAAAATGTATTAGTTTCAGTATTATTTTTTCATTCATTGCTGGTTCAATACAAATTCACAAACAGCTCTTAGAGGCATCTTTTAAAAATCTTTCATGTAAACAGTATGCCACCAAAGACTGAATATTAGATTTTAATACTTGAGGACATTTAAAAAAAATCATAAAAAAATTTTATGCTAGATTCCTCATCATTTATCAGCAAACGAAATGTATCAGAAGAGAGTTTTGCAGTATTAACTTTGCTTTCTAAACAAAATTTTTTTCATTTAGTTAATTCTAAATGTAAGTTTTAAGGAGAGATTTAAATCAAATCAAGACACTAATGAAATAGGATTTGATTAACTTCTGGCCAATGAATCTTGGAAAGTTTAAAAATGAACACTTTCTCACAAATCTTCAATGTAAACCAACAGAAGCTGTCTTAAGGACTCACAGCCCGGGCCACTGAAGGAGTTAAAAATTGTAAATATTCTGAACATAAGCATAATTTGGTGAGTAAAGAACTTTACTAAATACAACATCATTTTAATAATAAAACTAAAGGAAGCAGATTATGGCAGCTGTGTTTTAGAACTGGGGGAAAGAATGACTTAGCTAATTCAATGGGCCACTTCTCCACTAAGGAAGCTGTCTTGGGCATCTCCCTGCTTCCTGGGAGTGTGGGTGGAGTGACCCACCTGTAAAGACACTTGCGTTCTTGGGCCAAGATACCATGTAGTCTGTTTTTCACATAGAGTGGATTTCCAAGAATCCGGCATCTGCTCCCTAAATCTTGAAATATTCAGAGAACAGTGACTCAGTTGGACTTCCTGCTGAAATGAGGTTAAACAGAAAATCCTTTCAATGTGAACACTTTCTCAAATGAGTCAGTGTAATCGTGGACGTGGCTGAAGAAAGTGCAGTGGGTTTGCAGGCTGAAACAAGGCTGGACCTGGTTGGTGGCATCGCTTCTCTGGTTAGTCCCTCTTCTAACCAGACTCTCGTCAAGGAGCTCGCTCACTGTGTAGGAGGGGACAGAACTGTCCCTTTAAGAATGCAAAACCAACACAGCACAGTAAACAGTATTCAGCTTTCCTCTGACAAACAAGGATCAATAAGTACCTATTGGGCAACATTCGATACATCAATTTTCCCTCCTTTGTAGACTGATATAGACAGAATGAATACATGCTGATGTCAGGGCATGCTCTGGAAGTCCCTCTTTCTCTCAATAAGTGTTTGGTATTAGATTCACCATATGCCTTTTGCTTGCTCTTCCAAGTGGAGCATCTAGCCTCACAGAAGATATGGCCAAAAAATGGTTACATCTTAGGGAATAAAGTCCAAATGTTAAAAAAGGAAAATAACCTTTGATCTGCCTTAGCAGTTATTCTAGCCAAAGATAATGCTAACTAAGTGTAGTAACCTTTGGGGTGGGGGTCAGCTCAGCTACAGCACAGTTCTTATAAGACCAGTTTTGGCCATTGACACCAACTCATTAGGAAGACGGAACCTCCTAAGAGGCACAGATGAGCACTTACTGTGTACACAACAACCTGAAAGCTAAATTATCTTAGTGAGGATAAATCTTTGGTTCTTTCAGAACTACCTTCACGTTGAATGTTATTTCCTCCATGACGTACACGCGTTCAGGAAATGCTTTAGCCACCTCCTCCACACTGTTGAAATATTGCACTGGCTCCTTTATATCTCGGTCTTGTTCCAGCAGCTTGAATTGCCCTGAAATACGTGATAAACGGAAGAGATATGAGATGTTTACGCTGGACAGCTGTCACCGTGGCGACAGCATCCCCCTTCCTTACTCCCACTCTTCTCTGTCAAAGGCTTTCTGAGCATTATCATTTAAAAAAAGAAAAAGTTACCGTGGCAAAAGGTTTTCTTGAACTAGGATATTTATTTAAAAATCAGCTTAAAAATGAAAGCGAACATATTTTTTCTTTTTTTGCTACTTTCAGAGTTTATTACCAGAGGATCAATAACAAATCTGATAGATGCTTACCTGTAATGTAAACTCGACACTGAAAACTTAATGTGTTATTTAAGTGGTTGCTCATGTTGTTTATAACCGTAAGTCACATTGTCATTTAGTTGTAATAATGTCCCCCCCCCCATACATTATATTCTAAAACCAAGGCTGAGAGGCCTGGGGGAACTGATTTTTTAAAAAATGTGCAATGGAATAAAATAATACGTGGACCCTTAGCTTTCACAGATATCCTTGGTTTCAACAATACGCAGGAGATGCTGAGGGCTCAGGAGCTGCTATAATTTGCAATTCTATAGCTTGGCTGCGGCACACGCGTGGGGCTTGAGACCAAGGGGCCTGGGGCGGGCGCTGGGAGGAGCCCCCTTGCAGTGAGTGAGCCACTCGGCATCTGGAGCAGCACGTAGCTTCCATCTTTCCTTTTCACTACCATGTGAAATTCATGAGAGTAGGATATACTATGAAAGTATCCATAATTTGGGGGATTTCTGAAGAACTCTGAACATATTCCTGAAAATGTCAAGGCTCTATTATGCTGCTTGGACGTTTCTGGTATTTGTGATACTGCTGCCACATTCTAGAGGAGCTGCTTTCGGTTTAGAATAAAAGACCATATACGGTCAAGTCCATGACGCCATGTTTCTTAGTGGTCATTTTCTGAACACTGTTTACAATATAACACTTGAGAAACTTGAAAAGGAATGAAAAGCTATTATGAGGCAGATCTCTCTGCATGCGTCCACGGGGCATCAGGCAGAAACAGGGAAACTTTCATACTTTCAACACATTTTCTTTAACGCATCTACTAGGTGGAGGCATTATTCTAGATGCTGGAGATAAATCAATCAAGAGACCAGATAAAAATCTCTGTCCTTTTGAAGCTTACACTGAAGTGGGAGACAGAGGATAAATACAATCAGTCAGCAGAAGATATGCCAGAAGGTGAGAAGTACCATTAAAAATAGGGTGAGGGGGTTGGAGAGCGCAGGGTGGCCAGAGTAGGCGTGGCTGAGACAGTGACTTTGATGTAGCTGGGCAGTGAGTTCTTAGAGCTCTAAGCACACGCAACAGTCTACACAGAAACCCTCAGGCGGATGGGTTGGTGCGTCTTTGGCATGCTGTGGCTGGAGTGGGGTGAGTAGAAGCTAAGAAGGAAGAGAAAGAAAGTCAGAGAAATAACAGGTGGTTTAGGTTGTCCACAGCTTTGCAGAACTGTGGTTCTTCATCTGAGTGCGATGGGGAGCCACCTGGGGGGGTCTAAGTGCAGAAGAGGCGATTTAACCAACGTTACAGAAGAATCACTCTAGTTGCCGTGTTGCGGACACGCTGTAAAGGTGCCAGGCGTAGAAGCCCAGACACCAGTTAGGAGGGCCCTGCAATCATCCAGGTATGAGACGGCCAGGGTTTGGAAGCAGTGAGGAATGTGGCCTGAGCGGCTAAGGAACAGAGCTGCCACTAACTGAGATGGGCAGGTCTGGAGGGGTAAGATGAGGAGGTAAGATCAGGAATTCAGTCTGGACAGGTTACGTCTATTAGACATAGAAACAGAGATATCCCGAAAGCTCTTAGATGGATACATAAGTGTGGATGTCAGGAGAAAGGTCTGGCTGGAAATAGTAACTCTGGGCGCCACTGGAACATGGATGATATTTAAAGCCATGACTTTTTTTTTTTTTTTTTGAGGTACGCGGGCCTCTCACTGCTGTGGCCTCTCCCATTGTGGAGCACAGGCTCCGGACGCACAGGCTCAGCGGCCATGGCTCACGGGCCCAGCCGCTCCGTGGCATGTGGGATCTTGCGGACTGGGGCACGAACCCGCGTCCCCTGCATCGGCAGGCGGACTCTCAACCACTGCGCCACCAGGGAAGCCCAAAGCCATGACACTTTAATGATGACAACCACGGTCTCAAGTGTAGACTGAGAAGAGGTCCAAGGTTTGAGTTCTGGGAGACTAAGGAATGGCCAGGAAAATAAGAGAAAAATCCAGAAGTGCTACATTCTAGAAGCCAGGTGATTCGAGTGCCTCAAGGAGAAGAAGCGGGAGTGACGTCAAATGCTGTGTACAGGACTGTGAAACGGGACTGAGAACTGTTGGATTTAGCAGCTTGTGTTTAACTGGGGATTTTGATACGAGCAGTGGAATAGCTGGGCCAAAGCTTGATTGAACCTGAGAGCCTGAGAAAGGAGAGCTGGGAATAACAAGAATGGACAGCAGGTGATGTTTTGGGGAGTTCTGTGATGAGGGGACAAGAGACACTGAGTAGTAGCTAAAGGGAGGAAGTGGGATGGGGCCCAGAGAGTGTTTTTGTTTCCTCAATACGATGGGAGAAGTGCCAGCATGTTTGATGCTGATGGGAATGACGCACAGATGATGAGCAAGATTGCTGGAGCACATCCTTGAGGACATGGGGGGACATCAGAGTGGAGGAGCTGGCCTTCAACAGGAGTCCATCTGTGGCAGGTTCAGTGGGACCTGGGGGAAGCTCCCTCTTATTGCTTCAATATTTCCAGCAAAAGTGGGAAGGAAGGCATCAGTTGAGAATAAAGTTGAGAAAGGAGGTGTTGGAGGTTAAGGAAAGAGGAGAAGATTGTAAAAAGTCCAGTGAGGGCTTCCCTGGTGGCGCAGTGGTTGACAGTCCGCCTGCCGATGCAGGGGACGCGGGTTCGTGCCCCGGTCCGGCAAGATCCCACATGCCGCAGAGCGGCTGGGCCCGTGAGCCATGGCTGCTGAGCCTGTGCATCCGGAGCCTGGGCTCCGCAACCGGAGAGGCCACAGCAGTGAGAGGTCCACGTACCGCAAAAAAAAAAAAAATCCAGTGAGAATGAATACCATAATATGTCTGGTGGGCAGCCCTAAGTTCCCACTTGAGGTTAATGGTCAGCATCTGAAAATGAAACCAAACATTCTAGTTGTGTGTGTTCCTCTAGCCAATGTATGACGCCCGGGGGCTGGCGTGAAGCAGGTAGAGATTTGGATTCAGCCAATTGCCAAGTGAGTATGAGACGTGAAAGAGGGACAAAGCAGGCAGGATGTATGCAAGGGAGTTCACAGAGCTTGAGCTGGACCCAACGTCTTGGGAGGGAGGGAAGAGGATGAAAATAATCATGGGATCAACAGATGGCAGGTTCTGACAGACTTGATTTCCGTGCCCTGGAGGAGTGAGCTCGAGAACCAGGCAGAGGAGAGAGGTCAGAGAGTGGTATGTATGCGACTGAGATCACGGAGGGATGGAGTTGTTGGAGATGCTGTGGTCGAGGGGGCGACCATGGGAGGCAAGCATTGTGGTGGTGAGAAGCTAAAGGAACTGAGAAGCCAGGGGTATCAAATGAATCTTACAGGTAAGCACTGAAATCTCCAAGGGTGAGGAGAGAAGCACTGCTGGGGAGAACGGCAGTGAGCCAGGAGTGAGAACCATGGAGAAATGAGGGAGGAATCCTAGGCTTGGTAGAGAATGTACCAACAATGGGGGAGCAGGGGATGCTGTCTGATGACAAGAGATTTACAGCTGAGTTTTTAGGGAGCAGTGAAGGTCAGGGTAGCAATGAAGACCATAGAGACACTTATATCCCCTCAACTCTGGGGCAAAAAAAAAAAAAATAGAGCTACCACCTGAGAGGCCTTCAAGGAAGCAGTGTTTTCAGGGCATATGCAGATTTGGGTTTTAACAAAATGAAAGTAATTTCAGAGGAGGGTTTAAGGATGTAGGGCTTTTGCTAGCGATGAACCTCGATGGAGGCATTTTCAAGAGTTAAAGGATAGGTGATGAGGACAAAATAGAGGATGCACCTAGACATAACAGCTCATGTACCTTTTAGAAAATGTAGAGGGATGAATAACACATTTGAAAATACAAAATACGCTGGACTGTACCTTTTTCATAAAAAAAACAATTTTTAAAAAATCAAAAAGATTATGGTAATCTCAATACTACTTATTTAAACAAATTCTGCCAAATTAAACTTTTCATTTGTCATTATTCTACTTAGTCTATGTACAAATTTTTAACAACTGGCTTATCTACAGTTTTATACTGTTTCTTTCTGTATTTTCCTACATTTTCCCACGTGATGACACTTACAATACTTGCACAGCACTTAATAATGGATTTAACTATTTTTCTATTCTTACATGGTCAGTCTGAGTTTGGCACGTGCCTAATGTAAGTGGGAACTCTGTCATGTACACGTTTTATGATGCTGGCAAATTACTAATCCGTCTGAGCCTTGCTTCCTTGCCTGTAAAGTGGGGACACTTCATAGGGCTGCTGTGGGGATTAAGTGAGATGATGCAAAGTACTCAGCACAAGTAGCCACTCAGCAACTCTGGGCTCCCTTCCCTCTTCTGCAAAGAGATTTTCTTTTGTCTTCTGGCTCACATTTTAGGGATAAATTTTCTAGTGTGAGGTTATTAAATCAAAGAATAATACACAATTCCTTATGTTTACCATGCACAGCTGTATTTTTTTCCAAAATACCAAAACCAATTTATATTTCTATGAATAGGCTACATGCCTCCTAGTTGGGGCACAATCTTGCCAGCACTGAGTATTTTTTGAATTAGACAATTCAATGCATATTGAAAAGCATCTCCTTCCTGTATTAATCTGCATCTCTTTGAAGATCAGTGAAGCTAAACATTTGAATTTTTCTTGTACAAACGACTGTACAAATATATAATAAATATATTTGATACAGTCTACATTTCTTTTCACTTCTAGAGACATCTAAGGGCCTGTTGGATATTTATACTTGGAAGTCCCATTAGCACCAAATTCAACATGTCTAAGGTCAATAGGTACTTAATAACTGTGTAATAAATATAGTCCTGGAATTAGCAAACAATGAAGCAATGCATAAATAACTGCAGGTTTTCAAAGTTATAAATAAAAGGTGAACTACATTACTATACACAAGGTTTGTTTCTGAACTACAGATGAATGTTTTCACTCAACAGAGAAAGAAAGCAATGGTGTACTTAAAAATCATTCAAATCTGAATAAGGTACAGAACCTCAAGACATATTTTTCAGGGACCAATCCAACCAAAGAACAGATTAGATAAGCAACTGGAACTATCTTCCAGGATGAAACAGTCTTTCAGCACCAGGATGTAATACACAAGGGGAAAAAAGTAGTCACCAGTGAGTAAGAGTTCAAATTTATGGGTCCATTTGGTGGGAATACCCAGAATCATCTGACAGAGACATCAGATATTTGCCAACACTTCCAATTATCTGCAACTGTAATTTATATTGTCTAATTTGTTAGCAGAATAACAAAATAAATTGTAGATTTGGAAGCCAAGTCGAGCTACCATCACTAAACCAAGTATAGTTTATGAAAGTCTACAGATTATCTTTCCACGAGCATGAAATAGTTTAACTTATTTTAAAATGTTGATCAATATTTTAGAAAAGCTTTCCGAAGGCAGGAGGATCTGTATGCAGGCCAAGTGGTCTGCAGGTGTACAATCTCTGAGCTAACAGATTACCCGAAAGCTACATGCCTATACTAAATTCCATTCTGTCCCTTCAGAAAGACATTCACAAGTCAAGGATGTGTCACCAAATCCTAACACTTTCACATCAGATGAGACATCACCCTACAGATAGTGCTGCCTCACAGAAATACAACGCAAGCCACACATGCAATTATGTGTTTTATGATGGCCACATTAAAAAAGTAAAAAGAGGTGAAATTTATTTTAATAATATGGTTCTAGCTAAACCAATACATCTAAATTCAATATAAGAATCATTAATTAAATTTTTTCCACATTAAGTCTTTTAAATCCCATGTAGGTTTTACACTTGCGGCACACCTCTGTTCACACTACCCTCATTACAAGCGCTCAAAAGCCCATGTGGCTAGTGGTTGCTGTATCCATGTGGGTGGAGAACGTCTCTGCCTTCTCTTAAAACTGCAGATACTGTTCACGTCCGTAAAAAAGATCATGTGATGGAATACCTCCTGATAAAATAGGATGTTTCATCTCATGAAATAACAGCTTCAGAACGCTTATATTTTCTTTTCCTTGCTCTGTCTGTCGTGATCGCTGATATTCCGGTTCAAAGAACAGAGCCTGGGTTTCTTGATATAAAGCACCTCTATCCCCTTAACACCGTTTTTCTTCTCTTTCAACTTGGGTGCTCGTTCTTCAAGCATTCTTTAGTTATTTTTCTCTTGTGTCTGAGATCTCTTACTGTTAGCAGCCTCAAATACATTCTGGCATATGAACCAAATGAATAATCCTATCTGGTGTGTCTGTGATGTCAATAGTAAAGCTGTATAAATTCTAACCTTCTAGTCTCACCTGTGTGTGTCATCTCAGGAAAGATGGACAGGAAGACCTCAGAAGCACACGCATGGGAGCACTGACAAGAGTCTATTCTGGGAATGATGAACATACACAGATGAAAGAATAAGAATAAAAACAAAGTAGCAGCTAAATATGACCAAATGTTTTCACATCTGAACATACTGTACATCAGAAAAACTGATTCCTCTCATTCATTCTTTTAACTGTTTATTGAATATCCAATATCATCCATTAACTTCTGTCTCCTCTTTTCCATATAGTTTCTTTATATTGTCCTGTACGATTTTAGTTCATGTTTCTTTGTGTACATATATTATTATTTTAAACATTTTCTTGTCATATGTTTAATGGTCTAAAACCAAATAAATATTTTATACTTCTTACACCCCACAAATACCTTTAAAATCTAAATGTATCAAATGTTTTAATGTAATGTTTTAAATACCAGGTCATGGGATATATGCAACTTCCTATTTCAGGGGTTGGCAAACTTGTTCTGTAAATATTTTAGGTTTTGTGGGCTGAATGGCCTCTGTTAACAACTATTCAACTCTGGCGAAGTATCTCAAAGGCAGCCACAGACGATATGTAAATGAATTGCAACACCTGTGTTCCAATCAAACTTCACAAAAACAAGCAGCAGGTCAGATCTGGCCCTGAGGCCACACAGTTTGCTGACCTCTGTCCTGCAGGGAGACATCAAGAAATGAAAGACATCAGACATCAGAAATGAAAATGACCAACACACCTAAGTAGTTATCCTGAGGTCTCTTGTAAGGTAGTTGAAACTACACCCTAAGCCGGCCCATGTTCATCTTAGAATGGCAGTTTTCCCTTTAAATACGAGTCTAAAATCAAGATGTGTTAAGCTGCACATGAGGATTGTATTAGGAGAATAATGCAAATGAAAAGCAAACGTGCCCACCTCCTCTCACTGTATTTTATGGCTTCTATTCTCCTATAAAAGAATAGGACCCTCTCAGATGAGTCAAGTTGAAGTTTTCTGGGAAAGATGCTGAGCCGTTGTGTTGCTCTGTTCCCTGTGACTGCTGTAGCCTGGAAGTCGGAACTTGTCAGAGTCAAATCCTGGAGCCAATTTAAAGAGTTAAGAGCCGGTTTCCTGACAAAATGTGAAATCAATTTATACAACACATCTTCCCACAATCCCCACATGGAGGAACTAATTTTTTTAACAGACCATTTCATGAATAACAGAGTCTTTGTGCCACCAAATGAAAACATTTGGAGATCGCTGAAACATCTGTTCTGAGACGTTACTGTCAAAACCCTGTTCCGGGAGAGGGAGGAAACTGCATTGTCTTTCAACGGTTTTGTTAATTTCATAAACCATCTCCATTGTGAGAGCTGTTCTCTCAGCAGGACCCTGAAATTCCCAGGAACGAATCCAACACCACGATCCTCGATGACAGGTTAAAGAAATTGAAGGTAATATGTAAAAAGCAAAGACTGGTACTATTATTGCACTGTTTTCATGATGTGCTTCTAAAACTATATTACATAATTAGTCTGCTGACAGGGAATAACTCTCATCTAGAAAATATCCATTCTTTGGTGTGTGTCCCTCAAGATAATCACAGTGATTCGCCTCAACAGAGATGATACATTAGGCACAGACAGCTAAGAGGCCCAAAGTCCTACGTGAGGCGTCTAAGTTTCAAGCACCTGTATGATGCTGAACAGACGGTAGGACCACACGCTCTCCTTTACTCAGAGGGAAAGAAGGTCACTTGTCAGAAATGAAAAATGGAAATAAATTTTGCTAATGAAGAAGAGACAGCAACGATGCTGAGATGCGTAGAGATAACAGAGAGAGTCAGAGGTGGCCAAATTCAGTTCTGTCCCGTTTGCTACTGGCTGGGAAGTTATGGTCAACAGGCAGTGAGAAGTCAGTCTCGTGCTACTGGGAAGGTGGGGCTCCCCATGATTCATGCCTCCCTGGTCCCTATCACTCCTGGTGATGAGCACGGCCTGCGGTAAATCTCCTTTCACAGCCCTGGTTTTACCGTTCGCCTTCCCTTCAGCCCAGTGGCTGACTTTCTGTGTGTAAATAAAACGAAACGAGAGCCGAAACCTCTGGTATCCATCTGTGGGCCTCCCACTCTCTCAGCTCTCCTGGGGGACCCCCTCTATCACCTTGGCTTCAAGGACCACCTACAAGCTGACAGCACACCAACATTCCCTCCAGCCAGATCTCTCCTGAATTCCGCATTGGTCTACCCAATACCTGGTGCATATCTCCAACACTTCTTCCACAAAGATCTCTCTCAAAATCAACACATGCGGGGCTTCCCTGGTGGCGCAGTGGCTGAGAATCCGCCTGCCAATGCAGGGGACACAGGTTCGATCCCTGGTCCGGGAAGATCCCACATGGCGTGGAGCAACTAAGCCCATGTGCCACAACTACTGAGCCTGTGCTCTAGAGCCCGTGAGCCACAACTACTGAGCCCACGTGCCCGTGCGCCACAACTACTGAGCCTGTGCTCTAGAGCCCATGAGCCACAACTACTGAGCCCGCGTGCTGCAACTACTGAAGCCCGCGTGCCTAGAGCCCGTGCTCCGCAATGAGAAGCCACCGTAATGAGAAGCCCGCTCACTGCAACGAAGAGTAGCCCCCGCTCACTGCAACTAGAGAAAGCCCATGTGCAGCAGCGAAGACCCAACACAGCCAAAAATAAATAAATTAATTAATTAAAAAAAAATCAACACGTGCAAAACTGAACTCATCTTTCTACTTTCTGAATCAAGCAGCCACCCAAGTCAGAACCCCGGGTGGTCATCCTTAACCCCTCCCTTTCCCTAATCCCTCACGTTCAACTGGTGTCAATTCAACTCCATTCCCTTTCTTGAACAAACTACAACATCTCTCGCTTTGGCCAGTTTTACCAGTTGATTGCTTTACCCATTGACTTCCATTCCAGAAAACTATTCTTTCCACTAGTGCTTAAAATTAAAGTTGAATCATATTTTAAATGAGGATAATTTGCAGAGGATTTATTTACAACAGGGTCACTGATAATGGTGTGGGTGGGCTGCAGGGGAAGCAGAGTGAGAAGCTAGGGACAGTATCAGAGAAGAGGTCACCACCATAGGCCTGTGGTGCCAGGGGGAGGGACTAGTTACAGGAAGGAGAACGTTATGTAAATAAGGTTGCCCTGAGAAGGGGAGAAGCAGCTGTTCCCAAGCTATCCTTCAAGGGAGCCATGAAGCTGGAGAATATAAAGACCATGACCAGCTTCCTCCCTTGACCCGCCCATCTCCTGCTGGGGCTATCTATCCAATGGCTGAACTTAGCTGGAAATCAAAGGGCATGAGAGTCTGCTGATTTCGCCCTGCTGGTCAGCCTCTGGGGAGGGGCAGGGTGGAGGCAGTGGAGGACAGACTCGGGGCGGGGGTGTATGCCCTTCTACCCTCTGATTAAAAGACTTTGGAGGCCTTCCACCTCCTGTAAAATTTAACTTTGTAGAGAATATATAGGCCCTCCAAGATCTGACCCTTACTTTCCTCTCATTATGCTAAAATCCATCTAGATCCATCCACAGTGAATTATACTTCTTCTTATACTGAACTCAAGATCTGGAATACCTTTTCTCTATTCCCAGGTTTGGCCAAGCTATTCATCCAAAACCAATTCACGCTTCACCTACTCTATCAAAAATCTTCTTAGCTCAGGTATATACCTGGCCGCACTCTTGTGTGATCTCACTGTCTATAGATCTTTATCCAAGCATGTAAATTTTATCATTCTCATTTGTTTACATGTCTTTGTAAACTAAACAGTAAACTCTCTAAAGAAGGCAGGGGGTGTGTCAATCACCTATTTATTCCCGGTGCCCAATACTGTGCAAGACACATAGCAGCTACTTAATAAATAACAGCTGAATGAGGGAATGAATTTCAGTATGAGCTCAAGTCCAGTGTCATCCATGAAGCTCTCCCTCACAACCTCAGCCCATGCTCATCTTTGTTCATATTTATCACCGGAGTTTGTTGAACTATTCCCTACTTATTTCACCTGTTTTTGTATTGTTCTCTTAGACCACAAGCACCCTGACAGCAGGAATCATGTCTTCTGCTTCTCTGACAGCTCAATTTGAGTCCATACTAGAAACTTACTAAATGCTTGCTTTGAAGAACAGGCGTTCAGAGTAGGAGAAATACATATATATGTGTGTATGTAAATATATATAATATGTATGTATTTCTTCCAGAGTACCAAAATCAAATATTTACATGACCAGAGAAGCTGTAAATTAGTAAAATTAGTAAAAAGGTGGAGATGGCCACCTCAGAGCTCCAGCACCTGCTGATTTCCAGAGGCAGGAAACCTGGATTTTTTAAAAAATGTAAATGCACCTAGTTATTAATAGTTTTTAATGATTCACTCAAATAAAAAAGTCTCCTCTAACCCAGGGACTACCCTGGGTTTCTACGAGACAGGAGGGAGTGGCTGTGGTTTGAACAGGGCTTAACACAATACTGACTGACGTGATGCCATGTGAGTGGGCAGATATCAGGAAATATTTGAGAAATTTAGGTGGGAAGTCTAGCCTCTTGGGGTGCTTCCTTTTGCCTCAAATTGAAAGGATGACTTTAAGTGGGAGGCCTCCGTTTACAGCTTTTAGCCTAAGCTTATGAGCAAGCTCATTTAAGACCTACACTGCTGACAGCCTTCTGCCTGGACATAGCCGAGCTCCCTCTACTTCTGGCCTCTACCACAGGTATTCCATCGAAACGTGGTAACGGATGATGGTAGGTCTTGCCTGACTCTGAGGCCAGAACATGTTAAATGGCAGCACTGACAAAGAATCAGAAGAGGGAATCGCATACCAAGTGACCAGCTTCTTAAGAAAGAGACTCGACAGGATGTGGAAAGACAAAATAACAAAAGAAAAAGGAGTCTGAGCCTCTGGACTGGAGCCATGTCAGGATGACTCCACCGAGAGCCTGCTTTCAATCGAAAGGTGTTCACACACACATTACCTCACTCAACAATCCACAGTAGTGGGCGGGGATTATTAGAGACTTTACCCACGAGGAAACTGAAGCTGGCAGAGATTAAGGAATATGTCTTTGGTCACAGCAAGTCAATAGCGAGCCCAGGACGGTCACTCGTGCGTTCTCATCCTAAGCCCACTTTTACTGTGCTGCTTCCCCAAGCCACTAATACCTCCCTCCTCAGGATGAGGTTGACAGAGAGAGGAGCCGACTGTGCCTTGTCGGTTACTGAAAAAATTCCCCAAAGTTAGTAGGAAGAAGGGTCATTTACTATTTACATATGCAACGAATTCTTCTTTGATAGTGTGGAGGGTTATTCAGATGGTCCTGTTTAATCCCCACAATGACCCTGGCAACTGGTTACATGATAAAACCTATCTTCACTTCTGGGTAACTTAGGGTGACTGGAGCATAGAAGGTACACAGTGTCACCAATAGTTCACCCATTCGGTGGAAAGAGAACCCAGCTCCTCTTTCTAATCTCTAGCACTGGAACTAGTCGCTGGGTTGAAGCAGCTGCTTCTATTATGGATCAAAAACCCACATTAAAAAAAAAAATCAAGGTTCTAATAAGTAAAAAGCAATTTTATTTGAGGTAGGATCCTTTTGGAGAAATAGAAAATGATCTATTTATCTACATTAAAGAGTTACATAAAAAGTTACAAACAGCAGAAGTAAAACTTCAATTTTTATTTGTAGAGCTTAAAATCACATAGTACAAAAAAATGAAGGGAAAACAAAGGTTAAGAGAAAATGGGAAGCAGGGAAAATGAGGCGAAAAGGAGATATGGAAACAAATTTAAAAAAGAAAATGAGACAGAAATTGATGCAAGAAAAAAAATTACACACAGATAAACACAATTTCAACCCAGACAAAGGAGAGGAAGACCCCACCAACGCAGATGGACAAAATATGGACATACACAACACAGAAAGACTTTAAAGTTATGTTGTCATTTTACAACTACAGGCAAAAATGAAGGTATTCTGTATAGAATCAAAGTTGAGGTCTAAGAGTTTTCAATACTACGGTTCATATGATATATGCTTCTCTTCCATGCCTTATGGAAGTATTTAAAAAGGAAAAAGAGAGCCAAACTGCATGTCCAAAGTGTGGGGAGGGTGAGGAAAACACTCAAGGATTTTAACATTCCACCATTCTTCCTCTATTGAAACATGACCCCTTTCTTGGATTCTCATTTGCTCCCTTTTCCACAGCCCAACAGTAAACTCCCACACACCAGTGGGACCACAGAGGAGAGACAATAATACAAGCAGCTGCTCAAGCTGTGGTTTTCATTAGGAAAAAAAGTGCCTTGATTATAAGGGATTTAGTTTTGAACCTTCAGGCCAAAACTGAACTGATTAAAACTCCATGTAGAGAAACACGAATGGTTTCTTAAAACTCTGATGTAGAGCGTACTCGGCATAATCAAAGGGGGGTGGGGAGAATCCTCAAATTTTAACACCCACCTTGGCTCAGTGCATGGACTTAAAGATGGAAAAGCTAGCAGAGACACTCAATGAAAACATACTGGAGAGGTCCTAAATCGCACTTCTGTAAGGGCTAGGGGTACATTTTCACCAAATTCTTTAGCTACAAAAAGCGAGGCAATCAAGCCATAAAAAAGATGTAGAGGAAACGTGAATGCTTATTACTAAGAAAAAGAAGCCAGTTTGAAGAGGCTCCAGACTGTATCATTCCAACTATATGACACTCTGGAAAAGGCAAAACTATGGAGACAGTAAAAAAGTCAGTGGTTTTCAGGGATTAGTGGAGAGGGGGAGATGAGTAGGCAGAGAACAGAGGATTTTTAGGGCAGTGGAACTATTGTGTATGATTCTATAATGGTGGATACATGTCATTATACAGTTGTCTGGACACACAGAATGTGCAACACCAAAAGTGAACCGTTATGTAAACTACAGCCTTTGGGTGATAATGATGTGTCCATGGAGGTTCATCAGTTTTAACAAAGGTACCACTCTGGCGGGGCATGGTGATATGGGGGAGGCTGTGTCTGTGTAGGGGAAGGGGGTATATGGGAAATCTCTGTACCTTCCCCTTTAATTTTGCTCTGGAACTAAAACTACTCTGAAATAAAGAGTACGTATGTGTATATATAAATACATACACATATACATATATACACACACACCAACAAGGCAACTCTTCAAAGGCTTGCAGTCGATACAAGGGCAGAGCTGAGGTATGGCACTCCTGGAGCCAGGCATGCTCTGTTCTCATGGCTTAGCACGTACTCATTGGTTATCATTTTGCCTCTACATCTTCACACAGCAGTTAAGCATATGAACTTCTGGAGTTGAAATCCTGGCTCTCCCTCCCACTGGGCAACTTTGGTTAAGTCATGACCTTCTACACCTCCGTGTGTCTCCTAGTTCCATAATGCAAGGGCGGTAACACTAACATAACATCAGCTATTGGGATGATTAAACTTACATAAAGGGTTTCACTTGATGAGAGGCACTTGATAAGGGCTCAATGAACATCAGAGCGAAGTCAAATGAGATAAAGATGTACCTGTCACGAATGAAAAGGAATGTAATCACGATACTCTTTGGAATGTGGTACTGGTTAGGAGAACAGCGTTAGCTCCTTCTTATATTAATCTGGGCAAAACTCCAGAAGAGGAGCCATTAAGAAGCATTCTAAATTTAAAGAAGTGGCACAATTGGCAGCTAGGTAGCTGGGAGGAAGAGAGGAGAAAGAAATGCTGAAGATGTGGATTCAGGGTGGAGCACGGCCACCTGGTTCTGGGACAGAAAGACAAAGCATGGGAGATGGCCAATTTTATCTTCTCTATGACAAGCTGCCTACTGTACCCTCTGCTCAATGCAGAGCAATTCCAGTTAGACTGTATCACCCTCAAAACACAATTACTCTAATATGTTTGTGACCACAGTGCTGTGGAGGAGAGTCCTACGCTTATTAGAAATCAGTCAAAATTGCAGTACAAAAACAGAAACTCTAGTAAAAGGAAAAGGCCCTACAGGACAAAGAGCCCTTCGTTCCTGTTAAATCTTTTTCTTTTAATTAAAAAATGGAGAAGCAATAGCCATGCTGTGGCTCTGAGACCTAGGGCTCCATTTCTGTTCAAGGGTTTCATGAATGGCACGCTTTCAAACAGTAAATACATACCTATGTCCGACACTCCAGAACCATCGGAAGGTTTCCCCCTCCACCCCTTCACCAGAGAACTACTCTCTCCTCTGGTTTGCTTTGGTCTTTGCTGACAACACGTCCCTGCACTTGCTCCCTTTTTGCAAAGCTTCACTTTCATCCAAATGCCTCCACTTTTATTCACTGCAGATCGAGCTCACTGAGCATTCTCTAGTGCCTTTCAGGTCTGTCCCTGTTCCATGTTAAACAGGCTGTGGTGTGAGCGCAGGGCTGCGCTCAGTAAAATATTCCATCCAACGGGGGCAGTTATGTAAACAGGGCTGCTTCTGGCAGGAATGTGTGATGGGATAAACAAGGCTGGAGAGAAGAAGGACTCTTACAGAGAGGAGTGACTTTGTCAGGGCACAGAGATACATTTAAATAAAAATACTCTTGTTTCTAATGTAAGATCAGGCTTTTAAAAAACCTAAATCTCTGGGGGAAATTTAAAAAGAACAATAAGGGGTGAGTCAGTGACTGTGATTTCTGAAACTGTGCTAAGGGGATTTGACTTTTTCCTTTTCTGGTTGTAGAATTTTATTTCTTTAAAAATAAAAACCAAAAACATTTAACGTGCCAGGGATGTTAGAAGGCAACTGTAAGAATTTATAACATTTGAGAACCCATATAGATGCTGAATGGAAATGATGGCTAATAATCTGTCAAATTAGGAGTAATCATCAAAAAATTGGTAGATTATATCCATGTTGATACAGAGGCTTAACACTGTCTTCATTAATATTTGGCTCCTAGGAAGAGGGATGAAAGTGCAGCATTTGGCCTTGCAAATATATACAAAATATATATATATGCAAATATATATAGAAAATTCACTATACTAAGGTGATGATAGCTTATAGTGAAGAAAACCAGTATCAAAGAAAACAAACAGGAATTGCAATACTTGAAACTGATACCTACTTCATGGGATTGTTGCAAAGATTAAATTAGGCCATGTATGTACAAGAATATTCAGCAAAGAGCAGTATGCATTTGATTAATAGTAAGATGATAAATATTGTTTTCTTATTGCCTGGATTCAATAAGAGAAATGAAAATAAGGGCTGAGTTCATTTTCCCTCCCTATTTTAACTATTGGTCAAACTAATATAACAGTTCAAAGCATATGATTTATTTACTTAGTACTCTGTTCAAGGCAGCATGCAGAGTGCTAAGGATATTTCAGACACTCAGAGATTACCGGGAAAAAAAATACAAGTCTCTGTGTTTCCTCCTCTCTCATTTACATACATTTGAATTTTTCCAACGCCTATCCAGTTTTTTTTTTTTTAATTTATTTTATTTATTTTTGGCTGCGTTGGGTCTTTGTTGCTGCGCGTGGGCTTTCTCTAGTTGCGGTGAGTGGGGGCTATTCTTCCTTGTGGTGCAAGGGCTTCTCACTGCTGTGGTTTCTCTTGTTGTGGAGCACGGGCTCTAGGCGAGCGGGCTTCAGTAGTTGTGGCTCTCGGGCTCTAGAGCGCAGGCTCAGTAGTTGTGGCGCACAGGCTTAGTTGCTCCGTGGCATGTGAGATCTTCCCGGACCCCTGCATCGGCAGGCAGATTCTCAACCACTGTGCCACTAGGGAAGCCTATCCAGTTTTTAAGATGTGAATAATTTAGGGTAGCATGTTTAGCGTGCCCTGTAAATAATTCATAAATCTGAAATGATTAGATGGTTGATAAACCTAATCACTATAGGATACAGTGAGACAGGACCTGAGTTCATGCGGGCTGATATCATCAACTCCCTGTAAGTAGAACAGCCAATGTCAACAGATAGATTCTTTCGGCAATTACACTCTATTTCCACCTGGAGTCCAGCTGAAACTTTCCAAGGCCAGAATAAGGGTGTGCTGACATTGTTTTCATGAGTGTTATTCTTACTAGTCAATGAGAGGCAGCTTATTCTTCTAGCCTTCTGAGTCATTTCAACATATACAAACACTTTTGTGGAATGAATGAATTTCGAGAGAGTTAGGGAAATGGAAGGCATCATTATATTATGTGACAAAGATAACTGGAAAAGATATTCAGACTTCGCTGTGGTAAAACTGGCTCACTGTGCAGAGAAAAACTAAAAATGAATCCCTACCTGACATCACCTACAGGCAAGGAAGGACTTCAGAAGCAGAAACTATAGGGCCAAATAACGATTACATTACATTAAAATTAGGGATTTCTGTTCAGTAAAGGATTTCATGGGAAAAGTTGGCAGAGCAGTGATGGAACAGATGACGCTTGCGAAGCCCAAAACTGAAAAAGAGATTGATATCTGAACTGGTCCATGTAATGCCGCAAATCACCAAAAAAGACACCACCGCTAACACAATGGTAGGCCAGAAAATGAACAGACAATCTACCAAGAAGGCTATCCTACAGAGCAGGAGGCAGGGAAAAAAAAAAAAGTATCAAGCAGGTGACAAGAAGCTGAATAGTCAAATAAATGCAAATGAAGAGCTATTACTTCACATTCATTAGACAAAAATGGTGCATTCCTGATGTGGGTAAGGAATCCTGTTAAACTGTGATGGGAGTGAGGCTGGGGCAGCCATTCTGGAGAGCGATCTGACACCAGGTAGTAAAATTAATTCTACAAACTTCTGAGGCCGGCAATTCCACTCCTGGGTTCACATCCCCAAGAAATGTTCAAACAAGAGCATAAGGAGAATGCAGGAGGATGCTCAGAGCAGCAGGGTTTTTGCTGCCCATTCTTGGGAGAGCATATGAACACACAGTAAAACAAGAATGGATTTTAAAAACATAGTGGATCTTTGTAAAGCACAGGGAACTATATTCAATATCCTGTGATAAACCATAACGGAAAAGAATATGAAAAAGAATGTGTGTATATGTATAACTGAATCACTTTGCTGTGCAGTAGAAATTAACACATTGTAAATCAACTATACTTCAATAAAATAAATTTAAAATAAGTAAATAAAAAAAGAAAAACATAGCGGATCCTTAAAAACACAGGGCTGAATGGAAAAAAAATATGAGACTTAAAACACAGTATAATTTATGTAAATCTAAAGTACTTGCACATAAACCATTGTGCTTTCATAAAAACACATCCAAAGAAAGAAGGCACCAGAAACACATTTAAATGGCTGCATATGGGAGGGTGGGAAGGTAAAGGACTATCATGATGAAATAGAATAAATAAACTCTTCTCCCAGACTGTTATTTCTAGAGAAAAATCTATCACTAGTATCTTTAACACTTTAATATCTCAGGAAGGAAAGAATAAAGGAAAGAAGGGAAGGAAAAAAGAAAGAAGAAAAGAAGGGAAAAATTTGAATGTCTTACAGGTCAAGCATTGGGTTTGATCAACACATTAAAAATATTCTCCCTTGAAACAACAGGTGCCTTACAGCATTCTCCTCAAAATTCATACAGGCCCCCCCAGAGAAACATGCCAACATAACTAGACCCTAGCCTTTGAAGTGGGAAATACCTTCCAACCTAACCACGTACTTTAACTCACAAAAAATCTGTTCCCCCTTCTTTTATTTCATCATTTCCATCAAACTGATGTCATACTAAGTCCCCACCCCCCCAACCCGTTCCATTCTATTGCCATCCATTGTGTGAGTAGCAAAATCTAATCATCTTAAGAACATTTCTCTCCCACACTTAAACCCATAAAGAATGGTTTGCGGGTTACAGCCCTTCCTGTGTTATGCACTCTATACCAATAAGAGCTTCTCAACTGGTTTCAGAGATTGTGAAGAATTTACTATTGCTCTACGTATACCACGGATTCCTAAGCAGACCAAGATGAAATTACTAGTCATATGGAAATTGGTGAAAATTGATTGGAACAGCTTTCAGGGGTGCAACCAAATGTATATTAAACTGTTAATAACACTGTGTAAAGAGACGAAATGTAGGCAAAATAGCAGACTTACAATCTCGTTGTGGAAACAAAATATTAACCTATGAAACATGAAATAAGAAAATAAGGTAACACACCATTAAATTCTAAAGGAGACACCACTAGTGGGTCTCAAACTGGTGTATATCAACATCACCTGAGGGCTTGTTGCAGCACAGCCTGCTGGGCCCACCGCCAGCTCGGATTCTGACGGTAGGGGCCGGCGGACTGAGACTGCATTACTGACAAGTTTCCAGGGGATCCTGCTACTGCCAGTGCCTGTATGGAGTTTGAGAACCCGTAACAACTCCTCACAGAAGAGCCATCAGCTATAATATTAGAGGAGAGACAGAGCACAAGGGCACTGTTGGGACAGAGGAGAAATTGGGACACGAGGGAGGCCCTGAGGGTGGGCTGGGCTTTGGGTGATTCGAGAACGTGGAGGTGGAAGAGTGAGGAGAAAACGCCGGAGGTGGTAAG
Organism: Tursiops truncatus; assembly: GCF_011762595.2. Lineage (NCBI taxonomy): Eukaryota > Metazoa > Chordata > Mammalia > Artiodactyla > Delphinidae > Tursiops > Tursiops truncatus. The sequence goes on from NC_047046.1 coordinate 46,968,675, forward strand.
AATACCTGAGCGCAGGTGGAGCCCTGGGCGGGGCTGGCCTGATGGACTTGGCGACGGGTGGGTGGGCTCCACCTACTGCCATGCTGTGGGCAGAGGACGCCCCGCTGGCGCACGGGGTGTGCGCCTCGCCCAGCGGCCACCCTGCACCGCGACTCCTCACGTGGAAAGCCAGGAGACAGCGTGGCGAAGAGCCCCGACCAACAAGTGCCTGCCACACACTTGTGGCACTTACCATGGTTCCAGTGAAATCAACTATAAAATGAGCTGTAAAAAGTGCATTTCTTCCGGTCACAGGGGAGAGCTGGGGCTGAGTGTCCAGCGTGCTGCCCAGCGTCCCTCTGCGATACACACAGACAGACTGGTTGAATGAATGAAGGAGCGCCAGGAAGGCAGGACGTCAGAGCGAAGCTGCCACTGGTCAGGGCACACTGAACTCCTCTCGGCTCCTCCTCTTGCCCTCTTTCAGACTCAGTGCCGAAGCCTATGCCAGCCGTGTATTTTTCTCCTCCCCCAGGCAGAGCCAAAGGAGCCCGGCACAGGGAAGGCACCCCAGAACCAAGTCCTGCAACTCCAAAAAGGGAGGGGGGCAAAGAAGGAGGGAAGGCACTTGAGTCTCCAGCTACAGAATCCCCAAGGGCGTTGCCCTCACGGGCAGCCTGGATTGACAATCCACACCCTCTTCCTATTCCAAAGTACACAGTCAGTCCTGGGATGTCCGGAGGGGAGGAGGGGAAAGGGCGATATCTGCTCCTACCTCTGGGTAGAGAGAGCACAGTCCCTTCCCACTGGTCAGCTGACAGGAAGCTGTGAGGACTGAGTGGGACAGGGCCCAGGAAAGAGTTCAGTGCGGTGCTTGGCGCTTAGTGCTTCGTACGTGGAAACGACCTCATACACGTCCCTGCAAGTCTGCTTGAGCCCTCTCCTGGGAACAGTGGCACAAAGGAGAAAGAGTATGGGGACCAACATGGGGGTCTATGACATGGATTGAAATGACAATGACAAAAACAGACACTGCAGGGTTTAGGGGGTGAAAATTTTTTTTTTTCCTCAGATAAGTTGAAGCTGAGATGATAAAGTGGAAGTGTATTCAGCAGTCAGTGGAACTTTGGAATGGGAGAGGTCAAGAGTAAGGAGTCACCTACAGGAGGTGACACTGGAAGCTGGGAGGGTTAGGTTTTCTGTAGAGATGAAGAGAGGGAGACGTGAAGAGAAGGGGGGAGAGGGAGAGAGAGAGAGAGAGAGAGAGAGAAAGAGAGGGAGAGAGAGGGAGGGAGGGAGAGAGAGGGAGGGAGGGAGGGAGGGAGAGGGAGAAAGAGAAAGAGAAACAGGCAGAGTCTTAAGGCCAACACAGCAGGGATGAACCAAAGAAGACAAAGAAGGAATTGAAAAGATGGAGAGAAGCCAGGAGAGTGGACCGCCACGGACAGTGGGAGGTAGAGTTTCAAGGACGGCTCCTGCTGGTGTCTGGTGTTACAGAGTCAAGGAGAAGGAATGGAGGAGACCAGGGCTCTGGCCATTACAAGTCATTATGACTACAAGAGCCAGGTTTTAGGAGGCAGGAGTGCATCCTCAGAAGACGAAGGCCCCTAAAGGCACTGTTGGGATCCAGTTCTCCAAGTCAGAACTTCAAGAGTTCCCAAGTAACTGACATTACTTCTCGAGCTAGCTAGCTAAACTCCAACCAAGTGGGAACCTGGCCTACTGGTTTTCACTCAGGAGAGCCCCGAATACTGCAAGTCTGTGTGACTTCCTGTGAAGAGGCGGCTGGCTCACAGCAGCACATCTCATCCTTTGCCTCATTAGCTGCTCCAAAGACTCTTCCCGTGCTGACAATGACGCTTCACCTGGTGTTGATTTCTTTTTTTTTTAAATTTTGGAATTATCTCTAGGTACTCAACCCTGGTGTAAATAATGGGGGTGAGGGTGGGAGCAGCTGTGACTAGTTTGGGGAAAAGATGCTGATCTCTATGCAGGCTAGAGTGTGATCTGTAGGGAGAACGGAGCAGTCTGTTTCTGTTCCACCCAAGCCTGAGAGCGACCACCAAGCAGGCCAGCCCCTGCAGTGCTCGGAAGGACGATTCAGGACAGGATTCATCAGGGACGCTAAGGACCATACTGAACACCCAGCAGTTAGGAACACTGTGAAACTACAGTCAGAAAGAAGCAAGTGTCTGGAGACAGAGAAAGAGCAAAGCCTCACACAAACCGTAACCGAGCCAAATGCTTCAACTCCCAACCTGATTTAGCCACTTTCCCATCAGAAAAATCCCTAGGAGAAGAGAGAGTGTTATAGAAGGCTTAGTCAATCAGACCGCAAGGGGTGCCAATTTCCAAGGCAGTTCTGATGAGTGATGAGAAAGTCCAGTGGTATATTTCAACTCCCCTGGGAACACCTTTGAGAGAGATGATACCCGGAGATGTCAGAATTGTTATTTTTGTGGAAATAAAATCTGCTGCCAAGTTTTTATTTACCAAAACCTCTCACCTTAGAGGAAAAATACATAGAAAAGTGCAAACACTCTAAAACTGTTACATACCGAGGTGGCGGGAGGGAGGATGGAAAAGGAAAGCAAGGATGGTCTTGATACTTTTCTAGCCCAAGTAACAGAAGAAAAAAGCTCCAACTTTATGTGGCAGCAGACGATTTCCTGAGTGCGATTCTACTTGGGAAGAGAGAGACAGTAAAAGTTGGAGTTGTTTTGAAGGACACAAGCTGTCCTGACATGATATAACCTATTACTCATATTTTTGCTGTGGGTTTTTTTTTTCTTTTTGTCTCTTTTCAATGTAACTTTGACAAGAACTATGGCTATCCCAATCTTATCATCTTCCCTTATAATATCCCTCTTGAGCTAAACAGAGAAATATGACCCCCATTAGATGATCACTTCTCTGCCTTTTCTCGGTGAAAATCCCAGAATTCTTTCTCTTTCCCTCCTCTTGGCAGAGATGGGAGAGTTTGGAGTAGGAGATGTGTGGGAACAATCAGGAGACTTGGCAGAAATAGCGGAGACACCTGCACCAGATGGGGGTGGTTGGTATCACTCTATCTTCTCCAGCTAATGCCCACTCTGAAGGGGGAACTTTCAGGACCGCTCCTTCCACCCACTCCTTCCTTCCTCCTCAAAATAACCACCTCCCCCCACTGCTAATTTTCAAATCGGCACAATGATTAATGACCCAGGCAAGCACTTAATTTCCTGTCCAGTAGTACAAGGCTGATTTCCAATAAAAGAACTCACTCAAGACAACTATTTCCTCTCTGCAGCTTCTAATCTTGTATTGAATTGTGGGCATTCTTCCCTCTCAGTGTGAAAGCAGAATCAATTTTTGAACTTCCATTTGGTGAATATTCCAAAGAATCACAGAATGCTAACGCTGGAAGGGACCTTAAAGGCAATGTAATTCGACCTCCTCTTTTCTTGCAATTCAAGCAGGACTTAAGAGGAAGGCTTTGCCTTACATCTTCTCTGTGCACTTGGTCAAGCAGCAAGTGAGGAGGGAATTACTATCATTAAAGCACACACCTTGGGTCCTCACTGGTCTCATTATGGAGTTACCTTTAATGAAAGTCAATTTTATTTTTTTAAATTTATTAAATTTATTTATTTTTGGCTGTGTTGGGTCTTCGTTGCTGCGCGCAGGCTTTCTCTACTTGCAGCGAGCGGGGGCTACTCTTTGTTGGGGTGCGCGGGCTTCTCATTGCGGTGGCTTCTCTTGTTGTGAAGCATGGGCTCTAGGTGGGCGGGCTTCAGTAGTTGTGGTGCACGGGCTCAGTAGTTGTGGCTCGCAGGCTCAGTAGTTGTGGCTCGTGGGCTCTAGAGCGCAGGCTCAGTAGTTATGGCGCATGGGCCTAGTTGCTCCGCGGCATGTGGGATCTTCCCAGACCACGGCTCGAACCCGCGTCCCCCGCACTGGCAGGTGGATTCTTAACCACTGTGCCACCAGGGAAGCCCGAAACAGTCAATTTTAAATTGGGAACTAATCACCATGGGAGAATATTTCTGCAATTATGGGCTCAGGCAAAACAAAACAAGTGTCAGTCAAACCCTTCAGATACAGCAACACAATTACCATGTTCAATTACCTCAGGTCTCCTTAAACACCCATTGAAGATGTAATGAGTTGTCCTGATTAGAACTACAAGTATCCATCACTTGTTTTATTTCTCAGAAATGATGGATAGATAACTCCATTGCTTTCTGTGAAATGAATTCCGAAAAGCAGAGGTCCCTCAACAAGATGCTAATGGCTGCATAATATAGTACCTTCTTTAGATGCATGATCTCCCATAGACAATTTTAGTTACAATTCAGGAAATGCTCCCTGGGTTGATGACAAAATTTTCTGAAATTCACAAGGGAGGGTATGCAAATGACAAGGAATGGGTTGTGTTGATGGTGGGTTGAGAGATGGCAGAGTGACCACAGTAGCAACAGAGCATGTTGGAAGCTGTGAACATTAACACTGGACTAAAAGTAATGGACGTGAAGCGAAACACCCCAGTGTATCTCTAGCTCTGCTTACTAGTTGTGTATCCTTCCCCAAGTATTTTATTCTTTTTGAGGCTAGGTTTCCTTATCTGCAAACAAGCAATAATTAAGGCCTGCTGGAACATTGTAAAAATCATATTAAATACTAGACATGAAAGTACCAATCACACAGCACCTAGCAAATACTGGTGCTCTATAAATACTTCTTGAATTTAAGTATCTTAATTCCCTGACAATATACTTTTTTTTTAGTTGAAACATCTTGATTGCCATAAGCAACACAAACACAGGGATTTATATAGCATTTTATTACTATAAAAGTTAGCATACAGCAACCATAGGATCCAACAAGTCAAATTTCCATTGGCTCTGACCTATTCCCCACTCAAACGCTCTGATGAACTAAAAATCAGATATGGGTCATAAACGGCCACAGAACTTAATGACATCAATCTAAACACTGTAATGAGGTGAAGCTTGAAGGCTAGAAAAAGCATGGACTTCAGACCAGAAGAGCTCTACCTGACCAGCAACACGACCTTAGATTATTTAACCTTCCTGAAACTTACCCTCCTCGTCTATAAAGTGAGAACCCTACCAGCGACTCCACAGGTTGTTATGAGGATTAAATAATATTAGCAGATGTAGGTAACACAGCCAGCTAGAATCAGTCCCTCGACTCAAAGTAGGCAACCAAAAATGGGAATTGCTAAAAATATGCAGTCCAGGGGTCTTTAGGTGAATACTATTTCTCTGTTTCCACTTATTTTATAAAACAACTGTTCTACCTACTGCACAGATTTGTCATGAAAATTCAGTGAGATAATCTAGGAAGTTCAAAACTAGGAACTATTAAATGTCATCTCTATATTCAAGGCAAAGATACATTGTACTTTTGCACTGCCTCTAGGAAATCAATCTCTGGAAAACATGTTTGTTTTTTTTTAATTTTTTTTTTTCTTTTTGCGGTACGCGGGCCTCTCACTGTTGTGGCCTTTCCCGTTGCGGAGCACAGGCTCTGGACGCGCAGGCTCAGCGGCCATGGCTCAAGGGCCCAGCCGCTCCGCGGCATGTGGGATCTTCCTGGACCGGGGCACGAACCCGCGTCCCCTGCATCAGCAGACGGACTCTCAACCACTGCGCCACCAGGGAAGCCCCATATGTTTTATTTTTAATGGACTGTTTTTAGCTCCAAGAGATGCCAGAATTGGGACTAACAAAGCCATATGCAATTTTGTTGTGCAGGACCAAATGGAGCTTTGGCTATAAACTTAAACTTCATCCACACAAGCCAAGGCAGATGGTGTTCACAATAAAATTTTTTGAAAAGTTACAATATGTCTATAAGTACGGGCAATTAATACACATTTTGCACTACAATTCAGTATCTGGTATACAAGCTTGAAAGTGGTAATGCAGGAAAATTCTGTAGCCCTGCGTGCTCTTGCTCAGCTTATCCACTTATGGGTGCCTGAGGCCCACTGCTTCCCACCTACATTAGTCATAGGAAAGAAGGACAAGCTTCGCTTTCGTGACCTTTCAGATCCAGGTGATCTAAGGCAGAAAGTTACAGTTTCAAAACTGAAGTCTTCACTACACTTAATCCGATAATGAGTAGGGATATGAACCTTCAAAATGGCCAAGAGCTAGAGAGCCAGAAGATACTTCCAAGGTTATAGGACATCTTAGCAGGACGTTATTTTTCTACTGAAAACTCAATTTGTGCCCCATCCTTTCCCAGCCTAAAATTAGCGGGTGGTTTGCTCAATCATCACCCAGAGAACTCAGCCGGCCTACCACTCTCAAGTTGGACAGCACTTCTACTCTAGCTGGCTCTCTTGGAGACAGTATTTTGAATTTCCTTGGTTGAATGCAAAACACATTAGCTAACTAACCAAACAAACTGGAAGGAGGCATAACACAAGACCCAAACCTGGCAGACGTGATGACTGTGAAAACACTCTTAAATGCTACAGGGTAGTAGGGAATGTGACCCAGAGAGTGAAGGAGGTGATTTCTTTAGAGTTTCAATATTTATTTGTCCATAAATATAGTCACCCATAATGTAGAACTAGAAAGGAATGGAGAGCAAACCTAAATTCCTCTGGCTTGAAAGAGCCACAGCCCCAGAGGGGTCAAGGCAAGCATATAATCTGGTAAAATTTTTTACTTCTCCTATACTGAATTCAGGTAGGAGTTCTGTAAATATTCATTTTCATATTCATTCATACTCTCTCTCTTTTCCCCTCCCTCCTCCATTAGAAATGAGATGTTATGGAACAAGGGGTTAGGGAAAGAGGGGAAAGGCTCAATATAAAATGAGAAGACCTAGGTTCAACCCAGCCACTTAATGGCCATCAATCTGGCATAAAAGCTAATATATTTCCTCAACTATAAAATGGGAAAAAAACATGAGATGCTGATTTCTGGGGGTGAGTGCATGCACTTTGTTTTTGAAAGGCAATGCAAACTACAAAACAAAACAAGGAAACCATGATGCTTCAATACCTCTAAAACAACAGCAAAGCTCCTGAACTTTATGTAAGTAACAAAGACCTCTGGTTCTTTAAGGTTCTTTTGGATATTCTGGGCACCTTACATATAAGCTCTAGATGATCGGACTAGAATCTGAACCTCACGCAGAGGCTGTCTTCTATAGACCTGCAGCACTTCAGAGCTTTCCTGGAGCAGGTTAACAGCACAGGCAAGGGCAGCTTACTGGGTATGATGGTTGATCGTGTGTGTGTCAACTTGGCTCAGGCACGGTTCCCAGATGGTTGGTCAAACACTATTCTAGATATTTCTGTGAAGGCATTTTTGGGGATGGGATTAACAGTTAAATCAACAGACTGAGTAAAGCAGATTGCCCTCCGTGATGCGGGTGGGCCTCACGCAATCCCTTGAGAAATTAGACTGAGGTTTTCCAAAGAAGGGGGATTCTGCCAGCCATCTGCCTTTGGAAGCAAATGGCAGCTCCTCCGTGGGCCTCCAGCCTCCAGCTTTTGGACTTGCCAGCCTCCACAACTGCATGAACCAATTTCTTACAATCAATCAACCAACCAATCTCTATTTTACACCCCCCCCCCCCCCTTATTGGTTCTGTTTCTCTGGAGAAGCCTGACTAACATACTGGGCTTCACCCTTCTTAATTTTATTTAACACTAAACCATGAAAATTTATTAAGTCCTTGGCTTCCATACCAGTTGCTGATGTGAATGCTGGTCCTGTAGCCCATGATGATGGTTAAAGAAGCATACCTGCTATGATTCCTGCACACCTACTAGGTGAAAACACTGTCCTAGTGCTGCAGGCAGATCTCGGAGGGCAGGATTCACATTTCTGCACATAAGAGTTTCTCTGCAGGCCTCTAAGAAAAACTTCTGAAATAAAAAAATGCTTGAGGAGCTATCTTTGGGGGCTCCAAGATATCTGGATGCAACTAAAAATTCTTGGCAGAAATGACAATACCCTTAAAAATGCAGCAGCTCCCCTCCCTTCCAGTGTCACTGCTGCCAGGTCCTCATAGAGCCTAGGGGCTCCCCACACCGACCTGGTGGGTTTTCTGAAACACCCCTTTCCTTCTCAGTTTGGCAATTGCTGTGCTAGGCACGGGGGATAGAATGGTGGGTGATATGGACAGTCTTAGCCTCTCAGAGGTTCTCGTCAACTGATGGGGTGTCAATCACTAAACAAACACTCAAAGAAATATGTAATTACAACTTGGATAAATGCTGTTTAAAAAAAAAAAAGTTCTATGAGGTCAAGGGGATCTGGCCTTGTCTAAGGGGCCAATAAAAGGACTTCCTGAGAAATCACTCTGACCTGAGACCTGAAAGATGAGCAGAGGTCAGGCTGCAGGAAATGAGAAGACTGGGGTGACTGGGGTCAAGACGAGCGAAGGAAAGAAAAGTAGCGTAAGATGAAGTTACTAATAGACAGGGGCCTGTCATACAGTGCTTTGCAGGCAATAGTAAGAACTGCCCCCAGATATCCTTGGATCTCTTTTCCCCCTTTTCTTTAAAACTTTCTTCTAAATTTATGTGTTGTAAAAGTAAAGCATTTTTATTATAGCAACTCAACAATAGAGAGAAAAATTAATTAACTGTTAATTAACAGAGGAAAACACAGAGTACTTACTAGGTGCTAGGCACCTGCCAAATGCTTTCATGCTACTATTAACCCTACAATACAAAGAAGTTTAAGTTACCTGCCCAAGGCCACAGAGTTAGCAAGTGCGTGCTGGATGTGGACCCAAGCAGTCTAGTCCTACAGTCCGGCTCTTAGCCACCATGCTAAGGCCACAAGTCGGCCCTGCCTCCGACCCTACTCCGTTAAGGACTGATGTAAAGTGTTTTACATATCCTTGTGTAGGTTTCTCTGTGCTCAAATATGTAAAATCAACTAGATAAAAGAAAATAGACATATATTGGAATTTGTTTCCTGCAAAAGGGAAATTTTGATATTTCTCTTATAAGCAAACAGAAGCCCCTTGAGTTTGTTTAACACGGCAGTAAGGCAATCAGATTTGTACAGTGGACCTTGAACAACACAGGTCTGAAATGCATGGGCCCACTAATACATGGATTGTTTTTCAATAAATACATACTACAGCATCCGCGGTTGGTTGAATCTGCAGAACATCGGATAGGAAGGGCTGACTATAAAGTTACACATGGATTTTCCACTCCGTGGATAGTTGGCACCCCTGACCCCAACTGTATTTTATTTTATTTTATTTTATATTTTTTGGCCATGCCGTGCAGCATGTGGGATCGTAGTTCCCTGACCAGGGATCGAACCCAAGTGCAGTCTTAACCACTGGACCCGCCAGGGAAGTCCACCCCAACTGTATTTTAAAAAGATTCTCACACTCTGGCTCCCAAATGGAGGATAGGGATAGGGTGGGGCAGGGAGGGGTGTGAGGGGAGAAGCTTAGGAGCCTACTGCAATCCTTGGGCATATGAGACCACATTTTCTTTATACATTCATCTGTCAATGGACATTTAGGTTGTCTCCAAATCTTGCCTATTGTGAATATTGCAATGAACACTGGCATGCTAGTATCTCTTCAAAATCCTGATCTCAATTCTTTTGGATAAATACACAGAAGTGAGATTGGCTAGATCATATGGTAGTTCTATTTTTAATTTTTTGAGGAATCTCCATACTGTTTTCCATAGAAGCTGTACCATTTTGCACTCCCATCAATATTGTGCAAGGTTCCAATTTCTCTACATCCTCACCAACACCTGTCTATTATTTTCTTGATAACAGCAATTCTAGCAGGTATGAGGTGATTTCTAACTGTGGTTTTGATTTGTATTTCTCTAAAGATGAGTGACACTATCTGCTCATATACCTGTTGGACATTTATATTTCTTCTTTGGAGAAATGCCTATTCAAGTATTTAGCCCATTTTAAAATCAGGTTTTTTGCTATGGAGTTGTAGGAGTTCCTTATCCTTTGCATATTTTGGAAATTAACCCCATATCTGATATATGATTTGCAAATACTTTCCTCCATTCCGTAGGTTGCCTTTTCACTCTGCTGATGGTTTCCTTTACTGTGTTGAAGCTTTTAAATTTGATGTAGTCCCACTTGTCTATTTTTGCCTTTGTTGTTCTTTTAGTGTCATATCAATGAAACCACTGACAAGACCAATGTCCAGAAGCTCTTCCTCTATGTTTTTTTTCTAGAAGATTTATAGTTTCAGGTCTTATGTTTAAGCCTTTAATCCACTTTGAGTTGAATTTTGTGTATAGTGTAATATAAGGATGCAATTTCATTTATTTGCATGCGGGTATCTAGTTTTCCCAGCACCATTTATTGAAGTAACTATCCTTTTCCTATTGTGTATTCTTAGCACTCTTGTCAAAGGTCAGTTGATTGTATATGCATGGGTTTATTTCTAGGCTCTTTATTCTGTTCCATTGGTTTATATGTCTATCTTTATGCCAGTACCATACTGTTTTAATTACTGTAGCCTTGTAATATATTTTGAAATCAGGAATTGTGATGCCTCCAGCTTTGTTCTTCCTTCTCAAGCTTGATTTAGCTTTGTACAGTCCTTTGTGGTTCCATATGAATTTTAGAATTTTTCACATGAGCACTTTAAAAACAAGCTGGTTAAAAGAAAACAAAGCAAAACCTGTACTTCATATAATCAATCTGGTATGTTCCAGATTATTATATATTTTAGTGTAACAGATTACCATTTACCTAACAAGCATTTACTCATCTTCATAGGAAACAGTGGTTGCCATCTTTAGCACTGTCTAGAGCCATCCGAGCAGTTAGAATGTATGTCCAAGTGTCAGCAAGCCACCCACTCCCTAGCAGTCTGCCAAGGGCGGCAGTCCAGGATATTCACAGGCACCTCCCACTCCCAGCTCTTCCGCCCAATGCTTGAATACACAGGGCTGGTGTCTGATTCCCTTCCAACCCAAGCACTTGGGTGGGGCCAAGCCAGGGTGGGGAGTGTGTGTCACAGTGTGACCCCTCCTGGTCACACTGGCAGTCTTTGTATCAATTCTGTTCTGTTTCTGCTAAGGTTCAGACCTCCAGGGGCCTGCGTGCATCCTACTCTGGTCTTCTCACATCCACCCTGGAGGAAGTCTTGGAAATGCCCAGCTTGGTAAGTGGTGTTAATACCACCTCTGCATTACACTCACACAACTGTGCTGCCTCCCTTGTCCCACCTCCAGACCCCAACCGTCAGCCTGTCTCTTTTGCATATGATCTCTTTTTGGACCCAGACATCCAACTGGACTTAGATTGAAAAGGCTACATTTTTGTTGAAACCTGGTCCCATACTGCTAGCTTCTTCACAGAAATTATCAATGATTATGTCTAATCACACTAAGTGGGGAAAAAAGTAACTACTCACTATGCTGAGTAAACAGCAATTTACTATATCTAGAAATGCCTAATTATTTGAATAAGTTTTGGGAAATTAAATTATGCTGGTAAAAATTAAGCTTAAGGATTACTGATACAAAAACCATTTTCAAAGTAAGACATTACCAGATGATAAAACACATGCATACTTATATTTAAATTTGTAATACTGAAGTAACAGATCAGACAGCTAATGAATAGTCTACAATAAAACAGTCCATAGTCTATAAGCAAACGAGAAAAGTAAAACGTATGAGCAAGTCAAACACAGGCACAGAGTACAGTCAACTGTCTCTTTTTTTTTTTTTTTTTTTGCGGTACGCGGGCCTCTCACTGTTGTGGCCTCTCCCGTTGCGGAGCACAGGTTCCGGACGCACAGCCTCAGCGGCCATGGCTCACGGGCCCAGCTGCTCCGCGGCATGTGGTATCTTCCCGGACCGGGGCGAGCCCGTGTCCCCTGCATCGGCAGGCGGACTCTCAACCACTGCGCCACCAGGGGAGCCCCAGTCAACTCTTGATTATCCAGGGACAGATTAATTACAAAGTCATGGCATTTGGACAAGGTTAAAATGACTACAAATAAGTGAAATGTCTATGTACTAGAAGACCATTGTTAGGAATCCAGTATTACTACCACAGCATGGGAAGTCCTCTCCAGCAATCACATTCATCTCATTTAATTTTTGAAATCTAAACCAACACTAAAATTTAGCAAAATTTTCAACTGCTAATTAGAAATATCATTCAGTGATAAACTAGAAAAAATTATGATATGAAAAAAGATAAAGGACATATTAATTCCATTTTAATCAATACTGAGTTCTTAAAATAGACTACAAAAATAGGAAAGCTTTTAGCACGTCTTCTCACTACAACCTTGATAAGGCAATGCTAATTTGGTGAAACTGGCAACGAGCACAGAATTGGTCTAAATGTCAGATGTCCTTTCCACTACGGTTATACTGTCTACTTTATAGTATACTCTGGGTTGGTTTCATTTTAACTCTGTGTTGGGTTAAAGTCTGGGAGTCCCCACATAAATTGCAACGTTTACCAAAAGCTGAAAATCATATCAATATCAACATACTGCATAATTTAAACATAACTGAAGAAGCTAAGTCAAGCGAGTATAGAATTTTAAATTAACAACAGACAGAGGCCCCCTTATGGAAAATAACATCACTGACCTTAACTGGTTTAGATCCACAAAAACAAACTCCCAATACAATTGGACCATCCTTTTATGAGAATTCCTTTAAGTATTCTGCATACGTTTCATCAATATAAAGCAAATCCTTTTAGAAAGTGATAGATATTGTTAGAGGTAACTTAGTACATGAAAATGTGTCCAAGTCCTGGTTGATGGTTCTTTTGTTTCAGATCACATAAAAAAATAAAATTCCGGGCTTCCCTGGGGGCGCAGTGGATGGGAGTCCGCCTGCCAATGGAGGGGACACGGGTTCGTGCCCCGGTCCGGGAGGATCCCACATGCCGCGGAGAGGCTGGGCCCGCGAGCCATGGCCGCTGAGCCTGCGCGTCCGGAGCCTGTGCTCCGCAACGGGAGAGAGGCCACTACAGCTAGAGGCCCACGTACCGCAAAAAAAAAAAAAAAAAATTCCAATACACCCAAAGAGTTTGGGCTTTCCTTTGGGGTCAGGAGAACAAATGGTTTATTGTTCTGTTTATTTTTTTTAGTGCATTAATGTTATGGGAATCAGAGAAATGACTGACTGATTACTCCCTGGTTGTGTTTCAGACGCTGAAAAGTAAAGAGACGTGGAATCACTGGATTTTGGAGAACTTAACAGAATATGATTCAAGAACTTTCACCGAGGTTCCCCAAACACAAACTTAACATTAGAAGAATGTTGATAAAGCAGAGTTGAACTGCAGGGGACAACAAGCTTTGCAGAAGGCGGCAGGTCTGAAAAGCACTTCCCCCAAAAGGGAAGGAGGTCATCACCAGGTTAAAGAGAAGGGAAGAGACAGGGTGTCAGCACCATCTCAATTCAGTTAGTTCAGCTCAATCTGGTCTTGGCTTCGTTCACGCTACATTTCTGTTTGGAGAGAATCTGGAGAAGTCTGCATATAAACGCCCGCTACGAGAGCCAGGTTTGAGGCCTTTAATTTATGTAACTATGCATACACTGTGTCTCCAGACTGCTAGCAGTGTGCGTCCAAGAATAAAAAAACAGAAGCGACCTTAAGACGATTCAAGATAAAAAGAAATTGTTGAGAGAATAAAAGATTAAAGTTTAGTAGCAAGAACATTAAAAACAACTAACCAACACACATAGTGCGGTTCTGGCCTGTGGAAAGCACTGCTCCGCGACCAAGGAACTAGCCTCCTGTCCTTGTGCATGCAAGACCCTCTCAGGACTCCAGGTGGCTGCTTGTGAACAAAGAAACAAAAGGGAGCTCATGGAGGAAATAAGGAGACAAGAGAAATATGAAATGGAACCAAATTTAGAAAAGCAATCTTTTCAAAGGTGAACGGAGGCAACTGTACTCACTGGATAATAGGGGATGAGTTTGGGTCAATTCGAAGGGACTTCTGGAAGAGAAGAACTATTTTCTTCTTTAGAAAATGCCATAGGATGCACAAAACAAACAACTACTTTAACTGAAATCACAGGAAAAGACCAAATGGATGTCAATTAAAAAAATATTTATGGGGCTTCCCTGGTGGCGCAGTGGTTGAGAGTCCACCTGCCAATGCAGGGGACGCGGGTTCGTGCCCCGGTCCGGGAAGATCCCACATGCCGCGGAGCGGCTGGGCCCGTGAGCCATGGCCACTGAGCCTGCGCGTCCGGAGCCTGTGCTCCGCAACGGGAGAGGCCACAACACTGAGAGGCCCACATGCCGCAAAAAAAAAAAAAATATATATATATATATATATATATTTATTTATTTATTTATGTATTTTGTGCAATGGATAAAATTGGAAATGAGTACAATGGAAAAAGAAGTACAACAGGGTTTATGAGAGAGGTTCTGTCCCTAGAGAGGTAACAGTGATCTTGAAAACAGCACAACCGAAACTGGGGCTAGCAGACACTTATCCTGGTGCTCCTTTCATGCCAGGTAACTACTTCCTTAGTCTGATGACCTCGACAATGTTTCATTACATAAACATGCCTGAAAAAATTCACTAATTGTGATCTATCACTGTCATGAATTAACTTCTGGGAAGGTAGGATCTGGAAGGCTGACCCAGTAGGACATTCTAGCTCTGCAAATTCACTCCTGACATTCCAGAGAACATGACAGGGAGTTCTACCACAGGAAGGAAACACTGGTTGAGGCCTCCTTGCTAATTTGAAAACTACTTTTGGAATCTGCAATTATTTCTTAAAATAGAGGTTTAAAAATCTCTGAATTCAAACTAGATTTTAATTTGCCTAGTTTAAACCTGTTCTGAAACTTTCGTAAAAAGCCATGAGGAAATGCTCTAGAAATTATCAAAAGGCTACATTATGCTGCTTGATGAGAAAGAGAGGCAGAGGGCCAGGGTTTTGCCTGTGATTAACAATACTTGTCTTAGATTTGGCTAGTGGATCTGTCTCAAGAAGTTCCATTCTTTTGAATGAATCAAAACTGGGTGATGACAAGAAAACTATCCATACTTCACGTTACCATAAACGAAATGAAAAGTAGGCAACGTGCGACCTCAGCCTAGAAAGTCAACCAGAGTTCAATTTAAACATGAATATTAAGGAAAATCCTCCTTTCCACTTTGTAAATATGTAATTTACCCACTCAAATAGGATATAAAAAGAATCAAATATATTTACAGTATAAATAACTATTAGCTGGTACTTTATTTTTTCGGCTAATTAGGTCATTAATGAACATTAACTGCAAGAAATCCATGTAAACATCATCTGTTTGGTGTGTACAAAGAATTCTGTCTGAGGACAAATATATTTCACAGAATTTATCATATTTAGTCCATTTTCCAACACATAAACTGCCCAAATGTAGTAGATATAAAATAGAACAGATTTTATTTTAAACCTTCGTTATCATAAAACTGAACTTACACACATTTTAAATGTTGGAAGGACTGAAATTTTCATGGTCCTCATAACTTCTCCATAAAGTTTACCAGGACAGGTATATATAAAGTTAAACTACTCCCTTCAAATGCAGCCATTTCTCTAAATAATCTTTTAAAATTGTCAGGTTTTTCTAATGTTTATGGCTTACAGGCCAAAATCACTTATTAAATAACTAGAAATAACCACCTACAGCACAGTGATTTCCAATCTAGCCAAGAACTAAGAAGTACTGTAAGAGATCTAAGAATTCTGTACACTGAGTAACGCCTACCTATGTCTTTCCAAATACAGGTAGAGGCCATTGTTATTTGTAAAAATTTGAAAATCAAGAACTATATTAAAATAAATATACTGGATTATAAATATAGATATGAAATAAGCAGTTGATGAATGAGGGAATACTAAATTAATACAATTTCAATTTACTAAACTAGCAAATCTTATTGGTTTCACCACCTGATAAACTTTTGGTCATTCTGTATTTTCTTAACCAACAAATACAAAATGGATCATGGGCTTGTAAACCGTCATGGTGCTAAAAATGGATCCTTGATTTGAAAAGGTAGCATGAAGTATTGAAAACAAGGCATGCTTTTTTAATCCAACCCTAAAACTTCAATGAGCTCTAAAAGGACATTTGCTCGAGTCCAGGGAATGTGGAACACAGCATGAGAAATGTGAACATTCTTGGTAAACTGACATCATCATGACAACTTTGGCAGGGCTCCAAGTGTCTGAAGCAGAACTGAGTCTTGTTTATGAAGTGGGAGACAGAAAACTTGGGCTTTCTGATTTACACCTTGGCAACCAGTAGAGATAGTTAAAAGAAAGGGAACACTTTTTATGTACAGTAACTGGTAAGTTTCAGTAAAGAAATGGGAAAAGGAGAAAAGGAAGCTATTTGAAAAGTTTAAAACTGACCCCCCCCTCCTTCAGAATGAGTCATTCAGAGTGTCTCTCCTCTCTAAATATACATACACACAGAGACTTAAAAAAAGCCTATTTATGAAAGTAATATAACCACTTTACAATTCAGAAAGTAAGAATAAAATAACCCATAACAGTTCAAATTCAACAGAACTACCCTGATTAGGATTTTTGGCTAATATTAGTACCTTCTTGCCCCAACTGCTTTAAGTCAGGGTCTTTAAGATATTAAGTATGGACCCAAAGACATTTAAATTTGGTATAAGGAAGAATAAACATTTCTACTCAAACTTGTGGATGTCAATATTCCTGCCAATACATGAGGTCTAGCTGTTACTACTTCAAACTAAAGATAAGACCCCTTCTCTCTAAGAAATGTGCAGAGAGTTTTTAAATGTAGTTTTAAAAATAGCTTTAAATGTCAAATAAACTCATAGTTCGTGAATCACTTCTTAAAGTTCTTATTTGGATGTTTGTCCTTTATTTTAGCAAACTATACATTGAAGAGTTTTCATTTCTACTTTATACAATAAAAAGGTAATGTGAGTTTTAAAAACATCAAAGTTCATACTGGAGAAGCAAACCAAGTGATGGCCTTCTAGTTTCAAAATACGCATAAAACCCCACTGGTCAAGGTTTTACATTTCTGTTCCACATTAAGTTTTATGGTCTATCAGGAATGTAAAGCATGATGTTTCAATAAAATTGTGATTTATTAGATAAGTTCCTACTTTTTTGATAAATGTACTTTGGTTTTGAATGGTACCCCTATTTTTAACTGGAAAGAGAGCAAACATTAGCAAAAGAGTTTGTGAGAAAGCTGACACAGCATTTTTCTAGAAACCTGTATCTTAATTTCTTAGTCTTTTAGTTAAACTTCTGGTACTTCTGTCCCCTCAAGTTTAAATTTTATAGTGCACTGTTGTATTTCCTTACATCATTAAAAAAAAGAGAGTTTAAAGTAATCAATGACACTATTTTAATATAACTAGGAAGTAATTTTCATTCAATTGTGTTAAGCCAGAAAGGAGTACTCAGGCACCACATGAAATGCATTTGAGTGCCTTAGTCATATATCCCTTTTAATCACAATTATATATTCACTTTCTTGGCTCTCCAATGGTTTGAAAAGGTTATCTTTAGATTTATTACTCATTAATCTGACTCAAATTTATCAGTAGAGAAGACTTATGTAAAATTATTGATATAAGCAGGAGAACAACAATTACAGTTCTTGGTCCTAATTCAACTCTGATATAAATAATACATTAATAAAGGTTCAGACATTTTGCAAGAAAAGCTTTACAGTGGGGATTAAAGGGACTGCATGACACAAGTTTCACACAATTCAACCAAGTTCACGAATATACGCTTCATTTAGCCATGAGTTTAACCTTGCTTCATTTAGCCGTGAGTTTAACCTTGAGAAGTGTAGAGATAATTAGGTTCAAGGATGACCTTAAACATTCAATGTCCTGGAAACCTGGTTAATAAACATTCTAGGTAACATCCTGAAAAATGAAAATGGATGTGTTTCTAAAGCAATACCTTCTCTTTTTTTTTTTTTTTCAGGCCTTTTACTTGAACAGAAAACATCACTAATCTAAAAACCCAAATTTTGCTCGGCATGACTCGATGCCACAGTTCAAGTCTGACCAGCTACCCTACATTAAAATTCTCAGTACATTCTTTGAAAAGATGGATTAAAATACCAGTTTCTAGGCCGTAAAGAAATGCCTGTGAAAGGGAATCTTTTCTTCAGTGTAGGTACACAGCTGTTGATATGCAGATTTATGGAATTCTGTGTGTCTGAAATACATGTCTGTGCAAACGCATCACGTCTAAAATGCCCAAATTTAAACGGAAAAATACAAATTAAAATGATTAAAAAGTGCTTTTAGAGCCAAAAATTCTCAATGTTTAAAGCAAAACCGGCAACTCTTTTCCTTCTCAACCCCCATGCCAAACAAAGCCCTTTTGAGCAGCTGCAGGATACCCTCTTATCAGAAACAGGCAGGCACCAAATTACAAATGTATGGTTATTCCAAAAGTTCATTTACTAATCAGTTCTTCAAAACTTTGACATCTTCCCAGAGAAACAAGATGAAAATTGGGGATTAAGCTGCCAGATCAGCACACAAAACCTGATTTAACACATAACAGTACTGAGACAGGGCCAGGAGTTCTACAGAACGCTGATTTAGGGTTGGCCTGGGGTGCGTCTTCTTGCGCTGCCATGCTGGTCTGAGAGCAGGGAATGCTGTCCTTCTCACTGTGGGCCCAGAACTCTGCCAGTGCCAGTCACTGTTAGAGGATTTGGGGGTATATGTTCCATAAGGCAAGGCTGGGCAGTAGCCTCTAAGAAACCGCATTTTCAGGAGATGAGGGGCAGAATCAGGCATTTGGGGATGACAAGCTGAATGGGAGCATGGGAGGAGTTGGCAAGGGGTAGGGAGGTGAGATGGAGAAGAAAGTGAAATACTGGCTGGCCAAAAAGTTCCTTCGGGCTTTTCCAGTACGAAAAACCCGAAGGAACTTTTTGGCCAACCTACTAGAAAGAGGAGGGGGGCAGGGTCTAGGGGTAGGCTAGTGAGGACTGATACGAGCGAGAGTTTACCTCCCTCCTTTCTGTGCATCAACTTTCTCTTTCCCCAGGATTAAAAAGACCAGACCTGTGAGCATCTGTGATTATGAGGGAAGGCAAAAGTCTCCATGGAAAACGGGTTTAGAAGGATGAGAGTGGAGGATGGAGAATTCCACGTTGATTTGGGATCTGTAGAAGAAACTCTCTAGCTGTGACCATGGGATAGAGGAGCTCTCAATTACTTCCCTTTGGGAATTGCTGCTAATATGTACGTGGTATAAATTCAGACCACGAAGGGACTCAGAATGTAAATAACAAAGCAAATGAGTTCAATTATTTCTTTTATTAATAGAAGACCAACTCACACTAAATCTTTCAATTATAAATTTCCATATGCCAACTAGATCATCTGTTGCTTCTGACAGAGCACTGAGTTTTTAGAAGAGTCAGATGTTAATATGGAAATAAAAGCTATACTGATTTTTTATTTAGAATGAGACCCTATATGTACATCTTTTTTCACTGATTTTTATTCCATTTATGTTAAATTAATATTTTTAAATGTCCTGGATATAAAGAAATGCACAAACAAGTTCCAATCAGATGCTAATAGAATCGAAAGCATTTAGTTTTTTCAATAAAAGTTTTCTCAATAAAAGTTTTTTCAGGATCCCACATGCCACGGAGCGGCTGGTCCCGTGAGCCATGGCCGCTGAGCCTGCGTGTCCGGAGCCTGTGCTCCACAATGGGAGAGGCCACAGCAGTGAGAGGCCCGTGTACCGCAAAAAAAAAAACCCCAAAACAACAAAAAACCTATAGTTTCCATCTTTTCTGGATATATGCACAGGAGTGGCATTGCTGGATCATACAGTAATTCTATTTTTAGTTTTTTAAGGAACCTCCATACTGTTCCCCATAGTGACTGCACCAATTTACATTCCCACTAACAGTACAGGAGGGTTCCCTTTTCTCCACACTCTCTCCAGCATTTATTATTTGTAGACTTCTTTAAAAATATATTTATTTTTGGCTGTGTTGCGTCTTTGTTGTTGCGCGTGGGCCTTCTCTAGTTGCGGTGAGCAGGGGCTGCTCTTCGTTGCGGTGTGCGGGCTTCTCATTGTGGTGGCTTCTCTTTGTTGCAGAGCACGAGCTCTAGGCGCGTGGGCTTCAGTAGTTGTGCCATGTGGGCTCAGTTGTTGTGGCTCGTGGGTTCTAGAGCGCAGGCTCAGTAGTTGTGACACACGGGCTTAGTTGCTCCGCGGCATGTGGGATCTTCCTGGACCAAGGCTCGAACCCGTGTCCCCTGCATTGGCAGGCGGATTCTTAACCACTGTGCCACCAGGGAAGTCCTATTTGTAGACTTTTTGATGATGGCCATTCTGACTGGTGTGAGGTGATACCTCATTGTAGTTTTGGTTTGCATTTCTCTAATAATTAGTGATGTTGAGCATCTTTTCATGTGCTTATTGGCCATCTACATGTCTTCTTTCGAGAAATGTCTAGGTCTTCTGCCCATTTTTGATTGGGTTGTTTTTCTGATATGAGTTGTATGAGCTGTTTGTATATTTCAGAATTTAATTCCTTGTCAGTTGCATCATTTGCAAATATCTTCTCCCAGTCTGTAGGTTATCTTTCATTTTGCTTATGGTTTCCTTTCTTGTGCAAAAGCTTTTAAGTTTGATTAGTTCCCATTTGTTTATTTTTGCTTTTATTTCTTTTACCTTGGGAGACTGATCTAAGAAAGTATTGCTATGATTTAAGTCAGATAATGTTTTGGCTATGTTCTCTTCTAGGAGTTCTATGGTGTCATGTCTTATATTTAAATCTTTAAGCCATTTTGAGTTTATTTCTGTTTATGGTGTGAGGGTGTATTCTAACTTCACTGATTTATATGCAGCTGCCTAGCTTTCCCAACACCACTTGCTGAAGACACTGTCTTTTCTCCATTGTATATCCTTGCCTTCTTTGTTGAAGATTAATTGACTGTAGGTGTGTGGGTTTATTTCTGGGCTCTCTATTCTGTTCCATCGATCCATATGTCTGTTTTTTTGCCAATAGGACATTGTTTTGATTACTGTAGCTTTGTAGTATTGCCTAAAGTCTGAGAGGGTTATGCCTCCAGCTCTGTTCTTTTTCTTCAGGATTGCTTTGGCAGTTCTGGGTCTTTTGTGGTTCCATATAAATTTTAAGATTATTTGTTCTAGTTCTGTGAAAAACGTCATGGGTAATTTGACAGGGATCCCATTAAATCTGTAGATTGCTTTGGGTAGTATGGCCATTTTAATATTAATTCTTCCAACCCAAAAGCATGGGAATATCTTTTCATTTCTTTGAATCATCTATTTCCTTTATCAATGTTTTACAGTTCTCAGCATATAAATCTTTTATTTCCTTGGTCAGGTTTATTCCTAGGTATTTTATTTTTTTGGATGAGATTTTAAAAGGTATTTTTAACTTTTTCTTTCTGATATTTTATTGTTAGTGTAAAGAAATGTAGATTTCTGTACATTAATCCTGTATCCTGCTACCTTGCTGATTTTGTTTATCAATTCTAATAGTTTTTGTGTGGAGTCTTTAGGGTTTTCTATATAGAGTATCATGTCATCTGCATATAATGACAAATTTTACCTCTTCCCTTTCAATCTGGATACCTTTTATTTTTTTTCTTGTCCAATTGCTGTGGCTAGGACTTCCAATACTATGTTGAATAGAAGTGGTGAGATTGGGCATCCTTGTCTTGCTCCAGAATTTAGTGGGAAGGTTTTCAGCTTTTCACTGTTGAGTATTATATTGGCTGTGGGTTTGTCAAAAATATCTTTTGTTTTTCTAATTGAAGTACAGTTGTTTTACAATGTTGTGCCAATCTCCGCTGTATAGCAAAGTGACTGAATTATACACATAGAGACATTTTTTAAATATTCTTTTCCATTATGGTTTATCAAAGGAGATTCAATATAGCTCCCTGGGCTATTCATTAGGACCTTGTTGTTTGTCCATCCTAAATGTAATAGTTTGTATCTACCAACCCCAAATTCCCAGTCCATCCCTCTCCCTCCCCCACTTCCCCTTGGCAACCACATGTCTGTTCTCTATGTCTATGAGACTGTTTCTATTTTGTAGATAGGTTCATTTGTACCATATTTCAGATTCCACATATAAATGATATCATATGATATTTGTCTTTCTCTTTCTGACTTACTTCACTTAGTATGATAATCTCTAGTTGCATCCATTTTTCTGCATATGGCATTATTTCATTCTTTTTTATGGCTGAGTAGTATTCCATTGCATATACATACCACATCTTCTTTATCCATTCATCTGTCAATGGACATTTAGGTTGTTTCCATGTTTTGGCTATTGTGAACAGTGCTGCTATGAACCTAGGGGTGCATGTATCTTTTTGAATTATAGTTTTGTCTGGGTATATTCCCAGGAATGGGATTGCTAGATCATATGGTAATTCTATTTTTAGTTTTTTAAGGAACCTCTATACTGTTTTCCATAGTGGCTGTACCAGTTTAAATTCCCACCAACAGTGTAGGAGGGTTCCCTTTCCTCCACATCCTCTCCAGCATTTGCTATTTGTAGACTTTTTAATGATGGCCATTCTGATTGGTGTGAAGTGATACCTCATTGTACTTTTGATTTGCATTTCTCTAATAATTAGTGATGCTGAGCATCTTTCCATGTGTCTCTTGCCCATCTGTATGTCTTCTTTGGAGAGATTTCTATTTAGGTCTTCTGCCCATTTTTCGATTGGGTTGTTTGTTTTTTGTTGTTGTTGAGTCGTATAAGTTGTTTGTATATTTTGGAGATTAAGCCCTTGTCTGTTGCATCATTTGCGAATATTTTTTCCCACTCCATAGGCTGTCTTTTTGGTTTTTTTTTTAATGGTTTCCTTTTCTCAACAAAAGCTTGTAAGTTTGATTAGGTCCCATTTGTTTATTTTTGGTTTTATTTTTATTGCCTTGCGAGACTGATCTAAGAAAACACTGGGACGGTTTATGTCAGAGAATGGTTTGCCTATGCTCTCCTCTACGAGTTTTATGGTATCCTGTCTTATGTTTAAGTCTTTAAGCCATTTTGAGTTTATTTTTGTGCATGGTTACAGGGTGTATTCTAACGTCATTGATTTACATGTAGCTGTCCAACTTTCCCAGCACCACTTGCTGAAGAGACTTTTTCCCATTTTATATTCTTGCCTCCTTTGTTGAAGACTAATTGAGCATAGGTGTGTGGGTTTATTTCTGGACTCTCTATTCTGTTCTATGGATCTGTATGCCTGTTTTTGTACCAATACCACACTGTTTTGATTACTGTAGCTTTGCAGTATTGTCTGAAGTCTCGGAGAGTTATGCCTCCTGCTTTGGTTTTTTTCCTCAGGATTGCTCTAGCAATTCTGTGTCTTTTATGGTTCCATATAAATTTTTGGATTATTTGTTCTAGTTCTGTGAAAAATGTCATAGGCATTTTGATAGGGAGCACATTAAATCTGTAGATTGCTTTGCGTAGTATGGCCACTTTAACAATGTTAATTCTTCCAATCCAAGAGCATGGGATATCTTCCCATTTCTTTGAATCCCCTTTTATTTCCTTTATTAATGTTTTATAGTTCTCAGCGTAAGCCTTTCTCCTCCTTGGTCAGGTTTATTCCTAGGTATTTTATTTTTGGGGTGTGTAATTTTAAAAGGTATTGTCTTTTTACATTCCCTTTCTGATATTTCATTGTTAGTGTAAAGGAATGCAACCAATTTCTGAATGTTAATCTTATATCCTCCTACTCTGCTGAATTCATTTATTAGATCTAGTAGTTTTTGTGTGGAGTCCTTAGAGTTTTCTATATATAGTATCATGTCATCTGCATATAGTGACAATTTTACCTCTTCTCTTCCAATTTGGATACCTTTTACTTCTTTTTCTTGTCTGACTGCTGTGGCTAGGACTTCCAATACTACTTTGAAGAGAAGTGGTGAGATTGGGCATCCTTGTCTTATTCCAGAATTTAGTGGGAAGGTTTGCAGGTTTTCATTGTTGAGTAGTATATTGGCTGTGGGTTTGTCAAAAATGTCTTTTATTATGTTGAGATTTTTATTTGGTGAGAGTTTTTATCATGAATGAATGTTGAATTTTATCAAATGCTTTTTCTGAATCTACTGAGATGATCATGTGGTTTTTGTCTTTTCTTTTATTGATGTCGTGTATCACACTGATTGATTTGCATATGATGAACCATCCTAATGACCCTGGGATGAATCCAACTGGATCATGGTGTGTGATCCTTTTTATGTATTGTTGGATTTGGTTTGCTAATATTTTGTTGAGGATTTTTGTATCTATATTCATCAGTTATTGGCCTGTAATTTCCTTTTTTGGTACTGTCTTGGTCTGGTTTTGTATCAGGGTAACAGTGGCTTCACAGAATGACTTTGGGAGATTCCTTCCTCTTTAATCTTCTGGAAGAGTTTGAGAAGGATCCACAAAAGATCTTCTTTGCATGTTTGGCAGAATTCCCCAGTGAAGCCATTTGGTCCTGGACTTTTGTTTGTAGGGAGTTTTGAAAATTACAGATTCTATTTCAGTTCTAGTGACTGGTCTATTCTGTTTCTTCTTGATTCAGTTTTTGTGGGCTGTATGTTTCTAGAAACTTGTCTAGGACATGACTATTTTTTTAAAATAAATTTATCTACTTTATTTATTTAGTTTTGGCTGCGTTGGGTCTTCATTGCTGTGCACAGGCTTTCTCTAGTTGTGGCAAGTGGGGGCTACTCTTCGTTGAGGTGCACGGGCTTCTCATTGTGGTGGTTTCTCTTGTTGCGGAGCATGGGCTCTAGGTGTGTGGGCTTCAGTAGTTGTGGCTCACAGGCTCTAGAGCACAGGCTCAGTAGTTGTGGCGCACAGGCTTAGCTGCTCTGCGGCAAGTGGGATCTTCCCGGACCAGGGATTGAACTGTGTCCCCTGCACTGGCAGGTAGATTCTTAACCACTGCATCACCAGGGAAGTCCCTAAGACATGACTATTTAATCACTTTGACTACACTGAAATCACACCATCTTTGGCAAGTGGATTATAAGATGCCTTCTGATTGTGATTCCATGCTGTCCTATGACTATGTGGAAATACTTATTAATGGAACCTGGACTTTTCTGATTTAGAACTATTACAGAGCTGGGGGAGTTAATATAGGGAAGGGGAAGTAGTGGAACTTGTGAAGAAAGGAGGAGGGGGAAATGGATAGGGGGAATAAGGGAGAACTAAAACTCTCAGAAGTCAAGAAACAAAGTTTTGTCATTACAAAGATTATAAAGTCTTCTATTAGTAAACTGACTAGTTAGAAATGAATCATTACAAATAATATAATGACTCATACAAGATGTCTTAGATGGGTCTATGTTAAGAAACTGATAAATATTAATTAGGGAAGCCAAAGAACCACAGACAACATACATGAGGCATAAATCATCTTGATAATCTAAACCAACAAATTCATTAGCACTATCAAGATACAGTAAAAATAAAGTAATAATTTAGTACCAGAGGTTGTTTCTGCTTCATGTTTATGTTTTGTGTACCTTACATTGAAATTCCTCTTAGTGGTGAAAATATTATTATTTTTTTTATTTTACTATTTTTTTTTTTGCGTTACGTGGGCCTCTCACTGTTGTGGCCTCTCCCGTTGCGGAGCACAGGCTCCGGACGCGCAGGCTCAGCGGCCATGGCTCACGGGCCCAGCCGCTCCACGGCATGTGGGATCTTCCCGGACCGGGGCACGAACCTGTGTCCCCTGCACCGGCAGGCGGACTCTCAACCACTGCGCCACCAGGGAAGCCCGTGAAAATATTATTTAACAATACAAACAAAACAACATTAGCAAAGGATTATGTGAAAGAGTTTCACAGATTTTGTGTGCACTTCTAAATGTTAATAGCTTCATCTGAAAGCATGAAAGAAAAACATTAAAATACATATATGTGCCAAGTTTGAGACAACTATAGTATACAATACATTCTATTTCAGTGCCTAAAAGAGTGCCTGGTACCCAGCACATTAGGTCAACAAATATTTGTTACATGACTAAGTGAACGTTAAGGCAAAGGAGAGATAGCTATGGCTAGAAGAATTTAGTTTTCATCTGGGAGAATCCAAAATTAACTCTAAAAATCGCCAGCACTACCTGCACATAAGAACTTGTTTCTTTTCTATCTACAATGCAAATTTAAAACTTTAACAACACATTTAGCTAAGAGAGAAACAAGCTATAACTCTCTCTAAACCTCCACAAAAGCAGGATTGACATTTTGATCACCCCAGAACGGGCTAGAAGAGACCACAGAGCAAAGGCCAACTCCCTTGATTCACTGATTAAACTTGGCCCAGAGAGGTTAAATGATTCGCTTGAGGTAACAGAGCAGAGCAGCAGTTAGAATTCTAGTCCTATGACTTCCCTCCAGTGTTTTACTCTTTACCGTGTTTAAATAAATATTTTGTGAGAAAGCAGATGTCATGGGCAAGGTAAGTGAAGAGTGAGTGACAGAAAAAGCTAGTGTGTTTGCCTGATGATAAATTTACCATAGAGATCACTGTGTCACTGGACTCTGTTCCAGAAAACTCCACAAACAAATTGTCTTTATAGGGCATTAAAAGAATGAAAATTTGGAGCAGAGACAGAAGGAAAAAAACTTCAAGAGAAAACAGTCCTAAGATCATTATCTGTATTGAAGAGCTCATGTCTAATGATGGTATTCTACGTTTTTTCCAAAACTACCTAGCAGGTATACAATTTTACAAATCTATATCTAATTCCTTTTTAAAAAGACTCTCAAAACAAGAAGCTTATGATGAAGAACAAAATAACACTACCTAGAATTGTATACTTAGATAAGTAAACAAAATTTTCTTATTTTGTATCTTTGGAATAGATACATTTTAGATATGGCTGTTTTATCTGGATTTCTGTTTATGATAATTATTCATATGTCAATATTTTACTTTAAGAAATCAAGAACAGGAAGGAAAGTGGAAAATTACTAGCTTTCCACTTGCATTTCAGAACTTCACAACTCAATGTTTCAGTCACTAACAAGAGGTGGGGGAAAAAATTCAACAAACATACAAACACATTGGAAATTTCTTATTTTATTTTTATCTTCTTAAATAATGACAACTAAAAATTACTGGTTTCATCCTGATATTTATAAACATAGGGGAATGAAGGGATTTTTTCCTAATACCTTTAACACCCTTAAGTTTGATCTACGTTCACAGACAGAACAAAGAAGAGTGTGTTAGCAGGTAAAGAAATATTCCATAGAAGACATGGAGGCTTTTTAAGCAAACAGAAGTAATAAAAAAATTATAAGCGGACCAAACTGAATATGATTTAGGTCTACACAATTGTTGAAAAAAAGAACATTCAATAGAGTTCAGGAAAATTCCATACACACTTGTTATTAGAGAAGGCTTATTTTAGAAAATGAACATATCTTCAAGTACTCTGTTGCTAGGAGCAACATTCTTAGAACCACATTCTACTGCCTGAATCAGGTCGTGATTACCTCCAAACAGACCTTGCCATTCTAGAGAAGCACTTTCCTTTCATTCAGAATTTCTAAGGAAACGGCTTTCATCTTAGGCAACCAAACATCTGGCTTCTTGGTTTGTTTTAAGGGGCAAAATGGGAAAAGAATGAATCACCATGAAGCAGGTCAGGTTAGCAATTCTTTCCTATTTCAAAAAAAGTTAGTCTCCAAAATCTTTTCCTTGAGAAAATGACTAATTCAAAATGCACTGATAACGACAGACCAGGGATTTTCGAATATGTCTCATGACCATTCATATTAATCTCCCATGTTTGCTTTCTAAACTCTTACAAGCTGTTTAACTTTATAATTCTACAAAGGAAAAACGCCAACTAGGAAAAAGAGTGAAATTATTCAAATTTTACTGCTGGGCTTTTTGAGTTTTCCAATCACAATTACATAAATGTAATTCTGGGGACTCCTTCCTTTGATTCGTAGAACATGCTCTTCTATTTATCTCTTTCCTATTTAATGGCCAGTTTATTTACTACTCTGCTCCTCTGCCCACTTATACTTGTTTAAATTCCTCAAAAACATAACAACAACAACAAAGATGACAACTACTATTCCCACTACCACCACATATTGAGAACTTATTGGATGTCAGCTATTGTACAAGTGCCTTATATATGTCTTTTGATCTCCACTATGGTGTACGGTATTACCATGTCAATTTTACAAGTAAGGAACTGAGGTTCACCGAATTAAGCCATATACCCCAGGCCATATGGCTAGCAAAGAGCAAAACCAGGATTTGAACCCGGGTTTATATGACTAAGCCAGAAGTCTCCAGTAAGGTGTGAAAGCTACCTCTTAAGAGAACCATTACTGTGACGATATTCTGAAGATTCAAGACTTATGGTTTTGCTGTTAAAACCTTTCCCTAATGGCTTCTGTTGTATGTATGATTTTAAAATAAAAACCCTAATGGAGTTTTGGGTCCTGGCCACGTGGTCCCCCCTGCCTTGGGGGTTCAGTGCTGTGCTACCTTACTCCTTCCTTTCTGAGCTCTAGGGACACTGACCCTCTGTGAATTTCTTTCACACAAAGAGCATGTATCTTGCCTCAAGGCCTTGGCACACTCTGTTCCCTGTGCCGGCCATACTCTTTTTTTTCCTAACGTATCATTCAGGTTTCAGCTCACAAGTCATTTCCTCAAAAAGGTTTTTCCTGAACTGAATCTAAAGTAGCTCTTCCTTTTTAGCTCTGAAGACACGCTGACCTTTTCATTTACAGCCTTTATCTCAATGTGGAGTTGATTAGCACCTCTCCTCCCTGGACCGAGAGTTCCCCGATGACAGTGTCTGACTTTATCTTGTTTGACCTTGCACCTCCAGTGTCCAGCACAGTGTCAGGCATGTGAACTGAATGGACATCAAGAAGAGCCAATAAGACCAGGAAAAAGGCCAGCCTCCAATTGTTTCATCAGCTCCACCTGGTACGCTAAGGCATGCCGGAAGTAATGTTACCTGCATGGGCACTTTCACTCTTTACAAAACTGTTTTATCGAAAGGAAGGAAGGAAGGGAGGAAGGAAGAGAGGGAGGGAGGGAGGGAGGGAGGGAGGAAGGAGGAAGAGAGGCAAGGAGGCAAGGAGGGAGGGAGGGAGGAAAAAATTTCATCTAAGTCACAAGTCACACCTATTTCCTTCAACAGTAATCTCTAGAACACTACAATTTTAAGTAATTTTAATGAATCAATGAGATATAACTATAAATAACAACTGTTAATAAATACAGCAGAAGGCATATATCCATATTAGCAGTGCATTTCAGGCACATCATTCTGGGGGCTGCACGAAGACTACTGTGACTGCTATTGCTCTAGGCATTTCTAAGGATCCTCTTTGGTAACTGCCTCTGAAATGAACTTACTAACTAAACAGGAAAACCATCCTCCTCACTTTATGGCGACAAGCCACCACCTTTCCGTTGGCACTGTCTGTCCCCTCCTCTATATACACAGGACATACTCAGCTTAGCCCCCACCACTGAGCTCGAGTGACACACACAGGCCAGGAGAGCTGCAGCAGATCTGACAGGTTCAGTCAGCCCGTGGAGGAAGGGACAGAGGAGAACCTTTCAAAGAGCGCATCAGACGTGTGTGCTTCCCCAACTGGCCCTGGAAGTAACACAGGTGGGATGTGCCAACTGCCATGCGGTGACGGTCCAGGAACTAAGAACTGCCTGCAGATGGCGCTGCTCGTTACAGAAAGTCAAGTGAGACCTCCCAGTTGGCCAAAAGGTGCCCGATTTTAGCCTTCTTTGTGCCCTCCTTGGTTGAGGGGGATCCTTTCATACCTCAGGGGCACCATCAACTTCTTCCTGATGCTGTGAGCTTAGCTTTCCACTTCTCTGTTGGGCAGCCCCGATACTCTTTCCTAAGAAAACCATTTAACTCAGTACATGGTTCAGAATTAAAAATAACCAGGGCCTGGGGGCAGGGAGAGGTGAACAGGCAGAGCGCAGAGGATTCTTAGGGCAGCGAAATGACTCCGTATGATATTAAAATGATGGATACACGTTATTATAAAGTCGTCAACCCCATAGAATATACAACACTGCTACAGACAGACTGACAATATCTGTGCCCCCATCCACCCAAATTCGTATGCTGAAATCTAATCCTGAATGTGATGGTATCAGGAGATGGGGCCTGGGATTAGTGCCCATATAAAAGAGACCCTACAGAGCTCCCTCCCCGCTTTCACACATGTGAGGACACAGGCCTGTGCCTTGATCTTGGACTTCCCAGTCTCCAAAACTGTGAGAAATGAATTTCTGTTGTTTATCAGCCACCCAGTCTATGGTATTCTGTTATAGCAGCCGGAACAGACTACAGCAAACACCAAGTGTGAACGCTGATGTAAACTAGGGCTTCCGGGTGATGAAGATGGATCAGTGTAGGTTCATCAGTTTTAACAAGTATACCACTCTGGTGGGGGGATATATGGGGGAGGCCATTTATGTGTGGGCAGGAAGTATATGGAAAACCTTGGAACCTTTCCCTCAATTTTGCCGTGAACCTAAACTGCTCTAAAAAATAAGGTCTATTAAACAACCACCATCACCACAACTTCTTTCTGTGTCAGATGTCTTCTTTAAAAAGACAAAGAATTAACTGATAGAAGATGCCAGAACAGTTTTCTGGAGGGGGTCATGTAATCCACGACTGCTAGACTCTCTCTAAACTCCCTTCATCTGCAAGGAATGTCAGTTTACTCCAACTCTTGTGGCCATAGCAATGCCTGGGTGGTGAAAACAGGCCACTAGAAGGTCAGAGTCAAAGGAAGTAGTAGCAACCTCAGCCAGGCCGGAATTCAAACAATGTATCTATTAGAAGCAGGTCTGGCTACATAATTCACAGAGCCCAGGGCAAAATGAAAATACGGGGCCCCTTGTCCCTAAATTATTGAGAATTCTGAAACAGTGATGGCAGAGCATTCTGCCAGGCGTGGGGCCTCTGTGACGACAAGGACGCATCCTGCGCAAGCCGGGGATGCCAGACCCAAGGGGGAGGACCTGAGAACCTTCCCCAAACTGCCCAGCCGTCCACTCAGTTCACATCCCGCCTGCTGTGACATCCATACACTGTACGTGGCAGGCTCTGTTCAAAAAATTGTCTCCTGCTTTTATTTTCAAAGTAAAACATTCCCATAGTTTTAACAGTCAAATGGCACTAAGTGTGTTAAAATAAAAAGAGCAACAGCAGCTCCCGCCTTACACCTTTCAACCTGATGCCTGCTCCCCAGAGCTGTTCATTTTTACCTCTTTGAGCATGTCTTCTGATATCTGTCTCTGTGTTTCTAAATAGGTATGACTTGTATATATCCTCTGTTGATTTCCCGTCACATAGGAGGCTTATGATACCACCTACACTCACTCTACACTCTCTTGTCCCAATCCTCCCAACTAGGTTCCATGACAGTTTAATTTGGGGATTAGAATCAATATTCAGTGTTTATATGATACAGGTCACAGTAGAACCAAAAGGATTACATTCTTTCCTGTGCAATATTTAATCCCCATCTGCAGGGTAAATAACTGCTGTACAGTTGCTTTGTGTTTTAAGTAACTAATTCTTGCTGATCCAAAGCATAAAACCCCTCTCAACATGGTCAAACACATCAGGTACGGGTTCTCTCTTTTTAAAAAAAATGATGCTCATGATCACCTCCATTCATTCCTTTTCTGGAACACCTATTATTCAAACATTGAGCCTCACGCTGTCTACTTTGTTTCTCTTCTTTCCTCTCCTATACTCCTCTCCTCTTCAAAATTTTACTTTCTGGGAGAGTTCCTCATCTTTAGTTATACAATCATTCCACTGAACTTCTTTACTTCTGCCATATTTTTAACTTCTAAAAGAAGAGCTTGCTTATTCTGTTTCTTTTTAAAATAAAAACCTTGGTTTTGTTTAATAAAATATCTTCTATCCTTTGATCTCTTTCAGACAATCACGGAACTTTTCTTCTGATTCCTGGAGGGCATTTGTGCCAAGATTTCTTTTTCCCGGTATGTGGTTTGCTTGGACAGTCTTGTTGCAGACACTCCCCACAGGCGGATGCTCCTTGGTTGCCTCACCTCAGAGGGAGGCACTAAAATTTGGATGCATGGGAAGCTCTGTGCAGGTGAATGGACTTGTCGACTTGTTAATTTCACTGTAGTCTGATCAGCTGGGGAGCACACTATTTCATTAGGGAACCCCCCAATGTTAGTATCTACAGACCCTTTACTGGGGGATCACCTTTCCAAAGGAGAATCCTTCCACCTGGATGAGTTACACTGGACAGCAAACACTCCAAAGCCAAGTGAGGGAGCGTTCTGGGGGTTATACCAGCTGTTCCGACTTTCACAGACCTCCGGTTTTTAATACTGGCATCTCATCTTCACTATGGTTCCATTCTACTGAAAATTTGAAGATTATGGGTGAAATTTCCATTATTTATTCTAGAGACTTAATATCTTTCATGCTCTGTCCTATCTTCTTCCGTTTGTTCTTAAGGGTCTACCCCCTATTTGCTTCTTCACTTCATCTTTTTCTTGGTTTTGGGAAAGAGCAAATACTCAACATTTGTGCTGAATTGGCACATTTAATCAGAGTTCTCCCTCTGCTTCAGACCTCAAACAGAAATTCTGCTATTATGGCAGCATTTCCAGTTAGGTAGAAATATATTTCTACTTAATATTCTTTTAAAAATACTGAAATTCTCACAGGTGACAGCCTTCTGATTTTTACCTAATCCTTAGATCCTACCATGCAACTGTAAGGAAACAAAGCACACTCCCATCAGGTCTCAGGTGCATGAGTTTTCTTTCCTCTCTGTCATCACTACCATCACCTTCATCATCCCACACAGGAACACATTCATATGTGGACGACCCACTTCTGGGATCACCTAGAGATAATCCTGATATCTGAGACTGGCTCCTTACCTCCTGCACCTGCCCTGCCCATAACCACACACATCTGACCACCTCCTCATAACACTTTTTGTTGGCAGGAGCCTAAGGACTCTGGCTATTTTTAATGTTAGAACGAGTTAAGCACGATGAGGAAGGCAAATCTTTGATTGGCTGCAAAAATCAATCAAAAATATAATGATATCCCCAAATTAAATCAAAATAGTTTTGGATATTTGTTTCCCTTCAATGAAATAAGAAGGAAGAATCCACCAAAATATTACTTATTAACAACTTCAATAGTACGATTAACTGTAAATTCATTTGGGTGCACAAGTTAACTCTCTAAGTTTTGATTTTAGATAGAAAATTATTTTCAAAGTATTTGGAAATCTGACATCCCACTCTCCCCCTCCCAATCAATAGCAAATGGAATGAAGACATTCTATGAAAGACTTTACATCAGCATTTTATAATTTCCCAATATCCCGTTTAAGACAATTATTTTAGAAAAATATGTAAACCAGTTATATTTCCTAGTAGAGTTTATAGAGTATATTATGATTACCCCATATAAAATCAGCATCAGTTAAGTTAAATAGATAGGTAGAAACTGGAATGGAAACCAGTCATTCAAACATCTTTTGAAGACCTATGTGCCAGGTTAATAATTAAAATGTTGAGTACAGTGAATGTTTTTACATCAATGTGTACCTCCATTTAAAGTGGAATCGTCTACATGTGTTGCTTAACAATGACTACTGTCAAGCAACTGTACAAAAATAAAAGTTTATAAACCATTTCTGCCACCTTCAATAGCTACTAGCTACTATCACAGCTGGTCTGGCAAGGAGGGTGGGAAGGCAGAAGACAGAGGTACCATAATTGAACATGCAAATCCTCAGTATTTGGACTAAGTAGCTATGGTCTTCAGTATTTCCCATACTAGATGTTCTAGCTCCCAGAATTCCTATTCCAGGATACAGTTTCCTCATCTTTGCATCACCTTCACTACTCATACTTCCTTTCCATTCTAGTACATTTACCCTCAGGTACCCAAATGATCTCTCTGGAGTATGTCATTTTCTAGGGTCAGACCTTTTCGTGTCCTTTGTAAAAGACTTTCAAAGAATTTTAGTGGGTTTATAAGGATCTAACTCGTACTGTATTCCTAAATTAAATGTGCTTTAAGTTATAAATAATATTTGAAATTATAATGTTCCTTCAGTTGCTAAATATATGTAGCTAATCAGTAATGGACAAATGGAATGTGTGATTTTCTCAGTTTTTCATACTTCAGTTTAAAGGCAAATTACAGAAAAGAGAAAGAAATTATTGAGAAGCATGAAATGCTCAACTATAAAGCAACTGATATAAGTGTATATGGTTTAACCAAATGATAACTAAGCTGGGATCAAATGCCTAACACTGTGCAAGATGTCAAAGAAAAAACTTCATCTTTTTTTTTTTTTGGTACACGGGCCTCTCACTGTTGTGGCCTCTCCCTTTGCGGAGCACAGGCTCCGGACGCGCAGGCTCAGCGGCCATGGCTCACAGGCCCAGCTGCTCCACGGCATGTGGGATCTTCCCAGACCCGGGCACGAACCCGTGTCCCCTGCATCCGCAGGCAGACTCTCAACCACTGTGCCACCAGGGAAGCCCCAACTTCATCTATTTATACTACAATCTGCCCTTCCAGTTTGTTTCAAAAGAGGAAAATTTGGGATATTTTAAACATCAAAACAAAAGAATGTATACTACTGAGGAAAGATGAGCTGCTTATCAGCAGAGTTTGCATTTTGAAAACAGTAATATACTACTGATTATACAGTTATCCATTTGTGTACCTCTCTGTAAAACTGTACATTTTCATCTACAGTGAATTATTTTATATTGACTAGCTAAGATTGTTCTTCCAAGGCAAAGTCTATGGCAAACACAGAATGTCAAGTATACAATCACTTAACTTATACACCTTTATATCTAAATTCATATATCAAATTTGCTTAAATTAGAATAAGCTGCAGTTGTAGCTTGTTAAGTATTCAGCTCTATCAATAAAGAATATGGGGGATTTGGCTGTGAGTCCAAATTGATGAGTCTGACTTAATCAAAACAGAAATATTCCTGAAAAACTGGATATACCACAATATTCCTTGTGATGATTACAAAAGCATACCTATGTTTCTTAAGGGAAAAAAATATTTTTCTGTTTCAAGGCCAAAAAAATATTACTTAAGAACACAGTAAACCTTTAAAACACCAATTATTTTCAGGAAATCAAAAACAATTGCCTAGCCATTAACTTTATCATGGCTTCATTCCTCTGCAAAGGTAAATTTACTTTTTGGATATTACCTCGTCGTTGTTTCTTTATAAAATGAATATAGTGTCATAATTGTACACTTAATCATCCTAGTTAGAATTACCAATGATCATCTACGTGTTATTTACAGCTGGTAAAACTGAAATAAAATTTCTTAAGACTTTCTCTGATTAAGATTTTCACCTCTTGGTGGGAGATCCCTTCTGATCTGGGTACTGAAAGCCTAGGTCGCAGGCTTCTTTCCTAACAAATCAAGCTTCACTAAAAGATTTTAAATTTTATGCAAATGTTAGAAAAGGCTTAAATGAGCTAACTCAATCCCCCCCGCCCCCCGTACCCCTAACTCTAGGAGCTCTGGAACATTCTGAACTTTCATAAGAGATAAAGCCTTTGAAGATTTTCAGTCATCAACACATAGAAAGGAGGGTTGTTCTAAAGAGGCTTGGTAACTTCCTGGAACTTTCTGAAATACCACAGGAGAAGCCCTTACCAATCTGACTTTAAGGCACACTCTGGTCGAGGTCAGCTTTCTGATACCATAAAAGGAATAATTTCAATATCTCAGGGCCATAAGTGTTCACCCCTGCCCTTCCCTCCCCCCCCACACAGAGCATGCAACACAGAAACAGCAAATGTGGGAGAAAAGCAAAATCCAAAAGCAAGAACTATATTCATTGATTTTATAAAAGTCTGATGTGCTAGTGTTAACAAAGGCACGTTGTATCTTGTGAATGCATTAATGTTAGTAAAACACACTTATAAAATTCTCTAATCTAGCTCATAGGACTGATGTACAGAAAATTACTTTATAAACATAAGGCAAATGTTACAGCAGTAGAAAAATGTGGAAAAGGTGCACCAGTACATGAGATAAAGATAATTAGATCGAAGTTGTAAAATACGTGAGCATACCATGTACCAGGCACATGAAGTAAGTTGAGGAGGAAACTGATCTCCAGAGTGTTAACTTAATGAAATCACAGAGTAGTGAGTGGCAAAACAAAAAGTAAAACCAAAGACTCTTTAAAGCCTGTGCCTTTGGTCACCTACAGGAACTTATAAAAATGGGCAAAGGACACTAAGATGGAATTTTCATTTCTAGCCTTCACAAAGAACGCTGGTTCAGAATAGTAATTTAAAATATTGACCAGAACCTTCATATATATACAGAATTATTTTTATTGGGAAACAATAAACATCACTCCAATTGCCTTTAACTTTGATGTTCTATTCTGGCAATGATAGATAGTTTAGTTTATTCAACAGAAAAAAAATATTAGCCATTCACAGCATCATGAAATACCATTATTCCACACCCACAGCTATACTAAAGCAACAGAAAGCATCCTGATTTCGAATATTCTCTTTATTACACAAACATAACATGGAGATTTCCTGTAAATCCAATAAAAGAGTCTAAATATCTCACAGGCAGTGGTACAAAAATCTTTTATAAGATCATGGTTTCAATTTTTGGTTCAAAAAATATGGACACTATAGGTACATATCCTTTATCTATTACGATGGGGAAATGGAAGAGGGGGTAGGGTTGATCAGAACTCTAAGGACAGTGACTGCATACTTCCTGACTCGTTCCTACCCCCACTGGCCAGTCTCATCCCACCCATGTCTCATTTAGGATCCCCCCCGCTTCAGGCTCCAATCACTTCTTGGTTATCTACCCCCTCTGCCACCAGCACCTCATCACAGGGCCTTCCTCTGAGCGCTAATCTTAGAAAGAAAGCAATGCCATTAAAATAATGCAAAGGAAGTGTGGGGTTTTTTTCCTTCAGTAAGAGTTAAATCTCTGGAGGTAATGCACAGGATAAGTAAAAGTTAAATGAGGAATTCCACTGTTAGGTAGGGGAGGATTTATGGAGGTGGTGGAATGTGTTCAAAACCTCTTCAAATAATATTCCTTAGGTGTTGCTTAAAGTTCTTAGTAAATGATACATGGTCCTCCAGACTGGACTCCTGTTAACACTTCTCTCCTCTCCCCACCCCATGACCTGGCAGGAACACCACTCTGTAGTTCTACCCACTATACCATAGTTCAGTCCGGAGCGCCTTCTAGATGATGAGGCCCCTCGGGTTTCCCTCTTTGGTGCTACTTTTTAGCTACAGTGCAACACAGTAAGCAAGCCTCTTCCAGGCAGGCTTATGGTTCCCGTCTGCTTCCGGGACTGGTACACTGCTTGGCATAGAAGAGTCCTCGCCCAGTACGTGCTGCACAAATGAATTTATAAATAAAGGTATGGCAAAGGCTGCCCCGGGAGAAAGTAAGAAAGAGAAAAGTCTTTAAAGTGTATTACATGTATATATATTTAATAGGAAGGGACCTGTACATAATAGAGAAACATTCTTATTCACTCAGATCTATCCATTCAAACACCTAAAGGGACGTAGACTAGGAAGCTGGGCCAATGCAGCTTTTTAATCATCTTCTTCATCCACTTTTACAAGAAAGTCTAACGACAACATCATAACATGAGATAAAGTTTGATTAAAGCCATTAAGGAAACCTAAGTATCAGAGTCAACCAGCAGTTATGCAACAAAGAGGAGTGATTCAAATTATATTTTGCTTCCGGCTAGCTGGGAGGTCTACATACCAAAGCTGAGTTGGCAGCTCCTAGTGGTTGAGAAAGTCCTACAAATATTCTGGAAAAACCAGTGGGTGGAATTTAGGTCCTCAGTAATAATACAGCTTTTATTGCCAACAGGTGAAATGTAAGGTTGAGAAACCAAATATCACTATATTAGGGTCAAGAGCTTCACAATGAACACCCTGCATTAAAAACAAACTACACTGAAAGCTAATAGTACTTTTTATTAAAAAAAAAATTTTTTTTAAATGGAGAGGAGTTACTGATGCTAAGCTGCAAGGACAAGGGCAAGTTGAGAATCTACAAGAACAACATCTTTATCTCCCTTAAGCCTTCCCTATGCCTTCTGGCAGAGTTTCCGTTCTTCATTTACAACCTTGCCATTCAGAGCTGTAAACTGATTCCTGTCAAACAAAACCAACAGCAATAACAACAAAAAAAGCCCACATCAAATAAAAACAGTAAACACTTCACTTTCTTTTAAAATATATCTATGTAGGGCTTCCCTGGTGGCGCAGTGGTTGAGAGTCTGCCTGCCAACGCAGGGGACACGGGTTCGTGCCCCGGTCCGGGAAGATCCCATATGCCGCGGAGCGGCTAGGCCCGTGAGCCATGGCCGCTGAGCCTACGCGTCCGGAGCCTGTACTCCGCAACGGGAGAGGCCACAACAGTGAGAGGCCCGCGTACCAAAAAAAAAAAAAAAAAAATCTATATCTATGTAAATCCCTTCCTCGCTGCAAAGCCCAAGAAAATCGCCTGTATTTAAATAAAACTGATCAACTACTGCTTTCAAACAGTATTAAAAAAAATTTAACGAATAGCAACAATGCTTAGGGTTTACATTAGATACTTAATTTTTTTTTTTTTTTTGCACTACATGGGCCTCTCACTGTTGTGGCCTCTCCTGTTGCGGAGCACAGGCTCCGGAGGCGCAGGCTCAGCGGCCGTGGCTCACGGGCCCAGCCGCTCCGCGGCATGTGGGATCTTCCCGGACCGGGGCATGAACCCATGTCCCCTGCATCGGCAGGCGGACTCTCAACCACTGCGCCACCAGGGAAGCCCCAGATACTGATTTTTGACTGGTAGAAGAACACTGCTTAGTAGATATGTTTATGCATATAATACCAGCTGATATGGGTAAGAGCAGGCTTTTCCCTACTATAAATTCAGCAGCAATAAACTGGTTGTTTTAGACTAAGACTACATTTTGATCCTAAGACTCAGACTAAGCCTTTTTCTTCTCCTAAGATATTTGATTTTATAACATCTAGGGATAACCCAAATTCCGATGATTTACAGAATGTATGCTTCTCCTTTGAGGCACTCTTACTCTTCACCTAGTTTCCAGATTACCTCTCTGATAAAACAAACACAAGAAGAACAATCTCTCAATAAGTTCCTCATTGCCAAAGTCCAAATTTTATTTTATTTTGCTCTGTTTTATTTTCTTTATTGAGCATTTCCAAGCTGGGCACCCTCCTAGGTTTTAGGGATACAAGGATGATGAACAGGGTCTAGTCCCACTCCTGAGCAAGCCAGGGAGACACAGATGAAACAGAATAACCATTCAAAGTGAAGGGCTACGTGGAAGCGAGAAGAAAAGCTCACTCACAGGAGGGATGACTAACTGCCCAGGGAACCAGGTGAGGTTGTGCATATGGGAGGTGACACTAATGCGGGGCTTGAGCAATGAAGGGAAGGGGGATTTAAAGCAGAGCCACAAAGACTATGACACACATGAGGTATTCACTCTTAAAATAATCTCCTACTCCTGACAAATCCATCTATTTTTTTTTAAGTATTTTTTTTCTAGAGCAGTTTTAGGTTCACAGCAAAACTGAGAAGTAGAGAGATTTCCCAAACACCTCCTGCCCCCACTCAAGGACAGTCTCCCCCGTTATCAACATCCCCACCAGAGTGGGACATTTATTACAACTGAGGAACCTACACGGACACATCATAATCACCCGAAGTCCATATCTTAGGGTTCACTCTTTGTGGCACACATTGTAGACAGAAGTTTGGGCAAATGTGTAGCGACATGTATCCACCATGACAGTATCATTCTGAGTAGTTTCACTGCCTGTATCACCAGTGCTTGCCCCTCTGCAGGGAGAAAAATGCTTAGCGAATGTCCCTTGCCAATAAGGACCAGTGATCAAAACTGAGCTCTTTATTATTTCAAAACCTGACAGAACTTCTATGAATCTGTGGATCTTCACATCCGTTGGCAGTGTGTCACAGTTGGTGACAGTCAAGTAATTTCGTGGAAAATCAGGCAAAAATGCCACATAGTAGAATTGAAAGAGAGGTCTCGATATTTCTTCAGTTGGTAAATACAGCATTCTCCTTTTCTACTCTGCGTCACTGTTCCCACTGCCTCACTGACAACCTCTAGGTTGCGGGAACTCTATCTTTTATATATTAAGGTCATAAAGTCTCCGCAGGCCCTGATGCTAAGTCCTAAGTGGGTGAAGTATTAACTTTAGTGAGTGGAAGTGGATCTATAAAGACCCTTCACAACCTGGACCTAGGTATGTTTCTAGCTCACTCCCAGCCACTGTGACCCATTCATTCCCATGTTCTTCCTCTCCTCGTCCCCTTTCCCTCCCCCTCCACTCATGCCAAACACATACAACAAAAATGTGGCTTTTCAAAATGAGACTTTGCATCATTTCGATCAGGAATCTGAGAAATCTAGTTCCCTACCAATAACAACAGTGAAATTAAACAAAAGGCATTACTGCCCAGCACTTTCATTTAAATATCGCTAACCAAGGAAAAATCCCCTTTGGGAAGTAAACATGAAATGTAATAATTGTCCTTTTTGAAAGTGGACCATAAGGCTGCACTTGATCCGAATGGTACACCTACACCATTGTTCCTCGTGAAGGCAGACTGGAACTGTAACGGCATCCGAACGTTACTTTCATTGTACCGCCTTTCCCACACAAGCTCTAAGGACGACTATATTGCGGCACAACTACATGTTATCAGACATCCTGAGAATGAGTGAGTCAAAGACAAAATGAATTCCAAATGTGGATTCACATTTCAGGGCCCATATGCTTCTTTTTAGATGATGTAGAATAACTTTCACATCAATAACTTTCACATCATTTGAACAATGATCCAAATGACTGGAAGTCTGCTTACGTCAAATACATTTCTTGGCATATTTTAGAGAAGAGATAGTTAGAAATCAGCCTTGTAGAGAGGTATTTAAAGCTTACTAATCTGAAACTCTTTCCTTCTACTTTCAGCACTAACAAACACTTTGTTGATAATATTTGTTACACAGACACAGACACACACACACACATCTCAAGCTCCCATGGAGTTTTTAAAAATGAGAGAATGATTTCTATGGTTGCTAATAAACAATACTTTTACTTGAAAACATCAAGAATTTTTTTTTTTTTTTTGGCAGGGGTTGAGTGAGGTATCATTTAAAGTAAAGACTTTGTATTTAATTTCTTCCTGATTAACTAAACCACTTCATGGGGCATCTTGTAAATAAAAAGTAAATCAACTATAACATCAGTGAATTCTTCCAACATCACTCTGACACAGTTATCATTTTGGTGTCTTTCCCTCTGGATATGGATGTGTGTGTCTTTCATTTCCTTCAACTGTGAAATTTAGGGGATGAATAAGATTAACCCTTCCCTAGGGCTTCCCTGGTGGCGCAGTGGTTGAGCGTCCGCCTGCCGATGCAGGGGACACGGGTTCGTGCCCCAGTCTGGGAAGATCCCACATGCCGCGGAGCGGCTGGGCCTGTGAGCCATGGCCGCTGAGCCTGCGCATCCGGAGCCTGTGCTCTGCAACGGAAGAGGCTACAGCAGTGAGAGGCCCGCCTACCGCAAAAAAAAAAAAAAAAAGTTAAAAAAAAAAAAGATAGCCCTTCCCTTTGAGCTGTAAGTTGCTATAAGCATCATCAGAAAGTACTTAAGACAAGATTTGATATATATCTATTTATATCTATATCTCTGTTCTAGATGAAGAAAATTATGAAAGTTTCCACTGCCTGACAGCTTACACATTACTCTGTGGCAATTTTAAAGTAAATGTAACTAGTTTATATTGACAATGCTTATAAAAGTGTAAGATTAATTTTTACTATCGGCATGACTCCCAACATTTGCAGTCATGTTTTGTGAACTTCTTTAAGCCAATGTTCCTCAATTTATAAGCCACACTCTTTTAAAGCTTCCTAAATTTCTGTTTCCCTTGTATTCAAAATTTCAAAATAAATCAAACATACAGAAGGGAAGTTTAAATATTAAGTGCGCCACTTCAAAACACGCAAGCTCAACTCTCCTCACCTTCACCACATAGGCTGGCGATCAGTGATAGAAGCCAAGGTAACACTAACACTAAGATTATGCACGAACTATCTGCTGTTGACAATCTTTATATATCCTAATTCGTATCAGCAATTCAAACTACATAGGCACATCATTAATCCGAAGATTTACTGTCTTATTACATGCCAGATCTTCTGATAAGCACTAGAGGTACAAAGGAAGATCTGTACTTGCCCTCAAAGAACTCAGGATCTACTGGGGGGTGGGGGAAGGCAATTATAAATGTGGACATGCAATGTCAGAGACAGATGGTTACCAGAAGACCAGAAGATGCTTCCTGGACGACGGATGACTATTCTAGGTGGAGAGGAGAGTCTGACTAAAGGAAGGACATGGCAGGTGTGGGAACTATACAAATGCAGAACTGGGCAGGCAGGACCTAAGTGTCAGAGTGTCTTAATTTGTCATAGTGACTTTCTCTTGTTGGCCTGGGGATCCATGAAAAGATTTAAAGCAAAGGTGTAAGGTGTGTAAATTAAAAATCCTATGTGTCTTAAATATCAAGGACCTTTCTGGCTGCTGTGTGGGTAGCGAATTTTAGGGGAACAAAACTGGAGGCAGTTCAGAGGCCACTGTAAATGAAAAACAAAGAGGGTTTGAATTAGGGCAGTAGACATGTGTTTTCAAGAAAAGGACACATTTGATACGCAGGGGAGATGGAATCAGTGAACTTTTCATCACAGGATGTGGGGGATGAAGTCGTGGGAAGAGTCCAAGATTTCTGGCTTGGGTGGTGATGCCACCAAACAGGATACAGGAAGAAGGGCAGGTTTAAGGGCGGGTGGTAGCTTTAGACTGAGCTCCCCTGAGCTGAGTGGGCCAAGGATGGCAGTCTGGGTGACACCCAGTGCCAAGGGGCGGGTGACACAGAGAGACAGAGCTTGGAACCGGGAGCAAGTGGTGATGTCCTGGCAGTCCACAACGTCAAGGAGAAAAACAAACAATAGCCTCACATGTGGTAGAAAGGTCCAGCAAGGAAAGGGCTGGAAAACCCCTGTTAGATGGAGAAAGCAGGATGCACTAAGGACCTTAGTAAAAGCTATGGCGGCCAAGTTATGAGAATGAAAGTCAGACCACAGTAGGTTATGCGGCAAAGGAGAGGTGAGGGGCAGAGATGTTTGGTTGAGGAGCTGCTAGATGGAGAAACAGGGTTCAAGGTGGGGTTTCGGTTGCTTATTTGTTTTTTTGAGGTATAATTGATTTACCATGCTGTGCCAATCTCTGCTGTACAGCACAGTGACTCAGTTATACACAGAGACATTTTTTTAAAAAATAATCTTTTCCATAAGGTTTATCCCCAGAGATTGGATATAGTTCCCTGTGCTATACAGTAGGACCTTGTTGTTTATCCAGCCTAAATGTAATAGTTTGCACCTAGGGTTTGTTTGTTTTTTATTTATTTAAAAAAATTTATTTATTTTTGGCTGTATTGGGTCTTTGTTGCTGCGCGTGGGCTCTCTTTAGTCGCGGTGAGCAGGGGCTACTCTTTATTGTGGTGCGCAGGCTTCTCATTGTGGTGGCTTCTCTTGCTGCAGAGCACGGGCTCTAGCCACGCGGGCTTCAGTAGTTGTGGCACGTGGGCACAGTAGTTGTGGCACACGGGCTTAGCTGCTCCGCGGCATGTGGGATCTTCCTGGGCCAGGACTCGAACCCATGTCTCCTGCATTGGCAGGCGGATTCTTAACCACTGTGCCACCAGGGAAGCCCTTGGGTTGGTTTGTTTTTTAAATCAGTTAAAATCACCTGGAGATAGCCAACACTGACATTTTGGTAACCATTTTTTCCACACATTCCTGTGTGTGTGTGTGTAAACACACACACACACACACTCAGGGGCCTATAGACACAGACATACCTCAGAGATATCAGACCACTGCCATAAAGCAACTATCACAACGAAGAGAGTCACACACATTTTTTGTTTTCCCAGTGCATATAAAAGTTACTTTTCCACTATACTGTAACCTATTAAGGGTGCATTAGCATTGTCTAAAAAAACAATGTACATACCTTAATTTAAAAAGGATGCTGCTGGAAAAATGGTGTTGACAGACTTGCTCAACACAAGGTTGCCACAGACCTTCAATTTGTAAAAAATGCACTATCTGCAAAGTGCAATAAAATGACGTATGCCTGTACATAAATACACATACCTAATAACACAACAGACACAAGGAACAACATTTATTGTCTATGAAATTATTATGTACTAATAAGACAAGTTGTATCTTTACACCTAAACCACTCTTTAAGTTATCAGAATCACAAGCACACTCATAAAAGAAGCACAGTCCTTCTTCTAAATCAAAACCCAACATCTCCATGTGACACACACTACCCTTTGACAAAACAAATCTCGTTCTTACTTCTGAGAAATTTAACATAGAACAGTCAGCCTAGGAAACAGACACACCCAATCCATTGAGTTTAGAAGGTGGAGAGCAATTACCCACTTGGAATGTTTCCAGC
This sequence comes from Tursiops truncatus, assembly GCF_011762595.2. Taxonomy (NCBI): domain Eukaryota; kingdom Metazoa; phylum Chordata; class Mammalia; order Artiodactyla; family Delphinidae; genus Tursiops; species Tursiops truncatus. The sequence continues at coordinate 47,013,384 of NC_047046.1, forward strand.
GGGTTAAACATGCAACCTTATGAGCAAAGCCCCAGAAGCTACACCCCTGAGGTCAGACAACCTCCTAGCAAGGGGGTATTGACAATATACACCCAAAGAGTGGCACCCAGTGAGTCATCAGAGGGGCAAGTTCCACCCTGTGAAGCTTCCACACCTGTCTTCTGTCTCACCACCACGGAAGGAACAACACAAAAGCTCTCTAGTGTGGTGCTGCAATGTCAACAGAGCTGGGAATACTGGTTAAACTGGCCCAGTCAGCTGAATGGCCACTGGGTTTGGCTTGGGGTTCGCTCTACTAGGAAATGGGGCAAGAGGTTGGAACTGTAACACAAAAAAGGCAGTCCCTAAAGACTTTGAGAGAAGAGAACAGGACGTAGGGTTTTATTGCAGAAAACTGGGTACTGTATAGGTTTTTTTTAATGGAGGGACCCAGACACCGCAGCTTCCAAGCAGCTGCATTTGGCTACAGCTCTCTCCTCTCACCCTCACCCCTGACTCTCCCTGTTCTGATGGCAACTTCCCTTCTATAGAAGTTATCCTCGAAGTTATCAGAAGGAACATGTTTGATAAAGCTTTTCTGTATGAATCACTCTCCCTAGTCTTGTATATAGTAGAAAGATTTAAAAGCATTAATGCTATCTCTCTATATACAGTAGATAAATATCTGAATTTTAATTTTTAACTGGAGAATGAAAAACTGAATAGTCAAATAGCCTAGCTGGAGGGGACACACACAATTGCCGTATCCACCTGGTAGATAATCCTAACTCTCGTTTATAATGTCAAAACAGAACTCTTTCTGACCACGTTTTAATAAAAGGAAATATTATCCACTTAGGTAAAAACTAGCTTCCATTTGCGGGGTGGGGGTGGGGGAGAGGGGATTTCTTTCTACCACCATGGAACAGACACAGTTATAAACGGAATTCTGGGATGCAGTAAACAAGACTGTGCAGAACTCAAGTCCAAAGCAACATGTCCTTTTTCACGCGACGAATTAGAGGGGACGACAATGGGTGCTTCCTGCTGGATACACTGCTTCCTAGTGTCCCTGACTGAGTTCTCCAGGGAGCAACAGAACACACAGGCACCCGTGGCCCTCACTCACTTTCACTCTCAGAAACAAGTGGAAAATGGTATACAACATAAAGAGGACTTAGGATAACAACTTACTTGGTATGATTTTTTGGTTTGGTCAAATTACAAAAGAAAAAAAAATCTCTATTTTCTCTTCCTGCACATTTTCCCAAGAAGACTGATAAGAAACAGTGAAAACAAGTGCATTTCTCTGCTCTTCAGGGCATATCCTTACAAGCAAAGCCACCTGAAAATAAGGCATCTGGGAGAAGATGCCAAAATAGAACAGCTGTCACACGATGTGCTCTAGCTGCCCACCAGTCTTTCCATGAGAAGATCACTAGGTCAGCCACTGTGTGCTGTCCTGACTGGTTTTTCAACCTTCAGAGATATATGAACCTGGTGATTTTCCATCATTTGCTTTAAAGTGAACCAGATTTACCATCAGTGGTGTCTGGTCATGGGAGGTTCAATTATTTTCACACATTAGACTTCACGGCCTTAGAAAACTACAGATAAGAATTTCTGGCAAAATGAACACATTGATATCCACCCCAAATAAACTATGCAAACCTAGAGTTCTTACTGATGAAGAATGTAGTTAACAGAATTCCTTTTGCCAATACACTGTTTGGGAGCTTTGATGCTTAAAATCTAGTGTGTGATTTCAGCAGCTTTCATCAACAATGGTGATAAGGTTGGGTTGAGTTCCCTGATGTGAAATGCTTCAGTTGCCACTGAGGAATATGAACCCAGGGTTCACGCTACATATTTCTTATCAAATGTTTTGAGCGTGGTCTTCAAAGGCATAAGGAACATTCAAGTAGATGTTAGAAAGGTGATGCTCGGCTGAAGGTAAAGTGAGATCACATGGTCATCAATTCCTTTTCTGGGCATTTGGTCAATGTTGTACATTGTGTTCAGTCATTACTTATCACGCCATTTCCTGCTCTGTACAATTAGAGTGCTTCCTTTAATTTGCAGATTGGTTTTCTAGATGCAAGTTTATGTGTTCTTGGTTCCATGACTTAACTCTCCACCTTCCCTGCAAGTAATATCCTCCTTGATAGCATGTGCCCATACGATACTGTTTTACCTCTAGCTTAAACCAGACTGATAATAACAATCAAGTACTCATCTTATGATAGACCCTTCCTTAGATTCAAGCAAAACACTATAGCTCCAACCGTTCAACCATTTAAGCATCTCTACGTACCTGGCACACTTCAAGGTACTGTGAAGAGTGCAAAGATAAATAATGCATTAAATAATTAAATAACTGCAATGTCATTTTTAAGAGCTAAAATAAAGTAGCAGATACATGTAAAGGCCACGTATACGCAAGTGCCAGACATGGTTTCAATAAAGTGCTATGAAACTTACAAGAAGTGCTTCCAACAGTCAGGTTTAAGGTGAGAGGATTCAGAATGGCTTGAAGATCAGGTACCATTTATTCTAAGCACAAAAGACACTCACTTGTTCTTAAAGAAGGTACTAAGTATATGGAGAACCAGGAATATTTTGATCTACTAAAAGTAATGCTTTGCAAAGGGATAGTTCATTATAATTTACAAAGCTTCTATAGTCAATGTATTTAATATTCACAAACATTCTTATTTTAAAAACTTGGGAACTGAGAAAGAATAAAGGCACTTTTTGAGGTTACAGAGCTGATAATGTAAATTGCAGAGGCAAACACCAGAATCTACAACTTCTGACTCCAAGTCTAAGACCCATTCCACCCCACACAGCTGCCTCAGCGTCTGCACACCTGAAAGAGCAATTCTAAATGCAATTCGAAATCCTAAGCTGTGTGGGTTTTATCACAGGTTCATCTGAGTTTGGGGGACTTTGCATCTTACTCATTCAGATCAATTAAACTGAGTCAAGAATCACTTGAGAAACCGAAACCATTCAAAAGCTGCCAGCTGGAGTGATCTCTTCCTTGAATTAGGTCTCACGTAGCTAAAGCAATATCACGCTAGATATCCCGCCCACCCTACAGGCAGTCAAACTGGAATCATTTGATTAAAGCCAATGGTTGGAAGTTAGATCCAGTGATTTGGAAATGATTCCAATAGTGAAGAGACTTAAAAAGACAATGGCACATACCTGGCTCTTCAAACCAATTTATACCTACTTTGTCTGTACAGTGATCAATAGATTTTTGTCAAGACTTCATATGGCCACTCCAGAGCAAGAACTACCATAATCGCCGCTGTGCAGCCACAAACAGATTGCCAGGAACCTGACTTCCAGGAAACTTACTTGCTAACAGGGGGTTTGCATGTACTTAGTTGAAAAAAAAATCTGGACGATGATCTTAAGAAAACTGTCTCATCACACCTCATCATGTTCAGACAACTGACTGAATTAAAAGTATGGTATGAACTCTTCAGGATATCCCAAAATAGATTTCTGGAGGAAATCTGTAAATAAGATCCTCCATGTAAAGGTAGGAGGACCCTTTTAAGTATTAAAACAAATCTATACAGAACATTTAACATGTTTTCACATGCCAACAAAGAAACACTTGTCTTGTGGAATAATAGATATGCTGACATCTCAAGGCTTATCTATCTTCATTCAGATCAAGTGAAGGTCTTTACAAGGGAAACAAGAATGTGTTCTGGATGCCGCTCTGTACTACTGTGTAAAACTTACATTTTCCACTTGGTTATTTCTAGTGTATTAGAGAACATTATTGATTTTATAACCTAACCTTGTATCTGACCACTAAATTCTGATATTAATCATAATCTTTGGTTCAGTTGGTTTACTGGGATTTTGTAAGACAATCATGGTATTTTTCTCTTCCTTTCCAATGCTTGAAATCTCATTTCCTTTTTTGTCTTACTACATCAACCACACAGTAACAGCAGCACAGAACATTTATACAGCACTTCGGATATGCCAGATGCTCTTCTAAGCATCAGTTCTAAGCTCATTTCAGCCTCGAAACAAGTATATATAGCTATTATTTTCCCCATCTTATGAGTGATGAAATTGAGGCACAGAAAAGTTAGGCAACATACAGAAACGATCACATAGCCCCTAAGAAGCTGAGCCAGATCAATGAACTTCCTCTCTACATTGTCATTTTGGTAGAGTACGAACTCTAGTTGGGGAGAAAAATTCAAGTTGTTAGGCCACTGCTATGGACTGAATGTGTCTCCCCTCCCCAACTTATACGTTGAAATCCTAAGCCTGTGTGATGGCATTAGGAGGTGGGGCGTCTGGGAGGCGCTTAGGTCATGGAAGGGGGACCATCATGAATGAGATTAGTGCTCTCATAAGACAGACCCCACAGAGGTCTTTAGCCCCTTCCACCATGAGTGGACACAGCAAGAAGTCAGCTGCCTGCAACCCAGAAGCGGGCTTCCCCAGAACCCAACCAAGCTAGCATGATGACCTTGGACTTTTCCATTTCCACAACTGTGAGAAGTAAATTTCTGCTGCTTATAAGCCACCCAGTGTGTGATACTTTGTTATAGTGACCCGAATGGACTGAGACAGCCACAGAGGAGAAGAGGTGAAAGTAGGAACCCTCATCGTGTTCCTAACTCTATACTGTTGTTGGTTTTTGCCATAAGGCAGGAGGCAATGACCTTGAGTCTGGCGGGAACCACAGAGCTGACCCAAGGTGGCTCCTCCCACCTCAATGTCATTCAAGGTCTAGAGTGCCCAGCTGGTCAAGCATGAAGACAGCAGACGGAGATGACTGGACACCAGCAGCACTAGTGACATCATCTCTCTACACAGCAAGATGCTCTACAGTCGTCACATAGAAACCCACCAGAACCAAACATCAAAGAGAATATAGTCTCCTAATGGTTCCTGCAACAGGTAAAATGTATCACCTCATCTTCCTTCCACTACCTCACAAAAAAGACACACTCGCTATGAAACACTGTGCATATATGTGTGTGTTCAGGAGAGCGGGGCCAAGGTGAAGTGAAGTGATCTATGCCAGGAATTCTGTAGTTCAGTTTAAGTGCCTTTATTTTTTACGTTTCCCTACTCATCTGCCCTGTTAATCCAGACATGGGGTTGTTGCTCCAAAGGACTGCTCTTTGCCCAGCTCATTCACACCTTGGGAACACAAAGAAGGCCTTTCCGCAGGGAGGAGGAACAAAATGTCCTCGAATTTGTGAGCTTTGCCTGCTAGATGAGCAGAAGAATATTACCAGCCAGCGCATACTGGCTGACAGGAGGGCGCCAGGTAAAGGAAAGGTGGAAAAACAGACCGAATAATTACAGCCCCAATCGAAATGCTTCCTCACCCTTGAGATAATAACCTTCTCTTCATGATTCACCCGGCCTGCCCCTGAGAGACTCGAGAGCAGCCCTGGGAGCAATGGGCTGTATTATTTGCTGCTTCCGCCTTACTTACGCTAGTCACCAAGGGCTGTCCCCACCTGCTACCAAAGGGTTATCTCTAAAACCCAAATATAAAATCATGGGAGTGAGCTCATGCTGACAAGGTGCAACCCAAACCCAGAAGGTCCATCAGAACTTTGGGATCTGGCCCCCGTGGCAGGCAGGGAGGCTGCAGGCGGAGTGGGTAGGCTTCGCGGTTGCATGGCTCTGGGTTTCAATCTTGACTTCTCCTACCTGTTGACGGTAGGACCTTGGCTAAGACCCCAAAGCCTTGGGTTCTTCATCTGGAAGGGGACAGTTGCTACCATGAAATGAAATCATGGCTCTGTGTGATACAGGCCTGGCCCCCACTCAGTAGGTGCTCCCGGCTACTCACTGTTGCGGGTCCTATGTGCTACCACTCCCTCCGCTGCACTCCTCCCTCCACCCTCTGTGCCCACTGCCCAGCGTCTCCAGTGTGTTCCATTATTCAATCAACGTCTGAATAGATCCGCAGACCCACAGCAGCACTGCTTCAAGGCAGCCTCTCCTTGCTGGATTTGGACTCCCTATTCAGTTACCTGAACTTTGTGAAAATGGGAAAGGAGAAGATAGAACAATAAAAGAGAAATGATGCTACACTTCTATTGGGGGGCGGTGGGGGGCAGATCTTGACCCACACAGATACAACACGTAAAATTCTCAATTTCAACAGCATCTGAAGAGCCATATTTTATGTAGATACATACTACAATCTGAAGTAGGGAAACCAGGTTTTATAATGTTGTTTTTTAAAATCTGTTTATTCTAGGCATTTACGGATAGATACACCTTTTTTTTTTTTTCTTTTTGCGGTACGTGGGCCTCTCACTGTTGTGGCCTCTCCCGTTTCGGAGCACAGGGTCCAGACGCGCAGGCTTAGCGGCCATGGCTCACGGGCCCAGCCGCTCCGCGGCATGTGGGATCTTGCCGGACCGGGGCACGAACCCGTGTCCCCTGCATCGGCAGGCGGACTCTCAACCACTGCGCCACTAGGGAAGCCCCACCTTTTTTTTTTTTTTAATATATATATAAAGGGAGAAGATAAAGGGAGAAGGAAGGGGCCAGGGTAGTCCTGGAGGATAAACAAAGCTTTGCAACGAAAGGGGATTGCTCCTTTGCTGCCCCCTGAATTTTTCTGCCATGACACACATGGTTGCTGTCAGTCTCAGGCAGTGTGTGCAGAATGTGATGTCTGTTCACAAACTGTTTAACATGTTTTTTTCAGTCTGGGCAACAGCTTGTTATGTTTTAGAAATCAACTCTGATACTTTTTTCTAGACAATGTCTGCCTGGCAGCCTCTGTGCAAAATGAGATTGTTTGATAACACAGCATAAAATATTTTTTGATAACACAGCATAATAATAACATTATTATTGTTATCTGGGATTCTCCATCTCGGCACCACCGACATCTCTGTAGTGGCGGCTGTCCTGGGCATTATGGGATGGTCAGCAGCATCCTTGGTTTCTACTCACCGGGTCACAATAGCCCCCCATCCCTCGTTGCAACAGCCAAAAACGTCTCTCGATATTGCCAAATGTGCCGGGGAAGGGGAGGTGGGTACAGACGCTCAACTTGGTTGACCAACTTGCTTGCTCAAACTTGGTTGAAAACCACTGGTCTATGTTATAGAAAACAAACACTATTTTTCTTAAAGAAAGTAACAGAGTTATTAAGAATTGTGACAGACTCCATAACAGATGTTTTGATCTTAACGAGTCAACCTACAAAACACACATGTTCTTCTTCACAGAGGAATGTCTTTATCATAAGCACTGAAAACATACGACTGGACTATTTCATTCAGTTCATCAAACTTTCCTAGTTTGACACATAGAACAAAGAATTCCTACTGGATGTAGGAAATAAGTAAATGCCAGATATAGGCAAAACTGTTAAATTTTTATGGTATCAATCTTTTAGTCCTTGAGATTTTTGTATATATTTTTTTCCCCTCCTATCACCTGACACCTTACTCCAAACACACTTTTTCTGTGGAACTCCTATCTCTGATGTACCTGGCAGGCTCAAGAACTAAAAGGATAAGCACATTCTTGCCAATCAAGAAGTCTAAGTACCTGAGAAGATGTGAAACTTCTACTGGAAGGCCCTGAGTGTCCCAACAAGATCACAAAAGCATTTTAAAAGAAATCTGAATCTTCACTTTCCTACTCTACTTCTTTCTAGGAAGAACTTGACATTTATTTTGTTGACAACATTTATTTTAAGGGCAAAGAATGTTTTAGCAAAAAAGAAAATGGCAGAAATAAATGAAAGCCATTAGGAAAAAGAGTCCACGAGCTAAGGCCTATGCCTGGGAGGTTAAAAACAAAAGTCTGTTTCCTTAAAAACTGGACCAAAAAAAAAAAAAAAAATTCTCAGAATTACCTTTCTCTCCTTTTTCCTTGTCCCCTGCATCTAGATATCAACTTTTACCTCATCAGCACTTCCCCCAGCCTAGGTCAGGTCTTCATTATCTTTCATCAGGTTATTTCAACAACTTCCTATCCGGTTTCTCTGATTTCTCATCGTCCATTCTGGATCAGTGTGGGAGGTGGTGGCCTCCTGTAATCTTTTTGAGACACAGATTAGGAGGGATGCCCACAAGACACAGAGATTACTGTTCCCATAATTCATCCTAGAATTTGAATCTCTTTACATTTGTTCCAAGCTGGGTTTCGAAACTCATTTCCTAAATAATCCTTCCCCCTCTAACCCACTAACCATTTAAATTATCTTTCACTACTGCCCATAATCCAAACCTTTCCTTAATCTGGCACTTGGTCTAGACTCCCTTTCCTGCTATGGTCACCTGAGGACCCTCACCTCCCACTCCCAGACAGAACTGCTCTCTCCTTATTCAACAGTTTGCACTCTATCAGAGCATCATGATCATTTCTCTTACTATCCATGGAGGGGCTTAGAGCTACACTTGCCTGCTTCAAGGGAAAAGGAAACCAGACTGTTCTCCAGGCATTCTCAGGCATCTTTGTAAACCGACTGAAAAAAATGTTCATTCTTTAAAGATGACTCAGGTTCAGTTCGCTCAAAAATATTTAGTGAGCTCTTAAACTATCCAAGCCTGTTCTAGATTCTGTGAGAGACAGGACTGTCCTCAAGGAGCCTTTAGTAGGGAGGAGAATAAAAGCAAGACATAAGCACTCTTGAGCACAAAGTATTATAGGGATTCCAAACAGGAAGGACCTTATCTATACACACGTTGTGGAAAATTGAGAAAAGCTTCTTGAGGGGAGGTGGTGTATGAGGTAGGGTCTCACAGCTGGGGGGTGACTGATGTGCGAGCCATCCAAGGACTAGAAGCAGCACAGAGTGAGGCAAGGCGGGTGGGGCCCAGCTGGGGAACAACGAACAGGCCAGTGGGGCTGGCGCCCTGAGAGGTGTGTACCGGAGAGCATGCTCTCATAGTTGAATGGATGTCAGGTCTCAGAAGGGCCCTGATTAGACGACAGTCTGCACCCACCTGGAGGACGCCTCTGACACGTCCCGGCCAGTGGTAAAGTAACAGCTCTAGTTGAGAAAAAATAACCTGACTGATGGGGGCTGGGAAGGAGGCACTCGGGTCTTCAGAGACGCAGTGAAAGCAGGTTGGAAAGGGGGAGCAGCTTTGGCAGGGACAGTGGGGATGGCATCAGCAAGACTTGGCACACAATTACTTACAGGGGCAAAAAGGAAAGGGCATGAGGTGATGGAGGGCTGAAATTCCCTCCCTGGGTGACTGGCTTCATTACTACAAGTAAGGAAGCTGGGGTGATGAAATGGTGTGAAGGGCTGTATGCAAAGACACAGCTGCCACTGAGTACGAAGCTCATGGGATGCAAATGACATGAGGGGAGACATGGACTATTTCAAACACTGATGCGCCCCCTGCATTTCATTTACCTACAACGATTTTTAACGTCTAGAAGATAAAAGCTTTGTGTTTCTTGCTGGTCTCACGCTCACTCACTGGCTTGACTCACTCTTAGGGACAAACCCCATGATGTTCTGTAAACCAGTCCTAACAGGTTGGAGGCCTTGGTAATGTATACCTTCCGGAAAAGCACACATGCGAGTTCTGAATCATCTATGCTCTTGCCCTAAATGTCACAAAAGTTCGCATGGTACACGTGGTCTGTCGTTTTCCTGTGGACAAGTCCTCCTGACAACTACCCAGCTGGGTAAGCGGTTTAACAGAAGACCAGCACACGACTGCCCTGGAGGGTGAGTCATAAAGGTAAGCGATTCCAATTCTAAGAAACGGAGGGAAGTGACTTCAGGAAGATTTACCGGCATTGAGATCAGTTTTGAAACACAGAAGTCTGTTTTCCGCAAAGAAAAAAAAAAAAAAGCAATCCCTAAAAGCTGAAAGGGAACTTTTTAAAAGGTCACATCACCTCTCGGAGGTACAAATCCAACACGGAAATCAAATTACGAAGTGAGACGAACCCATCCCCACCCATGTTTTAAACACCCCATTAACAGTGTGGTTACAGGCAGCTTGTTCAAACTTTCCACCTGATGTTAATCACATTTATCTCATAGGTTAAATCAGACTAAAGTTGGAGGTATCCGTTTCAAGTACCAACTTTCCATTCAGTACTGACAGAGAAGTAGAAAAAAAAATTAGAAAACAGCAGCCTTCGAGTTTTGAACCCCAAACACCATCCCTGTTTTTGTACCAGAGTTTTTTGTTTTATGTTTTGGATCCTAGAGTTTCTGTTGTAGATGCAGTGTGTGATTTTCAAGGATTCTGAGAGTAAACAGGCCAAAATGTGAAAACAGCAATCGACGGATTCTCAAATTTTTATAAACGTTGTTTTACCAGCATTTATAGATCAAGAAAAGCCACAGAGGCACAGTGGTTAAGAATCCGCCTGCCAAGGCAGGGACACGGGTTCGAGCCCTGGTCCAGGAAGATCCCACATGCCGTGAGGCAACTATGCCCGTGTGCCAGAACTACTGAGCCTGTGCTCTAGAGCCCACGTGCCGCAACTACTGAAGCCCGCGCGCCTAGAGCCCATGATCCACAACAAGAGAAGCCACTGCAATAAGCCTGCGCACCGCAACAAAGAGTAGCCCCGGCTCGCCGCAACTAGAGAAAGCCTGAGTGGAGCAACGAAGACCCAACACAGTCATACATACATACATAAAATTTTTTAAATGTTTAAAAAAAAAGAAAAGCCACAGTGTGACACCAAATAACCTTCCCTGTATTTACTCATATTCCCCCTTTCCATTTCTCCCATAAAGCTCTTATTTTAAGAAGAAACTAATAAAAAAGAATTTCCTTTCTTTCCAAATCATACACACACACACCTCCTTCCTCCTTTATACTTAAATCACTACCACCAACTGGGTAAGCCCCTGGGAACCGGCCAGGCTGGGAGCAATCAAGTCTCCACAGGTAGCTGCTAAACTGGGATGGTAGCACCATGTGGTGAAAACAGAATCATTTCTTTCTGAGTTCACCTTTCACTGGGCTATTTCCACACTTGACACTGGAACAGAACAACTTACTAAGACTACAAGTAGGATTCAAGGATTGAGGCAGAAGTCGTTTTGGTAAGAATACCACTGAAGAGTTATACACGACAATTAACTTTGCTGTTGGTTGCTGTCAGAGAGTCCATTTTTTTCCTTATTACAAAATTTTTCAAAACACACAGAAAATGAATACTGTACCATCTACCCGTCACCTAGACTGAACAACTTTAACAGCCCGCCCAATATTTGTCTATGTTGATCTGTTTGTTTTTGAAGTATTTTATAAATGATAATCATATTCCCCTCCCCTAAGTAATTCAGTATGTCTCTAAAAAATAAGGATGTTTTCCTTCAAAACTGTAATACTAGTATCATACCTAACAATACTTAACAAAATCAAGATAATTCCCTAGAATCATCTCCTCATGAATATCATTCATATTCAAATTTCCTTGGGGTATTATTCTTAAGCATTTAGAAGTGAAACTAGAAAACTATACCGAAGGCTGGCGACAGTCCTCCAATCATTCTTCCATCAAAGGCAGATGCTTACGTAAGTTCTTTACCCTTGTTTTGAGTTTAAACGTCTGGGTGAATATCCAAATGTGACAGATACAATTCACCTGACCTCTGACCACAAACACTATGTTACAGTAGCTACACCAAATACATCATGAAACAAAGAAGTAGAGAGGGAGAGGGTAACAACGTCTCTGGTGGAAAACAATGGCAGAGACAATTTCCCATATACCAGGCTATTACATTACTTAATTAGTTCCCCCCTTTTCTCTTCTGAGTCATCCCCCCAGCTGAGAAAGATGCTTCCGACTCCATTATTCTTAAAAAATGAATATTAGAAGCCTTTCACTCCTATGTCGTCACCCTGAGCTTTTCTTTACTACACTGGCACACATAGTTGATCTGTGTTGCTGTCTCACCTTCCACTCTTTTTTTTTTTTTTGCGGTACACGGGCCTCTCACTGTTGTGGCCTCTCCCATTGTGGAGCACAGGCTCCGGACGCGCAGGCTCAGCGGCCATGGCTCACGGGCCCAGCCGCTCCGCGGCATGTGGGATCTTCCCGGACCGGGGCACGAACCCGTGTCCCCTGCATCGGCAGGCGGACTCTCAACCACTGCGCCACCAGGGAAGCCCTCCACTCATTTTTAATCCCCTGGTGAAGTCTAATTTTCCTGCCATTTATTCACCGAGTCTGTCCTTTTGAATATCACCAACTTCTTTACTTACTTTTCTTTACTACACTGGCACACATAGTTGATCTGTGTTGCTGTCTCACCTTCCACTCATTTTTAATCCCCTGGTGAAGTCTAATTTTCCTGCCATTTATTCACCGAGTCTGTCCTTTTGAATATCACCAACTTCTTTACTTACTTTTCTTTACTACACTGGCACACATAGTTGATCTGTGTTGCTGTCTCACCTTCCACTCATTTTTAATCCCCTGGTGAAGTCTAATTTTCCTGTCATTTATTCACCGAGTCTGTCCTTTTGAATATCACCAACTTCCTAAGTCGCACTTAAAAGACCTTCTCCCCCGGCCTCCAGACTTGGATAGGAAGGCCCCCAGGTTCCCACAGCATCCTCTCGATCTCCCACAGGCTCTCCTGGAAGCTCTTCTGTCTTTGCTCCTTCCTGTAATTTACTTAGAAATGGGAATGTCACCTGTACGCAGATGACTTATGAATCTGGAAAAGGTCAAGAGAAATATATGTTTCCTTAGTTTTCCCCTAGAGTCAGATTACAAGTGGGGAGCTGTGCGTGTAAGGAAAGAAAAGCAAAAGCTTTACTCAATTTACTAGCAAATTCTAACAGATCTCTCTTCTCTGTGATGGTCAGAATATCTTCCTTGTGCGAAGTGCGTTCTAGCACTTTCCAGAGAATTGTGGTGAGGAAATCAGGTTCTGGAGCCGCATATCCTGGGTTCAAATCACACCTATTACTGTGTAACATTACAAGATCCTTAACATCTTTGAACCTCGGTTTGCACTTGTGCACAAATGCAGATAATAATAGAACCCGCCTCATGGGTTTGTTGTCAAAGCTACATGAAGAAATACAAGTAAAATGCTGAGTTAACAAGAGAATACTAAACACTACATAAATCTGAGTTATTGCTATCTGTGACCTAAAGATTCAATTATGAAAAATGGTTATTTGTTAGATAGCTAATATTTATTACTGGCAAAACTGGTTGGGATAATGTTCCTTGGCATACTACATTGGTCCTGAGGACTTTTTAAAAGACCATTTGGTTACTTTCCATTTTATCACATAAGCTTTATCCCATGTAACAGAGAAAATACACAAGATGTTCTACAAAAGTAGTCACTTTTGTAAACAGATGATTCACACTAATTAAACTCACAACCCAGGAGAATAAAATTAGCTTGTTTCAACACTTCCCTTTGTTCAGTAATTACAATTCAAGGTTATGTTAGAATACCACATTACTATAATTTTGCCCGAGAGACAGACACTGCACATCCTACATTTTTAAAAACAGGTACTGCTGATATAAATGCAGGTGCTTGCTGAGAAGGGCCTTGCAGATTTCATAAACAATTCTAACCAACCCTGGGCTCCACTGTTACCTATTTCTGTACATACTGTAGCTAGGAGGGCAGTACTGAGATCATTTTAGCTTGTTAAAGATTCACCAGATTTGCAGGAGGATGAGAATTTAAAAATAGAAGCCAAACGTGGCTGGAGTTTATCTCAGATGCTTATATTCAAGTAGCAATCTGTTCGGTGATGATGACACCAAGCACGCCGTCAAATGATTTATATTTTCATAAACCCAGTCGGAATTCCACTACTTCCCCAAGTGGTGGATCACGGGTACAGACACCTCCCATTCTGATTCATTTGATTTTTCAGAGCTGTGTCTCTAGAGAGAGCTTTTTCTGGTTTTCACGACAGAGTTGATAACGAGGAGGTAACATTATTTAGTACTCATCTCGTGACAGGGACAGTGTTGAGTCATTTACACAAGTCAGATCTCAGAAAATCTTCACGACATTTTCTAAGGTAAAACTTCATTTTATAGGTTGGAAACTTGGAGCTTAAAAGGGCAAATAAAATTCCAGAGGCAACGGCGTATCCAGCTTTTTGTGGAGCCTGAAGTTTATACTAGTTTTAAAGGACAAAATGTCAAATTGTGAATACCAAATTAGGTTTAAGGCCCTAGAAGGGCTCAGCGTAAACCCTGAGACACATGCTTTAGTGTAAGCAATATGCGCGAGCTTGACCACTCTGAGCTGCAGAGACACAAGGAATTTGATGAATAGAAATGTGAACTGTAAAATGGAAATCATTCATCTTTACAAACTGTTGGCTATAATTAAGTTGCACTAGGTTCCCTTTTCTAATTTTTAAAAATAGATTTTTTTTTTTTTTTTTTTTTGGTTTAACAAGTCAGGAAGCGTGCAGGGTGAGTTAGCAGTGTCTGATGGAGTGCCAGGCAGGAATTTAGATGGTCTGAGTACACAGAATGCAGAAAAATTCCACATTCTGTGTTGTACATTCCTTAGGAAATCTTTGCCCTTTCGGTAGCAACAAGAAGTTAGAGTTTAGATTAAACTGATCTCTGATACCTTTTGACTAAAAGTTGTCTGAAAGCTGCAATCATTTTTCTAAACACTATGCCAATTTTTCTTGAGCGGTTTCCCTGCTGTTAGCAAAATATGTGATGCTGATGCTGACTGAACACATTCTCTCTCTCGGAATCAACTGTTTGTTAAACCAAGAAAATTCCTTTTATCCCAAATAAAAAACTTACTTTGTCAGAATAAGGGAAGTCTTTATTTTTTTTCTCAAAGCACATCTAATAATTTCAGAATTCAGAGTAAGGCGACTCTTATTACCACCACATCAGAGTATAATTCTGATAAGGGACTTCAAGTCATATTTCTCTTTTCTGAAAATTTTATGAAATTATTTCTTTTCACATGAGGAATTTCATGAAAATCTCTGATAAAAAATATGGGAAAGGCACTCTGTGATTTTCTAAAAATGCTGAGTTTCACAACTTTCCAGAATATATGTGAATAGAGCTGTGTACAACTGCCTTGGCTGTGCACTGCACAACTCCAAGGGACACCATTTACAGAGACCACAAAGTAAGGAGCGTTGCCTGGAATAGGACAGTGCAGTAGCCCTGATGAAAATGGTACACTAACTGAGAAGAATGGTTGCTACCTGTAACAGAAAATAAGGAAAAGGGGGCATGTCATAAAGACAGATGGGCCAGCTTGTACCCAAATGGCAAAATATGAGACAATTTGAGCATCAAAATAAACAAGGACAGGAAGATATTTTGACCCCCTTCCTGAAGTAAGAATCCATAATTTCATGCTGATAATAAAAGGTAACTAACTGAACAATGGGACAGAAGGAACAGCTCTTCCTTACAGTAGAATGACAACACATATAAGAAGGAATGATGGAGTTAAGTTAGAAATGCACTGTTTTGCCACCTTCAAAGTAAAAATTGAATCAGACAGGAAACATCAATAGCTGCTCAACAAAAGGGGAGAGTTAGAGAAGGAATAAGATACCTACAGAATCTCAAAGAACCTTCTTTCAAATTTCCCAGTAACACAAAGCATGGTAATTATACAGCAGAGAAATCAGACAACACCTTAACCGAGTGATCAAAATCAGTGTCACCAATAAGGGACAAAGGGACATCCCGTGTCTCTAGATGTGATTCCCTGAGGAGGACACAACCAGACCGAAGTGCATAATCTCAATCTAATCATGAACAGCCTGGGGAACCCAAATTGAGGGCTAGTCTATAAAACAACTTGCCTATATTCTTCAAAAATATCATAGGGACTTCTCTGGTGGCGCAGTGGTTAAGAATCAGTCTGCCAATGCAGGGGACATGGGTTCGAGCCCTGGTCCGGAAGATCCCACATGCTGCAGAGCAACTAAACCCATGTGCCACAACTACTGAGTATGAGCTCTAGAGCCCGCAAGCCACAACCACTGAGCCCATGTGCCACAACTACTGAAGCCCATGTGCTTAGAGCCTGTGCTCCACAAGAGAAGCCACCGCAATGAGAAGCCCACGCACCACGACGAAGAGTAGCCCCCACTCAGCAACTAGAAAAAGCCCGCGCACAGCAACGAAGACCCAACGCAGCCAAAAAAAAAAAAAAAAAAAAAAAGTCATAAAACACATCAGGAAGGAAGGATAAGGGGAAGGATAAGGAACTATCCCAGATTAAAGGAGACTAAAGAGACATGATAGGGAAATACAATAAGGGGTCCCAGACTAGGTGCTGTCCTAGAGCGAAAAAATATTATTGGGACAACTGACAAAACTGGAACATGGACCGCAGATTAAAGTATTAAATGTCCTGAATTTGCTAACAGTACTGTGGTTACATAAGAGGATATCCCTGTTCTTAGGAAATACATAATGAAGTCTAAGGGGGATGTGTGCTGTCCGCTCTCCAATGATTCGGGATAAATAAATAATATGGGTGTGTGTGTGTGTGTGTGCGCGCGTGTGTGTGTGTGTGCGCGCGCGCGCGCAGAGAAAGAGATGGAGGAAAAGAATACAACAAACATGGCAAATGATGGTAAAAATGGGTAAATAGTATAAAGGAATATATCATACGATTGCAGCCTCAAAGTAAAAAGTTTAAAACAACAACAAAAAAACCCAGCAGCCAAAACAACATTGAGGGGTATCAGTATTCAGCCTGCTTTAAGAAGCAGAAAAGTAATTCAACTTGTAATCTGTACTTCAAAATAAACAGTTAAATCTTTAGAAACATTTTACTGCTATCACTACCATAATCACCACTATTAACACTATGGAGCACTTGGAATTAGTAAGCGCTCAGAAAGGTGCTTCACTTGCATTACCTCTTTTAATCTTCACAACTAGCTGAAGAGAAAGGCACTATAGTTATCCCCACTTAACAGATGAGGAAACTAAGATTCAGAGAGGTTTAGTAACTTGCCCAAATACAGACAGTAAGTGGCAGAACCAGGAATCCAACTAGGCTGATTACAAAGCTGGTAGATTTTATTACTATGTTAAACATATTTAATTATTATTTATTAATTTTCCTCAAAGAATGAGTGATGACTCTTAACCTATATGAAATTACAACAAATTAGTACAACATGCATGAATAAGGGTTTCTTCTACGAATTAAAATTAAAACACTAATAAACCAGAGACATATATGATATTTTTAGTCTCCACAATTTACTTTATACTCTCTTCCAAAGGCTGGACTTGATAATAAATTCTTTGAAATAAAATATCCCCTAGGATGCTCTTTGAAATAATCTTATCAAATGTCTCATAAACCATTGGTTACTTGTTATGGACTGAATGTTTACATCCTCCCAAAATCAGAGTAATTCAATGTAATGGAATTTGGAGGTGCGGCCTTCAGGAAATAATTAGGTCATGAGGGTGGAGTCCTCATGAATGAGATTAGTGCCCTTATAAGAACAGACTTGAGAAGGATGATTGTTCTCTCTCTCTAACTTGTGAGGACACAGCAAGAAAATGACCATCTGCAAACCAGAAAATTGAGCTCTCACCAGACACCGGATCTACTGGCACCTTGATCTTGGACTTCTCAAGAAATAAATTTCTTTTGTTTATGATCTATCCAGTCTATGGTATTTTGTTATAGCAGCTTGAACCAAGATAGTTCTATTTCAAGTTTTTCTTCCTTTAATATATTTTCTTTCTTTTCATGTAAAGTGGTACAGTCTTAGTGTTCATGTTTCCTTTTAGTCTTGGGACCTCAATTTCACTTTAAAAAAAATAGTATCATTTGCAATACACGCCCTGGGGTCTCCCAATTAAGTGTACTATCATTTCCCTGCAGATAAAGGGTAAGCTGTTGAACATACCATATCTTTTATCCCAGTGGAAGGTGAAAGTCTATTTTAAAAAATGTTCAGAACAATAAAACATTTGCAAATATTTGCAGGTATTTAGGGAAATCTGATCATCTGACACTGTGAATGCCCATTCCAGAACAAAGGATTCCCAGCCTTGGCTGCATAATTTAACTACATACAAGAGGAGCTATTAAAATCCTAATGCTCAGCCCACACTCAAAACCAATTACCAGAACCCTGGACATAGGAACTGGGCATCAGCCATTTTGAAAGCTTCCCAGGTGATTCCAATGTACAGCCAAGTTTGAGATCCCTAGGTGAAGCATCTGCAGCCATAAGGAACTGTATCTTTTGTGTATAGATCCTAAGGACTCACAAAGGTTTTTAGAATTGGTCTCACTTGTTAAGGAGTGTACAGTGCAGCTGACAAGTGAAGATGTGTGTGCCTGTAGGAAAAGGTAACTGAACGAAGCCCGAGGATGTGCTAAATGAATGTGATACACGGTAAGTACATCGAAGACCACATGGGGAGAGTCGGGGGTACTTGCCCCCTCCTGATGCAATGACAGGCTCTGATAAAAGCATGGCCAAGGAAGGCAACGCCGCCCGGGGAATGGTGTAAGTGGAAAAGTACTCAGGATATCCAGGACACAGTGAGGTGACTAATCTAGCTAGAGTGGAAGGCTCACTCTTCAGAGTAGAAGAGGTAAGTTTGGAGAAGTGGACTAGAACCAGCCCCTGTGAGGGCTCTGAGCAATAAGTCAAAGAGACTGGTGGCATACGGAGTCTCTAAAGAGATCTGAGTAACTGATCAAATGACAGCATGCATGTGGGACGAACGATGTCATGGAGCAATGGATTTGGGGGAAAGACTAAAACTCAATCTACTAAAAGAAGAACACAGCAGATTAGGTAAAATCATATATGTGAATCACAATCTTACACCTTCCTTCTCGGTTTTCCACAAGGGACAGAATTTTGGTTCTGCTAAAACTAGCATGGATCTCACCTGTTGTGGGACCACTGGCAGGAGAGACTGGGCAGGTGGAGGGTCTGTCTCATTCTCTGCCCCTTTGGCCTGGCTCCCAATCTCACAGTCATGATACTTTCTGTAGCTATATGTTCCTCCTTTTTCTATGAAGTCTACTCCTACATCTGGGCAAGAGAATTCCAGGACAGGGTTTCAGGCAAGAGAAATTCTTTCTTATAATTTTTCTGGAATAAGAAGGATTTTGAGAAATTTAGTGATCTCTAGGTCATATCTAGCAATGAAGACTCCTAGGAATAAAAGGGGGACCAAACCATTCATTCATCCAAAAAATATTTACTGAACACACACCATTTGCTGCTGTTCTAGACAGTGGGGATATAGCAAGGTCTCTTTTCCAAACAGACAACTCTCTGGGCAATGTAGAGGAGTCACTCAAAAACATGACGGCAGTCTAGGGCTATACAATTTATAGCTAATCAATTACAGTGTCCTGCTAGAGACTTTTGAAAAATTAACAATAGTAGAGAAAAAGTCAAGATCCTTCACATAATGAACTATAAGCACCAGAAGAAAGTATAGGAAATATATATACAGAACGTTTTCTAAAAACTGCATTTGTAAGCCGCCACTATTGAAAGTGGATTTAAGCTACTAGATGTATCATAAACTCCTAGAACAGTGCTGGTATTTAGAAAGCCCTTAATAAAAATTAGTTAAATGACATTGTTACACTGAATGGAGTTCCAACTGAGGCAAGAAAGTAGTTATTATCCTGATTCAACTAAGCAGTGAGGTCACCTCTGCTGCCTGTATTCTAAACGCTTCCTTGCAAAGAGGGACATGTTCAGGTATCTGACCTTTCAATCCAATACTTTTAAAACCAGACCACAATGCTTGTTTGTGAAATGGTATCTTGTGAAACCATGACATCAAAGTCATTCACAAATCGTGCTCAGGTTTATTCAGAGATACTGGTGTTCAGAGGCTGGTTACGCATATGGACTGTCATTCCAGAGATGATCTTTGTGTTTGTACCATTTTCATTTTATAAATATCTAATAAGAATCTGTGCTTAAGAATTCACGCTTAACTACATGCATTAATTAGAAATGCCTATGACAAAATGAATCTGAGCTTTCACTGATAAAATAACCAAAGTGTTTCATTCATCTTTTTCTAAGTCATTATACCCTCTAGTTTATAGACAATTCCTATTTTCTCACTGTGGAGGAGAAAATTAGCATATTCAAGTACCCTTCATTAGCCGTTTCTTGTCTCTTGAAAGGAGCTTTACCTGCATAATGTACCGGAATCTCTATCTTTGGCCCAATGACATAGTGCCCCTCCTCCAAGCTATGGGCAGTGATGGTGGTCCACTGACGGCACGAGTGAATCAGAAGGTAGTCATTTTCCCGCAGCCCTTCTATGCATTCTCCTAGAAAATAAATTTTATATGAGAAACTTAGAATTAGCGTCTGTTTACTCCATTCTCTGCAATAAAATTTTGTTAGTTAAAACTTCACCAATGGAGAAGTTGATAGTTCATCCCAAGATGAGAAAAAGTTCACTTTTGAGTTACCAATAAAAAAAGGCATTTCATACCAAGTTGACAACTCTACACAGGGTTCCATAAAAATGTTTCCCACTTATGTGCAAAGAGATTTTCAAATACCTCATTCTATCTTAATGATTGTATTTCAATGATAATAAAACAAACATTTATTAAGTGCCAACAGTAAATCGGACACTAATTAAATGCTTTGCATGTATTATTTCAATGTAATACAGTAACATTATGAGGTAGGTATTGTTCCTTCTTTACAGGTAAGAAAAATTAAGGTTCAGAATGTTAAGTGTAGTCTAAGCTCACAGATTTAATAAGCAGAAAAGTGCAGATTCAGGACTATGTCAAAAAGATTCCAAAGCTATGTTCTTTTTTGGTCATGCCGTGCGGCTTGCGGGATCCTAGTTCCCCAACCAGGGATGGAACCCGGGTCCTCAGCAGTGAAAGTGCAGAGTCCCAACCACTGGACTGCCAGGGAATTCCCCCAAAGCTTATGCTCTTAATCACTACAACATACCTACCAAAAATATATAATAAATTTATCTCTCTGTTGAAACAGTACTTGAGATTAAATGCCTGTATCTCCTTTCAAATTTTATATGTTTTAGTATGGTACTGGTACAAAAACGGACACATAGATCAATGGAACAGAACAGAAAGCCCAGAAATAAACCCATGCACTTATGGTCAATTAATCTACAACAAAGGAGGCAAGAATATACAATACAGAAAAGACAGTCTCTACAACAAGTGTTGCTGGGAAAACTGGACAGCTACATGTAAAAGAATAAAATTAGAACATTCTCTAACACCATATATGAAAACAAACTCAAAATGGATTAGAGACCTAAAGGTAAGACCGTATACTCTAAAACTCCTAGAGAAAAACATAGGCAGAATACCTTTGACATAAATTGCAGCAATATTATTTTGGATCCGTTTCCTAGACTAATGGAAATGAAAGCAAAAATAAACAAATAGGACCTAATCAAACTCAAAAGCTTTTACACAGGGTTTCCCTGGTGGCGCGGTGGTTGAGAGTCTGCCTGCCGATGCAGGGGACAGGGGTTTGCGCCCCGGTCCGGGAAGATCCCACATGCCGCGGAGCGGCTGGGCCCGTAAGCCATGGCCGCTGAGCCTGCGCATCCGGAGCCTGTGCTCCACAACGGGAGAGGCCACAGCAGTGAGAGGCCCACGTACGGCCAAAAAAAAAAAAAAGCTTTTACACAGCAAAGGAAGCCATAAAGAAAAGGAAAAGACAACCTACAGAATAAGAAAAAATATTCATAAAAAATGTGACTGACAAAGGATTAATTTCAAAAATATACAAACAGCTCACATAGCTCAACATCAAAAAAACAAACAACCCAATAAAAAAATGGGCAGAAGATCAAAACAGACATTTCTCCAAAGAAGACGTACAGATGGTCAACAGGCACATGAAAAGATGCTCAACATCACTAATTATTAGAGAAATGCAAATCAAAACTACAATGAAGTATCACCTCACACCAATCAGAATGGCCGTCATGAAATAGTCTACAAATAATAAATGCTGGAGAGGGTGTGGAGAAAAGGGAGCCCTCCTACACCGTTGGTGGGAATGTAAACTGATACAGCCACTATGGAGAACAGTATGGAGCTTACTTTAAAAACTGAAAATAGAGTTACCATATGATCCAGCAATCCCATTCCTGGGCCTGTAACAGGAAATGATGAAAACTCTAATTTGAAAAGATACACGCACCGCAATGTTCATTGCAGCACTGTTTACAATAGCCAAGACATAGAAGCAACCTAAATGTCCATCGACAGAGGAATGGATAAAGAAGATGTGGTCCATATATACAATGGAACATTACTGAGCCATAAAAAAGAATGAAATAATGCCATTTGCAGCAACATGGATGGACCTAGAGGTTATCATACTGAGTGAAGTAAGTCAGAGAAAGACAAATATCGTATGATATCACTCACACATGGAATCTAAAAATATGATACAAATGAACTTATTTCCAAAACAGAAAGAGACTCACAGACATAGAAAACAAACTTATGGTTACCAAAGGGGAAAGGTGAGGGGGAGGGATAAATTAGGAGTCTGGGATCAACAGATACACACTGCTATATATAAAATAGAAAAACAGCACAGGGAATAATATTCAACATCTTGTAATAACCTATAATGGAAAAGAATCTGAAAAAGAATATATATGTAACTGAATACATGTAACTGTAACTACATATACATGTAATATATACTCATATGTAATTGTAACTACACCTGAAACTAACACAACGTTGTAAATCAACTATACTTCAATAAAAAAAATAAAATGTTATGTTTTGCCAGTTCTCTCTGGCCTACCAAATTTCCCAATCAACTGAAAATAATGAAGCTTTATAGCATACACATGAAATTATTTTTTTCATTTTAATATTTTCTAAAGTAACTTTTCAGCTTTTCAGCCAATAACAAACTATTTCAAAAGAGAAATCCATTCCCTGAAACTTAAAAAATGTTCCCTTTTTTTTTTCTTAGATGCTGAAATAATCCATCCCATTAATCCTGGTTTAGTAATTTTAAATGCTAAAAAACCAAACAAACAAAAAAACAACAACTTGAAAAGACTAATTCCTTTATACAGAAAACAATATGCTTTCCTTATTTTTGACATTTATTATATCTCAATAATTAGAAGAATTATTATTGATTTCACTGTGTGTTCTGAAATGGCATTTATAGACTTCTCAAAAATTCTTAAAAGTATCAGTACTTTTTCAATAAATAAAGTAGAGGAGGCTGTAACGATCAACTTGGTTACCACAGCCATAAATTTTGGGAGGACCAGGTTTCATAAAGACACCACCAGGGGATCACTGGTACTCATGAGCCCTTTGCATCCTCTCTTTGTATGTAAAATCTTTAAAAAGAAAAACAAACAGGTTATTATTTCAGGCTAATAGGAAGCTGTATATCAACACGATTGTCTGACTTAACCATAATAACTTGTAGCAGGTTTTTTTTTGGTCATGATTCCCCTTTAACTTGGAAAAGTGGCAAAGATTGCTAGACATCCAGTAATACCTCACTCACTCCTTGTCCTCAGTAACAGTCCTCTTATATTAGCTGGGCACATGGCTGCCCAGAATACAGACTACTGTTCCCAGGCCCCGTAACAAGTAGGTGTAACACAGTAACTAGGTTATAGCCAATGGGATGTAGTGCAAGTAGTATATGTAACTTCCAAGATATATATATATATATAGATTTAAAATCTTTAATATACCAGAAAATCAACTGATTGTAGTTTATAATTCAATGCTTTTAGTATATTCACAGAGCTGTGCAATCATCACTACTGTTGAATTACAGAACATTTCTATCACCCCAAAAGAAACCTCAAACCCATTAACAATTATTCCCTACTCCCCACCCCAGGCTTAGGCAACCACTAATCTACTTTCTGTATCTATAAATTTGCCTATTTTGAAAATTTCATATGAATGGAGGTATAAAATATTTGAGCTTTTCTGTCTGCCTTCTTTCATTTAGCATGTTTTCAAGGTTCATCTCTGTTGTAGCATGCATCAGTACATCATTTTAATGGCCAAATATTTGATTATATGGATATACTATGTTTTATTCGTCCAATCATCAGAGGATGAACAGTTGGACTGTTTACAATCTTGACAGTTATTGAATACTGCTGATATGAACATCAGTATACAAATTTTTGTATGGACATATGTTTTCATTTCTCTCAAATACATACCTGGGGTAGAACTGCTGGGTCATATGGTAACTCTATATTTAACTTTCTGAGAACTCCCTGTTTTTTTCCAAATTGGCTACACCATTTTACATTTCCACTAGCAATGAATGAGAGTTCCAGGGACTCCACATACTCCAACACTTGCTATTATCCATCTTTTAAATTATAGGCATTTTAGTGGGTGTGAAGTGTGTCTCACTGTGGTTTTGACTTGTATTTACCTAATGATTAGTGATGTTGAGCATCTTTTCATGTGCTTGTTGGCCATTCGTGTATCTTTTTTGGAGGAATGTTTATTCAAATCCTTTGCCCAATTTTAAATTTGGTTGCTTGTCTTTAATGCCTAGTTGTAAGAGTCTTTATTTTATTTTATTTTATTTTTAACATTCTGGATACAAGTCCCTTATCAGACATACGATTTGAAAACATTTTCTCACATTACAAGGACTATACTTTCACTCTTGATAGTGTCCTTTGAACCACAAAATTTTTTAATTTTGATGAAGTCAAATTTATTTTTAATTTTGTGCTTTGCATGTCATATTTGATAAATTTCTGCATAACCCATGCATCATGAAGATTTAAAATATTTTATAAAACATTTTATAGTTTTTAGCTCTTATATTTAGGTTTACGATCCATTTTGAATTAACTTTTCTGAATGCTGTAAGTAGGGGTCCAACTTTGTTTTTTCATGTGGCTATTCAGTTATCCAAGCACCAGTTGCTAAGACTACTCTTTCTTCATTGAACTGTCTTGCCTCCCTGTCAAAAACCAATTGACCATAAATGTAAGGGTTTATTTCTGGTTTCCCAATACTGTTCCATTGCCCTATACATCTATCTTTATGCTAGAACCACACTGTCTTAATTACTGTAGCTCTGTAATAAGTTTTGAAATTGGGAAATGTGAGTCTTCCAACCTTGTTCAAGACTATTGTGGTTTTTCCGGGTCCCTTGCATTTCCATATGAATTTTAGGATCGGCTTACCAGTTCTTGTCTCAAAAGCTAGGATTGTGATAGGGATTGTGTTCAATCTATAGATCAATTTGGGGAGAACTGTCTGTCATCTTAACAGTATTAATGTTTCTGATCCATGAACATGGGATGTCTTCCCGTTTATTTAAATCTTTATTTCAATGATGTTTTGTAGTTTTTAGTGTGCAAGTCTTACACTGTTTTTGTTAAATTTATTCCTACGTATTTTATTCTTTTGATGGTATTGCAAATAGAATTATTTTAAAATTTCATTTTTGGAGTGTTCATTGCCAGTGTAGAGAAACAACTGATTTTTGCATACTGATATTATATCTTGAAATCTTGCTGAACTTGTTAGTTCTAATAGTTTCTTTTGTAGATTCCTTAGGATTTTCTATATACAAGTTCATGTCATCTGTAAATAGATACAGTTATACTTTTTCTTTTCCAACTGGATGCCATTTTTCCCCCTCTTTTCTTGCCTAATACCTCTGGCTAGAATCTCCAGTACCACACTGAACTTAAGTGGCAACCAAGACGTATCTTTGGAGGGAATGTGCCTTTCTTTTCCCTCTTTATTCTTCCTGATGGATGAAATATGGAGGCGATTATCAGAACTGGAATGGTAGCGACTATCTCAGACCTTGAAGGAAAACTTAGGGCTGAAATTGAGTGCATGACATAGCAACTGAAAAACAACAACAACAAAAACAGGCCCCTGTCACCTTGGGCAACACCCCAACCTGAACTTTTGGTCTTTGGGTCTCTGTGACTTGCAGCCAAACTCAAGCCTAAAATGATACAGGAGTATTAGAATAAATTAAGAATTGTGGTGCCTACATTATACAGTCAAAATATGTAAACTAGTTTCAAAACAGAAAATAATTTTTGTTGTTCATCTTTAAGAAACCGATTGTATTAAAGATGCCTATCTAAGGATGTACTGTCTAAGCCTACCTCCCGGTTGTAAAATCTGAACAACGGCTGGTATCTAATGATTTTTTACTTCAAAATAATCTCCCAGAGTTTACAGGAAACAGCATTCAACAATATTATGCTTTTGATAATTTCTTTCAACCTTCCTAACTGGTTTGTGGGTACAGAGACTGTATTACTTTTACTAACTCAAGTTTACTTCATAAAGACCAGCACATTACTCAAAAATTGCTAAAAATATTGTCACACATTGATAAGAACTCTTTACTTGTACCTAATTACAGATAAAAGTTAAATGTTAACTTACATTTGGATAGTTAAATTCACGTATTATGAGCTTTGGCTCTAGGTTATCTATGAATCTAAGTCAGGGGTATGGCTCTAAATGGGGTAATAGCGAGTATTCCTAAATGCAGAGAGAAAAATAGTAAGTGTTCTTACATTAATGGCAAAAAGAAATCTTGAGAAAAACAGTGAAACAGCTTTCCTAGAATTTCCTAGAATTTACCATCAACAGAAGAATTTAATGTCAAGTACCTCAGTGATACCACATGCTGAGTGCCAGAGGAAGGAAGTCACTCCACAGCCTGTGGGTGAAGCGTCCATTTGACCATTACTAAGAATCAAGACCCAGTAGCTAAACTTCAACTCCTCCCCTTGTATCTCACTTTGGCCATGAACCTGCAGCACAGAAATTCTAGTGTAACCCATGATTAAGAGGTCCCTGTTTTCTGAAAATGAGTAGGAATGTCAAAGAAAGCAACTGAAGCCCCCAGGATATTTTTATTCTTGTAAAATATTCTGATTAAGTGAAGCCAAATATCTGCTGTCATAGCATGCTGACTAATCTAGAAGTGATGCCTAGTTCTTCTATTGACTAAAAGTATCTAAAGTTTAGAAAGATGAAACAAATGCTAAGAACTATTAAATCTGCACCTATCTTTACTTTGAGTGCACAGACATGAAACAACCAGGAACCCTGTCACCTCAACCAGATCTTCAACTCTTCAGGCCCAACATCATTTCTATTTCTCCTCTGGTTTGCATTCCACAAGACCACCGGGTGTAGAACAGCTATATAATATGTGCTTTCTGAATGAACAATCTTGGGTAGAAATGAGTGAGCATTCACATTAAATAGGTCTAAGTATAAATTAAGCACTAAGGTCTTATTCAATATTTAA
Source organism: Tursiops truncatus (assembly GCF_011762595.2). Taxonomy (NCBI): domain Eukaryota; kingdom Metazoa; phylum Chordata; class Mammalia; order Artiodactyla; family Delphinidae; genus Tursiops; species Tursiops truncatus. Next base: position 47,040,674 of record NC_047046.1, read on the forward strand.
GCCCCTCGAGGAAAGCAGAGTATTTATAAAGGCTGTTTTTTCAAGTATCTCCTACTGATCTCTTCCCACCCTAAACAAACATCCACAAATCTACACTAAGATCCCTTCTTTAGATGAATACTCTGTTCAAAGGCCCAAAAACTGTAACCTTGGGTTCTAAGCAAGTGAAAGAGTTTTTACATTTTACGGTTTACTGTGAAATCCCAACAAGAAGAGAAAGAAATAGAGATGAATTTAGACAAAACACTAAATGGTAAGGGAATCAAAGAACTTCATGGTGAAATCTAAGCAAAAAGGAATGTATAAAACAAAAGAGAAAGATGTTTAAAAAAGAGAGAGAGAGATTAAGGATATATTATTACCTCTTTTCAAATGAACCCTGGGACAAAGGACTCCCTTTTCAACAGTAGATTTACCAGGAATAATAGACTTCTGCTGTAGGAAACAGAAGTATGCCTACTTAAGTCAAATCTGAAATTTTATGCTCTGAAATACTGTACTGTACCTAATATTTAAAAGATAAGAATTCTATGTCAAGTGATTTTTAGAAAAACAGGTGAGCAATTGTAGTATCAGTATTTCTACAAACATTGACAATATACTAAATCTCTTAGTACGGTGCCTGGCACATACCATGGAATCACATTTCTGGCAGGCGAGGGAGGGGGCTCAGATTCACATAGGAAAATTACACTTTGCCAATCCATTAAAAGACAGAATATAGACATTCCTCTCTCCATAAGTCTGATAGAGCCCGTGTGTCCTCCAGTGTTGGACAGTGAACATAAGATGATGCATTTGGTTGGTGCAACATGTGTTATTTATCACATGGTGCGAGGCAACGTTATACCATAAAATCACGCAGAGACCAAGCATCGAAACACGCAGGCATCATCCCAGCCTCCTCCAGACACCAAGCTCTGAAAAGGGAGGGCAGGCAAAGGCCAAATCACCAGGCACATTCCTAGGATCCCTCCTCCTTGCCCTGCCCCCAGCTCTTTGCTTCCACTAATTCAAATGAATGTATGATGATTCCACATGTTAGGTGGAAGGCAGTTTGGGATCTCAATAGGCTAAGAGTTGGAGCCAGACTTAGGTTTGAATTGAGATTCTAATATTTATTAACTATATGACTCTGGAAAATTATTTAACATCTTTGAGCCTCAGAATTCTCACATTTAAAATGATGGTGATAATATTGTAAGGAAGTTGGGATGAGTGGATGAGGATAAACGTGAAGGATCAGGATAGTACTGTATAGATAGAAAGCTCATGAAAAATATGACTTTGACTTATTTCCTTCCTCAATTAGTTCCCTTTCTCTTACCAGCTGGACTCAGGTACACAACAGTTTCTTTCTCCAATGAGAAAATGCTCTGATAATTAATGTGCAATGATTTGCACTGTATGCTTCACATCAACTATTAAAATAAAGGGATGATTTTCACCAGGTGTAAATGTCATGTTAAATCCAACAATTTGGGACTTCCCTGGTGGCGCACTGGTTAAGAATCTGCCTGCCAATACAGGGGACATAGGTTCGATCCCCGGTTCAGGAAGATCCCACATGCCGCAGAGCAACTAAGCCCATGTGCCACAACTACTGAGCCTGTGCTCTAGAGCCGCAAGCCACAACTACTGAGCCTGCATGCCACAACTACTGAAGTCCACTCTCCTAGAGCCCGTGCTCCACAACAAGAGAAGCCACCACAATGAGAAGCTCATACACCGCAACGAAGAGTAGCCCCTGCTCGCTGCAACTAGAGAGAGCCTGCAGCAACGAAGACCCAACGCAGCCAAAAACAAAATTTAAAATAAATAAATAAATACACTTTTTTAAAAAGAACATAAATTATAAAAAAAAATCCAACAATTTTATTTCCAGAGGATAAACTGAGCCATGAGTCAAACTTATAGGATTTTCACTGTCATTTTTAGTTTCAAATGTGGTTTAGAGTCCCTAGAGCTTTATTATGTGACAAATAAAATATAAAGTACTGAAGCATCAAACTAAAAAAAATGATTCACTGCTATAGAAGTTACATGAAAAGATACAATCTTAGTAAAATATTTAATTATATATGACAGTTTTTAGAATTTTTCTCCCATTAAGTCGATTTCCAAAAATCCCGCATGGCCTTCAAAAGAAATCCAAACAAGATTTTGAAAAAAAGAAACAAAGACTCGCACGTATGCCATTGTTGAAAATCTAATGGTGTTTCCAGTGTCAACACACAAAACCACTAAATTAAAAAAAAATTTTCTGAACACATAAAACCTCTGAACACATAAAAGAGGGGTAACATGAAAAATACAGATGCCAAGTAACACCTGGATTTCTATTTTTCCAGGTGGGTTGCCCTGAAGGCAGAAGCTAGACAACGCTTTACCTCTACAATTTCAAAATACATGTAATAAAGAAGTTCAGGGACTTTCCCTGGTGGTCCAGTGGTTAAGACTCCGTGCTCCCAATGCCGGGCGTATGGGTTTGATCTCTGGTCGGGGAACTAAGATCCCGCATGCCACACAGCACAGCCAAAAAATTTTTAAAGTTTAAAAAATAAAATAAATAAAACTGAAAAAAAAAAGTTCCACATGAAAGAACACCATATTAAAATACTAGAAATAAACAGTCAGAAACTTAAAAAAAAAAAATCAGATCACCAAATTTTAAAGACAAGCCTATAAAGATATCGTAGGCCTAAAAGAAGTACATAGTGTCTCTGATAAGTGGGGTGCAACTTCCTAAAATAGAACTGGAAGACAAAACAAAGCAAAAAAAAAAATCCTTTCTTTCTAAAAATCTAAAAAAATAACCAACCCTCCTCCCCCCAGCAAAACCAGGAGTTTACAGATATTGATGGAAAGACATCATCAATTAATTTGGTTAGTTATATCACCTAACCAACTATTGATATATTGTTTACAGATAAATTATTAGTACAATTTTCTGAGGCAAAATGTAACGAAAAAAATCACTTTGACATTTATTCCTCTGTACACAGGGCTACTTCCTAAGTGTGTAATCTGAGACATGGAATATTTGGCTGGCTTGAGGAAAGGCAAAATACAGTTCCAAGAGTTCTCAAGTGTATTATGCACGCATATACTTTTTAAAATTAGAAATCTATTTTAATTGATCAAAATTATGTTGGCAATTATACATAAAGGTCACTACTAGTGAAGTTTAAATTATGTTAAATTTAAATAACATCTGAAAGGGTTTCGCAAACATTGACAAATAAGGGAAAGCACAGTTTGGCTCAATTAATGAGGGGGCTCCACCCACCAAGATCCATCAGTGAGTCACTATGTGAACGTGACCAAATCACTCAGCATGTTCTAAGTCTAAGCTTGCCGAGCTAGATAGCAGAGAGTTGGAATATAGTTAATAATATATAAATATATTTAATTTTTTTTCAGACAAGGGCAAAGCTAATTAAAGAAATTTACCTGAATGATGTGGATATAATAAAAATGAATACGGAAAACTTTCTACCCCATTCCATTCTCTCTTCCACCTCTAAGAAATAAAGAAATCATTTTATAAATTATCCAGGGGACCAGTGTCCAGAATATTATTCCATTAACTTAATAAAAAGATTATTTTCTTCCATTTCAAAATTTATTTTTCTTCTAGATGCAAGAGAAATACTAGGTAGAGGGTCTAAATAAAACCAAGGAGACTGAAATAGAACAATCACACACATGTAAAACTGACAGCCTGCGTTCTTTCCCCCCAAGTCAGACAGTCAAAACGAGATACTTTCTGCTTAGCGTGCTTACAGATTGCACTGGTGGGACTCTCTGATATCCATGTCTGATCAACTGCTCCTCGTTGCTGTGTTCTAGAAACACCTACCAGACCGTCCCACACATTTATTTCTATTCTAGGTCCCACTCCCACCTCTGCTATGGGATAGCCACATACTGCTCTTTTGCTTATTTTCTATATGTGAAATGGAGATAACAGACCCACTCCAATGGGTAACATGAGAAACATCTTCGATAGCAGGATATAACATCGCCAAGAACTAAATCAATAAAGGGAAATGGAACAGAAACTACATCCTGAAATCACTTTCAGCATGATGATACGTTAACAACATGAAGAGGGTAAGTCCTTCCCTATCTCCCTTCAAAGCCTGGAACCTAGATGAAGAATCACAATAAGAACCAGTAAGACTGGGCTCAGGGTTTTAAAAGAGAAAAGGGGAAAAGAAATAGGATTCTCCTTAATTTAATGCAGTTGTGGCTATCAGGGCAACAGATGGAAAATACACTAAGTTGAGAGATGGTAACACTGCAGCTCTGAAGACCAGTAACCAGCATTAATAGAGAGAAATGCAGCGAGGGACAGTGTATCAGTTTTCTATTGCTGCATAACAAACTACCACAAACTTAGCAGCTTATACATGGGTCAGAAATCTGGCACGGCATGGCTGAGTTCTCTGCTCAGGCTGAAATCAAGATGCTGGCTTAGCATAGGGAGATCAGCTCCGTGCTTTGTGACTGCCTGGAGGGGTGGGATAAGGAGGGTGGGAGGGAGGGAGACGCAAGACGGAAGAGATATGGGAACATATGTGTATGTATAACTGATTCACTTTGTTATAAAGCAGAAACTAACACACCATTGTAAAGCAATTATACCCTAATAAAGATGTTAAAAAAAAAAAAGATGCTGGCTGGCTGGATTCTCATCTGAAGCTCAGGGTGCTCTTCTAAACTCATTCTTTTTGTTGGAAGAATTCAGTTGCAGTTGTTTTCTTCTTGCTGGAGGAACTCTGGACTCTTAAAGGCTGCTCTCCAGTCCTTGCCCTGTGGCCCCCTTGCTACCTTAGGGACAAGAACCTGCCTTATGTTGAATCCCTCTCATGCTTTGAGTATCTCTGACCTTCATTTTCTGTAACCAGCCAGAGAAAACTATCTATTTTGAAGGGCTTGCCTGATTAGGTTGGGCCCACTAAGGATAATCTCTCTATCTCAAAGTCAACTAATTAGGGACCTTAATTACATCTGCAAAATTCCCTTTGCCATATAACATAATCTGGTATAACACCAGGGGATGGCCACCAAGGGGGTCACCTTAGAATTCTGCCTCCCACAGAGAGTGATACAGGAAGAAAGCTGGTCATTCCAGCACACAGCAGATATAGAATTTAAGTCAAGAGTATTATGGGTAAACTTTATGTTTCTTCCACAGAGGCTTTATAAGTAATCACAATCAATTTATACTTTGAGATATTAGGATACGAAACTGCTGTTACCTTGCCCAAGCTGAGTGGCACAGTCAAATAAGAGTGCAGCTCTGCTTATGTTTAACATCTCAGGTAGGCCAAAAGAACACAGTTCACTTAAGATTCTGGAGGCAAACAGAATCTAACAATCAGATAAATTGAGAAATGAATGCAGCTAAAACTTACTAGTCTGTATTTAAAAATAAAGCTGAAAATAATTTCCAACAATTTCACTTGGCTTTTTAAAATTAATTGGATATAATAATCAGAACTTTTAAGTAGTTTCAAAATTGTTACTTTTTATATGATGCTTAGGTCCCAAGGTTTCTTTGCTACGTTCCTTTGATTGTACTTTTAAACCCTAGAATAGAGAGGGAAAGAACATTTTTTTCTGGAAAGCAAGTACAGTCCACTGACATGGAGAGAAATGTGCCTACCACTTGAACTCCATTCATCTGTACCTCCTTGAATGCATCTGACTATTGCTGGGCATTGGCTCCAAACGACTCCTCTGCTTTTTGGATTTCATGATGCTGACCCTGAACTGCCACCCTGGCTGGGATTAAACAACCACCTCACTCATCTGTTCCAAGGACCACCAAGAAACCACACACCTTTTCGGAGGTTTGTAAAGGGTACTTTCCATTTAGATTGTAAAGAATGGAATCCAAAGCTGGATGCAGGAGAGCTACACAGCATTTAACTGCACTGGTTCAATACACAGGTTCAATACGCGTTTTCTGCCTTGGAGCTGTCTTCACTACAGAGAATCCCCAGATTAGTCCCACTTACGCTGACGCTGGAGTTCCCTCCCCAGTATTTCCACTGCATGGACCTATGTAGAGAAATATTTATAAATATTTCTGGGGAGATACAGCAAGGGCATGAGCCAGAGTCCTTCAGATAAAGGGCGATTATGAATATAGTTTGAGCTATATTTAGCTTTGCCAATTCATTACTTTGCCCTGATAGCAGCTGCACTTAGAATTACACGCAACTGTCAGGCACAGGCCAACCCTGAGCTCCAGGTCTATATATCCAATTGTCATCTGGATATCACCAGCTGAACGCCCCATGAGAACCTGAAAACTTGATATATCTCAGAATGATGATCTTTACTCCAAGAGTCCTGGCTCCTCGCATCTCTGTGTGGGGTAGCTCTACCCTCCCAGTCAACCAAGCAGTCACTGCCAATGGTACCTCCTCCCTCATCACCTACATCCAACTCCTCACCAAATCGCATGGATGCCTATTGATCCAGAGGCAACAGAATGCAGTCATGACGGTGTGGACTCTAGAAACAGCGTGCTTCAGTTCACATCCCCAAACTGCCACTTGCTGGCTGTGTAACTCGGCAAGTTATTTAATGTCTCTGTACTTCAGTCTTCTCATCTGGAGAATGTAGATGATGATGATAAGAATAACAGTGTCTACTTCATAGGGCTGTTGTAAGGCGTACATGATTAGTGAATATAAAGCATTTACACCAGGCACCTGGTACAAGGTGAGCCCTCAATAAATCTCAGCTAATATTATTGCTGTCGTTATTCTAACTCAGTCTCTGGGCTCCATCCCTTTCTACACATCCCTCTGCTCTCACTTAATGCAGGCTCCCAACAGCTCTCAGCAGGAATATTGTAAGGGTCTTTCCGTATAGACTGTGGCACCCCTCTAACCTAGCTTCCATTTTGCTGCAATTAGAGTCTTGCAAATGCAAATCTACTTTCATTATTACTTGGCTTAGAAATCTTCAATGGCTCTTCACTGTTGAGAGAAAAAAGTCCAAAATCCACGGAGTACAGCATGGAACCCTTCCTGACCTGGCTACAGTAATCACACTGGGAAGGTCTGAGGCATGAGAGGGCCAAAGAAGGGCCCATAGATGGAGACTAGCACAGCCCTGTGTGCTATCTATCTCGGGTGTCCATGGGCTTTTCTCACGCTCATCCTGTTGCCCAGAATGCCCTTCCCCCTCAGTTGTTCGAGCTAGAAATTTCAGAGTCTAACACTGCCTTCTCTGTCATCTTTGCAAGACATCAGTTCTTCCTTACTTTCTTCGAATGTCTCCTTAATGCCTAGGATGGTCTCAAGTCCATACAAGACTTTCCCACGCTAGGTGCAGCTTACCTTCCCAGCAAGTCAACCTCCAGCACGTGATACAAACAGAACTAGCTGGGGTTCTCTGAAGTAGTTTCCTTAAGGGATCTGCTTCTCTTACATGCTTCCTTCGGCCTAGGATGGTCTACTATCCTTTCTCCATCTGGTAAAACCCCATTCTTGGTGAAGTCCTCACTGGTGCATCCCTTCCATTTTCCATCCCACGGATGGAACTGTTTCCTTCTCTTACTCTGCTGGCACTCTGTACGCATCCTTCCCAGGGGCCTTCTAGCTGTAACGACATTTCATGATTGCGGGCCTGGCTTTCCGTGCTAGGCTGGGAGCTCAAGGTCTTGGCAGCCCAAGTACTTAATACTAAGTCTCAATTTACATTTGGGGAATAAACTCCTGTATAATTGGCGTTCTGCAGTCATTTTTCACTCTTTAAATTCAGAATGAGAGTCTCACCATGTGGTAACTATTTCTTACAGAATAGAATCTGGGATTTTGCTACCATATTATGTAAAACTCAAACAAAGCCTATCAATCCCTGGCATAGACTGTTAGGAGAAAGTTAATGTAAAAAAGGTGGGCTCATCATATGAGGCAACTTTTTTTTTTTAAATTCTGAATGGAGCAGAATTTTAAATTTAATTATTAAATTAATTTAAAAATTAAATTTTAATATATAATTTGGAATCACAGAATTTCAGAGCTAGAGGGAAGCTTGGAGAACCTAAACACCACCTGCCTTCATTTTATATTTGAAGAAATGGACACAAGGTTCCCAGTCAGTTAGTGGCAACTGAAGACTTCCTGTTTCTTAGTCTTAAACCATGCAATCTCATTAAGCCAGATGAAAAGGAAAACTAAACAGCCTGTTCTATAAATGATTTACCCAGATTTCACACGAGCACATATGCAGTTCACCTAAACTGTGTATCTCAATATAGTTTCAGAGTAAACCCAGCCCAGATGAATATTGTGAAGAACAGAAAAGACAGACAGCTGGTTCTGAAGTCTGAGTGCAAAGTTTGAATCCTGACCCAATACTAGCTGCGTGATCCCAGTTAAGTCACAATAATCTCGGAAGCAGTTTTCTTTTCTTTTTTTTTTTTCGGTACGCGGGCCTCTCACTGTTGTGGCCTCTCCCGTTGCGGAGCACAGGCTCCGGACGCGCAGGCTCAGCGGCCATGGCTCACGGGCCCAGCCGCTCCGAGGCATGTGGGATCCTCCCGGTTCGGGGCGTGTACCCGTGTCCCCTGCATCGGCAGGCGGACTCTCAACCACTGCGCCACCAGGGAAGCCCTCAGAAGCAGTTTTCTAATTGAAATGCAAAGAACAGAGCCTCTTTCATAAATTGTCTGTGAGGATTAAATGAGGACGTTGATGAGTGCATTCTGTGAATCACAAATGCCACACAATTGCCAGGTATTAATAAAATAAAATATAAGGTAAGGTATTAGTTTACACTGTATTTTTTGGGGGGGCGTTAAAAGAGTATCCTTTTATTTTTTTTAAACATCTTTAATGGAGTATAATTGCTTAACAATGTTGTGTTAGTTTCCGCTGTATAACAAAGTGAATCAGCTATATCTATACATACATCCCCATATCCCCTCCCTCTTGCATCTCCCTCCCACCCTCCCTATACACTGTGTTTTTTTTAAGCACTGAAAACTAGTCACTAGTTAATTGTTCTGTTTATCCTTATATCTTTCTCTCTCTTTTTTTTACTCCAGCACTTGTTGTGCTCATTAGAATTGCACTAGATCCTAAGTAAGGAAAAGAAAAGGAAGGGATGTATTACTTGAATACACAAAAATTCAGGTTTTCCTTAGGCCCTATTGCAGTGACAAAATACAAATCTCTCTTTAAAATAAGGTCACGAGTATATCATCAGCCTACAGCTGTATAACACAGACTGCTACTTAACCATGTATTCAGACAGGCTACAGGCCTCACACAAGCTCAGTATCAGGGAAGCACAGAATCTTCAAGTTGCAAGGGGCACTGGGGGTCATCTAAACCCATTTTTAAAGCATATTTAAGTGAAAAACCTAGCTAGAAAAGAAGTCACAAATCACTATACTATTTTATATTTCAACACACAAGTTAATTATTTCATAGGTTATACCTGACTATAGATTATAGATGTGTATTAATAAATGGAACTACATTTGAATGTCCCACAGCAGTACTTTCATATGCTACAATCTATGATAACATTAAACTTGAGACAGTTAGCTTATGACACTGAAATATACATAAAAATATTATTAAAATTTTTGAGTTCTTTCTCCCTTTACTTATGATTATAAACTAAGATACCAGAATGGGATCAAAGTCAAGGTCAAAAGAAACAGGAAATAATCAGGGATGTATCCCGGGCTACAAATCAGTACTGCATGAATTTGGTTAACATAAAGCAGTTTACCAGGGCCTGATACATTTCAAACCAACACGGAAAAAAATTGGCATTAACTATACAGAGATATAAAGTATATCTGGAACCAGATAAAAGCATTTTCTCTCAGCATATATATTCAAACGAATGAATAAAATTTTTAAAATAAAGCTTTAAGCATGGCTTTATCCTGTTGTCAACTTACATGTAAATAGAACTTGTAAACATCAGATGTTTTACCCACTTTCCTTCGTGAAACATCCTTATAACATTCTCTTAATTCAGCATGTTGTCAAATAGTACTTATTAAGCACTATTCTCAGCAAATGAAAGAGAACAGCCCCTTGTTCTGTGTTGTAATTTGGCACAGACAACGTCCTCCCAGGCCAGCCTTCTGAAGGGTATATCAGGGCTGTTCTAAAGAAAGATCACAACAGTAAGTCCCCCAAAAGGCACTTAAAATTCTGTACCAGTCCCAATTAAGTGTCTGTGTGATTGAGTAAATGTCAACCAAATCATCCCCCGGCTCCTCCCTTCCACTATTTTCACCCCAGTGGGCTGGCACACATCTGTTAGTTACCACTCACTTACACAGTCCACTATAAATGTGCTTAGGATTTTGTATACATTTCACTTTTAAACTCTATTAACTCAGCAGCTCTCACTTAAAAAAAAAAAAAGCTTTTCCATATTTAGTGATAGGAAACACAGTTATTTAACCAATCGGCTAAACTGTCATCGTGGTATAAAATCTTATTTGGAGACTTTTCCCATTAACAACTGTGAAGATCTCCCTAGGAAAAGAGTTTCTATTTTTAAATGTAATTTAATACTGTTTGAGGTAAACAGTGATTCCAAGTATATATGACAAACATTGTGGAGGGGACACCTGCCTCACGAGTCTACTAATTATTCAGGTCTAAGAGTCTCTTTCAGTGGCTACAAGAATTCATTCTGTGCTCTGTACCACCTCGTAATTTGGAGCAGATAAAGAAGAGAGACAGGCATGAAAAAGTCAAGAAATTCAAGATGGTACAAGATTTTAAAGTGCCACCTCTGTGGCCAAGATTTAAGTCCATAGGTGTGCAGTGAAGCCAACCTCAAAAGAATACAGCCAAACGGTCAAGGACCAAGGCTGTCTAGTCCAGTCAAAGATATGTGGACCAGCTAATCTGACTACAGATTTCATGCCTTGCTCTCTGTGCAAGGAGTATTTCTTTTTATCTAACCCACGTCTCTCTGGCACCATTCCCCTTTCTTCAGTTCTTAGTGAGAAAGGAAACAACTACTCAGTATCCTTCTCATGACAACCCTTCACATATGCGAAGACTTATTAAGTGGCCTCTTGAACTTCTCTTCAAACGAAAGATTCACAACTCCTTCACCCTTTCCTCATGGGCCTTATTTTTTTAATAGTCCTTTGGTTCCTGCTATCACTCTTCTCTGGATCTTGTCCAGTTTTCTTTCTTTAGTTCTAGAGCCCAAAAGAAAATAAAATGTTCTACTAATGGCCTGGCTGACAGCAGGCAAAAGCAGGATTGTTTTACTGTTCTTAAAAATTATATTTTTTTACTTATTAAAATGTGCATTTCAGGATGTAAGGTAACATACATACATGACAGCAATTCTTGCTTCAATTTATACTTCACTTTATTGTACACAGGTTTGTTCTTTCCATTTCTATTTTCTACTTCGTGTGAGTTTCAGTCTTCAAATATGTTACTACTTTATTCTACAGAAATTCTTCTTTTTAATTCTACTTCGAGCTTTCACAAAGTAATCAACTCAATCAGTTTAACATTCCCTGAATAGCTAATGAGTTTGCCAATTATTTTATCAGTTCACTCCTATGTCTGTATTTTCCTCATTGCCCCAACTTCTAACCATGGCTTCCGCGAGCTCCAAATTTAGGAAAGCCACATACCACTGCAAAGCAACAAAATGGATATCAATTTAACTAGATAGGGGCTTTGCACTAGTGAAGTTGCATTTTACAAGAAACACACGTCATCTACTAAAAATTAATAGTAACTACCATTTAGTTATCAGTGATGAATTTCCAGGAACAGTGTTAAGTATTGTTTTTAGAAGTCAATAGCTCTAAAAACTCTTTTCTCCAAATTTATGGATGAGAAAAACAACAGCTCCAAGAGGTGAAATAATTAGCCCAAGATCACTCTGTTAATAAATGACAGAGCTGGAGAGAGAACCGATAGTGCTTGACCACGGTGATATATAAGGTAGTTGTGGTCTGGTTGTAACACCAATACCCTAAGAGTCATGAAGAGCAAAGCTGGTAGAAGCAACATGCTTACCACCCACTACTGCACATGCAAACTTCTACTCCAAAGGACTGTATCAGTCTATTCTGCCATGTCACAAAAATTAAAGTCAGGCATATGGAGAAAAGTGATACTTTGTGTTGAAATTAAGCATCTAACCTTAGAGAGAAAAACTGGCATTAAACTCACTGAGACAGCTAAAATGACTCACAAATATTTCCCATTTTCCTTCCAACCATAAAAAAATGTGACCTTTCAAAAATGCCACATCATTTACTAATATATTAAAGCCATATTTTCTAAATCTGAAAGTTAAATTTCTTAGGTCTCAAAAAAGTGGTAACATACAACAGTATGGAGAAAAAAAGGGGTCCAGGGCAATTTAAGAAAAATTGCATGAGAGATATGACTATACATGGAGGAAAAGTACATTATAGAGAGTTCTAAAAATGGTAGTGGATTATGTAAGAAGAAAGGCATTATATTTTTAAAATATATATATAATTAGCAATGCAGTGATCTTTGAGATACACAGCAGCCACCTGGAGGAAAACTGTTAGAACAGTATGACAGCATGTGAAGGAAAATGGTTGAAAAGCTTATTATATTTGCAAGTTTGATAAACTGTGTAACCTACCTAAAGGCCACACACCATTATTAGAGTTTTAATTATAATAGGCCGGCAAGTTTAAACATGGCATTGTAATAGATCACTTCGCAGGGTTCCATCTAGTTTAACCCTTCATCAATAAATGTCACTCTTTCCCCACAGAGAAGGAACCCCATAGAACATTTGGACTATATGCCCGACTGCCCGGACACAGCTGATTGGCTCAAGCGAGGACACATGAACCCAAGATGAGCCAATGAGATCATTTTCCATCTTTTCAGTTCCTTGTTTCATCCTTTGCTGCATTCTTGCCCTTGGATTTCATGATACTCCAGTATTCTTTTCTGATTAAGCAGCTTGAGTTTGTTTTTACCATTTGCAAAGCCCTAGCCAAAGTATACATTTTCAAAAGCATTTATGGAATGAATTTTATGTTTCTCTGGGTACTGCCCCTTTCCCTGAAAAGATAACTCTCTAAAAATGAAGACTGTGGTGATCACTTACTTCCCTTTACTACTGGGGGATAAAAAGGACAAGGTCAATTTTGGAGATCTCGAATCTATTGCCCATATTATGGCTTATTATCTCCATCAAAGAATAAAGGGAAATGCACCAGTTCAAATTTGTATGCACTGGTAGGCTTCTTGTATCTCAGTAACAAGTTAATTCAAACTATATATCATTCTACACTAGCTATTAGAAATCCACTCCTCTTAAATCTTCCCCCTGATATTCTTCCTCCCCTCCCCCCCCACCACTAATATTCTAAATCATTTTAGTGACATTAACACCAATGATCTGCCACTTAGGATTATTTCTCTCCTAAGAATCAAATATATGTAGTTCACAAGTCAACCTCAGCACTCTGGACGATGATGTCCACCTCCCAGAATCACTGTCCCCGGCACTCAATAACCAAGCCTGAACCTTCATAACAAGACAAAGCCCTTCTGCAAAGGAAGCCATGGTCACCACAGAAGGAGAGGCTGCATGCTATTCTGAATTCAGGTGCTGCCAGGAGTCTCACAACACAGTACTGTCGAATTCTAAAAGTGATTTCAAGCTGAGAGAAGCCAGAGAGCACTTCAGTTCGCCGGCTGTGTTTCCGGCCTGGGACCTTGACAACATTTTAATCTATGTGGATAAAGAACACTTTACTTCTTTAATGAAAAGCACTGATCCAACTAGAGGTGAACTTTAATTCTAAACAGAGAGCCTTTCTAGCTCACCCCTTCCTGGTGCAGGGGAGGAATGACATTCTTTAATCTTTATTGCTATTGACCTAGAGTATACATGTAAAAAAGCAAAAAAAAAAAAAAAAAAAAAACCCAGCTAAATACTTGGCCACTTTCTGTACTACAAAGATTGGTAAAGACATTCAAAAAAAGACCAGAAATCATGGTTTGTCACAGACAATCCACTAACAAGAAATCCAGCAACATGTTACCATATCCAGGCCTGATACAGTAACAATTTGGTTTCCAACAGCATGTCACAGCATTATATCTTCATTTGAATTCTGAAACACAACGGATGTCACTGGAAGTTTTAAGAAGCCTTGTCTGGGACTTCTCTGGTGGTCCAGTGGTTAAGACTCTGCACTCCCAGTGCCCGGGGGCCCGGGTTTGATCCCTGGTCAGGGAACTAGATCCCGCATGTCGCCACTAAAGATCCTGCATGCTGCAACTAAGACCTGGGACAGCCAAATAAATATTTAAAAAAAAAAAAAAGAAGTCTTATCCTTTTCTGTTAGCAAATGCATTACAGGATAACTGTCATGGCATAATCACCAATCAAGTCCTAGGATACTGTAAATCAGTCTGTACTATAGCACTGCCGTGAGAATGGACAATAGCATTGCTGAGTGAAATCAAAGTGAGAGGAGGCTGGTGACCGGAAGAAACAATTGACACTGAAGCACAACTCTGCATGCGTTCAGACCCAGAAAACAGACCAAAGGCAGTCATGTTAGGGTGTGCTGATGTCTCAGAGTATCTTAAAAATGTGAAACCCAACCTTTAAAACATTCTTACCAAATGAATCTGACTATATTACAAATGAATGGCACACATAAATACACTGAAGGGGATGGATGGAGCTGACCCTACTAGCTTCGAAAACCACGTTTTTAACTTGCTATTGTCATGTTAAAGAATAAAAGACCTGTACACAAATACTGTACACTATTGCTAAATTTGTCTATGGGCAGAGAGGAGCTCGGCAGGTCCCTAAAACTCTCAGGAGAGGAACCCTCTCTGACCAGAGAAGTGGTGGTCCCAAGAGGATGGGCAAATCACTGTTGCTTTTTTATTTCCCTGGCCTCTTGCAGCATTCCCCTGGACACAAATGCAATTGCAGGTAGTGCAGGGTAGAGGAAAAACTAGAGCTTCGACTTCTTGGCTAGAGGACTGGGAAGTGGGCTCCCAAGGAGCCAGAAAATGCCAGCAGGATCACAAAGAGAAGGAAGCTCAAGAGAGAAATTTTGCAAAGTTGTACAGCACTCCTGGGCTCACCTCTGAGCTGTGCATGGTTCCGACTTTCAGTAGCCTACCAAACGCCTTGAGCGCTAACTGCAGCATACAACAATGCCCAGACCCAGCCTGGCTACAGGGTGGGGCACAAGGAAGTCAGATCCAATTAGCACTGCAAAGGTTGTGAAAACTGAACTGTCAGTGGAACCGCAGCCTGAAAAGGCAGGTGGAAACTTGTAACCTGAACCTAACCTGTTGAATGTCTGCTAACGCAAAGCAGAACCCAAATCAATTTTCTGCTTAAAATTTAAACAAGACCTCAAGACCCTGAATTTCATAAAAGGACATTCAACATGTCCCGCTTAAAAACCAAAATTATGTGGCATACAAATGACCAGGAAAACATTAACTTGGAAGGGAAAAGACAGACACCAATCCAAGTACTGAAATTATGAGACAAAGACTTTAAAGCAGCTGTTAAAACTATGGTTTAAGAAGTAACAGTGAACACTCATGAAACAAATAGATAAAACGTCTCTCCCTAAAACCAGAAAATATAAAGGAGAAAATGGAAACATTAGAACTGAAAAATACAGTAACTAAAATATTAACTGATGGATTCTATAATAGAATGCAGATAATAGAGGAAAATGTCAGTAAATCTGTAGATAAATCAATAGAAATTATTCAACAGAATAACAGAAACAGAAACAGAAAGAAAAAAAAACAGAAAGAAACAGAAAGCAAAACAGAAACAGAAAGAAAAAAAACAAAAAGCAAAAAACAAAAAAAACCTGAACAGGTCCTCAGGATCCCATGAGAATATACCAAAAAGTCTAATATTCATGTCATCAGAGTCCCAGAAGGAGAAGAGAAAGAACATGTGCTGAAAAAAATGTCTGAAAAAATAATGACTGAAAGCTTTGAAACCTGGTAGATATAAACTTACAGATTCAGAAGTCTCAGCATACACCACACTGAATAAGCTCAAAGAATTCCAAGCCCTGACACATTACTATCAAACTGCTGAACACTGAAGACAAAGATTAAAATCCTGAAAGCAGAAGATTATAGTGACCCATAGTCTAGGAAAACAATGAAATGACTGCTGACTTTTCGTCAGAAATCATGGAGGCCAGAAAGAAGTAGAACATTTTCCAAGTCCTGAAAGAAAAGAATTGTCATCCAGTGAAAATACCCTTAACAAATGAATGTGAAATAAAGGCCCTCTCAGATGAAGAAAAACTAAGAGAAAATTTGTTTGCCAGATTTCCTCTTAGAAAAAAAAAAAATGCTAAAGACAGTTCTTCAAACAGAGAAATGGTACCAGAAAGAAACATCAGGAATAAAGAAAAGCAACAGAAATGGTAAATACCTGGGAAAAGAGAGTATGCTATTCTTCTCCTCTTAATTTCTATAAAATTTGTATGGTGGTTAAAAGCAAAAATTAAAACAATGTCTTTTGGGATTTTCAATGTACGTGGGATGCTAATAAAGCAGCAATTAGAAGGATACTTATAACATGAAACGCTTGTACTATAAAAGTAGAAAGGTCTGAAATCAACAACCTAAGCTCCAACCTTAAGAAACTAGAAAAAGCAGAGAGAGATAAACCCAAAGCAATCAGAAGGAACAGAGCAGAAATCAAAGAAATGTTAAGAAGAAGAAGGAAATGAAAGCAGAAATCAATGAAATTAAAAACAGAAAAAAATAGAGAAAAAAATCAATCAAAGCTAAAGCTTAACTCTTTGAAAAAAATCAGTAAAATCGATAAATCTCTAGCCAGGCTGACAAAGAACAAAAGAGACAGAAAAACTATCAACATCAGAAAAAATTATCAACATCTGGCTATCAATAAGACCCAGCAGGCATGGAAAGGAAAACAAAGTAAGCACATAAGAACAACTCTACACACATAAATTCAACACTTTAGATGAAATGGAATAATTTCTTGAAAACCCAAACTATCAAAACTCACTGAAGGAAAAAATATATAACCTGATCAGTCTTCTATTAAGGAAATGAAATTTGTACTTAGAAAACCTTCTCAAAAAAGAAATCCCAAAGCCCAGATCATTGGCAAATTCTACCAAACATTTAAAGAAAAAATAACACCAATTCTACTGCTTCTAGAAAATAAAAAAAAAGGGAATACTTCCAAACTCACCCCTGGGGTCAGAATTAGCGTGATAGCAGAACCAGACAAAGACAGCACAAGAAAAGAAAATGACACCAATATCCCTCATGAGCCTCAACAAAATATTAACATTAATAGTAACATACCACTTTCAACTGGAGTTTACCCTGAGAATTCACGGCGAGATTAATGTTTCAAGCCAACTAATTCACCAAATTAACAGGCTAAAAACACAACCCACATGTGATCATTTCAAGTGATATAGAAAAAGCATCTCACAAAATACAACACCCACTTATGATCAAAACTTTGAGCAAGTAGAAAGAGAACAGAAACTTTCTAATCTGATAAGGACATTACCAAAAAAAAAAAAAAAAAATCCAAAGCTAACATCACACATCATGGTAAAAGAATGAAAGTTTTCCCCCTAAGATCGAGAACAAGGTAAGGATATCCACTCGTCTGCTTCCAATATAATACCATTTAAATTTTTGTTAAAAAAAGAAAGAAATACTTATGTATAAATCTAACCAAACATGTACAGGTATGTTTCTATACAGGGAATACTATAAAACCTTTGAAAGAAATCAAAAGAAGATGTAAATAAATGGAGAGACATAGCATGTTCATGGATTTGAAGACTCATTATATCAATTCTCCCCAAAATGATTTATAGATTTAACACAATTACAATCAAAATCCTGGCAGGAGTTTTACTGGTAAATATAGACAAGTTGATTCTAATACTCATAGGGAAAGGCAAAGGAACTAGAACAGTCCATACAATTTGAGTAAGAGAAAGAAAGTTAGAGGACTCACACTGGCTGATTTTAAGACTTACTATAATCAAGACTGTGTGGTATGGGCAAATGGATAGACACAAAGATCAATGGAACAGAATAGAAAATCCAAAAATTTATCCACATGGATACCATCAATTGATTTTTGATACTGAAAGCCAGCTTCTCATTGCTGGAAAAAGAAGTTACAAATAAGCAAAAGAGAAAAGTTAAAATGAACCTTGTGCTAGATATGAAACAGAGATTATACAGTATGAACCCCCTCAGTTCATATACAGATAGATGGATATGAAAATACAGAGATACGTGTGTGTAGACATTTGTTAGTTTACATACATATATTTCCTAACTTTGTCTGCGGAGAGGCCTAGAAGCAGTGACACTCCAGTAGCAATAAACATACCTTTATTAAAAGGAATCAAGGCTCCTTGGAGAAGTGAGGGCTGAGGTAGGGTAAATAGAAAATAAGCCTGGAACATCTTGTTGGGGGGGGGGGTCAGAAAGTAAAAAAGTGCTTTTAAAAAAAAGATGAAGGTACACAGAAGAACACAGAAACCGCCATGAGAACTCCTTACAGCCAAAGCTGGAACAATTTGATCAACAAAGTAAATAGTGATAATATTAAATTATAACCCAAAGGATAAAATAAATATCCATGAGTCCATGCTGATATAAATGAATGATAATAAAAAAATAAATATGAGAAGACAAATCTTCCTTACAGAAGAATTCCAATTCATAAATGTAGATGGGATGAATGAACAAGAAAATCACCATTAGAATACCACTGTAACATTGCTGCAGGCAAGATGCACCGATGAATGCTAAAATGAGTGCGCAAAAGTTAAGCAGAAACATATATATATATATATATGCATGGTCTCAAAGTGTCTCCCCCAAATATTAGTTAATTACCAAGGGATCAACAGGAACTTTACACTGGAGAACGTGGCAGAGACCAACTCATCCAAGTGACTAATGTTAGATCTGTAAAAAGCTATGAGGACATCACGTCTGCAGTATCCTTGGCGGTAACGAATTACCTCAATCTAATCAAGAGAAGACATCAGACAAACTCAGATTGAGTCACAGTAAATGACCAATACTTTTTAAAAGTGTCAAGATCATGAGAGACAAGGAGAGACACCAAGGAACTGTGACAAATCAGAGAAGCCTAAGGAAGTGGAAAACTGAATGTAATGTGGGATCCTGGATTAAATCTTGGATAAAAAAGGAAAACAGCCAAAAAACTGGTGAAATCCAAATACAGTCTGTTGTTTTAATTAATAGTATTGAACCAACATTAACTTTGATAACTGTTATTACGGTTATTAGGGGAAGATGGGTTAAGGGTATACGGGAACTCACTGTACTATTTTTGTAACTCTTGTAAGTCTAAAATTCTTTCAAAATACCAAGTTAAAAAACAAAGCAAAAGTTTTCTAACATTATTAAATTGGCTGTCTGAAAACTAGGTCGTTTTTGTCTGTAGAAATATTATACATGGTGGATAGGTTTGCAGAATATCCCACAAAGTCTATGTAACCAATAATGAGATTATTTTCATAACAGGAGAAATCAATGTAGTTATAATGGCAGTAATTAAACAAAAATAATAACATAAAATAAAAATCTGGTTGTTTAAAAATGTTATATGAGAAAAAGCAGTCTATTTAAAAAGGAGAAAGATGCTGCTGTAGATGTAAAATTTCATGAAATTACTTTAGAGGTATTATGCCTAATTTTGCAATGGAACCTGGAAAAGGGTGAGAGACAGGGTGAGGAGTACTCAGGTTTGAATTCCTAGAGTGTGCCAGGCACGGTTTTAGGTGCTTTCATGTATGACCTTCGTTAATCTTTCTTATTGCCTTGTGAGGGAGGTATTGCTAGCCCTGTTTTACAAGTAAAAACATGTCAGTGAGGTCTCACAGCTAGTTAAGGCAGTAGAACTGAGTTTCAATCTCAGGTCTGATTAATTTCAATGTCTCTTTCTCTGTATTTACTGCCTCTAACAAAAACTGAGTCATTCTCCTTAGATAAAGGGCAAGAAGAACAGTGAGAGGCACCAAAGGGAGTGAGTATGATAAGAGAATAAAGAAGGCAGAACTAATTAAGTCATCAAATGGTAAAGAAAAATACTGGCGGTAGAGGTTTTAGATCAGTGTTCTCCACACGAGAACTTCGGGGCTGGGGGGATGGGAAGGGATGTAAGAGCTGCAGCACAGAACCAGCCCCTATCGGAGCTGTTCTCTGGAGGGCCTCTGAAGGTCAAGGAAGTTACATAGAACAACACAGAACATAGGGCCATTGCAGCTTCACACTCCTGCAATCACTGTAGCTCTGCTCCACTGCTCATTTAGATGAATGTGTGTAAAACTTTCAATGATTTAAATGTAGAGATTCACAAGTAAGAAAAATAACTATTACAATAAGAAGAGGACATGTATTTATCTAGATCTTTCCAACCTAAAAGAAACACTTCAAATTAACAGCTGGAACATAAACTCTTGCGTAAAAACAAGGCCTCTTTTTGTAGCCAATTATCAATGTCCCTTCTTATCCAACCTGATGAAGCCACTTAAATCAGATGTCATTTCTGTAACTTCATGCAGCTTCATTATTAGGACTGTTTACATGCATCACCCTATTCATTCCAAGAGTTTCTCTTGAATTTTACTGCTAAATTAAAGCAAAGCAGGATAATAGTTTAAGAAAAACGCATTATTCTGATTAGATATTTTCTGATTTAAAACTGAAGAAACCTCAAGTGCGAGAGGTTTATTTATTCTGAATATGTAATTGTGAGGTACTGAGAGGGCAGAGATTTTGAAGACAGAGAAACAGATTCAAATCCTAGCTCCCTCACCTACTGTAAAAGTTACCATGGAATTAACCGAGAAATGCCAGGTCTAGCTCCCAACCCGGCCTCTGCACACAGGGAGCCCTTAGTATATGGGTTAAGAGAAAGTAACACATGGCTGTTCATGTCACACACAGATTTTAAACCATTATAATGATATAGAATCATTAAAATGGCAATAGTGACAGCTGGGCAACAAACGAATTCAACCAACCAAAGTAACGTGCTATGATTGAAACACCACCAGACAGAGCTGGGAGACGTGGACTTTAGTTATATTTCGACCATTACTCAGCCAGCGACCTGGAGACAAGTCACCTCCAGCCCCTGCCTCCTCCTGTAGCCTCTTCCATCATAGGAAGGGGTCGGGGTAGGACTGTCTTGGGGCTTCCTTCTAGCTCCCGGGTTCTGCTACATGGTACCGGGGACGTGAGAAAGGGCTGAATGAGAAAATGTGTAAAGTGATAAAAACTGCCTGCCATTAGTTCTATACGGAAAGGACAGAAGTGAAAACAACTCCAGCCTGCAAGCATTCAACTGTGATCCCGAGCTCTCTGGTGTCTAAAATGCCACAACCAGAGATGCTGGTAGAAACTCACTTTCTAGAGTATTCAGAGGTAAAGAAGAAAGTGAGCACCGGGGATGATGAATGTCAAGGATGATGATTACACCTTGAAACAGGGTACCAAGCTGAATGGCCCCGAGTCAAGGCCACTCTACCTCCAGATACAGACAGGTGGAAACTAGGGGGCTTTCAAACACCAGAAAATGGGACAAAGAATGATGCTTTAGTCGCTGTATCTACTTCCTTCTTAAAAATCCGATACAGATAATTCAAATTGATGCTTTAAAGAATGTTTCAGGTCTAACTTACCTGGAAATTTGCTTTTATTCCCTTCCTGTGCTCTTCACATCATTAAACCAGGCAAACCGAGCTTACCTTTATGCAATGTTTATGACCCTCATATTTCATCTAGCAACAACTGGACTGGTCTCTTTACAATGGTAAACTAATAGCCAATAGCTCAGAATAGCCAAAACCCAACACTCTTAAAAAGCCTAGAATAAAAACAATTTATTGAACTACTGTTCCCACCCAAAATATGAGCAACTAAACACGCTCCCCTTCCCCATTTCTATATTCTTTCTTTTTTGGGGGGGAGGGATCCTTTATAAATTTACCGTACTTTTATTGGGTTTTTTTGATTTTTATTTTATTTTTTTTATACAGCAGGTTCTTGTTAGTCATCCATTTTATCCACATCAGTGTACACATGTCAACCCCGATCTCCCAATTCATCACACCGCCACCAGCACCCACCTCCACCGCTTTCCCCGCTTGGTGTCCATACGTTTGTTCTCTACATCTGTGCCTCTGTTTCTGCCCTGCAAATCTATCTTTTTGACTTGGAAAGGAATGAACTTCAGCTGCCATTTCTACTCTCAGCAAAAAATAAGGAAGGGAGAAGGCCTACAACACACAACTAAATAAGAGACAAAAATAAACATGCTTCCGCTTTAACTGGCAGAGAAAGTCTGTTTGCTCTGGTCTAACCCTCAGTTCACATGCAAGCTAGCAGCCGTGGGATGGCCACCAGCCCTGTGAATTTATGGCTTCAATCGGTGAACTTCCTTCCACAAGGTCCTACTAAGCCCTCACACTTTCCTCACCTTGGCCGGGTGCCTGGCTCCCATGATGACAGCTAGCACTCCTCCACATGGCCCCTCAGCTCTAGAGGCAGCTGAACCCCTTATCAAACTGACCCTTCCCCTCAGGGAGCTGTGAATCTCACAAACTGTGCTGAGAAAGGGGGGATCAGAAACAGAAGACAGACCCCCATTCTTTCCTGCCCCTGGAACAAACGAGTGTCAAGAACAAAAGCTTGTCAAAGCCTCATCCTGTTAAATGACACTGAAACACGAAAACCAGGAACTGACTTCGGCTGATTTATAAGTTTACAATGGAACTTAACTTTTACTTTTTATCTTTGGGCAATTACCGAACTGCTGAATCTCAGTTTTCTTATCTGTAAGATGAAAACTGTAACAATACGACCTTCCAAGGTTGCTTGGAAGATATGTATGTCTGCCAAAAAAGATTTTAAAGGAATTATCATTGAAATAAGCATTAAATCTTCTCAAGGTGAATAATTTGGGGGCCCGGTGTCCCCCAAGCAAGAGCTTCCAGGTCGGAGGATGGAAAGAGAAGCAGCACCTCATCTCTGGCTTCTGGCCCCACCCCAAGGAGTAAAAGTGGCTCATTGCAGTAAGGACTCTTGGCGGGGAGTATATATTGTTGGAAAAGGTCCCCATCTGATCCCTAGCCCCATCCGCACCCCTGCTTTGGACAAAGGTGGGATATCTAATTGTGACCAAGTTTTACTGACTTTATTGAGCTGGCACTAGTATTTGAAAGACTAAGAGCTGAAGCTACAACATTGCAGAGGGTTCTTACGATAGCTCTCTGGAGTAAATACCAGCCTCCCTATTTGAGAAAGAACAAAACTGAGGTGTGAAGCCTTGACGGGCACTGAAAGGCAGGCTGCAGAATTCCAAGGCCCATTTTCTTCACCCCGTGCTGATAAGTTCGGTTATTTAACGTGAGGAGTTGTAAAGAAGCGAAGTTCAGTTCTTCCCCCAAAAGAACATGGAGGAAGGAGGCAGAATTACGTAAGAATAAGAGCCTTGGTCCTGCCCCAGGCTGACATCAGATAAGCCCGGAATTGGCCCGCCCATCAAGAACCCAAAACGGAAATTTGTAAAGGAGAAGCTCCGTGATTGCTTAGGTAAATTTACCTCTGATAAGGTGATGCTGCAGATGGCTTCCCCGGGCCTATAAAACCTCTCCAACTGAAGAGGGCTCAACAGATTTACAACCTGTGGGTTGGGCCTTATCCTGGGTCATTTCTGGACCAAAAGATATTGAAGAAGCAGTTAAAATGCTTTGGTTGCAAAGTCACAGAATGACCAAGCCATCTTTAATAATGATAATTTTTAAAAACTTTAAAAGGTGGGGTTATTTTTGGTAAGACGATTCCTGGTCAGAGGTTGAGATAGTTGAGTGAGGGCCATGCTGGGTGGAGCATCTTAGCACCCATTCTCTCTCTCCCTCTCTCCCTCCCTCCCTCCCTCCCTCCCTCTCTCTCTCTCTCTCTCTCTCTCTCTCTCTCTCTCTCTCTCACACACACACACACACACACACACACACACACACACACACACACACACTACCTTTATTTACACTCAGGGAAAGTACTATAAACAACGAAGTAAACAACGAAGGTGCAAGCCCAGCCCCCAGCCCTATCCAGGGGATTCCAGTGCTAGGTTCCTGCAGGAGGGCAGGAGGCCCCTGGCCTCCTGGCTTCTGCACATCTGCTCCCTTCTCCTCTCTCGCTGGCTGGCCTCTGCTTACGGCTTGCTCCATACTTCCTGATGATACCAGTCATTTATTTGTTTATTCACGAATTTATTTAACATAAATAGCACTTACTGGTAGAGAAGACAATGTTTTAAAGGCACTATAGAAATTAATTCATTAAAGCAAAAGGATCTGAGGTGGAAACTATCTTTTTTTGATGAAGAAAATGGGGCACAGAGAAGTAACTTGCTTAAGCTCACACAGCTTCCACATGACTACAGCCGGCTTCTGGCACTTCTCCACATCATGATGTTTTAGCTTCAGATCCCAGGACTGTTGCTATTTGCTATTAAACTGTCCAGAGTGAATTAACCACCCAGCCACGTGTAATACTAGAAATAGCACACTGCCTGTATTCTTGTTATCATTACTCATAATTAGCACGAGCACATTCCAGAGATAAAAAGATGAGCCCCAGTAAAGGTGATGAAGTTAAGAAGTCTGGGGTTTTGATTCTGTTTCTTCCTCTAATATCACAGTACTATATTTTGATTCTATGACGCATCTCCAAACTTGGGTTGCCATCTTACAATCACTGCTGGCTAGGTGGTGGTTCTGCTGTGTCCTCATTTCCTGTGCATACTCATTAGAACTTGTAGTTTGGAAGAAGATCCTGGAGACAACGGTAGAGCATTCCTAAGAAATGCTGTCTCAGCAATGCTCTTGACTGCACAGAGGAAATATTGTGTAGGAAAAGCACGGACATCTACAGCTGAGTGGCAAAATAAAGCAGAGCAGTTCAACTTGGATTGTAAAGAAGACTGAGAAATACCTAAATTTGTTTCACATATATTTTCTTGTTTCTATGGCCCAAGAATGGAAAATCTATGTCTAAGTAAGTCTCAAAGAGCTTATTTCACAAGTATAAAATAAAACCGTAGGTGATAAAAAGCACTGCTACAGTTTATTTGGCATCTGTGTTCTTTCTTAACTATATATAAAATAACAGTGCCTTTTACAATTGATAATTTTGTAAGATTCAATGAAATACAGAGCTAGTAATCGTAACTAGCAGAAGCTGTATCAAAGACTTAAGAGACATTAGGACCCCAGTTCCTACAGTGTCTTTGAAAGAGACAAGGATCCTCTGAGGAAGCCTAGAGGTGCAGAAGCAAGATCTCAGATAGTATGCATTTAAATATACAGAAAGCAGTATTTACTGTAACTAAGACTATTTTAAAATTTTTTTCCCAAAATTCGCAAAAGAGTTTGGGCTCTGGTAGCCCAACTCCATGGACAACCCAGATTCACTATTCTCCTCTGTAAAATGGAGATAACAGTGTTTATCTCCATGCTGCTGCTGTGGGGATTAAATAATCCAGCTAAAGAAAAGCACACCACCTGGTACAGAGTAAACACTCAATAAATGTTAGGCTGCTACTAACAGTCACCAGTCAAGAAAACACAGCTTCGGAAAAAAAAAATGGAAGAAGCAGATGAGGAAAGCTGCTAGCTTGACCCGGACTTCTGTGGTCGTGTTCTCTATTTGGTGACTGCTCACCCAGACACAAGCAACTGTTTCAATAGACAGAGGCCTTCCCTTATATCCAGAGATGAAAGCAGCCCCCACTGCAGCTTTATTTCTCCGTTTCTGTAATCAGACCCAAATCTGAAAGGGTTCCTTCTTCAGACACAAGCCAACCCACATGGCAAATCTCTCCATACATAGCCCACCCTCCCAACCCCGTACAGAAAGAAAAGTGCTCTGAGAGTCATCTGGAGAGACAATGTACCAATATTTTTGCTTGCATTCCAAAATATAGCAAACTTCCTGTCCCTGCTGCCGCCTACCGAGTTCCTTGGAAAGGTCACTGTCACAGCGCTGCGGGCAGTTCACAAACTAGCCCCAGAAGGCAATCCCGTGAGGCTGAACCCCGCTTCTATCCATTTTCACGGCAGGTGCAAACTGTAATTTCTTTTGGCAGAAGAAACCCCTCTGAAGTGGCTAGAAGCAGCCTTGCCAACTACTAAACTAAATTACTGAACTGCTACATGAAAACCATTATTGACCTATCTTTTAAAAATAAAAATCAGTATTGAAAATCTGTTGTTCTATTTAATATTGCTAAGTAAACTATTTTATGGCTTTATATAATGGCCGTTACCCTTTGTATCACAACTACGACAGTATTTAACAGGTAATACTCAATTTTTATATTCATCACCATAAAGTATGAAGCTAAGCTATTTAGAACAAAATGATTTTCTTAACAACCTGAAAAGCTAAGTATACCAAAATAATAACTAAAGAATAGAAACCGATTTATGTGAATTCAGTACAAAAATTCCATTTCAGCTTTTCATTCAATGTGTGATATTTGAAGGTAGCTGAAGCTCTTTGAAATATAAAGGACATTTTAAGAGACACTGACACCCTTAAATTTAAAACATGCTATTTACAAAACGAGCGGCATCACTGCCTGCTGAACTAGGCATATTAAAGCACTAAAAAACATTCTGTTTTAATGAAAAATAAAAATAATCAATGATGTTATAAGAAAACTTTGTAGCATATTATTTGAAGAGTAGAATAGACTGTGAAGTTTCCAAACTCAACTTTGATTTAGGTGTAAATTTTCAGCATTTACAGCATATGGGATGTGGCAGTTTCCAAATCACCTGCATGTCTTAAGCTTTTGCCCTCTACTCAGTAGCTTTGTTCATTGTGCAGATAAGAGGCTGATGGAAAGAGAGATGCTTTCATTGAAAGATCCCAAACAAATGCTCTCAGAAAATGAAGATATTGTTCTAGAACAGAGACCAACTGTTCAGGTTAACAGAGCAAGAGTCTTCAGTACTACGCTGACTTGTACTTGCTACTGTAAAAGAGAACATGTGTATTCTTCAGCTCACAATAGCAGTAGGTTAAAAAAAAGTTGAAATTAATCACTGTATGCCAGTAAGTAGATTCTCTCAAATGACCAAACATAAGACACAGAAGAGTGAAAAAAAAGAATTTTTCTTAAAACTTTTCATGTAATTTCATGTGGATTGAGACACCAGAAATACTTCAAAGATAAAATAGCTGGGAAGCACAGAAAAGCCATCATTTGAAAGTAATCTATACAAAAAACCAACGAAAAATGGATCAACTCAGTAGACCCGAATGTAAGAGCTAAAACTATAAAACTTTTAGAAGAACACAATAGGAATAAATACCTGTGCCCTTGGATTAAGCAATGGTTTCTTATATGTAACACCAAAAGCACATGACAATAAAAAACAGATAAACTGGAAATCATCAAAAGTTAAAACATTTATGCTTCCAAAAACACCATCAAGAAAGTGAAAAGAGGGCTTCCCTGGTGGTGCAGTGGTTGAGAGTCCGCCTGCCGATGCAGGGGACACGGGTTCTGTTCCCCAGTCCGGGAAGATCCCACATGCCGCAGAGCGGCTGGGCCCGTGAGCCATGGCCGCTGAGCTTGTGCGTCCGGAGCCTGTGCTCCACAACGGGAGAGGCCACAACAGTGAGAGGCCTGCTCACAGCAAAAAAAAAAAAAAAAAAAAAAAAAAAAAAGAAAGTGAAAAGATAGCCCACAGAATGGGAGAAAATATTTGCAAAACATGTATCTGATAAAGGGCATGTATCCAGAATACATAAGGAACTCTCGTAATTCAACAACAATTTCCCAATTTAAAAATGGGAAAGAATTGAATAGTCATCTCTCCAAAGAAGATACACAAGTGGCCAACAAGCACATGAAAAGATACTCAACATCACTAGTCACTAGGGAAATGCAAATCAAAACCACAATGCGACACCGCTTCACATTCTAGAATGGCTATAATAAAAAAGACAGACAATAAAGATGTGTGGAAATTAGAACCTTCATACATTGTTAGTGGGAAAGTAAAATGGTGCAGACATTTTGGAAAAGAGTCTGGCAGTTCCTCCACTGATTAAACATATAGTTACCATATGACCCAGCAATTCTACTTGTAGGCATATATCCAAGAGAAATGAAAATATACGTCCACACAAAAGACCGTATTTGAATGTTCATATCAGCCGTATTCATAAGAGCCAAAAGTAGGAACAACCCAAATGGCCACCAACTGATGAATGGATACATAAAATGGGATAAATCCTTGCAGTGGACTATTAGTTAACCATAAAAAGGAACGAAGTGTTGATACGTACAACATGGATGAAGCTTGAAAACACGATGCTACGTGAAAGAAGCCAGTCACAGAGGGCCACATACTATATGATTCCATTTATACAAAATGTCTAGGACAGACAAATCCATACAGACAGAAAGACTGGTAGCTCCTGGCAGCTAGGGAGAGGGCGGGGTGAGAAGTGAGTGCTACTGGGTCCGAGGTTTCCTTCGGTAGCAATAAAATAGTGGTGATAGTTATACAACTCCCTGAATATACCAAAGACCACTGAATTGTACACTTCAAAAGAGTGAATTTTATGAGCTGCGAATTATTCATCAATAAAGCTGTTAGTAAGTTTTTTTTAAAAAGTCACCTACTCTGTGCAAATAGCATGGAGCTCAGACGTAGGGCTGAGCCAGTTTCTTGTGAGCCTTGGTTTCTAACGGTGTTAACTGCTTGGCCTGGGCTAAGACAGAAGGCCCTCTCTGGCTTCAAAGAGGTAAGCCTATAATCAAGCCAGATCTCAAAACACAGCAACAATCCCAGAGCATATTTAGGAGTCACCAGAAATTTCACATTCTATCCTGGTTAAGGTATAGTCATCACATGAGGGATTAACTGTAAAGAGAGTTAATACTTCTAAAAAGGAAACAGTAAAAGCAGCTGAACCAAGCTACCCCTGTAAGTTTTAACCACCCAACAGTGCCAGATCCCATGCCAGTTCCTTCCAACCAGCCCTTATGAATTAACCTCACACTGGCAAGGGAAAACTCTCTTTGTCTCTTTTCCTAGATGGACTGGTTCAGAAAATTCTATATTGAATGTGTATGTGCTTATATCACAAACATTTAAAAGGGTATAACTTTCAAAGATTAATAGAAGGCCACATCGGGTAAGAAGTGTTTGAGAGGTAAAGGAAAACAGAGCAGCCCTCTTCAGCTGGCTAATCCCTATCTGTCCTTCAAGATTTAGCACAGGAAATAATTCCTTCTGGAAGCGTATTCTGCCTCCCTTCCCACTCATCAATCTGGACCCAACGCCTGTATGTGACCCCAGAACACCTGTGCCCATGGATGGGAGCAAGCAACTGCCTGGGTAACATCTCCACCTGGATGTGCTATCAGCAAGTCAAGCTCAGCACGTCCAGCCCGTGACCTCATCACCTAGTCTCTCCACTACCCATCCCAAGCCTGCCGTTTATCCCTCATTTTGGAGAAGGGCATCACCACCTATACAGACTAATGGGATGCAAGTGGAAAAACCTACCCTCAGTAGTAAGAAGGGTGAATTATAGAATTTTTAAAAAAGTTGTATAGCTTTCATTCAGGATCACACACACAAAATGGCCCAAGAACTATTATAGATCTTTCTAAGCATCTTTTAGGAACAGAAAAAACTTTACTACCTATGATCTATGTGTAAGACAGCTCATCAGAAATGCTTAACAGCCATCTGCTCCTCAAATGGAGGCATATAATCCCCCAGAGCACCATCCACAGTGAAGGAAGGAAGGAAAGGAAAGGAATAGTATAAATAGTCTTGTCAAAATTACTGCATATGGTATAACTTAGAATTCATGAATAATTTCTTGCTTTTGAATATAAACCAGAAATCTTCCGATGAAAGATGACTAAGTCAAGCTGAATGGTTGAAGCTAAAGACTCCTAGTTAAAACTGCCAAAGTTCTATGTAGAAATATGTGTAGTTTGCTTTGTAAGATTCCAATGCACAATCATCTTACTATAGCACAACATATTATTTCCACCTTCTAAAAATAGTTTAAAATCCCTACAGTAAACCCCAAATATTAAATTAGCGTATTTAATAATCCCAGAATCAAATCATATGGTCTTAAACTAGATTCATTTTTCTAGCAAAAAATATAAGATCATAGTAGCACGATAGAAATCACTCTCACAAATTATCATTTCAGTTGCAAAACCGTATTATCCTAGGAAATGTAGTGTTGAGGTAAAATGCATATTGCTCATCAAAAGAACTGCTCTAAATTTTAAATCATGCTCTGCCACAAGGGTACCACAGCCTTCAAATTAATTCAAATAGCAGACAGGGACATTGAAACAATGATACACAGAGCTGTGCAGCAGAAATTTCTAATGATACAAATACAGTAGTAATTACTCCTTTCAAAATACAGAGAGTGTTGATTCCTGATGCACCGTTAATGGTCACCAAAATATTCTCTCCATTTCTCAGACAGCAATTTCACTAACATATGTATGTATGTATGTATACGATATCTACCTATTTATCTGTCGCAAATTCCCCATAATATGTATGTATGTATAAGATATATATGAATAAAACTATTCAGCATTATTCTAGAATTCAAGGTTATCTACTGTGACAAAAATTTTACTTTTTTGTAAACCAAAAGAATCATGCTGTTCATTTTCATGTTATTTCATAGAATCACCACATATCACAAGGCTAGGGGGGAGGTATTACCTCCACTTCACCTATAAATAGGATGTCCATGTAATCTACTGTCCAAACCAGGGCGCTTCACAGAGTGAGAGAGGGCACTATTAATAATTACTCTGGGACAAGAGACACAAACTGGGACTATCCTGGGCAAGCCAGGATCTTCCACATAGGAAACAAATTCAGAAAAGTTCCTTAATTTCTCAAATTCACACACAGGGTCAAGAGGGAATTGGGGTTGAAATCCATGTCTGACTGGAGACCAAAAGAATAACAATTTCCCAAAAAAAAAAAACCCAAACACAAAAATCAGCAGGAAGTCAACGAATGTAGTAGCAGTGCTTCTCTATTTGATATACTGCTATACTCGTGAGCTTATCAACATGACTTGTATGAGGCTTCCTTCGTTGACTATTATTGCTTCCACCCACACCGTCTCAAATCCCCTAGCAATTCCTATAATTATGCCAGGTAAGTAATGCGGAAGTTAAATTTTCAAGACTCTGGGAAGATGAAACTCTATGAAGTGTAGAATGAAAACAAAAATCTAGCCCTGGTGAGTGTTACCAAGCACAATCTCACAACAGTAACTGGGCAGCAGTATCTTATTAAGAGATGTTTACTGTATACATCATCCCAGTAGGCTCAACTGCCACAAGCCATCAATGGCCCTGATTGTACTGAATACATAGAGAGCACTAAGTACATGCAACTTTGCTGCTTTTAAAACTATATATGCTGCCCCTATTACAAGCAGGCACAAACAGCAGTCACAACTGTTTCACACAGATGAACAGCATCCGTCACCATCTCATTTACATTCAGTAGGAAGCTATGAGTGGGTTTCTGATAATTCATTTACATTTACTACACAAATTATTCCTCCATGTTTTAGGCCAAAGAATCTCTGAATATGTACTACCAAATTTAAGACAATTTTTTTTCTGGCGGGATGTATAGCTCAAATAAGAAATAAGTTAACTTAGCTGTTTATCACTCAACTAAATTCTCAATTTTCAAATTTTACTTTTGTATATTTAAAAGCTTATTAAACAAAACCCAATAAATTTCTAAGTCATAGTCCTACCAGTATTATGATATACACTCCTTCTCTCAGTATTATAAAAAAAATTCTTTGGCTTTACAGAAAAGCAAACTTTTAAAAAGAGGAAATATACACATTAATGTAACTTTTTCATTTCTTCTCATATCATATCAGTGTGGTGGTGAAGTCTAGAAAACTATATTTGTTTTACAGGAAAGCGATAAATGATTAATAACAACTTCTCTGGATTGGTACAGATTCAGTTCTCTTTCTTAAATCATCCACATCTGCTGGAATAGTTGTAAAAATTGATATAATGCTAGTACTAAAAGACAAAGTACTAAAATTTAAATTTCTTGAGGTCAGGGGCCTTGTGTCAATACTAGTTTGTTCTTTCCATTTGCTTTATCCATCAAAGACATGTTTCTACAACTGCCATTTTTATTTCTGCAGACAGTTTTTAGTGACATTAATGAAAAGAGGTACTATGGATAACCCAAGAGACACACAATTGAATTTAGAAGTTATGTTGTTGAAATTCATTATGTGTGATTACTGAGGTGGTTTTGCTTTCCTGATTCTGTGTTATGTAGTGTGACACTAAATAATATAGTTTGTGTTGACCAAGTATGCTCTGAGAGGGCACCGGAGAACCCAGCCTAGCGTGAAAATTAAGCCATTTCACAAAGAGATAAGGCTACAAATAATCAAGGACTGCTCTACTGTATTTCTAAAGGGGGTTATCTGGAGAGCTCTCTTGCCTTGTTTTCAAAGAGACAGCTACCATTGATTAAACCACTGTTAAATGTGAGTGTACATAAGCCTGGTCCGTCCACAGTCCACATCTGTTCGTTTTCCAGAATCTACAGACATCTCTACTTTCATCTATGTAAATAAACAACACCAACCTCAAAGAAAACTGGGTAAGAACAAATAGCTTAGGACAAGGGTTGTCGAGCACCAGAGAGTAAAAATTTTAGGCATGGTAGGCTTACACAATCTCTGACGCAACTACTCAACTCTGCTGTTCAAGTGCAGAAGCAGCCAGAGACAGTATGTGAATGAACGGTATGGCTGGTAAAACTCAGTTTACTAAACAGGCAGCGGGCCAGACCTGGCCACAGTTGGTGCTCTCTGGTGGGGGGAACCCAAGTAAAGCGAAATCAGATTTGTGCGAATGGCACAGAGTTCCACTTCTGAGAGACGTTCTTCACCACTTCCCACCCCAGGGCACTGCCACCCCCTCCGTCACGGAGGAAATCCCAACGTGCAGAATGCTACCTAGTCAACTGATGATTGTAAGATAAAGTAATGAACTTCCAGGATGGGGTGTTGCCTTTCCCCTTCTAATGCCATCAGTGACTGTGCCCCGCTACGGTGGCCATGTACTGTGCAGTGACAGGACACGCTAATTCACGGTTCTGAGTCCTTGGCTTCAGGCAACAGGTGGGCAGATAACAAACACTGTGAAATTATGTAAAAAACTTTGTGTTTGTGCACATGTCGATTTGCAGCTTTCATCAGATCCCCAAGAAGTTAGGCAAGAACCGCCGCTAATGTTGTTCTAATCAATACACAATGTGAAAATACTGCCCAGTAGAGAGATGTATTAGTGGGGAGGGTATCTGTTGGTGTCGCAGCCTAAGTGTGACCACAGGCCCTGACTGCACCTCTTATGTTCTTTCTTGTCACCTTTGATGGTACCAACCTGTTTCTGCTCGGTTTCCAAAGTGCTTGCTGTGTCACACTGTAACCATAAAATACACTACTCCTCAGTCAAAGGAAGGGATCTGACTACAAGTGTGGACTTTCTGACAGATGGACATCAGAAGCAGAGCCTCTCTGGAAAGGCTGGAGTTTCATCAAGTCTCGCCCCAAGGTAAGTGAAGGCTTTGACTATACATATAGGTTTACATATAGAAATACACACACACACACACACACACACACACACACACACACAAACACACACACATATGCATAGACCATGGAAGGCAATTAAGGAACAAGCATTTTTGATGCCAAGAAGGAAAAATGAAGACAGTTCTTACTCGGCTTTTACAGGTCAACTTCTACCCTGAGTCTTTCTTGTTGGGGAGGACGGGGCAGGAAGACAACAAACATTTAAAACAGAAAACCTCCCTCAGCTGGTAATTCCCAGTGTCCAGTTTAGTTCCCATCTTCTACTAACAGTTCTCTGGGGCCCTGGTGGTTCTCTTTACTTCAGTTAGTGCACCCAGGCCTACTCTTGGTACCCTGCCTACGAGTGGTTCAATTTTTAATAAAGATCATCAACAGAAGATTCTCTTATTCTGTAATGTGCAATATGAGTGGGGAAAAAAAACTCCTCGTTGGTCGGAAAACTGAGAGAGGCAGGCGACAGGAGGGAAGGCAGGGCTCCAGAACCGGCTGGCAGCTCGCTGCCCGTCTTCCCAGCTGTGTGACCTTGAGCATACTATTCCCTTTCTCTCAGCCTCTTGTTCCTGGTAGGTAGCCTTACGTCAAAGAGCTATTATGAGAATTAAATGAGATAATGTATATAAAGTATTGTACCATAACCAGCACTGTAATTACCCTCAATAAATGTTAATTATAATCATCGTCCAGGAGTAAACACCAATGGCTTTGCTTGAGGAATAAGGAAGAGTTGCTTTTAATAGTTTTATGTGTCTGGGACAAGAAGGTAAAAGGTATAGCTTCCTTCTTTATTTTGCAACCATTCATGATACAGTGCTAACAAGAAGTGGAAGCCTGACACATACTCGTTCACCTCGGCTGTGAAGACCAGAATTTTTACCATCACTACTATTGTAATTCTGCAGTTTCCTTCAAAGAAATAATGGTGACATGCATTAAACCAGATTTGTTTTTTCATTTTCCTGTTAAGTGCACAGTCTTGAAGGGAGGAGGGTTTATTTGTGGTAATCACATATGTCTACACGAAAAGATTAAAAAGTGAGTAACTTAGGTGTAGACTTCGATGGAGGTCAGGAGGCAGGAGCACAAGAACCTTTTAAGAGAATGGAGAAGAGAATCATCATGTCTCCTTATGTATGCGCACCAGCCAACGGGGAAAAGTGCTATTAACTACTCCCTTTGCCAGTAATCGGAGCTATAAAAAGAGTATCATTAGAGAAAGGTTAAGCCCATATCTTTCTGTCTGAGGCACAACCAGTTAGAAAATCTTATAAGGTATTCTAATTTTCTGAGTACTCAGCAATCTTAGTATCAATCAACTTATAACTGATCTTTAGTTCGAACTACAGTAGCTATCCTTGGCAATACTTTTTCCTCCATGCTGGGTTAGAAAATTGGCCGAAATCCTACTGGAAAATCTAACGGCACCTTTTAAATTACTAAATGCAAGTCAGTGATTTTGGAGTATGAAAAAGCTAAACTCCGTTTAAGTGACTAATTCAACACCTATGTCAACAGTTACTTAAAATTATTTAAAAGTTAAAATAAACTGCTAAAAAAATACACTTTGGGGTTGCAATATTTGGAACCACAAGCTTATTAACCTTGATCTTTTACCATCATGAGCACAGGTTCTATTCCCTCCTGATCAATGTTACTCACTCCTGTGGCCTGTTTTATGACCAACAACTTTGAAATCTTCCAACACTATTTCTCTAGCCCTGAACTCTCTCAAGATGCAAGCCATGATTTGTAATTTTCTTCTGAAGGGAATTTCCCTTAAATAAATACCTCAAGCTCAACATATCCACCCATTAGCACAACAGTCACTGGAGTCATATTCCCAGCCCATGGCAGGACTGCACATCTCCACGCTCCTGAATGTTAGGTGTGGCCGTGGGATTTGCCACCAACAATGAAATGTAAGAGGGACGCGAGGGGCATCGCTTCTGGGTAGAATCTTTAAGGGGCCAGTGCGTGATAAGCCGTATTCTGTCTCCTTCCTCAACAGGTGTGGAAGCATAAACACGGGCTTCTGGGCCCGGGTCCTGCAGGGAGGATGAGCACATAGAGGAGAGTCCTTGGCCACCTTGTGATAAACACATAGCACAAGGGAGAAATAAACCTCCGCTATTTTCAAAGACTGACATTTTGTAGTGGTTACTGCAGCCTCACCGGGTCTACCCTGACTAATGCACTCACCCGCAATCTGCTCCTTCGTTTGTGTTCATACCTCTGACAAGGACATCAGCCCCCCAGGAGCCTCAGGACTCCTGAGTGCTTCTCTCCTCCTCATATCCCATCTATCCAGTCATCAGTCCTGGAAATCTCACCTTGAAAATATTTCCAGGATATCACCCCCTCCTCTCCACTCCCACTTTAGGTTTGGCTGCAGACCATCTTTCTCCCTGATTATAACTCCATAGCTTCCAAATATTGTCATTCTATAATTCCAAATCTTTCCTGCTCTAAATGACACCAGAACGATCCTTCTAAAATCTAAATAATTGGGCCCTTCCCATATGGAAAGCCGTCCAACATTTCCCCTCGGTTCATAGTAACAAACATTAGAGGGGCACTTCTGTGACCAGGGACCGTGCTAGGAGCACAGGAACAAAGATGAGCCCTTTGTCTACACACTCATCTGCAGCTGTGACGCGGTGACACAGCTGGTTGTAGAAAGTGTTGCTCAATACTAGGATTGGGTGAAATATGAAGTCTGTGAGATAATTTATTCCTAAAATAAAAACTGGAGTGGACTCAAGTTTCTCTATGAAAACTTGACTCACAAACTCTAGTAGGTTTTCTTGAGACAGAATGGGATGGAGTTTATCATTAGCTGGGCAAGGAAGTACACATGGCCCAAGATTCTACACTGAGCCTCTCCAGAGACTGCTCTTGATATCAGGAGCTCACACGTTATGAGAAAAAACTCCTTGTTGGTCTGAGAATTGGGAGAGGTAGGCTAAACATCTCACTCTACTTCATTATTTACTGTTTCATTCTGAAGTGCATCAAATTTGGGCACCTGAGTGGATTCTGCTGCAGTGGAGTCTGTTATAACACCATGTGTTATTTGTGTCCTAGAAGGCGGGGGAAAGGCTAAGAGCCAGCAGCTAAGCCACAGGATAAAGGTCCAACCTCAACATGTGACAGCTCTTCAAGATCTGCTCCCCACTGCCTTTTGAGCCTCATCTCCTACCACCCCCTTCCATGCCTCTGTTCAGGATGTTCCTAACCTCTGTCAGGAAGAGCATCCTCTCTTCTAAACCCACTGGAACCCTACTCACTCGTCAGTGTCTAGCTCAGCAGTCAGTTAATGTTTTCTGTGAAACCTGCCTCCAGAGCTCCTGGCAACATTAACTGACCTCTGGGATGAAGCGTTTCCACGCTTATTACACGATAATAGTTACTTCTAAGAATCTACCTGCCCAGTGGGCCTCTGAACTCCTTGAGCATCAGGACTGCACTCACTCACCTTCATGTTCCTGGAACTTGGTACTGTGCTTGTAAGACAGCGGGCGTGTGATCCACAGCTGCTCAGCAAACATGCTGTGAAAACCACATTCCATAATCCCACTTATCCATCAGCCTACTGATGGATGTTAGGGTAAACTCTATCACTGGGAAAATCCAGAAAACGAGATGACACATTTATAACTTCCGATGTTAAAAAAATTATCTGACACTTTATTTAACTATAGGCCAGCAAAATGTGTGTGTGTGTGTTTACATATGTATGTGTGCTTATGTGCATACACGTGTATATATGTAGTTTCCTCTGGCTGCCAAAATAAATTTCCACAAATTGAGTGCCTTGAAACAACTGAAATTTATTCTCACAGCTCTGGAGGCCAAAAGTCCAAAATCAAGCTGTCGGCAAGCCTGTGCTTCCTTGGGAGGCTCTAGGGGAGATTCTGTTCGCTGCCTCTTGCAGCCTCTGGCGGCTGCAGGAATACCCTGGCCTGTGGCTCTAGCACTCTAATCTCTCCCTCCTCTTCTGTCTGTCTCAAACCCCCCTCTGCCTTTCTCTTCGAATGACAGGTGTCAGTGAACTTAGAGCACACTTATGTAATCCAGGATGATTTCATCTCAAAACTGTTAATTACATCTGCAAAACTCCGTTTTCCAAATAAGGTAACAAACCGGTTACCACTTCTTTCCATGCCCAGAACTTGCTAAAAGGTCAGAAGGTGAAGAATAGAGTATGTACACCTGTGTGTGTCCGGGGGTGGAGCTTGCAAATACTTTAGCGATAAGCTCGAGTGTCCAGAGAGCTCTGTGGCAGAGTCACTCAGACAGGATTTCTGATCCATCTGGTGGACATCCGGTGGTCCTACTAGACCCTGTGAAATGTACAATGGAAAGAGAAGACAGGATCCTGGCTCTCAGATGGCTCAGAAAGACACCTAAAAAGAGAAGTGATGAAACTTTTAAACACACCCAACTCCAACTTCATAAAGCTTGGAGGACTTTATGGAATGCACAATTGAGATTTTGTTGTAGTTCTGCACAAAGGTCTTACAGTAGAAAAAGTCTCAAAGAATAATCTCTGTATGAGTTCTCTTCTCACATTTATTTCTCCTTTTTTTAAGCAGAAAGTCTGGGACATTGAGATATCAGGTCCACATTTCCCTACGTTTTTCCTAAAAAGATTTAATTTTGCTCCTTGCATGTGAAATTAAGAGGAATCAGGAAGACAATGCCATCCATGATTTGCGGGGAGGTAAGGAAAACATTAAGAGAAATTTACTTCAAGCCTTTAAAAATGAACAGATGTGGGTCATAATGGGATTTTTAAGCAATAAACACAGATATACGTTAAGAATAGTGTGTGAAGTGTGCTCCTTGTCCAAAAAATAATGGGGTAAATACACTTTCAATTAATCAAACAGTTAAAAAGATGAGCACAGACTTGCAAATGCTTCTGAAATTTTGCAAGGCACATACTCTCTCTTTTACACACACACACACACACACACACACACACACCAGCCTAGTACAGTATCATTTTAAAACAAATTCTTCCCTGGAGACAACTTATTGCCAAAGCATCTGGACTATGCTTCCAGAAGGCATTTAACAAGTTACTATCATTTCCCAGACTCAACAGGGTAGCACTGGCTTTAAAATGAATTAAAATTTTATTTAGAAAAAAAATCTCAGACCTCCCACAGCTATTGGAAAAGAAGAGTAAATCAACGTTAGGGACAGCTCTAGCCACAACTTCTTTTTAATAAAAAGAATGAAAAAAAAAGAATTTTTAAAAAAATCTGTTTTCAGATTTCATTAACCTACATGTTTTTACATCACAGCCCAAGGCAATCCCTAAAAGACAGGTGTGGATGAAGTGTGTCTTTTCTACTGTTAAAGAACAAAACTTTGACAATGATATTCAATTTAATAAGCATACTTTTGAATAACTGGGCTGGCACAACAGTCCGAAAGAAAATAAAAATCTTACGTCATATGCAAAAATTAATTCCAGATGGACTAAAGACTTAAATTTTAAAAATTGTGGGTTTTTTGTTTGTTTTTTTTTTTTTTTTTTTTTTTTTTTTTTGCGGTACACAGGCCTCTCACTGTTGTGGCCTCTCCCGTTGCGGAGCACAGGCTCCGGACGCGCAGGCTCAGCGGCCATGGCTCACAGGCCCAGCCGCTCCGTGGCATGTGGGATCCTCCTGGACCGGGACACGAACCCGTTTCCCGTGCATTGGCAGGCGGACTCTCAACAACTGCACCACCAGGGAAGCCCTAAAAAAATTTTTTTTCAATCTTCCTAGAATATCTAAGAAAATGTATATACAATCTAGGAGTCACTTTCTCAGCCAAGAGTGAAAACACAGGAAAAAGACACTTGTCTAGGAGGAAACAAGATGGTGGAGTAGAAGGACGTGCTCTCACTCCCTCTTGCGAGAACACCAGAATCACAACTAGCTGCTGGACAATCATCAACAGGAAGACACTGGAACTTACCAAAAAAGATACTCCACATCCAAAGACAAAGGAGAAGCCACAATGAGACAGTAGGAGGGGCGCAATCACAGTAAAATCAAATCCCATAAGTGCTGGGTGGGTGACTCACAGAGTGGCGAACACTTATACCACAGAAGTCCATCCACTGGAGTGAAGGTTCTGAGCCCCATGTCAGGCTTCCCAACCTGGGGGTCTGATAATGTGAGGAGGAATTCCTAGATAATCAGACTTTGAAGCCTAGTGGGAACTGATTGCAGGACTTTGACAGGACAGGGGGTAAACAGAGACTCCACTCTTGGAGGGCACACACAAAGTAGTGTGCGCATCGGGACCCAGGGGAAGGAGCAGTGACCCCAGGGAAAACTGAACCACACCTACCTGCTAGTGTTGGAGGATCTCCTGCAGAGGCAGGGGGTGGCTCTGTTTCACCATGGGGACAAGGACACTGGCAGCAGAAGTTCTGGGAAGTACTCCTTGGCATGAGCCCTCCCAGAGTCTGTCATTAGCTCCACCAAAGAGCCCAGGTAGGCTCCAGTGTTGGGTTGCCTCAGGCCAAACAACCAACAGAGAAGGAATCCAGCCCCACCCATCAACAGTCAAGTGGATTAAAGTTTAACTGATCTCTGCCCACCAGAGCAACAGTCAGCTGTACCCACCACCAGTCCCTCCCATCAAGTCTCTTAGATAGCCTCATCCACCAGAGGGCAGACAGCAGAATCAAGAAGAACTACAATCCTGCAGCCTGTAGAACAAAAACCACATTCACAGAAAGACAGACAAGATGAAAAGGCAGAGGGCTATATACCAGATGAAGGAACAAGATAAAACCCCAGAAAAACAACTAAATGAAGTGGAGATAGGCAACCTTCCAGAAAAAGAATTCAGAATACTGATAGTGAAGATGATCCAGGACCTTGGAAAAAGAATGGAGGCAAAGATCGAGAAGATGAAAGAAATGTTTAACAAAGACCTAGAAGAATTAAAGAACAAACAAACAGAGATGAACAATGCAGTGACTGAAATGAAAACTACACTAGAAGGAATCAATAGCATAATAACCGAGGCAGAAGAACGGATAAGTGACCTGGAAGACTGAATGGTGGAAGTCACTGCTGCTGAACAGACTAAAGAAAAAAGAATGAGAAGAAATGAAGACAGCCTAAGAGACCTCTGGAACAACATTAAACACAACATTCACATTATAGGGATCCCAGAAGGAGAAGAGAGAGAGAAAGGACCAGAGAAAATATTTGAAGAGATTACAGTCAAAAACTTCCCTAACATGGGAAAGGAAATAGCCACCCAAGTCCAGGAAGCACAGAGACTCCCAGACAGGATAAACCCAAGGAGAAACACGCCGAGACACACAGTAATCAAACTGGCAAAACTTAAAGACAAAGAAAAATTATTGAAAGCAGCAAGGGAAAAATGACAAATAACATACAAGGGAACTCCCATAAGGTTAACAGCTGATTTCTCAGAAGAAACTCTACAAGCCAGAAGGGAGTGGCATGATATACTTAAAGTGATGAAAGGGAAGAACCTACAACCAAGATTACTCTACCTGGAAAGGATCTCATTCAGATTCAGATTCGAGGGAGAAATCAAAAGCTTAACAGACAAGCAAAAGCCAAGAGAATTCAGCACCACTAAACCAGCTCTACAACAAATGCTAAAGGAACTTCTCTAACTGAGAAACACAAAAGAAAAAAGGACCTGCAAAAACAAACCCAAAACAATTAAGAAAATAGTCATAGGAACATACATATCGATAATTACCTTAAACATGAATGGATTAAATGCTCCAACCAAAAGACACAGGCTTGCTGAATGGATACAAAAACAAGACCCATATATATGCTGTCTACAAGAGATCCACTTCAGACCTAGGGACACGTACGGACTGAAAGTGAGGGGATGGAAAAAGATATTCCATGCAAATGGAAATCAAAAGAAAGCTGGAGTAGCTATACTCATATCAGATAAAAGAAACTTTAAAATAAAGAATGTTACAAGAGACAAGGAAGGACACTACATAATGATCAAGGGATCAATCCAAGAAGAAGATATAACAATTATCTATATATGCGCCCAACATATGAGCACCTCAATACATAAGGCAAGTATAACAGCTCTAAAAGAAGAAATTGACAGTAACACAATAATAGGGGGGACTTTAATACCTCACTTACACCAATGGACGTATCATCCAAAATGAAAATAAATAAGGAAACAGAAGCTTTAAATGACACAGTAGACCAGAGAGATTTAATTGATATTTATAGGACATTCCATCCAAAAACAGCAAATTACACTTTCTTCTCAAGTGCACACAGAACATTCTCCAGGATAGATCACATCTTGGGTCACAAATCGAGCCTCTGTAAATTTAAGAAAACTGAAATCATATCAAGCATCTTTTCTGACCACGACACTATGAGATTAGAAATGAATTACAGGGAAACAATGTAAAAAACACAAACACATTGAGGCTAAAGAATACATTACTAAATAACCAAGAGATCATTGAAGAAATCAAAGAGCAAATCAAAAAATACCTAGAAACAAATGACAATGAAAACACGACAATCCAAAACCTACGGGATGCAGCAAAAGCAGTTCTAAGAGGGAAGTTTATAGCTATACAAGCCTACCTCAGGAAACAAGAAAAATCTCAAGTAAACAATCTAACCTTACACCTAAAGGAACTAGAGAAAGAAGAACAAACAAAACCCAAAGTTAGCAGAAGGAAAGAAATCATAAAGATCAGAGCAGAAATAAATGAAATAGAAACAAAGAAAACAATAGCAAAGATCAATGAAACTAAAAGCTGGTTCTTTGAGAAGATAAAATTGATAAACCATTAGCCAGACTCATCAAGAAAAAGAGGG
Organism: Tursiops truncatus; assembly: GCF_011762595.2. Lineage (NCBI taxonomy): Eukaryota > Metazoa > Chordata > Mammalia > Artiodactyla > Delphinidae > Tursiops > Tursiops truncatus. Next base: position 47,083,374 of record NC_047046.1, read on the forward strand.
AGAGGACTCAAATCGATAAAATTAGAAATGAAAAAGGAGAAGTTACAAAGGACACCACAGAAATACAAAGCATCATAAGAGAGTACTAAAAGCAAATCTATGCCAATAAAATGGACAACCTGGAAGAAACGGACAAATTCTTAGAAAGGTAGAACCTTCCAAGACTGAACCAGGAAAAAAAGAAAATATGAACAGACCAATCACAAGTAATGAAATTGAAGCTGTGATTAAAAATCTTCCAACAAACAAAAGTCCAGGACCAGATGGCTTCACAGGTGAATTCTATCAAACATTTAGAGAAGAGCTAACACCCATTCTTCTCAAAATCTTCCAAAAAATTGCAGAGGAAGGAACACTCCCAAACTTATTCTATGAGGCCACCATCACCCTGATACCAAAACCAGACAAAGATACTACAAAAAAAGAAAATTACAGACCAATATCACTGATGAATATAGATGCATAAATCCTCAACAAAATATAGCAAACTGGGGTGGGCTAGGGAGGGTGGGAGGGAGGGAGACGTAAGAGCGAAGAGATATGGGAACATATGTATATGTATAACTGATGCACTTTGTTATAAAGCAGAAACTAACACACCATTGTAAAGCAATTATACCCCAATGAAGATGTTAAAAAAAAAATACTAGCAAACAGAATCCAACAACACATTAAAAGGATCATACACCACGATCAAGTGGCATTTATCCCAGGGATGCAAGGATTCTTCAATATACGCAAATTAATTAATGTGATACACCATATTAACAAATTGAAAATAAAAACCACATGATCATCTCAACAGATGCAGAAAAAGCTTTTGACAAAATTCAACATGCATTTATGATAAAAACTCTCCAGAAAGTGGGTATAGAGGTAACCTCCCTCAACATAATAAAGGCCATATACGACAAACCCACAGCAAACATCATTCTCAACGGTGAAAAACTGAAAGCATTTCCTCTAAGATCAGGCACGAGACAAGGATGTCCATTCTCACCACTATCATTCAACATAGTTTTGTAAGTCCTAGCCACGGCAGTCAGAGAAGAAAAAGAAATAAAAGGAATACAAATTGGAAAAGAAGAAGTAATATGGTCACTGTTTGCAGATGACATGATACTATACATAGAGAATCCTAAAAATGCCACCAGAAAACTACTAGAGCTAATCAATGAATTTGGTAAAGTTGCAGGATACAAAATTAATGCACAGAATTCACTTGCATTTCTATACACTAATGATGAAAAATCTGAAAGAGAATATATGGAAACACTCCCATTTACCACTGCAACAAAAAGAATAAAATACCTAGGAATAAACCTACCTAGGGAGACAAAAGACCTGTATGCAGAAAACTATAAGACACTGATGAAGGAAATTAAAGATGATACAAACAGATGGAGAGATATACCATGTTCTGGGATTGGAAGAATCAATATTGTGAAAATGACTATACTACCCAAAGCAACCTACAGATTCAATGCAATCCCTATCAAATTACCAATGGCATTTTTTACGGAACTAGAACAAATCATCTTAAAATTTCTACGGAGACACAGAAGACCCCGAATAGCCAAAGCAGTCTTGAGGGAAAAAAACGGAGTTGGAGGACTCAGACTCCCTGACTTCAGACTATACTACAAAGCTACAGTAATCAAGACAATATGGTACTGGCACAAAAACAGAAACATAGATCAATGGAACAAGATAGGAAGCCCAGAGATAAACCCACGCACCTATGGTCAACTAATCTATGACAAAGGGGGCAAAGATATACAATGCAGAAAAGACAGTCTCTTCAGTAAGTGGTGCTGGGATAACTGGACAGCTATATGTAAAAGAATGAAATTAGAACACTCCCTAACACCATAAACAAAAATAAACTCAAAATGGATTCGAGACGTAAATGTAAGACCGGACACTATAAAACTCTTAGAGGAAAATATAGGAAGAACACTCTTTGACATAAATCACAGCAAGATCTTTTTTGATCCACCTCCTAGAGTAATGGAAATAAAAACAAAAATAAAAAATGGGACATAATGAAACTTAAAAGCTTTTGCACAGCAAAGGAAACCATAAACCAGATGAAAAGACAACCCTCAGAATGGGAGAAAATATTTGCAAACAAATCAACGGACAAAGGATTAATCTCCAAAATATATAAACACCTCATGCAGCTCAATATTAAAGAAACAAACAACCCAATCCAAAAATGGGCAGAAGACCTAAATGGACATTTCTCCAAAGAAGACATACAGATGGCCAAGAAGCATATGAGAAGCTGCTCAACATCACTGATTATTAAAGAAATGCAAATCAAAACTACAATGAGGTATCACCTCACACCAGTTAGAATGGGCACCATCAGAAAATCTACAAACAACAAATGCTGGAGAGGGTGTGGAGAAAAGAGAACCCTCCTGCACTGTTGGTGGGAATGTAAATTGATACAGCCACTATGGAGAACAGTATGGTGGTTCCTTAAAAAACTAAAAATAGATTTACCATATGATCCAGCAATCCCATCACTGGGCATATACCCAGAGAAAACCATAATTCAAAAAGACACATGCACCCCAAAGTTCATTGCAGCACTATTTACATAGCCAGGTCATGGATGCAACCTAAATGCCCATCGACAGACGAATGGATAAAGAAGTTGTGGTACATATATACAATGGAATATTACTCAGCCATAAAAAGGAACGAAATTGAGTCATTTGTTGAGATGTGGACGGATCTAGTCATATAGAGTGAAGTAAGTCAGAAAGAGAAAAACAGATATCATATATTAATGCATGTACGTGGAACCTAGAAAAATGGTACAGATGAGCCGGTTTGCAGGGCAGAAGTTGAGACACAGATGTAGAGAACAGAGGTATGGACACCAGGTGGGAAAACCGTGGCGGGTGGGGATGGTGGTGTGCTGAATTTGGCGATTGGGATTGACATGTATACACTGATGTGTATAAAATTGATGACTAATAAGAAGCTGCAGTACAAACAAACAAGCAAAGAAAACAACTAATACTAAACTTTCATTGGGTTATTTGTGTGGAATTATGTTAATATAAATGTTTCAGACATTTATTTCAGACATTTATGAAATTTCTAAAAAAAGAAAAAAGACACTTGTCTAAGTAAAAATTTTAAACTCTTGAGTGGATACATATAACAAGCAAAGTCAACAGATAAGGTAAATGTAAATAAGAAAAAAATCTCTAGAATAATATAAACAGCACCTAGAAATTGGCAAGAATAAAATGACAACAGAAAAAGCAGCAAAAAATATGTCAATTTGCAGAAGAGCGAGTCTACATGATAAACAGACATTAAAAGGGCACAAAAATCACTAATGGTCAGGCAAATGCAAATTAACATAGCAGATTTCATTTTATGTCCATTAGTCTGACAAATATTTCTTTTAAACTTTATAACATCTAATGGTTGTCACAGGTTTGGAGAAATGGTATTCTCATACATCAGGGATGGAAATGAGAATTGTTACCGACTTTTTGGACAGCATTTGGGCAACCGCTGTTAAATCGGGTCCACTTCTGTGAATTGGGTTCTGATACTGGGATAGAAGACCCACTTTCCCTAAATAATTTTTTCTAAAAAGATTTCATTCTGGTCCTTGCATGTGAGATTAAGAGAATCAGGAAGACAGTGCCATCAAAGATGTTTGGGGGAGAAGTAAAAGATATGTGAGAGAAACCAGACTTCTATAGAAATAATGAACAAATTAACAACATCATGTACATGGAGGTTTAGTGAGACCAATAACTAGGAACAAGTTGAACACAAATGAACAGAAGAATGAGTATACCCGTACCATGGACTATTATGCAGCTGTTAACAAAGAATGAATTTGTTTTACACCAGATGATTTAGAAAGATTCCCATGAGTGACATAAACAAGAAGCCAAGAAGTATGTATAATACACAAGTATGTATAATATAATCCTGTTTTTAAAAAGCAATGACAGAATTTTGTTTCAGTATTGTCTTCGAATCAAGGTTGGTTGGATCCACGGACGCAGAACCCATGGATACAGAGGGCCACTGTACTACGGACATTTTTACTATGCGGACTTGAGCATCCACAGATTCTGGTATCTGCGGGGGTTTTGGAACCAATCCCCTGCAGATACTGAGGGAGGACTGTAAATCTAACGTCAGTGCAGAATTATATGAGTATAGAGGAAATATGAAAGATACTCCTGGATTATTAAAGTGGATTGTGTGGGCAGGCAGGGTTGGATTGGAGGAATGGGGGTTGATGTGAAGGGAGAAAGCAAAAAAACAAAACACAAAAGTGGTAGATAAAATGCCTTGTTTCTGTAAAATTATAAGAGTGTAAGAGAGAAAGAGAATCGAGGATGCAAGAGAGGACGGTCACCAAGTTATCTTAGGATGGTGGGACCTCAGATTATCTTTAGTTTTAAAATATTTCCATGCATTCAAATTTTTAATTGTGAATACATGATGTTTATAATTGGGAGAAATGAAGTTTTGTTTCATTGTGACAATTTAAAAAACTAAATAGACTATACATGATATTTATAACTTAATTCATATATTTCTCCTCTTCCCTCCCCCTCTAGTGTCCATTAACACGAAACTCCTCAGATAGCTACTGTATTCAACTGTATACAACCTGCTCAGATTGACAGCTTCCCAACAGGGTCAAGAAAAAAGACAGAAGACTGGGGGGAGGGGCAAGTACAATTCACAAGCTACCTGATCCCCTGTGAAGTTAATTTGAGGCTTCTTCTTTGGCACTAAAAGATTCTCTTAAAGTCATCTTGTACTGTGCTTTCAGCAACTGTCACCTCAAGCCTCTGATAAAGACAACTATTTATAGAGTCCTCAGGTGCCAAGTTGGCAGTGGGATAAGTATTTCATTCCTCCATCAATCACTGTCTATACGTAGAAAGAATTAAACCGGGCTTTCCTTCTCTTACCTCCAGTTCCCTTCTTCTTAAACATTACTACATCAAAGTCGACATTTGCACAGATATTCAACAGAGGAAATGAAACGACATTCAAACTATCATGTTTGCTTCTCTCCTGGTCTTGAAGTTATCTGTGAATCTCTAGTATTTATTCTCTCACATCAGCACTCAGATTCTAAGCTTCAACAGGTTCTCAATTTGCCAAAACCTAATGCTTACAAGAGAGAGAATAGGAAATGGAATAGAAAACGCTACCTGCCCTAAATGCAGCACTTCAGGGTTCATTATAGATTACATGTAAAAATAATGAAATATTTTTATAAACTTGTCTATTCATTCTTAGTCTTTAAAATTGAATAGTAATGAACCTAGTTTGTCAGCCTAGTTTTATGCAATGCAAAGGAATTTGTCAACAATGACGTACCAGTGGGAGCTCTCCATGACATGAATTCAAATTCTGTATGTATAATTATAGCTACGAACACACAACATGGTTTTATCAAGATTTTCATGAGATTATTGACTGGCCACAATGCAACACTGAACATAACATTTAAATCCAATATCCAACTCGATGAAGAAAAGTAAATTAACCACACTTATTCAATTTCAGAAACAGGTAATACCTATTTATGAACATTAACTGGAAAAAATAGAACAGAAGTTTATAAAGTGATTAAGCCCACCTGAAACCTGGAGATTACTTATAAACATCCTGCAGAAAAACCAGGAATAAAGGACACTAGGATTTTATTTTTATTACAGAAGCTTTAAAAAAACACTCTACCGAAAAACTAAACAAATAACTCATAAAATTCACAAATATGATAAAATCATTGAATTTATTCTACTAGTCATCAAAGCGATACAAATTAGAAAAAGTGACAACTTTTAAATTATCTAAATTAGCAAAGACTGAAAAACACCTATGATATTCAATGATGCACAATGATATTACTCATTCATTGTTAATGGTACAAACTTTCCCGGATACAATCTAGCAATACACATCAACAATCTAAAAAATAAATTTTTTTTAATCCCACTTCCAGGAATCCCAAATAATGAAATGATGTATAAAACTGACAAATTTAAGTATAAAGATAGCCTCAAAAACATAACACTCAAAACAACTAAATGTCTAACAAGTGGAAAATAGTCAAATCATGGTTAACTGGTAATAGAAGAATCACATTCAGTCATGACAATTTTATTTTCAAAGAATATTAATAATGAAAGAAAATGCTCATGATATAATGCAAAATTTTAAAAGTTTTACATATAGCTTGGTCTCACTTTTATATATATTCTCCATTTACATGGCATGCCTGCATAATAGGAAAATGTTAACAATGGTTACAGGACTTTCCTGGTGGCGCAGCAGTTAAGAATCCACCTGCCAATGCAGGGGACACGGGTTCGAGCCCTGGTCCGGAAAGATCCCATATGCCGCGGAGCCACTAAGCCCGTGGGCCACAACTACTGAGCCTGCGCTCTAGAGCCTGCGAGCCGGCACTGCAACGAAAAGTAGCCCCCGCTTGCCGCAACTAGAGAAAGCCTGCACACAGCAACGGAGACCCAACGCGGCCCAAAATAAATAAATAAAATTTAAAAAGAAAAAAAGGTTACATAACAAATTATATAACCTCTGGAATTAACACTGATATTCATTTCTGTCATTTTCTGTCTACAGAAAATGTTTCCAAATTTCTGTTTCTGTTTCCAAATTCTCTATAACAATGATATCTGGGGGGGAAATAGTATGTTTTAAAAAAAAAAACCGCCAAGCCTCTCTGGCAAAAGAAATAGAGCAGGAAAAAAAGCACCTTTAAAAAACTGGACACGGCTTCCCTGGTAGTGTAGTGGTTAAGAATCTGCCTGCCAATGCAGGGGACATGGACTCGAGCCCTGGTCCAGGAACATCCCACAAGCCGCGGAGCAACTAAGCCCGTGCACCATAACTACTGAGCCTGTGCTCTAGAGCCCGCAAGCCACAGCTACTGAAGCCTGCGAGCCACAACTCTGAAGCCCGCATGCCTAGAGCCCATGCTCCGCAACAAGAGAAGCCACGGCAGTGAGAAGCCCGCGCACTGCAACGAAGAGTAGCCCCCGCTCGCCGCAACTTGAGAAAGCCCACACGCAGCAACAAACACCCAATGCAGCCAAAAAAAAAAAAAAATTGGACAACTATCCCCATTGTGTATATCAGGTCTGGGACAAAACCTGACAAGCAGACAAACCAAAAAAGAATGTGAGAGTGCCTTCTAACAACAATTTCTTAGAGTATACAACTTTTCATGGCTTACTGATAAAGTACTTCCACCTCTAATAAGGGGCCTCTTAAATAGAACCGCTTTAAGGTTTTAGCTCAAGGATGAAGAGAGAAAAGTAAGTTGGGGCAAGAAGTTCCTACTCTCTTAGCTAAGGAAGAACCTGAACAAGGAGATGTCAAGGAATTAGGGCCCAAAGCATGACTTTTGTTTTTTTCTTAAGATGCACAGTAACTTTATTTATTTATTTTAAAATTAATTTTTATTGGAGTACAGTTGATTTACAATGTTGTGTTAGTTTCGGCTGTACAGCAAAGTCAATCAGTTATACATATAAATATCTACTCTTTTTTAGATTCTTTTCCCATATAGGTTATTACAGAGTATTGAGTAGAGTTCCCTGTGCTATACAGGAGGTTCTTACTAGTTATTTACAAGGCATGACTATTTTAGTAAGTTTTGAATAGGAGAAAAAAAGTAAAGAAAAGGCATCAAAGCAAAAATCTGAATGGCAAAAGCTGCTAGGCGGCTCCCAATATTCATTGCTTCCCTCTCCTGCAGTAAAAATCCCTGGGCACTGTGCCCAGTTAAGACTCCAGTTCTTTGCCTTCCTGCCCATATAGGAGTGTGTAAGTCCTGACCAATGAGATGTAAGTATGGTGCAGTCAAACATACCCTTTTTCCCTTCCTCCTGTCTGGGATGCAGACACGATCGCTGGAGCTCTAGCAGCCACTGAGAACCATAAAGTCAAAACTACCTCTGAGGGGCTTCCCTGGTGGCGCAGTGGTTGGGAGTCCACCTGCCGATGCAGGGGGCACGGGTTCGCGCCCCGGTCCGGGAGGATCCCACGTGCCGTGGAGCGGCTGGGCCCATGAGCCATGGCCGCTGGGCCTGTGCGTCTGGAGCCTGTGCTCTGCAGCGGGAGACGCCGCAGCAGTGAGAGGCCCGCGTACCGCAAAAAACAAACAAACAAACAAAAAACTACCTCTGAGGATGACAGAGCAGAAAGACATGAGGAGCCTGGGTCCTTGACTCTGTGGATCTGCCCTATCATCCTGGACCGTGTTCCTTTAGACTTTAGTTATATGAAAAAGAAATCTCCACCTTTTTTTTTTGGTCCCTGTTACATACAGTTGAAATTAACCTAAACTGATGTACCTGGCCATGCTGAGCTTGTGAAAATTTTTCTCTTGATCCTGTCTACTCTCAGTGGCTCCCTTCCTCTTAACAGACCAAAGACTGGACCAAAATAAACAGGAAAAAATAACAGCAGAATATCTTAATGAAGCTTTATGTTCTTTATTATTTTTAAATAAGTAATCTGAACCTTCTAGAGCTCTCGCCCTCTTTAGGCATAACTAATTGAATTGTTTTTAACTTGGGTCTGGTGCTTGACTGATTTTGTGGGTCGGTGGTCCAAGGTAAAAATGGATTCTGCATTACATTAAATGTTAACCTGAAACAAATTGAAGATTTCATAGCACAAGCTACTGGGGACGAGGAATGACAATGGAATAGATGTTAGGTCCTTGATTCCAGCCATTCCCTACTTGCCCATTGCTGCTAAAGGAAGAGAGTGGCAATTCAAAGTGAATATCAATCACGGAGTATAGCATCTGCATAGATGGATGGCCTGGAGTTATTCAAGTGAGCTTCCTCTGGCATTTCATTAACGTTTTTTTGAATGGATGACAAAAATCTCTTATAACCAGTGCTTCCTAATTACCTACAAGGTAACAAGATATGTTTAAAAATAGAAAAGTAAATATTTACCCTTTTCCAGTTACTCTTGGATATCTGAATCTGGTTCCCTGCTAGGAGGAAAATACTGTCAATGTGAACTAATTATCAAAAGCAAATTTTCATTTCTAACATCTTAAAGTCTGGTATTGAGAAAACTGTCACCTTGAAAAAAAAAGTCTGACCAAGGAAATTTTTCTCTACTGAGTGGAAAAAAACAACAGAATATAACCTATTTTAAATCTTCACAAGGATACAAACATAAGCGCGGCTCACAATTACATTCCTCTCTAAACTATAACCAGGGCTAATCGTAGTAACTTACTGTACACGTTAAATATTAGCCTGAATAACAACTAGCTTCATAACTATAAGACTTCACATTGCATTTTGAATTCAATAACTTGATATTTATTAAACAACCATTCAAGTCATCAAAGCCCAAGTGGTATTTAAATACTTCAAAGTAGGTTTAAGAAGTAGCAGAATCAATTAAAACGACTTGCGTGTAAGTATATATAAAGTAATTCATCCCCAAAACTAGAAAACAGCTCAGGAATATTGGTTTTTCCTTTTTATTTTACCACTATGTAATACTCCCGCAATGGCAGAAAAGGAAACTCATTGTCTGGGATTAAGACACTATGGTTTCAAGTCAATCTTGGGGCTATTCTAGGAAGATGACAACTGTATCAAATTAGCAGTTGTAGTTTTTTAACACTACTTAAATCAAGTGGCTTGTTTTGCTTAGAAGTAAAATCCCTGGTGCCCTGAGAAGATGAGACAATGGATAGTTAAATGGCTAGCTGACTCTCCAATCAGGTTTTTCTTTATTGTTTTAAGAGTTGACTAGTCCCAAAGATTTATGGTATTCTAGGTGATATAAGATTAAAAATTCAATGACATAGCTACATGTAATATGTAAAGAAGGCATCTTAATTTCAGAATGAAAGAACTAGTAAGAAAGCAAAAAAATCTGAAAAACTGAGTTGTAATTTCTAGAAATAACTTATTTACAACATTGATAATTAATGACCCTAAGAATCATGATTTCATCATGATGCTCTAACAGTCTCTCTTTTCCCTACTGCTAATTTTAGGACCTACCACCTTATCTCAAGTGGAACAAGCGTGAAGTTCTATGTCAGACTAGCAGAGGTCATAGACAGCTTTAGTAATACCGATATTTTGGACCTTAAAAATTTTAATACTGAAATTTGCTTATTAATTTATTACATTCTTACTGAATGCCTCCTATGTACCAGGCATTGTGCTTAGAAGCTAAGAAACAGTAAAAATTACCCTAAATACCTTTAACCTGAAATTCGAGTGAACAATCTTGTGAAACTGGGAAAAGGGGTGGAGGCTGAGATGTGGGGGGAGCATCTTCATGTGGAAATGTCATCTAAAAGAGGAGTTAATCCCATGAGATTTAAAAAATATTTTAGCAGGTATATTTTGTCAAGTATGACAAAATGATACATAAACCAGGAATAAAAGCTATTTTTCAAGTTGCATATAATAGCTGGTCTTCTTAAGATTGATAGCCCTGCTGAAGACGAGAGGGAGTTTATGATTCTTCCTAGAACTGCAGCTTACTAAGTGAAAAGACAGATACCTCAAGAATCTCAAACAAAAATAAACGAGTTTACAAGCTGGTCTACTAGAACTTGCTATTTCAACAAGGCAGCCAAATGAGGTAAAGAGACTAAAATACTCTCTTTAAACTATGATGCAGTTGATCACAATGGTCAAACCAGTTTTCCTTTTACAGATGAACTGAGCATCTTAAGATTTGTTTTACTGGTCATGTGGATACTCATTTAAGACTTTCAAAACAGCCATCTTACTTGAAAAGCAAGAGCATTCAAGGAGCCATGTCCAAATCTCGTCTTGTGGGTCTAAATGTTTACCTCCATCCACTGTCCTCCACAAGGTCCTCTCCTACTCTTTTTTCATAATTTTTAGGCATGGCCAACTAGAATACATGACGAGAGGAAAGTAAAAGTATATGGTATATAAAAGAATATTCAAGAGACTTTCTTCATAACCCACCTTGTGTATAACATCATACTAGGCACTTCTTTCCTGCTAATAGTTCTCCAACTGTAGGTGCTCCGAAAATCATCATCAATTCGATAAAAGAATCGATGAGTATGCACTAAAAAAAGATTCCAGTGTCTCAGTATCACTAGGTCAGGCTCACATGTGGTTCTGGATTAAGTTAAAACCTAAAGTTAAAACTAACTTCTTGGGCTTCCCTGGTGGCACAGTGATTGAGAGTCCGCCTGCCGATGCAGGCGACATGGGTTCGTGCCCCGGTCCGGGAAGATCCTACATGCCGCGAAGCCGCTGGGCCCGTGACCCATGGCCGCTGAGCCTGCGCGTCCGGAGCCTGTGCTCTGCAACGGGAGAGGCCACAACGGAGAGAAGCCCGCGTACCGCAAAAAAAACAAAACAAAACAAAACTAACTTCCTGTCTCTCCCAAACCCAATCTTGGTTGATTTAGTTTACAAGACTTTCTCTCTGATAAAGACCTTACACCACCTTTTTATAACCTGTGTATTACTAAGTCAATAACCTGGAATACTCAGAAGGAAATGGACTAAAGTCACACAGAACGTTTCCCTCAGCTTCTTTATCTGTAAGGATAGCAAAATCTGTTTATCATTCACTGGACTTCTGTTGCCTAAATGATAGGCAACAGAAGGGGAGGCTTCTGAAGCCTCCCCATCAACTGCTCTGAGCATGCACTATGTCAATCTTACATATACATTGTTTTAAAACACATATGTATTGGGAATTCCCCGGCAGTCCAGTGGTTAAGACTCCAAGCTTCCACCACAGGGGGCACAGGCTGGATCCCCGGTGGGGGAACTAAGATCCTGCAAGCCACGTGGTACGGCCAAAAAACAATAAATTAACTAAAAAACATAATAAAATACACATGTATTCACATATATTATTGCCTTTAACTATCATAGTAAGTAGATACATAAGATTGTAGGCTGCATGAGGACAGAGGTTTTTTTCTGTTTTGTTCCGTGCTACTGTCCCAATACCTATAACAGGGTTTGACACATAGTAGAGCCTTAATAAATATTAGCTTATTGAATAAACAGATTAATGAATAACTATGAGATTCATGGGCAAGTATAACGTACATTTTTTTTTCTGCATGAGAAAACTTTAATATCAATCAAAGGGATTAAGAGACTGCCCAAGATCACATGGCTAAGAAATGGCAATGCATGTAACTGAACGGAGGTTTCTAGGCTCCAAATCCAGTATCCTTTAAGCAACTGTCTCACCTGGGGCACACGTAACCTCTTACAACTTAGAATGCCAGGGGAAATGAAACCAAAGATAAGCACAGCACATCTTCCCAGAAAAAGACTTAGATTAAGTTACTTTAGAAAAAATTTTTTAATATATATTAAAGTAACACCAGTCATGGAGCAGATTTTGGGAATTTACATTAATTTCAAAGATAAAACTTGAATCTATAAACACCTTTGACATTTGCAAACAGCCACGTGGACCCTCACTGCCATCTGAGTGTCCACCTTGTTTCTGCACCATCAGCCCTCCAGGCACTTACATGGTAAAGTTAGAGAAGCAGCTCAGCAGAAAGCAAATACCAAAGCTCCCACAGTCCCAACACACCTGGGGCTTAGAGTCAACTCTGATTCCTCCACAAAGCTAGGAGGGCCAGACTGCTGCTAATTTATACGCAGCTGCCTCCAATGCCCACCATCTTTATTTCTCTCTCCCTGGCAATTCACGCAGCCTTGGTCTTCCTCCTTCTTTCAGCAGACAGGACCATAAGCTCACCTTTCACTGCTCTAGACCAGCATTCTTTGAACTGGGATATGTGTCTGAAGCAAAGCCAACACTTCCCAAGGGATTCACCATCATAGCTATACGTGAGTCAATTTCTAAATCCCCAACTTCCAAATATTCTCTTGTCTGAAAACTGATCTGCCTGAAACCAAGACTGGGATGGAGGGACATCCATCTCCTGATGAAGGGAAGCTGTCCTTCGTCATCTCCCCTTCGCAAAGCTCCTTCTCCCACTTTACAAAAGCAATGCGTCTACAGCGCCTTCACCAGATCTTTCTAATCTTCATTACCCCAGGGTGTAAAGAACACAGGGCTCAGGGCAACTAACAAAGGAACAAATTAAAAAGGTGATGCCTGTTGAGGATCAGGTCTCCAGCATTTAGGGAACTCCTTCTCTAAGACAGGTAATTTCCACTTGTTTGTTTTAAACAACCTGAAATATTTAAATAAAAAGAGGCTTATGGCCAAAAGAAATACAAAATACTACATTTCAATTTATATTCTTTTTTGTTACGTAAGACAGAGTGATCAATAAGACACTTTCATGCATAAAACTATATTACATTGGGAGACACTGCTTTGGGAAAGATCTCCAGTGTTCTCCTTATTTACTGCAAGTAATAAATCCTTCCTTCTACCAAAACAAACGAATAAACAAAAACACTATATTACATTGGGATAGAAGTCTGTAGGGGAAGGGAAATGGAAATATGAATTTAAGGAGAAAAAGGAAAGATGTAAGACTTTTACTGTTAAGAACTTACTCCTGCGTTTTTAAAAATGAATGATACTGGGAATTAAATATAGATCCCACTACAGAGTTTTTTAAATGATGTAACAATTTAAAAAGTCAACATTTACAATATGCTGAAAAATGACATCCTTTGCAACTATTTAAACTTAGGATGAAAAGTTTTAGCAATGAACTTAAAAACATGCTTAGGGTACAGGGTTTTACAGAATTTTTAGGCACTACAAGAGCAAAAAAGCTGTAAGAACACTGCTGTAGAACAACCCTTCAGAAAACCCTTCCAAGACAAAATATTGAAAAGACAGAGACAGAACAATTTCCCCACCTACCTAGCTTTGAGCGGGGATGGGCTGATGATGGGGTGAGGATTAGCATTCTCTCCACCCTCTTCTTAGTCATAAACACATTTGTTGAACCTGGTTCTGCAGCCAAGTTTCTAAAATTGATGATGAAGTTAGATATCTGATCTTAACTGCATTGCTGACGGGGATTAGACACTGGCTGAAGAGATGTATCTCACTCCTAAGGAGAACCGCTGGAGTACTTTTCTTTTAGTCTCCAGAAAGACTCATGAGACCATACCATAAAGGCGCACTAATTTTGTATTTATCTTATACGATGACAAATTTCGCCACTGGGGATGGAATACCGAATGCGTCTGACTGGCATTTCATTACTGACATGCATGAGGCAAAGAACTGGAAAGCTCTTACTTATTGTATAGTTAGTATGTTAAACATGGCAAATGTCCTAAGGAGTAATGTCGACAGACACATCTACATACCCTAAGCCCTCAGACTCTGCTTTTTCCCTTCTTTCTCAGATTCTGTACTCTCTTCTCCTCTGCCCCTTACCTCTTTTCAGCCACTCCTTTAGGAAGCAGAAAATCGTCTAGATACGATGGATGAGGCCAGCGCTTAATTCGCTGTCTATACTGTTTTAAAAATATTGACTTTCCTGTCCTCAAGCTCTCAGAGAGACAGTGGGGCTATTTAGAGCAGACGTTAGACCTACTCTAAATCTACTCCCATTTAGTAGAAGGAGGTAGTACAGTTTGAGATAAAAGGTGTCTTTAGAATCGGAAAGTCAGCTGAAAACCACAGTCCACCATTTACTAGGTATGTCGCTCAATTTCTCTAAATCTCAAGGCTCGCAAAGTCCTTAAAATGGGGTGCTAAGGATGAGAAATACATCAAGCACTTAGAAATGTACCAGCACATAGTAGGCCTTCAATAATCAACAGTTATGAAATCAGATGTTTAATGGTTTTAATGATTGTTTAAAACAGCCAACAGTTTTCTCTTGACATAATGTCAACTACTGTCATGTTTTTCCATTTCTTTGAAAACAAGTGATTTGGAAAATGACTACCTTTCATGTCTAAGTATAGGGTGTGCGTGTGTAAAATGTACCTGCAGTACTAAAACCGGCAAAAGGACACACACAGGACGACGACTGCACAAATTTCACATAGAGCATGGTGGCATATCCTTAACATGTTCTAAGCATTGCTATGAAACATTTTAAAACATAAGCATGGACTCTATCATCAGTTCTTTTAAAGTCTATCCAAATTTAATTGGTAATCTAACACTTCCCCCTTCAAATTAGCAGAGTTTTTTTTTTTTTTTTGGTTGTTTGTAAAATACTTATTGTTTTAAGGCTGTAGGGACACTGGTACTCCCAAAATTCTCATTTGTGTATACATGAGTACAACCTCTAAAGCAATTTGACAATGTGTATCAAGGACTTAAAACGGATCTACATGCTTACTCAGCAGGGAAGGAATACATACTAACCCAAACAAACAGATTTATGTACAAGAGTATTCATTACATCACAACTTAATAATAGTAAAAAATGAAGCCGCTTGATGTCCGCTGCAGGGGACTAGATATACAGCCATCATCCCATGGAACATCATGCAGCTTAAAAAAAATTAACAATGGGATTAAGTGAAAGAAACAAGGTATAAAGCAGTATTTGGCTATGATTCCAAATTTGTGTATGTCACTGTGATTCTCAAGCGGGAATAAGAGAAAATTTACAATAAAGAATTGGAATTACACGTAGTGATCAAAATCCACAGCTTGAAAGGACACGCTGTTAAGACTTGCTACCCACGTCCTAATTTTAAAAAGAAGTGTGGGATGAGTACACTGTTGATTCAGACCCTTTTTATGAATGGCGTAGAGAGGAAAGTGGATAATAAAGCTAACATGTCTGCAACTGGTATTCAGCCTCTTTAAACTTTCAGTTTAATGAAACTTTTGGGTGACTTTTACACCACACACACCAATGTTCACTACCTAGCTAGTAAGTTTTGGGGGAGTGTGCAGAGATGAGAGACGGTAGGAAAAGGTGAGGACTCACATAACCTTCCAATATGCACAATTTTGCATGGTGTAAGAGTAAATGAAACACTGTCAGCACACACACACACACTCTCTCTCTCTCTCTCTCTCTTTGATACTGATCTACAGACGCATATTTAAAGCACGCCCACTCTAAGCAGAAATGCCTCAACACACCACCTGACCCTCCCTGAACTCACGTGCACTTCATTACTACTTTTAAAACTCTTAGTTTATTCCCAAAGCCCACCACTACCACCACCAATCAAACAAGGCTAACACGCATGCCAAGACTGTTTTTCAGCGTTCATGAACTTTCCTGCCTTTATTTTTCACATCAGTACTTCAAATGTCTGATCTAACCCCACAGAAAAGAACGGGAACAAAAATGCCTTTGGACGTTTATACGTCTCATGTTACTCACTCCTGTACTCCAGAAAAGGAGTAACCCAAGTCCTTGTGACTTGAAATGACATCTTTCTGCTCAGTGCTGTTCTGACTTGGCCTGTGTGACCACAGCTCTATCTGCTTGCCCGCCAGCCTGCACCCAGGTGCTTCTGGCAGCCCCACAGCAGAAGCAAGCCTGTTTCTGCAAACAGTCTGAAATCGCACGAAGCCAACATCAACTGAAGTTATTACCAAAACACAAAGGACAAAACACACCTAAACTGCCACCTTACACGTCAGAACTCTCAAACTGAAAGGTATCTATTGCTTGACAGTATGCACATCCATCTACTCGATTGCAGATGTCAACCTGCAGAACAAACAGCTGGGAGACGTTTGGTTGGTTTCTGGTTGTCAATTTCAGGAAACACAAGCATTTCTTAGTTCCGAGCTCACGTTCCAAGTCAATACAGGTGTTGGTGTATTTTCAATTATTTTCCAGGCTAGAAAGGCGCTAAGCTAATAATTAACCTTAAGCATACCATCACCTCTGCTAAAAACATTTTCTACACACAGCCCTAAATTACTTTCTCTTCAGTTAAACAAAACAGACAAGCTGTAATAAAACGTCTCCGAGAAATGTGATCCCTGCCATTGGTCACCCAGGAGCCTTTCCCCTAAAATCTGTTCCTTCTTGTGGCGGAGGGGGAGGAGAGTATCCAAAATAAAGGTGCCACCCAAAGCACAATTATTTTGTAAGAAAGTTGCCTAAGATAACTCATACAGGGTTTCCCAGGTTGAGTAATTCTTGCAGGCGGGTGAAGAGAGACAGCTCGCCTCCAAGATTACTATCTGCAGAGGCTTCCCTTATGTTGAATTTTTTTTTTTTTTTTTTTGCGTCCTTTTAAATTATACTACTAGGGCTCTGATTTTCACACCTCTAAGCTGCTGCTGGGGGGAGTTGAGAGCGACGCGCCAGGGCTGCGGCAGCCGCTCGAGCCAAGTCCAACGCTGGGGGGCGGGCAGCCCACTCCCCACAGGGTCCCACCCTCCCGGGCACACGCGTGCAGAGACGCGCCGAGGCTGCGGTCCGCGGGCGGGGACTCACCGCTGTCCAGCCGCGCGATCTGGGGCAGTCGGTAAGTGCTGACCAGCAGGTCCAGCGGAACGGCCACGGAGCTCCACTTCACATCCTTGAGGCTGCAACCCAGCGAGGGCGCCGGGTCCATCTTCCCCGCCTCCTTCGGCCCCGCGCTCCCGCCGCCGCCGCCGCCTGCACCACCCGCGCCTCGGCGGCCGCCGCTGCTCGCACTTGCGGTCTGGGGCGCGCGGAAGGCGCCGGGCACTCTGGCCGCGGGCAGCCCGGGGGCGCGGCGGCGGGGAGGGAGGGGGCCCGCGGCCGGCTCAGCTGCCGCTGCGGGACATGGCCGGGCGCCCCGCGTGCCCTCAAGCCTGGAGAGGACTCGCAGCAAGCCGGCGGCGGCGGCGGGCGGCGGCGGCCGGGGTGTATGCGGCGGCTCCCGCTCCGCCTCCTCCTCTGGCCCCGGGTCTGCAGCTGCGGCGGCCGCCCGCTCTCCTCCTCCTTCTTTTACCCCTCCTTCCCTCCGCCTGGAGCGTGTGAGGAGGAGCCGCGGGTCTGAGAAACGCCATAGCAGCGTTCCCAGCACTGACTAATCAACAAGGTGCGAGCGACGCCTGCGCAGCTCGGGGAGACACCGCCCCCGCCTCCGCCCCCGCCTCCCCTGCACCACCCGCCCCGCCCCGCCCCGCTCCGCCCCGCCTCCCTCTCGGCCTCCTCCCGCTGTAGCCCGGCTGGCTCCGTTCGCCGTTGGCTCCCGGGTCTGGCCGCGGCTCAGGCGGCTCGGCGCGCTCTGCAAGCTTTAGCTCTCGCTCCCCCATCCGACCGTTCGGGGGCCCTGCAACCTCGCCCGGGCGCCACCGCGCGCCCGCACTCCTTCGCTACCCAGGGCCTGCCCGAAGGGCGCCCTGGAGGAACGCAGCGAGCTCAGGAATCTTTCTCAGTCTTCATGTCGGGCACTCTCCCGTCTACCCCGACCCTGTTAGCACTGGAGTTGCTACTACAGGACACAAAAAAGACCTGTTTGGTGCCCACCTCCTGAGAGTTCCACAGACAAACGAAGCTGGGAAAGGCAGGCGGGGACCATCCCCTGCCGTGTCCCCCGCCAGCCCTACAATTCTCCAGAAACGCAGCTGGTAGTTACCGCCAGCAGTCTAGACTTTGGCTGCTAGGCAGAATGGAAAAGGCCGAAGCACCGAGAAGCAGAAAGGTAATGAATGATGAGTACCCACGCAGGGGAAGGTGACTGTCGGTTTAGTACCTTCATTGTATGGACAAACTGCTGGAGACCGCAGAGGATGAGGCTAACAACAGCTGTGGACACGCCAAGGGTTACTGGGAGACGACTGGGACCAGATGTTTTCACATGCTTTTATCACTCATTTCTCTCCCAAGCTTAAAGGTTGGAATAGTTCCCGTTTTCTAGATACGCGTACCAGGACATTAGATAGTTTGGCAAGATTACACACTTGTAGATAGCCTTGCCGAGATACAACCCCACAGTCTGCCTTCCGTGACAAACACTCTGTTTTCCCTGATATTGCGTATGGCCTGCTTACTGCAGACAGAGCTCAGAATGTAAAGGTGGCTGTAAGATTCCTGCTTCTTCAGGCACATCCTGACATTTATGTGCTAATCTTTTTTTTTTTTAGCGTTATTTTACACCGGCAGAGGTGAATGATGGCCAGGTGAAAGGGTTACATATCAGTTCTTTATATTTTTCAATATGTATTCAGTGTTCAGCGCATGTAAGACAAAACAGCACCTGCTTCGCCCGCCCAAGGGGACTTGAAAACATCCGCTGCCTTTCAGTGGGCTGGCTTAGTTCTGTGCCAATGAATAAACCTCTCCATAGCAATTAAAGAAAAACACGGAGATTCTTCTACTCCCACTTTCCCTGTCCTCTCACTTTGAAATACTGGCGATGATTTTCACAAAAGTCTTCTGCTGAAAGTTTTGACCTTTCTGTCACTGATGTTAAGTTTTTGGAAAAGTCTTGAAAAAAAAGTGGGAAAGATTTTAGTGTCGGTTTTACTCAGAATCGCAGGTCCATAAAGTTCTAAGTTTTGCCCACAGAAAGAAGAATTTTTGAAAACTTAAAGGAGCTAAGTGCCAGCTAATTTTTTTTCTATCTAAATATTTAATCATTTCTGGAAATAAAGCTGAGTTCAAAAATGATACAAGAAACATTTAAGAATGGATAGGGTCAGGGGTCCTTCGACCAGTTTGTAGATCCTAAAACCATATATGGTAGATTGAGTTTAAAAAATAACTTTCTGCGACTATTATATCCTCTTTAAAAGCTTCAGGAAATAGAAGTAGTTCCTTCCCATGAAAGGATTGGTGACTTGTGACCGAAAGACAAGATAAAAAGTAAAAAGATTAATGCAATCAGCTTTTTTTTTTTAATCAATAAAGAACTTAGATTTGCTCTTAATGCTGGCCTTGCAGAAAAGTTTTCATTTCAACCTTGAGTATTAGAGGGAAGAAAATTTAATGAGCTACAAATTCTTATGTAAGTCTCCTGTTGTGGCAGAACTCTTTCAGAAAGATCTTATTTGTGAGACAGAGAGAGTTTTGGTTAAACTCTACGGAAAATAAGTCAGCTGAGCAGGGTAATCTTTCAGTCTGGCTGACCTACACTTCCAAACATGATATGAGGAGGCGTGTTTCTTAAGATTGTTGGGCCGATATAAACCACGTACATAAAAGCATAACAGCTGTGTACAGGGGCAAAACTTATGAGATTTTGCAGTTTATGAAAAAGAAACATCCAAGAAAAATTTTCTGTAGAGCAGAATTCAATGTGCTGTTCCCTGGTTCCTGCCAAATACCTTTTTAAATTGACGTTTGTGGGAGGCGGCATTTTATGGTGATTAAAAATATTGACTCCAGCGCCAGATGGCGTGGGTTTCATTAGTGACTCTGCTCCTATTCAGGATCTTGGGCAACTTGCTATTTCCTCCTCTGAAAAATGGGGATAATCGCTATAGACTGAATGTTTGTGCTCCCCCCAAATTCGTATGTTGAAACCTAATCCCCAGGTGGTGCCTTTGGGAGGTGATTAGGTCTTGAACAAGAAAATAGGCCCTCACCAGACTCAGAATCTACCAGCGCCTTGATCTTGGACTTCCCAGCCTCCAGCCCTGTGAAAAATAAATTTCTGTTGTTTATAAGCCCCCTAGTCTATGATATTCTGTTATAGCAGCCTAGATAGACTAAGATAACAATAATAGTTCTCATCTCATAGGATTGATATGAAAATGTAATCCTTTAATATATGTTAAGCATTTAGAATAGGGCCTGACACATAGGAAGGGCTATGGAAGCATTTGCTGTTGTTATTAAAAGAAGTATTGATTTTGAAGGGCAAAATTTAAAAAAGAAATGAAGAGGCAAATGGAGCGGTGAGGAAATGGTTTGATTTTGGAAGAACAGTTACATCTGGCAAAGAGTAGAGAGCATCATTCCTCAAACAGGAAACCCAGGTGCCTGCTCCCAGCTGTGGGACCTGAGTCCCTAAATCTAGAGTCTATGGAGTTATTCTACACTAATTTCACAGTAAGCCAGCCCTGCTACCCAGCAGATCCAGGCAGTGGCCATGATGACCCTTCATATGCTGATCTAATGATGCTGATAAGCCCGGGAGTGAATCAGGCATATGATACTATAGGACTCCTAGGAGGGACATTTCACGACTTCCTAACTGTGAAACTTCTGTTTATACCTACATATCTCGTTAATTCTCTGCATCATCAGCTTTGCAAGAAAAAAACATTACATGTTGGTTTTCCCCGTATCGGAATGTCCTGGGTCACATAATATGCTAGTGGTCAAGTGTGATATCGAAGTTCACAGCCCCGGTGGTTTTCTAGGTCTCTAAGCACTTTTCCCTTTCAAGAGGTGATCCTCTTGGCTTGGAATGCCTTTCTTCCTTTCTCTTCCGTGAAATCCTGTCTCCCGCAAAGAGCTGACCACTCCTTTCCCTGTGTCACCATCGTACCTGGCAATACCCCCAACCCTTTTAATTGTGAGAGTTGCTCTATAATTTATTATGTTTTTATGTTGGCTTTCCCTACTAGACCACAATTAGCCATGGCCACTAAAAGTGTATTTTATTCACCTTTGTTTCTCCAGCTCTCGTTACCATGCCTGGCACATGGAAAGTTGAACTGAATAATCAATAGGCCGAGTCATCCTCACACTCTGTATTATTTAGCAGGACACTGCATCTCTGGATTTTAAATGATTAATGTTCATCAGGTCTAGAAATTTTCAAGGTTCTAGTTCCATACAACAATGGTTACTATTAGATTGGCCCCCAATTCTTTTCGTTCATCTGAAAATTTAAATTTTATTTATTAAAATCAAGTTCTGCAATTTTGTCACTGAACTAGAAATGTACCTCTAGACCATCAGTTACAACACATTAAAACTGTTAGCATATTGTTAGTTTATTGTTTGTTAGCTTATTTGTGGTCTCCTTTGCCAGGACTTTACTGTCAGAAAGCCTTGCTTTATTACATTTGCATCCCCAGCACTTGTCACATAGTAAGTTCTCTATATAGGTAAATTGATCAACCTATCTATCCATCTATCTCTCTTTCATCTATCTATCTATCTATTTATCTATCTATCAAGAGAATGTATAAATGAGTAAACAAAATACCATAAAGAAGCATATCCCATATGGGTACTTTCAGGAAGGATTTTAAAACATATTCAGAATTTTACTTTGTCATCTCTTCCTTTCCTGCTTTTGATACAGGATGTGCCTTTCTTAAGTAGATCATTGAATAATACGTATATTACAGTGTCAAAGTAGGAATATGAAGGGAAAATATCCATATTAAGGAAAAACATTCCAAGTTGCAAGTTGGATTTTGTGGGCATGTTTGCTTTCTGAAACCATATACAACATAGCCCCATTTAAAAATATGTATCGCGTTGCAACCCAGAATACACATATTATCAAAACAGAAGTTTTCCAAAATAATACTTTTTTGTGTACTTCTAATGTGTACCGAATCCTGATCTTTTAATCTATTCTTTACTGTTTAATTTTTTCAACATCAGTCATGATCCACTAATTTTATTTCACAGTCCATAACACAAGCTACAGTGTTAAAACCACCATTTTAAATAATAGTTCTTTTTGTGCATTGTTTATAATTTAGCAAAGCAGGGAACATTATGGCTGAAGTTGTAGGAGCTTCTAAAATTCAAAAATAATCAGAAATATAAAGAACAAATGATAATTTAATTACTGTATTTACCAAAATCATCATTGTACACGTGTGTGCATGTGTGTAACTTTATAGGTTATAGGTTTGGGCTTATGAAGAAGCAAGCTCTTTGTAGATGGTGTTTTTCCTCCCAAACAAGCACAAGACGTCAGTCTGAGAAGCTGCTGGTGATGAATAGTGGTCCTGACTCCCGTGTGCTTTTATAAATCATGTGAAAGGCTTTCCAAAGGAGTAGTTAAGTGATTCATAGTTTAGCTATCCAATTCTAAAGTTTCAAGAAGTACTTTACTAAAATAAAGCACAATTACTAACTAATCACTAATTATTTATTTTTCATATATTAATAAATTGTTTTGAATCCTACATTTAACATATTAGTTAAAGAAATAGATAGCTTAATTGGCTATATCACTTAAGAAGTAGATAAGCTAAGATTCTTTCCACCTAGAAAATTGTATGGTTCATGATATAATTTATATTTTCTTAATAAATGTATTTAATGTGACAAAGCACAGGTAGAAAACCTTTCATTTTATTTTTATTAGTGCCCAAACAATAATTATTAGTAAATATTTCTTAGTGCCAGAAATCTTCACAGGATGTGTACAGCTTTGTTGTTGGTGTTCTGATGATTTGAAGCTTCAAAGGAGTTTTAGTGTCAGAGGCAGTTCCATTTTTAAGCCTCTCCCTTGAAAGATAATGAGATTTTAGCTCCCTGCTGACAAATCCTCTAAAGAAAGTCCATCATATGTTTCCACCCCTCTTTTGAAGTAACCAGTGAAAAGAGAAAGACAGGGAAAGTGGGGTTATGCTGGACACCTCTCCTGGATACCCGACCACCCTGGTCCAAACTGGATGCATCTTTCTTCCCTGACTGCTCTCATACTCAGGTTCCTGGTTTATGAAGGCTGGAGTGTCACCTTCACTTACGTAGAATTGCTTGAGATCATGCTTAACTTCTCTAGTAGATTTTCTACTCATTCCCAAACCCACTTCTTGAAGAGTTTATGCCTTTCCCTCACCTCAGAAACAAATTTAAAATTCTCCAAAATGGTGTTTAAATGTCTATTTTATAAAATTTTTAAAATATAGAAAATCCCCCAAAAGAAAAAATACAACCTATAATCCCATCACCCTGCTAACAATTTATCACTCTTCGTATTTGGTACATATTCTTCTACTTATAGTATATATGTATGTGTGTGTATCTGTTTAATTTGGATCAACCTATAATTTTGTAGTCTGCCTTTCTCACTCATTTTACCATGTTGATATGTATTCCAAAATGTGATTTTTTAAATTAACGACTGTATAGTATTCCACATAAGAAACATGCTTAGAGAGTTGGATAGTTTATCCAACTCTTTATGATTTGGCATTTTTATTGTTTGTAATTTTTATATTATTAATAACATCCTCATGACTATCCTTATAGGTAAATCTTTGGGCGTATTCATGATTTTCCTCCTTAATATAAATTCCTATAGGGGAGAATTGTTGTATTAGAAAGTGTAAACTTATTTTTTAAGGCTTTTGATACATATTGCCAATTTACTTTCCCAAAATGTAAGAATTTTCACTTCCACAACTTGGATACTGAAGATTCCACATTATCTTTTCCTTTTAAAACTCTTTTTGCTTTAGAATTTTTAAAGGCAAAAGCTTTTAAAAGTATTTGAACAAGTACTAAGAAGTAACAAAAATAGAGTGTAGTTAGCAATTACTACATGTGATTCTATGAGTGGGCCAGAATATTTAATAGTAGATGCAAGACCCTGGATAAAACATTCTTCCTAAATTTAGTAAGAACACCTATAACTAGAAGAATAAGAAAAAATTTTGAAGATATTTGGGGAGGTCAAATTTAACAAGAAAATTGCCAGACAAAATACTGAAGTACAGTAAAAGTCCATCAAATGTCAAAATAAGAACTAGTAGGCAAATATTTATGTATATAACTATGAAGATAATGCTTTTCATGCTTCTGTTCAAGACCTTCATTTGTATTTTCTGAGCTTATAAATTTTTCCATTTCTTGACTTTATTATTATAGATAAATAAATGCATTTAATTTTTTTAAATCCTCACCATTAAATCTATAGAGGGATAAACATATCTAGCTTAAGTTGATCTACCCTTGAAATCACACTACATTTGAATAAGCACTAGGGATTCATGAGGGGGAAGACCACTGAGTTCCACTTGGCTCTATACTATTCAAGCTAATGTAGTGGAAGATGGTCTCATTAGAATGATTGTGCAGACTCTCTGTAGGTCTCCTCAGAGGTTCTGACCCTGTAGTTGTAAAAAACATCTCTGCTTTTCTTCTCAAACTCTCATTGAAATTATATTTTGAAATGTATTCATCTTGCATTATTTTTGTAACTCAGATGATTAAAACACCTTTTTTTCCCACTACTTCGTTTGTAACAACAAGTTAAAGTCTTACCTGCTATTTTCAAATATTTTATCATTCTATATCATCTATTCTCTGGAGTTTCTTTTTTCTACCTTACCACGTGCTTCAGAGTCACACCTGAACACCTGAAAGTCACAGTCTTTTCCAAGGATTCAAGTCATTTGTCACACTTTGGAATTGATATAAATGGAAATGAATTCACTAAAAAGAAGAAGAAGAGGAAGAGAAGAAGGACAAACATAGGCAATGTTAATATTAACTTTGCTCTTTATATATGCTAGTATTATAAATGCTTTGTATTTACCATTTAAAAAAGGTTAAATATGTCAATTTGAAAATATTGACTATGTTCCAGTTTATCTATTACATGTCTAACTTATCAGGAGTTTAGCAGGAGAAAAAGAAAATATTCATAATAATTAGGAACAGCAGCCAAATCTATTCTATTGCTGATATGTTTATTATGGTAACTAATACCCTTTCAAAAGAGCACCATACTATAGTCTGTCCATTTTTCCATTCATTAACATTTTAAATGTACTTTGATTGAATTGCTACATAAATGTTCACAGCTCATCTCCCACTCTTCACCTATCTATCTATCCATCCACTCATTCAATAAATATTTATTGAATACTTATATGCCAGGCACAAGCCAATAGGGATGCAAAGATAGTTCTTGTTCTCAAGTGTCTTAATCTAGTAAGAGAGCCAGAAACACAGGAAATAAAGGTAATTACAATCCAGTGTGGTAGGGATTAGAGATGTGTAGTGATATTTTGAGGCTATGAAGGGAGTTTCTTACGTGGCAAGGAACTGGATGAGAAAATCATAGACTTCTTCGAGGAGATGACCGACTAGTGAAGCACGCAACAGAACAAATTAGCCAAGTCAAGACAAGACAGAGGGAGAGACTAGGAAGTGAACCCTAGACAAAAGGAGCCGAGTCAGTAATAGCATGGAAGCGAGAAGCAGCATATTGCATGGGAAGAACTATAATTAGTGTGATTTTGCTGTATCTTGAGATTTGAAGGAAGGAGTGGCTGAGATGAAGCTGGAGAGTTAGATAGGATTCAGATCATGGAGACATTTGTCTGTCCTGTGAAGGAACTTGAACTTTATCATAAAGGACCTGTAGTAGGTGACCTATGGTGTTCGTTATGGGAGCTACTGCGAGGTCTTAAGCACCAAATTTGTTAACCAGCTTTGAATTTTTGAAAAGAGTGTTTTGGAAAGTGTATACAAGATGGATTCAAAGAAAGAAATAGAAGACACATAGGAGACAGTAGAAGACGCTGGTGATGGTTGATCAAGGGTTGAAACAGGACAGTCTATTCTAGACATGAAAATAAGGGAACAGATATAGGATATTTATTAAGGAGGTAATATCCTCAGAACCTGTTTATTAATTCACTTCATGGGATAAAACAGCTCTCCCAAAATGATCATGAATCCCAAGCAGGTCTGTGTAGAACCCAGTATGGGTAGGACATTGTGCACAAGGACAAGGATGAGAACTTTGAAATAAGAATAACATGGAACTATCAAGTCAATCCATTATGGATCAGACTGGAGATAAAGTCACTTTGAAAAGATAGGACAACCCCCAGGTCAAAATGAGTCTTTGTTGACAGTATCAATACTTAACAGACTCTAGTGGCATAGTTTACCTCAGGCTGATTCTATTAAACTGACTGTGTTCTGACGACATGCCTGCCTAGCAATGAGAATTCCTTGTGGATTTCTTGCATGGGGCCCTGGAAATGATGATTCCTTTAACAGTTTCAGGAGGAGACTAGTGAATATGTCGGAAGATGAGAGAATAGGTTCAATTCTGGACACGTTCAATTTGGGTCACCTGTAAAATATCCAGATGTGACGTAGACAATTGGAAACAGGGAGCTGGAGCTGGGAAAGAAATTAAGGACGAAGATGCATATTTGGCAGCCGCAGTCATGTGAATGGATAAAATTTCCCAAAGGACATAGATGCAAAGAGAAGTGGGACAATGACAGAATCTTGAGGGCTTCCTACAACAGAGGCAGACCCAGCAAAAGATACTGAGAAAGGTCAGAGAAATAGGAAGAGAATGATAATTTTTTGAGTCTTTTCCTTTTCCTTCCCTTAACTTCCTACATGAAACTATCTCTTGGTCAGAACCAATTTTGTCCTTCTCTATAGTATTTTGGGTAACTATGACCACAGTTGTAACATACCATGGTTATATGTGTGCTTTTCTTAAACTCCTTATTAAATACTAAACTTCTTGATTGGCACTATCAAGATTTTACTGACTCTGGAACTAACAATTTAGCCTGCCACAGTTTCACGGATCCTGGCAGAAGACAGGCGACTCCCAGATCAGAGATAAAGGATTTATTACTCTTAGCTCATCAGGCAGCATGAACTTCATGTTCACATCAGTTTTCCTTGTCCCCCAAGTCCCATGGCGTGACTCAGAATGCCCAGGTGGATGCTGCATGCCCAGTGAGTTTGTGTTACAGCTAAGACACCCTGAGAACCAAATCTTTAACAGGCAAACCTGACCTACCTTTTCTTCAGAAGGAGATGTCACTTTTATTACTGGACATTACAGAAACTGCCCTCTGCTCCAAAGGGAGACATTGCCTCTACCTTCTAGGACTGTTCGCTATACATACATCCTTGAAAGGATTCTCCAGAACAAAAGCTATCAATGCCTCTGCTCAAAAGATGTGCAGAAACACTGGAGACCCGTGAAGATTTGTCTGCCTTTAGGCACACTTAATTTCTCCCATATTTTCAGGTTCATATTGCATCTCCCAGGTTAGTGCCTTGCATATGACAGGTACTAATAAATATTTGTTGAAATATGATTTAGAAGTAACACCAACAACAGAGATAATTTAGCAGACTTCTCCCTAGAATTGTTTATAATAGGCTGGTATACAAACTCCTTTTAACTGCTGCTGTATGCTATTTAGAGAAACGGCTCAGTTATAACTGTAACCTCCTTGAGAACAACAATGTGTATTCATCATTTTTGCTTCCAGAGTCTTAAACAGAGTCTAGAACATAATAATAGATAAAGATTCGTTAAGTAAATAGAAATACATGGAGGATCACATAATGCAAATGATGCAGAATTACTAAGTACATTGCCCTTCTTCGGCCCTCCACTGCTCCTTGGTAACAATATAATCGGTTTTGTACTCTCCAAACCATCTGAAGAAAGGAAGATGAGAACACCCATTCCTGCTAAACTCTAGTAACTTGGTGGATTACTCCTACACAAAGCATTTTTTTTAAACATCAAGAGCAGTTTGGATGTCAAGGATATGATGAAATGGGCTTTTTCATCTCTTGGTGGTGGAAATGTAAATTGGTGTATATTTATGCATTTGGCTATTTTCAATGAGGCTTTAAATGCCTACTTGCCAATTAAATTTGGAGAAACTGCCCTAAGTAAATTAACCTAACTACAGAAAGGAAGTTTTGTGTTTTTTGGGGTTTTTTTTTGCGGTACGCGGGCCTCTCACTGTTGTGGCCTCTCCCGTTGCGGAGCACAGGCTCCGGACGCGCAGGCTCAGTGGCCATGGCTCACGGGCCCAGCCGCTCCGCGGCATGTGGGATCTTCCCGGACCGGGGCACGAACCCGTGTCCCCTGCATCGGCAGGCGGACTCTCAACCACTGCGCCACCAGGGAAGCCCGAGAAAGGAAGTTTTATGCACAGATATATTAAACCCAGAAAGGTATTTGCAATAGCACGAATTTCAAAAATTTCTGTTAAACTTAAGAAGGAATTCTACCATGAAGTGGTGAATCTCTGTATAGACCATGGAAAGACATTGTCAAGTTTTCTGCCTTGGAGATCTTTAAGAAGAATAAATGATCACCACTCCTAGACAATTTAAACATTGGTGCCATGTCTCTCCCAAGGTCTTTTCCGTTTCATTTAGTCTATGTTGTATGATCTATCCTTCTCTATAAGGAAAGGTAATAAAGTTTTCAATTGCTCGTTGTATTTATCTGGGGCTTGATCTGTTAGTAGAATCATATTCACTAGAAATCAAACTCTCTGGGGGATGCATAGTCAATATGAAAACGTTTTACATTTCTAATAGTGGGGGAAGGTATTGACTTCCAAATTGTTTCAGGGACTAGAAAGTTGCTTTAAAATTTTTATTTTGATATAGAATCATCCAACATTATTTGTATTGCTCAAAGACATTAGGTCAAATGAGATCTTATCATTTTATGTTCTATTATTCCGCCAAAAAAAGTGTCACAAGGTCAGATGAAATCAGGAAGTGAGAAGCAAAGCACAAGAATACTTGCTTAAGGATTATTTCATGAAAAAAACATAAAACCCTGACGAAATACACTTAGTGCTTTCAGAATTTCGTTAAACTAAGTGTTGCCACTGGGCTTGTACCACGTCAAAAAGCAAATCCCACATCTGGAGGGAAGATGCAATAAGTTAATAAAGCATTTGACCTTTTTGTATTAGTTATAATTCCATCCAGAAAAAGAGTTAATAGGGTTCTTCTTATTAGTAAATCTCATTAATGCCAAAATTTACATTAACATATTTAATTTGCTTTTATTTGAACTACATGCTCTTGGGTCTCATTAATACACATGTGAGCTTTGGTGCCCTTGATTTTCAGGGACACTTTGGTGGGCAGTTTACACCACCTTGCTCAGGATTAAAGAAACACAGAGGAGTGCATTTGGCCAGTTTGGGTTTT
The DNA here is from genome assembly GCF_011762595.2 of Tursiops truncatus. Classification (NCBI taxonomy): domain Eukaryota; kingdom Metazoa; phylum Chordata; class Mammalia; order Artiodactyla; family Delphinidae; genus Tursiops; species Tursiops truncatus. The sequence continues at coordinate 47,113,159 of NC_047046.1, forward strand.
TCTGCTTTCTTTACATTTATATGGTTAACATAGACAATGGAAATTGACAAAGGAAATAGGGTTACCATCTTCTGGGGTGAATCCATCTCGAGCTCCCTGGGAAGTAAAGATGACAATATCCTCTTTATTACCTTTCAGACTAAAAAGACAGAGAGGGTGAAACAGGGTAGGAGCTGAGAGGAAACCTGAAAATGGGAAAGCAAGGTAAAGGTGGAACAAAGAAGATGGAGAGCTGTGTGTACCTGAGGAAAAGCCTATTGGAAATGACGGAGCTATGGAAATGGGCAAGAACTGTATTGCTAGGGGTTATGAGATAAGCAGAAAACCTCAAGGGAAAACAATGAGGGAGGGGGATTTGTGAGTGGAGGCAAGGGAGGGAAAGAAGAGGGGAAGGGAAATCATAAGATAAAATCAAATTTGTGTTAATAAGTTTTATTTTCCTTTCCTGGCATGAAAGTGGGTACAGGAATGCAAATATTTTCCTAAGTCCTGAGAAATCCATTATTGGTTTCTGAGACTTCCTGCCAAATTTATTTCAATCATTTGTAATACATACCAGTGGGGATATTGCTTCAAACATATATAGAAGTAAAGTTAAGCCAACAAATATTCCATTTTATTACTCAGGTACAAACATTTCAAGTTTTCCCACTGGTATCAAATGGAAGCTTTTACTGATCCAACAATATGGGCTGCATTGTACAACACCTGACAATGCAGTGAGCGATTGGGTTAGCATTTTGTTATAAAACATTAAGAGTTTCCTATGTTACTATAAAAGTCATCTTAAAATCAATCATTCTTCTAGCATGTTTTTTTTACAATGGTGAAATTACAGAAATATAGCTTGTTTAGGGTTTGATAAAGGAACACACCATACAGCCACCATTTCAATACTATTTCGCCTGAGTAGTCCCTTTGAATCCAAGTAATAGTCCTAATTGGCAATCTACATGTGCCTTTGTATCTCCTTTGGTGCCCTAGAGACACCACACTATTGCCTTAAAATAGTGATTTAAAGCAAGATTTTTATAGTAGCTTAAGAATGGAGCCCTCATTCTTGTTTATTTTTGTTTTTGCTTTGCTTTATGTTTTAGCATAGATTCAAGAAAGCAATGAAAGGTACCTGCAATTAATACAGTAAAGTTGTCATTAAAAGCACTGGTATAGCTGTTAAGTACCTTACTCTACAAACACAGTGTAAGGTAACTTTAATTCTCAACATGAACAATTTATGACCATTTTAAGAATTATGAGAGTTTTATTTGAATCCCTTGCAAATAACTGTTTAGTAGTAGCTTTTGTCATATTTTAAATGACTTGCATCCAGATGGATTGAAACTCCACATTTGTCTCAGAAGAAATACCTGTTTCACGTGAACTGTGGGGAAAGAGCATCTCCTGCCTTTCTTACTTATCTGCAAGACTGAATTGGGTGTGGGTTGGGGTGAGGGACGGTAGGCTGTGGGTCAGGTGTGGGTCAAAGTGCAGACTGGGTGGAAGCAGAATCAATGGCAGTGATCCCAGGGCGATTTGTTTGCACTGTTCCTTGAGTAGGGTGGGTTAAGAGAATGAAAAATAAGAGGAGTGTATGTATGAGATGGTGCTTTGGTATTTGAAGTGAAAGATACCTCTGGTTGTCATTTACTCATCAAAATCTGAAATTCCTTTCTTCCTAAGGTGGCTTTGGACCTTCTGGCCTACCTCTTTTTTTACGTACAGAGCTGGGTTTTCTGGGTAAACCCCCCTAAAAGGCTTGTGGCAGTGACTTGAATAAGGAGGCAAAATATCTCTAGGGAGTTCCTGAGAAACCTGAAGAGGATTTGAGGTTTTTCAGATATCCAGGTGGAGGTGAAATATATTAATATCTGTGTAACTTCATGGGTACATAAACTGGTAAACCTGGGACCTTTGTGTTACAGTTGTGGGGTGGGAGAGAAGGATAGGAGAGAGAATTAAGAAAGAACAAAAGATTACGTAAGATAACTACGTTTTTACTTCTAAAATTTTATTATGTTTCAAATACATAGAAAATGACGGAGAATGGTATAATGACTACCTGTCTACCCACAACCCAGCTTAAGCAAATACTAACTTTTTGCTTTATTTACTTCAGATGCGTATAAAGAAAAAACCTTATGGATACAGACAAGACTTCCCTCTCTTTCCCCGTTTCCAATCCCGTTTCCCTCGTTCCCTCTTTCCCTTGTGGTGTAAACTTTACCTCGATTTTGGTTTTTGTTAACCCCATGAATGTTTCCATATTTTTACTACGTGTGTGTGTGCCCATAAATAGAATATAGTCCTGATTTGCACACTTTTGACATTTACAAAAATGATATGTTTATACATATTCTGCAAGTTGCTTTTTTGGCCAAACATGTTTTTAAGATTTATCCATGCTGACCATGAATCTCTAATCTTCTTTCTAACTATTATACCTTTTATACATTTCATTTCATGAAGAGTCCATAATTCTCTGTTGATAGACATTTTAGGTTGTTTTGAATTCTTGATAAGTCTTGCTAGAGAGTTATGAATTTGTTAGTTGCTGTTGTTGTTTTGAGAAAACCAGTTTTTTTTGGTTTGATTTACTTTTTCTTAATTTTCTATTTTATTAATTGCTGTTATTTGCTTTACCTTTTACTCTCTTCAGGTTTACTCTGTTCTTTTTCTAATCTCTTGAGCTGATTTGTCAACTCATTTACTTTCAGTCCTTCTTTCTTTCTTTCTTTTTATAAAATAAATGTATCTACAGGCTCTGAATCCCCTTCTAAGATCCACTCTGACTTGCCACACATGTTTTGATACATAACACTTAGTTATCATTTGGTTCTAAATATTTTGTAAATTCTATTGTGTGTCCCTTTTTAACTGATGACTTATTAGGAATGTATTTAAAACTTTTTAAATATCTGGAGGCTTTTTTTCAATTATTGCTTTCTAACTTTGTTGCTTGGTAGTGAGGAAATGTGTTTCGTAGATAATTCTTCAAAATATATTGGACTTCTTCTATGACTCATTTGTGAGCAATTTATGTAAATGTTTCATGTGTACTTGAAAATACGTTTGAAAAAATATATATGTATTTCTGTTTGTTCAGTGCAGAGTGTTAGACCCATCCAATTGTACAAGCTTGTTAATTTTACTGTTGAAATATTCTCTATTCTACTTGATATGTCTGTTTCAGATGGAGAATTGTTAAAACTGCCTACTATCATAGTGGATTTGTCAATTTCTACTTGTCACTGCATTGGTTTGGTTCTGTTTTGTTGTTAGGCTCATAAAAGTTTATGATTGTCATATCTTTTTGGTGGTTTGTTCCTTTTTCTATTGTGTTGCCATCTTTATCTCTATTTGCCTTACTCTCTATTTTCTCTGATATTTTTATCCTACACCAGCTTTCTTTGAGGTGGTATTTGCCTAATATATTTTTTCCATTACTTTTATTTACATATTTCTGTGTGATTATGTTTTAGGGGTGTCTCTTAAAAGAATGTATAGCTGGATTTTCAAAAAATACAATCCGGTCTGAGAAACAGGAGAGCTGTCATATCATGGAAGAGTGCCAGGTCTCCTTAAGCCATTCCAATTTGTTTATTGCCTTAATCTCCTTTGTCTCTTTGGTGTAAAATTTCTCAGTGAGAAATACAAGATGCCTATGTCCAACGGTTCCAAGGAAACAGAGACTTAAGTTTAGTCTGTAGTCTGTCAAGTAGTCTGGTAGTCTGTCAAGATCCCCAGAGCAGGCAATAAATCCAACACAATTTGGTTTTCTTGTGCAGAAACTAAGATAGAAATGATTCTACAGGTACTCTAAAAGAACAATTTAATAAATTCTACTTTGCTTTCTATTATCTTCCTTCTAAATTTTCATGGAAGATAAATCTTCAGAAGGAATTTTACTGTAATCTCTACAGAGAGATAATTTCATACCCTCACTAAATTATAAACTCTTCAAAGGCAGATGTATCTTGTGCAAATTATATATTCAGTGCATACAGTTGAAGCTCAGAAGTTGACCTGGACTGAAATCTTGATTTTGTGGAGGGAAGAAGGAAAAAACAAACAAACCAGTAATGGAAATGTACAAATGTTCCTCTTGTGACAGAAATTATTTTGAAAAAAATGGCAACAGTGCTAGAATTTCTATTGTACTTTACTACTGATCTGAGTTATGGCCTCAATGACCATTTTTACAAATATGCCTAAGTACTATTAATAGTTTTTATAAAAATGACAGGAAAGTTCAGAGTAAAAATGCAAACTATCCCTCTGTATCAATCACTACTGTGAGCTCCTTGAAGGAAAACCATGTCTTCTCATTTTTGTACCCTAGCATGTTGTAACAGTGCCTGGCACATAGTAGGCTTTCAGTAAATGTTTGCGTGAATAGATGGATGAATCTCATGCAGATTAATATTACATAACCTTGCCTGCACTCAAAACTTTCCAAATTCTTATCATTTCTTTCCTTACATTCAAATATAGATTGAAATTCTCCCATTTCTGCAAACGATTTCTGACATCCTAAAGAAAGAATTAACCATTCCTATCTGTGTGTTCCCACTTTGTCCTTTCTGTTAAGATAGCACTTTTTATATCACATTGCAGGTAGCTATTTACACATCTGTCCCCATTCTAGCTTATGGAGTGTTGTTTCCTAATCGCTTTTTAAATCTGCTTTGCAGTTGCTGCATAATATATAATACAAGCTCAGCAAACCTTTCTTGAATTGGATTTTAAAAGAGTAAAAATTAAGTGCCAATACTTGTTGAAAATCTACTATGTTTCAGACCATTGCAAGGAAATTTAAAGTTTTCCCTTTGGTTTTCATAATAATCCTATAAAGTATGTATTATTAATCCCTTTTAATGTTTGAGAAAACTAAGGGCAGAGAGGTTAACCCAGTCATCCTAGGCCAGGCAATCGGTACGTGAAGAATTTGGAACTAACTCACGTGCTCCTTTCACCCAGCCATGATACCCCCATTCACCCCCAGAACCAAAGTGAACTCATAAAGAAGTCTATATATGTTCTACGTCACTTACCAACAACCTCTGAAAGCACAACGTGTTGAAATTAGGATATTACTTATTGGTTACTGGAGTCTTTTTAGGATCATACTGTTTACCTCAGAATGTACACCATTGTTTTTACTTGAGACATGTTCACCACTGGGAATGAGTATTCATCCTAGTACCCAAACACCTAGAAAGTGGGGATTATGCCGCATTATACTAAATGATCCTCCCATCAGTTGTCCAGAGCATTCCGTGATGTTGATACTTGGGCTACAAATCTCTCTCTAGATGCTTATAGTCTAAGAGAGAATTGAAGGCAAATTCAAGGTTAGTAGCGAACATGGATGTACATGACGATGATGATGAAGAATTTTCTTCACGTGTATTGTATTTGTGGCCTGATATGCCTGAACTTGGGTCTTTGCTCGAATTCCTTGCTAGCTGAATGACCTTGGGCAGGTTAGTTAACTTCCCCAGGCCACAGTTTCCTCAACTGTGAACAAAGAGTGAAGATACCTGCGTTAGAGGTTAAATAAGATAGTGCCCATCTTATAAATGATAGCCATTATTGTTATTATTACCCCGGAAAAACATGCTATACAACCACAATAAGTAAGTTAGGTTCGTGTATATGGGTTAAATGACCTAGCTGATAACATATTTATTTAGTACCACCTATTGGTCTCGGTACTACTCCCAAACCAATACAGAGACAAATGGGTAGAGACGTTCCGCGGGCAGAGGTTAATGCCCCAGACAGAGATTAAACAGAACACAAATATCATTTCCTTCTATTCCTGTGCAGCAGTTTATAGGAGCATTAGAGTAGGATGTGACATAAATTTCATAAAGATATTGTACATTAAATATACATAAAATTGCACCCCATCTAGAATTACAGCAACATCAATTATGAGCACTACCTGTCAGTCACTATTACTGGTGTTCTCTCTATAAACAAAATCAAAAGTTCTGTGGTGATCTATTAGAGGTTTTCTATATCCTTCCCCCCACCCCTTCTGATCCTTTTAGGCTCTTATGAGCAAACCGTTGATCGTGACTAAAAGCAGCTAAGTGCTTTCTTTCTTGGTGCTTAGCAGTTTCTCTGGAAGTTAGCAGACAACAACGCAGCCCTTAATACAGACTCAGACCAAATTTAGTGAGTGGGGGAAAGAGCATGATATAAAGTTAAGAAAACATGGCCTTTCAAGGAAACTAATGAAGACAAATATTGCTGGGGTAACCTTTAAGTCACATGGCTGGGAATGTTTTCCTTTGCAAATTACTTCTGAACCTTCAGTCCTGTAGGGAAAAGTACTGAAAAAAAAAAAAAAGGCATGAGCTAATTGCTTAAAGACAGCAATAAAAATTTGTAAGTTACACATACTAGATACCAGCTTGCAAGATGATAGAAAAATTCATCTAAATCTTGGGATTAAAATGAGTGAATTCTGAATTAGCCCCTTCACTGTTCATTGCAGAAGAAAAGTCCCTTCAGTAGAGAGGAGCCCTGCCTTTTGTGGGTACCCCGTCAGACAGGGACTGCTTGGGCAGTGTTCTTGCCTTTTCTCTTGATGATCATCCCTTTTGCATCATAGTCACCATTGAAGTTTGGGGCAAGCTCTGAAGAAACACATTAGTTCTCCTCCTGGGTCAGCCAGCCATTTTTTCCCCTGCCGCCTAGTAAAATGGCATTGCTCTTTCTACCAATAATTTAACTTTGAAGTATAGAATTATATATTAAGAACACAAAAGAAATAGCTCACCGATGCTAATGTTTTTAAAATAAACATTATGCAGCTGATTTGTTTTATTAATTGTATTTATTGGGGGAATTCCCTGGCAGTCTAGTGGTTAGGACTCCGTGCTTCCAGTGCAGGGGGCATGGGTGTAATCCCTGGTTGGGGAACTAAGATCCCACATGCTGTTTGGTGTGGCCAAAAATATATATATATATATATATATATATATATATATATATATATATATGTGTGTGTATATATATATACACACACACACACACACACACACACATATATATATATTAGGCAAAGGAATATTATAGTAACTCCTCAATTGATGAATTTCTTTTATTCTTTAAAAATATTTGAAAATTGCTTGTTTATTACCGTTTGCATTTTCAAATAGAAACTTGATGTGGTAAAGGCCCTTGGCCTATAATATATTGAATGGATATATAACCTGCTTATCCTGGGCCTCACCACATTTTGGGTACAAATTATGGTACATCTAATCTGACAACTCCTATATCATGTTCTTGCCTTCACCAGCTCAGACAGGATATTCAGCTTACTAAAGACACTTCCCCAAGTTATTTCTGGAAGCACTCAAGGTATACTTTAAATGTGTCCATGAAAAGCTGAGGTTGCTATTCCCATTCTTTTGATGCATATCATGGGAAAAATCAGATACATGTCCTGGCTTATTTTAATTACTTGTATTTTTGGCATGGGAAAAAGGAAATACAGAAGATCAAAGAGGTTAAATAAAAACCCTATAGTCCTGATTTTGCTAGGAAGTATCAATATGAACTTAAAAAAATACATTTTTTCTAACCCTGTCCTCTGAAAAGGCTGAGAAACAATAATAATCACGGTAGCGATCAGTACCCGTAGCACTCAGATTATGGTCTTAAAGCACAACTTTCCACAGGAAGGAGTCATTTTAAAGAAATGAGTGATGACACGTCTGGGGCAGGAATTTTACAATATGAGCCTGGAACATCTTGTCATATCAGAAAGCAAGGAAGCAATCCAAGGCTAATAGGGATGTTTCAGAAGGACTCAGGAGCCAACCTGGTAGGCTCTCACTGGCCAGTTTGAGCATCAGTATCTGAACTGGATTGAAATACATCAAGTAAGTTCATGAACAAACTCATTGGTGACCATTAGAAGGTACCGGAGAGCCAATTTTAAGTTTTTAAAATTGGTAAATAAAGAGAAAAAAGTCAGGCATTATACTGCCTATTCTTTTATACAAAGTGCATCTTAGAGTAATCAAATAGTTGATGAAGTAAAGTATCGTTAATAGAAATATTCCAATTAGCCAATGGATAGAGACTTACAATATTACTACTTTTCTCCGCTCAAGGCAGCCCTCTACATGACTCTTTCTGGGTTCCAGGAACTATACTCTCTCCCTGCTTCCTTTTGGGCCCAGAGCTTGTATTAGTTTTCTGGCAAAGTTCTATTTTTATTATTATTATTATTATTTTTTTTTGCGGTAGGGGAGCCTCTCACAGAGAAGCCCTGTGGCAAAGTTCTATTATCCCTTGTAGTTTTCTTCCATCTAGCCCACACCTTCATGTATTGTTTCTTTATTAAATTCTCCTGGGAACTTTGATCCCTAAAATTACCCTGAAACTTACAAATTAATGTCAATTCTTCTCATTTCTTCTAAGCCCATAATGAGAGTAAGATTCCAGTATAACATGGAGGGAGAGGCAAAATGCCATTCAAAGAAGATACACTGAAAGAGTTGCAAAAACTTTCTAATCAGCAGAAGCTTGAGGAAAATATACAGAAGTGCTAGACCAAGAGAGATGGATTTATCTACCCAGGAATTTTGACTTAATGTGTCTTGAGCACCTGGAAGTGGCATAATCATTGTCTAGGTTGGTTAATTAAAGTTTGTACTGAACCATACCCGATAGCTCATGAAGTCAAAATGTCAGAACTTCTCTGGAATCCTATTGAGGAAGGAGTGAGTCTAAAGCCTCATGGAACTGGGAATGTTGGCATAGAACTCATCAACCACTCCCTAACTATATCCCCTGGGTGATCATTCCCTTCATTGGGTCATTATGAAATGCAATGTTGAAGAGGATCACTATCTTTTTTTTTTTTTTACATCTTTATTGGAGTATAATTGCTTTACAATGGTGTGTTAGTTTCTGCTTTATAACAAAGTGAATCAGTTATACATATACATATGTTCCCATATCTCTTCCCTCTTGCGTCTCCCTCCCTCCCACCCTCCCTATCCCACCCCTCCAGGCGGTCACAAAGCACGGAGCTGATCTCCCTGTGCTATCTTTGAACTGCTCCGTGGAGGCTGTTCTGTCAGGCCAGAGAAGATAGTGAAGGGTTACACAGATTGAGTTCTCTGATATCACTAGGAACAATGGAATTCTGGGTTAGTAGAGGCCAGATGGTCAAGCTTAAATCTCAGAGATAAGGTAGGCACAATTATCACAATAAAATAAAGGGACAGAATAATATTTAGAGTGTTTTGAGCTGCAGGGATTTGTTACAATGACTAATTGTTCAGGGAGTGTCCTTAGAAATGAAATAAATAGGCAGATGCTACTTGACATATTTAGGTGGAAAATTCTAAGACCACTAGTCAGAAATCTACTTTGAGTCACTCTTGTAGGTCTTTGCAGACAGCTACCAATTTCCTATACATAAGATAGTTCATACACCCAGAACTCATGGTCTGAGAGGAGTCCAGTTTCCTTTAAAAGAAGAATGCTGCCACGTGGCCACACATGTATACCATGAATCTTCTCCTGAGACTTACCCAGAGAGACCTGCAGTCATGATGACAGAATTTGCTCTCAAATTTTATAGTAGGGAAGAAATGAGATCTTCAGACAAGAAATGGGAATATTTGGTCAGACATAGGTGATCCTGAGAAATTTTTACTTAATCACTAATCCCTGGAGACCCAAAATACAACGGTGACCCACAAGTGAGATGGAAACTAATGGATTTTAAATGATAGATGGAGTTTTGGCTCAAATTTGTTTAATAGTGGGACTGTAGACCCATCATATGGTTTACCCCCAATCTTAGAGGATATAGCAGCAATAGATATACTTAATAAATGACAGAAGCCCCACATTGATTCCCTGACCCATGGAGTGAGGGCTTTGATGTTAGGAATAGAGGAAGACCCTGGAACTGACCTTTCAAGATGGTAAACTTAAAGCAATATTGCATCTTGAGAAAATATTGCATCCAGATGTTAGTGCCATCAAAAAGACCTGAAAGATGCAGAGGTTGTGATTCCTACTATATATCATATATCTCACCTGTTAGCTGGGGCAGAGACAAGGTAGGTATGGAGAGTGACAGCAAATTGTTGTCAACTCAATTACATGGTGGTACCTAGCATAGCTATGGTTTCAGGTAAGGTATCTTTCTTGGAGCAAATCAACAGATCTCCTAGTACCTGGTATGAAAATACCTTCTTTTCTATTTTCTTCAGTATGTGAAATCAGAAACAGCTTGCGTTTACATAGCAGGGACAACAGTACGCCATTTCAATCTTGCTCTAGAACATCACAAGTTGAGCTCTCCAGGAAGCACACTCTGAGAAGGAGTTTGGTGTTCAGGATGTTTATTAGAGATCAACACCTATGGAAGGGATAAGATATATGCTTGCCAAAGAGTGAGAGAAAAACTTTCTGAACATTCAAGACCCTACAATATCAGTGATGTTTATAGGAAACCAATGGTCTGAGCATATTGGGACATCCCTTCTGAAGTGAGAGAGAAGCTGTTGTACATTTTATCACTCATGTTTTGTGGTCCTATTTGGGTTTTTTGAGACAATATGTACCACAATTAGGCATGCTGTACCAACCCATTTACCGGGTAACTCCATAAGCTGATAGCTTTTAGTAGGACCTGAAATAGCAAAGAGCTCTGAAACACTTCAGGCTGCAGTTCAATCCTGCCACAGGGCCCCTGTGACCAAGCAAAATCAATGGTCTGCTCTTCCTGTCAGTGGCAGATAGAGATGCTATACAGCATCTGCCAAGCCCCAGTAGAATGACAACAGACACCCTAGACCTTTGGAATAAGGCTATGTCTTATTCTGCCAACAACTATTCATTAGAAAGGAAGATCCTAACTGACTGCTGGTCTTGGGACAGATTGAATTCTTGACCATAGGATATCCAAATCACAAACCTTGTGCTTCCTGATTCATTGAACCATAAAATTGGATGTGCACAGTGCATTCCACTATAAAATGGAAGTCAGCAGATTTTACCTATAAAGGGCCAGATAGTATTTCAGACTTTACAAGCTGTATGGTTTCATTCAACTCTACTGCTATAGCTCAAAAGTGGTCAGAAGCAATATGTAAGTGCATAAGTGTAGTTATGTTCGAATAAAACTTTATCAACACTGAAATTTGAGTTTCATATCACTTTATATGTATATATTATTTTGATTTTGATTTTTTCCAATCTTTAAAAAATGTAGGGAGGGATAACTTGGAAGATTGGGATTGACACATACACACTACTATATATAAAATAGATAACTAATATGGACTCACTGTATAGCACAGGGAACTCTATTCAATACTCTATAATGGCCTATATGGGAAAAGAATCTAAAAAAGAGTGGATATATGTATATGTGTAACTGATTCACTTTGCTGTACACCTGAAACTAACACAACATTGTACATCAACTATACCCCAATAAAAATTTAAAATAAAGAAAAAAGAAAAAAAATGTGAAAACCATTCTCAGCTTACAAAGAATGCAAGCTACAAAACAGGTGGTGGGTTGGATTTGGCCCATGGGCTGTGGTTTGCCAACCCCTGGTGTATACGTAACCAGACCCAAGTAGGTCCAAAAGGCACAGCAAACTGTCCAAACAGAGCCAGTGGTTCAGGTTCCCATGGGGCCAGCTTCTGCTGCTTTCCCTTCTCTCCTTCAAATCTTTCTATTATGAGTTAACAAAAGAGAAAAAGATGTGGGCTCAGACTCTGCATGGTGTGCTGGCATTGTGTCCACATATATCCTTAGTTTGGCCGCTTCTCTCTACACCCAAAGCTCTACCCACCAGGAGGACTTTTTTTCACTGTCTTGAAGGATCCCCCCCTGGTGTGGCTGTATATAACAGCAGTCTATTTTTAGCTCATACCAAAACACTGAGCCATCCGATCAGTAAGCCAGCTGTGGGTTTTTCCTCCTTCATCAGCTGTTCTAGGGAACTCCCTTGAAGCCATAGGAATAAGCTGAGAGCAAGGTGTAGGTGGAATGGTCATGGGCCATATTTGTGCAGCTTACTTTTGTCCTCTGGATCTGCCTCGGCTTGATACGTGATGTATTATTTCCATTGTGAGATGGATTGCTGGTGGGCCTACTCAATCTTATGACTTGGTGGATCTGACAGCACCTAGTTCAAAATGGGTACTTCTAGTCATACAGCCCCTTGGTGACCTGTGGTCACAGCTTGGTTTGTGTCAGGACCCAGTATCATGTCAGGAGTTATTATATGAATGGTATATAGTTTTATGCTACAAGTGCATGGTCTTGATTCAGGACCCTAGAGGGCTGTGCGGCAACTTCCCATTTTGTCTTGAGAAATACTCCTCATGGTTTCTTTAACTATCTCATATACCTCTAGTACCACGAGATCTGCTGTGTCATGTGGTGTATGCAACAGAATTATTGGTATGGCAACCTGGATTGTACTAGTACTGCAATGCTACCAGACAATCTCAAAACTGGCAACCTTCTGCATCACGTGACAAATGGATAGGAACTGTATGCCTAAGTGTAGTATGTTGCCTCCCAAACATGAAAAGGCCTATCGTGCAATGCTTCATAGTGTTGGAAGGTGCTAAGTGCCACAACTTGCCCTTTACCTTGGAGGCAACGGCACGGCATGCCCCAGACTATTGGACCCCTGAAAACTCACTTATGCGGCAGCCCATATATTTTTGGAGAATCAGTGTCTTACCATGGGTATTAGTCAGGGTTCTCCAGAGTAATAGAACCTATATACTTATTTTATCTATCTGTCCAAGTATCCGTCTATCTATCTATTAATTATAGAGATTAGCTCACGTGGGTATGGAGGCTGAAAAGTCCTCAATCTGCCACCCGCAAACTAGAGAACGAGAAAAACCAGTGTTGTAATTCAGTCTGAGTCTGTAGGCCCGAGAACCAGGAGCTCCGATGCCCTCTTCCAGGACTGGAGAAGATGGAGGTCTCAGCTCGAGCACTGAGAGCGAATTTGCCCTTCCTCTGCCTTTTTATTCTATTCAAGCTCTCAGTGGATTGGATGATGCCCACCAACACTGGGGATGGCCATCAACTTTACTTTGTTCATCAATTTAAATACTGATATCTTACAGAAACAACCTCACAGACACACCCAGAAATAATGTATAACAGCTTTCTGGACATCCCTTATCCCAGTTAACTTGACACATAAAATTAACCACCACACCAAGCCATCCGAGCTTCTTTCTCATCAGGTTTGATAACATGATATCATGATATTAACATGATATCAACATGATATCATGATATTAACATGATATCAACAGTATAGTGTACCTCACACCAGTCAGAATGGCCATCATCAAAAAGTCTACAAACAATAAATGCTGGAGAGGGTGTGGAGAAAAGGGAACCCTCCTACACTGTTGGTGGGAATGTAAATTGGTATAGCCACTGTGGAGAACAGAATGGAGGTTCCTTAAAAAACTAAAAATGGAGTTACCATATGATCCAGCAATCCCACTCCTGGGAATATATCTGGAGAAAACTCTAATTTGAAAAAATACATGCATCCCAATGTTCATAGCAGCAATATTTACAATAACCAAGGCATGGAAGCAAACTAAATGTCCATTGACAGATGAATGGATAAAGAAGATGCGGTATGTGAGTAATATTCCATTATATATATATATAATGGAATATTAGTTATAAAAAAGAATGAAATAATGCCATTTGCAGCAACATGGATGAACTTAGAGATTATCATACTAACTGAAGTCAGACAAAGACAAATATCATATAATATCACTTATATGTGGAATCTAAAAAAAATGATACAAATGAACTTATTTACAAAACAGAAATAGACTCACAGACATAGAAAACAAACTTACGGTTACCAAAGGGGAAGCTGGGGAGGATTAAATTAGGAGTTTAGAATTAACAGATACACACTACTATCATATAAAATAGATAAACAACAAGGACATACTACTGTATAGCAGAGGAAACTATATTCAATATCTTGTAGTAACCTATAATGGAAAAGAATCTGTACACCTGAAACTAATACAACATTGTAAATCAACTATACTTCAATCTAAAATAAAACAGTATAGTGGGCCAACGTGACATTCTCTGAAATGTTCAGATGGTCCAGGTCCACTTGAATCATATCATGATAAAGGACAGGAGAGCTGTAGGACAAGACCATGAACATAATCTACTGTCCATCCCAGTTCAGTTTGAACTGCTTTGGTTTCTCCTTTCTTATGGATATTAAAAGGCATGCATCCTCTAATATACTCAATATCAGAAGCTGAGGCTGGAGTTTCCCCTTGGTTAAGTGTGTGTTAGTCCACTATTATTTGCCATGATCTATACATTTTTTCCAACGGCCAAACTGGTAAAATAAGTGGGAGTATAACAATTGGACTAATCTCTCCCATTCTACCCAGGATGTGTCATGATTTTTAGTTTATTCTCTTGGCAGAGGTTAGGAGATTAATTGGAAGCAGAGACCGTCTCCTGATCTTTTTAGCCTCCTGATGTCATAGAAATGACGTTCTTTCCCTTCATCCTTCAGCCTAGGGGTGGTAACAGCTACACCGTTACTAGCCCTTGGGTACTGAGCTACCCATTTTATTTTCCTAGGCGCTGCCCATGACTTTGTAAATAGTCCTTTTGCTGAACCTGCCTTGAATTATCCTAATTAGCATGCTCCTTCTGTTTCATGTTATAGCTCTAATTTATAAAATCCAGTGCCCCCTTCCCTCACCCCCTCTCTCTTTTAAAAAAGTATTCTGAGTCTGGTTTTCTCAAGTTTGAAAACTTTGGAGTTATTCCTTAATAGTGATCAGTTAATAGCGAATATTCCAAGTGGATATCGTTTATAACTATTGTGTATCATTTACTAAGATGCTTCCTGGCTCACCCCCTTTAATCAAGCTGCCATGGTACTCCAGGTGATATTTCTGAAAGATGAATTGTAGCAAATCTCTTCTCTCCCTGAAATCCTTAATGGCCCTCTGTCACCTACAGAATGACATTCACATTCCTTGGTATGCTGCCTAAGGACCGCAATCCAGCCCATTCTTTTTTTAAAAATTATTTTCCCTTATGGTTTATTACAGGATATTGAATATATTTCCCTGTGCTACACAGTAAGACCTTGTTGTTTATCCATTCTGTATATAACAGCTTGCATCCGTCCAGCCTATTCTGACACCACTTTCCCCTACACACTCCACCTTCCAGCCACACTGAAGGTACAGTTCCCCCCTAGGAGATTCTTAACCACAAATAGCTGATTCTTTCTCTGCTTTGTGAACTAATTCTCCTTGTTCAAGACCAAGCTCAAGTGTCACCTCCTCTGCAAACTTCCTCTTCCAGCACACAGCTCTTTGTTCTCACAGCATTTTATACAAATTCTATTTTAAAATTAACACATCGTTTTAAGACTATTTATTTGACGTCTCTCAATAGAATTACCAGTCTTTAAGAGATAGGACTTTGTAACTGTTGGTTTAAATCCTTTAATATTAAAAAAATGTACTATGAGTTCTTCAGTGTCTATGATTGGCTTCTTTCTTGGGTTTTCATAGCAGCTGGTCTTTTTCTAAATCATCCTCATTTTGAAGTAAAGTGTTCCCTTCTCCCCTCTGCTGCAGTCATTTTCTCTGAGTGTTAATTCATACTTCTTTTCCCTGTAGAAAATCTCCCTCATGAGAGGGAGCAAATCTTCCTCTGAATTTTCAAATCGTCATTATACCCTAGAGAACTGTAGTAACTTAATTATTCCGCAGATTCCAGCCAAACCAAGAAATCTCTGAGTAGATAAATTACCAGACTGGCGTTTCCAGCCATACACTTATTGTAATATGTAACAAATTAATTAAAAATTAATTTTTATCCAATTCCAGAATCTATACACGCTAAACAAATAGAGTTTTGCATACCATCACATATTTCCTATGAATTAAGCTAGTCTTCTGCTTTTTGTTTTGCGGTACACAGGCCTCTCACTGTTGTGGCCTCTCCCGTTGCGGAGCACAGGCTCCGGACGCGCAGGCTCAGTGGCCATGGCTCACGGGCCCAGCCGCTCCGCGGCATGTGGGATCTTCCCGGACTGAGGCACGAACCTGTGTCGCCTGCATCGGCAGGCGGACTCTCAACCACTGTGCCACCAGGGAAGCCCTAGTCTGCTGCTTTTAAAACCTTAAAACTGGGTAGAAAATTATAACAGACTTAGGCCAAAAAAAAAATTAGGTAGTCAGTTTAGTTTGGTAATCTCTTAAGTTATAACACATAATATACTTATAGAAACAGCCATAAATCGGTTTAATTTTTAGTTCACATTTTAGTAGCCAATGGAGCTGGAATTAAAGGTTAAATGCGGCTCTGTGGCCTTAGACTCTGAACAGAAATTTAAAAAATTATAAGATGTATGTCTGGACGCAAAGAGAATTAGTGTATTTTCTATATCTTTGTTTTACGCATAAGAAGTAAACAGGACCAAAAAAAAAAAAAAAGGCACTGTGCATAAGAGCTCTTTTTAATAATTATTTTTCAATTTTCTCTTTGAACAAGCTTCTGAGTATCTCCCTTGTATTTCCATGGACAAGATGAGAAAAGAAGCAAAACATATGATTCATTATATGTGACTTAGAGTTTGTGGGCTTCACCATAAGATTAATTTGGCTTTTAGTCTCAATACCTAATGCAAGGGCAAATCTAAATTGGGAAATATACTTACATTAGCATCTTTTTCTCTCATTTCCATGTGATTTAGAAAAAATAAAGGAGACTGAATTACTTGCTGGAATTCAGGGGGAAAAAAATGTCAATTTAACTCAGTGCAATCATTCAACACAAATTTTGTACTGAGAGAACAACATTTCCTACTCTGCCACTCTATTCCAAGTAATATTTAATAGCTTTCTGAACCTCTTCCAACTTCAATTAGTGTTAATTTACTGTGTAACTAAATACATTACCCTAAAATAATTAGGAATACAGTGTCTTCCATAACATATGTGATTGGTATTAGCAGCCTTGGTTTGGAAGAGTCTTAGAAAATAGACACAGAACCTAGTTTCTTAATATGATCTGTTCTAAACCACTCACCAGATTCCTTTTGTCATTGCGGGGCACGGGCTGTTGTTGGTTATGAAGAATATGGCCTAAATGACTTGGCATGATATACTAGGCCCTCCATGATCGGACTTCTACTTCATCTCCCGCCTTGCGTCTCAACACTTCAATTCCCATAATGTGACATGTTTCTTTCAGTTGTCACACCTCTGTGTTTTTGTTTTTGTTGTGCCTGAGAGAGCACTTAAGCAGAGTCATACCTGCTCACATTTCTTGGCTCATATCAAGTGACAGTGTGCTGGACAGTCTCCAATTTTTTTTTTTTTTTTTTTTTTTTTGCGGTACGCAGGCCTCTCACTGTTGTGGCCTCTCCCGTTGCGGAGCACAGGCTCCGGACGCATAGGCTCAGCGGCCACGGCTCACGGGCCCAGCCGCTCCGCGGCATGTGGAATCTTCCCGGACCGGGGCACGAACCCGTGTCCCCTGCATCGGCGGGCGGACTCTCAACCACTGCGCCACCAGGGAAGCCCTGGACAGTCTCCATTTGCCCTTCCAGCTCTACTCATCACCCTTTTCCTCCCACCTCTGTGCCTCACGGGCTGATGCTGGAGGTCTCCTCATCATTCTCCCTTGAGTGCTGGCTTGCAGTTGAGGTTGGCCAATGGGAGGCACTAGCAAAGACTGGAGGGCAGGAGGAGAGAGGAGTCTAGGTATTCATCCCCTCCACTTCCCCATGCTTTCACCCCTGCTGGACTATGGTTTGGCAGTGGCTTTGTTCCTCCAAACAACATAGCACTCATGGCTACAGCTCTCACTTGATACAGGAAACAAACATTCCCATCCTTTCCAGTCTATCAGTGTTAACTTCTTCCCACTCTTGTTCATTCTCAAGGGCTTCATTATTCCTTTTGGTTCCCTTAACCCTACTCACAGCTCTGTAAATAGTCCTTCCAGTAAACTCTTGTCATTTATGCCTTTGAGCGTGCCATCTCTCTTGCTGGGACACTGACTAATTGTCTCTTTATGACATTTCCTCCTGGGGTAGAATCAAAGTTTGGTGCCCTCAATGAACCCATTACAGACTTACACAACCTGGCATACTTGACCGCACCATTTACTTAAAAGTTTATTTCCTTCTAGGGACTTCCCTGGCAGTCCAGTGGTTAGGACTCTGCACCTCCATGGCAGGGGGCACGGGTTCCATCCTTGGTTGAGGAACTAAGATCCTGCAAGCTGCATGGTGCGCCCAAAAAAAAAAAGTTTATTTTCTTCCAGAGTCAGAGGATAGCCTCTCAGTATCACTAGGGTGGAGCGCAGTACCTGGCACATATTTGGTCCTACTTAAATATGTTTTGAATATATTGATGAGTGTCATGAAGGGTTGGTATTATTATTAATAATATGTTTTACAAACATACATTTTTTCATTTAACCATCACAATAATTCTATAAGGTGGGATTAACATCTTCCTTTTACAAATGAATAGACTAAAACTTAGAGAGCATAAATAATTGGTCCAAGTCACAGTAAATGAAAGAGTAAACCCAGGTCTTTTTTGATTCCAAAATTCTGCTATAAGCCCGAGTAGTGATGAGTTTCTACAGAAAAACACAGGATTTAGCCAAAGCATTAGAAATATTTTTGAATGGTTTCCTGATGTTTTTAAACTGCCCCAGTCCCCGTCTCGACCCTTGCACAGGGACAAACATCTGAGTGTCAACTACATTAACATGATTGTTCAGAGAATTGTGAAATGTTAATTTTGTTGTATTATATGTGAATTTTGAAAGATTCAACAGAAGCTCCGTACAGTTTACATGTTTGATCTCTGATTTGTCAAACTAGTTACTTTACTTTTACTTGGAAATGAATACTTCCTCTGGCACAGTGGGTGGGTGAATCAGGATCCATTAAAGACAAGGAGGGATCAGGGGAATAGTCATAATACAGTTGGAACATATTTTAATCATGGAGTAACAGTAGAAAACCACACATCTTAGATCCAAGCCAGGATCTAGCAAGACATCAATGCACTTAAAAATGTCACTCCTTGACCATTTGATACTTGACACATGGTTTTTAGGTTTCAGATTATATTACTAATCTCTTTTGATACTATTTAAATAAAAACTCTCGAGTCTTCTTAGTATGGGCCAGTTCTGTACCTGGTTTGTGTCCTATAATGTTTGCATTCCCTACCAGATAAATCATCCCAGTGTTTAAAATGGCAGGAATAGAAAAGTGTCACGGATACCCTATTAGGAGATCATTTCTGGTGCAGAATTTTAAGAAGTAAGAAAAACAAAAATTAGACATGTTTCCCAACTTTGGTGACTTTTTTTGAATGTCCTGTTTATGACAAAGAAGGCCTTCATTTAGGATTGAAAGGAATTATCATGATATAATCACTCTAAATACATCTATTTGTTCTTCAAACTGTGAGGCACTTAGACACTTCCATTCATTTATTTAATACATATTTATTGAGCATCTACTATAGGCTAGCTGTTCCTAATGCTTGGGAAGCATCAGTGAACAAACAAAAGATCCCTGCTGTTGTGGATCTTGTGCATTTTCATGAAAATGTGTTTTGGACGTATGGACAACTGAAGGAAGGAGTTTTCAGAATAATAGCCCATGCTCAATTTTTTCTCTATTTCCTCAGTTTTATTTGCTATTTCCAAAGAATTTAAAAGGACACAGAAGAAATCCCTACAAAATTACTAAATATTTATAGCTAATACATAAAGCATGTAAGTTGTCAGGCATACTTTACATATATTAACTAATCTAATCTCAAAACGACTATGACTCTATTTTCATTCCCATTTTATAGATGAGGAAACTGAGGCAGTGAGAGCTTCAAAAATCTCACCCAACATAATATAAAATTGTCTCTGGCAGAGCTGGGACTTGAACCTAGTTTGCTCATTCTCTCTGTCTTTGTTCTAACCTGCCACAAGGTTCTGTTTTGCTATAATCAGCCTTCAGCCAAAGGCTCACAGAAGTCTTGATATGGGTACAGATTGATAAACTCATTTGATAAAATATCATATTCATTTCAGGAATCCTCCAAGTAAAGTATTTCTAGAAGGGAATAATTCACTGCCTCTTAGAAATATGTTTCTGTATAACATTCTATCAGGTCCTGGTTCTATCTGGAAAGCTCTATAGAAAAATATCATTCTTCCTTCACATGACAAAATCCTTCAACTATTGTGAAACAGCTAACATTGCCCTCTCATTACCCCAACACTTTGGAAGATTTCTTCTTTTTTTTAGGTTAAACAACTTCTTATTCCACAATAAACCAGAAGTAAAAGATAAAATAAATCGAATGATGAAAACTTTAGGTCATTCCTTTCAAAGTCATTTCCAGCACTGCAGTAAAAAAAGCAAAAAAGCAATCCACAACCACAACAATAAATGAGTTATGCGATTTAATTCTGGATATTACAGGGGGGCTTAATGAAACAGAGAAGTGGCTTTCCGGAGAAGAAGAGATTAAAATCTGGAAAAGAAGTATACCTGTCTGGGGATTAAAAAACAAACAACTTTAAAAGGTCAGGGAACCCAGAAAGGAATCTCATAAAGGTAAGATTTGGACTTCTAACGTCACTTAAGGAGAGAAAATTTGGCCAAGAATGGAATTATTCAAATGAAATCATTTGCATCGAAAAAATAATTTTTATCCTGAGGAACCAAGGGCCAACTATCAGGAAAGTTGTAGCAGAACTGGGTCTGGTTTGCATTTTACATTCTCTAGACAGTAGTTACTTTTTTTTTTTTTTTTCTTGCGTTATGTGGGTCTCTCACTGTTGTGGCCTGTCCCGTTGCAGAGCACAGGCTCCGGACGCGCAGGCTTAGCAGCCATGGCTCGCGGGCCCAGCCGCTCCGCGGCACGTGGGATCTTCCCGGACCCGGGCACAAACCCGTGTCCCCTGCATCGGCAGGCGGACTCTCAACCACTGCGCCACCAGGGAAGCCCAGTAGTTACTTTTAATAAAATAATAGATATGAAAACATTAAAAAGTTAAAAGTATCTATATAGCACTTTGTTTCAAGCCCAATTTAATAAGGGTTTGAAAGTTACTTAGATAAACCTGAAATTATGGGTTAAAATGGGGTCTATCTGTGTGTCTAAATATTTTTTGAATATTAAAAAAACTCAATAACACAAGAAACCCCAAGGAGAAGATGAAAATACTCTAACGCCCATCTTGTTCCTCCAAACCTCATTTTGAAAAGTATGTTGTGGCTGAAATAAACTATGGCTCCATATGATAAGGTTTTAATCTTTGATTAAATATCTAAAAACGATTAAAATTTATTAAATAATCACTATACTGGATCATATTTGTTCACTAGTCTAGAGGTGAAAAGCAGTGGAAGAAAGATAATCCTTTAGGTCCAGTTTGTTTTGCTACCACGTGTGTTTCTGAAATGGGAATTAGCAAAATTAGCTCATATGGGATGGGTAAATAGGGAAATGGTGTCAGTAAAATACTGAAGTCTCCTCAGTTTAAGGATATTCTGAGCATATTAATGCTCTGTATTCCCAATTAACAGCAGCTAAACATAAAATAACAGGCTTGAAAGCAGCAAGTCATAGGGGAGCCCAGTTCTGCAATTTCACACCAGTTTTCCTCTTGCTCAGTTGGTTCTGTGCTTTCTTGGCAGTGCTTATTGGGAGTGATCCTCTCTTCCTCTTGTGCAGCTTACCCTGGTCTCTACAACTTATAGCAGCCTCGACCCTTCCTTATACCCAAGTCCATCAAACTACTAAAACTTTTTCTTAAGTTAATGTCCTGTAGCATTATTTTGCTTCTTAAAAATTTAGTACGTCTTTTCAACTGTGTAATGTTTTTAAAAGATTGCTATTGATCCCATTAGTTTTCTGACTACCAAGTTCTGAGTTTTTTGCCCTAATCCCACTTTTTTCACATATACCTTGTTATATCTAGTGCACAGTTTTAGAGGATGTGAGGTTTTTCAGGAAATGCCTGTTTCTTCTATTCTGACATGTCCATGAATCTACAACCCTATTCGATTATGCATTTCCTATCTATACAGCATATCTTCCTGAGAACTTTCAAGTACACGGTACAAATTTCCAGAAGGACAAATTTGGCCATAAAAATAGAGTTTCACACAAATATAAACCGGATCACCAGAATGCAAATATAGCTTCTCATTGATACGGGGAGAATCATTGTTTTGAGATCCATACCCATGGTATGAACACTATTTGGTTGATAAATTTATTGAAGATACAATTAAATAACTACTTCAGGTTTGTATAACTCCATAACCCAAATCAGAAACAGCATGTTCATTTGTTTCAAACTAATCATGTCTTTGTACCAACAGAAACTTTTAAGATACACACAGATACCCACAAATTAAAGCATTAAATGATGGCATTGTATTTAATACGAGAACTGAACTAATACTTCTTTTATATATATATATATATATATATATTTAAACATCTTTATTGGAGTATAATTGCTTTACAAGCATGTGTTAGTTTCTGCTTTATAACAAAGTGAATCAGCCATACATATACATATGTCCCCATATCTCCTCCCTCTTGCGTCTCCCTCCCACCCTCCCTAACCCACCCCTCTAGGTGGTTACAAAGCATCGAGCTGATCTCCCTGTGCTATGTGGCTGCTTCCCACTAGCTATCTATTTTACATTTGGTAGTATATATAAGTCCATGCCACTCTCTTACTTTGTCCCGGCTTACCCTTCCCCCTCCCCGTGTCCTCAAGTCCATTCTCTACATCTGCGTCTTTATTCCTGTCCTGCCCCTAGGTTCTTCATAACCATTTTTTTTTTTAGATTCCATATATATGTGTTAGCATACAGTATTTGTTTTTCTCCTTCTGACTTACTTCACTCTGTATGACAGACTCTAGGTCCATCCACCTCACTACAAATAACTCAGTTTTGTTTCTTTTTATGGCTGAGTAATATTCCATTGTATATATGTGCCATGTGCCACTGAATTAATAGTTCTTGACTAACTTTTACTTTTTAATGGAAAAATTCTAACTGGACTTTTCAAGGAAGAGTAGTAGTAATTTAATAAAAATGTGTAAAATATATCAAAGTAGCAAACAGATAATTTAAGACATTTTAATTTCTTAGAGGAAAAAATAACATAGTTAAGCTTTTAGGCTTTATGATACCATGAAAGAATGCATTAATAAACTGTAATTAACTAATTATTTCACAGTTAACTTCTGTAAGCCTGTTTCCTCATCTGTAAAATGCGGATAATGATAATAGCTACCTAAAGCACTGTTGGGAGAATTAAATGGGATAATACTGTGCATGTAAATTACTTAACACTGTGACTGGTCCATAGTAACTAGTCTTCATTAAGTACTGGTAATTCTTCTAATTGGCAATAAAAAATTCCACTGTTTAGAACAAAGGTGCATTAACTGGCCCCAACATTTTAATGTTTGAGTCATATACCATCCCGTTTTTTGCTACTATAAGTCACTCTTTTAAATTTTCTCCCTGAAAATGATGACTATTGTATAAGGCAAAATCAACAACAGTACACCGAGTGCCCTTTTCAGGTGAGACTGTGGGCCGAGTGTGAAGGTGGATACAAAGCAATGTAAGACATTAGCCCTTCAATCAAAAGTTTACAATCTAATCTGATAAAGAAGACAGAAAGTGATGGTTCAGTTTTCCCATAATGTAATAGTTACTTATGAAACTTTAACTCACAGAACAGTTTTTATCCTTTACCCACATACAAATTAACCCTCTTAAAAGAAAGTGCTCTTTATCAAGTTTAATTTAATTGGGTATCATTGTATATGTTTTACCTATTGCAGAGGCCCCTAAGTCTTAATGATTTGGCAAGTATTAGATGAGAAGATAGGAGAAAGTTTAGAACATGTGGTCTGTCATTACAACATAGTGAATGTCAAAGACAAAAAGATATAAAAGCAAGCAAGAGTTTTTAGGTGCTCTGATTATTTTTCATCTGCATTATTGCAAAATTCTATGAGTTAGTTTGACTAATTTTAATGTCTTCTGACTCCAATTCATCTTACTTATAGTTTCTTAGAATATAGGTAGTTTTCCCCTTTGCAAGAACGTGAAGCAACTTTCTGGTTAGAATTGTATCAGATTTAAGGCCTTTAAGTTTATAATCATGGTGATTTATTAAATGGTAAACTACTACATCTCACCTATCTTTCCCTATATTTGAATAAATCTAAGCTTTGTGAATTTCCTACTGATTAAAAAAAGCTATTAAAGAAAAGGCAGAAGGAAGGAAGGAAGGAAGGAAGGGAGGAAGGAAAGAGGGAGGGAGGAAGGGAGGGGGGAAGAATCTCAGCAGTCCCACAGTGAAGCTCTATGTATGAAGAACTGCATGTATGAAGGGCAAGACGACTTTCATCCATAATTTTCAGAGATAGATTTCATGATTCTATTTGAAACAGGGCCTAGACCCACTTCTGAGAAAGGTCAGAAGTTGTTTGGGTAGGGGTGGCGGAAGAGCACTGAGATGATTTATCATTTGCCCAAATAGCATCCTCTGTGGAAGAACAAAATAAATAGTGTAACTTTGAATGGTTTCCTACTCAGCTATCCCTGCCACATACCTAGACACCAGAAAGAAGCCTTTTCTTCTGTAGAAATAGGCGATTAAAGATTTTTGCTGTGGTTTTCAGGGATTGAATAATAACAAATATATGGAAGAGGGACCTTCTCTTCCCTTCTCAAGATTCCCTTAGATTGTCCTTTTAATATAGAAAGACAAAATTAAACATTTAGTAATTTCACTCTTATTTTGCACTGGGTACTGTCAATTTTTTAAAATATAAAGATGAAGGCTATGATTCTCATTATAAATACTAATTTAATTTTTGAATCCCCGGATGAAACTTTAAGCCCCTTCATGTCCTCTGATTCTACCCTCAAAGGAAGGTGTTTGTCCTGGGACACTCATTTTTTTTTCTAATCTGACTAAGAAGTAGGCTTCAGTCTTATTTTCCAGAACAACCAACTTTATAAATAACAAAATGACAGATGATTCTGAATAAGAGCATTCGGACAAGCCCATTTTAGGTACTGAGGTCATATTTATACTTACCAAAGATATATGCAGTGGTAAGACTTCTGTGGTCTTGGCCTATTTGAAGGCTACAGTTTAACAAAGGACTCTCTTTTCCATTATTTAAAAAGATAATTTTTCCTTTATAAGAAAATATTTATATGTGGTTTTAAAATGCTGCACTTCCAATCTTGTAACTAAGGCCCAAGTAGAAAAACTAGTTTGCCAATCTTCACTTGACCTCTACAATGTAGAATGTCTCCACTTTATTGTACGGGTTGGTTCTTTTTATTTCTTTGCAATCCATGTATGGTCCATCTCCTCTCTCCTGTTACAGTTCTTGCTTTTTCATTAGGCTAGGGCATGCTAATGCACAGCTGATTGTAGGGGAATATTTTAAGTTTTATTTTAACTGCAATAAAAAAGTCTTGTGCTATTTGCAAAGGTCAAATTTTTACATGAAAAAGGAACGTCTATGGAGAATGAAGGGATCTATAGGGTAACTTTTCACATACCTAGTACTTGGTAGGTAATTGATAAATGTGTATCGAGCAGTTGAAACAGTGAACATTATATTCAGATTCTCTTACAATAATGTTGCCAGTTAATTCAGTTGAACATTCATTGTGTGCATTCTTTGTGGCAGGAGCAGTGTAAGGGATACAAATTAATAGGATGTTTGCCCGTAAATACCTCAGAGTCCAGAAGAGGAGACCTATTTCTTCTGAACAGATATTTTCAATTTAATATGATGGTAAGAATAAGAGTGGCATACATAAAGACTCCAAGAAAAAAAATTGGGGGCTACCCAGCTCAGATTTAGGGTATCAGGAGTGGCTTAAAAAATGAATTTTCTCGGGCTTCCCTGGTGGCGCAGTGGTTGAGAGTCCGCCTGCCGATGCAGGGGACACGGGTTCGTCCCCTGGTCTGGGAAGATCCCACATGCCACAGAGCGGCTGGGCCCGTGAGCCATGGCCGCTGAGCCTGCGCGTCCGGAGCCTGTGCTCCGCAATGGGAGAGGCCACAACAGTGAGAGGCCCGCGTACCGCAAAAAAAAAAAAAAAAAAAAGAATTTTCTCTACGTGAGTAACAAAGGAGTTCACGTCGATTGATGAAGAGAATGGTATTCGTTTGCTCGGGATACTTTAACAAAGTACCACAAACTGAATGGCTTAAACAAAGAAGCTTACTGTGTCGCAGTTTTGGAGGCTTGAAGTCCAAGGTCAAGGTGTCAGTAGGGTTGGTTCCTTCTGAGGGCTGTGAGAAAGAATTTGTACTGTGGTTCTCCTTTAGCTTCTAGGGAATCACTGGCAATCTTTGGTGTTGCTTGGCTTGTATCATTCTGATCTCTGCCTTACATGGTGTTCTCCCTGTGTGCGTATATGTGTGTGTGCGTCCCTATCCAAATTTCCCCTTTTTATAAGGATACCAGTCAAATTGGATTAGTGCTCACCCTAATGACCTCATCTTAACTAATTATATCTGTAATGACTATATTTCTGAATAAGGTCACATTCTGAGGTACTGGGGGTTAGGGCTGCAACATATATTTTTTGGGTGACACAGTTCAATCACAAAACTATCTTGATTTTGAAAATCTTGATTTTATTTTATGTATTAAAAAACTTAACCATGACAACAAAAATACTGTCATTAGCAATTGTTAGAACTAATGACATGACCAATAAACTCAGATTACTTAAAAACCTCCTTGAAGGCTGAACTAGAATCATTTATCCATACTCCAACCCCCTACCCATCCACCTTTGCCTTTAGCCATGTATTTTCCCCACCTACTATGTAATCTTGGGATAAATAAGATATGGCTCACATTCCTAAGAAATTCACAATTGCAAGGGGGAAACAGATATGTAAATAGTTACAGAATCACGTGTGATAAGTACTGTAACAGGCTTTATTTCTCATCTTTTAAGAAACTGGTTAAATCTTCAGTGTGAAACTGATAGATGGAAGTTGCAGCTCAATTACAGCAGAAGCCATGGAGGCATTTCTATAAGGCTGGTCAAATTCTGTATAACTAAATTTTCCTCTGTGTTATTTTAAAATTGGAGAGTCTGCTGAAAGAGAACATTCATAGTGCCTGAGTGAGTGGCTATTTTTTTTAGCTAAGATAATTCAGATTCAGATATGATGATTATAGGCTGTCATGAACACATGTACACCCAGGGTTTCTTAACCTTGGCACCATTGACACTTTGGGCTGGATACTTTTTAAAAAATTGTGGGTGGTTATTCTCTGCATTTGTAGGATATTTTAGCAGCATCCCTGGCCTCTATGCACTAGATGCCAGTAGTATCTCTCCCACCCCCCATTTGTTACAATAGACAACACTGCTGTAGTTGAGAACCACTAATATATTTTTTTCTTTAAAAAATTTTTTTATTGAAGTAGAGTTGATTTACAAAGTTGTGGCAATCTCTGCTGTACAGCATAGTGACTCAGTGATACACATATAGACATTCTTCTTTATATTCTTTTCCATTAGGGTTTATCACAGAATATTGAATATAGTTCCCTGTGCTATACAGTAGGACCTTGCTGTTTATCCATCCTATATATAATAGTTTACATTTGCTAATCTCAAACTCCCAGTCCTTCCCTCCCTTACCCCCCTCCCCCTTGGCAACCAAAAATATGTTTGCCATGTCTGTGAGTCTGTTTTGTAGATAGGTTCACTTGTGCCATATTTTAGATTCCACATATAAGTGATATCATATGGTATTTGTCTTTCTCTTCCTGACTTACTTCACTTAGTATGATAACCTCTAGCTGCATACCTGTTGCTGCAAATGGCATTATTTTGTTCTTTTTTATGGCTGAGTAGTATTCCATTGTATATATGTACAACATCTTTATCCATTCATCTGTTGATGGACATTTAGGTTGTTTCCATGTTTTGGCTATCATGAATAGTTCTGCTATGAACATAAGGGTGCATGTATCTTTTTGAATTATAGTTTTGTCCGGGTATAAGCCAAGGAGTGGGATTGCTTGATCATATGGTAATTCTATTTTTTTTTTTTTTTTTAGTTTTTAGGAACCTCCACACTGTTTTCCATAGTGGCTGTACCAACTTACATTCCCACCAACATTGTAGCAGGGGAGAACCAGTAATAGGCCTTGAATGTCACAGGCCTATTACATCTTATCCAATGTAATGTGCGCAACATTGATCTGGTTTCCTAGTCAATCCCTCCTTTCATTTTAATTGAAGCAAGTAAATCTACTTTAGCTGTGTGTTAGTTCTTTGGAGAGGGACATGTGGGTGGTTAACATCTGTTTGTAAGAGCTTAAGAAATTGTACCAATACTTAGCAACCTAGACTAGTAATTCCAAGCTCTCTAAATATCTGTATCATGGACTAGTATTTTAGTACAAGGAATGGAAGCAATGAAGGAAATCGAGAAAGGAAAGAGACGAGTTAGACCAGAATGGTTTTAGTGCTCATCATCTTAATTTTATGGATGAATGTTGGAATTTGTAGAGGACGAATTGGGGAAGAAGAGCTCAGTCCTTTGGCCAGTGCCTCTTCAGGGGCCATTTTCCTTCTCCCTGCACCACTTCTAATATTCTCTCAGCTTCATCTCTAGTTCTTAAAGACGTGTTCTGGTTCTCCCGAGGCCCCAGGTCATCCCTGCTTCTCACCATGTATTATTATGGTCAGGGATATGAATATTAGGCTATAGGTCCTGCCCCAGATGACTTGTGAAGTCCTATATAGATGCTAGGCATTTCTAGCTTTCAGAATTGAGAAGATCTAGCTTGACTATCAGAACTCGACTGATTTGCTGACAACAGCCCTGGCACAAATAGTTTTCGACAGCAGTTATTTTACTGAGCTGAACTTTCTGAACATATCAGATCATTACTCTTAAGTACAAACATGTAGTCTTAGTGAAGTAACGGGGCACAGCCTGTATTGGATTTTGATAGTTCTGGCACTCGGTTCAGCAGTCGCTTGACCCTGAGTTAATTAGTCTGACAATTCCTGCTGGCTGTTTAATCAAACTACTGCAACTTTCAACTTCATCAGTAATTTAGTTCATTTGTCTTTATTATGATTCCATGATTATTTCCGACTGAAAACTAGTATTTTTGATAATTGTAATATTCGTGATGAATGGCAATAATAATGTCTGTGTAAAGAATATGCATTAGTATATCTACAATAACATCATGGGCTTTAAAAATAAATTTTTTAAAGGAAAGAAGATTGTAACTGTTTAACACACAAACTATCTTTCTTATATCTTGGTAATTTAAATCATCATCAATGACAAGAAAACATACCATCCAAGAGGAGAAAAAACAATTTCTTCCCTAAGATAATTTTAACAATTTTGAAAATTGTACAAATAATGTTATGAGAAGTATACAATTTTTTAAAAGACACTCTTCCAATATACTTTTCCTTAACAAATCAGTCACTTATATTTTCTATGTTTTTTCCCCAGCCTTGTTTACATGCATAACCAATTTAATATAGTTGCAATTACAGTGTAGATTCAATTTTGTATTCTGCTTTTTTCATTTAGCATTATTCTTCCATGATAATTTAAAGAGAGTTTTATTTAGGGTTATTTCAAATGTAGAGAATATAATTTTCTAAACTGTACTTAAGCACTCAATTTAAATATTTTAATGGCCAGCCCAAATCATCAAATGTATTCTATAAAGGGGTGGATTATAGTTAATGCTTAACATTGCAGGAAGCAACTTGCATATACATAGATTATAGTCAAATGTCACATACAAGTGGAAATGAGGACATTACAGGCTGGTTGTTTTTACGTATTTGGAAATTTTTCTACAGTGAGATGTACTTCTAGAATTGGTCGGTCTGGCTGCTAAATTTTCATGCCCTGAATTAATTCAGTCAGTTGTTAAACTGTACCTTTCTGCAGATGACTTAACATGTGCACCTCATTTACACTTGAACTTGCTGTGATTCAGATAGCATTATCCTAAATGGTGTTAAGAAACTGTTCATTTTCTGTGTCAGCGAAAAATGAGGAAAGGCCAACTACATTTCGCCTAAAGAGAGTCATGTCAGAACTGACATCTTGGCAGATACAAAAATGCAAGTAAGATATTTTAAGAGGGCACACTAAAACTAATGAACTGAGGACCAATATACACTTCTCCATTGTATAAAGCTGTATCTACTGAATTTACAAATGTTAAAAGATATGCTTTATTAGTTGCTGTAGGAGTCCTGTTTCATTTTAGTTGATCAGTTAAAATAGAAATTTGCTTTCCTTTTGTGTAATTTTAACCCTTATTTTAAAGTTATTTATTTATTTTATATTTCATTTTTGGCTGCGTTGGGTCTTTGTTGCTGTGCGCAGGCTTTCTCTAGTTGAGGTGGGCAGGGGCTACTGTTCATTGTGGTGCGTGGGCTTCTCATTGCAGTGGCTTCTCTTGCTGCGGAGCATGGGCTCTAGGTGTGCGGGCTTCAGTAGTTGTGGCACATGGGCTCAGTAGTTGTGGCTTGGGCTCTAGAGCACAAGCTCAGTAGTTGTGGTGCATGGGCTAAGTTGCTCCACGGCATGTGGGATCTTCTCGGACCAGGGTTCGAACCTGTGTCCCCTGCATTGGCAGGTGGATTCTTAACCACTGTACCACCAGGGAAGTCCTAATCCTTATTTTAAAATGTGGTTTGAGAAGATGGATTTTAAAAATTAATTGTTCTGATATAAAATATTAAAGGAAAATTTACTATTTACTTATCTCTATGTATTTATTAAAGAAACAGAATCTGAACAATGAATGTTTTTTGCTTGACAAAGCAAGTAGTCTACTGAGGTCTTTCATAAGCAATAATGTGCTTAATCTAAAAAGCTAATATGCTACTTGGATATTTAATAATTATTGGGTTATATGCAAGAGCTGGGGAAGATTATTTCCACTTAATTCACTGTCTATTAGGCCCTTAACATATGGTGTCCATTTTAATTTCTATATTTTCAGGGTAATTTTTTTTTTTTTAACCCAGAGAATTTAGAAAAGGGCAGTGGAATTGATGAAAGGGATGTCAATTGAAAGATTAAATTTGATTGGGTTATTTTTCCTGGAGGAGAACTAAGATGTTTATTTATTATTCTCTTCAGGTGTACTGGTTATTATTATGGTCAACAGGAGTCATTTCAATTAGTCACCTCTATTTTATTTAGAACAGACATTCTCAAAATATGGTCCCATGACCAGCGGCATCAGCATCAGTATCACCTGGGTATCTGTGAGAAATGCAGATTCCTAGGGTCCACCCCTGAACTATTGCATCAGAAACAATACAGATGGAGCACAGAAACTGGTTTAACTAAACTTCCAGGTGATTCTGATGCACACTAAAGTCTGAGAACTAATGTTTTGTGTTTTAGGGAAAAGAACAGATACTAAAAATAGGGATACATTTTAAAAAAAGAAAATGATGAACGAGTTTATTTTGATCTCAAGAAGAATCTTTCTAAGTAATGTGGTTATATTGTAGCAGTATATTAAAGGAAGTTTTGTATTTCTAATCATGTAGATACTTAGAAGAGAAGCAAAGAATTGCTTTATTGAGCCAGACTCGTGCAAAAAAGACCACTCTGTGCTCTGTATCTAGTCATGTGTGCAGACAGACACGTTAGTTCTTGAGGCTGCCTCAGTGAAAGGGGCATGTCTCCCAAACGGCTTAATTAGTTCCATCATTACTTTATTGACACATTTAAAAATCTGCATATCACTTTGTATATTCTTCTCAACTCCCTCTCCTCAACATGCCCCCAGGATAATTTCCATCCACTTGTTTTGAAATAATAAGTAGTATTGAATCTGGAGCTGTAAAAATGATTCAGTCTTTAAATTCCTCTCCGTCTTTTTGATCCTGTAGAATAACATTTGTATAGAAAAGCTTTGAAAATGAAAAAGACACTCTTAGTCAAACGTAAAGTGAAAATGTAAGAAACATCTTTCTCGCTCAAATTTTTTTCAAGCTTGGGAGGTATTAGCCCAAAGATGAGAAAAGAGACGACTTTTCCTCCACTGGCTTTCCCAGGGCCCCTGGGTTTATTCTTGAAAAATGGTTTAAGTGCTGTGGGCAGCTACTTTAGGTTCTTTTCTTTCTTTTTTTAAATTTATTTTTGTTTGCGTTGGGTCTTCGTTGCTGTGCGTGGGCTTTCTCTAGCTGCGATGAGCAGGGGCTACTCTTCGTCGTGGTGCACGGGCTTCTCATTGCAGTAGCTTCTCTTGTTGCGGAGCATGGGCTCTAGGCATGAGGGCTTCAGTACTTGTGGCGCGGGGGTTCTAGAGCGCAGGCTCAGTAGTCGTGGCGCATGGGCTTAGTTGTCCTGTGGCATGTGGGATCTTCCCGGACCAGGGCTCGAACCCATGTCCCCTGCATTGGAAGGCGGATTCTTAGCCACTGCACCACCAGGGAAGTCCCAACTTTAGGTTCTTGATGATTGGAAGATAGGCACAACAGGGTGAGCATTCGGGATCTCCGTCCTTTATCTTGGTCCTACTGGATACAAACTCTTGGAGGACAAGACTACATGTTCCGTCTCGTTATTTGCTGTATCTTGGTACCCAGCTTGAAGTGCTACAGCCAGGAACTCAGCGAATGTATCGTTTGTAAGTGAGTTTAATAGGGCTTGATGGGCATCAGGCAAGGTTTGGTCTGTCCACACTATTTAAATTTACAGGCTGCTCACCAGCCCTGATTCTCCTCCCTGCTTTATTTTCCCCACAGCAATGATCACTTTCAACGTTTTTTTTTTTTGTTTTTTTTTTTTTTTTTTTGCGGTACGTGGGCCTCTCACTGTTGTGGCCTCTCCCGTTGCGGAGCACAGGCTTACGGATGCGCAGGCTCAGCGGCCATGACTTACGGGCCCAGCCGCTCCGCGGCATGTGGCATCTTCCCGGACCGGGGCACGAACCCATGTCCCCTGCATCGGCAGGCGGACTCTCAACCACTGCGCCACCAGGGAAGCCCACTTTCAACACTTTTTTATCATTTACTTAGTTTACTTTTATTTCCCTCAGTCCACCATGAGGAGAGAGATTTTTGTTTGGTTGGTTCACTGCTGTATCTTCCCAAAAGACCACATAAAACAGTGTGGACAAAGGAATGAGCGAGGCAGTCAATAAATAGTCATTGAATGAATGAATGAAGAATGGTCTCGACATTCATTCAAAAGCTTATTCATTATGTTGTACACCTAAAATAAATATAATATGTCAATTATCTCTCAATAATAAAAAAAGAACTATTTATTGAGCACTCTTTACTGCGCCTAGTGCTAAGGTAGATATTGAATAACATGCTTTGACCCCGTTCTCAGAGTTAACAGTTTAGTGTCATCCCTACCCATTCTAGATCCTATTGCATTTTATTCATCTATAGGGTCAATGTGTCTATTACAGTTGCAGTTCTCTCCTGTAACAAAGCATTCCCCAGCAAAGACTAAAAGAGTGCTTCTCCAAGTGTGGTCCCCTGACCAGCAGCATGAGTGTTACCTGGGCAGTTGTTAGAAATGCATATCTCAGATCCCATCCTAGAAGAGTGTAATCAGAAATTCTGAGGTGGGACACAACAATCTGTGTTTTAACAAGCCCTCCAGGTGATTCTAGTGCCTGCTCAAGTTTGAGAACCTGAATTCTAGGGTGCAAATAAGGGAAAAAGTTGGAGGATGAAATATGACTATATATTTCTGACTTGCAAATGTTTCGACCTGAAAATATTGGTTAATGTGGGTGGGAATAAAAGAAGCTTAGAAATAAGAAAAAAAATAAAGCTATAGAGGACTTTATAGAGGACTGAATTCTAAAACTATCAGGCGAGTGCTTTGGACAAAGAAACTGGGGACAGATGATATACTGGTAATACAACGGTTCAGTCATTTTATGTGGCACATAGCATTTCCAATAAGAAGGTATCAAGAACAGGAAAAGAATAAAAGAATAAGTTTCCTATTGCTGTTGTATCAAATTACCACAAACATAACACATATTTGTTATCTTCCAGTTCTCAAGGTCAAAGTTCTGAAATATGCTTCCCTGGGTTAAAAATCAAGATGTCGGCAGGGTAGTGTTCCTTCAGGAGGCTTGAGGGAACCTTGACTGGTCTCTTTTGCTATGCATGGTACCATATTCACAGGTTCTAGGAATTAGGGCATGAACATCTTTGGAGGACCATTATTCTGTCTACCACAGTGTTCATTAGGTAGAATAAAATGCTAAGCAGATCATGTCTTAAGAATGGATGACTTTAGAATGTCAAAGCAATTGTTTAAAGAGTAACAAAAAGCAGCAATTATTGAGAACTAGACACAAGGAAGGTCTTTTCAATCCATTAAAAGTCCATTAGAAATGAGACATTTTATGTGGTCGGTAATGAAAAAGTTAGACACTTGTATCTATTATATTTATGGCCACTGAAACTAAGGGTCAGTTCTATGGGCAGGTGGGATGGGTGACTTCTGGGTGAGCTGGGATTATTTGAGGGGTGCTGGAAAGATCCCCTAATGTAAAGTGCCTCTACTGACAGCGTCAGTGAACTCCTTATCTGAATATGTTTATCTTTAAAGTGGATAAACCTCTAGAGAGGGCCATTTCTAATTAAGGTCGAACCAATTCTTTGCTTCAAACATAATTTATATGTGAAATTCAGTAAAAGTGAATTTGACTGATTGCCTGGAAGAAGCATAGCCACAAACAGGAAAGTCTGAGGCACTATTTACTAACAGTATGAGGCTTCATTTTCTTTTCTGTAAAATCCAGTTAATTATTCTTATATCATCGAATTATTGTGCTAATTAAAAGATATAATGCATCTAAGACACTTATCACAAACCTTGGGACACAGTTAATTGTTCAATAAGTGCTAGGTGCACTTATTAGTGTATTATATTCATTATTATTACTTTTTAGTCTAATCCTTTTTGAGGAAGATAAATGTCTCTTGAATGAATACTTTTCCAAACTCACTGGCTAATATTTTCCTTTACATACCTAAATCTCAACACACTGTCTTAACATCACCCCATATTTCCCGTTTCCTATGACAATTCCATGTTACTCTCACTTGGAGAGCTAGCTCACTTTTATCTCAAGTTGAAAACAATTTTGCAAATTCATCTCAAACACCTTATTCTCTAAGGGCTTTATCAATTATCCCCATAGAGAAGTAATTTTCTCCTGCTCTCCCTGATTTCATTTCCTTATAAAAAAGATAGAAAACAGGCATATCTGTTTTTCCATCTTTCTTACATGCTGTCTGGCTTCTGTTATTCTTGCTCTGTTCACATCTTGATTCAATTGTTATCTCCAAACCCAGAAACTCCAGACTGCACTTGCCTTAGGGGGAAAGGAGTCTAAATCTTTTATTCTCTAATTATCATTTACATAATGGTAGCCAATAAATGTTCCTAAAACAAATGAATCAGTGAACGTGAGTGAATGAGTCGAGGCAAAAACTTTGGGGGAAGAGATAGGACCTCAGCTTCCCTTCTTACTTTTTGGGCTCTCACTGCAGTGGTCTCTCCCTTTGCGGAGCACAGGCTCCGGACGCGCAGGCTCAGCGGCCATGGCTCACGGGCCCAACCGCTCCGCGGCATGTGGGCTCTTCCCGGACCGGGGCACGAACCCGTGTCCCCTGCATCGGCAAGCGGACTCTCAACCACCGCGCCACCAGGGAAGCCCGTCAGCTTCCCTTCTTGAATTCTCATATGTGGGATAGCTCAGGGGCACATGTAACCATCATAGTATCTTCCAGACTCTCAGTAAGTCGGTGAATGACTGGGCAATTTAGATAGGAAGAGGGAGTGACGAGTTTCGTCGGTGATGTGGAGGATTTTGCTGTTTGGTATTTAAGGTGTGAAGATGGAGCAAGGGTGTCGTAGTGTCACACCTCTGTCCTATTGGTTGTTCCTCTTCCGACTCAGGAGATAAAATCACCCTGAATCATCTTGACACCAGTTTTCATGAAAATACTCCATGGGAATGTAAAAATGAGTGTTCCAGAGGACGATTAAGTCTTTTAATCTGCGATCATCTAACTGAAGGTCAGGGAACTTGGGAGTTTCCTGAATAAACTGATTTTGTTCCTTGGGATTTAGTGTCCCAGATTCCAGAATGAGATATCCACAAGCTAAATATAAATTTAATCTCAGAGCACAGCAGCATACATATTGTATATAAATCAAGAGTATGCTTTTAAATTAATAAACAATTCTATCAAACCTGACTTTTGTTTTGCTTTATAAATAAAAGATGGATGGTCCAAACTTTAATAAAAGAAAAATGGTCTACCACTGGTTTATTCCATGACTGCGTTTGTGAAAAATAGGCTACCATTTGCCCATTTGAGACTTAAATATGCACAGTTGTTGATATCTGGGTAACATGAGGTATTGTTTGCTTCAGCAGATAAAGAAGAGTTTTCTTCCACTCTTTTTTACGTTATTAATTTGCCTGCCATTTTCAAAAAATAAATGAAAGGGAAATTTTCTCAAGTTGAGATTTATCACAACTTCTGAATTAGTGGGATCTAACTTAAAAGGTTTTCCACATTCATCCTTCATCTACCTTTTCCAGTTTGGTTTTCCATGCTTACATCACTAACCAGATGAACTAGATGAGATTGGATCTGTTATGCATATAATGTAACTTAGAAACATCTAACAGGACTCCTTTGCCTTTGTCTCCAGAGATAGCATTCAAGGAAAAATGGAGAGTGGGTCAATAATCAGATCATTTTATTTTTCTTTGAGATGGAAAAGTGTCTTCACTCTCTCCATTAGGACCGAAAAGAAAAAAAAAAGTTGAGTCATAGCCATAAAGACTGGCCAATGTTT
The DNA here is from genome assembly GCF_011762595.2 of Tursiops truncatus. NCBI lineage: Eukaryota > Metazoa > Chordata > Mammalia > Artiodactyla > Delphinidae > Tursiops > Tursiops truncatus. The sequence continues at coordinate 47,150,224 of NC_047046.1, forward strand.
TGAAAAATACATCTATCAAAACATTAGGGCTTCCCTGGTGGCGCAGTGGTTGAGAGTCCGCCTGCCGATGCAGGGGACACGGGTTCGTGCCTCAGTCCGGGAAGATCCCACATGCCGCGGAGCGGCTGGGCCCGTGAACCATGGCCACTGAGCCTGCGCGTCCGGAGCCTGTGCTCCGCAACGGGAGAGGCCACAACAGTGAGAGGCCCGCGCATCGCAAAAAAAAAAAAAAAAAAAAAAAAAACCCATTAAAATGAGCAGGGTTCAAAGCGTTGAGAAATGCTGAAAAGGCAGGCAGGCAGGAGGCTGGTTGGCTGGCAAGAGGATGGGGAGTTCTGCTGCGTTAAACCAAACAGGGTACTTTGGGCAGAGCCTGCTCCGAGAGGGTTATTTTAGGATTCCAGGTAAGTCGATCTTTGCTACTCCTCTCCCCCGAGTTCTCCACATCCTCTTCTCCAATTGCCCTCAATTTTTACGAGGTGCTATGTAATAAACTGTCGCGATAAGGATCTGCGCGGTCTCTTGGCACACGCGTGCTTGCGGGTGTGTTTACTCACTGCATTCTTTCCTGCATCCCAGTCTCCTTTCCGCCCTCACTTCTCTTCGCAGACAATCTCAGTCCTTCCAGCTCTTTCCCACCCACTTGTCATTCCCGCTCAGCCTGGCTCTGCTCCTCACTGGGGCCTCATGAATGGGTGAAACGTAGCAATTCATAGAAGCGACAGGTGCTGCTGTGGGCGTGACATCTGACCTCATGTGTTCCTTCTCAATATGGTACCCTCCTCCCCACGCCCCAGTCCACCACATCACCTCAAAGAACTGTTCTTTCAAAGGGTTTGGACGTTTAAAAACATATCAGTAAAATGCTGCTGTCACCAGCAAGGGAAGATTGCCATCTTAATTCTGATACAATTGTAGGAGTATGTTTATCAGAAAGAAAAACACGTCTGTTTTTTCCATCTATCAATTCATTGATCTCTTCCTTACTCTTCCCCCCCACCCCGCCCCCGACATCTCCACTCGCCCTTTCTGGATGTTTGTGGACGTCTTTGACCCACTTCCTCCAAACTTTGTGATTTGACTTTCAAAGTCTAGTTTTCCATGACGGAAATAAATAAATAAATAAAGAGCTTGTTTATTATTCTGTCATTATTGCTCTATCATCATGGCATGAAATACTGAATAATGAGGATGCAAACACCCATTTTATGGGCCTACTGCAATCTTCCCTGTATAATTAATATCTATCATTAGATGAAAGTCATATCATTTGCAATTTGATGCTGCTTTCCTTAGAATTTCCTGATGACTCCAAGGTAGTTTATATGCTGGTGCACCTGTTGCTAGTAATCAGGTTTTATTAGATAAATAGGCATTGAGTCCTTTGCCCGCTCCCCTTCACTGTTCATCTTCTCGAAGGGCCACTTGCAGTGGGGAAAAGCAGCCTTTATTATAGCTCCTTTGCATAGCAAGGCTGCTCTCCCTTCTTCTTCCTCCTTGCCTCCCGCCAGGAGGAAATATTGCCTCTGTCTCTCTGTGAGGGCATTCAGGCTGGATGGCCTTGTAATAAATTACAGAAGTTGGAGGCATATAAATCCAACACCTGTCATAAAAAAAATTTGTCTCAGACTAGGCTCAGGACACTCTGCTTGGGCTCTCTGTTTTATCCCGTTCCTGGAAACAAGAGCTGCTGCTGACATTGAAAACACAGCTTCTTATAATAGTTTCTTATCTCGTCCCTTAATTGGCCAGACAACCCGAGAGAGAAGTGAGGTCACACATTCACCGGGTTTAAGTTTACATGGGAACCTGCTCATTTTTTTTGTCTTAGGCTCCGAGATAGCTAAGGATGTTGCTAATGTCATATGTCATGACGACGGCGCCCCTTGATTCCCGGTGCCCTCAGAGGTCCTTGTCATGGCTCACAGAGAGCCAGGGGAGCCTGTGGATGCACACAGAGATGTGTGCAAATCCATGACCATGACGGAAATTGTAATTCCAATGTCATGCCCTCCTGATGGAGGGTCAATGGCCCTGGCCTCGAACATGAAGGATGGCTCATTCCTTCATTAGACAGAGCTCTCCCCTGACCCAGAACACTGAGGATGAGTAAGCTCATCTCAAGACTCAGAAGGCCTGGCTGCTAAAAGCCTTACCACCACCCACACGGTTCATTGCACAGTTTCCTGATTTATACAGCTCCAGAACCCTCCTCCTTTTCCTCTGAAGCTGCAAGGTTTCACTAGTGCCACAGTGAAGAGGAATCAGACATTCCCATCATGTGCTAATGGACACTTCTGCGAATATCAATGAATAATTTGTACCATGCATTTGTGGAGGAGAGAAATTCCTAGTGACCAATCCTAGTTTAGCAGAGAGTTTATTTTTCTTTTCTCTCTCTTTTTAAAATCACATTTGGTGCCTTGCGTGCCTAAGGAAACTTCTCCCTTGTCTTCATTAGAATAGAAAGTCTCTGAAAGTGTTTCTGGGGAGATAGCCCAATAAGTGACTAACAGTGCCAAAGTCAGACTGTCTGGGTCTTAATCTCTTCTTTTGCACACTTAATGGACTTGTGGACAAGTTCCTTAACTTCTCTAAGCTGGATTTTTTGCTATAAAATGGGAATGATCATGGTACCTAGCTCACAGAGCTCTTCCGGTGAGTGATTCCACATAAAACACTACCTATGATGAGATAGAAAGCGAGCTTTGGAGATAGACTTGGCGTTAAATCCTGGATCTGTTCTCAGCAAACCATGTGACGTTAGGCAAATATTTAACCTCTCTGAGCCTTTTTTTTTTTTTTCCCATAAAAATGAGGATAGCTATTCCCATTGGAATATGTTTTGGAAAGGTTATGTGAGTTAATCTCTATAGCACATCTGGCATATCATAGATGCTCAATGAATGTTAGTTTCCTCTTGTATTAAATTGTCAGAAACAACATGGTAGAACAAAAAAGCATGAACTTTGGATAGAAATTGACTTGAAAAACACACTATATTTATATAAAGCTCAGGGCTCACAGTCAATATAATTTCTCCCCTCATCCTCCCTTGGGCTACTAGAAGTCAAATATATATTTTTAAAAAAGCAAAGCCAAACCAACAACAATGACGACACTTTGAACTCTGATAATAAGAGGAGAAAGTTAGATGAAAGAGACTAGCACTTCTTATATGAGATAAAGGAACATCAAACCATATACACATAGATCTTCAGGTCGACTATGCAGAGGGGATTATTTATAAAATGAGTTGGTGAGTATCAAAGGATGTGATATTAGGGGTTCAAAGTCCCATTCTGATAAGCTTTCAAGAAGAAATGAGGGAGAGCTGCTGCTTCAACTCATGCAGATTTCAAAGTTAGAAAACAACTAGCATCTCTCCTCTTGGGTGTGTAACAGTTTCAGAGAAACCTGACTTGCAGGGATGAGAGGACCTCTTTCGGGGTTACAAAGGGTCAAAGGCAGTCAAGCGGCCCCACCCCTCCTTGGCATGCCTTGGTACTGAAAATTTTCCATTTTATGTGGAACTTGAGACCTTATCATGAAACCCTGCATTTGAGGCCCTATTGTTTTTTAAAAAAAAGTTACAAGAAATTATAGAGGGAGCTTGCACAGCTGGTGAGTGTTAGCAAACAAACCAAACCAAGAAAAGCAAAGCCAACATAAATTCTCACCAGAAAACAGAGGGTGTGAGTGCCTTCTGGCCAAAAGAGATTCAGGAAATCCAAAGCAAGGGATTTGAGAGGCTGAGATAAATTTTGTTAAACTCTTACGGTTTCTCACTTCAACTTTGTGAAGAAAATTTAAGCAACAAAGTCCCTCTACAATGTGTCCCGGGTTCTCACATCAAGGTTCTAAATACTTTCAATGAATATTATATAATATCTCCCAGATTCACAGACCAAACAATTAGTTGATGTTTACTTCCCCATACTGTATCCCTTAGGAAGATAATGGAATCTTCAAGTTGTCTTATTGCAGAGAGAAGGAAAGGCTCCAAACTTGATGGGCTTCTCAGAATTAAGACACAAAGGCTTTGAAAATGAGTTTAGAACTAGACATATCTATACACTGTACTACTATCTGTGATGGTGGTATTTTGGGAGGATAAACTGTGGGGTAGTGATAGATGTAGCTGAAATAAAAGTGTGATTATTTACGTGATAAAAGTCATTCTAGGGACGTCCCTGGTAGTCCAGTGGTTAAGAATCAGCCATCCAATGCAGGGGACGTGGGTTTGATCCTTGGTCGGGGAACTAAATCCCACACGCTGTGGGGCAACTAAGCCCACATGCCGCAACTACCGAGCCCGCATGCCACATCTAGAGAGAAACCCGTGTGCCGCAATGAAAGATCCTTCATGCTGCAACGAAGATCCTGCGTGCCACAGCTAAGACCGACACAGCTAAATAAATAAATAAATATTTTTTAAAAAGTAATTCTACATTTTTGAAAATGTAGAGTGTAAAAAAATGAAAACTCTAACATATCATCTAGTCTATCGTTAATATTTTGGTTTACTTTTCCCTAGTATCCTTGTTGGAGGCTTTTTGGAGGCCATTTATTTCTTTTTTCTAGTTATGGTCATGCTAACTATATGTCTTTGACTTCTGTATTTTTTATTATGTATATATTTCACCATATTGTGAATTCTCCATGAACATAATTTTGATGACTGCTTTTTATTTAGGTTAAGTTCTTAATCTTCCATCCCCTATCTCCTCCTGTGCATTTGTTTCCACCTTTCCATCTCTGTGATCTCCAGACAGTTGTTTTATGTGGAATGCCAAGTATAGGGGAAAACAGGGGGCTCTGAAAAGAAAGGCCTGTTTCAAATCAAACACCGTGAACTTTCATGAAACAAGAGTCAATGTTAGGGATGAGTCTACCATTACCATCCTGTTTTGGAGCAGATAAAATTAAAAAATTTTTTTCTTTCTTAAAGTTTTTCTCCTTAATCATACATACTCATTATAAGTAGTAGTCAAACTAAATGAAAATATATCCTATAGAGAGAATAAAAGTTCCTTTCTCCTAAATTTCCCTCCCTAGGGGTAACTAACCACTTTTAGTGATTTGCACAGCCTTCCGGACTTTAAAAAATGAATATACAAACACATATGTGAACACTTTGTTTTTAAATAATATGAGATCATTCTAGACATAGTTCTGCAACTTATTGTTTTTACTTTCTATATCATTGACTTCTCTCCGTTAGTTTATATGATTTAGGCTCTTTTGACAAGTACTTTTATACTACTCTGTCACATTGCTGAGCCACAATTTATTTAACCATTCTCTGATTAATGGACGTTTGGGTTTTCTATTTCTTTTTGTTGTATTAAATAGTGCTGCAATTGACATGCTTAAGGATATATCTTTGCCCACTTGTATTTCTAAAAGAATGTTCCAGAAGTATAATAGCTTGGTCAAAAGTTTCGAACAATTTGTTGGAAGGTGGCAGATCACTCTCTGAAAACGTCCCATGAGTGGACCTCCCACTAGCAACGGATGAGCGTCTCCATTTTCCCACACCCTCGACTTCTCAAAAGGTGGGGAGTGCTGAGTCCGATGCAACCCATCTCCAGATACAATTTCCTATTATCTGACATATCTGTACATGTATACCCTTTCTCTGTTACACTCCAAGTCAAAAATTATTTTGGGAAAGGCAGGAGAAAAGGAGAGGCAGAGAATGAATAGAGGAGAAAAACAATCTGGTCACCGTCCGCCTGGTTTCACAGTTTTCCATCACTGGCTTGTGGGTAAGTAGTTAGAACCTTGAAGGCAGCTAAGGAAGGTTGTAATGTCTTGCCATCGGGATGCGCTTTTTTTCCCAGTTTTTTTTTATTGTGGTAAAATACAGTAATATAAAATTTACTATCTTAACCATTTAAAAATGTACAATTCAGAAGTACTAACTACATTCATATTTTTCTACAACCATTACCATCATCCATCTCCAGAACTCTTAATCTTTCAAAATTATGTTTTATATACATTAAACAATAACTCCCTATTCTTCCTCCTCACAGCCCCTGACAATCACCATTTTTTAAAAAAAAATTATTTAATTTAATTTATTTATTTTTGGCTGCACTGGGTCTTCGTTGCTGCATATGGGCTTTCTCTAGTTGTGGCGAGCGGGGGCTACCCTTCGTTGCGGTGTGCGGGCTTCTCATTGCGGTGGTTTCTCTTGTTGCAGAACATGAGCTCTAGGCGCGTGGGCTTCGGTAGTTGTGGTATGAGGGCTCAGTATTTGTGGCTCATGGGCTCTAGAGCACAGGCTCAGTATTTGTGGCTCACGGGCTTAGTTGCTCCGCGGCATGTAGGATCCTCCAGGACCAGGGATAGAGCCTGTGTCCCCTGCATTGGCAGGGGGATTCTTAACCACTGTGCCACCAGGGAAGTCCCACCATTCTTTTTGACTCTATGAATTTGACTATTCTAGGTACCTTATATAAATAGAATCATACAGTATTTGCCTTTTTGTCATTGGCTTATTTCAGTTAGCGTAATGTCTTCCTCAGAATTTCCTTCCTTTTTAAGGTTGAATAATATTCCATTGTATATATATACCATATTTTGCTTATCTATTCACCCATTGATGGATACCTGGATTGCTTTCATGTTTTACTTATTCTGAATAATGCTGCTATGAACATGGGTGTACACATATTTCTTTGAGACCTGTTTTCAGTCCTTTCAGGAGTATACCCAAAAGTGGAATAGTTGGATCATATGATAACTATGTTCTTATTTGTTTGAGAAACTGCCATGCTATTTTCCATAGCGCTGAATCATTTTGCGTTCCCACCAATGGTACACAGGGGTTCTAATTGCTCCACATTCTTGCCGACACTTGTACTTTTCTATTTTTTTGATACTAGCCAACCTAACAGGTATGAGGTGATTCTGGTTGCTTTTGGAGCTGCAGCGCTCCTTTTTGGGAGAGGCCCAGCTGAGGGCAGCACATGTGTCACAGCAGTAGCTCTTCTGCTATCTGGATCTTAAAGGCCACGATTGAGAATAGCTGGAGGAAGGGGTGAGGGACTGACACTGCTGTACTAACTCAACTACTCAACTGCCAACTACTCAGCGTGTCGGTGTTGAAGGAGGCACATGAATGTTTGCCAAGGGACGAGAAGCAGCCCTTTCCAGCTGCCCCCCAGGGAAACACCCTCCTAGCACCTTCTCTGCATTTACTGTGAAATTAAGTGCTCAGTCAGGTGGCTTAGTTTAATTTACTTTCCTTTTCTTTCAACTGCAGGATTCCTGGGGGCAGGAGCTGGGTCTGTAGAGTCACCAATGTTCCCAGAACACAGTCACCAGCACAAGGTAAGTGCCAAATAATGGTCTGATAATCACAAGAGCACACCCCCCGTTCTCTTTTATGTGGAGGCGGTAAGGACCTACTTTACAGGGTAGAAATGGTCATAACAATGACACTTAAAAAAAAAAAAAGACTGATTTTTAGAGCAGTTTTAGGTTAACAGCAACATTGAGTGGAAAATATAGAAATTTCCCATATACCCCTCCCCCCCAACCTCTCTCTCCATCACCATCCCTCACCAAAGTGGTACATCTGTTACAACTAATGAACCTACGTTGACACGTCATGATCACCCAAAGGCCATAGTTTACTTTAGGGTTCACTCTTGCTGTTTTACATTTTATGGGTTGGACAAATGTAAAATAACGTGTATGTACCACTGTAGTATCCCACAGAGTAGTTTCACTGCCCTTAGAACAATGATGGTGCTAAAAATGTTTTTAAACATTCTTTGTTTTTAGCCTTCAAAATTGCGTAGAAGTTGAGAAGACAAACAGCACATGTTTGACATCTATAAGCAGAGGGCTTCAGCGGGCACAGGGTCCCAGGAGCTGCAGCGCACAGAGCATCCCAAACCGGACCCTGTGCGAGCAGCCAGGAGAAAGCAGAGTGACCTTGCCAAGTGGCACTGGTGGCAAGCACAGAGTCAGGGAGCCTGCGCAAGGGTCGGGGTAACCCTGGTAACCGGGTTTTGATTAGAAATCAAGGGCCATGGGGCTTGGAGAACCCAGTGAGCGTTTTCTATTTCAATGTGGATAAAGACAGGCAGCAGGAAGAGGGCCAAGCTCTGAAATGGCATCTAGAGGCCAGATTTTCTTCTAAGTACTGGCTGAAGTGGCTTGCCTAAGCCTCTTAATGAGGGGATTTAATCCCCCAGCAGGTGAAAAGGACCGAGGGCTTTTTCCACGGAGTCTTTGCCAAATTCTATGGTTAAGCACAGTCCAGAGGCGATTAGCCTTCTGCCCACATAAGAATGAATCGAAATTAATGTGAGGGAATTAAAACCAAGGTTAGCTTAAGTTTAAGAAATCATTAAAAAACAGTTTAAGGGAGTCAGGAAGTTATGTGATGTGTACTGAAGTAGCTGTTTTTCATTAAGCCTTTTCTCAAATAATATATATAACTTTTTTTTACTGCTAAATGCTCACGTTCGCGTTTACTCTGTAGAGACTGCGATTTTAGTAAGGTTATAATGCTATGGAAACAGAACTTGGTGCTTACTTAGCACTGGGAAGTTTATTGACCCTGATGGTAAGAACCCCCCAACCTAGGGTCCCCTAAGAGGCACCAACACCACCTGATGGCTCTTGATAATGTTGCAGGTCCACTGGGCTCAGAGGAAGCCTTGAACTTCCGGGGAGCACTTCTTGCAAACGTATGTTCTTACAATGAACATGATTGTCGAGGTTGCAAATACTGCCAAAGATTTAATAGTTCCCGAGCATCTCTTTTGTGAGAGCAACAACTGCAGGGGTTCTGGGTATGTCATCCTTGCCGCAGTCCTATACCGTACAGAGTATCATAATCACCATTTTACAGATGAGGAAACTGAGGCACAACAAGATTAAATGACTTGCCCAAGGTCAGAGAGCTAGGCCTGCTGGACCTGTGGGTTGAAATCAGATTTGCCTGACCCAAGGGAAAACATTCTTTCCAAAACTTACTGTCTGAATTTTGCATAACAAAGGGCAATGAGATGCTTTGTGATTTTTTTAGGGGGTGATGTAGGATGTAGGCCCACAGTTAATGTGTTCATTTGGGGAGCATTTAAGAATAAGTATTTCAACATAACTGGATCAATTTATTGTTGGCCTTCCAGTTTTGAAAAACTGGACAAGATCTTTCCCCAAGGTGGGCTGTGTACCCAAGAGAGATAAGAGAAAGTTAAATGTATCTATTTACAATAGCCCGGAGATGGAAACAACCTAAGTGTCCATCATCAGATGAACGGATAAGGAAGATGTGGCACATATATACAATGGAATATTACTCAGCCATAAAAAGAAACGAAATTGAGCTATTTGTAATGAGGTGGATAGACCTAGAGTCTGTCATACAGAGTGAAGTAAGTCAGAAAGAGAAAGACAAATACCGTATGCTAACACATATATATGGAATTTAAGAAAAAAAATGTCATGAAGAACCTAGGGGTAAGACAGGAATAAAGACACAGACCTACTAGAGAATGGACTTGAAGATACGGGGAGGGGGAAGGGTAAGCTGTGACGAAGCGCGAGAGAGGCATGGACATATATACACTACCAAACGTAAGGTAGATAGCTAGTGGGAAGCAGCCGCATAGCACAGGGAGATCAGTTTGGTGCTTTGTGACCACCTGGAGGGGTAGGATAGGGAGGGTGGGAGGGAGGGAGACGCAAGAGGGAGGAGGTATGGGAACATATATATATATATAACTGATTCACTTTGTTATAAAGCAGAAACTAACACACAATTGTAAAGCAATTATACTCCAATAAAGATTTTAAAAAAAGAAAGAAAGTTAAAAGTATTAGAACATCAAAGTCTACAAATTAATATTTATTTACCAAGTGTTTGCTGAGGAAGGGGCTGTTCTATTCCAGGCACAGTGATATACAAAGGAATTGGATATGATTTCTGCCTGCAGAGAACATGGCTAGTTACAGACATGTAATGCCACACTTTTTTACCTCTATTTTAGCACAAGACTCTGATCTCAACACAAAGGAAAACATTAAATAATTTAAAAAGTGAAAACACTCTTATTTGGCCTTCCTCCAGCCTTAGAGACCCCTCATCCCCAATTTTTCTTCCTCTTGTTCAACATTCAGGTTCTGATTTTAGTTCCTTTCTCCTTCTACCCATTCTTTCCAGAGGACTCTACTTATTCCAATTCAACCATCTATGTTCAGACTTTCTTCCCGAGTTCCAGACCTTATATTTCCAATGGTCCATTATATTTCTTACTCAGCATGCTCAAAATTGTTCTTTTCCCAATTTCACTTAAGGTCACTATCAATCCCCCAGTTCTCTAAGCCAGAAACCTGGGCATCATTTTAGATTTCTCTTGCTCTTTTCCTTTCAGCTGGTCACCAAGCCTTGAAACGATGCTTGCTAAGCACCTCTTAAGTCTCTCTTTTCAAAGTTCTCACTGTTTAGTCTCAGCACATGTATTTTAGCTGAAATCCGGCAAAAGCATCCTTCCTCCAATGTCACACCCTCCAATCCAGCTCTTCACTCCTACCAGAGGACAGTTCTAAAATGCCAATTTGATGTCATTATTTCTAGGTGAAAATCCTTTCACTGGCTCACGTCTCCTACAGCAACTGTACGTTCCTACAGTTAAGAGCAGGAACTTGGGAGCCAGAGCATCTTAGTGGGAACCCCAGAAGCATCCCTGACAGGCTTATACTAATGCAAGGGCTATTAAGTTACTTAATCTCTGTGTCTGTTACTCATTGTAAAATGGGGGGGGGGGGCAGGGGGTGGGACATTTACCGCATAGGACTTTTGCAAGAATTAAATGACTTAACATTGTAATGCACTTCAAACAGTACCTGGTACAGAGCAATCCCGCAGGAAGTGTTTGTTAATTAAACAAGGTTAAAACATATCACTGTAATAAATAAGACCTGCAGTGACTTCTCCGGTCTTTGTCCACTTTTCCAGTTGCATTTATTTCCCTCCAGGCAACTTATATTCTGCCATATTGAACCGAAAACTCAGTGCTCTCATATACCTCTAGACCTTTGCGCATTCTATACATTCTGCATAAGATTCCTTTCCTCACGATCTCCTGAAGATTCCTACTTATGCTGTAAAAATCACTCAAGATTGCCCTCCTTCATGAAGTCTGGAAAACAGTTAGCTTCTTCTCTGTGCTCCCATAGCTGTGTGTCTATCCGTTATAGCACTCTCCATATTGCTGTGACTGTTAGTTTATAAGTATGTCCAACTTGCTAGGGTAGTAGGCCCATGAGTACAGACTCTAAATTTGTTCTATTCCTTTTTTGTATCTCCAGCACCTACTGAAATATCAGGCCCAGATATGTGCTGTGTACATGTTTGTTATTATTATTTTCTTTTATTATAATAAGTTGGAAGGGATTTAAACACCTAGCCCAACTTCCTTATATTAAATGTGTGGAGGGCTTCCCTGGTGGCGCAGTGGTTAAGAATCCGCCTGCCAATGCAGGGGACACAGGTTCGAGCCCTGGTCCAGGAAGATCCCACATGCCGTGGAGCAACTAAGCTCGTGTGCCACAACTACTGAGCCTGCACGCCTAGAGCCCGTGCTCCGCAACAAGAGAAGCCACTGCAATGAGAAGCCTGCGCACGGCAATGAAGGGTAGCCCGCACTTGCTGCAACTAGAGAAAGCCCATGTGCAGCAACGAAGACCCAACACAGCCAAATATAAAATAAATTAAAAAAAAAAAAAAAAGAGACCATGAGTTATCATTTAAAAAAAAAAAAGTGTGGAAACTGAAGACAGGGAGATAAAGATTTGCCTAAGGTCTTCTTGCTAGAGAGTCATAAAGGTGGGGATAGAACCTTGTTTCCTTTCTTCTCTTTCAATGCTTTCTTCTCTACAATATACAGTGGAACTCCTGTTCCTCCACTGTCTACAGGTTTGCCAAAAGTTGTGAACCAAATGACCTATATAAATGCTAACCAATGTTTGCCCTGCTTTAACACTTGCAGGAATTTCAAATACTGAGACCACACTCCACCTGGTGGCAATTTACCTAAATTGCAAGTGCCTCTTGGCATTGGTGACCTCTCCTTGGTGTTCCTCTGTTTTTATTGGCCCCTCTTTCTCCTTTTCTTTTGTGGGTTTCTCTTCTTTTGCCTATTCTGTAAATATCAGTGTTTCTTTGTGTCCTTGGGCTTCTTCTTCTACACGCTTTCTTTGGTGTTGGTGGAATTCATCTACTCTTGAGCTTCAAACACTGTTTATATGCTGATGACCCTCAAGTCTTCATCTCCAACAAGAGTCTCTCTCTTGAGCCCTAGCCAGGGCCACCATACACATTTGGACAGTGTGGGCCCTGCTCTTCCATGGGAGGTCAATCTCATTGTAGTCCATGCGATTGGCACCCACTGGTATGCAGGAGACCTTCTTTAGGAATCGCAAACATGACATGGCCCAAACAGAACTTATTATTGTCCCTCTGAAAATGATTTTTTCTCTTGCCTTGTCATATCAAAGGGTGATTCTTTTATTCCTTCCTCACTGTTGGTTCTTCTCTTCCTAACCACCCTCCAATCTGCTCAATTACCAAGTCCTATGGATTCTACCACCATTTGCTCATCTCCACCTCAGCTTCTCACCTGAGCTCAGGCCCTCAGTATCATTGACCTGCATCACAGCTACATCCTTCGAAATGGCCTCCCTGACTCCAGTTTTGTCCATCTTTAATCTGATCTCCACACTGTTGCCAGTATGGACTTTCTAGAATATGTATTTGTTCATGTCATTGTTCTGTTGAAAACCCTACGATTGTTTCCCATTGCCTCAGGGTTAAGTTTAAATTCCTCGGAGTGGCTTACACAGTCCTCTAAGACCTGGGCCTTGATGTCCCCTGCAGTTCCCTTCTCCTTTTGCTCCCCTTCCCGTTCACTCTCTGTTTTGGAAATAGTTCTCCCAGTGAAACATGATTACTTTCAACGTTATAGCCTTTGCTCACCCACTTTTCTCGGTATATTCTCCTTTCTCCTTTTTGCCTGGCTAACCCTAACTGGTCTTTTGGGGCTCAGCTGAGCCATCACCTCCTTCAGGAAGCCCTCCTTGACCTCCCAAAGGTGGGTTGGGTACTCTTCTATGCTTCCCAAGGATAATACTGACCCCTCTACAAAGCCTTTATCTTATTGTATTGTAATTTAGCTGCTCATTTCCCCACCTTCCACATTAGATTTATCTTCTTTAAGGCCCAGGACTACTTCTTATTCACTGTTGTATTCATAGTACTTAGTATCCATTCAGGCACATGGTAGGCAGTCAGTAAATTTGGTGGTGGAGGGGGTAGAGTGAACAAATAAGTGACAACAAGAAAAGAAAGCCTCATGAATAGTTCCTTTGAGATTCCTAGGCTTCAAGTGTTGGCAAACGCCAGCAATTTTATCAGAAGGCAAAAGGTATGCAGGCTGGGATCTTCCAGAGAAGTGGTAGGATCCTGTGCAGTGTGGACCAGCCTGCCCAATGGCTAATGGCCTAGAAAATGTAGGTTGACTTTAAGAATGGGAAAGTCCTCTATACTGAAACATCTTTCTTCACGTGCACACCTGAAATTCTTATGTAGAAAATTCAATCTTTCAGCTTAAAGATTAACTTTCAGTTCAACTGGAACAGCCCTTGCCCCCATGCCTATACCTTGAAAACAATCAATTATACTCTAATATGGACTGGTCTCAAATATTCTTCCAAGAGGCAGTTATAACAGGGAATGAGCATGAAGTTAGTGGGAACTTGCAGGGGAAGGAGGATCTTTTTAAAGTTAGAAGAAATGTCCAAAAACATTCAAAACGAAGAGGCTAAAGCAATAGAGATAAAGTTTGAATATTTCATGATTTTGCGTGGATTGGCCTTTGTGTGTGCATCATTGAAAATCCATCATCTGTACTGAATGTCCTTGGCTCCTAGACAAATCAATTCTCCTGATCCCCAAAGAGAAACAAATAGAATGAGTTAGCAAGAGTGTTTAAGATGGTACGATTCTTAGTGTAAAAAACAGTACAGAATAAATTTAATCTCAAAAATTGTTACAGTTAAAATGACATATTAGAATAACATGTTAAAAAGCAAATTTAAAATTGTAAAGTTAAAATTAATTTTAAAGATATTTGAAATGTAATGTAAATTAAAAGACCAAAGATATTTTTTCCTTTGCCAAAAGCTAAATTCAGATGATCATTTTCAATAATCTCCATGAAAATTACTTTCGAAGTCATGGTTTTTAAAAAACAATATTTAGGTCAGCCATGTATATGAACAATGGTGACTCATGCAGCTTGATTACTTCTATGTTCCCAAAATTCTGAAAACTCAAGAAACCATTTTGTAGTACTGGCAAGGCCATGCAAAGCTTTATTCTTTATATATAATAAGACTTCAGCCTACCCTAGACTCTGTGAGAAAGATGGACTTGCTTAGGGTAAGGTAATAATTTTTAATATTACCTTTCTATTAGTTCTGGTCTAATGCACAGGAAGGCATAACTCACTTGTGTAACAATAAGAAAGAGAAAAATATGTGTATAGATGGATGTCGTCAGTAAATGCCTTTGGCTAAATAAGGCGCAATTGATTTGAGGGGCATACATCAGAATGGGCCTTTGAGCAGCCCAAGGATGGAAAGGAATGCATAACTGTCAATGTTCATTGTAGATGGTCTTTTTCCTTCTCCCTGTTCCTTTCCTCCCCTCTCCCCTCCCCCCTTTCTCTCCTTCTCTCCTTGATGAAGATCAGTGATTAATAGATGAAAATATATGCGGTAATTGGAGAGGAATGAAGTTACACTAGATGTTAGAAGAAATAGACATGGAGGTGCTATTAACTGAATTAATTAAATGGAATAAAGATTCCAAAGCAAAGCATGGTCAAAGGGAATGTGAAAGAAAAATGAGGCGTGAGACAATGATAACAAAGAATGATATATATTTTTTGAATTTGAAATAAAAAAGGAGCAAAATGATCTTTCTCTCTAGTGGCATGTGCTTGAAGAACTATAAGATGTAGAGCTTGGTAGAAGCAGAGGTTAGCACAATTTCGTTGGTCAGCATCAAGTGTTTCCTATAATAAAGCCAGTAAACAATTATGGCTAGAACCTTAACCTATCATGAAGCCGACAGATGTATGAAATAGAACTTGCAACATGGAAAAGTTGGCTATTAAAAGCAGATGAGAACAGTCCCTCCCATCAGGAAGCTTGCACAAGCCTCTTAGATAGCCTCATCCACCAGAGGGCAGACTGCAGGAGCAAGAAGAACTACAATTCTGCAGCCAGTGGAAGGAAAACCACATTCACAGAAAGATAGACAAGATGAAAAGGCAAAGGGCTATGTACCAGATGAAGGAACAAGAGAAAACCCCAGAAAAACAACTAAATGAAGTGGAGATAGGCAACCTTCCAGAAAAAGAATTCAGAATAATGAGAGTGAAGATGATCCAGGACCTTGGAAAAAGAATGGAGGCAAAGATCGAGAAGATGAAGGAAATGTTTAACAAAGACCTAGAAGAACTAAAGAACAAACACCTAGAAGAATTAAAGAACAAACAAACAGAGATTAAAACACAATAACTGAAATGAAAAATACACTAGAAAGAATCAACAGATGAATAACTGAGGCAGAAGAACGGATGAGTGACCTGGAAGACATAATGGTGGAATTCATGGCCATGGAGCAGAATAAAGGAAAAAGAAAGAAAAGAAATGAAGGCAGCCTAAGAGACTCTGGGACAACATTTAATGCAACAACATTCGCATTATAGGGGTCTAGAAGGAGAAGAGGGAGAGAAAGGAACAGAGAAAATATTTGAAGAGATTATAGTCAAAAACTTCCCTAACATGGGAAAGGAAATAGCCACCCAAGTCCAGGAAGCACAGAGAGTCCCATACAGGATAAACCCAAGGAGAAACACGCTGAGACACATAGTAACCAAATTGGCAAAAAGTAAAGACAAAGAAAAATTATTGAAAGCAGCAAGGGAAAAACGACAAATAACATACAAGGGAACTCCCATAAGGTTAACAGCTGATTTCTCAGAAGAAACTCTACAAGCCAGAAGGGAGTGGCACGATATATTTAAAGTGACGAAAGGGAAGAACCTACAACCAAGATTACTCTGCCCAGCAAGGATCTCATCCAGATTGACGGAGAAATCAAAAGCTTTACAGACAAGCAAAAGCTAAGAGAATTCAGCACCACCAAACCAGCTCTACAATAAATGCTAAAGGAACTTCTCTTAGTGGGAAACACAAGAGAAGAAAAGGACCTACAAAAATAGACCCATAACAATTAAGAAAATGGTCATAGGAACATACATATCGATTATTACCTTAAACGTGAATAGATTAAATGCTCCAACCAAAAGACACAGGCTAGCTGAATGGATACAAAAAAAAGACCCATATATATGCTGTCTACAAGAGACCCACTTCAGACCTAGGGACACATACAGACTGCAGAAGAGGGGATGGAAAAAGATATTCCATGCAAATGGAAATCAAAAGAAAGCTGGAGTAGCAATACTCATTTCAGATAAAATAGACTTTAAAATAAAGAATGTTACAAGAGACAAGGAAGGACACTACATAATGATCAAGGGATCAATCCAAGAAGAAGATATAACAACTATAAATATATATGCACCCAACATAGGAACACCTCAATACATAAGGCAACAGTAACAGCTCTAAAAGAAGAAATCGACAGTAACAAAATAGTGGGAGACTTGAACATCTCACTTACACCAATGGACAGATCATCCAGACAGAAAATTAATAAGGAAACACAAGCTTTAAAGGACACAGTAGACCAGATAGATTTAATTGATATTTATAGGACATTCCATCCAAAACCAGCAGATTACACCTTCTTCTCAAGTACGCACGGAATATTCTCCAGGATAAATCATATCTTGGGTTACAAATCAAGCCTCAGTAAATTTAAGAAAACTGAAATCATATCAAACATCTTTTCCAACCACAACGCTCTGAGGTTAGAAGTCAATTACAGGGAAAAAAATGTAAAAAACACAAACACATGGAGGCTAAACAGTACATTACTAAATAACCAAGAGATCACTGAAGAAATCAAAGAGGAAATCAAAAAATACCTAGAGACAAAGGACAACGAAAACATGATGATCCAAAACCTATGGGACGCAGTGAAAGCAGTTCTAAGAGGGAAGTTTATAGCAATACAAGCCTACCTCAAGAAACAAGAAAAATCTCAAATAAACAACCTAAACTTACACCTAAAAGAACCAGAAAAGAAGAACAAAGCAAACCCAAAGTTAGCAGAAGGAAAGAAATCATAAAGATCAGAGCAGAAATAAATGAAATTGAAACAAAGAAAACAACAGCAAAGATCAATAAAACTAAAAGCTGGTTATTTGACAAGATAAACAAAATTGAGAAACCTTTAGCCAGACTCATCAAGAAAAAGGGAGAGGACTCAAATTAATAAAATTAGAAATGAGAAAGGAGAAGTTACAAAGGACACTGCAGAAATACAAAGCATCATAAGAGAGTACTAGAAGCAAATCTATGCCAATAAAATGGACAACCTGGAAGAAATGGACAAATTCTTAGAAAGGTACAACCTTCCAAGACTGAACCAGGAAAAATAGAAAATATGAGCAGATCGATCACAAGTAATGAAATTGAAATGTGATTTAAAATCTTCCAACAAACGAAAGTCCAGGACCAGATGGCTTCACAGGTGAATTCTATCAAACATTTAGAGAAGAGCTAACACCAATCCTTCTCAAACTCTTCCAAAAAATTGCAGAGGAAGGAACACTCCCAAACTCATTCTATGAGGCCACCATCACCCTGATACCAAAACCAGACAAAGGTACTACAAAAAAAAAAAATTACAGACCAATATCACTGATGAATATAGATGCAAAAATCCTCAACAAAATACTAGCAAACAGAATCCAACAACACATTAAAAGGATCATACACCATGATCAAGTGGGATTTACCCCAGGGATGCAAGGATTCTTCAATATATGCAAATCAATCAATGTGATACACCATATTAACAAATTAAAGGAGAAAAACTATATGATCATCTCAATAGATGCAGAAAAAGCTTTTGACAAAATTTAACACCCATTTATGATAAAAACTCTCCAGAAAGTGGACATAGAGGGAACCTACCTCAACATAATAAAGGCCATATACGACAAACCCACAGCAAACATCATTCTCAATGGTGAAAAACTGAAAGCATTTCCTCTAAGATCAGGAACAAGACAAGGATGTCCACTCTCACCACTATTATTCAACATAGTTTTGGAAATCCTAGCCATGGCAATCAGAGAAGAAAAGAAATAAAAGGAATACAAATTGGAAAAGAAGAAGTAAAACGGTCACTGTTTGCAGATGACATGATGTTATACATAGAGAATCCTAAAGATGCCACCAGAAAACTACTAGAACTAATCAATGAATTTGGTAAACTTTCAGGATACAAAATTAATGCACAGAAATCTCTTGCATTCCTATACACTAACAATGAAAGATCAGAAAGAGAAATTAAGGAAACAATCCCTTTCACCATTGCAACAAAAAGAATAAAATACCTAAAAATGAACCTAAGGAGGTAAAAGACCTGTACTCAGAAAACTATAAGACACTGATGAAAGAAATCAAAGATGACACAAACGGATGGAGAGATATACCATGTTCTTGGATTGGAAGAATCAATATTGTGAAGGTGACTATACTTTCCAAAGCACTCTACAGATACAATCCAATCCCTATCAAATTACCAGTGGCAATTTTTTACAGAACTAGAACAAAAAAATCTTAAAATTGTATGGAGACACAAAGGACCCCAAATAGCCAAAGCAGTCTTAAGAGAAAAAAATGGAGCTGGAGGAATCAGACTTCCTGACTTCAGACTATACTACAAAGCTACAGTAATCAAGACAATATGGTACTGGCACAAAAACAGAAATATAGATCAATGGAAAAGGATAGAAAGCCCAGAGATAAACCCACACACCTATGGTCAACTAATTTATGACAAAGGAGGCAAGGATATACAATGGAGAAAAGACAGTCTCTTCAATAAGAGGTGCTGGGAAAACTGGACAGCTACATGTAAAAGAATGAAATTAGAACACTCCCTAAATAAACAAAAATAAACTCAAAATGTATTAGAGACCTAAATGTAAGACTGGACACTATAAAACTCTTAGAGGAAAACATAGGAAGAACATTTTTTGACATAAATCACAGCAAGATCTTTTTTTTTTTTTTTGCAAGATCTTTTTTGATCCACCTCCTAGAGTAATGGAAATAAACCCAAAAATAAACAAATGGGACCTAATGAAACTTAAAGGCTTTTGCAAAGCTAAGGAAACTAACTACAAATAAGATGAAAAGACAACCCTCAGAATGGGAGAAAATATTTGCAAATGAGTCAGTAGACAGAGGATTAATCTCCAAAATATATAAACAGCTCATGCAGCTCAATATTAAAAAACCAAACAACCCAATCAAAAAATGGGCAGAATACCTAAATAGACATTTCTCCAAAGAAGACATGCAGATGGCCAAGAAGCACATGAAAAGCTGCTCAACATCACTAATTATTAGAGAATGCAAATCAAAACTGCAGTGAGGTATCACCTCACACCAATTAGAATGGGCATCATCAGAAAATCTATAACCAACAAATGCTGGAGAGGGTGTGGAGAAAAGGGAACCCTCTTGCATTGTTGGTGGGAATGTAAATTTCTACATGGATTTCTACATGGATTTTTTTAGAAAAATTTTGTAGAAAAATTTCTCCATAGTGGAGAACAGTATGGAGGCTCCTTAAAAAACTAAAAATAGAACTACCATATGACACAGCCATCCCACTACTGGGCATATACCCTGAGAAAACCATAATTCAAAAATACACATGCACCCCAATGTTCATTGCAGCACTATTTACAGTAGCCAGGTAATGGAAGCAACCTAAATGCCCAATGACAGAAAGATGGATAAAGAAGAAGTAGTACATATATACAATGGAATATTACTCAGCCATAAAAAGGAATGAAATTGGGTCATTTGTAGAGATGTGGATGGAACTAGAGACTGTCATACAGAGTGAAGTAAGTCAGAAAGAGAAATACAAATATTGTATATTAACGCATACATGTGGAACCTACAAAAATTGTACAGATGAACCAGTTCGCAAGGCAGAAATAGAGACACTGATGTAGCGAAGAAACGTATGGACACCAAGGGGGAGAAAGTGATGGGGGATGGGGTTGGGGTGGTGATGGGATGAATTGGGCGATTGGGATTGACATGTGTACACTAATATGTATAAAATAGATAACTAACAAGAACCTGCTGTATAAATAATAAATAAAAGAAAATTCAAAAAAAAAAAAAGCAGATGAAAATATGGACCATTACGTGTTTTATGAGATGCAGTTTTCTTAAAAGTAACAACAACAAAAACATGAAACTATAGCAGCTGAAGTGTCAAAGTTGTACCGGCCCATCTGAGTATTTTAATTTTAACATAGTTTTTCAAAAGTGAAATTAAAATGCTGTTGTGTCACTCAAAATAAATGTTTGACAGTAAAACAATGTTTAGAAGTTGGTTATAAGCAGACGTCACTGGGGAGAAGCAAAAAATGCATCGCAAACCTGAGTCACGTGGTATACCATTACCCAGAGAAATGTACGCATCTAGTGAAAAATACATTTAAAAGCATTACATTTTGCAAAAAGCCTCGACTTCTCAGGTCTGGAGTTGGAGAATGAGTCACTTCTAAAAGCAGAGAAGTGGGTGTGACTTAGCATTTTAACTCTTGGGGAAGGGCTTTACTCAAACTAGCAGATTTAGCAAAACTGGCACCTTTTCTTTAGAGCAGTGAAGCTGCAGGATTCCTGAGAAAACTGGGCGCAGTTGCTGCTTAAGCTTTTAGTCAATGAGTATTGTGAAAGGCAGGAATAAAATCATAATGATCTTTCAAATTAAAATGATGTCAAAGGCCATTAATAAAGCCAATGTAGAGATGACTATTATGTGTAGACGGAGCCTAGCTGCTAGGCCGGTTCAAGATTATTTAACTGCTTGGAGAAGGAACATAATAGCAGGTGATTTGAAGCTCATCCATGCCCTGCTTTACCTCCTTGACTACCAGTGCCCAGTGAAACCGAGTGGGGCTCTGTGGGGCTCCTGGACACAAAGGCCTTTTTCTGTCCCCCATTTCTCTTAGGCAAGACTCCAGTCTCCATGACCTTCCCTGAGTTCCAAAGGGCAGATTTGAACAGTTGCTAATCAAAGGAGGGGCAGCCAAAAAACTACCTGAGGCCAGATTAAAGGAACCAGAGAAACTCATCAAGATTCAGGAGAGCCTGCACACACCCTAATCTTGTCAGCAACCCGACCCTTGAACCATTGCCATAAAACTCCTCAGCAAACTTCCCTGGCTGGGACATATAGTTTTCGAGGGCAGGAGCCCAGTGTATCCCCCTTTGCCTGGCAAAGCAATAAAGCTATTCTTTTCTACTTCACCCAAAACTCTATCTCTGAAATTCGATTTGGCGCTGGTGTACAGAGAGGCTGAGCTTTCGTCATCACCTCCTGTTTTATCTCCAACTTTAAGCAGGTGTGGAACACTCACTACTCTTTGACTTTCCTTACAGGATTAGCTTCATAAAAGCAATGGCCTGAGCATAATCTCGTCACCACCATTCCTATTCTTACGGATAACTGGACTCAAAATTTCTGAGTCGTCTTTGATTCATTCCTCGATCTCATTTCTCATGTCTTGTAAGTCATTGTACTTTCAGGTTCTTTTTGGAAAAGTTTGAGCTTTGTCCTTTTTTTTCTAAGATTAAAGCCACACCAGTCTGAGAGCTAATTATCTCCTGCCTGGAACTTTAAAATTGCTTCCTGGAGGCACTCTGCTATGACCATTTAAGTATGCCTATACATTTAAATTAAAGCGTTTTCATTATCCTTGTTGGTAAGTCTGTAAATGCTAACAATTTTTTATGCATTAAATTATCTATAAAATTATTAGTTATGTTAAATTGATCAGAAGAATATAAATATATTATAAAATTAGGTAATTATTAAATATAAAATGTAAAGTCTCTTGAAAATACATCTGTTATTGAGGGATAAAGCTGGCTTTTTTCACAGTTTATGAATCTACAGATGAATATTATTTACCACTAGAAGGTGACAGAGTTCAACTTCAAGTTTCTCTCCTTCCTGTCCTCTCCCCTCTCTTCCCCTCCCCCACCCCCTTTCTCCCTCCACCACCCCCCTTCTTTCTTTCTTAATCTAGATGTAGGTACCGAGAAAACTTGCTCACAACAGTTGGTGGTAATGGAAGGAATTTTGATATAAGAATATCATTTAGTTATTTGAAGTTCTTCCAAGTTGCACGCCAAAAGAATGTAGTAATCTATAATAAAAAATATTTTAAATTATTTAGCAGCTGGTGACTTCATAATGGCCATTTAATTTTGTAAAAGGCATGAATTGGAACCATCTGATTTACAAAAGGATTTGCTACCCTGTCATTAAAATCATTTAATTTCTCAATATCTGGGAAGTATATTAAAAAGAAATGTATCAGCTCTGATTCCTATTAATCTTTAACTTAGAGGTCCCTTGTTTATGGAGCTAAAATTACATGAAACTGGGTTTAAAAATAACCCTGAATAATTAGACTTATGTATTTTAGGAATTTACCCATTATTTCTGAACACAGATCTATATATTAATGCCAAATTTAAACTGTCTAGGAAGTCATCACAAAGTCTTTAAAAGTTATGATACTTGAGAATTATTATATATAAATAAATTCTAATTTTATTTTATGATGAAACATGATGTTTTTATAACTAATATATTTGACAGAATTGGAAGAGATTTGAATTTGCAAAAGAGGAAGCAATTCAAATTAAATGAAGCTGGTTTTCTAGGGTTTAAGATATATCCAAAAATGCATTTTAGAAACATTTTGTCTCACATTTGCATATAAGAGGATGGTCTGTTTTTAAGCCTACAGGTTTGCATTTTTATAAAAATTGACAAAAAATCTATATGGCCACTGTTAATTTTAGGGCATATAAATGATGTATTAAATAAAAAGACGCATCAAAAGAGAGATGAATTGGGACTTCCCAGGTGATCCAGTGGGTAAGACTTTGCACTCCCAATGCAGGGGGGCCCGGGTTCAATCTCATGTCAGGGAAATAGATACTGCATGCTTGCCGCAACTAAGAGTCTGGATGCCACAACTAAGAGTCCGCACGCCGCAACTAAGAGTCCGCATGCTGCAACAAAGATCCTGAATGCCACAACTAAGACCAGGCACAGCCAAAACAAACAAACAAATAAATAAATAAATAAAATTTAAAAACAGAGATGAATTAACTATTATTGCTAAGTGCATGATTTAGGGTAAAAATCTATAACATAATCTCTTTATTTTAATCTTCAGCCCCAAAATACATGTAACAAATGAACATAGGCAAATGCAGGCAAGTGGGAGATTTGTGCCCAAGTTAAAAATGAATTTGTATTTACAGTATCTAACGGTTGGGCAACAGTTAATGAAAATGTTTCTTCTACCTGGGTGAATAATATAAGAAAATATGACATTAACTTACCTATTACCCATAGATCTCTTTTACTCAAAGATATACTATCATTTTACTGAAATAATCATGGAAAATTTTACGTCTTCTGGAATCATGCAAAATAGGCAAAACACTGAGACATTTTGACCCAGCCTTCCTCCATCAGTAGAGCCTGCAATGCAGGAGGCTTATTTTGAGAAGTGATCCCGAGAAATGGAAGTGGGAGAGAGGAAGGATTGAGAGACAGAAGGCAGAAACGCCAATCCAAGGGTAGTTTGTTGAGCTGGGTCACCACTGGGGGCAGTTGCAGCTCATTCCCACTAAGGACTCTTCAAGGAGTCATGTGAAATGCACCTCAACGTTGCCTACCCAAGGGATATGTTAGAGGAGTTTTCATCCTGCGGTTCTTGTTCCCATGGGGCAAAGGTCACCTCATGGGATATGAACTATCTCCCTTTCCAGTCTGTGCATGTGTCAAACGTGGGTGTCCCACCTGGCGGCAGCAGAAGAGAGACTTGAGGGTAGAAAGTAAAAGAGATGAAGTGCCGCTGATGTTCCACAGATGTGTGCAGCTGGTTGGCTGCAGGGCACGGGGTGGGCCTGGAGGACAGAGATGGGGCACAGGTGTCTGATCTGATTGACATCTTGTCATCAAACGCTGTTATTACTAAGAAAGGTGAACATACAGAGAGGCTGGATTTGCAGCAGATAAGTGTCTTCAAGCATACTTTTTGTTTTGTTTTACAAATACTAATCTAAGAAGCTAAGGCCTGAGACTCTTGCCACGTGTTGTTAACTAGGAGAAATAAAGTGACACTCTTTCAGTTTTAACCCACATGCTTTGCCTTTACTTTCCCACCCACCCTCCTTCAGAAGTACTGCATCCTTTGCCACTAATTAGGGGGCAAAGAGGTGAGACTGTTAAAGGAAAATTGTCTTCACTTCAGCTTCCCCATACTACCGTCTGATGAGTATGATGATCAGAGGAGTCCGCGCTTACAGCAATGTTTGAAATTTTCTTGTTCTTTGGCGTCCTGGAGTTTTTATACTACAGTTCAATTCACAGTGGGTGAGAGGGAGAACATTTATTCCTGAAGCGGGAACCCTGGTCCTTGTGAAAGGGGAGAACCAAGATAATCCTTCCTCAGTTCTCAGACAGATCAGCTTTAGGGAAAAACACAAACGGAAGTTGAGAATATGCAAATTAATTTCCTTACAACTGTCTATATTTGTGCACCCTTCACAAAGTCTGTCTTTTCAAGGATTCTCTCACCTTAGTTGGATATTGGAAGTATGTGACGTCATTAACTGCTTTACTGTTGCTTCCTGCCACCTGGATAAAACCCTATGGCCAATCCCTAGAAGGATGTCATCCATCGCCAAGAGTGAGCTTTCGTGGGGAGCTGGGCTGGGGAGAAGATTTCTGAAGTGTGGAGGTTATTTTCTTTGCAAATCTTAGTGCTCTGGAATTGGTGAGTGAACGAGAGCAGATATCCTTGTCTTCATGCTCAACAGGATGGCATTTGGATACTTGTTCAGATTCTTTCTTGGAACTTGTTTCTTAAACAATCACAGGAGGTTATTCACGAAAGTCAATGAAACTGAAATGTTCTTTGCCAGTGATCTTCAAAATACATTATTACATTTCAGATGACATTAAGAGATAAGTCTTTAGTCATGGAATTCTAGTAGGAGGGGAAAAAATGCAGTTTGGGTTATTTTCTTTATTATTGTTGTTAAAATGTGAATCATGCCCTTCAGTTGATGAATTCTCATTGATGCTTCAATGGAAGGAAGGGGAAGATGAAATAACATAAATGATAGCTATAATTAATTTTATACTAAGCTTCCTTGATGAAATTAGTATTGTCAGATGGAAATGTAATTTAAGCAAAATATGCTTATATGCTCATGTAAGCTGAGTTACACATTTGGACTTTAAGAAAAAAATCACTCTTGCATTTCATAGAACTGCTTACAGAATGATTCAGCTTAATTGTTTGTACAGCTTTCTAGACATTATAGCTCTTTAAAGGAAATAAAGGCATATGAGATGAAAGGGTGAAAGACAAAGGGTCATTTTAAATATGCTTCTATTATTTTGAAAAAAAATGCAGGACACTTCTAATTCCCAAAGAAACTAGTTTTTAACACGTACGTTAATGAACTCTGACAGTAGTTTTGAATTCATAAAAAAGGGAAAACTCTGGCAATTTAAAACAATTTAGATCTAAACTGAAATAAAGTATATTGGTTCGTTAAGTAAACTTCAAAACATATTGACCTAAAATGTCAGCAAATGTTAGTGAAAACTCTACGAGTCAATATCCATCACATGCCTGAATTCTTTGTCTTTATGTGACATTTCAAGCAATTTCATAACTAGTCAGGAAAGAGTACAAAATAACAAACACCAAGACAGTTCACTGATTTCAGATAAAATCTTCCATGTTCTCCAAAAGAAAACAAACAAACCCATGAGGGTCATAAACTGACATTGATTACTTTTCTGAAAACATCAACATCTGCAACTTGTTTCTTAATATGAAACCAAACATTATGTAACATATGAAAATTTGAAATATAAATCGTTATTTCTTCCTTAAAGAATCTACTCCCAGTAGACAGTCAACACAGCATTTGTTAAATCAGCTGATTACAAGAGTTAAAGGGCTCATACACAGGAATACAGAAACTCCAGCTGATATGCCGGAAGAGAGGTGGCTTACTGGTCAAGTCAGCATTCTTCTCGACATTCACGTAGGGGAATACGCTATAGTGATCTACCTTTTTTCCTCCAGAATACATTGAAGCTATACATCTCTGTTAAAGATGTGGCATATTTATGAGAATGTAAAGACCTCATTGGTGAGGTTGCCTTCATCTTTGTGATTAATGTCTGGGCTGTCAGTCTTGCTTTGACCACTACACTGTGCTTAACTCCCGAATAGAGAGTAGACATGTCAAGCAACACTTGGTCCATATCCTCCTCCTGTGGCTATATAGGTTGGTTGTAAAATCTCAGACAGCTGGAGACAGTAGGAGGAGGGAAAGAAACTTGCATTTATCAAGGGTCTCCCTTGTGTGGCAAACACTGTGTGCCTACTTTCCATGTGTGGCCTCACATTGTTCTTTCAACTACCCCAAGAAGTGGGTATTATTTCCATTTTACACATGAGGAAAATAAAACTCAGACAGACTGCACTATGAAAATGTAGTGAAATTAAAAATTTTAACCCAGGTTTTGTGTTATCTCAGTGATTATTTCTTGCATCTGTGGTTGTAAGGCTTCATATTCTTTCTTGTTACCGATCCTTGTCTTCTAGCCTTGCGAGATCTCTAACACTTCTAATTCATGGTGTCCCAAACCACATTCATTACATTCCTTACTATTTTTTATTTTATTTTTAAAAATTTATTTATTTTTTTATGTATTTAGTTTTTGGCTGAATTAGGTCTCTGTTGCTGCACGCGGGCTTTCTTTAGTTTCAGTGAGCGGGGGCTACTCTTCGTTACGGTGTGTGGGTTTCTCATTATGGTGGCTTCTCTTGTTGCGGAGCACAGGCTCTAGGTGTGTGGGCTTCAGAAGTTGTGGCTTGCAGCCTCTAGAGCGCAGACTCA
Source organism: Tursiops truncatus (assembly GCF_011762595.2). Classification (NCBI taxonomy): domain Eukaryota; kingdom Metazoa; phylum Chordata; class Mammalia; order Artiodactyla; family Delphinidae; genus Tursiops; species Tursiops truncatus. The sequence goes on from NC_047046.1 coordinate 47,177,509, forward strand.
GTAGTTGTGGCGCACAGGCTTATTTGTTCTGCGGCATGTGGGATCTTCCCGGACCAGGGCTTGCACGCGTGTCCCCTGAATTGGCAGGCGGATTCCCAACCACTGCGCCACCAGGGAAGTCCTAACAAATGATTTTAAGTAAGTTTGTGTTGATATCTATTGCATAAACTAAACAAGCTCTAATGTAGCTAAGTAGAGGCCCTGTTACCCACTAGGGACATCTTTGTTGCCAAGCCTCTGGGTAGCACCCCAAATCTTCAGGCATTTAGAAAAAGACAACCCAGCTTTGTTATAGATACTATTTAGGTGGCCTCAGGCAAACACTCACTTCCTAAAGCATTGCTTCTCAACATCGAATTTGTCTGAAACACACTTGAGACTCTCCTGGTGTACAGATTTCTGGGTCTCTACACCAATTCTACAATTCTTACCTAGTAAGTTAAGGAAATAGAAACCTCTCTGCATATTTTAAACATAAAGAAATTTAAAATAGAGTTTCAAGTGTTTACAAAATCGTTGAAAGAGGTATAGGACTAGGCTATAGGCTGGGACTCCAGAATGAGAAGAACTGACCCAGTAGGGGAGCTACTGCCTTTGAGATGGCCACGGGGGATGTGAGTTTGACAATTCATCACTGTAGGTGTCACCCAAGTTCAAGAAGTTGCTGTTTCTGCCATGGTCCCTGCTGTAATGACCTCTTGACACCTAAGAAGCTGGAAAGTAGACACCTGTAGCTGTGAGCCATGGATGGGAAAGCCAGACTCAAGGATCTACTTCTGCACCAGCTGCCACCACGACTGTATGTCAGCACAAGGAAGCTGGAATATTTCTGCAGAAAAGCTGTTTCCACAGACTGTCTTCCAAAAGAAACAGGCAAGATGGGCAGGGAATTGCCTTTGCTTCACTTACACTCCCAAATCTTGTGTAAGTCCTTCTAATAGGCCAAACCTCGTTCATATCCAGAACCCTAGTGGGTTTTAGCTTCCAAGCCCTCCACCTAGAAGGAGGCTGGAAGGGCACTCAGGAAGGCAATCTATAGTACCCTCCACACTGCGGTTAACAGCTTCAGAAGGTATCTTTATACAGCTTTGCCTATATAACATATGCAGAATATAATTTGTGTATAAAAGTATGTTGAAACATATTATATTTGGACTTGTCTTTGTAATCTTTTTCCTTGGAGATCATTCTTCATCAGTGTGTGTGGATATAAACCATTAGTTTTTTAAACAGTGCCTGGCATGTGCAAATAGATTGTACCTAATTTTTGCTGGAACTAAAACAGCCGCAATGATATACTTGCACCTATGTTTTGGTGCACATGTGTGAATGATTTTATAGTATACATTCCTAGAATTCAAAAGATCTTCATATTTAAAATTTTGTTAGATGTTGTCAAATTTAAAGAGCAAAACTATGGTACCAAAATATCTTCCTGTGATTAGTTTAGGAGGTCCTTGGTTTGATCATACCTTTGCCAATACTGAATATTTATTTTCTGTGACTCTGAAGAGTGAAAAATAATATTTCATTGTTTAATTTGCATTTTTGGATTATGAGTGAGGTTGTCTTTTTTTTTTTTTTTTTTTGCGTTATGCGGGCCTCTCACTGTTGTGGCCTCTCCCATTGCGGAGCAGAGGCTCCGGACACGCAGGCTCAGCAGCCATTGCTCACGGGCCCAGCCACTCGGCGGCATGTGGGATCTTCCCAGACCGGGGCACGAACCCGCGTCCCCTGCAACGGCAGGTGGACTCTCAACCACTGCGCCACCAGGGAAGCCCCGAGGTTGTCTTTTTTGTGTTTTCTGGATATTTGTAGTTCCGTAAATTGCCTGTTCATTTGCTTTACTCATTAAAAAAAAATCTAGTTGTCATCTTTCTATTCATTTAAGGAAACTTTGTGTATTATAAATAATATTTCTTTGTCTAATATTGATTTCAAATGTTTCTCATAATCTGTCACTTATCTTGTAACTTTGTTTTATGGTATCCTTTCTTAAATATCATACAGAAAGTTTACATTTTTATATCATCACATCGATCCTTCTTTTTCCTTACAGTTTCTGTATTTTGAATTGTATTATTTGAATTGTATTATCCTTCCTAATACAACTGCCTATCCCAAGATCATTAAAATACCCTTCCCTATTTTTTTTGGTGTGTTGCAATAAGCCTGTCAAACTCGGGGTCAAGGGCACAGTTCTCCACAAAACTGCCCTCACTTCAAGTGCCAGGTGCAAATTTGGGGGTCTCTAGGGCCACCCTCACTTCCAACCAACTAACCACAAATTCAGGGGTTCCCATGACCACCCTCAGGTTTGATAACTCAGTAGAAAGACTCACACAACTTACCGAAAGGGCTATCCTTATGATTACAGTTTTATTACAGCAAAAAGCTACAAATCAGGACATGCCCAAACAAGAGATGCACAGGTGAAGTCTGGAAGAGGTCCAAATGCAAATCTTCCAGTCGTCATCTCCCTGTGGAGTCCTGGATGGTGTTACCTCCTTTAGGCTATGGTGTATGATAACACTCAGCATACTGCCAACCAGGGAAGTTCACCCACACCTTGGTATCCACAGTTTTTATTGGGGTTTCATTATGTAGGCATGATTGGTTAAACACTGGCCATGTGTTGCACTCAATTTCTAACCCCTTCTCCCTTTGGGAGATCAGGCTGTTATCATGGGGCTTAATGCCCCAATCCTTTAATCACTTGGTTGGTCTTTCTGGTGTGGCGAATCCCCAACTTGAGTTATCGCCTTAGCATGAACTATCCACCATGAGTCACCTTGTTAGCATAAATTATCAGGTATGTCTGAGGGGCCCACCATGAATAACAAGGACACTCCAGTCACTGAGAAAATTCTAAGGGTTTAGAGATTACCTCCTGGGAGCTGGGACAAAGACCAGACCTCTCTTTGGGTAAAGTTTATTCTTTACTACACAGATGTTTTCTAATTAAAAGAATTTTTTTAGATTTTTAATATTTTTGGAATTATATTTTTATGACTGGTGTGATACGTACATTCAACTTTTCCAAATGAGCAGCTAGTTGTCTCAACATCACTTGAGTATTGTAACCTTCCCATTATTTTGAAATATCATCTTTATCATATCCTAAATTTTTATATATATGTGGCTCTGTTTCTGTATCTCAATTCTAGTTCATTTATATTTTTCTAAATCTGCTCCAGTATTACACTATTCAAATTACTATAACTTTACAGTATTTTTTCCATAGTAAGCTTTGGTAACTAGTAGGTCAAATTCCATTTAATTGTTCTTTTTCCAAAGTATCTTTGTTCTTCTTGTATTTTTCTTTTCCAGAAAAATTTAAAAATTTTGTCAGATGCCATGCATAAATCTTAATGGGATTTTTAACAGGGATTTTATTGACTTTATGAATTGCTTTAAGGAAGTTGATATCATTAGAATATGGAAATTTCTCACTCAGGATGCTAGCATGCTACTCTATTTATTAAGTTCCTTTAAAAAATGTCCTCCAGGTGGGATAGGGAGGATGGGAGGGAGACACAAGAGGGAGGAGATATGGGGATATATGTATACATATAGCTGATTCACTTTGTTATACAGAAGAAATTAACACACCATTGTAAAGCAATTATACTCCAATAAAGATGTTAAAAAATGTCAAGAATTAAATTTGCCTGCAGAACATTTAAAAAACAAACAAAAAAAGAAAACAAACGTTCTAAGGAGTCTTACATAAAAGCTCATCTCTAATCTATTTAATGTTACTTGACTGGATTCTAGTCTTTTTAGGGTTACACAAATATTTGCAAATATTTTTATGTATGTTCATATACCCATTATCTGACTTGAACTGTCATTTTGGAAAAGAATTTAATGTTTTTGGTCATTTCAGATATATATCTGCTTTACCTTTCTCATCTACATTAGTGAGATATCACCAACATTCACCTACATTGGACCAAATAAATTCGGTTCAGTCTTGCTCATACATGCAATTTTTATCTTTTATTTATTCAAAAAATGTTTCTAAAAAAAGAAAATGCATACAGATATACACAGGAGCTGAAAGCAAGGCAAAAATATAAGCTAGGCATAATAAGCTAATATAGGTCTGTTTTCCCTTAAAATTCTATTTAATGTATTCTAAAATTCCTTAGGAGATATCACTGACAGGGGAAACGAACCAAGAAGGACTACTCAATTTTACTATTAAGGTAAGAAAATGTATCAGAACGTGCATAATTCAATCATACATTTAATCTTCTCTACAAGAAAACCTAAAGAGTATTTTTTCTATCTGGGGATTTTTAGAAAAAATTAAACCAAACAAAGAAAAAGGAGAGGAAAATTCCTTGATTTAATCTGCTAATATTTACAAATGGTTCATCAGAAAACTTAAAGGTATATTACATTTATTTGTATCTTATCCTTATCTGAGGATATATACAAGCACTTATTTTTCTGTTTTTGATTTTTTGGGCTAGTGTGGAGAAAAAAATAAAGCATCTACTATTCCTGGCAACTTAGACATGTGTGCTTACTCCATGAGAATTGTTTATTCTGCAAAGAAGACTTCTGTTTTGGGTATTAGGGGATGATAAAGGGGTATTTTTATTCTAATGCCGTAATCAAGCAAATTGTATATAATTGAACTTGAAAATGTGGCTAAACGTGTACATGCAAACCTAATAAAATTTCATATTACATTCTCATTTAGTGAAATATAGATTTTTTAAGACCCCACAAGCACCTTGCAACAACTAAATGTGAAAATCCCCTATTAGAAGTAATACAATAGGGGCTTCCCCGGGGCTTGCCCGGGGCTTCCCTGGTGGTGCAGTGGTTAAGAATCTGCCTCTAAATGCAGGTAACACAGGTTCAGGGACACAGGTTCGAGCCCTGGTCAGGGAAGATCCCACGTGCCACAGAGCAACTAAGCCCGTGCGCCACAACTACTGAGCCTGCGCTCTAGAGCCCTCGAGCCACAACTACTGAAGCCCGCACGGCTAGAACCCGTGCTCCGCAACAAGAGAAGCCACCGCAATGAGAAGCCCGCGCACCGCAACGAAGAATAGCCCCCGCTCGCCGCAACTAGAGAAAGCTGCAACAAAGACGCAATGCAGCCAAAGATAAATAATAAATAAATTTATTAAAAAAAGAAGTAATACAATAATTACACCCATAAATTATTAAACATGCACACACAAACACATTTCCTGAGTTCCTTAGCTATTTGAGTAAACCTTTTTTTTTAAAATTCAATTTTCCAAATCATTCCTATTTAATCTTAGTCTGGTCTGCTGCCATACTTAATCAGCGGTTCCCTCCAAAATTCACATTAACCTAGGCTTAAAAGGAGTTTTACTGCTGTCACAGAATAGTATCTCTGGTTTTGCCTCTCATCCTCCATGTAAACCAGCTTTACCTTTAAAGGAATCGTCTACCTTTTGGTCCATTAGCTATACTTTCTTTGTAAGTCTAATTCTTCTTAATTAGTCTTTCTCTGAAGATAATTCCTATCTCTTCGGGTATTAAAAAACAAAGCAAATACCAAAAACAATGTACATCATAAGATTTCATCAATAAAATTGATTCTAGCTTCTGTTTTAAAAAAAAGTCCTCCAGTAAAGTATTAATTCCTGTCTATATATCTTGCATGCTTTAAAGACAATTTCTAGGCATTTTGCTTCCTTGTATGCAATTGTGAATGAATTTTTTTTCTGTTCCTGTTTCTGATTATTGCCTTCATAGAGAAAAACTCTGGGTTTATATCTTAAATCTAGTACATTATTAAATTACGTTATATTTATTAGTTCTAATAGCTGCTCAGTTAATTATTTTAGATAGATAATTATATAATCTGTGTAATGATACTATTGTCTCCTTTTGTTTTGTTTGTTTGTTTTTGCATGGTGTAAAAGTTTATTAATGGTATGAAACCCCCAAAACACATACATTAAGATTATATGATGTTGATCAGGGAGCAAAACATATTCCTCCTTAGTCTCATTTCCTCTTCCCTGTCACAAGTAAAAGGAAAGCACCTGGAGAGGCATATATAACATGGTAGAGCTCTCCATATTATGGTATTTGTGGCATCTTTTAAAATGTTGGTTGCGATGAAATTGTATGCACTATTGATTCAAGCTTTAGAAGAAAAAAATCCTCCTGTGGGATGTTAGGACATTAAATTGGGGAGTGTCTGGGAGGGAAGGACAATATTATCTGAGGGCGGACATGGTCATGTGTCATGAACAGTTGTCTTACATCTGGCAGTCACTCAACAAAGAGTGGTTGAGAGTGTGAGCTCTGAAGTAGTATTCTGTACTATCTATTGTCTCCTTTTGAATAAATATTGGAATATGGGGGTGCAGCAAAAAATGTGGAATAGAAGTATTATTAGCAGGCATTATCATTCAGCTCATAATTTTAATGTGAATGCTTCCAATATTTCACTTTTAAGTAATACGGTTGTGATATATTTCTATATTATAGCTTTTGTCAATTTTAGTAAGTTGCTTCTATTTCTAGTACTCTGTAAGTTTTAATCAGAATAAGTGCTTAATTTACAAAGTGCTTTTGGAATTTAGCAAGATCATTTTATGTAATTTCATTTGTAATATGTTATAGTGAATGACATGAAAACATTTCCTTATATTAAATCATTTTTCTATTCTGTGGTTAAACATAGTTGAATCATAAATAGTACTTTTTAATAAACTGTGGAAGTTAATTTGCTACAGTTTTAGTTAGGATTTTCATAAGTTATTTTGATAAATAGGATATTTTTGGTATTCTCATTCACCTGGAATTGGCATCAGAATTGTGCTATCCTCAGGGAATGAGGTAGGAAAGCTTCCATAGTTTTCTATGCTTTGGAACAATTTAAATAATATAGGGATTATGTTTTTTTTAATTGCTAGAAATTACCTGTAACTGCACCCAAGACTTATACATTTTACAGGAATAGAAATTTGACCAACTTTTACATTTCTTCTCTGATTGTTGATCTGTTGAGTTTTATGGTTCTTTTTTGAGTTGTTAGTAGTTTGTATTTTCTTTAAAAATGGTGTCTTCTACATAAATTTTCAATTTGGGGGTATATTTCTGCATGTTTCCCTTTTATATTTCAAGCATTTCTCTATATTTGTACTTATTTACCCTTTCACATTCTTATGTTTTTTTCTATTTTCTTCCTTCTTTTCTTAATAATGTGAATATATTTGTAACAGGCATACATAATTGATCTTTTATTTTTTAATTTAATTTTAAAAATTAATTTTTATTGCAGTGTGGTTGCTTTACAATGTTGTGTTAGCCTCCACTGCACAACAAAATGAATCAGCCATACCCATACAGACATTCCCTCCTTTTTGGACTTCCCTCCCATTTAGGTTACCACAGTGCATTGAGTAGAGTTCCCTGTGCTATACAGTATGTTCCCATCAGTTGTCTATTTTATACGTAGTATCAATAATGTATATGTGTCAATCCCAGTCTCCCAATTCCTCCCACCCCACCCTTTTCCTCCTTGGTATCCATACATTTATTCTCTACCTCTGTGTCTCTATTTCTGCTTTGCAAATAAGACCATCTATACCATTTTTCTAGATTCCATATATATGCATTATTATACAATATTTGCTTTTCTCTTTCTGACTTACTTCACTCTGTATGACATGTAATTGATCTTTTAAAAGAACCAGCTTTTGGTTTTTCTGATCAAGTTTACTTAAAAAAATTACCTGTATCATTAAATTATCTCTTTACTATTAATTCCTTCATTTACTTTCTTTAGGGTTATTTTGTGATTCTCTTTTTATCTTCTTGGACTGAATATTTAATTTCTTTATTTTCAAAGTCTTTTATTTTCTAACAAATTTATTTAGATCACATTTTTCTCTTTGTCCACATCCTACATGTTTGGATCTGTGTGCTTTTATTTATTTTTTAAAATTTCTAAATAAATTGCAGTTAAGTCTTGATTTCCTCTTTAAGAATTCTTTAGGTATGTTGTGAAATATTACTAGTGACTGAATTTGTTAATTTTTAATTTTACTGCAAATGTGGCTTACATGACTCCTGTAATTTTTACTTGAGTGGAATTTATTTACATTTTCTTTGTGGGCTAATAACGTTTTCTTACTACAGTAAAAACATTGAATGTGCTATCTACCCTTTTAACAATGTTTTAAGTGTACAATATCATATTGTTAAATATATGTACAATGTTGTAAAGCGGATCTCTGGAATGTACTCATATTGTATAACTGAAGCTTTATTCCCATTGAATAGCAACTCTCTATCTCCTTCCCCCCATCCTCTGGTAACCACCATTCGACTCTCTGCTTTTATGAATTTGACTATTTTAGGCACTTCACATCAGTGGAATCATGCAGTATTTGTCCTTCTGTGACTGGATTATATCACTTGGCATAGTGTCCTCCAGGTTCAACCAAGTTGTTTCATATTTCAGGATGTCCTCCTTTCTAAGGCTGAATAATGTTCCATTGTATATATATATCACATTTTCTTTACACATTCAGTGGATATTTAGGTTGTTATTGCGAATAATGCTGCAATGAACATGGGAGTGCAAATATCTCTTGGAGATCCTGATTTCAGACTAACAGATTTTTGAGTTTTGTAAATTTTATGGGTCTTTTGAAGAGCACCTGGAAGATGGAGAATGGAGATAGGGAAACTATGTAGAGAAAGTTTTGGGGGAGATAAGGAGCTCAGTTTTGGACATTAGTGTTTGAGATATCTCTTAAACATTCAAATGGAGCTGCAAAGTAAGCAGTTAGATATACAATTCTGGAGCATGGTTTTGAAATCTGGCCTGGAAATACAGATTTGGGAGTCACCATCCTATGGATGACATTTAAAGCTACAAGATTAAATGAGCTCACCAAGGATGTGGGTGAAAACAGAGAGGGAAAGAAGATCAAGGACTGAGCCTTGGGTTTCTCCAACATTAAGAGGTTGGAGGGAAGATGGGGAAACCAACCAGAGAGACTGAAAAGGAGCTACCATTGAGGGAAAAGGAAAACTAAGAAACTGTGACGTTTAGAAGATTAACGTAGAAAGATTACCAAGAGGGAAGGAGAAATCAATAGTTCCAAATGCTGCTGATGGGTCAGGTAAGAAGAGAACTGATTATGGGCCATTGGCTTTAGCAGCAAAGGGGTCACTGGTGACTTGACAAGAGTATGCCTTGCTTCACATTTTGACCCTGCCTAGATGCTTTGCTATTTACCTCTGTAGCTAAATTACATTTAGCCAGGAGTTGGTAAATGTCCTAGTCTGTTCTGGCTGTTGTAACGAAATACCACAGACGGGGTAGCTTAAACAATAGACATTTGTTTTCTCACAGTTCTGGAGGCTTAAAGTTCAAGATCAGGGTTCAGCCAATTTGTTTTCTGTTGAGGGCTCTCTTCTTGGCTTGCAGATGGCTGCCTTCTTGCTATGTCCTCACATGGCCTTTCTCAGTGTATCTGGGGGTGCATGTGGAGCACTCTCTGGTGTCTCTTCTTATAAGGACACTAATCATTTTGGATCAGGACCTCACCCTTTATGACCTCATTTAACCTTAATTATTTCCTTGGAGTTCCCATTCCCAAATACAGCTGCATTGGAAATTGGAACCTCAACATATGAATTGTGGGGGGACACAAACATTCGCTCCATAACAGTAATCTATGGTCGTGGGTCAAATCTGATTCACTGATTGTTTTTGTAAATAAAGTTTTATTGGAACACAGGAATGCTCATTTGTTTATGTGTTGTTTTGGCTACTTTCACACTACAATGGAAAAATTGAGTAATTGCAACAGAGATCTTACAACCCACACAGCCTAAAGCATATATTTACTATCTGGTCCTTTACAGGAAAAATTTGCTGACCCCTGCATTTAGCTTGGCACATGCCTTACTTCCTCTGAGACTAGACTGATTACTCTTCTGAACTCCTGTGGTATTTATTTTATGGTACAGTCATCTGATTCTTCTAATTCATTATCATGTATTGTTATTTTTTAGGTGATGCTATCTTGCTTCCCAATTAGATTAAAATCTCTTCAAAGGAAGAAATTCTGTGCTATTTTTTTTGTTTGTTTCCGCCACAATGTTATACGCATGCACACAAAAAGATAAAAAATAAATATTCATTAATTTATTTATGTTATATATTTGCAGATTTCATTGCTTGCTGTGCCCACAAATGAGAGATCTTTTCCGAAGCTCGGCAGAACACACTCATCAGGATTCTAGATCCCTGGGTGACCTTGTTCATTTGGAGGAGAGATTGGAAACATAGTCTTGAAGGATAGTGTTAATCTGCAGGAGAAATAAAAGCAACCTTTTAAAACAACAAGAAGCCAAAAGTCAGGCTATGTGAAATATGCCAGAAAAGGCAGTAACGGTGGAACAGAGGCTGGATCTGAGCCAGCCAAAAAGTGAGGTGGTTGCAAAGTAAAGTTAATTCAAAGACAAACACAAGCAGAGCATACTGACACTGGAGAAAAGGTTTCTTTTGTACTTAACATAGTCGAATCCAAATCAATGAAATGTAGTCAGTGCGTATTTGCTTATGGCGCCCTTCTAAAAAAATAGGATTTCTGTTTTCCAGGCTTATAGGCTAAAAGAGGCAACATTCAGATTAGTTTCTACATAAAGAAGACTTGACGTGTTTAATACAGAAGCTTAAGTACAAATAAAACGTTGTAATACTTTAGAAAAAACTGTTCTATTAATTTTTAAAAGTACCTTCAGTTCTCCCTTGTTTTTAATGACAGCCGAGCAGACTCTGGAGATGGAGGTGGGTTCAGAATCTGGCTGTGTTCTCACCTACTGGAAGCCTGTGGATGAACTATTTAGCAACTCTGATTCTTGGTTTCTTGATTTGAAAAATCAGGGGTGATCGCCACCCTGCAAGGCTGCCACTTTCAGACCAGGCTTGAGAGATTTCATTTGCCAAAGTTACACCAACTCCTTATTCGGTGGCTCAGTTTCCTCGTGTCTAGGAGCCTCTTTGCGCTTTAGAGTTTGTGATCACCTGGGTAGAGGCTGTTGCTTACAAGAGAACTTCAGAGTTTATTTGTGGTTGAAAAATACACAATGAAATGTTAAGGGAACCAGGAGGAAAATACGCGGTGAGGTAGTAAAACTTGATTAGCTCAAGTTCCTTCAGTTCCTTTGTATTTTAAGTTGGGGGTAGTGGGGACAGTGGGCTGCAAAGGGGACAGTAGTTGTTTATTTTTTAATTTTTTTGAGATGGTTTCTAACATTACTTCCAGCTCTAACATTTGATGATTCTCTAAGACCTGGAGCAAACTTAATTTTTCCTTGACACTGAGGGTTCTTGCACCAAAGACAGTGGCCAGCTTTAATACATCTTCCTTGAGGATTGAATTAGGGGAACCAGACTGTACAAAAGCACCCATGATTTAGGTTAGAGATAAGGAAGACTTTCCAGACTGTGGGAATTGTTTACTGTTGTGAATTAACAAGGGAGGATGGGACAGTCTAGCAGGATGGATTTCTTTTATTTATTTATTTATTTATTTATTTTTGCTTAGTACATACTCATTTTAATACATTTTCACAGAACAGGATGATACCGTGCATAATGTTTTGTGAACCAATTTATATTAACAAAGTCTGAACAATTTCCATGTCAATACCTATATTTTGTAACTGACATAACATTTAACTCTTTTATGTTTTTATCTAAGTGGTGTACATAATAAGAAAACGAACACACATAAGTCTTCCAACCAACATAAAAAAAACCATGTTTGGGGCGTTATCAATATTACTGACATTAGCTGTGCATTCACACACAATTCCTATCCTCAATTTTTCTAGCAGGATGGATTTCTATCTCTCCCTGGACAGTGTAAGATTCTGAACGTGAAGACTAGGTTTCCAGTGAGCCACGGAGGGTGGGAGGACTGTGAGGTGGGGAAACAGATGAAGAAATTAATGGCCTTTCTCTGCCAGCTGACTTGTCGTCCCGGGTTTCACGGAGTTAATGCTCTTCGGAGTGCAGGCCAAGCTTGGTGATGATCAGTGAGCAAACACAACCATCAGTGTGCTTTGCATTGGGGCCCAACTAAACGGTTAAGGAAGGGATCAATTAGCACACAGCGCAGACAGGCCTAAGTGTCAAAATTCCTGGTTCTTTTTTTACCACTCTGGTTAAGAGGACTGTAAAATTCTGGAGGATGGTAAGGTGCTAAAAGTGGTCAATCTGGGGGCTAACAAAACAAAACAGCCAATCCCCTCCCCCTCCAAGTTCCCAAATAAAGCAAGCAGAGCATCTGGTGTGGTGACACCACAGGAGGAACACCGTCGCGCTGAAAGGGAGGACCTGGACATGCTGTGAGTGTCAGCCTCGCAGGCTGTGCTGCCAGCCCTTTGAGAAAGGACCCCCCCCCCCAATCCCCTCATGATGACGGCGGTTTTCTCAGCTATGTTTAGACTCGATAACCACTTTCATGTTGCTCTTCTAATCTTTATTTATTCTTTTATTTTATTTAAATTTTATTTCCTACTGTCTCCGAGTTCAGTTTCTCTGTATTGTCTCATTGTCTGAGCTTCAATTTTTTGTTGTCGTCTGTATATTTTTTGCATGATGGGATTTTTATCGAAAAGATTTCATTATATCTCAAGACATTCTCGTGGTGTATTATTTTGTTTGCATTTGTTCTCAGCCAATCTGATTTCTACTTGAAACTACTGTCGCCCCACTAGGGGGCCACAAGTGCCGTAGTCTGAGCCAGCCGTTGGCTGCTTTCCCAGCAGAGTGCTAGAAAGTTAAGACTGACACACACTTTAGGGAGGACAAAGCATCGCTGTGACCATAGTGAGATGCAGATCCCTTTGTCCTGATACTGGAGCAATTGTATGGTCAGAAAAAGAGAAGACATTAAAAAAAAACCCAAAAGCTAAGCTTGCTATTTTAAATGTTGTTGGATACTTGAGAGCATTGTTTTCTTTCAGAAACAGAGAGGAAATTTTAGGAAAAGACTATTTGTCTAGGCAACGTGTGGCCTTGTGAGATGCTTGAGAAAAGTTGCTCAGGGCTTTTAGGATTGGCTCATATGAAACTGGCCCGTCTCTATTCTCTCTCCATTTCAATTCATCTGATCCACTACTGACAGATGAATCTTCCAAAACACTATGCTGTCGTCACATCACGGCCTGTCTCAGGAATCACCAACAGTTCCACATTATCTAGACAGAAACTTCCAATCTTTCAGAGTAATAAGGACTCCTTTTAATATATAAATATATATACAAGGAACAGCCACATGATATTTTTAAATCAATTCACTGTACTTTTAAGTGAATTTGTATTTAAGTATTCACAACAATATCTACGTACTTAAAAAAAAAATGGTACAGGTGGGAGAAGGTATTTATTCCATCAGCTTATAATGATTGGCTCACCTCTGGATTCCTGAACCCTCTGAAATAACTCCAGGGTGCTATGAGCCTTGGGTCGGAAGTGTTAGCCTGGAGGACCACACTCTAAGCAGTGCCAGGATGTTCTCTGATTCTATCCATTCTCCTAGGTGGGAAGGTTTTCTGAGTATATCCTCCCTCCTGTAACCCCCTGGACCATTCTCCCTCACTTCTGTATTTCTAATCACTCCCTTTTAATTGACACTTGCCTTGCAGCTCCCAAATATGCTCAGGTATCAAGTTATTTAAAATATCCTCCCTAATTCCTAGCTCTGTCTCCTTCCCTTCATAACCACGGCTCCTCTCTGGGCCAGTAAATGCTCGTTTGTTGAATTCCTATCCACATGTCAGTCTTACAGTCCCCGCTTTACTTCAGTCATTCATCATTTTGCACTTGTCTCCAATTATACAAGATTTCGATATTATAAGTAACCTTATAATCTTTTTATAATAGATGTAACACATAAAAACTGTGTTAATGATAGAACCTGAAAATAGAGTCTTAAGCAAATAAACAAAAAGCTTTCATGGTGATATAATTTGTAAGAGTAAAAAAATAAAATGAAATTGAGCTCACTTGGTTTGTGGCTCCCTCCCATTCTCTACCTGATGTCTGCGGGTAGCCTTGTCTGCATGGGGTTCCTCTACCTTATTTTAATCTATGCTTTTCAAACCCACTTTGTCTTTAGCGCTCCAAAGAGGACCATCTTGGGAAAACGGAAGCTGCTTACAATCAACCAACTAGTAAAGAACAGCCTTTGCAATGATCAAAGTATATTTCTTTCTTTTTTTTTTTTTTTTTGCGGTACGCGGGCCTCTCACCGTTGCGGCCTCTCCCACTGCGGAGCACAGGCTCCGGACGCGCAGGCTCAGCGGCCATGGCTCACGGGCCCAGCCGCTCCGCTGCATGTGGGATCTTCCCGGACCGGGGCACGAACCCGTGTCCCCTGCATACGGGTCCGGACTCTCAACCACTGCGCCACCAGGGAAGCCCTCAGTTTCATCATTTTAATTTAAAAATTTCAATAAATATTTGTTGAATGTGCAAGTCTTTTTTGTCTCCTTAGTATTTCTCAGGTCTATAAATCTTGCTTCTCTCTATGTCATCCTTTAAAATTTTTCTTTAGAGCCCTTCAGGTTATATCAGAAGACACTCTCAAGTGGTCACTCATGAAAGGGGCACAAAGGCTCATCAGGACGCGGCCCCGCCAGCTTTCTGTCTCACCCCTCTGAGCTCCCCTCCAGCACACTTGCAGGCCTCCTAAGATGCCCAGCTCTTTCTTGTCTCAGGATGTTGCATGTCCGCCCTCTGTCTGTAACGCCCATTTCCCCTTCCACCCCAGTCCTCAGAGCTCTTTTACTCTGCACCGGCCTTGTCTCATCAAGGCCAGGTTAATTGTCCATGTATACAACTGCCCCTTAGAATCCCATCCAATTCCCTCCCAACAGCTCTCATTCCACTGCAGTCCTTTGTTGATTTCCTTTGTTAGACTGTAAGCTCATTAAAGGAGGGACTGTGTCCTGTTCATCACAGAACCCCCCGTGCCTAGCATAGTGCCAGACAGATAGTAGACACTCACTTATATTTGTTGAATTTCAGTAATTGGACAACAAACTACATTTTCATGGGACTTTATTTACATCTATTATCACTTTGGCTTCTCAGTCCAGGCATACCTTGGAGATATTGCAGGTTCAGTTCCAGACCACCTCAATAAATTGAGTCACATGAATTCTTTTTGGTTTCCCAGTGCATATAAAAGTTATGCTTACACTAGTCTATTAAGTGTGCACTATGTCTAAAATAACAATGTACATACCTTAATTTAAAAATACCTTCTTGCTAAAATAATGCTAAACATCATCTGACAATGCAGGGCTGCTACAAACCTTCAGTTTGTGAAAAAGGCAAAATCTGTGAAGCACAATAAAGTGAGGTGTGCCGGTACCACTCTAGTACCTAAGTATCATTATCCCTGTTTCACAGTGGGAACCTGGGCACAAACAGTCAGACTTCCATAGCTACTTTGTCCATAGCTTCACTCCCAAGTAAGAAGTTTTCATGGGTAATTCAGGAAGTGGTTACTTTCAAATATCTGGATGTATTGTGGCATCTTACAGAAATCAGCTGTCACTTTTCCCCCTGATTATTCTAAAAATGCCAAACATATTATGATGTTAATTCTCTTGGGAATAGTCTTAAGCTCTGTCTACTGTCAGAGGGGGAAAAGTAGGAAACTCTTCTAAGGTGAAAGGATCCTCCACAGGCCTGTTCAAGCCAAACAGTCCAGGGCAAGTAAAATAAAATGGTGGCGAGATTTTTGCCAGAAGTTGAATATTACCTTATCTGTGAGCCACAAGCTATGAGCAATTTGAAAGATAAAGCAACTACCTACCCACTAAAATAAATATGTGGTCTAAATAGTAATGAAATTGAAAAAAATCTAGAAAAAGATAGTTAGTCAATCTTGTATTAGGCTCTTGATATATCTAACTAAAGCAGAAAAGGTTGCCCATGCCCGAGCTAACATATTTTGCACCAGGGAGAGATCTATAGGTGATGGTAACTTACATAAAGAAAACTGATTTAAAATTTCCCTTCAGAATTTGCCATTTTCCCTTCATATTCCCTTTGCTCCCTTTTTTTTTTTCCTTGCTGCACCACCGCTTGTGGAACCTTAGTTCCCCGACTAGGGATCGAACCCACGCCCTCAGTGGTGAAAGCGCAGAGCCCTAAACACTGGACTGCCAGGCCGTTCCCCCTTTCCTCCTCTTTATTATCCTTCCTCCCCCAACTCCTCTTTTTAAGTACTATGGACACCTCATATTCTCAGGCAGCTCCAGGACATGTCTGGTTTCTAAAGATGGTGCTGTGGTTCATTGTTTATTCTAGGGATAAATGACCCAATCTCTAATCTTCTGAGATATTTTAAAGATGATTGCTTAGAAAGGCCAATGCTTAACCCAAAGGAAGAAATCCCCTCAAAGTAGAAAGTAGATTACCAAGCACTTTGTTTTGACAGGCAAGGATGTTTTGGGGTCAGGAGAATTTCTCCTGCCCTTTCGTTTATACCATGTAAATAACAGGCTGTCCTGAGTATACATAAGGCAAGCTTTTTCTAAGGATATGAACACCCTCTACCAAAATTAAGACTAATCCAAGGTGGGTCACAATCTGGAGAGCTTCCTGAAAGCTAGAATACTACATAGAATTGACTACATTCAGGTTGATTTCAGTGTGGTTTAGGAAGTCTTGGATTAAATTAGTCAAGATGGAATCATTTAAATGGCCATTGAAATGATAAACTTTCCAACTTCTCAAATCAGCTTCAGTGGTAAGGGGTAGGGACTACATTAGCCTTTCATTTCAATACTGTTGAGTTCCTATGTGCTAAGATTTACTAGTGAGCAAATAAATGGTTAGGCAGCAAGTCTGGAATCCATCCTCTCAAAATAAGGGGGAGATGGCCTGAGGAAAAAATAAGGTGACTCGGTCTAGTAATGGTAGACTTCTTCCAAACAAAATAATGGTATCTGCTAGCAGGAGAGTCCTTCACTGTGAAATGCTTTTAGCAGAATGAACTTGGTTGTCTGGGATGCCTTATGGTAAACCAACCTAGAATCTATGGATTATGGGAATGGTTTCTGGAAAATGTCACGTAAACAATGTAACTAACTGAGGACAACATAGAAATGCTTCATGATCAAAATGGCCCCTTCTGTGCAAGTGACTGGATCATACACATCACTTAGTGATATCACCTGGTAGATCTGGGCCCAGAGTGCATTCAACATGGCAAAAACTATAACCTGGGGAGCTGAAGTGATAGGGCTGAACCTGCTTTACCTCAGTCTTACTTATATCCTTGTTATTAGTAAAGTTTGATACTGTGGGCTAGATATTTCTTTTGTGTGAGTCTGATGTGATAGTCTGATCTTTTGTGCTATCCCACCTAATCACTTTTGCTGGGATGTAATCAGTTGGTAGTTTTTTGGATTAGCTTTAGCTCCATTAACTCATGAGGCTTTTTACATCACTTTAGTGTACAACTTAACTCTATCGCAGTTTCTCTTTTTGTGAAATGAGATTGATAAATACCCAAACCAGATTTATCCCACTTCCGGAGGGAAAACCTGTGAAAGTTCATCAAATAATTATTACAATGATGTTTGTTGTTTGGGGGTGGATCCTTAAAGGAAGGAGTAATGTAACATGAATTGAGTCACATTTTACTAGTGTTTAAGATCCCCAACAGGAGGTTGGGCCCTGTGACCTAAATCTGACTCCATTTCATCTTTACTCTTCTGTGCCAGGGCTCCATTTTGGGAAATTTATAAAAACTGCCTCTTATAGAATAATTTATTTCTAAGAATTAAATGTCCTTCAACACACCCTATACTAGTCATTTTCTTAGAAAAGTAGGGCAGTAGAATTAAAGAACTCTAATGGTACCATGGTAAAAGAAGTAATTTAGTCCAATACTCATCCTTTTCGGATGTTGGAGCTAAAATTCAGGAAGGTTCTGGTACTTTCCAAAGCTTCTTACACAGCTATTAAAGTTACAGCTGGGTCTTGAACCTTCCTTCTGATTACAGAACTCGCCATCCTTTATCCTTTTGGGAATGCCTCCCTTCCCCTATTCTCACTTAATGTGGTTCTGAGGGGCTCCAAAGGCGGGTATGTGACTAAAACCTAGTCAGTCAGAGTATTCCATCTACCTAAGGGTTCAGGGATGGATTTGAGGCCCAAGGTGGGCCAATGAGAGTCACACTGGGACTTTTGCTGGAGCTAGTGGTGAAGAGGAGGTCTGTTCATGCTGGCGCTGCTCAATGGGGATAGTGGTGGACGTTCCTGGCACCAGTGAGGGGGAGAACAGGCCTGACAATCGAGCACACACAGAATAAAGAGAGAGGGAAAGAGAGAGAGAGAGAGAGAGAGAGAGAGAGAGAGAGAGAAATTGACCTTGTTAAGCCAGCTGAACTCTGATTTCTCCATTACATGAGGCAATGAATTCTCTTTTTGCTTAAGTGAATTTGATTTGAATTGCATTTCTAATATAGTAAGAACAGTTCTAACTTATACATTGTGTCTTATGATTTCAACTCCTATTACAGACTTTTCTAACATTTTTATTGGTAGGAAAAATGTTCAGTTTTTCAAGAAGACCCAAAGTAACAGTACCTGTTTAACTGTGGATTCAAATATAACTTTGCAAGAACAAAGTAGATTCAGTCTTTCCAGCTGATCCTGGCAAGAGAATTCACCTCTGCTCCGTTCCTGTGTGGCTTTCTATTGTAAGAATTATGGGATTGATTTTCTCTGTTCCCATAACCTCCCCACACTAGATTGGAAGCTTCCTGAGGACAGAGGCTGTGAATTTTCATCTTTACATCTCTAGTAACCACTAAAAATAATATTGATAATGCCTAACACTTGTTGAGTGTGGGTGCCAGGAACAGATTAATATGTTTTATTTATTTAATCCTCACAGTAAACCTAGGAGGTGGGTACCATTTTATAGATGAGAAATGTACTTATGTTTGTAACTCATCAGTGGTGGAGCTGGGTTTCAAGCCTACACAGTCTCTTAAACAGTGCCCTGCACTGCTTTTCCTGATGTATAGTTTTGCTCTATAAATACGTGTTAAGTGAAAGAATAAATAGCTCTGACATTGCGACGGGAAACTTCTGTGGTCCCAGTTTTACATTTGGGGAAACTGAGTCAGAATTGAGTGTAACTAAAGCCTGCACCTCTTAACTCCTACTGGGGCGCTCGTTCCATTATCCAGTGCGTACCTTTGGGTCAGAAATATAGGTAAGTATTTTAATTTGAAGTTCCAGGTAAGATTTTGTGTTTATCAGCATAACTAACATTTTTGCAATAGACTATCCTCTACATGAACACATTCAAAACCGTACCTTCTTATTTAATAAATAAAAAATAAGAATAATAATGAGAAAGCCACTTAAAATACAAAAATATTTCGAAGTATTTTCCCAAAGAATGAAGAAAAGAATTAATATGCTGGAGGGGTGAGAAGTTCTCCATAAATAAAACAGGTGGTGGCCTTACTTAAGCTGCTATACATCATGTTAATAACTTGAAAATAAGCTAAACTGACTATAAACTATTTCTTTTATTTGTAATTTAGAAAGCCTAGAATAAGGGGCTCTGAGACAAAGATAGGCCACGTTCTCCATGAAAGATTCCTGGAAACTGAAAAATAAGGTCTTTTAACATTTTGTGATACAACTGTTTTTCTTGGGTTAAGCGTAGGTTTTAAAGAATGGTGCTCATTGTTTTGCTTCTCGTTCTTTTATGCATGGACAGCCGTGCTGATGGTGCATTCAGTTTAGGAGAATTTTCCAATTGAAAAAGTGCTCTGGAGAAGTTTAAGTGCCATGAATCACCCAAACCTCATCTAAGTCTCGTGAAGGCAGAGGCTGTGAAAGGCAGTCACAGAGGGAAGACGTATTGTCGTTGTGCTGCTTGATTCAACTAAATAGAAAAATATTTTGTAAAGACATGAGAATTTCAGGCATCTGACAGACTGGTAAGGATAAATGTCACATTCTGTCAGAAAGGCAAAAATGAGTGACCTGCCACTCACCCTCCCTCCTCCTCTTTTCTCTCTCATGAGGGGGCAGACTTGGAATCCCAGTCTCGTGTCTACATAAAACACAAACCAAAAGCCTCTTATTTACATTTAGGAAAGCACTGGAAATGCGAGGTGGCATTTTTCCCCCCTTAATTATTTCCTAATGGCTTTTGGACGTTCAAACGGTTTGATCAGGTGAATAGATCAATACATTTTTCCAGGGTGAAGGAAATAGGTTGTTAATAATAATTATAATAATAATAGCAGCATCAGCAGCAAATGTTTTCTGTGTAGCAGGTTGGCTGTCTCCATCCTCATCTGCCCAGGGAAGACCAAGAGAATAGAGCGGTAGAGCTTTCCCACTTGCCTGCTCTGTAAACTAGTATTTAATTCTGAACAGAGTACATATTTTATTCTTTCTCAATCATTAGGACATAGTAAATGTGTCGGAGGCCTGGGTCCTCTTCTTCTCAACTTTACTAACCCTTAATATTTCTTTTAAAAATATTATCATGGGGCTTTGAAGTCTTTCCCTTCTCATGTGTCTGAGTCCTAGCTCCACTGAATGAGAATTCTCAGTCCAGGAAAATATCTAAGTGGTGTGGGTGCTCTGATGGCCTCGTGAGTCTGCAACTCTCAATGGAAAGTTATATAGTGAGAGGTTTTACTTGTCTGTCCAACTTTCTCTGTATCCACTCTGTTCCCAGAAAAAAGGAAAATGTGGACAATGTGATCTGTTATGCATGTGACTTGGGGACAGATTTGCAGTCATTTTTTTTTTTTTTTACATTTTCCTTCCTCCTCTCCCCACCTAGGTAAGCAAAAACCGTGTCCAGGAGGATACTTTTGCAAAGCACCCAGTGCATTCTCCAGAATTTGGAAGGTACTTCTCTGAAGGGGTGTGTGTGTGTGTGTGTGTGTGTGTGTGTGTTTGTGTGTGTGTACAGGGCTATTCTGAGCCCCAGATCACTAGGCAGGCTGAACTTTAGGCCTTTAAAATCTCTAGTCCAGTATAGCCTTATCTCTTTAGAGCCACTCACTTTGGGCCTGAGTAGCCAATGGAGCAGCTAGTGAGCAGAGGCTGTCATACTTTGTCTTCCTCAGTCTGACGAGTACTAGCTCATCTTTTTTGTTTCGTTTATTCCACAGGGGTTCTCTTGTTTTCCATTAACAGCTATTTTCTTATTATCATCCCTTAATTCATAGCAAGTAATTTGATTGTTTCCAAAGGATGAATAAAAATGGCATTACTTTAAAAGGAAAGTAGGGACTGGAAGTTCAAATCCAAATTTTACTGGTTGTAGGCAATCATTGACCAGGTCAACGCGCCCTCGAGTCTACTTAGGTACCTTGACTCCCTAAGCCTACCTAGATTCACCATTAGAGTAAGTCTAAGGCCTACAGAGATACCTAAACATGAGCCAATAACCCCCTGGTTGAGGAGCGATTACATGCTATGGGTACAGGCAATAAAAACGATGCTGGGACTGTTCCTCTGTAAGTTCTCCACTGATTCTCTTGACCTTTCCATTTTCTGACATGTATCTTCAGCACTAAATGGTGGTTTGGCTGTACTACATACTGATGTGCAGATGTACTCCAAACTGCAAGCTTAATTTTCCTTTGCCAATGAACAAGTCATACCTCTTTCTAGGAAGAGAAAGTTGCATCAAAGGGTCTGGTGCAACTCCAAGTGATGCCATTGATAGGCTATGAAGCCTGACCAAGTTGCTTCCTTTTTAAGGCTCTAAATTCCTCATTTGGGAATAGGTATGATGCCAGTCCTTATCTCACGGTGTGAGTTGTAAATGCAAAGCAAATGAAATAATGCCCCTGGAAATACTTCATAAAATGTAAAGTACACCACAAATGAGGTGATTGTTATGACAGTTATTTTTGGAATGCTCTTAGGCTAATTGTTCTTTGACTCTCCTCTGCCTGAGAGAGATCCTTGGTATTTCTAATAAGAACTTGGGAGAATTCAAAGACGACTTCCAACTATAATTTTCCCCACTCCTCCTCATTAATCTCTATTCCTTTCCCCTTCTATCCTATCTCTAAAAAAGTGAAACTCATATGAGCCTGTTTGTTTTCTTTCATTTAAGGTGAACTATGTGTTAGCATCAATAAGTGCAGTTGATTCCTTTTACTCACAATAATTATAATAAGCTTTATAAAGTTGCCAAGAACACTAAATTAATGAATATTCTGTGGCTTCTAGGGGAAATACGGAGTTAGGGTCCTGTGAGCCGCTGGTCACATTTTTGCCAACCCATTAATACATAACCTTGTTTTATATGTGTCTTTTTTTAGACACCTTATTTATTTAATATATAGTTGGTTCATTACCATTGAACTCATGGCCAATACCATTATAATTCATTCCTGAACAAAGCTTCTCTAACACATGTAATTTCTCTGTAAGGCATATCATAGCTCTCTTGTGTTTAGGAATACTAGACAGCACTATGATTCAGGGTCATTTAAAATAGTGAAATCATCAACAAAATACAAAAATGCAAAAAAAAAAAAAATGTGGTCTTAGTAGACCACAGAAGGACACTTGTATATAACACGAGAGCTGGAACAAGAAGACAGAGCATCTCCTTGTTTGGTCTCAACTGGGAATGTGCATGTTTTTACTCAAATTTTGTGTCACTGTGTACATGTACACAAATGACCACAGTACTGTTGGGGCTACTGATTTTGGGGTGAATTTGCAGATACAAATCCACAAACCACAAGACTCAGCTGTATCTCTGGAGGGCAGAGTTAGGACTGACTGATGGAAATTACAGAAGAGCAGTTTTCAGATCACTTCCAAAAAAGTGTTCCCTGATAATTAGACAATTATAATTGCTCAGCAAGAGAACAAACTTGCCAGCGAGCACCTAGCATTGTGCAGGTTCTAGAAGAAGGGGAGTGATTTAGACTGACCTGAGAAGAGAATATAGGTCTTGAGAGGAGGCCACATAGGCTGTAAGATGAGCCATGATTGAAGAAAGAATAGAAAAAAGCCAAATACAGTTACCATCGTGATTGATTGCTCCCTGAAATCCATCTACATTCTTTCACACCCAAAATGGAATTTCAATCAGGCCAATACATAGTGCTTTAAAAAAAAAAACCCAAGAAGCAGTGCTCTTTTAAATGGGAATATGTGCATAAGTGTCCTTTATTCTTGTAAGCTGTCAGATGTTAGAAGCCACAAGCAGCACTTAGTAGATTATAGAGCAGTGAGAGGAAAATGCTTAGAGATAAGGAAAGGTTTTTGAACTGGAGGAATAACTTCCTCAATAAATCATCAGAAGAGAAGACAGAAAGATCTCTGGTAAGAAGTCACTTTTAAAAATTCCTAACCAAAGCAGGAGGAGAGAGTGCATCTCCACAAAGGATTGAAGTATCCAGAGATCTCCATTAATGGAAAACAACCCATGTCCTTTTACTTACAAATAAATAACAAAATGATATCACCTCCTCCAAATAAAACTAACTGTTTAATAATCAGGCAATTTAAGGCCATGCAGAAAAATCAGATGCTTAGGCTTAAAATATATTTTTAAAGGTTAAGTTAGGGAGGAGAGGCTATAACCACCTTTAAGTGTTTTCTCCCCTCCAGTTCCTACAAAGAGGCTAGGGAAATTCCAGGGACCTTCAGCTGAGAGCTGAGAATTTTTTTTTAAGCAGAGCCAAATAAAGTAGCAGTAAATTCCCTCATTTGGGCCCCAGTCTGGCTTGTCTTCTTGTGTTGGATGGTGGAGGTGCTCCTGTGGGCCTCATTCCCAGGCACTTTTGCTGGGATTTGATGGATTCTGGGCTGGTGGGGACCTGGCTTACGTCCACTCATAGGGCTGGGCTGGGTTTCTGATTTCTCTCCCTTCCTCCACTCACATCTCAGAGCAGACAGCTGGCAACTGTGCTGATTCTGTGAGGTTGAGGTCGTTTTGTTTTGTTTCATTTCCACATATGGAGAGTCTTTCTTGGGTCCCAGAAGGTAAATCCAGCTGCCCCATTTGTGGGGGTCTAGGACTCACCCCCTCCAGCCCCCAACATCTCTTCCTGGTTTGGATGTCCCTGAGCTGTTCAGTTCAGCTTCTATTTAACACTTTGCCTGTAAGTTCTGTTATTTCTGGAAGATGAGCTTTCTTTTTCTTGCTTTCAAGCGTAGCCAGGTATTAAGGAAAAGAATTTTTTATCTAGAATTTTTACATGTTCAGAAAAGGGACACGACGGCTTCCTGTTCCTGCCCCATCTGCCATAATGAACAGAAGTCTGAAGATGGTACTCCCAACTCAAACTGTTAATTTTGAAAAATGTCAAGCTTTCCCAACAGTTGAACAAATGGTTCAATGGCTACCCATGTACCCTTCACCTAGATTTATCCAATTGTTAACATGTAACCACATTCCCTCTCTCTCTATGTATATTGATATTTTGCTGAAATATTTAAAAGTAAGTTGTAGATATCACACC
Source organism: Tursiops truncatus (assembly GCF_011762595.2). Classification (NCBI taxonomy): domain Eukaryota; kingdom Metazoa; phylum Chordata; class Mammalia; order Artiodactyla; family Delphinidae; genus Tursiops; species Tursiops truncatus. The sequence goes on from NC_047046.1 coordinate 47,202,049, forward strand.
ACAAGTCATAAATACCTCAGCATACATTTCCTGAGAAGGACATTCTCCTTCATAACCACAGTACCATTATCACAAAGTTGACAATAATTCTTTGTATTCTAATATACAGCCCATTTTCTAACGTCCCTGATTATCACCCAATTATCCTTCATAGCTTTTTTTTTAAAGTTATTTTTGTATATGGTGTAAGAAAGTGGTCTAGTTTCATTCTTTTGCATGTAGCTGTCCAGTTTTCCCAACACTATTTTTTTTTTAACATCTTTATTGGGGTATAATTGCTTTACAATGGTGTGTTAGTTTCTGCTTTATAACAAAGTGAATCAGTTATACATATACATATGTTCCCATATGTCTTCCCTATCCTTCATAGCTTTTTAAAAGGAAATCTAGATTCAATGCAAGTTCACCCATGGATTTAGTTGTTGTGACACTAATCTAGCTAAGTCTCTAGAACAATCCCTCCAGCTTTTTATATTTTTCGTGACACTGCTTTTTTGTAATAATGCAGGCCCATTGTCTTGCAAAAAAAATTTTTCTGCTTATTTCTTCATGTTGAGATCTTTTTTATTGTCTTAAAATATACATAACATAAAATTGACCATTGTAACCATTTGTGAGTTTACCATTGTGAGTTCAGTGCATTAAGTACATTTTCGCTGTCGTACAACCATCACCACTAGTTATCTCCAGAACTTTTACCCCATTCTAAACTGAAATGCTAGATCCATTAGACACTAATTCCTCATTTTGTCCCAACCCAGCCCCTGAAAACCACTATTTTACTTTCTGTCTCTATGAATTTGACTATTCTAGCCGCTTCTTATAAGTGGAAACGAATAATCTAGCTCCCAGTTTAAGAACTTAGAAAAGAAAAACAAAATAAATTCAAAGCAGATAGAAAGAAGGAAGTAACAAACATAGGAGCAAAAAAATCAGTGAATTGAAAGCAGAAAACAATAGAGAAAATCAATGAAACAAAATTCTCATTCTCTGAAAGATCAATAAAAGAAAAATCTCTAGCAAGTTTGAAAAAAAAACAGAAAGAAAACTCAAATTACTAATATCAGGAATGAAACAGTGGGTATCACTGCAGACTCTGAAAGTTATCAAAAAGATAACAAGAGAATACCACAAAGAAACACGACACATATAAACTTAACAACTTACATGAAATGGACTAATTCCTTGAAAGTGCAAACTACCATAATACCTGATATGAAATAGATAATTTGAATAGCCCTATAACTATTGAAGAAATTGGATTTGTAATTCAAAAACTCCTGAAAAAAAGAATCTATAAGTCCAGGGACTTCCCTACTGGTTAAGAAATGGGTAGAGCTGAGAGTGGAGGGAAAGGGAGAGAAGGGCAGTGGGTGTGGCCATGTGGGATCCTGGAAGTGATGTTAATATTCTAAACAATTTTTACTGTATCAATGTCAATGTCCTGGTTGTGATAATGTACTACAGTTTTGCAAAATGTTACCATTGAGGGAAACTGGATGAAGGGTACATGGGATCTCTATTATTTCTTACAACTGCATGTGAATGTACAATTGTCTCAATATAAAATATTTAATTAAAAGTTTATATTTGTAGATCCTACTCCCAGAGGTTCTGATTAAGTAAGTCTATCAAGGGACCTAGGAATCTGTACTTCCAAAATACCATATATGATTGCAATGTAGGGAGGCCATGGAGCTCACACTCTGTGAAACACTATTCTATGCCATTTCAGTGGAAGTAGGTAAAAAATGTCCTTCTGATATTTCCAATTCAAATGTAACACCAGAGTATCATTTTCTTTACCATCCTTTAGTTTATATTTGTATTTTTTTCCCCTTACAGTGAAAATCTGTATTCCTAATAACATTAATGGATTTCCTTATTTATTTTATCCTAAAATATACATAAAGCAATTAGAAAAATTATAATACCAATAGTACTCTAACGATGAGCCCACTAAGTAAAGCATAGGTTACTTTGCAGTTCTTTGTGTTTAGAATATATTGTATAAAAGTTTATGGTCAGAATACTATGTTCAAAATTTACTTGAGTTGATTCTTTCCTCTGTGAGCTTATTTTATTTTATTATTTAAACTCAATTTGATATAATTTTAGTCTCCTTTGTTTTTGTTTCTATCTAGTATAGCATGTACTTTTTTCATCCTTTTTGATTGAATTTATTTTTTGAATGTATAAAATGTTTAGTTAATTAAAAATTCAAAATAATATAAAAAGGTATATTTAGTGAAATCTCACTCCCATCCCCTTTTCTGACACCTCCTGTCTTCCATCCTCATTACAGGTCTTCAAAATTATTAGTTTCTGGTTTATATTTCCTGTATTTCTCTTTGGCAAAAATTTAATGTATTCTTATCATATATATTCTTTATTTAAATATTTTTATTACACAGAAAGTAACATACTCTATACATTCTTTTGCATCTTGTTTTTTAAATTTTAAAATATATCATGAACTATATCAGTTTATAGAAAAGATACATTCTTAATAAATATTTGATGATTGAAATCTGATGAATATTCTCTCAGGGACTTATGAAAAAAAATACAGAAGGGTGAAATCCAAACATCTTGCATTGGAACTCTGAAGTATATTAGTTTATTCTCTGCTCTATTCCATAAAAATTTTAAGGCAGCTAACCTACTATGGGATAAATTTTAAGGGCAAGATAGTGTCCCTAAGCCATCGGGTATCCTTTGCCAGTAAAAGGTTTCATTTTAAAGCAAATGAATTTTACACAGTTTGCATTTCATTATTTTGCAAGTATTCTAGGATTTTTTCTTCAAAATGTTCAAGCAAATCCTTCAAAATAATTTGTAGCCTACTATGTATAGGTTTGGGCTTGTGTTTAACTTGCACCTTTGGGAGCATCTATCCCTGAGCAGTGAAATCTTTCCTCTCGTCATGAACTCCAGGGCAATCTCAAAACGCTCCTCATGGCTGACTTGTGTACTCTGGGGTCTCTACAGGCAGGATTGCTTCACAAGAGCCTCTTCGAGGAGCAGATCTTCTCCTGGGAAAGCTTGATACCACTCACAGTTGGTGTGGTTAGAAAAGTAGTGGGAAAACCTGTATAGAATCGGTTGTGGATATGTTTGCTTTGTTTCAGCTTTCAAAGCAAAAGAACCAGATCTTACCAGCTGGATGCAAAATGTGTGTCAATTAACAGGAATATACAACTGATCACTGTTACTTTAAAAAACCCTTGTACAGAGCAAGGAAAATACCAAAAGGTCTATAAATTGCATCTTAGTTAAATTTACAGAGAGAAACATAAAGAATGAAAAAAGACAGTGAAAATCAGGGATGTCACCCCACCTTGAACATCATTGTTCAATCATAGGACCCTACTACTCATGTAACATGAGGATTCCATGATGCTTGCAGAGCCCACATGCAATGCTGAATATTTTCTGAGTAGATGTTCATAAACAAATACAGTAGTTCAACAATTATAATCAGGTAAAATAATGCTAGTGGCTGTTTTATATTGATGATCAATACAAATTTCTTTTTATCTCATATTTTATCTCATATTTTTTCTCTAGGATTTATACTAGTCCTCTCCTACACTAGTATATTTGGGCTTCACATACATACATTTTGCAGCTAAAATCCATAGCACTACATTTTAGTTGTGCAAATGTATTCAACTGCAGTCAGAATAAAGATATTTATTTGATAGGCATTTAAGTTAACCTATAAAGCAGTAGTGTGTGTGTGTGTGTGTGTGTGTGTGTGTGTGTTTAGCCAAGTGCTTTACATGCATCTCATTTACTCTCAAGTTTATCCTCAGATGAATAAACGGGCTTAGAGAGGTGAAATAACTTTTCCAAGAAGTTGGACACATATTAACACAGCTCATAAGAGGCTGTATGGAGATTCCAAATGCCTGAAGACAGCATCCTGAAAGCCCCAGGCAGGTCAAGCTGTCATATTCTTTAGAATACCAATTTTCTATTCTTTGTGTGCTCATTAGCATTATACAGGTCAAAGGGTAATTTTTTTCAAATGTGTATATATAAATATAGCTAGTTCCAAGGGGCAAGCTGTGGGAGACTCAGTCTCAATCAGTAGATCATGCAGCTCAATTTCCTTGACCAAGCATGAAAGAAGAGGCCAGTGAAATAGCCTAGTTGATGGGAAAGCAAATGGACAAGAAGTAGAGGTGATTCTCCTCCATCTTTTCTTACTAGAAAACCATTCTAAAGTGCAGGATATATATATTCCAGGCAGGATGGCGTCTTTCCCCTTATTCCAGTTACACTTGTTTCTGTTATAGTTACAGATAACCACAAGTTATCGTGGTAGTTGTTCAAGTCATCAGCTCTCTCTCTTTTGTTGTGACATTATTTGCTGGAGATAATGAGTGGATAAGAACTAGAAACTAGGGGGCTTCCCTGGTGGCGCAGTGGTTGAGAGTCCGCCTGCCGATGCAGGGGACACGGGTTCGTGCCCCGGTCCGGGAAGATCCCACATGCCGCGGAGTGGCTGGGCCCGTGAGCCATGGCCGCTGAGCCTGCGCGTCCGGAGCCTGTGCTCCGCAACGGGAGAGGCCACGACAGTGAGAGGCCCGCGTACCGCAAAAAAAGAACTAGAAACTAGCATATAGTACAATGTCTGAGACACACACTTAAAAAGCTATCTTCATCAGGCTGGAGCATGTGCTTGGGGGAATGGAAAGATGGATTCAACAGTTGGTAGCAGGAAATCCAGCCAGACAGATAAAGTTATTCAAGGTGTATAATGACAAGCAGCAGGTAGCAGTCCTGGAAGTTGGTCTCTGCCAGGATGGTGCAGAAAAGCGTCATAAGTAAACTGAACAGAGTATCATGACACAAGTTTTGAAGCAAGAGGCTTCAGACCTAGAGTCGTTTATTTCCTTACATGCTCATTTAGCATTAATTAAGCGCCTTCTATGGGACAGCCACTATACTAAGTGTTATGAATATAAGATGAATAAAACATGGCCTCTTCCTCACAATCCAGTGATGGAAACAAAATCTAACAATTGCAATACAATGTGTTGTGTTAGAATATAGGTAAACGTGCAAACTTTTATGAGCCCGGGGGAAGGAACTGACAAAATCATACTGGAAAGACCTCACAGATGAGGCAAATAAGGTAAAAGTTGCCTGTTCCTTAAAAGGTTCATAGGATTTGGTTGGAAGAAGGAAAAACATTACAGATATAGGAACAGCTTATAAAAGGGTATTAAGAGAGAAAAATGCTTCTTGATTTGTAGAATGAAAACTACTTTTAGGGGATCAGTGTACAGATATGTCAGGGGAAGTGAAAAGGTATGTGACTGCAGTGATAACCAGATAGGTGTTCATAAAATACTTTGAATATCATCATCGCCCAGCTGGTGGGGAGCCACTGAATGTTTTCATCACAGGATTAGCATTTGTTAGACATACGTTAACCATGAAACTGGTGATGTTAAAGCTCCAGGGCCCCTCTTACTTCACTCAGTCTGACAATCTCTAGGTCCATCTATGTTGCTGCAATTGGCATTATTTCATTCTTTTTAATGGCTAATATTCCATTGTATATGTGTACCACATCTTCTTTATTCATTCTTCTGTTGATGGACATTTAGGTTGCTTCCATGTCTTGGCTATTGTAAATAGAGCTGCAATGAACATTGGGGTACATGTATCCTTTTGGACTATGTGATATCACTTATATGCAGAATCTAAAAAGAAATGATACAAATGAACTTATTTACAAAACAGGAACAGACTCACAGACTTAGAGAAAGAACTTATGGTTACCAGGGGGGATGGGGGAAGGGAAGGGATAGTTAGGGAGTTTGGGACCGACAGGTACACACTGCTATATTTAAAACGGATAACCAACAAGGACCTACTATATAGCAGAGGGAACTCTGCTCAATGTTATGTGGCAGCCTGGATGGGAGGGGAGTTTGGGGGAGAATGGATACATGTATCTGTATGGCTTTGCTGTGCACCTGAAACTATCACAACATTGTTAATTGGCTATACTCCAATATAAAATAAAAAGTTAAAAAAAAAAGCCCCAGGGCCCCTCGTTTGCATAGGTCTTTCCAGGACCTTGGGAAGATCCCAAGCAATGTGTCAATGGACACAGGTTTTTGCAAAATTTGAAGAATAAATCTTTTATTTTATAGAGTGTTTTATAGAGGACCTTCTAAATGGGATCGCCTTCAGGCTCCACAAAGCCTGGATCTGCCCCTGGCATGACCTGTGACTCAGAAAGCTCTCCCTGACAATGAGTTGGAAGACGGAGTGGTGGGGAAGAGTCTGGAAGGAGGCTCTTGCAAAGGCCTGAGACTTGTTGAGAACCGAACTAAGGCAATGTGGAGACGGTTGAGAGAAGGGGTAGGCTCTTAGGACGTAGAATCAACAGGATTTGTGACAGATGAATATGGGGATAAAGTGGATGGAAAGAATTCTTGGAAGATTCAGATTTTTTATGGGTGCCTAAAAGGATGGTGTTGCTGTAACTGCAAAATGGAAAATATATTTGAGGGCTGGAAAGATGCTGAATCGACTTCGGGAGGGGAGAGGATTCTGAAAAAGGAGTGCTCCGCAGTGTTAAATACTGGAAAAAAAGATGGAGTAAAGTGAGAATTAAGGATTGTCTATTGAATTTCGTAATTAAGTAGTCTGTGGTTACCTTAAGAAAAAACGAGGAACAGATTCACTGGGTGGTGTGGGTGGAACCAGATGGGAGCTGGAAGCAGATTATAATCCTCCTTGTACCGTTTACCACTTTCATGAGTTCAAAGGTAGGATTGCAGTTTCTTTGGGGGAGTGGGTGAGAGATGACCTATCAAATGAAAGACAGGTTCCAGTTCAAGGGGAGTGGAGGAGGTGGGCAGGCTGTGGGAAAGGAATTCAGCCACAGGAGAAACAAGTGGAGACTCAGTAGTGGAGCTTGGGACTTTTGGAAGCAGAAGCCCAGTTACTGGCAGACAAGGTCCTAGAAAGACTAGAAGTTAGGCTGCGTTAATGCTGAAGGAGTCCAGTACTGCCATAAAATGCCCCAAGTCCCCCTGGATAAAGACAACGTTTCCCCCAGAGTCCAGGGCATATCTAAGCCTGCAATTTTGGGGCAAGATTGCTCAGCGATATAGCAAGCGAGATGAAAGGATCAGGGAATCGGGAAGAGATAACCAGAAAGAATAATTTATGGTTGGGAAAGGGATGCAAGGCAGCCCCTCTTGCCTCCAGGCTCAGGAATCTGAGGTCAGCACTTTCTAAACTCAGAGGAGAGATTCAGACCCATTGCCCTTTGTATTTCTCCCAACAGTATCACAGTCTTTTGAATTTATCATGTGATCATTCTAAAGTTTCAGAGACAAAAAACTGAAGATTTTGCTATAAAGATTCCTAAGGGGAATCAAGAAAGACATAGTATTGGTTTGTGGACAATTCACTAAAGTACTCCTGGCAACAAAAACCAAAAGAAACACAGCTGGAATCATTTTATGAATTGCAGGCAAATTGTAAGATTGAATTCAGTCAAGATAATTGGTTTATAAGTATGTCCTTTTCTCTTTCTCCTATTTGATATTATTAACACGAAGTCTTTTGAAATGTCAGTAATTGAGATGTAATTTAATTTCTTTAATGAAATTGTTTAATATTTTGAGAATGTAAGAATAGCTTTCGAGCAGCAGCAGAGGATGACAGAAGTGAAGTCAGGGTGCTCGACCTCCGAGGGGAAGGAAGGTACCCTCCATCTCTCCAGGATGACTCTGACGCCAGGGGAGTCCCTTTGAAAGTCCTCTGTTTCAAATTCCCCCAGCTGAATGTAATGACTGCATGCCAAGTGCCATTCAGGAAACGTAAAGGGTATTAAAATAGGCAACGATCCAACAGTATTGGATACCGTTCCCCTGCCCACAGAATGCTAGGATTTAAGCAAAGCTGGAATCTGGAAAACAAATTGGACTGTCATAGCCTCGTAGCCTGGTATTTAAAGACCTCCACAGTTTACTTTTTGCAAAAACACTGAATCAGATTCAACTCTGAATCATTTTCAACTTTTTTTTAAAAAAAACACAAGTCTGAGTTTCTCTATCATGTAATTTATGAAGTTAAACTTTTGGAACCTGGAACCAAGTAGAGGATTTTATATTTATCCCTATTTAATGTGATCTTGTGATTTTGAACGACACCAAGTTTCCAGGCTGTTCAGAACTTTTTGAATACTAATCCAACCATCTACTGATAGTGTGTTACCTGTTTCTCCCAGCTTTGTGCCATTTGCAAATACAATAATTATGCCATTGACATCTTCGTCCAGAAAACTGATTGAAAGTGTGGAGAGGACAGGGTTTGAGGACAAAGCTCTCTAAGCCCTAATTTCCCGTGGTTGACAACAATTAATTAATGGGGGAAATGGGAGGAAAACAACTTCTACGAAATATCTACCATGTATGTGATACTACCAATGATTTCTTGCATATATTAGCATATTTAACCTTGAATCATGGTAACACAGTTAGTAAGTCCTGAACTTGATTTTTGATTCTGCATCTCTCTAACTCCACGCTGTTACTAATAAACCATATTGCCTCTAATTTATCAAAGTTCTTTACTTGGTTGTTCGGTCTCCTACCAATCCACCAAACTGTGTTTTCTTCCAGCCCAAATTTTGCATCTTCTCCGTGAGGACGCCAAGACAGGCCTTATTAAACATGTGGCTGAAATTCAAATACACTACTTGAATTTCTCTCAATCATGTTGAGACTAAGACAGTATTGGTTGGAGTTGTAAAGGAGATGAAAGAGGACAGCCTGAAGTGATAAGGTTTGATTTTTACACAAGATGGTACTTATATTGGGTTGGTTCCTTTTTTGATAAGAAATATATTGTATATGACACTTAAATATTAGAATAAATAGAAATGTGGTTTTTCATAATATGTGTAGTATCATGTAGCATGTTCTACAATTTTTCTACAGTTGCTTTTTATTTTAGAGTTTGGAAATTTGAGGATCCTGTTGTGATGGGAATTCTGTGACATCTGAGGATATTCTCTTCAATACTCCCAGCTGTGGTGATAACAGGAAAAATAATAATAACATTTAAATGCTTATTCTGTATCAGACGTTGTGTAAAATGCTTTACGTGTGTTAGGTATCATATCACTTATATGCAACTCTTTGAAGTGTTTCCTATTATTATTCCTATTATTATTATCTTCCTATTATTATTATTATAGATTGGGAAACAGACTGAGATGTTAAGTAATGTACCCAAGAGCTGTGGTTTGAACCCAGGAAGATGGGCTCCTTCAGTGCCCCTGGCTTTAGTCACTGCTGGGAGAGAATTGTCTAAGGATTTCTTGCATTTCTGTTTGTCTTGGGAGCAGAGGGACTGAATGCCTTGTTCTGAGTTATCTTTTCAAGGAGTTTAAGTAATGAATAGCCTTAGGAGACACAGTGTCCCCCCTCACAAAATAAAGGGCAGTTTTGTTTACTGGCCAGTATAATAAGATAATGTCTCTCTCTGGCCCAAACTTTAAGCAGGCTTACTGTCTGCTATAAAAGATGCAGGTTCCCTAAGCTCAGAATTCCTCTCCTGTAATGCAACTCACTGTGTGTGCAGATGTCACCTGGCCCTCATAGCATGACACTGTGGGAATGAGGGTAGGGTAACTGGTACAAATGCTGATCTTCTGGCTATTGCTATTACTGAGAGTAATAAAATCCTTTATCTCTGACCCAAGATTCTCATGTTTTTTTCTACAAAACTGTAGCAAGCTCACCAGTTAGCTTGCAAGTAAGGTAAAAATTTCAGACCCTTCATGGTTCTTGACTGCCTCTATCTCAAGAGTATGTGATTATCTCATCTATAGCTCAGCAACACTATCCAAAAAAATGTGACATTATAAGACAGGGGCTTCCCTGGTGGCGCAGTGGTTGAGAGTCCGCCTGCCGATGCAGGAGACACAGGTTCGTGCCCCGGTCCGGGAAGATCCCACATGCCGCGGAGCGGCTAGGTCCGTGAGCCATGGCCGCTGAGCCTGCGCGTCTGGAGCCTGTGCTCCGCAATGGGAGAGGCCACAACAGTGAGAGGCCCGCGTACCGCAAAAAAAAAAAAAAAAAAAAAGGGGAGAGCTAGTTGCCTTCCAATGATCCAAACATCTTTGATGAGGTACTTCCCGGTAATAAACCCCTGGTGGTGGCCTCTCTTCTCCCTCTCTTAGATTAAAAATAAAACATATGAGAATCTGACTCTCCTTAGGTAGCCTAAAAGTGTGGTTCTGATTAAGAATATTTTGAAGCAGAGCTTCTAATTTAAGATTGCAGACTAGAAGGACACTTTGCTGGGCTGCCTTTGTTGGTTCCCTTAAGGGATGTGGATCATTTTGATGGAAAAAATAAACACAGAGAAAAGTCATCCAATCTGGTTTCGTTATAACTGTAGAGCTTGACATGCATCTATCAACAGCAGACTGATCTAGTGTCAAGAGGGAGAGTATTTCCGGAAAAGAGCCATTCTGAAATAAATAACACTTGTTTGAGAAAATCTCAGATGTTTCCTGGAGAAACTACACTTTTGGTTGTTCAAAAAAAGTGATCATTAGAGTGTACAAAGGATGATAATTTTATTTTTATACAATGATTTGGAATACTGTGCATTTTAAAGTTTGGGGTAGAAGAATTTGGATTTTCGATAGTTTTCAGTAGATTTTAGGAGTGTTTTCCTAACTTGCAATGCAAGAGACATACACTTGAAAAGTTGAACCCAGGGGTTTATTCAAACTATTTAAAATTTCATGCACATATCTAATCTCTTCCTAAATTTTCTGCTAAGCAGCTCAGGCAGGGGCTTACTCAGGACACAGTGTAAAAAAGAGCCAACATATGCAGGCTCCCAGGCAGAGCCTGGTCAGTGGCGCATTGGAGCACAGATTTCAAATGTGGATGCATGGATTTCCTTCTTTTTAATTTTGCAATCAAATTAATGGTGATGGATGCAGAGAACGAGCTGGTAGATGGCTTGGAATAACAACAATATTGGCTGCAGTTGGGCCAGTCCTGGCGGATTTGCTATAGACTTCCCATAGACCGGTGGTTCTCACACTACAGTGAGCGTCAGAATCTCCTGGAGGGCTTGCTATTTTGGTCTCACACTCCACCCCTTCTGGGGTGGGCCTGAGAACTTGCATTTCTAATTCATTCCTAAATAATGCTGATACTGCTGGTTTGAGGAACACGCTTTGAGAACCACTGCCCTATACCTTTTCTGTGGGACAAACAGTGCCTCTGGCCTAAGATGGGGGCTGGGGTGGGGTGAGCTCATTAGAAAGGTCAATAGTTAGCCTCTTTTTTTATATTTGCCTTAGGAAAGATATAAACTTTGGTTTCCCAGCGCACCCTCCTTCCACTTCCTGCTGATTTTTGTTTTCCATTATATTTCTATAAGTCAAAGTGAAATCCTGCCATAACATATACTGACTTCAGTTGCAGCCTCTCATATTCCTTTTTTCTGTTTTTCTTCCATCACCTTCTTCCTTCACACGTGAAGCCACATGCACTCATCATTAGGTGATTTTTCTGGACAAAATCAATGCCTATGATGCGGACCTCTTCTAAACTGCAAACAAGTGGCCACTTGAATTCCTTCTGGAGTGGGAAGGAAACAGTCTCCCGTTGCTCTTTGTGTTTACCTGTTGGATTTCTGAGTGTTGTACATCAACGAACTGCAAACCATGTAAGGTCAAGACCCCATCTGGATTTGTACTTTTAGTAAATGCTTGCTTTTTATATAATAACAATCTTCTACTTGGCTGTCGTACATTTTTCTCATCATAGATCCCTTCGTCAGTTTATTCATCCCAATGTAGCCATATCTGTCGCATTTGAAATTTGTCATATGCGGATCTGTATATTCTTATTTATTTATTTTTTACTGAAGTATAGTTGATTTACAATGTTGTATTAGTTACTGGTGTACAGCAAAGTGATTCAGTTTTATACATATATATTTTTTCAGATTCTTTTTAATTATAGGTTATTACAAGATATTAAATATAGTTCCCTGTGCTATACAGTAGGATCTTGTTGTTTATCTATTTTATATATAGTGGTTTGTGTCTGCTAATCCCAAACTCCTAATCTATCCCTCCCCTACCTCCTTTCCCCTTTGGTAACCGTAAGTTTGTTTTCTATGTCTGTGAGTCTGTTTCTGTATTGTAAATAAGTTCATCTGTATTGTATTTCAGATTCCACCTATAAGTGATATTATATGATATTTGTCTTTGGCTTACTTCACTTAGTGTGATAATCTCTAGTTCCATCCATGTTGCTGCAAATAGCATTATTTCACTCTTTCAGTATATATGTGTGTGTGTGTACATATATATATATATATATATATATATATATATATATATATTTTTTTTTTTTTTGGCTGTGCTGCACAGCATGCAAGATTTTAGTTCCCTGACCAGGGATCAAGCCTGTGCCCCCTCCAGTGGAAGTGTGGAGTCTTAACCACTGGACTTCCAGGGAAGTCCCTCAGTATATTATTAATATAAACAGATTAGTGACTCTTGTTGGATAGCCTGGGATGACAAACAAGGCTTATTCTTTTGGTCAATTGATGGTTGTATAGTGGCTGCCCGGAGCCTAGACTGAGATGAATTGACGGCACCCGAGCTTAGTGGGGAGGCTCGCCGTCATCAGTTATGTCCACGTTGGGCCTCGCAGGGGCACGTGGCTGCATGTGAGTCCCATGGTGGTGGGCTCTGGAGTGTTGTGTCAATATCACATGCAAATAGGATAGATCAAGCAACTGGATACGGAAATGTCAAAAAGTCTGGAAACTGTTAGAGGAATTAGAGGAACTTCTATTTTTCTGAGCCTCGTTTCCTTAGTTGTAAAAGTAGGGATAATAATATCTATTTGCTATTATAGATGACATTGTTAAGCTAGAAAAGGGCTTCACAAAAGAAAGGTATTGCAATGAAAAAGAAGAATATTGGAGATACTGTGGCTGGAATGGAGCAAGAGAGCCAGAAAGGGGTCAAACCTCACCTTTTCACTTACCTATCCGTTGCTTAATCTTGCTGAGTTTTATTTTCCTAATATGTAAAAATAGTAATAAAATGTCTACTTCACAGGGTTTTGATAATTAAGTGATTAATACATGTACAGAGCATGGCTCATAATAGGTATTCAATAAAGGAGGCCGTTAGAAATGAATTGCTGGTATTTAGGATGGGAGATTTGGGAGAACCATTGTTAAAAATATTTGAAGATGGATGAGAGAATATTTTTGGTATGATAAGTGAATTAGGGCCAAAGGATAAAAATTGTACCAGGGAGAATTACATTGAATACAGGGATGAACCTTCCAAGAACACAACCTAGGCAAGCAACAGAATGTGTTTTTGTGTGATGCAGTGAATTACCTAACCCAGAAAATATTCAGAGAGAGGCTGCATAGTTTTGGTCAGATTGTGTAAAATGATTCCCACTTTAGATGGGAGGTTGAAGTCTGTGATATCAGAAATTCCTCAAATTCAATTTACTATGAATTCACCCCAGTGTCTTTTGGAAAATTACCTTCTCTGCTCCTATCTTACAGTACCCCCAGTGATGACTGTGGTATCCCAGAGGATTTAGATTTCCATAAGGACCCATTGGATTTCAAAGATTACCATAAGGAAAACTCATCAGTCTCAGTGTTTAAAAACCAACAAACAAAATGAGACAACAGATACCCATTTCTTTTCTTTGTTTTCAAAAGAGTAATAGGTACTTTGCTTACCCAAGGGCTCAGGCGTTAAAGACACCCAGTTTAAGCAGTCTAAGGTTGACAGTACTAACAAGAGGACATTCTGAAAAAGCACATCAGGACATGGCAATTGAGTCTGGCAGCCCTAGGAAGAAGCGCACTACTGTGGCTGGAGGTTTCTGGTACAGTGATCAGCAGTGAAATGATTAACAGTGTTGGCATTTAAGTGATCATAATTAGGTTTCAAAGTTAACAGCCCATTGAGATAAATAGTGGAAGTTCACACCTCTCTCAGTGCTATTGTTTATCAGACTGTCAAGTTGCAGATTCAGGAAGACAACATTAATGTGGCTTTGGACACTAATTGCCCAAAGCCAAGTTACATCCACCTGGGAGGGTCCTTTGGGTATTTGTTCAACTAAAATGTCAGGGAATATACAGTGCCGGGGTTCTGCATTGCCTACCAGCATACAGCATAGCACTGATATTTTGATGCATAGAAGGCAAATGATACAAGAATATGCTGTAATGTTCGGGAGGAATCTTCTGGTTTCATGGTATATTTTTGCCTCAGTTTCTCCTCTCAGATGGTAGTGAAACTGCTCACTTGGACAAAATGGTTTCTGAGAGAAATTTAATGATTTCAACAGCAACAACAAAACCCTTTGCTCACATGAATTAGATTTCATAACCCATATTATTGTCCTAAAGGAGTTACAAGCACATTCCATCAATAGAAGAACATGGTGAGCATAACTGAATTAATTTTCATAGAATTCTGGACTGTTTGTTCACAGTTAAGTTTACACGCATGATTGCATGCTGCCTGAGCTTCAATATGGGTGGAGATTGTACAGTTTAAGTTTGCAAAGTATTGATTTTCTTTTTCAAAAGACATTCAGGGCTTCCCTGGTGGTGCAGTGGTTAAGAATCTGCCTGCCAATGCAGGGGACACGGGTTCGAGCCCTGGTCCTGGAAGATCCCACATGCCGCGCACCACAATTACTGAAGCCCGTGCGCCTAGAGCCTGAGCTCCGCAGCATGAGAAGCCACCGCAGTGAGAAGCCTGCGCACTGCAACAAAGAGTAGCCCCCTCTCGCCGCAACTAGAGAAAGCTGCGTGCAGCAACAAAGACCCAATGCAGCCAAAAAAACCAAAAAAACGAAAAACAACACACCAAGACATTCAATAATTAAAGGCAGAAAAACTGGGGAAAAAGCACTCCCAAGCTTTAAAAAAAAATAGTAGTGGTTGTCTTTTAATGAAACAAAGTTTCATAAAAGACCAAATCATTGGTAGTTCATTATCGTTGTCAACATGAATTAATTTTTGAACATGGTTCAAAAAATTACACCATCAAATAAACTTAAGGAAAACTGAAGTTTAGAACTTCTCACTTCTTACCATTTCACCTTGAACAGAATTTTTCTTTTCTTTGTTTTTTATTTCTCCATCCCTCTACTGACAGGTTAGAAAATGGATCATGGCATTTCCTTTAACCGAGTGCTACCATGGGACTTGACAATGACCAAAGAGATGAGGAGGGAACCCAAAGCGTGAAAAGGCAGGAGAAAAGGGAAAGCAGAGAGGTAGAATGGCAGAGTAGAAAAGAAGCACAGGAGCAAGAATGCATAATAGAAGAAGGGATTAAAATCAGATACACTGGAGAATAGGGAGGGGTCATCAGTTACCTCAGGTGCTGGGACCATTGTTTTCTTGCATCTCAATTAGAAACAGACGTCTAGCTTCTGCTGCTTTGAAGGAGCACTGCCTGGAGAAACTTTTTTTTTTTTTTTGTGGTACGCGGGCCTCTCACTGTTGTGGCCTCTCCCATTGTGGATCACAGGCTCCGGACGCGCAGGCCCAGCGGCCATGGCTCACGGGCCCAGCTGCTCCGCGGCACGTGGGATCTTCCCAGACCGTGGCACAAACCCATGTCCCCTGCATCGGCAGGTGGACTCTCAACCACTGCGCCACCAGGGAAGCCCCTGGGGAAACTTTTCATGAAAAGAATTACACCAGAAAGAAATGGCTGTAATCTTTCCGAAAAGACTAGGAGGTGTTTACATTTCTTACTATTTTCCAACTGGTAAACCCTGAGGTTCTGAGGCCGGTCAGTAGAGGCTATTTCCACAGGCTACTGAAACAGGGTGGGCTGTAGGGGAGACCCAGACAGTCAGTGGTGTCTCTCATTTAGTGACCGGGGAAGAATCATGTTTTCTTGTTGTGCAAATAGGAGTAGACTAGGAACTCCCTGAGGCCAGGTGTTGTGCCTTATTAATTTTAACATCCTGCATCTAAACTCAAGGCCTAGTACATAGACTTTTTCTTTTAAGCGTAAATGCAGAATTTATGACAGATGCCTAAAAATACATTAGTCCTCATCTTCCTTTAGGAGAGATGAAAAGCCACTGGGTAACTGTTATACTCATAATTTTCATATCACACATTCAAAAATAATTTACATTTTTCAAAATGCTTCCACAGTACTTTTGGACCCCACTGGCTCTCTTGCAATCTTAACGCATGTCGGTGTCAAGGACAGGAAGAAAATGCACCCCGTAACATAAACCGTGATGTCACGGACAATTTTGAGTGTCAACTTGGCTAGGGTACAGCCAGTTATCCAATCAAACACTAATCTGTGTTGCTGTGAAGGTATTTTGTAGCTGTGACTAAAATGTATCATCAGTACTTCAAGTATGGAAGATTATTTTATGTAATTTGGGTGGACCTGATCCAATCAGACTTTACATGTAAAACAGGCTTCCCTGAGGAAGAAATTCCCCTTGTGGAGGGCAGGTTCAGCTTCTGCCCTAGAGTTCCAGCCTGCCCTTCCCGATGGCCTGCCCTACAGATTTCCAACTTGCCTAGTCAGCCTCCGTAAGTGTGTAAGCCAGTTACCTTCAATACATTTCTTTCTTTAAAAAAAAAAAAAAAAGCTTTATTGAGATATCATATACATACCATATAATTAACCCATTTAAAATACACAGTTCAATGGTTTTGATTATTACATTATTAATTTAAAAAAATTGTGGTAAAATAGATATAACATGAAATTTGCTGTTTTAACCATTTTAAAGTGAACAATTTAGTGGCATTAATTACATTCACAATGCAGTGCAACCATCATCACTATTTCCAAAACTTTTTCATAACCCCAAAGAGAAACTCTAGACATTAAGCAGTAATTCCCCATTCCCTCCTTCTCCCCAGCCCCTGGTAACCTCTAATCTACTTTCTGTCTATGGGAATTTGCCTATTCTAGACATTTCATATAGTAGAATCATACAAAATTTGTCATTTTGTGTCTGGCTTACTTTACTTTGCATAAAATTTCAAAGTTCATCCATGTTGCAGCATGTATCAGTACTTCATTCTTTTTTATGGCTGAATAATATTCCATTGTATGTATATACTGCATTTTGTTTATCTATTCATCAGTTGATGGACACTTGGGTTGTTTTCATCTTTTGGCTCTTGTGAATAATGCTGCAATGAATATTAACACACAAATATCTGTTCAAATCCCTACTTTCAATTCCTTTTGGTAAATTCTGAGGGTCATATGGTAATTCTACACAGTAAGTCTATATATCTATATCTATCCCATCTATCTGTTTATCTCTTCTACTGGTTCTCCTTCTCTGGTTGAACCTTCGCTGATACAAAGTCATGAGCTGGGGGAAAGTGAGAGAAAGAGAGAACATGACACATTTGCAGAACTGAAAGTAATCTATGGCCATGTTTGCTATATTTGCTCCAGTTAAAATATGTTTTTAGATATAACAGATATAGTTAAAGCTCTTACAATCCCATTCTTCACTCCCTGTCTCCACCTCACCTCTCCAAGATAAAGAACATTCTACATCTGGTGTGTACCCTTCTGATCCATGTTTACACATTTTCAGATATGTGTAAATGAACATAAACTGCTGAGTATTATATTTTGAGTTTTAGAAATTTACATAAATTCCATAATACTTTATCTTTTTGTAACTTACTTTTTTCACTACTGTAATGTATAAGACATTCATACAAATTTATACACATAAACCTAGTTCATTTATTTTAACTTCCGAATAGCATTCCATTGTAAAAATGCACCATTATTTTTCATACCCTTCCTTATTGGTTCTAACTTTTCACTATTTCAAACAGTGCTAAATGGACCCTTTTGCTTGCTTCCTTTTTGTGCAAAAATTTAACATATAATGAAAAATGGAATCTTTCTCTTTTATCTGTGTCTAATCTGATGTTTATGACATCCACTGAGTTTTTAATTCCAAAACTACTTTTTCTTTGAGAAGTTTTATTTGGCTCTTTTTTCAAATTCACCTTTCCTTTTTATAAATTTATTTATTTTATTTATTTATTTTTGGCTCCATTGGGTCTTCGTTGCCACGCGCAGGCTTTCTCTAGTTGTGGCGAGTGGGGACTACTCTTCATTGTGGTGTGCGGGCTTCTCACTGCAGTGGCTTCCCTTGCTGCGGAGCATGGGCTCTAGGTGCGCGGGCTTCAGTAGTTGTGGCTCACAGGCTCAGAGCGCAGGCTCAGTACTTGTGGCGCACGGGCTTAGTTGCTCCAAGGCATGTGGGATCTTCCTGGATCAGGGCTTGAACCCGTGTCCCCTGCATTGGCAGGCGGATTCTTAACCACTGTGCCACCAGGGAAGCCCCCTCACCTTTCTTTATTTTACATATTTTCCTATCCTATCATTAGGTTATTTCCTTCACTCCATGTAAAGGCAATGGTATGAAAAAGAGAGAAGATATTTAAGAAAAGAAAGTAGTATTGGCAGGACTTGGTAACTGACTAAACATAGGAAGTAAAGAAGAAAGAAGAATACAAGATGAAACAATGAACATTTACTGAGCACTTAGCATATGTTGGGCACTGGGCAAAACATATTACATGCATGAACTCATTCACGCTCCATGTAGTAAAAGATTTGGCCCTTGACAGCTTTGGGGCTGTTAAGAGTATCTTTGTTTACTGGGAGACCTTGGGCTATGCCAGGTAGTCTGTGCTAACATGTGACTTATGGTGAGAGCTTTGGGCTATGTAGTATCAGTCTGACCCCTGGAGGGACTGGAGAGTAAGGTCAGCCATGCGGGTGGTTGGCCATGTCTATGTGACCAAACCCCATGAAAAACTCTGGACACCAAGGCTCAGGTGAGCTTGCCTGATGGGCAATAGTCCATGGGTGTTACCACACATTGTTCCTGAGGGAAGTTAAGTGCTATCTGTGTGACTGCTGGGAGAGGACAGCTAGAAGCTTCCTGCCTGGTCTTCCCTGGACTCTGCCCTATGTGCCTTTCCCTTTTGTTGATTTTAGTCGGTATCTTCCACTGTAATAAACTGTGATTGTGAATATCATGGCTTTTCTGAGTTCTGAGAGTTTCTCTAGCCAACTATTGAACCTGAGGGTGTTTTGGGGGGACTCTGGAATTGCATCCTCACAAAAACCTCTTCAGGTGGATATTATTATTTTCATTCTTATGGATGAGAACAATGAAGTTCAAAGAAATTAAGACATGATGAAACTTCAATGCAAATAAAGACCTCCATGATTCCTGTAGTTCCAATCCTAAACTTCCTAAGCTAAAGAATCCTATACTTCCGGCTTGGGTAACTGGGTACAATTCACCAAGAATGGGACTTGAGAAGGAATAGATTTGGGAGGAAGATGCTGAGTTTGTTTTTGTGGCAGTTGGATATATGAGCCTAGAGCTCAGAAACCAGGTTTGGGCTGGATATAGATTGAGGAGCATTAGGTGGGTGTTGACATTACGGGAATGAATGTCGTCACCATGCTTGAGTATATAAGGAGAAAAGAGAGAGACTGAGAACAGAATTCATGATCTACCAGTGTGGAAAGATGAGATTCAAAAAAGGAGACAGTAAAGGATACCAAAAACAGAACAGTCAGCAGGAAAGGAGGAAAACCAGACAATTATGCCAAGAACACCAAGGGAGAAACATGTAAAGAGGAAGGGCTCGGACACTGGTGTCAAACTTATATAACAAGTAAATAGTGTCCATTGGGTTTGTAAACCAAGAAGCTGTGGCAGGAGCAGTTTTACATGAAGAGTGGGGACAGAAGCAAGCCTTCAGTGGATGGAGTAGAAGGGAGGGTGGGCATGGCAATGGGAAGGTAGACAGCTCTTTCTTTTTCATCTGCATTGTCATGTGTCATTCCCTTGATTCTTGGGAATGTGACTTTTCATCTGCTGTGGGACTGTGGGCTCCTTCAGGGCACATAGCCTGTCTCTGATCCCTGGGTCTGGCTCAGTAATGAGTCCACTGCAGATGCAAGTTCCTATTTCATAGGAGTTGGTACGCTGAGGAGGGGAATCATGGGGGTGGTGGGCAAAAGGGATCATTCCTGAGGGGTTCAGAGCACACCAGGGTAGGCTAGGTTCATGGGATACAGTCATGCTTGAGAGTTAAGCTCTGGGTCAGACAGACCTTGTCTCAGATCCTGGCTCTGGTATTTTCTGTGTGACTTTGAGCAACTCTTCTAAGCCTCCACTTCCTTATCTGTCCAAAAGGTATATTATTTGGCCAGGTTGTCATAACAAAATACCCGCAGACTGGGTGGCTTAAACAATAAGAATTTATTTTCCCACAGTTCTAGAGACTAGAAGTCCACGATCGACATGCCGGCAGGTCTGATTTCTTCTGAGGCCTCTGCCCCCTCTGCTTGCAGATGACCGCCTTCTTGCTGTGTCCTCACATGGTCATCCCTCTGTGTTGCCTATGTTCTAATCACCTCTTCTTATAAGGACACCAGAAACACTGGATTAGCGCCCACCCTAATAACCCCACTTTAACTTAATTACCTCTTTAAAGTCCCTATCTCTAAATATAGTCACATTCTGAGGTATTGGGCATTATGACTTCAGTATATGAATTTGATGGGGACACAGTTCATAACAAAGAGGATAATCTTAAAAGCTATTGCATATACTTTGGGGATGAAGAATTGAGACAATATATAGAACACATTTAGCACAGTGCCTTAGTGACTACTGAAAAAATGACCTAGAGAGAAGGAAACATGCAGACTGATCAAGGATGTGATTGCCTAGCTCTAGACGGAAGTAGAGAGGAAAACCCAAAGTTCATTTTCTGAGGCATTTCTCCTGGAACACAATCCCTGACCAAGCCCCTTGCCTACAGGTGTGTCTCCTCTCAGCTCTGGTCCTGCCTGCTTCCATTATGTCCCTCCTCTCATGACTGTTTTCCCCCATGATGAATTCTCCAAAGGCAGAGATCATGTCTATCTTGTCTGTATCATCAGTATAGAAACAGGACAACCTGCACAAACATATTTATTGAATAAATAAATGACTCCCAACATTTTTCTGAGATAACGCAGTGATTCCTCCACCCACCCCATTTTTACAGCACTGGTGTACATAAAATAACGAGGATTTAAGAAGGCTAGAAACATTGCTTTGATTCATGCGTATTTTGAATCTGCTTTTATTCAATGAAGTTGCTGTTTAAGTTTCCCCCTTTGAGTAAAGGAAAACCTGATACATTTGCAGGGCACGCAATCTGTGTGCTGTTACGTTTTCTTAATATTTAGCTAGCTTTCTCTCTCTTTCTCCCCACTGCCCTGGAGCAAATGCTGAATTTTAATTTTGTCATTTTATGTCTAAATTTTAGCTATAGCCTTTACACAGTTATGAATATGTCGACCCCCTCCCCCCAAAAACAGAAACATCAAAACTCAAGACACGCTTTATGTAAATTTGCCTTCTCAACGTATGCACCTGAGTTCAATGAGGCTCAGAGGAACGTTGCAATTTGGTTAATGTTTTCCTTCTGACACAGAATTTCAATTTGGAATTGTGTTTCTGAAAAGGCAGTACAATTTAGGAGGCTGACAATTTAGGACGCCGTTTAAGATGATGCCTTCTCTATTAAGGGTAGTAGGAGGGCTTCTGCTGGAAGGATTAACTGGGCCAAAAGTTCACCAAGGTCAGAGAGCAACAAATGTCCTTGACACTGTAAAGGTCTGTTTGGAAATCTGAGAAGTATTCAGAGCCCCCAGTTGTTTTTTTAATGCTGTTAATGGGAGACAGAATGCTAATTAGTCAGGTTCACTAAGTGGCTGAGTCATGCCGTAACCCTTCTTATAAAAGAAGTGCCCATTTAAAGATGCTAAATGAGGCCATAAAGGCAGCCAACCATGCCATTCCTGAAACATAAGAGAGTACCAATGAGGCTGTTAATGTAGCCAGTGAATTGAGTTTTGTGTATCTAAATCTATATGCATATCTGTCTGTTTATCTATCTATGGATTGAGGAGTCAGTTTTCACGTCTAGGGCCTACTCTAATAAGCACTTAAATAAATCCTGTAATAAACTTAGGTTTCCAAGACATTTAATCAGAGCAATTTATTCTTAAGGAAAATCTACGCACAATTTTTATTTGGAAAACAAAATCCTAAGGCTTAAGAATTAAACAATTTTCCTGAAAATTTTCATTTTGGGATTATCCGTAGAGGGACCAGAATGGTAGAGGCAGGTTCTGAGGCACATACAGGAATAAGACATGGGAATTTCAGGGTTTGGCCACACTCTCTCGGGAAGGATATCTTAGCTGGGCTTTCTTAGGCTTTCTTCAGGAGAATGAAATTTCTAAGCTACCTACTTGCTTATTTTACAGTCTTTTGCCCCCTTCTCTCGGTTGGCTCAACGGTTACCCAAATAAAATATTTTAACTAGAATTCCTTCTAGAGGTGTTGGTGGACAGCCCTGAATGGTGTTTGTTCTTCACAACTGGGACTGTGTTTCAGTTTCTCCTATTCCTGGCACAGTAGGATTGTTAACAGGAAAACCAGTGCAGGGTTACTGGTGCCTACGGACTGGAAACAAAATACACAGGAGAACTTGAAACAGTGTAGCTCTGAGAGGACGAGCAAATCATCAGGTGTTGTCAATTCTCCCAGCACACTGACTAGTGACTCTGAGAAACCGATGGTGTTTGCCTGGGATGATCTAGGCTAAGGGTATGATTAAGAAATATGTTCCATTCTTTCGCCCTCCGTATCTTTAACTCCCTCTTGGGAAAGGAAATCTTTCATTTTGTCAAAAGCAAGAGAAGGAAAAAAGCATGGAACTGGGACACGCTAGTTTCGGTGACAGTAGACGGTGGTGTGTGCCGTGGGAAGGTGTCTTCACGAAGGTGAACCCAGGAGACAGCCTGTGGTTGGTGACACCGCATTGACCTCCCGCACAGACCATGATTTGGCGTGGCCCTGACCCTACTTCAAGTTTCCTCTGACGGGAAGAGAATGCCTGGAGAGAAGATGAGCCTGAACTGGCACTATGGGGGGTGAAAACAAAACAAAACAGCAAAACACATTTGGCAAATTATATACTATGTCCTTGTATAAACCATTTGGATTCTATTTAGGGGTAAGTGAGGTTCTCAGTCAACATTATTTTGAGTAAAGGAATGATATACTCAAGTTTCAGAAAGATCATTCTAGCAGCCAGCAGAGCAAAGAGCTTGAAGCAGGGAACACAGAGGGAGAGAAACCAGCGGGGAGGCGGGGAGGTGTCCCTGGCCAGGGACTCTGACCGGGTGCCTGCTGTTACTTAAAGGGTGATGGCCTCCCCCCCACAGCAGTACAGATATCACCTGGGAGCTTGTCAGAAATGCAGATCCATAGGCCCTGCCTGACGAGCGTATCCAAATCTCTGGGAATGGCGTCCGGGAAACTCTTCACACACTTTCTAGTAGATTCTTTTTTTTTTTTTTAAAGTTTTCTATTATATTTATTTTAAATTGATACATACATCACACAGAAAGATGAAAATTATCCTTCAGTGCCATCTTTTCTATATATTCAGAATGCAAAGGAAAGCACTACTTCAAAATAAAACAAAAAAAGATTTAAGTAAATCGTTATGTCTCTTTTAGCGTTTAAGAGGCCAACCTTTCCTCTCTAGCTTAGAAAGTTCATGGTTAAGCTTGGGCGTGGAGTTATTCAACAATGGATCAGTGGTTCTTAATAAGTCCTCCACCACACCCTGATCGGTGGCAACCCTCCATGGCCATATCAGCAATCTGTGATCCAAGGTTAAAATCTGTGTCTGGGTTAAAATCTCTAGTAGAGGGCTTCCCTGGTGGCGCACTGGTTGAGAGTCCGCCTGGCGATGCAGGGCACACGGGTTCGTGCCCCGGTCCAGGAATATCCCACATGCCGTGCAGCAGCTGGGCCCGTGAGCCATGGCCGCTGAGCCTGCGCGTCCGGAGCCTGTGCTCCACAACGGGAGAGGCCACGACAGTGAGAGGCCCGCGTACCGCAAAAAAAAAAAAAAAAAAAATCTCTAGTAGATTCCTAATGCACATTCAAGTTTGAGGACGCTTCTGGACAAGATACCATGGGGAAACGCCAAGTTCTTTGGTCACCTGCTTGTGTACCTGGACCCACCCCTGCATTCCTGCCCTGCAGACGTGTACTCTGTAGGGTTAACTTTCTATCTTGATGCAACAAGGGAATATGCCTTTCAGCCATCAGGGTTCCACTTGGAAAACCACAACTTCCGGGGAATAAATCAGGCCACCTGGGAACAGTTTAGTCCCTTTACTTGAGTGTTTCATCAGCTTTGATTCATCAGAGGATCTGGCCTGCATTGTAATAATAATCATTTTTATGACAACCAGCACTTGTTTAAGGAGGGACGGATGATGGCAGTGTATGGAGGACTTCAGTGTTGAGCAGCAATAAATCCTCTCTCTTTGCCTTTGTGGGCTAGGATATTACTAATCATTTTCTTCCTTCCTTCCTCTCTGCCTGGGCAGAAAAAAGCAGGGAGCAGCTTAGTGGCGGTGAATTCAGGGATACCACAAAGACCTCCAGGAAGGCCCAAAATCCTTCCTGTCTGTCAGTGTTCCCCATGTACTGGTCACTCTGATATTCTATTACTTTCTTTTCCTATTGAAACCTTAGTTATTTAAGCTATGAATTCCCTCTGAGTGGGTTGTAATTGAACAGTACCCTTTAACTGACTTGGAAGAGGACCCCAAATATATTTATCTTAAAATATACATGTACTATAGTACCAACATTATATATATGATACTAATGCAAACATAACAATGAAAATATAAATGTATATAAATGATATTTTTCCTGACCCCCCAATGGATTGGGTGGCAAACTCTGCTTCACAGATTCCTGCTCTAAAATTGAAGGCCTGGGGATTTCCCTGGTGGCGCAGTGGTTGAGAATCCACCTGCCAATGCAGGGGACACGGGTTCGAGCCCTGATCCGAGAAGATCCCACATGCTGCGGAGCAACTAAGCCCGTGCGCCACAACTACTGAGCCCGCGTGCTGCAAATACTGAGACCGCGCACCTAGAGCCCATGCTCCGCAACAAGAGAAGCCACCGCAGTGAGAAACCCGCGCACTGCAACGAAGAGTAGCCCCCGCTCGCTGCAACTAGAGAAAGGCCGCGCACAGCAACGAAGACCCAGTGCAGCCAAAAATAAAAATAAAAATAAGATTGAAGGTCTTAATCTGGGGAAACCCATGAATGGGCTCCAAATGGTCAATCATCTCCCTGACGTGTATGCAAAATTGATAAGCATTTTTCTAGAGAGAAGGTATAACTGTAGCTTTCTTAGAGGGGTTTTTAAACTCAAAGAGTATTATATAATCACAGGAAAATAAAGAACAATCTACAAATAGGATTCTGCATGAGGTGGAGGAGAAAGACATGAATGGAAGAAATGGAGTTATTTAATGAGCAGCTGCTATAAATTAGATACTGTCTCTGAAACCCTGATTTACCTTCCCTCACTTGATTTTCACAAGTCTTGTTGAAGGAGCCATTGCTATGTCTGTTTTATAAATAGGCAAACTGGGACTCAGGGAATTTACATGATTTCCTCAGGTCTTAGCAGGAATGGGATGGATCTGGGATTCAAGGAGGTAGAACAATGGACACCTGGATTTAAAAGGCTTCAAACAGGGAGATTAGGGACCTCAAAGAGACACTTCCCTTCTTCTGGTCTCTGAGAAAGGTAGAGTGCTTCCCTTACCCAAGGCCAACCCCTCCAGTTATGCCGTGGGTTCTTCCTTCTCCTGACTCTTCTGGGCCTATCTCTATCAAGTATTCTCTCTCCCTTTTACACCTCCAGTCTCTCCTGCTGTCTTGAGGATCCTCAACAAGAAGGGTCTGCAGCAGGCAAGGGATGGGTCATGAAAACAAAACCAAAACCTCTCCAGGTAATTCTACCGTCTTTGTTTCATTGTCCCCTCCTCAACTGAGAACTATTCTCTACCGTCTGTATTTATTCTCTACCCTCCTCCCTGTGAACATATTTACCCCTATTACAGAAAACTTCCCTTTTCCTTCTCTCAATCTCCCTCTCTCAATCCCCTAGTACTTGTTTTTGTTTTTTCGTTTTGTTTTTAGTTTTTTTTGTGGTACGCGGGCCTCTCACTGTTGTGGCCTCTCCCATTGCGGAGCACAGGCTCCGGACGCGCAGGCTCAGCGGCCATGGCTCACGGGCCCAGCCGCTCCATGGCATGTGGGATCCTCCCAGACCGGGGCACGAACCCATGTCCCCTGCATCGGCAGGCGAACTCTCAACCACTGCACCACCAGGGAAGCCCCCCCTAGTACTTTTAAAACACAGCTCTGTTCCTATAGCGTTGGTGCAGAAACACCTTTGCTTAAAGTACAGATAATGAGATTTGTTGCCTACCTATCTTTCTCCTTCAATAGACCATGAACGTCTGGAGTAGTATGTTATTTTGGTTCCCTGGGCCTGACAGAGAGCTGGGAACAAAGCACGGTAATGCACGTATGGTGAAGGAATGACTGGATTCCACTGTCGAAAATCACAAATCAAATTCTGTGCTTTACAGGGTGAACAACTATCGTGGTATTCCCAGGGCTAATGGGTTTCTCAGAATACAGAACGTTTAGCGCTAAAGCTGGGCTGAATTGGTTGCCCTATGTCTTGACCTAATGGTCCAGACCCAGTATGATCTGGCCCCAAGATGCTTTTCCAAGTCAACTGGCATTCGTTCCTTACAGACATCCTATGTTTCCAAAGAGAAAGGACAAAGCATGTCCTTGAAGCCCCCTGAAGATGGATCATCTGCTAACCCTGTGATGTGAACGCAGGGCCTCAAGCCAGGTATCGTGAAAGGGTGGGAGTGTGTGTGTGCTAGTTTCGTTGCACTTGATTCAGTTTGCCACTGGAGGGCGTGTGAGTGGAGCTGACCCAGATTATAAGGAACAGGGCTATTTGGATGGGGGCGGGGTGCAGGGGTGGGATGGTTAGGAAGGGGTCTGGTGTGGCACAGGAGTTCTCCCAGTGTGGTCCTTGGACCCGCAGCAACGGCCTCCCCTGGAAAGCTGTTAGAAATGCAAATTCTCAGGCCCTACCCCAGCCCTACGGACTCAGGCATTCTGGGGGTGTGCCCAGAATTCAAGAAGCTACCCAGGGCGCTGTGATGCACACACAAATTTGAGGGCCACCGTCAGGTGAAATGAACACTTTAGCAGGATTCAGAAACCTGGATAGTGGTGCCAGTGGTCACAGATTATCCGTGAGGTTGCGGGGCCTCCGAACCTCTAGGTACTAACTGAGGGGGGTGGAAGGGATGATCTCTGAAGTGTGAAGGAAAGTCCTTTCCCCCCAGTATCTCTAACTTCCTCTTACTATCCTATGAGCAACTATAATCCTGTAATCTCAGCCTGTGTCAAAACCTTGATTTAATTCACGTTTGCCCACTGCTCCTTGGATGGCTATTGCCGTGCTGGGTGCTCTCCTGGAGGGATGCTGTGAACTGACCTAAGCTGATTCGATCAGCCCCATAAAGGTCTTTGGGGAACATACTGGTAGCCTGGCCAGGGTGCTAGATCTCTTGGATTGGGACAACCTTGACACCAAGTTTTAGTTTTCTTTCTTTCTTTTTATTTGGCCACACCCCACAGCTTGCAGGATCTTAGTCCCCCGACCAGGGATTGAACCCTGGCACTGAAAGCCAGGGAATTCCCTAACACTGGACTGCCAGGGAATTCCTGACACCAAGTCTTAATGATAGCAAGGCTCAGACCAAATTCTGCCACACATATAAACATTTTAAGTCAGGAGACACAAAGGAGTCATATAAGCTCTTCTATGAGCTTGAGAAAGTCCTAGCTCTGGGTCCCTTTGAGCAGCGGTCCCCAAACTTTTTGGCACCAGAGACCGGTTTCGTGGAAGACAGTTTTTCCATGGATGGGGGTGAGAGGGGATTGGTTCAGGCGGTAGTGTGAGCGATGGGCAGCGGCAGATGAAGCTTTGCTCACTCGTCCCCACTCACCTCCTGCTGGGCCACCCGGTTCCTAACAGGCTGCGGACCGGTACTGGTCTGCAGTCGGGGGGTTGGGGACCCCTGCCTTTGAGTGTTCCGACAGCAACTTGCCCAGAGGGTTCGCTAGAGGCAAAGAGGCAGTCATGGGGCAGCAGAATGCAGCTAACATTCCAGCCAGATTCAGACAAGGAGAATCTTCAGATTCAGCAGCCGGACCCAGGACGGTTTCTGCATCAAGGCTCATGCGCAGCTCCTAATTGCACAGGCTCTCGGGCTCAGTGGATTCTTAGCCCTGTTCACGCATGAGCGGGATGCCTGCGCAATATTTCAGTCAATACACACATCTTGATCACCACTCGTTTCACCAATGAAAAATCATTTCTCATATCCATTACTCTACAAAGAAAGCCTCTGGAGTTGATCGGCCCTAAAGAGAGCTGAAGTGTTGCTAGAGCCTCGCGTGGAGGGCAAAGTTTCCATTCGAGTCTTTCAAATTCTAACCACCCCCAGAGAGTCCATGAGGGTGCTGACCTCCCTCCCTCCAGCTAGATGAAAACTACCTAACAAATATTGTCTATGGGAGAATATGCAGAGAAACATAATATTACAGATTTCATACCATATGAAAATGCTGTATGTTTAGGTCAGAAATTTCTGGTTGAGGTTGGTAATTTTATATGATTCAACCTGAAGACATAGTCCTTGAGCATCTCTGAATACCTAGTGCTATCTGTTTTTCTTACCCCATCTCTGCTGGTCTCCTTGAGTGCCCCACTGCATCTCCCCGCCAGACATTGACCTTGGTTCTCCACCTGAGATGGTTCCACCTCAATCTTTTTTCTGCAAATTGCCAATCTTATCTGAGATATCACCTTATACAAGGGGCTCTAGACTCCTCACATAAACCAGTGTGCTCCTAGGACATTTGAAATGTGCTGTGCTGACTGCCTTCTGAGCACCATATTGTAAATCCTTTGTTAACTCCTTTGTCCTGCCCTGTAGGTTGTGAGCTCCCCGACAGCTGGGGCTGGACCTACCTAATTGCCAGGACGGAGCAGAAGGGAACCAACAGTGCCTTGTGCTCCACAGCATGTCTCCTTGAGAAGTTCTCTTGGGAGGACAAATGAGCTTAACCTACATGACAATAATGTCCTCAGTGGACCAATACAAGGCAGATTACAATTAGGTGCTAAATGTTGAGATATGGTCTGTAAGTGCCACAAGCAGTTGGGGATAGAAGACTGTAGGTGCAGCTGATGGAAAGCCAATCGGAGACATTTAGGAGATGGAGATTTGAGCCCTTGTCTTCAGTTTCCTGGTCATAAGGGACTATGGAGGAGAACCCAGGCCACTCTGATTCACCCACCGGGCTCACCCTGGACCATTCTCTGTGGAACAGTGAGGCTCCCATGAACCTGAGAGAGAACTCTCGGCATGACCAGATCTGTGCAAGGGCGACAGACAGAGGGATGGGGAAGGAATAACAATAACAGTTACACCAATTAAAACAGAACTGATATCATCTGGGATCACTCAACCAAGTAGCATACAATTTAGTGTAATGAGAAATCAGAGAGAAGAAGAGAGAGAGGGAGAGAATGAGAACACAAACACATGCACCTACCCAGAAGAAGTGAGGCAGCAAAAGGCCAAAACTGCTGGGTTTCAACGTTGGGTAGATCTCTCATTTGCCAGCAAGAATTCCACCCAAGGAGGAAGATGACTGTGTCCTAGCCCTTTTGGAGTCCAGCATATTATCTATTGCAGATTTTGACATCTTACTTAGGCTCTTGCCAGTCTGATTTTAGGAAGAGTGTACATTATTTACATGAAAACAAATATGAGATTTAGGAGGCATTTTTCCCCTGCGTGCAATTCCTACTGAAGAATTTACATTCTTCTAATTTGCTGCTTTACTGCATCACTTAGTATCCGCCTGAGATGAGCACAGTGTCCTCAGCTGGGACGGTGCAGAAGAAATTTACCCTTTTTGCACTGAATCAGTTGCTCGCCTCCTTGAAGCCACCAAATTCTTACTCACTTGAAATGCTCTTTTCTAAGCACATGCATTGTTCTGCAGGTATCAGCTGATCCCCAAATCGCGATGCAGGCTTGGGAAGTCGTTTGATTTTAACATTTCATCCCGAGTGTCCTGTTGCAGTATTTTTCCTCTGATTGAAAGTGGCCTTTTTAATAACCGGTGCAGAGGCATGTGTTTTATCGACGTTGCCACTGATGGATTCGTCTTTGGAATGGGGATTCTGAGTGAATTTGAGCAACACACAAATGTGAATACCATCTGGTGAGCTGCTTCCTGCAGAGTTAGGATAAACATCATGAATAGCATTAATGTAAACCACATGTATTAGTGGTACCCACCCTACCTGCTCAGTAGGCGTACAGACTGAAACTGAACCAGAAACGGTCTTAGGAAACCAAACATTGAACTCCTGTGTTCCTCTAGGAAAAGGAAGACACATTTAGAATCTTGGTTTAAACACATAGGATTTCTAACGCCCACGCTTTTGCTTGTTGTATTTAGATTTTCAGGACTAACAGCAGGCCAAGAGGCCAACTCTGAAGGCAGCTTTTCATGTGGTTGTGGATGTCTGTCACTTGCCAGTTCTATTAAAATTGGAAGAAATACAAACAAATCATGGAAGGTCTTTGAGGCATCGTGGCCCCGTGCATTTGCAGCTGTGCCCATTGCACTTAACCTGAAAGAATACTGGCTCATGAAGAGTTTTTGTGTTTAACAAAGACAAATGGCGGATGTGACGCCGATCTTCACCGGGACAGGGCAAAGGGCAGCGGAGAGCCTTCGGGAGTCACGTTAATGGAGACTGATCTTTGTAGCTGTGTTTTATTTTCAAATATCAGTAGGGAGCAAACTTCTTGGCTGTGTGGCTTTTGCTCAACATTTTCTTGATATAATGTGGTTTGGCTGGATTATAATTATAATCTATGGGGGCTGTGTCCATGACAGCAACCTAGATTTTGAAGTCTTTTCCAAAGGTTTTTTTCTATCATTGGGTCTGTCTCCTGCTGCTTAAATCCCTCACAGATGTAGGGAGATGCGAATAGGATATTCTTTGCTCTCCCTTGTCTATCCCTGTCTGCCTTCTTATTTATTGTCTTTACTATGTGCCAGCTGTTGTGCTACTTGCTTTCCATTGTCCCTTCATTAGCACCGCTCCTATTTTGAATCCACATCTCCTATTTAGTTGCCACTGTTGACCATGACAAAGGGGACCTCCCATCCCTTTTTTGGTTTTACCGCCTTCTCCCATTTTCCTTTCTTCACGCTAAGACCTCCCAATGTCTCGGTGACAAAATCCATGTTGATAAGATTGGTCGTGAGTTACTCATTGTTGATGCTGGATTAAAGGTATAAAGGGGTTCATTATACTAGTTTTCTACTTTTATGTAAGCTTGAAATGAAAAGTTAAAACATTTCATGTTGATGACCCTTCCAAAATCCTGGACTTAGCTTTCCTGAATATGGTCTTTGCTTCCATTTCAGCTACCATGGGCAAGACCACATGTTGGACTTCAATGTCACTTAGACTGTTTCTCCCCCAAGATCTCCAGCCATGAAATTTCCTTATTTGGATTCACTTTCCACCTTGCCCACTACTACCCCATCTTTCCTACGAAGTTCATTATTGACCAACACCCAGATCTCAAATCCCCTTACTACTCTCAGTTCTTAGAATTCATTTGTTTTCATTTTGGCTTCAGTTAAGCTCCTGCCTAGCGTAGGTCCCTTGGATTGGACCATGAGATGATTCTCATACCACCACCCTAATTCAATACTCACTTGTCTTTATATGATACCTGCTCTTCCAATCTTCATCCATAGAAGCCCCGCTACACATATTTTCTCCTGCTTACTTGGTAGCAAATATACTCCAGACCCCATTACCTGGGTACAGTCCATATGCCAGAAAGTAGCAAATATTATGGAATATATTATTATTATGGAATATTCCTTTATGGAATATCCTATGAGTTTCCATCATCCATTTATTTTAACTCACATCTTAGCCATCCAGAGCAGCACTGTCCGCTAGAACTTTCTCTGAAGATAGAAATGTTTTCTGAATCACTACTGTTCAAAATGGCAGCCACAAGCCACATGTCCTATCTATCAAGCACTTGAAATGTGACTAGTGAGATTGAGACACTGAAATTTAACTGTATGAAGTTTCCATTGATTTAAATTTAAAGAGCCACATGTGGCTAGTGGCTACCATGTTGGACAGCACGGCTCCAGAGCTTTGGGGCATTTTTCTAATTTCAGCGCCATTGTTGCTACCTGGAGAATCTTCCTACCAAGGTGGTATGATCCCTTCTCACCGCAAGGGCAGCTCTTCTGCACTGTGGATACTTTCTCTCTTTCTGGTGCTTTTGTTGTTGTCCCTGGGGTAGCCTGACTTGATGCTGGGTACAGAGATCGGAAACGTTGGGTTGTTGGCCCCTGTCTCACTCTCTCCTTCTGCGAGGCCATCTTTCATGCTTTATTTCAGCGCCAAATGCCTGGAATTCCATTGTCTGTTTCCTGAACCCCTGTAATGAAATGGCCTCTGGCTAGTTTCCTTGCCACCATCTAGGGTCCATTCTTCACCCAGAAGATAGAATGAATGTATTAAAATGAAATTCATACTTCCTTTTCTCCTCTTTTGCCATTTCAGGGGTGTTATGAATGCCTTAGCCTAAAATTCTCCTCTTCTGTTTTTTGCAGAGCTGGCTCCCATCCTTAGAATCTCAGCTTAATTGACACCTTCTCAGAGAGGTCTTCTCTGACCTGTCTAAAGAACATCCTCATCTTACTGTCTGTCTCAGGCCCTGTTTTGTCCTTTGTAGCATTTATTGCAGTTTGTTCCTCTTTTATTTGTTTGTTTAATTGTTTTCTCCTATACTATGAACAGTCTACAAAGATAGGGATCACAGTAGTTTTTCCTTCCTCCCCGTTGGATCTCTACTACTTAACATGTGATAGAGACTCAATAAAGAATTGTTGGATGAATTACTGAGTAATGTCCCTTTTCTTCCTAAGGGAGCATGATAGGCTATCCTCTTCCTTCTTAAAGTCTGGTCCATGGACTGGCAGCACGGCACTGCCTGGACTTTTGTTAGAAATGCAGAATTTCAGGCCCCACCCCAGACCCACTGTATCAGGGTTTGAGATGGTTCTACCAGACTGACTGGGAGAAGAGAGTGGGGCGCTTCTTGTCACTGCCCCCTGCGTTCCACCACTGGCTCCAGACCCATCTGTGGCCCTCGTAGTGGTTTTCTTTCTATTCAAGGGGAATAAGAATGTCTCTCCAACAACAGAAATGTACAAAGTCTCCTGACTATTCCCTGGAAGTGGGGATTTACATTTTTCATGTCTGTTTGTCAGCTGTGTGGGCTCATTTGAGGCTGGACTGCAGGGCTGTACTGAGGACAGAATTGCTGGTTGAAGTCCTGACGTGTTGCCCGCTGGCTGTGTGAGATTGGGCGTATTACATAACCTCTCTGCGTCTATTCAATATCTGCGTCAAAAACATAGTCAGGTGGTACACCCAGACAATGGAATATTATTCAGCACTAAAAAAAAAGGAGCTATCAATACATTAAAAGACATGGAGAACCTTAAATGCATATCCTTAAGTGAAAAAAGCCAATCTGAAAAGGCTACTTAATGTAGGATGCCAACTATATGACATTCTGGAAAAGGCAAGACTAGGGGAGACAGTAAAATGATTGTTGGTTACCAGAGGATGGTGGGGAGGAGAGGGGTGAATAGGTGGAGAATTTTTAGGGCAGTTAAAATACTCTCTTTGATACTAAGATGAGCACATGTCATTTGTCCAAACCCATAGAATAAGCACCAAGAATGGACCTTAATGTACACTGTGGACTTTGGATGATTACAATGTGTCAATGTAAGTTCATGAGTTGTAGCACAGGTAGCACTCTGGTGGGGGATGTTGATAATGGGGGAGGCAGTGTGTATGTGTGTGGAGGTGGGGATATATAGGAAATTTCTGTATCTTCCTCTGGATTTTGCTGTGAACATAAAACTCTTTTTAAAAAATTGCCTTAATAAAAAACAAACAAACAAACGTAGCCAGCATTTATAGAGTGCTTACAATGAGGC
The DNA here is from genome assembly GCF_011762595.2 of Tursiops truncatus. Taxonomy (NCBI): domain Eukaryota; kingdom Metazoa; phylum Chordata; class Mammalia; order Artiodactyla; family Delphinidae; genus Tursiops; species Tursiops truncatus. The sequence goes on from NC_047046.1 coordinate 47,236,307, forward strand.
AGGCCCTGCACTAAGTGCTTTACTTGACTTCATGCTTAACATTCACAAAACCCTATTAGATGCCTTTTTGTGATCATTGTAGCGAAGATGGAGATTTGGGGCTCCGAGACATGGAGTACTTTGCACAAGGTTACATAGCTGGTAAATGGCTAAGATGGACTTCAAACCCAGGGCTGCCTGTCTCCAGACTCTGATCCCCTGGTGCGGTGCAGCTCTTGGATGACAGTGCTTGGGGTTCTTGTGACATCCCAGTGAAAGAACACAGTGTTGATAGACTGTGATTAAGCCTTGTGTAAATGCTAGTTATAATCTGGAGTGGAGACAAATGGCCATGTCCCTCAACACATGACCAGCTTGTACATATGGTCCTGGATGGGAGTGTCTCAGCCAGCTACACCACCTCTGCTAGTGTCCAGACTTCTGGCTTTTCCCTGGGAGGTGCACGACGTGGACTGCTGGGATGTACCCCTCTCCCTGGACGAGGGAGATGATCTAAATGAGAAGCCAAGGGAGGATTGCTCTTCTCCAGGTACTGCACACAAACCCAAGACCTGGACTCCTGCAGGATTCTGGCTGCTCTGTCGATCTGTTCCTGATAAGTAAGAGGAGAGGAACCACAAAGTGCTCAGGCCCCCAGAACCAAGATCACAAAATGCTCACTAGGTATCCTATTCTATGCACTTCCGTCGTCTCTGCAAGCAACACAGAACAGAAAACTCATCCCCTTTTTACACCTGGGGAACAGAACAGAAGTAGAAAGAGATGAAATCATTTGCCTAAGGTCACAGACTTCACCATGCTTAAGAGCAAGAACCAGGAACTTAAACATATCTTTACTCCAAATTCAGAGCTTTCTCTAGCAGATGCGTCTGCCTAAAAAGCTGGCATTTCAGTTCTTTTATGCTCAGTTCCATTTCAGCATTTCTTCTGATGTATGGTCCAAATTCTGCTTCAGTGCATCTTGCTCAAAACTCGTTTCTTTGGTAAACCATCTTCTAATCTCATATGACCACAGGCTCTCCTTATATGGAAGCTCCTGAGCATGGTCTTTGAAAAATGACATCATAATCCTAAAAAGAAAGGAAGGAAATTGAAACCAATCTTTATGACATACTGTTTTTATTTGGTTGCTTGTGCTATTTAGATGAAGGGGCTGCAGATAGGAACTATATCTTTTCCATGTTTCATACCATGCTGAATAAGTTCACAGAATACAATAAATGTTTCGCAGGCCACTGAAAACTTCCAAAACATAACCTATTGGGGAGGGTGTAAAATTATTCGTGGCTGACATTGATGAGAGGAACAGAGTTTTTACCCTACAGGGAGAAGACACCTTGACACCCAGAGAATCTAGGAGTTATTCTTAGGAAAACCAGATACAGAGTATTTCAATAAAACCTATTTCCAGCATGAATGTTATTACGATATATACAAATGTGCATAATAATAAGGTGCTAATTTATGCCACTCTATGATAAAACTAATAGTTGGTGCTTGTTATTTATCATATGATGCACTAATTTTAATATGATTCTTCAAAGAGGATCATTACTGCTGATAGAATGAGATAATATATGTATAGAAGAGCATGTGTATAGTAAATATCATATATGTGTAAATGATTATCTTAATAATGGAATCATTTCAGATGTCTGAACAACTGAATGAGCATTGTGGAATTATCGGAAAATGAAAGTTCAAAGATGTTGGACAAATAAAATTTGAAATTGAACCATCCACACTGTATGACAGTTACGTGGAGTGTCAGAGAAAAGATTAACTGGAATAGGAGGGAGGAGAAAGTCCTTCAGCAAATTTTGAATATCTGCTTCCTTAGTTTATCTGTTGCAATGTCCTGATAACAATTTTTATCACAAATGAAACCATTTCCTAATGTGTGACTGAAAGTCTTAGTGCTTATGTATCCTGTAATAGTCTAAGCATAGCTATAGAAGAAGGTGAATGAATACAGAGAAATTCGGGGTCAATAAAGGAGTAGGTACATAGCACCCCTGGGAAGTAGAGGCTGTGAGGGGCTCACGTCCAGGTCAAAGGTCAAGGCTGGTATGAATGGGTGGGAGCAGACTGACCTGGAGGAAGGTGTCCTCAAGTAAGAGCTAGGCAGGGGGATGGGCTCTCATAGTCTTGTGAGAAAGACAGTTAAATTAATAAATGCAAAGTGCTAGGTGCTATGATGATGAGGATGATGATGACTTTTTTGATCATTTATTAGGTATCCAGTGTATATTTTACCTGCATTTCTATGTATCGAGAGACTCTATGTGAACACTCTGACACATAGGAGTAATTACAGGATGCTTTGAAATCCCATAAGAGGGATCTCTAACCTAGTCTAGGAGGATTAGTTTAGGTTTGCAGGAGAAGATGAATGTCTTAAATCAGAGTGGAGAGGCGATGGAAGTACAAGAGGGGAGTAGGGTGGAGAGAGGAGGGAATTCACGTGGCACATCAGAATGGCAAAAAGCTAAGGTGATTCCCTCTCCACCAGACTTTAGTCCATCTCGTCAGGGTTATCTATGAAGTAATCGCTGGCGAGAGAGTCATCCCGTATATAATCAGAAAAATTGAGTTCCCCCTCCAAAGCTGCTTATAATATTTATGGTAGATATTGTTCTCGTTCACCAATATATCTGGTCTCCTCTCCAGTCGCATAGATTAAGTTTCCCTTATCCCCAAAGACATAGCCATGGATTTACTTTGGCCAATGACGTGTGTACAGAATTGAACTGGGTGGAGGCACATAAACGTTGGTGTGCTGTTCGCCATACTCCTCTTTGTTTCATTGAACCAGATCGTGTACAGCTGTAAGCAGGTGGAGCCTCTGTCAGTTTGGATCCTCACTCAGTGTCTGAGAAGGACTCCTGAGGGTCACCTTGACCCACAGCAAGTTTTGAGTGAGAAATAAATTTCTGTTCTGCTAAGTCGCTAAATTTTGGGGGGTGTTCATGACTGCAACATAACATTTTCTCTACTGTTTGTTTTTATTGCTGTTGAAAACATTTTTGTTTTTAGATTTGCATCTTGTTCTTGTGTCCTTTGACTCACTTTTACCATAAAGTATTGTCTATGGGCTCTTAATGGCATTTATATTTTTGCTGGAATGAAATGACCTTTGAAAATAACATACTATTATTTACAAATCTTATGGTGAATTTCAGATGGGAGTTTGAGTTAAAAATATAAGAAATGCTTCTATTAACGAAGTGAGAGAGTGGCATTGACATATATACACTACCAAATGTAAAATAGATAGCTAGTGGGAAGCAGCCGCATAGCACAGGGAGATCAGCTCGCTGCTTTGTGACCACCTAGAGGGGTGGGATAGGGAGGGTGGGACGGAGGGAGCCGCAAGAGGGAGGAGATATGGGGATATATGTATATGTATAGCTGATTCACTTTGTTATAAAGCAGAAACTAACACACCATTGTAAAGCAATTATACTCCAATACAGATGTTAAAAAAAAATCCTATATGGGTAATATTCTGCGAAACATACTCAATACTGTACTATTACCATCAGTGTTTTGATGCTTGTTTTTTCTTTCTACTGGATAATACATTCTACATTTTCCCTATCATCACTAATGAAAGAGAACTTAATTTTCAGGTAGCATGACGTTCCTATATTTATTAGGAAACCAACTCCTTAAAAATGGTAGTTGTGGGTTAAATCCATATATCCTTCTGGAACTATTTTTCTTTTTATAGAGAATGTTTCCAGTACATTGCTAGACCTCACGGTTTGTGTTAATTAAAATATGCATTAATACACCTCACTGAAGCCGGAATTTCAATGTTAGACACTTTCCGATGGTATGAGAAAGTTGGACCCAAACTTGCAAATTTGGCCTAGTTTATTGCTTAGCATCTGCTATCAGTTTTGTTTCCCAAAGTAATTCAAAGGCAAAGGTGAAACAGGTTAATAAAAATTCAGGCGCAACTACATTGGTAGACTAGATGATTAAGATGAGAGGTTGACCTGAAACAAGAGCAAAATTTCCAGTGAAATTCTGTTTATTATGTAATTTGCAAAGGATTAGGGGATCATAGTCTTTTCTGGGGTGTTTTAATTTGGAGACTCAGAAAAAAAGGTAGGCGATTATAAGATTTCTTCCTATAGAAGATCTTGCTTCCCGCCAAACAGAAAAGATTGCTCATTAGAGTTTTTTTTTCTTTCTTCCTTCTCTTCTTCTTTTATTTTTAAAGAAAAACAAAACAGTATTTTTATTGTAATATTTCATAGTATCTTATTGTAATTTGAAACATACCATGGGATTTCTAAAGTGAGCTGCCACCCACTGATAACTTTTCGGAACCTAAAGGATTTTCATGAGATGTCTTAAAACCTTACTGTGACAGCATTTACATAAGAGCAGTATTTATTATAATATGGTTATCCTCCTGGACCCAGAGAGTTTAGTTACTAAAGAGATAACGTGATTTGTTTGTTTTATTATCTATAAGACAGTGTTCTATGACGATTCAAGGACAGTATTCAGAAAAATTTCCAATATATGTGTACATCCTTTTTTTTTGTACCTGTTTGTGCCTTTTTGTACCATTTATTTGACTTCATTTTCTAATTTTTAAAATCTATTCCTCACGTTTCTGCACATAGTTCTTTATGTTTCTCTCACACCTCCTTCCCTGCTCTTTCCCACCTTTCTTCTCCCCCCTGATGCAGCCCTGCCTGACGTCCACTATCATGCTTGTTCTGCCTCTTAGCTTCTTGGGGGAAATGGGATGAGATGTTTTAAACTTCCTTTGGCAAAAAGAGGCATATTTTCTGATCATCCTTTCCCGACCCTTTGACTTAGCAGGTATTGGGGACTTGTTTTAATATTTCCACAACCATTGTCATGCAGGTTACATCATCCAATTGCCTCACCAAGTTGGGCTCTGAACAAAGAGATATAAAAAATGGGAATGATAAGGCTTCCCTGGTGGCGCGGTGGTTGAGAGTCCGCCTGCCGATGCAGGGGACACGGGTTCGTGCCCCTGTCCGGGAAGATCCCACATGCCGCGGAGCGGCTGGGCCCGTGAGCCATGGCCGCTGAGCCTGCGCGTCCGGAACCTGTGCTCCGCAACGGGAGAGGCCACACAGTGAGAGGCCCGCGTACCACAAAAAAAAAAAAAAAAAAAAGTGGGAATGATAAGACCTACCATAGCAAAACAATTTAACACCAGACTATTTCACGTAGTGCATAACTTACTGCTATACACAAAGGTTAAATTACGTGGTAAGATAATTATAGATTAAAAATTGTGCCTTACAGATAATACGTGCAAAATAAAGTAGAATAAAGAGTGATTCACTTGAGAGCAGAATTGCACCATTACCAGAAAAATTAAATTCTACGCCTTGAGATTCCGCTTTCCCTCGTGGGGTTCATCCTGAGTGCACTTGTTTCTCTTTCATTTGGTTTCTCTTTCCTGTTCTGTGTCCTCTGAGAAATCACTGTCTTCTTCAGGTAGTTTGCTAGCGGAGTCATTGGCGCTCTGAGCAGGAAGTCACATTCAAGGGCAGAGATTGGATCATCAAAGATGGAGAATTGGTGGTCTCCCCAGTTCTCCTCCAGTGTTCATTTCCAGTACACTATGTGGTCTGTAATAGCTACTTGGTGGAGGAGAATCAAAGGCTTTAGGCTTCTCCACAGGTGCGAGTGTGCACGCACACACGTGGACAGCAATCTTTTATGTGCAAATGCACGTATTCAATTACTTCAGGGTCTACGCATGTTTACCCTTCTGATTCATATATACATGAGCACACACACGATATCCTGTTACCAGACTTCTCTGTACAGGTAGAACACCTTGTATGTTTTCTTCTGTTTTCACCTTTGTAGATGACTTGTTTCATTAATGAACTGTCTCCATCAGCTTAATATGCACCAGGACAACAGAGCCAGGAATCCTCTCAAACAACTTCTATTAGTGTTTAGAATGTACTATAAAAGTGATGGTGAAAATTCATTTATATTTCCTGAGCACAATACCAGCTGAAGTTGAAGGAAGGTGGTCCAGGATTGTATTGAGTGCAAAGGGAAAATGAGGTGGAGAAAAACTTGCCTTGGATAGGAATTTCCTTTTTTGTGTGGTGGTAGAATGGGGATTAAGGAGGACGGTGAGCACATTGATAACTTACTTTTATATTACAAAAATTTATCCACCTGATTTTTTATTATAGGAACATTCACAACTTATTTTTTTATTAGAAAAGTAGGGACTTCCTTGGTGGTGCAGTGGTTAAGAATCCACCTACCAATGCAGGTGACATGGGTTCCAGCCCTGGTCTGGGAAGATCCCACATGCCGCGGAGCAACTAAGTCTGGGAGCCACAACTACTGAAGCCCGCGCGCCTAGCCCGTGCTCCGCCACAAGAGAGGCCACCGCAGTGAGAAGCCCACGCACTGCAACGAAGAGTAACCTCCTCTCATCGCAACTAGGGAAAGCTCGGGCCCAGCAACGAAGACCCAGCGCAGCCAAAAATAAATAAAATTAAAAAAAAAGAATAGTAAAACATACTTTATAGGAAAAAGAAATACAAATCAGCACACCCCAAAATTCACCTCAGTTTAAAAATACGTTGGGATTAGATCTGCACTGAAGGATCTGTGCCACCTATTAAGAGTAGTTATCGTTGGGGAGGGATTGCTAGTTCAGTAATTTCATTTTTGTGATTCGTTTGGAGAGAACCAGAGAGTTGCTTTAAAAATGCTGTTAAATTAGACCTGTGTGAGAGACAACTGTAAACTACTTGAAAAAGAAGAATAACAGCAAAAAATCTGTGAAAACCTAGAAATGTGAAAACCTAGAAATTAGAGAAAATGCTAATCATGTCCCAAGTTCTATAAGCTTCTTTTCCCTTTAAAGAGCCAGACTGGAATGGTAGACAGCACTACCTAGACGTGTGCAGGCACACGCAGCGCTACTGGCATTTGATAATCAAAGAGGAGCCTATGGCTTTATAGCAGCAGATTATCAAATACATGTGCATTTGTATATTTTAAATTGTGAAAAAATCTTTAAGGTACTTTGTATCGTTTTTTTTTTAAACTTAATTGACTGTTGGACCACTTGTCCTACTCTTTCTTTCCACCTTTCATTCTATAGAATAGTAAAAAACATAATCTAGTCAACCCGGGCAAACTTCATCACTTCTGGTTTTCTTAGACTTTCAGACTTTTTTTTTTAAGACTTTAAAATTTTTTTAAATTAGATTTTTTAAGGTAAGGTAACGTAGATTTACATGCAGTTGTAAGAAATAATGCAGGTAGGTCCTGCGTCCTCTTTATCCAGTTTCCTGCCACGGTAACATCTCGGAAAACTAGAGTAAAATATCGCACAGGATACTCATGATGATACAGTCAAGAAACAGAACATTTCATCCCCACAAGATCCCCTCTGTTGCTTCTTCTCTCCCACCCCACCTCCTCCTTAATTCCTGACAACCACTAATCTGTTCTCCATTCTTTTATTTTGTCATTTTAAGAATGTTATATAAATGGATTCACATAGTACATAACCTTTTGGGATTGGTGTTTTTTCACTCAGCCTAATTCTCTGGAGAGTCATTCAGGTTGGGGCATGTATCAAGAGTTCCTTCCTTCTTATTCCTGGGCAATATTCCATGGTATGGATGTACTGCACTTTGTTTATCATTCACCTATTGAGAGATATTTATTCTGGCTATTTCCAGTACTGAGTTATTATGAATAAAGCTGCTGTAAGCATCAAATACAGGTGTTTGTGTGAACATAATTTTTCATTTCTCTGGGATAAATGTCCAGGAGTATACTTGTTGTATTGTATGGTAGTTGATCACTTCGTTTTTCAGAAAGTGCTAAATTGTTTTCTAGAGTGGCTGTGCCTTTTCCCATTCCCACCAGTAAGGGATGAGTAATCCACACCCTTGCTAGCATTTGGTGATGCTGCTATTTTTAAATTTTAGCTGTTCTGATAGATGTGTAATGCTATCATTGTGGTTTTAATTTGTGTTTCTTTCATCGTTAATGATGTTGAGCATCTTTTCATGTGCTTATTTGCTATCCGTATGTCTATTTGTGCCTTTTGCCCATTTTCTAATTGGGTTGTTTACGTTTTTACTGTTGAGTTTTGAGAGTTCTTTATCCTGGATAAAGATATGTGCTTTGTAAATATTTTTTCCCAACATATACCTTGTCTTATCATTCTCTGAACAGGGTCTTTTATGAAGAACAGTTTTAAATTTTGATGAAGTCCAACTTAGCAATTTTTCTGTTTGTATGTCATGCTTTTGGTGTCAAATCTATGAACTCTTCACTTAATCCTGGATCCAAATATTTTCTCTTGTTTTTTTCCTAAAAGTTTTATTTTCTATTTAAGACCAGGATTCATTTTAGGTTAATTTTTATAGAAACTGTAAAACTTAGGTTGAGTTTCTTTCTTTCTTTCTTTTTTTCTGTGGATGTCCAATTGCTCCAGCACCATTTGTTGAAAAGGTGGTTTTTCCTCTATTTTTGCTTTTGTCCCTTTGTCAAGAATCAGTTGGGTGTATCTGTGTGAGTTACTTCTGGTTTCTCTGCTCTGTTCCACTCACCTATGTGTCTATACCTCAGCCAGTACCACACAGTATTCATTACTGTAGCTATATAATACATCCTGAGATTGGGTACATTCTTGCCTCCCTAAAATGGAAAAACTCAGTATTTTTTTCCTATGTAGGAAAAAATCCCAATTCTTCCCTGTGAGTCTTCTTTACTACTTACATAAAACCCTTTACTTGTGCTCATCGAATGTGTATTTCCCCACACCAAGCAATTCTCTGAAACACCAGCTGTTGTGTCCTATGACCTTGCAGAACACATTTATATATTCCAAAAAATTTTTCTTGTAGATTTTTGGAATTTTATACGTGGACAATCATGTTTGGTACAAATAAGGACCATTGTATTTCTTCCATTCAGATCTATATGCCTTTTCCCCCCTTTTTTGTCTTAACTGCATTAGTTACAAATTTCAGCACTATGTTGAATAAGAGTGGTGAGAGTTGAAATCCTTGCATTGTTCTCAGTCTTAGGAGGGAAGCATTCAGTTTTTCACCATTAGTGACTTTTTTGTTTTTGGTGTATTTTTTTTTTGGTAGCTGTTCTTTTTTTTGGTCTTTTTTTTTTTTTTTTTTTTTTTGGCGGTATGCGGGCCTCTCACTGCTGTGGCCTCTCCCGTTGCGGAGCACAGGCTCCGGACGCGCAGGCTCAGCGGCCATGGCTCACGGGCCCAGCCGCTCCGCGGCACGTGGGATCCTCCGAGACCGGGGCACGAACCCGTGTCCCCTGCATCGGCAGGCGGACTCTCAACCACTGCGCCACCAGGGAAGCCCGGTAGCTATTCTTTCTTAAATTGAAGTTCTACTATGTCTATTTTTCTGAGAGTTTTTATTATTAATGATTGTTAAATTTTGTCAAATTTCTTTTCAGTTTCAGTTGATATGATCACATGTAGGATTATTGGTTGTTCTTCACTCTCCACTACTGAGAAGGAATTCATTCTTTAGGACCATGACATATATGGCTACTGCTATCTGCCCTGAAGCCAACGGTCCTGCAATATTGTCTGGTTATCAGGTCCTTGCAGGTCATTCTACATCTTTCTCAGGACACTTGCTATTCAGTTCTAACAGTGTTCTTTCAACTCCTTTTGCTTTTTAAGCTCTCTTGGGAGTATAGAAAAATCTAGAGGCTCTCCTATACGACTATGGGGCTAGGACTCTTGGGTGTTTATTGGGGTAGCATGGTAAGGGTGGAGAAACCAAAATTCTATTAAGAAGTCTCAATTCAGGCCTGTCCTTGTTATGTGTGGGATATGAAGGCCTCATATTATAAGTCCAACTATACAAAAGCTATTAAAGCAACTATCAAATTCTTAAAGACATGTCCAACCTTCTTACCTTAATAAAATAACTCTATAATGACAAAAAATAAAAATATGCATAAAAATATGTTTTGTATATGACTGAAAGTCAGCAAAATATCTAAGGTGGCTGAATTTAATTATTATTTTGCATATATGTTCATTTTATTGATGGGCCAATGAGGTTTACATAAGTAATAAGATAAAGGCACACATAATTCATATATTAGTATATCTCTATTTCATAAAACTTGTTTTTTGTGTACTCATTTCAGCAAAATCACTAGTTATGTTGTTATTACCAAGGTTTTCACATAATTTGTATTCTATTGATAACAAGGCTAAATGTTACAGTCTTTTCAAGTGCATAGTGCTTCTTATGTAGTTTTCATTAATTTCAATTTGGATAAACTTTCTCCTGCTGAGACAATAGTAAATGAATTTATCAATAAAAAATTTTAAGGATATATCTATATTTATATTTCCACATTTCAGTGGAACCCTACCTTATATGCTGACAAAATAATAATTTGTAATACGCAATATTATTGCAGGTTTAAAGGTGATATACAAAATCTGTGTTTACTGCCTAACTGGATTGTTTTGCCCCTTGAAGATACATATATATGTCTTCAAGGGGCAAAACTTCAAGAATTGAGTGTCAATCCTCTTTACACAAAGGGGAAAAAAATATATATATTTTATACAGATAAAATATAAAATCACGAAGGATTATTTCTGCAATTGTGGGAGTTGCTAGGCAAGTCTGAAATCCGTATAGTAGGCTGTCAAGAAGAGCAGGCTGGAACTCTCCTGCACCAGCTGAAGATGAAATCCACAGGTGGAATTTCTTATTTTTCTTCTTCCTTCTTCTTTTCTTACGGCATTTCAGCTGATTGAATCAAGTCCAGTCCAATATCTAGAATAACATTTCTTACTTAAAATAAATTGATTATAGACTTTAATTACATCTACAAGATACCTTCACAACAACACAGAGATTAGTGGTGGGATAACTGGGGTCTTCTTGTCCTCCATAATTTCATGAGCCAATTTCTGTAATAAGTCTTCTCATATATATATTTCTCCTCTTGGCTCTGTTTCTCTGGAGGACTCCAGCTAGTACAGCACTTTTAAGAAAGTATACATATTACATTTACTCTATAAAGTTTCTATGGAGTTATAGAGTACATTGCATCAAAACCTAACTTTGGGAGTAAATTCTATTAGTCCCATTCATCCACCTTCTCTGCCAATCTCTGAGCGCTACAAGGGAGACCCTGAGTCTTATTCACTTTTGTACTCCAAAGCTCAGCACAGTCTTGCTGATAGAGGATGAATTCAAATTGCAATAAAAGAAAACGACCATAGTTAACATTTACTGAATGCCTAAAATATTCCAGGCAAAGTTCTAGGAACTTCATATATAGCCGACCCAGTGTCTTGGTTTGCTGGGACTGAGGGGTTTCTGAGATATGACACTTTGAGTGGTAAACTGTAAAGGTCCTAGGCAAATTGGGATGGTTCATCATTCTGTCACATGTAATAACTCCAAGCAAACTGTAGAGTAATTTACAGTCTTTAAACAATAAAACATTGTGGACTTATTATTGTCCTCAAATTACAAGAATACTGAGAAAAGCTCATTAGCTGTTCTTAGTCCCACTGAGTCTTCAGGTTTTCAGTAAATTCCTTACAGGCAGCAAGTTCTTTAAAAGTGCTTTTTTTAAAAAAAAAACCCAAAACTTTATTTTATATTGGAGTAGAGTTGATTAACAATGTTGTGTTAGTTTCAGTTGTACAACAAAGTGATTCAGTTATACATATCTATTCTTCTTCAAATTCTTTTCCCAATTAGGTTGTTACATGATATTGAGCAGTTCCCTGTGCTACGGTAGAAATATGATATCGCTTATGTGCGGAATCTAAAAAAAATTATAGAAATGAACTTATTTACAAAACAGTAACAGACTCACAATCTTAGAGAATGAACTTATGGTTAGGGGGGTGGGGTAGAGTGGGGGGGCAGGCGGGAGGGATAGTTAGGGAGTTTGGGATTGACATGTGCACACTGCTATATTTAACTCAGTGCTTTGTGATGACCTAGATGGGTGGGATGGAGGGGGTGGGTGGGAGGGAGGTTCAAGAGGGAGGAGATATATGTATACATATAGCTTATTCACTATGTTGTACAGCAGAAACGAACACAACATTGGAAAGCAATTATACTCCAACAAAAAAAATTTTTTTTAAAGGATAACCAACAAAGACCTACCGTAAAAGTACTTTTTTTTTAAAATTACAAAATCTGTGTTTTCCTCAAAATGTACAATAAGACAGGATTACAGAGCACTCTATTTCTATACTTGGGAATATATTTACTATTGGTAGAGGTTTTTTGGGCTGTTTCATACATTATCTCATTTAACTCTGACAACAAATTCTAGGGGTAGAAATTACTATTCTCTTTTATAGATGAGGAAATGGAGGCTCAGAAGAGTAAAATAATCTACTTCAAGTCACAGACAAGTGGCAAGGCAATGAACAGTGCAATTGCAGCTCTTGCCCTTTCTAAGGCTGCACACACTGTCTCTCAAATAGTAGAGAAATCTGATGTGAAGAGGGCATGTCCAAAATGTATATGCCAGTGGTTCTCTAACCAGAATTCCACCTCCAGGCTTCACCAGGATAAAGAAAGGCGCTGCTCTCTGGTCCCTAATTCAGTGGGGGCACATATTAGGTTTTCCAAGGATGCTCTGGCTTTTTGCTCTGGAAGCAGGACAGGGCAGCCTCGGTGTTCTATAGAATGCACATACCTTTGGGTAGAAAGTAGAGATCTCAGCTTCCATTCAATCAACTGGCTCCAATTTCCATGAGTGTTTGGGGAGAAGTAAAGTGCCCCAGCGTTCTCTACTACAAATTCCCTTTCAAGGTCTCCCCCTAATTAATTCATAGTCTTTGCTTTCAGAAGTGTTTGAAGGTTATAAGTCACTGGACCCTTTTGCCTCCTCAGCAAGACCTCTGGGAATATGACCCTCACATAGAGAAGACGTGGTGTAACTGTCATGAAAACGTGCCACTCTGATCTCCTGCTGCAGGGAGCTCACTTGACTGACAGCACCAGAGGCTGTGCTCTGAATCTGTCCCTGTTTGTGCCAAAGTCCTCATGGACTACTCCCAGTCAGTGACCGTGTGTGTCAAGGGTACTGAGACAGGCCTATCAGGTGGGGAACTTTTGTGAAGTGGTGTTGGCACCAGAACTTTCGACTGACCTTCTTCAAACCTTAGAGATTAGCTGGAGGCTGAGAATCTTCCTACCCAGCTTTCCTTTTTCCCTCCCCCCTTTACCATGGTCAGACATGAATTGCATTCTTAAGGTTCCTCCTGTCTCCCCTGCTGCCTTCCCCTTTTCCCTAGTAGACCTTTTCCTCAATATATCTCTTTCACATCTATACCTGTCTTGGTGTTTGCTTCTCAGAGAACCTAAACTAACACATACAGGTACTGAATACCCACTGTCTTCAGTTTTGAGGACTTAGCCAAAATTCTAATCTGAGACAATAGGAAAAAATTGCATTTAATATCCTGCTACACATGCCATGGGTTCAAATTTTAGAGTATTTGATTTAATAACAGATATCTGAAAACAAAGCATTTTTGGCGGTGGGGGGAGGTGAGTGGGATGGAGAGTATATTTGTATCGATAGAACATTTGAGGAAAAATCATTTAGTTTGGACAATTCTCCAGTTTTCCAGCTCGGTTTACTTGTATAAATGGAAACCATATGGACCTAAAGAAAACCGAACAATAATAGAAGAGGGTTGTTTTGGGACGGTGAAGGCAGTTATGTGGCTTCTGAATTTATCTCTTTCTCTTACTAATGATGGTGTTGAATACAACCCTTCATCTCTCTGCATTATGCTGTCTTCATCTGAAAAGTGTAAAATATTTTCATTATACCCAAGAGAAAAATATTATCACTCCCATTTTGCAGATAATGAAACTAAGGCTGAGAGAGAAGAATTGAACTTGCCCAAGTTAACCCAGCTAGGAAATAATAGAATCAAGATTTGGATAGAAGTGTTGGTGGCTATAGTCTTTGCTCTTTTCATCCAGTTAAAACCGTATTCAGTAATCTTTAATGTGTTTTCAATGATTAATTTATGGATTTATACACTTGAAATTAAAAGATAACACTTTGCCTAAAAGCACATTTTAACTGTGCATGGATTTTCTGTCAGTGAAAGGAACTACCTTATTGGACAATTGTAGTTTATTTTTCATTGGCTGCTTTACTGAGCCTCATCAAATGTATTTGCTTCGCAGAGCTGCAGTGGATTAATCCTGAATAAGTAATTTGGAAATGTTTTTATTCATTTCTATGGAAACCATCTATTTGGATTTTCATATATCAAGATCATAGAGATTTGTCCCAGTCCAATTGCAATCTTAGTTACAGCAGTGTCGGCTTACATATGAAGGGTATAGTTTTGCTCTGATGGCCCTTCAGAAATCTGTAATTGGTGTGGAACACTGACACTAACAGAATGTGTCTTATGAGGTCCTGTGAGTTAGGCTGCTGCAGATTAGTGGAATCTTTCTTGATGGAACAAGTCCTTTGGAATTTATTAACACTCTCTGCCTCGTCCATTAACTACTCACTTCTCACACACTCCATCTGGTCTTCCTTTGCTAGCGTTTTAAAGAGTCAAACCTGAATCTGAGACTTAATTGACATCCATGGTGATATATACCAGACATATTCCTTGGGTTTTTATCCCCAAACAGGACGTTTTTTTTTCACTTTGGGATAACAGTACTACTTTTATATATTTTACTTCTACAGAGTAAGCTCCTATCTCTTTATTCTCAGAATACCTCATCTTGCCTTCAGTGTTACTTTACTCCCTACCCGCCCCCCCCACCCAATGGTTTTAGGGCTTTTGGAGCCACAGTGTCTCTTTTCTTCTTCAGATTGCTGAGAAAGTTGTGTGTTTGTGTAGGGGTGGAGACTGGGGCTGTGCAAGTGCAGACCACCTGGAGATTATGAACCGTGTTTAAAGAAACAATACTGTGAGGGAGGGTCTCTAGGTCTAAGAATTACGTTAGAATTTTAAGCCACAGATATGAATCCTGGGAGAGTGTAATCCTGGGAGAGACATCTATCATGTCCATTTGCCTATTTATCTATCATCTCTCTTTTTCTCTCTTTTTTCCTTTTTTCTTTCATGTGCAATAATTTCTTAAAACATTGATTAGCTACAACAGATTTATAATTTGTAAAACAGCATCTAATATGCCAAAATATTATCAACCCAGAAATACTAGGCTTTTAATGTAGAAAGAACTCATGCCCATTTACATGAACTTTGTTTATTCTGTTTTTTTTTTTTTAATTTTTATTACACCTACTGGTAGTATAGCTACATCACCTTTCTTCTGGTATAACCTTATATTTAAATTTTGTCTCCTGTTAGGATCATAAAATGAGGTTTTTTTTTTGTTTTTTTTGTTTTTTTTTTTTTTTGCGGTATGCGGGCCTCTCACTGTTGTGGCCTCTCCCGTTGCGGAGCACAGGCTCTGGACGCGCAGGCTCAGTGGCCATGGCTCACGGGCCCAGCTGCTCCGCGGCATGTGGGATCTTCCCAGACCGGGGCATGAACCCATGTCCCCGGCATCGGCAGGCGGACTCTCAACCACCGCGCCACCAGGGAAGCCCAAAATGAGTTATTTTTAAACCAGTCTGACAATCTTATTCTTTTACTTGGTGTATTTAGTCCATTTATCTTTAATGAAATTACTGATATATTTGGTTTTATATCTCTCATCTTACTATTTGCTTTTAATTTGGTCTGCTTTATATTTTCTTTTCCCTCCTTTCTTGCTTTTTATAGAACTGATTAAATATTTTCAGTATTCCATTTTCCTCCTATTCATTCGTTAATGTTTTTATTTTTTTTTTACAGTTATTTTTATCAGTTATTTTTTTACAGTTATTTTTTTTTACAGTTATTATTATCATCATTAGTAGTTGTATAATGGTTAACCTAGAGATCACAACATGCCTTGATTTATTAAAATTATATTTTATCTCTTTCCTAATACTGCTGGAAATTTAGAACATTGAACTCTATTTACCACTCCCTCCTGTCTTTTGAATTATTCTTGTTATATATTTTAATTATATATATATTTTAAATTTCACAATAATTCACAATTATTTTTTGTATGGTCAATACTCATTTATAGTTACCCACATATGTATCCTTTTCTGGATTCTTAATTCTTGTTTTTTTCCATGTTTCCATCTGTGATCATTTTTTTCTCCTGAAAATCTCTCTTTGGTATTTTTTTTAGTGCAGATCCACTGTTAATAAATGTCCTCAGTTTTTATTTGTCTGAAATTATCTATTGTTATTTTCAATTTTGAGGGAATTTTTTTTTAAGAGAGATAGAAATCTGAGTTGGCTTTTGTTTTCTTTCAGCACTTTAACAATGTTATTATAGGAGCTTTCCTGGTGGTGCAGGGGTTAAGAATCTGCCTGCCAATGCAGGGGACATGGGTTCAAGCCCTGGTCTGGAAAGATCCCACATGATGCATAGCAACTAAGCCCATGTGCCACAACTAATGAGCCTGTGCTCTAGGGCCCGTGAGCCAAAACTACTGAGCCCGCGTGCCACAACTACTGAGGCTTGCATGCCTATAGCCTGTGTTCCGCAACAAGAGAGGCCACCACAATCAGAAGCCCACGCACTGCAACAAAGAGTAGCCCCTGATCACCACAACTAGAGAAAGCCCGTGTGCAGCAAAGAAGACCCAACACAGCCAAAAATAAATAAATTTATTTTAAAAAATGTTATTATAAAATCTTTTGGTTTCCATCATTTCTGTCGAGAACTAAGTTGAAAGTCTCATTGTTGATACTTTGAAAACAATATAACTCTCTTCTCTAGCTGTTTTTAAGATGCTTTGTCTTGGAGACCTTCAAGATAGTGGAGGAGTAAGATGTGGAGATCACCTTCCTCCCCACAAATACATCAGAAATACATCTACATGTGGAACAATTCCTACAGAACACCTACTGAACGCTGGCAGAAGACATCAGACTTCCCAAAAGGCAAGAAACTCCCCACGTACCTGGGTAGGGCAAAAGAAAAGGGAAAAAACAGAGACAAAAGAATAGGGATGGGACCTGCACCTCTGGGAGGGAACTGTGAAGGAGGAAAAGTTCCCACACACTAGGAAGCCCCTTCACTGGCAGAGACGGCAGGTGGGAAACTTCAGAGCCACGGAGGAGAGCGCAGCAACAGGGAGCAACAGAGGGCAAAGGGGAGAGATTCCTGCACAGCAGATCGGTGCCGATCAGAACTCACCAGACTGAGAGGCTTGTCTGCTCACCCGGTGGGGCAGGTAAGGGCTGGGAGCTGAGGCTCAGGCTTTGGAGGTCAGATGCCAGGGAGAGGACTGGGGTTGACTGCATAAAGACAGCCTGAAGGGGGCTACTGTGCCACAACTAGCCAGGAGGGAGTCTGGGATAGAGTCTGGAACTGCCGAAGAGGCAAGAGACCATTGTTTTGCGGTGCATGAGGAGAGGGAATTCAGAGCACTGCCTAAATGAGCTCCAGAGACGGGAGCCAGCCATGGCTATCAGTGTGGACACCAGAGACGGTCATGAGAAGCTAAGGCTGTTGCTGCAGCCACCATGAAGCCTGTGTGCAAACACAGGTCACTATCCATGCCTCCCCTCCTGGGAGCCTGTGCAGCCCACCACTGCCAGGGTCCCGGGATCCAGGGACAACTTCCCCGGGAGAACACACGGCGCGTCTCAGGCTGGCGCAACATCATGCCGGCCTCTGCAGCACGCAGGCTCACCCTGCATTCCGTACTCCTCCCTCCCCCCGGCCTCAGTGAGCTAGAGCCCCCTAATCGGCTACTACTTTAACTCCATCCTGTCTGGGTGGGGAACAGACGCCCACAGGAAAGCTACACATAAAGGCAGGGTCAAACCAAAAGCTGAACCCCAGGAGCTGTGCCAACAAGGAAGAGAAAGGGAAATCTCTCCCAGCAGCCTCAGGAGCAGCGGATTAAATTTCCACAATCAACTTGATGTACCCTGCATCTGTGGAATACATGAACACAACTCCCAAACACAGTAAGTTAAGCAAAATGAGAAGACAGAGAAACACAGAGCAGATGAAGGAGCAAGGTAAAAACCCACCAGACCAAAGAAATGAAGAGGAAATAGGCAGTCTACCTGAAAAAGAATTCAGAGTGATGATAGTAAAGGTGATCCCAAATCTTGGAAATGGAATGGAGAAAATACAAGAAACGTTTAACAAGGACCTGGAAAAACTAAAGAGCAGACAAACAATGACGAACAACACTATAAATGAAATAAAAAATTCTCTAGAAGGAATCAACAGGAGAATAACAGAGGCAGAAGAATGGATAAGTGACCTGGAAGATAAAATAGTGGGCATAACAACAGCAGAGCAGAATAAAGAAAAAAGAATGAAAAGAATTGAGGACAGTCTTAGAGACCTCTAGGACAACATTAAATGCACCAGCATTCGAATTACAGGGGCCCCAGAGGAAGAATAGAAAAAGAAAGGGACTGAGAACATATTTGAAGAGATTATAGTTGAAAATTTCCCTAATATGGGACAGGAAATAGTCAATCAAGTCCAGGAAGTGCAGAGAGTCCCATACAGGACAGGAGAAATCCAAGGAGAAACACGCCAAGACACATATTAATCAAACTATCAAAAATTAAATACAAAGAAAAAATATTAAAAGCAGCAAGGGAAAACAACAAATGACATACAAGGGAATCCCCGTAAGGTTAACAGCTGATCTTTCAGCAGAAACTCTGCAAGCCAGAGGGAGTGGCAGGACATATTTAAAGTGATGAAAGGGAAACGTCTACAACCAAGTTTACTCTACCCAGCAAGGATCTCATTCAGATTCAACAGAGAAATTAAAACCTTTACAGACAAGCAAAAGCTAAGAGAATTCAGCACCACTAAACCCGCTTTACAACAAATGCTAAAGGAACTTCTCTAGGCAAGAAATACAGGAGAAGGAAAAGACTTATGGTAACAAACCCAAAACAATGAAGAAAATGGTAATAGGAACATACATATCGATAACTACCTTAAATGTAAATGGATTAAAGCTCCAACCAAAAGACATAGACTGGCTGAATGGTCTCTCTCCAAGAGACCCACTTCAAACCTAGGGACACATACAAACTGAAAGTGAGGGGATGGAAAAAGATATTCCATGCAAGTGGAAATCAAAAGAAAGCTGGAGTAGCAATTCTCATATCAGACAAAATAGACTTTAAAATAAAGACTATTACAAGACACAAAGAAGGACACTACATACTGATCAAGGGACCGATCCAAGAAGAAGGTATAACAATTATAAATATTTATGCACCCAACATAGGAGCACCTCAATACATAAGGCAAATGCTAACAGCCATAAAAGGAGAAATCAACAGTAACACAATCATAGTAGGGGACTTTAACACCCTACTTACACCAATGGACAGATCATCCAAAATGAAAATAAATAAGGAAACACAAGCTTTAAATGATACATTAAACAAGATGGACTTAATGGATATTTATAGGACATTCCATCCAAAAACAACAGAATACACTTTCTTCTCAAGGGCTCATGGAGCATTTTCCAGAATAGATCATATCTTGGGTCACAAATCAAGCCTTGGTAAATTTAATAAAATTGAAATCATATCAAGTATCTTTTCCAACCACAACGCTATGAGACTAGATATCAATTACAGGAAAAAATCTGTAAAAAATACAAACACATGGAGGCTAAACAATACACTACTGAATAACCAAGAGATCACTGAAGAAATCAAAGAGGAAATATAAAACACCTAGAAACAAATGACAATGAAAACACTAAGACACAAAGCCTATGGGATGCAGCAAAAGCAGTTCTATGAGGGAAGTTTATAGCAATACAATTCTACCTCAAGAAATAAGAAACATCACAAATAAACAACCTAACCTTACACCTAAAACAATTAGAGAAAGAAGAACAAAAAAGCCCCAAAGTTAGCAGAAGGAAACAAGTCATAAAAATCAGCACAGAAATTATTGAGAAAGAAATGAAGGAAACAATAGCAAAGATCAATAAAACTAAAAGCTGGTTCTTTGAGAAGATAAGAAAATGGATGAACCATTAGCCTGACTCATCAGGAAAAAATGGGAGAAGACTCAAATCAATAGAATTAGAAAAAAAAATAGAATTAGAAATGAAAAAGGAGAAGTAACAACTGACACTGCAGAAATACAAAGGATCATGAGATTACTACAAGCAACTCTATACTAATAAAATGGACAACCTGGAATAAATGGGCAAATTCTTAGAAAAGGACAGCCTTCCAAGACTGAACCAGGAAGAAATAGAAAAATATAAACAGACCAATGAGAAGCACTGAAATGGAGACTGTGATTAAAAATCTTCCAACAAACAAAAGCCCAAGACCAGATGGCTTCACATGCAAATTCAGTCAAACATTTAGTGAAGAGCTAACACCTATCCTTCTCAAACTCTTCCAAAATATAGCAGAGGGAGGAACACTCCCAAACTCATTCTACGAGGTCACCATCACCCTGATACCAAGAGCAGACAGAGATGTCACAAAGAAAGAAAATTACAGACCAATATCCCTGATGAACATAGTTGCAAAAATCCTCAACAAAATACTAGCAAACAGAATCCAACAGCACATTAAGAGGATCATACACCATGACCAAGTGGGGTTTATCCCAGGAATGCAAGGATTCTTCAATATACGGAAATCAGTCAATGTGATAAACCAAATTAACAAATTGAAGGAGAAAAACCATATGATCATCTCAATAGATGCAGAAAAAGCTTTTGACAAAATTCAACACTATTTATGATAAAAAGCCTCCAGAAAGTATGCATAGAGGGAACTTACCTCAAAATAATAAAGGCCATTATATGACAAACCCACAGCCAACATCGTTCTAAATGGTGAAAAACTGAAACCATTTCCACTAAGATCAGGAATAAGACAAGGTTGTCCATTCTCACTATTATTCAACATAGTCTTGGAAGTTTTGGCCACAGCAATCAGAGAAGAAAAAGAAATAAAAGGAATCCAAATCGGAAAAAATGAAGTAAAGCTGTCACTGTTTGCAGATGACATGATACCATAATAGAGAATCTTAAAGATGCCAACAGAGCTAATCAATGAATTTGTTAAAGTGGCAGGATACAAAATTAATGCACAGAAATCTCTTGCATTTCTATACACTAATGATGAAAAATCTCAAAGAGAAATCAAGAAAACACTCCCATTTACCACTGCAACAAAAAGAATAAAATACCTAGGAATAAACCTACCTAAGGAGACAAAAGTCCTCTATGCAGAAAACTATAAGACACTGATGAAAGAAATTAAAGATGATACAAATAGATGGAGAGATATACCATGTTCGTGGATTGCAAGAATCAACATTGTGAAAATGAGTATACTACACAAAGCAATCTACAGATTCAATGCAATCTCCATCAGTGGCATTGCAATTGGCGTCAATGACTTCCCTGATGGCATAGTGGTAAAAATCCGCCTGCCAATGCAGGGAACACAGGTTTGATCCCTGGTCTGGGAAGACGCCACATGCTGTGGATCAACTAAGCTTGTGCACCACAACTACTGAGCCTGCTCTCTAGAGCCTGCAATCCGCAACTACTGAGCCTGTGGGTCACACTACTGAAGCCTGCATGCCTAGATCCTATGCTCGGCAACAAGAGAAGCCACTGCAATGAGAAGCCCGTGCACTGCAACGAAGAGTAGCCCCTGCCCTCCACAACTAGAGAAAGCCCGCACACAAAAACGAAGACCCAGCACAGCCAAAAATAAATAAATTTATAAAAAAGATTTAAAAAACTACCAATGGCATTTTTCACAGAACTAGAACAAAAAATTTCACAATCTGTATGGAAACACAAAAGACCCCGAATAGCCAAAGCAATCTTGAGAAAGGAAAACAGAGCTGGAGGAATCAAGCTCCCAGACTTCAGACTCTACTACAAAGCTACAGTAATCAAGACAGTATGGTACTGGCACAAAAACAGAAATATAGATCAGTGGAACAGGATAAAAGCCCAGAGATAAACCCACACACATATGGTCACCTTATTTTTGATAAAGGAGGCAAGAATATACAATGGAGAAAAGACAGCCTCTTCAATAAGTGGTGCTGGGAAAACTGGACAGCTACATGTGAAAGAATGAAATTAGAACACTCCCTAACACCATACACAAAAATAAACTCAAAATCGATCAAAGACCTAAATGTAAAGCCAGACACTATAAAACTCTTAGAGGAAAACATAGGCAGAACACTCTATGACATAAATCACAGCAAGATCCTTTTTGACCCACCTCCTAGAGAAATGGAAATAAAAACAAAAATAAACAAATGGGACCTAATGAAACTTAAAGGCTTTTGCACAGCAAAGGAAAACATAAAGAAGCCGAAACGACAACCCTCAGAATGGGAGAAAATATTTGCAAATGAAACAACTAGCAAAGGATTAATCTCCAAAATTTACAAGTAGCTCATGCAGCTCAATATCAGAAAAACAAACAATCCAATCCAAAAATGGGCACAAGACCTAAACAGACATTTCTCCACAGAAGATATACAGATTGCCAACAAACACATGTAAGGATGCTCAACATCACTAATCATTGGAGAAATGCAAATCAAAACTACAATGAGGTATCATCTCACACAAGTCAGAATGGCCATCATCAAAAAATCTACAAACAATAAATGCTGGAGAAGATGTGGAGAAAAGGGAACCCTCTTGCACTGTTGGTGGGAATGTAAATTGATACAGCCACTGTGGAGAACAGTATGGAGGTTCCTTAAGAAACTAAAAATAGAACTACCATACGACCCAT
Source organism: Tursiops truncatus (assembly GCF_011762595.2). Taxonomy (NCBI): domain Eukaryota; kingdom Metazoa; phylum Chordata; class Mammalia; order Artiodactyla; family Delphinidae; genus Tursiops; species Tursiops truncatus. The sequence goes on from NC_047046.1 coordinate 47,259,207, forward strand.
CCATCCCACTACTGGGCATATACCCTGAGAAAACCATAATTCAAAAAGAGTCTTGTACCACAATGTTCATTGCAGGTTTATTTACAATAGCCAGGACATGGAAGCCACCTAAGTGTCCGTCGATAGATGAACGGATAAAGAAGATGTGGCTCATATATACAATGAATATTATTCAGCCATAAAAAGAAATGAAATTGAGTTATTTGTAGTGAGGTGGATGGACCTAGAGTCTGTCATACAGAGTGAAGTAAGTCAGAAAGAGAAAAACAAATACCGTATGCTAACATATATATATGGAATCTAAAAAAAAAAAAAAAAAAAGGGTTCTGAAGAACCTAGGGGTAGGACAGGAATAAAGACTCAGACGTAGAGAATGGACTTGAGGACATGGGGAAGGGGAAGGGTAAGCTGGGATGAAGTGAGAGAGTGACATGCACTTATGTATACTACCAGGTGTAAAATAGATAGCTAGTGGGAAGCAGCCTCATAGCACAGGGAGATCCGCTTGGTGCTTTGTGACCACCTAAAGGAGTGGGATAGGGAGGGTGGAAGGGAGACACAAGAGGGAGGAGATATGGGGATATATGTATATGTATAGCTCATTCACTTTGTTATAAAGCAGAAACTAACACAGCATTGTAAAGCAATTACACTCCAATAAAAATGTTTAAAAAAAATAGAATGTGAAAACACTTTGCACCTTGTAAACCCTGAAGGAAAATGCACATTCAGCTATTATGATGAAATGAGTAAATCCAACATCTAGCCTGGCAAAGATACATTAATATCTGGCCTCAGCCTCACTTTCAAGTCACATTTTTCTTTGCTACTCTGTTCATTGAGCAATGTGAATCTTTGCTTTTCCAAAAAACAGCTATGCTTTTCCATCTTTGCCCTTTTGCTTGCACAGTTTCTCCACAGAGAATGCCATTTCATGCTCAACACAATCTATTAAAATCCTGTCCTTCAAGGTCGCGTTCAAACTTCACTGCCTTCATTAAGCCTTCATGATCACGACAGTCCTACGTGATGTTTTTCATCTGACTTCCTATGGCTCTCCTACTTTATGTATTCCACACTACTTGTAATATTTTATGTCTTACTCCCTTACTAGATTCAGTGTTCTTTGAGGGTAGAGATAATAAACAATATGTCTTTGAAAAAACCATGAAATATTTATTGAATAAAGGTACTGTGTTTTTAAATTACTAAAATAATATAATCAAGTTATGGACATTTTAGGAAATACAAGGGGATGAAAGAAAATTACCTTTACTCCATCATGCAGCACAATAGCTTGTCTTTTGGGGTCCAAACTCTTCCCAGTCTTTTTCACTTGCACTTTTGCATTCTGTACCTCTGAACTTATATCTTTATCTCTTAAATTTTTAGCATTTCATGAACATGTTTCCACGTGACCAGGTAGTCTCTATGGTCATTTTTAATAACTTCATAGCATGCTAAACAAACATTCAAAGATTGGCAAATTTTGATTTATGTACTGGTGTCACATACAATCGTCAGACAGCATTCTTCTGTGTTCTTTCTGATTCCCTCCCACTAATTTCACTCCACAGTTCGTGTTCTACTCAACTATTAATATGGCTTCACCATAGCAAACTCTCTGAAATACATGAAAGCCCCTGGCTCTCCAGAGATATTGTTTATTTAGTCATCTCTGGTCCTTTTCCTCATTTAACATTTCTAGTGAGATTTCTGCAACTCCCCCCCACAGACCTCCAAGCTCTGCCAGAATAGTTGTGGTACATTGTACTCTCCTTGTGAAAGGACTTAGACCACCACCAAGATCTCACTTCAGGCCAGATGGCATTCATATAGTTTGGCAGGAAGTTCTTTACTTGTTCTTACAAGTTTGTCTTAAAAGCAATTCAGACTATTAAAACCAGCTGGGGTTGGATGCCATATTAAATTTAGTCATTTATTTTCCAACATGATTGGCCATGTTAAACCAACTCTTAGGAAAGGAAGAAAAGGAAAGAACTTTAAAGCCAAAGGCCCTTGAGGCTATGTGTCTGATGAGAAAATGTAATCCAAGTCTCCCTAGACCATCCCTAGGGTGGTCATCATCTTTTCTAAATCCTTACAATTTTTACTATCTATACTGTTCACATAGCACCTATCACATATTTTATTATATTGATGATGTTGTATAATATATTTATGGATAGTTTTAAATAATCCCCTTGGTGTAGAATAGACAATGCCTGAAATGGGATGTTTCCCACAATGCTTTGCCCACTGTGGAGCTCAGTAAATGAGTAGTGGTTGATTTTAGAAGTATTAGAATCCCTGGAGTAGCAGAGTCATTTCTGACTCAGGAATTTTATGCTCATATTCTTGAAAATGTAAGTTGTACGTGGATTTTCTCAAGGACTACTCTGACCGCTGCCAATATGACAGACCCTGCAAATAGCCTTTGACTGTGTGTGCAAGCTAGTTGCCTTTGTCATGTTAACCATGTTTCCCCTATTTAATGACTGTGAAAGCAAGAATTTGTATGAAGAAACCCTTGTTTCTTTGTATAAAGACCTCACTCTTATGAAATTCTTTGTCCCGGTACACAAATGGGATAATACTGGTGTAATTCTGGCCCCCAGCTCAGAAAACATACACAAATATTGCTTCCTGGGTGATCTCTTCACAAGCAACAAGGATGAGTATGTAAGAACTCTCTTGGTATCCCCAGAGCATTATTACGTTTTATACTGTCAGTCTTTTGTTCATTTATTCCTTCCACTGTGGACAAAGCTTTATGATGTTTCCTGTGAAGGATATAAATATACGTAAGTAACTGTAATGCAAGGTGGAAGTACAATAATGACATACAAATAAGGTGATGTGGGAACTCCAGAAAGGAAGAATTTATGTCCAACTAGGGAAATCAGGGAGTCAGACTGCGGCAGAGGAAGTATATAAAGTCAGTCCTGAAGAATAAGTAGAAAATAAATGGATTTGTTTTCAATTAATGTTTGTAAGATAATCCTTGAAAATGCAGTAAATAACAACTAAGCCAATTTCATATGGAAAACTACTAGATAAAAGATTTTATAATCATCTCTAGATTAGTGTATTGAATGGTGGTATAACTGATGAAGAAAATGAAAAAGTGTGAGGGCAAGGACTTTATATGTTTAGAGAGAATGACTTAGTCCACAGCAGGCCAAGACTTCCATATTTTTCAAGGCGTTAGAGAGCTATAAAAGCAATTAGGACTAGGTGAACTAAAAATCTAGAGAGGGAAGCAGCGTTCTAAGGTGAGCTGATGTTGGCCAGTATTTTTTTCTCTGGGGACATTTTCAAGTCCTGGCCACGTGTTGATCAACCTTGGCCCAGGCGGAGGACCAATCCTGTGGGAAAGAGAAGCCAGCTAACTTTAGCTATCACACAGAACTGGGGTGATACAATGAAAACTTGAGGAGCCCTAAACACACAGCCAACTTTCCCTGGAGGGAAATTTCTGGAGTTCTGGTGTTGTACAGGAGGATGGGGAACTAGGTCAAAACTTCTAGAAAACAGGAAATTGTTCCCACAATCTCACAGCACTTAGGAATTCAAGACTTGCCAGGTAAAGAGAATTGCTTCAAATACATGACTGCCCACCCCCTTAAGACATTTGAAAATTTTAAAGTTGTATGAGTTGGAATGATAAAAAGTTAAGTTGAAAAGTGCTAAAGGGAAGAGTTGAATTTTCTTTGGACTTCAGGGCCGAGGAGACAAAGAGCAGAGTCTCAGCCAAAAGCCTAGGAAGACCTGCGCTAGGAAGATGGACCACAGCCAAGCTCGGTCCATATTGAATTGAGATAGTCACCTCCGCATTCTTCCTGCATAAAAGAAAAAGAGGAAACCTGCTCTAATGGAACATAAAATTATATCCAGTCACTACAGTACATTATTTAATACACAAAACAGTGTATTCAGTCAAAAATTCTTAGACTTGAAAAAAATACTGCACCATATGCTTTATAACCAATAGAATAAAAGACAATAGAAATAGACCTTCTATTGATCCAGATTTTTGAGTTAGCAAACAAATTACTATGATCAATATGTTAAATAAAATATAGGAAAAGTGAACAAAATAAATGAAATAATGGAGAATTTCACCAAAGTACTAGAATCTATTTTTTTAAATTTATGCTTACCAGGAATTTCCTGGCTGTCCAGTGGTTAGGGCTCCGCGCTTCCACTGCAGGGGGCATGGGTTCGATCCCTGGTTGGGGAACTAAGATCCTGCATGCTGTGCAGCACAGCCAAAAAAATAAATAAATAAAAAATTTAAATGTTTTAAAAAATAGATAAACTATGGTTATCAAAGGGAAAATGTTGGGGGGAGGGATAAATTAGGAGCTTGGGATTAACATATACATACTACTATACATAAAATAGATAATCAACTAGAACCTACTGTATAGCACAGGGAACTCTATTCAATACTCTGTAATAACTTACATGGGAAAAGAAAGTGAAAAAGAATTGATATATGTATATGTATAACTAAATCACTTTGCTGTACACCTGAAACTAACACAACATTGTAAATCAACTATATTCCAATATAAAGTAAATATTTAAAAAAAAGAATCAAAAGTTTATTCTAAAACTAAAAAAATATTAATATCTTAAAATATGAACTCAGTGAATGGAGTTGACAGAAAATTAGACACAGCAGAACACAGGACTGAAAAACCTGAAGAGAGATTAATAGAAAATATTCAAAAGGAAGCACAAAGAGAAAAAAGAATAGGAAGAACATACATATAATAAAGTGAAAGAGACTTCTGGTACATGCTTACAAGGTCTAACATATGTATCATTACAGTCCCAGAAAGAAAGAGAGATGACAGAAAAACCATATAGGGCTTCCCTGGTGGCGCAATGGTTGAGAGTCTGCCTGCCGATGCAGGGGACACGGGTTCGTGCCCCGATCCGGGAGGATCCCACAGGCCGCGGAGCGGCTGGGCCCGTGAGCCATGGCTGCTGAGCCTGTGCGTCCGGAGCCTGTGCTTCACAATGGGAGAGACCACAACAGTGAGAGGCCCGCGTACCGCAAAAAAAGAAAAAAGAAAAGCCGTATAATAAGGTATATTGGCGAAGAATTTTCAAAACTGTTAAACAATGTCAACCCACAGTTTCAAGAAGCTCAACAAACCCCAAGCAGGATAAATAAAAAGAAAATCACACCGTACATTATACTAAAATTCCTGAAAACCAAAGGAAAAAAAATCCTTTTTTTTCATTGTATGATTTTCTTTTTCAAATTTCTTTTTCCTTGAAGTATAGTTAATTTACAATGTTGCATTAGTTTTAGGTGTAAGCAAAGTGATTCAGTTTTACATACATGTATATCTATTTTTTTCAGATTCTTTTCCCTTATAGGTTATTACAAAGTACTGCGTCTAGTTCCCTGTGCTACATAGTAGATCCTTGTTAGTTATCTATTTTATACAAAGACAAAAGTATCCACTTTTTTAAACATCTTTATTGGAGTATAATTGCTTTACAATGGTGTGTTAGTTTCTGCTTCATAACAAAGTGAATCAGCTATACATATATCCCCATATCTCCTGCTTCTTACGTCTCCCTCCACCCTCCCGATCCCACCCCTCTAGGTGGTCACAAAGCACCAAGCTGATCTCCCTGTGCTATGTGGCTGCTTCCCACTAGCTACCTATTTTACACTTGGTAGTATACATAAGTGCATGCCACTCACTCACTTCATCGCAGGTTACCCTTCCCCTTCCCCATGTCCTCAAGTCCATTCTCTACGTTTGCATCTTTATTCCTGTCCTGCCCCTAGGTTCTTCAGAACCCTTTTTTTTTCTTTTTTCTAGATTCCATATATATGTGTTAGCATACGGTATTTGTTTTTCTCTTTCTGACTTACTTCACTCTGTAGGACAGACTCTAGGTCCATCCACCTCACTACAAATAACTCAATTTCATTTCTTTTTATGGCTGAATAATATTCATTGTATATATGTGCCACATCTTCTTTATCCGTTCATCTATCGACGGACACTTAGGTGGCTTCCATGTTCTGGCTATTGTAAATAAACCTGCAATGAACATTGTGGTACATGACTCTTTTTGAATTATGGTTTTCTCAGGGTATATGCCCAGTAGTGGGATTGCTGGGTCGTATGGTAGTTTTATTTTTAGTTTCTTAAGGAACCTCCATACTGTTCTCCATAGTGGCTGTATCAATTTACATTCCCACCCATAGTGCAAGAGGGTTCCCTTTTCTCCACATCTTCTCCAGCATTTATTGTTTGTAGATTTTTTGATGATGGCCATTCTGACTTGTGTGAGGTGATACCTCATTGTAGTTTTGATTTGCATTTCTGCAACGATTAGTGATGTTGAGCATCCTTTCATGTGTTTGTTGGCAATCTGTATGTCTTCTGTGGAGAAACGTCTGTTTAGGTCTTGTGCCCATTTTTGGACTGGGTTGTTTGTGTTTTTGATATTGAGCTGCATGAGCTACTTGTAAATTTTGGAGATTAATCCTTTGCTAGTTGTTTCATTTGCAAATATTTTCTCCCATTCTGAGGGTTGTCGTTTCGGCTTCTTTATGTTTTCCTTTGCTGTGCAAAAGCCTTTAAGTTTCATTAGGTCCCATTTGTTTATTTTTGTTTTTATTTCCATTTCTCTAGGAGGTGGGTCAAAAAGGATCTTGCTGTGATTTATGTCATAGAGTGTTCTGCCTATGTTTTCCTCTAAAAGTTTTATAGTGTCTGGCTTTACATTTAGGTCTTTGATCGATTTTGAGTTTATTTTTGTGTATGGTGTTAGGGAGTGTTCTAATTTCATTCTTTCACATGTAGCTGTCCAGTTTTCCCAGCACCACTTATTGAAGAGGCTGTCTTTTCTCCATTGTATATTCTTGCCTCCTTTATCAAAAATAAGGTGACCATATGCGTGTGGGTTTATCTCTGGGCTTTTATCCTGTTCCACTGATCTATATTTCTGTTTTTGTGCCAGTACCATACTGTCTTGATTACTGTAGCTTTGTAGTAGAGTCTGAAGTCTGGGAGCTTGATTCCTCCAGCTCCGTTTTCCTTTCTCAAGATTGCTTTGGCTATTCGGGGTCTTTTGTGTTTCCATACAGATTGTGAAATTTTTTGTTCTAGTTCTGTGAAAAATGCCATTGGTAGTTTTTTAAATCTTTTTTATAAATTTATTTATTTTTGGCTGTGCTGGGTCTTCGTTTTTGTGTGCGGGCTTTCTCTAGTTGTGGAGGGCAGGGGCTACTCTTCGTTGCAGTGCACGGGCTTCTCATTGCAGTGGCTTCTCTTGTTGCCGAGCATGGGATCTAGGCATGCAGGCTTCGGTAGTTGTGGCCCGTGGGCTCAGTAGTTGCAGATCGCAGGCTCTAGAGAGCAGGCTCAGTAGTTGTGGTGCACAGGCTTAGTTGATCCACAGCATGTGGCATCTTCCCAGACTAGGATTCAAACCCATGTTCCATGCATTGGCAGGCGGATTTTTACCACTATGCCACCAGGGAAGCCATTGACGCCAATTGCAATGCATCAATGGGGATTGATGGGGATTGCATTGAATATGTAGATTGCTTTGGCTAGTATAGTCATTTTCACAATGTTGATTCTTGCAATCCACGAACATGGTATATCTCTCCAACTATTTGTATCACCTTTAATTTGTTTCATCAGTGTCTTATAGTTTTCTGCATAGAGGACTTTTGTCTCCTTAGGTAGGTTTATTCCTAGGTATTTTATTCTTTTTGTTGCAGTGGTAAATGGGAGTGTTTCCATATTTTCTCTTTGAGATTTTTCATCATTAGTGTATAGGAATGCAAGAGATTTCTGTGCATTAATTTTGTATCCTGCTACTTTACCAAACTCATTGATTAGCTCTGGTAGCATCTTTAGGATTCTCGATGTATAGTATCATGTCATCTGCAAACAGTGACAGCTTTACTTCATTTTTCCTGATTTGGATTCCTTTTATGTCTTTTTCTTCTCTGATTGCTGTGGCCGAAACTTCCAAGACTATGTTGGATAATAGTGGTGAGAATGGACAACCTTGTCTTGTTCCTGATCTTAGTGGAAATGGTTTCAGTTTTTCACCATTTAGAATGATGTTGGTTGTGGGTTTGTCATATATGGCCTTTATTATGTTGAGGTAAGTTCCCTCTATGCCTACTTTCTGGATGCTTTTTATCATAAATGGTGTTGAATTTTGTCGAAAGCTTTTTCTGCATCCATTATGATGATCATATGGCTTTTCTCCTTCAATTTGTTCATATGGTGTATCACATTGACTGATTTGTGTATATTGAAGAATCCTTGCATTGCTGGGATAAACCCCACTTGATCATGGTGTATGCTTCTTTTAATGTGCTATTGGATTCTGTTTGCTAGTATTTTGTTGAGGATTTTTGCATCTATGTTCATCAGTGATATTGGCCTGTAATTTTCTTTCTTTGTGACATCTTTGTCTGGTTTTGGTATCAGGGTGATGGTGACCTCATAGAATGAGTTTGGGAGTGTTCCTCCCTCTGCTATGTTTTGGAAGAGTTTGAGAAGGGTAGGTGTTAGCTTTTCACTAAATGTTCATAGAATTTACCTGTGAAGCCATCTGGTCTTGAGCTTTTGTTTCTTGGAATATTTTTAATCACAGTCTCAATTCCAGTGCTTCTCATTGGTCTGTTTATATTTTCTATTTCTTCCTGGTTCAGTCTTGGAAGGCTGTGCTTTTCTAAGAATTTGTCCATTTCTTCCAGGTTGTCCATTTTATTGGCATATAGTTGCTTGTAGTAATCTCTCATGATCCTTTGTATTTCTGCAGTGTCAGTTGTTACTTCTCCTTTTTCATTTCTAATTCTATTGATTTGAGTCTCCTCCCATTTTTTCCTGATGAGTCTGGCTAATGGTTCATCCATTTTCTTATCTTCTCAAAGAACCAGCTTTTAGTTTTATTGATCTTTGCTATTGTTTCCTTCATTTCTTTTTCATTTATATCTGAGCTGATTTTTATGACTTGTTTCCTTCTGCTAACTTTGGGGGTTTTTGTTCTTCTTTCTCTAATTGCTTTAGGTGTAAGGTTAGGTTGTTTATTTGTGATGTTTCTTGTTTCTTGAGGTAGGATTGTATTGCAATAAACTTCCCTCTTAGAACTGCATTTGCTGCATCCCATAGGTTTTGGGTCATTGTGTTTACATTGTCATTTGTTTCTAGGTATTTTTTAATTTCCTCTTTAATTTCTTCAGTGATCTCTTGGTTATTTAGTAGTGTATTGTTTAGCCTCCATGTGTTTGTATTTTTTACAGATTTTTTTCCTATCATTGATATGTAGTCTCATAACATTGTGGTCGGAAAAGATACTTGATACGATTTCAATTTTCTTAAATTTACCAGGCCTTGACTTTGTGACCCAACATATGATCTATCCTGGAAAATGTTCATGAGCCCTTGAGAAGAAAGTGTATTCTGTTGTATTTGGATGGAATGTACTATAAATATCAATTAAGTCCATCTTGTTTAATGTTTCATTTAAAGCTTGTGTTTCCTTACTTATTTTCATTTTGGATGATCTGTCCATTGGTGTAAGTAGGGTGTTAAAGTCCCCTACTATGATTCTGTTACTGTCGATTTCCCCTTTTATGGCTGTTAGCATTTGCCTTATGTATTGAGGTGCTCCTATGTTGGGTGCATAAATATTTACAATTGTTATACCTTCTTCTTGGATCGGTCCCTTGATCAGTATGTAGTGTCCTTCTTTGTGTCCTGTAATAGTCTTTATTTTAAAGTCTATTTTGTCTGATATGAGAATTGCTACTCCAGCTTTCTTTTGATTTCCACTTGCATGGAATATCTTTTTCCATCCCCTCACTTTCAGTTTGTATGTGTCCCTAGGTCTGAAGTGGGTTTCTTGGAGACTGCGTATATATGGGTCTTGTTTTTGTATCCATTCAGCCAGTCTGTGTCTTTTGGTTGGAGCTTTAATCCATTTACATTTAAGGTACTTATTGATATATATGTTCCTATTACCATTTTCTTTATTGTTTTGGGTTTGTTACCATAGGTCTTTTCCTTCTCTTGTATTTCTTGCCTAGAGAAGTTCCTTTAGCATTTGTTTTAAAGCTGGTTTGGTGGTGCTGAATTCTCTTAGCTTTTGCTTGTCTGTAAAGGTTTTAATTTCTCCATTGAATTTGAATGAGATCCTTGCTGGGTAGAGAAATTTTGGTTGTAGATGTTTCCCTTTCATCACTTTAAATATGTCCTGCCACTCCCTCTGGCTTGCAGAGTTTCTGCTGAAAGATCAGCTGTTAACCTTACGGGGATTCCCTTGTATGTTATTTGTTGTTTTCCCTTGTTGCTTTTAATATTTTTTCTTTGTATTTAATTTTTGATAGTTTGATTAATATGTGTCTTGGCGTGTTTCTCCTTGGATTTCTCCTGTCCTGTATGGGACTCTCTGCACTTCCTGGACTTGATTGACTATTTCCTGTCCCATATTAGGGAAATTTTCAACTATAATCTCTTCAAATATGTTCTCAGTCCCTTTCTTTTTCTCTTCTTCCTCTGGGGCCCCTGTAATTCGAATGTTGGTGCATTTAATGTTGTCCTAGAGGTCCCTAAGACTGTCCTCAATTCTTTTCATTCTTTTTTCTTTATTCTGCTCTGTTGTTGTTATTCCCACTATTTTATCTTCCAGGTCACTTATCTGTTCTTCTGCCTCAGTTATTCTGCTCTTGTTTCCTTCTCGAGAGTTTTTTATTTCATTTATAGTGTTGTTCATCATTGTTTGTTTGCTCTTTAGTTTTTCTAGGTCCTTGTTAAACGTTTCTTGTATTTTCTCCATTCCATTTCCAAGATTTGGGATCACCTTTACTATTGTTACTCTGAATTCTTTTTCAGGTAGACTGCCTATTTCCTCTTCATTTCTTTGGTCTGGTGGGTTCTTACCTTGCTCTTTCATGTGTTCTGTGTTTCTCATTTTGCTTAACTTACTGTGTTTGGGAGTCTCCTTTTCACAGGCTTCAGGTTCGTCATTCCCGTTGTTTTTGGTGTGTATCCCCAGACGCCAAAATTTGGTTCGGTGGGTTGTGTAGGCTTCCTGGTGGAGGGGACTGGTGCCTGTGTTCTGGGGGGTGAGGCTGGATCTTGTCATTCTGGTGGGCAGGACTGTGTCCGGTGGTGTGTTTGGGGTCTCTGTGACCTTAGTATGATTTTAGGCAGCCTCTCTGCTGATGGGTGGGGTTGTGTTCCTGTCTTGCTAGTTGTTTGGCATAGGATTTCCAGCACTGTAGGTTGCTGGTCGTTGAGTGGAGCTGGGTGTTAGCGTTGAGATGGAGATCTCTGGGAGAGCTTCACTGTTTGATATAACTTGGAGCCGGGAGGTCTGTGGTGGACCAATGTCCTGAACTCAGATTTCCCACCACAGAGGCACAGGCCTAATGCCCGGCCAGAGCACCAAGACCCTGTCAGCCACACAGCTGAGAAGAAAAGGGAGAAAAAAAGAAAGGAAGAAAGAAAAAAATAAAATAAAGTTTTTAAAATAAAAAAATAATTATTAAAAATTAAATAAAAATTAAAAAGTAATAAAAAAAGAAGAGAGCAACCAAACCAAAAAACAAATCCGCCAGTGACAGCAAGCACTGAAAATTATACTAAAAACAAAACAAACAGAAAAAAAAAACAAGCAAAAAACAGACAGACAGAACCCTAGGACAAATGGTAAAAGCAAAGCTATACAGACAAAATCACACAAAGAAGCATGCACATACACACTCACAAAAAGAGAAAAAGGAAAAAAACATATATGTCTTTATATAAAAAAAGAGGGACGAGAGCAACCAAATGAATAAACAAATCTACCAATGATAATAAACTCTAAATACTAAACTAAGATAAACATAATAGCAGAAACAAATTAGATGCAGAAAGCCAACCCCAGGTCTATAGTTGCTCCCAAAGTCCACTGCCTCAATTTTGGGATGATTTGTTGTGTATTCAGGTATTCCACAGATGCAGGGTACATCAAGTTGATTGTGGCGATTTAATCCACTGGTCCTGAGGCTGCTGGGAGAGATTTCCCTTTCTCTTCTTTGCTCGAACAGCTCCTGGGATTCAGCTTTGGATTTGGCCCCGCCTCTGTGTGTAAGTCCCCTCAGGGTATCTGTTCCCACCCAGACAGGAGGGGGTTAAAGGAGCAGCTGATTAGGGGGCTCTGGCTCACTCAGGCGCGGGGGAGGGAGGAGTACGGAATGCGGGGCAAGCCTGTGGGCAGCGGAGGCCAGCATGATGTTGCACCAGCCTGAGGTGCACCATGTGTTCTCCCAGGGTACCCTGGAAGTGGTGTCCCGGGACCCTGGATCCCGGGACCCTGGAAGTGGCAGGCTGCACAGGCTCCTGGGAGGGGAGGTGTGGCTAGTGACCTGTGCTTGCACATAGGCTTCTTGGTGGCTGCAGCAGCAGCCTTAGCTTCTCACGATCGTCTCTGGTGTCCACGCTGATAGCCATGGCTCGCTCCCATCTCTGGAGCCTGTTTAGGTGGTGCTCTGAATTCCCTCTCCTCATGCACCCTGAAACAATGATCTCTTGCCTCTTTGGCAGTTCCAGACTTTTTTCCAGACCCCCTCCTGGCTAGTTGTGGCACACTAGCCCCCTTCAGGCTGTCTTCATGCAGCCAACCCCAGTCTTCTCCCTGGCATCTGACCTCCAAAGTCTGAGCCTCAGCTCCCAGCCCCTACCCGCCCCAGTGGGTGAGCAGACAAGCCTCTCAGGCTGGTGAGTGCTGGTCAGCACTGATCCTCTGTGTGGGAATCTCTCCCCTTTGCCCTCTGCTCCCCTGTTGCTGTGCTCTCCTCCATGGCTCCGAAGTTTCCCGCCTGCCCACCTGCCATCTCTGCCAGTGAAGGGGCTTCCTAGCGTGTGGGAACTTTTCCTCCTTCACAGCTCCCTCCTCCCAGAGGTGCACGTCCCATCCCTATTCTTTTGTCTCTGATTTTTGTTTTTTCCTTTGCCCTCTCCAGGTAAGTGGGGAGTTTCTTGCCTTTTGGTAGGTCGGAGGTCTTCTGCCAGTGTTCAGTAGGTGTTCTGTAGGAGTTGTTCCACATGTAGATGTATTTCTGATGTATTTGTGGGGAGGAAGGTGATCTCCACGTCTTACTCCTCTGCCAACTTGAAGGTCTCATCTCCACATTCTTTACATATGATTTTCCCAGTAATGTTTTGAAGATGAGATTATCACTCCATATACAGATGACAAAACTGAAGTTGGAGAGACTAAATGATTCCCCAGGGTCACAGAGCAAGTTCCTTCCTCTGGTCACTCTTTCCAGTGGTTCATTCAGAACAACAATATAGCATTTGCCATAATGCACCATCATTAATTGTTCACTTTCCCCTCCAACACGTCCTATTTGCATTTGGAAAAATCAGTCAATCTACCAGGAATTCCTATGAGACTTCAAATGATTAAGAAATTTATTCTGTGAGCAGGAGAGTATGGTGGTTTGAGGTGGCCTAAGATTAAAGCCTTAGTTTGAATCCTTGTTCTGCTACCTATGAGCTGTTTAACTTTATGAGATAGTTTACCCTTTCTGAGCATGTGTCCTTACCTTTCACATACAACTAACATTTACTTTATAGAGCTGTTTAGAGGAGTAAATAAGAAAACATGTATAAAATGCCTAGTAGAATGCCTGGCCCATAACAAACGTGAAGTTAGTGGAAGTGTTATGTTTGTTATAATATTGCTGATATAACTTTGAATTCATAACTAAACCCTATTCCTTTATTCCTTTTCCCTAATTTAGTTCAATCACTTCCCAAATGGCCCAGATCTGAGGGACTTGATGGGAAGCCAGGAGCCTGCCTTCTCTGTAAATGTAGGATGCCTCTGTCCTGCAGCCAAATGTTCACCTTCCCTCCTGCCTATTGCCATATGTCATTTTTTTGTGCGTAGGGGATTTGGAAGGTCACAGAGGAAGAGTCCACTTAATAAGTGAAAAAATGGAAGGAGAGGTCACAATCAAGGATCACTTTGCCTGAAGTGATATAATTCCCCTGAGCCTGAATAGACAGTCTTAAATGTCAACTGACTGCAGCCATCTTGTTTTGAACATCTTCAGTGAGCTGAAAACACGAAGGTAATGCTGCTACTCGTGTTAGTGTTAAGAACTGACATTTACCAAGTCCTTAATATATGCTAGGCAACAGCCTGGAATAGAATGGAATAAGCCACTCAAGCTTCAATTTGTAGAAGACTTTTTCCTGAGTCCTATCCCATTGTGCTGCATTCTTGAAGCACATTATCAGGACCTATCTCTAGAACTGAACCCTGTGTTTTTGCACCAAATAGAGCCAGCCAATAACGCCATTAAGAAACCCCACCCAATATGTGGCCCATATTTAATGCTTGATGCAGAGCAGCCCTTTACAGCTATACAAATCAAACAGACTAACTACTTGGATATTTTCTTCTTTTTTTTTAATATAAATTTATTTATTTATTTTTGGCTGCATTGGGTCTTGGTTGCTGTGTGTGGGCTTTTCTCTAGTTGTGGTGAGCGGGGCCTACTCTGTTGTGGTGTGCGGGCTTCTCATTGCGGCGGCTTCTCTTGTTGTGGAGCACAGTCTCTAGGTGCGTGGGCTTCAGTAGTCGTGGCACACGGGCTCAGTAGTTGTGGCTTGAGGGCTCTAGAGCGCAGGATCAGTAGTTGTGGCGCACGGGCTTAGTTGCTCCGTGGCATGTGGGATCTTCCCTGACCAGGGCTTGAACCCGTGTCCCCTGCATTGGCAGGTGGCTTCTTAACCACTATGCCACCAGGGAAGTCCTATTTTCTTCTTATATGGACCTTTCTGCTGCTTCTTATTGCCATTTTATTTTCCATCAAAGTTCCAACATCCTCTAGGTCAGGCGCTTCTAGAAAGTCAGGCTTGATCAGTCATGGTCTTCCTCCTACCTCATCTACGGGAACTCAGTCTGTTAAGATACCCAGCAGTGTGTATTAATTGGCTTTGGTATGCTTTACCAACCTTATTTTAGCTGGTTTGCTTGTTCATTTAAAAATATTTTAACCTAGAGAACCAGGTTTAATCAGAAGCCTGGCATTTACAGTGATGCCTCTTGGGATATGTTCAATAAATACTTGGTATTACAATGTTGATAATGATGAGTTTGTTAAGTGATGTAAGTGTCAAGCAGCTAGGAAAATAGAAATTTGGCCCTTACAGGGGAGAACAAACACAGGTACTAATTTTAAGACCACAGACACAGCCTAAGTAATTAAAAAATCTGGTCCTATACTCACTCCTCCAAGTTTAGCCAGTTTTAGTTTAGTTATGAACTTAAAATAGGTGATTCCTTGGGATTAGGAAAAGGCCAAGTATATTTGCTTAACTGATCATGATAACTGGTCAGCACTATAGCTTCTGGGGCTTCACAGTATATGAAAGAAGTTCTGCAACAACTAGCCATTGGTTCAGGATAAGAAGCTACTACAGAGAAGGGCCTTTTCTGCTATGCTACACTAGCATGGAGAGCTGAAGATTCAGTGGGCAAAAGAAACTCCATTACTCTTGCTTCTGTAGAATACTACAGAGGGTCAAATGACCCTCTAATTATCAGTTTAATCATTAATAATGGAATATTTGGCTGGGAAGCATTAAATTCTTTCTAGCTTTCAGGCTCTTTACCTGGAAGCTTGCCCAAACCTGTAGCCACGTGCCTCAGTTACTCCTATTGTCTTCCATAGCCCAGTCCTTTCCTTGCCCTGCACAGCCTCTTTTCCAGATTTCTAAAAAGAAAGTAAAATGAAACACTATATTTTTAGATAATTGACCTAATTAAATATGGGATTCATTTATCCTAAGGGTGCAAGTATTGTTTAACGCATATGGTGCTTCTAACAATTTCTATAAATACTTGGTTATCAGATCTTAAGTATGCCTTATTGCAACACTCTTACAGTGGAAAAACCAGATTCAATTCATGATTTTTAACTCACGACACTTTTCTCTGAAACATTTCGTAATTTTTAACATTGTTCGTACTACGTACATACTACATACTGCCAGGAAGCTAAATAAACTTGTAAAGTATATCTGCAGAATAAAAATATTTATGCATTTACCTATTACAAACCTTCAAACAAGTTAATGTGTAGATTTATAAACATGCTTTATAAGTCAGAATAGGAGAGACAGTTGAATTAGTACATAAAGTTTTTATTTAAAGTTTTCCCCTTCCAAGCAAGCTTCATGTACACATTCTAATACTGTACAAAATTTACATTCTCTGTGACTTATTTATTCACTTTTCACTTTCTAATAGTTTGTGCCTTTCTGAAATACAGAAAGCTTTACTTATAGTTCTCATAAACGCTTTTATTTATTTTGGCTAGAAATAAAAATTAAATGAGCAAGTCCAAGGAAAGCAAATACCCTTGTATAAATGGTGACTTTCAGAAGAAATGGGGACCGTTGACGATAAAAGGTTCTGAAGGAGACCTTGTATTCCTCAAGACGTCAGATGGGATTTTCTCACAAAGTACTGTAACTTTTCTTTTTTGCTATATACTCATATGCGATCAAGGAAAAAAGAAATGAAAGTTGATTGCACTGGATATATATATATATTTATATATATATTTTTACAACGGATCCTTTGGATCTGAACATACAAATAAATACAAAAACAACAAAGATTGCACTTTACTGTAGAAACGGCATCGGATTCTAGTACACTCATCCATCTGGACATGCTCCACGGTGAAAACTTATCACCAAGACATTTTTAACCTGTGGCTTCCCTGTGAGGTTGTTTTTGAAAGACACACTTGTTGAGGGATTCAACAACATCTCTGGGTGATTCACAAAATATTTTAGGCTTTGATTTATTCCTAACTATTGTTGTGCCAGCTCTGAAGAGCTTGAAAAGCAAATCCGTGTTCCTGCTAGTTTTTCTCTTTTGATGGCCTGCATGGACACTGTCTCATGCTCTCCTGACCTTCTGCTCTTAAATTCCTCATGCCTCTCAAGACAGCTAGCTATTGCTCGCTTAACTGAGCCCAGGCGTCTCTGGTGATAACAAAGAAATGTGATGAGTTGCGGGAAAGAAGAGGGGTCCGTCATGGGCTTTTCTAGAGCCATATCTAGAGCTTTTTTTAGAGCCGAAGGTGAGGAAGAGGGACAGGTATTTTGTTAGGAGCTATGGTTTGCTCCTGAGGCTCTTCAAGTTGTGTGTTTTAGGGACAGAGAGAAAAGGGGACAGTTCTTCAGAGAAATCTGTCTTTTCGTCCCTGAATTTCCGAAAGCAATCTCTCAGTTTTCATTAGGGGTTAAGTTTGGGCCAGATGTGCTATTTACAGAATATTCAATATTGCATGACTGTCTTTGTCAGTCCTATATTTTCGAAGCAAAGACCAGGTGTATTCATGACTTAATATGCTGCTCCAAATGAGAAAGAGTGAGCCTCTATAAACTGAATGGTGACACACCGTATTTTGTCTTAATCTTTCGGATAAAACTGAGGACACAGAAATTATGACTCTGGCTAGCCTGGAACCTACAGGGCAGAAAGCAATTGCTACAAGAGCCAATATCTTTCTCTTCTACATTCCCACGAGGTGCTGTAAGGGGCAAAAGGTATATGAAATGAAGTTATATGGAAACAAAAATGTTCCTCTTTAATCTTTTATGATTTTCTATAACTGTGTTGCCTACGGAATCTGTGAAGTCGCCACAGGTTAGGAATACAGAATTGAGTGGCAATTTCTGTAATGCAGTGTGAGTATTTTGGTGGGTCAAATTTTGCATCATTCATGAACACAATATCCCCAAAACTTCAACATAGATCACATGCAGGTAGACTACAATGCACAATACTGATCTTAGGTCTCTCTGGGGGGCACGCTCCTGTATTTTATCTTTCTCCTTTTGAAAGTTGAGATCCATGTGAGGAGTTTTTATAAAGCTGGGACAAGTTAAAACCAGTCTGAAATGGAAGAGTCTATCACCACAGGAAGTTCGGTGTAATCCGACTTACAGACAGAGTACCTGTTCAAGGACAGGTCTTTTTCTTTTGTAGCTTCTTGTAAATCATCAGAAACCAAGAATGGAGTTTCGGCAGTTGTACCATTAGGATGTATTGTTCCTATTAGAATAGGGATGTCACCTGTCATTGCTTCCTAGAATGCGATACAGTTCATTCCAGGGTTTCCTGGTGTTATTTGTTGTAAGGTACACAGGCAGGCAGGATAACTGTTGCACAGGCTGGGCCTGCCAGTGGTTCTGCTACGTCTCCTTCAAGTTCTGTCCAGCTGCCTTTTTCTGGACAATAGCATATTGTAGATGACTTGTAGGCTCCCTGGAATAGCAGAGAAGACAGCCTTTAGAGAATTACCACAGCAAGCTTATTTATCACATTTACATTAAGAAGACAATATTTTTTCTCTGCTCTTGCTAAAAAAATTCCAAATGAAAGCAATGGATCTTAAACCATTGTACTCTAAGGAAAAATTTGGGATTGGCAAGATTTCAAAATCTGGGTTTTTGTATGGGTGTGTGGCTAATAATAAAAGTCAAACACCTACAACACCCTAGATGATTTATAAATCCCTTATGATAACTTACCTCAAGTTGGAAATTATCCCTCTGGTTTAAGTTTTAAAAAAAATTTATCTTTTATATTCTGTTTTTTTTTTTTTTTTGCGGTACGCGGGCCTCTAATTGTTGTGGCCTCTCCCGTTGCGGAGCACAGGCTCTGGGCGCGCAGGCTCAGCGGCCATGGCTCACAGGCCCAGCCGCTCTGCGGCATGTGGGATCTTCCTGGACCGGGGTACGAACCCGTGTCCCCTGCATCGGCAGGCGGACTCTCAACCACTGCTCCACCAGGGAAGCCCTATCTTAAATATTCAAATAAAAGAAGTAAATTGGATTTTAGATTGTCACCTCACTTTTCCATTTTTATCTTACTACTATAGAGAATCAGAGATGGGGTTCAAAACCAGTTTAAAATAAACTGGAAATGAAGACGTGCCAACTTCTTCACACATTGACTTACTTATTTTGAAAAGGCCACATGAGAAATAAAAAATGTCTTCAATCTTGTTTCCTTTGTCAATCTCTGAGGCTAGTGCTTGTATAATATTTCCCTTCCTAAACCAAAGTAGCTTTGTTTTTACCATAGGCAAGAAACAAACAAAAATCCCAACCAGCATAGTCGTTTTCTGAAAGTGTATTCCTGGTGTCTGGTTCTAAACATACATACTCTTGCAGCTATCAATTTCCACTAGCGAAAGAGCACATGTACCAATATCTAGTGATATATGTCAATACACATTCACTTCCAAATAACTAATAGCTTTTTAAAGCTCCTCCAAACTTTATATAACAATCTTGTTGGATGCAAAAGAAATAAAACTAATTAATATTATTAAAATCCCAAATTAATCTTATAAAACCAACACACATAAATAGGAAAATATAGGAACGGTCATCATTTAAAAAGTGACTGTGTAGACCATTAGACCCTATGTGTCTTCTGATGTGATGTTATTTGAATTACACAGCCACCTCCTTACGTGTTCTCGCTAAAATAAATAAATAGACAAATAAATAAATGGTACATAAATAACAAAAAAATTTAAAAAACAGAGAAAAGCTGAACTTAAGCCCTTATCTCTAGCTTCCAGTCTATAGGAAATAGGGAGACAGAGGACTATTTTTAAATGACAACATAGGAAATCATTAGGCAATTCGAGAGTATCAGATATTCTATAAGATAACTGACCTTGCTTTTTCAACAAGACAATGGCATGGGACAGGAAGAGGGGCAGGAGCAATCCTCCAGATTGTAAGAGATGTATGAGATATAATAACCAAATACAAGTGAGACTTTTTTTTTTTTTTTTTTTTTTTGTGGTACGCGGGCCTCTCATTGTTGTGGCCTCTCCCGTTGCGGAGCACAGGCTCCGGACGCACAGGCCCACCGGCCACGGCTCACGGGCCCAGCTGCTCCGCGGCACGTGGGATCTTCCCGGACCGGGGCACGAACCCGTGTCGCCTGCATCGGCAGGCGGACTCTCAACCACTGCACCATCAGGGAAGTCCCCAAGTGAGACTTCTTGGATCCTGATTTGAACATATCAATTTGAAAAATACATTTTTATTCAAGTCAATGGGATAAATTTGAAAATGGATTGCATATAAAGGAATTATTGTTAATTTTACTGAGTGTGATAATGATAGTGTGTTTACATAAACAAGTGATTTTTTTTTTTTAGAGGAATACTGAAGCATTTAGGGTGAAATAACATGTCTAGAATTTGCTTCAAATTGCTTCAACCAAAATTTTTCAAAGGGAGGGTAGATGAAGTAAGTACTGTAAAGCACTGATGGATGTCAAAGTTGGATGGTGCGTTAACAAGGGCCCATTGAACCCTCAGTTTTTGTGTATGTTTAGAAATTTTCATCATAAAGCGAGGGGAAAGTGGAAAGCAATGGCAAATTACATAATCCTAAATAGAATTTGTGGGTAACTGAACAATTAATTTCCATTTTTTATGCTTAGCTGGTCAGAAACTTTTCACTCTCCCAGTCAAACAGTTTTAATAGAACGTTTGTAAAAACCACTTCAGTCCGACTTTTAGTTGGAGAGCATGGGGGTGGGAGGGAAGCAGAGAGCTACCGGATACAATTGACCAGATAGCAAGACAGCTCTACAGCGACCGCACTGAGTTTATTTTACAGCTTAAAGCAATTTACTGCGTGCATATAAACATGTTACTCTTAAAAGGTACTTGTGTGGGTGGTAACACATTTGGAGAGAAACAAAAAGGAAGCACAAATAAAAAGGAGGAGGAGGTAAATGTGGACACTTACCATACTCCAGCTGTAGCCTCCCACAAGGTAAATGCTGTCATCTAGCACTGCACAGCCAGGACCACTGCGACCCTCCAAAATAGGAGTCTGGAGAATATTCCACTGATCACCTTTTGGGTCATAGCATTCCACGAGCATTACATCGAGGTGGGAGAAACCTAAGTGACATAGCAAAATGGAATCACCAAAGAATAAACTCTCAGGGTCCCAATTTAAGGCTAGGGTTTCTTTTTGCAAAAGGACTAGGGCCAAGAAGTAGATAATTGTGTCTTTGAAGACACATGTATAAGCTGACTGGTGAAATTGGGAGACATGTCGGAAAGACCTAAGAAACAAACAGGCAACCCTCCCCCCCGCCCCCACTCCACCTCGCCACCGACACTCCAAGCCTGGATGCTTTGGGTTACTTCAAAGCAAAAATGCCTGGCTAGATGTCATTGGTAGAAGCTGATTTACCTTGGAGTATCAATAAAGGTTTATTTAAACCTTATTTAAAAAGATTTAAAATAGTAATAGCTAAAGCAAGCATTTTATAGACTGCTTACAATAAGCTGGTTGTTTTCTAAGTGCTTTGTATAAAGGAGCTCATTTAACCCCCTCAAGCATCCTATAGATACCATTATATTCATTTTATAGAGGAGAAACTGAGGAACAGAGGGAGTTAATGACCTGAGTTAGTCATACAGCCATTAGGTAGGCTGAGATTTGAATCCGGGTGAACAGACTTTATTGCTTTTCTTAAGTGAATATTCAGTTCTCTCAAAATCTTTTACTTGTTTTCTTTTTTTACAGTCTGACTATATGTATAAACAGCTGTGATGATGTGAATGGTTTCCAGTATCTACTAAGGATCCAGGTTTAGAGTAGGGGGCTATCGTCCTCTGAAAGACTCTTCCCACTTTTGATAAAATTTCTCAGTGGCTGGAGCAGTAACTAGGTTGCAGAGAACAACTCATTTCCCCAGACTCCACTGAAGCCCTGCCTTTCATTTAGGGAGTGAAAAATCCTTAATGGGAGCTTCAGGGTCACCGAGCAGACCAAACCCTTAAGGACTTTTTTTTTTTAATGGTTAAACACATGCTATGGATGTTGGCTAGCTGACAATCACAACACATATGGTAAATTAGTCAACATACCGGTCTCTTCAAAGTAATTAAAGAGATAGGCCAAAAATCAGAAAAATGTTCACTCTTGAAGTGGTGGACAGACTATTTCAGGCCACTAACTTTTTTTTTTTTTTAACATCTTTGTTGGAGTATAATTGCTTTACAATGGTGTGCTAGCTTGTGCTTTACAACAAAATGAATCAGTTACACATATACATATGTTCCCATATCACTTCCCTTTTGCGTCTCCCTCCCTCCCATCCTCCCTATCCCACCCCTCCAGGCGGTCACAAAGCACCGAGCTGATCTCCCTGTGCTATGCGCAGGCCACTAACTTTTTACGTAAAATAAATCACATAAGGGAGCAACAGAGCAATGTGCTTACTGCGACCCTGTGATGTAATCCTTTCCTTTAACATTAAGAGTTTGATGATAATTGTTGAAGCATTTATATGAAATGGGGATTTGGGCAAGTTTCCCTAGTGGCATCTATGAGGATATGTGTGCCTTCTCTGTACCGAGTACATACGTTGACTATAACCCTCACAATTACCAAGGAAAGGATAATTACCCCTTTTTTACAGACATGAGGTAAATGTCTAGAGTAAGATCACACAACTCTAAGTACATAACCGGGATTCAGACCCAGGCTTAGATGCAAAATCCATACTCTTTCCCCCTTTCACAATGTCTTCCTGAGCTAACCTAATTCTGATGTGTATGTGCTATTTTTCATTTAGGTTGTCATTACCTAAGTCTTTTCTGTCCAAGTATAACCTTAAATACTAAAAGTTCCTAAAATATGAGGCATTCTTGTGCAAAAGAAGTTAGTAGAAGTCATATTTTAATGCAGAAAGCTACAAAGTTAATATAAAATATGTTGATGTAAAGGAATGAATGGAGTATGGATTGAAATGAAAGAGCACCAGTGAAAGCAAAAAAGAATGAAATGGGAAGTGTCTGAAACAGTAAAGATAAACTCCCTTCCACTGAGGAGACCTCTAAGGTGAGAAGCAGATCTAGACCAGAATATTGTCATTTCTGATTGAATAGGAATTTGGAAATACTTATTTAAAAATTATACTTGTCCAGTATTTATTACATTTAGGGGTAAATATGGATTATGAAAAAGAGAAAAAATGTCTATATCTAACTCATGGTTTAAGATGGGTATATGACTGGAAAATAAATGCACGGAATCGCCTTATGTGCCATACCCAGATGGCCTGTTTCTCACTTTGTTCAATTTCAAAGATCATGGACAGTCAGAGCTGGAAGAGATTTTAGAGAACAACTTGACCACCTTCTTCATTTTCAGATGGGAAAACGGAAGCTCAAAGCAGTTCAATGATGTTCTCAGTATCACAGGTCTCTCCGCTTTCCTGTCAAATTCAGCGTTACACACATGCACACAAACTACAAAAAAGTTGCAGTCACATACATACACGAGGAGGGAAACAAGCCAAAATATGGCCCTAAAAAGACTCTGCTTTAAATGTTACTGATTAAAAAAGCAAATGGAAAGAATTGAGAATCATAGATGGCTTGATATTCAACCCTTCAAAGAAATAATTCTAAATTTAGACATGAAATTCTACTGTTTTCTTTAAGAAAAATCACATACACGCTTCTTTGTGCTTCTCTGACTAAAGTTCTTTATGATTATTACAAAAACAATTTTCTGGAAAAAATCCATTACTATAATTTTGGTGATAAGGAATAATTTATTTTACTGAATTCATTGTTACAAAAAATTATGCTTTTCAGTTATTAATGCTCTAGTTTTTAAAATTTTCTGTAGACATCATTATTCATTTCTTTAATGTATGTGGTAACTTCAAAATAATCCTATCTGCAGGAGAGCCAAAATAAGTGCTTGCCCAAGGGTACTGCTAATTTGCAAAGAGTAGATTTTATTTGGTCAACCTTTTTACTTGGTAAACTATGATTATCTAACGAGAAACCCCCTTAGCAAGAAACATGAGATGCAAATGTTATTGTGATTAAAAAAAAAAGACCTTTCAAATGATTTCCTCCAATTGCATACAAGCGATCATTCATTACAGCCAAAGTGTGGATGGCGCGTTTTGTGTTCATATCTTGTTTTCGAGCCCAGACGTCCATGACGGGGTCATAGCAATATAGCCATGGGACATATTCTCCATTGTGTACACCCCCTGTGAATTAAGCATAGACACACAAGTCAAGAAAATGCCTTGGAACTGAACTTTGTAACACAAAGTGGATGAATGACTTGCCTGAAATGTATATTTTCCCATTGTGCACTGCTCCTGCATGAGCTGCCAGAGGCTGTGGCAAAGGGGACACATAACGCCATTCATTTGTTTCTAGGTTATAGCACTCCACGCTGGACAAGTAGCCAGTTTCATTCCGTCCACCAATAACGTATAAATGTTTGTCCAACCGACATGCATAGAAACTGGCTCTTCTACAATGAAAAAAAACAAAAAACAAAACAACCCAATGTAAATCACAAAAGGAGCCCAGTCAGTCATGGGAAGTGAGGACAGCCTGCTTCAGAAAGGGGTGCAGACCTTTGGAAATTACACGTATAGCTCCCTTCTAAATCTGAGACCTTGTACAGCAACCATCTGCAGTGCCCATGCTGGTTAAGATTATGGATACTAAAGTCACAGTAGAGGAGAAATTCACCAACTCTTTGTTTCAGCTCTTTTATCTTGCTTTTTATACACTGTTAAGTGTTCACTAATGTTTGGGATATTTGGTACCTTGTAAGGATATCACAGCTCAGTAAGACAAAGTGAAAAATGAGGTAGATAATGCAACAATAATAAATTATCTTGACATTCACTTTCTTTATGGTCCTTCAAGGGTCATTGTTCCCAATTTATAAGAGAACTACATCATCAAAATTTTTCTTCAATTATCATTTTTTCTTTTTTCCTCCCAGTATGACTGCAAATAGAGAAACTTTTTCAACTGAATATAGTGTTGAAATCTTGCTCTTATATAACCCATATTAGGAACTTCATCTATGTAGCTCTTGGTGTTGATTCTCACGAACCTCTAAGGATATTTTAAAGTCTCTTTGCAAGAGAGACTATTTATTAAGTTATCCCACCTGCCATCAAAGGCAAAAGACATGCATGCTGTGTTGAAAGGACTGGAGACAGGGAGGCCAGTTCTGAGGGAGAATATAATCTAGGAGTAAGAGATTGAGGACCTGAATTAGAATTTTAGTAGAAGACATGAAAAGAGGTGATGCAAGATATTTTAAAGGAGGATGTAAGGCTTAGTTACTAATAATATATGAGAGCTGAGGGAGAAAAGAGGTTGGAAGAGGACTCAAAGATTTGGAGTTAGAATGACTAGGTTGAAATCTTAAGCAAGTCCTTGACCTTTTGCTTCTTTTTTTCTCATTCACGCTACTGGAATAATATACTTCATAAGGATAACATATGGTTCAATACTGAAAAAGTACAATCGTAAAGTGCCAAGCCCCTCAGAGAACATAATTTATGCTTATTGAATTAATGGTCTTTATAAAAATTGATGCCAAGACTCTTGGGCCATGTCAACAGCAAAATGAGGAGCCCTAGAGGTTTTAAATCAGGTAAACCTATATTGTTTGGAGATTTTCCAAGTTGTGTTTCCTAAGTGTCAAAACCTCTGGGAAGCAGTATATAGCATCTTGATGAACAGTTTGTTCTCTGGAATCAGACTGCCTGGTTGTACGACTTATTGGGTGTGTGGGCTTTGACATGTTACTTAGCCCCCTCAGCCTCAGATTACTCATCTGTAACATAGAGATTATGATGGTACCTTCCTCATGGGGTTATTTGTGAACACATGCGTAAAGTGTTTGTCATAGTGTCCAACGTTTTGTTCATACTCAGGAGCTATCGGTTGATATTATTTGGATAAAAAGGTTTTAAAAATCAGCTATCAGGATGCTTGCATATAAACTTTTCCGAATAGTATTTTAAGTGATGACTAAATTCTTCAGTGTTTTTATATAATATATACCATAAATGTATGGCATAAGTTATGGACAGTGATCTATGCAGTTTTATTTTATTTTTTCCAGCTTTCCTGAGGCATAATTGACAAAACTGTAATACACGTAAAGGGTACAAGGTAATGATTTGATTTACGCATTCACTGTAAAATGATTTTCACAATCAAATTAATGAACACATCCACCAGCTCATGTAGTAACTTTTTTTCTTGTGAGAACACTTAAGATCTACTCTCTCAGCAAATTTCAAGTAACAATACAGTATTATTAACTGTAGTTACCATGCTGTACATTAGATCCTCAGAATTTACTTATAATTGAAATTTTGTACCCTTTGACCAATCTCTCCCCATTTTCCCCACCCTTATCCCCTGGCAACCACCATTCTAGTCTGTTTCTTTAAGTCTGACTTTTAAAATAAGATTCCACGTATAAGTGATATCATACAGTGTTTGTCTTTCTCAGTCTGGCATTTCACTTAGCACGATCACCTTCAGTTTCATCCATGTTTGTCATGCAAATGGCAGGATTTCCTTCTTTTCTATGGCAGAATAATATTCCATTCTATATATTCACCACATTTTCTTTATCTGTTTATCTGTCAGCAGACACTTGGGTTGTTTCCATATCTTGGCTCTTGTGAATAATGCTGCAATGAACATGGGAGTGCAGATATCTCTTCAAGTTACTGATTTTGGTTCCTTTGGATACAGTATATGTGAAAGTGGGATCGCTAGATCGTAAGGTTCAGTTTTTCTGGATAGTCCTAGAATTGTTAGCAACATTGATAGCTTGAGAGTAATATTTTGGCTATGTTTTTTTTCCTATATTTTCTTGATGGTTTTGAAAGAAATATGTGCTGTGCAAAACACAGAAAGATGATGAAAGGAAAATGAGAGAAGGATAAAAGTAGGAAGGAGAATAAAGAGCAAGTGAGATAGATTTCATTAAATAAGGGTGGTTGTTATCCCGGGCCCATGTCTTCTGAGGGATATATGAAGCTCTGAAATTGTAAAAAGAATTTTTTAATAAAATGTCATACATTATATATATATATATATATATATATATATATATATATATATATGTGCATTTTTGGAATATGTTTGGAAAAAGATTTTGGGGGGAAGTTTTTAATCATATTATCAAGGGGATTAACAACCTAAAAAATTTGGGATTTCCTGGTGTAAAGAAGTAAAAACTCATCTAAATATAAAGTTAGGTTTAATAACAATAGCAAAATTAAGTGCACACAGATGGACCACTGGTTCCTTCCATTTCTCTAACCAGATTTCAATTGCTCTCTTATTGAATATGATAGGTCAAGGTTATTTTACTAGCGCTTTTACCTTCTCAAGTTAAAATATTTGATTGAAAAGACCGACTCATGTCTACAAAAATCTGTACTAAAGTAACACAGATATTTCTTTGCATCATTGACACCAGGGTAGGTCAGTATCCCTCTTCCATATGATTCTATGACAGGTTTTGGAGCGTCTGAAATAATTAATTTACTAATTTTACTAATAGGCTATCTTTAGTGGGCCAATCCCATAGTTTGGACCATGTGGGTAACATACTATATTCTGAGTTCTTCTATGTATTATGTACTATATTCCGGTTTAGAAGAGAAAAATGTTAGTCATGACAAGTATGAAAATCCTCTATTTAATGAAGTTTAGATAGTGGAGAATAAGAGAAAGATCTTCTTTTGGCAGTGTGAACTCCTTTTATCTTGTCTAAAGTTCAGTTTTCTCACTCTTTCTGTTCTGGTTCCTTCCTTCCTCTCTTGACCCGAGGGAGCCTGTCGGAACTCTCAATTTTTAGCCCAGGCGTTCTTAATCTGATGCTCCGTGTACTCCTAGCTTTATCCACACAGTGTCACTGTTAGGTTCTGAACGGGGGAAAAAAAATCAGTAGGTTTCACTTCCTGACTAAAAGTGCATTTTTATGCAGAAATTTTAATAGCGAAGGTTCTGAGTCTCTGACTTATTCCCTTGCATGCCCAAAGTGAGAATTCACAAAATGCATTATAGAAACACTGGATAGTTAATGGTCTATCAGCAACTGTGAACATTTGCTCGAGGCTAAAATTTTACCATACCAGGTCTCTCCTGGGAATGCTTCCTGCCCCACCTACCCACATGAAGAGCACACCTGATTAGGTTGTTTTATTTCGGGGGAAAAAGGAAGCTCAAGATTATTGAAGATTTTTTAATGGAATTACACTATTTGTATTACAAATTGTTCTTCTCTCCCTCCTCCACCCCTCCACCCCCGTCCCAATGCCAGAGAGGATATTCAATGAATTGAGATAAGTTTAAAAAGACTACCAATGACCTCTACAAATATACTTTAAACCTGTGTTTAAAGAACTTTAAAAGTTCTTTCTGACCCTTAGGTCAGAAAACTGAGATTGTATCTCAGTTTCAACTTTTGACTTCTACCATCAGGTTAAAAACAACAGATTTTTAAAAACACAATATTGTCTCCCATTGTTTCTTGTAAGGCTGCTAGAAACATAGTATTTAAATTTGGAAACATCTTTGTTGTATTTGCTTCCAGCTTTTCACCTAGTCTGTGAAACTTAAGCTTTGTTACTGGTGCTCTCCAAATGGCTTTTTCTCTCCCTCCCTCCCTTCTTTTTCTTTTCTGTTTCCAAGACTAGCTAGGGGGTAATATCTCCACAAGAATAATACCTAAAATGTCTACTTTTTTTTAAAACAACATTAAAGTCACCAAAGCATTTTTATTGATCCAAGTGTTCATTTTTGCCCTCTTCTTACTGAAGAATCAAATCCTAGATCTGAGAGCAAAACAACTCATAGCTTTACATTTATCTTTGTACTTTTGTCTAATCACTTCTGTCAGTAACCCCATAGGCAGCAGGCATACAACTCTTGAGTTGACCTATGGTTGAGTGAGCCTGGAGGTCACGTGCCCATTTCTCTGCTGAACTGGGAGGGTGTTCTGCACTTTTATTATATTCTTCTGGAAGCTCTGATTAGGTAAGATAATCCTAGGAATTTGCCCAGCCAGCTCTGTGAGAGCGGGTGATCCCAGAGGTGGCTTTCAATGTGTTTCTATTATTCTCAATCAGTTTGGTAACTTCTCAGCACTTAGGCAGCAGCTAATGGAAGGAGGGAGGTGGGAAACTTCTGGTGAGTTTGACTAATGGTCCAGACAATGCAAAATTAACTCAATTAAATGTCTCAAGAAACCTCTTTTCTGATCTGAAGAGTATTTCATATATTTTAGTATTTTTTCCTTCTTTGTTGAATCACCAATTAAACCATGCTGGTAGCTAACTGTACTTGCTATGTTGAATGGAAGCTCGGCGATGACAGAAAAATTTCATTTTCAGTTATGGATTGCCGCCTAGGTCAACCAACCCCTAGGAGATATGGAGCAAGAAGATTGACTGGGCATTTGTGAGATCTGCCTTTTCCCATTCAGCTCTGGAAGGAGCTCTTTATTTGGTCTATCGAGTTGATTGTTCTAAATCTAAAAAAAAACTTCTTTTACTAGGGACCTGACATGATGTACCATAATGACTTCGAAAGAAACGTTAAACAGTCCATCCTGTCAACGGTGGCTGCCAGGCGCCGACAGACCATGGCAGGTCTTTTTATCAGGTCAATGAGCTGCTAAAAATTGTCTAAGTAGGACCCTGCCATGATAGGCCATAATGCCTCAGAGGAAGTCATTATAGAATATCAAGTAAACAATACACATTTTAAAAAATTACTAATTAGGTTTTGCAGCAATACTTCTCATCCTTAGGGGCTCTACAGTGAGATAATTGACCGTGACGTGAGTTATGCCTCCCAAACCCAAGGCGTGAAGGTTAATTATCGTGGTGAACAGCCCCCAGCAAAGGCGACCATAGTGATGAGATGCTGACATTTCAAACGTGTTATTGATGTGTATTTTTAAAATGTTTTTTTAACAAAATTTTTTGGAATGGTTTTGATGAAAGGGTAAAGTGATGCAGCTACAATAACAGCAACTAGAAAATAACCCCAAAAGGAGAGAAACAAGGTACTTTGGAGAAAGACATCAGGAGAGGCTTTTATATATACATGTATACACAACAGGAGGATTGAGAAGTTTGTCAGGGTATTAATTGACTCAGAATAATTTCTTGAGGTACCTTGCAGCTAGACATTCCTAACAGTGTCTAGGGTCCTTAGACTATATTGTGCCTCATCATTTTCAATGTATAGCTTTTAGTCTCCTGAAAGAGAGTTTTAATATGCTTACATGGAATGGGAAGTTAGATATTGTTTCTTTATAGCAGAGATTCATACTCTCTTTCTGTAGTAATGTACCTTTTTGAGGAATGGTATGATTTGAAAATTTCTTTTTAACTTTGAATTTATGATTAAGGATTTAACTTGATCTCAGGGTAATCTGATTAAATGTTTAAAGGAGGAGATGTTAAGGTTAGGAAGGAAATAAGAAAGAAAATTATTTCTTAGTCCAATCGAGAAGAGGAAACAGGTTGCAGCTTATCCTTACTATTATATTGGAAAATTTGCTCAAGAGGATGTTGAGATATTATTTGAAAAGAACCAAGTGTTCAAACTTTAGTATGTGAATTTACATGCGCCTATTAAGACACGGTGTCCTGCCTAAGTAACAGTCAGCAGAACTGAATATGTATAAACATAGTTGCCTTATTGTCCTTTGATACTAGGAGAACTGGCTGAGATAAACACTGCATACATTAAAAATGAGAGGACACTTGGCAAAACTCTTATTTCTAAGCTAACAAATCAACTGTTTTTGAATGTATGATGGGGAGATATTTGAGGAGGTAAATGCAATGAATTTGAGATTGTGAGACCTAAAAACATCAATATTGAAATTTCTGCATCAAAGTATATACATATCATTGTGAGAATGGTGTTTTATATTTCAATGATAAGATTTAAATATATTATAACTAAGAAGAGTGGTATAGCCAGTGAAATTGTAGCTCTGTTTGTTAAAAAAAAAAAA
Organism: Tursiops truncatus; assembly: GCF_011762595.2. Lineage (NCBI taxonomy): Eukaryota > Metazoa > Chordata > Mammalia > Artiodactyla > Delphinidae > Tursiops > Tursiops truncatus. The sequence goes on from NC_047046.1 coordinate 47,290,190, forward strand.
AAAGCAAAAACCAATTCAACGTGGAAAAGGAAGACAAGTCATGGAGAGCATTATGCTAAGTGAAATAAGTCAGACAGAGAAAGACAAATACTGTATGATATCATGTATATGTGGAATCCAAAAAATACAACAAACTATTGAATATAACAAAAAAGCAGCAGACTCACAAATATAGAGAACCAACTAGTGGTTACTAATTGGGAGAGGGAGGGGGGAGGGGCAAGATAGGGGTACGGGATTAAGAGGTACAAACTATTAGGTATAAAATAAGTTACAAGAATATATTGTACAACACAGGGAATACAGCCAATATTTTATAACTATACATGGAGTATAACCTTTAAAAATTTGAATCATTATATTGTACACTTATATTGTATAGAAACTATACTTCAATAAAAAAGTGAACTTTAACTAGTAACAAAAAAAGGAAGACAAGTCATACAAATTTTTTCTTCCTCCACTGGGACAAATAATTGACTTATTTAATTATTTTTTCCATTGAGTTAATAAGGCAGTTAGTCTAAGTTGGCCAGGCCAGGTTTTGTATTTGACGCCTGTGACTTTCACTGGCTCTGTTTAGCGTACCTTATCATGGAAAACCATTCAGCATCCTTGCTTCCAGTAAAGCAGCCACAAATGTTTCAGACCTAAGAAATAGACACTTACCTTTCTTGCATGGGCGGAAGTTGTATCCAGCTATTAAATCGGGGATCATATCTGCTGACAAAATTTGTACTGTGTTTTCCTGTAAAAATATATTTGAGACACTTAAAACTTAAATTCCTTTGTTGTTTTGCACATTTAAAAGTATTTTATAAGATGCCTCTGTTCTCAGGTTTAAGAAACAGATGAATTAAGTAGAGGGACTATCTAACACAGTATGAGAAGCGATAAGTCAGAAGAAAAATTTATATGCCTCTTCAAACGTTTTTCCTTCTTTTCTCCTCCACTTTTTCTGTGGGGTGGGGATGAGTTGGAATAAAAATAATTCAACCATAATAATAAAAGCAAGTATGTTTATCAGACTACCAAAGTTAGGGTGAAATTTCTGTATTTTGGTGTTTATAGGTTTTAAAAACATGAAGTTATTGTCTATACATAATCAGTTCCAGAGACTAACTTGTGTGATATCTCTGGATAGAACCTTTTTCTAAATGATCCAAGAATTCTAGCAGTGGAAGAGTCCACCCTGTCTCCAGGGAAACAATAGCAATCACTACCATAAGAGTTTGCATTAGGAAATCAGTCGTAGGCTATGACCGTCATGCAAGTTCTGTTTGTGCATTTGGGGAAAGCACAGTTGCTGTGATGTATCACAAGTACATTTACTGAAATGGGAAACATGCGTCCTCAGAGCTGGTTAACCAGCTTATCTCCTCTGTTGAGCCTAAGAAACACAGTAATGCCTCCAAGGTATGAAAATGAATCTTGTTTTACATACAGATTGACACCAAAGCAAGAAATAGGAGCAAAAGTGTGTATTCCATTTTCTGTGTAGCAACTGAGATGATAGTCATCTAAAGCGCCTGAAGTCTTAACTCTAAAAGTATGTTTTTCATTAATGTATGTATAACTAACCATTGAAATATAGGTACCAAACTTCACCACGGGAATAAACAGATAGGATTGTGTGTGTGTGTGTGTGTGTGTGTGTGTGTACACGCACTCACACGGGCATATATACAAAACAATTATTAATTGCAAGAATATATATTGAGCACTCACTATGTGTCTTATGTGTTCTAGGTTCTGGGAATATGCTGGTAAACGAGAAAGACAAAGTCCTCGTTCTTGTAAATAAATAAACACAGACTTGTAAATAAATACATATATAATAATGCTATATTTTCTTTACCAAATGCCAGAAAGAAAAATAAAGCAGGGATTGATAGAGGGGAAGCCAGTTTCAGTAAGGTGGTCACCTGCTCACAGATATCTTCTGCAAGCCACGCAAATATCTGCAGAATTAGCGTCTCAGGCAGTGGGGAAGGTGAGTATAAAGTCCCTGGGCTGGCCATGCATTCAAAACCAGCAAGAATGCTGGGGTGACTTGGACAGAAGTCGAAGTATATCAAGGTCCAGACATGGTGTGTCTTGTGGACTGGTGTCAAATTTCGTCTTTTGTCATAAGAACATTAGGAAGTCACTGGAAAGTTTTGAGCAAATGAGAAACATGGCCTAATTTACCTCTTACCATGATCACTCTGGCTGTTGTGTAAAAAACTAGACCGTACAAGGGCTGCTCTGGAAGTGGGGGACCTGTCACGAGGCCATCACAACAGTCAAGGCAAGAGCTGGCTTGAGTGGAGGTGGAAGCAAGATATGGTCGAGTTTGGGATCTATTCTGTGGGCACAGCCAATACAATTTTCTGATAGATTGAGCATTGGTGTAAGAAAAAGTGAGTAATTAAAGACGACTGCTAGGTTTTTAGCCAGCGGAACTGGATGGAATGTCATGCAATTTGCCGAGGTGGGGAAGACCAGGCAGGGGTAGTTGGGGGGTTAGGGAGAGAAGCCATGAGTTCTGTTTTGGATTTAACCTTGAGAGGACTATCAGATCTCAAAGCATAAGTGGCTGGTAGGCCACTGGCTAAATGAGGCCGCAGGTGCAAATTTTGGAGTCATTAGTCAAGAGATACTGTTTAAAATCAAAGAACAAGATGAAACTCTTTAGGGAAAGGGTATGGAAATGGAAGATAATGAGTGCTGGAAATGAGCCCTGGGGGAGAAGAAGAAAAACGAGCAAAGAAAAGGAATTGTCAGAAGCAGGAGGAAAAGAGGAGTGAGCGACGGAGAACTGACCATAGGATTTGGAAACATGGGGGTTGGTGGTGACCATGACAAGCACTGTTTCAGTGGACAGGAGGGCATGAAAGCCTGAGTGGGGACTCCTCAGGAGAGACTAAGATGTAAGAAAGCAGAGGCAAGAGGATAAGCAATGCTTCTTAGGACTTTTGACATGAAAAGAAGATTATAGCAGGAAGATGCAGCATCGAGAGAAAATTTTATTTAGTTCTTGGTTGTGTTTTTCAATTCAGAAGTACCCCAAAGTCCTTGAGTAGGCAAAAGGGAATGAGGAATAGGCTTTAAGTTGGAGCAGAAACAGTAATAAGAGAGATATGTTTTATCTAAAATATACGGGTAGCAATGGATTTGGTAGTAGCAAGATGCAGATTTTATCTTTTGATTGCTTCTGTCCTCATTGGACTAAAAAGCAAGGCTATCAGCTGAGAGTGAGGAGGGAGGTTTTGGAGAAAGGTATCTGAGGAGAGAGAAGGTGTGAAATAATTAACTCAGAGGGTGGAAGAGTGCATTGACCAGGGAAACTTAGTGGAGTTGGCTAGTAGCCAGCATGGTTCATTAGTAGCCAGCATGGCCGTACGGTTTTCTATGTCCACATTTAGTTGCTCAGGGGGAGGGGAGAGGTGGAAGAAAGTTGGGTTTAACCAGGACCAGGGCTTTACCAGGCAAGTATCATAGGAGAGAAGGACACGAGGGCTGCAGGTGTATGCACTAATGTGATTATAAGGATGGGCAACAGAATATAAGCTCAGTAAGGAGGGAAGTAAGGGCTTGAGGGGATGATGGACAATGAAAAGGTGGTAGGGTAGCGTGAAGGAGGTGGCATTTGCAGGATAACAGTGGGTAGCTGCCACATAAAGGGGCAGCAGGTGGTAAAATCTGAAGACATCCTGTAAAGTGGTGAGTTTTAAGGATGTGGGAGTGGCAATGAAGAAGAAGTAGAGAAGCTATCGGCCTCCAATAATGTGAAATATAAGGGCGGGGGTGGGGAACAGAACCTAGTCCCCATTGAAGAGGTGGCTGGGAAAACAGTCCTCTCAGAGAATAGCCAGGCTTTGATTAGAAAAGAAGCTGAAGGGACCATTTAGGGAAGAGTTTAAGGATTATAGGGATCTTGTTGATGTGAGATCATCAGTTCCAAGGATTGCATGGGAGGGTTTGGATGGCCTGGTTGGGTGGTAAGTCAAGTTTTATTTGGGGATTACAGTAAGAGTTGGGTATTGCAGAAGGAGTTAAGAGTGCCAGGAGTGAGTATGACCCAAAAGACTTGGATCCCACAAAGGGAGGCTCCAACCCAAGGAAGGATTATGTCTAGAGTTGGTTTATAAGTAAGCTTTTGTAGAATTTGCAATCATCTCCCTGTAGAAAAAAGCCATTCTTGATAGTCAGGTTTCAAGGTTAATTCCCAAATGTACCTGAAGATCAGTGTTGTTAAGAGGAATGTAGAATATACACGCCATGTATAAGAGTGTTTCTCTGTGAAGTTTGGTTTAGAATTTCCATTTGGAGGAAGACATCTGCCTCCTTTCAGCAATGGGACAGATGCCTTCACATGCTGAGCACTGGTGGTGGAAATCAGCTATTTGCTTTGCTTATTGGTGGGAATGCCAGTGGCCTTCACTCAGAGAAAAGGCTAAGCAGGGACTGGTGTGATTTCGATGGAAGATGAAGAAAGGGTTTCCAGAGGCAGAGTCAATGGTGTGAAAAAAGGGCAAGGATGGAGGATGGGAAGATAAAAAGAAGAAAAATGTTCTAAAGTTGGCAAAGGATGTGCAGAGGGGATAATAAATGTCAGAAGGAATGAGTGTGGTCGAGTGAGGAAACTGAGATGAAATGGGGATATTCATTTCTTCCTCGTGGCTTTCATCGACACTACTTGGAAGCTTGAGAGGGGTAGCCACATGCAATAGAATTTTGGATTACTCTTCACTCCTTTGGTTTCTTCTCATCTTTTCCATTTTCTTCTAACCCTTCCTCCACTTCTTCCCTTTTTTGATGATGTCCTGTCACCAGACCCTGTTGTTGACTATCATTTGGGAGATAGGTAAAATGGGGCAGGGGCGGCAGTTTTCAGCCAGTGGTGGAGGGGAAGGAAGCAGGATGAAAAGGAAATCACTTGCAGGCAGTTTTCTTGGGAGTCAATCATCAGTAAGTGACAAATGTAAATTGGTTCTCTGTAAGTTGGAGCACTGAAGGAATATATGCATGTATATTAGCATATTACAATGCAGTCTATCACTAATGACATGAAGGGAGTTAATAGGAGTTAATATCTATAGCTGAGTAGAAACAAAATGTATGTATCCTGCTTATATTTCCAGTAACTCATATGTTTCATGATTTCAAATTTTGGTCCTCTAATCAAGATAATCAGTAAATAAAATTATATTTGTATTTTATGAGTACATATTTGTGTTTTATGAGCATGTCTTGAAATGTATATTTTTGTATTTCATTCAAAGACATGCATCTCAGGCACCATTTTCATAAGAACTAAAGTTTAACTTAAGATTTCATCTTTGGAACTGATGTATACATAACATTTAAACTCATGGATTTTAAATTCTTCCTCCCTGTCAGTAGTGAAATTAAAGCATGTTGTATATTATTATAGGATTGCTGTTCTTGCTTTTTTTTTTTTGCGGTACGTGGGCCTCTCACCGTTGTGGCCTCTCCCGTTGCGGAGTACAGGCTCCGGACGCACAGGCTCAGCGGCCATGGCTCACGGGCCCAGCCACTCCGCGGCATGTGGGATCTTCCCGGACCGGGGCACGAACCCGTGTCCCCTGCATTGGCAGGTGGACTCTCAACCACTGCGCCACCAGGGAAGCCCAGGATTGCTGTGCTTTATAAGTTTTGGTATCAACTGCTTCCTTTTTAGTTGTATGAGGTATTATAAAATGAAAATCCTATATTTTTGAGATGATGGTGTCCCTTCATGGTTTTCTAAATGGGAAATAATGAAGAGCTCTTTGGGAGCCAGTAAGAGCCACTGTCCATGGTGATACAATACTGATTTAATTTCACAAGATCAAAGGCAAATGCACAATTGTTGTTTAATATCTAACTAAATACATATGTTTATGTGAGGTGGCGAGTGTGATACACTGGTTAAAGGCTGAGGCTGTGGAGTCACACAGACCTACGTTGGAATCACTCATCTTCTTGCAAGCTGTGTGTCCTGGAAAGTCGTTTAAACTCTTAGGGCTTAGACTCCTCATAGTAAAACTAGAGCAATCATGCAACAGGCCTCATAGGATGGTTGTGAGGATTAAGTGAAATGATGCAGATGAGTGCTTAGCAAAGTTCCTGGGAAATAATGACTACTCAATAAATACTACAACTAATACCAAAACGGTCAGCTGCGGTTGACCAGATGGATGGAATATGAAAGTCCATGGAAACCATTTAAGGGATGGTGGTGGATGTGTGTTTTGGTACCTAGCTGAGATACTTTTACCAGATTGGTACACCTGTTCCCTAGCTGATGGTTGTTGGTTGTTCATGGTCACAGCTGCTCCCTCTCTAGAGAACTGCCCTCAGCTGAACAGGCCACTTCACTGCCCACCCTCACCCCCACCTGGGGGAAGGCCTCAGCCAATGACTGATTGGTTGACATGAGGTACAAAAGACTGGCCTGCTTGCCTCACAGTGTGACCAATTATCCTGTGCTTAGGAGATGCTAATCAGTGGCTCATCAGCACTTACCCCGATCTATACTAAATGACCTCAAAGGCGAAACAAGTCAGGGACGGAATGACTCAGATTTGCAGGTGGAACTCCCAAAGTTCTAAATAAGGGTCTTACAGAGAGAGAGAGTTGTGAGCTGCTAGGCCCGTATGGAGACTAAAAGTAAACAAAATATAGTAATTAAAGTTTTACTGAAGTTCAATTTTGAGCCTCCTGGCGGCTAAAGCAAAAGAGACACATTAAATCATATGATTGGCGTTAGAAGTAATTGTTCAAAGCACACCATGCCTCAGTACTTTGGTTTGACAAGGACTTGTCACGCAGGTCTTCACATAGAGCACGCTGAGTGGTGGCAGTGAAAGGTGCCCCCACAGGAAATGCAATGCTGTGCTTTCTGTAGTCTTTTCTCACAGCATATTTGTTGAGGGATTTAAACTGAATCACTGCTCCTCTCAGGAGTCGGGGGGAGGCAAATCAGTGAGGTCCAATGGTGTAGTTTTATGGGAATCTGAATTAGCTCAATGATAAAATCTCGATCCTCTAGACTAGAGGAAGGAATATGTCCCTTATACTCGCCCCTAATCCCCCCACCCATTCTCTCGGTTGTGTGTCTGATAGAAGTTGAACAGTAAGCAGTGGCAGGTTATTTTGGGCAGGGGTGGGGGGCAGGGGTAAACCCAGGGAGTGGGTTTTCTGTGTTGCTGATTAAGGTCTGTCTCACAGGAATGGGAGGTTCATAGTGATTTGTGAAAACTGAGTTGTCGCCCCAAGACTGGTCTTTTAGCAGAGGCTTATCCCACGTGGGAACGGAGGTGGGCTGAGAAAGGACCATCGTTAGAAACAGGACTTTCCATGGGACTTTCCTGGTGGTCCGGTGGTTAAGACTCTGCGCTTCCACTGCAAGGGGTTCTATCCCTGGATGGGGAACTAAGATCCCATGTGCCGCACAGTACGACCAAAAAAAAAAAAAAAAAGGAAAGAAACAGGACTTTCCAGCCTCGTCTTGTCATGTGTTAGTCTTCATTTGGCCTTCAAGAAAACAAACAAACAAAACCCCCAAAACGAAGTTCTGCAGATTCTTTTTTAGATAAACCTGCTGGCTGTGTACTGTTTCCTTACAAACGCTCTATTCTGTTCAAATCACTTCCTCGGAAGAAGAGGTTAAACAGGAAATGGAGAGTTTACAGTGGGTTGTATATGGGCCAGGGTTTTTGTTTTGTTTTGTTTTAACATATCAAATCAGTCATTGCAAAGATAAGTTAGAGGAGAGATACTAAATATTTTAGCTCCAAATCTGTTTCTCCCAAAGCCCCAGAACCATCTTTCCAAAACTGAAAGATATGAACCAACAAAGCTGATCTGGAGAAAGAATGTCCCTTTCCCTTCAAAGCAATGTTCTTAGAGGGTGGCCTGGGTTGTTTTCCTTTAAGATTTTCTAGAGTGAACAGATGTAACAATTTTCTATAATTTACCTTTGTGCAGATGCTGAAAGAGAACATTCACCATAAAATATATGCAGTATATGCAATTTCAGCTGGCTGTTCTGGGGTTTTAAAGCAAAAATGTGTACCTGCAAGCTGTTTTATGGTTTCTCACTCATAATGATCTCTGTTACACAGAAGGCTACAACTGCAACCCCTCCTTCACGTGCAAGATTTCCAAAAATATCTTGATAATTTTGCGTGTTCTGCAAGGCGCAGTGTACTCCCTACATTAGACTTGGGAAGTGTATTCAAATGTTGACTTTCTCTTTGTGATACAATTATGAAGTAATCGCATCAACAGGGAAGATGGTGGATAATCTGTGGACGAAGCCCTTGCAGAAGATGCAGCAGCCAGAACAGGTGTCAAGTAATAAACGCTGCAAAGGCACTTCAGCTCAGGTCATGTACAGCGTGACAGCAGATAACGCTTATGTATTGAAACTGCATATTATTATCCTGATACAATGGGAGAAAAGTGGTGGAGAAGGTGGTGAGAATTCTTAATAGTTGCCGCTTGCTACCTCCCTTGAGGGAGTCTGGGCTTACACTGGTGGCACTCCTCAGGGGATGGATCAGGAGAGGGGCTGGGCATCACGGTGGAGCCAAATCCCCAGATAGTCCATGAGTGAATGCACTGCTGCGTGTGTCCTCTGCCAGCCCACTTCACCGACTACTTCGTTTGTCCCTGCTGCACAGAAATATGTTTTCCACGGTAATTACAAAATGGACTGCCGCTGGCACCCCTCATCACACACAGACGTGTCGAGCACCTACTGTTAAGTGGTTCAATAGTTACCATTAGGGTTCCATTGGTCCTCTCCGCCCAACACAAACAGGAAGTTTTCCACCTCCACAACGCAGTGATGGGCACTGTTGTATGGCATAACTGGAATTGAGAAAAAAAAAAACGTATAAAATTTTCCATCTTAGGACTTGATACCTTGGCTCACTAGTTATGTGCTTTCACCAAAATGTATAAAACGTGAGACTAAGTCAGAAGGAAGAAAAGCACATAGACAAGCAGAGTGGGGCACCCACCAATCCACAGTGGCTCAGCGGTGTGTTCCCAGCAATTGCCAACCCCACCCCTTTTGATTAATTTTACATAATGTTATTCTGCAAATTAGTCAAGAACAACCTGTCGGGCTGCTTTCAATTCTTAAGTCCTCCTCACCTGCCTGATGATGGGGATCGTGCAGTCTACAACCATGACTGACACTCCCAAACGGTCAGGGCTGGGGCTGGGGTTATTGCTTGGAAGAAATAACCCAGCATCCACTTGGAGCCATTAAGCTGCTCTGCCCAAACTTGGCTCGCTGGCAATCTTTCCACAAACAGACTCAGGGTGCTTGGTTGCTTTCTATTCCACAGCAACGAGCAAGCTGAATTTCCATACAGTGTTAAGTTTTTAAATTAAGGTCCTGCTGATTTAATGCCTTCTCCAAATGTATACGCTTAATTTCCTGTACAATGCCATTAGCAGCATAATCACACATTTTCTATCTATCTGCTTAAGAGCTCTTCTGGAACAAAGATAAAAACTGTCAGGAACGTCATAAATACCCATTCCCCTCGTCCTGCCCTGCTCTGCCCCAAATGTGGTGGCTGTGAGGAGGGCGGAGTGATTCAGAAACCCACCAAAGGTTTCGCTGCATCTGTTCTCATTTACATTTTCTTTGGGGACACACACAACAAGAATAGGACACCCCCGTCACCCCGTGTGCAGTGCAGTGTCAGTCTCTGCTATTATTATATCATATGGTGAATGTAAACTTACACAGCGTTCGTTATCATATCACAGGCAGTGGTTTGGGCCCAGTGACACCAGTAGGAAAAATGATGTCCTTGTTCAGCTCATCATATGGGCACCTTAAATCTAGGTGAGGACAAATGGGGAGGTGATATGCATGTTCAGGCAGGGAACTTATTGCTTGACACGGATCAACAGAGCACTTAAGAAACCAGTGCAGTGGGAAATCAATATGAGTCAGGGCCAGCTTGTACTCTGTACTCTTTTGCCAATGGAGAGAGAGAGAGAGAGAGAGAGAGCCTACCTTATACCCAATTTACTTTGGATGATATATATCTCATTTCACTTTGTTTTTATTATCTTTTTTCTCAGAATGTGCTTATGCTGGCTAAGATATGTAAACAAAAATAAGGAGAAACAGGCATAGCTTTGAAACCTGTAACACAGCTTCTGAAAGAGCAAATCAGGTCGTTTAAGCTTCATATTAAAAGATTTTAGGAATTTTCATTATTTTATTATGTATTCACTTTTACTGTGAATATTCACTATTTTCCAACTTATAGCCACAAGGGAGAAGACACTGGTATGGAAACCCTGGATTTCCGGGATCATGTAGAAATTGGGTGTGCCATGGATTTGTGTGGCCCATGAATGAGGTCAACTGATTTAGGGAGTCACCTCAGCAACGTCCTTCTGCCCCTCAACCCTTAGTTATCTCTTTGGAAAATGCTTTTAACCATATAGCTCCTGCAGGCATCACTTCTCAGAGTCCATTGGGGCAGAGTATATGTTGAGTTCACGCAGCAACTAAAATTGGGCGACTGGATGTGTTTGGAACATCTTTTTTTCTTTTCTTAAATTAACTCATCATTGTTTGGATTATACCAAACACAAAGCTATGCTACCCATATATTATGTATATTGTGCATTTTGTGAACAGCCTGGTGCTACTCTGGTTTATCACAATGCCATCTGGGCAGTAAACTTACAGCATTGTCACCTGTAAGCATATACTCATATGAGACACGCGTGTAAGAACAGCGGCCACTGATACAACCAACTTACTTTATGACTACCAGTCTTCCAATATTTATTTAAAATTTTTGGTCAGTTCAATGCCCACATTTTATAAGTAATAAAAAATCGTATTATCTTCTTTTTAACCGGAAGTCCAGCTTTATAATAAAGCACAGACTCTGAAAATAGAACAACAGTTGTGTTTGTCCATTTACTTGCTCCCATTCAGGCAGAAATTAAGTGAAGGAAAGAATACATAATTTATTCTTAAGCCTCTTTCTCGTTTGATTACCTCTATTGTTATGCTTTATGCAAACAAACGAAACTATTGCACTAAACTAACTATTGAAACCTTCAAAATATGAGAAGGTCTTTGAAATGCTAACATAAAGGCTGCTTGAAGATATTCTCATTTATCTACGCTTTTTACTCTTGTTTTAAAACCTTGTATGCTATATTTCTTGGCTCTTTCAGCATTTTCATTCCTGAATTGTTGTCTCTTCTGATTTATTATTTACTCAACTCTTCTGAATTGAGAGGCTACAAATACACACAGATAACTTTTGGGGATTATCCTGAATGTAAAACGCTCCAAATCTATTAGAAAAAAATCAATGTGAAATCAATGTTTGAGTTTTGCAAAAGACCTCATTTCTTTGGCTTCTGATTAAACCTGAACGAAAGCAAAATAAAGAGGGCAGTGATCAAGAGAAAACATCTGCTTAAAATGGCACTGGGTACCGCAATTATTGATTATCTTTTAAATAACAAGGAAGACATGCCCTCTCCCTTCCAGATTTCTCTAGGGATGCTCGCCGGCCTCGCCCTCACAAGCAGGTACCGGAGGAGAAGTTTGTACTCCCTGTTCATATACAGCCCGGTGTGAGTTTTTAGCGTGTCAGTCAGTGAGTTAGAGGGAAAGGGTAAAGAGAAGCTAATCAGGATGAAATGAGATTAAAGGCTGTCTAATTTTACAGCAACTGTGATCCATCAGCCACTGTGAAAGTGACAGTGGAAATGAATGATGGAGACAGACAGGTGGGGCTGTACATTTCACTGATTTATCCTCAAATGCACTGGGCCTTATTTTATTGAGTGAACATGACCGCATTTATCATGACTGTCATCTAAACCCACTTCCCTCCATTTAAAAAGGTCACTTTACTCACAGGGAGGAGGAGAGAGGCACTTTCAAATCAGATTTAAAATCTAATAACATGTGTTCATAAGGCCCTTTGTGAAAATTCTCAACTTTATTAAACAAACTCGAAGTGCTAGAAGGAAAGGGGAAAAAAAGCCAGAAAACTGAAAAGGAAGAAACCTTTGGTCATCCGAGGGAGCACGTTCATTTAGTCTCTAAGTTTGAAGCAATTTGTACCATTTTTGCCTTTCCCACTCCAAATACCTGCTATTCTATTCTAGTCTGGGAAATTCAATAAAACATTTACATTTAATATTTTTAATGAAGAAAGTAGGAAGCGGGCCATCCTTGGAGAGGATACTAAGTCACAGTATTTACTCTGCAGAATGACTGGTCATCACACACTCAATAGATGTTAGCCATTTTACAAGTTGAATCTCTGCCACAATTCACTTACATACCTGTTAAATGTTTTTCCATAATGTTAAGGCCACAAAAATCTCAGTGACACAAATTCTTTTACCCCTCCCTGTACAGTGACATGAAATGTACTGGCATGTGGTACACAAAATTGGTCTTTGTGGATATGAAAATGAAGAGTCAAACTCTCAGAGTATTTTGTGTTACTTTTCACAATAGGAACCACCATTTACCAAACATTTACTATGTGCCAGGCATTGTGCAGGTGCTATATACTTATGCGTATATGTAATTATATTTATATATAGTTACCTATATTATATCTCTGAAAATAGAACAGCACTTATGATTCATTCTTACTTGCTCCTAATCAGGCAGAAATTACATGAAGGAAATAATATATGATATTATAATACATGATAAAATATATCTATATTTTATTTGCCCATATCTTTCATTTAATATAACTAACTATTAGGGAGGCATTGGTCATTCATTTTATTTCTGTAAGAAATACTGAGGCCTTGAGAGGTTAAGTCACTTGTTGAAGGTCAGACTCAGCTAATGAATGGCAGAGATAGAATCCAAACACAGGGATATCTGGATCCCAACCCATGCTCTCATCCATTTCACTCTACTGATTTTCAATAGGTATGTTCATCCAACCAGCAAGTAATTACCGAGTACCTGTGTGTTCAATGATGGTGTTCCTGAAATTTCTGTATAATTTTTTGTTATTGAATCACTTTTAAATGTTTCTTATTTTCATATTTGAAAGAATCCGTAATAAAGCAAGTGGACCTTCCTTCACATTTTTTTCTATAAATCCACATATTCAAATAGTGGATTTTCTTAAAGGAAGACACGTTTACATGTATTTGATGGAGCCAGAAAAACACTGACCAAATCAGCTAGTTAAGGATGGGTAGAGTCTATTGGCAGAGGGTTTTTATTTATTTGTTGAACAGCGAGGGCATATTTCAACCTTGCAAGCAGATTCAAAGTATCTTGGGCACAGAGGCCCTTTTCCTGGCATATGAAATGTGCAGGGGTCTTGCTGCACTTACGAAGGCCTTGCTCTGCTTAAGATTCCCGCTCCTGTTTCCTCCCATATTTTATATCTGAGGAATATATATACCCCTTCCAACAGAAAGTATAGGTATCTTTTGCAACCACAGATGTGCATGAACATCCAAACGAGCTGCATAGGGCTATGACAAGTTTATAGGATTGTTAAATACATGGCTGTTCAATGTTTGTCATTTCAAGTAACATTTATGAGGTCCTTGATTTCCTTTTGGCTTCAAATACATAAACTTACAAAACTGTCAAATATGACATAATTTTTTGGAAAAAGTAATTAATGCCCATGTTTTGTAAAAATACAGTCTTATAAAACATAATGATATACAGGAACAATAAGTTTTCCTCTTATGCCTCTCAGCCTTGCAGTTCCCTACTGTAGAAGCTACCCCTGTTATTGTGTTCTTGGATTTTTCTTCCAGAGAGATTATATATACGGGTCATTTTTTAAAAATACAATTGACACAGCATTCTATGAGCACACTGTTTAGTACCTTGCTTTTTTGCACTCAAGAATACATTCATTTATTCATTCCTCACCAATCAAAGACCTGTTCAGCTGCTACTGTATGTCAGGCAAGGTTCTACCTGCTGGGGAGGTCATGACAGCATCAAGGAACGTTCTAGTCAGGGGAAGCATGTAATAAACATGGACACAAATAAATAGGCACTTTTGTTTCAAATGATAAGTGCAATGAAGAAAAGTAAAGCTGGGTCCAAGGAGGGTGAGGAATTTTGAGAGTAGTCAGGGAGGGCTTTCTGAACAGATGACTTTTGAGCAGAGGACTGACAGAAGTGAGCAAGGGAGCCATGCAGGGGTAGTGGTAGGCATAGATGTGGGAAAAGCAAGTGCCAAGGCCCTGGGGCACAGGTGTGGAGTGTAGCAAGAACAGCAAGAAGACCAAGAACAGAAGCATCTGAGAGGAGGTCTCGGAGGGAGACCGAGGCCAGATCTGTGCGATGGTGCAGTCTTGGTCGGAGGAAGACACTTGGATCGTCTACCGGCCCATTCTTTTCAACAGCCATACACTGCTTCACCCGATGGGTGTCCTATAATGTGTCCCAGCCCCTTCTGATGGCCATTGATTAATTCACTCAGCAAACATTTACTAAACACTCATTATGTGCAGATACTTTTCTGGTTGGTAATAAAGCAACGAATGAAGCTGACAGCATCCCTGCTCTCCGAGACCTAAATGACAGGGAAAAGAAGAATGTAAACTAATACACAGTGGAATGCACAGGAACACAGCCAGGCGATGACAGACAATGTAAAAAGGAAAAAAAATAGGACAGTGTGTTAGAGAGTGAGTGCCTGGCTAGCGCTCTAGCTGAGGTGGTCAGGGAAGGTCTCTCTGGGGACTGGCGTTGAAGGTAAATTTTGAAGGTTGAGAAAGGGCCATTGCAAGAAAATAAGGGGAAGGGATCCATGCAGAGACCCTGAAGCACGAATGAGCTGGATGTGCCTGAGCAGCCCAGAGAAAGCCTCTGTGTCTAGAGCACCGAGGGTGAGGGCTAGAGAGGCATGAGAGAAGTCAGGAGGCAGGCAGAGGCTGGGTAGATGGGTTTTTAGAAGCCAGGATAAGGGGTGTCGATTTTATTCTTAGCATGATGGAAAGGCATTGGAGGGGTTTTAGCAGCAGCAGGACATGATCTGATTTATGTTTTAAAAATATCACTCTGGCTCCTAGGGATGTTGTAGGAGTGAAAGAGGGAAAAGAGGAAGATCAAGCAGGGCGCCCCTCCTGTGGTCCAGATGAGGGACGATGGAGGCTGGATGAGGTAGGGGCGCTAGGGCTGGAGGGAAGGGGATGTGTTGAAGGTTGCTGCTATTACAAACAGTGCTCTGCCGAGTGTCCTCATGGGTCGACAACACACATACACGTGCATTTATCTGAAGGATTAATTCCTCCAAGTGAAATTTCTGGGCCAAAGGATGGGTGCGTTTTACATTTTAATGGATGGCATCACATCGTATCCCTTTTTATATCTGTACCTTTGCCAACACGGTAGGTGAACAATTGGTGTCTAGTTAAAATTTAAATCTCCACTCATTTGTGATAGAGGTTGAGCATCTTTCCATATGTTTCAAATCCATTTGTATGGTATACATTTTTCTGTTGGTTTTTGACTTCTTGATATCATAAGTTGCCTATAGTTACGTGATTTCTGTTCTTAAAGGGTTCTTTTCTATAGAATTATCTAAACTGGCAAAATAAATGATATTTTGGAAGCATGGTATTGCTAGAATATATATTTGTGCAATATTTACTCATTAAAGCAAATTCAAATAGTAATTACATGCTGTTGAAAACAAATATAACCTGAAGGAAAGGTGCCTCAGTCTAATGACATTGAAAGAGTATTTCTTGCTATAGGATTGTAGAGAAATTTTTTTCTTACATCTTCTTCAATTTTATAGTAAGTATAATTGAGAAACATAAATGTTTAAAAATTTACTAGTTTAGGGCTTCCCTGGTGGCGCAGTGGTTGGGAGTCCGCCTGCCGATGCAGGGGACACGGGTTCGTGCCCCGGTCCGGGAAGATCCCACATGCCGCGGAGCGGCTGGGCCCGTGAGCCATGGCTGCTGAGTCTGCGCGTCCGGAGCCTGTGCTCCGCAACGGGAGGGGCCACAGCGGTGGAAGGCCCGCGTACCGGGAAAAAAAAAAAAAAATCACTAGTTTAATCCTACCGTCCTGTCTTTCTGCAAAGATCTAGAAATTTGGCCATTGCTTCTCTGGAGGTAGAAACAGACACATAGTCAAACATCTTACATGAAGCACGTGCTTGATACATATTATTGAATAAATAATGCATAGAAAAGGCTCTGTTACTTTTTTTTCTGTTGTATATGGATGGTTACTAGCCCTGTAAGCTGCAAATAAATGGAAATGTTTTGTGCATTTGGGAATGACTTGATCATTACGGACAGTGAGTCTGGAAAACCAAATCCCGTAAGAAATTCACATGGTCTGAATCCTGTGAAGAGTTGGTGAAGGTTCTGAATTAACCCAAAGGTGGCCAACACTTTCTCCTCACTCCCAACTTATTCTGCACACACAGAACTGGGTTCCCACAGTCCCACTGGAGACAAAGTTGTTGAAGTGAGTTCGAAATGTATAAATCTGAATAAAAGTGCCTATGTGTTAGGTTTTGGAGGCTATGCAAGAAAAAGAGAGTTGGCTTCTCTTTCATAATACAAAATTGTATCTAAGGGGGAGTTTTCCTGACAATGAAAACTTGCTTTGTGACTCTCTCCTCTGTGCCACTGTTGTAGTAAATGCATGCCTTTACCCTATACCTGCCAAGTCAAGATACAGTGCATTAAAATCATCTGCCTTTTGTGTGTCCCACCCTAAAGAATCTGTAAGCTCCTTGAGGCCAGACTGTGTCATTTCTATAGCTTTACGACCACCACAATGCCCAGTACATAGGATAGTAGAGCCTTAGGCATGGCTACAGATTTTATGCCTAATACAGTAATTAGAAATATTAATGAATCAATAAATGTTAGTAGCATGAACGAGTGAATGCTATAACTAAGAGAGACTGTGGCATTTACTTCTTTGGAAGGTGTAAAAAATGTATGGATACCAGAAGATGTGAAGGAGGGAAGAAGTGAAAGAAAGGGAAGAAAGGGAGAAAGATATATGCCTTAGATCAGGATTCTGTGGCATCTAGGATGGATGTCACCCTATATGCAATACATGTGTTAAACAAAGGAGGTTTGTAAGTTCTTCAAAGACTGTGACATATTTCTTTAGGATCTATCATAGGCCTAATTGTGCCAAGGTCAAAGGTTTTCAATAAATCCTTGTTGATTTACAGTTTTAGCTCTGAGCACTTAAATGGAGGGAAAGGCTAACAACCAGCGGAAGCTGAGGGGACTTAAAATAAGACTTCTATTAGCTGTTCGAGCAAAACTCCCTTTTCAAATTATGACCCTATTATTACAATGTGGTGTACCAACTATTTTATTTTGTTTAGTTCTTGATATGATAGTTAGAATTTTAAAATAGTTTTATTTTCACTTTTGGAAAGTAAAACATCTTTAGGAATGAACACTGCAATTTCTTCCAAATGCTAGGTGTTTTTTTTTTTTTTTTCCTGTTTTTTAAAGTGTGTTTTCAGAGACACATTAATGAAACATGCTAGTGCTTTGATGTTTGTCCTTTCCTAAGTGCCAGTACAGTGTCTTCCTGATCATGTCCTGGGGGAGTGAGAAATTGCACTTTTCATTGTTCTACACCTAAAAAGGCTCAGTAAAAAAGAATAGTCAACTCTGTAAATGAATTAAAGTAGAAGATCAACTCATTATTTAAACGTGTGAAAATAAGATCCTTGACAAAGGTTGAAGGAGCCAGGACTATTTATACTGTGAATGATATGACAACAGGATAGCAAAAATGATCGTAAAACAGCTTAAATTCTCTTAGATGATGGCCCCATAGTTACTGATGGCGGGAAGAAGGAAATGGATATGGTGCGTAGAATGAGGATGTGTAAAGAAGCATTTTCTGATGTAGATCACACATACTCAGGATTGGAAAGTGAACTCTAGTGGTTCACTTTAAAATCCGGGAGACAGCAAAAGAATCTACCGACCTCTTCATTCATTTTTTCATTCAAAAATTTGTATTGAGGAATTAGTTATTGTGCTAAACTCTGGGACACCATTCCTATATTTCAGAGCTCACAGTGCAGAGAGAATAAACAGAGAAATCGAATACACAGTGTTCTAGAAGAACAACGATGGAAGCACCAGGGAGGAAGCGACTGTAACTTCAGGGAGGAAGTGACTGTAACTTCAGGGAAGAAGCGACTGTAACTTCAGGGAGGAAGTGACTGTAACTTCAGGGAGGAAGCGACTGTAACTTCAGGGAAGAAGCAACTGTAACTTCAGGGAGGAAGTGACTGTAACTTCAGGGAGGAAGCGACTGTAACTTCAGGGAAGAAGCAACTGTAACTTCAGGGAGGAAGTGACTGTAACTTCAGGGAGGAAGCGACTGTAACTTCAGGGAAGAAGCAACTGTAACTTCAGGGAGGAAGTGACTGTAACTTCAGGGAGAAAGTGACACTTAAGATAAATCATAAAACCAAGACGGGATTTTCCAGGTTGTCACAGCAGCAAAAGTCATTATCAGTAAAAGGAACATGGATTCAACAAATACTTATTGAGCTCCTACTATGTGTCAGATCTTAGGCTAAGTTCTAGGGATATATTTTAATTGGATTATTTTTATAAAAATGATTATTAAAATTAGATCAATTTCCAAAATGTCCTTAATACTATGATCACTATACTATATCAGCTATTATGTTGAGGCCAGAGAAAATGTGTTTGGGGAACATGAGAGCAAATAAAGAGGGTGGACTGTTACCTCCGCTGTCCTTTTGGGCAGCCTATTCCTCGGCTCAAATTCCCTCTGGAGCACTCTCTCCTTAGACAACAAGCAGTCATGGCCTCTACCCTAATTGAATTTCTCCTGGTATGTGGAGCCACCTGATGGCTCTGGAAGCAGTCGGTAGGATTATCAGAACAGTGAGCAATACCGTCGTTCCTTTCAGACCACCCCTCACGGCATTTGCGCTCGCAGTTTCAGTACGTCGTGCTATTGCACTTATTTGATTTCAAAGGACATTTCATTGCAAAGATCCAGAAAGATTTCTTATATACTCCTCCATGGTCATTTCCTGGTGTGTGCATGTGTGCCTTCCCATGAACCCATGTGTATGTGTGGGATCTGGGAAGCACGAGGGCAGGCGGGCTGGGCAATGAAGACTGTACTGAGTCAGTAGCTTATAACACACAGGGGAAGTGATCTCAGGAGATGAGCTCCTGGTCTTGGCCATCACAAGGCCCCTAGAACCATCTCTTAAGAAACTTCTGAAATCTGTATTGCTGGAAAAAGTAGACAACTTTTTGGAGCTCTGCAGATCCAAACAGGGAAACACGTAGGCAATATGATGAATAGTGAAGTTCCATTTTCTCTTTTTTGGGCACCATTTTTTACTGGTAAAGCTAGATAGTCATTGAACGTTAAGTGATATTTACTTATGAATATATTTATGAACGTGCATGAGTATATGGCACTTTTCTTGTCTTAGAATTTAGGTTGAGACCCTAAGGCTGAAGCTAATCTAAAGAGTTGTGTCGGGCCTTTTGGCGGGTAAGTGCTGCATGAACCAGCCTCTGGGAGACCGACCATCTAAGTTCTTGTTACTCAAAGTATGTTGCATGGACCTGAAGCATCAACCTCACCCGGGGGAAAATTAGCAGTGCAGAATCTCAAGGACCCCCCTGGACATCCTGAGTCAGACTGTATGTTACAGACCCCATGGGTACTCTAAAGTCTGAGCATCCCTGAGCTAGGACAGGCTGGTCCAGACCACCTGCACTGGAATCACCTGGGTCCCATCCCAGACTCCTGGGTCCTAGGCCTGACCTTCTGAATCTGAATTTCTAAGGTTAGGTCCAGGAACCTGGAATTTCAGTATGCTTCTGAGATTATTCTTAGGCACATCGACAGTCACACTAATCCCAAAAAGACTTGGTCCAAACAGTCATGTTTAAATTGGGTCAGAAAAACTGAACTCCTTAAACTGTTTTGGTAAATTACTTCCTTCCGTTTCTATGGAAAGCAGCACTTTCGTAAGTCAATGTCTGGCAGATAGTTGGTGCTCAATAAATGTAGCTTTGTTTAAAAAAAGAAAAAGGTCTGTGCCAGGCCACTGATGCCAGACTTTCTAAAAGTGGTTCCTAATCTGTGTCTCACTGGTCATGTGACTGTGCACACGCATGCACGCACACGCACACACATATTTTGTCTACATATACAATGATGTGGAAGACTATTAGTGGGTAGGGATTTTTTTTTTTTTTAAGAGAGTGGTTGTGGGAGACTGTGGAACCACTGGGCATTTTCCATCCACGGTGGAACAGAATTCTCCTCGTATCCTCCACCCCAAAAACAAAAGCAAAGGCTGGTGGAAGAATCTTGGGCCAGATGTCTCCGTGCTTCCTGGCGCTTGGCCAGCAAAAGGTGAAGTCTGAAGACAAGAGGCTGGTGGGAGCCGTCTGTGATGGGAGTGTGAAGGGAGAGAGCGGGGGCAGACGTGGCCTGCATTTCTGGGTTTGGTGGAACACTATCACCCAGTACCTCCCTGTGGGCTGAGCTGTGGGTCTGTTTGGTTACAACTGCCATGAAAGGACACACACCCCCACCCAAGAAGATTAATTGCTAGTTCAAGGTGACCTTAACAGAAGCTATGCGGTAGACAGTGGGAAGTCTTCAGAAAAAGGTTCACAGCAGAGCCCATAAAGACAGCTCATGAGAAAACAAAGTCAGCGTTACCGCATTTACCTCCTGAAAGCCAGGTTCTAAAAACACCAGGCAAATAAGAGCTTTTCTCCCTTTCCCTTCCCCTCCTCCAGCTCTATCTCTGGTTAAACCAGACTACTTGCATGGCTGATTTCCATCCACGGGTGGGTCAGCCTTTCTTACCCTCATGTCAACGTCAGTGTGCAGGAAAGATTTAACACAGCAGGCCTGAAACCGCTATCCTTAGAAAGGCCTGGCCTTTCCTAGAAAGGTTGGACTTTGGTCGATGTTAGGGAACTTAGATTTCAAGAGTGTTCCCACAACCTTAACTAAGAGTGGCTGTCTGTGCCCAAGTTGTACAAAAAATGGGATTTATGCTGAGCGCCTGCTTCTGGGAGTATGGAGTTTTGGTATGTGCTAGGCAGATGTCTACCTAACCAGCCCTCAATAAAATCTTCGGGTACTTAGCCTCTGATGAACTTCTCTGGTAGACAACATTTCACAGGTGTCGTCACAATCGGACACTGGAGGAAATAAATGCATCCTGCGTGACGCCACTGGGAGAGGACAGTTGGAAGTTTGAGCCTGGTTTCCTCTGGACTTTGCTCCATGCACCCTTTCCCTTTGCTGATTTGCCTTATACTTCCCCCCTGTAATAACTCATAGCTGTGAGTAGGACGACATGCTGGTCCTGTTGGTTCTCCTAGTAAATCACTGAACTTGGGGGTCAACAGGAGACAGAGAAACTTCAAGTGTATTTAGAGAACAAGGTTTCTATTGAACATCCCAAGACACCTGGGGCTGCTTTAAGAACTTCCTGAGGTGTAGCCACAGGGAGAGACGAGACATCCAATAGAGAGGTTTCGGAAAATCTGTGGTTGGAAAAAAAAGAAGTTGTCTTCGGTTGGCCCCATACGTGAAGTTCTTTCAATAAACTGATCGTGGATATACATATGCATGACATGACTGCTTCTGGACTCTGGGTAAGCATGGGCTCCACATTTCCTCTGGTTGGAATCAATGTGCAAATCGCCTGAGAACCTGCTAATGCTCAACACTGTCTCATCATAGGTACTAGAGGCTTTATTGGATTATTTGACACTATGGCCCTTTTTATTTTCTTGGGAAATGTGCAGTCACTATATTACTTGAAACACTATACAGACACATAGGAGACCATCTGTCAGGAGTATACAGTGGTCCAGGAGCTTTGTGGCAGAGAAATCCGGAGAAAGGAGCAGTCACTGGGCCTGGGCTCCGTCGGGTAGCGATGTACAATCTTCAATCTCTCCCCAGCCATTACATCTTTCTGCTTTCTTCACAGGGTGCTTTGCCTTATCTCTTTTTTTTTAAAAAAAAAAAAAAAAACCCAAAACAAAGAAAATGCAAACTTCTTTATCCCACTGCTCCTTCCAGGTATCCTTAGAGCACCCCATCCCCTGGACCATAAATCTGGGCTCATAATCACAGTCCTGGGCACAGTGAGCGCTTGGTCTTGAGATGGTCCCATGACCCAGCCAGGCCCTTCAGCGGGGGTTGCGCCCTGGCGCCAACAAGAAGAAACCTTTCCTTTCTGACCACAGATCCTGGTGGGGCAATGGAGAAGCAGGTCTGAGCAAGGAGAAGTGAGGAGAAATGAGAGGAGAGGAGGAGTGAGGAGAAATGAGACCACAGTTTTGAAATTTTGTTTCTGCATCGTCCATAAGGCCCGTCCCTGCCCTCCTGGTTATGTGGCCCATGTATCTGTTTCCCCACTGGACTTTTATGAAAGCCCCCAACAGTCTCCTTGCTTTCATTCTTGTCCCCTTTTGGCTTAATCTTCACAGAACTCTCAGAATGATCCTTCAAAAACCAAATCAGATGAGGACATTCACTTCTTGTCAGTCCTTTCCTTACTTGCCATCTACCTTAAATAAATGTTAAAGTTTTCAGAATGGCCTATGAGGACCATATGGCCTGGCTGCTGGCCACCTTTCCAGCTGCCTTTCCTACCACTGTCCCCTCCCCAGTGGTGCTCCGGTCATATTCCTTCCTTGGGAATCTCCCCAACATCCCAAACACATTCCTGGTTGAGGGACTTTGCACTTGCTGTCCTCTGCCTCATATGTTCTTCCTTTGTGTTACACCCATGGCTAACTCCTTCACTTTACTCAGTGTCTACTAGAAAGGGAGATCTTCTCTGACAATCCCACTTAAAAAGCATCCCTGTACAGCAAAGTAAATCAGTTATACGTATACATATATCCACTCTTTTTTAGATTTCCTTCCCATTTAGGTCACCATAGATCATGGAGTAGAGTTCACTGTGCTATACAGTAGGTTCTCATTAGTTATCTATTTTATACATAGTAATGTACATATGTCAATCCCAATCTCCCAATTCGTCCAACCGTCCCTTCCCTCCTTGGTAACCGTAAGTTTGTTCTTTACATCTGTGACTCTATTTCTGCTTTACCAGTAAGTTCATCTGTACCATTTTTTCTAGATTTCACATGTAAGCGAAATAGTTAAGCAAGTATACTCCAATAAAAATTAATAAAAAGGAAAAATAAATAAATAAATAACCCTCTAACTCAAAGACCAAGTTGGAGTGGATCTGAGATTTGTCTCCCACTCTCTTACTTGGTGTCCTGCAAATAAATTCTGACTTTGCCACAAAAAAAATAAAAAGCCTGCCCTTTCATTCACCACTCCTTCACCCTGCTGTGTTATTCTTAACAGTTCTTAACTGTCCGACAGATCTTTTGTTTATAAAATATTTTCATACTAATATATTAGCTGCATAAGTAGGCAATATACTAATATATTAGCTGTGTAGGTAGACAATATACTAATATATTAGCTGCATAGGTATGTAGGCAATATACTAATATATTAGCTGCGTAGGTAGGCAATATACTAATATATTAGCCATGTGGCTGCATGACTGTCTTGTTCACCACTGAACCCCTAGTGCCTAGAAGAATGTCTTGCACACAGAAGGCTCCCGATAAATATTTGTTAAGTTGATGACAAAATAGTTAAGTTAGATTGAATTGGATTTCTGTAACTTGCAACTAATACTTTTAAATGTCAGATGGAGAAAGTAAAGTAATTTAGTTAAGGTAGACTAACAATGTCATAAGCATGTGGCTTTAGCTCCTAGGTTCAAGACAGTAGAGTGTCATACAGATCTAGGTTTGATATCATTTAACTGTGTGAATTTAGAAGTCATGGTTTTCTTCATCAGTAAGATGTGGATAATAATATCTACCTCACAGGGCTATTGGAAGAATTCAATTAAATTGGATAACTTACGGAGTGCACCAGGCTCGTTACAGACAAACTATAAAAGTTAGTTCTTTCATTGTTCCTTTTCCTTCATTCCTCCTTCAAATATTCTTACGTCGTTTTACTTTACAAAGAACAAAAACAATCTGCAAACAAGCAAAATTCCTTCACTTGCAATATTAACAAGTTGACAAAAGCATGAAATTGGTAAAGCATGGATTTGTTATGGAATGGACTTTAAAACATAGTTTTGGCTTATTGGGGTAGAAATGTATGGTCCCCAAAAGATTCACATTTGGATTGTGGCTGGGATGAAGTGACACAGGTCCTCATATTATCAAGAGGTATGTTGATGATCCTTATGCGGTTTAAACTAACTTCCTAACAACACATGTTTTGTGAAGATAAGAGATTTCATTTAGTTTTTACTTAATATATATCAGACATCTACTGTGTGCTGTGTATAAAACAGGGAAGAATCCAGGGGCTCATGTCCAATGGAGGAAAAATTTATGTGCACATGAAAATATAATGCAAAGTAGACTGTAGTTAATGACATAAGTCCAAAGTACAGAGAAAGATGAGGCAAATGAAGGGTAATTTTTTTAGTTGTCTTGGAAAATAAGATCCAAAAGGAGATTTGTGATGGGTCCTTGAAGGAAGGATGGGAGATGGACTGATGGAGAGGGGCTCGGGGAATTCCAGTCAATGCCATCTGTGTGCACAGAGGCATGGTGGCTGGGGAACTGTTAGGGAGCTTTGTGGGGCTGGAGTGTAAAGTAAGATTTGAAAAGCAATGGGATGTAAAGTTGGGAAGGTAGTGCGAGACAAGGTCAGGGAGGTCCTTGAATACCAAACAGTAAATGACTCTCAGTAGAGAGGCTGTGAAGGTTTCAGGAGGGCAGTAAAGCCTTAACGAAGTGAACAGGGGCTAGAGCCTGTGCTTAGATGGTGCTAACATTCTTTCATCACCTGCGTATGTTTCTACTAAAATAAAGAAAAGCCGTCATCTTAGAGATCATAAGCGCAACAAAAAAGAGAAAGGTCTAGAGGGAGAAAAAAGCAGAGAATAAGCACCTTTAAGTGTCGACTCAGAAAAGGTAAAACATAACCACACGTAAAGGCTAAGAGGTGAAGACAAGGGAAGAGGGAGACATCAAGAGGGGAAAAAAAGACCGTTAACTAAAACATGCCAATGGATATATGGATTATTTGTGGAGAAGGACTAAGCAAGAACATTTTTATAATAACACAGGGGAAGAAGAGAGGGAGTAGTCCTAATAACTCAAAAATTAGATATTATTGTAAACAAGACTGTCCTTCAAACACAGCGTCATCGATGTGGATTCTCCTTCCCTTCCAGTTGATAAAATGGGGAGTAGCGTTACGTCTACCCCACAGAGTGATAACTACTCTAAGCATTGTTACTCGATAATGTATGAACCACTGTTTAGCTCTTACTCTGCAGTAAAATAGCCAATGAGCTGTTGTCTTCCCTCAGGAAAAGCATCTGAGCATCAAAGGCTAGTAGTGAGGTCTAAATCCATTACCTTCCTCTTTCCCACTGTCCCTCATACCCCATAGCCCTCATTTCCTTACTTCCCTCCTGACTCAGCTTAGATTTCAATGTTCACCTTGTAATAGTTTCCTGGCACACACTCTCAACTCTCTTGCTCCGTTCTCCGTTCTTCACACTTGTGTAGAAAAACCAAATCTTGGTTATATCCAGCCCCACACAACTGCATGTGGCTGGTGAGATTTATACCATCATTTAAAATTCATGTTATTGTTGCCTGAAGTTCCTACTGTGTTCCCCTACACCATTTATTATCCCACCAAGGGTTAACAAACTACTGTCTAAGGGCCAAATTGGGCCTGCTACATGTTCCTGTAAATAAAGTTTTATTGAAACACAGCCATGGCCGTCAGTTTACGTTTTATCTACTGCTGTTTCCTTGCTGCAATGGCAGGTTTAAATAGTTGCGACAGAGACCTAAGGGCCTGCAAAGGATGAAATATTTACCACCTTGCCCTTTAAAGAAAAAGGTTTCTGACCTTTGTCCTAAATGACTACCCCATACCTTGTTCTCTCTCCTCAGCTCCCTTAACATCTGCTCCCTGATTTACTTTTAGCTGATAACCTTGTTGTCTATTTCACTGAGAATATAGAACATTTAGAAGAGAACTCCCGCAGGCTCCCAGCATTGTACCAACCAAATTACCGGCATCAGTATTATCTATACTTGCCTTTCCTTTTGCTTCCTTTTGCTATTAAGTATGGATGGACCATCCACGCTTATTTCTAAAGTCAAGCCCTCCGTTTGTGTCCCATTCCCTCTTGACTATTCAAGGATATTTTTCTGAGCAATTTTATCATGTCTTGTGTCTTTAATTTTTTCCCTCTTTATCAGGTCTCTCCTATCAGCAGAGAAACATGCTGATATGTTGCCACCTTAAAAAAAAAGTTCTTGAATCAATATCCTTGTTTTCCTCCCTATCCCATTTCTCTGTTTTCCCTTACATAAATAATTCTCAGAAGAGTTGTCTTTACTCAAGGTTTCCAATTTTTCCCCTCCCATTTTCACTGAAGCTTTTTCAATTAGGCTTTTAGCTTCATCATTGCATGGAAACAGCTGTTGTTAACGTCCATGTTGCTCAAACCAATGTCATTTCCCAGCCCTCATCTCATGAGATCTCTTCCCAGTATTTAGCACAGATCACTCTCTACCTGTGTCCTTCTGGGAGACCATTCTCTCTGGATCCTCCTCTACCTGACTGCTGTTCTCTAGTTTGATTCGTGGCTGGCTGCTTCTCATCAACTCAATCTGTAAACGTTGGCATGCCCCCAGAGCTTGGCCTTGAAATCTCTTCTCACCTCCATCACTCACTGTCTCGGAGACCTTCCAGCCACATGACTTTAAAAACCTCAATACAGCTCCACTTGGGTACCAGATGGACTCTCCAACTCAACATGCCTCCAAACAAACCCCTGGCTTTCCCATCCGAACACTTCCACCTAAGTCAGTGTCAACTCTAACCTTCCACTTGCTCAGGACAAAAACTTTAGTAGAAGAATCCTTGACTCTTTTCTTTCTCTTATATTATGCTTGATCAAAATAAATTATTCATTTCTCATGGGATAAAAGATACCCTTTTAGACTTTTTCTTTGCCTACTCACAAATACATAAAAATGGTATGCATATGATATATATGCTTTCCTAATCTCTTTTCACCTGTAAATGTATGGTATTTTCATTTTCAAAACAGTATAGATTTTCATTGGTCGTTTTTAATAGTGGTATGCTGTATGTTTTGGTATGGATAAACTAAAACTTACTCAGCAACCCCTAACTGTCGAACACCTGAGTTTGGTTCTTATTAATTGTTCTTATAAACAATACTGATGTGAATATCTTTGAACATGTGAATGATTATTTCCTTAGAACAAATCTTAGAAGTAGCACTGCTGAAGTCAGGACCGTTCTGTTTCTTAAAAGTCTATCTTTTATGTAATTTACATATAACTGTATAAAAATAAATAAATGCATTTTCTGGATTCCTAGATGAGCACGATATGCTAATCTATATAGATGAAAATCACATAACAAACTACTGATAATTTAGTAATGTTCTTTTACCAATTACATTTGAATTGCAGTTGTGAGTCCAGTGTATGTAAAAGACATTGTACATTTGATTTTTAGAAAATGTGCCTTGTGACTGTGGATTCAAGGTTCTTGTGGTAGTTGCATGGCTCCCCAGGAGTTCATAGACTGGCAACCACAGCTTTGGTTGATGATTTAGAGAAGCAATTCACTTAGCATATGATCATAAATGGAACCTATTTCCTCTCCCATCCAAGTTGCTCACTTCTTGACATAACAGTTTTACAGTAGGAATATGAATTCTGGTACTAAACAGGCAAGTAAAAAGTTCTCATTAAAGCAGAGTGATTACAGATATGTAGTCAGAATAGAGTAGGATTGTAACTGTGGGCTATTTAAATTAACTTCCTTGATCGAATCTTTTTGTGTGCTGTGAGGGCTTCCCTCTGGAATTCACGGCAACCCCTTCAGCGTTCCTCAGGCGCTTGGAGAAATGTGGAAGTCAGTCAGCTGATTGTCATTGGCTGCACTCTGCTCAAAAGCCTTTCTTGCACTGCTGCAATTTTGAACTAAGCCACTAGATGGTGTACACTGTTCTTTGCTTGCCCCCCAGAAAAAACATCAAGAACTGCTCAGATATGGCTCTAAGTAAGACCAACGAAACAAAGAGGAAAACTACAATGGTAAGACAAGATTTGGGGGATCTCTTTAAAACTCTGGTGTCTGTTGTTTTTTTTTTTTTTCTGATGCAGACCACGCTGATTTAGAGAATAATATAAACGTTATTTCCTTTACTCCATTTCTCCTAAGTAATTCCAAATATCTGAGCTGGACAAAATCTCTCTCTCATTCTCTAGCTATTCATGGTAACCTACTTTTGAACTTCATACTTCAGTGCTGAAAGCAATCTAAATAGTTTATTTTCTCTTTTAGAGACTCATATGGACAAATACTTAGCAGAGACATCCTATGCTGATATTGTTAAAGACAGATTTTTTAAGTAGACCAGATTTTCCAATAACTTAAAAGATCTGCAGGTAAGTCCTTTAATACAGTAAGTTGCTTTCAGTTAAGAAGCAAACATTTTAGTGAAGAAGTTGAAAGAATAAAAAAGTCATCTTCCTTACCTTAAAGTAATCCCCCAGATTTTACAAATAACACATGCATTTAAACTACGGATGATCCTTTTTGGATTAAGTAGTTTCACCACATTTTCTACCCTTTCTTGTCATATTAAGCTAGGTCTTATGTGAATCACAGCCCCTCATCTCAAGTGGTAGTTAACTTTCTGAATCCTTAATAGTCAAAGATGACTGTAGCAAATCAATATGATCATCCTTTGTGGGGAAATATCATTCAAACCAACTGGGGTCTTTGAGCTGACAAAGTGTTCCAAGTTCATTTCCACTACACAATAATGAGATGCAAAAATGTCTGTATGCGCACCGTCAGTTGGAAAATCGAAAAAGTCAGTGAAATTACAAAAAGGCTTTAATGGTGCTTCTGAAAACAGACATAATTTTATGTTCTCATTTTTGAATTACATTTCACTTGACATTTAGAAGTAATTTTAATGGAAAATTTTTTATTAACTGAGAAACAAGAATTCTTGGACTCTAATGATAAATGATGACTCTATTTTAAAAATAGAGTCACCTCATGATTATTCAATGACCAGTGGTCTGGTTCCTATATTATTCTAATATTATTATTTCTTCTGTTACCTGCTTGCTGCCTGCTCTTTGGTTATTTAATTCTTCAGAGAGTAGGTAAAGCCAAAGGACAGTGGTAAATACAAATAGATCAATCATGTATCAGCTATGAAAAAACTTTGATTTTGTGTGTGTGTGCGTGTGCGTGGTGAGGAAAGGGGATGATAAGGTTAAAATTTTACAAATTGTGAGATTTGTAGTTTGCTTGAATTCTAACAATCAATTTTATCCCTTTACTGATACAATTAATATTTAGAAATTGGTTTTTTTACATTATGTTTTGTGTCTAGTTTATATTTCTAGTATTTTTCAGATACTGCTTTTGTAGATATAAACCTTTTTCATTAGGACTCCTAAAAGCTTTAGGTTTAATTTCTTATTATTTACATATTCTTATTCACCCTGCTGTCCTCATCTGCTAGTCTAGGCTGGGCCTGTAAGAGAAAGGCCAACTCTGATTGAGACTGAAGTACCCTCTCTCACCAAACTGGCTTTCCTAATTAACGATGGTCAAGGTATTAGACCAATAGCTCCAAAACGTCTCATGCAACGTGTTGTATATACGGGTCACGAATGCACTGAGCATTTTGGTTCTATTTGGCCCATTTTTAATACATGAAAAAGTGTTATCAGTTCCTGTCATTGTTGTATTATGGGCAGTCTTAAGGAAAGAATAATTGTTACAACTGCAGTTTGATGATAGATTTAAGTAAATACATCGAACTGGAAAGAAAACGTGTGGAGGTGAGAAGGACAAGAAGAAATTCCTCATGGTTGCCTGAAATTTAGGCTATAGAATTCACATTTCCTCATGGGAGCCAGATGATGAACTGCAGAATTAGTCTACAATTCAGACAAACACTTCAGGCAAAACAAAGGGCTACAACAAGACTCCCAGCTGTTCTTCCTTTATCTGCGCCTGAAAAGTTGGTATTCATTCTTTCCTTCATTCATGTACTCAACAAATATTTATTTATTGATCTCTATGCTATGCCAGGCGTTGGACATACATAATCCTATTTTCTTAGAGTCATTAGTTCTTTTTTTTTTTTTTTTTCTGGTACGCGGGCCTCTCACTGTTGTGGCCTCTCCCGTTGCGGAGCACAGGCTCCGGACGCGCAGGCCCAGCGGCCATGGTTCACGGGCCCAGCCGCTCCGCGGCATGTGGGATCTTCCCGGACCGGGGCACGAACCCGTGTCCCCTGCATCGGCAGGCGGACTCTCAACCACTGCGCCACCACGGAAGCCTCATTAGTTCTTTTTTTTTACTCCATCTCTTCTTCCTTTCAGATCTCAATTTGCTTATATGCTGACTTCAGAATTTGTATTTCCAGTCTTTTCTCCTCTGTCATATAGACCAATATTTTCCAGTCCTTCCTGGATAACTTCCCTTAAATCTCTCTCACTCTTTAATTCTTCCTTCCTTCATTGATACATTCACCAAATACTTATTGAACAATTACAACGTACCAGGCACAAAGCTGAATATGATGGATAGGGACACCACAACTCAATGTTTAAGACTAAACTTATTCCATCCTTCTCTAAACTTGAATCTTCTTGGTTTCCTCCTTTGAGCAAAGGCATCAACTCAATTTAGCCCATCAAGCCAGACTGTCTCTTACCTCCTAGTGTCCAGCATTACCAAACGAAGTTTAACTCTACTTATGAAATGAGTTTTAATTTTGCCATTCTTTCATTGTTTTCATAGCCATTGCTGTAAATCAGGCCCTAATTATCCCTTGCCTGGGTTATGTAATAAATGATTACCCTGTCTCCAACCTCTCCTTTTCTAATTTACCCTAAATTAACTTTTAAAACACAGATTTAATTATGTTATTACCCTGCTCAAAGAGTTTTGGTGACTCCCCACTGACTATAGAATAAGATCTAAATGGTTTTCACCTGACCCTTTATACCTGCTCTCAACCCACTTTTCAGCAGTTCCCAACTCTTTGCAACTTCCTAAGTTTAAAATGCAATGTCACACTCTGCTTTTGTTTATGTTGTTCTCTCTCTGCCTGGAATAATAAGAACTCATCATATTTGTATGTCACTTTCCAGTTTATAAGGATTTTTCCCATGCACCTTCCATGAGGTAGGCAGGGATCATTTCCCAGAATTTAAAACCGAAAGAGCCAGGGCTCTGAAGATATAAATAATTTACTGAGGGTCTTCTGGTTAGTAGGAGAGCCCAGATACTAAACATCAATGGGCCCTAGCACCAAAAAGCAGACTAGACTGAGGTGTAGCATTTTTACTGAATAAAATGAATTTGAGGCATAGGTTTCCCTCTGTATATGGTGTCATATATTTTATCTAAGAGCAACTTTTACACAGAGAGTCAATTCTTAAATTCCATATATCTTTGGACTTATTATACTTATCAGAGTTTAAAAAATAATTTCAACATTTTATAGTCACTATGGTAAGCGCCATCTTATTTTCAATCTTTGTGTATTTTTAGGGTGATATAAAATATACTCACAGGGGCTTCCCTGGTGGCGCAGTGGTTGAGAGTCCGCCTGCCGATGCAGGGGACACGGGTTCGTGCCCCGGTGCGGGCAGATCCCACATGCTGCGGAGCGGCTGGGCCCGTGAGTCATGGCTGCTGGGCCTGCGCGTCCGCAGCCTGTGCTCCGCAATGGGAGAGGCCACAACAGTGAGAGGCCCGCGTACCGCAAAAAAAAAAAAAAAAAAAAAAAATATATATATATATATATATATACTCAAAATATTGGTACAGCCTACCTTTCATGAACATTTTGTAAAAATACCGCCTGCAAGTTTCATCAAAATGTGCTACAATTTGGTGGAAACACACTATTTCAACAGATATTTAGCAGTACCTGTTTTAATAAACACTTCATAAGAAAGAATACATTTTCAAAGCTTGCCCACAATGTTTGAGCTTGAACTATAAATAAGACATGTGTATAACCCATAAGTCCACTCTTCGAAGACCAGAATGAATTGGAATTTCTCTCATCATCAACAACTATAAGCACCTTGGGGCCTCACTGTATAACATGTTATGTATATCTCAAATAATTTGATGTAACTCCCATCCAAATTGATCACTGGAGGAATAAGATGTGAAGGTAAACTGGCTTTGATGTCTGTCAGTTTATTGATTTCCAGGGATGCTTAAGCTGCTATTGCAGTTTAGGTACCACTCAGTCATTTCTTCAATGATTATTATATGTAGTTGACACAATGGCTATAAAGAAACATAAGGCACAGTAATTCTTGCTTTCAGCCTAGGAAGGTAGACATTTATTTTATTTATTTATTTTTGTTTCATATTTAGACCTTTTAATTTTGTCTCAAATGTATTAATACAAATATTGCAAAAAAGTCTAATGTATTTTACATCCCCCACTTTTATAGATATTGTTGATTTAACTTTTTTGCTTTTAGAAGAAACTTCATAAATATATGTGGAAGATTAGAAAACACGAAGTATATATATATACCCTTTGTATATATATATATACCATGAGCTGTGTCTCATGACTGGGTTTTCTCTTTTTTTTAAATTTAATTTAATTTTATATTGGAGTATAGTTGATTTACAATGTTGTGTTAGTTTCAAGTGCACAGCAAAGTGATTCACTTATACATATATATATTCTTTTTCAAATTCCTTTCCCATTTAGGTTATTACAGAATATTGAGTAGAGTTCCCTGTGCTATACAGTAGGTCCTTGTTGATTATCTATTCTATATATGGCAGTGTGTATATGTTAATCCCAAACTCCTAATTTATCTCCCCCTCCCCAAGAAGCTAGACATTTAAACAACTACAACACAAATAAACAATAAGCTCTCTAAGGTAGGTCTGGGCAGGGAACTGTGACAACACGGAGGAGAAATCAATTCTTTATTAGAGGTGGGTCAGAAAGCACCTGCTCAGAAGGACATTTATGGACACGTTGGTGTACTGCTATGTGCTCCCTTAGCAGCCTTTACCTACTTTTATTCTGACCTAGCACATTATATAGAACTGAGTCATGTATGTTTCCTGGGAAAACTGTGGCAACCTTAATAATATGGGCCATGTCCTATTTGTATCCCAAGTTCCAAGCACAAAGCTTGAAACAGAGCAAGAGCTGCCCAACTGTATGTGCAATTAGAACTGAAGAGCATTCCGTGCAGAAGAAAGGGCATGAGCAATCGCCTAGGTGTCAGAAATGCTACATCTCAGGGATCTGCATGTAATTTGGAAAAGCTGGAGGAAAGGTGTGGGACGGGACAATGGGCATAAAGTGAATCCAGGGAGGCGGGCTTTAGAAACCCTGCTGATGGGTTGGAGCTCATCTTTTGGGAAGCTACTTTCAGGAATTTGTGAAAGATTTTATGTTAGGGATCGACAAGGTGAATTGAGATGAAGAAATAGATTAAAGTGGATACAGACGATAAAAATCACAACACTTGTTGACAAGATGAAGAAAGGACTGGAGGAGAGGGACAAGTCAGGGATGACACCTGGGTTTTCAGGTTGGGGAGATGAAGATGCCATTCACCACAATAGAGACCAACAAAGACAATGAGTTCGAAGGCAAGATAACGATTTTAAGGCCAAGTGGAGATGTTCAGGAGGCAGTTGGAAATATAGCAGTTGGTTTCAAGAGAGAGCTCTGGGACGTAAATACAGATTAGGGTTAAGGTTAGTGTTAGGATTAATGGCCCATCATGAACTGTTACAGATGCCATGCTGCAGGAAGGGAGTTCAGGATGAGAAGAGGACTCAGGGTGATGTTCTGCCAAACACTAGTACTTACAGAGTAACTAAAAAAAGAAGTATCCAGGATTACTGAGAAAACACATTTTTCACAAAGTTACATTTTCGGAGTAAGAAGATGACTTAACCAGACAGACACAATTTTCATCTAGGTGAAAGGCATATTAGAAGTACTAGAAGTACAGAACGGATGCTCTCTGGACCAGAAGTCATTGCCAAATAAACACTCCCCGATTTCAACACCAGGGCCACCAAGCTTCCTCATGTACGAACAGCGTTAATAATTGTCATGACTCTCCTCTTCCTCAAGTTCTTCCTCTTCCCCTCCTTTGGAAGTGCATGTGTTTAAAGATATCCCCTTCGCATTAGTCTTATTAACTGGAAACATGGGAGAATGGTGAGATGGCACAGTGGCAGGAGGAAGAGTACAGTTGTAGAGAACAAAGCACGCTCTCTAGAGAGAAGGCTCTTTACTCCCGTGCGGGCCAGGAGTGCGCTGCTGCTCTGAGGCTGGTGATTTCCAAACCACTCTAAAAACTATACCCTCTGTTCCATGACTCTGGACACTTAGATGACATGAGGAGGCAGGGGACAACCAAAGTGGCAAAGTCACACTTAAAACCCTGCCGAGAGGAAAGCTGGGCATTTCTTAGTACAGCTGACCCTTGAACAACGCAGAGCATTCATCCAAGTGTAATTTATAGTCGGCCCTTTGTATCCGCGATTCCTCTGCATCTGGGAATTCAACCAAACACTACGGTGTAGTACTGTAATATTTACTACTGAAAATTATCCGCATGTAAGTGGATCCACGCTGTTCAAATCCACGTTGTTCAAAGGTCAACTGTAGTCTGCAGAGTGACGCACCCCTTGGGCTTTTAGAGAGGCACAGGGATGCGCCAGTTGTCTGCCAGCCCTGAAGCCCTGGTACCATAAATCATAAGAAACTGTATAGGTAAGAGGTAAACCATATATTTAAGGGATAAAAGAGAGGAAAAAAATGGCTTTCAAACTAGATTTATATTGAAGTTAATAATACTCATTAAAAATGATGCGTATTTGACATCTACATTCCCTGAGCATTTGTTCAGGCTTGACGCCTTTGAAATTTACATTTTCACCTGTTTTCTATTCACTTCAGGGAAGGGAAGGGTTCCTCTCCCCCAACCCTGACACATTTGTTTTAAATGGATTTTTAATCAAACTCTTCTTTTTCGCATGGCTGATCTTCCGCAGTCGCCGACCTGAAAATCTCTGTGTGATGAAAGTGTTAGAACGCTTAGTGCTCCAGTGGACACAAGTTTGGGGACACCTTCTCCAGAAGTCTCCTTCTGCTTTCAGATCTCAAGTACAGTGAACCCACTTGCCTGATTCACCCATTTTAAATCCACAAATACCCATCTGACCTTGAAAAACAGTGTGACTCTCCCACAGGACCCTCCCGACAATGGCTTTTCCTTCAGCATTTAGTGCCAATCGTAGGCCCCAGCTCAAACCTATGCCATCCCTCAGATATGTAGGGCCTTTTTTTGATCAGAAACAAGGCTCAAGTCTAACGCAATATGACCAACAATGACAAAAAAGAGAGAGAAATGCAACCAAAAGGAACCTGGGACCATGGAGAGAAGCAGTAAGGCAGCAGGGCAGCGCTCTGTACACAAGGAACTCACAGAGCTCAACAGGGATCTACGCCATTGAAGACAGTGGTCTGAGTTCTCACCTCAAACACACTTGTGCTTTCTGCTAAAGGTGAGTCAAACCCAGATTTTCACTTCATCACATTAATGTCTGTAAAGCATAACACTGTACCATGGAGACTGTCTTCAACATGGCAAAGAGAATCGCAAGAAAGAAGAAAAGTCATCCATCTTTGAAAAGTCAAACCAATATTCACGGTCATTCTTACTATGGCGGATGGACTTAGGATAACACAGATTACAGGCTTGACCTGTAACTGGTGTGCAGGCCTGGTGGTACCATGTCACTGTCTCCTTGCTACCTGCCTCCACTCCAGTTTACTTGGTAGTGGGCCAGTTTGACCCAGAAGAAAATATAATACAGCTCAGGTTTTAAGGAACTCTGGTAAGCCACACTAAGTATTACAGTTCCAAAGAACTGAAAATGTCTGTATTTTGACATTGTCAATCGAAGGGTTTGATGTCTAATAAAAGGTAGCTTATGAATAGCGAATGCTGGGGCTTCCCTGGTGGTGCAGTGGTTGAGAGTCCGCCTGCCGATGCAGGGGACATGGGTTTGTGCCCCAGTCTGGGAAGATCCCACATGCTGTGGAGCGGCTGGGCCCGTGAGCCATGGCCGCTGAGCCTGTGCGTCCGGAGCCTGTGCTCCGCAATGGGAGAGGCCACAACAGTGAGAGGCCCGTGTACCGCAAAAAAAAATAAAATAAAATAATGAATGCTGAGAATCTTCTGATTGCCCTGCAGATCCACTCTCCACCCCAATGAGCCTGCTTGGTTCTTCCAGGTGCTGATGCTACTGACCACATCTCAGGGCTCACATCTCAGGGCTCCCTTTTCTCTGGCTTCTGGCTGGATTTGGTTTCAGAAGACAGAGGGAAGGAGAAGAGAAAGGTTAGGGTATTTCTTTCCCTAGCTTGCTTCTGGGTCAGTGTGGGCTGCCTTCCTTGTGTGAATAAAGTGTCTATTAGATGGTCATCTCAACACAGCCCTCTGTCTCTTGTTCTGGAAACTTTTCCCTCCCCTAGCCTTTCAGCCCTAAGAGCGGTGACAGTGCCCCCACTGTGTTAGCAATGAGGGACGGGGAAGGAGGTAAACTACTCCTTGAGGTGTTCTTAACCATTGCCCGCATCTCTCTAAGTAACTCACTCATAATCAAACATCTTCTGTTTCCTGTGTGATTCACCAAATGTGCTTCCGCTTTAATATGGCACCTGTGAGTTCTCACTGCCGTGTTATTTGCAATCGAGGAATTAATTATTTTTCCATTCAAAACGGTTTGAGTGAATTAAAAGCTTCTGATATATACTTTTCTAAATAATCCAGTTGGAAAAAAAATACCATGTTAAAAAGAGTTCAAATAATGTCAGTTACAGGTCAAAGAACTCCTAATAAGGTTTCATGGAATATGGCTTAATAGAAAGAACACTAAACTAAATTAGGTCAGAACCCACGGGTTTGAGTCACAGATTCATCAATTATGACATGACCTTGACAGGTCACTTAACTGCTCTGAACTTTAGTTTTCTCATATGTCAGACAGCGATAATAATGCATGTCCTGTTTATTTCACATTGTTATTGTGGGGGACCCAGCGAATGATAGACTTGAAAGTGCCTTCCAGTTGTGAGGACTAGATAGGGATATAACCCAGAGTGGTTATGAGGATATAATTTATCCAATAAACAAGCACATAAAGTTCCATTATCCTAGAAAGCCCTCAACCCATGTCCATTCTTACCCTTAAAATCACAGCGACAAGATAAAAGCAGTGCAATGCCGAGTTTAAGAGGCAGGCCCTGAAGCCAGCTGTTTGGGTTCATTAATTGGGCTCCACCACAAACAAGCTTGGACACGCTCCTTGACTTGGTTGCCTCAATGATAAAATGGGGATAATAATGATCTCAACCTTACACTGGTACTGTGAGTATTAAATGAGATAATCCGTGTAGAGCAGCGGTCCCCAACCTTTTTGGCACCAGGGACCAGTTTCATGGAAGACAATTTTTCCACAGACTGGGGTGGGGTGTGGTTTCAGGATGATTCAAGCGCATTACATTTACTGTGCACTTTATTTCTATTATTATTACACTGTACTATATAATGAAAGAATTATACAACTCACCATAATGCTGACTGGAGGCGGTGCTCAGGCAGTAATGGGAGCGGCGGGGAGCGGCTGTAAATACAGATAGAGCTTTGCTCGCTCACCTGCCGCTCACCTCCTGCTGTGCGGCCCGGTTCCTAACAGGCCACAGACAAGTGCTGGTCTGTGGCCCGGGGGGCTGGGGACCCCAGTTGTAAAGCATGAAGCACAGTGTCTCACACATAGAAGTTCTCCATCTACATTAACCTCAGCCACGAGATGGAGAGAGAGCCAGGGTCAGAGAGGGCGCAGCGTCCAGCTTTTGGAGTCAAAATTTCACGCCTTGGAATATTAACTCAGATATTTACTAACTGTAAGTCTGAACAAGTTATTTAGTCTTTCTAAGCTTTAGTTTTTTAAAATATTCATCAGGATAATTATATCTGCCTTAAAATGGAATCTTGTGAGCACCAAATAAGAGGTATGTAATGTGCTTAACACAATGCTGGATACATACCTCTTACCACAGAGAGGTGTATAATGTGCTTAACACAAAATGGAATCTTGTGAGCACCAAGTAAGAGGTATGTAATGTGCTTAACACAAGTTCTCAATTAAAACGGTCATTATCATTTTGGTGTTGCTAAAATCAAAACTCCCCTTCCTTGTCTTTTTATCCCTTACTTCTTTTGCATGAAGAGTCCACAAAGAGGCTGGTTTACATAACAAGTATTTGCAAGTTCAAAGACAGGTAAGCAGAAAAACCTAACTACATATTTAAGGGCTGGACATACCTTTGAAAGGCTGACGTCTCAGCGCAAGCAGTGTACGACCTCCTGGAGGACCCCATAGCTAATGAGCCAAAGTTTAGCTACTTTTGGTAGTTGCCTGTGGCCTTGGCAAGTGTGAGTTAATCTCCTGATTTAGCATTTGTCCCGTGTTTGTGGGGCATGTCCTGTGAAATAGGCAGGGGAATGGAGGTAATTAACAAAGTAAATATAATGTCTGCCCCCATGTTGCTGGCTGAGAGAGTGCTTCATTTATGTTCAGAACAGAGTCTGTCTCAAAGTTAAATATAAAGGTCACAAAATATTCCCTGAGGGTCAGTATGGCTTGTGATTTAAGGGCGTGATCTCTGGAGGGAAACGACCTGAGTTCGAATCTTGGCTTTGCTTTTTACTCCTGGTGTTAGACAAGTTATCTTACCTGTTTATGCCATGGTTCCTCCTCTATAAAATGGGAGTCATAGTAGAACTTGCATCATTGGACTGATTGTTGTGAGGATTAAATGAGCTAATATATATAAATGGCTTAGTCAGGACAATAAATGTTAGTCATGCTTACCATGATAAGTATTGTTTTATTACAAAGTGGTGTGATTCGTGAATAAAATAGACATGTCCTTAGATTAGAGGGCAAGTGTTGGCAAACTACGAATGCAGGTCATATCCAGCTCTCCACCTATTTTTATAAATAAAGCTTTATTGGAACACAGCTTCGCTTATTCATTTACTTATTGTCTATGGCTGCTTTCATGCTACATTGGTAGTTGAGTAGTTGCGATGGAGATCTTATGGCTACAAAGCCCCGAATATTTTCTATCTGGCTCTTTATGAAAAAAGTTTGCTGATTCCTGGATAGAAAACTACTATTAACATATTTTTCTCAGAAGGAAAAGTTGGCATAGAAAACATTTATTCTGGGGAAATATGTTTATAGCGTTTGCACCCTGTCAAGTGACATATTATACACCGCAAACAAGTGTAACTCAGAAGACCTTGGAAGGTACTGCTTTGTGCTCTCCCTGCCCCCATCAGTTCTGCTTAAGGAAACAACGTGCATGAGGATGATGCTACTAACCTACTTTCAGCAGAATAAATGTCCTGTTACTTTCCAGTAATGTTAATGGATATGCGCCCTTCCAGCCTCTCTTTTCAATGGGCTTCCATTATCAATAGTCATATATGCTTATACAGAGCTGGCTGGGGTGCAGCCTGTGGTTTGGGGAAAAAAATTCCCTCCATACGAACCCAGGTGAACTGTAAAGGGAATTCAAGTCTCACCCCTGGCTTTTCTCAGACCTGATAGAATCAGGCATTGGCTATCATATTTGTAAATGACTGAACTTTGTTTGGTAAAAGGAACAAAAGCTGCTTCTTAAAAAGACAAGTATTTTCTGTTTCTTTTTTTTAAAAAAAACAAACAGAATATGTCTACAAATAATAAATGCTAGAGAGGACGTGGAGAAAAAGAAACCCCCTACACTGTTGGTGGGAATGTAAATCGGTGCAGCCACTATGGAGAACAGTATGGAGGTTCCTTAAAAAACTAAAAATAGAACTACCATATGATCCAGCAATCCCACTCCTGGGCATATATCCGGAGAAAACTCTAATTCAAAAAGACACATGCACCCCAATGTTCATAGCAGCACTATTTACAATAGCCAAGACATGGAAGCAACCTAAATGTCCATCGATAGATGAATGGATAAAGATGTGGTACATATATACAATGGAATATTACTCAGCCACAAAAAAGAATGAAATAATTTCATTTGCAGCAACATGGATGGACCTAGAGAGTATCATTCTAAGTGAAGTAAGTCAGACAGAGAAAGACAAATATCATATGATATCGCTTATACGTGGAATCTAAGAAAATGATACAAATGTACTTATTTACAAATCATAAATAGACTCACAGACATAAAAAACAAACTTATGGTTACCAAAGGGGGCAATGGGAGACGGAGGGGTAAATTAGGAGTTTGGAATTAAAATATACAGACTACTATATATAAAATTGATAGCCAACAAGGACCTACTGTATAGCACAGGGAACTATACTCAATAACTTGTAATAACCTATAATGGAAAAGAATCTAAAAAAGAATATATATAAATGTATATATATAACTGAATCACTTTGCTGTATACCTGAAACTAACACAACATTGCAAATCAACTAGATTTCAACAAAAATTAAACAAACAAAATTTCTGTTGGGGAACAGAAATTATTAACAAATGTTTCATGTTCAAAAGGATGTTGATCTCAGAAGAGGTAATGTGGTTAATTCTGTGAAAAAATTCAAAATAAAAACTTAAAAATAAAAAATTCAAAATAAAAATAAAAATTCAAAAAAAATATATTTATTTTAGTTATAAAATAAAATAAATAAAACAGAATATGGAAAATTTAAAAATTTTCCAAAGGCCAAGAAAGGTTATTCCCTCCAATGAAACTGTTGGGTAGTGCCACACTTCTGGCTTCATCTTCTACCCACGTCCACTCAAGCTTTTCAGTTCGGGGCTGAAACTAGCTGGAGTAAGACATGGAAGATGAATCCCCAATGCTGAGATTAGCAAATGAAATGGACGTTAGAGATACATATAAATTATGAGGAACATTGTGGATTATTTTCCGAATTAGATCAGGAAACCTATTTACATGAATATGTGACAAACACAATACAGGATATCCAACCTTGCAAATTTAATAATAAGACTGAAAACAAGTAACCATTACACTTCTCCTTAATTCATCTGCACATACATCTTTTGATTATCACTCAGGTGGGGAAAATGATTTGGGTTTTTGACAAGAATAAAGACAAAAAAGATGCCTTATCATTTTTTTAAAAAATGAAAGCTCTAACGTGGAATAAGTAATTTAATGCTAGGAAATTTTATGCACACACAAAAGCAGCTACCAATATTTGGTAAAGTTAATGATTTCGGTAATGAAAAACTTCAAACAAATTTATGAATGAACAGGAAACGAAGATCTGAGATTTACCAACATATCCAGACTGAGGAATACCTCGGCATCATTAGTTCGAGATAAATCAGACGACCAACCCAAGACAGCAAGATGCACGGC
Organism: Tursiops truncatus; assembly: GCF_011762595.2. Lineage (NCBI taxonomy): Eukaryota > Metazoa > Chordata > Mammalia > Artiodactyla > Delphinidae > Tursiops > Tursiops truncatus. The sequence goes on from NC_047046.1 coordinate 47,331,899, forward strand.
TTTCCCCTCTTTAGGAAACTGAATTTTGCCACACAGCCCTTACAATTGTAGTTTTTGCAAGTGAGAAGGTATGCACAGAAAGCAATGGAAGGAACTGCAAGGTCCCAGGAAGTGAAAATCACCTCTTTTTAAAATAATTTTCACCTAGAAATAACCCAGCATGTACTGTATTCTTTCTTCAATCTTCAATTAACAACAAAGGGGTAGTGGAAGTTTCAACAAAGAAACATGCATATTTAGGATATTAATATATTCCATTTGTGCAGAGAATATTCCACTTTATCCTGCATAAAATGCTGAAGTCTAGTCTTGCTTCACCTTTAACTATCTCTACGATTTGCTCTCTGTCATTACTATAGTAATGAGAAACAGAAAACGGTGCAGGCTCTGGAGCTCTGTTTGGGTACTCATTTTGGCTCTGCCATTTACCATCTGTGTGACCTTGAGCAAATGACTTAATGTTTCTGTGCCTCCATTTCTGCATCTGAAGTAGAAACAATCATAGCGCCTAATACCATAGAGTGTAAATGCGAGTGACGTGCCTAGAATGTGTGCCTTGCACACAGCAAGTGTTTAATAGCTCTTTGCTTTGTTATATTTTTTTCCTGATGTGTGTCATTTGCCAACTATAGTGAGTTGAACTGTGTCCCCCAAAAAGATATGCTTAAGTTCTAACCACCAGAAGCAACCTGTGAATGTAACTTATTTGGAAATAGGGTCTTTGCAGATATAAGCAAGTTAAGATGAGGTCATACTGGATTAGGGTGGACCCTAAAGCCAGTGACAGATGTCTTTATAAGAGAAAGGAGAGGAAGATTTAGACACAGAGACACAGAGGAGTGACACAGGGAAAAAGCCCAGGTGAAGACAGGGCAGAGATTGCAGTGATGAAACTACAAACCAAAGAAGACCAAAGATTGCCAGGAGCCACCAGAAGCTAAGAAGAAGCGAGGAAGCATTATTCCCCTAGAGTCTCTGGAGGGATCATGGCCCTGCTGACACTTAGATTTTGGAATTCTAGCCTCCAGACCTGTGAGAGAATAAATTTTTATTGTTTTAAGCCATCCAGTTTTTGGTACTTTGTTATGGCAGCCCCAGGAAATGAATATAGCAGGTAACCTCGATGAAAAAGTGGGACTTCCCTGGTGGAATTCAGAGGATGCAGGTTCGATCTCTGGTTGGGGAACTAAGATCCCACATGCCTCGGGGCAACTATGCCCGCACACCGCAACTACTGAGCCTCCGCGTTCTGGAGCCCACACGCCACAACATAGAGAGCCTGTGCACCACAACCAGAGAGCCTGTGTGCCGCAGTGAAAGATCCCGCATGCCACAACTAAGACCTGACACAGCCAAATAAATAAAATAAATAAATTTAAAAAAAACCCCATAACTTCTTAAGGAGAACCCTGAACAATTAAAAAACAAAAAACAAAAAGTGGGGATTTCTAGGAAAGAATGAGGTGAAATCCCAGCACCTAGAAGAGAGCTCACAGATGGTTCATTGGGTGTTCTTTGAATTTAGTTATTTCATGGAGTCACCGATTTTTTTCACCTTGCTTAAAAGGGGATAGGTTTGGGCCAGCAGACAGCTCTCCTAAGTGACTGTGACCACATCACACAACTTCATCTAGAGCTGTGCTGTTGATACAGAAGCCACTTGTCACAAAGAGTTATCTAAATTTAAATTCATCAACATGAACTAAAATTAGAAATTCAGTTTCTCAGTCGTATGAGCCATATTTAAAGTGCCCTATAGCCACAGGGGGCTACCATATTGTATTGTGAAGATATAGAACATTTCCATCATTGCATAAAGTTCCATTAGACAGCATTAGATGATATTTGTACTGTAATAGGATTTATTCAGCAGGCAAGTAAAACAAGCAGACAGTTCGTGTAGAAAAAAGCAAGTGCTGTATTCTTATAATACGGGTAAGCAACTCCATTTTTTAAGCAAAAAAGAAAAAGTGAATATGGAATAATTGATACTTGGACAGCTGCTCACAGGAGGTCTCACTTGTTGAATGGCCTATTGTTTTCTTCTTAAGGTCACCTACACCACTGCTTTTCTGTAATTTGGACAAAGGATATTGTATTCAGTTTTTGTAGACTGAAAATTAGTACCACAGAAAACTAGCCTATGTCCGATGCCAGGCATCACTATGGAAAATATGGCTTACTTTACCTGCATCTGGTTGAGATACATCTCGTATAGAATCGGTTAATTTTTTGGTCCCTTAATACTGTGAAGGAGGTAAATGCTACAAAGTGACAAATGAGATCAAGAAATCTGTGAGCTACAATCTCTCTCCTCCTCTTCAGATCTAATCATATAGATGAATAAATTGCTATAAAAAATACCAAAAATAAAACTAAAAACAGTGACTGAACCACTTTTTTAATCTCATGTACTCTGTGCTCAAGTAGCAAGAAATTTAATTCCAGTCCAACCAGTCTCCTGTGATTTTTTTTTTCCCCTTTCATCTAAGATATTTTTAATGCTCAGAGGTGTTATAATAGAAAAGCATGTATTTTTGCCTGGTTTATACCCATCATCCTTACCATTACAACAAGACAAAAGCATTAAAGTAAAATTAATCATGTCAAAAGATTTTAGCAAAAACAAGTGAGACCATGCGTAAAGCATCGCTTTGTCTAGTGTGAAGTCACGCTCTGATTAAAAACATATAATGAAAGTGAAAGTGATACATCATTGCCTTAGCAGTAGGATTTTCTGAAAGTGCTTTGTGGTTCTCAACATAAAAATGTGGCAAGATTTTCGTCTTTGAAACTCACAATGATTATTGTTCTAGCTGAATAACTGGAATTCAATCTTAAAATTTTTTCTTTAAAGAAATTAAGACTTAACGACCAAATAAGGCATGTCAGTGGGATTAATAATTAGCACACACTGCAAGCAGTAGTTTGCCTTGACATCCAGACACAGAGATAAGAAAGTATCTGCTCAACGCTCCCCTTTTACAAAACCATCTTTAATGCTAGCTAAATACAGACAGGCCCTTCAGGTATCTTCTATGAAGCATAACTGTTTGCTTCATCGAAAGCAATATCATTAATAAATACTAAGGTATGGTCATAGTATGATCATTCCCCAGTAATGGAGTCATTTTTTATATGATACACAAAACCAAAAATTCTAACTGACCAGATAGTCACAAAATATAGATTTAGTTCCTTGACGCCATCATAGAGTCATGTTGTGAGTCTGAAGAGGAAGTTTGCTTATTTGCACTCTGCCTTAATTACTCCTTTATTTTGATGGAGTTATTTGCATATAATAATCACTGCCCTAGGTTTTCATTTTTTTGTTGTTGTAATTTTGAAAGTCATTTCAATTCCTTTTTTATCATCTCTCTCAATGATAAAAACCATTCTGTTCTATGGGAATTATGTGTATGTATATGATTTATATCTATATTTGTTTTTGTATAACTATATTAGAGATGCATACTAGTTGACATATAATGAACAGTAGAACTAGTAAAAATTACATCAACTAGGACATATTTAAACTATTTGAGAGGAGTCCAAATTAGAAAAATTTCCTCTCAAATGCATTATAATAATATTTGGAGTGTACTTTAAAACTTTTCCTTTAACGTAGAGGCATCTAATCTTCTGTGAATAAAGATCAGTCCCGACAATAATGTCACATTGATAGAGGAAAAGATAGAAAGACGCATGGAGCAGCTATGACCTCTGACTGATAACTGCTCATAGGAGGAGTGAGAATACTTTGCATGAAGAAGAGTGAACCAAATATTTGTTGAACGTAAGGGTGCACTGTTGTAATCATTAGGGCTATTGAACAAATATTTTGATTATCCTTCTGAGAGCTTGGGAGGGTTGCATTTCTCCACCTACTTTGAAGTTAGGTGTGGCCATGTGATTTGTTTTTGCCAATAGAATATGTTAATTCAGGCCAGAAGCTTAAGGAGTCAGTATGAAATTTTTCTATGCTCTGCCTTGGCAACCGGAATAAGGCAAATCGTGGAATTTCCATCAATCTGAGTACCAGAGGAGGAGAAATGGAATACAGACCTAGGTAACTTACCATAGACAAGTGACATGAAAAGAAATAAATCTTTACTTATATAAGCCACTAAGATTTGGGGATTGTTGTTATGACTGCCTAACCTAGCCTAGCCTCTAAAAGATATAGGCGTTGGTTCTAAGAGGGCCCAGGGGCTGATGACAAGGAAACTGATGCTGGAAGGTGGAAAGATGGAAGTGCGCGTTATGGTATGGAAAACCACTAGGTAAAAACTGTTGTTTGCTTTTACTTGGATGGTTCATCAGTTATTTAATAAACTTCCACCTCCAAGGGAAGAGGTCTGAAAACAGAATGTTGATAGTGTGTATTGGTTGCTGTTGGCTGTGCTTGGCAAGATCTGCAAAGAAGAGGTGATCTCACAAAAAACATCGGCCTATTTATACGTAGGAGTGAAAGAAATAGTCTCAACATCTAGGAGCGTGCAGCATTGGAAGAAGCAATGTTTTTCAGTCTCATCTGGGAAAAGATGAAATTGAAAAGAATTTTGAGCAAAAAAGGTAAATTAAAACTCAGCTTCTGAGGGCTGGGATGAATTGGGAGATTGGGCTTGACATATCCACACTATTAATGTTATGTATAAAATAGATGACTCATGAGAACTTACTGTATTGCACAGGGAACTCTAGTCAGTGCTCTGTGGTGACCTAAATGGGAAGGAAATCTGAAAAAGAGGGGATATATGTATACGTATAGCTGATTCACTTTGCTGTACAGTAGAAACTAACACAACATTGTAAAGCAACTATGCTCCAATAAAAATTTAAAAACACAACTCAGCTTCTGTCCGTCAACAGAGGAATGGATAAAGAAGATATGGTACATATATACAATGGAATATTACTCAGCCATCAAAAAGAACAAAATAATGCCATTTGCAGCAACATGGATGGACCTAGAGACTGTCATACTGAGTGAAGTAAGTCAGACAGAGAAAGACAAATAACCTATGATATTGCTTATAGTGGAATCTAAATAAGGGGTACAAATGAACTTACCTACAAAACAGAAACAGAGTTATAGATGTAGAAAACAAACTTATGGTTACCAGAGGGTAAGGGTGGGGAGGGACAAATTGGGAGATTGGGATTGACATATACACACTACTATATATAAAATAGATAACTAATAAGCACCTACTGTATAGCACAGGGAACTCTACTCAATACTCTGTAATGGCCTACATGGGAAAAGAATCTAAAAAACAGTAGATATATGTATAACTGATTCACTTTGCTGTACACCTGAAACTAACACAACATTGTAAATCAACTATACTCCAATAAAAATTAAAAAAAAAACTCAGCTTACTGACAAAGAAAATTAAAAGTACGGCTTTTGGAGTTCAGAGTTTTTGAGCACGAGTCACCAGTTCTCCTTGCTTGGTCCTCCAATAAACCTTTCTCTGCTCCGAACTCCAAAAACAAACAGAAAAAGTATTGCTTTCATAGTAATTTTACCACCTTAGAGTATCTTAGAAGAAAGTTTCAATGAAAGGAGAGACACCGAGTAAACTCTTGTAACCCAGGGAAAAGAGTAAAAAGGGAGCTTTCCCAGCAGAGCCAGGTAGATAGACAAATATATAGAGTATTAGGGAGGGAGAGAAAAGAGAGAGAGAGAGAAGAGAAAAATGGCTATAAGAAAACAAAGGAAAAAGCAATATAAGAAGTATATCAGAAAAGTGCATATGGTCACTGGCCATGGAGTAGATGGAAATATAAATATAAGAAGACAGCTAAGTGTTTTAGAGGATGAATCACCAAAAGATTCACCAGTCTGGACTACAAGAGCCTGTGACAATTAGAGACTTAAAATAACCCTTGTCCCCTAAATGTCTTAGACATGAAGTGTACTTAGAAAACTCTTCCACTCCTAGGAAGTGTACAATCCTCAGGTTCACTTTAGATAAGGAAGATAATGAAAAAAGAAGAATCTTCCGAACAGTGGAACCATGGCCATGGAGAACAAAGGCTGATGAGCAGAATTAGGGAGGACTCTTATCAGGGAACACAACTTTGGATAGGCACCCTTCCAAATGCCTATTTGGTGGGGTTGCTAAATTGCTATGCTGTTTCTAAATTAAAGAGTTTGCCGAGTTCATACTGTCCCTAATCTATCACTGTGCATTTTGTGTTAGGGAGCCAGATAATTTGTCTCTTTATTTGGTTTCCAGATCAAGAGGAGTCTCCAATGAACCCTGTGACTGAGCAGAAATGACAAATGTCATTTTTAATTGCCAGTGCAAGACGCTTGCAGCTCATTTCTCCCCCTGCTGTGCCGATGGTAGAAATACCTGTTAAGGTAGAGCCTCATATGCCTGGATTCCTGAATGACTCAGACATCCTCTGCCAACCTGTGCTGGCATGTAGCATGAGTTAGAACTAAGTTTTTTGTTGGTTTAAGATTTTGGAGTTGTTTGTTACCACAGCATAATCTAGCCCATCCCAACTGATACACATAGCTTCATGCTAGAAATAGAAATTTCATCCTGAGTCAAAAGTGTGTCTTCTTCAGATGGCCAAGAGGCACATGAAAAGATGCTCAATATTGCTAATTATTAGAGAAATGCACTACAATGAGGTACCACCTCACACTGGTCAGGATGGCCATCATTAAATGTCTACAAATAATAAATACTGAAGAGGGTGTGGAGAAAAGGGAACCCTCCTACACTGTTGGTAGGAATGTAGGTTGTTGCAGCCACTATGGAAAACAGTATGGAGGTTCCTAAAAAAGTAAAAATGGAGTTGCCATATGATCCAGCAATCCCACTCCTGGGCATATACGCAGACAAAACTATAATTAAAAAATATACATGCACCCCTATGTTCATAGCAGCACTATTTACAATAGCCAAGACAGGGAAACAACCTAAATGTCCATCAACAAATGAATGAATAAAGAAGATGTGGTATATATATACAATGGAATACTGCTCAGCCATAAAAAGAATGAAATAATGCTATTTGCAGCAACATAGATGGACCTAGAGATTATCATACTAAGTGAAGTAAGTCAGAAAGAGAAAGACAAATACCATATGATATCACTTACATGTGAAATCTAAAATACAATACAAATGAACATATTTATGAAACAGAAACAGACTCACAGACATAGAGAACAGACTTGTGGTTGCCGAAAAGGAGGTGGGTGAGTAGGGATGGATTGGGAGTGTGGGATTAGCAGGTGTGAACTATTATATATTGGATGGATAAACAACAAGGTCCTACTGTATAGCACAGGGAACTATATTCAATATCCTGTAATAAACCATAATGGAAAAGAATATGAAAAAGAATATATGTATAACTGAGTCACTTTGCTGTACAGCAGAAATTAACACAACAGTGTAAATCAACTATACTTCAATAAAATTTAAAAATATATATGTAATTAGATTAAAAAATAAAATGTATAACTGTTACAAAAAGAAAAAAAAAGTGTGCCTCCTTCCTCAAACCTTTGATGATAGGAGCAGAAGACAAGATTCACTTCTTTTTGGTTATAAAACAATACAAAATGGAGTCAAATAGAATAAAAATGTATCAAGGGGCTTCCCTGGTGGCACAGTGGTTAAGAATCCGCCAGCCAATGCAGGGGACACGGGTTTGAGCCCTGGTCCAGGAAGATCCCACATGCCGTGTACCAATTAAGCCCGTGCGCCACAACTACTGAGCCTGCGCTCTAGAGCCCGGGCCACAACTACTGAAGCCCGCATGCCTAGAGCCTGTGCTCTGCAACAAGAGAAGCTGCTGCAGAGAGAAGGCTGCGCACCGCAACGAAGAGTAGCCCCCGCTCGCCGCAACTAGAGAAAAGCCCACATGCAGCAATGAAGACCCAACATAACCAAAAATAAAATAAATTAAATAAACAAAATTTAAAAAATGTATAAGGAAACAACTATATTACAGATGCTGAGCCCAGAATTTTATTGTATTATTTTATTTAATTTTCACAATAAATCTAAGAGGTGAGTATAATTATATTCACAGTGCAGATGACAAGGATCAGAGACGAAGCAGCATGACCAAAGGCTCACGGTCAACAATGTCTGGGGGTACATTTCCATTTAGACCTGTCTGTCCTGAGAGATGTTGCTCTGTGTGTGTGTGTGTGTGTGTGTGTGTGTGTGTGTGTGTGTGTGTGTGTGTAGTTTCATTTTTGCCACTGCTTCCAAGGCAGATTTAAAATGTCAAGAAATCTTCATTGAATTATGGCTTGTCAGTAATCTTCCATGCAAATTTCATCACTTACACGTCTTAATTTGCAGTTTAGTTCATAAACCAATATTATATTCTTGACCTCTAGGAATAGGATATTTATTCAATTAACCTGTACTAGTTCTACTCTCTGAACGTGGAACTAATCCAAGTGCATTGGATCCATTTAGATTTTCATGGGTGCAATGGGTCGGCACAGATTAAATCCCATTCATCTGCTTGGAGTCTTGACTAACAGCACTTGTTGGTGAGACAGACTGGTGTGGTACGTGAGGCAGCACTGTTTGAGAGAAACACAGAGACCAGTGTTCTATTCCTCGTCCTGCCACTAAATCATCATGGGACTCTGGGTACGACACCTCTGCTCTTTCAGTCATTTAAAGTAAAAACCAAAATTGTGAATGTGCCATAGAAGTGCTTCCGTGGTCTGGTTCCTGCTGATGTCTTTAGCCATATGTCATATCTTTCTCCCCCTCACTCTTTGAGTTCAGTCATGCACCTTCTTCCTACGGGGTCTTAGGACTTACTTTTAACTAACCTGAAGCAATCGTCTCTCGTATCTTTACCTGAGCTACCTCTGTCTCATCCTTCAGATCTCAGCTCAAGTGTCACTTCTTTGGTGATATCGTCCATGACTCCTACACTAGATCTGGTCTCTCCGTTACACGACTTTATATATTTTATACCCTTCCTTCAGAGCACCATCACATTTTGCTATTCTATACTGCTATCCGGAATTATTTACTAATGCTGACTCCCCCACTAAACTCTAAGCTTGGTGAACACATGATGCTATTTGCTTTGACTCATCATTGTTTCTTCTGTATCTCGGATAATGCCTGCTACATAGAAGGTATCACTTATATTTGTTAAATGAATGAAATTAATGTGTAAAATGAGAGGGTTGGGTAAGAAGATCATTTAATCTTTCAGTGCTCACATTCAACGGTTTGCTGGACTTCGCCTGCAATTTGCCTAGGATTGACACAGAGCAAATCCAAGCAACCCGTATCACTCACACCTCCTTCACGCCAGATTCAGTAGCAAATACCACAGCTGGGGTGTAAAGAAGGCCTCAGAATTATTGGTACCCATGCTGTTCTCTGGAGAAAAAGCATTTGCCGTATTCAAGGGAGGTACATATAAACAAGAAATACAGTCAACTGGTCTTTCTAGTCACCCAACTTACTTGAAATACAGTATATGGAGTGACCACCACACATTTTTTAGAAAAAAATCTATGAAAAATACACTAATGCACCGGTGCATGAATACACAGAAGCAAATAATTCAAAATATATAGCAATGTGCAGCCATGGATACCAAATTAGAATTGAGCTCATTGAAGGTAAAATTAGATGCTAACATATTTTAAAAGTCCAAACACAATTCTCTCTCTTTCTTCTTTGTCCAATGTCCTGGAAACAATTACTCCATGAATTGAAATTCAAAGTTCCAAGCTAAGAGAGAAGAACTGTCATGCTATTTTTTAAAATCTTTAGATCACTGTGTTTTCACTAAAAATAAAAATGAGAGGGGTATGTCTACCCTCAATTCTTAATTCTTGAATCTATCTTAGGAATTCCTTGAAACGGTCCCCTACAATAGGGCTCTTGGTTAACTCTCCAGCCCCACCACATACCTCCCCAACCTCAGGCTCTCCTATAGATACATAAATTCATTTCAGTTTCTAGAAGGCACCAAGTCTCTCTTGCCTTTTGCCACTCCCAGTACTGGACCCTTTTATTAAAATACTTTATCACCCACCTCTTTGCATCAATAATTCCTACCCGTTTTTTCCAGCTTTACAGAAGGTCACTTTTAGGAAAGCCTCCCGAACCTCCCACGTTTAGATGAAGGGCCCTTTTTGTGCTCCCATAGCAGCCCAGCTTCCCCTGTCTATCCCTCAGCACACTCTTACTGTCATTGCTTCCTCTGGTTCTTGGAAGGAGAGATGATCACATTCTACTTTACCACCCAACACAGAGTGGGTATGCAATAACTGCTTGCTACATAAAGGAATAAGGTCTGTAGTTAAGTCTAAATTCTTCCCAGGCATTTTGAGTCATTCTGGAAGCACATAGTTGTTTTCTGAGGTTCTCCTGCAACGAGAAGTGCACTGTCTACAGACCCTACCTATCTGTCTAGAAATTAAATTAAGTTAAACAATTTGTGGGTTTTGGTTCTTGGTAATAAAGATCATATGAATAGAGGAAACCTACAGGTATAAAACCCTCAATTAAGCTTACTTTTTATTTCTTTCAAAACAAATTATAAGAAATGATTGTTTTCGACTAACTTGCCTTTCCTCTCAATATAACCTCAAAGAACGGAAATGAACTGAAATCAAGAAACAGAGGACCAAGAAAAAAGTCTGATCAAAACTGTCAATGTCGGGCTTCGCAGTGGTTGAGAGTCCGCCTGCCGATGCAGGGGACACGGGTTAGCGCCCCGGTCCGGGGAGATCCCACATGCCGTGCAGTGGCTGGGCCCGTGAGCCATGGCCACTGAGCTTGCGCGTCCGGAGCCTGTGCTCCGCAACGGGAGAGGCCACAACAGTGAGAGGCCCGCGTACCGCAAAAAAAAAAAAACCAAACAAACAAAAAAAACTGTCAATGTGCAGGTTTATTATTCCCTGAATAACCAGCAATTAAACCATTCTCCATTGCTCAATTATCAGATAAACATCAAATCTATATTTATCTTTTGGAACTGAAGTTCAATGTCTTAGATAAGATGTGTTTTCTCAGTAGTCTTTCTTCAACATTTATGGAAAGTATATTTTTTTTAAAAAAATGAAGAGTCCACCAGCCTCTGATCTTTGTGACTCTCCTAAAAGAAATCGATGATGCCCAGCCCCGGGACCGTTCCTGTGTGGTGGATGGGATCAAGTTCACGGTCCTCCATGAACCAGAGAAGACAACCCAGGAAACCTCTGCACAATGGTTTCTTTTATTTTCTACGAATGAAGAAATCCAAGTCCCCAAATCCTTGCACTACCAAGCAAAGAACAGAATTGTAAATTGAAAGGAAGAGGAAAAAAGGCATTTCCCCCTCCCTCTAATGAATGGAACTGCAAGTGGCCAAAAGAAGGAACACACCTTTCTAACCTAGCTCTTCTAGTTTTTATTCTAACCTTATTAAAGGGAACTCCTCAGCAGCACATGGAGAGATAAATCTATATTTTGAAATCCCTTTTCCTGGTATTGCTCACAGAAAACAATAAGAAGCATCTAATAAGTAGACTCTCTTATCTGAAATGTAGGTAAAAGGAAGTCAATTTCCGGGAAACACGTGGTCAGTGGGGAACCCAAATAGAATAGACAGCCCCTCTGTACTGTCTCCTGGGAAGGAAGGTAAGCTGCTTCCACATGAGGACTTCATAAAAACTTTGATGTGTCAGTCAGATGCTATGAAAGTACATAGTAGCCATGGGAACTGTTTTGTTTGATCTTTAAACGAAGGATTTAGGACCTGCAAAGTGCAAGAGGCATGCTTTTTGCATTGGCCATTTTAGTATTCATGTCTCCTGTACTGCTTCCTAATAGGTTAAGAATGAAATGGAAGACTGCGTGCAGGAGTGAGAAATGCAAGAAAAGCAGTACTGTAAAATAAAAATGAACAAAAGTGCATTTCAACTTCCCTTTCATTATTAACAGTCAAGAGAACAATGCCAACACTTAACATTTCACATTTACAAAAGGACCTACCATCATTTTTACAGGGTATTTCTCAGTACTTTGCTGATAGAGGCTGGGGAATCTGTTACTATTCTTAATATTAATTCTATAATGTTAAATAAGTGATTTTTTTTCCAAAGAGGAGGATAAAAATGAAGGTTGTGTTAGTATGTTACTAAGTCTTTTCAGTGAAAATAATCATCCCCTTTGCTGTCTGGGTAGACCAAGCCACTGGTTAGCTGACTGTTGAATTCTGTTTTCTTTATGTTAGGTAGAATCATTTTTTCACTTCCACTCACCTCCACTCCATTCAATTTCTTGTTATTTGTGGACCCCTTATATAGTGTTTCTAAAACATAAATAACATAACAGAATAAGAGCTAAAGAAAATTATGACTGACTTTCCTTTTAATTCTTCTTGGTTTTATTACATGTGTAAGTGGTGTGACACCCATAAGTGGGCAGCTGTGCTTCTGCCCGTGGATGGCACCCTTCTAAAAGCAGCACGTCTGTGAGACAGGCTGGAAAATATTTGCTCAAGCCAAGTGGGTAAAGGATTCTAAGATTCAGAGGCTCTAGCTCATCTCAGGTTCTCGGTTTTTGCTGGTTAGCTTATTTGTTAGTTTTTATGGAGAGAGTCATTCAGTAAATGAGCAGACGCCACACCAGAAACTGTCTGCTAGCATTAATTGTCATCCTCAACTCCCTGCCAATTAGCTTGGCAGTTCTTTGGGGTCAAAAAAAAAAAAAAAATGACCGTGGAAAGCTCTGCAATCCCTAATGTTTCATTGGATTTGGAGAGAATTTGGATACTTTCTTTTTTTTTTTTTTTTTTTTTTTTTTTTTTCTGTACGCGGGCCTCTCACTGTTGTGGCCTCTCCCATTGCGGAGCACAGGCTCCGGACGCCCAGGCTCAGCAGCCATGGCTCACGGGCCCAGCCGCTCTGCGGCATGTGGGATCTTCCCGGACCGGGGCACGAACCCGTGTCCCCTGCATCGGCAGGCGGACTCTCAATCACTGCGCCACCAGGGAAGCCCTGGATACTTTCTTATTCCAATAAGAAACATTTCTTCATTTATTATTAGATGGGCTAAAGAGTGTGGAAATTGATCAGTTACCGGACTTATTTATTCAGTTTAGCCAAATAAGATGCCTTAATTAAAAAATACAAACCAGCAGCAGAAATCATCCAAATAAACTGTCTATATTTCTCCAATAAACCTAAAAAATATGCTTTCACTCGGGACCATGTAGTCACAGCCCAGCAAGTAATAAACTCTATTTTTTAAAGTACAAGCCAAGTGAAATGAAGAGTACAAGTAGAGTAGACATTTATTTCAAAGCTGTGAGCTGCCTGAGTACAGAAAAACGATTCAAGATCTTTGCAAATGTTCCCATTATTTGAACTTTTCTATACATTAATGTCTTTATTTCCTTCCATTTCAAATCTGATGAATGGAGTCAACAGAAACCCATCTATCTTTACTTCTTAGTCTGCAGATGACTACATTCAACATATAAAACCTAGAGAAAGTGGTCTCCCTACTGAAGCAGTGGGTCTTTGTGTTGTGTCTGTTAAAATGTAATTTGTCTCCCCTCTTCCTGGAGAGCTTGAGTTGACTGAGGCCTCCAAGGTATAAAGGTACATACAGTTCTTACGCTAATATTGGTAACAGTGTTACAACAATAGCAATAGTATCTGCAATTCACTGAGTTCCTGCTATGTGCTAGATGATTTACAAACACAATTTTATTTTAAAAATACTCAAAGGATGCTGTAGAATGAAGAAACCATGACTCAGGACATGTATATGACTTGCTCAAGGTCACAGATGTGGGGTCGAACCCAGGTCTGACCGACTCAACTTCATGCTTTCTTACTACATCTTGCTAAGGAAAGAGTTACATCAGGCAATATGAAAAATTGAAGTAGGGTGACCCTATGTTCCAGTCTATACCCGTTGCCCCAGCATAATTAACAGATCCCCATTTCATGCTCTAAAGTCTCCTAGGTTGAACAATAAATTAGATGATCACCCTGTCTCTGAACAAGGCTTGAATTGAGCCTAAGACTTTTCTTAGGTATTGTTCATAATGCTTTAATTAATCTTTTTGCCTTTAACGTAGGGCTTCAAACCACTAGAAAATTGGACCTTGCCTGATGTATTTGGGAGAAGAGATGGATTTGTGAGTGAATATCATTTATCGCTTGGGTGTAATATCTCCCTGCCCCTTGGCCTCTGTTCCTCTGTCATCTCCCATCAAGAATCTCTTGTTCTTCCTCTTTCCTCTCTCCTCCTCCCCGTATCCATGTCTACTTCTGTGTAGGCTTTCTCTATTGATCAAGTGTCAGAAAATTGATTCTTTGGTTTTACTTTAGCTTGAGTTTCTGACGAATCTTGAAAATACAGCTTGCTCAACTCATTCAGATGTTTAAACCACTATGAACGGTATTTTTGTCAAAAAGAGAATGAAAATCATTTGAAGGCATCTCTAACTTATTTTTCTTCCTTCCTAATCTGGCTTCTACTCTCCGTCACTTTGTTACTACAACCAGAGTGTATAGGTGTCCGGGGAGTTTTCTCATTGCAGTTCCTGGACGACGCTACTGCAGGTTTTGCTGGGGTAAGCCAGCTCCAAAATGTATTATTTCAAGCACCACCTCACATGTCTTTGCTCCTTTCCTGAATTTATGGGCAAACTGTTGTCCTGTTTGTGTTATTTTAAAGGGCTTTCAGTAAGAGGAGAGGAAATGACTTTTTAAAAAATCTGCTAAAATATATAACTGCTTAAAAGACACATGCAATAAGAAAATCTAACTTTCACTTTTGTCAATTTTAAATGTATGGCTTTGATTTATGGATCAAAATTGCTCACTTATTATTTTATCTATATAGCTCTGGGCAATTTTGACAGTTAAAATTTAGTTTTATTGACCAGTGCAGCCACGGTGTCCACAAGGGGACCGGTGCACACAGTCCCCTGCACTCAAGAAACGATGATTTTTGATTCCGTGACTGAGTCAGATTGGGAATCATAACCGATGTAACAATAAGTTCCAAATCTCAGTGCCCAAGGCAAGAGTTTGCTCTAAAACACAATCACCCTTTAAGGAGGGGAGGAGAAGAATCTTGGGTGGAAGTTTCAAGTACAATTTAATGCAGCAGGGAGAGGTCCTGGGTATATCTGTCCATCTGAACAGTGGAGCAATGGAAGGGGATGGTTCTCTAAAGACCCGGGGCCACAGATTAAAGGTTAATGAGGAAAGATGCCTAAAAAGCAAAATGAACATTAGTTACAGGGACAATGAACATTGGTTACAGAGACAATGAACTAAACAATCATTTTGACATGAGAAAATTTACTAGGGCTATTAACCAAGCTTTCCCTTTTCCAAGAGCAAAACCATAATGGAAGAATTTCTTTTGGAAGATCTCGGTCTTCCCTCCCCCTCTGTGGCAACACACACAGAAACACCAACTCAAGTGCACTGATTTTAGGCCACTTTTAATTTAGGCCTCTTCCACTACCAAATCGGCCACTCTGCAATGTTAATTTAGTCTTTGACTTTAAATCCCCTGTGATACATAAACACACCTCCAACGGGTAACAGATCAATAAAATGTCTAATTTGATTAACCATGTTTTCAAATTCATCAAGATAGCTCTAACCTGAAATAAGTAGGTGGGTAAGTAAATAAAGAAAGGCACTCACTTGTGAGGATTTTCCACGTCTTCTTTTCATCATCATAGTACTGAACCAAATTGCTGGGGAGCCGGTCCGGCCCAGGAGGCAATCCACCAACCAACAACAGCATTTTCTTGTTAGAGCGAATTCTTCACCCAAAACAAAAGAGGAGATGAATAACCACATTATTGTAGAGCCTCTTTAGTGGCAACAAAATCATAACCATCAAAAGAATGTACCCTGCTTGCAGATTTCTATTTCATTTTTTTCCTGTTTCTTCTCCCATTCATGTCTCAACAATTTTTTTGAACCAAGCAGAAAAATGATCAGAAGCACGGCATATCCCCATACTCAAGGAATAATAAGCTCCTTTTATGCAATTTGTTAGAGGTTCATTCTAGAACGACCTTTTTCTTATATTATCCCTTTAAATCATCACTCTTTACAGCTGAGTACACATGAAATGCTCTGGAGTTGTACTAAGGTTAAGCATTAAAGTTGCATGTCAAAAATCGTATTAGTCAAAATCATTATTATAAACCATTCTCCACTCAAAGAACCTTGAAAAAATTAAGGTTATGCAGAGACTTTGTGAGCCAACTCTTTAATCACCCAGCGAACTTCAAGTACCAGTTTGGTACAATTAGCACAGGGCTAACTGGGGTGGGTTCACCAGCACGAACAGGACTTTTTGTTGAATTTAGCTGAGACTTCCACCTTCATCCTCTTCCCAGCCCCTCCCCTCCCTCCCCCCATCCCAGGGCACCAGGGGCGACACAGCAGCACCAATCGGTAAAAATGAGACTGTGAGGTTGTTTTGAGCCTCCCCAGAGTGGAGTCCTGCCAACGCTTGCCACTGATCCAGCGGCATGAACTTGCTCAGCTGTGCAAAGTCACTCTAATTCCTTCCCTCTGTTTTTCTACCTTCTCCTCCCAGGGGGCAACCACTGAAAGGAGTGACTACCCACCCATCAAGAGCTAGCAATTCGCTGCTATTAAGCGTGACTGTGATTCCCAGTCTGCCCGGCAGTTCCTGAGAACAGGCCTGCAATGTCTCATATGCAGTAAAAGCTGTAAGACGCACCCTGGCCGGCACACTCGACCTGATGGATGTATGACCCTCGGGAACAGTAATGGATTGAGCTCACTTGCGATTGGACGGAGGAGGGGAGACCCAGCCCCCCACAAGGGTCCTGCTGATTTAACGGTTGCTTTACATATAATTGAAACTTTCGTTCACCTGAACGGCTGAAGGTGGTGGTGGAAGAAACGAAACAACCATGATTGAAGGAAGAAGTCAGTAAATGTAAAAGGATTCCTCTTAAATATGCTCACCACCCACAGCGTGGCTCAGAATCTATTATTACATATTCAGCCTGGTCGTTCTGATTCAAGGACGCTTGGCGAAGTACGCCCTAGTGGAGAAGCACTGTTCGTTGGTTAAGAACCTAACACTCGGAGAGTTAACTGAATACAGTTAATGACATTTTCATGGGAAGGAAGGGAACAAGAGAATTCCTTTAATGAAACTCTGGTGCTATAGAATGCCTCGTATATGCCTCAGCAGAAAAAAATACCTTCTGGAAAACCTCCTATCAGGGACTCATGCATAGGGGGAGCTGTACTTGTAGAAGAATGTTCAATGTGATATCAGCTTGCAATATTAATTTTGCCACGAACAAAAAAACTCGACTTCTTTGAAGCTGAAGTACTTTGGAACTGTACCCATATGCCTTATAGATCAGTAGTTGGGAAACAAAAACAATACAATGGCAAAGAGCTCCATATTTTGAGGATGTCAACGATTGGGGTGGTTTGTTCACAGGGGTTAAGAAAATTCAGTGCAGTAAGTACCTCTCTTTTATTCGCAAACAATACATAATTCATGCGCCATATAATCTCCTAAATGCCTGGTTACAGGACTAATATAAGACAATTTTTTCCTGTAGGTTTAGCTCAAATAATCAACCACTCTGTGAGTATAAGTTAAGATGAAAGCCTCTATATTTTTAGATGGCTGTCAGTTTCCACGTGTAGACAGACCTGTTCAACGGGAAGTCACGATTGGCTGTCGTGATTTGACACATGTATGTGCTCTAGACTGAAGGTGGGTAAAGATGGACCGTATCTACCGGTTAGACATAGAGGCAAGGACTCATTGGAATGGTGGTATGACCAAAGCAATGTAATTAAATCTTTGTTTTAATATTTAAATAAATGTACTGCTTTTAAAATGTGTTTCATGAGTGACAAAGGGAGATAAACTCATGGCTCAAATATGTTTGTAAGGGTGTTTCATTCATTGATAAGGCTAGTTTCCCTGGACCAATCCCATTGGTGATTTTCACCACCTCCTTAGATGGACCATCTCTGCAAATGGGGAGCACTCTTTGTGCCCCAAGAGCCAGTCATTGCCATCTGTCCCCTAAGAACTGGACTGAGATTACCGATAAATAAACCACTGATCAAATGGCAAATGATAACAACTTCCACCCTGCCAGCAAAGACACTGTTTAAAGGCTAGCTGGCATAGCAGCTCTGAGAGACTTCACATCAACTAGGACAAGTCTCTAAACCCCCCAGCCCTCCTGAAGAATTACATGGAAGTAAAGGAAACCCCAGCTCCCCTCATTGGCTGTGTGTTTTCTGTAAAGGCACAGTTCTCCTAGTAGTTCATTACACTTGGCCTTCTTAGTGAGTGAAGACACATTCTAAAGCTTTTGCACTATTATATTTATATCATCATTCATTCAATTTATGGCTTTCTTCCTTGCAGTATTTTGTTTCTAGAGTTTAGTGTTACTCAATGTTCCAACCCGCTATTAATATTATTTAATTCTAAAGAAAGCTTAAAACTCTACCTTGTGAAGGTGAAGCACACAGAAAGCAAAAACAGGATAAAGCATGTGAGAAGTAGCATAGTACAGAAGAAAGAACACATAAAATAACAAAACACAGTTAAGTGGTTTTCTCACCATTTTCTCCATTGACTCCCAAAACAGCCCTACGTCATAGGTATAGTTCCATTTTATAGGAAAGTGAGAAAGTTCTTAGAGTCAAATAAAGTGGCAGAAACAGTATTCAGACCTAGCCCTTCTAACTCTACCAGGTCCATGATCTTTTTAAAATTCAAATTTATTTAAAAAATTTTAATTTTACCGTAAATTCTGGTTAAGACCCAGGTGACCTGGATTCTAGGGCTGATTTTGCTATTCAGCAGAGTGACTTTGTATAATTTACTTGGCTTCTTGGAGCCTATGTTTTCTCATCTTTAAATAGAGGAGTAATATCTGATCTGCATCTTCAAAGGATTGTCGTGAGAATGATGTAAAACAATGAGGTGAAAAGTTCTATGTAAACTCTAAGGTAAATTATTATTAATTTATCTTTAGTATTGACAATACAATGTGGGCTTTATTTCCTTATGCCAAACCTGATTAGTTAAAAAAGAAAAGTAGTATTTTTCATAGAGATACTTGCTGAGTTCATATATATAAATACAAGTTAATTAAGAGGGTTTCACTACCTAGCTGTTATCTTATAATTGTATGTTCTTAGAAAATTATCATTTTAATTATATTGGCTATCTTGAGCCTTGTTATAAGAAAGTATACATCAGACATCACATAAAACTGTGAACATTTCTGGATCCAAATAAGGAGACCTAATGGAGATTACTCTACATTTCTTATTTCTTAAGAATAAAACAAATGAGAAAAACCAGCACATATTTTACTTTGATATAAATGCAATGTCAACTACTCAATTACTCCTAGAAACTAATACACGTGAATAATTCCTGTGGAAAAGCTTCCATTCTTTTTACAGTGAGCAATTATAATCGTGACAATGACAATAATGACAGATAATAATGAATGCATATTGGATATTGAAACCTCTGATTATCATGCCATTTATTTGATGTGTGTGAACTTCAATTTGAAAACGCCATGAAAAAAGATACCTTGTGAACTAGAAAAGTAAAATTAGAAGAATCTGAATTAACTTGCTGAAGGGGGTTTCAATTATTCTCTTCTAAACAATTCCAGTGGAGCCTTACAGGTTTAATTTTAGATTAGGCAAAATCTACAATATTGCAATAATTAGAGTTCCTTCATATGGCAACATAGTATACTTTTTAGAAGCTCTTTACACAGGAAGCCAATTTAGCCAGAATTAATCTGTTCTCTTTAAGTCTGTTCATGTTTTACAAATACTCCTTTTTACTCCTCATCTTAGCACCACTTAGACCAAAGTAATATATTTAAGAGTTAAGTAATTAGAGAAAGTTAAAGAGCTGAGTATGTCGTGATTAATAATATTATTTAGATGCCTTTGGGTCCCTAGATTCTTGCAAAGAAAAATATAAGGTTAAAAAGGCGATGGAATTTGAAGGTCTCCTTTGTTCCAGCTCAGTAATTGCCCAACATTTACCATGTGTCACATTTGTGCATGTGTGTGTGTGTGTGTATGCGTGTGCGCTCGCGCGCATAGGTACTTTGGTTCCAGGGATGAATGATTGAAGGATAACCTAAAACCTCCTGGTGTAAACAAATTTTTCATCGTACTGGTGTTATAAGTATGGTAAAGTCTCATTTATTTATATTTCAGTGATTTGGAACTTCAATAATTGGGAAACAGGCCAGATAAAGTTTTCCTTCCCAGGATACATATAAAAATTTTTTATTAACTAGATTACAAGAAGCGTTTTAACCAATTTAAGAAATCAGCTGGTCTGCTGGCACCTTAGAGCCACCCGTGTACATTTAGGCTAAGTTCATTTTGCAGATAACAAATCATTATTTATTTATGAAAGAAAATGTTCTGCAATATTCTTAAGAATCATTAAGTCAGAGAGTTAGAAGAGAACTTTGAGGTCATCTCGTTCAGGGATTTCCAAGTCTGGCAAGTCATCAAGGTCATCTGAGGGGATTAAAAAATTAAGATTCTTGAGATAGATTCTTAGGTCCTAATTCCTGGAGATTATGATTCAGTGGGATGAAGCCTTAAAAATCGATAATGTTTCACAGTTTTCTGGTTGATTCTGACACACAGCCAGACTTGAGGCCACTGATTTGGTCCAGTTCTCTACATAATGTAGAAATCCTTTCAATCGTTTTTTTTTTATGTAAGTATTCTTATTAATTTGGAAATTTATAATGAAATGGACCTTAGTTTTTCAAATGCACTCTGTTGTGGAAAGTTGTTGGACAGTTGTGTTAGATTGATTTTTTTCTCCTTATGCTGAGCTGAGAATCTGCCAAAGTCTTTCAGAGAAAAAGAGCAAGTGCTGTCATGGCAGCACCTCCGATAACGGCAGAGGGTTGCTATATGTCTTCTCTTTAGCATGTTGAAAATGTCCATTTCTTTCTGAAAAAATTTCCATTTTCCTTATTAAAAATGTACTCAATGTACCTTATTAGAACTGTACACAATATAACAAATACGATATTGATATGTGATGTGATGTATCTTTTTAAGGCTTTTTAAAAATCACAATGGTCTTTCAGCTGTCACAATGCAGTGCTGGTTCCAGCTGACTACAAACACAGATTGTTTTTAAAAAAACCAACCCAGGTTGTCAAGTCAGGCTTTTCCCTATCCTATCTTTCTTCTAGTTAAGTATTTTAAATATCAATGCATTACCCTTTTTAAATGCTTTTATACCCTCTACTGATTGAGACACTTTGTTTCAATTAGTTTATCATTTAGCAATTATTAATTGAGTTTCTACTATGTTCCAGTTTCTACTATGTTCTAAACACTAAAGGTCATGGTGCGAATAAGAGGAATAAATTCCCTGTTCTTCGTGGCAGTTACTTCCATTCTAGTGGGGACATCTATTGGAAATATCACAATTCTCCAAGCAGGACAGCCTGGTTGTTAAGAGTGTAGGTCTCACAATTGGGGTGAGACTTTTGGCTTCAGCTGTTCTGAGATGAGTGACCTTGGGCTAGCTTCTTTGTCCTCTTGAATCTCGTGTGTAAAACTGGGATAAGAATAGACCTAAGGCATAGGTTTGTTTAATCTTCAGGCTTAAAAAAAATATATGCAAAGCATTTACAGTGGTGCTAATTAAATGCTATCACCATCCTCCTCTCATCGCCATCATCGTCCGTATAGCTATTCCTTTGTGTAAGCTGCAGGTTTGATAAGCGAGTAGCCCATGTCCCCATCCAAATTGTATCACTTAGAAGCAATAGCATCACATTTCCATGGTTTAGATATTTTAGTCATCCCAACTCATTCTCTCTGAAATGATACATAAATACTGGGATTTTTACTCTGTAATTCCCCATATATGGTCTTCAGAGGTGTATCGCCATTTTTTTTTTTAAACAAAAATGTAATGGAAAAACTAAGCAGTTTCGAAGGGGCAATGTAAATGGGGGTAGATAATAATTATTCCATCTTTTAAAGGCCAAGTTAATTTTAATTTAAGAATCAGCCAGACCTGGACTGAAGTTCTCTTTTTACCACTTCATACGTTTATATACTTGGGCTGGTATTCAACCTCTTGAAGCCTCAGTTGCCTCATCTGTAAAGTGGGAATGTTGTGAGGGTTAAATGAAGTCATTTAAGCATAATTTGGAAAAGAAATGGCTGCAACTCGTAAACAAAATCACCTCCTAGAGCTAGTCTCTTCAACCAACGAAGGGCACTTTGTGCTGCTGTTGCCTTTAAAGATGAATGTCTCTGCACCGTGAGGGGAGACAAAAACTGATGCTCCCAGGACTTCCCTGGTGGTGCAGTGGTTAAGAATCCATCTACCAATGCAGGGGACACGGGTTCAAGCCCTGGCCCGGGAAGATCCCACATGTCGCGGAGCAACTAAGCCCGTGCACCACAACTACTGAGCCTTCGCTCTAGAACCCTCAAGCCACAACTACTGAAGCCTGCATGCCTAGAGCCTGTGCTCCGCGACAAGAGAAGCCACCACAATGAGAGGCCCGCTCACCACAGCGAAGAGTAGCCCCCACTCGCCGCAACTAGAGAAAGCCCAAGCCCAGCAAAGAAGACCAAACGCAGCCAAAAATAGATAAATAAAAAATAAATAAATGTATAAAAACAAACAACAACAAAAAAAACTGATGCTCCCAACATGATCCAGTAGGGAGAGGCTGGAGAAGACTGGAAGAAGTTATGCCTCTTTCCCACGACTTTCCAACTTCAGTGAACTTTGCTAACCCTATGATGGCTTAGCATTTTATAAAAGCGGCGAGTGAATGGGCAATTTCACATCTGGTGGTACAGCAGTGGTGTTTGGTAGTGATCCAGAGGCAGGGAAATTCGGGAAGATGTAAAGCCCTGGGGATTCACGGAGACAAAGGTTTTGGATTTCCACAGGCCTTTGGATTGAAGGGGTTTGCAACAATTTTACCAGATCTTTACCAGAACTGAAAAGCCACCAGCTGACATCTGAGTTGCATATGGAAAATATGTATGTAGTTCCCATAGTAATCAATCGATAAATGACAATATTATTATGCATAATTATTAAGCTTACAAAGCACTCACTTGAACATCCATCTTTGGAATTTTGGCAGTTTCTTTTATTGTTTAGAAGCCTTTTCAGGTACCATAGGTGCACCGTTTATAAACAGTCAGAATATTTACTGCACAAGCAAGTTTAACAAAAATATAAAACCACTGGGCTTCCTACAATGGCATTGGTCTAGGTCTCATTCATAAATTCAACCCACTCATTCTTGGCTGCCATCTCTTTCTGTTAAGGAAGTCCCCAAACCTTATGATATCCAACTCTCCAAATTGTATGGTAATCTTGACTCTTCTCTCAGTTTCCTGCTATAGTCAACGTTGTACCAAATGCTATGGATTCTAGAGCTGTAACATGTACACACGGCTATATTTAAAATAGATAATCAACAAGGACCTACTGTATAGCACAGGGAACTCTGCTCAGTATTCTGTAACAACCTAATTGGGAAAAGAATTTGAAAAAGAATAGATACATGTATATGTATAACTGAATCACTCTGTTGTACACCTGAACCTAACACAACATTGTTAATCAACTATACTCCAATATAAAAAATATATATCTCTTCATTTCAACCGAACTGCCCGTAGCCTGACTCAGCTAGGTTGACTTTCTCTTGAGCTGTTGTAATAGTGATGTCCTCGCTTTGTGAGCTTCTGCTCCCATCTAATTTACCCTACGTGCTTTGTCAAATGAATTTCAGCAAAGCCTGACATTGATGATCGATTACTTCGGTCCTCTTTTTATAAACTATCAAAGAATTCCCCATTACTTATCCTCGATAAAATGCACATATCCTCTACATTATAGCCTCCCTTTTCTCTCTTTGTCTCTGTCTCTGTCTCTCTCAAACACTCTCTCTCTCTTTCTCTGTCATAGGTAATTGCCTTGCTTGAGATTCTTTTCACGGATAAAACAGTTTCTGAGTTAAGATCTGAAAAACTTGAAAGAGGAATTTCAGATGGAAACTGCTTAGACCATGGGGGAAAAGTAAACAGAGAAAGATCCCAAATCAGTAGCCAGGAGGAGACTTTCCAGATCAGCTAGCCTTCCCTAAACTTCCAGCTAGAAGGGTACCCAAAAGTCGCCAGAGGAGAGCTGCTACCCCTTTCTTAAGTTTTTCCAGAGAAGTAAACTCCCTGGAGAACTTGTTCCAGCTGATTTGCTGTTGTATTTAGGTTGTTTTTTTTTTTTTTTTTTTTATCATAGCTGTTCTTGGTAATTACACAGCAGCTTTCATCAGAAGAGCCTTTAAATAGACCTGGTAATGCCTCTCTGAGGTAGGTAAACATAAAGTATCATTATCCCCATTTAACAGATGAAAGAATAGAGGAAAAAGGGTTTGGGCACCTTTTCCAGTGCCTCAGGATGGGTTTTATTTCTTCCATTTCACAGAGGAAATGTCTCTAGGGCTTTCGTACACAACCCTTCTGTGATTCTCAGGAACGGCTGAAAATGTCTTTGCTTCCATCTTCTGACACTTTATCTCCCGCCAGGAGTCTGGCTGCGTGGTAACTGGAGAATGGTCAGTCATATACAGTATTTAGTTTTCCTAAAATGGAAGTAACTTTACGATTCGTTTGATCATAAAGACAACACAGGCTCACTGAGAAAAATTCTAAGTATAGTTAAACACAAAAAGGACTTAGTACTACATAGGTACCAGTAAATGCTTGTTGTAGGAATGAAGAAATGATGAATAAAAGAACGAACTGGTGAAAAGAGTCAAAGTCATTTGCAATCCCACTAATCCAGATATATGTCATTACAGATTCTTATCATCCTTTTTTTTTTCCTCATCTGTTTTAAGGTCTAGTCAGTGGGTGTGGTGATGGGGGTGTCAAAAGGCAAAAGGGAAAGAGGAAAAGCCATGTTTCTGAACCAAAATGTGGAAGAGTCAGAGGGTGACATTGGAGAACAGACAGTCTTGTTGATTAACCCCCAAATCTAACCTGCTACCTAGGATCAGTGTTGTCCCCCAGAATGGGGGCTACCCACGATACGGGGAAGTTTACCCAATTTCAGTTATTAGCACAATACAGGGCTTTAATGATCTTTGCCATATCCGTATATTATTTACTTAATATCTTATTTAAAACTGATCACTTTAAAATGCTTAATCCCTAGTCTGTTCTAGTCTTTCCCAATGGCGGCTGCTCTTTAGGACCACCTGGGAGAGCTTTTATAAACTATTTAGGGTCGGGGTGCCTCTCAGAGATTCTGATTTCATGATCTACTGTGGGACCCAGCATCGGTGTCTTTTAAAAATCTTTTTAAGCTTTCTGTGTGGTTCTAATATACAATCATTGTTCTAGCAATTATATTTATGAATCATGGACTTCATGGGTTAACTGTGTTTTACTTCTAACACATGTTAAAATCCTGTGACTCTGAAAACCTAGTCACATTCCAACTTGGCCCCTTCTTATAGGTTTGACCATGAGAAGCTCAACATGTTGAATGACTGGAGCTTTGCATGTTACAATTGTAATGAACCATCTTCCCACTCCTTCACTTCTCACCCCAGCCCCCGTAGCACACTAGGACATTCTTCCACAATTCTTCACTGACACATACTGAACTCAGAATGTCACCGGTTCCTCCAGCATGCAGGTGGGGTAGTTTACTGATGTTTTTGCCACATTTCTCTGGACACCAAAGCTGTAGACTGGTTCATGATGGCAGAGGCAGATATGACAGAAGTGTCTTAAGGTCCTCATCTGAATCCATGAAATGTAAGCCTCCCCAAGGCTTAGTTCATAAGCCAGAATGGGTCTATCTTTATACTGTACATAGTCATTTCACACTTCACTCCTTGTCCTTTGCTTCATGAGGAAAAATGGCTTCCAGCCAACTTTATACTCACTGCATTTCCACCCGCCCCCAACCTCCTAGCTGAAAGCTTCCTTTGGTAACTAGAAGTAGTTGCATATCTTCTTTGCTTGATTACCTATATAATCTCTAATTCTAATACCTAGTACATAGTGACTTTCTGAGGAGCATGAATTGCAATGGGAATAGCATCTCATTAATCCTCCCTATTCCTGGGAGGAAGTTGTGTGGCAAGTATGACCTCTTCGACTAATCCTCCTGCCTCCAAGTGGGACTCGGGGTCTCCCTACTCACTAAAACAGATGCCACCCAACACGCTGGCAGGGACACCAATGTTTGTGTCATAGGAAAAAACTCAAGAGAGAAGTGCTTCTGTGCAGCCTGTCACCAAGGAGCTATTCAAGCTCTGTGTAGCCTAGTGATGAAAAGCGATAAAGCATCACTCTCATGCCAGTGATGGACTCCTAAGTAATGCCTGCGTTTAAACCCCTAATAAAGGCCAATTATTAGACTACGCTGCCTCTTGAGAACCAATCTCATTACTGAGACTTCTCTCTCTCTCCCTCCCATCTGGCCGCCTTTCTGAAGAGAAAAGAGTGACTTCCTGACCTGAGGAAATGTTGGTACCTGCTGCACAAGACAAAGTGCAGAAAGACGCAAGATCACATGATGACGCTGAAAATCCAAGTTCAGGATGTTACATACCTCCCACTGAAATTACTTGTATCTGACAGTTCCAGACCTAACAGTAAAAATGAATCTTTAACAAAATCACGTTCCCCAAATAGAAGTTCAGCCATTCAGGATGAGGGAACAATGGCCTGACTGACACCTCAATGGGTCTAGAGACTGATTTTGTCCATTCCTCTAACTCCAGGGAAAGATTTCTCATGGGGAAAGTAGGAAGCTCGTACTGAGTAACAGGAGCCAGCCTCCCGCCAGGCAGGCTGTTGCCAGTTGGAGCATCACTGCAGGAGTGGTCGTGCAGAGAGACAGGGAGCAAAGTTAGTTGGTAACTGAATGTATTACCCCATGCTTCTCTTGGAATATTCATGGCAATAAATAGGTATCCATTTTCAAGAAAAGGGAGTTGTAGCTGATACCCTCTACAGGGGCCCAGAATTTATTTTTAGGGGAAGAATAATGTTATGAAATCATCCTGGGATTAAGATAAATGAAAGTTATCCTTATTTTGGGGTAGAGAAGCCGTGAGGGACTGAGGCAGGCCTGGGGTGTGAGATGTGGAGACGATGAGGTGTGGCTTGTGGGATCCAGCTTAGGGACACCCCACTGTGGTGGGTGAAATAGGAATTTCTTATCTTCCTCTTCTTTTCCTCTCCCTCCCTGTGGGGAGCCTGTTCTTTGCTGCTTCACCAACCCTGGAGGGGCTAAGTGATAAAGGAAACCCTGGCTCGAGGGATCTGCAGGATCTGGGAGGCTCTCCAACGTACCCCCAGGAAGGGGAATTTGCAGTCACCGATCAGCCAATCCCTGACACTGTCCTTTACAATCATCAGATCTCTGACAGGCAGAAACAAATTATTCTGGGAAAATTCACCACATTCTCTGAAGCTGAACTGTGGACTCTATACTGTGCGGCTTGAATTATCCTGAAAATTCTCTAGCACAGTAGGTACCCAAATTTCATCATCCGGAAACAAATCCCCTAGAGTCCGGTAATTCCAATAACTTTCCCTAAGACTCATTTCCCTTTTTCTCATGTCAGTGAATCTGATTTCTTTTAATTTTGCAACAAATTTTCCTTAAACTTATCTTCCAGTAAATCGCAATCAGTATTTTCTTCCATCGTCCATAGATACGTAGCAAATTGGAAAACAGAAGCATCTGTTTAGTCTTGTGATTTTCACAGTGTGGTCCCAAAATCACCCAGGAAGTTGTTAAATATGCAGGTTCCTGGGTCCACGCTCCAGATCAATCTATTTAGAATCTCTGGGTAGGACTAGGGAAGATATGTTTCAATAAAAAAGCTCTATGGTTGATTTTTCAAAGAACTACTGATCTATGGGCTTCCCTGGTGGCGCAGTGGTTGAGAATCCGCCTGCCAATTCAGGGGACACGGGTTCGTGCCCCGGTCCGGGAAGATCCCACATGCCGCAGAGCAGCTGGGCCCGTGAGCCATGGCCACTGAGCCTGCGTGTCCGGAGCCTGTGCTCTGCAACGGGAGAGGCCACAACAGTGAGAGGCCCGCGTACCACAAAAAAAAAAAAAAAGAACTACTGATCTAGGCAAGATTTTATGGGGCTGAGGAAAACAGATCTGTACTTTTTTTTCTCTTCTAGGTTTGTATTATTGGAGGATCTATCAACACATTGCTGACTTGGATAATTGCTCATCTGCCTAGATAATTTTGCCTGTATAGATCTAGTTGAAAAGTAACATTTCAGTTAGCGCCTCGAACCTGTTTTATAATTCCTTGTGTTCTATTCTTGGCCCTTGTTTTGGACTGAATGGTGTTGTCTCCAAATTCTTATGTTGAAGTCCTAACTCCCAATGTGACTGTGTTTGGAGATAAGGCTTTTAGGAGGTAGTTAAGGTGAAATGAGGTCATAAGGGTGGGGCCTACATCTGATAGAACTGGTGTCCTTATAAGAAGAGGAAGAGACACCAAAGTTTCCCTTCTTCTTCTCCCCACCCCA
The DNA here is from genome assembly GCF_011762595.2 of Tursiops truncatus. Lineage (NCBI taxonomy): Eukaryota > Metazoa > Chordata > Mammalia > Artiodactyla > Delphinidae > Tursiops > Tursiops truncatus. The sequence continues at coordinate 47,360,556 of NC_047046.1, forward strand.
CCCCCCATCTCTGCATACAGAGGACAGGCCATGCAAGCACACAGTGAGAAGGCAGCTGTCTAAAAACCAGGAAGAGAGCCCTCACCAGAAACCAGCCCTGCTGGATCTTGATCTTGGACTTTCAGCCTCTAGAACTGTGAGAAAACAAATTTCAGTTGTTTAAGTTACCTAGTCCATATTTATTCTGTTATGGCAGCTCGAGCAGACTAATACAGTCCTTAACAGAACTAACCAGCCAACAGAAACACAGGGCAGAATGATGCCAATGGCTCTCACACTCGTTTTTGGGAATTGACACTTGAGAAGGAGGCTTCAATGGTCAAAACCTGCACGCTGCTTTAAGAAAGGATGGTCTTAATTTCACCACACAACAGCTGTATTTTATAGCAGCCAACCTCACCGTATGGAGAATTTGGAATATGGGAGGCAGACTCCTTATCTCTTCCTCTGCTTGGTGCTCGCCTACTTACATATGCAGTAAATGTTAATGGTTAACAATGTTCCAATGAAGGGAGGGCGACTAGGAGGGATAAGAACAGATATGGATAAAGGAGAGAAGTGATTCCCATAAGCTTTTGTGGCAGACTCTAATTAGTGTCTGTAAAGCTATAGACATACATTTCTTTGTGCTTTCAGACATTTTAAACGTTTCTCATGCTCTGAGATTCTAAAGTTTCCTTGCCATAAAAAATGGGAAGCACTCTCCACAAAAATCTTTCTGAGGTGAGATTATTCTTTCTAGGTCAAAAAGACTATCATGTTCTGGAACCTGGGCTCTCAGTTTGAGAAGGCTGATGCAAGACTTGAGGGGCTTCTTCCTGTACAGGGGGTGCCCCTTCTTTGGAATGGATTTTTGCTTGCTGCTGCCTAACTCTGGAGCAATCACAGATCTTCAGTTTGAGTGCAACAAAGTGGTGTTTAACTAGTTCAGTTTTGCTTTGTCTGCTTTCTCTTTCCAAATTTTGAATATAAGAATGTCTGAGGGCTTCCCTGGTGGCGCAGTGGTTGAGAGTCCGCCTGCCGATGCAGGGGACATGGGTTCGTGCCCCGGTCCGGGAAGATCCCACATGCCGCGGAGCGGCTGGGCCCGTGAGCCATGGCCGCTGAGCCTGCGCGTCCGGAGCCTGTGCTCTGCAACGGGAGAGGCCACAACAGTGAGAGGCCCGCGTACCGCAAAAAAAAAAAATAAATAAATAAAAATGTCTGAGTGACAGATGAAGTTTATTGGGCTTCTCAGGGTTCTGAACTGACTACCTTGAATTAGGTATCTTCTCTATAATTCTGCCGAGGGAAGAAGGTGCCTGCCTTCTAAACACACAAAGTGACTAATTTAGGCAATTATCTGCTTACCTGGGATCTGTTGGTAGTGCTACTAAAACCTATGAAGTTATCACATGCTTTTAATAACACTTGGTCCCTTTGAATAGCTAGATAAGAAATCCACGTTAAAATTTCTACTGCTTTGCACTCAGATCTATGATGGTGGCCTCAAGTCTTCTTTGTCGTGTAATAGACATGTAACTCTTTTAACAGAAAGCAAGAATTTGATTGTTCAAAGAGATTCATAATCAAAATAGAAATTGTTCCATCTGGAAGCATAAACATTAAGCTCAGGAAATGATTTGCTGAACATTCTGCCACATCCATACACTCAAAGCAAGAGTTAGTGAAGTAACCTATGGGAATTCCTTGGCGGTCCAGTGGTTAGGGCTCCACGCTTCCACCGCCGTGGGCCTGGGTTCAATCCCTGGTCAGGGAACTAAGATCCCACATGCTGCATGGTGCAGCGAAAAATAAAATAAATGAATAAATTAAAAACTTAAAAAGAGTCAGTGAAGTAACCTAACCTACTAAGAGTAGTAAAAGTAATTTCTTGTCAAGAGCAGTCGATATTTTTTGTCCCTAAGGAAAATTGCAAGGACACTGTAGCAAAGGAAGATGAAACCGGACAAGTTATTCTCATGATGAATTTAGCTTTTCCATGTCAAAAACCGCCTTGGTGATACGTATAGGGAAGCCCTCAGTTGAATGTCAGCCATGACTGAAAATCCTGGGCTGTGCTGTTTCCTGCTCACCCCCACAAGGAACACTTTTGCATCCCCTTTCGAATAAGAGCATCTGTTTTTCAGGTTTTATTAAAAAATTTCTTCTTCTTCAGTGGTTCTTATGAGTCATCACTGTCTTGGCAGTCAAAGAATTTTACCTCATTTCCCTAAAATAATTATCGTATAAACATAGTTTGAATAAAACTTTCTGATGTGCCTTTAAGACAATGTAAATAAATAACTTGAGTAATAAATATTTTTTCTTTGAATAAAAGATTTGCTACACCAAGTGCAACTACCACTTGAGGAATATAATGCCTAAATCAACATAAAGCCAAAATAATCAAATGAAGAAGAAAACAAACACCAACCACAGATAGTTTCCTCTGCCACACTAAAAACCAAGAATTTTAATAAGACATATGTGCCTTATGAAAGTATCTAGAGAATTTTCCACTGTACATGTGCATGCATTTGATTTTCATTTTTGTCAAATGGAATACCCAATTCCTGCAGAAGGTGCCCCCAGCTGTGATCTAGGAACCATAAGAAGCCCTCCTAAAAATGCCAAAAAGACTCTTACGACTCAATAAGAAAAAGAAAATAACCAAACTAAAAAATGGCCAAAGGAGTTGAAAAAAACTTTTCTCCAAAAAATATACAAGTGGTTAATAAACACACGAAAAGATGCTCGGCATGATTAGCCATTAGGGAAATGCAAATCACAGTGAGATAGCACTTTGCATCCATTAGGATGGCTACAGTCAAAAAGGCAGGTATTAAGTGTGGGCGCGGATGTGGAGAAATGGGAGGCTTTATACACTGCTAGTGAGAATGCAGTGCAGATGCTTTGGAAAACATTCTGACGGTTCCTCAAAAAGTTAAACATCTGTTCAGTGTTAACTGATACCATAAGACCCAGCAAATTCCACTCCTAGGTATGTATCTAAGAGAACTGAAAACATATGTTCACACAAAAACTTGTACATAAATGCTCATAGCAGCATTATTCATAATAGTAAAAAGTGGAAACAAATCAAATGTCCATCCACGAATGGATAAAGTGTGGTTTATCTATACAATGGAATATTATTTAGCCATAAAAAGGAATGCAGTACTGTTACATGCTACAACATAGATGAACTTTGAAAACTTATGCTGCATGGAAGGAGCCACCTCCAGAGACCATATATTGCATGATGCCATATTCCACACGAAAAGTCCAGAATAAGGAAATCTATGGATTTATGGAGACGGAAAGTAGATTAGTGGTTGCCTACACCTGCAAGGGGCAGGGGCAGATGGGGGCTGATTGCTAATAGGTATGGGGTCTTTTTGGAGGGGGTGGTAAAAATGTTCTAAAATTAATTGTGGTGATGGTGGCAAACACTGAATATACTACAGCTCCTTGGAGTGTACACCTGAAATGGGTAAATTGTGTTGGATGTAAATTACACCTCAAAAAAGCTGTTCAACCTGAATCCACAAAGGCTTTTCTAACTTTTCCAATTGCTGACATGGATAGAACAAGGGAATGGACCAGACTCAGGACTGGCCTCAGCTCTGTAGTTTACTCAAAGGTGGATAAAACGGACACTGTCAGCTAAACCTTATTATTATCAGAGCAGCACTTGGGACCCAGACTGTGAGAATCTGGCTCTAGAATGAACATCCTGTATGGAATTAGGAGTCCTAACAAGTGAACAGAAAGGCAAATTGGATATAAACAGAACTATTCCTATAAGAATAAAAGCTATCAATGATTAAGTATTTACTGTCTGGTACTGTGTTAAGTGTATACATACATTCTTCCAACATTCAGAATTGCCCTGATGAGGTGGGTATCATTATCTACATTTCAGAGGTAAGCGATCTGAAAGAAGATTAAGTAAATCCCCCAAAGACAGCCAGCTTTTAAGTGGTCAAGGTGGGATTTGACCTGCATCTATCTGAATTTTAGGTCTTAATTACTATGCAATAGAACTGTTTAAGATATTTGCACTATAACATAACATTTTTATCTGTACCTCCCATTATGTCATAGTCTCTTTCTCTCCATACCTATATCTCCTAGCTTTATTCTGTAGTCTGTACCTACAGATGTTATTCTGGAGTGAACCCTTGTGAAAACCTTAAGACAGGGAGTTTACAGGAATTGCCACTGACAGTAGTGGTACAGTTGTCATAGTAACCAATCCACCAAATTGGTCCCTGCTAGGAGGCTCACACTTCTGCCTCTACAACACACCAGTATTGGCTGGGATCCCTCACAGTATCCATGGCCCCCTGTTAATGCATATGGGGTAGGAAGTGCCGAGGTCCTGGTGTTCATCCTAAAGCATTAAAGTTCTTCCTTCGAAGTTTCCCTCTCTGACACAGATTTTCCATTCCCTCTTCTAATCCTTTCCATTTGCCCAGGATGTTCCGGTGTGCTTGGTTCTGAGGGGTGCTAAAAATCAGGGCCAGACAGAGTCTGCTGCTTTGTTCTAAGCAGGATTTACAAAATACGACTATTTTCTTTTTGGCAAAAAACTGACCCTCCCAACCCAGTAACTCCTCACTCAGTGCCAGACTGTGAATCTTTGACTGTCCCGGCCCCACCCACACGCAAAATAGACCTTTAGCTCATAAAAACACCTCTCAGAAGACGTACAGAAAATTTCAAGCTGGCAGCCCGCAGCACGCAGTGTCTGGGGCTACGCACGCAGACACGCAAACACATCCGTCCCTCCGCATCTTTCAACGATGCCTCTACATTTTCAAGGACTCTTCTTTTCTAACCTAGGTCTTTCTCTCTTCGTCCTCCTCTCCATTTCACTGGCCTCGTCTGTCTTCAGAGGCACCTGAAGGCACATAAGGCAGGGAAGTGAAACCGACTGTAATTCTTCAGTTCACTTCTCTGCAGCCTCCAGTGAGCCAGTCTCCATACGGTGGCCCAGCTGAGCTCGGAGGAAGCTCCGGTCCCTGCGCAGGTGTAACTTACCAACCCGCTCGCAGGCGCTGTGGGAGCAGAGAGCCAGACGCTGGACGCCAGAGGCTCTGCGAGCGGCAGCAATGAAGCCCTACATCGAATGTATGAGATTAAAAAGAGGAGGGACTCTCCTCTGTGAAAGGAAGAAATGGAGACTCTTATACCTAAAAAGGCCATCATTTCCAGGAATGAAATATAAATTGCTGAGAGCAATCAAAAATTCTGATTTTCCCACTTCCTTCTATGACCTTGTGTTCACCTTCGAGTCCCTCCAACTTCACTCTTAGGTCCTTAGAAGTCTGACTATTTCTGTGCTATCAGTGAAATCACAAATATGTTCAAGAGTTTTCTAGATGGGCAAAAACGTATTCAGGTAACTTTGCTTAGTGTATCTTTTAAAATTAAAAAGAAATCAATTACAACGAGCACTTTCTGTTTGGAGTTCTTTCACGTTCTGAGCTGATCCTTACCAAAACCCCAGGAAGGTGAACTATAATTCTTAACCCATTTTACTGATTTGGGACTCAGCTAAAGTCGAGCTAAGATACACACTTAGGTTTACGAATTCAAAGGCGGCAGTGTTTCCAATATAGTATTGATCATTTACTCAGTTCAAGTATAAAAGCATGCTGATTTTTCCATATGGAATTCATCCATGCAGTGGATAATCGTTGGCAGAGCCCACAACTTCTTCTACGATTTGGACAACCCTCCCTGCACAATCTCTAGCCACACACACCTCCTTTCAGCCCCTGGAAGGTACCGAACTCTTTGCCGCCTGGTGTTCGTGTACGTACTCCTCTCTCAGCTTATGCCTTCCCCACCTGCAGACCCTGCCTTCCCCCAGACCCACTACTCTGGATATCTCATCTCTCAAAGTTCATCTTAAACCTCTTCTGTAGAGAAAGAACTCTTCGGCCACTCCGACAAGGTTACAGCACTGTGTTATACCGTTTCCCAGCAAATGGCACTTTTCCAATCTATAGCATGTATTACCCGTGTGATTAATCTGTGTACTTATTTCTTCTTCCTTATACGGTAAACCACGTGAAGTCACGAATGTGTCTGTCTTCTTCACTCTGTATCTCAGAGCACAGCACAGAGTTTGGTGTGTTATACACGTTCAGCATAAGTTTGGGGGATATTCCGTGGCAGAACTTCTTGTTAGTGGTAAATTCGACGCATCATCCCAAATTCCCACCGTGGGCGTGGCACGGCCATGGGCATGGGTTTAGAAAATGTGCCCAAGGTCATGAAGGTCCCCTTGTTTCTCAGGTCTGCTGCCAGCTCTAATTATACTGAGAATCAAGATTTACAAAGAATACAGTTACATTTTCATCTCCTCCTGTTGGCATAACAGACTGCCCCTTTAAACCCTGATGCTTCTGAAGCTACTGCATTATCTAGCGCAAGAACAAAGAGTTATTTATAAAACATCTTAACTCAGATTACAAATATATAATTATTGAACTGAATCAAATTATAGGAGTGAAGGGTCCATGACTGACCATTTTTTTCTTGTTGAAAGATTTTTTTCTTTTGAGGAAAAGAGGTTTTTTTTCCTTTTAGTGGAACTTTGTCTATAACTCTGCAAATTATATGTTCACTATGTAGTGACTTAAATGCTTCTTAATTTGTGCTTATTAGTCCAGCAAATATTGAGCGTCTACTCTCCAAACTCTAGAATTTTCTTGCCCGTCCTCCTTTACTACTAGTTCTCTTTTTCTTTCTTTTTCAGATGGTTTATATCTTAATAATTTCTTTGATTTCCCATATTTCCTTGCATTTTTGTTACTGCTGTTTTTTCTTTTTACTTCCCTTTGATTTATTTTCTCTCTATCACAAATATTCGCTATTTTCATTTCCCAACTACAATAAGCTTTCTCTAGTGCATTTCTGCTTTACTTCTAATGCTGCAAATAGTTCTAACCTGATTGTCATTAATACTTGCGAGTAAATAAGCCCTTTTGATATTTACAGTAAAATAGACATACTCACTATATGTTACAACCGAGAGTCCCTCCCCTGGTTAACTCACTGTCCTGCCCATATCATAACAGTGCTTATTTGTTTGGTTTTTTTAAGAGAAATCATTAGTAATTCATGCATCAAGAATTAACTTGGATGTTGATGGAAATGACATAGCACTGAATATATTTTCTGAAATTCCAAATGAATGACAGAAGGCATAAACACTACAGTGTAGCGAATGTTAAAATGATTTTCTTGAAACAAAAGATAAGCAGAATAAATTTTCAATTAGACTAATCTTATTTTCTGTTATTAAAACATACGAGTATTTTTATAATTCTGGCTTCTACCTGTTGTATTTATCACCTGTAAGTATCACCAATGTGAAGAGCTTTCTCTTGTCTTCACAGAAACAAAGCTGATAGCTTCTCTAGGACTCCAGTGCACAGAAATCTAGGGGGCTGGGGGCAATCTCTTGGTTCCAATACGAGCTCCAAGGCTTTGTTTTGGTTTGTTTTATTTTCACAATTATTTTTCAGAGTTAAGCTGAAAAGTTTTTATTTTTATTGATTTATTTAAAATATATTGGCTCATCTTATTTTTAGTAAGTCAGTATCATAGTGATAATCTCAGCAATCTCATTATTTAGCCCCTTAATCTCAGAACGAATAATTGAGTATGGTAGACCAGTAGGAAAAAATCTGGGCTTTCTACTGTCTTCCTCTCACTCTTCTTCATTGGTTGGGTGGTTTGAAGATGCGTTAGAGGGTTGGAACTTTTAATCACTACTGTGCTGTGGTAAAACAAAGACATGGGAGGTGTAGATTGGAGTTTGCTTTTCATAGAGGCCATATGTACAATATGCACTCATAATAAGAGACTATTCTTCAGGTGATGACAATTGACTCCCAACTCAACATCATTCAGATAATCGGACAACTTACTTATTTTCTCTGAGCCTCAACTGTCTAATATGTTAAAAGATTGAAAGGACTAGAAAGAATGTAAGTAATCTGTCAAGCTCACTCATGGTAGGTGTTCCATTAGTGACAGGTACCATTATTACTGGCAAACAGCAGCTGTGTGCGTGTATGTGTGTGTGTATGTAATCATCTTTAAAATTACCTCCATTTTTATCTTTCATTGGCTTTGTCAATTCACATGAAACTGAAACAAATCCTAAGTGTCCACCACAATTATATTTAAGACCCATACGCATTCATACTGAACTCACACTTTGGGGTCAAGTCCAGGCACTTGATCCAGTCGGGGAGATAGACGCATAAGCCAAACCTACAGCAGCACGCACGCTCCTCCAGAGGTTACCCACTTTGGAGAAGGCAGGGAGGTTCTATAGACATACTCAATCCAGCTGACGCGCTCAGAAGTCAGGAATCCTGCCAAGAATGCCCTTTGATCACAGCAGCTGGAGATACAGGTTGGCATTTAGAAGAATAATTGGTCACATGTTCATTCATATGCCTAGATTCGTTTATTCGATATGTACATGTCAGTCTCAGAAAGCAGTGTGTTAAATGTACCTTTCCTCCTGGAAATCATTAAAATACCATATCAATGATATTAAAGCCTATTCTGAATAATGACCAATCTATGTTAGTTGGTTCTATATCCAGTATGTTGGAAAAAAATGAGCAACGCGTTCACTCTTTTAATTAATCACCATTTACCTTCCTGGGGTTGCTATTCAAATTCTTAAGTCTTACTACAGAAAGTTGAAATTTTAACTTAGCATAATAGAATTATTTAGATTTGAATTCCTTCCAAACAGAAGCAAGAACACCAGAGGGATTCTTTCCACTAGAATAAGGGCAAAATTTTGTGTCCATTTTGTCCACTGATGTATCCCAAGTGCCTAAAATGGGTTTTGGCAAACTATGACTCACAGAACAAATCCAGCTTGCCTCCTGTTTTTATACAGCACCCCCCCAACACAAAATGGTTTTTAGATTTTCAAATGGTGGAAAAGAATCAAAAGAAGAACCATATTTCATAACATGTGAAAATTACATGAAATTTCAATGCTCACAAATGAAGTTGTATTGTAACGTAGCCATGCTCATTCATTTACATACTGTCCGTGGCTGTGTTTGTGCTACCAAGGAAGAGTGAAGTAGCTGCAACAGAGTTAGTGTGACCCTGAAGCCAAGTATAATTACTATTTGACCTTTTACAGAAACAAAAAAGCTGACCTTTGGTCCAGAATAATACATGTCCTTAACTTCTTTTAAAGTCAGATACATTAAAATTTAACCCTCACAAATGTCTTTCCAAAAAGGAAGTCTTAAACCTACATATAACTCCAGGGTCAATCACCAGATTATATGATAGAATAGAGAGGCTCATAGTAAGAAGCAGAACACCATGGATGAGAACACGGACTCAAGAGCCACAACTGCTTGGGCTCAGACTTGGGCTCTACCACTTACCAGCTGTGCAGCCATGGGCAAAATGCTTAACTTCTCTGTGCATCAGTTTTTCTATGCATAAAATGAAACAAATGATGGTACCCATCCCTTAGGGTTATTATGAGCATTAAATAACTTAATATTTGTAACAGGCTTAGAATATCACCTGGTATGGAGTAACTGTTGTAAGTAAAGTAACATTTTTCACTGTATTTTTAAGATAAGAAATTTGAGATACTTAGAAATTAGCTAAGGTAATGAGTGAGCCTCAATGTGTTCATAAGTATGGGGAAAAAAAACAAAGATGAGTTAAAATTTGAACATGTCCACTATTGTCAGTAAGTCCTCTGAACCAATGCAATGCACTAATATCTACTCTAATTGCTTTTTGATTGTAGGATATAACTATTTGGCTCCCATATCTGTGATATAATTTTGTAATCAATGGTCCTGTTTTAGATAATAAACAAATTGTATTCTGAATGGTTGAGTGACTTCTGATACAAAATCTAACTACCTAACAAGTTCTTATCTGAGGGTATCTAATTGACATAAAGGGAAATCACAATTTAGAGGATGCGAGGACACAAGATTAGTTTGCTTTGTTAAGGTTGTTATTCAGGTCTTAGGAAGGGAATCAATAGAAAATATTGTCTTACATTTAAAGAAACATTTTCTAAGCACCAAAACCAGGAATCAAAACTGTGCCTTAAGGAATTCTAATGGCTTTTTAATCATTACAAGTCATTTTAGCAAATAGATAATTAGTATTTCTGATGTTTAAATAGATTTTTACATTAATTGATATGAAATCTTTAAATAGACTGTTTTGCAGAAAGTGAAATCTTTATAAGGTAGCCTTTTATCATCTATAAAATATAATCTCTTCAAAATTACACTTCAATACAGGCCTGTATACAGGACTGTAACAGCTGGATAGCTGACAGAGCCAGCAGGCCCCAGCTGGCATGCTAAATCCAGACTAAATCCAGACTAAATCCAGACTAAGGTGGGAAATTTTAAAAATATAATTATTTTTATGAATGCTTTTCTATTACAGGTGTTCTCCTGGAGGAGGTTCAATGGACTTTTGTTATGTGCAATAGTAACATAGGTTGAAGAACTTTTGGTAAAATGTAACACTGAGGCTTTCTTATTTTATAATTTTAGTTCCTTCAACTTTCACTAAACATTTATTTAACTGTTACATTGTGGGAGGTGCAATGAAAATGTAAAAGAGAAGTTAGTTAAGCCAGTCCAATTTGATTTATTTGGGACAATTACTAAATTATGCATAAAAATTTTTTAAATACAAATAAAAAAACTTTTTGGGTTACTTAAGCTAAACTTACACTACAAGTCTTTTGATACTTACTTTTTAATGCACTAAATGTTGCATGTCATGTCACTCTATTAAATTTTTTTGCTTTAGAAGCCTTTAATAATGACTTTCCCAGAAACTTTTTCAAAACTTATTTCTTAAGTGTCCCATTTCTTGCAATAAAGCAATATGAAAATAAGAAATAAGACTTCAAAATATTTTAATTTTTGTCCATCCAGGTCCTGTGGTCTTAAATTAGTTATGTATATACTTTAATATAAGATAATAAGTCTATTATTTTTAATATCCTTAATGCTTAGTTTGCTAAAATAAAATATGAATCCGAGTATAAATGTCATAATCAGAAAAACTAAGCAACTAGGATAAAAATTAATTTGCATATTTATAAAGCCTTTATGCTTGGTTTGCTTTATTTTTCTAGACTTAATAAAAATTCAAAATTACTCAATAATTTAAAAAATATTTAAAATATTGTTATTATATTAATAGCCCTACATTCTATAGATAGCATGTATTCTTAAACAAGTAAATTCCTTCTGAAGTTATTCTATATGCTTGTATTTTGAACTTATTCCAACAGACTGGCCAATTTAAATTTTCCCACTCCTTCTCTGAATTTGAGGAACTCTTTCATATTTAGACTACAGGTGGATAAAAAGTAATAAATACAATGCCCTTCCATTCAATTGTCTTCAATAAAAGTGATGCAATTTCAAAAACAATTGTTTAACACATTTATCCCTCTGTTAGACTACGTGTAAGACTGAGAGAACATTTTTATATTGCTCTGATGCTATAACAAATGGGCTGATATCATACTATTGGTTGCAACTTACAACATTTTTGTCTACATTTAAGTTAAGATCTTGGTGGTTAGTCTTGCATTCTTTCTGTGAATTAAAATTAGAATAATGTAATTAGTCCCTGAAATTAAAATGCTTCAGTTACTAATAATGGAACAAAGTCTAAATTATATTACTTTGAGATCAACAATAGGTTCACATGAACTATTTTCCGTATCTTCCGCTTTTAAAGGAAAATACAGTTTTCTTCCTATGGCAGAAGTATCAGATTCTTGCAGCATCCATGACACTTGTAAGCATTCAGTGGTCAGACGCCACTACATATCCTTCAAATGATATGGCCCAGTGAAGCTGGACGGTGTCGTCACGGAGCCAGGCAGCCTAGTATCTCAGCCATCCACCAGGACAGAGCCAGCAGGCCCCAGCTGGCATGCTAAATCCAGACTAAGGTGGGAAACGGATTTTGCATTTTGAAAGTCAACTCTTCCAACACTGAAACCTAGGACATATTTATCAGGTAAAAGTGCAATGAGGACTTCAAGCTTATTTATTGGATCAAATTTATAATGCTTATTTCCCCAAATTACTCTTAGAACAAGTTAAATCTTAATTTTATTATCCTTCTGGGTTTCTGAATTTATATTAGATTGTACATTTAAAAATATGAATAAATGTATGTTCAGGACTATAACTTAATAGTATGATACATGCTAAGTTAAGTATATGTATAAGTCACAAAAGTTAAAATAACAGAATATTGATCACCAGTGTTCCTTGGTGTGGTAGCATTTGCCTGTCACATTAAGCTTACCATCTTGATTTTTAGGCAAATTGGAACTCTTACAAAACAAAAATACATTCCATGTTATTGTCGCTTGGACTCCTGTGTTCACTATTCAATCACATGAGTTTGGATCCTCGTTTGTGTTATTGTCTTAACTGTCATGTTCTGACACTACAATTCGTTTCTTGAAAATAGTAGAAAAATCAACTTACAAGATTTCTAAGTTCAAGATTTCCCATGCCTCCCGTGGGCCTCACCTGAATACAAGTGCGCCCTAAACAACTGTAGAGAATATCTTCCAGTTTCCTAAAAGTTTAGTTACCTAGGTCTGGTAGAAACATCATGATGGAAAAAATAAACATTTAATTCCATAAGGCTGCAGAAAGTGGACCCCATGTTTAAGACATCGTTCTGAGTGGGAAAAGGCCATGGTGGATTCTTAAACCGTGTACTTTCTAACATAGCACTTAGGTGGATTAGATTGGGATAGCCTGGCATCTGGAATCATGATGTTTTATCATGAGAAACTGAGAAGATACTGCTTCTCTTTTCTAAAAAGAGAAAGCAACCCTCTGCTAGGGCTCATTAAAAAAGGCGTTTAAAATTGGAGCCAATAAAACATGATTGCCAATTCCAACAGTCTTTGTTTTTTTAATCTCAGCAGCATTTTTCAAAGGCATTGTTTCTCTCTCAACTTTGACAGGAAATCCCACGTTCAATACACACAGGGGACACATTCCAAATAGCAACAACAACAACAATAACAACTCTCCAACTTCTTTGTGACTTCAGAGCAGGCGTACAGACCTAACTGCAGCTAGATGACCTTCCCCTCCTCTCAGTTCTCTCAGTTTTCAACTGTGCTTCCCTCTGACATGGGAACTACTAGGCAGGATTCACTCTGACATCCCGAATCCTCTTGCTTTGCTGTAAGGAAAGGTTTTGCTTTTTCATAAGATAGAAAAGTTTGCCTGGGTATGGGATGCCAGAATTTCTGACAGCGACCCTAAAAGACAAAGCCTTTCAGCGCTCTAAGCAAACCCCAGTCGCTGAAAAACAGAAAATAACTTGAGTGTCAGAATGAATGAAAGCTTTCCTCCTCGAGCATCGCCTGGCACTTCTGCTTGCCCAAGGCAGAAAAGAGGGGGACTGGGGTGGGGACTTCTCATCACAGAACCCTTTTTCTTAAGTAAGCATATTTTGAGATGTAGAGGGAAGCCTGGATAAAAAGGGCTCCAAGGCTGTACTTCTAACTGCCTGGCCTTTGACCCCACCTGCCTGTCAGTTTCAGCCCGCAAGTCCCACATCTCCGGCTCTGGGGATATTGAGAACGTGGGCTTTCTAGAGCTCGGGGATGCTGTGAGGCCAGTTTCCTGTTGACCTTTCAGGGACTCTGAAATCAACTTTCCCCACACAGTCTGAATTGTTTGTTTTCGTTTGTTTTCAGCCTGCCTGAGCCTCCCGCCCAGCCCACCCCTATCCTCCTCCTGCCTGCCCCCACCCCTCCCTCCGGCCTCTCGCCTCTTCCCCCCCCCCCCCGCCCCCGCTTTGTTGTCTCATACCTGCTGGCCAGGCTCTGCCTGCAGTGCTGCCTGAAGGGCATCAGGTGGTAGTTCATGGCGTCCAGCAGCAGCTTCTGGCAGACCGGGTCGGTGCGCATGAAATCCACTGACTGGACCCGCTCCACCAGCTCGGGGGCCGGGATGAGCGCGAAGCGGAGGCGCTTCATGAGGTCGGGCGCGTACTGCATGCGGGTCTCGCGGTCGTGCTCCAGCCACAGCACGGACATCTGGAAGAGCGCCAGCTCCGACTCCACGGGGGGCGGCAGCGAGTCCAGCAGGGCGCGCATCTCCTCGAAGTTGAGCAGCAGCACATCCTCCACCAGGTACTTGTTGGCCAGCTTCTTGGTCTCCTCCAGGCCGTGCAGTGCGGCGATCTTGCACACTTGCTTGTAGTTCTGCACCGAGATCTGGTCGTTGAGGAACTGCACGCAGAGCTTGGTGACCTGGGGGATGTGCAAGATCTTGCTGACCGACAGCACCTCCTCCACCGTGTCCAGGGAGAGGGTCACGTTGGCCGTGTAGAGGTACTCGAGCACCAGGCGCAGCCCGATGGACGAGCAGCCCTGCAGCACCAGGTTGTTGATGGCCCGAGGACTGGTCAGCAGCTTGTCGTCGGGGGAGGAGGAAGGAGTCCCCGGCTCCTCCTGCGGCGGCGGCGGCTGTTGCTGCGGCGGCTGCTGGTCCTTGGGGGGCCCCAGACCGTCCTGGCCGCCGACCCCTCCCCCGAGAGGGGGATGACTGGAGAAAAGCGATCGGAAGTACTGCGAGCAGGAGGCCAGCACGGCCTTGTGGCAGTGGAACTGCTGGCCCTGGGCCGTCAGGGTCACGTCGCAAAACAGCTGCTTCCTCCACAGCAGATTGAGGCCGTGCAGCAGGTTGTCGCTGTGGCTGGGGTCGAAGGTGGAGGTCCGGTCCCCGGATCTGGACATGGCGAGCTGACTCGGCGCACCTGGCTTTAAACCCTCCTCCGACCTGGCAGACAGGGGTGGGGGATGGGAGGGAGGGGAGAAGGGTAGTGGAGGGGGTGGGGTGGGGTCGGCGTGGGGACGGGTGTGGAGGGGAGGGGAGGGGAGGGCGAAGAACCACAATCAGTGCTCAGCTTGGCCTCCGGACACCGACCCTCGGAGGAGGTCTGAAGGCGCTGGATCCGTGAGCGCCACCAGAAGGGCCCTGTCTGGGGTCCGGGCGCCCGTTCTGCTCCCTACTACGCCTCCCGCCACCGCCCACACACTTCGTCCCCCACTTTCCTAAAACCACCCGGGCTCGGCTCTTGGCAGCGACAGCGGTGGCATCAGCGACGGCAAAGTGGCGGCTGAGGCCGAGACACCCCGTGGGCTCGTGTCCATGCCCGGCCGGGGCGGGGAGAGGCCGGGGAGTGGGGAGCCGGGGGGTGGCCCGAGAGCGCAGAGGCGACCGTCGGCGGAGCTTCCAGGTCAACTCGCGCCCGCAGCTTTGCTTTTCGCAGTTGGTCCAGTTTTGGGGGGTGGGAACGGGGACACGACAGGCGTGCGGGCGGGCAATACTTAGCCCTCCAAAAGCTGGGGACCCCTTCGATTAGCCGTGCTGCCCCGAGAAACTCCTAGACTAATAGTCTGAGGGAGCAGATAAAGCCCTTTCTTCTCCCGGGAAAGTGCAGCGGAGCGCGGTGAGGACCAGCTCAGTGGACTAGGCAGAGGCGGGAGCTGTCCTTATCAATTCTAGCTCATTTCCCTCACCCCGGCCCTGCCTGCTTCCCTGCTTCGCAAACTGTTGGCTTCCCAGTCACCACTCAGTTTTGCTAATTTTCCAGAGACGCCTTTAAACCTGGCAGGAGAATCCCTCCAGCCCCAGACCCCCTCTCCCCCGCCTCCCCCCACCTCCTGCATTTCAAAGCGCGGAAGTTCGGGCGTGTATCTCCCCTTCCCCCGCGGGGCGGCACCGAGGAAGATGAGGAGGAAGGCAGTGGAGCTACTGGGGTGGATTTAGAGCAAGAGCCGGGAGGCCCGGTGGGATTCGTGTGGACGGTTCTCCCTCCCAGGCACTGGGCGCAGTGGCTTTAACTCCTGTAACTATGAGAAGTTCAAGTTAACCGGCAGGTATTGGGGGAGGGGCTGGGGGCTATCCGATGGTGGGGGGGCGCGCAGTTCGGCGCGGGATCTCTGGATCCAGCGTTGCCGCCGAAGCCGCAGCTTCCTTCAGAGCCCCTCAGCACAGCCCCCCCACCCCGAGCCCCCCAACTCGGGCACCCCGACTCCCTCGGCCCTGGAACTACTTGTGCAAAAAGTCTGAGCCGCCCGCATCCAGGCGGAGGAGGGCAGGATGGGGGGGGGGGGGGCGAGATCGATGCGCCAGGTCCTTAACGTGTAATTGCACCTTCTAGGGCTGAGCAGAAAGGGACCCTTTGCCCACACCCGGCCCGCGCGCCCGCCAGCCCGGGAGAACCGCCGCCGCCGCCGCCGCCGCCCGGCTCAGAGGGATCCCGCCGGACCTGCGCCTTCCACTGCGGCTCACTCTGCCCTGCCTGGCGCCAGTCCTGGATCGCCGGCTTCCTATTTCCACCGGACTGGGCTCCTCTCGACTCACTTTATCATCCCGTTCCAGGTGGACCCTAATCTCCCGCGAGCTCCCTCCCCCGGCAGCATCCGCACCCCCCCCGCCCCCGCCCCCAAAGCTCTGGCTCTCCTGAAACATCTCCCAGAGTCTCTCCCTTTAAGTGGACTCGGTCATACCTCCCTCTCGCTCTCCCCGCTTCGTTGTCTTCCCCCCCATCTTTTCCTATTCCCCTTCCTTCTTGCTCTCCTCCTTTGCCTTCCCCCCTCATCTGCTTATTTCTTGCAATAGGAGTTTTATTCTTTATGAGCGTTTGCCACACAATCACCCCCCACCCCTCTGAAAGACTCCCTTCCCGTCCCTCCCCACGCGTCCAACAACCCAAAAGACACAACAAAATACACACACAAGGCAGACACAAGGCCAGAAACTTACCTGCTTTCAACCAGCTGCAAAGTCAAGGCTCACTTAAGCTCCCCCCCAAAATCAATTGTCCTTCCTTTTTAAAGGTTTGCTCTCTCCTTGGGAGGGGGAAAACACCTTCAGGTTCCCAACTCCGGGCAGTCACTCTTTACAATTTATTTTGTCGTACATCATTTGATCACCATGAATTAGCAACAGCAAGAAAATGTAGGAGAGGGAGAAAAGAGAGAAAGAGAGAGGGAGAGAGAGAGGGAGAGAGGGGAGAGAGAGAGAGAGAGGGAGCAGAGCTTTCTGCAAGAGAAGAAGAAGAAAAAATGTACGTGTGACAAATTATGCTACCAAGAAACAACACATCATTATCCTTGGGCCTGGGGCTCAGTGAGTCGTAACGAGAGTAATAGGAAATCCACGGTTGGGGAGAGAAACGGTCGTGCTTGGCCAGTAGAGAGAGACCATACAGGGGGATGGATGCTGGAGAGACTCGCAAAATTATGGCTCAAGGCTATTGTAAAAATTGTCGAGCGTAAATGACTGCGATTTCAAACATCTTTGGAAGAAAGAAGGGGAAAAAGCGAGCCCCCCCTCCCTCCCTCTCCCTCTCTCTCCCTCTCTCTTCTCTCTCTCTATAAAGAACCGTCAAGTTTTAGTGCGCATTGCTAATTAGTCAATTTCTCTCTGCCTTCACAGGCTGGCGACTTCGCTGCTGAGCTGAAACTGCTAATTTCTGTGACCAGCTTTTTTCTTAGCTGTGATCTGGATGAATGAGTAGCTGTCTCACAGAGATGACAAAAATAAACTCTAATCCCCCCCAAAATTTCCACTACGTCTTTCTCATGCATAGATTTATGATCTTCAAGCGCTCTGTGCAGTATGCAAACTTTTTGTGTCTGTGTATGTGCTGTTGTTTCCAGATTTCACTACATTGGTATGCTGCTTTTCCCTTTCACCTCCCCCTCACCCCTCACACTGTGAAATGCAGAAACAATCTGATCTCAAAGTATGCCAAGATGTCACTTTATAGTGTCTTGGTATTTGGGGTTTGAGTCTGACTTGGAAGTCAGGAGCCCTTGCCTAAGAGGTGAGTGGCTAAGTGTACAACGGGGGTGGGGGTGGGGGAAGTAGACAGAATAGAGGACAGCCCTTTGCTTTACATTTGTTTCCCTGCACCATTCAAGCTTTATGATCTTGTTGGAAAACATATTTTCCCTGGTTATACAGCCATCTCTGAACTTCTCTGTCAGCTCTTCAACAGTAAGGATTCAGAACTTACAATTTTTTTATTTTTACTGGAAGATTAAGCTTATTGTCAGATGTGCCTTTCAATTAGGAGTCTTTGATTTGCAGGAGCTAGAATCAAGTGCCAGGAAAGCCAGCTGCAATTTCACAAATATAACCTTTAAACTTTGGAGCTTATCTGATATATAAGGTTGGCCACAGAGAGCTCACATTTTTGACCCTGCTTAGCATGCAAAAAGAACCCCAGCATGACTCTGGAATTTTTGATGTACCAGAGATTCATGTGCATTTTGGTAGAGGACATGTTCTCTAGACTTACCTCATGATGTATTGCACCCTTACATTTATAGCCCTGCATTTTGGTTGTCAATGGGGGCTGGAGGTGTCCGAGAAAGAAGGGGAAAAAAAAGCAGAAAAAAGAAGGTATGCCCTTGAATAAAATGAACATGGAAGAAAGCTGGACTTGAGTTAGATTGAGTTTTGTTTGCTATTAGATGTATGAACATGATTCATTCTAATAGATATGTACTCTGATTAGTAAACTTATTAAAATACACATCAGCTCATTGAAAGCCTGCCTTTTTACCTTCCCCTTTGATTGGTGAGAGATGGAAAGACACCTGCTTAAGGGAGGGGGAAACCTGAAAATTCTTTGGTTCAGAAATCGGGAATTCCCCATTTAGAATGATCAACATTAACATGCATATGGGATATTTACTCTTGAATAGATGAGGAAGGATCATAGCGAAGCGTTTATCCTTCACAAAGGCCTTTCTCTATCAAGGTCCTAGATTATCTGAGGGTAAGACTACTTTATTCAGATCTTGCTGAGATGCTGCATTCTCATATTCATATTTATAATAAAAAGCTCCAATACATGATAAAATAACAGAAAAGGACTTTTTGATTAGAGCAGGGGAAGGAAAGAGAACAGATCTTCCAAATCTTCTGGCCCTTCTATGTTTTTTCTTTTTTCTTTTTTAATTTCTCTTATTTAGGTCTTGAACAGGAAGACTGTGTGACTGTAATATAACACCTTTTGGGGTTTCCGTTTCATTAGCAAGTGTGTGAAGTGTCACCAAACTCTCTGCCACGCAAAGTATAATTTTATGGTACGCTTTTGCCGTTGATCTTTTATGAGCTTCCAATGAAGTATTTGGAACTAAACCCAAAGGCGAATAAGAGTATTGATTGCTTAAATTATTGCCATATTTCCATTTTATCATAAAGGAATTAGGGATTAAGGTTGTTTTGTAGACCTCGCAGTATCTTAGTTTTGAATTTATATATATATGTATATATATTTACTGATAGGATATATTGATATTGATATATAATTATGATTACTAGGACCTTTGCTGTTTTCAAACAATATAAAAGGCACATTTCAAAAATTTTAACTACCTACAATTGTAATGCTTATTTAACAACCTGGACGGAAGGGAAGGGGGACCGGTTGGGGGTTGCAATTCTAAAACAGCTGTTAAAATGAAGAGGTTAGGCTGTTTTCTTCTCGATTTTAAAGTTACACTATTTGAGAATGTTTAACATTCAGAGAAAAATTACACTTATGGCTATTTTGTAAGCAATTAAAAAAGGAATACTGATAATAAAAAAAATCCGTTCTTAATCTGTGCGTAAACCAGTGTTTATATCATATAAATTACATACCTCCAATATCTTGCCCTGGCTTTGACTGAAATTATCGCAGAACTCACAAATGCTATGACACTATTTACAATAAATCCCGTTATGAAAGATTCAATTTTGCAAAAATCGGATGCTAGCTACTAAGCGTTTGTAAGTATTTGAATTTTATCTTACTTCACTGTTCAACGTACAGAAATTGCATCTGTGTGTTTGATCTGTCCTGCTGAGTACTACCAGCAGCTTGCATCTCTGCCACTATTGTTTTTAAAATGGCAGGAAGGACGTGACTAGTCGAGAGTACTCAGCGGGATGGATTTCACATGACATAAGAGGAGCCAGAATTGTCTTATAAAAAAAATTAATTATGATCATGTAGTCATCTAATTCAAACAGTCTTCACACTTTGACAGAATTATCAGATTTATTCATCAGTGAATCTGCATTTAAACTACGTACAGTGGAAAGATGCGGAAACTGCTGGCACTGAGCAGTTTAACGAGAGCTGCCCCCAGCTCTGAGCAGGCTGGTCAGCCTTCAGGGTGACAGGGACCCAGGAGAATCTGTGGTTCAGGTTGCTCCGGACCATCTCACCGGACTGGGTGAACTTAATTTTATCTTCAGAGCAGTTCAAGAAGCATTTTGCTGCCTAACAGGAAGGGACGGCCACGTTGAAACTTTACTTCTCTGGTTCTTGACTTTTCTTTTAAGATTTACGAGTTCTCCTCCAATTATATCAATATCAAAGCCTGGCCTCCCCGTGTGTCTTTCGGTTAGTAAATACTACTTCCCGTGGCCTGACCTTTCAGATTGCCACCATTGTAAAATGGGTGGACGGAGAGAGGTATTGTTCCATTTTACAATGAAATGGAGGAAGGAGGGACCTGTTGGCTCCCCAAAGCCAGGGAGTGGCAAAACCCAGACAAAACTTGCAGGTTTCTAGTGTTTTATTTTAAATCTTGGGTAGATGTGGCCTGAGATAGCACAAACCATCAGCATCAAGGAGCTTACTGAAGAACAAAAAATCTGAAATAACAATAAAAGTCAAGAAATAGTGCTATTGAGTAGCACGTAGTCAAAAGCCAATGCTTTGCTATTGCCCTGGGGTCAAATCCAACTCCTTGGCCAGCATCCTGGGTTCCCAGGATCTAGTTCTGATGCTTCTGGGAAGTCTGTTGTTAGCTGTTTTCTGAACACAACCCGCTTTCACAGCACAGTGCCAACGCTTAGGTTGTGTTCTTATCAGAGGCCTTGGTTCTCTACGTATAGAAACCGCACGTAGTTCTCAAGATTGAACTCAGATTTCTTTCCAAGGTGAAACTTCCTGGCAACTTCAAGCAGACTAATAATAGCTAATACTTATTGAGCTTATTACCTGTGTGGTAGACACTAGTCTAAATCATTCAGGTGTTTTATTTTCTTGATCCTCTTGCTAATCCTATGAGAATTTGGTAGATTGTAAGAATGGCCCCAGTCTCATATATATGTGTTAGCATACGGTATTTGTCTTTCTCTTTCTGACTTACTTCTCTCCATCCTTCCCCATAGAAACACCCCATTATAATGTGGCTTGGTTGCCCTTCGCATCAAGAGTGGAGTCTATTTCCCCACCCTTTGAGTGTGAGCTGGTTTTGTGACTTGCTTTGACCAACAGAATCTGCCAGAAATGACTTTGTGCCGGCTCCAAGTCTGAGCCTCAGGAGGCCTTGTCTAATTCAACCCTCCCTCTCTGAACCCTGCCAGGTGCGATGTGCAAAAGCCCAGGTTAGCCTGTGGCGGATGAGATACCACATGGACCAAGCCATTGCCCAGCTGACCTGATAACTGAACTCAGCTGTGTGACTGAACTTAGCCGAGGCGGAAGAACAAACACACGCCGAATTACTGCCCCACAGAACGCTGAGCTAATTAAATGGCTGCCGTTTCAAGCTATTCGTTTTGGGGGTGATATGTTCCATAGTAAAATTAGCTGATAAAGAAAGGTTCTATTACTATCATTTTACCAATGAACAAAATGAGGTGCAGAGAAATCAAGTAAATTTTTCAGGGTCACACAGCATTTCAAAGGTACAGCTGAGATTCAGACCCCACAATCTGACTCTAGAGATGAGTCAGTCTGCTACACTGGCCACAGAAGAAATGCCTGCCTCCTGTGACCTACATTTATTCATTCATCAAGCATATGCCAAGTATTTATTATATACCAGACAATGTGGTAAACACTGAAGATACAATGATGAATAAAACTGCATTCTTGCCCTCGAGGGGCTAACATTCTAATGGAGGAGACAGGCAGGTAAATTACACACAGCAAGTGAGTAATTACATTGTGATAATTGCTCTAATAAGGGTATGTGTAATGAACTACTGGAGCAGAAAGGAGCAGGTTCTTAACTTTCTTATAGCACTTATTATCTGTAATATTCTTTTCACATTTATTATTTACTTCTTTGTATTATTAGTTGCTTATTTAGGAAAATATGTTTTATGATCTCAGCTAGATTATAAGTTTCTAGGGTAGAAAGAGCCTAGTGCCTGGTAAAACTTCCCATGGAGCCTGACTCTGTATCTCGCCCATAGTAGTTATTCAATAAATATGTTGATGGACTATGAAAGGTAAATTTTCAAATTTATCAGGGTAACTGCAGAAAGAACAAGGAGGTATGTTATAATCAGAGACTGTGTTTGGCATTTGACTAAAGTGGTACTATTCAATTCTTTGATTATATTGACCTATTATCTAAAAATTAATAAAAGTCTTTATAATATTGTAAAGTAAACAATTTACTGTTCACAGCACATAGATAAGAGTTTGATGGGACCTCAGTGAGTGCTGCCCTCAAATCTCACCTATGGCAATCATCACTCAGCAAAGTGCTCTAAATCCTTGAAGAGAGCCGCTACTTGTATGGACATATTAAACTACTAAGCGTACATAGCACAGAACCATATTTCTAAGCCTGGACTCTGTAAGCAGATCGCCTGCATTTGAATCCTAGCTCTGCCTCTTTCCATCTGTGTGACCTTGGGCAAATAATCGCTCTCTGCCCAGTTTCCCTATCTTGAGGATCAGGATAGTTGCAGCACCGCCCTCCTAGGGTTTCATGATGCTTAAATTTTTGTACGTATTTGTAAAAGTGCTTAGAACAGTTCCAGACACATAGTGTCATGTGAATGTTTGTTAAATAAAAAATAAACATATGAAGCTAAAGATTTTTTTCTTTTTCGGCTTCCTTTTTCTTTTCTGCACACTATGTCTAGTGCTCAACAAATACTGGATGGAGGAAGGAGTAATGACATCTACTTTTCTCAGGGGTGCAATGATTCATGATGCTGTTCAAGAAGCAACTGGTCACTTTAACGAAAGAACCTCTATTTTTGACTTTTCATTTTAGATATTTTATGTTACAGTTTGTTTACCTATAGTTTTAAAAGTCATCTTTCTTTTATCTTTGGGGACATTTGGCATTTCACATACATGTCTTGAGTAACTGAGATTCTAAAAAAGTAAGGATATTTATGTTTAATGATAGTTTAATGATAGATGGCAGAATATATTCCTGATTCTGAAAAGCAGCTCTTTGGCGATAGTTCTTCATGCCAATGACTGAGATGAGGGAGGATGTTGTTGCACTTCAGCTTCTGTCTTTTTTTTTATTTTAATTGGAGTATAGTTGATTTACAATGTTGTGTTACTTTCTGCTGTACAGCAAAGTGAATAAGTCATGCATATACATATTTCCACTCTTTTTTAGATTCTTTTCCCATATAGATCATTACAGAGTATTGAGTAGAGTTTCCTGTGCTATACAGGAGGTCCTTATTATAGCTTCTGTCTTTGATGTTACCTGTGACTCTGGACAAATCACTGTTCTTCTCCGGGTCTCAATTTCCCCATATATGGAGAGAGAGAGCATTTGGAGAGAGGTAGCATTTCCTTCATTTAACTACTGTATAGGTTTGCGCTGAGGGGAAGTGGCTAGAGTGAATGGTCCCCAGGAACAATTGGGAACGTTCTTAGTGACTTGTGGAATGAGATGAAGATTTAGATAATAGAAGAAGAAAAATCTTCTTCGCTCCCTGAAAAGCGCCCAGAGGCTTGGGGCCAGAGGTATTTACCCAGTCATCTTTCTGGAAGTGTCAAATGCAAACAACAAATCCAAAATTGAAAGTATTTTGAGTGTATCTACAGAAATTATATTAGATACATTCACAAATAAATGCTTTTTAAAAATTCAAACAGAAAGTCACAAAAATTATAATCATCCTCGTCAGTTCACTCAGTCCCATGTAATTAATTTTTTTCATCTTGATCTTTTGTTAGCACTTTTATGAATTCATCAGTTTTCCATTAGAGTTCTGAAAATGCTTATTCATTCAGTTCAGCAGTATAGTCAGTTACCAGAAACCTGTACTTGTCAGTCTTTTCCATGAATTCCTTGAAGATGAAACCCCTTTATAATAAATGCTTTTATATGCATCAAAATTTTCAAACAGTTGGAGTTTATGGGAAAGTATTTGTTTTACTGTAGAAATGCCCTATTCCAAATGTTCATTAAAGAAAGGCATGGAACTCTTTCCTTATAAGCAAGACAATGCACCTTTATCATAAAGAGTTATCATCCAGATTTGCAAATTATCCTAATCACCTTCTCCACCCCCAAATATTTCTTTTATTTGTGGCAATATTTTTTCTTTCTCTTACTGATTCTTAAAAATGAAGGTAAGTATTGCTGTGTTGCAATATTCACCAGCCCGTTGAAATTTTTTTTTTATAGTTAATAGAGAAAAATGACCTAAGTTTTTTAGTCAAATACTTCTATGCCTAATCATTAATTAACATTGTATCATTACAAGGACATACTATCTTGACTGAGGTCCAGTTTTCCTTAGAGATGACCTGTTTATACCTTGAAATATCTGTTTATTTCTGCTCTCAGCTTCTTTGATTAGTGCAAATTTTCCCAATTTTTCGAATAATATTTCTCTGTTGCTCTGTCTTATCCCTTTCTCCATATCCTCTTTACTCCTCTATGCCTTCTCAGTATACCCAATCCTATTTTTAATTACATTACGTTTTATAATACAATATTTCATAGTATTTCAGTAAAGTTTCAAATTGTTCAAATTCTATGCATTAATAGTTTTATTGTTGAAGAACTGTCTGACTGTTTGGATAAATTTTGGGAGTCGGCTGGCTTAGGTGACAAATAAAGAATTCTGCTGGGTATTTCATTTTATTTTACTTTTTAAAGACAACTGACTACCTAATGGATACGTTTTCTCAAAATCTGATAGTAACAGGCAGCCACTGCTAATACAACCCGATAAATCTGAATTGGAATCTTTTCATTTTGTCTTTACATCTTATTGAGCTCACCAATAGGACTGATTTAAATTCTCTGTGGGGACTTAAATCCCATCTGCAAGAATATTTTGTCCAGTTTTATCTCGTTTTATGTGAATGAAGTCCATAGTTTACTCAGATTTCCTTAGTTTTTACCTAATGTCCTTTTTCTGTTCCAGGATCCCATCTAGGATAAACACATTACATTAAGTTGTCATATTTCCTTAGTCTCCTTTTGGCTATATAGTTTCTCACACTTGTTTTTGATGACCTTGAAAGTTTTTAGGGATACGGATCAGATAATTTGTAGAATGTTTCTCAATTGGGAGTTGTCTGATGTTCTTCTCATGATAATACTGGGGTTGTGGGTTTGGGGAAGGAGGACCACAGAGGTAAAACCCCATTTTAATCACAGAATATCTAGTTGATGTTAAACCTGATCACCTGGCTGAGGTGGTATTTGCAGTAAAGGTACTTTTTATTTTTTACTCCTCTTTCTATAAAGAGGATGTAAGTTTTATTCACAGCCCACACTTAAGGGGTGGAGGGTTTAGCTCCATCTCCTTGAGGGTAGAGCACCTACACAAAAGATTTGAGATTTGTCTGCAAGGAAGATTTGTCCATTCTCCTGTATCTATTTTTCTTTATTTAGTCATTTATTTATATCAGTATGGGCTCATGGATATTTATTTTGTACTTTGGGTTATAATCCAATACTACTATATTTATTTTGCTGCCGGAACTGTTCAGCTTTGGCCATGGGCAAACCTTTCTGTTGGCTTCTATATTCCTTGACATACTCCCATCGTTACCTTCCTCCCTCACTCCTCCCTCCCTCCCTTCCTTCCTTCCTTCCTTCCTGGCATGGCAAAATACTGCATGCTCATCTTGTTTATTTCATCCTCCAGTCCTAGAATCAACAGTTTCTCCCAGGGACCCTGTTTGCCTTTTTGGAGACTGGTGTTAGGAACAAAGATCTGGACATTAGATTGATAGTTGATACTGGGGTGTTTCTTTTAGACATTCTCAGCTGACAGAGCAAGCTGTATGTACACATCTATACATGTTTCTATATGTAACCATCTGTATCTATATTAAGCTCAACATGAGTTCATACTGATGTCCCTAACTCTAATCCACTAACAGCCAACTTAATTTTAACTAAAATGGTTTATGTGGGAAAAACATGAGGAGAAGGAAGAACAGGCAAAACAGTGTCCCTGCTTTGGGGTGGATGAGACCAGAGAGGACACTGAACTCCCAAAGGATGTAAACAAGGGCTCCAATGGAGGAAGAAACTATTAATACATCCTTTAGTAACAATTTTCAGGTTTACTATTAATAGGGTTATACTTCAAACATTTTTAGGGTAACATGCAGCAAAGGAATACTTTGCAACAGAAGTCCAATATCTTCTCAGTTGGACTTTTCAAAGTCCAATATCTTTTCAATAGGAGAGATGTCAGGATTCTGTAGCCTGAGAGGGAGACTTCAAACACAGCTCTATTGGGAGGAGGCTATAAGACAAAGCATCCCAGCCTAGTCCGATCTTGCTTCTCTAGGCCATTGATCCTGATGCCCACTGGAAGTTCCTATAAGAGGGGTAGTGAGGGGTGGTTGTAGCTACAGTTCACCTAATAGTTCAATGTCCTGTAGGAATAGTAGGAAAGAACATGGGACTTGGAATAGAAAGAAATGGATTTGAGGGTCACCTCCACCATTTGTTAGTAATATAAATATCCTAATATCTCTAAACCTTGGTTTTCTCATTTGTAAAATAAGATAATAATAATTTCTATAATATTTATGTTTTAGGGGCAGTGTAATGATCAAGAAAGCTAACATATGTGAAAGTAATTTGTGAACTGAAAAAACAATGCGGAAAGTATTCTTATTTATATTCCTCACAGTAGGAGATCACACATATGTAGGTAGTTGCAGGTGATATAGCATGGTGGTCAAGAAAGTGAATTCTGGAAAGAGACTGCTTAGGTTAAAATCCCAATGACACAGTTTACTAATTGTATAAAGTTGGTCTAGAAACAATTTCACTGAGATTCAGTTTTCTCCTAGATAAATGAGGTTCATTTGTCCCATAAACTCATTGTGAGAATTTGGTGGGAGAATGTCTCGTACACGGAAAACACTCAATATCAGTTTGGTGAACCCCAAATAATTAATTCACAAGAGAACTGAGAAATAAAGCCATCCTCATGTTAACTTTCCGTGGATTTTAGTTTAATCATCTATGGAGTGGGGAGGGGGTTTGTACAGTTGCTAACTTCCTTTTCAGCTCTAAACCTCAAATTCTGAATCTCTGTTTCCTTGAAATGCTGATTGAGGCATGGGAAATGCACCCCCAGTTCATAATGCAGAACCTGGGTAAATTTCTTGAAGTAAGCTAGAGGGATTGGCCCCTCAATTTAGCTATGACGCATTCCCCCCACTTCAGTGATCAGAGAAGGCTACAGTAGGAAAGGCCCTCACTTACACAGGCCCCTTCCAAATCTCTGGGAGGGGCCTTGGCAATGTGTAAAATCTGCAAAAACAAGACATTTTAATTGCAATCAGTGGATTGCTATTTCCACTTTGACTTTCCCTCCTGTCAGATGGTATGGGAGGGACATTGAACATTTTTGAGAGATGGTGAAAGGGAAGGTGATCCAGGAATTTAGTGCAGATTGAGATAGTAGGATGTATTTATGTGTTCACCATTACAGATGTTCCTCCACTTAGAGTGGGGCTATGTCCCAATAAATCCATCATAAATTGAAAATACCATAAGTTGAAAATGCATTTAATACACTTAACCTACCAAATATCACAGCTTAGCCTGGCCTCATGCTCAGGACACTTACACCAGTTAACAGTTGGGCAAAATCATCTAACACAAAGCCTACGCTATAATAAAGTGTTGAATATCTCATGTAAGGTATTCACTGCTGTGCTGAAAGTGAAAAACAGAGTGGGTGTCTGGGTACAGCATGGTTGCGTGTGTATTGGTTGTTCACCCTCGTGGTCACGTAGCCGACTGGGAGCTGCAGCTCACTGTCTCTGCCCAGCATCACAAGAGTGTATCTTACCAAATGTCACTAGTCTGGGAAAAGATGAAAATTCAAAATTTGAAGTAACATTTCTACTGAATGCATGTTGCTTGTATCACTGTGAGTTAGAAAAATTGTAAGTCATCGAAAAATTGTTAAGTCGAACCAACATAAGTCAGGGATTGTATGCACTTCCAAGTGGTTGCTAGTCCCCCGCAGTGAAAGAAGGACCAACAGAAATATTCTGACTTCCCACTGTGCTGACTCACACAAAATAGAGATAAGAAGGTGTAGGAATGGAAGTTATATTATCATATGAGTGTGTACCATTGAAACAGTTCCTGAAGAACGTGGAGGTATTTAAGATGGTTCTCTGCACAAGAAAATTTGAAATCTTACAGCTCATATATGAAAGAACTTACGGAGCTTCTCTCAAATATGCATATCACCCACACATGCAAGTTGGGAAGCTGAAAGAAATGTTCTAAGCTACAACAATAAAAAACCCAAATTTTGATCAATCATGTTAAAAGAAAGACTAGAAAGACTAATATTTTTTTTCTCTAGAAAATAGTGTTACAAAAACTTTGCCATCATGCTAATTGAAAACTATGAAGCCAAAATTTCAGGGAAAAGAGTATTAGGGAGGTGTGTATTTGTCAGTTATTTAGTTAAAATTATGTGATTTTCATGGGTTATTTATGTTTGTGGTATTGCTAGCTTTTTAATATTTGTAATTTTATGCACCAGAGAATGTGTATCTGCTCCTGTGTGTACCCCACATTTGCTTCTTTGAGGATCCTGCCAAGTCTCTTAGAAGAGGCGGTGGGAGTAGATGGATTTCTCTGATGTATAAAGATGCAAGACTGAATTAAGATTTCCTTTTAGATCCTTTGTATTTCAGGAATCTTCTCCATGAAACGAAGAGTTGAGCCTCTCAGAGCTTCCTTCTGTTTGTACGGCTCCTTCCCTACTGGCTTAGAAGAAGCTGGTGGCTCCCAAGAGCTCAACTTGCTCCCTGGAGCCACTCAGGCAATTGACTTGGACTTGTATGTTCCAGTTGTGCTGACGGATTCCACGATGCATTCATCGTTCATTCATTCATCAGCAAAATATTTACTGTTATGTGTAAGGTGACCTCTGCACTCATATGTTTTTTCCTTAGAACAAATGCTTTGAGGTTTGTGCAACGGAAGAACTGGCACTGTATGAAAATTTGACTATTTGATTATTTAAGCACATTGTCACTTATCGATATGGGTCTGAAATCTGCAGAAATTTAGAAACTCTTCTGGTATCTTACCTCCTAACCTGGCTTTTCTTGAAATCATACAGATTCCTGATAGCAATTTAGCAATCTCTACCCCAAATATCTTTACTCCAATGGCAGAATCTGAGGGTTTATTTGAGCTAAATGCATCTCCTAATAAAAATGCAATTTATTAAAGTGATTTAAAAACTGCCAAATTATTTTGGAAAATAATGTATTGTTGATCGAAACATCTGAATCACAATTTAAGTGGTCAAGTTCTCTATTCCAGGGTAGACCTGGTGATTTTGTATGTATGCATGCATGCATGCACACATATATGTGCACACATATATGCATTCATGTGTACATGTGAATTTCATATTTATATACATACACATCTAAATACATAGATATACATATTTAGTATATCTAATTACTGTATACGTGCACTTTGTAAAACTTAAGAATTACTGTACCCATCCTTAGAGGGAATAATCTATTAAAATATGGTTTAGGATCAACTTAATAGCTTTAGTAGAGAAAGAAATATTACCTGTGTCCTATGACCTACGTGGATTTTACTATTTAGGAATACATACACTTGTTTGCTCAGTGGCTTTGTATATCTCCCAAGAGTAGGGTGCCGGGTGGTAGGTGCCAACACTAAGCAAAAAATTTGCTGTCACCTATAAATATTTCAAAGGGGACAACATCAGTCCCCAGTATCCAAATTCTTGTCCAGCTCTGCCCCTAAGCAGGGAGTGAATGGAAGGCATATGCTTTAGGTGAGGGACTATCAGAGCCCATCTCTGGCATCCAGGCAGCAAATAGTGGCAAATGAGTCTGAGCTGTGGATCAGCTGGAGGGTAATTGATCATTCTACCCTCTAATCACAGCAGGTGACATCAACCTGTTATCACAATAGCCTAGTCGAAAATGAACAGGAGGTTGTGCCTGTCTCCCAGAATCCCCTTCACGTCGGAGGTGCTCTCCTGTTCACTCTCCCATATACCCTACTGAGAAGCTCTACCATGAGGGCCCAAGGGTAACAAATAATTTCTGAAGTTGTAGCTTACTGTAAGCTTTCATGCACTTACTCTTCTGAAGAAAATGAATTTACTACATAGAATCGCACTCCTCTTAAAATATCCCTGGCTCTCCACAACCTACAGATATATAACAAGCCAAAAAGTACTGATGGACGCTGATCTATTAAACCATTTCCCCGAAATACCTACAGTGTTTTCATATGAAACAGAAAAAAATCACTAAAGCTATGGTTTGCCAGACAATTACTTTGTCAAATCTCAAGAAATTGCATAATAAATTGTATACATGCATCAAACATGAACAGCAGAGTATAACAAGCTATATCTTTCCAGTCCACTTGCTCTTTCATCCAAACAGCAGCTTTTGTTTTCAAGAACAATTCTATATCCCTTTTGAAGGCTTTCATAAAATATGGCTATACATTTATCTATCAAACTAAGTAGAAATAATTGAAACACTTAATATGCACAGTAATAGGGAAACACATGAATAACTTCATTATTAATGTCTATCGATTATTTATGTTTTCAAATAGGCAAATGTAGCTGCTAGTATTTTGATCATTTAAATCTCTGTGCATTTTGGTTTTACCTGTTTATTGGCAAATTTGCAATCTACATTATGGGCATTTTTATTGCTTTACACACTTACTTGACGTGTACATAACTGAGGTCAGTTTACCAACTGACTAGTGTTTACTCAATTTGATTACTATGTTACATGTCTGAGCTTATTTTTCCAAAGGGAAAATTAACTGTACAAGGAAGCCCAGTAAATCTTTACTTAAAAATTCCAAACTTTAGATTGATTTCAGCAGTGAGTTTGTATTGATCTCAAAAGCTTTGCGTTCCTAACTAAAAACTAATCTTTATTTCACCTTTTAGTGACTGCGGTCATAAATATGCTCACTCCTACCCATGTAGAGTGGATTAATGGTTATTGGAGATTGGGGCTTCCAACTGAGTCTGGGAAACCTTAACCTTTGGAGGAAAACATAAAGGCACTTACCCCTTGTCAGCTATAATCCGTGGGTCCATTTTTGACATTTACCTGAGTGTTAAAGAGGAAGCAGAGCAAGGACCGGGGAATAAAGCTCTAGAGATTCTGCTTGGCTATTAATCACTCACTGTTAGATTGACTGCTGTACCTGATCCAGCTGCTTCCGGCCATCAGAGTCACCAAAACGCACGGCCCCTCCACTCCACTTTGGAACCAGGTAAACTCCTCCCGGGGAAGGCTTTTACCGCCTGCCTTCGAGGAGGGGCTTATTGCGTTGCTAAAACCCGTCTGTTATTATTCTTCCAACTTTGCTGTACTGATTGAGCAGACATTTTGGGAAGTGTGTCCAACCCATTTGCAAGATCTAATTATAGAGGATAAAAGAGTTAAAAGGGAACAGAAGAGAATTTGTTATCAAGGGGTGATCAATAACATTCCAGGCAGTGGCGGACAGATGGCTGACAAATGGTAAGGAAGCTGTAAAGCTGGGTTTCTCAAAGCATGGTCCTTGGTACCTCTCGAATCACAATAACCGAATTAGAGTGTGAACTTAGAATCTCCTGGGCGCCAGCATCCCAGACTTCAACAAGCACTCCAACAACATGTTCCCCAAGTGTGAGACCCACAGTTGTAATGTGGGTGTGTTTTACCCCTTTATCACTTTCTGTGGTGGAAAGTAAAAATTTTGATTTTCTTGGACCCGATGCCAGACATTACTATTAGGTAACCCAATAGCCATACTTTTCTTTCTATTTAATAATGAAGCCTTAATTTTCACCTAAGCTCCTTTTTTTATCATTTCCCAGCGTTTCCCAATTATCATTTCCCAGCCTTCCTCACAGCTAGGCGCAAGAGGGGCTTTTGCGTAGCGCTTATAAAATGTCTCCTTTAAAAATGGGAGCATGCCCTTTTTCTTCCTTTTCTCCAATCTGTCACCTAAAATGTGCTTATATTAACTGGAGCCTCAGCAGCACATCCTGGACCCTGATGACAAGGCTGATGGGATTGGTGGGTCAGAGAGCTTGCCAGGGTCTGGGTCCCTGATGGTTTCATGAAACCACCACACTGGTCCTCGACTGCATGTGACTGGATCTTTTTTACATGACAGAATAAAACCTGCGTGTTTAATCCCTTACTGGGAAAGGGGAGCCACTGCAATTCATAGCTGAACGAGATTACTCACTGGTACAGACACCATTTAAGACTATGGGTTAACTTCAGGCAGAATTCTCCCACTGCAGATGACCCCAACTTTCCCCCCGAAGCGTTATTTTTGGCTGTGAGGGTGAAAGCTGTGTCTGAACAGAACAGTGTTATGTTTTTGAGCTCTGGAGTCAGAGGGGTGCTCCTGGTCCTGCTTCGAATTTCAGAAAGGTATGTGTGTTCCTGCCTCTTGTCCACAGAAAGGTGATAGGTTTGCAGTGGCTAGGTGGCCAAAGGGGTTCTAAGGAGGGTGGCAGCCCCAAGGACAGACATGTGTGCAAGAATCTAGATTGCCTGTTAAAGCAATTGATTACTTAGTGGTGCCCTCCATGCTCCATGAAGCTAACCTTTATCAGACTTAAGGCTAGGACTATTACATATGGATGAAATGCAGTGTCTTAAAAACATTCGAAGCTTACTTAAAGTGTCCCTTTTACCTTGAGAAGTAGAGATTGTATTTCTTTCCTCCCGTTAATGTTTTTATTTTTTGTTTCCAAATCTGATGCTATCAAGTCATTATCTTTGAGTAGTTATAGCATTTCCAACACTTACTGTCGAGACTCTTTAAGATAACATGCAAATACAGCAGGCAACATAAGACTGTCTTTCCTTCACCGATGCTGGCTCAGTTATTGAAATCATTTATTAGAGGGTTTTTCCCATTTCCCGTTTCTCTCTCATTCTGCTATAAATGCAGTTACAACTTTTAACATGCTTACCTTTACAGATACATTGATTAATGGGATGGCTATAGATCCACTTTCAGGATAATTTGTTATTAAATTTCGCATCCAACATCCAGTGTGACCCTGGCTATGTTAGAACAGGGATTCTCAAAGTGTGGTCCCTGGGCCAGCAGCATCAACATCACCTGAGAACTTGTTAGAAATGCAAATTCTTGGACTCCATCCCAGACCCACTGAATCAGAAACCCTGGAGGTGGGGCTCAGCAATTGGTGTTTTTACAAGCCTTCTAGGTAATTCTGAGGCTCATTCAAGTTTGAGAACGAGTGTTTCAGAGTAAGTAAGTCTAGTCATATCTTCAAATCCACACACCAAGAATGCTTAAAAGTTAATATTCCTTAATGTTTCCTCACAAGTGAAATCTTAGAGGGATGCCTACATGTTGGCTGGTAAAATAATATTTAATGAATGAACATCTAAATGAATAATATTTAAGTGTGATTTGCCAATGAATTAGGGGGAAAAATCTATGGAGTATTAGGCCAAACTCATTTGAATGGAGAGGAAACTTAATGAAAAAATGTTCCCATTTTCTAATTATACATTAGACGCTAAGACATTTGACAAAGGTTAATACTCACTGACTTACAGACGCACTCGAGACTGACTTATTGTCTTCATTTTAATAGAAACACAAACTCAAGATAGCCATGGGTCATACTCATGAGGCCAATCTTCTTTCTGTGTTATTATTAACTACAATTAGATGGGAGAGTATAATTTTTCAAGAACATAAATATAATATTTAGAAATTTGTTTAAGTGATCCTTAAATCCATTTCTAAACTATAATCTAAGTTAGGATATTATGCTCCATTAGTTTACTGGATATGGCTTAAATAGTATTTTTTAAAAAAATCATATTAAAATTAAAAATTATCTTTAGAAAATGGGAGAAAATAAAACAAAGAACCTCTTTAAAACAACCTAGCACCTAGATAAGTGCTAAGTTTATTAAACTTAGCACTTATTGGCATTAGCCAAACACCTTTACTAATATTCCAGGATTGTCATTCTAACCAGATATTTCAGGGTTTGATAATAGTCTCTCTTAGCTCTGAGACTTTTAAAAAGTAGCATCAATCCTAAGACTCTTAATCTTTTCATAAGCTTTCCAAAAAGAGCAAATCCCAAACCACAGTGTTTTGAAGCAAACTTCTGATAAAGAATTTGGAGCATTTTCAATAAGAATAACTTAAAATTAAATTTCCAGGAGTGTGCTTTAGAGGAAAAGATTCAAGCTTTGGAGTTAGAAAACTGGGCTTGAGATCCACCTCTGTAACTTACTAGCTATAAGGCCAAGTTACGTATCGCACTGAGCCTCAGTTTCCTCATCTGTAAGTTGGGAGTGATATTAATACCTGCCTCATAGAGTTTTTGTTAATATCAAACAGAACTATGTGTGTTGATTTTCCAGCCTAGAGACTGGCAAATAGAAAATCCTTGATATAGACTCTCTCTCATTATTATGAGAGAAAATACAAATGTACATGAAATAATTTGTAAAACATAAAAGAATGCCTAAACGTTGGTTGATATATTAGTTTTTGCCAGAAACGAAGTAAAACAATTATAGTTAGAGGATCACTCCAAGCACACATTTGGGAAATTCAAACCAGTTTGACTACATGACTTTCTTCAGCTGGTGCACCAAAGATTCGCACCAAATCTGAGGAAATACCAAGGTCCTCCACTAACTGATAGGAGAGAAAGCATTCATTACACAATTCCCTAGTAATTCAAAAGAAAGCTGTTCTTGAATTCTGGTATGCTAAAAGGCAAGTAACTAAACAGGCACATCCAGATAGCCTACAAGTCTTTCAGCAACATGACTGTGGCATTGAGTTTTTTAAGAGAAAAATAAAGATAACAAAGAAAGTGAGTGACAGTGTCCAAATATGATCTTGCCTTAGGTTCTTACGTAACTTCCACATCACCATTCTCTACTTCCCCTAAAGGAACAATAATGAAATAAGGGTAAACTGATATCACCCTGGAAGACAACTGCCCCGATATCCTTCAACTCAATGAACCCTAATCTTTCCTAAACACTTCCGAAGTGTAGTGTGCTGGGATTTTAAAGATGAAGAAAATACGGTATCTGCTCTGGAATTGTTCAGTAATCCAATTCTGCAGGACTTAAGAGAAGGACGGGTAATCGTTGAACTGTGTAGTTATTGAAAAGAATCAGGCAAGTGAAAATAGCAGACAAAGCACCAGCTGAAACACACTCACCTAGAGGAACTTTCATGACAAACTTATACAGTTATGCACACCTCGTAAATAATACCACAAGTAAACCCGTCAGAGAAGGCTTAAAGGCAAGGATGCAGAGCTTCTAACAGCTCCGAGGGCCTCAAGTTTTCTGTAGTTATAAACACAAGAGATTATTTGTATACAGCAGCAGTTCTTAAAATGTGATCCATAGACCCTTGGGGGTGCTGGAAATACTTTCAGAGAGTTCATGAGGTCTAAACTATTTTTATAATAATACAAAGATGTTATCTTCATGTTTTTCTGTGTTAACATTTGTACTGATGGTGGAAAAGCAACGTGGGTAAAACTGCAGGTGTCTTGAATCAAGGCAGTAACATCAAACTAAACTAGTAATTATATTCTTAAATGCTATGTACTTCCAGTTTTAAAATATTGTCAGTTTCACTTAAGAACATATTTGATAAAGCAATAAAAATATTAATTTTATTGCATCTTCACCTTTAATACATATTGTTTAAATAATATGTGTGACAAAATGGGAAGTTCTCCTGTATAGCAAAGTATAATGGTTGCCTTAAGGAAAAGTTCTTGTGCAACTGTTTGAGTTTCAAGCTAAACTAGCCATTTTTTTCATGGAATGTGTCTAGACTTGAAAGAATGATTGACAAGTATTTTCAGACTTGGATATATAGCAGAAATTCTCTAGACAATGAACTTCGAGAAAAGCAACCGACAGTATTTATTGCCAAGGATGAAATTTGAGCTTTTCAGTGAAAAATAAAATCTTGGAAAACCTGTATTCACCACCGTGAACTTGATTTAAACACTTATCTAATGCAATTGGTTGTACTATTAATGGATAATATTTTTAAAAATATTGTATAATGATATATGTCAACATTTAGAAACTTTGTATAATTCAGTGAGGCAATATTTTCCCAATACTAATGTTTGATGATACAAAAGCATACATGGGTAAAGGATTCATGAAAAATTCGAGGCAGACCAATGGATTTTAATGTACCAGAATACAAAAGTTAATTAGTATGACTTCATACACTGCAACTGATCATAGGGAAATATCACTTGCTAAGTTTTGATGTAATATCAAAAAAGAATATATAAAATTAGCTGAAACGGCTACAAAAATGCCCTCTCTTTCCGAACTACATGTCTGTCTGGGTCTGGATTTTCATATGTTCCTATCAGAGCAACATATTACAACAAACTGAATGCAGAAGCAGGCATAAGAATCTGGTTGTCATCTATTAAGCCAGACATTAACATGATTTGCAAACGTATACAAAAATGCCCCAATTCTCACTAATTTTCATTTGTTTTGGATAATACAGTTACTTTTCCTAAATTGTGATTTATTCTAACATGTAACAGGCTTATCGTTTTAAATGAATTAACAAATATATTTTTGAAGTGTCTGTTTTTTCATTTCTAGTTATCAATAGGTGTAAACCATGTAACTAAAAATCTCTTTGAGTACTCAATATTTTTTAAAGAGTGTACAAGTTTCCTGAAGCAAACTGTGTGAGAATCACTAATGTGGAGTATAAGAAAATGACTCTTGTTAAACGTTTTGATTTCTCACTCACACTCTCTGAGGAAGATCTCACAATCATGGCCAAAGGTCACATTCGAGCACGAAAGAAAAAGGTTAACATTGCTGTGTTGAATGTCGTTGGGGATCCCCGTGGATGACGGTGGGGATCATTAATGGACTTCCTGAAGATCCACAAGAAGTGACTCTCCCTATGAGCAAGTCCCTCTGGTAGAATTCTCAGGGCATTTATTCTCTGAAGGCCAAAATACTTCTAGCACTGGAGCATAAGGTACTTTGATTTTGTGATACCCCAGGATGTAAAAAAATTGATCTCAGTGGATGATTATTTTTTAAAAAAACTTAGCATCAAATAATTTTACTTTGCTTTAGTTTTCCAAAAGTTTATAAAGAGTGAGCTTATGATTTTTTTTATAGATGTGTGTGTATGTGTGTATACGTGTGTGTGTGTGTGTGTGTGTGTGTAAATATGGTGTCTAAAATTTACTAGCTGAGGGATATGGACCTTTAAAACATTAAAAGGCATTCCTGGTGGCACAGTGGTTGAGAGTCCGCCTGCCAATGCAGGGTACACGCGTTCGTGACCTGGTCTGGGAAGGTCCCACATGCCGCGGAGCGGCTGGGCCCGTGAGCCGTGGCCGCTGAGCCTGCGCGTCCGGAGCCTGTGCTCCGCAATGGGAGAGGCCACAGCAGTGAGAGGCCTGTGTACCGCAAAAAAAAAAAAAAAAAAAAGGCATTCCATAGCTGTAGGGACAATGCTTATGATAAGAACCAATATAATCAGAACTATAGTGCACGTGTTACACTTTTCCTTCAATTCTAGCCACTTTATTCTTTTGTTTTTCTTCTTCCTTCCCAGTGAGGTTCTAGCTCGGTACCCTTATTGTAATTGACTCCCCCACACTCTGTCCCTTTTTATTAAGCACCAAAATGTCAGCTAGGTAGCCAAAAGATGTTACTGAACTCTGCACGGCGCATCGCACACACTCATATTTAAAGGTATCCATGAGCAAGGGAAGCCTCGTGCTGATCCAGGAGTAGGTCACAAGGAGTCAGAAAGCCTCTCTTTTTGTCACTCCCTGCAGGTGCCCGCATTTCCGCTTAGAACAAAATCCCTTCAGTTTCAGGTTGAAAACATGGGGGAAAATGCAAATACCTTCAATGTGGTAAAAGAGCGCTTGTATCCTACTGTGAATGAAGAACTCCAGGATCTGTTCAGCAGGGATCCGGAAGGAGAGGCTGACAGAGATCCCTCCCATGGGGAAGGGAGCTGAAGGATGAGAGGGCCAGAAACACCAACATTAGTTTCCCCAGGAGTCCATGTAGGGTGGTGGCAGGCGTGCTGCCAGCTAGACCTGGGTTTGAATCCCTGTTCTCCCACTCACTTACCAGCTGGGTGACTTGAGGAGATCTACTTAACCTCATGTAGCATCAACCTCCTCATGTAGTAAATGAGGACAATTGTACCTCCCTCGCAGGGTTGAGTGAAGATTCGGTGAGAGCAAGCGTGTGACATGCCTGGAACACAGTAGGTGTCCAATAAATGCCAATTTTCTTTCCTTGTTTTATTGGTTTTCATGTATGTTTTGAGATTTGTTACCTTTTAAACGGACAAATGGACCCATTTTTCAGGGACCAACAGGACATTTTCTAAACTCTTCCCCACGCCCCTAATGAGTTTACCTGTTTTAAGATGTTTCACAGTATCTAACAGAGACCACTATCAAAAGCTTTCTTTAAAAAAAAAAGGCAAAGAATAGAGTGTTCATTCTCTTCTCCCGTCTTCACGGTCAGTTGTGTCTTCCAGAAATTCCAAGAAGTTAGTGAGGCCTGACCTTCCTCTTTTTCTTCTTCCCTTTTTGTAAAGCACGCCAGCAATCTTTAATCATGCTGCGATTTCTAAATGCCACCCAGGTTTGCTTCTGAAGCAGCTTCAAACAAAGATTTAACCCACAGACACACAAATAGCTGATGTACTTTCCGGAGACTCAGAAGCATTTTGTTTTGCAAAAATTAATATTTGTTAGTTTTCTCTTTTTATTTCCATATTTATTTCTAGAGAGAAGCATTTCCTTTTGTTATAGATTTTCATAAAAATTCAGTCCTAATTATAGGGAGTTTTTGGTACTGACTTTTGTTGGGGTGATTAACACACAAAGCATTTTAGAACATTTTTTTCTTCTAAAAGAAAAAGAGTAGGGGGACTTCCCTGGTGGTGCAGTGGTTAAGAATCTGCCTGCCGATTCAGGGGACACGGGTTCGAGCCCTGGTCTGGGAAGATCCCACATGTTGCGGAGCAGCTAAGCCCGTGCGCCACAGCTACTGAGCCCACGTGCCACAACTACTGAAGCCTATGCTCCTAGAGCCTGTGCTCTGCAACAAGAGAAGCCACTGCAATGAGAAGCCCGTGCACCGCAACAAAGAATAGCCCCCATTTGCGGCGACTAGAGAAAGCCCATAGGCAGCAATGAAGACCCAACGCAGCCAAAAATAAATAAATTTATTATTATTTTTTTAAAAAAGTAGATATGTAAAGTGCACAGAGTTGACCTATTAGCTGCCTCCTAGGTCACCCAGTTTTCACCTGATTAAAACTAATTTGCTGGAAAAGTTCACTGTTTGAAATGAGAAGATTTGGAAAGGAAGATTAGTAAAGAGAAAATAAGCTGAAATATTGCTGTAAATACTATTGGAGATCATGCTGTTGACCACCTTCCTAAACGTTTAAAATTAGCCATCCAGTCACTCTGATGGAAGATGAGGGCAGTTAAGAGAGTTAGAGCCAGACAAATGCACGTGGACACAGCCAAGACGAAAACATCCAACAGCCAACTGCCAAAAAGTCTAGGGCACGGGCTTTCATCAGAAATGCGAGGAGACCTTAGAAAGGCAAAGTTCCCATCAGATTGTTTCTTTGCAGTGACATTTCTCTGCCCTACCTGCTTTGATGTGGTGATGATGATACCGGAAGTGATGGTGAACAAAGACAACAGCACAGTTCCCAGGGGCGGTCTTAGGATGAGTAATATGGTAAATTGAGCTGCAAAATAAATGCAGTAATCCCAGAGACGTATAGGAAGTAAAAAATGGCGAAAGCACCACTTAAAAGAATTCTCTATTTTTGAATGGTATTTGTTCCTTGGTTGACAAAAAATCTGGATCCTTTTATCTGATAAAATATTTACAACAAGAAGCTCTTTACTGTTGAGACCCAGGGGTGTCTTGTCCATTTTGCCTTACATACCCCTCCTTTCCTGAGTGATGGTCAGATGAAAATGTTGGAGTGAACTGACACGATGTATGATGCACGATAAAACAAAAACATTCAACGTGGCATTCGATGATGAAGACATAATCAGCTGGACTCGGTGCCTGATGTGGTCAATTTCTTTTGCATTTTCTCCTACCTTAGATTTCTGTTTTAGAGATTTACTTCCATTCCTTTCAGATCCCCAGTGCATGCAGTGGAAATCCTCCTTAAGCATTCCTCTCTCTTTCTCTTTTTTCCCTCCCAATATATTGCATGCTTCCTTTACCCTGTGAGAAATAGGTCTGGCTGTTTTGAGGTGGCTTTCCCAAAGCATAGTGGGAATATCTTGTTATTTGTTGAACTTCTTACAAGGTTTCCTCTTCATCACGCCCAACGTGCTGTTTGCAAAACATACCGCAAATAACCATCCATCACTTTACCTCGTTGTATCATTGCAGCTTATTTTTTCTCCTCTAGGTGAGTGAAAATGATTATCTGACTGAGACCATAATCGTTGCTGATCAGTACTTGGCCTCCTACAGAGGTCCATGCAAGCACATGGGTTTTTTGTAAGATGCCTCTGAGCAGATATCAGATGGAGCTCCCTCCCCCATCACCTTCTCGCTGCTGAAAAACTTAATAACTTGGTATTGTTCAGCGAGTCACTCAAGCGAGCAGAGTGGAATTCTACCTGTTCCTCAAGGTAAAGTATCTGCTAGGCTGCTGCAAAGACTGTAAGGCATTCATAGCTCTTTCTACGTGTTAAACGCTCATGGTTAGGTGAATGCAAACCTTGAGTGAGAGCTTGGTAACTTCCTGTGTTTGTCTGAAATCATGCACAAATGAAGCCAGTGTGCAAAGCAGAGCTCAACAAATACATTCCTCTTTTTCGGTGGCCATTTTCTAACTCTGTTTTTTTTTCCCACCAGGAGAGAAATGCCCTGGAAACAGACTAGACACACAAGGGGCTGAAAACTTTAAACTTTCACAAATTCTACTACACAGTTTCATAAATGATCACTAAAGGTTTTTTTCAAACATTGGTTGTAATTTCTACTAGGTGTCACAACCCAGTGAACCATTAAAAGTGAACCGGCTCACTGAACCGAGCTGAACAGATGGAA
Organism: Tursiops truncatus; assembly: GCF_011762595.2. Classification (NCBI taxonomy): domain Eukaryota; kingdom Metazoa; phylum Chordata; class Mammalia; order Artiodactyla; family Delphinidae; genus Tursiops; species Tursiops truncatus. The sequence continues at coordinate 47,402,097 of NC_047046.1, forward strand.
TTCCACCCTTGCTCTGCTTGAAAGGCTCCACAAGCAATACAAAGTCTTCTTTTAAGTCCCCTCCTCTGTAGTTGCTTACCTCACCAATGCAAACACGTGGGGAGCTCTCAGGATGGAACATGGCCCCTCAGCCCTTTGTTCGGTTATGTGGTATTTTTGTTCAAGCAGAAGGGAAGGCAGTCCATTTTGAAACCTTCAGGGACACCCCCATCATTTTCAAAGTCCCAATGTTATTTTCCATTTGTTTCCAAGTGTATGTTCTCTTTTAATGCTGCCCTGAGTTGTCATTCACTTTAACCTGTCCAGATATAGATATACCTTGAAAGACTGTGTGTGTGTGTGTGTGTGTGTGTGTGTGTGTGTGTGTGTGTGTGTGAATAGGTCTGAACAACATGGACTAGTGTGTTACTCTCTTTGCCTGACTTTATTATTTAATTTTCACTTCTTTTCAGGAACTGCAGATGAATGCCAGACCACAAGACCGATTTCAGTCCTTTCTTGGCTTCTAAAATCCTGACAGCACAGGGAAGGGAAACTGATATAGATGGTTATAGACATGCATTGCTAATCAAAGTGCCAAAGATCCTCTTAGGGGGCCAAGAGATCAAAAGGCTGTTTGCAGTCAATTCATTAAGCATTAGTCAATCAATTAGTTAATTCAATGTATACGTATGAGGGCTAACTAGTGTCAGGCATTATACTGCACGTTGTGTGGGATCTAAAATGGAACGAAGTTCGAGTCTCTGTTTTACTCTGTTCACCTTCCTATTTTGACTCATAACTGGTGCAATGGTCTGTTGACACACGTCAATATCTTCAGTATTGGGATTTTGTAGATACGTTCATTTTCAAGGCTTATGTTTTGTAAAGCTTTATACTGATTTTGCTTCTTTGAAAATCAGACCATTTCTTCAAAGCACGTTCTAATAGTGTTTGGGAGACAATGGACCAGAGGTAAAGCCAGAGGGGCCAGGATTGGGAGTTTGGGTAGGCACAAAAGGTACTGGCAGGTGGATTGTTGATTAATTCCAGAAAGGTCAGCTGAGGGAGAGATTTGCAAGTAAGAGGACCAGAAACCAGGGAGACAGGCGTTAAGGATCAGATACTGAGGTTAGGATTCCGGAACGCACAAGGTCAGGGGGTGAAAAAGAAGTTTTTGGCAACATGGGGTCATGAGTCCAGGTCAAAACCCCTCAACAACAAGAGATTAGGAGCCATTCAAAAGGTCTGAATAATAGGCATAGCATATAAACAGAAAGCATGAGTTTGATGTTGAATGGTCCTGTGGCTCTCAGCCCTTCACATGGCTCTGAACTAAGACTACAGCTGGTTAGAGGGACAGGCATGTCTGAGTTTGCAAGAAGACAGTTTCTGGATTAGATGAAGGATAGGGCAGAGAATTAAGTATTTTGCGAGAGTATTAAAATACAGTGTTGGAAAGCTGTTGGCGAATCTGGATTTCTGAGTTTATATATTCCTATACTAAACCTCGCAAAGCCATGGTTTCTTTAAGTGTAAAATAAGAATGACACCTATTTCAGGGTGCAAAATATTCAACATTGAAAAATAATAGAGGCAAAATTATTATTTGTTGACATTATTTTTATTATCACAATCCTCATTAATACCGACCTGGATTTTTTATTCAGGAATTTTATCCTTTTCCCTTTCAGGATGCAATATTATATTCTACAAAGTTAATAGCTTGACTATTCCCATTGATTTTTTTCTTCCCAGTGACTCAATCTCCTTTCAGGAAGTCTTTGCTTGTTTTGTTTATTAGGCCTGATAAGCAGCAATAATACTTATGAGGAAATATATTGAAATATCCTATATAAAATACATATTTATAATATGTTTAAAAACCCTATATAAAATCTTTCTAAGCTCACACTCAGAGTTGCCCATCTAGTAACATTGATTGAAGGTCCAGGAGTTAGACTGTAAGTCTAGGGAGAGCAGATCTAAATCCTTCTCTATCTTGTTCTAAGTATGACTCATCATGGGGCAAACATTTTACATTGTCACCTACCCCAACACCACACAAAAATGAGTTCTTAAAGGATTCTGTGTATTTCCTATATGGAAATAAAGTTAATAAGGTTTTCTTTTGTGTGTGTGGTTAGGACTTAAAATAATGGATTTTCAACTGTGGAATAGTTTAGAAAATATTTTAATTTAAATATTATTTTAACTACTCCCCATGAGTTGTTATGGAAAAAAAACAACCATATGTGGAAGACTCCTGAGGCAGAAACTGATGGATACCATTACAAAGGAAAAAAATCAATTTTCTTCCCTGTTCATACTGGGCTTCCATAACACTTTCTTTAAAATATTAAAATAACATCAAATAAAGGGCAAGAGCCTTGCTTTCTAGCCTAGATCTGAGCCTGCATTTTCATAAGCTCTTGAGAAATACTTTTGAATGTGACTTTCTCTTTTTCCATCACGTTTGCTTGCACTCTCATTCTTGCTGCTTATTCCTTCCCACTGCCAGATCTGCAATAGCATTACTCAAACCCAATTCTGAACCCTAGCGTATTTATATTGCCTATATGTTAGTGTCACATGGAGTGTGAGATTAACTTGGATCCTGATGACAAAAGGCCATTGTCCTAAAAGCTACCATTAGTCTGTGACTGGCTCCACAATCAGACAAAATTACAAAATTCATTCATCTATTGATTAACGAAGGTTATCTCAGAATTTTATGCTTTTACTTGGGGGACAATGGAGCTGTAGTAAACTGGTTCCATGGGCATTTTCTCAGTGCTTGATGTGGAGTTGGCAATATCTTTACAGTTGTAGATTTTCCCCACCCCATGGGCTTTGGGTTGAAGGGCAGAGTAGTGAGAAGTCTTATGTCTCCTTTCAGGATTGGTGCAGGCATTGCAAGGTCTAAGAGTGGATGGACACTTAGGAAGGAAGGAGCCAGTTGTACTATGTTCAAGCCACACTCGACAGTGCAGATTTCCCTCCTCAACACATCTTACAGTATCTTAGCCCCATGCCGTCATCTCTGGAATGCCTACTTCTAATCCTTCATTTGCTTCCTTCAAGTTCAGATATTGTCTCCCTTGCAACACTTTCTCATGCACCCATTTGCTTCAGCTCTGAACAAATTTAATTGCACATTTCTCTGTACTTTCGTAGCAGTTATTTATTGGCCTAGAAACTGGCCTAGAAGAGGCAATGGGACTCCAGCAGAGAAAAATCTCTATAGAATGGACCGTCTGAGAACTGTGGCCCAGGTGGGCCATTAGGGGAGGGCAGTTCAAGGTGAAGCCTTGAGCCTCTTCACAAGAGGTTCTATCTAATCTTATTTATCTTTGGAAGGCATAGTGAGTTGGTGGTTAAGAATATGGACTCTGGAGTTAGAAGCTTTGGGGGAAACTTCCTCTCCTCCACTTATTGCTTGACTTTGGAGAAGATGTTTAGCAACTCTGAGTCATAGTTTCAATATCTGTAAAATGGCTGTTTGTTACAATATGGAAGTTGCTTTCATAATTTAAAAAATTCCGCATAAAATACTTGGCATATAGTAAGCCCTCAAGTACCATGACCCCTGATGGATTATATTATTTTATATACTTAGACACTGCTCAGCAGTGTCTGGCTCACAGCAGGGCTGTAGTACATGTTTGTTTCCCTCAGCTCATGTCATCCTTAGACCACATAGTAAAAAAATATGACTTCAAGAAGCAGCTTATATATTTCTTTCACTAAAGGATGGGAAGGACTGAGGATGGAAACTTTCTTTGGAAGACAGTGGAAAGGAAATGAAAACTGAAGCACTAAAACCTGAACTCATTTTTAACATTGCCAAGAGCATCACCAAGCTAAGAGATCAGGGAGTTACAGACCTTCAGTTCCAACTTTTGGTTGGCTTCTCATTCACTATATGAATCTAGAATCATCTTCTGACTTTTTTTTTTTGTAGCTCTGTTTTAATACACATAAAACCGATACTCAGTGCTAACTTGTCTTCTCTAGATGTAAAGCAAGCAGGGCACAACACTCAGCCAACTTTATGATCAGCCCCCTCCTGCTCTTACAGCAGGGAAACTGAGATACACGTCTGGGGACTTGATCAAGGTCACAGTCAGTGGCAGAACAAAATTAAAATTCATGTTCCCAGAGTCCTTTCCGTGCCATTGCTTCACCTACTGACCCATGGTGCTCTACCAAGAAGTACTTCTGATTAAGTGAACTTTCAGGTTTCAATAACACAAAACCTTGGCAAGGACTTTAGGTAACAAGCTCATATCATATACTCCAGTTACTTTTTGGCAAGAACTGGTTGTCTCATATATACGTTGACTTAATTGCCTCATACAGGCCGACACAAGAAAATGGTGTGGTTTCAATGTGGAAACAAGAGTACAAGAGCTTAATAAAGCCTTTACTTGAAAAATAAGGAGGGCAAATGACAGACACCTTCCTTATAGACTGTACAGTCCACTGTCAGGAGCCACAATCCTTTTTGGTCATTGCTGTGGTTTCAGAGCCTAGCACAGTGCCTGCACATGATATATGTTCAATTGATATGGAATAAATGAATGAACGAATACCTCAGTGGAATTGAGGAAATTCCATTTCCTCAGTGGAAACCTCAATACTTCAGGTGTAGCTGAATAACTTCCCATACTTTGGTGCAATATTACCCTAATACTAATATGGTGGATTTTCCTATATCCAGTGTTTTTTTTTAAAAATTGATGTGCGTATATGTAATAGGATGTTAAAATTTTTGACCAAGTTTTCACGAGACAATAGATGTGTCACAGAAAAGTGAGGTGCTGGATCAAAATGTGGGTGCTTTAAAGCAGGAGGTTAAGAGCTGGTTTCACAGATTTGGAGCTTGACACTAGGGGGACACTGACCCACATGGAGAATGTAACAGTGTTAAGAGAGAGGACAGGAGAGAGCACTTTGAGGACTGTTTCTCAGGGAACACTGCATTGACAGCCTCCTCTTCCCCTAAGGGAAGGCAGCTGGAGGCATACCTGTCCTCACACAGAGTAAGGAAGAATGTCAAGGATCACTTGGTGAGCTTGTATCCTTCCTCTGATTTTGAGCCCAGAGTGGACAGAGTCTGATTTCAGCCCAGGAAGTCAGGGAGTAGACAAGATGTGTTAGAAAGATGGTTGAGCACCTGAACAGAGTTGTCTCTGTTGCATTCAGAAAGTAACTTCTCTCTCTTGCCAGAAGTTCAAAGAGGCAAACCCCAGGGATCAGAGAGAGACTTGATGTACGAATGACCTGAAGCCATTTTATGTCTTGGAAAAGAAACTGGCCTAGAAGAGGCAATGGGACTCCAGCAGAGAAAAATCTCTATAGAATGGACCGTCTGAGAACTGGGGCCCAGGTGGGGCATTAGGGGAGGGCAGTTCAAGGTGAAGCATAAACTAGAGATAGAGTTGGAGGGGACCGGTAGGGGACTTGCCAAATTTAGCTACTATAACCTCCATGAGAGAAGGAGTGAGCTTAGACATCTTCCAGACACAGGTAGCATAAAGCAGCATAAAGTCAGATTATAGCAATACCAATTCATGAAAGAAACTTCCCTGCCACCTTTCTGCTTTCTAACTCACTATGTGGCAACCCAGGAGGGGTTAGAAACCATAGCCAATGAGCAGGGTAGGAGGAGTAGAAGAGCGATTCTGGACAAAGAAGAAGAGTGTCCTGCCCTCTAGGTGGCAGGCAGCTCTCCTGAAACTGGCCCAGCTGGTAGACGGGAGAGAATTTAACTCTAAATCAGGTTCAGAATTTTGTTAATTACCAGCGATGAGCATCTGACTCTTGATTTGAGACTGTTTTGAACCTAAGGTGAATTTAAAAGCATCTATTTCTAAATAGTAAACACAAAAGTAAAGGGATGTTTTGAAGAGGGAATTTAATGGCGGGGGAAACTTTCCCCCATTATGTACATTTTAAAGAGGGAGGGGAGATCAAAAGAAAGTTACATTTGGGTTATACCTCATAAGCTGAGCATGGTAAAAATAGCAGAGAGAGTTCTCTTGATTTCATTTTGTATGTCCTTTTGTAAGCTTGGACAGAGCCTTCATATTAAAAATATACAATTTTGTTAGCACCCATGGGGACACTGCCTACATTTTAAGGGCACAGATCTGGGGAGGCGGCCATGGTTTACCAACCCTACTCCCTGGATTCCAGATTAGTAAGAACACGTCAGTCTGGCTGGAATCAGAAGAAATGGCTTGAAAGAGAATTAGAAATCATTTGGTCTTACCCATCTACTGTCTGCATTTTCTCCATTATACACTGGGAAAAAAAAAAAAGGCCAATCCACTGATGATCTTATTTTGTATTTTAGAGCTACCCTAAGCTGGATTAGTGTCTACCAGCTGGTGAAAAGCACTTCCTATCATGTAATTCGTGTATATGTTTTATTCTCTCAAGATTTCTCAAGTCCATTTCTATTCCTCCATCTTTCCCACTGGCCCATCAGATTTTAAGAGTTGACCTGGCAATGGAGATACTATTATCTTGGTAGAAGTAAGAAGAAAGCGGGAAGGGACCACTAATGTCTGATACACTGTTGGTCATGGAAACAAAGGGAGTGGAGGTGATGTTTATTGAGCAGCTACCCAATGCTGTGTGCCATGCAAGTGCTTTCACACGACTGATCTGACTTTCTGTGAGCAATAGTTCCATTAAAGTAGATATTATTGGGGCTTCCCTGGTGGCGCAGTGGTTGAGAGTCCGCCTGCCGATGCAGGGGACACGGGTTCGTGCCCCGGTCTGGGAAGATCCCACATGCCGTGGAGCGGCTGGGCCCGTGAGCCATGGCCGCTGAGCCTGCGTGTCCGGAGCCTGTGCCCCGCAATGGGAGAGGCCACAGCAGTAACAGGCCCACATACCGCAGAAAAAAAAAAAAGTAGATATTATTGTACATACTTTAGGTAGAAAATGAGAGAAGTGACTTGCTTAGCATCGTGAATTCAGGACAGTCATATCCAAAATCCCTGCTCTTTCTGCAATCCTATACAGCTTCTGTTGAAACTACATTTTAAAATACATTTTTGAACTTTGCTTGTGATTTCTCTCATTCTTTCTAACCTCCAGACTCTAATCCCATATCAAAGCTGATAGTATTTTTAAATAATGAAGTTGTTTTGGATTTCCATTACTACATTTTTATGAGACAACATTAACTTCTGTTCTTAGAATTGAATTTCAGGAGAGCAAATGTCACTCGCTCTTTCTCAACACTGTACACCTGTCCATTATAGTACACAACCGTTGATTCTAATCAACTTTTTTTTTTAACTCATTCCACATTTCCAATATTTTTATATTTCTATTACCCTTCACAAATATTCTCAGAAGTATGTTCCAATCTGATGATATTATGATAACTTTCCCCTAGGGGTTTATTAGCTTCCATGTTGCAGTATTCATTTCACCTATTCATTTCACCTATTTCATTTCCTTGGACTGAGTCCAGAATAGCCCCTGGTCCTGTTGATTGCTTCACAAGCTATGTGAGGGAATATTTTTGCAATGCACTCAGAGACAAGCTTCCATCTGATTCCATTCCTGTGATCTATCAGTCATTGTCAGGGGACTGAAATTACATCACATTGACTACTTTTATTTCTCTAAAGCCTCCCCATTTTTTTCCTGCTCATTTCCTAGTTTTCAGTTATAGGAAAACCTATCTCCTCACATTAATAACTGTTTTTATGAATTCGACTCTTGTTTAGAAAAGTGGCCTTTCTATGTGGCATGACATTTTTTTTTTTTAACCAACTGGACCAGGAATCCCAACTTGAGCCCGTATAGCGTTTACCAAGATTTTGACATGCCTCTGAAGATAGAGGCTGGGCTGTTGCCCTCTAGGATCAACTAACTCTTTGGAAAGAACTCCTCCTGAGGAGGCTCAAGGGCAAACGGTAACTTTCAAGTCAGAGGAGAAAATCCTAATATGGCAATTGTGCTTGGCACGTGAAGGGTCCAGTAGGCTGGCCACAAGGACATAAACCTGAGTCCTTAGGGTTGAGGGACAGGGAAAAAGAAGACCAAGGGAAAATAAAATGTGCAATTTCTCCACTTCTAAGGGATGATAAAAACACAGGGTATAAGTAGCATTGACATCAGTGGCCGTGGTGTTGACTGCCATATGGTGAAGGAGGAGAAGCTGTACTGTCCTAGAAGTGGCAGCGCTGGAGAGAGCAGTACAGTGGGGCTGACAGTGGTGGCTGTGAGAACAGCAGTGTCTCAGTGTCCTTTTAGAGCTCTCAAAATTGGATACTGGAAACACTGTCACATGTATTGGCATCAGTGATGGCAGAGCTTCTGATGGGTAGCAGTGAAGCTGGAGGTAATGCCATTATAACATTATAAGCCTTTGAGAAAGGGGGAGGACTGGACATCCTGATAGCCCAATGAGACATTACCTGGCAATTTCCAGAACTATTTGGTAGCTTGAGCAGAGAGGGTAAAATTCCTGAAAAGCAGGTGGTGTGGAGTTAGAGAAATACTGTTTTGTAGCTTTTATGACCATTTTATTAACCCCAGGCTGATATGGCCTAAGAAACACAAGAAAGAATAAGAGTAACCTCAATGAGAAGTAACAGTATGTTCCAGGTGCTGTTTCATTCCTCACAACAATACTATGAGGCGATACTAGAGGTGATACTGTTATTGTCCCCATTTTAGAGATGATACATTTGAGATACTGAGAAATCAAGTAACTTTTCCAAGTTCATATAAGGAGTAAGTGCTGATCTGCAATACAACTTAGGAAGTCTAGCTCCAAAGCTATACTTTTAGCGATCTTAAGACACTATGGGACCTCGTTACTTTAGTCTCAAGATGTAAATACAATTTTAATATGATTTTTGAAGATTTTTTTGAGGGCTAGTGAAATTCCTTTAAGAAAAACAATCAAGATTCAAGATCAGAAAAGGAATATTAAACTTAAAGAAGAAATATTGCATTTAATAACTAATATACTTTTATTATAAAATAAGATTCTTTCTCCTCCGATTTATCTTAGCCTCCCAATTATCTTGCATTTTTTTCTTGCATTTCTTTTAGATTTTTCTTTCTCTTACTGTTGCCACTGCCCTAGACAAGACCCTCATCACATCATGCCTGGACAATCACAATGCTGCCCCCATAGATGCCCTGACTCTTCTCTCACTTCTCCAGTTTACTTAATGCTGCATTAGATAAATGTTACTAAAACAGCAACCACTTGTAACCTGTTCAGAAATATTTGTTGGCTCTGAGTAGCTAGAAAATAAATCCTATACTTTTTAGCCTGGAGTACATACATCTTCCCCATATGTTTCCTTAGCTCAAAATACTGCCCCACCCCCCACAGGTGGTCCCCAAACATATCCTTGGTATTTTCATCTGCTGGAATTACAGCAAAGTACACTCATACTGCAAGACGTGTTCAAAGCTTACACCTTTTGTAAAATTCCACTCAATTAGAGCCTCCTGGCACTTACCATATCTCTGTGTGAATTGCTATAAAAAGGCCTCTCCTCTCTGCTCCGAAGCAGCCTGCAGGAGGGCAGAGGGCTTGGTGAGCAGAGCTGGGTTGGATTTCAGCTGCCCCGCCCCCAATCCACCTGGGCTTTTCATGCAGAACACAAATGTTCTTCCACGAATTGTGGCCCTGTCTACCGTCTCCCCCCCAGCCCCCCAGAAAGGGCTCACCCTGTCCCCAATTCCTAAAGCAGTGATTGCCTCTACAATTCATTAGGCAATTAATCATGTATTATTTGGTGACATCTCTTCAACTGTGGTTTGAAAAATTCTTTTATCAATATTTTAATGTTTAATGTGTTACTGTCTTAACTCCTCAGAATATTCCGTCTTGAGGGCAGGATTAATATAGTATATTTCTTTGTGGTTCTCAGAATATACAACACAGTGTCTTATATTGTAGGAACTCAAACATGATGTTTGTTGATTTTACTTGAATTGTTTTTATGCAAATACACATAGCTAATTACAAATGAAGCATGAATTTGTTGGGATTAATGATCAACAATTGGCTGTCCATCCTTAGCTGAAAAAGATAATGTTTCCACCAACACACATACACACACACACACACGCACACGCACACACCCCACAGTTGTACTGTGATTAGAATTCACCTTTATTTTTATTATTTATCTTTTACATTTTGGTATATTGAATTACCAACTGCAAGTAGAGAGAATTATTCTTGTTCTTTGGTTTACATTGAATGCCATATGGCTGTTCATTATAGTTAGGTTTTTCAACATAATTATTTTGCCAACAACTATTTATAAACTCAAAGTACTTCAGGGGAAACAAAGATGAAAACATTTCAGTCTCTTCCATCAATGAGATTTAATTCTGAGTGGAAGAAAACATTCATTAACAAATACAATGTTAGTAAAACAGATGCACGTTCCATAAAAGCAGTACAGGAATGTGAATTAGGTGTTTGGAGAAGCCAAGAAGCTCTAGCATTTGCCTTTGGACTGGAGCTTGCAGTAGGGCAAACAGGTTAATGCAGTCCTATTGGTTTGAAAGGAGCACTCCAGGCAGAGGCAAGGTGTGGAAAAAGGAAAGTTGAAGAAGTGTCCTCGGAATCACAAAATTTTTTGTTTGGTGTAAAGTATCCTTGTGTACCACCTTCACAATGCCACATCTATGGCTCCCAATCCCTACATATCTAATTTATGAGGTCTGCCTGAAGTGGATTATCACAGAATTACCAGTTTCAATCCTCAGCAATGATACCTGTAAAGTCAGAGGCATTATGTGTTCGTTATATATTTTCTAATACTCATTATGCTTTAGAAGGAAAATCTCCAGATGGAAAGAGATGGCTATAACATTGACGCTTAAGTTTCCCTTAAGAAACTCCCTTTCAATTTTTCTCACTTGAACCAAATTTTTCATCACCTAAGCCAGACTTGGGAGTATTCTGCAATACTATTGAAAAAAACAAAACAATCTTGTATTTTTCACTCACCTTAGCACAGCTAAAGGGGACTGGAATTTTTCTAAAGGAATGTTATTTCAAAAGGGTGTGAGTGGTATTTCTGCCTCTGGTTATAACAGACTACGTTGTCATAAAATAGCCCTCCTCCAGGTACAAGTAGAAAGGCTGGAAGGAGCTTTAAAAATCTCTGATTGGTGGGAGTAATCCCCGATTGGAGGGTTAGAGTTATTGTTAGGGCTAGGGTTAGCTACCAAGGTTGTCATTACTTGAGGGACCACTAACTCAGGCAGAAGGAAGTACCTCAAGGTTATCCCAATGTTTTGTGCTAATACATTTCCTCTCAGTGCATGTGCCAATCCATAGGTGGGGTGGGCTTGGGAGCTGAGAAACTGAGCAGAATTTCTGGCAGTTTTACAACTCTGAGGAGATGAAAATTAGAGTTCAGGGCTATGAGGGCAGCCAGAACTTAAGCAAAGTCCTGAAGGGAAGTGACATTTCCTAATTTATGAGCATCAACTAAGAAGTTGAAAAGCCAAGAAGAAACCTTCAGCTAAGAGGATGGGAAGACAAGTAGACTTTCAGCAGTCTTGTGGTCCTGGGGAAACAAAATTAAAATTCAGGGCTCACCAAGAAAGCAGGACCTAGGAAACATGCTAGCTTTTCAGTTGAGACCCCTTAAGTCTACACTCTGTCAGTAGAGGTAAAAAAATTTAGCTTTCACAAAAATAGAATTTCAGCTTCAATTCAGTTCCATCTGAACTTGGATTAGTGTAAACCACCCCTAGTCTCACTGCTTACCCTAAGCAAACGTAAATCATTTGTTCAGGAGATGACATCATTCAGAGTTTCAAACTGTCATGCACAATGTCTGGTATTCCACGACAAGAACGACAAATTGCCAAGAAGGAAAATACCAGGAGAAAACACCGAGTTGCAGAAAACCAAGAGGAAACAATAAGCAAAATAGAAAGACTGACAGGTGATTCAGATAATGAGAATTCAGGACATGGACTTTAAAATAACTGTGATTATAATACTGTGCCAGTTAACCAAAAAGAAAAAAAAAGGTAGAGTTGCTATATTAATATCAGACAAAGTGGACTCTAGGATAAATGTACTAGGGAGACTTCACGATGAGAGGATCAATTCACCAGGAAGAAATAAGAGTTCCAATTTGTATGTGTCAGATAGCAAAGTCTCAAACTAGGTAAAGCCAATTTAACAAAATTAAAAGGAGAAATTGACACTTCTATAATCATAGTGATAGATTCAAACACATTTCTTTTAATAACTGAGAGAGCAAGCATGAAGAAAACTTAGTGAAGATATGGAAAGTTTGACTAACACAATTAACACTCTTAACCTAGTTGACTTAAATAGAACACAGCTCAAAGCAACTGTAGAATATACTTTTTTTAAGTTCATGTAGAACATTTACCAAAATGGAACATATGTTGAGCCATAAAGAAAAACTCAATTAAATTGAAAAGTCTGAATATATATAGAATATATTCTATAGTTAACACAAGTATCATACACTTAAAATTTGTTAAGAATATAGATCTGATGTTAAGTGTTCTTACTACAAAAACAAAAAAGCAAAGGACAGCAGGAAACTTTTGGAGGTAGTAGATTACATTTATAACCTTGATTGTGATGATGATTTCATGGGTGTGTACATAGATCCAAACTCACTAAATTATTTACATTAAATATGCCCTTTTTTTGTATATCAAGTATACCTCAATAAAGTTGTTTTAAAATAAGAAAATCTCCAATTGTTTAGAAATTTTAAAATTCCCTTTGATAATTCACAAGGAAATACTTAAAGTGGAAATTAGAAAACATTTTAAACTTGATAATACAAATATGATATATTAAAACTTGTGGATTGCAGCTAAAGCTGTGATGAGAGGGAAATTTTAGTCTTAAATTCATACTATAGAAAAGAGGAAAGGTTACAAAGCAATGATCTGAGCACCTATTTCAAGAAGTTATGAAAAGATTGGCAAATAAAACGTAAATAACACAGAGAAGATGAAGATGACAGACAGGAAACAAATGTACAAATCGAGAAATCAAAGAAGCAAAAGGTTGGGTATTTGAAAGACTAATAAAATTGATAAAATCCTAGCAAGATTGATCAAAAGAAAAAAAATGGAGATTAAGCTCAAACTATCAAAATAGCATTGAAGATATTACCACATTGCCTTCAGACATTAAAAATATAATAAGATATGTTAAGAAAAATTTAAAGTAATGAATTTGAATATTCAGAAAGAATGGACAAATCCTTTGAGAAACACAATTTAATAAATCTGTTGTAAGAAGAAATAGAAAAGCTAAACAGTCCTATATTTACTAAAGACATTAAATCTAAAAAAAAAAAAATCTTTTCATAAAGAAATGTCAGAACAAGACGACTTTGTCAGTAAATTCTTTCTTACACTGACAGAAGAAATAGGATCACTTTTACACAAAAATAGGAGAAAAACCCTCTCAATTACTTTTTACTACAACAGCAATAATTCCAGCAGATGTTTAAGAAAGCTGTATGACTTTGTGAGACAGGAATTTCTCAAAAGTCTCTTCAAGAACAAAGGATCCTCCTGAGTTTTCCTTTATATTTTTCTCTCTATAAACTTTTTTTTTTTTGAACTGCATTCGTTACCTGCCAGGAGCAAGAGTAAATCTTCTCTGGAAGAAGATAACACCCAGAACTTCAAAGTATCTCTATCATAAGCCAGAGTAACCTTGATACCAAAACTTGATAAAATCTTTACAAGACAGGAAAATTGCAGACCCATCTTTTTCATCATCAGAGGTGCAAAGATCCTAAAGAAATGATTGACAATTTAAATTCTATGACACTTAAAACAATAATACATCAGTACAAATTAGTATATCCCTGGCATACAAGATTGGCTTAATGTTTTAAAATCAATTTTAGCAATAACAAAATAAAATTATATTATCATTGCAATGGATGTATAAAAAGATCTGATAAAATTCAACATCATTTATGACAAAAACTCATATCAAACCAAGAGTAAAATGAAATTTCCTTATTTTGATAAAATCTACATTAAATATCATAATTAAAAATGAAATGCTTTCCCTGCTGAGATCAGCATAAGACAACACTGCACATTATTATCATATCTACTCAACTTTCTACTAAAAGTTTTAGCCAATGTAAATGGGAAAAAAATAGTATAAATATTAAAGAAAAGAAATAAAATTGTCATTTTTTACAGGACAGTGTAAGCATTAAGAAAATATAAAATACTTTAAAAATAAAGTATTAGAATAAATAAATGAATTTATCTAGGTAATTAGTATAAGCTCAATATAAAAAAATCAGCTGTATTCCTATATACTAGAAACTACTGTTAAAAAAAAGTTTTAAAGAAAAGATATTATTTACAATAGTGTTGAGTCAAATACATTTACCTAACCCTAAGGAAAGATGTAAGAAATCTACACTGAAAATCATAAAACATGGAGAGAAATTAAAGATTTAACCATGTGAATAGAGATATTATAGTTAAGAATTACAAGAGTCAATATCACTAAATTGCCAGTTTTTTCCAAATTGGCTTATAAATTTAAAGTAATCCACTCAAAATTCCAGTAGGTTTTCATAGGGGGTAGAAGTCAACAAGCTGATTTTAAAATGTATATGAAAGTGCAAAGATGTAGGAATAGTAAGAGAAAATATATCATAAAGAACAAAATTGGAATACATATGGTGCCACATATCAAGACCTAATTATGGTAACTTCATAATGAGACAGTGTGAAATTGACATAAAGGTTGACCCTTAAACCAAGAGCACAGAATAGAATCCAGAAAAAACTCTACATTCTCTTGACAACATGTGGTCTCTTGATTTGTGACATTTGGTGACCCTGAGACTGTGGAGAAAGAATGTTATTCCTATAATAGTGCTAGGCTGACTGGGTATCACCTTGATCACCATTTAATACCATAAATCAGTGATTCTCAGTGGGAGTGATTTTGGCCTCCCTACCCCCAAGGACATCCAGAAATGTCTGGAGACATTATTATCGCGAGTGAGTGGGGGAGTGTTACTGGCATCTAGTGGGTACAGATCAGGGATGTTGCTAAACATCCTATGATGCATAGTATAGTCCCAAACAGTAAAGAATCATCTTCTTCAAAATGTCAGTAGTGTCAAGACTGAGAAACTCTGTCTCAAACAAAAATCAATGTCAGGAGGATTATAAGCTTAAATATGAAAACATATTAAAGTTTCTTGAGGGTAACAAGTAAGAAGATATTTATGACCTTGGGGTTGGTAAAGATTTCTTAAACATGACACAAAAAACCAGGAAGCAAAATATTGATAAATGAGATTACAATTTATCAAAACATATCACCGACATAGTAAAATGTTAAGCCAAAGAGGAGAAGATATTTGCAATATGTATAACCAGCAAAGTACTTCCGTCGAGAATATATAAGCATTGTTCATGAATCAAGAAGAAAAGAAGAGACAACCCAGTGGAAAAAATGGGCAAAAGAATTGAACCCATACTTCATAGTAGACAGTACCCATGTGATAATACATGTATGAGAAAGTGTCCAACATCATTAGTCATTAAGGAAATTAAAATGAAAACTACTGTGAAATAACCATACCTACCAGAAAGGTGAAAATTAAAAAGAGTGAGAAATGAAATGTTGATTAAACTGTGGAGCTACTGGAATTTTCATACCCTGCTGACGGGAAAGTAAATTGGGACGACCTCTTTGGAAAGCCATTGTGAGTATCTACTAAAACTGAATATGTTCATACCCATGTGACTTAATTCCATTCCAACAGAAATGCATACATATATTCACTAAAAGGTGTGTATACACGCATATACTTATATATACACATACAGGTATAGTATATATGTATCTGTATATGTATGAATGCTTATAGCAGCATTATTAATACTGATTCATAACAGTTCAAAATTAGTAACAACCCACTAGTCTAGCAAAAACAAAATAAATAAACTCTTGTATATTCACACAATAGAATTCCTCACAGCAGTGAAAATAAACCATTATTATATGCAATTACACGAATAAAGCTCATAAACAATGCTGAAAGAAGTCAGGCACAGAGGGTACACGTATCGTATATCATTTCATGTACATAAAGTTGCAAATCAGGCAAAACTAATATATGTCTTCTAGGTCAGGATGGAGGTACCTTTGGAGGGGAAGGTAGGGACAGGTACCAAGAAAAGGTCCATGGAGGGCTTCTGGAGTGTGGTGATATTTATTTCTCTATCTGGATGGTGTGTTCCTTGTACATAAATTCACTGAGCTACACAATTATGATTTGTACAGTCTTCTTATATCTATATTGATAAAAATGTGTTTTTGAAAAAATGTATAAGAGTGGGTGGGGTGAGGAAAAACTGATGTAGAAATAAAACATACATTTAAAAATGCATATTAACATATGAGCTTTCAAGATAAAGATTTTGGCTCCTAAGTTTCCAGTACAAAACACTAGAGAATTATAGTGAGTTCCTCAAATTTTCTTATTATAAAATAAGTTGGCCCCAACTATTAGGTGTTCCTTTCTTACCAAGTTTCCCTAGTTATTTTTTTCTTTTAGTGTGTATTTGTTTTTTGCTTTTTTAAACATCTTTATTGGAGTATAATTGCTTTACAATGGTCTGTTAGTTTCTGCTTTATAACAAAGTGAATCAGCTATACATATACATATATCCCCATATCTCCTCCCTCTTGCGTCTCCCTCCTACCCTCCCTATCCCACCCCTCTAGGTGGTCACAAAGCACTGAGCTGATTTCCCTGTGCTATGCGGCTGCTTCCCACTAACTATCTACCTTACGTTTGGTAGTGTATGTATGTCCATGCCACTCTCTCACTTCGTCCCAGCTTACGCTTCCCCCTCCCCGTGTCCTCAAGTCCATTCTCTATGTCTGCGTCTTTATTCCTGTCCTGCCCCTATGTTCTTCAGAAACTTTTTTTTTTTTTTTTAGATTCCATATATATGTATTAGCATACGGTATTTGTTTTTCTCTTTCTGACTTACTTCACTCTGTATGACAGACTCTAGGTCCATCCACGTTTTTAAAATATTAGTATGGGTCTGAATTAGACAACCTTTCTTTCTCTTTTCCCTCCCTCAAATTATTCTACCCTGTCCTCAGGGATAAGTCAGAGCTGTTGAACCAGTGTTGAGAGATGTCTTGTCTTGCCCAATATTTTCATCCTGAGAGGGCCATTGGCAGAGCGGGGGACTCTGTCCTCGGAGATTACACACCTGAGTGGCAGGGGAGTGTCACATTCCCTTTTTTCAGGATTTAACTTGGCATTTATTAGTAATTTCAGGGTGCCTAACAACAGATGATTTCCAATATATACTGTTTCCGCTGAACAGTTGTATTAATTTTTTTCATCAGTGCCCATCGATGTGACCTCCACAAAGTAAATTTGCTGTTAAATATATAACCTTTTCATTGAGAATCGTTATTGTATTTGGTTCTTTCATGCAATAGTCACATTATTTCAAGATATGTTAAACACAGTGCTTCTAATTCACTAAAGAAACTAATTAGTTTAGAGAATATAATCTTTTGAAATTAACAAGGCTACTAATAATACAGTCAAGTTAAATCCTATGTACTTTCCTAAACTGTTGGATGGCAAACTTTAGGGTCATTAGGGTCTGTTTTAGTTATCTATAGGCTCAAATTGAGTTTTCAAAACTATACTATGAATTTTAAAATTATATAGTACATAACTATATATAATATATAACCATATATATATATATATATAACTTTAAAATTCTGCTTCTAAATGGGACCTTTTTGAGACACTACAGTTTATTTTTATTTAAAAAATGGATTCTTTTTTTTCAGATCTCCTTTCCAGAGAAAAATGGAAAGGAGATCATGGGAGGAGCCTTTGTACCTTAAAATTGCCTTTTGAGAAACTCCTGTCTCGAAATGACATACTGTGGTTTTAAACAAGTCCTGCTGGAATTATTGCTGCTGGTGCAGATGGCAGAGAAGGACTGTCCCTGAGGATGAAATGGTGCTCACATTCTGCACTGCAGATGGAGTTGTGAGCGCTGTAGGGAAACAGGACAGAGTGAGGGACAGAGGTATAAACAGAAATGAATATTCAACTTTTTTATAAGGTTGCACACTGTATTTGCACTATATTTCTTGCACACTGTACTTCAATTGCAGAAGGACTCCAGAAAGATAGTATTTCATTGTATGGACTTATTACTCTGCATACACAGAAGCACTTGGAAACAAGGGAAATCAGATCACGCTCTGAGAATCAAGTTACAAAATCGGTGCACGTGGAATGAAGCGCAGGCGGTCACCTGAAATAGACTCATTCTCATATCCAAGGGAGCTTCCCAAGATGCTGCTTTACCTGTTCTCTGAGTGCATATCCCAGATCCCTGTACCCTGGCCTCCTCATTGGCTACCATGCACTTACCTCTTCCATGACTGTCTCTCATCGGACAGTGCATCTGCTAATGACTGCTAACTTCATTGGAGGTTACACCTGCCATCGTCAGCCCATCCTTAGGGGAGGATCGTGGTTTTATTCTGTACCATATTGGGCACAGGCCCTGCCCCCATTTCCTATAATATAACATTTACAAATACCGTGATGTAAATTGAATGAGGTGTTGCTTAACTTTTAGGAATAAAGGAATGGGGGTAAGATATGGGGAAGAATTCACAACTTGATCCTAAGCCCAGACTCACTCCAGGTGAAGTTTAGGTGTGGTCCCCCTTTCTCTCCCAGGCTACTGCCGGGGGTGCCAGGGGTCACTCATGTCCATCCACACCCTGACTGGCCCAGTAACTGGCCAGTCTAGGCTCTAACCTACCCTGACACCCACCCCCTGACACCTCTAATACAGTCATTTCCTCTGCATTTTTTCTCTGCATTTTTAAGAAACGCTGGTTTGTGAAAGACTGGGCTTAAACAGCCCCCTTCCACACACCTCTCTTTCTAGATTTTCCTCGAAGATTGCAGTATAGCATTTTCAGTACATTTCAGTGTTCTTTTCTCAAACACGTCCACACTGCTCATGACAGTTTCCAGTCATGATTATTTTATGTTTGTTTCTTTTAATGGGCTTTCATCACTGTAATATTTTTAAATTTCTCTTCAATTTCTTTCTTATTTTTCTTCCAGCTCAGTTTTAGTTGATCTTTGTTTTAGTTTATAATCTCTTATTTGAACATTTGTAGCTTTTTTTTTTTTGACTCTTCTTTTGTTTTTTAAAAGACATAATGTTATCTCTAATTTTATTTATTTATTTATTTTTGCGGTACGCAGGCCTCTCCCGCTGCGGAGCACAGGCTCCGGACGCGCAGGCTCAGCGGCCATGGCTCACGGGCCCAGCCGCTCCGCGGCATGTGGGATCTTCGCGGACCGGGGCACGAACCCATGTCCCCTGCATCGGCAGGCGGACTCCCAACCACTGCGCCGCCAGGGAAGCCCTCTAATTTTATTTAGATTGTGGTATTTTAGGTCTTCCATTTCCTTGATTGATTTGTTTTCTGAGGTTATTCTTTGAGTGCCCTTTGCTTATATTCTGTTTCTTATTTTTTGTAGTTTCTATGCCTATGTTCCATACGGTCTTCTGTCTGATTCTTAGCTCATATTTGAATGGATTCTAATATTTGCTATAAAATATTCTAAGCAGGGCAGAGACTGAGGATGGAATAAAGGCAGGTAGGATAACTCACAACTTCGGTCCAGATTTTCTTTTACAAAAAACCGTTCATCGAATAAGTTATATCCTCTTCCTGATGGCTTGTCTCTCACTTGATTTTTTTACCTTTCATGACATTGCTTCCTCACGTTTCACCTCACACTGTCCCCTGGATAGTTGTCCAGGATGTTGACAATCAAAAAGATGGGTAGGATAATTCCTCCTTCATAACAGCCTTCCTAGGGCTCCCTGACACATCTATGGGATGTGCCCTGGTCCTCCTAGATCATATCTCCTTATTCAAACACCCACTTGATTAGTATTTGGGGATGTGATTATTCTTGATCAACTGATTAATTTAATAAAACTCAATTGACACAATATTTGGCAGGGACATTTCGTATTTTGGGCTTTGGCACTGGGACTATTTCCTTGTTTCAATGAAGATTAATTTCTTCCTTTTTATTATTTAGTAATAAATAGGTGCTTTTGATAGTTGCCTTTACTCTGGCATCTTGTCCCAGAATATATGTTTTAAAATGAGGCTTCATTGATGTTTTAGAGGAAAAACAAACAGAAGATCAACATGGAGAATGAGATACATCTCCTCAACCTGGATTATCCTCATGTCTTATAGCCGGCTGCCCTGTGCCTCGCTCCCAGCCCATCTTCCACACAGTACGTGCCATTCACTGAAAGAATTCACTCTGTCCTTCCATATCTCTGCCGGTCCCCACCTCCAAGCACTGCCCCAAACCTCTCCAGGTTCATATTTAGGATGAACAGCGAAAGAAGACATCCATTCCTTTCAGAGAGCAGCCTTGTCTAGACATGTAGGTTTGTGGTTTAGCCTGAAAGTTCAACAAGGCAAACATAAAATAATGTAATGTTGAGACATCTCCAAATTTCTAGGTTATTCATCTGCTTCCAAATTTCCATATTGCATAAAGAAGAAAAGAAGAAGGAATGACTTTCCAGGAGTGGAAGGACAAAGAAAGAACAATCAGAAGGTCAGGTTTTATTAGGGCTCTCCAGGCCCTGCCCCTGGGAGGTGTCCTCTTCAGTGAAG
Organism: Tursiops truncatus; assembly: GCF_011762595.2. Taxonomy (NCBI): domain Eukaryota; kingdom Metazoa; phylum Chordata; class Mammalia; order Artiodactyla; family Delphinidae; genus Tursiops; species Tursiops truncatus. Next base: position 47,422,879 of record NC_047046.1, read on the forward strand.
TAGCTACTTTGTCTCTCCCTTGAATAGCCATCGGCAGTCCCTATCAGAACTAATGCTATTAAACTTCAGAATCATATGCCCACTCATTCTGATTCCATGCCAATCTTTTCATAATTTGATTTCCTATGTGCTTTGTCTATAGGGAAAATATGTGCTTGTTTAGCACTATAGATATTAAAGTTTTCTTTGGCAGTTAACCTTCTCCTTATAAATTAAAAATTCAAATTTTACAAGTAAATCTGTTAGTAGTTTTGATGCATGCTTTAGCATCCCGAAGTTAGGTGGTCTCTAGAATAAAGATAAGGTGAAATTTTGGAGGATGCAAGGCTGATGACAGCCCCTGGACTGTGGTCAACGCACCAAGGACATGCACCTGAAGGGGGTCAGTCCTGGAGGCGAGACATGCTTCCTTGGAGAGGCTGCTTCTGCATGACAGGGGATTTTCATCTGAGCCCCCAAAGTGTACACATTGCCTACCTAGAGGAAACATCAATCTGACACATCCAAACACTGGTAAAATTAGACCCATTTAATGAATCTGTTGTTACAACTCAGCCTTACAAACAACTCCAAGAAGCTTCCAAGCCCAAAATCATTTTAACCAATATACCATTTCAAAGAGGTCAAAGCTTTGAAAAATTACATCACAGTTCACCAAGTAGAAATAAGTTCTCATCCTGGGAAGGTTAAGTAAGTGTTTATGTATAAGATTAGTTTCACTTCTTTAGATGAGTGTCAAATATAAGCTCTCCTAGGATATTTTAAATTTTGGCAAAACTTGAAATAATTTCCTAGCTTTTATAAAAATAAATTTTTTACCCTCACTAAAATAAGAAGGAAACCCATATAATGAGCATTTTCTATGTGCAAGGGAGTAAGATCAGTGATTAATATACCTTACCTCATTTAGCTTGTACAACTCCCTGATTAGTTAAGATATTGTACCATTTTACAGATGGGGAGATTGAGGCATTAAAAATTTGTGGCTTAGCGAAAGTCATACAAGTAATATGTTATAGAGCCAGAATTATAATAACCTAGGTCTGTGCCCCCATTGGAGAAGAAATAAATGATAATTATTACTATGCTAATGTTTTCTAGCCAGAGACCACCAGGAACACACGTATAGTTGAAGTTTGGCTTTATCACTCCTTGCATGAAAGGAGAACACATGCCATGGGGAACCGTAGGGGGTCTTAGTAAGGGGATTAGAAAGAGCCTATTAGGGGACTTGGACTTTGGTTGGATGACTTGGGAAGGGGTCCAAGGAGGCTGGAGTTCACTCTGGACAGGATAGAAAGCAGGAGTCATTCTATCATGACAGGAAGGGTACCCTGGGTCAGGATAGAGCCGTAATGGTTGGTAAAGAAGGAACAGTCATTCACGTTAGCCTATACAGGGGGATGTTTGGTATTTCATGGGTGGCACGGAGACCTTGCTTTCATCTGTATTCGGCCAAAATTATGAAGTGGTCTTGTTTTATCTAAGTGACCTTGTCTGATGATGGTTCTGTGAGATAATCTATGTTTAACAGAAGAATATATAAACACATGGCCTGGCTGTGAGCACCAAGCCAGCTTCAAACAATGCTGAGTCCTTGCTGTAAGTGTCAGACCAGTTCCTGGATGTCAGGGCTGCTTCCTGATTTCTCTTCTAAGACCGTGATAGGATAGCAGAGTGGTAACTGTAGCTGAGCTGTGAAATTATGAGACCAAGAATTCTCTGGCTGTTGGCTAAAAGGGTCTTGAGGCTTTGGGTGCTTCTAAATGGGAAGTTGAGGCACAGGCAATGCAGTTGTGATAAGGCTGCTCACAGGACGTGGTTTCTGAGAAAGATATGAGGAGAGAGAGAAGAGGAGAAAGACAGAGAGAGAGGCGAGAGATCACATTCAAGATGGAAACTGCAATCTGTCAAAAGCCCATCTCATCCCATTTGCCATATTCTGTTCATTAGAAATGTGTCACTGAGTTCAGCCCACACATCAAAGGGAAGGGAATTAACCTTCAACTCCTGAAAGGAGTATCAAAGAACTTGTGAACATATATTTTTTTAATCCCCCAAAGTACATTTATTGTTTTAGTCCTTATTATCCCATGAAATTTTCTACTATGTTCTATTAAGACATATTTCATGTTCTTTATATTATCATTAAGACAAATTGCATATTACACATTTTAACTTAATGAAGTTTACTTAAGTGCACTTAATGAGAGAGACAGAGAGAGAGAGAGACAGACAGAAATAATACCTATTTAAATAGTGCAGGGGAAAGAAAATACAATGCATGTTGCTTAATTGGATTCAAGTTCAAAGTAACTAACTATAGAAGGTATTTTGAGTATACTAAAGGATATTTGAATACGGACTGGATGTTAGATGATATTAAGAAGTTATAAATTCTGCTGGTGTGATAATAAAATTGGGCCATTAAAGAAAATTCCCTTTTGAAGGAGATACTGAAGTTTTTTGGGTAACATACAGTATCTGTAATTTATTTTGCATTTTCAGTCCCCCTCTCAGAAAAGGTAAAGCAAATATACCAAGATTAATGTCTTTCACAACTTAGTAAATGTTGCATGGATGTTCAGTATACTATTCTTTCTACTCTTCTGTGTTTCAATTTTTTAAAATAATAACAAGTAAAAATAAAACCAAAAATCCCCCCAACACACCAGTGCAGATGAGCCTGTCTCCACTCAGACCACAGGCAGGGAGTGAGGAAAAGGAGAGTATGGGCTTTGCTTTCGGTTGTCTTCTTCCTTGTTGAGAGAAACTCTATTACAAAAGGATATTTTACGTGGAAATGCTATTATAATATCCTACTATACATTTGCATATACAAAATTATTTGTATTATACATTACGGGCTACTTTAGGGATTTTGGAAAACTACTTTGACCTCATCTGAGTTTTGCCTGTTATGATGCTATTAGAATGAGCCTGAAGTGACTGACCTCATAGGGGTGTTGCCACCCAAAGCTCGTGTGGCTTTTGTCTGTACATTCCAGGCAATGACCACCCAGGATGCCCTCTGGTTCTCGGCTCACGTGATCCAGTCTGGTGCAGTGGGTCCAAGTTGGGACAGTGTCAAAGTAATAGCTTGAGCTTCACAATGTTTGTAGCTTAAATCTCCCACATTGGAGATTTATCATTGAGTCCTTCCAGCTATGGGAATAGATTTGCCAGGTATCAGCGTTTGACACTGACAGTGTGGGTTGTGGAGGCTGAGTATATTGGAAGAGTCGAGGCTGCTGGAGAAAAGTGTGGCAGGGCTGGGAGGAGCTGCAGGGAGGAGACGTCCTGGAAAGGAGTGGAGAAGGAAAGCCGATTGCAATTGAGGATGGAGCCAGAGACCATTGTGAATCTAGGGTCAGAAAAATCTGTTGTCTAGATGAAGAATTAAATAGAGCAAAGACAATGGTTGCCCGAACTCCAGGTTTCACTCATAAAACGACCTGAGGTAGGTCTGCAGTTACTGAGTGTAGGAAACCTTGTGTCTAATGGATCCTTTTGAACATTTACCTGTAATGATGGAATTAAAACATGATCTATGCAGCACTCCTGCTGAAACGCTTCGAGTGTGCAGTGAACGGGGGGGGGGGGGGGGGGGGGGGCGGGGCGGGGGGAATCAGATCCCACGCCCCCTCCCGCCAAGGCGACATTCAAATCTGTCATATCCACCGTCTGAATTCCATCGTGGAGGGAACCCGTTCCATCTGTTTGTCACGATGGCCCATTTGTAGCCAAGTGGATTTAAGCCCTTTAAAAATGATTTCCTCTCAAAAGCCCTTTCTTTGTGTGTGCGATTTCCCAACAAGTCTCAGATGGAAGTTCACCTCACCGGCGTTGCCACTTAGCAACTAACCCTCTGTTTAAATTATGCTTCAAAATGCTGCACATGACAAAGCTGATTCTCATTCATTTTCCAAACGCCATGATATTCACCAGAATCTTGCAGTGGCCTTGCCCCCTCTGCAGTGCTTGCCTTGGATTTTTATCAGTGTCTGTCAGAGACCCAGGGTTCAAACTACTGGAGATCCAGATGACATCTGGCTACCCAGCTCCCCGGAATACTGGCTGCAGTGCTTATCAGTGCATTATTCATCAAAACTGATGATGCAAGGTACAGCATGCTGTCTGCAGTTCAGTGTATGAGTAGAAAGGGGTTGGCAGAAACGCCTGGTGTTCTGTGAGCAGCATGTAATCAATAGTCTGGGTGCTTATTCACTTCGTGTTGATGACTATTCCCTCTGGTACATTGCTGTATATTTTTGGGTTCACTGTACTACCAGCTGTGCAATTTTTCTTCCTCCTCTGTTCCTCCTATCAGCCCTGATACAGCACAACCTATTTGTATGATGGGTGTCAAATCAAATAATCTAATGACCAAAAACAGGGCAGCAGGCATGGGTGAAAAGAGACCAATCTGCTAATATCCACGTAATAAAATCAAATGAGCTGCACTTAAATTCAGACTTTCTGCTACTTGACTCAGATGAAACAATACCAGTCCTCCCCTGTCTCCATCTCAAATGACAAACAAATCATTGGCATCCCCCTTCCATTTTATCTTCTAAGTGTGTTTGTGTGTGCTACAGTTTGTAAATCCTATTCCCTCTGAGTAGAGGAACTTAGTTCCCTCTGTTAATGACAAATGCTCAACACTGTCAAGGGACTGCAGAATCTGAGAGGTCACACCTCAGCCCCCTCCTTCTCTGTTGATATTATTAGGAATTGTACAGAATGTGCTCAGATCAATACTGCAATCCATCCAGTTACATCTGAGATGAAGAAATTAATTTTCACTTGCAAGTTAAGGAGCAGTTATCCATCTTGTACAGTTTTAAAAATGTGATTATTTATTATTATTAAGAGAAAAGGTATCTGTCTTTTTTAAGATGTAGAAACAAATAGATATCCAAGTGGAAAAAGCTAGTTTTAAATGTTCAAATCAGCCCCAAATTTTAGTCAACCTCTCAGCAGTCACCACAGAAGTTCTTTAAGATTTAATATTCTCTGTGAGTCCGTGTTCTTAAGAGCTCCTGTCTCAGGCAGCAGTGAAGCCTATGGTCTGGTAGGTGATTTGAAGACTGGACGGCCGTGGCCAGCGTGCACCATGGTGTTGGCCCATGTCCGGGGTTTGATAGCTGTGTCCATCATTTTTGTCAGGATGGGTGATCACTGTGGGCCAAAACCATGGTCACTAAGATGTTAACTGGTCTCCTGAATCTTCACACATTTTCATCAATAAGAAAAAAAAAGAATTCTTTATTTTTAGGATGAGTGAGTCTGGTTAGACCGATTCATAGTCGTCAGTGGTATTATGTGGATGCAGTTAAGACCTCAAGTGGGAATTCCAAACTCTGGGACTTGCTTTAGATGTAGCCCCAGAGCCACGCTGCACACATATGACATCCACCTCTTGACAAAGTGAGTCTCTCTGGTTCCTGGATCCTGCCCTGAAATGCAGCTTAAAACAGGCAGATGCGCAGACAGTAGAGCATCACGTGGCACAGCTGTGGGCAGGATTGGAATAAAAGAGGCAATCGTTACAGTAGTTACTGAGGTCACAAAATTCAATTTTGGATAGTGTAATAGTTACCTCATGGGGCTATCTCAATTCAGACAGCCTGGGTTCAAATCCTGCCATTTCCTAGGGCTGAAGTCACTGGTAAAGTGAGTTAACCTCTCTGTTGTTCAGTTCCATTCCATGCTAAATGTGAATAATAACATTTCCCAGGTCATAGGGTTATTGTGAGGAATAAATTGAGATAATCACGTAAAGGATTAGCAAGCACCTGGCACCTAGAAAGTGATCAATGAAAGTTGGCCTTTATTACCAATGACCAGCAAACTAGGACCTGGTCGTATTATTTCCATTCAAGTCTACTCAACTGCAACTGCATTGGTGAACATCCAACACGTGTAAGGCACTGTCCTGTGTGTTGAGGGGTAAAAATATGATGAAAATACGGCTCTAGCCTCCAGTTGCTTAGGATTGATGGGGTGGAGTTAGACACGTATACACCTGACAGCAATGAGGGTACAACCGAGGCACAGACCACGTCCACAAACCATGAAGATAGGGAGGAAAGTCTCTCGTTCTTATTTGAGGTGGGGAGGAGGGTGGTCCAGGTGATCACTGGAGCTGGTCCTGGAAGTACAAGTAAGAATTTAAGGAGGAGTTGGGAGTGTGAGGGGATATTCTGATGCAATATCATAAACGGGGAAATGGAAAGTTGTGGGGATTGTAGCGAATGGTCTTATTTAACTAGGAGCATGCATGACATGAAGAGAAAAGCAGGAGCTCTGGAGTCATTGGCTCAACCTGTGTTTGGCTCTGCCTTTATTCCTCGACTGTGTGACATGGACCCTCACCATATGTGAAACATATAAACCCTGTGTGGATGTACACCAATGATGGATAATAATCATATGTACCCCATAGTATCGTTGTAGGGATTTACGGGAATAAGATATGTAAAGCACTGGGTTTGTGAAAGCCAACAGTAAATATTTCCTTTGGGGGCAGAGAGTGGGAGGTTCTTCACCATTGTTTAGTACGGCTCAGTTGGCAGCTGGAGCTCCCCAGTGTTTTGAGGCTTAGGGAAAGTTGACTCAAGCCCCAAATCCACTTTCTGTTGTGTCTGTGCATCGCTAGGTCACTCCTGGCTTTGAGCCCTCTGAGCTTCCTCTAACTACCTCTCATGCTCTTGCTTCTCTTCCAGAAGCAGCCCTTGTCCCTCAGTACAGCTGGATGGATTGGCCCAGGCAGAAGGAAAAGCAGATGCAAAGACCCTAAGGTAAGTGTGAGCTTGACTTACTCAAAGAAGAGCAAGGAAGTCCGAGGGCTAGAACAGAGTGGGAAAAAGCGACAGTGACAGGAGATGCAGTCCGAGTAGTAGTCGGGGCACAGATAATGGAAAGCACCATAGACCATGGCGAGGACTTCAGATTTTATTCAGAATGAAAAGACAAGTCTTTGAAGAGTTTTGGTAAAGGGAGTGAGATGATATATCTTATGCTAAAAGGACCACTCTGGCAGCAAGAAAGGAAAATAGATTGAAGAGGCAAAAGAAGCAGGGAGACCACTCAGGAGACTCTTGAAATAACCCAGGTGAGAGCTGATGGTGGTTTGGGCTAGGGTTGTAATGGTGGACATGGTTAGAAATGCTCTAGGGAGAGGTGAGATGATTCATTCATGGATAGAATACAAAGGTGAGGAAGAAGAGTCAAGGGCAAGTCCACAATTTTTGACCAGAGCAACTAGAGGGTAGAGGTACTGTTTACCAAGTGGGAAAGGACTGAAGGAGGAACAGGTTTAGGGGAGGGGATATCAAGAGTTCTGCTTTGGACATGTTAAGTCTGAGATGTCTTTTCCTATTAATCACCCATCAAATGGAGATGTCGAGCAAATACTGGAATACATGATTTTAGAATCTGGGGTGAGGTTAGGGCTCAAGATTAAATTTGGAAATGCATTATCCTCTGCTGTTAGATGAAAACATTACATTTATAGCTCAAAATCATGGAAATAACATGGATTTAAATTCGGACAAAGAGGAAAAAAATTTCTTCTGAGTCAGTTTGCCTTCAACACCATCAAGTACCCTGCGGGGCCTAGGGGACAGGGCCCCGGGAGCCAGGCCAGCTCTGTGTATTGGCCTGTGTGAGGTCCTGAGGACCCTGACGGCCGACATCAATGAAGGTCATGCACACAGACCCAGCCGGGGAAGAGGGAACAGAAATCAAACTGCTCCAGAATACATCCAGAGCAAACAAGCAAAACTCACCTTCCTTTATTTTCTGTTTTATATCACTGAGCAATTTGATTAAAACAAATCAGCAGGACAAAGCTTTTCTGTGGGGAGACAAAAATCAATGAGAAGAATCAAGGTTGAGTAAATGTCCTATGGATATGCAGGGGAGAGAATACATTTTCCAGAATAAGAAGGGAACGTGTCAGAATTAGTTGTTCCTAAACACAAAGTTACTTTTACTTTCATTTAGTGCTTTCAATGGGTTTGAGGGGGTGGGTCGCATCTGTGGAGAAACAGTCCATGACCTGAGAAGGTTGCAAAAGTGTTTATGATATGTTTTTTGACTTGGTAAGATGTGGAAATTTTTCACAAAGGAATTTCTTTATGAAAGTAATTGGGTAAGTCATTGGGAAAGAGTACACATCCAAATTAAAGTTGGCAGCAGCAATGCAGTGACCTGATTGGCTGTCATCAATTTCAGCCCATGCAATCACACTGGAAAGGAATCGATGCCTGTAAGTGAAAGCCATCCTGGTGCACCACTCAGCCATCCCTTCAAGGGAAGACCTGCTACAAGGAGCGTGAGTAGCCAACAGCCTCTGAGTGTAGGTGACCTTGGGATCTGCCTCGGCTTTTAAGCCAGTGCCGAGCACTTGCATGGCAGCCCTCAGCAGACCATTGAGCAAAACAGTGGTGAAGGGCTTGCGATCTCTGGAGAGCGGTATCTCTCCCACTGCTTTCTGGGAGCTTATTGTCCTGCAGCCCCTTGTTGGCTGACCGAAGCTTCCTCAGAGCTGCCCCACAGGCTGAGGTTCTCCCTACCTGACTCTCCTTCCTTCCCTTGTACTTCCACAGGCATCAGACCTACATCAGAGTCTGAAAGTTTTCTCTAACTGTTCTTGTTCCTTCTCCCCTTTATCTGTAACAGGCATTATCCCCAATTAATACCTTGCATTTCTAGCTCTGTCTGAGGATCTGCTGCTGGAAAGACTCAACTGACACCATGTCACCCTTTATTTTGTTGTATCAGGAACTTGCGGAGAATATAGGGGAAAACAATTTTTAAAAACCTACTTTTATTATTTTTTATTTACTCATATATTCCCCATTTACACCAATTTCTGCTTTATATAAAGGTGTGACATACTCTGCGATATTCCTTGCCTCCAATCCCTGATTAACAGGTTTCTGCTCTGGTTGGATCCTATGTACTCTTTCTAAGAGAGAATCTAGCATGTTTTGAAAGAATGCTAACATTTTGGAAGAGTTGACACTAACAAATATGTACATTATTCAAAAGGTAAAATCTCCTCTGACAGTTAAAAACTCGTAAACTGGTATCAACTATTTTCCAATTTTCCTTGCAGTTGGCTGACACAGAATTGTTCTATCAAATATAAATGGTCTCTAATTATAACAGATTTAGGGAAGAATGACTGTGATGGAAAACCTGAAAACAATTGGGACCAAGTTGAGATGGGCTGAATCAAACTGAAAGCTTCCTCAAATGAGCATCCTAGTATGCTTTTAGCAAAGTGTTCATTTTCAGTACATCCTTCTCATCTGTAACTCCTCAGTGCCATGTGTGGTTTCTGTATGAGAAAGTCTGTGAAATCAATCATCTATCTTTCTTTCTTATTTTACTGCTAAACAGAGCCCTGACATGGGTTTTGGATCATGAGTCCATGACCACGTGGACCTTGGCCAATTCACCCAAGCTTTTAGGCTCTCCCTTCCATGTGTATGGAAGGAAGGGGTTGAACCAGAAATTCACTATGATCACTTTCAGCTCCTAATGTCTATCATTTTATGGAACGAAAAAAGAATAAAATATGCCTAAAGTCATCTTCCTGTGCTACTTCTCCTTCTCTCAAAAACAAAACACTAAAACATATTCAGTTTTTCAAAGACATTTTTGCTTTATTCAAACCCCTTCCCCCGCTTTGCAGGATGATCTTGACGAATTTCAGAGGAATTGAGAAGACCAATTTCCAGATCATCTGGAGTAATTAATTCCAGTGGCTGGAGTTAATTATGATGAGGCAATTCATAAAGTATACAGTAGAAAAAAAAGCAGCAATTGATGAGACTTCATCTGCAGTGGGATTCGTTTTTTCAAAGGCATTCTTCTGGCAACACATTTCAAAGTTAAACATGTGTGCTTCAATGGTGGGAAAACAGTTTATGAGGTTATCATTAGGTATGGGTATGAATTATGTGCAAACGGCCTTATGTATATTTTTGCAGATATGATACAGGCCTAATTGGTGTATTACATGGGGGAATTAATGACTATAGCAGAGACTTCAACTCCATCATGTTTTTTATGTGGAAACTATGGTTATTTACAAAAAAAAAATCCATTAGTAAAAATGGCATGATATTGTGAAATAATATTAACATCAATATGAAAAATTAACAGGAACATATTCAGTATAAAAATGACAATTTGGGAAGCACTCTCAAATCTGTATTATAAAAATAAAGAATTCATAATAATGCAATAACAGAATGTATTTCTGTTTTATGATTCAGATAGTAAAGCACTTAGGTTCCACTTTCATGGTTTATGCTGTTATCAGAATCCCCTGATGTAATTAGATGGCCTTATTTTGGCCTTATTACTTATATTTTCTTATTGCATAGCAAAAATCCCACTGGTGAGAAAAATCCTCAATATCTTAAATCTAAGAGCTATGTTGCTGAAATAAGCGTGAGAGCCTGAAATCAAGTTCATTCACAACAATGGAGCCAGGATTTTTGTAAGCTGATTAATAAAGATAATACCACTCCTGAACATTTTCAAACTTTTTATTAGTTTAAAAATTGATTTTACTTTCATAATCTCTCTCATTTTATTCTCCTAATGCCCCTGTGAGGCAGATGCTATTGTTCCCATTTCATAGATGGAAAAGTTTATGGTTGTATGAAATGGCAGAGCAGAGACTCAAACATTTATCATGCTACTCAACAACTCCATTCTACTCACAACCCTGGAAATTACAAGCAAAACCATCTAGCTAAGAAACAGCACGTGTATACGGTGTGCTTTGTAATATTGTGTTTAAAAGCTGATTATTAAAATCTATTCCTGACCCTTTCTCAGAAATGCCAATACTTCACTTTTTACCTGAAGGCTGGGTACCTGAGTTTTAAGGCAGGTTTTGTTGTTAACCGGCTTTGAATCCTTAGCCAAACAGCTTGCCCTCTCTGAAAAGAGGGGACTGAAGTCTTCTAGATCTAAAACACTTGATTCAAATTTTGTTAAACGAAAATAAATGTACTCCTGATTAACTGACCATGTCATTGTCACTTATGTCACCATATTGTAGTGGTTATAGGTTGCAATCAATGGCTCAGAAAGATTGCTTCTATAAGAACAGGCTCAAATAAGCTTGCATAAGACATTTCCTTTGAAAATTATTATATCTGAAAAGTTTTTTCTCTAAAATATCTTATGTGAATAAGGCAAAACTTAACTTACTTTGTTAAAAAAAAGAAAGAAACAGAAGAAAAATTCACAAATGGAGATAGCTTAACAGTGTCTTAACAATTTTCTATTCTTTACTGATTTAGGTACCAGACTACAGAAATGTTTTAATTATTGAGAGCAGGAAAACAATCTCACCGGTCTTTTGACATTAATATAAGCATGTTGGCTCACATAGGCTGTGCTAAGTGTATAGAATGGTCTAAAAATGGGACAAATATACTTGCCACTGAGAATGTGAATGGAGCTAAAAAGTCAAAATAATTGTTAAAATGCTGGCCACACCTGATAAAAATATGAATTTGAAATGCATTTCCAACTTTATTATAAATAGAACCATTTGAACTTTGCTTAGGATCTTTGTGGCATTTCAGATAAAAAGTTGTCAGCCAAAACACTGCTATTGTAATAATGTATTTCAGTTCAAGTTACATATGCTGTTGATCCCTGAACAATGCAGGGGTTAGGGGCACTGACCACCCGGGCAATGGAAAATCCACATATAAGTTATGGTTGACCCTTGTGTCCACAGTTCCACATCTGTGGATTCAACCACCACAAACCCGTGTAGTACTGTAGTACTTACTACTGAAAAAAAATCTACATATACGTGGACCTGCTCAGTTCAAACCCATGTTGTTCAAGGGTCAACTGTATTTCATGTCTTATACATTTACAGTAAGTTCTCCCCAACTTCCTCCCCCCCAAAAAACATGTCCCAATGATAGCTATTGTTTGTTATGGATCCAACATTATAAGTATTATTTACTTTTATCTTCTAAACAACTGTGTAAGTGAGGTGTTGTTATCTCAATTTTGCATATAAGGAAAACAAGTTCAGTAGTAAATCCAGGTATACCTGCTTCACAAGGCAAGTTGGTTTGATTAACCACAAAACTTTCTGTCCACTTTGTAGCCAATTGCTGTAGCATTCTATACACCTATGTGCTAGGAAATATGAATACTACTGTGGTGGAAATTTCTATGTGGTGGTTTTTCTGGAACATAAGAAAATTCTGGGAGTGATCACGAGTAGTCCTCAGAAATAACCATTTTCCCCCTAAGAGGAAAATTCCTTGATGCTTGGGGAAAGGCATCAGTTTTCTAAACTGATGTGCCTTTGTGTTGGGTTATGTATCTGTATCTCTGTCCATTGGCAGACTTTTTTGGGGCTTCCCCTTGCTTCCCAGCACATGATCAATTTTTCATGGGAAGAGGCATGACCAAGGACATTTGCCTATTTTATATATAGAGCTATAAAGATAACGATACCCTCCAGCAAATGAGGAAAACTGTGAGCTGTAAATGCCTGTGTCTCCAATTAATTCACAGAATTCCCTCCAAGGGAGGGACTTATTTTGCATTTGAACTCCAAAACACCTTTCAAGATTGTTAAACTTAACACCAGCCTGAAAATCCCAATCATGCTGGAGATCAGTTAACTGCTTCCAGTGTTCTACTAGCTCCCCTTTAAGGTGTTTGCATTTTAGAGCAAGTAATTTGGCCATTACCACATTTGCACTGAATAAAAACACATTATTGTTTTGTATGATAGTAAGTTGACTTATAATACTCAAATGCGCTGAAAGCTTGCTCCTTGACTTTCTTATCTGAGCTAATAGTCAATATCATCCTTTCCCCTCTTTACCAGTTTCAAATCTCAGCTTGTCTTCCTCTGTACACTTGTTTTATTTGAATTCTTTTTTTCCATGACACAATTGCTTTCCTCATTCCCACGTTGGGATTTAAATGCTCTGATACTCCCCTGTTACATATTTCAAACCAACTTTCTCATATTGCATCAAAATTAATTCCTTGACTACTTGATTATCTAATTATTTGCCATTAACTTTAATAGTTTAAAATAATAGTGTCTTATGACAACAATTGATGTTCATGGTAGAAGATTTATACAATTAGATAAGGGGTAAAGAGAAAATAAGAAACACTGCAGTATCATCAACCAGAAATAACCTGTGTTATGGTATATAGTTTTTCTTTATTTCCATGGATGTTCTTATTTACAAATATTACAATAATGAATCACACTGTATAAACTATTTTGTAACCTTTCCCCACAATATAACATGAATATATTTCTATCTTCCTAAATGCTATTTTTCAATCTTATTCAAAATGATTTTATAATTTCCCATTATATGGGTATACACAGTTTATTCAACCAGTTCCCTAATGTTGGGCTAGAGGTTCTATCCATGTTTTTGGTTATTGTAAACAAGTACATTGATAAACAACCTTGGTAAATAAATCTTTGTTACATCTGTAATCATTTTCTTAGGGTGAATTCTTAGAGGAAGAATTACTAGGTCATAGTTTGTACACAATTTTAGGATTAAAAAAATGGATATATTTTTCCAAAGTTACATCCAGCATAGCTGTACCAATTTATACTCCTTAAGCTTATTGATGATTCCTGCATCATTATCCCTGAATATTATCAATTTTAAAGTACATTTTCTAGGCAAAAACTCACTGATTTAATCAGCTTTTATTTGACTAGCTGAAATAATTGAACTTAAAACTTTTTCCTGGTCTATTGTTTTTTTGTTTTTTAAAAATATTTATTTATTTACCTTTGGCTGCGTTGGGTCTTCGTCGCTGTGCATAGGCTTTCTCTAGTTGCAGCGAGCAGGGGCAACTCTTCATTGCGGTGCGTGGGCTTCTCATTGCGGTGGCTTCTCTTGTTGCAGAGCACGGGCTCTAGGTGCGCAGGCACAATAGTTGTGGCGCACGGGCTTAGTTGCTCCGTGGCATGTGGGATCTTCCTGGACCAGGGCTTGAACCCTTGTCCCCTGCATTGGCAGGCGGATTCTTAACCACTGCACGACCATGGAAGCCTCTCCTGGTCTATCTTTAGTTGTGTGTGTATGTGTTTTACTGCCGGTTCATGTTCTTTGCTCATTTGTTTATTGGAATACGTGCTCTTTCTTAAAAATTAATTTTTAAGAACCCTCCATATATTAAAGATAGTAAAATCTAAATGTCACATATGTTATAAATATTTTTCCAGTTTAAAAGGTTTTTCAATTATTTTGTTTCAGACAGTTCAAACGTGTGTGGAGTTTACCTTTTCCTTTAAAGTATTTGTTGCTTTGATATCACAGTTATCAATACATTTCAACCCTAATATTAAATGCATTTTCAACTACAACACAGTTTCTAGTATTTCTATGATTTTACTTACAAATTTAGATTTGAACTATTTAAAAGAGTGAAGGATCTAACAGATTAGGAAGATACTAGAGGGAGAGGCAGAGGAATCCCCCTTACCACTCTCCACTTTCAGCCTCCCAGGCTGGTAGATCTGGTTTGATGGTGGTGGGACAATGACCTTACAGGAGGTCAGGGTTAGACTCACCTGGAAAGAAATATCAGCATCTGGAGAGGAAGTGACAAAGAAGGGAGGTGAAAGCCTGGTGAGCACAACTTTGCCTGCTCCTGTGCTTTAGTGCATGGATGCTGTCCATCAACGGCATTCCTTTAAGGATCCTCTCACATTCTCCAGATTGTGCTGAGTTCCATCCAAACTGAGTGTGAAGACCACACTTTCCAATGGCCCCACTTTGGAAGAGAGGAAGGGGCCTGACACCCAGAAGTACGAAGTGGTACGGAAAGAAAAACAAGATGTGACTGGGTCAGGGTAAATCCACCCAGGACCGTCTGTTTGCAGCGTGTGTCCCCTTAAACATCTTCTCGGGCAAGAGCACAAACTGTCCTATTCAAAAAGGCTTACTTGCCTTTCCTCAGCTGCCTCTAAGCTGCTCAGTCCTTCTGGAGAAGCAAAGGCCGCTTTTGGGGTGAGGCCCTCGCTTCATCCAGCGACTAGCACCATGCCCGACAGCCCCACCTAGCACTTGCCCGCACCATGGCCTCCGTCTTGGAGCTGGCACGCATCTACTTGGCCCTCATCCTGCACGACGATGAGGTGACAGTCACGGAGGATAAGATAAATGCGCTCATTAAAGCAGCCGGTGTAAATGTTGAACATCTCTGGCCAGGCTTGTTTGCAAAGGCTTTGGCCAATGTCAACATCGGGCTCCTCATGCGCAATGTGCGGACTGGTGGACCCGCCCCAGCAGCTGATGCTGCCCTAGCAGGGGGTCCTGCCCCCTCCATCACTGTTGCCCCAGCTGAGGAGAAGAAAGCAGAAACAAAGAAAGAAGAATCTGAAGAGTCTTATGATGGCATGTGCTTTGGTCTTTTTGACTAAACCTCTTTAGTAACAGGGTCAATAAAAAGCTGAACTCTTTGCTGCCGTTGGTCTTACTGCTATAAATAAATAAATAAATAGGCTTTCTCAGAGTTCCTAGCAGGAAATTTCTGTCTATATATTATTGGTCAGGCGTGTGTAACAGGAACACCTCTCACTACTGGAGAGGCTGGGAATGCAAGTGTTTATATGGGCACGTTGGCACCCTTAATCCAATTAGCATTCTCTTAGTAAAGGAAGAAGGAGAGATACATTGGATGGAAAATAACAGTCTCTGTTATTAATGGGGGAGAATTTGAGAAACAATTCAAATAAAATGTGAACATTCTAAATAATAATATGCTGAGTAGAATATCAGTTATCTACTTTATTACTTCATAGGGTTATTGTGAGTATTAAATGAGAGAAGCCTCAAGAAGTCTTACCCACGATTATTATACATTTAATTTAAATGAGGTAATGCCTATAAAGTGTTGCACAGAGTAAAGACTCAAAAAATATTAGCTGTGGTTCTTTGCTGTTATGAAAACGTTTCATTCTCTGTGATTCTTTGCTTCTGCTTCATAAATGATATGAATACAATTCTATGCAGAGGTTTTTATTTCCTATCTACATGACGATCACAAGTTTAACCTTAAGGGGGATGGCAGTGCTTTCCAATCATGTCACATAAAACATCACTTATGAAGAATGTTTTGGGAAGCTGTAGCAGATGATAATATTTACCTGCCTTACTGTAACACTTTATTTTATAACAGGTTGATTCATGAAAGTTTGTTGGAGTCAGGATTGCTATAATGAACATCCAATGTTTGTGAGACTATTTGAGAATACTTGGTTAATATCAACTGTCTTATATTTGAAAGGCATAAAAAGAATAATGAGAAAAGCATACTTTCAAAAAACTGCTGTGACTTAGAATTATAGGATCATTGAATTTTTGAGCTGGGAGGATTTTAGAGGGGAAACTGAGGCTGGGAGTGTGTAGAGTGAATAAGTGGATTGGAGAAATTCACAAATAGGTAATATCATCTATTATATCTTGTCTCATGAAGTCATATCGAGTAGAACATAAAAACCCTTTGCTTATGCTTTATTTTTCTAGTGTAATTGGTATTATAACCGTTTAGTTGTGATTTCCACTATAGCAATGAAAAATATATAGTCTTTGTTGGGTGAATTGATAAAAAATAATGACATGATATCAATAGCTAGGATATTGGGCTGATTTTATATTTGCTGTCTCATCTCTGATTTTATGAGATTCTACTCCTCACTTTTCTTTCAATTAAACTGGCAGGAGGGCATTTACTTTCTCTTATTTCTTGGACTTATTATCTAGAGATAAGAATCTGAGAGATAAGACTAAAGAATGATTTCATTGTGACTTTATTTTAGAAGCAAGGGCACTTTGCAAATGGTTGTGACGTTAGCAGATAATTTAACCGTCCCAAACTTTGCGATCCTTACATGGGAATAAAAGTAGTACCTACCTCATCATGTTGTTGAGGCTTAAACGAGGTAATATGCTTAAAGACTTTCCAGAATACCTACATCATGTGCATTCACTATTATTATGAGGAGTAGAATTATAACTGGCACCTGTCTGATACATACAAGAGATTTTGTTGAGTTGAAAAGCAATGGATTTGCCACAGAAGTCCTCATGTTCTGGGGAAGTAGTTATTTTATTACTGTCTAATCTTTCAAAAGTCCTCTTGGCTTCAAGCACAATTTCTCTCTCAAATCCAGTTTTTGGTGGGGATTCTCAATATGTGGGTGTTAGTAGAACACACCCTCATGGCATTTGTAAGAGCACAACTTACAAAGGACCACTGTAGCCTGCAGATCACTGATAAAAACAGCTGGAGCTGACATCTGTGCCTTACAAACCTTTTCAAGTCATAACAAAACCGGCCTGATTTCATAGCCACAGTACGAATTTCAGCTCATGTATAGGAAAGATGTCTGGGAAACCTGATAATGCTGGGCACATAAGATGAAGGCCTTGTCCTTTAATTCCATGTTGGGAAGCACCGATGAAAGGACATAAAATGCGCACTTCACACTTCCCTAAGTAAGCATGGATTTCACAGTTACAGGTTGATTGTCATTTGGTGAATTTGTGAGCTTTCAATGATTCTCGCCACTTTCAAATGAGAAGTAGGAGTATGTTTGAAATTGATCACTCTGATTTATAGTCATAAAGGTAACAGGATAAGTCAGAAGACCTAAGGCAGGACCCTCTTTCTAAAATGCATTTTGTCTCTGGTTCCTTTGGCCAGCCTGTAATTGCTAATTATCTCTTCTGCCAGTTATAAGTCACAGGTCCCGTGACAGGTTTTCCTATATGATTTTCATCAAATGCTTCGGAATCCTGGGGCAGAAAGAAATTATGTAAATATAAGTTTTTATTACTATTGCGTTTTTATTACTTTTCTCCTCTGGTTTTTATTGCCTCATATAATACAGGTAAATATGGAGATCCCACGAGGAGATGGGGGTTACTGATCTCATGCCTCTGCTCTCATGCTTTGTATTCAATCCGTGTTAATTATCCATGATTTCTTAGGCAAAGAGAGGAACGCAGACTCCATGCTGTCTGCAACTACTTCAGTCATTCCTTTACTGCTCGTGACACCATGTGAGACCTGCAGATGCTAATCAATCTCTCCCTGCCCCAGCTCAAACAAAAAATGTTAACCATATGCAACTTCAACCTGTTTATCCTTAAGCAATGCAAAGCCATGCAGCACTACAGACGGGCAGTGAGGGAGAGCACAGAGCTGACACTTCACACAGGGTTGCTTCGTGAAACAGAAGAGCTCGGAATCTAAGAATTTAGGGCAGGGATAATTGAGTTGGGCCCCTTTCTTCCAGCTTTTCTCACTGATAAAGACAAGCGCTCCTCAGAAATTCTCTTCATCGGAGTAGAATTGATGAACAACTACTTAGATATTAGCTCCTGGAGTTCAGATTTGGAGGTTCTTTTGGGGACTGTGGATTCTGAACGTCTAAATACTCTCTGACATGATCTGTTAGCTACTGGTAAGAACTGAGACATTCACCAGGAAGAAGAAAAGAGGAGTTTTAATTAACGTTAGCTCATTTTGTTTAATCTGAATGATAATTTTCTGTTGGACATTATTTTGGGGTGCAGATCTTTTCAAAGTGCTCTTCATCTTGGTAGCTAATGTTTCTTAGTACTTCCTAAAAAAATCCCAGCAGATTATTAAATACAGTAAATTTAAAGGACATTGGGAAATATAACTCAGAAAGTAGAAAAAAGATTCAAAATGGTATTTGAATAAACATTACAATCTCAGTCTCCTTTTTCTTCAAAATAAGCTTATTTATTCACTTATTTAATGTTTCTCCTTCCTTGAACTGTAAAACAATATGTTCATACTAAAGAGTATTTTGGAAAATGAAAACAATGTTCTACCAATCCAACGTTATTTTTATTTCTCTTTATGGCTATACAAGTTTTGCATATTCTCTTTAAGACTTAATTCCTTTGCAAACTCCTTATCCTTAATATATTTGTAACCTGAGGGACCCAAACAGATCTGGCAAGGTAAGCTCAGGGAAGTCTTTCTAAACATCTGGAAAAAAAATCATACAAATATTAAAGACAGTGAATTAGATCATAATTCTGCATTTTAGTGAAAAGAAATTGGACATTTTCTAATTAAATCCAGTGTGTATCTGTGATCTATTTTCAGTTATTCCACATACTCTCATCCCTATAGATTATGGTATGTGAGTGCCAAACTGAATCTAAATTGAATGAACCTGTACCTCTGCCCCAGAAACAACTTTGTCAATCAGCACTGTTAATTCATCTTTAGTGGCTTGAACCCTGAACACAACAGACAGATGGAAGTGAAAATACAAAGAGAAGATACAGTACTTACTTAGGAAAGAGTATCCGTATCTCAATATATACTCCTGGAATGTGGGGCTAAAAGCTCAGTCAGTCAGTCAGACTGTTCAGAACACCAGCATCTCCACTCAATAGTACTAGTACTATGACCTTGGGCAAGTTACATAACTTCTCTGAGAATCAGGTTTATAGTCTGTAAAATTAGGGTAATATTAGGATCCAATTCATTGGGCTGGTGTGAAGACTAAATGAGTCAATAGATGTAAAAATGTCCAGCACAGAGTCAGGCAAGCATATTATTACTGTTGTTATACTTAGTGTTTCATGTTGTCACCACTTTCCAAATAGTGTGCAGAGTATTGATCACAACTAAAGTCAAACTGGTAGTCATCAACATATAAAAAGGATTATACACAATGTTCAAATGGAGTTTAACCCAGGAATGCAAGGTTGGCTTAGCATCTGAAAATGAATCAGTGTGACACAATCATGTTAGTAGGTTATAGAACAAAAACTATATGATTATTTAAGAGATGCAGGAAAAGCTTTTGACAAAACCCAACACCCTTTCATGATAAAAACATTCAACCAACTAGCAGTAGAAAGAAACTTCTTCAACCTGCTAAAAGGTATCTAGGAAAAATCCACTGCTAATATACTTCTGGTAAAAGATAGCATGGTTTCCCCTAAAATTAAAAATAAGGATGTCTGCTCTCACCACTTCAATTTAACATTGTACTAGAAGTCCTAGACAAGGAAATTAGTGAGAATAAGAAAAAAATGGCATACAGATTTTAAAAGAAGAAATAAAACTATCTCTGTTCATAGATGGCATGACCTTATAGAGAAAATCCTGAGGAATCCACAACAAAAATATTCAAACTAATAAACGAGTTCAGCAAGGTTGCAGGAAAAAAGATCATTATATAAAAATCAATTGTTTTTCTATATATATTAGCAATGAGCAATCTGAAAATGAAATTAAGAAAACAATTCCACTTATAATGGTATCATAAATAATAAAATACTTAGGAATAAATTTAACAAAAGAAGTGCAAGATGTGTACCCTGAAAATTGAAAAATATTGTTGAAAGAAATGAAAGCAAACCTCAATAAATGGAAAGATATTTTATGTTTACAAATTGGAAGACTTAGTATTGTTAAGATGGCAGTACGACCCAAACTGATCTACAGATTCGACACAATCCACATCAAAATCTCAGCTGTATTTTCTGCAGTACTTGACAAGTAGATCTTAAGATTCATATGAAAACAAAAGGGACCCAAACAATTTTGAAAATGAAGAGCAAAACTGGAGGACTCACACTTGCTAATTTCAAAATTCATTACAAAGCTACAGTAACCAAAACCGTGTGGTACTGCCATAAGAATAGACATATAGATGAATGGAATGAAATTTAGATTGAAATAAACCCTAATTATAAAAATATTTGCATAGACATTTCTTCAAAGAAGATCTACAAGTGGCCAATAAGCACATGAAGAGATGCTCTACACCACTATTCATTAAGGAAATGCAAATAAAAACCACAATCAGATGCCACTTCACATTCACTAGAATTGCTAAAAAAAATGACAATAAGATGTGTTGGTGAGGTTGTGGAGAAACTGGAGCCCTTATACACAACTGGTATCATAAAATAGTACAGTCATTTTGGAAAATTGTTTGACATTTTCTTAACACTTTAAACCGTATGGATTGCCATTTCACTCCTTGGAAGACACCCCAGAGAAATAAAAATTTATGTCTACAAAAATACACAAATGTTCATAAAAGCATTATTTAAAATAGCCAAAAAGTTAAAACAATCCAAATGACCTTCAATTGATAGATAAGCAAGATGTATTATAGCCTCACAAAGGAATATTATTGGTGACAGAAAGGAATGAAATATTAATCCATGCTATAGCATGGATGAACCTTGAAAACATTATGCTTAGTAAAAGAAGCCAGACACAAAAGGCCAAATATTGTATGATTCCATTTATATGAAATGTCCAGAATAGGCAAACCCGTAAAGACAGAAAATGATTAATGGTTGCCAGCAGCTGGGGGAAGAGAGAAAGGCAAGTGACCGTTAAGCGGTATGGAGTTTCTTTTTGAGATGATATAATGTTTTAAAAGTAGAGTGTGATGATGGCTACACATCTCTGAATATACTAAATACACTAAATATTTTATATACTAAACATATTGTACTAAAACTCCCTGAATTGTATACTTTAATGGGGTGAATTATATTTTATGTGAATTATATCTCAATAAAGCTGTCATAAAACAAACAACAACATCAAAAACACTGGTTATAAGTTTTCCCTTATTTTTGTCTGTGCCCTTCTATTTTATTTTTGCCAACAGTTTTATTTTTTAAATTTTTATTATTTAAGTCCGTGGAGTCCTGGGGAAATCTCCAGTGACTACTCCTTAAGAATAGTGTAACATCCTCCAGTGAATTCATTCCCAAGAGTCAACAGTTTCATTTGGCTTCTGAAATTTATCAAGGCAACTTGTCAATGTTATTGCTTATCCTGCTTAATCACAGAGCTAAGGGCAAGCTGAGGTTTGCCATATTAGTGTTTCTGATTTTTTTTTTTAAACAATCTGTGGTCAGTCAGAGAAAAAAAACTCCAAAAGGAGATCTTTTTTTTTTTTTTTTTATGGCAAGATCTTCGCATGAACACTTCAGTGCCCTAAACCTCAGTGAACATAGGCCAGGCTGACCAAAGAAGGATATAGGTTTCATGGGGGACTCGATATTAAATGGTATTATATAATCTGGTGGTAACTTGTCCTAGGTCCACACAAGGTTTTTCAGCCAGAAAACACAGAGCAGTCTCCTATCAGAATGCTTATTTAAATTATTCTAATATGGCTTTCAGAACTAAGGAGATGGATATTTCTGAAGCTAAGAAATTAACTAGAAGCCTCATAAGAAAAAAGTGCCTGTTGTTTTACAGAAACAGGAGGACACTTCTTCATATAGACAAGGTAAAATATTTCCCTGATGCTATGCATTAGCTCAAATTCAGTAACTGACCAGTCATTTATACTGTAATCATTAAATTACAGAATACTTTCATTATATTCACTACCTGTAAATAAATGTTTATGAGTAGCTGCTCTGTTAGGCATTATTTTATTTGAAACCAAATCAAAACAACATAGTCTCAGATTTGTTATTTGTCAGTAAGGAAGTCTTAGAAAAAAATCAGAAAATGTTTCAAATCAAAATCACAGGTATAGATCAGAGACGGTTGTGTGACCATACTATTTCCTCTCTCTCTAGGTTATTTCTAAAAAGACAATAAAGGGATAAAACAGACTTATAAGAGCAAAGATAAAAGGAGAGAAGAGAGCAGCAGAGGAGGTATCTTAATATATTAAGAAAATGTCTTTTGATGGGGTTATGAGCATGGAAAAAACTAAAACCTAAAGGTCTTGCAGTGGTGAATAGTAACGAAAAGTGAACTGATTTGCATTTTAGAACCTCTAGGGGACTTGGGACTCGGAGTTCCCATGTTAGTGCAGGGCATGGCTGAAGATGGTACCGAAAGTCAGAGGTGGTTAGAAGTATATTAACAGTGTCAGATCCCAGGAGTAACCCCCTTAGTAGAGTCAACGTCCTTCACCCTCTCATTGATCAGGTGGAAGACTGTGAGCTATTCTCTGAATAAAGGGGAAGGAGAACCTCCGGACTCAAGAATAATGTTTCCTAATCAACAGTCTTGCCTAATGACGTAAAATGTCCAAACACACTTTAGTACATGAATCTTAAGTATAAACAGAAACTGAGATAAGTGTAACTCCATTTTTTATGAAAATCTAAAGGACAGAAATTTAAAAAATAAAACAACAAAAAAATAAACTTGAAATAGAGAAGATTCTGGGAAGAGAAGAAAATACACAAAATCAACCAACTAACCAATCAACCACCACCACAACCACCATCAACACCAAAAAATAGAAATAAGAAACACAGCTGCCCAATGAACATCCTCAGACATGAAAAGGAGAATAATGAAGTATCTGTAAACAAGGTGAAACATATCTAGAAGGAGAATTAAAGATAAGATCATGAAATATCTTCAAGGTAGGATAAAAAGATCAAGAATAGGAAAATAAGGGCTTCCCTCGTGGCGCAGTGGTTGGGAGTCTGCCTGCCAATGCAGTGGCCACGGGTTCGGGCCCTGGTCTGGGAGGATCCCACGTGCCGCGGAGCAACTTAAAGCCCGTGCGCCACAACTGCTGAGCCTGCGCTCTGGAGCCCACAAGCCACAACTACTGAAGCCCTCGGGCCTAGAGCCCGTGCTCCGCAACGGGACAGGCCGCCGCAGTGAGAGGCCCGTGCACCGCAGTGAAGGGCGGCCTCCACTCGCCGCAATTAAGAGAAAGCCCATGCACAGCGGCAAGGACCCAACGCAACCAAGAATAAATAAATAAATTTATATATAAAAAAAAAAGAATAGGAAAATAAGAAAAAATATATAAACGATCAATCTAAAAGAAGAAGATGGTAGAGAAAGCAGAGCGGATTAATCAGGAAAAAGACAATTTCTCTGCCCTGAAGAACATGAGATTCAAGGCACTCAGCACAACGGATGGAAACAAAATCACCATATTGGGCAAAGCGATGGGAATGGCAGAGCTCCAGGGATGGAAAGACTTCAAATTCTTTGTACATTCACATAATTTTCAACCCAGAATTCTCTACCCAATCAAATCACCCATCAAGAGAATAACCAATCATTGTTGTTCCATTTCTAGTGCACCTCCTGTGTATCTTGTTAAAAAATTAATTAGTTAGTTAGTTTTAAGCAAACTACAAGAGGCTATGCTTTGGCAGAACCAAGAAGTAATTGAAGAAAAAGAAGACATAGGGCTCAGGGACAAAAATATACATTTAATGAGAATTGGGCAGGGAAATCCCAGGATGCTGTCTGTGTCATAGACCTAAAGAGCAATCAGACTCAGAATGAAGAAGAAAAACTAAAGGTTGTAGGAAGAAAATTCCCAGAAAAAAAGGTGGGGCAGGGCCAAAAGGGGTGCTAGAGTTTGAGCATTTAAGAAAATATATAACTAGTTACAAATGTATGGTGATTTCAAAGGAGTAGCAGAATTTTTTTTTAATGCATTTGCTTCTAAAAATCTATTTAGGTAAAAGACAAAGGCAAAAATAAATTCCAGAAAGGAGCAATTGTATAAGAAAGGAAATGTAATCATAATAATAATTATTTCACTCTGCAGTACATAGTAATGTGAACACTGATTTTTGATTTAACTATTTTTTGTTTTAATTTTATCAAAATGGGAAGAAGTGGCAGGTATCAGAAAGTCAAAAGTGATAGACAAAGACATATCACCTTAGCAAATTATTTATAAATATAGATGTGGGGCTTCCCTGGTGGCACAGTGGTTAAGAATCCATCTGCCAATGCAGGGGACACAGGTTCAAGCCCTGGTCTGGGAAGATCCCACGTGCCGCGGAGCAACTAAGCCCATGCACCACAACTACTGAGCCTGTGCTCTAGAGCCCGCGAGCCACAACTACTGAGCTCGCGTACCACAACTACTGAAGCCCGCGTGCTTAGAGCCTGTGCTCCACAACAAGAGAAGCCACCGCAATGAGAAGCCTGTGCACCGCACCAAAGAGTGGCCCTCGTTCGCTGCAACTAGAGAAAGCCCGCATGCAGCAACGAAGACCCAACGCAGCCAAAACCAACCAAACTTACAAAATATATATATAGATGTGAATGCCAGGAACAGCAGGTAAAAAAGAGAATGACTGTTTTTAAGGAGAACTGGGGAGAGGTAGGGCAAGTTTCTTCTGGTTTTTATTAAAACTCATTTAGTATTATTATTGGATTAAAATATATAACAATATCAATAGATTTGTTTGGACACTGAAAAAATAAAAGCTCATAAAAGTCTAAAAGAGATCATGAAGAAAATTTTAACTTGCAAAGCTATATAGAATTAAGGTAAAAAAAATAACTGATTAGACAGATTTTGTCTCAAGCTGATCATTCCTTTTAATATGGTACATGGTGAACCGTCTTATTACCCTGACTGCTCTTAACAGACTTGGGCCACATGAGAGACAGAGAAAAAAGATCTATACTAACTAAAGCATGACCACAGTGAAATACCTTTTCTCAAGCCCTACCTCTATGAGAGTATTTTAAAGCCAAGGTCATCTCAAATGCTTTCAAGTGCTTCCCTGCATCCCTCCCCAGAAGATTCCTGTTACTTCAAGACCCTCACATTCAACTACAATCCCTCTCCCTTGCTTATTCTGCTCCACTGACTTCTGCAGCTTCTTGAAAAGGCAAAAAAAATGTCATGAAGAACCTAGGGGTAAGACAGGAATAAAGACACAGACCTACTAGAGAACGGACTTGAGGATATGGGGAGGGGGAAGGGTGAGCTGTGACAAAGCGCAAGAGAGAGGCATGGACATATATACACTACCAAACGTAAGGTAAATAGCTAGTGGGAAGGAGCCGCATAGCACAGGGAGATCAGCTCCGTGCTTTGTGACCGCCTGGAGGGGTGGGATAGGGAGGGTGGGAGGGAGGGAGACGCAAGAGGGAAGAGATATGGGAACATATGTATATGTATAACTGATTCACTTTGTTATAAAGCAGAAACTAACACACCATTGTAAAGCAATTATACCCCAATAAAGATGTTAAAAAAAAAAAAAAAAGGCCGTGCATGATGTTGCCTCAGGGTCTTTGCATCTGCGGCTTCCTTCTGCGGGGAACACTCTTTCCTTGGATATCCATGGGGCTTGCCACCTGACCTCATCTAAGTGCCAGTTTTTGTGACCATCCTATTTAAAATCACAAGCCCCCCTCTCAGAGGCATTCCCATCATTTCTTGCTTTATTTTCTTTATAACATTTACTACTTATTTTACTAGTTGTTTTTGGTTAATTGTCCATCTCCTTCAACTCCATATGGACAGGTGTTTTTATCTGTTTCATTTAGTGTTATGTCCCTAGAACAGTGCCTGTCCCATAATAGGCACTCTGTACAGATTTGTTAAATGAATGATGGTGCATTTTCCCTTTTCTTATCAAAGAAGAGGCAGCAAAGCTACCGCCCGAAGTTTCTGTTTGGCATCTGTTCAATTTACTATGAAGAAGTTTGTGTTTGATTGTCTGAAGAAATTGAAGGGAAAGATATAGAATGTTGCATGAATCTGTCCTTATAAAAGCTACCACAAAATGGCTTCAGTTAAAAATAAAATTGACAAGTGATTGGTCTACATTATGTTTTTTTTAGTTTACATCAATTTTTTTTCAGTTTGGAGAAAGACATTACGAAATTGGTTAAGACACTTCAGATTTGGCCAGTGCATCTAACAGTAATCATTATGCGTATGTTATTCTTTTCTACCCCTCTTCTTAAGATATAGTGCTGACAATTTTTGATGCATTCTTTCACATAAGCCAATTTTATAGTTTTAAGATACATGCAAAATACTGAATCTAACTATAACGTTAGTCTAATTAAAAATGTCCCCATTAACATTTTTTTAACATTTGATTTTTTCCTTGTTATGGTTAAAATCTCTGATGTACAACTTCTTTTACCACTTAATATATCATGATGGTTTAAATAAATACTAGACCAAAATAGTGACAATACTTTATGGGGAATTTAACAAATATTAAACTAAAAATGTTAATGTGACTTTTCTAGTACTCAATGGGCTACACAACTTCAAATATAATAGTGCAGTAACACAACATAACAAAAAAAGTCATAGAGAGACAATAAGGACACATTATATCCTATACCTGGAGGTCCAGAGATTGGGGGGAACCCTCAGGGTTGGGGCAGAGATGTCCTTAGAATCTAGATTCCTCCCATCTTTCTGCTCTACCATTCTCAGCATAAAGTGCTTTTCTTGTTAAGATAACAGATTCAAACCTAGCCCAAGTATACTAAACACCACCTCCCTTCAACCTCTGTAAGAAAGTTCCATCTCCTGTAGCTTCCTCTTGATTAGAGTTGTACCTGAACAGGCAGCCCTTCCAAGTACTGTTAGGTGAGCATCCCTAGATCAGAATTCACAAAGAGGCAGTTTACAGAGAGGTGGGGAACATGTGTGGTAGATTTAGCCTTCCAGAGTTCAAATATTGGACCTACTGCTCATTTACCTTGTTATCTTGAGAAATTAACTTCTTTGTGTCTTAGGTTCCTTATTTGTAAAGGAAGATAAGAGAACCTTGCTCAAATACATTTTCATTGTTTAAAACTAAGCCTGGCAAATAAGTGCTCAATAAATGTGAGCTCTCGTTATTATTTGCCAGTTACGATAGATTTCCCAAGTTCAATATCAAATTGAGATTTGGTCGTTTTCTGGACAATACAGGCAATAGTTCAGGCCCAAATCATTACTTCCTCAATTATCTGGA
This sequence comes from Tursiops truncatus, assembly GCF_011762595.2. Lineage (NCBI taxonomy): Eukaryota > Metazoa > Chordata > Mammalia > Artiodactyla > Delphinidae > Tursiops > Tursiops truncatus. Next base: position 47,450,694 of record NC_047046.1, read on the forward strand.
GCTTTTAGGAATCAGCCATTTCATTTGTTTAATTATTCAAGGTAATACAATATACCTTGTCCTTGAGTTATTCATGAGGTAAAAGCTATGGGATAAAGATTAGTAGATACCTGGTAGACAAATGGATTGAGGCTATACCTAGAAGAGATACCTAATGAAACCATCAGGCAGTCACACACTGTTCAACCCTACTACAAAGTTATGATACTTGTAGATCCCATGGACAGATTGACTTTGGAAGAAGTTTTATATTGTTTGGTATTTCAGGCAATACCTGATTAAATTTCTCGCATGTACACATACCTGAATATGTGTCTTTGAATATTCACGTACAAGTAGAAAAAGGAGTGAGAGAGAAAGTAAGAGACTGTAAGACCAAGATTATTGTTATTACAGACTTTATCAGTTGAAGATCTGGAGAGAACTACAACAGGCTAAAATATTTATACAAAACCTCTAGAGCAATGGATTTTTTTAGAGGCAATCCTGATCAAAGCAGCTTTGTCTTTTTCATTTATTTTTTCTTTTTAAAGTCCTCCACTTGCTATTCTTGTCCCTTGGATACAGAAGTGGAGCTGATTTTACAAATGAGGATTGCTCCTATGTTTTTTAAAAGCTGCTGGAAAATAAGTCAGATTCTCTGCAGTTGACACTAGAGCTTGCTTGAAAACAAACCCACCTGTCTGTCTCTGATGAAGTAACTTTTCAAGCACTTTCTCTTCATTATAAAAATGAAAGATGATGTTATTATTACATTTAATTATCAGGCTATCTGCTCCCTGTTTCTATAAGAACAGAGAACAGGGTATTCATCTTGCGAGTACCATTTTGTTTTTAATAAAAAGAAAAGTTTCTTTTTAAACATTCTGGTAGATCCTGTTATATACAGCCTTAAAACCATTCACTTGCTGCTGCTCTGGGAAATCCCCCGAAACCTAAGGCAGTGTGAAAATGGGAAGAAGTTTGTATTTTTTTAAAGCAGGTGGGTGACTGTTTTGGTCACCTTTGTTCTGTGATCATGGAGAGAGAATATCGCTTCCCTCCACCTCATCTCCCCAAAAGATTCTAAGAAAACAGTTTGGGGTCACTTCTCAAGGGACAGCAGCTACCCAAGCCCTCTTCATTCTTACAAGGTGGATACTAGCAACCTAGAAGGTTGTGAAAGTGTGTTTGCTTTCAGTCTGGGGCAAAAAGGAGGGACAGTCATGCACGATCTGTATATGTGTGTATGCATGTACATGGATGGATTCAGACAACCTCTGTGTGTGTGTGTGTGTGTGCGTGTGTGTGTAGAGAGATCAGATACAGAATTTGCCATGGCCTTTGTTAATCAGCAAATAAGCTGTGCCCATTTCGACATTCTATCAGAATTCTGAATTTCTGTTTAAAAATCTCTCTGCCTGAACATGTCTGTCGGAAATCACTGCCTTTGCTAATGCCAGGGGTCATTAAGTGTACAGGGAAGGAGGCCAGGCAGAGATGCTCTTCCTTTTCTTAAATGAGCAGGGGTTAGTGCAGAACACTGGGGGATGAGCAAGTTGTACACAATCCCAGCGACTCCGGTGCCCCTCCTGGGGACTGCGAAATTCTCCGCCACTGTGAAGTGGCTTAGAAATGAGCCGACAAAGAAGTCCATTGACTTTAACATGAGTATGCTTGAATCACACAGAAGACAAGAATAAATCACCTTACCAATGTGTCTGGTGTAATTTTCTCATCTCCTTCCAGATCCCCCACCCCCGCCCCTTTTGTTCTTTGTGGCTGTTTTCGTTATCAGCAGCATCTTTGCGAAGTCGCCTTTCCCGGATTTTTCTAAGCGTGACTAGGGTGGGAGCTAGGTGCTGCGGCCATCTGAATCTTTTAAAAGCCGCCTAAGAAATATTTAAGACCCTGCTCTAGGAGGAACGGCTCTCCCAGGCATAATTTTTGGTGCTGGTTGCAGCAGGGAGCGTATGCTGGGAGGAAAGTATTATTTTTCTAAATGGAAGGTGTCAGATGGTCACGCAATGTGACTGCATGTTCGAGATCACCGCCTCCCATCTGCAATTTGTGACGTGTGAAAGATTCTGCCCAAATGTGCTCACCAACTGGAAATCCTCGGCACTTTTTTTCCTTATCAGGAGAGACCAAGATAACCAATGGTTTACAGATCAGGGATCCTATCAAATTAATATCACTGTAGGATAAAATCTGTTTTAAATACAACTCCTAAACTCCAGCAAAGTTAACTAGTACAAATAAGTTCATTCATCTGATTAAGAATGGAAGCTCAGAAAACAACAATAAAATGAAATCTGCTTATCACTGTACCTCACTTCAAAAACAGGCTGGTTAGGAAAGAGGACATATTTTTCCTTACTAATTAATAGTGACCATCCCTGGGACGGAAGGAAAGCATTTTTGAACCAGGGTCGGCTTTTCCTGGCCTTATACACCTCTGAGTCGCTTTCCAATTAACCACAGCAAAACTCAGAAAGGACGGACTATTTAGTCTTTGCCTAAATAGGGGTTCTGTGTTTGGAACTGAACTTGAACCTTTGAGATTTGTTTATTCTTGGCTAGGCATAATTCCCAGCTTCTCAGATAAAAGGGTCGTAAAAAGGCTCATAAGGTGCTTCAGACATCAAACAGCTCATACAAAACAATATCTTGATGAGTTAAGTGCAAATGAATCAGAAACATAATGGGCTAAAATTCCCTTGCTGTGCACAGGAGTTCATGGCTCGAGGAGAAAAGTGCTTGGCTCTGCAAAGCACACCTTGGCTTTCATTCCCACCAAACAGTTGGGTGGAGAGTTTCTATGTTTGGCCTCAGAGATGGATTTCCTTTGCTTTGCTGAATTCTCACCTTATGGACTACAGAAAGGGAAGGTCTTCCTGGGGTTTTGTTTCTCATCTGTGTCAACGGCAGAAGGAGAAAGAGCTAGAAGGACAGAAACCCTCAGGTGAGTGCGAAAGTCCTATTCATCCCCACATCATTTTATATTGTATATTTTGCATCACAAAGCTCTTCACGATCAGTGACAAAATATAGAGGGATTACAAATTCAAGAAATGGATCACTTTCTGCTGCTGCAGAGCTGGCGTAGGCAGTCGTGAAGGTCTGAAATCCTTTGCGCTCAGCTTCCAGTCGGAGCTCCAGAGGCATTTGGTGTGACACTTTCTCCCAGGAGAAGAGCCCTAAAGCCCACTTCCGCGTCAGAGAACGACGTGGGCTGATCCCTCCTCATGCAGACCATCCTGCTGGGCTTTTTACAGGGTGACCCCCGTAGACCACGTACAAACAAAAACAACAACAAGGGCTTCCCTGGTGGCGCAGTGGTTGGGAGTCCGCCTGCCGAGGCAGGGGACACGGGTTCGTGCCCCGGTCTGGGAAGATCCCACATGCCGCGGAGCGGCTGGGCCCGTGAGCCATGGCCGCTGAGCCTGCGCGTCCGGAGCCTGTGCTCCGCAGCGGGAGAGGCCACAACGGTGAGAGGCCCGCGTACCGCAAAAAAAAAAAAAAAGAAAAAGAAAAAAAAAAACAACAACAAAACAAAAAGGCAGTGATATGAAAAAGAATATGGCAAAACATATCTGATTTCGTTGAAGGGCGAGAGCGTATGCCTAACAGGAAGCCGTCCCCAAGTGACACATCAGTAAAGGAATAATGAACAGACAACTTCAAGCCTTTGACTCAAGGATGGCCCTTTGTATTGATTCTCGGGATTCTTTTATCAGGAGAGCCCTTCCCTGTGCTCTCTGATCACAGAGAGATCCTCCTCTGAACTCATTCACCAAGTTTTGTGTCTGCAGACGGTTTGGCGATTAACCATTTTCTGGTGCTGGCTTGAATGGGTAGTCAATAATTTTTCAGTGGGCTTGACCACTTCATACATTTTGACTTAATTTTCTATTTCAGTTGGAGGTTTCTTGAGGCAAGGGCTTGGCCTTATTTATCTTTGATTTCCTTATTGGAGTAGGGGAAGGATGCCAGCTTTGTGGCGGGCACTAACTACTTCACTGCATACACCTGTAGGTAGAGGCCAGGCGATCGATTCTGAGATGCTGTCTCATGTCCACGCCACAGGGTAAGTGGTAGAGCCACAATTCGAATCCTGACTGTTGACAAAGCCCTTCCTTAGATGATAAACATGGCAGAGAGGAACTAAGCAATTGATTTCTGATTTAACCACACACACGCACACAACACAGTGAGAATTCTCATGACTGTTCATGCTTCTGTTTCAGAGTGAGAACTCCTTTAACATCTCTGTGCCCCAGAAGCCCTGTCTTTGCTTCCTTCCCCGGGGAAGAGATGGCACAGGTAGTAGCTACCCACATTCTGACAGAAGTTGCTGGCTGTGGAGTCTGGCGTTTGCCATCAGATGAGGGATGTGGCGGCCAGCACTTCCTGTTGCTGAACTTCCCTCATCAGCAGTTGCACCACAAAGGATTTATTCTTGAGGTTACCGGTACTTCTCCACCCTGGCTGCAGTACCTTGCCCAGCAATCCGTCTCGTCAGAGCGCATCTTCAGAGTAAGAGCTTAGGCGTTTGTTTCTTCTTTCATGCTGCGATGCTTTGGTGGGGAGGGGACTGCTGGTGATGGACATGTGATTTTAGCTGGGCATGTGATAAAGACAGTGGAACAGCACGCTAGATATGAGTCTAAGCCCTGGCCTGAATCCAAGTTCAGAGTTTTCAGGGTCCACTGAAACAATGGGAGCTGTTGTTTACATCTTCCCGCCTATTGTCTCAGAGACACTGTGCCTCCTGGGCCCCAAGATACTCCAACAGACCTTGCCAAACTCTCAGAAACAACACAGAGGATGATGAGCTGATGTTTCAAACATACAGAAGCCACCTCTATAAGCTTAATGCCCTCTTGCCTATGGAAGTCTTGTCTATGCCTGATCTGTGATAGGCCTTCGTGATAAAGAGGAAGGCCCACCATGGCTCCCAGAGGGGCTCACCTCCCTGCTAATGGGGACTGCCAGAAATTTTTACTTGACCCCCTCCTCTCCTTTTGATAGTTTTTGATGTTTGCGACAGGGGAGAAGGCAGGAAGAGGAAAAGTTTCTCAACCACAGAGTCTGCATTCACCCCATCAACTGTTGCACGTAATTCTTCCAGACATTTATTTTTTTTGCTCCTTTCTTTCTATCTCCTTGGAGATGCTGGTTACTCTTTCAGCAGGAGTGTTGGTGGTAGCATTTATTGGGGGTCATATAGAATCAGTGCTTCCTTAAAGAAAGAGCCTGAGTAGTTACTAAGTCCAAACCACGGGGCAGACAAAAGGGACGGAAACAGGAGAGAAAGAACGGGCGCCACTGGAAGAAAATAGGTTTCCCCCATTTCCTCTGTCTCTTTAGAATCTTCAGAGCTTTGCCGGAACTTAAAATATTGGTATTCCTTTGTCACTAGGCCTTATCTCTTCTCATTTTACATACCCTTCCTGACAGATTTCATTGCTTCAATTATCTTGTTTTTTTCCCTCCTGATTTCCAAATATATACCTTTTAGTTCACACTTCCTTCCCTGAGCTGCAGCCTTGTATATTCACCTGGCAGTTGACAGCCTCACTTGGATTTCTAAGAGGCATCTCAAAATCACTATGTCAAAAATGGACCTCATTATCCAGCCCCCGCCAAACCTACTTCCCTGCGTATCCTGTCTTAGAAAATGGAAGGAGTTGGAAAGCTGATAGCGTTAAAAAGCATGAGGTTTTTTGGTTGGACTTCCCTCTCTATTTCCCCATCCCCACAACCAGCCAATCACCAAATCCTAATTCCACTCCTTGAATATCTCTCAAATCCACCTATTTCTCCCAAGTCTCTTTTGGCTGGATATTTTAAAGGGCTAAATAACTCCCACTCACAAAGATGTCCATATCTTAATCCTCAGAACCTATGAACATGTCACTTTACATGGCCAAAGGGACTTTGCAGATGTGATTAAGGATTCTGAGACAGATTATCCTGGAGTATCTGGGTAGGCCCAATATATGCACAAGTCTTTATAAGAAGGAGCCAGGAGGGCCAGAGAGAGGAAGAGATGTGATGACAGAAGCACAGATGGGAGTGAGGTGAGGTCACGAGTCAAGGAACACAGGAAGCTTCTAGAAGCTGGAAAAGGCAAGGAAATGGGTTCTCTCTCTAGAACCTCCAGAAGGCGTGCAGCCCTGTTTACCCATTTTAGATTTCTGAACTTCAGAACTGTATGAGAAGAAATTCATGTGCTTTTCGGCCTTTAAGTTTGTGTTCATATGTTACAGCAGCAACAGAAAACTAATACAGGCCTCAATGGTTTTCCCTCTCTCCAGTTATGCCCCCTTCTAGCCTATTTCCCACAAGGTAGCCAGAGGAAGTGTTCTAAGACACAAATCTGATCATAGCCGTTCCAAGCACAGGAATGCCGCGCGCTAGAATACATCTCTTTTTCTAATTTTTAGCTCCTTCTCATCCACATTCCGGGGCATGCCACAACCCTAAATGTAGCAGCATGGGGTGTTTTTCCTTGACCATAAACATCTGCGGAAGGCATGAGATGTTCACTCCGTTTTAGGACTAAACCTACACCGATCACAAAATGGTGCCTGTGCTGAAGCATCTGTAAGCAGAGAAAAGGAACAGAGGAACTCGTAGCGTGATCCTGCCCAGGGTGATTCTGTGACGGTCTTCGGGCTTTCTACCTTGTTTGGGGCCAGACCTTTGAGGATTGCTTTCTTTTCTGCTCCTCTTTCATCCATGAAGTGGAAGAGGGGGGTGAAGGAATCTAAAAGACCCAGGAAACGTGAGATTTGGTGTCCACGTAAGGAGTAGGACCAGGAGATAAGTAACGGGGAGGATAGTCTCTGTACAGTTGAGAAGATGGTGGGGACGATAAACAGATGTCAGAAGCTAAGGTGGGTTCTGTATAGATTGCTTGGAATATTAGAACCTAAAGTGAATTCTTTTCCTGAACATTTCTCTGTTAACCTGCATGCAGTTGATAAGAGTAAGACATTGTGGTGATGGACGGTTTAGGTCCATACCTCTCCCTTTAATGATCAGAGAGGATTAAGGAGAATCTTGCCTTATAGTCCACCCCCCCTCCAATTTTTTTTCAACCTTGTAAGATCAGCACACAAGGCCTTTCTTGTCTGATTTCTGCTTATTTTTCTCAAGTATTCTCTCGCCACTCCTCCATTTTCTCCATCCTCGAAAATCGATCAAATGTGCAATTCTCTCTACTCCACAGTTTCAGATTGGACATCATGTCTTCTAATGCCAAGTTTGGCTTGTATATTATTTAGCAGTATATGCCCACCCCTACGGAGGGAGTTGTTATACTGTATTTGAATCATGTTTTCCTCTTCTATCATTCTCACTAGACTTTATTTATTTATTTATTTTTAGGCCCATTGGCGTGGCATGTGGGATCTTAGTTCCCCAACCAGGGATCGAACCCATGCCCCCTGCATTGGAAGCACGGAGTCTTAACCACTGGACTGCCAGGGAAATCCCCTCACTAGACTTTAAACACCTCCAAGGGGAGGGACTGTGGCTTTCTCATTGACATATCAAGCCCTATTACCTGGGGAATGTTCACTAAATATTTGCAGAATAAATAAATGCATGAATGCATGGAAGTAGGCCAGGCTATGGGAGACAGGGAGGTATGACAGCAGGCTGGGGACAGGGCTCTAATATGCTAAATAGAGTGAGTGGAAAGGAAGCCTGAGTAACCAAGTTCCTAGTGTTATATATACCCTCTATACTTTGCACAAAGGTTGAGCTCTCGTCTTCCAAGGTTATGCATTTTGTTACTCTTCATTGAAATAATTTGACCCTCACTTGCATGCCCTTGATTCACGTGCGTCCTGTTTCTCCTTTTAGTCAATAAATGACTCAAGGACAGGAATTTATGCTTTATGCCGCCTTTGAAAGTCTACTCCAGTATTGTTGTGATTTGCTCACTGGATATATACAATGATGGTTCATGATGAATGTGTTCAAGGCCCAGTAGAAACCCTTAAACCAACTCCTGTATTTTGGAAGATCATCCATTGCTAATCTTGTTGCTTGATCCCTTGTTAATCTTGATGTTTCTTTGAGACTGTCACATGTGGACCTTCTCTGTACCTTGGAGTCTTCTGGCAGGTCATATATCTTATGGTTTACATTTACAGAATTCCTGTAGTTCTTTTCTCATTGTTAGATACAGCAACAAAACATTTGTAGTCTTTCTCATTGCTGTTGCTTTTGAAATGAGATGGTCTTTATATATTTTTTTCTGGTGCCCTAAACATTGAGATTTTCAAGATGTGTTATTAATGTCAGTGCTATAATGTTTGTGACTGTAGCGCTTCACACTGCTGAGGGCCTAAATACACTAAATATTCCTGCTTCCTGGGTATTGTTTACAAGAGAAATTAGAGAGGATAAAGGATTTGGATTTTCTTATTGGATATTTGGATTTTCTTATTGGATATTCTTATTATATCCAATATTATATCCAATTATATCTTATATTATCCAATATCTTATTGGATATTCTTATTTCTTATTTTCTTATTTCTTTTTCCTTATTAGATATAATATTGTCAAGAGCAAAAGAATATCACAGCCAGAAGAACTCTGCCCTAGAAGCACTGAGTTCTAGAACGGTTTCCATCACCATTCAGCTATGCAACTTTGGGATAACTATCACTCCACTTCTCTTGGATTCTGTTTCCTCACTAAAAAATTAAAGTACTAGCCCCTTTGCAGTTCTAACAGTTTATGATGAAGATAATTATAATGCAATATATATAATACTTGTCCTGTATTAGATAGGGGTAGAAAACTGCATTAGATTGCTATGCCCAATGATGCCTTCTAAAAAGATGATCCTACATAGGAAAATATAGGAGCCCTAATGCAATACTGGGGCTATAATACTCTCATGATAAAAATTGAAGCTATAATCCAAATAAGTTCCTGTAAATAGGAAAGAGGCATCTACTCAGAGAACAAAAGAAAGCCAATTTCTCAGAACTATTTCCTGTAAGATTAGAACACTCTGAACTCAATTTACTATTGAGAACAGACTTTTAAATCAAAACAATGCATACCCATGTGAATTAATGCACCTCTTCTGACCTAACGTGAACACTGCAAAAGCCACAATATGCTAGTTTCTCCCTAAGGCCCTGACTCTCTTAAATATTATTTAGTAGATGCAAATTGGTAAGCTTATCACAGTCTTGGGCCTAAGTCTGCAGTGATTCTCTTGTTCTTAATCTCTGGGTGTTTGGCATTGTCGTTGATCCCAAAAGAAGACATTGTTACATCTATAAGTCAAGGTAGAGATTGAAGGAGGCTTCCAACACACAGGGCAGATGGTGAGATGTCATGGTGAAGTCGATTCAACATCCATATGGATTAGGTTTGATGCCACTGAAGCCCTGTGAGAGCCTTCAGGAAGGTAAGGGTGCTTGGAAACTGCTCAGTGAGAGAGAAAATGTCAACACACATTGAAAAGACCATTTCAAGGTCTTTGGTGAAAATCATTTTATCAGTGGGAGTGTTTGCAACTCCATCCCACAACTCCCGATCAGTGGCAATCTCAAAATCCCTCCAACTTTTTATGAGGTGAGGAAAGCCATCAAGCAGATGAAAACCAACCAGGCATCTGGAGCTGATGGAATCCCTGCTGAAATCTTCAAATCGGCTGAGGAAAATGCACACTATGGCTCCGCGCTCTCATCTTGAAGCTTGAGAATGATGAAGAAATTCCAGATGACATCACTGATGCTGCAGTTGTGACCATTTTGAGGCAATGGCACAAAGATAATTGGAGAAAGAACACCCTCACTCCTCTCTCTCAGGAAAGTTCTTGTTGAAAGTGTCCATGCCACTTTTTGAAAGGCAATCGATAACTGAAAAATGTTTATTATTTGACTTCAGTTGTTTGGTACGGAATTTTCTTTTCTTTTCTTTTTTTGTTTCTTTTTTAAAAAATTGTTTTGAATTGCACTGGTATGAAACAGTGCAAGCCATTTCAGATACCCATTGCATCTTCATATGATGACTATTTTTTGAGTCTGATGACCCCTAGACATCATTTTTTTTTTTTTTTTTTTTTTTTTTTTTTGCGATACACAGCCTCTCACTGTTGTGGCCTCTCCCGTTGCAGAGCACAGGCTCCGGACGCGCAGGCTCAGCGGCCACGGCTCTCGGGCCCAGCCGCTCCGCGGCATGTGGGATCTTCCCGGACTGGGGCACGAGCCCGTGTCCCCTGCATCGGCAGGGAGACTCTCAACCACTGTGCCACCAGGGAAGCCCCCCTAGACATCTTTTAAGGCAATGATTGCCTTATCCATCTTTCTGTCTCTGTAGAACCTGCATATAGTGGGTGCTTGATAGATGTTAACTAATGAATGAATTACTTGGAGGTAACTAAGAGTAAGATTAGTTGCATACACATTATATTTGACCAACGAATGAAGACAGTGTTGTCATACTTCCTCAGGCTCCTCTGGCCACCACGTCACAGCAGCCACACAGAAGATGAAGACAGATTGCACACAGACATTCATGGCCACTTTCCTTGATTATCTCCATGAACGAGGGCAGGTGGCAGAAAAGCCTGGAAAGAGTGGAGAGCTTGAGATTTGTAAAGGATGGGAAAAGCTGGAATGTCAACCATTGCTTTGGCTGCTACTGCCCGAGTTTCCAATCAGAATAGAGCAGTGAGCTTCCTCAGGACCGTAATGAACAGTACTAACATTCCCATCTTGCCGATGAGTGACTGAAGTCGCAGGATAACTGACTGGTCATTTCCAAATTAGGAGCCAAGCTCCCATTTGGATATAAAGTTTGCATCTCTGTGCCCTACACGGAGGCTAGAGGCCAAACCAAACTGTCCCATGGAAGCTATGCGGGGACTGGGGTGGGGACAACGTGGGCCCTCGCTCTGCTCCACAGACACAGAGATAATGTAGTACACTGTGTTAATTAACACTTAAAGCTGATACAGACGAAAATAAACAAATGCGCATCCATTCTGGTTCCACTTCTAAGACCTCATCCCGAGACCGTAACACAGTTTGTTTTACGGCTTCCCCAGTCACGTGAGAGCCAGCATAATGAAACCTCTCTAATCTCTATTTTTCTAAAGTCTGTGTAGGTACAGATGGCTCTGCTTTGGTCTTTGGGTTTTATTCTTATTTTGCCACAATTTTAACCTTTTATGTATCTCTTTCTGTGAGATATTCTCACTGTTTCCTCACTGCCTAGTGGCTCCGCGAGGCCTTTCATTTTCATTTTCCAACGGTTGTATCCTATTGTTCTTCAGGATATTGGGGTTTTTTTAAACAACAGAAGATGTGCAGCCATTGTTACTGGAGGAGTCTGATCCATAGGGATGCCATTCTCGGATTCATGGGAACGTTTCTATTAGCTCCACTTCTTACCAGAAGAGGTTGAAGAGTAGAGGTTTCATTTTCAAAGTATCCATAATCAGTTGCGCCTGGAAGCCTGCCAATAGCAGACGAAGGACACGGGAGGGTATCACCTCCAGTATGTTTGTGGGAAGAAAGAGAATATGAAGGAAGGAAGAGAGCCATAAAACGAAGAGAGCTGGATCTGACACAGGTACTGAAAGAGAAAAAAAAAAAAAAATCAGGACTATCGAGCTTCACACGCAGAGTCAAATTCCGGAAAAAAACCAAAATGGTGACATATAAAGAGCCTGCAAACCACAATACTCAGCCCCATCAATTCGGCATATTCTGAGTCCCAGCTTCCAGCTGCAGTAAGAGAATAGACACAGAAAAATGACCAAAGCATCCCCGACATGTTTGCCTAAGTGAGGGATTTAAAAGAGGACCCTGCATTGTTCTTGGAGTTCGCTCAAGCATAGTAAGGGTGGAATTCCATCTGTTCAGTTCAGTTTGGTTCAGTGAGCTGGGCCACCTTTAATGGTTCACTAAATTCTGACTATCTAAAAATTACAGTTAATGTGTTTTAAAAATCTTGAGCTGCATGACAAGAACACCTTATTACTTGTTCTTTCTTGCCCTTGGGTGGATCACCTCTGAGAATGGGTAAACTGGAGCGCCTTTCCCGAGATGGGGGAATTAGGTCACCGAATTCCATGTTGGGTCCCACAAATGGCTCTCCATTAAAAACAAGAAACAAAACCCATTTTACATCCCTTACTGGACCTTCTCTCTGATTGGAGTTTGGAAGCTGGGGTGACTATTTCTCAGTCACATGAGATCAGTCTGGGAACATCCTCTCTGAGGTAGAGAAAGGAGGCAAGCAGAGAACTAGAAAAGCAGAACAACTGTTATAGAAAAATAATTACATGAGGGAAAAATAATAATTCATGTTTCAGGGGTGAGTTTGAAAATCTCAAAGCATGGGTTGCTCTCAGGATGTATTCCTGGCTTGTGGATTTTCAAGGAGGTGGTTTGTATCCAATTTCATAGGATGTAAAATTTCCCAGGCTTCTAAGTAGCTGTGCTGCTTCTGCGGGTAAACCTAAGAAAATAAGAGAATTGTGTCCCCTGGATTTGTGACGAGTGTGTTGGTTTTTCTCTGCATAACAAAACAAGCCTCCTATCACGAAACCAAGACACTGTTTATCATGGGCATTATTGGGGGGAGGGGGACTGAGCTCTGAAAGAAATACCTTTAAAGAAAGGATGAAAATGTCAGGAATTAGAATGAGAAAAGGGGAGTAGATTTTTTTCTACCATTGTAGCCTTGTTGTATTCTCCATGTCATTTTGCCTATTAAAAATATATCTTTCCCCTCCTGGCTACTGGTCTCCGTGGCCTCTATTGCCAGGTCCTGCTTGATATGCCAGTATGACAAATCATCAGGACAAGAACAGCAAGTATCGAAAGCCACACCTGAAGTTTTCAAATAGGAAATGACACAAAACCAGACCAAGGACAGCTGCAAGTCTAAAAACAACACTTTGTCCAAATACATTTTTTTTAAAATAAAAAGTACATACATTGAAATTGAGACCAAGGCTACTGAATAATGAGGAAGATGAACAATTACATCTTTAATGCTGATGGTATGTTTACTTTCCTACTCAAACATAACCAGTTTAGGATTATTTGTTCACAATGAAATTGAATTTTTGGAGGGCTAGAAACACGTGGGATTAGAGGAAGCGATCCTTTCGGTCTTAATGGCACAGGTGTCTTTCTGAGGCATGACAAGTGGTATTCTTTTCTCATCCCAAAAGTGCCAAAGCACAGAGAGAGCCTTGTGTAGATGAGAGCACTTCTTCTTCAGGCTTGTATCTGCACAGGGTGGAGGCACACAATGATTTGAGGATGTAGGCTCAGTTTTTCGGGGAAGGGACTGTCCCCGTCTTGTGCCTTCCTTTGCAGGTTTCACACCTGCCAGCTTGGGAGGGCATGCCCACAGGCCCCTAATATGGCCCGTTGACCTCTGAGCAAAGGCTATGCATGGCTGTGGTCCCTTCTCCAGCCTATTTCCTTCCATAACTCTCACTGGGGCTACTAGGAGTAGAGAACATGGCTAAAGGGCCTCTCTCCTGTGACCTAATAACTTCTTAACTACTCTCTCCGGCTCTATCCCTGACTGATCTTATAGATTCCCTGCACTTTCTTCAAGGCTATCTTTCTCAAACATTAATGTATGGAACCCCTCCTCTGCATACAAGTCTCTGTAGCTCCCCATTGCCCATAGGATAAAGGGTAATTTCCTTAGCAGACAGGCATCTCTTCATAATAATACTATTCCAAGTTCCTTTCCCGACACATTACCATTTGTTAAGTTTTTGCTATCTTTTAAGGCCCAGCTTAAAAGTCTCCTCTTTTGAAGATTTCTCTGATTACTCAGCCCTTCCAACCGTTTCCATACCATGGATACCTCCATTGGAGGAGCTATCTCAGGCTATTGCAATGATGTGACCATCTGTCTTCCTTTTTCTCCATCTAGACTGTGTCACAATCAAAACCAAGAATGTACCCATGCCTAGCACAGTGTTGAATGCCTGTTAAAAAAAAAAATTAATTGAATGAGAATTTCTGATTTTTTTAATGTGATTTTCTCTGTTTTCTATTCCAGCTATCCAATTTTATATTGTCCCAAGGTATTATTCCCACTTCTGTTATTCCCTTTTCTGTTACCTTCTTTCATAATATTCATGAATATAAGTTTATTTGAACATGTACTTGTGTATTGATTTTCTCTATCAGTAGAATATGAAATCCATGAAGCCCAGCATGTCATCTTTTTTGGGTATACTATATCTCCCACTCCTGACTCTGTGCCTACTTAGTAAGTATTTATTGAATAAAACAATAAATGAATTAATGAATTCTCCAGCAAAGGATATTGCAGTTACAAATACCTACTTCCAATTTTTTTTTACATAATGACCAAACATTGCTTTTCCCCTTATTCACTTTCTTCTTGATTGTGATGATTCTTTTCTACAGTTTTTCCCATTTAAAACTAAAAAATCTTGTGACAAGGGTAGAAAAAAAATGAGTGGGAAATTCACAAAGAAGCCCTTTTACAATGTTGACTACAGAATCCTTTTGTGAAAGGCTGAGTTCCGTCAATTCATGCACCACTGGTTCCCCCTTCACCTTCCTCTCACTTCTTCTTTCTCCTACTCACAGGTCTGCCCAAAGCTGCTGGCTAAGCCGCCTCAGACACAAAGAGGAATTAATACTGTAGGACATTTAGAATTCAGTGCCCACTTCACTGTGAGGTCTTAGAAAATCAAGGCAGCATTTTAACCCTGGTTGCAAGTGGAAATCTTAATGTATTTGGACTTAAACTCATCATAATCAGAGCCTATTTTATGAATTATTATCTAATACTGCTGTGAAAAGTGAAACTTGAATGAATAGGAGACCTGAATTTTTGTTTTCCACTTTAGCTGTCCATCAATACGAGGTTTAAGTCGAGAGAGAGTTAGGGTACAACACTGAGGGGTGTATGTGTGTGTGTATGTGTGTGTGTGTGTGTGTGTGTGTGTGTGTGTGTGTGTGTGTGTGTGACTGCCTGCATGTCCAGGGATGCCCCTTAGGTAGGCAAGTGGCCTAATGCATCTCATAGACACTTAATTGTACGAGTTAAGGGGCGGCTGTGGGTTAGCAAGTCACCAGGACGAAGAGCACCTCCGTCACTGCTGTCTCCAGTAATTCTGTCCCCTCTAGTTTCACCAGTCCTCTCATGGTGCTCCAGACACTGGGGTCTGCCACCAACACACTGCCCATCTCAACCCAGAAGCTAAAACGACTTAAAACCAGAGACTATAAGGGCATAGATATATCTCACTTAGTGTTGGTACAAATTATTTAATCTTTATGAGCTTAAAGTTTCCTCACTGAAGGTAACTTGACAGAGTGACGGCCTCATGGGCTGTTGAGAGGATTAAGTAATGTATAAAGTGTTTAACACCGGTAATCGGCACATCACAAGTAAGGGTAGTGGCCATTGTCACTGCTGCCATTAGTCCTGTGGGTAGAATAAACCAGGGGCATCGTTTTCTCTTCTTCATATGTGATCTCACTGAAAATAAACAAACATCAGACTCCAGAATCCGAAGCCACTCTCTAGTGGCTAAGAGCCCAGATTCCAGAGCCAGGTTCCTTCACTTACTGGGCAGGTAACTTGAGGGAAATTGTTTAGCCTCCTTGTGATTCAGTCTCCTCATTTGCAAGATGAAGTAAAGGGTGCACCTATTTCCTTGGTGTGTGTTAGGATTAACTTATTTACGAGCTTGGACTAGTGTACGTGGCAAACATGTAATACCTGGAAGATGCAATTAATATTATTTTTGTTAACACTGAAGTCTCCTGGAGGGGGTGGTGGTAACAAGGGGATATTGCATTGTGTAAAAATACTACATAACTTCTTAGGAAAGCTCCCAGACTCTACAGCACAAGGAGGCCAGTTGTCCTCTTGCTCTCTTCCGGATTTCCAGAAGGCTCTTCTCCTCACTCCCAGGCTGCAGCTTCCTCCCATCTAACCATTCTTTTTTCAGGCCACACACTCATGAGTGTGTAAACTAGCCTACTCTTCACTGCCTTCTCCTTCCTCACGAGGAGCAAAACAACTCAATCAATCAAGCAAATAATAAAGAAAGAAAGAATTCCTTCCAAGTAAGGACCACAGCTGTAAATCCTTCACTCTTCATCTTCTCTCCAGATCACATGATTACATTTAATGACTTATCCAGATACACATCACCAAGGCTGCAGAGTGGCTCTTCTCCTATCTCCTGGGCACAAAACCTTTAACTCCTTTGGTTCAGTCACATCTGACATGGATCCGCACTGCTCGCCTCTAGTCCTAGCATTTACGGAACTTGATCTTTACAGAATTTATTTCCAAGTTTGTTCCCTGCCTGTGGACCCTAAGGTCAGCCCTTCTGCCTCTGGAATTTATTTCAGTTCTGCAGATGGAGTTGTATTCTTGTTCCTTCTCCTTCAAGAAAGAAAGCTACCTCTCTCTCTGCACTCAGAGGACCCTCTTTTGTGCTTTATGCTATCAACAATGAGGGAAACGGAAGCAGCTAAAATTTTTTGAAAACTCAGTGTCCGAGATACTTGATATGTGTCTGAATTTCAGTAACCACGAATATACTATATCAGATGTGGAAACCAGCTCTCAGAAAGGTTGAGTGACTTGCCTAAAGTCACACAGCGGTAGAGATAGTATTTAAACTTGAGTCTGTTTAACTTTCAAAAACTGTGCTTGTTTCTTCCATTATATCATACAGCTTCATTATTTTTAAATAATGATGTTATTATTTAAAAGTTTTAATTTTTCAGGACTTCCCTGGTGGTCCAGTGGTAAAGAATCCACCTTCCAATGCAGGGGACACGGGTTCTATCGCTGGTGGGGGAACTAAGATTCCACATGCCATGGTGCAACTCAGCCCATGCACCACAATTACTGAGCCTGTGTGCCTCAGCTAGAGAGCCCATGTACCTCAAATTACAGAGCCCATGCACTCTGGAACCCGCACTCCACAACTACAGAGTCCACGCGCCCTGGAGCCTGTGCACCACAATTAGAGAGAGAAAAATCCACACCCCACGACTAGAGAGAAGCCCGCACACTGCAACGAAAGATCCCTCATGCCGCAGCTAAGACCTGATGTAGCCAAAAAAATTTTTTAACTTTTTTAAAAATTTTAATGGATGATTCTATTTTAATTCTACATGGCTTATATATATTATTCTCCTGGACGTAAAATGATAAGTGGGATGGAAAGGAGTAATACTACCTTGAGTATTTTCTCTCTTTGTCTAGTTTCTCTCTCTCACTGTTCCCTATTTATATAACATCTATCTATCGGCATATGTTCACACAATATGTATGTATGTGTATTTACTAGATCCATCTGATATTTATTGAGAATGTATGTGAAGCTGATGAAAACATCTCATCTTTTTCATCATTACAAAATTTAGAAGCTCTGACCTTGCCTTGGTATAGTCAAGGACCAGCACTGAGCTGGGCCAGCATTTGGCAAAGTCTCACTTCCACACCTGCTTTCCTGGCTAGAACTAGCCTCGCCTGGCCCTGAAGTTGGACATTGTCTCCGTGAGAGCTCTCCTACCACAGCCTGTGTTCCTGCAAGGGCTAGTTGGAGGACATCACCTCTGTGCTCAGCAATACAAGCTCCCAAGTGGGATTCTCACTGAATTCCCTTTTTAGACTTGTTCAAAGTCATGCAAGGAGGAAGGTTGTAAATGGTGGGTGTGTCATATCCTAGAAGAAGAGACAAGCTAATTTCCCTGTCAGTGTATTTGAATAACCTGGAAGTGAAACATGATAAGGTTTGTCTATGTTGTTGTTTATTAGTTTATCATAGATTTCACCCTCTGCCCTTAACACAGAGAAGGAAGCTGTAGGCTTATCCTTCTCTCTACAGCTGCAAACGTGACCTCCTAGGAAAAGCCAAAACGACAATTCTTTTATGATTAGGAAGGAGGAAGTTTGACAGCTTCAGAAAATAAATGCCTGTATTCCATTTTCTAGCAGGCTGTTGTGGTTCATCTTCTGTCTGGGAATTGGATAAAAACGTCAGTGGATATTCCAAAGGTCAGAATTTCAGAACTGCTGCCACAACTGTATTGTCACCAAGTATTAATGACTCTCTCGCTCGTTTTCTTTTTTTAAGAGGCCTGGTCATGTCCAGGGGAATGCCAGGTACATTTTTCTTAATGTATGAGCACAAGTTACATATAACAACCTAACAACACAATACTGCCTCTTTAATGCTAATCTATTCCTTGCAATCTACTAGATACATGTAGAGTCACTGGTGTGTATCAAGAGAGCAAAATCAGATTCTGAAAATATCTGAAAGGATGCACTAGAGTGTACATAATAATGTATTTTAATCTGCCAGGCCTTAAAATTAATCATGAATTCCCACAGAGATTTTAATAATTTTGAGATGATTTTTTTTTTTATAGAGCAATATTCTTGGACAGAGTTTTCTAAACACTGCATGGGGAAACAAGTAGGTGGGGGAGGGGGAAAAGGGGTGGTTTCTCACTTGCCACCATATAGGAGATAAAAACATTAGGGGAACAGGTTTTCTTTTGCTCCTAACTAAAAAGCAAGGTAAGTGTTTCAAAGAAAGCCTGTATCACTCCATAAAAGCTGGCAAATTGCAGGAAGTTTATTAGGGGAAATGATGTGCATTTGTTAAGTAGAGGGAATAGTCCTGAAGGGAAGAGGTCCACTCTGGCGAGGGGGTAGATGCCTCCGAAACATTAGGAAATTTGGCCATCAGCAGTTTTCAGAGTTGTACAGGAGGAAAACCTTGGAAATCAAACTGCCCTAGACTCTGGAAAGGGTGACCATATATTTATTGTCCAAAGAGGGACTTTTGAGAGGAAAAGTAAAGGTCAATCATCACACTGGAACATATGTTTAAATACTTGAGTTCGAGGACACGTAGCAGTGGTATAGAGATTTCTGATTTAGCATCATCCTTGCCTTTCAACAAGGGGTGATCTTGTGTGCTTCTGTCACCTTGCCAAATGCTGTGACTGTAAACCATTTGGGCTCTTCCAGCTTTATCCAACAAAGATACTATGTGAACTTATAAATATAGAGGTTTTTATTCCTGAAAACGAACAACTAAAAATACTATGTTCTAGACTGATGATTCTTCCAGGATTTTCAGGGTAGTAGAAAGAAATAAGGTCTTAGAGGATATGCTGGGCTTTCTATATCTTTTTTTTTTTTTTTGGCTGCATCATGTCTTAGTTGCAGCACATGAAATCTTTGTTGAGACATGAGGGATCTTTTCATTACAGTGTTCGGTCTGCTTGGGTTTCTCCCTAGTTGCGACGCGCAGGCTTCTCTCTAGTTGTGGCATGCGGGTTTTCTCTTCTCTAGTTGTGGTGCACGGGCTCTGTAGTTTGCAGGCACATGGGCTCTCTTGTTGAGGTGCATGAGCTCAGTAGTTGTGGTGCGTGGGCTTAGTTGCCCTGCGGCATGTGGGATCTTAGTTCCCCCACCAGCGATAGAACCTGCGTCCCCTGCATTGGAAGGTGGATTCTTTACCACTGGACCACCAGGGAAGTCCCTCTATATCTTTTTAACTCTCCATGAAATACCCAATTTCATCATCTGGGTATAGGGAGAATGAATTGCTCTTGGGGCTGACCAAGTACAGGGTAACTCTCCCTGAAATGTGGTTGTCAAAATGGAACAGGGAAGAACAAAATCTGACTCCATGTTGGATCTGTTTCTTTTACTTTGACCTTTGCTTTCCATTGCTGGTGATCTCTCTATAGTTATAGGCATACATAATGGCCTGCCTCAGGGAACCCTGTCCCTCTGCCTGAAGGTTAAATTAAAGTGCCTTTGTTCAGCCCACAGGGAAACACCCTCACCCTGCCCACCTGTGAATGGCTGCAGAAAAGAAGAAATGAACACATCCTCTCCCAGAGGATGGCCAAAACCAGGAGATATTTTGCAAGACTTATGGCCTTTTTACTTTGCTTCTTCACCTCGTCTCCCTCTCTGTTCTATAAAAGAAACTAGCATCCAGACCCTGATAAGATGGTACTCTAGGACGCTGGTCCACCATCTTCTCGGACCCCCGGCTTTCCAAATAAAGTCGTTATTCCTTGCCTCAACCCCTCGTTTCCAATTTATTGGCCTGTTGTGCAGTGAGCAGAGTGAGCTTGGACTCGGTAACAAGAACATGTCTTAGTTTTTCTTCGTCCCATCCACTAAAACTTCCCCCCATCCCCCCCACATGGTTTATCAGAAGGTGAAATGCTGGGATTGACCTCATTGTTTTGGGAGGACCAACTCATTTTTCATGGTCAGTGTATGCTTAGAAACTTTAAGTAATGGAAATTATACAAAAGGGAAGGAGGAAGAAATAGGAGGAGTTCCAGGGAACAGATGCGTAATTATAAAGACAGGAAGTAGGATTTTAACTGCACTACGTCACCTTCAAATAATTTGCAGGCTGGTCAGATCAGAAATCTCACTAGTGTGTGCTCCACCCTCTTTGGGTGGGTGGTGAAATAAAATTTGGAGATACTGTATTAGCTCCAGTTTAGCCACCACTTCCCTTCCAAATTTCCCACCTTTCTCTGTCCCATTGAATCAGTGACATGCATCGTCTCAAGGGGTATGTACTGAATGGAATGCAATAGTAGAACAGGATACAAAAGAACAGTAAGTAAACAAGTGAAAGCCTGATTATTCACATCCTTTAAGGGTAGTGAAAATACGTTTCAGTTTGGGAAGAGTTGCTTGGGAGAGCTTAGCTTGTCCCAGAAGAATGTTTAGATCTGTCCCAAGAGAGGGCCCTTTGGTTGCTGCAGGCAGGGAGCCTGAGATGGGGATGAGTGGAGAAGGGATGGACAGGAGAGCAGCCTGGGCAGAGCCCCTCTGGGAAGTCCTCCACGGCCCCAGGCAAGAGTAGCAGAAAGAAACAAAAATTGGTTGCCAGGAACTCTACAGACCTCCGGAACTGACATTTCTCCTCCTTCCTAGAGCCACCCAGAGAGGTGTAGGAGAACATCACAGTTTCTGTGCTTCCTGAGAGGGGTGTGGAATACCACCAAGTGGGCTGGTGGAAGCAGGAGCCCTGGGGTTGAGATGTGGGGATGCAGAGTGACTACCAGGGCCTGAGGAGCAGTGGCCATCTGGGTACCTGAAATATCTCCCTGCAGCAAAATTAGAGCCAGACCAAAGACGAGATAGAAGAGGGACTCTGCATTGAGAACGTGTAGGGAATGGAGGATAGCTGAAATTCTCAGAAATCCTCTGGGAATTTTAATGCCACTCTAGGGAGAAAGGGAGTGAGACAACCCTGAGCTGACCTGTAGCAAATTTCCTTAATTAAATGAATTGTGGGTTGAACATTGGGATTTTAATGGACACATAGAAAAAAGTGGAAAAGTTCCACATTTCCCACACCTGAGTATTTGCTTGTGACGTATCCAACCCCTGCACCAGAATTCTCATCACTCAGCATTTTGCTCACTGTTTAACCATGTAAACATCTTTTCATTGCATAAATGGAATGAAAACATCCCTGTCTCTCAAAAATAAACCAACAAAACACGACAAAACAAAGGAAATCCTCAGTAACGAGTATGTGAATGTCAAGTTGAATACTTGTCTTAAAGATTTAGAGAGCTCTTCTAGGGGAGGGTTTATTAACCCACTGATGCCAACCCTCATTGGCAACAGGAAAACAAATAAAGGAGCTTGAAGCCTGGCACAAACAGAGCTCATCCTAAAGCTGTAGGTGCTTTTGTGGTTGCTAATGGAAGGAGAACAAGAGTGGAATTTCTGGAGATCTTTCAAAATGGGATAGACTAGAAGCTATCTGAAAATCACTTAGGTAGTCCTGCTTAGAAATAGGGGAATGATGATTTCTTGATTTCTTTTTCTCAAGAAATACAGCTTCAGCTCTAGGAGAGGATTTTAAATCTAATCAGAGGTCAATTTATATTTTAGAACAAGAACTACAGTTTCCCCTGAACATAGTATATTAATTTTTGATCAGTATTGTGTGTTTGCCAACAGATCGGGTATGTAAAGCTAAAAAGGCCACATGCCCTATAGGGAGCTTTTTATTTCTAGTGACATATATTGGAGTTATTCTTCTTTGTTCATATGATTTACCTTCAAAAATCGATTGAATGTGCCCCCCAGAGAAGTGCAGATAGCTGTTTTAATAATCATATTGGTATTCGGGTGGAATGGAGTGGGATAGAACTGAAAGAACTTGCAGGGTAATATTGTTCCTGGGATCTCTGGTTTCACCAGACTGCGTATAATATTTAAAGTGCAGTAGAACAGCTAGAGTTTGCAGAATAAAGTTAGCAATTCCATTCTTGTAAACATCGATCTTTTATCCTCCTTCTGAGCTTTGAGAGCCCTTAGATCATATGAGAAGCAGCACAATATGCTGCTAGGTCAACAGATGGCAGGGTTACACTATCTCTGTCTCTCTCCCACCAAGGACAGCAGGAATTTACCTGGACCATTTGACTGTCTGGTTGATCCAGTGCTGGCTTTAGCACTGGCTTTAGTAGAGCTGGTATTGAGGTCTTCAAATTCTGCTTCTGACCCCAGGGATTCTGGCCATCAGAACACGCTGGTGGACTCAGACAGTCCTTTGGCTTGCCCCTTACGGGCAACATACCTACCATCGTAAGACTGTGGAAGCAATGGAGGATTGGATCCTTTAAGTATAGCATAATAAATAAAGTGATGGAGTAACAGTCTATTTTATTATCTTTTGCTTATGATATCCTTCCTGGGATATCCATATCATCTATGACAATATGGACCTTATATTGCACCTTCAGGAGATATACACTTTCATTTAATTTTTAACACAGTACAGATATTGTGTCCCTTGCACAGATCAGAAAACTGAGATCTAGAACAGATCTAGATAGTAAAGAGCAGGGCAGAGATTTGAAATCAGGTGTGTCCACCCCAAAAACCTATGCATTGCTTCTAGGCATAAAGTTTTCCCAGTGTAGGAGTTACTTATTGATAGTTGCTAACTCGTCAGAGGTGGCAGTGTTTAGTTGTGGCCTGATTAATGTGACAACTAACTTTTTGGTGTAGCATTTGCAGTCTTGCCCAGTTTACTTTTATTGAGATCTTCCAGTTCCCGTGAGCAATAGTGAGACTTGCTCTAATCAAGACGCAGGACATCTCAGGAAGACTGGGGCAGAGTTAGAAAAGGAATCCTGGCCCCAGAGTCTCCCGTTTACTGCATCCTCTCTGGTTTATACGATCTGAAAGGCAGTTCCTTTAAATTCACCTCTGTTAGCCTAGGTTGTTGTGTGGGAACAATGAATTTTCTCAGGTACATCTTAGCATTTTCCAGCCACTTTCAGAGACCAACCTTGTAATATTTTAGTTGAACCATATCACTTGTGCTTCTAACATTGATCTGGATTTTACACAGCTGTTTACATTAATATGTGTTAAAATGCCTAATTACTGCTACAATCACAGCCAGGCTCAATAGACTTGCCAGCTCTTAAATATATAGTCGTGTCTTCATCAAACACAAAGGTCGGTGAGCATCCTAAGCTCCTTCAGTTTGTAAACTGGATTAAGGGCAATAGGTGCAACCCTTCAAACAACAATACAGAATTTTGCATATTTCATGGTAATATGCTCATCTGCTTGTTTTGTTGTTGTTTCCCAGGTTTTCAGAAATGGTTGTTGATAAAAAGAGGTCAGAATGTGAGATGAAGTGGGTGTTTACAGTGGGATTGAGGGAAAGGCTTGAGGATACCTGTAAAAGACCGTGTATTATGTCTATTATAGCATTTTTATGTGTGACTTAATAGTAAATTTTTGGCTGACAATTCTTTAGCCAATTGAGCAAACCTGTCATTAGTTATTTTTTAGCAGGTGTTTGAGCACCTATGTAGGAACTATGCTAAGAGCTGGTGACTGCAGTATAATGTCCATAGAGTTAGAGTCCCATGTGTGTCAGTTCCTCTGGGAATGTAGAGGGGGCAGCGGTTTGCATTGAGAGTTCAGGGAAGACTTCATAAATACGTTTGCATTGGAGAAATGGAGGATTTTCAAGGAGGGCAAGGAAGGGAAAGATAGACAGGAAATAGCAAAAAGCAGTTATAGTCACCAGTCAAGTGGAAGAGAACATGGCAAGTTCTGGAAACTACAGTAGCTCAAGTAGGTTGAGGAGGAGAGTGCTGTTGGTGGAAACCTAGGAGATGCAACATTAGGGACATGCTGTAACTCTGTTACATGCTGTAACTCCTGTAGATGATGGCATATCTCATAATAGTAAGAGGATACAATACACCAAGGAAAGAGAGTTAATTGGAGAGCTGCCATTTGACCCCTGGGGGTTTTGTCAGTGGTCACACAACCCATCTCCAAAGATATATGTGCCCCCAATGTCTAACCAGCTTGTACTACAGAAGCCCATGGCAGTCTATTGACATTAGCAGGGAATCATTAGTTTTATCTCTTTTCTCATTGGCTGATTTATTGATTGAGTCATGTACTCATTCCTGCATTGATTCAATAAATGTCTACTTAGCCCCTACTATATTTCAGTATTTGTGCTAGTCACTGAGGAAATGACAGGGATGCTCTCTTCTGTCTGAGAATAAGAGATGATGGGAAAAAAGCATCAGGAGATTTGGCGAAGAATGAGAATGATTAAATCACCCTCGTTGATTTCATCAATAGAAACATGTCACTTTTGGGACTTTATAGATTCTCTAATTTCGCCTTCTACTCACCTCATTTAAGAGAATATTTATTTTTTACATTGAACTCCCATGTATTTAGAAGGTAAATACATGTAAGACTAAAATAACTGGAATTTTCAAAAGGGCTTCATTGTTGTATGGGGGGAAATTGTAAGGATTTGGGGATTTAATCAGAATTGAAACTGAAAATGAAAAGACATCCTGAAATTACTGTATATTCAATTCATTTCTTATATCTTCCTCATCTAAATACTGCACAATAAAAACATGCTTAGAATGGAGACGACTAACACACATCAAGTGTATTTTGAAATCAACAAAGGCTGAATTATGCACAATATAACCTTTGGACACACACACAAACACACACACCTGTAACCTCTATTAAGGGCAGAGATTATGTTTATCTTGTTCACAGCTGAATCCCTAGCGTCTGGCATGTCATGTACTCGGTAAATAAGTTATTAAATGCATGATTGTTCATGGTAATTACCAATTGTAGTAGATTATCTTATTGTTCTCAACCCTCCTCCTCTCCCTCTATCCACACCCTTTGCCATGTGCCCTTGTAACCCCTCCCATCCCAGTGATGTTGGTCTTGGTCAAGTGATTTCCTTTGGCTGGAAAGTGGTTGGGAGGGGCAGTGAGGTGATGTTGAGCTGCACCCTTGGGGTCATCACTGCTTCCACTGGGCTTTATGCACTTCTGTCCTGGATGTGAGGGGTCTCTCTGCCAGTCCTTAATTGACAACTTAAATTCTTCAGCAGATGGAGGATGGGCTACCTTTTACTTTTTAACTACAAATGTAACTGGTACATGTCATGATTCTTGGGGCTTCTATTCTAGTAGTGAAGACTAAATGAGATGCCTTCGTGAAGTTACCCTGGAGTTGATCCTGAGTCAAGGATTTGGACGCAGGTCGTTTATTGGGAGATGATCCCTGGAAGCAGTCTTGACAGAGCAGGAAGGAGACAGGAAAAGTAATACACATGCACTATGGACTGGCTCTTGTTGTGGGCATCCAGGTATTAATCCCACTGGGGACTCTCTGAAGAAATTTAGAGAGGGTGCACCTCAAAATGATCTATCTAAAACATGGGATTCTGGGGCATTCATCCACTGATGCTTCTTTCTCATTAATTAAAGGTTCCATCCTGCCCCAGGGATATTATTCCCCCAACCCACACCCACACTTCCTGGCTGTGACTGGGTTGTGTGGATTTAGAGATAGTCCGCAGGCAGAAAAGGGGAGAAAACATGTTGCTTGGGCTTGAGAAAGGAGGGTGGCAGAATTAGTGCGTGGAAGTACTTACTGCAGCTACTTTGAATTCAGAGGTGGGCCAGAGTAATGTAATGTTTCACAAAAAGTGTCTGCTTTGAGATAATGTTTATACAATGTGCTGTGTGGACCATCAAGTTCTAAACAACTATTATTGGTTATTAATAATGAAAAACTTGAAATATTCTTGTTTATAATAAAAGTTTATCAAATAATATGACTTGTCCTAATGAATAGTATCTATGATACTATTGTGCAGAGTTATACCAGTCATTTGTTTGCAAAAGGCCAGAGATTGGGTGGATATTCATACACCCCTTCTACTTCCCTGCCCTATTTTTCTTCTCTCCCAGATACCACGGCAGTTAACACACACACACACACACACACACACACACACACACACACCAGTAATCCGTCTACCCTCTTATTGCTCCCAGATATCTTTATTCTAATGAGCATGTGAAAACCCCAGATGGGAGTAGAGAAAGAAAATGGAGAATATTCAGTTCTTCTTTCTACCCTTCCTGTGGATGGGGATTGAGAGGTGAAACGAACACATTCTTTGTAGAACTACTCTCTCAAAAGAAGGTCCAGGAATCCCACACACTTGCTACGACTCTTGCTACCAATCCACGGACACAACCAGGCTGTGCTTAAGCTGCATCGCCAGAGTCCAGGTCTCTCATACTCTAATATGTGTGATTATATAATCATCAAGGAATGTTCAGTAATTGCTCAAAGAGTTCTGTGGTTCTCTCACTCCAAAGAAAGTAGAATTCTAAGAAGACTCCACGTGGCAAGGTCCATAATGGAGGGTGACGCTTATGGAACGAATCCAACATGCACACCTCTCTGGAGAAAAACATCGCTCAGTGTAAAGATCGCCGTGACCCCTGCTTTACGTTTCATCAAAAAACTGTTAAGTCCATCAGCTTAGTTGCCCTTTAGCCTTGTGTGGACATTAACACAGAGCTACTGAAAGATCAGTGTGGGTGTAAAATGTTTAGCTCCAGACTGCCATTTCCTTAAAAAAAAAAAAAATCCTGAAACTCGTTGACGAAAAGGAAGAAAACTCTCCACTGCTACAAGTGTTGTTGGATGCCGTCTGCTGTTCTAATAAATGACTCTCCAATATAAATGGTTTGATGTAATGAAATAATATTTCTTACCCACGTCTGTGCATTGGATTTGGGAGGTGGTGGGTTGCTCATTTATGCGGTCATCCAAGGAGCCACAGCCTTTTCTCATCATGAGATTCACTCTCCTTCGCCTCCTCTGACTATTCTCTATTCTCTCACTTCAGCTAATGGACAAGGAAAAGACACGAGGTTATCAGGTGGGCCTGGAAGTAATTCATGGCACTTCCACTCATATCCCTTTGGTGAGAACTTAGTCATACAGCCACACCTTGCTGGAGAAGAGGCTGGAAATTACAGTGTAACTGAATGCCCAGGAAGTAGAACTCAGATATGGGTGAAATCTTGCTGCCTCTGCTAAATAAAGCATAGTAGAAATGTGAGGCTTAATTGAACAAAGAAACAACATTAGGACGCTTCATGTTCTTTGTGGGCCAGTAATACATTTAGTTTCTTGGCTCCAAAGACAGGCGAGGCTGCAAGTTTCACCTATTATGTTAGATGGTCTACTCTGGGCATGTGGACAATTTATTCTCGTGTGAAGACAGCTCTCATCTCTGGTTTTGTCCTGTTGCCTCTGGTCCTGCTTTGGTATTGTGGATGAAATAGAAGATGAAGATCACATTCTATTCTCACACAGTGAAGGCTCATGGTTGGCCTCCTGATAATCAGACCACTGCTGGCACCATCACCACCGAGGCGGTTAGATTTTTCTAAGTATCTAGCAGTTTGGTGACGAATGTCTGAGCCAGAGTCCGGGAGGGTGAAAGAGGAAGGGTGCTCATGTTTAGAATCATTTAGGAGCATTTTCAACATATTCATGCTGGTCTCAGGGTGAATCAGCATTAGATGTACATTTCTGAGAGAAGGGAAGTAAGAAGTAGGCTTTGCAGAAGCTCCCCTCACCCTGCTGAAAGTCACTACTTGTGATACTGAGTTGCTCTCTTAGAGTGGTCGCCTCTCTTTTTCCTCATAGCGTATTCATTCTACCTCGTCTTTCATGGAGAGCAATTTTCCTACTGGGTAATCACTGAAATTTAGTGTATAAGTCTGCCAGTGCTGCCGTAACAGAATACCACAGACTGGACGGCTTAAACCGCAGGACTTTTATTCTCACAGTTGTGGAGGCTAGAAGTCCAAGATCAAGGTGTTGGCAGGTTTGCTTTCTTTGGGGGCTGCTCTCCTTGTCTTGCAGATGGCCGTCTTCTTCTGGTATCATCACAAGACCTTTTCTCTGTGCATGTGTATCCCTGGTGTGTCTTCATCTTCTCATAAGGACACCAGTCATATTGGATAGGCCCCCACCTTCATGACCTCATTTAACATTAATTACCTTAATTATATATTCTTCTTCAGATTCTTTTCCATTATAGTTTATTACAAGATACTGAATTTAGTTCCCTGTGCTATACAGTAGGACCTGATTGTTTACCTTTTTTTTTTTTTTTTCGGTACGCGGGCCTCTCACTGTCGTGGCCTCTCCCATTGCGGATCACAGGCTCCGGACGCACGGGCTCAGCAGCCATGGCTCACGGGCCCAGCCGCTCCGAGGCACGTGGGATCTTCCCGGACCGCGGGGCACAAACCCGTGTCCCCTGCATCGGCAGGCGGACTCTCAACCACTGCGCCACCAGGGAAGCCCTATTTTACATATAGTAGTGTGTATCTGCTAATCCCAAACTCTTAATTTATCCCTCCCCCTCTTTTCCCCTTTGATAACCGTAAGTTTCTTTTCTCTCTCTGTGAGTCTATTTCTGTTTCATAAATAAGTTCATTTGTATCATTTTTTTTAAGATTCCACATATAATTGATATCATATGCTTGTCTTTCTCTGCCTGACTTACTTCACTTAGTATGATAATCTCTTAGGTCCAACCATGTTGTTGCAAAAGGCATTATTTCATTATTTTTATGGTTAGAGCCCCTCATATTTTCATGAATGAGGTGTCTTCTGACAACTCAGAGCCTTTATCCAAGGTGGTGGCCACTTTACTGGTAGGAACTCCATTGTTCATGAGGCTTGCAGTACCTGACGTCAATGAGTGAAGGCCCTCAGCGTATACTCTCTGGTCAGCTCTGCTCTCTGAGTGTAGAAAATCAGTCTTGCATCTTCCCTCTAAAGAGCTGATCCATGCAGCTATGTTCTTAGGAATAGACCATCCATTTCAAATGAGTACATTTCATTATGATCTATAGGGCATGGTTTTTTGGTTTTTCACAAATGCATTAAAAAAATCTCCAAGTTCCCACTTCTCTTAACTCTTTCATGATATACCCATAAATTACAGGATCTGAGAGAGTGGAAAATGTGCCTTGTTTACCTTTATATCTTTAATTCCTAATATAGTATGAATATAGTTAGTGCTTGGTAAGTATTTGGTGACTACATTTATACTCTAGTGCAATCTTTGGGGGGTATTTGCAAATACTACCTTCATTACCACAGTTTTTAAAATGTGGCACCAAAACAGAGAAGAGAAAGATTCAGATTTTGGAAGCAGATTTGAATTATATATGTTAATTCGAGTGCCATATCTTTTCCCAACTCCAGTGTCTAAACCATTAGGGTTAAACTCATGCTTATTTGCGTCAGCATTCATTCCCTTCCAATGACATTATTACTACTGTTTATCATTGCCTCAGCTTTTACAATATGCTTGGTGCTGCTCAAGACATTAAAAAGATAGTTCTTGCCTTAGGGATTACACTCAGATAGGCAAACAAACAAAATGTATTTAAAAAGGGGTAGATTGATCGCAGAGATGCAATTTCTCAGGTGTCTGTTTGTCCCTTGGGTTCGTCATTTTTTTTCTAACATCTTTATGGGAGTAAAATTGCTTTACAGTGGTGTGTTAGTTTCTGCTTTATAACAAAGTGAATCAGCTATACATATACATATAACCCCATAGCCCCTCTCTCTGTGTCTCCCTCCCACCCTCCCTATCCCAGCCCTCTTGGTGGTCACAAAACACTGAGCTGATGTCCCTGTGCTATGCAGCTGCTTCCCACTAGCTATCTATTTTACATTTGGTAGTGTATATATGTCCATGCCACTCTCTCACTTCATCCCAGATTACTCTGCCCCCTCCCCGTGTCTTCAAGTCCATTCTCTACGTCTGTGTCTTTATTCCTGTCCTGCCCCTAGGTTCTTCAGAAACTTTTTTTTTTTAAGGTTCCATATATATATGTTATCATACAATATTTGTTTTTCTCTTTCTGACTTACTTCACTCTGTATGACAGACTCTAGGTCCATCCACATCACTACAAATAACTGAATTTTGTTTCTTTTTATGGCTGAGTAATACTCCAATGTATATATGTGCCACATCTTCTTTATCCATTCATCTGTTGATGGACACTTAGGTTGCTTCCACGTCCTGGCTATGGTAAATAGAGCTGCAATAAACATCGTGATACATGACTCTTTTTGAATTATGGTTTTCTCAGGGTATATGCCCAGCAGTGGGATTGCTGGGTCGTATGGTAGTTCTATTTTTAGTTTTTTAAGGACCCTCCAAACTGTTCTCCATAGTGGCTGTATCAATTTACATTCCCACCAACAGTGCAAGAGGGTTCCTTTTTCTCCACACCTTCTCCAGCATTTATTGTTTGTAGATTTTTTGATGATGGCCATTCTGACTGGTGTGAGGTGATACCACATTGTAGTTTTGATTTGCATTTCTCTGATGATTAGTGATGTTGAGCATCCTTTCATGCGTTTGTTGGCAATCTGTATATCTTCTTTAGAGAAATGTCTATTTAGGTCTTCTGCCCACTTTTGGATTGGGTTGTTTGTTTTTTTGATATTGAGCTACATGACCTGCTTATAAATTTTGGAGATTAATCCTTTGTCAGTTGCTTCATTTGCAGATATTTTCTCACATTCTGAGGGTTGTCTTTTCATCTTGTTTATGGTTTCCTTTGCTGTGCAAAAGCTTTTAAGTTTCATTAGGTTCCATTTGTTTATTTTTGTTTTTATGTCCATTTCTCTAGGATATGGGTAAAAAGCACCTTGCTGTGATTTATATAACAGAGTGTTCTGCCTATGTTTTCCTCTAAGAGTTTTATAGTGTCTGGCCTTACATTTAGGTCTTTAATCCATTTTGAGTTTATTTTTGTGTATGGTGTTAGGGAGTGGTCTCATTTCATTCTTTTACATGTAGCTATTCTGTTTTCCCAGCACCACTTACTGATGAGGCTGTCTTTTCTTCATTGTATATTCTTGCCTCCTTTATCCAAAATAAGTTACCCATAGGTGCATGGGTTTATCTCTGGGCTTTCTATCCTGTTCCATTCATCTGTATTTCTGTTATTGTGCCAGTAGCATACTGTCTTGATTACTGTAGTTTTGTAGTTTAGTCTGAAGTCTGGGAGCCTGATCCCTCCAGCTCCATTTTTCTTTCTCAAGACTGCTTATTCGGGGTCTTTTGTGTTTCCATACAAATTGTGAAATTTTTTGTTCTAGCTCTGTGAAAAATGCCATTGGTAGTTTGATAGGGATTGCATTGAATCTGTAGATTGCTTTGGGAAGTATAGTCATTTTCACAATGTTGATTCTTTCAATCCAAGAGCATGGTATATCAGTCCATCAGTTTCTATCATCTTTAATTTTTTTCATCAGTGTCTTCTAGCTTTCTGCATACAGGTCTTTTTTCTCCTTAGGAAGGTTTATTCGTAGGTATTTTATTCTTTTTGTTGCAATGGTAAATGGGAGTGTTTCCTTAATTTCTCTTTCAGATTTTTCATTGTTAGTGTACAGAAATGCAAGAGATTTCTGTGTATTAATTTGGTATCCTGCTACTTTGCCAAATTCATTGATGAGCTCTAGTAGTTTTCTGGTATCATCTTTAGGATTCTCTATGTATAGCATCATGTCATCTGCAAACAGTGACAGCTTTACTTCTTCTTTTCTGATTTGGATTCCTTTTATTTCTTTTTCTTCTCTGATTGCTGTGGCTAAAACTTCCAAAACTATGCTGAATAATAGCAGTGGGAGTGGACAACCTTGTTTTGTTCCTGATCTTAGAGGAAATGGTTTCAGCTTTCACCACAGAGAATGATGTTGGCTGTGGATTTGTCATATATGGCCTTCATTATGTTTATGCAAGTTCCCTCTATGCCTACTTTCTGGAGGCTTTTTATCATAAATCGTTGTCGAATTTTGTTGAAAGCTTTTTCTGCATCTATTGAGATGATCATATGGTTTTTCTCCTTCAATTTGTTAATATGGTGTATCACATTGATTGATTTGCATATATTGAAGAATCCTTGCACTCCTGGGATAAACCCCACTTGATCATGGTGTATGATCCTTTTAATGTGCTGTTGGATTCTGTCTGTTAGTATTTTGTGGAAGATTTTTGCATCTATGTTCATTGGTGATATTGGTCTGTAGTTTTCTTTCTTTGTGACATCTTTGCCTGGTTTTGGTATCAGGGTGATGGTGGCATCGTAGAACGAGTTTGGGAGTGTTCCTCCCTCTGCTATAGTTTGGAAGAGTTTGAGAAGGAAAGGTTTTAGCTCTTCTCTAAATGTTTGATAGAAGTCACCTGTGAAGCCATCTGGTCCTGGGCTTTTGTTTGTTGGAAGATTTTTAATCACAGTCTCAATTTCAGTGCTTGTGATTGGTCTGTTTATATTTTCTATTTCTTCCTGGTTCAGTCTCAGAAGGTTGTGCTTTTCTAAGATTTGTCCATTTCTTCCAGGTTGTCCATTTTATTGGCATAGAGTTGCTTGTAGTAATCTCTCATGATCCTTTGTATTTCTGCAGTGTCACTTGTTACTTCTCCTTTTTCATTTCTAATTCTATTGATATGGGTCTTTTCTCCTTTTTTCTTGATGAGTCTGGCCAATGGTTTATCAATTTTGTTTACCTTCTCAAAGAACCAGCTTTTAGTTTTATTGATCTTTGCTCTTGTTTCCTTCATTTCTTTTTCATTTATTTCTGATCTGATCTTTATGATTTCTTTCCTTCTGCTAACTTGGTGGTTTTTCTATTCTTCTTTCTCTAATTGCTTTAGATGTAAGGTTAGGTGGTTTATTTGTGATGTTTCTTGTTTCTTGAGGTAGGATTGTATTGTTATAAACTTCTCTCTTAGAACTGCTTTTGCTGCATCCCATAGGATATGGGTCATCGTGTTTTCATCGTCATTTATTTTTTGGTATTTTTGATTCTCTCTTTCATTTCTTCAGTGATCTCTTGGTTATTTAGTAGTGTATTGTTTAACACCCATGTGTTTGTAGTTTTTACAGATTTCTTCCCGTAATTGATATCTAGTCTCACAGTGTTGTAGTCTGAAAAGATACTTGATATGATTTCACTTTTCTTAAATTTACCAAGGCTTGATTTGTGACCCAAGATATGACCTATCCTGGAGAATGTTCCATGAGCACTTGAGAAGAGATTGTATTCTGTTGTTTTTAGATGAAATGTCCTGTAAATATCAATTAAGTCCATATTGTTTAATGTATCATTTAAAGCTTTTGTTTCCTTATTCATTTTCATTTTGGATGATCTGTTCGTTGGTGAAATTGGGGTGTTAATGTCCCCTACTATGAATGTGTTACTGTTGATTTCCCCTTTTATGGCTGTTAGCTTTTGCCTTATGTACTGAGGTGCTCCTATGTTGGGTGCATAAATATTTACAATTGTTATATCTTCTTCTTGCATTGATTCCTTGATCAATATGTAGTGTCATCCTTTGTCTCTTGTAATAGTCTTTATTTTAAAGTCTAGTTTTTCTGATATGAGAATTGCTACTTCAGCTTTCTTTTGATTTCCATTTTCATGGAATATCGTTCTCCATTCCCTCACTTTCAGTCTGTATGTGTCCCTAGGTCTGAAGTGGGTCGGTTGGAGACAGCATATATACGGGTCTTGTTTTTGTATCCATTCAGCCAGTCTATATCTTTGGTTAGAGCATTTAATCCATTTACATTTAAGGTAATTATCAATATGTATGTTCCTATTACCATTTTCTTCATCGTTTTGGGGTTGTTATTGTAGGTCTTTTCCTTCTCTTGTGTTTACTTCTTAGAGAAGTTCCTTTAGCATTTGTTGTAAAGCTGGTTTGGTGGTGCTGAATTCTCTTAGTTTTTGCTTGTCTGTAAAGGTTTTAATTTGTCTGTCGAATCTGATTGAGATCCTTGCTGGGTAGAGTACTCTTGGTTGTAGGTTTTTCCCTGTCATCACTTTAAATATGTCCTGCCACTCCCTTCTGGCTTGCAAAGTTTCTGCTGAAAGATCAACTGTTAACCTTATGGGGATTCCTTTTTATGTTAATTGTTGTTTTTCCCTTGCTGCTTTTAATATTTTTTCTTTGTATTTAATTGTAGATAGTTTTTTAAAATATGTGTCTTGGCATGTTTCTCCTTGGATTTATCCTGTATGGGACTCTCTGACCTTCCTGGACTTAATTGACTATTTCCTTTCCCATATTAGGGAAGTTTTCAACTATAATCTCTTCAAAGATTTTCTCAGTCCCTTTCTTTTTCTCTTCTTATGGAACCCCTATAATTTGAATGTTGGTGCCTTTAATGTTGTCCCAGAGGTCTCTGAGCCTGTCCTCAATTCTTTTCATCTTTTTTCTTTATTCTGCTCTGTGGTAGTTATTTCCAATATTTTATCTTCCAGGTCACTTATCCGTTCTTCTGCCTCAGTTATTCTGCTATTGATTCCTTCTAGAGAGTTTTTTATTTCATTTATAGTGTTGTTCATCATTGTTTGTTTGCTCTTTAGTTTTTCTAGGTCCTTGTTAAACGTTTCTTATATTTTCTCCGTTCCATTTCCAAGATTTTGGATCATCTTTACTGTCATTACTCTGAATTCTTTTTCAGGTAGACTGCCTATTTCCTCCTCATTTGTTTGATCTGGTAGGTTTTTACCTTGCTCCTTCATCTGCTCTGTGTTTCTCTGTATTCTCATTTTGCTTAACTTACTGTGGTTCTGGTGTCCTTTTCACAGGCTGCAGGTTTGTAGTTCCTGTTGTTTCTAATGTCTGCCCCC
The DNA here is from genome assembly GCF_011762595.2 of Tursiops truncatus. Classification (NCBI taxonomy): domain Eukaryota; kingdom Metazoa; phylum Chordata; class Mammalia; order Artiodactyla; family Delphinidae; genus Tursiops; species Tursiops truncatus. The sequence goes on from NC_047046.1 coordinate 47,485,844, forward strand.
AGTGGCTAAGGTTGGTTCAGTGGGTTGTGTAGGCTTTCTGGTGGAGGGGACTAGTGCCTGTGTTCTTGTGGATGATGCTGGATCTTGTCTTTCTGGTGGGCAGGACCATATCCGGTGGTGTGTTTTGGGGTGTCTGTGACCTTCTTATGATTTTAGGCAGCCTTTCTGCTAATCAGTGGGGTTGTGTTCCTGTCTCACTAGTTGTTTGGCATGGGGTGTCCAGCACTGTAGCTCGCTGGTAGTTGAGTGGAGCTGGGTCTTAGCATTGAGATGAAGTTCTCTGGGAGAGCTTTTGCCGTATGATATTACGTGGAGCCAGGAAGTCTCTGGTAGACCAATGTCCTGAACTCAGCTCTCCCACCTCAGGGGCACAGGTCTGATACCTAGCCGGGGCACCAAGACCCTGTCAACCACACAGCTCAGAAGAAAAGAGAGAGAAAAATAAAAAAAAATAAATAAAAAGTTATTAAAATAAAAATATTATTAAAAATTAATTTAAAAAAACAGGAAAGAAAGAAGAGAGCAACCAAACCAAAAATCAAATCCACCAATGATAACAAGTGCTAAAAACTATACTAAAAAAAAAAAGGGACAGACAAAATCCTAGGACAAATGGTAAAAGCAAAGTTATACAGACAAAATCACACAAAGAATTATACACATACACACTCAGAAAAAGAGAAAAAGGAAAAAAAATCTATATATATAAAAAAAGGAAGAGAGCGACCAAATCAATAAACAAATCTACCAATGATAATAAACTCTAAATACTAAACTAAGATAAACATAAAACCAGAAACAAATTAGATGCAGAAAGCAAACCGCAAGTCTACAGTTGCTTCCAAAGTCCACTGCCTCAATTTGGGATGATTCGTTATCTATTCAGGTATTCCACAGATGCAGGGTACATCAAGTTGATTGTGGAGATTTAATCCACTGCTCCTGAGGCTGCTGGGAGAGATTTCCCTTTCTCTTCTTTGTTCGCACAGCTCCCGGGGCTCAGCTTTGGATTTGGCCCCGCCTCTGCATGTAGGTTGCCTGAGGGTGTCTGTTCTTTGCTCAGACAGGACAGGGTTAAAGGATCAGCTGATTCAGGGGCTCTGGCTCACTCAGGCCGGGGGAGGGAGGGGTATGGAATGCAGGGCGAGCTTGTGGCGGCAGAGGCCGGTGTGATGTTGCAACAGCCTGAGGTGCACCGTGTGCTCTCCAGGGGAAGTTGTCCCTGGATCACAGGACCCTGGCAGTCACGGGCTGCACAGGCTCCCGGGAGGGGACATGTGAATAGTGACCTGTTCTTGCACACAGGCTTCTTGGTGGCTGCAATAGCAGCCTTAGTGTTTCATGCCCGTCTCTGGGGTCTGCGCTGATAGCCGCTCCTTGTGCCCATCTCTGGAGCTCATCTAGGCGGTGCTCTGAATCCCCTCTCCTCGCGCACCCCGAAATAGTTGTCTCTTGCCTCTTCGGCAATTCCAGAGTTTTTCCCGGACTCACTCCTGGCTAGCTGTGGCACACTAGCCCCCTTCAGGCTGTGTTCATGCAGCCAACCCCAGTCTTCTCCCTGGGGTCTGATCCTGGAGCCTGAGCCTCAGCTCCCAGCCCCTACCCACCCTGGCGATTAAGCAGACAAGCCTCTCAGGCTGGTGACTGCTGGTCAGCACCAATCCTCTGCGCAGAAATCTCTCCCCTTTGCCTTATGCACCCCTGTTGCTGCGCTCTCCTCCGTGACTCTGAAGCTTCCCCCCCTGCCCACCTGCCATCTCTGCCAGTGAAGGGCTTTCCTAGTGTGTGGGAACTTTTCCTCCTTCACAGCTCCCTCCCAGAGGTGCAGGTCCCTATTCTTTTGTCTCTGTTTATTCCTTTTTCTTTTGCCCCACCCAGGTACTTGGGGAGTTTCTTGCCTTTTGGGAGGTCTGAGGTCTTCTGCCAGCGTTCAGTAGGTGTTCTGTAGGAGTTGTTCCACATGTAGATGTATTTCTGATGTATTTGTGGGAAGGAAGGTGATCTCCACGTCTTACTCCTCTGCCATCTTGGAGGTCGTTTGGTTAGTGTGTCTTTTAACCAGCTGTGGGCTAAAGAAATCTCTAAACTTTCTTTCAGAACAGGACATAAACTACAAGAACTTAGAAGAAAACATGCACCTTGAAGTGCAGAACTCAGGGCTGAGCATGCAAACACCCTAATTTGGGGGAATCTCTGTGCTCTTGAATTGCTCTCTCCCCTTCTGTCTCTCTCCACAATTCATGCTGCTGTGGCTTCCTCACTGGAAGCCGAATCATTAATTAAAAAATTGATCACCAAATTTTATGGCCCGTTTTCAAGCATTAGGCCAGTTCTTGGCTATCAAATAGTCTTTAAAAAATGGATTAGTTCTCCTTACATTGTGAGACATTTATTTGCACAAAATTTAGGAAAACTTTCATCCCTCACTATGAGATATTACCCTCAAGTTTAATTTCTGAAATCCAATTTAGAAGCTGAAATGAATAAAAATGTAGATCATACCCTTTACTCATTTTTGGCGGTGAACATTTAAAAAATTCTCTCACGTGGTGATGGACCAGAAATAAACATGTCTTTTTTGCATAGGATCTTTAGTGTTTGTGGAAAATATTTGTGTGTGTGTGTGTGTGTGTGTGTGTGCATGTAGAAAGCATCTTCAACTTAGAAATCGAAATACTGTGTATGTTTGCTGTCACATGAAGTCAAATACTTGCTTCTGGAAGTAAGCCAGGGTCAAACGTTAGGTTTCACATATAAAGTACTTGAGAAACACAACTTGCATGATTAGTGAAGCTGTAGAGATGTACAGATTGCAGATTGCTGATTGCACAGGGGCTGGCTGTGCAGGGGAGAGTTGGGCTCTATTTCATTTGGTCACTGTGGTCTCTAGGTGCAGGGACGGTTTTCTCACCAGGGTCTTGATCAGTGAAAAAAATGCAAGCACCCAGAGCCGTACATATTTAGAGCTTGGTTTCAAATGTTTCTGTTTAATTCCACTTTCTCATCACACACAGGGGTGTGGTATGCCCTTCCAGATGGCCCATGCAAATGCTTTGTCGTATTCCACTCACTCTTTGCATGTCAAGCATCTCTGGGACTACATACATCACCAATTAGCATCTTATATTCATTTGAAAGGAATGGTTCTGCCACACTTTATACAGTTTTCTTTGATAAAATTTGCATGTTACAATGTTCTTCCCTAAGAATTGAGGATGTGATTGTGGAATTTTCCTCCCACCGTCTCCCTCCCTCCCTCCCAACATTTTGCTCTATGCAGCACCATTTGATCTGTGTTTTAGAAGAGATATCTTTGGTTTGACATTTCTGGAACCTGGTGAGACCATTTTGGTGTGTTGACCAAGGCATACTGTCAGCATTTACTATGTCACATCTCTCCAGGTGGCTGTTTTCCTGTTGGTCCACTCTCATCTTTCAGATTCTAGATCATGAGACCCCCCCACCTCATTGACTTATGGATTTGACACTTCCATCCCTTCTGCCTTTTGCAAAAGTCTTCCTGCTAGGGCTTCCCTGGTGGCACAGTGGTTGAGAGTCCGCCTGCCGATGCAGGGGACACGAGTTCGTGCCCCGGTCCGGGAGGATCCCACGTGCCGCGGAGCGGCTGGGCCCGTGAGCCATGGCCGCTGAGCCTGCGCGTCCGGAGCCTGTGCTCCGCAACGAGAGAGGCCACAACAGTGAGAGGCCACAACAGTGAGAGGCCCGCGTACCGCAAAAAAAAAAAGAAAAAAAAGTCTGCCAGCTAGACATTCCTTATCTGAGCTCTGTGATGAACATTTATTACAGTGGACTTTGTGTGTTGGCCCTGATGGTAAGGAACAATCCTGACGTGTCAAAGTCACATTGAGCCAATACACCAAAGAGATGCTATTCACCAAACAGATCAAACTGTCACCTAGAAAATGGCGGCAGTTACTTTTAAGTTTTCCAAAGTAAGCCATATTGACACAGTAGTGACCAGGTAATTGGGACACACTGACCCTGTGGGGTAGGACCTCCTTGACATTTCCACTTGGATGTCTCCCAGGCATTTTGCACTTTAAACACTTACTTTCAGTCCCTGAAACCTGTCCCTCCCAAGTTTCCCTCATCTTAATAAACAACATGTCATCTACCTGGTTACCGAGTCCAGAAACCTGAAGTCATCAGGAATCTCTTCATTTCTTTTATCCTCTCCATTCCTTTCACCCCTTCCCCCAAATCTGTCATTAAGTTCTTTTGGTTCCACCACCGTATATCCTAAACCAACTCAATCTTTGCCAACTCCGCTGCCACCTCCTGTCCTGCCCTTAGTTCATATCCTAGTCTCTGGAAATCTTCTATAACCTCCACACTGACCACTGTGCCGTAAGTCTGATTTTTCTATATCCCCTTTTCCACTCAAATTTTAGAGTTCTTCACAGAATAAATCAGAGCCAGTAGCTCTGCTGTTTAATATCCTGTGTTATTTTTCTGTGTGCTTAGAACACAACCAATCCTTCTCCATCCACTGCCCAGCCCTACCCCGTGTCTGCAAGACCCTGAATGTTCTGACTTTTGACTACCTGTTTCCAACATGTATGGCCTCACTAGACTCTAGCTAATGCACTGATTTTTTTTGGGGGGGGCATGTTTCTTGAAACTTTTCTGGTTCTTTCCCATACTCGAGAATTATGTACTTGCTGTGCCTCCAGCCTGAGAAGTTTTTCCCTCTGGGTCCTCATTTGCTTGGCTTCTCCTCATTCTTTGGATCTTTATCTGAATGCCTGTTCTTCAGCGAGACCTTCTGTGTCCATGACATGGGAGTAAATTCCCCTCTTCTTCATTTCCTTCAAAGCACTAATCACAGTCTAAAAAGATTTTAGTTATTTACTTATTTGTCTGCTGTTTATCTTCTATTGTCTTGGATAAACACAGTGTTCTCAAGGCCCAATTCTTTCTTGCTTACTTTGTATTTCTGGTGCTATTCACAGGGCCTGGCATGTAAAGGCACTCAAATAATATTTTTGTTGAAGGAATGTCTCTAAAGAGTTTTGATGAGGAGAGCTGAGTAGTGGTGTGTGTGTGTGTGTGTGTGTGGTATGTGTGTGTGTGTGTGTGTTTAGTTAAAGGAAGTGCTATTGACTGAATGTGTCTCCCTGAATTTCTTATGTTGAACCTGGATGCCCACTATGATGGCATTAGGAGGTGTGGGCTTTTGGAGGTGATTAGGACATGAGGGTGGAGCCCTCACAACTGGGATTAGTGACCTTATAAAAGAGGCTCCAGAGAGCTCCCTCCCCAATTCTGCCATGTGAGGACACAGTAAAAAGACTGCCAAGCCCTCAGGAGGCTCTGAATCTGCTGGTACCTTGATCATGGATTCCAGCCTCCAGAACTATGAGGAATAAATGTTGTTTATAAGCCACCCTGCCTACGGAATTTTGTTATAGCAGCCTGCATAGACTAAGATCCAAAGGAAGCATTTTCTAAGTGGGAGGAGGAGAAGAGAGAGGAAGGCTTGGTATCCACACTGCAGGAAGTCAGATCAGCTGAGGGGGTCCCAGCACAGGACCCGGGTCATTGCAGAGCCTAGGTCAATGCAGAGACCAGAGGCCTCGGCTCAGAACCCTGGCAGTTTGCCAGAGACCAGTCAACTGTGTACTGACTGACGCCTAAGAAAACAGCACAATGTACTCATTCACATAGAAAAAATATGAGAACCACATCTCCAGGGTAAAGCAGAGCACAGATCATCAAAGCTGTCACGGGACACAGCGGAGGCCACATCACATTCAATAAGTGGAATGAACTTCCATTTCTACATGTAAACAGACAGTGAATGCTTTTGATCAAATCCACTGTCCTCATGATATGCAATTTAATTTTACAGACAGGGAGAGAGCAAAATGGGCCGAAGGAACATTTATCAGATCAGGGGAGATGGGGGATGAAGCCATATGGGTGAGAACTTTACAGGAGCACTTGGACCACACTCTACTCCAATCAGGGCAAAGAAGCACGTATTTCAGTGAGAAGAAATTCACTGCCCTTGTCAACACCCAACTCTTGGAGGCACACAGGTCAAGTGCGTGATCACCTGGGCTCTATGAACAATAATAATCGTACAGCCATGTAGCATATCCTGAACACTTGCTTTGTGCCAGGCGCTGTATTCAGCTCCTTGCATGCAGTATCTCGCCTAGAACAATAAACCTAGGAGGCAGGTGTGAATATCACACCATTTCCACAGAAGGAAAACATACAGTTAAGAGAAGTTACTGATTTTGCTTTACTCAGCAAGGATGGGAGATGGGATTTACACCTTTAACTGTTTACATTTAGAACTTGAATTCCATTATCCTCTATTGATTTGCAAAGAAACCTGATCGCTGGGTCGAAAGATTGCTTCTGCTGAAGTGTAGAAGTGCATGATGACGTTCTAGATCTTACTGGTTTTCAGGAAAAATACACCCTCTGATTATATTTCATAGAGCACTTAATATATTGTGCTGTAATTTTTTTTTTCACTTGCCCATTAGATCACAACCAACTCTAGGGCCTCACGTTGGTCTCCTCACCTCTAGGACTCAGCTCAGTTTCTGTAGCTCGGGGAAGGCACATGTCTGGAGTGTTTCCTGAAACCCTGATCCCTGGAAGCTGTTTTTATTTGTTTCAGTCTTCCATTTACATGAGCTAGTTTAATAAAATAAGTTATAGCAATTGAAGAGTAAACATTTTTAAGAAGAACTTACATTGTGGTTCTTAAATATTAACCATAAATAAACCTGATGGGGCATGTCACTATGTCACATGTCACTAGTTAAGAATAGGTTAAAAAAAAAAAAAAAAGAATCTGAAGGATACACTTAAAAGTCCAAAGAGAATAATGTTAATTTTAAACATTATTCAATTTTAAAGTGTGGCCAACAAAGCAAAGATATCCCCAGAAACTGAGATAAAAGAAAATAAGAGAGAGAAATTGATTCTATTTTGAAACTGTCGCGTGGAGGAAGTTTCAAAACAGAATATGAAGTTTTTACAAAATTCATATTTCTTATTATTCCCATATTCAGGTAAAATGCAAACTAGATGTAAGCAGTTTTTTTTTTTTTTTTTTTTTTGCGGTACGCGGGCCTCTCACTGTTGTGGCCTCTCCCGTTGCGGAGCACAGGCTCCGGACGCGCAGGCTCAGCGGCCATGGCTCACGGGCCCAGCCGCTCCGCGGCATGTGGGATCTTACCGGACCGGGGCACGAACCCGTGTCCCCTGCATCGGCAGGCGGACTCTCAACCACTGCGCCACCAGGGAAGCCCCTGATGTAAGCAGTTTTTAAAACACCGTATTATGTGTCTCACAGGCCAGAACTATTGAAGCAAATCAGATCTCTCATTTTAATATGCATTTGCACATTTAAAAGTTTATATTATTGACTATGTTGAATGCCATGACTACTGGAGAACCATTACGGCTCACAGAATAGCTTTTTATTTGGCATTGTATCAATTTGAAGCCCAGAATGACATGATCTTAATGCAGATAGCAGATATGCACACGTAAAGTGGTATGAAGAGAAAGGTAAGGTGCACATGCAATAGGCAATTTTCAAATGTCATTCTTTTCAGCCCTAAAAAAAAGAGGAGTGCACATGTTGGAGGGAACGTTTTGCTCCCTGTTCTCTGCCAGGCACTTCCTTCACACGCCAAGCATCTCCCTTCCGAGCCGCCATAATGCAGCGCGTGGAAGACCATTTGCCCCTTAAATATCGCACGTAGCTAATTTGCATTATAGACTATGGGCCCAAGAGGGAAAAACGCTTAATTTTATTAATAAATGGATTTTAAATCTCTCTACAGGAGGCCTCAGAACACCCCAAAGGGCTAATCTATGTTATGGAGAGAAGGCAAATCAGAGAATCCCCAGTGCATTTTTTTCCCGTTCCTGATGAAAGCTACCTACCACTAGGCCAACTGGCTTTGAGTATCTTCTGGTTGAACACTGCAATTGTTCTACACCTGATGTACAAATACCTAAGCCCTTGAGACTTACAATAGGGATGTTAATGCCTGGCATAAACTCCACTGAAACAAACAGAGCTGGGATAATAATTTTGTAACCTCATGTTGACATAACCCACCAGCTTGCTGAAGAGTCCCTTCATGTAGAGGAAACAGAGAAACTATAATGATTTTCAGATACAGTTGACAAGAGACCATTTAGTAAACTTTTATTTTTTTTTAACTAACAGTATGCAGGGATGTTGTATTCTAGGCTGCTACTAATAATCTCATCAGAATGCAAAAGCAGCGACTGTGTTATAAAACCAATGATCTGTTATATTCTGCAAGAATTTACAAAAGCCTAATGTCATTTACTACACCATGAGAACCATACTTGGATAAAAAAAATAAAACACAACAGAATTCAAAAACTGATTACAGCTGATGAAAAAAAACCAAACAAACAGTTTGCCAATGCAATACTTTAAAGGTAAAACATACAACAGTGAGAGACATGGAGGCCAGTGATGACTTCAGAAGGGGGGAAGTGGGTATATGGGAATGCATAGATGCCGTATGTCATTCAGGTCCATGTTGAATCAGGGCATCCACTCAAGCCCAGGATTCTATGGTCCATGGTTACTGCTGAGTATGTTTTGCCAGCTTGCAGTCTCGAAAGAGTTTGCTTTTTTTTTTTTTTCTTTCTCAGCAGGATTTTGGACAAAAGCATATCTCTAGCAGTCTTAAATACAGAATTTAGATGATTGAACAAGGGAAGACCTTTTATTCAGAGACCTTTGGAATAAAGTCAACTGAAAAGGTAGAGATAGGAATCTATCGGGATCTGCATGTAGCTGGGACGCAGGGTGGCCTCTCCTCCCTCTGAGTTTTTACCCGAGGATGGGCGGGAGAAGTGTTGACTTAGGAGCCTGTAAGACATCTGGTAATAATGAAGATGGAGCTTTTAATACTTTGGGATTTTACAAATGAGTTATAATACAGTCACTGGTGAATCATTAAAGCGTATCTTTACAGGAGGAAGTTGTCCATATTTTTTGACTGCTGGGAAGTTGCATATATTGATTGTTGTCAGAAAGAAAACGAGACCTGTTATTAAATCTGAATTCCCTTCAGATCAACTATTTTGAGGACCCAGAGAAGTGACGTTATATTTCAGGAGAACCTTGCTCACCACAGGTATGTAGAGGTGTTTCTTTTTTTCCCCCTCTGTCATACTTTATTTTATTATTATTTTTCTTTTCAAAAACTTTTTATTCTATACTGGAATATAATTGATTGACAATGTTGTGTTAGTTTCAGGTGTACAGCAAAGTGATTCAGTTATACATATACATATATTTATTCTTTTTCAAATTCTTTTCCCATTTAGGTTACTACAGATTATTGAGTAGAGTTCCCTGTGCTATACAGTAGGTCCTTGTTGGTTATCTGTTTTAAATATAGCAGTATGTACATGTCAATCCTAAACTCCCAATTTATCCCTCCACCCCACCCTTTCTCCCTGGTAACCGTAAGTTTGTTCTCTAAGTCTGTGAGTCTGTTCCTATTTTGTATGTAAGTTCATTTATATCATTTTTTTTAGATGCCACATATAAGTGATATCATATGATAGTTGTCTTTCTCTGTCTGACTTACTTCACTTAGTATGATAATCTCCAGGTCCTTCCATGTTGCTGCAAATGGCATTATTTCATTCTTTTTTATGGCTGAGTAATATTCCATTGTGTGTGTGTGTGTGTGTGTGTGTGTGTGTGTGTGTGTGTGTGTGTACACTACATCTTCTTTATCCATTCCTCTGTTGATGGACATTTAGGTTGCTTCCATGTCTTGGCTAATGTGAACAGTGCTGCTATGAACATTGGGGTGCATGTATCCCTTCAAACCATGTTTTTCTCCAGATAAGAGGCAGGTCTGTTTATTAATGAGTCAGTTACACAGGACGGTAGTTAAATGTGTGTCTGTTTGCCTTTACTCTTGTTGTTTTTCTTCCTCCTTAACGACTGGAGGAGACCACTGTCTGCCTGGTCACCTTCTAGTCACCCTGAAGAGCAGCCCCAATGCTTCCCCTTCTCTGTGACACTCCCTCATCTTCACAGATACAGTTAATTAATTCTCTGTTATATGTCCACAGCACTATATACATAGTTATGTTAGCTCTCTTATTAACTGTCTTAGAAGTGTGTGTATAAATGTATTTACGTATTGGTTTCTCTAACTAGAGTATAACGTCCTCAATAAATATTGTTTTCCATTCACAGAACATAGCTAAGGTCCTAGCATAGGAAAGGTATCTAGTAAGTGTCCAGTAAATGAATAATTATGAAAGGATTTCAGTAAAATCAAACTTCCAGGAAAAACTTAGAAAATAATATCTATAATTTAATAAATATATACTATTGATCACTTAAGAAGCAGATTTAGAGGATTCCTAAACAATTAGGAATGTTTTAATTTAAAAACAAATTTAAAAATAAGCAACTTTTTCTTCGTTCTAAAATCGTATGGGATTAGATCTGAGGGTCAGGTCCCTTTCTCAGCCTAATAGTCAATCAACAAACTAGATATTGGAAGGAAAGGGTCTCATTTGCTCTCCTTAAGAGAATATCCACATACAATTAAAATTACTGGTTCTTTTTGAGAACTGAGAGGGAGCTTGAAAAGAGTGACTAAAATAGAATTAGTAAGTTCTTTACTCAACAAATTTGTCTAGGCCCCCAGTATGTGCCCAGCTCTGTGTTACGTACTGAAGGTTCAGGAATGAACCAAACCAACCTCGTTCCTACCCTCTTGGGCACAGACAATAGTGAATGAGGTGGACTTCAAACAAAAGACTTCCTAAAGGTCATGTTACTACAACTGTGTTAATTACTCTAACTGACAAATTCAGGTACTTTGATGACATTCAAGAGGGGAATCTGACCTAGAGAAGAGACATCTTCACTGCAGAAGTGACCATTAAGCAGAAACTAGAAAGATGGTGAAGTCGGGAGGACAGGGGGCTTTAGGGGGAATGTGATTAAAAGGTGATAGTGGCAGATGGAGAAAACAGCGAATGTGCATATGAACCTGGTATATTTGAAGAAGGCAGTGAGGATCCAATACAGTGAGTGAGGGAAGCGAGATAGGGGCTGAGTTAGAAAGTTGGGCTGGATCAATGTTTTCAAGGGCAGGCCACGTTAGGGATGTGACCATGGATGAGGCTGGGACAACATGCATCCCATGCAAATGTAGCTCCAAGAGATGTCCCCTAATTACCAACTTCCTGCCAGAGCCCCCCCACTCGCTCATATTTACCCCTTTGTATATAAAAAATCCAGAGGTGTAGGGCTTCCCTGGTGGCGCAGTGGTTGAGAGTCCGCCTGCCGATGCAGGGGACACGGGTTCGTGCCCCAGTCCAGGAAGATCCCACATGCTGCGGAGCGGCTGGGCTCGTGAGCCATGGCCTCTGAGCCTGCGTGTCTGGAGCCTGTGCTCCACAACGGGAAAGGCTACAACAGTGAGAGGCCCGTGTACCGCAAAAAAAAAAAAAAAAAAAAAAAAATCCAGAGCCGCTACTAATTTGATGATTTTTCCTAAAAGAAATTGGAATTCATGAGAGATATTTGAGAAGAGAAATGACTTTAAGATTTGAGTTCATGAAACGTTGCTCCAGCAATCTCTCTGAGAAGAGTTTGGAGAAGGGCAAGTGTCAGTGTGAAGTGAGGAGGCAAAGCGTGGTTCACACTGGGGTTGTTGGTGGCAGAAATAAGTAGAGGGAAATGGATGAATTAGAGGTAGATTTTAAAATAATCAACAAATACGGGTGTGAGCGAGAGGGAGATGTCAAGGGTTATTGTCAGGTTTCTGTCCTGATCATGCGAGTAGACATTTGGCCAATTATTGAGGTAAAAACACTTCAGGAGGAAGAGTTTGGGAAGGAAACATGGGAAGTTCAATTTCTGGAACTGTGGTGTTCAAGGTGTCTGTGAAACATCCAAGTATCGAGAGGAGCCAGACAAAAAGTTGTAAGAATCCAAATAGAAATCAGTGTGGAAACAAAAATTTAGGAATCACAGAAGAAACATGTGGACTATCGATTAAAATTAGAGTAATACAGAGCTTCCCTTCTGGATTGTAATACAGGTCATGGGGGAGAAAAGAGTAACGTTAGATGTTCTCTAAGAAGTGATAAAAGAAGTTTTCTTTTCTTTTCTACATTACCCTAAATATACTGTTGAATTTCTGTAGTGACTGTTTTTGGCTTATTACTCTCTCTTGTTGTCTACATTTTAATTTTTAAAATTTTTAAATTTTTAAACTTTTTTGTCATGCTGTGTGTCATGCGGGATCTTAGTTCCCTGACCTGGGATTGAACCCATGCCCCCTGCATTGGGAGTGTGTAGTCTAAACCACTGGACTGCCAGGGAAGTCCCTGTTGGCTACATTTTAATGATATTTACTATCTGTCTTGCATTGTACTAGTAATAGCATGTATGAAAATTTCCCCTATATTCTGGATATCATACAATACAGAAATTATTAGAAATTTTTCAAAGTTCAATTAAAAATCTTAAATTGTTTGCTGCAATCAGTGAAATAGCCATTTAGAAGAGTCAGAGAAGTGTCACATCTATCTATCTAGACGTGTACTTCTGTATTTGTGTATAAACATACATGCGCACACATTCATATCACTAAAGTCATATGTTATCATTTTATAGTTACTGATGATGAAGTTAAGAGAGTTAAATGATGTCACAGAGTTAACAAGGGATTGAAGGCAGATTTGAAATCTCCACACTCATGGCTGTCCTCTACCACTCCTCATAGTGATAACCAATATTAACAAACCCCTGTGCTCTTTACTAAGCACCTTCATCTTTTTTTTTTTAGCATCTTTATTGGAGTATAATTGCTTTACAATGATATGTTAATTTCTGCTGTATAACAAAGTGAATCAGCTATACATATACATATATCCCCTTATCTCTTCCCTCTTGCCTCTCCCTCCCACCCTCCCTATCCCACCCCTCTAGGTGGTCACAAAGCACTGAGCTGATCTCCCTGTGCTATGTGGCTGCTTCCCACTAGCTATCTATTTTACATTTGGTAGTGTATATATGTCCATGCCACTCTCTCAGTTTGTCCCAGCTTACCCTTCCCCTCCCCGTGTCCTCAAGTCCATTCTCTACATCTGCGTCTTTATTCCTGTCCTGCCCCTAGGTTCTTCAGAACAATTTTTTTTTTAGATTCCATATATATGTGTTAGCATACAGTATTTGTTTTTCTCTTTCTGACTTACTTCACTCTGTATGACAGACTCTAGGTCCCTCCACCTCACTACAAATAACCCAATTTGGTTTCTTTTTATGGCTGAGTAATATTCCATTGTATATATGTGCCACATCTTCTTTATCCATTCATCTGATGATGGACACTTAGGTTGCTTCCATCTCCTGGCTATTGTAAATAGAGCTGCAATGAACATTTTGGTACATGACTCTTTCTGAATTATGGTTTTCTCAGGGTATATGCCCAGTAGTGGGATTGCTGGGTCATATGGTAGTCCTAATTTTAGTTTTTTAAGGAACCTCCATACTGTTCTCCATAGTGGCTGTATCAATTTACATTCCCACCAACAGTAAGTACTTATCCTTATCACAACTCCATGAGGTGCACAGATCCACCCTACAGTGGCATTAGTACATAAAGTGAAGTCTTCTGCCTCCTTGCTGTATTCCCATGAACCTGAGTTCATGCCGAGCTAGCCTTGGATTTGCACTAAAACCATGCACGATAAACGTGGGATTGATAAGTAACGAAGTGCTACACACCAAGTGCATTGTGATGACAGTGCAAACAAAATCAGCAGGATCTGGGCCAAAATAACTAGTATGGAATGTACCAGAATGATAGCCACCTTCTAAGAGCTCAAATTTTGGATGTTATGTACCTAAGTGAAGCTTCCTTCTCCCCCGGGGTTGAGTTTTAAGAGCACAACAAATGTGGGTGCTCATTAAGTGTATGGTTTAAGGTACCTACGGGAGTAGGAAGGGAGATCAGAGGAAAAGGAAAGAAACATTCAAGTTTCAGGAACTTTGAAAGGTAAGAAGGTAGGGCGGGTGAGGGAATAATAATGATGACGTTGATGGTGATGATGATAGGAGAAACATTCACACATATGTTTCTGTTTTAAATCATCTGCTCATTTTCGAACTCGAATTTTCCTTCTAGTAGATAAGATGCATTTAACGTATTAGCCTTTGGTTTCTGCAAGGCACATGTCTGGCTCTGTGTGACTGTGGGTGTTTGAGTCACTAGGATGAGAACAGGGCCATGGTATTTCTCATGCTCTATTCCCCAAAGGAAAGTACTTGGCTGTCTTCCACCGGAAAACATATTCCTCACAGAATGCGTTCATTTTAGCTGTCAGCTACGGAGTATCGAAGAATCTGTACGCATGCAACATTGCCAGCAGGAGGCCCACCCACCTCCACTGGGGATAAGAATCCCCAATGGGGGGAAAAAGGCTGCTTCCAAGTGAGTGAAGCAGCTGTTGTTTTACATAGAAGTGTCAAAAGCACAAGCAAATTTCTCATCACCATTTGGCGGTGTCATGGTCAGTGAAATACTTTGTGGTTTTAATGTGGTTTGGGAAGAAGAAACTGGTTTGGGGAGGTTTAAGTTGCAGAGGAAAACTTTATCTAGAAAGTAAGCCCTGGGTAAAGAATTCATTTTATTGTGAATGATAGAATTTGAATCTGTGATGTCAACATAGGATTAAATTAGCCACACATCTTTGAAATTTAAAACATTATTTTGTTATCTTTTGGTACACTTTCTTAGGAATAAATGAGTATGACTATGTTAAACAAATCTGAAGAAAAATGCATCCAATTTTGTCACGATACAGTTCTATTATATAAAATATTGCCGGGCTTCCCTGGTGGCGCAGTGGTTGAGAGTCCGCCTGCCGATGCAGGGGACACGGGTTCGTGCGCCGGTCCGGGAAGATCCCACATGCCGCAGAGCGGCTGGGCCCGTGAGCCATGGCCGCTGAGCCTGCGCATCCGGAGCCTGTGCTCCGCAACGGGAGAGGCCACAACAGTGAGAGGCCCGCATACCGCAAAAAAAAAAAAAAAAAAAAAAAAAAAAAAAAAAAAATTGCCATTTCTCAAAATAGGACTCTTAAAAATTGAACACTGAAAAGTTTTCCAAATGCAGAGAAATAGAAACTATACACCATTGTGTTTATATTGACTTTCCATATATTTCTATGTGTATTCCCTGACCCATCTGTAATCCATCCATCCATCTATGCATTCATCCATCATCTAACAGCTTCTATAGCTGATATACCATTTAGACAGTATAAGACACCTGAATTTGTCATAATTCCTATTCCTTGTTTTCTAGAAGCTGCAGATCAATTTGACTATTTGTTAATGGCTTGAAGAAGGGTGAGACACCTTATCACCACTGCAGTCATCTTTTAAAAATAAGGAAAATGAAACACAATCAGTCCCCCTCCCAACCCAATGAGATGCAGACACATAGTCTTACCATGGATGTGGGGCTAATCTTTAAATCCCTTTTTAAGAAAAGCCCTGTTTATGCACCTGGTAAACGATAATAAAATGTATATGAGCTTGAGAGTACATGAACACTAAATTAGCTGTGATTTACATTGGGAGAAAAATAGATGGGAGTTCAATATAAAGCAATCAAATATAACATAACATGTGAATCACACTGTAAATATCTCTGGCATTTGCCTGATCTGCCTGATTATGTGACGTACGTAACGAAGTGAGTCAGTAGTTGCCTTAGTCCATTTGGGAGGCTATAGCAAAAATACCATAGACTGGGTGGCTTCAACAACAAACGCTTACTTAAGTCCAAGATCAAGGCTCCAGCAGGTTTGTTGTCTGGTGAGAGCCCCTTTCCTGGTTCATTGATGCCTATCTTTTTGCATATGGCAGAATGAATGAGAGAGAGCTCTTTGGAACCTCTTTTATTTGGGCTCTAATTCCATTAATGAAGGCTTTGCCCTCATGACCTAATCATCTTCTAGAGGCTCCACCTCTTAATCCCAACACATTGGGGGTTAGTTTTCAATTTCTGAATTTGGGAAAACACAAACATTCAGTCTATAGTAGTAGTGAACATGTGTCACTACAGTAAATTATTAAAAACTGTTCTTGAAATTGTACCTGGAGTTGGAATATTTTGAGCTCTAAGCTTCCTCCGTGATTGTCTACCTCAACACCCCACTTTGCAGGTAAGGAAACAGAGGCCAAATGCATCATAGAACCGACTGGGCAAGGACCCCCTCCTCAGGTCTTCTATCTCCAGGTCAGAGCTCTTTCCACTCTGCTTCTCACAAAGCTTTTTTATGCGAGATGCTTTACTGCCAACAGCTAATAATAGGACCAATTTTAGCCTAAGCTGAGGCATAAGAATCTTGTTTTAATAGTTATCCTTCTATATATTTTTCACAATCCTTTATCTACTCTTCTCATCCCCTATCCAGTTCCTTTTTGCTTCCTAACTCTTACTTCCCAAATGGGACATCTAATACCTTCATATCAATTTGCATTTCAAAACTCCCTCATCCTCCATTTAACTATGGTTAAACACAGTTTTTTTAGCCCAAAGTAATACTTCTGATAGGAGTCACACATTCCCTTAGGATAAAGCAGCTGCAAGGTTTGGCTAATCGGGATGGTGAATCTTGGGTTTGTCTTATTCTATTAATTATATGTGTGTATGGCTGTTTATTTTACTTAGTCTATAGCAGGCCCTTAACCTCGAGCATATGGGCCACAAAGACCAATGATAAATAGATGGCATATCAAATTTGCCAGAGTTCGGGGGAAAAGCTTTCACTCAGTTTCATACATTATCAAAACATTGACCCTTTAGTCACAGAAACCCATGCCCTGGGCACTGCACACACATAGACCTGGAAGCTTACACTCTTCTGTCTCTTCCCTGACTTTTGGATATTTCACCACCCTGCCACGTTTCTGCCGCCCACGGGTGTGCATGTCCTGCTTTTCTGTGTACTCCACCCAAGGACCCCAATCAACAGGAAGATATTTTCCCAAATGAACACTCATAGTGATGCCACGAGCTCTTCCCACTATACAACTGCTGAGTGTTTTCCTCCCTTTAAAAAAAAAAAGGGTGGGGCTTTTAATAGCTCCTTTAAGTTTATTTTCCCTGTATTCTTAATTATATTAAATACCCATACATTTCTTCCCTGAGTATTCATTTAGAAAGAAGTTTTGTAATAGTCACATTTAATTTATCAGGGTGCGATAATTTGTGTTTCCCAATCATCTTGCCGACTTTGGTTCATTATACTATTGTTTCACATGAGTAAGTTAGCAAAGTTTGGATTGATTGACTCTAATTAACTAAAACTGGTTCCAGGCTGTGCATCTATTGTCATGGTAGCTAGTCGCAAAGCCCTAAACTGAGCAGCAATGGTGATATACGGTAATATTGATTTGAAAACTGGAGAAAATAATGTAACCTTGAGCTTATCACTGTTTGGGAGACAAGCTAAAACAAAAAAAGGTTAGGGGAAGGGAAGGGAGAGGTATTAGGACACACTTTCAGGATACTTGGGAACATAAATTGGAATTTTTGGTGGGTTCGCTTCTTTTTTTTTTTCCCTGTCCGGAGATAACCACAGATGTGTTGAATTACAAACGAATTCCAACTTTAGCAGCCAGAAGAGTAAAGATTTCATGGTTTTTGAAACTGTGAAGAAATGAAATATACTTGCTGACAAATAGTCTAAGATCTAGTAAAAAATTATGGGGAGACCTCCATTTTGGTAGAGGAAACCTTTCTACCCATTACTCATAGAAAAGTAGAATTGTTCGAAATTTAATCTCTTCTTTGTTGCTGATTTTTATAGTCAATAATGATCTTTGCCTGAGATTATATGGTTCTTTGACAGCATGGCCAACTGGAAAAAATGATCACATTTATAGCCCGTAAGTATGAACAAATACCACCCTTGCTCTATAGCGCTGGACAGGAATCAAGTTAAAAAAATTGCAGAGCAGAATGCCATAGCGAGAGCCATCAGTGGACTTCCAGTGTTCCTATGTGAGATGCTGCAGCTTCTGTTGCTTCTCTTAAAGTTCCAGTTAGGATGGAGCTCCTTCTGTTTGATTGCTGTTGCCCACTTTTTCAGTCCTATAGTCTTCATTTCAGAGCTTCAGGGCCCTTGTCTTTCCATGGCACCCTTATGAATTGAGCTTCCTCCCCCTTCTGTCTTTCATTTCTCACCAAGTTCAACAGAACAGCCTTTGTGTCCTGACAGACAGATGATGTGGAAGTTTAGTTCGTGTACTACAGAGCCTTGTTTGAGAAGTCTTCTGTCAGGGTGGAGAAAACACCAGAAGTATTTCCAGTTTATCCAGATGCTTCCTTCCTTTGCACTGTGCTAAAGTCTCTTTGGAAACTGAAGATAGGCAACTTTTATGCAAGTCAGTGTCTTCTCCATGTGATTGTTTGAGCTTCTTTTAATGTTTTATGGCTACTATGGCCATGTGAGAAAGGACCAACTTCCAAATGTCACAGTGAAAGGAGCCTGTATTAGTTAAGGTTTTCCAGAGAAACCAAACCAATGTGGTGCATATATGTATGGAGGGAGAGAGAGAGAGAGAGTGAGAGAGAGGTTTTAAGAAATTGGCTCAGGTGATTATGGAGGCTGGAAAGTTCAAAATCTACAAAGTGGGTCATCAGCTGGAAACCTGGGGAAGAGCTGATTTGCAGTTCAAGTCCACGGGCTGTCAGGCTGGAGAGCCAGGAAAAGTCAACGTGGTAGTTCAAGTCCAAAGGCCTTCTGCAGCAGAGTTCTCTCTTGCTTGGGGGAGGTCAGTCTTTTGTTCTAATCAGTTCTTCAACTGATTGGACGAGGCCCACCATCACTATGGAGGGTAATCTGCTTTACTCAAAGTCCACCATGTTAAATGTAAATCTCATCCACAAACATTCTCACAGAAACATCCAGAATCATTCTTGACCAAATATCTGCACACAAGTGGCCCAGCCAATTTGACACGGACATACCGCAGAGCACACAAGCTCACATAAAGGCACAGGCTGAGGAGCCAGAGAAGACTAAGGTGGAGAAGGAGAGTGACATAATTTTGTTTTTGAAGAGAAAAAGAGAAGGGCGTGACTACTGATACCTCATAGATTTTGAAGTATTTTAAAGTCAGCCACACAAACATGGTACACACAACACACACCTGTCTTTCTTCTTGAATAGCTTAGTAACAAGATGTCTTCACTCCCACTTGTTCTTAAGTGCAGGCAGGTGTCATGGTAGTTCTGAAGCAGCAGACACCAGCCCCAACCTGGTAAAATGATAGGCAGTAAAGGCCCTGCTCAGACTCCTTCCTCTGACTCCCTCTACTGCACACATCTACCCCAGAGAATTTCTGCCCAGCCCTTCTTTCTAGAATTCAAAACAACAGTCTGAAAAGTCTCTGCCATGTTTACAATTCCCACCTTCATAACACCAGTTACAACTGACTCACCTCTTACCACATAGAAAGCAGGTATCACACCTCTTGTTGGTAAAATATTTGTCTTAACATCTTCAAATCAAACAACAAGCATTTTTTAAGTCCCTACTATGTGCTCAGTACAGAGGAAAATGCAAAGGAAGAATCAAACATAGTCCTTGCCTATGAGAGCTTATAATTTTGGGGGGAAGCAAGTTTAATATGTAGTAAATAGACAGAATACATTAAGTTATTAGGGGGGTCTTCAGACAAGGAATTTTGTCAGAGCTCATCAATGGTGGCCGTAAATATGAAATGGAATGGCTTCCTTTCTATGTTGCTGTATTTGACTATATGTTGCAAAAACTGAGGGATATATTGACTTTTTATATCGATTGTGTCAAGAATTAGCTCATTTGTATTCAAATCATTCTAGTTTCTCTCAATGATTGTATGTTTTCCTAGTGTCTGTTTATCAGTTTATTCAATGTAGTAGTCAAGTTTATCAAAACCATATGGAAACCACCTGAAGATGGATTTTTGATAGAGGAGGTTATTTGGAGCTTTTGCCCATAAAATGGAATGCATCTTTGTACTTGTAAACTCTTAGGTTACCTTCCAAGGAAGCAACCCATTTTCCTCCAAAGACTGTAACTATCATTATTAGATGAATCGCTAATATGATTTTGTCAATATTCTCCTCTAACTCTTACTTACAGAAGAAAAATGTTTGAAAATTATATTGGATGAACTCTGCCCCTATAACTTCTGGAAACCTGAAATGATTCTAGGTCACCTGAGGTGACAACCTGATCTCAGTAGCCTTGATTTTTTCACTCCCCTCTCAGCACTGGAAGAACCTGGTGGCAGAAACAGTTTCAGGGAGACTGATTGTGAGCTGAAGTGCAAGAATGTTTACTGAGGAGCTTGGGTCCTCAGAGTGGGTGGGAGTGATAGGGAAGATCTTTGCTGAAATATCCCAAGGTTGAACCTGGAAAAAAGCACTAAATGTCAAATCTGAAGGGCAAACTAAACAAAATCAGTACTGGAGGACGAGCGTATAGGAAGGGCTGCAACAGGATGGGATTTGGTGTGAGGGAAAGTCAAGGAGAGTAGCTCAGAACCAAGATTTAACAATTTTTTTAAATTTTTTTTTTGCGGTACGCGGGCCTCTCACTGCTGTGGCCTCTCCCGTTGCGGAGCACAGGCTCCGGATGCGCAGACTCAGTGGCCATGGCTCACGGGCCCAGCGGCTCCGTGGCATGTGGGATCTTCCCGGACCGGGGCATGAACCCGTGTCCCCTGCATCGGCAGGCGGACTCTCAACCACTGCGCCACCAGGGAAGCCCAGAACCAAGATTTTGAACGCGGATTGCATGTTAGTGTATTCTTTTCGCATGGTTTGCAGTTTATATTAGCAGGATGGGCAAAACAGCTTAATATACTTAATCTGGATACAGTAGCAAGGTAGGGCGCAGAGCCAAACTCCAAGCCAGCTCCATGAACTCACCCTTCTAGTGACGGGTATCTGACAAGCCTATGTCTTCTAATTTTTTCTTTTCTTTGAAATGCGAGACATTGAATCTGAGATAACACAAAATAGATCTGTTGATCCTCATCAACAGCAGAGAATGTTCAAGAGGCAGTGACCTAAATGCTTTGCTAATCACAGTGTGATCCAAGCACCAGAATTGTCTGAATCACTGGGGAGCTTGTTGGAAAGGCAAACTCTCAGGCTCCCGCTCAGATCGACTGCATCAGAATCTGCAACTTTTTAAGATTCCCAGGTAATTCATGAGCACTTTAAAATTAAGGAACACAGATGTTCTCCCTTCTATAATACCACTCACAGGTAGTTACCTAGTGTCTGATTACAGACCCACTAGCGATACGGAGTTCACAATTTTGAAAATCCCAGTGTTTGTTAATAAATTCTCCTTTAACGTTTAGAACCTAGCACAATAACAGAAAAAGCATATTTGATCAGTAAATATTGAATGAATGAGTAATGAATGAATGTTTCACCTTGAATTGAAAATGTTTGCTCACAACTTATTTGGACTAGCTAGATAATAAATCAATGTTTTCCACAGTCAGCCCTAATGTTAAATAAAAAAAGAGTTTTATGTCATATAGGCCTCTGTTTCCTAGGTTAAATGTGTCTGGTTCCTTTAACTACTTCTCATGTGTCAAGGTGTACGAGTTCCTCACCATCCTTGGTACCTTCTTCTGGTCACATGTTGGATTACAAGAAAACTTGTGATCCAGGAGTAAACTTGTCTCCAGATGTGCTGTAAGCCCACAGTACAGGGAACATGAGCTGATGACATTTCTCTGCTTCTGCTCTGGGCTTTTCTAATTTAGTAAATTGGCTGTCACATCACTAAAAATAGGAAGTTTGAACTTGGGCTCCTTTTTTTTTTTGTCTGAGGTTATTTTGCTTACCACAAATGAAGGCCACAGAAGCTAAATATATGTCTACTTGAATGATGACTTTATAGCAATAAAATGAGCCCACAGGGGCTAATGACTCTGTAATCAGCTTTTTCAACCACTTTTTATATTGGGCATAATTCTCTCTCTCTCTGAGAAATTCTACATCATTTATCACTAGACTAACGTGAGCAAAAGGGGAAAGGCATGAGCTGAGAGATTGGAGGCCGCCGCCTGTCTGCTATTAAATAATAACAGTAAACTTGCCTGGAGGAGACTATTTGATTTTGGATACTAGTACAGCAGACTCTCATGTTCTCTTTTAGTTCAGAATTCTTATTTTGGCATTGGTTTAAGAAATTAGGTTTTAAGAAGAATTTATTTTGTTTTACGTTTAAAAGTGATCAACAGTATTCCAACTCAGAACTGTTTCTTTTCATAAATTTTTATTGGAGTACAGTTGATTTACAATGTTGAGTTAGTTTCAGGTGTACAGCAAAGTGAATCAGTTATACATATACATATATCCACTCTTTTTTAGATTCTCTTCCCAAGTCGGCCATTACGAGTATTGAGTAGAGTTCCCTGTGCTATACAGTAGGTCCTTATTAGTTATATATTTTATATATAGTAGTGTGTATGTGTCAACACCAATCTTCTCATTTATCCCTCCCCCTCTTTACACCCTGGTAACCATAACTTTATCTTCTACATCTGTAACTCTATTTCTGTTTTGCAGATAAGTTCATTTGTACCTTTTTTTTTTTCGATTCCACATATAAGTGATACCGTATGATATTTGTCTTTTTCTGACTTACTTCACTTATTTCACTGACCTAGAGTATGACAGTCTCTGGGTCCATCTATGTTGCTGCAAATGGCATTATTTTGTTCTTTTTTATGGCTGAGTAATATTCCATTGTGTATGTATACCACATCTTCTTTATCCATTCCTCTGTTGATAGACATTTACATTGCTTCCGTGTCCTGGCTGTTGTAAATAGTGCTGTAAGACCCAGGACCATTTCTAAAGTTCCTTTTCTTGTTCTCTAGCACCTCCTGGTTGCCATCAAGGGAAGGGGATCACACCTCTCCTGTTGGCCTGCTTGCAAATTGGTGTTGGTAAATTTGAGGTCAGACACTCTTTCTGGGGGTGAGATTATTATTTACATGATGGTGTACTTGTGTTCCAGATAATACTATTTGAGTACCGCTTCCTTTCCTACTTATTAATATCATCTTATTTAGACTCTTCTTCCACCGTTTGGAGCTCCACTGGCAGCTGTTTCTTTCCCAGAGTTCACTGCTTTTGGGCCTGGTTCATAGCCTGATTTTACTGAATATCCTCTGCTTATTCCTCCAGATCCAATGCCCACCCTCCTCCGCTATCTGCTTCAGGAGGCGGATCTGCACAGATTACATCAACAGGCCTCCATGCCCTCTTCCTCCCCTTACCCTTTCTGTCTAGATGTGGAAACAGCTCCACTTCTGTTAGCCCAGAATTTCTGCTCCATCCCTTATGGTTCCTCTACATTTTACTCATGTCATTAGAATCAGTGCTTCGTATATAAACCCTCTTTGAATTATTCTAATTTGATGGTACCACCTGTTTCTTTGTCCCCTTACCCTGTATGATTACAACATCTATTCATTCATTCTCTCGTGTTTTTATTTACTATTATTTTTTGTTATTTACTTAATTATTTATGTAGCAAGCACTTATGCATTACCTACTATTTACCAGTCATTCCACTGAGTTTCTTTAGAGCTCATTCTCTACCAAATAGTTAATAAGCTTTAGATAAAGCTAACTATGAGTTCCTTATCTTAGTTGTGCCATGTCTTATTGGGATTAAGGCCTGTAATTGGGAGACAGGTACTACCAGTCATCTCAAGATGTGTCTGTTACTTTTTTTTTTTTTTTTTTGCGGTACGCGGGCCTCTCACTGCTGTGGCCTCTCCCGTTGCGGAGCGCAGGCTCCGGACGTGCAGGCTCAGCGGCCATGGCTCACGGGCCCAGCCGCTCCGCGGCATGTGGGATCTTCCCGGACCGGGGCACAAACCCGTATCCCGTGCATCGGCAGGCGGACTCCCAACCACTGCGCCACCAGGGAAGCCCCTGTCTGTTACTCTTGACACTAAATAAGAACTTACTTTCATATCAAGCCAGTTTTTTGTTTTTTTTTTTAGTTCACTTAGGCCAAAGTATAAGTAGCAAGTTTTATTGTTTTTAAATCAAAAGACTCATACAAACAGAAGATAAGACTTGTTCTGTTGGTGCCAATAACTGAGTTGTCCATTCACCCCTAGCCTCAATTTTTTTCATTATTCCTAAATCTGGTCTCTGGCTGGTAACCTGGTTTTGATGGCTACATATAAAGGCAACCTTGAATCATCTCTCGACAAAAGACTTTCTTTGTACTCATATGAGGAGTAGTTGCCAGCAAAAGGATAAAATGTTTTCATTCCTTAGATCTTCCCTATGTCTGTGGTTTAATAAGGGGCATCCTTGTCTATTTGGGTAAAGGCAGAGTAAAATTTACTGTCGGGGTGGAAGGACAGGGTCCTTTCATTTGGGGCTCCTTCAGGTTTTGGTTGTGACATAATAACATGGCTTTTCGGCAGTGACGGTGGAGAAGTGTTTAGTTTGTATTAAAACCATCTTTGGCTGCATTAAAAGTTAAGTGACACAACCAAGGAATGTGAAAGTCCTGCTTGTTCAATAAAGTGACAAAAAAATATGACTAGGGTTGTGTTCTTCTCAGAGTCGCATTTTAAGAAGGAGAGTATAAGATGGTCACTTTTCAAGATGAAAGTAAAGTCTGGGTTCTGGAGAGCATACCATATGAGAAAAATGTGAAAGAAAAGGAGATCACAAAATAACTTTTTAAATATGGAGAAGTAAATTTAATTTTTACAGCTTCAAAAATGAGAAGACTGCGTGTGTATATTTTTTCCTCTGAAATAGAGAGATTACTTCCCAACTCATTTTATGAGGCCAGAATTAGCCTGATATTGCCTCCTGTCAAATCCTTTGCAAGAAAATAAAACCGTAGACCCATATTCTTCATGAGCATAGATACAAAAGTTCTAAATGACATTGTAACAAATCAAATCTAACTATATGTATAAAGGACCAAACAGGTTGATCCCAAGAATGCAAACTTGTTTTAACATTTGAAAATCCAAAAAAGAAAATCCTTATGTTCATCTTACTAGAGACATCCGGCCATCATTCCTCATTAAGGAAAAACAAAA
Organism: Tursiops truncatus; assembly: GCF_011762595.2. Classification (NCBI taxonomy): domain Eukaryota; kingdom Metazoa; phylum Chordata; class Mammalia; order Artiodactyla; family Delphinidae; genus Tursiops; species Tursiops truncatus. The sequence goes on from NC_047046.1 coordinate 47,511,048, forward strand.
AAACAAAACCAAAAAACCTCTTAGGGGACCAGGATTAGAAAGGAACTTACTCAGTCTGATGAAAGCGTCTATGGAAAACCCATAGCTAACATCATACTTAATGATGAAAGACTGAATGCTTTCCTCCTAAAACTAGGAAAAAGACAAGGATGCCCACTTTCACCACTTCTATTCAACATTGCACTAGGGATTCAAGTCAATGCAATAAAACAAGGAAAAGAAAGAAAAGTCATCCAGATAAGAAGGGAAGAAGTAAGACTATTATTTGCTTTCCTATGTGATTATTTATGTACAAAATCACACAGAATCTACAAGAAATGTAAATAATAAATGAATTTTTCAAGATTTCAGGATATAAGATTTATGTGCAAATGTCTTTGTATACACTGATGACTGACTCTTGCAAATTAAAATGTAAAGTATCTCATGTACAATAGTATAGCATGAAAAATATAAAATACTTAGGAATAAAATCTGACAATATATGTGACAGACCTGTGCACTAAAAGCTATAAAATTTTGCTGGGAGAAATTAAGGGTGATATGCAGGTGTACTGTTTTCATGGGTTAAAAGATAATATTAGGGAGATGCAAGAGAGAGGAGATATGGGGACATATGTATATGTATAGCTGATTCACTTTGTTATGCAGCAGAAACTAACACACCATTGTAAAGCAATTATACTCCAATAAAGACGTTTAAAAAAAAAGACAATATTATTTAGATATATTAGTCCTCTTAAAACTGATCTATAGATTCAATTCAATTCCAATCAAAATCTTAACAGGATTTTTTTTTTCTTCTTTTGGGGAGAAGAAATTGACAAGCTGATTTTAATACCTACATGAGAAAAAGAAGAACAAAGTTGGTGGGCTCACACTTTTTTAGACTTATAAACATATAGCAATCAAGACAGTGTGGTATTCGCATCAAGATAGACAGTAAAACAATGAAACAGAGAGTCTATGGACAACTGATTTTTGACAAAGGTGTAAGGGCAATTCAGTGGAGAAAAGATGTTCTTGTAATAAGTGGTACTGGAAAAATTAGATATCCATATACAAAAAAATGAACTTCGACCCATGTCTCTCACCATATACAAAAAATAAGTCAAATGGATGATGAAACTGACTATAAAACCTGAAAGAGTAAAACTTCTGGAAGAAAACAAAGGAGAAAATTTTTGTGACCTTCGCTTAGGTGAAGACTTCATAGACATGACCAACAACAGGAGTATCCATAAAAGAACAAACTGATAATTTACACTTCATTAAAATTTTCTGCTCATCAAAAAACGCTAAGTGAATGAAATGACTAGTCACAGACTGGGAGAAAATATTTGCAAAGCTTCTGTTTGTTATAGAATTGTATTGGGTGGGCCAAAATGTTCGTTCGGTTTTTTCCATAAGATGGCTCTAGTAGCACTTAGTTGTCTTTAACTTCATTCAAAACAATTTTGTTAGATTGTATGTGACAGCTGTCATATCAGTGTGCATTTAAAAAAAGACATCAAAATCGGTGAATTTTTGTGTAGCCATTTTAATATTGAACATGGAAGGAAAAAAGCAACATTTTCGGCATATTATGCTTTATTATTTCAAGAAAGGTAAAAACTCAACTGAAACACACAAAAAACATCTGTGCAGTGTATGGAGAAGGTGCTGTGACGGATCGAACGTGTCAAAAGTGGTTTGCGAAGTTTTGCGCTGGAGATTTCTCGCAGTACGATGCTCCACGGTCGGGTACCAGATGAAGTTGACAGCGATCAAATCGAAACAATAATTGATAACAATCAACGTTATACCATGCAGGAGATAGCCGACATACTCAAAATATCCAAATCAAGCACTGAAAATCATTTGCACCAGCTTGGTTATGTTCATCGCTTTGATGTTTGGGTTCCACATAAATTAAGCAAAAAAACCCTTCTTGACCATATTTCCACATGCAATTCTCTACTGAAACGTAATGAAAACGTCCCGGTTTTTTTTTTTTTTTTGCAGTATGCGGGCCTCTCACCGTTGTGGCCTCTCCCGTTGCGGAGCACAGGCTCCGGACGCGCAGGCTCAGCGGCCATGGCTCACGGGCCCAGCCGCTCCGCGGCATGTGGGATCCTCCCAGACCGGGACACGAACCCATGTCTCCTGCATCGGCAGGCGGACTCTCAACCACTGCGCCACCGGGGAAGACCCAACGTCCCCTTTTTAAAACAAATTGTGATGGGCGATGAAAAGTGGATACTGTACAATAATGTGGAACTGAAGAGATCGTGGGGCAAGTGAAATGAACCACCACCAACCACACCAAAGGCCGGTCTTCATCCAAAGAAGATGATATTGTGTATAGGGTGGAATTGGAAGGGAGTCCTCTATTATGACCTCCTTCTGGGAAACCAAACAATTAATTCCAACAAGTACTGCTCCCATTTAGACCAACTGCAAACGGCACTTGACGAAAAGCATCCAGAATTAGTCAACAGAAAATGCATAATCTTCCATCAGGATAACTCAAGACCGCATGTTTCTTTGATGACCGGGCAAAAACTGTCATAGCTTGGCTGGGAAGTTCTGATTCATCCGCCATATTCACCATACATTCCACCTTCGGATTTCCATTTATTTAGGTCTTTACAAAATTCTCTTCATGGAAAAAATTTCAATTCCCTGGAAGACTGTAAAAGACACCTGGAGCAGTTCTTTGCTCAAAACGATAAAAAGTTTTGGGAAGATGGAATTATGAAGTTGCCTGAAAAATGGCAGAAGGTAGTGGAACAAAAGGGTGGATACATTATTCAATAAAGTTGTTGGTGAGAATGAAAAATGTGTCTTTTATTTTTACTTAAAAAACCGAAGGCACCTTTTGGCCCACCCAATATCTAGGATAGAAAATGAACTCTAGAGTGCAATAATGAGAAATCGAACACCCCAATTAAAAATGGGCAAAGATCTGAACAGTTGACCAAGGTATGTGGATGGCATATAAACATATGAAAAGATGTTCAACAACATTAGACTTCAGGGAACTACAAGTTACAAGCACTGCAAAATGTCATTACATAACTATTAGAATGACCAAAAGCTCAAAGGCTGACCATACTTAATGTACACAAAGATATAAAGGGATCTAGAACTTTCATACACTGCTGGTGGGCACATAGAATGTTGGACCCACTTTGGACAACAGTTTGGATAGTTCCTTAAAAAGTTAAATGCATACCTATCACGCGATCCAGCCATTCCACTTTCAGATATTTATCCAAGAGAAATGAAAACATACCAAGACTTGTACATGAATATTCATTCATAGCAGTCTTATTTGTAATAGCCGAAACTGGAAATAGATGTTCATGAACAGATGAACACATTTTTATATATCTATACAACAGAATTCTGCAGTAAAGAAAAATAATGAACTCTTAATATACACAAAAACCTGATGGATCTCAAAATACACACCTTGACTGAAAAGCTAGACAAAAAAAAGAGAGTAAATTGATGTTTGATCTCATTTATATAAAATTCTGGGCAATGCAAACTAATTTATGGTGACAGAAAACAGATGAGTGAGCTCTTGGGGACAGAGTAGGGGTAGGGGAGTTATGGGGTGATGGATATGTTCATTGGGTTGATTGTGATGATGGTTTCACGGGTGTATCCATATGTCAAAAAATCCAACTGTACACTTTAAATATGTGCTTTTCATGTTGATTATATGTCATTAAATGGAGAGGAGGGGGAGGGAGACAGAGAAAGCAAGGCTATGCCCCAGGTAAGTTATGTGCTTTAGTAAGAGGATGATGGTAGTTTTGAGACTGAAACACAATTTCTCTGCATCCTTACAAAATAGCCCTGGGCTGTAAGCAGCTGCCATACTCGTGTCATCTCCCCCTCCCCCATTCTTTCCTTCCTTTCCTCTCTCCTTCCTTTCTCACTTTCTTTCCTTCCTTCCACGGTGAGATTAAAAATTATGTTATCTTAAGAGTTAGCAAAGACTTTAATTTCTGAAAATGATTCTCTAAATTCCTTAGGTTGGCGGGGGATACATTAGCACCTGGAATAGCAGGAGAAAAGGAAACAAAAGAAATACTTCAATTGCTCGCATTAGACATGAACACGTAGAAGTGGAGCGAACAGAGAAGAGAGAACTGATAAGAGAATCATGGCAACATCACGGAAGCACTTTTCAGCCCTGGGGATGTCTAATAGTCCATTTTAATTGTGTTGGTGTTGCTGTGATAGAAAATCTCTCTGTGGAAAGGCTCTGTAAAAAGATACGGCTTTGTCCTCTCACAGCTCTCGGGTATGTTAAATTTAAAACAAATCACCATGTGATATGATGAGTACCATGACAGTGGTGACACTTGAGGTTGGTGGGTGTCCTTGCTCCAGAATTTCCACATGGGGTGACCTTGTGACAGCCATGTGGCTGCAATGGTTGTGACCTTGAAGCAAGCTCTCTCCCCTTCTCTCTCTCTAGCACTTTACATAAGAGCTATATAAAATCATAATAAAAATAATAGCATTAAAAATAATGAAACTAAATGTCCATTATCGGCACCAAATAACGTCAGACAGTGAGATTTTTGCGGGTGCTGCAGCTCTGGCACTCCACACACGCCTGGGTACCTCTGTGCCTGATGTGGCACAGAGACACTCTCCAGGATGACTCCCCGCATGTCCCCTTCAGTAGGTGATGTTAGAGGACTTGCGGGAGCCCGTGAGGCAGACATCATGGGGTAGGGTCTTCTGTACAGAGTTCACAGCAAATGCAAGTGTGTCAGTGAGAGACTTCCTGTTGGCTAGTTTCTGCTCGGAAACTAGGATTCACAGACATCGTGACAAGAGCTAGGTGATTAGCTGTTGCTTCTCCCTGGCTGCTGTGGAACAGGGGAAAGCACATAGGCTTTGCATAGGCTTTGGAGGATGATCCAGATTCCACTTCTGCCCCATTTCTATGGCCTTGGGCCTTACCTGAGTAATTCAATCAAAGTCTCAGTTTTTTCATCTCTAATATGAGAAAAATAACACTTTATTGGAAGAGACTATAGGTGCAGAAACAATATATATTTAAAAATACATAGCACCTGGTCCCTAGTACATATGTAATCATTTTAATTTAGTTTTATTGTTGTTATCTCCAGGGCTCAAATTATTACCTGAGATTAGATGGCAACACTTAGGAAAGGGCCATGGGAGTTCCCAGATAGGGCTGCTATTCACATCAAAAAAAGAAGAAAAAATGGGTTTAATCCTTACTGAGTACGCAGCTCTATCTCAGACTTTTGGCAGATGTGCCAAAGATTTTAACACTTCTAAGAAGTCCATGAGTTGGAAAAGACCAAACTGACACACTTGAAGCAACTAGACAATGGTATCCTATAATCAATTATCGGTATGTGCTGTATAGGCAAGAGATGTCACAGGACCCTGATGCTACTAGCATCCTGTTGTCTTTCTTGAGTCTCTGTACAGGATGATATAAGCAGTTCAATGCAATGTACAAAGTACTAAGTGGTCCCCTAGTGGCCACAAAGAGTTACTACTACATCTACCCTGAGCGGAACAAGTAAGAACATTGTTTACTCTCACTTTACTTTCCAGAGTATCTTCATCTGAACTGATACGAGTTTCTGATTCTAAATCAATTCATTGTTCAATTACAGGCAACTGAATTTCTCTCCTCCAATATTATTAATCACACTGACCTTCCTGCTCCCCCAGTGCACTCCTAAACCCGCATTTCTCATAGCTTACTGATTTGTACAGATGGTGCCTTTGTCAGGCTTCCCATATTAAGATATAAACCTTTTTGAAGGAAGTAACTGGGTTACTGCTATCTGGGGGTAATGTACATTCTGGTGTTCCCAGGACAGTGCTGGCTTATGCTTGTTTGCCCAGTGTAATTGTTAGTATTACCTTCTTTTGTGATCATAATTGTTCCAGTCTTAGTAATAAATCATATGGTTCCCCTAGTGCCATCTCTTGCTCCTTCCTGCTCTTTCTTCCCCATTGAACATTCCAGAAAGAGCGATCTAACTCCTGACCAGACGTGAGGTCAATCTGGATGTGATCTCTCACTCCAGCCATCACCAGAGTTTATCTGGCTGATCTGGCTGGTTAGGAAGCCATTCTCTTCTCTCTTAAACACTCCCCATGTGCCCTTTCATAAGTTGCAGTCTCAGTCAGAGAAGAGGACCACTGCTGATTGTTGGTGATGTGTGTGCTACTAAGCTCCCTTGTTTGCCTTTCCTCACAGGCTCTCACAGGTTCTAAAAGTCATCTCTAAGCCCGTCTAATGCTATGACGTGTTGGTTGGGTATGATATGCAGAGCCTGGGTGAAATAGCAAAGACCCAGTCGACGAAATGCACTATTGTGCAGGCTGTGATGGTAAAATGAATGTGTTAAAGGTGAAAGAAGGTGATCTAGACACCAACAGTGAACCAGAACAGGAGGAAATTGTGAACTTTTTCACGATACAGCACAAGGCTTATCCACAATGGCCCAAATGTCACCTTTTATCATAGTCGGAACAATACGGACACCTGTAAAACTCATTCAAGTGAGACTTTCAAACTCAAATTTATGCTTGATGTGTTAGAACTAAATTGGTACATTTACAGACTAGTTGTGTGAATGCAACATGATTGAATTGTTTTGGAATCCAGCAATGGACTTGTGAGTGCTAAAACGAAGTACACTAGCCTTTCTCAGAACAGATTTCTTAGGAAGCATTCCTATCTCCTTACATGATTTGTTTCAAATGATTTAATAAAGTCAGCAACTAAAATAACATCTTAATGGGTGATTCAATTCCAAATGCCAAAATAAAATTGTTACAAATAAAGAGGCATATACAACTATGCTCATATTCAGAAACTGCTTTGTGATTTTGAAGACTCAGAAATAAAAAATTACTCTAAATGGCTTACACAATACATTTCCTTTTTTATTTGTTCTTTTCCTCTCATTATCTCTGACCTGTTTCTCCGTCTTTCATGCTGCTACTCACATCTTAACCATGTACATTTTACATGTGAATGAGACTATGAATCTATGACTCTAGCAGATAAATGTACACGCCTATACTATAAACGGTATTGCACTGTTTTCTTTACACCTTGTTATCTTATACTTATGAAGAATAAACCTTAAAAATAAGGATCTGCCAGATAGGTATTGTAATAATAAAATGCATTAAAAGTTATCATTAGAATAATAAGATTTGGGGAATTTCAGCACCAAGCCGTTACTTATAAAATACCAATGGAATAATTCTGGATTCATTGCATAACACTGAGTACAAACAATGGTGTTTTGTAAACCAATAAAGATGGTGTGCAAAGGCCTGGATGGGAACCATTCTGAGTTGGTTATGATCACAGAGGTAAAAGTCAAAGACCTTCAGTGCGAGTGTGAGTAGTCAATTCTGCTAAAGGATTTCAAGGAGAAATTCAGAGGTTATTATTTTATTACTGCCATTCAAACTTTGGCCTAGGATGTGTATTCATTCTTTCATACAATGAATGTTTAAGCTCTTCCTCTTTTGCCACCAATAGTGTATGCCTAACACTGGGTATACAGAGTCGAACATGCAGTAATTATAGTTAAATGTTCAATGAAATAAAATGATATACATTCTACTAAATAGTCATGTCCAGAATTGTGAAGTTGGAATGATCAAGTTATTGCAATGGTTGCCTCCTTGTGTTGGCTACTAGAGGGCTCAGAGCCTAATTTGCAAATATATAAGACTTCTAAATGTATTTTGTGCTGACTTCACTCTGGTTCATTTGATTTCTTGGGAAAGCTATATTTTCTTTATTCCTAATACTTAACCTATTTTATGTTTTTACTTGAGTGTATTAATCTTTGTAAGGCATGTGTAGAGACATAATCATATCTAAGAATTCCCCCCAAAGTCCTGTAAACGTTATCTCATAACACTTATCTTAGTCATCTCAAGTTTAATTCCTTCAGAGTGGACATGAAACATTAAGGACATGAAACATTATCTAATAGTGTAACACACAATCAATGATTTATAGAGAGTGGTTAATTAGTTTCCCCCATTGTACAAGTTGTTGTCTTTCTGCCAAAATGCCAGAATGTTTTACATAATCCACACTATCACGGTAGTGCAAAGCAGAGCAAGAAGACAGACCCTTCTCTAAGGTTTTGTCTGACACTCATTTGTGCAGAAACAAGTTAGTAGCCGATATCATTTCAGCTGTGGAAATACAGTTAAAGGCGAGCCTGATAATTGTAGGCAGACAGACAAGAGTCCTCAGCAATTAGTTAAGAAAACCAACACATTTAAAGAAGAATTCTTTCTGGTTCTGTGGTGGATCAGTGCAGGATAACAATGGGATGCAGAAGACAATAAGTGAATTACTAAGAACGTGGGTACTCAAGAAGAAGAGGCTCCAGCCACAGCCAGGCAGAGACACTGGGGACCTCCTCTCTTGGCGTGGAAGAATCGGAGCTCAAAATCCCCCCTCGTCATCTCTCACTTGTTTCATGATGTCAGTCAGTCATTCTTAACTAATCCTTTCTGTTGCAATTATTATTAAATCATGATCCCCAGCAAACATTTGCTTTCAAGACCCTCCAGTTCAGAGCAGGGAGGCAACTTCCTTGGAGAATGACGCTTTCTACTAGCTACAGTTAAAGTTTGCTTTTCAGCTTTCTCCGTAATTTTATTTGGAAAGCTCTGAGAATGAAAAATAATTCTGCTCTGATGCATCCTGCACCAGCTATTTTCTACTTTTCTTTCTCCTTGCCTTTCTCTTATCTCCAGCTCTTCTACTGGGGTGATCCTGATTGACACCTCACGAGTTTCCTCGTTACAGTCAAGTTTGTGCTGTGGCTGAGCCCTGAGGTCAGGTACGGGCGCAGTTAGAAAGCCAGCGTCTGTGGTTGAGGTTTTTGTTCTGTGGTGTGTGATGCGTCGAGCGGAACAAACTGTTACATACACACCTCCACAGATAGGACAGAGAATCTTCTCGTATGTCTCCATTGGAGAAGCAGCATCAGAAAGACTACTACTAGGGCTTCCCTGGTGGCGCAGTGGTTGAGAGTCTGCCTGCCGATGCAGGGGACACGGGTTCGTGCCCCGGGCCGGGAAGATCCCACATGCCGCGGAGCGGCTGGGCCCATGAGCCATGGCCGCTGAGCCTGTGCGTCCGGAGCCTGTGCTCCGCAACGGGAGAGGCCACAGCAGTGAGAGGCCCGCGTACCGCAAAAAAAAAAAAAAGACTACTACTAATCTCAATTCCTACAGGAATCAGGAGGCTGGGTGAAGGCCAGAATTGCCTTGAATTTTAATCTTATTGCATATCCAAG